>NC_133527.1:97890601-100390601 GCF_048544455.1 Silene latifolia
ACCCTTTTCCGTCACGTTTTAGGAGCGTTTTTCCCCAAATTTAAATCCCGTCCATGACAGGGTATCAGCCGTCCTTCCCTAGGGTTTAGTTTTGGTTTTTTTGAACAACGATTTTTTTTTTTAAAGAAAGGGTTAAGGGTTGGATTAGGCGGCTCCGCGGCGGCGCGCCTAATCCAACCCTAAACCCTTTTCCGTCCCGTTTTAGGAGCGTTTTTCCCCAAATTTAAATCCCGTCAACGACAGGGTATCACCCGTCCTTCCCTAGGGTTTATTTTTGGTTTTACTGTAACACTGTTGTACTACGAACAACCTTTGTTTAAGGACGGGTGATACCCTGTCGTGGACAGGGTAGCCACCTAATCCAACCCTGAACCCTTTTCCTTAAACAAAGGTTGTTCGTAATACTACACTGTTACAGTAAAACCAAAACTAAACCCTATGGAAGGACGGGTGATACCCTGTCGTGGACGGGATTTAAATTTAGAGAAAAACGCTCCTAAAACGGAACGGAAAAGGGTTTAGGGTTGGATTAGGCGGAACCGCTTCGCGGAGCCGCCTAATCCAACCCTAAACTCTTTTCCTTAAACAAAAGTTGTTCGTAGTACAACAGCGTTACAGTAAACCAAAACTAAACCCTAGGGAAGGACGAGTGATACCCTGTCGTGGACGGGATTTAAATTTGGGGAAAAACGCTCCTAAAACGGGACTGAAAAGGGTTTAGGGTTGGATTAGGCGGCACCGCTGCGGGCCGCCTAATCCAACCCTAAACCCTTTTCCTTAATAAATCGTGGTGTAAAAAAACCAAAACTTAAACCTAGGGAAGGACGGGTGATACCCTGTCGTGGACGGGATTTAAATTTGGGGAAAAACGCTCCTTAAACGGGACGGAAAAGGGTTTAGGGTTGGATTAGGCGGCACCGCTTCGCGGAGCCACCTAATCCAACCATAAACCCTTTTCCTTAAACAAAGGTGGTTCGTAGTACAACACTTTTACAGTAAAACCAAACTAAACCCTAGGGAAGGACGAGAGCTAACCTGTCATGGACGGGATTTAAATTTGGGTAAAAACACTCCTAAAACGGGACGGAAAAGGGTTTAGGGTTGGATTAGGAGGCACCGCTTCGCGGAGCCGCCTAATCCAACCCTAAACCCTTTTCCTTAATAAATCGTGGTGTAAAAAAACCAAAACTAAACCCTAGCGAAGGACGGGTGATACCCTGTCGTGGACGGGATTTAAATTTGGGGAAAAACGCTCCTAAAACGGGACGGAAAAGAGTTTAGGGTTGGATTAGGCGGCACCGCGAAGCGGTGCCGCCTAATACAACCCTAAACCCTTTTCCTTAAACAAAGGTTGTTCGTAGTACAACAGTGTTACAGTAAAACCAAAAATAAACCCTAGGGAAGGACGGGTGATACCCTGTCGTGGACGGGATTTAAATTTGGGGAAAAACGCTCCTAAAACGGGACGGAAAAGGGTTTAGGGTTGGATTAGGCGGCACCGCTTCGCGGAGCCGCCTAATCCAACCCTAAACCCTTTTCTTTAAAAAATCGTGGTTCAAAAAAACCAAAACTAAACCCTAGGGAAGGACGGGTGATACCTGTCGTGGACGGGATTTAAATTTGGGGAAAAACGCTCCTAAAACGGGACGGAAAAGGGTTTAGGGTTGGATTAGGCGGCACCGCTTCGCGAAGCCGCCTTATCCAACCCTAAACCCTTTTCCTTAATAAATCGTGGTGCAAAAAAACCAAAACTAAACCCTAGGGAAGGACGGATGATACCCTGTCGTGGACGGGATTTAAATTTGGGGAAAAACGCTCCTAAAACGGGACGGAAAAGGGTTTAGGGTTGGATTAGGCGGAACCGCTTCGCGGAGCCGCCTAATCCAACCCTAAACTCTTTTCCTTAAACAAAAGTTGTTCGTAGTACAACAGCGTTACAGTATACCAAAACTAAACCCTAGGGAAGGACGAGTGATACCCTGTCGTGGACGGGATTTAAATTTGGGGAAAAACGCTCCTAAAACGGGACTGAAAAGGGTTTAGGGTTGGATTAGGCGGCACCGCTTTGCGGAGCCGCCTAATCCAACCCTAAACCCTTTTCCTTAATAAATCGTGGTGTAAAAAAACCAAAACTTAAACCTAGGGAAGGACGGGTGATACCCTGTCGTGGACGGGATTTAAATTTGGGGAAAAACGCTCCTTAAACGGGACGGAAAAGGGTTTAGGGTTGGATTAGGCGGCACCGCTTCGCGGAGCCACCTAATCCAACCATAAACCCTTTTCCTTAAACAAAGGTGGTTCGTAGTACAACACTTTTACAGTAAAACCAAACTAAACCCTAGGGAAGGACGAGAGCTAACCTGTCATGGACGGGATTTAAATTTGGGTAAAAACACTCCTAAAACGGGACGGAAAAGGGTTTAGGGTTGGATTAGGCGGCACCGCTTCGCGGAGCCGCCTAATCCAACCCGAAACCCTTTTCCTTAATAAATCGTGGTGTAAAAAAACCAAAACTAAACCCTAGCGAAGGACGGGTGATACCCTGTCGTGGACGGGATTTAAATTTGGGGAAAAACGCTCCTAAAACGGGACGGAAAAGAGTTTAGGGTTGGATTAGGCGGCACCGCGAAGCGGTGCCGCCTAATACAACCCTAAACCCTTTTCCTTAAACAAAGGTTGTTCGTAGTACAACAGTGTTACAGTAAAACCAAAAATAAACCCTAGGGAAGGACGGGTGATACCCTGTCGTGGACGGGATTTAAATTTGGGGAAAAACGCTCCTAAAACGGGACGGAAAAAGGTTTAGGGTTGGATTAGGCGGCACCGCTTCGCGGAGCCGCCTAATCCAACCCTAAACCCTTTTCTTTAAAAAATCGTGGTTCAAAAAAACCAAAACTAAACCCTAGGGAAGGACGGCTGATACCCTGTCGTGGACGGGATTTAAATTTGGGGAAAAACGCTCCTAAAACGGGACGGAAAAGGGTTTAGGGTTGGATTAGGCGGCACCGCTTCGCGAAGCCGCCTAATCCAACCCTAAACCCTTTTCCTTAATAAATCGTGGTGCAAAAAAACCAAAACTAAACCCTAGGGAAGGACGGATGATACCCTGTCGTGGACGGGATTTAAATTTGGGGAAAAACGCTCCTAAAACGGGACGGAAAAGGGTTTAGGGTTGGATTAGGCGGAACCGCTTCGCGGAGCCGCCTAATCCAACCCTAAACCCCTTTCCTTAAACAAAGGTTGTTCGTAGTACAACACTGTTACAGTAAAACCAAAACTAAACCCTATGGAACGACGGGTGATACCCTGTCGTGGACGGGATTTAAATTTAGAGAAAAACGCCCCTAAAACGGGACGGAAAAGGGTTTAGGGTTGGATTAGGCGGAACCGCTTCGCGGAGCCGCCTAATCCAACCCTAAACCCTTTTCCTTAAACAAAAGTTGTTCGTAGTACAACAAATTACTGATAAAACCAAAACTAAACCCTAGGGAAGGACGAGTGATACCCTGTCGTGGACGGGATTTAAATTTGGGGAAAAACGCTCCTAAAACGGGACAGAAAAGGGTTTAGGGTTGGATTAGGCGGCACCGCTTCGCGGAGCCGCCTAATCCAACCCTAAACCCTTTTCCTTAAACAAAGGTGGTTCGTAGTACAACAATGTTACAGTAAAACCAAACTAAACCCTAGGGAAGGACGAGCTAACTTTGTCGTGGACGGGATTTAAATTTGGGTAAAAACACTCCTAAAACGGGACGGAAAAGGGTTTAGGGTTGGATTAGACGGCACCGCTTCGCGGACCCGCCTAATCCAACTCTAAACCCTTTTCCTTAATAAATCGTGGTGTAAAAAAACCAAAACTAAACCCTAGCGAAGGACGGGTGATACCCTGTCGTGGACGGGATTTAAATTTGGGGAAAAACGCTCCTAAAACGGGACGGAAAAGGGTTTAGGGTTGGATTAGGCGACACCGCTTCGCGGTGCCGCCTTATCCAACCCTAAACCCTTTTCCTTAAACAAAGGTTGTTCGTAGTACAACAGTGTTACAGTAAAACAAAAACTAAACCCTAGGGAAGGACGGGTGATACCCTGTCGTGGACGGGATTTAAATTTGGGGAAAAACGCTCCTAAAACGGGACGGAAAAGGCTTTAGGGTTGGATTAGGCGGCACCGCGAAGCGGTGCCGCCTAATCCAACCCTAAACCCTTTTCCTTAAACAAAGGTTGTTCGTAGTACAACAGTGTTACAGTAAAACCAAAACTAAACCTTATGGAACGACGGGTGATACCCTGTCGTGGACGGGATTTAAATTTAGAGAAAAACGCCCCTAAAACGGGACGGAAAAGGGTTTAGGGTTGGATTAGGCGGAACCGCTTCGCGGAGCCGCCTAATCCAACCCTAAACCCTTTTCCTTAAACAAAAGTTGTTCGTAGTACAACAAATTACATAAAAAACCAAAACTAAACTCTAGGGAAGGACGAGTGATACCCTGTCGTGGACGGGATTTAAATTTGGGGAAAAACGCTCCTAAAACGGGACAGAAAAGGGTTTAGGGTTGGATTAGGCGGCACCGCTTTGCGGAGCCGCCTAATCCAACCCTAAACCCTTTTCCTTAATAAATCGTGGTGTAAAAAAACCAAAACTTAACCCTAGGGAAGGACGGGTGATACCCTGTCGTGGACGGGATTTAAATTTGGGGAAAAACGCTCCTAAAACGGGACGGAAACGGGTTTAGGGTTGGATTAGGCGGCACCGCTTCGCGGAGCCGCCTAATCCAACCCTAAACCCTTTTCCTTAAACAAAGGTGGTTCGTAGTACAACAATGTTACAGTAAAACCAAACTAAACCCTAGGGAAGGACGAGAGCTAACCTGTCGTGGACGGGATTTAAATTTGGGTAAAAACACTCCTAAAACGGGACGGAAAAGGGTTTAGGGTTGGATTAGACGGCACCGCTTCGCGGACCCGCCTAATCCAACTCTAAACCCTTTTCCTTAATAAATCGTGGTGTAAAAAAACCAAAACTAAACCCTAGGGAAGGACGGGTGATACCTGTCGTGGACGGGATTTAAATTTGGGGAAAAACGCTCCTAAAACGGGACGGAAAAGGGTTTAGGGTTGGATTAGGCGACACCGCTTCGCGGTGCCGCCTTAGCCAACCCTAAACCCTTTTCCTTAAACAAAGGTTGTTCGTAGTACAACAGTGTTACAGTAAAACAAAAACTAAACCCTAGGGAAGGACGGGTGATACCACTCGTGGACGGGATTTAAATTTGGGGAAAAACGCTCCTAAAACGGGACGGAAAAGGGTTTAGGGTTGGATTAAGCGGCACCGCGAAGCGGTGCCGCCTAATCCAACCCTAAACCCTTTTCCTTAAACAAAGGTTGTTCGTAGTACAACAGTGTTACAGTAAAACCAAAACTAAACCTTATGGAACGACGGGTGATACCCTGTCGTGGACGGGATTTAAATTTAGAGAAAAACGCCCCTAAAACGGGACGGAAAAGGGTTTAGGGTTGGATTAGGCGGAACCGCTTCGCGGAGCCGCCTAATCCAACCCTAAACCCTTTTCCTTAAACAAAAGTTGTTCGTAGTACAACAGCGTTACAGTAAAACCAAAACTAAACTCTAGGGAAGGACGAGTGATACCCTGTCGTGGACGGGATTTAAATTTGGGGAAAAACGCTCCTAAAACGGGACAGAAAAGGGTTTAGGGTTGGATTAGGCGGCACCGCTTTGCGGAGCCGCCTAATCCAACCCTAAACCCTTTTCCTTAATAAATCGTGGTGTAAAAAAACCAAAACTTAACCCTAGGGAAGGACGGGTGATACCCTGTCGTGGACGGGATTTAAATTTGGGGAAAAACGCTCCTAAAACGGGACGGAAAAGGGTTTAGGGTTGGATTAGGCGGCACCACTTCGCGGAGCCGCCTAATCCAACCCTAAACCCTTTTCCTTAAACAAAGGTGGTTCGTAGTACAACAATGTTACAGTAAAACCAAACTAAACCCTAGGGAAGGACGAGAGCTAACCTGTCGTGGACGGGATTTAAATTTGGGTAAAAACACTCCTAAAACGGGACGGAAAAGGGTTTAGGGTTGGATTAGACGGCACCGCTTCGCGGACCCGCCTAATCCAACTCTAAACCCTTTTCCTTAATAAATCGTGGTGTAAAAAAACCAAAACTAAACCCTAGCGAAGGACGGGTGATACCCTGTCGTGGACGGGATTTAAATTTGGGGAAAAACGCTCCTAAAACGGGACGGAAAAGGGTTTAGGGTTGGATTAGGCGACACCGCTTCGCGGTGCCGCCTTATCCAACCCTAAACCCTTTTCCTTAAACAAAGGTTGTTCGTAGTACAACAGTGTTACAGTAAAACAAAAACTAAACCCTAGGGAAGGACGGGTGATACCCTGTCGTGGACGGGATTTAAATTTGGGGAAAAACGCTCCTAAAACGGGACGGAAAAGGCTTTAGGGTTGGATTAGGCGGCACCGCTTCGCGGAGCCGCCTAATCCAACCCTAAACCCTTTTCCTTAAAAAATCGTGGTGCAAAAAAACCAAAACTAAACCCTGGGGAAGGACGGCTGATACTCTGTCGTGGACGGGATTTAAATTTGGGGAAAAAAGCTCCTAAAACGGGACGGAAAAGGGTTTAGGGTTGGATTAGGCGGCACCGCTTCGCGGAGCCGCCTAATCCAACCCTAAACCCTTTTCCTTAATAAATCGTGGTGCAAAAAAACCAAAACTAAACCCTAGGAAAGGAGGGGTGATACCCTGTCGTGGACGGGATTTAAATTTGGGGAAAAACGCTCCTAAAACGGGACGAAAAAGGGTTTAGGGTTGGATTAGGCGGAACCGCCGCGAGCCGCCTAATCCAACCCTAAACCCTTTTCCTTAAACAAAGGTTGTTCGTAGTACAACACTCACATTACAGATAAAACCAAAACTAAACCCTATGGAAGGACGGGTGATACCACATCGTGGACGGGATTTAAATTTAGAGAAAAACGCTCCTAAAACGGGACGGAAAAGGGTTTAGGGTTGGATAAGGCGGAACCGCTTCGCGGAGCCGCCAAATCCAACCCTAAACCCTTTTCCTTAAACAAAAGTTGTTCGTAGTACAACAAATAAGTTACGATAAAACCAAAACTAAACCCTAGGGAAGGACGAGTGATACCATGTCGTGGACGGGATTTAAATTTGGCGAAAAACGCTCCTAAAACGGGACGAAAAGGGTTTAGGGTTGGATTAGGCGGCACCGCTTCGCGGACCCGCCTAATCCAACTCTAAACCCTTTTCCTTAATATATCGTGGTGTAAAAAAACCAAAACTAAACCCTAGCGAAGGACGGGTGATACCTTGTCGTGGACGGGATTTAAATTTGGGGAAAAACGCTCCTAAAACGGGACGGAAAAGGGTTTAGGGTTGGATTAGGCGACACCGCTTCGCGGTGCCGCCTTATCCAACCCTAAACCCTTTTCCTTAAACAAAGGTTGTTCGTAGTACAACAGTGTTACAGTAAAACAAAAACTAAACCCTAGGGAAGGACGGGTGATACCCTGTCATGGACGGGATTTAAATTTGGGGAAAAACGCTCCTAAAACGGGACGGAAAAGACTTTAGGGTTGGATTAGGCGACACCGCTTCGCGGAGCCGCCTAATCCAACCCTAAACCCTTTTCCTTAATAAATCGTGGTGCAAAAAAACCAAAACTAAACCCTAGGAAAGGAGGGGTGATACCCTGTCGTGGACGGGATTTAAATTTGGGGAAAAACGCTCCTAAAACGGGACGAAAAAGGGTTTAGGGTTGGATTAGGCGGAACCGCTTCGCGGAGCCGCCTAATCCAACCCTAAACCCTTTTCCTTAAACAAAGGTTGTTCGTAGTACAACACTGTTACAGTAAAACCAAAACTAAACCCTATGGAAGGACGGGTGATACCCTGTCGTGGACGGGATTTAAATTTAGAGAAAAACGCTCCTAAAACGGGACGGAAAAGGGTTTAGGGTTGGATTAGGCGGAACCGCTTCGCGGAGCCGCCTAATCCAACCCTAAACCCTTTCCTTAAACAAAAGTTGTTCGTAGTACAACAAAATTACACTAAAACCAAAACTAAACCCTAGGGAAGGACGAGTGATACCCTGTCGTGGACGGGATTTAAATTTGGGGAAAAACGCCTCTAAAACGGACGAGAAAAGGGTTTAGGGTTGGATTTGGCGGCACCGCTTTGCGGAGCCGCCTAATCCAACCCTAAACCCTTTTCCTTAAACAAAGGTGGGTCGTAGTACAACACTGTAACAGTAAAACCAAACTAAACCCTAGGGAAGGACGAGAGCTAACCTGTCGTGGACGGGATTTAAATTTGGGTAAAAACACTCCTAAAACGGGACGGAAAAGGGTTTAGGGTTGGATAAGGCGGCACCGCTTCGCGGAGCCGCCAAATCCAACCCTAAACCCTTTTCCTTAAACAAAAGTTGTTCGTAGTACAACAGCGTTACAGTAAAACCAAAACTAAACCCTAGGGAAGGACGAGTGATACCCTGTCGTGGACGGGATTTAAATTTGGGGAAAAACGCTCCTAAAACGGGACAGAAAAGGGTTTAGGGTTGGATTAGGCGGCACCGCTTCGCGGACCCGCCTAATCCAACTCTAAACCCTTTTCCTTAATATATCGTGGTGTAAAAAAACCAAAACTAAACCCTAGCGAAGGACGGGTGATACCTTGTCGTGGACGGGATTTAAATTTGGGGAAAAACGCTCCTAAAACGGGACGGAAAAGGGTTTAGGGTTGGATTAGGCGACACCGCTTCGCGGTGCCGCCTTATCCAACCCTAAACCCTTTTCCTTAAACAAAGGTTGTTCGTAGTACAACAGTGTTACAGTAAAACAAAAACTAAACCCTAGGGAAGGACGGGTGATACCCTGTCATGGACGGGATTTAAATTTGGGGAAAAACGCTCCTAAAACGGGACGGAAAAGACTTTAGGGTTGGATTAGGCGACACCGCTTCGCGGAGCCGCCTAATCCAACCCTAAACCCTTTTCCTTAATAAATCGTGGTGCAAAAAAACCAAAACTAAACCCTAGGAAAGGAGGGGTGATACCTGTGTCGTGGACGGGATTTAAATTTGGGGAAAAACGCTCCTAAAACGGGACGAAAAAGGGTTTAGGGTTGGATTGGCGGAACAGCCGCGGAGCCGCCTAATCCAACCCTAAACCCTTTTCCTTAAACAAAGGTTGTTCGTAGTACAACACTGTTACAGTAAAACCAAAACTAAACCCTATGGAAGGACGGGTGATACCCTGTCGTGGACGGGATTTAAATTTAGAGAAAAACGCTCCTAAAACGGGACGGAAAAGGGTTTAGGGTTGGATTAGGCGGAACCGCTTCGCGGAGCCGCCTAATCCAACCCTAAACCCTTTTCCTTAAACAAAAGTTGTTCGTAGTACAACAAATTACACTAAAACCAAAACTAAACCCTAGGGAAGGACGAGTGATACCACATCGTGGACGGGATTTAAATTTGGGGAAAAACGCCTCTAAAACGGGACAGAAAAGGGTTTAGGGTTGGATTTGGCGGCACCGCTTTGCGGAGCCGCCTAATCCAACCCTAAACCCTTTTCCTTAAACAAAGGTGGGTCGTAGTACAACACTGTAACAGTAAAACCAAACTAAACCCTAGGGAAGGACGAGAGCTAACTTTTGTCGTGGACGGATTTAAATTTGGGTAAAAACACTCCTAAAACGGGACGGAAAAGGGTTTAGGGTTGGATAAGGCGGCACCGCTTCGCGGAGCCGCCTAATCCAACCCTAAACCCTTTTCCTTAATAAATCGTGGTGTAAAAAAACCAAAACTAAACCCTAGCGAAGGACGGGTGATACCCTGTCGTGGACGGGATTTAAATTTGGGTAAAAACGCTCCTAAAACGGGACGGAAAAGGGTTTAGGGTTGGATTAGGCGGCACCGCTTCGCGGTGCCGCCTTATCCAACCCTAAACCCTTTTCCTTAAACAAAGGTTGTTCGTAGTACAACAGTGTTACAGTAAAACCAAAACTAAACCCTAGGGAAGGACGGGTGATACCACTCGTGGACGGGATTTAAATTTGGGTAAAAACACTCCTAAAACGGGACGGAAAAGGGTTTAGGGTTGGATAAGGCGGCACCGCTTCGCGGAGCCGCCTAATCCAACCCTAAACCCTTTTCCTTCAAAAATCGTGGTGCAAAAAAACCAAAACTAAACCCTAGGGAAGGACAGCTGATACCCTGTCGTGGACGGGATTTAAATTTGGGGAAAAACGCTCCTAAAACGGGACGAAAAAGGGTTTAGGGTTGGATTAGGCGGCACCGCTTCGCGGGAGCCGCCTAATCCAACACTAAACCCTTTTTCCGTCCGTCCGTTTTAAGAGCGTTTTCCCAAATTTAAATCCCGTCCACGACAGTATCACCGTCCTTCCATAGGGTTTAGTTTTGTTTTTTTTTGCACGACGATTTATTAAGAAAAGGGTTTAGGGTTGGATTAGGCGGCTCCGCGAAGCGGTGCCGCCTAATCCAACCCTAAACCCTTTTCCTTAATAAATCGTCGTGCAAAAAAAAAACAAAACTAAACCCTATGGAAGGACGGGTGATACCCTGTCGTGGACGGGATTTAAATTTGGGGAAAAACGCTCCTAAAACGGGACGGAAAAGGGTTTAGTGTTGGATTAGGCGGAACCGCTTCGCGGAGCCGCCTAATCCAACCCTAAACCCTTTTCCTTAAACAAAGGTTGTTCGTAGTACAACAGTGTTACAGTAAAACCAAAACTAAACCCTAGGGAAGGAGGGGTGATACCCTGTCATGGACGGGATTTAAATTTGGGGAAAAACGCTCCTAAAACGGGACGGAAAAGACTTTAGGGTTGGATTAGGCGACACCGCTTCGCGGAGCCGCCTAATCCAACCCTAAACCCTTTTCCTTAATAAATCGTGGTGCAAAAAAACCAAAACTAAACCCTAGGAAAGGAGGGGTGATACCCTGTCGTGGACGGGATTTAAATTTGGGGAAAAACGCTCCTAAAACGGGACGAAAAAGGGTTTAGGGTTGGATTAGGCGGAACCGCTTCGCGGAGCCGCCTAATCCAACCCTAAACCCTTTTCCTTAAACAAAGGTTGTTCGTAGTACAACACTCATTACATAAAAAACCAAAACTAAACCCTATGGAAGGACGGGTGATACCCTGTCGTGGACGGGATTTAAATTTAGAGAAAAACGCTCCTAAAACGGGACGGAAAAGGGTTTAGGGTTGGATTAGGCGGAACCGCTTCGCGGAGCCGCCTAATCCAACCCTAAACCCTTTCCTTAAACAAAAGTTGTTCGTAGTACAACAAATTACACTAAAACCAAAACTAAACCCTAGGGAAGGACGAGTGATACCATGTCGTGGACGGGATTTAAATTTGGGGAAAAACGCCTCTAAAACGGGACAGAAAAGGGTTTAGGGTTGGATTTGGCGGCACCGCTTTGCGGAGCCGCCTAATCCAACCCTAAACCCTTTCCTTAAACAAAGGTGGGTCGTAGTACAACACAGAACAAAGAAAACCAAACTAAACCCTAGGGAAGGACGAGAGCTAACTTTGTCGTGGACGGGATTTAAATTTGGGTAAAAACACTCCTAAAACGGGACGGAAAAGGGTTTAGGGTTGGATAAGGCGGCACCGCTTCGCGGAGCCGCCAAATCCAACCCTAAACCCTTTTCCTTAAACAAAAGTTGTTCGTAGTACAACAAATTACATAAAAAAAAACCAAAACTAAACCCTAGGGAAGGACGAGTGATACCCTGTCGTGGACGGGATTTAAATTTGGGGAAAAACGCTCCTAAAACGGGACAGAAAAGGGTTTAGGGTTGGATTAGGCGGCACCGCTTCGCGGACCCGCCTAATCCAACTCTAAACCCTTTTCCTTAATATATCGTGGTGTAAAAAAACCAAAACTAAACCCTAGCGAAGGACGGGTGATACCTTGTCGTGGACGGGATTTAAATTTGGGGAAAAACGCTCCTAAAACGGGACGGAAAAGGGTTTAGGGTTGGATTAGGCGACACCGCTTCGCGGTGCCGCCTTATCCAACCCTAAACCCTTTTCCTTAAACAAAGGTTGTTCGTAGTACAACAGTGTTACAGTAAAACAAAAACTAAACCCTAGGGAAGGACGGGTGATACCCTGTCATGGACGGGATTTAAATTTGGGGAAAAACGCTCCTAAAACGGGACGGAAAAGACTTTAGGGTTGGATTAGGCGACACCGCTTCGCGGAGCCGCCTAATCCAACCCTAAACCCTTTTCCTTAATAAATCGTGGTGCAAAAAAACCAAAACTAAACCCTAGGAAAGGAGGGGTGATACCCTGTCGTGGACGGGATTTAAATTTGGGGAAAAACGCTCCTAAAACGGGACGAAAAAGGGTTTAGGGTTGGATTAGGCGGAACCGCTTCGCGGAGCCGCCTAATCCAACCCTAAACCCTTTTCCTTAAACAAAGGTTGTTCGTAGTACAACACTGTTACAGTAAAACCAAAACTAAACCCTATGGAAGGACGGGTGATACCCTGTCGTGGACGGGATTTAAATTTAGAGAAAAACGCTCCTAAAACGGGACGGAAAAGGGTTTAGGGTTGGATTAGGCGGAACCGCTTCGCGGAGCCGCCTAATCCAACCCTAAACCCTTTTCCTTAAACAAAAGTTGTTCGTAGTACAACAGCGTTACACTAAAACCAAAACTAAACCCTAGGGAAGGACGAGTGATACCCTGTCGTGGACGGGATTTAAATTTGGGGAAAAACGCCTCTAAAACGGGACAGAAAAGGGTTTAGGGTTGGATTTGGCGGCACCGCTTTGCGGAGCCGCCTAATCCAACCCTAAACCCTTTTCCTTAAACAAAGGTGGGTCGTAGTACAACACTGTAACAGTAAAACCAAACTAAACCCTAGGGAAGGACGAGAGCTAACCTGTCGTGGACGGGATTTAAATTTGGGTAAAAACACTCCTAAAACGGGACGGAAAAGGGTTTAGGGTTGGATAAGGCGGCACCGCTTCGCGGAGCCGCCTAATCCAACCCTAAACCCTTTTCCTTAATAAATCGTGGTGTAAAAAAACCAAAACTAAACCCTAGCGAAGGACGGGTGATACCCTGTCGTGGACGGGATTTAAATTTGGGTAAAAACGCTCCTAAAACGGGACGGAAAAGGGTTTAGGGTTGGATTAGGCGGCACCGCTTCGCGGTGCCGCCTTATCCAACCCTAAACCCTTTTCCTTAAACAAAGGTTGTTCGTAGTACAACAGTGTTACAGTAAAACCAAAACTAAACCCTAGGGAAGGACGGGTGATACCCTGTCGTGGACGGGATTTAAATTTGGGTAAAAACACTCCTAAAACGGGACGGAAAAGGGTTTAGGGTTGGATAAGGCGGCACCGCTTCGCGGAGCCGCCTAATCCAACCCTAAACCCTTTTCCTTCAAAAATCGTGGTGCAAAAAAACCAAAACTAAACCCTAGGGAAGGACAGCTGATACCCTGTCGTGGACGGGATTTAAATTTGGGGAAAAACGCTCCTAAAACGGGACGAAAAAGGGTTTAGGGTTGGATTAGGCGGCACCGCTTCGCGGAGCCGCCTAATCCAACCCTAAACCCTTTTCCTTAATAAATCGTCGTGCAAAAAAAAAACAAAACTAAACCCTATGGAAGGACGGGTGATACCCTGTCGTGGACGGGATTTAAATTTGGGGAAAAACGCTCCTAAAACGGGACGGAAAAGGGTTTAGTGTTGGATTAGGCGGAACCGCTTCGCGGAGCCGCCTAATCCAACCCTAAACCCTTTTCCTTAAACAAAGGTTGTTCGTAGTACAACAAGTGTTACAAAGAAAAACCAAAACTAAACCCTAGGGAAGGAGGGGTGATACCCTGTCATGGACGGGATTTAAATTTGGGGAAAAACGCTCCTAAAACTGGACGGAAAAGGGTTTAGGGTTGGATTAGGCAGAACCGCTTCGCGGAGCCGCCTAATCCAACCCTAAACCCTTTTCCTTAAACAAAACAAATCGTGTAACAAATTGTATAACACTGTTACTGTAAAACTTAGGAAATATGCTCCTAAAACGGGACGGACAATGGTTCTAAAACAATATTTATTGCTGTATATAATGTTGTAAGTGCTGTATAAAATGTTAACTATGATGTAGGAAAATCGAATGACTTTTTTGTGACATGTTATTGCCACAAAGAACACACAATTCTACTTTTTATTTTTTTGTGACATATTATTGTCACAAAGAACACAAAATCCTACTAATTATTGCTAAGGTCACAATGTTCTTTGTAACATCATAACAAAGATCAAACTTTTTTCTTTTTAGTTTGCTTTCTCGGCAGCTACATCAGCTATGCGAAGAGGGCATGTTCTCCTGTCGTGGGTAACTCTTTCTTTGCAGTATGCACATAGCCTCTTTGGCTTGGCTGCTTTTTCAATGGCCTGTTGTTTGGCTGACTTCAATCTTTTTCCGCTGCCCTTGTTGCGTGCTTGTTCCGGAGGGTGGATAGTGACTTCAGACGACGAGCATCAGCCCAACAGCATCTCCATATCTTGGTCTTTTGTAAGCGGTTCAATACATAACTTCTGCCGGAACTCAACTAGGAGGGATGCTAACTCTTCCTTGTGTTCAGTAGGTAAAGTTTTGAGAACACCAACTATCTGACGGAACTCTGACCATACGTTGCACAAATGACTGTTATCAGACGTAGCCATATATGAATCCTCAATGACATTCCCATTCGAATCAAGTCTGGAAGTAAAACAGCAGGTTACTGTTTATCATGGTGACAATGTTACTATAAGAAATTATGGTTACAATGTTACTGTAAAACAATTACTGTAACAAGTCAAAACTGTCACTGTAATAATGTTTTCGAATCAAACCTGTTCGCTGCGTGTGTGTTATTTAGCCAACGATCTACAATGTACTTGCTTGGTATTCGCCCAATTCCTTTGCCCTTGTACACCCACAGAATATGCCTGCAGAGTAATCCAATTCTTTCGAACAGTTTACACTCGCATACTGCATCTGTGCTTCTAAGGTCCAACCTCACCTTGAAAATTATGTGTGTCTCAGCATCGATTACATGAATTATGTGCACATGCTCCTCCTTCTCAAAGTCATCAACACCACATGAATCGGGAGCCATTACTTCTTCTTGAAACACCTTGAACACAACATGTGTGTATATAATAGCGCCATGCTTTTCTATAGGTAATTCTGTCTTAAGCTCAGGGAATGAGTGGTCGCTGTTATAATCATCGCACCTTCGTGTATAGCGCTGCTGGTCCATAGCAGTTTGGAACTTGGTTTTAATGCAACAAGGATTCGGCAACAAATTATTTATGTAACAATGAAACAATGGTACTGTAACATACACTGTTCCCGGGTACTGTAAGGAATGAAAAAGAGTTGTTTACCTCATCCAAAATTCGACCAGTGTACCAAAGTGATTCTCATAGCGCTTGAAAAACGAATTTGTACTTTCTGATCGCTATGTTGTTCTTAATATGCAGCCCAAGGCAAGGTCACGATGGTAGGGAGGAATCCAATGGTGTCTGTCGTCGAACATTGTAGTCAACCAATCATTATCTTCCACTCGAAATCAAAATGACCTTCGCCACTTCTCTTCGAACTCCGACGGCTCCATATCGGGTCCCAAACAACAGCTTTGAAGCGAGCAAGGAAGTCCGTGTCTCTGCAGAGTGCTGAACCAACTTTGTCTGTGATCTTTTGTGTAATATGCCACATACAATAACGATGCCTAGCTGTCTTGAAAACAGAAGGGAAAGCCTATTTTATGCCGCCATCATAATGAAACAACAAAGTCGAACGTGATATTGACCAGTGATAGGAAAGAGCAAATCTGAGTAAATTTAAGTAAGTCTGTTACAATAACATTGTCACACTATTACCTTCTTTATGCCAGGGCATTGATCCGTGATCATGAATGCGGCTCTTTTTGTCCCATGGCGGTCAAGAAATGCTTTGAAAGGTCCATTGGAAGGAGATGTCATCCTCGTGTAACAGAGACAACCGCAAACAACACCAACTTTCTGTGGTGATTAACACCTGTGAATGGTGTAAAAACCATATCATACTTGTTGGTTCCGTAAGTAGGGTCGAAGCTCACAGCATCCCCAAGGAATGAGTAGTTTCTAATACATGTAGCATCAGCCCAAAAGAACTTTGTTAGACGGTTTTGCGGATCAACATCATAGGCGAAGTAGAACTGGGGTTGGGTCGCTTTGAGTTTCTCAAGTCGGTCGATGAAAAGGTCAGCATCTCTTAACCCAATGTAGCACTTGATATCTCTTTGAAAGTTCTTAAAATCTATCAATGTAGCACCGATATTTTCATACCCATTGACAAGTTCCTTAACCTGTCTAAAGGTCAATCCAGCGCCAATATTCAACTTGGAGTTGTCCAAGATAAGCGTCTTCTAGAACATATCAAGGGATCGTGAAATCTTATCGAGATCTCTCATTCAGAGGGTGAGACGATGATTGTGGACTTGAAAAAACTCGTCAATCATAGCCGGGCCATCAACGCCATGTAGAAGGGCAAATCCGACGTACGCTCGGCATCCAATTCTTGTGATTTTAACTCGCCGTAATCGTACTGTACTAGCGTGGACGAACCATCACCCATATTCTCATCATCCTTGGTTACTGGGGACGCTTTTTCGGTTTAGATTCCCTGAACCCTTGACGGTTGCAGACTACGAATTTTTGGTGTGCAACACCACCTCGTAGTGTTTTCGTCTTGTGCTTTCGAGGGGTAAATCCACATGCCCGAGCATAAACCTCGTAGAACTTGATTCCACCTCAAGGGAGGCGAAACGCACCAATGGTAGGTCTAAACTTGTGCTCAACCACACGCATCCAAAGACTCACCTCCATTAGGCGTGTGAGATAGAATAAGCTGATTATTTGGTTGAGGATTGGGTTGCTCTTGGACAATTGGCGTAGAATGGGGTTGAGTGACAAGACTTGAGTCTCATGTAATACAAAAAGGAAAATACGAGTATTAGTGACCTGAAATACAACGGTGGTATTACAAAGAGTAACATTGTTATAGTAATACTAGTACTATGACAATGTAGTGACATAAGGATGGACGGGAGAACAGGAAATATGCGAAGAGGTTGGACTACAATTTAGAACAAGAAACTAAAGTACATTGAAGTAAATGAAACAAGAGGACATCCAGAAGTGGTACAACATATGTTATATGTGCAATGGAAATGAATATATGTGATTGTGTTACTGATAACATTGATATTGTAACAAGTCGAGCACTGTAAGCATTGACAAGAGAAACAAATATACAGACAGGGGAACAGGAATATACAAGACAGGGAAAAAGGTCAAATATAATGAAATTTGACCTAAATTGAACGAGAAAATCAACAAATACAAGGATATTTGACCTAATATTTTAGACAAAAGCAACTACGAGTATAATCAAAGGAAAGGAGGCCGTAAATTGAAGTAGAAGTGAACGGATTTCATTAAAATTGAAGCAAACAGAAAATCGATTAACCTAAAAAACTGAAAAGCAACAGAATAAAGACAAATTAATCAAAATTGACGGAATGTGACGATAAAGCAACTGCGATTGTAAGCAAAAGCAGAGGAGAACGCAAATATGAAAATTCGATAGGAAAAACAACAAATACAAGGAGATTGCACCTAATATTTAAGAGAAAAGCAAATACGAGAATAATCAAAGGAAAGGAGACCGTCAAATTGAAGTAGAAGTGAACGGATGTCATTAAAATTGAAGCAAACATAAAATCGATTAACCTAAAAAACTGAAAAGCAACGGAATAATGAAATTACAATAGCGAATGATCAGCGACATAGAATCCAGATGAAATCGCGAAAAGGAAAACGAAAGGATTACGGAAATTACCTGTTTGCATGTTAATGTCGGTAGAATCGGCATCCATTGTAGCAACGAGAACCTGGAAAACACACGAATTTGATTGATTTGTGAATGAATTGATAAAAGCGAGTAAAAAACAGGAACCTAGGGTTTGTTTGCTTGATTCAGAGGATTATTTTCGACTTAGAGAGAGAGAGATAGAGAAAGCGAGGGAAAGAGACGGAGGAGAGAGAAAGTGAAACTGAATTATGAGGGGGAGGTTTGAATTCTTAGCTTTTATACGTTTGTTATAATTTCTGAGATTTAATCTCATCCGTTGATTAGGAGTAGATCTAATGGATGAGATTAAAATGCTAGACTCACCTAAGATACCTAGACTCACTTGATGCAATTTATATATATATATATATATATATATATATATATATATATATATATATAGTATTGGGTTCATATAAGTCCACCCACAAACCTTGAGTCCATAAGTCCTCATCCAAGCCCTTGGATGAGGAAGATGGGTGGCTTAGATGAAACCTCCTAAATGAAGATTAATTAGTTAATCTAATACTCTCTCTCTCTCTACTCTTTTTAATTAATCACTAACTCATCTCAATTAACCACTAATTAAATATATATACCTTTTCACTCACCCATTTCTCTCACCTCTCACACAATTTTATTCCTCTCATCTCTCTAAAATCTAAATAAATAAAAAACCTCCAAAAATCACCCAAAAAAACCCAATAAAATCACCCCAAATAATTCACCCTCTCTCCCACTAACCACCACCCCAACCCATCACACACCAACCCACCCAACACCCCACCCGCACACCCACCACACCACAATCGTCACCAACCATCCCGCCACCACGCCGCCACCTTCCTCCTTTCTTCGTTTTCGTTTTTTTTTTTTTTCGAGGAGTAAAGTTGTGTGTGGTGTTGTTGTGATGGTGGAGATGTGAGTATTTTCTAACAACCGTCACCAACCACGCCGTCACCTTCCTTTTCGTTTTTTTTTTCTTTCCGGTCAGATCTGAAATTTATGTGTTTTTTTTTTTTCCGAGTAAAGTTGTGTATGGTGTTATTGTGATGGTGGAGATGTGAGTCTTTTCTAAAAAGAAATAATAAATGTGTTTTTTTTTTATAAAACAAGTACATTATTTACATTAGCATATTTTAGATCTATTTTTTTTTTTTGGAAAAGAAATTGTGATTTTTGTTTTAGATTTAGTTTTTGAAAAAAGTTATAATTTGTTTAATTTTAGATATAAAAAAAGTTCTCAATAAGTTGTTAACTTTTAGATCTTGTTTAATTTTGTGAGATCTTTTTATTAAAATTATATTTTTCTCTATTAAAATTACATTTTTCTCTATTAAAATTACACTTATTAAAGTTACACTTTTTTCCATTAAAATTACACTTTTTTCCATTAAAATTACACTTTTTTCCATTAAAGTTACATTTTTTCTGTTAAAGTTACATTTTTATCTATTATTAAAGTTACACTTTCCTCCATTAAAATTACACTTTTATCCATTAAAGTTACACTTTTTTTTGTGAACAAAAATTACACTTTGCTTTATTAAAATTACACTTTAAGTTTGGACTCGTTTGGTATTTTGTTTTTGACGGTGATGTTGGTGTTGTTGTTGGATGTCGTCGTCGGTGAAATTATGAAAAAGTTAGATCTAGTTTTGAAAATTAAACCTAGATCAAATTTTGAAAAGTTGGTAGTTTTTTTAAAATCTCGTATTGTTTAAATTCGTCTTGTGTGCTAAAAATTACACATTGTGTGCTAAAAATCTCGCATTTATATTTTTATTTCGTTTTTTTAATTTTATTTGTTTAAATTTACCTATTGTGTGCTAAAAATTCGGCTTCCAATGATTTCAAAATTCAAATTTTGAAAATCCCGCCTCCAATGTTTTCATGCGATATTTTTACTCCATTTTATGCTTGTTTCTATTAAAGTTATACTTATTTCTATTAAAATCACTTATTTATATTAAAATTACACTTATCTCTATTAAAGTTAAAGTTACACTTATTTCTATTAAAATTACACTTATTTCTATTAAAATTACACTTATCTCTATTAAAGTTGAAGTTACACTTATTTCTATTGAAATTACACTTTTCTCTATTAAAATTACACATTTCTCTATTAAAATTACACTTACTCTCTTTTAAAGTTAAAGTTACAGCTATCTCTATTAAAGTTACACTTATTTCTATTAGAATTACACTTTTTTCTATTAAAATTACAAATTTCTCTACTAAATTTACAGCTATCTCTATTAAAATTACACTTATCTCTACTAAAGTTACACTTATCTCTATTAAAGTTACACTCTCAAGGACTACAGTTATACTCTCAATGGACTCATGTTACATGTTTAATATGGACTAAAGTTACACTCTCAATGGACTGAAATTACACTTTAAAGGACTAAAGTTACACTTTTAGTATGGACTAAATATACACTCTGAATGGAGTAAATTTTACTTTAATGGACTAAAATTACACTTTAATGGACTAAAATTACACTTTTAAAAGACTAAAGTTACACTTACAACACAACTCAATTTACAATGACTTGTGTTAAAATTGGACAAATTAAAATAATATTTGTCGTAAAAACTGAGTTACACTTGTAAAACGCAAAATATATTGTAAACTTGCTTCAAATTTTCAAAATTCAAAATAAAATCCGTCATACCGCTTTTTTTGGTTAAAATTACACTTTTTTCCGTTGAAATTACACTTTTAAAACAGTGAAGTGTCGTAACATTTGTATAAAGTTTCAGCCAAAAAAAAAATGTGCTCAAAAAATTTTTTGTGTATAATAATTCATTAATGAATGTATAATTAAAGCTAGAGAGAGAAAGTTGATTAATTAGTGTATAAGAATCTAATTAGTGTTAAGTATACTTTTTTGCTTTCAATCTCAACCATCCTTATTGGGATATCTAAGGGATGTAGTGAGGACTTATGGACTCAAATATATAGGTGGACTCATTAGAACTTCACACTATATATATATATATATATATATATATATATAGTCAAGTTCTTATAAGTCTACCTAAGTATTTGAGTCCCTAAGTCATCTCTACATCCCTTAGATCTTCCACTAAGGATGGTTGAGATTGAAAGCAACAAAACATACTTATTATTAACTAGTTTCTTATACACTAATTAATCAACTTTCTCTCTCTAGCTTTAATTATACATTCACTAATTGCTTATTCTAACTAATTAACATTATTTTTTGTCTTCTTATATTTTCAAGTTTTTACAAAAAAAAAAATTGAGAGAAAGTTTATACAAATTTTATGACACTTTTACTATTTTAAAAGTGTAATTCTAACAAAAAAAAGTGTAATTTTAACAAAAAGAAAGCAATTTTGACGGATATTATTTTGAAATTTCAAATTTTGAAGCAACTTTACAACAAATTTTGCGTTTTACGACAAATTTGAAATTTTGAAGCATATTTACGTCAATTTTTGAGACATTTTTTTTTCAAATTTTAACACAACTCATTTTAAATTGAGTGATTTATAAGTGTAACTTTAGACTTTTAAAAGTGTAACTTTAGTCAACTAAAGTGTAATTGTAGGCCATTACATGGTAATTTTAGTCCATTAAGAGTATAAATCTCTAGTCCATATTCAATGTGTAACTTTAATCCATTGAGAGTGTAACTTTAGTCCTTTGATAGTGTAACTTTAGTCCATTGAGAGTATAACTTTAGTCCTTGAGAGGGTAATTTTAACAGAAAAAGTGTAATTTTAACAGAAAAGAGTGTAATTTTAACAGAAAAAAGTATAATTTTAATGGCAAAAGTGTAATTTTAACTGAAAAAAAAAGTGTAATTTTAATGAAAAAAGTGTAATTTTAACAGAAAAAAGTGTAATTTTAATGGAGAAAAGTATAATTTTAACAGGAAAAAGTGTAATTTTAACAGAAAAAAGTGTAATTTTAATGGAAAAAACTGTAATTTTAACATAAAAAAGTGTAATTTTAATGGAAAAAAGTGTAATTTTAACTGAAAAAAAGTGTAATTTTAACAGAAAAAGTATAATTTTAATGGAAAAAAGTGTAATTTTAATAGAGAAAACTGTAATTTTAACAAGTGTCACTTTAATAGAGAACAGTGTAACTTTAACAAGATAAAGTGTAACTTTAATAAATAGAGGAAAATGTAGCTTAAATCGAGAAAATTATAACTCTAATTAAGAAAAATATAACTTTAATAGAGATAAAAAACACCAACAATCAGATCTAAAACTTGAAAAAAAAAAAAAAAAAAAAAAAAAACAACCAACACCTACAACCACAATAATTCCCAAATTTTAAAAAAAAAAATCTAAAAAAAAAAGTTCTGAAAAAAATTTGATAAAATCAATTCTGAAAAACCAAAAAACAAAGAGTGAAAATTAGAGGAGAGAACAACAAATACAAAAAAGATTTAAAAAAAAAGAAAAAAAAACGATTAAAAGGAGGGAGAAGGAGAGTCAGTTATCGACATTAGATGGAGGGAACAACAACCACCATAATAATGAGAGACAACAACAACAATCACCCACCACCTACACCACCCTCATTCACGACAACACGACCTCCCTCCCCTTCTTCTTTCAATTTTTTTTTCAGATCGAAAAATACGACTTGTGGTGTTGGTGCTATCGACGGAGAAGGAGAGTCAGTTATGGTGGCTGTTATGGAGGAGTGGTTGTGGTGGTGGGAGTGGTTGTGGTTGTCGGAATGGCGAGTGCTGGTGGTTTTGTTGTCGGGTGGAATGGGTGAAGAGGGGAGAGGAGGTGTCGGGTGTTGGTGGTGGGGGAGTCAGATCTGGTGGCGTTGGGGTTGTTGTCGAGTGGTGGCAGGCGGGTTTGAGGGGTGTTGGGTGGAATGAGTGAAGAGGAGGGTAAGATGAAGATGGTGCGTGGTAGGGTTGTTCTCGGGTGGTGGCATGTGGGTAAGGGGGAGGCTAGGTGGTGGGGGTCAGATTTGGTGGCGTGGTGCGGTGGTGGAGGCTGTGAGATGGTGAACGTGGGTGGTGTCGGGATGGAGGGTGTGGGTGGTGGTGGGTAGTGGGAGCCGGTTGGGGTGGGTTGGTGAGGGAGATAGAGGGAAGTTTTTTTTGTTTTTTTGGTTTTTGAGAGATGAGAGGTTTTTGAGAGATAAAATGAGTGAATTTGTGTGAGAGGAGAGATAAGTGAGTATGAAAAAAAATTATATATAGTGAATTAATTTTTAAGTAGGTGGATGAGTGAGAAAGTGTTAAATTGGCTAATTAGTCACCTTTTTCCCTTTTAATCTCATACATCCATCCCTCTCATCCAATGGCCCTAAAGAGGATTTATGGACTCGCACTTAGGAGGTGGACTTACTTAATCTTTACTCTCTCTCTCTCTCTATATATATATGCACAAACAACAATAACTTCCTTTTCATGTTTCTATAAGAAACGTTTTAAATCAACTATCATCCAACTCACATATTCAACCAACGACATATGTTTAATCATATCATCATCATCTTTCACCTCACATCTCCTATTCTCCACATGCATGCATCCACCAATTCACACCACACATTACTATATAGACACACAACACAAGATAAACACATAGCGATCCCGACACAAATCTCATAGTGACCGGTTCAAAGTTGTAAGGCGAGTTCGCGACTTTAGGACGTCTCCCAAGTCTTTGCATTAGCTCCTACAACTCCTACCCGGGTTCATTTTAGTTTGACTCCCTATGTTCATTAGGTTCATTGGTTACAAGTTTCAAAATCGTCGCTCTGATACCACTTTGTAACACCCCCATACTCCAAGTGCCTTACCAGGACCACTTAAGGTATAAGAATGCTACCATCTCGGTTACCCGAGGCAATGATAATCAAATGGACAATAACGAAACGTACTTTAAATAGTAATAAAGTTGAAGTGATACAACTCAAATCCAAAACAGATAAAATAAATACAAAGGTTCTCAAACTATCAAACTAATAAACAACAAAAGAGTGTTCGACACAGCGGAAGACTTCTAAAACAACAACGTGGTGACTTTGTGAGAAATAATCTGTATACTTCCCTTAATATTAAAGGATTATGACGAATTTAATGATGACGATCACTAGTCATAAAATAAAATACATAAACAAAAGAAAAGGATTCAGAAATAACCTTCGGTCCTAGCAAAAACGGCCTAAGAACAATATCAAAATAGATATTCGCCTATCAGTTGCACCCAAGACGATATGAGATATGCCCTATTGATTATGCTAGAATCGATCTAAAATTTTCTGTAAAATTTAGTTGTTTTGTGTTTTTTCTTGATGAGAGAGGAGGCTAGGTTAAAAAGAAATTAGGGTAGAATAATCATCTCCCTTTCCTTCTTATACTGACCGAAATATGGGAGTCAATTAGGAAGATATAATCTTTCCTAATTTCGGCCCATATAACCGAAATAAGGAGTGTAATCTCCTTATTTTTGGTTATTCCAAAAATGTATAAAATGTGTTAAATTGTCATCTAGTGAGGATCGAACCCATGACCTCTTGGTTTGTGTACCCTCACTATTACCACTATGACACATTCATCTTGTTGATATTAAATATAACTGATTACATTTAATTACGAATTAACAGATTAATTCGTCCAAGCTAACATTACATACATTTAATTAAATATAACTTATTATATTCAATTTACGAATTTACAATTAATTCGTCTCAAATAATATTATTTAATCTTCATTAAATAATTGTCTCATCAACACATTGACTAACTGTTTAGTCATATTAGGCATCAATGTGATTATATTTCTATAACCACATTTCTCAAACACATCCTATAGGTGTGACCTTTAGGGACCAGTTGATCACCGACATCTGTATGATAATAACGTCAAACTTTCTAGCAAGTCAACCGTTATTAGGTAAACGTTAATCAACTCATTAAATATACAAAGTATACCCTTGTGAACCTGTAAGAGATTTACAAATGTTATCACACTAATTTGTGGAGGACACAAGCTCCAACAAACTCCCACTTGTCCTCACAAGTGTATGTGCGATAACCGATTCTCATATCCTAAAATTTCTCCCACTCAATGTAAAACAATTTGCAAATCCGTATTCACAAAGGTCGTATTTTACAAGCGATCAATATCAAGAGTGGTTTCCCCGACTAGAGAGTAACTTAACTGATAAACGAATCAACATTCGAGCATGGCCATGCATTTCAGTTACAACTTCTCGAGTGGCCCTGAGAAATAACTATACCTGATAAGGGTTGGATATTTTCCTCAACTCGAATCCTGCAGATTTAAGCACAGTATGAAATGACCCAGAAAAAATCTACTTAGTCTTCATTTACGGCAGACCGTGAGAAAGAAACCAAAGTCACCCAAAAACTGCCTTAATCTCAAGAGATAGTTGATAGTCAAAAGAATCGACTCTAGGAACACAATGGATATCCTATCCACGACCTGGCACCGAATGTTATTAAACATTTAGGACTCCATTACGTTGTCACAAAAAGTTGTCCTACGAGGTATCGTCATAATCTCGCATCTGTGATCGATCAGTCAACTGATTGACTTATGGCTCGTTGAACCCACCATCAATCGACTGCACAATATAATAGCCGGAGTTATCAGCTCACATTGGCGATTACGGACCAAAACAAATATAATGTAATTCAGTTTCAGTTCACTTTGTGGCGTTCAATGTTGTCAGTACAAACCACATGAAAAACAAAATATTATATATAAAACGATGAAGTTATAAATAGTATATGAAAAAGATAACGTATCGAATTCATAATCAACTACTATAACTCAGGTACACGTTTAATTCTCATGGAAATAACGTGCCCTCCATGCTTATCATATTTCAATGGCTCAGTAGTAGAATCTGCTACAACTTCCTGTTTGGAACTATTCCAGCTGACCGCAACACCATTAAGAGTAACAACGAATCTAGACTGAGATTTCTAATCATCTCGATCCGTTTGGAAGCTAGCATCTGCGTAACCGATTGCGCATAGCTTAGTATCTCCTCCATAAGTCAATACCCAATCCTGGACATCAATGAGTTGGAATCAACATTTTGATCATGTAATAAAACTTTTATCGATAAGTCGAGAAGTTGTGTTTATACATGGAGTTTAGTGGGAGTTACGAAAATTTTATTTAGTCCGATATGTGGATGACATATTGATCATTGAGAATGATTTAAGACTTTTTGGAGTATTATAATACATCTTTAATATCCAGATTTATGAAGATAAATCTACATGATGTTAGCGTCAATAAGAAGTCTTATGTTGATAAGATTCATGACTAGTTCAATTAAATTGAATATATTTGATTGATTCCAATTGCTTCCGCTGCCGGATCAATTAAATAAGTAATGATCTATAACACTTCATATACTTTGAGTATGATGAATTATTTTCAAAATCGAATTTAAGTAAGTGCTTGCAGAAGCATTAAGGCTATGATGCAAAGTGTTTATGATGCAATTTTGTGTAAGGGTGTTACACAAGTGACAATTGACAATTGAGATTGCGCATGGTTTCCGACAAAACCATAATCAAAACACATTAGGATGGTTAAGATACCATTGTGGCAATGTTAATTAAGAAGTAGATTTTCTAGAATCGTTCTAGGCAATAAAGAACAATGAGAGATATTTATAACGGAAATTGAGTACACTTGCGATCATGAGATGTACAAGAAGGATGAATCCCGCACACTGTGAAAACAGTGGGAGCTATTCTTAGGCTAGAGGGCCTATGTCTTGATTGGATCTCGACACGTACTCAAAAGGTTTTGTAATGAAAATGTATACATTACAAAGGAAAACGAGTATGTAATGAGGTTGAGTAAGGTACAAGAAATTGATAAAACCTACTAACCAAAGCCTTCTCAAAAGCTAAACATGATGAGTCATGTCATTTCAATTGAATTGAAATGGACAACTACGTACAAGATCAAATTAGATTATAGAACATGAAATAGTAATCAGGCATTGACTATTCATATGTGATAATCGCATTTGTCGTTCGAGTTTTACTTTAAAACTCTTTTATTATACTTTGTTACATCCAAACGGGTTGTAAAGACAATTGAACCCCGTTAAAGTGAACACGGATTAGCATTGTATTCGCCCATAGTCACTTAAATGAGGTGACGTCTCCAAGTGACTAGAGTGTGATGCGATTGATGGCAAGTTAAAGTGCCATAGAGTCATGTGAGATGACTAGTCGATCACATAGGCAGACTGTTAGGAACACTTTGTCGGGCAGTGACCGCTTATAGAGTTCTGGCAAATTTATAAAGCCTGGTCGTGGCGAGAGCTACTATAGTATTCTAATGAGTCGATTCTTTTGACTAAAGACTGTTCACCTAAGATGGCACAGTTTGATTAACTTTGATTTGTGTTACTACGACCTTCGTAAATGGGGTCAAATGGGCATATTTTGGGTTCGATGGGCTGTGGCTAGTCGAAGGGAATAAGTGCGATAGGAATTGTCCACCCCCTTGTCAGGGTTAAAACAATATCTCAGGGCCACTCGAGGAGTAATTAACTGGAAATGCGTGGCCACGCTCGGAAGGTATCCATGGTGGATAAATTCCGGTCAATCAGTTATTCTCCAGATCGAGGAAACCACTCTCGATATGATCACTTGCAAGTACGACCCGAAAGACACCTTGCATTGAGTGGGAGATAGTAATAGGACAAGAGAATTGGTGACGCACACTTGTCGAGGACAAGTGGGAGATTGTTGGGAAATGTGTCCTCAACAATAGTGCGATCACATGATTTAAATATCATTATTAAATTTCATACCAAGAATACGAAAGGGATGATACATTACATATATATAGTCAACTGGTCCACACATATCGGTAATGATTGGCTGGCTAGAGTTTGACATTACTGTCGTGCGACGGTGGTGATCAGTTGATCCCTTGAGGTCACACCTAAAGGACGATTCCCTTAATTGAAAAGGTTAATTAATTGTATACCGATACAGATTAATTAATTCCTTAAAATTGAACAAATTATTATAAGAGAGAGAATAATGACATCTTATTATAATGTGATTAAATGAGATTTTATTTAGTAATTTAAGAAGTTATATTACTAAAATTAATCGGTGTTTGTGAAACACGCG
Organism: Silene latifolia; assembly: GCF_048544455.1. Classification (NCBI taxonomy): domain Eukaryota; kingdom Viridiplantae; phylum Streptophyta; class Magnoliopsida; order Caryophyllales; family Caryophyllaceae; genus Silene; species Silene latifolia. The sequence continues at coordinate 97,918,753 of NC_133527.1, forward strand.
AGATGAGAATGATAAGTTAGTTATAATTACAAGATATTGTGAATTATACTAACTAGTAATTAAATGACCATTTTATGAGAAAGTAATTTTATATTACTAGTCAATTTGTTAAATATGATTTATTTAATTTATAAATGATATTTAATTTGTTAAATATGCATTTTAAATTAAAACAAGACATAAGACATGTCACATGTCACATGACATACAATTGTACAATTGACAAAAATAAAATGGACTCAATATTACAAGGAAAACCGTTTTTATATGTAGTGAGTAGGTGTTGATGGTTTTTGTTATTTAAATAATAAAATAAACATCATGATGACACCTGCTACTAGCTAGCTTTTCTTGTGAAGAACAAAAAAGCAAATTGGGAAGAAAAATTTGACTACCCTATGTCCTCCCAACCGGTTTTCCATATAGAAAATTAGAAAGCATTTTCTCTAATTAATTCATTCTTACTTTTTATGAAAAATCTCCCTTCTCTCTCTTGTTCTTCACAAAATTCATTTTTGTGAATCTAATTTGTTTAAATCAAACACTAATAATACTAAAAGTAGTATATGAGTATTAGTAATAGATTTTAAGGTAAACTACACTACAAACATCTAGTACATGTTAGTTTGTGGGATTAAGGGATAGTTTTGGGTGCTACTAATTGGAGGGCTTCTAATTTGAAGTCAAGTATGTTCATCCATTAATGGAAAGCTGAAGAACTAACAAGAAGGAGATCTTGTTGGTGCCCAATATGACCGAATTTCATATGGTGAGAATATGATTTCTTTTCTTATTTATTTTAGTTTGCATGCATAAGATCTAGAATTTATTTTATGACCAAATAAATTTGAAACATATATGAATATGTTAAAAATGAGATATAGATTTCCAACATTCATCTGGCCAAGGTGGCTGCTGGTGGCAAGCCTGGCTGCTGTCCTGATGAAACTGGACTGGTAGTTGAGGTTGCCTAAGTGATGTTGCTGGTTTTCTTTCTGACTGGCATCCCAGGCAAGACATGGGTGTGCATTGCTTGTGCCTAAACAGTCTCTAAAAGATTGTTGGCCTGGTTAGCAGCTCCTGCTGCAACCCCCTGGTTGAGCAGGGCTTAACCTCAAGCCTGGATCCTCCTCCTCTTCAGAATCTTCATAGAATGGACTGAGATCACCCACATTGAATGTACCATGAACTCCATACTCCCCTGGCAAGTCAATTTTATAAGCATTTGAACCAATCCTTTCTAAGACCGCAAATGGTCCATCTGCTCTAGGCATAAGCTTGTTCTTTCTCTTGGAAGGGAACCTTTCTTTTCTGAGGTGTAGCAAGACCAGATCTCCTACCTCAAATTCCTTTATTTTTCTAGGCTTCTTGGATTGTTTCTTGTACAGCTCATTGGACCTTTCAATTTGTTTGTTTACAGTTTCATGCAGTTTCAGCAGTTGTTCAGCTGTTCTCTTGGCATCAAGACAGAGCTCTCTTCTTGGGATAGAAGATAAGTCCAAAGGCATAAGTGGATTAACCCCATAGATTATTTCAAAAGGATTATGACCAGTAGTAGTAGATGGTGTTCTGTTGAATGCAAATTCAGCTGCAGCTAGCTTCAAATACCAATACTTCAAAGTCTTGCTAACTAGACACCTTAGAATCCTTCCCTAAGTTTTGTTAGTGACCTCAGTCTGGCCATCTGTCTGTGGGTGGTGGGAGGTACTGAATAAGAGCTTTGTTTTCAACAGCTTCCACAGGGTCTTCCAGAAGTAACTCATAAATTTTGTATCCCTGTCTGATAGAATTATCTTAGGAATCCCCTGGAGCCTCACAATTTATTTGAGATATAGCTCATCAACACTAGCATCATCCTCAGTTTTCTTGCAGGCTATGAAGTGAGCCATCTTACTGAACCTATCCATAACCACCAGAATTGAGTCCTTGCCTATCTCTGTCCTAGGTAGTTCCACAATGAAATCAAGGCTCACATCTTCCCAAGGCTTATCAAGGACAGGCACTAGAGTGTAGGGTCCTGCTTGGATGGAGCTCTTGGCCTTCTGGCATGTTGAGCACCTTCTAAGGATTGCCTGAACATCACCTACCATCCTAGGCCAGTAAAACTGATCGTGTAAGATCTCTAGGGTGTTCTGAACCCCAAAATGCCCCCTAATCCTCCTGAATGGACTTCCCTGATCAGTAAATCCCTATAGGATCCCTTTGGCACACACCGTTTGTTATCATGAAACAGAAACCCTTCTTGTAGCATATATTTCTTGCCCCGAGTTGAACCTCCCTCTGTGAGAGTAATCCACTGCTCAGAGAACTCAGGGTCCTCCTTATACATCTCCTTCATGAATTCAAACCCAAGGACCTTGTTACTCATGACAGTTAACAAAGAGTGCCTCCTTGATAGGGCATCAGCTACCACATTTTGTCTCCCTTCCTTATATTTGCTTGAAAAGTTGAAGGCTTGCAGGAACTCTACCCATTTAGCATGCCTATGGCTCATCTTGTGTTGGCCATTGATGTATTTCAAGGCCTCATGATCAGAATGCAACGCAAATGGCTTAGGTTTTAGGTAGTGACTCCAATGTGTAAGAGCTCTTACGATTGCATAGAACTCCTTGTCATAAGTTGAATATTTCATCTTCGCTCCATTTAACTTCTCACTGAAATAGGCCACAGGTCTCTGGCCTTTGATTATGACAGCTCCTATTCCATCTCCACTGGCATCACACTCTACCTCAAACAATTGTTCAAAGTCAGGCAGCTTTAGAATGGGAGTCTCACACATTAACTTCTTGATTTTCTCAAAGGACTGGTGAGCAGCTTCATTCCATTGGAAATCTCATTTTCTCATCCACTCAGTGATTGGTGAAACAATTGAGCTGAAATTCTTAATGAACCTCCTGTAAAAAGATGTTAGACCATGAAATCCTCTTACTTCTGTGATTGTTTGTGGGACTGGCCATGTTTGCATTGCCTTGATCTTCTCCTGATCAACAGATATTCCTCATCCTGATATAATGTAACCTAGAAATGCTACCTCATTGACCATGAAGGTACATTTCTCAAGCTTTCCATACAGCTTCTGCTCTCTGAGTATTTTAAAAACTGCTTCCAAGTGTAACAGATGTTCTGATGGACTGCTGCTGTAGATGAGTATATCATCAAAGTATACTACAACAAATTTCCCAAGGCAAGGCCTTAGAAATTCAGTCATTAGCCTCATGAAGGTGCTTGGAGCATTAGACAAACCAAATGGCATGACAAGCCACTCATACAGACCATGTTTGGTTTTGAAAGCTGTTTTCCATTCATCACCTTCCCTTATCCTCACCTGGTGATATCCTTGTCTGAGATATATCTTTGAAAATATCTGAGCCCCACTGAGCTCATCCAATAAGTCATCTAGTCTTGGAATATAATAGGGAACCTGTACTTGACTGTAATGTTGTTTATGGCCCTGCTATCAGTGCACATTCTCCAAGTTCCATCTTTCTTGGGTACCAGTAAAGCAGGCACTGCACATGGACTCAATGATTCCCTCACAAATCCCTTTGTCATTAACTCTTCAATCTGATGTTGTAGTTCCTTGGTTGCTGTGCGATCACATCTGTAAGCTAGTCTTTTAGGGAGCACAGAACCAGGTACAAGATCAATGTGATGCTCAATTCCTCTCAGGGGTAGCAAACCACTAGGCAACTCAGCTAGAAAAACCTCCTTGTATTTATGAATCAGAGGTTGAACCTCTGCAGGCACATCATTACTCTCCTTAGTGTTGATTTACTTTGATAAAAGAAACAACACATGTTGTTCTTACTTTAGCTCTTTGATCATAGCTGCCTCAGATAGAAATAACACTCAATTGACTTCCTCAGGTGTACTAGGACTTCCATATCCTCTTTGATTTGGTGGCAAGGGATTCATGGTGACTTTCTTGCCATTGTGCTTTAAGCTATAGACATTTTCCTATCCCTGGTGAGTGGTATTCTTGTCAAACTCCCATGACCTTCCTAACAGTAGATGGCAGGCATCCATTGGGACCACATCACACAACATTTCATCCATGTACACCTTCCCAATTGAAAAAGGAACAATGCACTACTTGTCAACTCTGACTTCAGATCTCTTGTTTAACCATCTTAGATTGTATGGACTAGGGTGCTCCTGGGTAGGAAAATTCAGCTTGCTAACCATAATGTTGGAAGCTACATTGGTACAGCTACCTCCATCAATGATTAAATTACACACCCTCCCTTGGATAGTGCACCTACTCCTGAACATCATGGATCTCTGATCAACTTCTAGAGGAGCTGGTTGAGAGTGCATAATCCTTTATAGGACCAAACTATGCCCTATGTCAGGGTGGGCCACAACTTGTCCTTGATCAGTTTCCTCCTCACCTTCCATTTCTCTCAGGACCAATGTCTCATCTTCCTCATACTCAACTAGACCTTCCCTTTCCCACTATTCAATCTCCATATGTGTGAGAGCTCTGTTAGAAGGACATTCCTTCTTAAAATGGCTAAAGCCTTGGCATTGAAAGCACTTGATCTTATCCCTGGACAAAGTTGGGTTGGTTTTAGGATACATGGGTGCTTTCCCTTTGTCTGTTGTGGGTTGGGTAGCTGGTTTAGGTGTCTCAGTGATTTTGACACCAGTATCAGGTTTGAATGTTGGTCTGGTGGGAAATTTGGGAGTTGCAGGTTTCACCTTTCCCAGTTTCTCAACTCTTAGGGTCAGGTTACCTACCTCATCAAATGACCAAACTTGCTGCATCCTTACCCTGCTAGCTATCTTAGGATCTAAACCCTCAACAAACCCAGCAATCTTTTTCTCAGGTTTCTCAGTAACCTCACATTACAGGGTTAGCTGTTCAAAGTTTCTAAGGTAGGCCTCAACAGATAAATGTTCTTGTTTCAACTGAGTCAGTTTAATAAAAATATCCAGGGTATAGTCTTTGGCTATGAATTTCTCCTTTAATTTCTTTTTCAACTTAATCCAAGACCTGACTGGTTCCTTTCCATCTCTAATCCTTTGGTGTTTCATACTCTCATACCAAAGAGATGCATAGACTTTTGAGTTTTAAAATAGAAACTTTAAAAGCCAGTCTAATAAATCCTCACGATTTAAACTACCATGGAAATCAGGAATGTCTACCTTTACATCTTTATCTCTAGTGTCATAGATTCCTTCCTCAATTCTTGAGTAATCTGGTTCAGAGATGGCTTCTTCATGAGCATCATGATGTGGTTGCCTCCTTCCTACTCCCATTGCAATCCCTCTCCCCCTTCCTCTTCCTCTGAAATTAAAGGTGGTGGTTGCCTCCTTGGGTCATGGTTTGGAAATATCTCCATGACAACATGGACAGCATTGAGAAAGTATCCACATTACCTGCTAGATCCTCTATTCTGGTTTCAATACCAGCAAGTCTCTCTTCACTCATTGGGTTGTTTTTTTGTAGTTTTGATGTAGTTGGGAAGATAAACTCACTTTTCTCTTACTCAGGACTAACACAAGATAGTATTTTGTTATAACCTAAGCTCTAATTACCAGAATTTGCAGTGTAAGCTGTGGGGACAGACACAAATTGAACAATCCCTGAAATAGGCAAAGAGCAATGTTCAGGGAATGCAATAAACTTGAGGATTTTTGTAAAAATAGTAAATGGACTTGAAAAATTATGAAACTTGGTGACAATTTAGTTAAAATGGTAAACTTAAACTGTGCCAAATCTCAGAATTTTACACGCATTCTAAGTATTTTTAATAAATAGAAAACAAGACTGATATAGGTGAACTCTCAGACAGTTTCCTTAGTGTGACTCTTGTGACTGTTTTTGTGATGTTTCCTGACTTGAAAAGAGATATAATTATCAAATTTACTCTCAAGCAAGTACAGAGATTAAACTTAATAATTTAGGGAGATTAAGATTGAACTGTTGAAGCAAGCACATAATCAATTCAAACTCAATCAGACAATGCACTTAGAATAGTTCAAGCAAGCACATACCTGTTCTAAGTAACACCACAGATCCTTAGTCAACACCTAAGAAAGCACAAGGTATTATTAAGTCTGACTTATAACTAAGACTCAGCAAAGTTAGAAGATTTTCAAATTTTTGAGAGAAATCTCAAGGTTTTCATTAATCAAAGTCTGAGTAAAACAGACTGAGGAATGGTCCTTATATAGGCCTTCCTGTGAAATTTCAGTATATGTAAAACCACCCTAGATATCTCCATCTAAGGGCCAGGATTAAACTTAGGAAGTAAACAAGAGTATTGGAATTATTTTACAACGGATACAAAAGAAATTAAGGCAAACTGAACAAGAACAAAAGAACTGTAGGTTGATAGTGACATGTTGTCCTTGGCTGCTGTAAATCTTTGGCTGGTTGTTGAAGGTCAAATGACCTTGGTGCAGGCATCTTCTATGGCTCAAGGCTCTATATAATGAATGCTGAAACATGCCAAGATCTTCTTGGTTGAGAGTTTTTCCCTTGTTTGGCCAAAAATGGCAACTTTTCTTTATCTGATTTACCCTCCTGCAACTAGCTTTTCAGTCTGAATTTATGAGCAATGCTTTAGGAATTTGACCTGTCTCCTTAGGATTAATTTGTAATTAGTTAAACAAGGTGGCTGCTGGTGGCTAGCCTGGCTGCTGTCCTGGTGGCCTGATGAAACTGGACTGGTAGTTGAGGTTGCCTGAGTGCTGTTGCTGGTTTGATTTGTGACTGGCATCCCTCGCAAGACATGGGTGTGCATTGCTTGTGCCTGAACAGTCTCTAAAAGATTGTTAGCCTGGTTAGTAGCTCCTGCTGCAGAAACTTCCCGCCGGTGAAAGACTACCCCTGACTTCCCCCTTGGAGGGGGAGGGATCACCCCGCCCCGAGGCCCAACAGAACACCATTCCTAGTAACCTCACTTTTGACCTTGAGGATTCTACCATAGAACGAAAGACCCCTCCACTACCTTTCCCACCTCATGAACCCGTCGAACATGCTCCTACCTCTTTTTCCCATACTATGCCTACATCAATGATGCCCCCACCTTATGCCCGAAACTTTGGCCAAAACCAACTCACCTTTGACTCCAACTATCCCATGTCGTACCTCATCCACCGAGTGAACATTGACCTTGTGCTTATAGACATGCACGAGGCAGCTTATTACCAAGGAGTACGACCCGTCCACCATCCTAGCTTTTGGTCCGGAGACGGAGACAACACCGGGGTTTCTAAGGATTATGGTATCCAACAATCCGATTGGGCTAACAATATCCCTTTTGGTGTGGGACACTTACGTGAACCATATATGGGTGATGCCGGATCTATTTTGGCAATGTCTACCAAGGAGGCGGAAGTGAGGTGGAAACATCTGCAGCGACGGAAGGCATGGACCTTGATGGTGTGTGGGAAGAGGCGGCACATAGAGGTAGGAGAGGGGAGAACGAAGATGAGGAAGAGGAGGAGGACAAGGAATAAGAGAAAGCGGGAGGAGGAAACAAGACGGTGAAGAATCGTTCCGGGTGGGCGAAATGGATGTCGAGCATTGGCAAGAAGAGGAAGCCCTCTGAGTAGTGGCGACCTTATGATTCAGGACTCCTTGAGACATTTCTTTATCATTTGAACTTTGAACAATTTAATTCTTGCATTGTAAACCCGGCCATAAGGCTAAAACTAGTAAACATGGTATGGTAGGATAGTGTAGTGATCACCATTGAAACTTCATTGCAAGTATACTTGACCATAGGTAAGCTTAAAGGCCATTAATGGCCGAAACATAGACTACCCAGTGGCTCTCGGTCGAGTGCCCATTTCAATCGACTGAGTGGAGGTCTACTCGACCAAGTGAACCTCTTCACTCGATCGAGTAGGCCGTGGACAGAACCTGGAAACCTTCTGTAAGACCCGCAATCGACCGAGTGACACTCTCACTCGACCGAGTCACTTTTACTCGACCGAGTAGCTCCTAAACTTGATCGAGTAGCATGGAATTTAACCACTTTTGGGAACTTTCAACCGTCTATGGCATATCTGACTTTGATTTTTGGACTATACTGACTTCCTAATAGTTTAGCGACAATAGGAACTCCACACGGTAGACTTTCATGAATTGTTTACATTTGACTTTTTCACTTGCTTGAGTAGTGTGCAAGGGTAATCGAGTTAGAAGTGATTATGTGATAGCATAGAACATATGACAACAATATATGATGTGTTTACCTTCCGTAATAGTAGTTGGATAAGTTAAAACGATAAATAATAAATAAATGTTACATGAAGAGTGTGATACGCATGAACAATATAGTGACGGTGGTAAATGGGAATGCTAGTACGAAACAATGGCGGTTTGATACGATATGTGAATGGTATGACGAGTATAAAGAGTGTTTGGGACTAGTCATGAAGTGTGTCCATATATATATATATAGAATTAGGATCACATGAGTCCACCCTATCTTTTTGAGTCCGTGAGTCTATGATACAATATCACACGTTATACTACATAATATCACAGCTTACAGTTTCACACGTTATACTAAACAATATCACAACTGAAAAAAAAAAGTTTTTGAAAAAAAAAATTCGAAAAAAAATCGTGATATTGTTTTCTAATACAATATCACACGTTATACTAAACAATATCACAGCATACATTAAATTTTTTTTTTCTTTTTTAAAAAAAAAAAAAACTTTTTCGAAAAAAAAAAATTGAAAAAAAAATCGTGATGTTATTTTGTAATAAAATATCACACGTTATACTAAACAATATTACAGTTTGAAAAAAAAAAAAAAAAAAAACTTTTTCGGGAAAAAAAAACTACGAAAAAAAATTTTGCAAAAAAAAAATTCGAAAAAAAAAATTCGAAAAAAAAAAAATTGAAAAAAAAAATTTGAAAAAAAAAAAATTTAAAAAAAAAATTTGAAAAAAAATATTTCGAAAAAAAAAATCCGTGATCTTGTTTTGTATAGTGCGTGATATTGTGTTATGGACTCATGGACTCAAATATATATGTGGACTCACCGGATCTTGCCTATATATATATATATATATATATATATATATATATATATATATATATATATATATATATATATATATATATATATATATATATATATATATAGGATCCGGTGAGAACGATCACTCTGTGAGAACGCACTATATACATTAGAATATATATATATATATATCTAGAAGGTACAACTTTTTTTTTTTTTTTTACCAAATCTCAGATACACTTTTGACTATCGTATGTACACTTTTTACCATAATTCTATATACGCCATTTAATAATGTAGATACATTTTTTTTTTACCAAATCCCAGATACACTTTTGACTACCGTAGATACACTTTTTACCAGAATTCTATATACACCTTTTAATAATGTAGGTACACTTTTTTCTATCTTAGGTACACTTTTTACCTAATTTCTATATACACTTTTTAAAAATGTAGGTACACTTTATCTATCCTGGGTACACATTTTTTTTTATACCAAATCTCGTATATACACTTTCGCCTATTATATATAATTATATATATGCATTTTGCATATATTGTAGATACATTTTATAACAATGTAAGTACAGTTTTTCCCATCCTAGATACACTTTTTCCCCTATACAACTATTTTAGTAGAGAGAGAAAATTCCTAGAGAGAGAAAATTCCTTTGTTTTCAAATGCTAGACTCTAATAATGGTCTCCCACCGGAGACTAACCCTAATTCCGGCCTGCCAAATGGTAACAATGTAAGTACAGTTTTTCCCATCCTAGAATGCAAAAAGGAAAACAATGCATCTTAATGAGTTCCTTGCAGATCAGCCGTCCCGCGCTAGTTCTGTTAAGAGATCTACAGTCCCTCAGACCAACCATTTTCAACCAGAGCGTCCAGTTAGTACGACCATGTCATACATGGAAATGGTGCAAGGTTTTTCCTCGAAAACATACTCATTCGAAGACCCCTCGTCAGGGGATCTCGATGTTGACTCTGAGAACGATGTCGAGTTCACAGATGAGGAGGAAGATAAAACTTGCCCACGAACTTGTCTTACGAAGCAGGAGAAGGCCATTATTCGGAAGCCATGGCGCCATTAACTTATTATTAAAATGTTTGACAAAAACATCGGGTACCTCTCGCTGATGAGGAAATTGCAAGCCAAATGGTCGATTAAGGGTAAACTGACCCTAACTGATCTTTCGGGTTCATACTATGTTGCGAGATTTTCGTCTAAACAAGATTATGAGTTCGTCGTTACCCAAGGGCCTTGGATGATAGACGATCATTATCTTACTATAAGAAAATGGGTCCCTAATTTTGTGCCATCAGAAGATAGCATTAAGTATTTGACGGCTTGGGTCAGAATCCCTAACCTGCCAGTAGAATACTTTAATGAGAATTTTCTCAGAAAAGTTGGTTCGAAAATAGGAAAAGTGATTAGAATTGACAAGAACACAACCTCTGCAGAAAGGGGGCAATTTACAAGGCTGAGTGTAGAGGTTGACATCTCGAAACCATTGCTATCAAAATTTCGTTTGTATGGCAAACTTTACTGCATTCAGTATGAAGGTCTGAAGATGATATGTTTCAAGTGTGGGATGATGGGTCATCAAGCCGCAGAATGTGAAAAGGAAAGTGCTCTAGCCTCTACCATGAACGTTGATTCAAGCAACACAATAGTAGATTCTCCCTCACCGAACACAGGGGGTCATTCTTTGGAGGCAGGGCTTCGCCCGGAGGAGGAATCCGATTTTGGTGACTGGATGATGGTGAGAAAGCCGCCACGTAGGAAAGCGCAAGGAAAATCCATCATGCCCACGGTTCAGGCTATACATCAGCATCCAACACAGGGTACCTTTGAATTCGGGAGTACATCTAAGGATAAGACGAGTTCGAGGTTCGATGCCCTTAGCAGTTTGGGCCAGGGTGAGAATAATCTTGGTAAATCTCAGGAAATCTTTACCCAGCCAATCCACGCTCAATTAGCCAAAAATACACCCCGGAATAATAATATTACTATTCCTAATTCTAAGCAATTACCCAAAAGTAGGAGAGTAATATCTTCCAAAAATATTGCCAACAATAACTCAATCCCAACTATTCAGAAAAAATCTTCAACAAATCAACCTAATAATATCGAAGATAATATCTTACGTGATATTACCAACAATAGTATCAATCCAACCAAAAATCAAACCCTACAGAATATTGTTCAAAGTCTTGATGCAAGCGCTAAACAAGTTACTATCCCCACCATTCCAACTAATGTGCAGAAGGAGAATTTAGTACAAAATATCGAAAGTCCAATCCTTATACAGGATGATGAATTTCTCGACAGTGGTCGAACTTCACCCAGATCAAGGACATTCGTTAATCGACCTAAAACAGGTCCTCATGATACCCCCTTATCAACGGTTCATGTTCACGATCTGGGAGGGGATGACCGTACCCTTTATGGGGGTGATGGCACGGGAGTCCCCAATAATGAATCTGACATTCGAACTGGTACAGGAGAATCCAACGAGTCTGTGGATCGAAATGTCGATTCCATGGAATGTTAACGAGGTATTTTCTCTCGTCAGTCAATCTTACGTTTCTCAGTTACCATCTTTACCATATTTTATGTCGGACCGAATACCGAATTTGACCCCAAACTTGCCCCACATTACGTGTATGGTATGGAATTTCCAAGGATCTGCTAGCAAGGCTAAACTTGCAGCTTTAAAAGATATTATTCGAACTTACAGACCCTCTGTTTTCGCCCTGGTTGAAACTCATATGGGTGGAGAGCATGCAGATAAGGTTCAGAAGATAGTCGGATATGATAGTCACGCTAGAGTTGACGCAGTAGGTTTTCGTGGGGGTATTTGGGTGTATTGGAAATCAGATTTGGTTAATATTACCCCGGTCACGAAGCATCCTTAATACATTACAATGGAAATCGCTCGCAATAGTGAAACACCTTGGTTTTTCACGACTGTCTATGCTAGTCCGGACCCTCATAATAGGAAAGAGTTATGGTCAGAATCTCTCGGAGAGACATGAAGGAAATGCTAATATGGCTCGTCGTTGCGATTTATTCAACAACTGGATAGAGAATTGCGAGTTAGTCGAATTGGAATTCCCGGGAGCTGCTCATACTTGGTTTCGTGGTAATAGTATTGAAACGAGACAAAGCGCCAGATTGGATCGTGCACTTTGTAATTGTGATTGGAGTATGATGTTTGGCGATGCGAGTGTTAAATACCTCCCAGCTATACAATCTGAACACTGCCCACTTTTAATATCGCCAAACGGTTTTGCCCCTCTTAACTCTGTCCAAAGACCGTTCCGTTTCCAAGACGCATGGTTAACACACGAGAAATTTCAAGAATTTGTCGAGAACAATTGACAAAGTGATGGGAGCTTAACTACCTAACTAAATCAGCTGTCTTCGAAGTTGCAGACCTGGAATGAAGAGGTCTTTGGGAATATTTTAAGAAAAAATGGGAGTTAATTGCAAGAATTAACGGTTGCCAAAAGAAGTTGGTTGTTACCAGAGACAAGGGGACTATCGTTTTAGAGGCAAAGCTCCGGAAGGAGCTGGATGAGACATTAGAACGCGAGGAAATATTGTGGTACCAAAAATCGCGAGTTGATTTTATTCGAGACGGAGACAAAAATACGTCTTATTTTCATGTTAGTACTCTAGTACGACGATGGCGTAATCTTATTAGTTCCTTAAACAACAGCGATGGAGTGTGGGTTGAGGATAAGGAGGATCTCAAATCCTTAGTGGTTAATTTTTAGAAGGAGCTGTAAACACAAGAGGGTGATTATGACGAGAATGCTGATATACCATACGATCTATTCCCCGAACATAGTAGAGACGATTTCAGATGGCTCACTCGTCCTTACACCGAGGCCGAAATTGAAAGTGTTGTGCACAATATGGGGGCTCTTAAAGCGCCTGGCCCCGACGGATTCCAAGCATTGTTCTATAAAAAAACTGGGAGGTGGTGCGCCAGTCGGTTTGTGCGACGGTAATCAAGGCCGTCGAAGGGAAGGGCTTTCCGAAGAACTTTAATGACACACATATGGTCCTTATTCCTAAGGTATCCGGCCCTGAATTCATTACTCAATTTCGTCCTATAAGTCTCTGCAATGTATCTTATAAAATTGTTAGCAAAATGTTGGCTAATCGAATTAAACGAGTCCTACCTCGTCTGATCTCGGAAATACAAAGTGGCTTTGTGCCAGGCCGACAAATTTCCGACAATATTGTGGTTTTCCAGGAAGTAATTCATACTATGAGAAAGAAAAAGGGAAATAAGGGCTACATGGCAATAAAAATAGACCTTAAAAAAGCCTACGATCGCCTTTGCTGGAGCTTTATTCGTGATACACTTAACGATATGTGTATACCCGGTTACCTGGTCGATGTGGTCATGGAGTGTGTCACGACTTCTAGGATGCAACTGTTGTGGAATGGAGAACAACAGCAATGTTTGAACCGTCGAGAGGAGTTCGACAAGGAGATCCCCTTTCTTCATACCTTTTTGTAATGTGCCTAGAAAAATTGCAACAACTTATGACGCGGAGGTTCGATCTCATCAATGGAAGCCCATCCCGGTATGTAAAGATGGCCCTCAAATATCTAGTTTATTTTTTGCGGATGACATGGTTCTATTCGCGGAAGCTAATGTTGATCAAGCTATTATTATTTCTAAATTATTAGACGTCTTCTGTCGAGCTTCAGGCGAGAAAGTAAGTATTGCCAAATCTTGAGTTTTCTTCTCCTCTAATACGCATTTGGAAGTTCGGAACGCTATTTCGAACACCTTGGGTTTCGACATTTCTAATGATCTCGGCTCGTATTTGGGCATGCCTACTATTAATGGTAGATTAACGAGAAATACTTTTTCTTATATTATTGAACGGTTCAATAAAAGATTAGCTGGCTGGAGTACCAAGCATCTCTCCTTAGCGGGTCGGGCCACACTAGTCCAGTCCACTTTATCATCCATGGCTAATTATAGCATGCAGACGGCGAAAATACCTCGGTCAACTTGCGATTCGTTGGATCAAAAAACTAGAAGGTTTTTATGGGCAGGTGATGAGAATAAGAAAAAGGTTCACCTCATCTCTTGAAACCATTCAACGACCTAAAGCAACAGGAGGTCTCGACATTACATCATCTCGCCAAGCCAACGCAGCTTTCTTAACAAAACTGGGATGGAGAGTCTTAGCGGAGCCACAGAGTCTCTGGTCACGTGTAATTCGAGCCAAATATTATAATGGAAGGTGTGACGTTGATATGTTTAAACCCAAGGCTAATATGTCTAATGTGTGGGCGGGTATCTCATCGCATGCTAATAATATTACCAAGGGTACAACTTCAGCGGTAGGGAATGGCCAGCGTACTCTCTTTTGGGACCACTCTTGGGTCGAGGAAGGCACCTTATCTGACCGGGCAGTGATGACTATCCCGGAGTCTCAACTTGGAGCAATGGTCAGTGATATGTGGGATGAGGCAACTGGTTGGAAGTGGGACATTTTCGCCAACTATTTACCGAGAGATAGCCTACTGAAGATCGCTTCATTCTCGCTTTCATCAGACCCCAATTTGGTGGATTCCCTCTATTGGAATGGGACATCTCATGGCAAGTTCACTATCAAGTCTGCCTTGAATATTATCAAAGCCTTAGACCCATTCCCGGAGGTCAATCAAGTTCAATGGCACGTCATTTGGAAGTTGCCCGTTCAACAACGAATCAAATTTTTGATTAGGTTGGCTGCACATGGAAGAGCTATGTGCAATGTGAACAGGGTCAGACGCAACTTATCTGACGACCCTAGCTGTCCGTGTTGTCAAGCAAAGGAGGAAACAATGGATCACGTCCTCCGTTATTGTCCTATTTCGCGTGAAATCTTGTCTGCTCTTGGAATTTCTGCCTCCTCTGCCTCCTTCTATCTCTCGTCTTTCTCGGATTGGATATCTTCAAATGCTACAAATAATTTAAACACGGGGATGCAAGATTGGTCCATGAAATTTGCAATCACGTGTTGGTGGATTTGGAGATGGAGAAACAATGTTGCCTTTGGACGGTCTCATGAGAACCCGACTTTCCCGATTGACTTACTTCACCAGCAATTCGAGTCCTCTAAGTATGCTTTTGACAAGTTCTCTCTGTTTATCCCTGCTACCGGTTCCTTACGCAAAGAAATCTACATTCGCTGGCATCCTCCTCCTCACGGGTGGGTCCTCCTCAATACTGATGGAGCATCTAAAGGGAACCCGGGACCAGCTGGTTGTGGTGGAGTGTTCAGGGACGAAACTGGTAACTCTATCTCAGCCTATTTGTTCTCTGCCGGTGTATGTACATCAGTTAGAGCGGAAATGATGGCACTTGCTGCGGGACTCGAAAGAGCAAAGGTGCTAAATATTGACAAACTCTTTTTTCATATGGACAATGCTACTTGTGTAAAGATCGTCTTGGAAGACCAACTCGTCAGCAATAGTATCCGCCATCTCGTCTCTAAATGCAAAGGCCTAATCCATGATCCCGGGTGGACAGTCAGGCTCTTTCACGTCTTTCGAGAAGTTAATAAAGCAAGTGATTGGTTAGCCAATCAAGGAGTCCAGTCGTTTAATTACTTAGTTTCGGGCTATGCCCTCATATGTACCAAAAAAAAAAAGATACACTTTTTCCCACTTCCGATCAATATATATCATAGTATAATTAATATATCTAATAATTAATTACATAAAAATACCATAATTACATAATTAATCTCCCTCAAAGTTCACACACACACACACAAATAAAACATCACTATCCAAACGATCAGCCAAAATAAATCCTCCAAAGTATCCATTTTATAACTCACTGAATCACATTCCTTCATCTTATACTAATGCAATCAGTGTTTGTCAACATTTTGCGAAAAAGTACCTCCAATATCCAAATTGCAAGATACTTAACAAAAAAGTCAGTTTAACTTAAAATCATATCATTACAACGGAAACTATTAGCTAAATCAACCAAATTCATAATCAAACACAACTTCCTACATTTGACACCGAATTCACTCATCAACCGTCAATCATCATCAGCGTCACCGCGCGGACCGATCACACCCTTCTTTCTCGTTTTTCTGGCCATAACAAATACCCCCAAACCACATAAACACCACACTTTGCTGGCGGCCACACAGACTATACCAGCGATATCCCTGATCGCCAGCCTCGTGTTACCGGTGCCGACAACTTAACTCGATCCCAGTCATTAGCATCTCTATCATAATCGAAATTTCTCGAAGGGTACTACTGTATGATTGTTTTGATCAAATTATTTGAGAAGATCTAAAAATCACCACAAAAATTTCAAGATAAACCCATTAAAAAAAACAAAAAACTTGGTGAGAGATTGTGTTAAAGGAGTCGAAAGGGGGGATGGGTGAGGGTTTGTCGGCGTCAGAGAGCCAGGAGGCAAGAGAGAAATGGATAATTAATGTATCTAAGACTCTGTAGCATTTTTTATGATTGAAATAAAAAAATTATCAAAATTTAACCCCCTAACATTTGTCCTTTCCAGTACCAGTACCATCATTAAACTCCCTGACACTAATCTCATTTTGAAACTCCACGAAAGTAATGTGGAACTAATTATTTTAGCTAATACATACCATATTAAATTATCATACGTAAACCAAGCTCGTAAAATCAACCCATCAATCGAATTGGGATATCAAGGGCTCGACGCCCCAACTCAGTCCGAGCCATCCATTGTTTTCGTCGTCTCGGTGGTCTGCGAAATAGGCGGCGGCTGCACTGAGTGGAACTCGAAATCAGAAGAATTAAAATCGAGATCAGTAATGATGGAGATTGATGGTGTTTAATGGTGTCGCTTGAGGATGTCGACTGTGGTTTGCTTGCCTTGGTGGTTAGGGTTTGAAGAGGGAGGGAAAATTACGACGATTCATTGGTGGTCGTCGCCGACACCGATTCCAGGTGAATAGATTGCGACGCTAGGTGATGAGTGCTGATTTGGGAAAAATGAATTTTGATGGAGTCTTGCGTGTGAGAGGTGTCGAGTCGACTGGTGCACGAAGCTGCAGTTCGACGGAATTGTTGGTGATCATCGACGGTGGCGATTACAGATGGTAGGTGGTGACGACAGAGTGGTGGTGGTGATGGAGGAATTTGAACGATGGTTGGATTTGAGAAGGAATATGATTGGGAGGGATGAAGTTTGGTTGTGAGAAAAAGGACGCGCGTGTATTTGGTTTTAAAGATCGTTCTCACCGTTCTCACCGAGTGTTCGTTCTCACCGGATCTCACCTCTCTCTCTCTCTCTATATATATATATCTAAAACCTCACCGTATAGATGTACACTTAGTTGTCATGAATGACATAAGGATATAGTCAAGTGAGTCGGGATCCTTCGTGAACACAACAGTTGACACACGAGTAGATTACCGGGAGAGTATCATGTGAGACTAGTGGTGAACTTTGGGACAAAGTTCTCTTTTAGGGGGACTGAATATAATAATTCGAAAATTATGAAAAGAAAGAGCATAACACGTGAGAAAGTAGTGAGAATTGAGCAAAGAACCTTGCGATAAGTATGATAAACACGTGTGGTTAATAAGAGTGATAATTACAACAAGAACTTCGATAGACTTTATGATAGAGTATAATGGTAAGAGAGTACACGAGAACCGGGAATGAGACTTGAGAGAAGACCGAGGAATAATTGGAAAAGAGAGTGAGTGGCGAATTTCGGGGACGAAGTTCATTTTCAAAGAGGGAAGATTATAATACTCGGATAATTTGGGACCCACAAAGGACCTAGGGACACGTGAGAGGACCCATGTATACTCTGAAGTAAAGGATGACTCTTCCACTAGACCATGTAAGACCTAATCAAGACCTAGTAGACTTCCAGTGGACCGAGTAGAATCTCAAGCGGATCAAGTGACTGGTACTCGGTCGAGTAAGGAGTATACTCGACCGAATGAGTGGCACTCGGTCGAGTGACACTGTGCAGTACCCAAGAAATGATATTTCATGATTTCATCTTATCCAAACCTCTTATCCTCTTTATTATTCTCCTCTTTCCTTCTTACTCTAAAATATTCATGCCTCTCCCTAAATGCTCCCTAAACCTTCCCCTTGGCCTTCAAGCTTGGATTGATGATGGAACATCTCTCCTAATTCCCGATCTACCTTTGTAAGTCGAAATCTCACCTTTCTCCTTTGTCTTATGTTAATCTCAAGTTAGGGTTTTACTAAGGGAGATTAATTAGTATTTAACTTATGTAATATGAGTAATTAGTGATTAATAATAAAGGGTTTAATATTATGGCAGTGTAGAATGCATTGTGATAGTGTTGTATGAATTGTTTAGGATGAGACGATCTTATGAGACGATTTTATGAGACGAAATCGAGTCGAGATTGAGTAGCTTGTGAAGAATACGAAAGGTAGGTTATCCTACTCGGTTTCAATATTTTGTATGCATATTTGGGGTGTCTTTCCTCACTATTGCGTTTGTGAGTCGGTTGGTGTATCATGTTTGTATTTGTGAGATGGTGACTTATAACATGTTTGGATTGATGTGACCATAATTAGCGCATATTTAGCCCCCGAATTAGCCTTGTTCCCATGCTTTTTAGTGCATATTTGGGGTCATTTCTTATCTTTAGTTCTTTGTTTTGCATATTCTTTGAGATTTTGATCCCTTGGTAGGAAAGGAGTAAGAATCTTGTATTTTCATGGCAAAACGAGACTAAATTGATCGAATTCAATGACCAAGCATCAAGGAGAGACAAGATTAGAAGGCCTTTGTATATATGATAGTAGATGAGCAAATGTTGAGAAAGGATCCTTGAGTCCCCAAGGAAATCCCCAAGGAATTTATGAAGAAAAGGGAAGAAAAGAGGAAGAAGTCTTGCTGAGGCACAATCCGTGCGGATTGTCTACAATCTGGCCGTCCTCCACCTGCACAATTCGTGCGGTTTTCCACCAAGACGCTCGGATTTAGCCACCACAATCCGCCCGGATTCTCTTGAATCCGCTCGTGTTCCTTCGCCAGAATCCGCCCGTCCCGACACAAAACCGCTCGGATTCCTCTACAGCGCGATTTCCTCTTCTCCAAGCTACAAAGAAAGAAGCCCTTCCTTCGAAAAATACCGGCTCCTCCCTGCTCAATCTAAAAAGTGTAATTACTAGTTTAGCCCTTAGTTAACGCTAATGCATCCCCCTAATTTCCACTATAAATACCCCATTAGTCTAATTAGAAGAGCATGTTCTTCTTATCAATAATTAGAGTAGTTAATATCAATAAAATCTCTATTTAGTTTTGTAATCAACAATTAATCAAGTTCTAATACAAGTTTTATTTCCTTAATCCCTCTTTTGTTCATCCTTTATTTTGGGTAATTGAAGATTATTTGGGTTACTATTGGGAGATTGACAACCTCTCAATCAAGCATCAAGTACTTCTTTTATCTTTGCTTTATTATTGGAATCATTAGTAGGTATAATTCTCTTAATCCCTTTTTAATTATTGTTAATTACTTTCATTTATTCATCATGTTTCATTTTCTTGGTATGATTGACAACCTTGCTAGCATGATCAACATGATAATGAGTGAGTAGTCTCTTAGCTAGGGTTAATGGGTGATTAAGGGAAACCAACATGGGGAATGATTCATGCTTAAATTAATATGCTTTCATGTTTTATTTGCTTGCTTGTTTTGATCTCAACTCATGCACATGTTATGTTTGATTAAATGCGAGCCTATGAATCCTTGCATATTTTACCCATCACCTATCTTTTCAATGAGACTTGTAAGACATAAACCAACTCGAGTTTCATTAAACCATGCATGTTGTTGAGTAGGGAAGATTAAGTCGACTTGTAGGTGTTGTACAATCTAATCGATTCGGCTCCGGGACCCAAACTTTCCTAGGATTGTAAGATATAACCCAACTCAATCCATCACAACAATAATTGCTTGCTTATAATTTGAGAACATGTTTGTAAGATCAATTCCCATGATTCCCCTATGATCCCATGACACCCTAGTGCTTTTTATCAATTGTTTATAACCCTTTTAATTCATCTTGCTTGTTTATTTTCATTGATATTTTAGTTTAGTGACCTTCTACATCAACCCAAATTGTGACACCCCTAAGACACCACTAGTTTCAATAGAAATCCCATTTTAATACCCGTCCCTTGGGATCCGACCTTTACTTGCCTCTTTACTAATTGTAGAGTTGTTTGTGAAGCTATAAATTGTGTTTTGATTTGGACGTGACCCAACGACCACACCTTTAATTGTGAACACGAAACGGACCGATCAGGGATTAACTTCATAAATTAGTCATATGCTTCTGTTGTTCTTCATTTGTCACATGTGGTCATGGTTGCATATGTCGAAGGTCTTTGATAGTGGTACTTGGTTGTTGAGGAGACGTAAGGCGGTTTGGATACCGTCTTACGCTTGAGTCGCCTCTTGGAGCTTTCCACTCCAAGAGGAATGTGCACATTAATGGCTTGAGTACGGAGGGACTCGTGTTGTTGAGAGACGACGTCTGGCAGGGGATCCGGTTGGTTTCTGAACCCAGTACGTGTTGGCGTGTTCCGGTACCTTTGCGGTGAGTTGTGGTGTCATGGGCGTGTCCCTTGCACCGATGGTTATGGGTAGGTCTGAGCGTGCCCCGGTACAGGCGTGATGATGGTATATTCGTGTCTCATTCATATATTTGGCATGTTGCATATTTACTTATCATATCGTGTCTTATATTTATTTATTGAAACTGACGTGTGTGTCTTTGTAATTGTCACCTATTTCCGGGGTGGCCTGTGTCGATCCATATGATATTTCCGATCATATGGGGAGCAGGTTATGTACTGGTTAGCTTTGGTAGCACAGGGGAGACAGGACAAGCCTTGATGACATCCGAGTTGAGCATAGTAGGCTAGAATAGTGTAGTGGTCATGAGTTGTATAATTTTACTTATTCTTTTATGTTTATGTAATCCACTAAACACTTTATTTATATTAATAGTTTCTTAATTTCAACTCCGATTTCACCGCCTCGGGAAATCGAGATGGTAACACCTCCCAATTACCTTGACCGGGTAAGAAGGGATTGTTACACTGAGTCTTAGAACGAGAGACTCGAAACACGGTCGAGGTAGAGCCTTTGTAAGAACGTTAGCGAGTTGGTCTTGACCACGAATATGTGTAACTCGAAGTTCCTGATTACGAATTGCTCACGGGCAAAATTAAATGCTAAGGCTAAATGCTTCATCATAGATTGAAACGCAGGATTAGCCGAGTAATGCGTTACGCCGAGGTTATCACAATAAATGACAGGAGAAGAAGAAAATGTTAGACCCAGCTTTTGTGGAAGAGAAGGTAGCCACATGAGTTCTGCTATAACAGTTACAACAGCCCGAAACGCGGCCTCAGTGGAGGAGAGAGCCAAGGCACGCTGTTTGCGAGACACCTACGAAATAGGATTGCGGCCACGATACATGACATAGTCAGTAGTCAAGACGTAGTCGTCCTTATCGTTAGCCCAATCTGCGTCACAAAATGCATGTTGATTCGACAGTGTGTTAGTAAAAAGTTGAAGACCAAGATTAAAAGTACCTTTAAGATAACGTAAGAGATGTTTCATTGCAGTCCAGTGATACCCTTGAGGGTCCTGTAAAAACTGAGCAAGCTTATTAACAGTGAAGGAAAAAGTAGGACGGGTGAGGGAGAGGTATTGAAGGGAGCCAAGAATGGCACGGTAATCAGTGGGGTTGATGATGGAAGATCCGTGGGACCGGGTTAGGGCAGGGTAGGTAATCATAGGGGTTGGTGTAGGATTACAATCAAGAAGGTTATAACGAGAGAGGAGTTCAGTTATATATTTCGTTTAGGATAAGTGCAGACAATGACAATTCGGAGTGACCTCAACACCAAGACAGTACGACGGAGAACCAAGTGGTTGCGAAGAGAAGTGATAAACGTAGTGATATGTGAGGAGGAGGAGCCCATGACGATGATGTCGTCAACATAAACATGTAGGTGGAAGACAATGTTCTTTTGTAGAAAAGATAAATAAAGATGGGTTTGCAATAGAATTAGTGAAACCGTAAGAGATGAGAAAAGAGCGGAGTTCATTGTACCAGGCACGAGGTGCTTGCTCCAGGCCGTATATTGGTTTAGAGAGCTTGCACACGTGAGTCGGGAGAGAAGGTTCAATAAACCCCGGAGGTTAAGCCATGTAAACAGTTTCATTGAGAGAGCCTTGAAGGAAAGCATTGTTGACATCCAAATGACGGAGATGCTAACCACGACTGATAAGAATGGAAAGAATGAGACAGATGCTGGAGGGTTTAACAAACGGGACTATAGGTTTCGGAAAAATCAATGCCCAAACGTTGGTGAAATCCTTTAGCGACAAAACGAGCTTTATATTTGTCAATTGAGTTGGGTTATACTTGATGCGATAAACTCATTTACACCCAACGACATTACAGGTAGGAAGACGAGGGATAAGAGTTCAGGTATAATTTTTTATAAGAGCTTGTTATTCAACCTTCATTGCAGCGCGCCAATTGGTGTCAACTAAGGCTTCCTTGGCAACAGAGGGGAGACAAGAGGAGGGTAGAATTGTCGTCTTAGCATACTTAGGGTTAGGCTTAATGATGTTGTTGGATAAGCGGGTGACAGCACGAGGAAGGGGAGTTGGGGTAGAACGAGGAGGGGTGGAAGAGGAAGGTGTGCCAGCCGTGGTGACAGAGGTAATGGCAGGAGTAGTAGGCATGTCAGGAGCAGGTGTTTCAGCAAGTTTAGCAGAGATTACAGTAGCGGAAGGAGAGGATAGAAGCAGAAGAGTGAGCGTGCACCACTGAGAGACATCAGTGGCAATATTAAGGGTAGGAACATTGCACAAATCAGAGAAGGGGTTTTTTGTCTGGACAAATTGAATATGTCGAGATGTGTATAACCTGTTTGTTTTGGGATCTAAACAGTGGTACGCATTTTGGGCTGCTGAGTAACCTACAAAAACACATTGAATCGAGCGAGGAGACAATTTGTGAGCGGTGTATGGTCTTAACCAGGGATAACAAAGACACTCAAAGGCTTTTAATTTGGTGTAATTTGGACTGCGATTGAATAGTTTAAGGTAGGGGGGAGCATTATTAAGGGTGGGTGTTGGCATACGATTAATTAAATACGTTGCCGTAGTGAAAGCAAATGGCCAGTAGTAAATAGGTTGTTGTGACTCATTTTTACGCACATTTAGTCCCTTAACTAGCCTCGTTCATATTCTTCCTAGCATGTATTAGGGTCGTCTCTATCTTAAGCTTCCTACTTTGCATATTCTATGAGGTTTTGTGCCCTTTGTAGGGACGCAACGGTAGCCTTGCGTATATGGAGCAAAATAGAGCTAAATTGATCGCATCTAACGACGAAGCATCAAATAGGAGACCGACACTAAAGGCCTATATACATAGAATAAATAAATGGGCAATGATGAAGGACCCCCACGACTCCTCAATGATCCCCACAGATCATGAGGAAGCCAAATGAAGAAGAAGGAAATCTGCATGGAAGGACGGGCGACCTAGAGCCGGATCGGGCGTCCCATTACTAAGGACGGGCTTCCCAAAAATAGCCCGAGCGTCTCAAAGGCAGGTCGAGCGTCCTTTGAAGCAGCATGAGCGGACAACAGCAGCAGGTCGAGCGTCCTAAAGCAAGACTTGCAAGGCGTTAAATTAATTTTAGGGACTTAATTGTCATTGAAGCCCTTAGTTAACCTAATACTTGTACTTAGTATAAATAATCCCTTGTAATAGAAGATTAGCATAAAGTCATTAGAGTATATTAGAGATCAATTAGTTTAATTACATCTTAATCCTTTCTTAATTATTGTTGAAGAATTCTTACATCTAGTTGGGTAATTTGAAGATTATTTGGGTTTATTGAAGAATTGACAACTCTTCATTCATCAATCAAGTTCTATTCTATTATCCTTTCCTTTCAATTTGTTCATCATAAGTTTGGTACAATTTTCTTACTCTTTACTTAATCCTTTTTTTACTCTTTAATCATGTTTTGACTTGTTAATATGATTGACACCATTGTTAGCATGTTCACCATGATAATGAGTGAGTAGTTCTTTAACTAGGGTTAGTGGGGGATTAGGGGTGTTAATCATGGGGTAGATAATTACTTAATATGTTCATATGATTGCTTGTTTGTTGTAGTTTCAACTTATCCATACGTTATGCTTGATGAAATGCTTGATTGAAAACCTAGCATGAATCTCTTATCCTTTCAACAAGACTTGTAAGAAATAAACTAACTCGAGGCTCGCTAAACCATGCATATAGTTGAATAGGGAGAATTAAGTCGACTTGTAGGAGTTGTAAAGTCTTGAACGACTCGGCTCCGAGACCCAAAACATCCTAGGAATTCTAAGATATAAATAACTCAATTCAACTACAATAATAATTTGCTTGCATCTATGAAACTTGTTTTATGTGATCTCACCATGATTCTCTTATGAACCCATGATACCCTAGTGTCTTTTATCAATTTTTTATATTCCCATTTACTTTACTTGCTTTGTTACTTTACTTGCTTTGTTTTCCAATTGTTTATATTTACCTTGCCTAGTAGTTTAGATAACCATCTCAATCCAAACTAAATTGTCACTCTAAGGCATAACTACTTGCATTTGATAGCTTAGTCCGATACCTATCCCTTGGGATCCGACCTTTACTTACTTCTCTACTAAGAGTAGTTTGTGGAGACTATAAATGTTGTTTGAGGGCGTACAACGACACGACCCATCAAAATGGCACCGTTGCCGGAGACGGTGTTCAATTGAATTGTTATCAATCTTTGTTTTTAGTTGTGTCTTTCTATGCCTTAAGGAAAAACATTTCCTCAAGGTACTTCTCACCTTTTCTCTTAGTTTACATTGTAAGATGGACCTTATAGATTTTTTGTAGAGGACCATGCGAGTTCTACTCTCATCAAAGACCCTTTGGAAGCTTTGTTGGCCTTGGAAGCAAGTGAGACCAACGGTAAACATTGGGCATTGGAAGTAGATCTTCTTGAGGCCGCTCTAGCCAACAAAGAGCTCACGTATGAGCAATCCATCCTCAAAGAATCATCACAACCCATCAAGGTTGAACAAGCAATGAGGGTAGAAAGTGTAATAGAGATGAAAAGCGTAATGGAGGTGGAATGTATTCCCAATGAACCAACAAAGTTAGAAATTGAGGTACAAACACCATCTTTAAAACCTCTTCCCCCAAATTTAAAGTATGCTTACCTTGATGAGTCTAAAACCAAACCCGTGGTTGTCAATGAAAAACTTGATGAATGTCAATTAGAAAGTTAGATTGGTGTGTTGAAAGAACATGAAAAGGCTATAGGTTATAGTCTAGATGACCTTAAGGGAATAAGCCCCGACTTTTGCATGCATAGGATTCATCTAGAGGAAGACCATAGACCCACTATTCAAGGACAAAGGAAACTAAATCCCCATATACAAGAAATTGTAAAAACGGAGGTTATGAAATTGCTTGATGCGGGAATCATTTATCCCATATCGGATTCCTTGTGGGTTAGCCCCATTCAAGTGGTACCTAAGAAAGGAGGTACCACGGTGGTAAAAAATGATAAGAACGAGCTAATACCCACAAGGAAGATCACCGGTTAGTGAATGTGTATTGATTATCGTAAGTTGAATTCTGCAACAAGAAAGGATCATTTCCCTCTCCCATTCATTGATCAAATGCTTGAGAGGCTTTCCTCTAACAAATTATTTTGCTACCTAGATGGGTATTCTCGATTCTTCCAAATCCCGATACACCTGGATGACCAACACAAGACCACCTTCACATGCCCTTGTGGTACATTTGCCTATAGGAGAATGCCCTTTGGGCTATATAATGCTCCCGCCACATTTAAACGTTGCATGATGAGTGTCCTTTAGGACTACTTAGAAACCATAATGGAAGTATTTATGGATGATTTTAGTATCTATAGGAAAGATTTTGAGTCATGTTTGCATAACTTGTCACTTGTCTTACAAAAATGTGAAGATGTTAGCCTTGTTTTAAATTGGGAAAAATGTCATTTCATGGTCAATGAAGGCATTGTCTTCGGTAATTTGATTTCAAAAATGGGCAACGAGGTTGATAAAGCTAAATTTGCGGTGATAGAGAAATTGCCGCCACCCGTGAATGTCAAATGGGTGCGGAGTTTTCTCGATCATGCAGAGTTTTACCGACGTTTCATAGAAGATTTTTACAAAATTGCAACCCCTCACTCAACTTTTGCTTAAAGATGCCCAATTCCAATTTACTCATGAGTGTGTTGAGGCTTTTGATAGGATCAAAGAAGCTCTAATTTCGGCACCGATTATTCAACCACCTAATTGGGAGTTGCCTTTCGAGATAATGTGTGATACAAGTAACTATGCCATTGGCGCGGTTCTTGGTCAATGGGTTGGGAAAGCTTTACATGCAATATACTATATAATCAAAACCCTTGATGCCACACAAGTCAACTATGATACCACGGAAAATGAACTTCTTGCTATAGTGTATGATTTGGACAAGTTCCTCTCCATCTACTTGGATCAAAGTTGATAGTGTTCTCAGACCATCGTGCTCTTAGACATCTCTTGGTGAAGAAATAATCAAAGCCACGCTTGTTGAGGTGGATATTGTTGCTCCAAGAATTTGACTTAGATATAAGAGACAAGAAAGGAGCCGAGAACGTAGTTGCGAATCACTTGTCAAGGAATCGGTTTCACAACAATGAAGAAGATACACCAATTAATGATTCTATTCCCGATGATGTTCTAAAGGCTATCCACACACAACTCGAACAACACACAACACCATGGTTTTCCGATTTTGTAAACTACATTGTGGGAGGAGTTCTTCCTTCGAATTTGAACTACAATCAACGAAAGAGATTCTTATTTGAAGTGAAGAAGTATTTTTTGGGATGATCCCAATCTCTACAAAGCACGTAGTGATGGTCTTTACCGTAAGTGTGTGCCACAATGGGAAGTTCAAGGAGTTTTGGAAGGTGCCCACTCATCCTTATATGGAGGACACCATGGAGCAAGAAGGACGGTTGCCAAAGTCCTACAATCGGGCTTCTATTGGCCCGCCATGTTTGAAGATGCTAGGGAGTTTATCCTTCATTGTGATTTTTGCCAAAGAACCGTGAACATATCTTGGAGGAATAAGATGCCACAACGAGGTATATTGGAGGTTGAAATAATTTGATGTTTGGGGAATTGATTACCAACGTCCCTTTGTATCGTCCCAAGGCAACAAGTATATTCTAGTTGTCGTTGATTACGTATCAAAGTGGGTAGAAGCAACTGCTAATCTAACTGACGATGCAAAGACGGTGACCAAACTCCTAAGAAAAGTGATCTTCCCAAGGATTGGAGTTCCTAGAGCAATTATTAGTGATAGTGGAACACACTTCCATAAAAAGAAACTTGAATCTCTCTTAACAAAGTATGGTGTTCAAAATAGAACCGGCTTGGGATACCATCCTCAAACAAGCGACAAGTCAAAGTTTCAAATAGAGAGATCAAGGAAATTCTTGAGAAGGTTGTTAACAAGACTCGTAAGGATTGGAACATGAAACTTGATGACACTCTTTAGGCTTATAGGACGGCCTATAAGACCCCTATAGGAGCTTCACCTTATAAGCTAGTCTATGGAACGGCTTGTCACTTGCGACTTCAATTGGAATAAAAAGCCTTTTGGGCAATCAAAGCTCTCAATCTTGATCTTAAGCTAAGTGGAGAGAAGAGGATCTTGCAAATAGAAGAGTCGGAAGAGTTTCGACTTCACTCATATGAGAATGCAAAGATCAACAAAGAACGTGCCAAATTGCTTCATGACAAGAGAATCAAGCAAAAGGCATTGCACAAGGGAGACAAAGTCCTTCTATTTAACTCTCGATATCGGCTCTTCCCCGGAAAGTTGAATTCACGATGGACGGGTCCCTTTGTGATAACAAATGTTGGAAAGTATGGAGACTTTGAGCTAATGTCGGAAGATGGGAATCTATTCAAAGTCAATGGTCAACGTATCAAGCTTTATTATGAAGGAGCTTTCGTAAGAGAAGTTAAGGCCATCTGCCTTGAGCCTCTACCACCATGATCAAGAATTAAAATGGAGGAGAGTTTGGTAGAGTCCTCCCTAAACCACCACTTGTAAATATACTAACTTACTTTCTTCCACTTAACCTACATTGCATTGCATTTTAATTCCTTGTTTTAAGCACAATTTTTAACATGAGAGCAAGTAAGGGAGGGTTACTAATCAATTTTGATATGGGAATGATTTTAAATTCAAGTGTGGGGAAGCTTTGCCTAGGCTAATAAAGAGCCTATATCACTCAACGAAGGAAGAAGCCATAGAAGAGCGAAAAGGAGGATCCCCACGAGTTGGCCTCGACTCGTGGGAGCTGGAGCAAAGAAGAATGAAAGAATTTTAGCTGAAGCAAAATTCGGGCGTCCCAGCACTCAGGACGGGCATCCCGAATGCTAAGCATGGGCGTACCATCCCTAGAGACGCACGTCCACATCTATTGTCATAGAAAAATTTTATGCTGTTGCGAAATGCGGGAGTCTCAGTACTCAGGACTGGCATCCCAGTACCCAGGACGGGTGAACTGGTCGGACTATCATTTTCAATTACTTGTCGTTAGGAGCACCTAAACCAAAACAATATTTATAACTTCACAAACTACTCTACTATTAGTAAAGAGGTAAGTAAAGGTCGGATCCCAAGTGGTCGGACTAAATCTTTTCGGTAACTTGTCGTTAGGAGCACCTAGACCAAAACACAATTTATAGCTTCACAAACAACTCTACAATTAGTAAAGAGGCAAGTAAAGGTCGGATCCTAAGGGACGGGAATTGAGATGAGATTTCTATTGCAACTAGTGGTGTCTTAGGGGTGTCACAATTTGGGTTGATGTAGAAGGTCACTAAACTAAATAGCAATGAAAGTAAACAAGCAAGATGAATTAAAAGGGTTGTAAACAATTGATAAAAAGCACTAGGGTATCATGGGGTCATAGGGGATTCATGGGAATTGATCATACAAACATGTTCTCAAATTATAAGCAAGCAATTATTGTTGTGATGGATTGAGTTGGGTTATATCTTACAATCCTAGGAAAGTTTGGGTCCCGGAGCCGAATCGATTAGATTGTACAACACCTACAAGTCGACTTAGTCTTCCCTACTCAACAACATGCATGGTCTAATGAGACTCGAGTTGGTTTATGTCTTACAAGTCTCATTGAAAAGATAGGTGATGGGTAAAAAAATGCAAGGATTCATAGGCTCGCATTTCATCAAACATAACATGTGCATGAGTTGAGATCAAAACAAGCAAGCATATAAACCATGAAAGCATATTAATTTATGCATGAATCATTCCCCATGTTGGTTTCCCCTAACTACCCATTAACCCTAGCTAGGTGACTACTCACTCATTATCATGTTGAACATGCTAGCAAGGTTGTCAATCATACCAACAAAGTGAAACATGATGAATAAATGAAAGTAATTAACAATAATTAAAAAGGGATTAAGAGAATTATACCTACTAATGATTCCAATAATAAAGCAAAGAATAAAAGAAGTACTTGATGCTTGATTGAGAGGTTGTCAATCTCCCAATAATAACCCAAATAATCTTCAATTACCCAAAATAAAGGATGAACAAAAGAGAGATTAAGGAAATAAAACTTGTATTAAAACTTGATTAATTGTTGATTACAAAATTAAAGAGAGATTTGATTGATATTAACTACACTAGAGATTGCTAAGAAAAACATGCTATTCCAATTAGACTAATGGGGTATTTATAGTGGGGATTAGGTGTAGGAATTAGGGTTAACTAAGGGCTTAAATGACGATTAAGTCCCTACTTAAGGAAACGCCGGTATTTTCGGAAGGATGGGCATGTTTCTTGAAGCTTGAAGAAACGAAGTTGTGCTGTCTGGGAATCCGTGCGTCTTAGGCTCGGGACGGCCGGATTCGTGAGTTGATGCTCGGGCGTCTTTGGGAGAAGATGGGCGTCTTCTGGGGTTGCTGCCCGGGCATCTTGTAAGGAAGACGCACGGATTGTGAAGGTGGAGGACGGGCGTCTTCTTGGGAAGACGCACGGATTGTCATGCAGCGTGCTTTCTTCTTCTTTTCTTCCCTTTTCTTCATAAAATCCTTGGGGATTTCCTCGGGGATGCAAGGATCTTTTCTCATCATTGCCCATCTACTATAGTATGTACAAAGGCCTTCTAATATTGTCTCTCCTTGATGCTTGGTCATTGAATTCAATCAATTTAGTCTCATTTTGCCATGAAAATGCAAGGTTTGCACTCCTTTCCTACCAAGGACACAAAACCTCAAAGAGTATGCAAAACAAAGAACTAAAGACAATAAATGACCCAAATATGCACTAAAAAGCATGGGAACAAGGCTAATTCGGGGACTAAATATGCTCTAATTATGGTCACATCAAATATTCCAAAACCGAACCTTTGCTCGTCCCGAGTAAAGAGGTGACAAAGACTAGGACCATTATTTAAACTAACCTATTAACATAGCCGATATGAGACAATTAGCGGGTCTCACTCCGCCCCTTCAACTCACAACAAGACAACCATGAGGTAGGATGCCTTCTTGCAAGGCAAGGTGGGTCTTGCCAAAATGGCGACACATCGAAACATTAAGCACACAAAACAAATAATGGATGCATCTACAAAAGAATAGCCACTTTCCTCATCTAAGTGGCGGAAATTATCTACAAGGGAAGCAATTCAAGGGTACACACTCCTTCATAGATGCAATTTGTTCAAACTACTAAGCCTAGAAGGATACCAATAAATCACCTCCAAGTTGTGTCAAGCTAGGGTACCTTCGTCCTCAATCGTTAAATGCTTTTGTCAAGAGTAGACTCCCTATGGTGTTAGAAACACTGGAGGATCGGGGAATTCCCCCTCTTGCCTAGACAAGAAGAAGGGTCGTCCCCTCTCTACCATGCACAAAAATGGATACGATGGATAAAGGGATCAATAGACATTTGAGTTTCACTTTGGGAGTTTGCTTTCATTTTTGTTTTCCCCCCAATTTCATGTGGCATATATCATTTGAGAACACTTTCTTTTGCCATTTCTTTTTGATTTTTGGCATTTCAACACTTGACAACTTTCAACTTTTCTTTGCATTTCTTTTGAACATTTTCAAAGTCACCCCATATG
Organism: Silene latifolia; assembly: GCF_048544455.1. Taxonomy (NCBI): domain Eukaryota; kingdom Viridiplantae; phylum Streptophyta; class Magnoliopsida; order Caryophyllales; family Caryophyllaceae; genus Silene; species Silene latifolia. Next base: position 97,950,069 of record NC_133527.1, read on the forward strand.
TAGTGAGGGTGGCTTATATTTGAAGCTTTAGGAGTTCTATTTTTGCTCCTCTTTTCATTTGATGCATTTTTTTGCAAAATTTCTTTCACTTTTCATTTCATTGAACTCAAATTGATTTCTTTTTGTGCCCATTCCCTTTGTTGACAAAAATGTGGTAGAACATGGATGATGGATGGATGGATGCATGGTTTCAAGGGTCACCTTGGAATAAACGGTAGCCAAGGAGTTATCACACCACAAGGTACTCTTAACTAGGCCTTAATCCATGGGTCAAAGGATACTAGCATGACACATCCTAGGGTGTTTTACAAGTATTCTAACAAGCAAAGTCTTAAAAAGAAAAAACATCTACTAGGGCCTATATATACTTGTCAAGCTTCCCAAGTACACGGTTTCACAAAATTTTCTAACATGCAAACTACATGCCATGATGCAACTAACATATAAACATCCTAATGCAAATGATTCTACAAACTAATGTGACATATAAACTAAATGCAAGTCCTAAGTTCACATTGTTATACCGCATCAATCAAAATAAAGCCACATAGTCATTAACATAAAGAGGAAAAAGGAGATTGGAAATATCATACCATGCGGTCTTCAATATCCTCATGTCTCGGATGTGGCATAGTCGATCAATGTGAGTAAGGGTAAAACAAACACAATATATACAATATATACATGACTACACTACGAAGGAAATGAACTTGTTTTTGGTTTTTCAACTTTTCGAAATTTTTATGGTTTTTTCGAAAATTTTAAATTTTTTTGGATTTTTGAATAAAAGTTAAGCTAGAATTCCCCATCCCCACACTAATATGGTCATTGTCCTCAATGGCCAAAATGATGGGAAATTATGCAAACATGATGCATGATTTCTACACTAAATGCAAGCTACACTAATCTACACTACATGATGCATGGGTTTTTGTTTATGACGGAGAGGATAATTTAGATTACCTCCCGTTGTGTATGTATGTACTTCCCCAAACCGAGTTAGACATTATTGCTAATGTCCTAAGGTTGGGTGTAGTTCATGCACACACGATGCAATGCATGAAACTAAATTTGTCATTTTGGATTTTCAAAAGTGGGAACAATAAAATGAGAACACCTCAATGGGGCCAAGGTGTTAGTCCTCTATGTTGCTAGGACTACTCCAACAATGATCAAGATAAATAAATAAAACAAAGAGAGAAATTGACAAACCTCAAGAGGGTAGGAGCCTCCAAAGCTTGCTAATCTTCCATCATATCATCACTATCATCATCATCCTCAATAGAAGTAGACTCATCACCACTTCCCTCTTCACTTTCTTGTTCACTTTGTTCATCATCCTCTTTTTCTTCTTCACTAGCCTCTTCATCAATGCTTTCATCAACCGCATCACCGACAACCTCATCGTCACCCGAAATCTCACCCCTAGATGCACTCGGAAAGAAGACTTACCTATCCGTCCAACTAGGCAAAGGACATAAAGGATCAAGTAGTCCTTGCCTAGCTAAATGAAGGAGGGGTGGATATTGGGCTAAGTAAGCATCTTCCCGGTCCTTGAAAGCTTGCTTGTGCATCTCTTGCATAAGAAGAGTCATATAATCTTTGCTTGCTTCAACACCTTCGGGTTTGAGCTCTTGGTACTTGAAAGGATAGGGTGGTGTGACAATGGAAGAGGAGGGCATTTAAATTTCACCCTTTTGTTGTCGAATAATGTATTCGGCCTCTTTTGAGAGGGGAAGGAGATAGTTGGTCCGATGGACACTTAAACGACAAATCTTCGAAGGCAAAGTAAAAGATCTAGCCTCACTAGTGAGCCATCCATACTTGGTGTCAAGAGGTTTATGAGAGACCCACTTGTATTTGTTTATCATAGTATCAATATCAATGAGATGACCACCCTTTTTCGCCACATACTTGCTATCCTTGTTGAAGTTCGGATCAAAGTACTTAGCCAAAAGAGTGACTAGACCTCCATTCACAATAACGGTAGTGCCTTGCTTCCCACAATCAACATTTAGCCATCTATCCACCAAAAGCCTTAGAGAGTTGAAAGGCTTGGTGAATTCCCTTCCAATGTTTAAGGCCGACTCAAGAAGAACAAAATCGAGTATGGTAAAGTGGTTGGTGTCTTTTCTTGCAATGATGGTGTTCCCTATGACCTTGTGCCACACTCTAATGCCCGGATGGTGGACTAATAGAGCGCGGCTAGCATGATAGTTCTCAAATTTCCTTCCGGAAATCGCCTCCCAAAGAGGAGCGGGGTCATACTTTCCAACATTCTTGAAATAACTCGGTGAATCACTAAGACCCAAAGCTTTACTCATTTCCTCAAAGGAGATGCGCCTACTAACATTAGCTAGGCGGAACTCGATGCTTTCCATAGTCTCTACCTTATTAACTTTCAAAGAACTCAAGAATTCTAAGGTAAGGGAGGGGTATGTCAATTCTTTTGTTGTAAACAATTTCTCCAACCCCATGGCTTTAAAGAAGGCTCTAGTTTGCTCAAGGACACCCAACTTATCTAAGGCATCTTCACAAATAAACTTGGTGGATAGAAATGATTTTCTAGCATACTTGGCAAAAGTGTCCCTATGGGATTTGGAAATCAAAATTACCTCCAGATAGTTCGAAAGTTGAGCAATTTTCGGAGTAGTAGATGTTGTTGCTTCCAAGGGAGGTTGTTATTGTTGCACTTCCAAGTTTGAGCTAGCTACCACCATAGCCAATGAGGCTTTCTTTGCTTGAAGACTCTTTTGTCTTGTTGAGAGTGCCTTTGCCTTTGGTGCCTTTGTTGCTCCTTTTTTCCTTGCCAGTGATGCTTGAACCAAGAAAGGAGTGAAAATCTTCAATTTTCAAGTGTACCCAAATCAATTTAAAGATGAAAGGCTTTGCCTTTATAAATTCAAAAATTGACTCAAAGGTTGAAGATTTGGTGCTTGGTTTGATTTTTGTTAAAAGAGGAGTGATTTATTTTTGTTAAATGGAAGATTTGATTTGATTTTGATGAATGTGGCTGAGGAAATATTGTTTTTGTGATGGAGAGGATGAGGGTTTTGAGTTTTGGGGTTTACCCGTAGTGTTTTGAATGAAGGAATGAAGAAATGAATGTGGGAGGGGGTTTATAAAAGACCCGAAATATTTGAAATGCAGGGGGAAGACGGGCGGCTTTCCTTCGGGACAGCCAGATTCTGTCTGGATGGGTTGAGAAATTCTCGCCTAAAGACGGGCGGATTCTAACAAAGACGCGCGGATCTGTAAATGCGGGACAAGCGTCTTTCAGAGAAGACGGGCGGATTCCTTTCCAGAGATTTTTCTTATTTTTCTCAGCCAAAAAGACGGGCGTCTTCTCTTGCAGGACGGGCGGATTTCTGAAGACGGGCGGATTCTATTGCAGGACGCCCGGATTTTCTAACAGTCCCAAAATTTCAAAAATTCAGCCGCCCGGGTTGCCTGAAGACGGACGGATTCTCTTGAAACCGCTCGGATTCTGCCCCTTTTACCCGGATTCAATTCCATCCGTGTACCTTGCATATCCCTTGTCATTTTTCATTCTTCAAAATCTCGTGTTCTTCATTGTGGGGGAACTACTAAGGCATGAATAGCCTAGGCAATTGTTATCCCCACACTAAGCTAAAGCACTACGCATCAATTGAAATCATTAGTCCCTCCCTCACTTCTCTCAAAAATGATAATTACCTTGATCAAGGCATAAAAATCCAAAAATGACAAAAATGCAATTCAAGAATTAAAATGTGAGTTAGGGAGTTAGAAATATTTACAAATGGTGGTTTAGGGAGGACTCCACCAAACTCTCATTCTTGGTGAGATGTCAAGGGGGCATGTCCAAGGCGTTGTTGATGTTGCTCAACACCTTGAAGAACTAATCAAAAGCTTGTTCATTGTCGTGATAAAGTTCTTCAATAGATCTTTTCCCTTGTTGTCAGTCTTGATTGATAGCATTGCAGATGTTGGGATTGAAAATCCCTTCAAATTCATCGTCCCAAAGACCACACACTTCATCTACTTGATCACTAAATATCTCTTGAGTTGATAGAGACAACTCTCCCATTTTCTTTTCTTGGCCAATGAGGCCATCTTCTTCATTGCTTGATTTTGGTGAGCTTTGTAAGCTCTCTTTGTTACAATTCACTTGCTCTTTGAATGGAGCATCTTCAATTTTCTTCTTCCATTGGAGTTCCGACTTCTTCCTATCATCCTTCCGGCTATAATGATCGATCATAAAACATGGTTCATGCAAACGGGGAGCTCTCATGGTCTTGTCAAGATTGAAAGTTATGCTCTCATCTCCCACTTCTAGAGTGAGCTCTCCATGTTTTACATCAATCACCGCACCCGCGGTGTGTAAGAAAGGTCTTCCTTGAATGATTGGAATGTTGGAGTCTTCTTCCATGTCAACAATGACAAAGTCCACCGGGATGAAAAATTTCCCAATTCGTACGGGAACATCTTCCCATATCCCTAATGGTGTCTTCGTCGATCTATCGGCCATTTGGTGTAACACCCCGTATTTTATTAAGTTGGATAAAATTCTTTTAATTGCTATTTTGAATTTAATTACATCATTTAACGATTTATATATATATGCTTAGCTAATTAATTAATTTCATCATAATTCGATACGTTAATTTTAAAAATCATTAATAAGTTTATTTAAAGTTAGTTCGAGTTTATTGAAATTAGTTCGAGTTTATTTATTTAATAGTTTCCGTTTCTTTACGAGTCCTTATGAAAGTTGTTTTAAGTGAACCCGAGATGGATTTTGGGAACAAAACCGTCCAATTAGCTATTTTGAGCTTATTTCACTAAATTAGCAATTTTTATTAATATCCGTTAGTTTTGTAAAAATCGCTAATAATTCCGATTCAACCTGATATTGTATTATTTACGTTAACTAGCTGAGTTTATTTTATTTTCACTCATTAAATTTATTTATTATTGATTCCGTTTTATTACTGAAACTTTTACTAAAACCGATTTTATTAACTCGAGAAGGTTTTAAAAACGAGCGAAATTACTTAACGATGAAGAAACGTACGTATAATTAGTAGCTAGCAAGCTACCTGGTGTCTCATTATTATCATTCCTCACGTCTTCTTCCTTTCTTCTATTTCCTTCTTCTTTGTTCTTCTTTTTCTTTCGTTTAAATTTTTGTCTATAAGTCGTCCTGATGCTCCGTTTCTCATCCGTTTCCAATGATTTTTGTTCCATAGCGCTCCTCTCGTCGTTCTCGTCATTCCGATGTAAGTAACATTCATTTTCGTTATGTATTTCTACAAACCCAATTTATAATTTCAGCTTTATTTATTATAAGACGGTTGTAGATGCTAAGATAGACGGTCTTGTATAAGATTTGTTAGTCATAAATGATTAGTTCAATCGGAAAAAGGTAACAATGATAGGTTACTCAATATTACTTGTAAAATATGTTTATTTCGAATGCTGGTTAGTCTGTTTTATAATTGAGACGGTGTATAATTATATATAGGGATCCTTATGGATGTTAATTAGTTTGTTGTATAGTTGAGACGGTGTATACTGATATGTGGAGATGATTGAGACGGTGTATACTGACCTCTAGGGATCATTTGGGATACTAGCTAGTAAGTGGTATATTTAAGACGGTGTATGCTGACATGTAGGGATTGTTTTAGGATGCTATTTGGGATTTTAACTACGATTGTTTTGTGTCTAATTGTAAAAAGAGGGCTGTGAGATGGTCTTATACTTGGTTTTGGTCATTGTTTGGTTGGTGGTTTGAGCCAACTTTCTTATTTCCGTCTGAAAACTGAGCTGTTATGGGCTGTGTGGTGGCGGGTTGTGAGGCCAGGTATGGCTGCTCGTGAAGTCGCGTTTAGGACTGCTCAAACGGTCCAAGAGCCGTGGCTATGGGTGCTCGTAGTGTAGGCTTGGGTCATTTAAAATATAATTAAATAACCGTCTCTTATTTTATATAACGATAATTCGATAATATCGTCCTTTCACATAATTAATTTAGGTGGCTCATATGTGGTTGAAGATGAAGAGTAATTTTGGGTTTTAGAAGCTTTCTTAAGGATTATTTGCCTTTTTCTAACTTAAGGTAACTATTCCGAGTTACTCGACGAATTAATGTCACATTAGTAGTTAATGTTGTGCTTGTTGTTTGTTAAGTGTTTAGGTGATTGATAATGTGTTACTTTCGTTTTTCACATGATAGAAATTGGAAATAGCATGAGAATAATATTGCGATAAAATTTGTGATTTGGGCCAAAGTAGGCCAAGACTACGAGTGGGCAGTTGACCGAACGAGTTTGGTCAAACTAGGTTTAAACCAAATCGACTCGATTTGACCGATGACCCATTGCGGGACTCGGGTCGAGGGTTTGTCTTTGAGGTGAGATTGGTTGTTATTGGAGGTTTTATGTTATGCCTTGATATTTGTAATTATCATTTCACATGTTGGTTGTTGGATGCTTTGGATGCCTTATGCTTGAGTCTTGTTGCCTCTTTGCCATTTTAGCTTGTTCTCATGAATTATGAGATTAACGGTTAGCTGGAATTTGGATTATTATTGATATTGGAGATATTGTTGGATTGTCAGCTGAATATGCTCTTGCGTAACCTTTCATATACTAGGGTGTGTATGATCTTTTGTGTGTACAAGTTTGGACTCTTTGTCCCTTTTATGGTTAATTGGGTATCCTACTTGTCTTATGTGGTGTGGGCTAAAGTATTCAAGCTGGGACTAGCTGGAACTAGGTCCTAGGTGAGTATTTCGGCCCTCACCATAGATAGGCCATTATAGTCTTTGACGAGTGTATGTTTGCGGCTTAATAACCTTTGTGTTCCTGGCTTGGTGGGTTTATATCCAAGCTGGGGCATGACCTTTCTGCTTATTTTGTGAGGAGATGGTCAGCCTAAGTACTAGCCAACCCTTTGGCGGACTCCTTAGGGTACTCATGTGGTTTTATCATGAGTCTTGGGTGCGGTGGTTTTATCCGCATTTCTCTAGGTCTGCGCAGTCTAGGATTAGGGTTGAGTCGTATCTTGGCCATGTTTTATTCATATTAACCTCTGAGCCAAAATACTAGCTTCCCTACCTCGTGGTATAGACTCGAGTTACAAAGTGACTATTGACTGTACTAGTAACTTATGCATGTCTATAGATATATTGTCCTTTCTTGTTTGATGATTCTATGAATCATAGAAGGTGAGATGCAAGCCGGCTATGGTTGATAGAGTTTGGATTCCTGGATGTTATGTGATTCACATGATAGTGTAGTATGAGTCGGTCTAGTATTCACAGGCTAGGACTATGTGTTGTTATATTGTTGTTCACATGATAAGCACGATTGTCTAACATATATATGCTAAGGCTATGTGTTATTCATATTCATATTCTTATGTTTACATGTTATATTAATTATGACATTTCGTGGCTGGGAGAACTCGGAGTTACTCCCCACTGACTGTGGCTTTCGTATTTGTATAAAATGCGAATGACAGGTAGGTGATGCATATATGGGGTACATGGACGAGCTAGCGAGCAAAGTAACCTTGGAAACCTAGATTGGTTTTATTTTTTTGTGACCCTTAAACACTTTTTATGTCACATACATTTTAGGGACATATGTCTCCCTTTCTCATATTTGGGTTGTATAACTTTGTTTCGCGACTTTAGCGATATTTCATTCATGAGATTTATTTTGGACCTTGCATGTTTGACACCTTCCCATTTGGATATCTTTATAACAGTTCAGTTTTTAAAAATTACAGGTTTTTACCCAACTGAACCTATTACAAACATATCCATGCAGCTTTATTCTTGAATTACGTGTTTACTTTTCCGCGATAAATGAGGGTGTCACAGTTGGTATCAGAGCATATTTGCTCCCGACGCACGTTTGTGCACCCCAATATAAATAACTTGACCTTGAAATAATAAACTCGAGAGATGGGTAAGATGGGTAGACTTAGGACCTTATGTTGTAGTCTCTTTGTGTTTGCTCTTTGTTAGGTACTAACCTATTTGTTGATTGTCATTTAATAATTGTTGCATTCTTGGATCAATGACCGTGAGCTTATCTATAGCTAATGGAGTTATTACCCTTCTTAAAAAAAAAAATTTGAACTAAAGGTTTTGAAAATATTTTAATGTTTTTCACTGGTTTTAACGTCAATTAGTGTTAAAGCTTGTTATTGGAGACGTATGATAATTAGTTTTATCATTTGTTGGTGTAAAAATGTATTTTTTTATGTCCTTGAATTGGAATATTGATGTTCTTGAGTGATCGCCAAGAGTATCTCCGTTCCATTGAAAGGACACTTATATTTTAAGAAGATCAAGATTTAGTGCCTATTGTTGAGGATTGAAGATTTGTTCAACCTTTGAGAATGCTTCTACTTCCTTGAAGATGTTTCTCGTTCTTTTTGTATCTCGCCTTATTCTTAATCTCTTGGTGCTTATCCTCCTTCTAAACTCCCTTCAGTTTTACTTTAAAAGCTACGCTTGTACTCCTAACTTGTCCTTTGTTCTTTGCTTATCCTCCCTTAACGCCATTAGATAGTACTCTTTCTTGTGAGGAATGTTGACCTTGGTTGGAAAATTCGACTTTTGAGGAGATTGTTTGTGTCTGACCCTTAACCCTGGTTTTGAGAGGATGTGATGTTAGAAAGACTTAGGTAATGTGATGAGACATACTTAGTGATTCTTATACCTAGTTCCTTGACAAAGTGAATATAATCGATTGGTGGATTCTTTGTGTTAGGACTGAGTTGCCTATGTAATTAAAGTTATAGAACTTGGCTTTGTTGTTTATGTTTGGGATTTGAAAGCTTAGTAGGTTGAGCGTCGTCACCTTAGGAGTAAACATGAGATAAATTTAGAATATGAATTTGGAAGAAAACCCATTTTTTAGATGTTAACAATCCCGTATAGATTGGGAATGTGATTTTGTGTTAGTTGTTTCTTGAGAACTTTGTTGAGAAGCCTTTATCAATTTATTCTTTGGTTTTTAAAACATTGAGGTTGTGTCGAGTGCTTCAGATACAGAGATGCTTTTATACTTGAGTGGTAGATTTGCTTTAGGGAAATCCTAATATGTGATAAGATAGGTGGAAGAAGTATCTAACCGATTTATCACCCCTTAAGCGAGCGTTTATTTTACCTTGACCCTTGTTTGGGATTTGGTCGTTTTGTCATGAAGGTACAATACCCTAATAGGCGTGACCTTGTTAGAGAGAACCTTAAGTTTTAGGAAGCGTATGGATTAAGCCTTAAAAATCCTCTTTCGTACCATTAATCGTTTTCCTCCCTTTCGATCATACATTGGTTGGATTTGATTCTTAAGTATAAAAGTTTACTCGTTATTTCCTTGTCTTGAATACCTTCCTAATTCTAATATCTCTTACTGGTTGGTAACTAGTTATCTTTATGATTCGACTCTTTTAGTCTCACATCTTGACATGTTCATATATCCCTTTTTAAATTTCCTATCATTTCCTGACCTGGTTATTACCCTTTGTTTCCTTAGTGGAGTGATGACATTGTTGTTTGAGATTTGAGTATCTGGCGTTTCCTTGTTGTCTAATTTTCCTTTCTCCTTGATCATAAGCGTTACCGTTCATACCTCATTTCCTCGCTTCATCTTGCTCCTCCTTTAAGTTTGACACTTGTATCTTGTGAAACTCTATCCTTGACATCCTTGTAAATTTGACTTCAATTCTTATCCCTAGGAAGTTCATCATACCTCTTTTGTTGGTTAAGCTTGAACCCTCTTAGCATACTTGTATCTATGATGTCTAACTTACTTTTCATTTCGCACAATTTCTAAATATTTCAAGCTACCATTTTTGGTTCGTTGTTAAAAATTTATGTTACTATTACAAAATTTTCCCTACTTGTAAAGATTTGGAAAAATGAAAATTCGATTTAATTCTCTAATTGTTCTTTGAGTATAGACTTCTTTATCATGGTTTTGAGTTGCTAAACATGAGATTTTTGTAAATTTTATCCAATTTCTATTCACTTTGATCTAATCATGATGCCTTTGTCAAAGTTTAATATTATATTTCAGGAATTTAACTCCCCTTTTAGTTTAAAGGTGAAACCTTCATTTCTATTTTGTCTTTCGCAAAAGAAAATTTGAGTGGATTGCCTTTTTCTTTGATTTTGACGTTGATCGGATGATAGAACTAGTTATTCGAAACGTTTGATAACTTGTTTTACGCTTGTCGGCGAATAGTTTTTGTTTTAAATTTGTCTCTGACTTCGAAAGTTAGCGTTCTTGTGTGCACGACAAGAGCATTTCCGTTCCATGAATGAGACTTATATTTTTGAAAACTCTTCATTAATGTTTTTGAAGGTATTTTAATTTTTGATTTATACAAATGATTTGCCTTTTTACCGTATCTTTGATTTGGAATGTGATGTTCTTGAATACGTAACGAGAACACTTTCGTTCCCTTGATGAGAATTTGGTTCTGTCGGAAAATTTTATTTGAAACTTTTGAAAGAATTTTGATTCTTACGATAAATAACCTTTAAAATGTTTTGGTTACCGATTCCAATTCCAGTTTTATTTTTATAACCTTTCATTTATACTTTCAAGTTTCGAGGACGAAACTTTTTAAAAGATGGGGTGATTGTAACACCCCGTATTTTATTAAGTTGGATAAAATTCTTTTAATTGCTATTTTGAATTTAATTACATCATTTAACGATTTATATATATATGCTTAGCTAATTAATTAATTTCATCATAATTCGATACGTTAATTTTAATAATCATTAATAAGTTTATTTAAAGTTAGTTCGAGTTTATTGAAATTAGTTCGAGTTTATTTATTTAATAATTTACGTTTCTTTACGAGTCCTTACGAAAGTTGTTTTAAGTGAACCCGAGATGGATTTTGGGAACAAAACCGTCCAATTAGCTATTTTGAGCTTATTTCACTAAATTAGCAATTTTTATTAATATCCGTTAGTTTTGTAAAAATCGCTAATAATTCCGATTGAAGCTGATATTGTATTATTTACGTTAACTAGCTGAGTTTATTTTATTTTCACTCATTAAATTTATTTATTATTGATTCCGTTTTATTACTGAAACTTTTACTAAAACCGATTTTATTAACTCAAGACGGTTTTAAAAACGAGCGAAATTACTTAACGATGAAGAAACGTACGTATAATTAGTAGCTAGCAAGCTACCTGATGTCTCATTATTATCATTCCTCACGTCTTCTTCCTTTCTTCTATTTCCTCCTTCTTTGTTCTTGTTTTTCTTTCGTTTAAATTTTTGTCTATAAGTCGTCCTGATGCTCCGTTTCTCATCCGTTTTCAATGATTTTTGTTCCATAGCGCTCCTCTCGTCGTTCTCGTCATTCCGATGTAAGTAACATTCATTTTCGTTATGTATTTCTACAAACCCAATTTATAATTTCAGCTTTATGAGTCTTGGGGTACTCCGTATTTATGAGTCTTGGGGTACTCTATCGAGTAGGCCTTACTCTGTCGAGTATGGGAGTTTTGCGAAATAAAATAGTTTCTGACCTGTTGGGTACTCGATCGAGTAACTAGGGTACTCGATCGAGTAAGGGGGCACTCGATCGAGTACCTTAGCTACTCGATCGAGTAGCCGGTTCTGAGGGGGCTTTGTTTTGTCGGGTTTTGTTAATAATGCGATTAAAGTATAAAACACTTTCGTCATTGTTTCCAAATCACTTTTCCAAAACCTAAATTCCTGTTTAAGAGAGAAAGCAAACAAGTTCATCTTCTTAATCGCATTCTTAGCAATTCCCGGAGTTCAGACGGTCAGTTCTTGTCGTTGTTTATACCGTTGAGTTCCTTGCGTCGAGGGTAAGATCTATGTACCCTTTTTATTGTCTTTCCTTTGATTTGGTTAAACCCTAATTTTGGGATTGGGGGTTTTTATGATTTGTTATGGTTAGATTGTGATTATGTGATTATGTGATAGGAGAAGGATTTGTAAAGGAGAGGTTTTGAGACAGCTGCTAGATCGTCTGATGATTGTGTTGCTTTCCAGGTAGGATTTCCTACTCAGTATTAGTCCCATAATGGGATATTGGTGATGTGTTGTAATTGGATGTTTGATATAATAATTGTATTGTGATTGTGGTTGTGATTGTTGTTGATTGGTCCTCGAGATGCGTTCTCGGCTGAGTGGGGTCACTTGCGGTAGTGGCTTCACGCCCTAGTTTCGCCCTTCGTGGAACCCGCCACGGAAGGGGATGTGCACATTAATGGGACAGGGTTATCGCTCGGTATGATGAGCGTGGCTTAGGTGGGTGCACGTGCCGCGGTCTCCCATCGGCGGTAGTCCGGTCCAAAGGGACGATCGATGATGGAGATATTTGGAGTTGGGTTGGTTGTGTATGTGTGACAGTTAAGCTGTCTGCTTATCTTATTGTGACATGTATGTTAATTGTGTGATTAGTACTGACCCCGTTTAAATGTTTTAAAAACTGTGGTGATCCATTCGGGGGTGGTGAGCAGTTGCTTGGCAGGTATATCTTGGATACGCGTGGGATCTAGTGGGGGATGGAGTCATCACATATCGTAGTCTTTAGTCTTCCGCCGTGTTTTGTTAGGACAGTTCCTTTCAGTTGGTTTATAGTTTGAGAACAGTTGTATTTTGCTTACAGTTGGTTTTGTAATGTAATCACTTAAACTTATTTAATAAAGTATGTTTCTTCATTGTCTTATGATTATCATGCCTCGGGTAACGGAGATGGTGACATCCTTATACCTGAGTGGTCCTGGTAAGGCACTTGGAGTATGGGGGTGTTACAAATGGTATCAAAGCGACGATCCTGAAACCTGTAACCAATGAATCTAAAGAATCTAGGGAGTCAATTAAAATGAACCCGGGGTAAAGGTTGTAGGAGCTAATGCAAAGGCTTGGGAGACGTCCTAAAGTCGCGAACTCGCCCTACGATTTTGAACCGGTCACCATGGGATATGAGTCGGGATCGCTATGTGTTTATTTTGTGAATTGTGTAACAATATGGTGATGTGTGGCATGTATAAGGGTGATTTTGTATGCTGTTGGTTGAAAGCATGTTGGATGATACTTGGTTTACCATGTTGATTGGAATAGTTGGAAAAGTATGTGAGAATGACGAATGATGTGGTGGAAAAAGGAAATAGTTTATATGTGATGAATAATGATGTGTAGGATGAATGATTTATAATGAGGCAATCCTAATAACATGTGGATAGGGGGTGTGATAAGATTTGTTTTCATAGTTTTGTTTGCGTAAAGCTATATATTAAGTTCGTATAATTGTCTACTATCGTATCATATGCGCTTGTTAGCTGAAGTATGTGATTGAACTAGATGAATTGATTGGAAAAGATGAAGTGGCAATTTCGTAAGGATATGAATTTCTTGATTATGGAAGTGTTTATGTGATGAAGTGGATTTGTAATGTTGTTGTATTAGCAACATGGAAATAGGATTTGTGGTGTATGGGTGTGGTTTGTGTCATGAAAAGTTATGAAAATTAAAAACATGCGGGTGATACATGATTGAAATTTGAATGTTATATGAGCATGATAGATGGTAATGTTTGGCTTTTGGTAAGTAGTAACATGAAGAATAGAGGTTCAATGATATGTGTTTTGTATAACAAATTGGATGAAAAGCATGATGGTTGTTTATAACGTGGCACTTGATAACACGAAGTAGATTATTATGTTGATTGTATGAGGAGTCGCGCAGATTTGAATGCATAGTTGTAATCATAATGTTGAAATAATAATGAATGCATAGTACGTTGGGGGTATGGGAGATAACATGCGCGTAGTATTCACGAGTCTACATGATTCGATCGAGTGGGTATTTGTCGTTATTTTGACCAGAATCGTGTTTTTGGGCACTCGATCGAGTACCTCGGGCACTCGATCGAGTATGGGGTCACTCGATCGAGTAGCCTGGCTACTCGGTCGAGTAAGTCGAGATCGAAGGTCTGTTTGGGTTAAGAGTCGGGGCACTCGATCGAGCATGTTGGGCACTCGATCGAGTAGCCTCAACTCGATCGAGTAAGTTCTGGTACTCGATCGAGTGGGGTCTGTGCAGGTCATATGCGTGTTTCGGGTCATATGTTTATCTTTTTTTTGACATTCGTTGCATATTACGTTTAATCCAAAGGTGTTGTATTACTTCTTTATGCATTGTTTTACGTATGTGTTGGTCCTGAAGCGTAAGTTACCCAATCTTATGATGTAAAGAGTGACACTTATGATGAATATGAGTTCGGTGGGGAGGACATGAGTTATATGTGATTATGATAGATGGTGGAAAAAGAAAAAGGAAGATTGGTATAGTTTATTGAGGCATAGAGCACATTTTGCGAGACGGGATGAGTGATATGATTGTGTGTTGAGTAATGTAAAAGTAAGAGTATATGGGCAAGGGATGATGTGAGTATAATGAACGTGAGAATAAAAAGATTGAAAAGTAAGGATGCGGATAGTGGCAGCTTGAGATGTGTAAAGAATTATGGAGGGAGATGGTTAGAAATAGAGTTGAGTAAGGATATATGTAGTGAAAGTGCGTTTTAAAGGAGTTGAGAAGAGTAGTATATAGTGAACTTTGTGAAGACATGTCGCGAGGTGGATTTGGGATATTTGGTTTATTAAGAGATGAAACTACTGTGTAATTTCCTTGGGCAATTAATGGTACAAAAGGAATTCTGATTTCTAGAGAGGTACAAAGGAGATGCAATTGTTACAACAGTGAACGTTGATTTTATGGATAAACTAGAGGCAAGGGTGATTAATGGCATAATAAGATAATAGTTATGGTAAGAAAGAGTGAGATGATATCGATATGAAATAATGGGATTTGAGTTTTGGAGCAATGAAAAGATAATCGGAGCACTAAAGAGTTAGATAGAAGTAATAAGGAGCTGAGCTATTAATGGTATTTTTGAGTATAACGAGAAAAGAAGGATAAAAGTAAGTTGAGAAAAAGTTCACCGGAGTTATGTGACATAAAGTAAGGAATCGTCGAGATGTATGATACTATCAAGGGTAAGTAAGTTAATAGTTATACAGAAGTTTCAGGACAACATGATTAATCATGAGTTTCGAGGAATTAAGGGAGTATGAAGTTGGTGGAGTATTTGCACGATACGAGATTTTTGGTGGAGAGTTAGATGATGATACAATTAAGGATAGTATTGGGAAGAATGTTGAGGTAATTTTGTTAATGGATTGGATGTTCGTTATTTGGGATGTCAACCAAAGATAGGAAACAAATCGTGATGTTTAGAGATGAGTGTAAAAGGTTTGATGCCCGGACAGCGGTAGTGTTATGGTTTGTGACTAGTGGTTAAGGGTAATGGTATATTAGAAAGGTAACAATTCTAAAGAGGTTGATTTTGCAGAGACCAGGTTGATAAGTACAGTTATGAAAGAGTATAAGATGTGGTTATATGAGGCGGTTGTTAGTAGTTGAGTATTAATGGTGTGGCTACATTTGGCAGAGGGTGATGGATATGCGAAAGGGAGAATATGTTATGAGGTGTATACGAGTTAAGCTCGGGCGACAGGTAACCTATGTTGAGTGGTAACTTACGTGATCAGGATTGACTAGTTGGTTGTGATTACGGGTCTATGATATGTGTAAATGTTTGTGTGAGGTTCTGACCTCACAAGAAGTGGTATGGTGTGATAATTATAAAGTTGTTTTATGAATCTTCTGTAATATATAGGTTGGACACGGTAATTTAATTGAATAATATCCAAAAAGGTAATAATTTGATTAATTTGACATGGCTAGTTATAATTTTATGTGTATTAATAACACATGTGTATTCCGTGAAATGGTAGAGATGATGTTCATGAGATGCTTATCTGTTTATCCATATAATATGTTGCGTGGTGATTTAATAAAGTGGATTTGAGTAAGTTTTCTTGCCTGAGAAGTTATGCTCAGTCAGTGTTTATGGGAATCGTATGTAGTTGTGATGTCTATCGGTGTAGTTTTGGTGCCTCGGGTGGTGATCCGGGCACGGTACATAATGTTGTGATGCGGGTATTTTCGCACTACGGTGCGGCTGTTGGTGGCGGTGTTGTGATGCCGTCACCGGTTGTGGTGGAGTAGGCGGGATGATTATGATTCGAGTTTCGAAAGTGCATACCAGTTATTCATAGTTTGTTGTTTTGTTTGATGTTGCTCCCTGCGAGTTTCAGTTTCTGCAGATAGACAGTTGTCTTGTTTATTGATGTTTTCTTTACCAAGTTAAGTTGGGAATGAGGGTATAGTATGATATGAAATAGAGTCGTATATGTTTTCGTTGTTGTCATGGTATAGTGATGTTCTATTGATGGGACACGGTTGTGAGAGGTTGTTCTGATAATTTTGATCTTGTTCTAGATAAGGCTTTAGTAGACATGGTAATGACAAGTGGTCCGTAGGACATGTGTGGTAATGATCCGAAAGTCATGCGGGTGGTTCATAATCTTTTGTTGGGACAGTGAGTGTAGGGTGTTGGGGGAATTAGTGTCATATTAGGTTATGTATGAGTCTTGCGGAAATGAAGGAAAGAACTGGAGGATCTAGTGTGAGTGTACGTAACAAGTGTGGATCGTGAGTTATGCGTTTGGGAGATAGGTGCTTTATATAGAGAGGTATGTCATGTTGCGGTAATGTGGAAAAGTTGAAGTTTTGGGTTAAGATAAAGATTTTGAGGTATAGGTTAGGTGGTGTGGCGAATGAGTTGAGGTATGAGGAATGTTTAAGTAAGAGAGCCTTGGATATATGCATGGCGAGTGTTTAGATTATAAGTGGTTATCTTTGACATGCGGTAGTGATGAGGATAATGACACGATATAGCTAGGATTTAGTATTAGTGAGTTACGAGGACGTAACATTTGTCTTAAGAGGAGTAGGATGCGATAAAAGAGAGTTTCATGGTGGTGCATGTTGTAATATAATTGGAAGTAGAGTGTTAGCGTAGCTTAAAGGAGGGATTTGTTTTGTGGATGATACTTATAAAAGGCCATGGCCGTGCTTGTAGTAGTGTGATGCTTGAAGTGTGAGAATATTTTATATAGTGTTGACGATTGGAGGATGGTGTTATGAGTGCGAGTAAACTTCGAGGACGAAGTTCCTTTTAAGGGTGGTAGAATGTAACATTCCGTTTGATGTTATGAGTATTTTGGTAGTGTATGGAGTTAGTGTTGAGAGAGATATAATGGAGTGGATACGATATCGTGAGCCATGTTGTGGAGGTAGGAATAGTTAGTGGAGTTGGTGTTACGAGTTCATGTTTGGGTTGGAGTTTTGTTTTGAGTTCTTAGTCACGTTTTTGTGTCTTGATCGAGTTAGTATGTTTGTTTTCATGTATGGGTTGAACTTCGGGGACGAAGTTCTTTTAAGGAGGGAAGACCGTAATACTCCGTATTTATGAGTCTTGGGGTACTCTATCGAGTAGGCCTTACTCGTCGAGTAAGGGAGTTTTGCGAAATAAAATAGTTTCGACTGTTGGGTACTCGATCGAGTAACTAGGGTACTCGATCGAGTAAGGGGGCACTCGATCGAGTACCTTAGCTACTCGATCGAGTAGCCGGTTTACGGGGGCTGTTTTGTCGGGTTTTGTTAATAATGCGATTAAAGTATAAAACACTTCCGTCATTGTTTCCAAATCACTTTTCCAAAACCTAAATTTCTTTTTAAGAGAGAAAGCAAACAAGTTCATCTTCTTAATCGCATTCTTAGCAATTCCCGAGTTCGACGGTCAGTTCTTGTCGTTGTTTATACCGTTGAGTTCCTTGCGTCGAGGGTAAGATCTATGTACCCTTTTTATTGTCTTTCCTTTGATTTGGTTAAACCCTAATTTTGGGATTGGGGGTTTTATGATTTGTTATGGTTAGATTGTGATTATGTGATTATGTGATAGGAGAAGGATTTGTAAAGGAGAGGTTTTGAGACAAAATTTTCTAGATCGTCTGATGATTGTGTTGCTTTCCAGGTAGGATTTCCTACTCAGTATTAGTCCCATAATGGGATATTGGTGATGTGTTGTAATTGGATGTTTGATATAATAATTGTATTGTGATTGTGGTTGTGATTGTTGTTGATTGGTTCTCGAGATGCGTTCTCGGCTGAGTGGGGTCACTTGCGGGAGTGGCTTCACGCCCTAGTTTCGCCCTTCGTGGAACCCGCCACGGAAGGGGATGTGCACATTAATGGGACAGGGTTATCGCTCGGTATGATGAGCGGGGCTTAGGTGGGAACGGCGGTCCCCCATCGGCGGGTGGTCCAAAGGGGACGATCGATGATGGAGATGTTTGGAGTTGGGTTGGTTGTGCATGTGTGACGATTAAGTCATGTCCGCTTATCTTATTGTGACATGTATGTTAATTGTGTGATTAGTATCGACCCCGTTTAAATGTTTTAAAAACTCGTGGTGATCCATTCGGGGTGGTGAGCAGGTTGCTTGGCGGTATATCTTGGATACGCGTGGGATCTAGTCTGGGATGGAGTCATCACATATCGTAGTCTTTAGTCTTCCGCTGTGTTTGTTAGGACAGTTCCTTTCAGTTGGTTTATAGTTTGAGAACAGTTGTATTTTGCTTACAGTTGGTTTTGTAATGTAATCACTTAAACTTATTTAATAAAGTATGTTTCTTCATTGTCTTATGATTATCATGCCTCGGGTAACCGAGATGGTGGCATCCTTATACCTGAGTTGTCCTGGTAAGGCACTTGGAGTATGGGGGTGTTACACTGCATTCAAACGTTTGTCGGCACGAGGTGTTTCAAAGCAACGGGTAATAATCGCTCCATGAATACATGACAATCATGACTTTTCAAGCCTTGCAACTTCAGCTTCTTAAGATCAACAGATCGACTAAAATCTGATGCATACCCATCAGGAAACTTCAAATTTTGTAACCACTCACACAATACCTTTCTCTTAGCTTTGTCGAGAGTGAAAATGGATGTTGGCTTAGACCCGTCGCCGCGAATGTGTAATTTGGGACGATGACAAAATTTCTGCAAATCTTTTCTAGAAGCAATGCTATCACATTTTTCACCTTCTACATCCATGATCATGTCAATTAGTTGCTCAAAGAAATTCTTTTCTATGTGCATTACATCCAAATTATGTCTTATCAACATTGTCTTCCAATAAGGAAGGTCCCAAAGAATGCTTCTTTTAAACCAACCGTTTTTCTGCTTTTCAATTCTTTAAATTCTTCCTCGGTACCATCAATAGGGGATGGTAAATCACATACCGTCTTCCATATCTCATCCCCAGGCACTCGTTTCGGAGGGGCATCAAGCACCTCTTTACCTTTTGGGAAAGCTTTCTTGTTCCTCCTATGTGGATTTCCCTCTCGTAAGAAGCATCTATGACAATCAAACCAGCTTATTTTCTTGCTATTGGGAAGCCAAAATGCTTTACTTTCCTCCATGCAACAAGGACATGCTTTTTGTCCTTGTGTAGACCACCCAGATAGCATACCATAGGCGGGAAAATCATTTATTGTCCACAAAAAGGAAGCTTTAAGTTGAAAATTTTGTTTTTTAGACACAACATAAGTTTCCACCCCAACTTCCCACAAATATTTCAACTCCTCCACCAATGGTTGTAAATAAACATCCAAATTACGTTTCAGGCTTTTTGGTCCGGGAACAATAAGTGACAAGAAGATAAATGGTCTTTTCATACATAACCAAGGTGGTAAATTGTATGGTGTGACCATAACAGGCCAACAAAAATACTTCCTCCCAAAATTACCGAAAGGATCAAATCCATCCGTACACAAGCCAAGTTGTATATTGCGGGGTTCCTTGGCAAAATCAGGATACATCTGATCAAATCGTTTCCATTCTTCCCCATCACTAGGATGACTCATCTTCCCCGGAGCACGTGAGTTTTCTTTGTGCCATCTCATTTGTTCGGCAATGTTTTTGGTGGCATAAATTCTTTGAAGTATTGGTACGAGAGGAAAGTAAAACAATTGGTTACATGCTATTGGTTTCTTACTCTTTTTGGCCCTCTTACTACCGTTGCCTTTTTTCAACACCAAAATTGTATCTCCTTCACTTGTCTCATATCTATCCGCCTCACAATCTTTACATTTGTCAAGCAAAGCATCATCTTTCGAAAATAGCATACATCCTTCAGGACATGCATCAATCTTTTCATGCGGTAACTGAAGACCTTTAACTACTTTTTTGGTAGTATAGAAACTTCGGGTCATGATATTATCATCGGGGAAAGATTCCTCAAGGAACGAGGCAATGCCATCAACAACAACAAATGGCATATTAAACTCACATTTCAAGGTAACTAGCCTAGAAGCGGCTTGTAACAATGTCATTCTGCTTCCTTCATACAAGGGTTTTTCTGAGGCTTTTAACATGTCAAGAAAGGCTTTTTCTTGTGGGTGTGGCGGTTGTTCTTCAGAAATGGTTGTATGGTCATCACTATTAAAAATACTGGAATCCATAGCATCAACAACCATCTCTCTATATGCGTTCTCATCATTTTGTATTTGTTGGGTGTGAGCTTGTTCAGGAATTGGAGAATATGCTTCTCCATGTGAAATCCAATTGTAATAATTTGCCTTAAACCCGTTTATAATGATATGTTCTTCTATTACAATGTCAAGCTGGTATTTCAGGTTTTTGCATTTGGCACAAGGACACCTAAGTTTTTTGTCTACCAAGTCATATTCATCTTGTTACTTAGCAAATTAAATAAACTCGCTAACACCCTTTATAAATCTAGCGGTAGGACGTCTTTTCTTATTGGAATGGTCTAATCTTCCTTCATACATCCACGAACGTTCCAATCTCTTCATTTTAATCTAAAGAAGACCCCACAATAATTTAAACATTTTTAAAAAATAATAATAATATTACATACAAAATTTTAACATTATACTCCACATTATACAATAAACATATGAAAACAATATATAAATATTGTCAATAAGTAATCCATCTTCGAATGGGGTCCTTATCACTCCAACCTAAACCCGTCAATGTACGTTTCAAGTCACTAGCAAACACACTTGTAATTTATTAATGAGGAAAAAATTCGGCAGCAATTCCCTTCAGTTCTCCAAATACACATCTATGTAGAATAACTAATTACTCCGCATATACATGTATTCGGAGAACATTAAAGGGATCGCCACCAAACTCATTCCTCATTAATAAATCACAAGTACGTGTTTACTACCTAAATGACTTGAAACGTACAAAGACAGTCCCAAAATGGGGACTATTCAAGAATTACTCCTAATGAGTAATTCTTGAACATGTACTAAGTCAACATCAAATCAAACAACAACACAATCAAGTACTAAATTAATTAAGTCAATCAAGAGCACAATTCAACCACATAATAAAGGTTTCTATCCTAAAGTCCGTAGCATAATTTGAATTAAAGTTAGTAAATTTAAAAGGTAACTGGTAAGAGGAGGTTGCCTAATCAAGTAAAAGCAAAAATGAAAAGAAAACAAGAAGCAACAGCTACCGCGTACGGTGGTGCCTAGCAGCGCGGTGACAACTCTGAAAAGAGAAAAGAAAAACAAAAAAACAAGGTTATTCAACCTCAATTCATCAATAACATGAATTATCAAACTAAATTTATCAAAATCAAGTCCTAAAGAAGGTTCCACTTAGCTAATAGCTAATTTCTCTTAATCCAAAAGACGGTTCCACTTAGCTAATTCCATTAATGCAAAAGACGGTTTCCCTTAGCTTAATATTAATAATAATACGACGATTTCACTTAACTTAGTAATAATAAAAATAATATTATTAATTAAGACGGTTCCACTTAGCTTAATACTAATGATAATGAGACGGTTTCACTTAGCTACCCAACACCATACACCACCCACGACCCACCCAATGCCACCCCACGACCCACCCGCCCACGGCCCACCATAACTCACCCCCGACCAACCCCACCCACGGCCGACCCCCTCCCCCCCGCCCCCCTATAACCCTAAACCTAAAGACAAACCTCATAATCATTCCCTTTTAATTCAAACACAAATTAAACTAAATCTAACTACAAATTAAACTAAATCTAACTACAAATTAATCTAACATAATAACTACAAATAAATCAAACAAACTAACCACAAATTAATCAAACTAACTACAAATTAATCTAACAAATTAAACTATATAAACTGAAATTAAACAAAAAAAACTAACCTAATTAAAGAGGGTGGATGTGGCGATGGAAATGGCGGTGGAAATAGCGGTGGAAGGGTGGTTGTGTAGTGTTATTCGTTGGTGTCGTCGCCGCTGTTTCAATCGCTCGTCCTTTTTTTTTCGTAAAGAGTAAAGTAGGAGAGAGGAGCGCTGGTTTGTATAAAAAAAAATTGGCGACTGAAGTACATTTTGGCTACTGAATTTCAGTCGCCAAATTGGCGACTACCCATAAATCAGTCGCCAAATTTAAAAATTCGGTCGCCACGTTTGATTCCCTTTTTAAAAAAGTCAGTCGCCAGATTGGCGACTGATTTCAGTCGCCAATTTGAAAATCAGTCGCCAATTTGGCGACTACTTCTTTCAGTCGCCAAATTTCAGTCGCCTGTTTCATTTTTTCTTGTAGTGTGTCAACAAGGGAGACGGTCTGGATTTGTCCTAGAATCTCTTGAGATAGGCTCGTCCTAAACTGAACACGGAGTTTCAGGTCCTCTACAACTTGGAACGGAACATCATTTAAGTGCACTCACATCGACTTGCCATGTGCTGTTCGTTTTAAAAAAAATGCCCCAAATCGATTCTTGTTGTCACGGGAAATGGTAAAGGAGGAGATATGATAGAATATATGGATTGAAGAGTGTACTTTTATTGAAATGAATAATGAATGTGTTTAACATAGACTTGAGAAGACACGTGACTCGTGGGACAGCCCCCAGGTTGTCACTAGGAATGAAAACGAAGAAAGAGACTAGAACAATTGGGGAAAGAAAGCCTAAGACTCGGACTCGGATCCGGACTTCGACTCGAACTTAGATCTAGACCCGTAATCATCGGCCCATGCTTGAACATTTTCTCTTCCAGCAACTGGCTTTGGCATTTGACTTTGAGCATTCACCCATTTGAGCACCTCATCCTCATCATTGGGAACATTGGAAGGATAACAATCAAGAAGAGTTTCCTGATAAGTGGTGTATCCATGAGGATTGCCTAACTTGTCGTGTGAGTTAAAGGTTGAGAGAGACCATTTCCCGCTTTTAATCATATCTTGGATCACATGCTTGAGCTTATAGCACATCTCAGAATCGTGTCCTTTGCCCCTGTGATACTGGCAATAGACGTTCTCATCCCAGAATTTGGCCTTCTTTTCTGGATCAGGTGTAGGACTGATAGGTTTCAACATTCGTCGTTTTATGAGTCTATGAAGGGCATCGGTGTATGTAATACCAATGTTGGTAAATTTCCTAGGAGGCGTATCCTTCTTCTCGGAAGCCTTTGTGAATGACCTTGAAGAGTTGATAGATTTCTTTGACGAAGGCTCCATGAGGTTACCTTTGTTGATTTTTGTTCCTGGATGAGAAGAACTAAGAATAGATTGCTCACTTTTTGCTTTCTCTTTAAGACCGTCAGGTTGAGAGTTTGTCTGGACACTTTTCATTTTGAAAGGTTGGGCATCAAGCTTCTTACCCATTTCGGTGAACTGGTTTTCTATGTTGGAAAGCTGAGAGTTTAGGTTATCAATAGCTCCCTCTATTTTGGAAAATTCCACTTTTGATATCGCCGTCTTCGAGGACATTGATCTCTTCTCTATCATGAGGAGCGAGGAGATGAGAACAGTCTAGGGATGATTCTTCATGGTCATGTTTAATGATATTAGACCTAAGAGGGTCGATTTCATTGGATTTCCCGACAGAAGGTGGCTTAGGAAGCATGCCCTGTTCGATCATATCTTGGATGTTGTGTTTCAAGATAAAACACTCATCAATATCATGGCCTCTACCTTGGTGATATAAGCAGTATTTGTTGCCCTTCTAGAGGTTCACCTATTTCTCTAAAGGTGGATCCGGAGTCGGCCCTATTGGATGTAGCTTACCTTGGGCAGAGAGTCTATTCAAAGCATCGGCAAAACACATGCCTAAATCAGAAAGCACCTTTTGATGCCTCCCAGGTTTCCTTTTAGCTGTTTTCGGCTTTCTAGGACGATGGTTATTGCAAGAGGTAAGCTTTGGACGACCTAGACTAGGGGTTTCTCTAGGTGGCGTGTTCTTTTCCACCATCCCATTTTCAAGGGTGAGGACGCGAATGCTCAAATTTTCCACCATAGCTTGAACTCGCACGACCATGGCATAAACGTCTTGAAGAGACACAGTGATTGTGGCTTGAACTCCTTCGTGAGTTTGTTGATTGACAGAACTCGCTGGATTCCTACTTGACATAAATGACGCGCATTACAACTCGATTTGACAGAGGATCACGCATACCATGGCAACAAACAAAGGAAAGGACAAGATGACAAATCTAGACTTGACTCGTGAATTCGTGAAACGTTGTGAGCGACTTCTCATGTTTGAATTAACGGTGCTTATCTTTTAATTTTAGACTCGAGTGTTAACTTTGATGGAGTGACCCTCATATGATTGACCTTATTGACGTGATTGATGACACATGTTAATTCTAATTTGTGTTGTTTAAGACAGACTTGACTCGAGGTTCGGGTATGTGTGTCCCGAACGTGTCACTAGGAGAATTCAAGAGACCGATTTTGGAGTGAATCGATGTGTTAGCCTCGAGTGTGAGTCCAGGTGTGGAAATGTTTAGATCCTAATTGAGTTGGGGTAGGGAGTCCAAAATGACAGCGTGATGCCTTAGGACTTGACTTGAATTTTGAAAAGACCCAAAATTTAATGGAAGACGAGTTTATGACTCGACAGAGTTCCGACTAGGACATAGTCGGTTTGAAGTTTGACTCTAACTTAGCCCAATTGGATTTACACATTTACATTTACACGATTTGAAAATCTTTTGATTAAAACATTTTTTTTTTGGACTCTTTTTTTTTACGTTTTTTTTTAAATGAGTTTAAGGCCCGAAGTTTGACTCGGCATTTGGACAGAGTTTCGACTGGTTTTGC
The DNA here is from genome assembly GCF_048544455.1 of Silene latifolia. Lineage (NCBI taxonomy): Eukaryota > Viridiplantae > Streptophyta > Magnoliopsida > Caryophyllales > Caryophyllaceae > Silene > Silene latifolia. Next base: position 97,975,194 of record NC_133527.1, read on the forward strand.
GCTAAATTTGGCCTTTTTCGAAAATTTACATTTTAAAAGAGGTTTTGATTTTTACAAATTTCGCCATGGTTTTGTTTAAAAAATGGTGATCACATATGATACAAAAATTCATACAAGCATTATAACGGGATGCTGAGTGCATTTAAAAGGGTTTTGGTTTAAAGGGTGGGTTGCCATACCGAACAATCAAACCCGGGGTCTGTGGAGAGGCTCGTACCAAACAGGAGGAAGGCCGATTCCTAGTCCATTCCCTCGAGTAGTAAAAGTCCTTGATACAAACAAGAGTATGTACCATGGTATGAATGACGTCAATCGCTATCCATCCTTAGGTCCAAATAAGAATTAGGACCGTTTAGACGGGACGATTGGTCGAATGGGTTGGGTTGGGCCTAGGAAGGCCGAATGAAACGATCTAGGAAGACCGAGTTATGAAAACCGACAATTGTCTTGTAGAAACTATTCCCTAACCTTGTTCAAGTTTCACCCTTTTTGGCTACACGTAAGTGTATTATTCCCCAGTGGAGTCGCCAAACTGTGGACATGGGCCCACGGGGGCGCTTGGGAACAAGCTTTTGCATTTGTGAAGTCGCCCCCAAATTATTGTGGAAAATTGAAAACCGTTCGAATACCTCGTGCCATGTCAAAACACAAAGTAGTGACATGAACACCAAGAACTCGTTACCCTTAGCATTCTATGTCTAGAATGACTCTCGTGGATGCCAATGAACACGGATGTTCACAGAGATCTGGAGTAAGGGGTGAGGGTACGTATTAGGAAGCTCTTTTGATCAAACACCTAATCCCGCCCGCCTCGATAGCGGCTTCTACTAATGATTAGGGAAAATTGTCCATACTCGATATATTGTCGATTATATGCATACAATGCAACATCCTCGTTTTAATCCTAGCATGTGAAGAATTAGAGTAAGTCGGTGAACAAGTAATTTAACATACAATTAATTAGGGTCGAAGTGAATGTTAGATTAATTACATGTGAATGCCAAGTAAATAAATCATACATAATAAATACAAATACAAAATAATGAAATAAATTACAACTGATAAACTTGAATTTACGTCATAAACATGCCCAAAAGAGTTTTAGAAATAAAATAAAAGAATAATGAAAATTAGAAAATTGGAAAAAATAAGGAAATCGAAAATTGATTTAAATGAGGAAAATTGGAAAATAAGGAAATTTGAAAAAAAGGAAAATTTGGAAAATACGGAAAATTTGGAAAATATGGAAATTATGGTGATAATATGAATAATGGTTAATTAAAATCCTAATTAGAAACCCTACGTCAAAACGAGAAGAGTTCAGAGGCAGAAACCACATCAGAACAGGCGCAGCATCTGCTGCGTCCTCTGGAAAAGGCGCAGCACTTCCTGCGTCTGTTCTTGAGTTGGGTTCTAACTGTGAAAGTCAGACTCGCGGTTTTTTAATGTTCGTTGGTTAGTTTACATTGATTTATTGATTGTTAACTCGAGTAGAAGTGATTAATTGATTTACATGCATCTGGGATCGTCATGAAGTGAAAGAAAATAATTTAAAACGAATTATTATAAGTTAGATATTATTTACGATGTTGGAATTGATTTATTTACAAACTTGAAGTTAATGGTGGAAACAAAGGATTACGAATTGATGAAGAAAACAGATTTAAAACATGTATCAAAGACGAAATCAAGGGACTTGATATGAACGAATCGAGTCTCTAAAATCCGAGTTTGAATTTGTGACGAAAACCCACAAATATTAATTATAAGGGATTTAAGTCGAAAATTATTGAAGTGGATTCATAAAAACTAATTTGAAAATTATTAGATGAAATAAGGGAAAGAACGAAGAAAGAAAAATAAAATACGAAAGGAACAAAAACCCGAGGAAGAAGAAGAAGTGCGTCAACTGAAAGCAGCCCCTGGAAGAGGCGTAGCAGATGCTGCGCCCTTTCCAGATGGTGCATCAGTTGATGCGATTCTTCCCCACGTCAGATCCGTGTTACTTCCGTTAAAAAGGGTTTTAAAAGACGCTTTCGAGCATGCTTATGACATAAATTCTTACATTAATTATAATACAGAAAATAAATACATTAAATAAAATACATTGAATAAAATTGGGATTTTACACCCCAGACTTACATGTTAGCGTCGCGAGATTTAACTAAATCGGTTTTTAGTGGTAACTCGACTCAATCTATAATGCAAATATGAAAGTGCCCTTGAAAAAGGATTTAAAAGCAAATTGAATTAATTAATTGATTATGGTGTAGTGGAGTTGGTCAAATTGGTCGGTCATGCAAAACGAGGCTGGTACTCGGAAGGATCCGAGCTTACGTGGTCGAAAGTTCAAGCACGTAGGCGCCAAAAAGTAAGAACGTGGTCTAGAATGCAAAGGGAGGAGAGAAGGGCGGAGACTCGCTTGAGAAATATGTGAGACCGAAGGTCTCTATTTATACTTATCACACGACGGAATTATGGTAAGACTAGGATATGGAAGGAAAGATCCGGAAATAACCGACTTAGGTTAAAACATGGAGACTTGGACAAAAAGAAAGCCTTGAGGAAAAGGCGCAACAGGTGCTGCGTCCCTTGGAAGAGGCGCATCACTTGCTGCGTCCTTTCCTCATGATGTGACCATAATTAGAGCATATTTAGTCCCCGAATTAGCCTTGTTCCCATGCTTTTTAGTGCATATTTGGGTCATTTATTGCCTTTAGTCCTTTGTTTTGCATATTCTTGCATTTTCTTGGCAAAATAGAGCTATATTGATTGAATTCAATGACCAGGCATCAAAGAGAAGACAAGACTAGAAGGCCTTTGTACATACTATAATAGATGGGCAATGATGAGAAAAGATCCTTGCATCCCCGAGGAAATCCCCAAGGATTTTATGAAGAAAAAGGAAGAAAAGAAGAAAGAAAGTAGCTGTATGACAATCCGAGCGGATTGCCCAGAATCCGCCCGTCCAAGAGGTACAATCCGAGCGTCTTCCCCCAGTTGACGCCCGTCCAGAATCACCAGAATCCGCCCGTCCACCCCAACAATCCGCTCGTCCAAAACACCGCCAATCCGCCCGTCCCGTGCCCTGGACGCTCGGATTGCCTATCAGCCATTTCGTCTTCTACAAGTTTCAAGGAAGGATGCGCATATTTTCTAAGACCGGCGAAAAGGAGACCGGAGTCTCCCTAGAGTCCGGCGATTCCTCAAGGACTTAATCGTCATTTAAGCCCTTAGTAAACCCTAATCTATGTAACTAATCCCCACTATAAATACCCCATTAGTCTAATTAGATTAGCATGTTCTTATTAGCAATCTTTAGTGTAGTTAATATCAATCAAATCTCTCTTTAATCTTGTAATCAACATTTAATCAAGTTTTAATACAAATTTCATTTCCTTAATCTCTCTCTTGTTCATCCTTTGTTTTGGGTAATTGAAGATTATTTGGGTTATTATTGAGAGATTGACAACCTTCCAATCAATCATCAAGTACTTCTATTATTCTTTGCTTTATTATTGGAATCATTAGTAGGTATAATTCTCTTAATCCCTTTTTAATTATTGTTAATTATCTTCATTTATTCATCATGTTTCACCTTGTTGGTATGATTGACAACCTTGCTAGCATGTTTAACATGATAATAAGTGAGTAGTTTCCTTAGCTAGGGTTAATGGGTAATTAGGGGAAACCAACATGGGGGATGATTCATGCTTAAATTAATATGTTTTCATAGTTTATTTGCTTGCTTGTTGTGATCTCAACTTATGCACATGTTATGTTTGATGAAATGCGAGCCTATGAATCCTTGCATTTTTTTACCCATCACCTATCTTTTTAATGAGACTTGTAAGACATAAACCAACTCGAGTCTCATTAGACCATGCATATAGTTGGGTAGGGAAGATTAAGTCGACTTGTAGGTGTTGTACAATCTAATCGATTCGGCTCCGGGACCCAAACTTTCCTAGGATTGTAAGACATAAACCAACTCGATCCATCACAACCATAATTGCTTGCTTATAATTTGAGAATATGTTTGTATGATCAATTCCCATGAATCCCATATGATCCCATGACACCCTAGTGCCTTTTATAAATTGTTTACATCCCTTTTTAATCATCTTGCTTGTTTACTTTCATTGCTATTTAGTTTAGTGATCTTTTACTTCAAACCCCAAATTGTCACCCCCTTAGACACCGCTAGTTGCAATTGAAAATCTCATCTCAATTCCCGTCCCTTGGTATCCGACCTTTACTTGCCTCTTTACTAATTGTATCGTTGTTTGTGAAGTTATAAATTGTGTTTTGGTCTAGGTGCTCATAACGACAAGTACCGAAAACTAAACCTCCATCGAGAGTCCGGCCACCTCAGCGGGTTCCTTCTGCGCAAGAAAGTGCGTTTGACAGCCTGTTGTATTTTAGGCATAACTTTCTCTACAAGACTCGGATTAAGGTGATTTCGATGGCGTTTGAAAGCTAAGAAAGAGATCTAGAATTTTCTGTGAAATAGGCCTGACCCAAAAAAGTCATTATCACCTCGTAAAACGGGCCTAAAGGTCGGGTTATCATTTTAGCTAAATTTTTTTTTTGGTGCGACCATTTTAGCTAAATGAAATGCACATTTTGTAATGTAAACTTTTGCTTAGCCTAATGACGTGACATGAGACTCAAAATGAGATATAATCTCAACATTTTATGACATCCTAACCTTAGGTAGACAAGCACATTGCTTTGACTCGGGATTTGACGGTTTTAGGAAATGAAGACGGTTTTTGACCCGGACTCAAAATGTACTCTAATTACTGCCAAAACGACAGTAATGACACCTAGATGATGACCATGAAGTAGACAAGAGTGTATGAGCTATCACTTGACGGTAAACTTACGAATTGTCATAAATCATTCCGTGTACCAAACATGCGGCCCAATCATCACCGGGTGGCTTGCGAGAGGTGCAGAAATGAGGTATCTACAATGACGGGTTAGATTGACAAGTTTACGTTTTTACACTTTGTCATTTAACACACTTTTTCAATAAATGCATCGTGTTAAGCATCATAACCCGAACTTGGTAAATGGATGTTAAATTTCTGTTTTCGCTTGCAAATCAATCTAAATCCAACTTTGACACCAATTTCTTGGTACATGCATAAAAACCGACTTAGGAAATATTCACATATTAGGTTAAGACTTTTGGATGCGCATTCATGCATTTAAACCGTTTTATCAACTTTTGCACTTAAACAACCACGATCGATTAGTAGAGGCCGCTAACGCGGGCGGGATTGGGTGTCCGATTAAAGGGCTTCCCAATACGTACCCTCACCCCTTACTCAGAACCTTTGGATAGTGGATGGCCTTATCCAGGGTGTACGGGAGTCATTTTAGGCATAGAATGCTAAAAGGGGGACGAGTCCTTATCTTTAGTACCTATGTCAGGCACCGCTTTTTGCCTTGATTGACCTAGGTATAAAGTGGATTCGAATGGGTTCCAAGCATCACACAAATGCTTGGTGGCGACTCCGAACATCTCTGCATTGTTTTGAGACCTTTGCCGAGACGAAACCGACCGATCTAGAGCGATCCGGTCGAAAGCATTTTCACGTCACCGAGCGTGGTTTTCAAATGACCGCTGCATGTCCACAGATTGGCTTGGCGCGCAGGTGGCTCGTGACTACTATGGACAAGGGCCACAGGCCGGTCTGTGGATTTGGGCCACCTACTGATCTGCGGTCATGGGCCACCTACACGCCAAGCAAATCTGTGGACATGCAGCGGTATAGAAAGCCACACCCGGTGACGTAAAAATGCTTTCGACCGGATCGCTTTAGATCGGTCGGTTTCCTCTCGGTAAAGGTCTCGAAACGATTAGAGATGTTCGGAGTAGCCACCAAGCATTTGTGGGATGCTTTTAATCCGTTCGAATCCAGTTTATACCTAGGCCAACCAAGGCAAAAAGCGGTGTTTGACATAGGTACTAAACGTAAGGACTCGTCCCCCTTTTAGCATTCTATGCCTAAAATAACTCTCGTACGCCCTGGATAAGGCCATCCACTATCCAAAGGTTCTGAGTAAGGGGTGAGGGTACGTATTGGGAAGCCCTTTAATCGGACACCCAATCCCGCCCGCGTTAGCAGCCTCTACTGATCGATCGTGGTTGTTTAAGTGCATAAGTTGATAAAACGGTGTAAATGCATAAATGCACATCCAAAATTTTAACCTAACATGTGAGAGCTTTCTACGTCGGTTGATTTAATCCAAGTATAAAGTATAAGATGAAAAGTTGTATTTAGATTGATTTGCATGTGAGAACGGAAATTAAACATCCATTTACCAAATTCGGGTTATGAGGCTTAAGACGATCCGTTATTTGAAAAAGGGTGTCAAATGACAAAGTGTAAAAACGTAAACTTGTCAATCTGATCCGTCACATATTCGGATAAACCGTAATCGGGATCGTCCTAGACAAGTACCAAAATAGGACAGAACAATGTCAGGCAGCTCCGTTAGGCGCGAGCCTATTGGCGAGAGAATGGTTCTGCCCGGTTTTTAGACAAGAAAGCATACAGCCTCTTAGGGCGCGAGCAATGAGCCGACCCAAGGGGGCGTCTCCTGCTTCTTGTAAAGGTTATTTAAAACCGTATTTATGATGAAAGATTTGCAAATGTTGTTTGCATGACTAGGAATAATTACTATTGTGTTAGAAACATTCGTTGTCGGATTTGCATGTTTGAAAAGTATAGTTTACAAATAAAAATGTAAAATGTTTGATTTGAACTAATCATGTTAAGTTCATTTCCTTGTAATTAGTCAAGTTAATCATCGTACCCGGATTAAACCGACATGGTATAAACAACCAAGGATGATTATGAATTATGACTAATATATTTACAATTGTAAACAAATTAGAAAAATGGTAAATAAAATAAAAGGGGGTTAAAATACCCTTTAATTTGTAATTAACCAATAATACCATCGAGTCACGGAATAAACCGTCATGGTATAAAGAACCAAGGATGATTTTTGAAATGGTCAAAATATGTTTATCATAAAAATGAATTAAAATGTTTGAAATGGTAAAAAACCGTAAAAGGAAAGAAATGAAAATAAAAGAAAGTGTTGAAGGAAAGACAAACTCAAACACATTTGAGTCTGGTCCGAGATGCCACAAGAGGCGCGAGCCTCCCTGCATAGCAAGGAGCTCCTGTCTCAGCCCAAAACTCGGTTTTGGCTCGTCTAACCTATATTTGAATCGTGTTATGCATTGTTCATGCTTATAGACTCATAAAAACAGTAAAGACATGAAATAAATGAGTTATTTACACCCTCAAACATACGTGTATTGATGTTTGTGAAGTAGACGACTTTAGAGACGATTTTCTCGTTGTGACTAATCGCGATCAAAGAAGTTTAAACGAGTGCCTTAAAAAAGGATTTTGTTTTGAAAATATGTTGAAAATATGTTAATTAAAACATGTTGATTGATGAATTGAGTTGGTCAAATGGATCGGTCGAATGCACGGCGACGGTACCAAACAATATGTGTAAGGCTTGTGTTTACGATCGGTAGGTCGTAAACACCTGTCGATTTTGTGACTTAGGAAGTCGGGTCTAGAAGTTTAAGGGAGAAGGGGGGCGGACTCTCGCGTGAGTATTATGGGGTGTGATGGTGGGTAATTATAGAGAAATGGGGGTGGTAGCAAGTCGATTAAGTTTAGTTGCTGACCAAGGGCATGCCAAAAGAGGTATTTTGTGTCTTTGACTCGGGTTTGACCCGTGTGAGTCGGAATTTAAATTTCGAGTCGATTTTTGGCTCGGTGTCGGTTTTGACTTTAATTAGGGTCATTTTGATGGAAATGACATGATAAAGACATTCATGGCATTATTTTCGACATTTGAGATTTGGGTTGACTCGGGTTGACTCGAGTTGCGGGTTTCTAAGTCGGTTTTGGGTCCGAAGACGGTTTTAACTCTAAATAGTGTTATTTTAATACAAATGAAGTTGTAAAACTTTTGAAATCATTTTTCATATTCGAATAGTGCATTAAACCGTCTCATGTATAGCCAATCCACGTACGCATATCAAAAACACGTTATAGTCCGATCATCATCGTGTGGTTTTTGGAAGGTGCAGATACTGGGTATCTACAGAGCCCCCACTTTGACTGAGGCTTGGACAGGGCAAAAGTCAAAGTATGATCTCCAGGTCAATCGAAGATTACAACCCGAAGACTATTACGACGTCGAGGCGACTCAAAAGGGTCTGAGTTAAGGATCTGCCGTCGGGAAGGGCGACGTTGAGGCGACTCGGGGATTCGAGTCAAGGACCTGTCGTCGAGAACATTTTAGAGTCTGTCAACTTCCGATGCGGGTCGTTTAAAGTCCATTAGACTACGTATAAAGGATCGCCAGCCATAAGAAGGAATCATACCTGAGGCATCTTCGGGATACGTCCTTGAATCTTTTGCGCGCAAAGGCTCGCTAGCCAGTGTTGAAGGCGGTGCGTTTTGAGACTCGCCAGCCATAGGAAGGAGTCATACCTGAGGCATCTTCGGGATATGTGCTTAAGTCGTATCTTGTGTGCGTGCAAAGGCTCGCCAGCTATGTTGAACGTGCGTTTTATGGCTCGCCAGCCATGTTGAAGGTGGTGCGTAGGAGCTCGCCAGCCATCGATGGTCGAACGATCGACTGTGGGAAATAGCCTGAAATATCAGGCTTATTTCAAGATATTGTTCGGTAATGACTTCCAACCGGGTTGGTGTTGATAGGCTCGGCTAGGGAGCAACGAACTCCAACTTGATGGGTGCCCTAAACGAGCTCCGTGAAGATGAATCATGTAAGCAAGGCTCTCTGGAAAACCATTTAGGGAGAGCGCGGGGATATGAGTCGCTGCTCGTTGGGAGGTAGCGTATGCCATGTAATCGACGGGGTTAAAACCCCTGGACTTAACGGGTCGCCGTTTGTTGGGAAGAACGTTGTACTCAGTTGGAGTGAGTTTGTCTTCTCAAGATTACCTGCATGGCTAGTGACCACACAAATCAACAGCCGCATAGACAAGCACGTCGAATGCAAGCATGCAAGCACGTAAGCACATAAGCATGTGAGCAGTTAGCGTATAAGCAACTAGCCTGTAATATCTCATGCGAAGGGAGATAGAATTTTTGAATGTTGTAAGTCCGTGATTTGATAGATTGGAGACACGTGACCGTTGGGATACTGACTCACACAGACGCACACTGACAGACTGACAAATGGGCAGTCGTGAACGTGACACAAAGTCAGTATCAAATCCCTGGAATAGAAGGTCCGGTCAGCTGGGGAATATGAATTGATTTTCTTCTCCGCTCGTCCTCGCCACCATTTGCTTGTTGGAGATCCCTTCTCGAGGTATGATGATTCGGAGAGCGGAACCAAGACCTTGTCATCGTCCGAATCGAGCACTAGGCTATGAGAGGTTTTATTTTGGACTGAAGTTGAGACTCAAAAGATGTTTGTGGATAGAGGATGGGTGGCGTTTTGAAAGAGAAGCCCCCAGAGTGAGAAGGTGGGAATTTGACAAAACAGAGAATGGGCGACGTCTTAAGGAAGAAGCCCCCAGTAAAGAGGTATAAGATTAATTTTTTCAGCTGAGTGGGCTGCTTATGAGGATTGATGTTGATGGTTGAGATTGAAACGGGTTTGCGGTTGTGTCCTTGTTGGAGGACTGCCTACGTATTCGAGTGTTTACGAAATCAAACCAGATCGTAGTTCTGAGCGTGTGTGCAATGGGTTGCAAATTGAAGGTGTGAAAATTGAATGTGTGTGGTTGTGTCCTTGAAGGACTGCCTACGTATACACGTGAAGTGAAATCAAACCAGATCGTAGTTCTTAATGTGTGCTTAAGTGAGTTGTTAGGACCTTAAAGTGATTTTGAGGTGTATGGTTGTGTCCTTGAAAGACTGCCTACGTATTCACGTGATGTGAAATCAAACCAGATCGTAGTTCTGAATGTGTCCCTAAGCGAGTTGTTAGGACCTTAAAGTGTGATGGTCACGACGGTAAACTCCGTTTGGTGACTTGTCTGGATGTGTGCCTAAGCGAGTTGTTAGGACCTTAGAGTGTGAGGGTCACGACGGTAAACTCTGTTTGGTGATTCGAGAAATTGATTCGAGATAATTCCTACTTGATCATGAATTGAAGAGGTGTAATTTGTGAAAATGTTCCTTATCATATGAGCACACTAAAAAGTGGACCCTAAGGGTAGATTGGGTATGTCCCGTTCTCGGTAGCAAAGCATTTGAGGACTCCGTATCTGGGTCAGGGTTAAAATGGCTTCGACATTATGGAATGTGGAGCTTGATAATAAAAGGTTTGTTTGACAGATAAAAATCTGGAGTTGAGGGTCACGACGGTAAATTCCGTTTAGTGACTCGAAAGTTGATTGGAGAGAACTTCCTCTTGATCATGAATCGAAGAGGCATAGTTTGTGAAAATGTTTCTTGTTATGTGAGCACACTAAAAAGTGGACTCCAATAATGAAATGGGCATGTCTCGTTCTCGGGAGAAACGTTTTTGAAGGCTCCGAATCTGAGTCAAGGTGAAAAAGGCTTCGGCATTTTGGAATGTGAAGCTTGGTATTAAGAGGTTTATTTGACAGATAAAAATCTGGAGCTTGTATTTGTGGTGTTTAGGCCGATGGGTTACGGCTTGTAACGTGGTGCGGGATGGGGTCTCGGGCTTGATGTAGCCTAAGCACGCAATGCCTGGTAATTAATGTGGGATCAGATTCCCATGTCTGGACCTTAAAAGTTAAGGTGTGATATTTTGAGCTTGAGAGGGGGAATCATCAGAATCCTAGATATGTCTCCCTGTAGCAGTCTCTAGAACGACTTAGGGGTGAAGCATTTTTTATTATGATCTTAAGGGAAATCCCCAGGATCCTAGATTGGTTTCCCTATAGCAGTTCTCTGGAAGGACTTAAGGGTGAAGCAATGTTGGGTTAGTTGTTAGTTGACGAGTCTTGAGCTCTTGTTTTAGCTCTTTAACATTAGGTTTTGGTATTTTTGTATTTTGTACTTGTTGGTCTCGGAGTTTGGAGGGAAGAAACGTTGGTCATTGGCTTTGGACTTTGTTGGTCTTAGACTTGGTGTTTTGGACTGACTTGTTTGGTGTTTTGGACTTGTCGGTCCGGGATTTGGTGTGTTGGACTCGTTGGTCCTAGGATTTGGACTTTTTGGTCCTGGACTTGGTATTTTGTACTCACTTGTCCAGGATTTTGTGTGTTGGATGCTTTTTTTGGATTTTGGCCATTTTGAGAAAAGGGTTTCAATCTTGTTTTGTTTTGATTTTGGCTTGGGTCTTGGCCTTGACGTTGGGTGAGTAGCGTTTGACTTTGGCTTTTGCTTTGAGTGAATTGACTTTGGTTTTTGCTTTGACTTTAACTTTGGCTTTGGCCTTGAGTTAATCGCTTTTGGCTTTGGTTTCTCCTTTGGCCTTGAGATTTGGCTTTGGGGAATGGATGTTGGCTTTGGCCTTTGATTTTGGCCTTTTGCTTTGACTTTGGGTGAATGGCTATTGGCTTGGGCCATTGATTTTGGCCTTTCGCTTTGGCTTCGGGTGAATGGCTATTGGCTTGGGCCTTTGATTTTGGCCTTTCACTTTGGCTTTGTGTTAATGGATATTGGCTTCGGCCTTTGATTTTGGCCTTTCACTTTGGCTTTGTTTGAATGGATATTGGATTGGGCCTTTGATTTTGGCCTTTTGCTTTGGCTTTGGGTGAATGGGTATTGGCTTGGGCCTTTGATTTTGGCCTTTCGCTTTGGCTTTGGGTGAATGGCTATCGGCTTGGGCCTTTGATTTTGGCCTTTCGCTTTGATTTTACTTCGGATATATTCGTTTTTTTGCCGTCCTTCGTTCGAGGAAGGTAAAGGTGCAGACGGGGATGTACCCGTTGGTGAGAGGTTGATACTTGGTGATGGGATGTTTTTGTGGGGAATGGGCTTGTCTTCCGTCATTGATCATGAACAAGGAGATGTTCTGGTTTGTTATCTAGGTTCGTCGTAGGATCCCATTGATAAGAGCTCATTCTAGATCGGGTGCTAATGAAAGGTTTCTATTGCCAGACATGGGATAGGTAAAGAGAACGGACATGGAGTTTTGAGTCCTCCGTTTACTCGGTACGGAACGTCACTCGAGTATACTCGCATTGAATTGGAACATGTTGTTTGTTTTAAATTAATTCTCAAATCAATTCTCGTTGTCAACGAGAAATGGTAAAGGGGAGAATATATGATAGTTGGAAATTGTGCTTTTAATTAGATAAATAAGATGTTAGCACAGACTCGATGAATACGTGGACTTATGGGGACAACCCCCAGTTTGTCACTTAGGAATAAAAGGACAGGCACTAGGATAGATATGAGAAAGCCTAAGACTCGGATTGGGACTTGGACTCAATCGTAGATACGGACTCCTAATCATCATCTTTCTCGTTGAAGGTCTCCTCCGCAGCATCCATCGACTTGAATGTTTGGTCTTGAGCATTGACCCACTTGAGCAATTCAGTCTCGTTGTTGGGAATGATATGAGGATAAAGGTCCATGAGGCTTTAATCTCCTTGTAGAATGAGATGTTCATGAGGGTTGTTTTCATCACTTGGTTGGCATAGGGATGAAGCTATCAGTTGATGGTTGTCGATCATGTTTTGATTAGCATGTTTCAGTTTGAAGCATGTTTCAGTGTGATGACCATCTCCTTGATGATATTGGCAATAGGCACTGCCGTCCCAGAAACGAGTTTTTTGCATTCAGACGGGTCCGGAGTGGGCCCGATTGGTTGTAGCTTCCCTTCAGTCATAAGCATTTGAAGAGCTGCGGCATATGTTGTGTTGAGTTTGGTGAATGTCCTTTGAGAACGTTCAACCTTGTTGTTTGGCTTGAGACATCCGAGAGGATTGTCTTGACTGAGAGATGCGATGATGATTTTGCCAGCTTCAATCATGTCTTGAATGGCATGCTTGAGTTTGAAATAGGTTTCGGTTTTATGGCCCTTGCCTTGATGGTATTGTCAATAAGCATTACCATTCTAGAATCGGGCTTTTTTGTGTTCAGGTTTGTCCGGAGTCGGACCAATGGGTTGGAGCATTCCTTCTGAAGCAAGTATCTCTAGAGCGGTGCCATATGTTATTCCCAGATCGGTGAATACCCTTTGATGTTTTCCCATGGTTCCCACATTGGTGTTTTTTGGAATGTTTTTGTGAGTTTTATTTTTGTTTTTGTTTTTGTTTTTGTTAATCCTGGGCGGAAACACGATTTGGTCATTGTCAAAGGACAGTTTTTGGGATGTTGCTTGATATTTTGAATGGGATTTTGGTGAGGTGATTTCATTATCTTTGTTGGTAGGTTCGTGGATGTGGGAACCATCGGATGGCTCCTTATTTTAAACATATGTTGGTTGGTGAACCAAGTGTTGGTTTTCTCCTTGATGGTCAGGTTGTAATACCCCGTAGTTTAATAATAATTAATGAGAATAGTTTATGTAATTTAATAATAATTAATGAGGTTTCAAATAATAGTTGCGAGAAAGACGTTAATTAAATAATAAATAAATAAGCAAGCCGGGAATTGGGTTTAGCTAGTAATAAGTCTTGGGCCGTGTGTTGTGAATAAATGGGCTGATTATATTAGGCCTAGTATGAGAGTAGTCGGGATTTAAAGCGGGATTTAGTAATAAAATAATAAATATTATAATAATTTGGTAATTCCTAATAATAATTGGAAAAGGCAATAATTTCCTAATTGGCCTCATATACTCCACAAACCTAGACTATAAATACTTAATTAATCTGAAATGTAAGTCATAAAAGAAGAGAAAGGAGATTTAGAAGACGGAAGAGGCAATTAGCGATAAAAGGTAAGACCGTCTCACAATTCAATGTATTGATTTTGTAACTAATATAACTCGTAAATCAGACCACCGTTTGACAAAATAAGAGAGTGATCTTGACCGTGGACCAGCAGGGGGTGACCGGACTCATATTTGACCACCGTTGACCGGCGGGAAGGGGGTTGTTATTAGGGTTTTTTGTTGGTGGTTGGGTGTGTTTGTAACATGGGTTATATGGATTTTCGAGCCTTGTTTCGAGTGACCTAGACCTGACCAGGACTAGGGTTGTCATCTGGGTGAATAGTCGACCGCCTTGGGTGGTTGTGGGTGGTCAAGGGTGGCGTTTGGTACGGTGGTTGACCGGATTTCGTGAAAAACAGGGGAAAACAGGGGTTATTGGTTGTGTCTTAAATCGTGTTGATGCACGCGGGTTGTGGGTCCTTGAGACTTGACTCGGGTTGGCAGTGGCCGGGGGTGGTGTGTCATTGGACTTGGGTTGTTCTGGGTGGTTGCTAGTGGTGATATATAGGGTGGTTTTCAGGGTTATGCGGGTTGGTTACTGCTGTTTGGTATTGTTGTCGTTGTGCGCTGATGGTGTTACACGAGGTTGTGTGGGGGTGTTGTTGGGGTGTGGGTCAGGTCGTGACCACCGTGGCTGGAGGGTGGACCACGGTGGTAGTGGTAGGAGGTATTTGGCCGTGAATGAGAGTGGTTATGGTGGTGTATAGTATGGGTATGCCGTGTGTATCAGGTATAGAGGGAGTTGCGGGTTTCGGTTGTTGTTGCTGCAATTTGGAACTGTTTTAGAGGAGTTGTGCGAGGTGGTGGCTGGCTGAGGTGGAGGTGGTGCACCGTGGTGGAAGGTGATGGTGTTGGCCGCGGATAATGGGTGTCTACGGTGTTGTTTTAATGGGTCGTTCACACGGGTTCAACCGTGTATTCATGAGCTCGCTGGGTAGTTTTAAAACGGGTTTATGTGGGTGTTTGACATGGGGTTTACGCATGGGTTGGTATTTGTAACGGGATTTTACGTAGTAATAATTTAAACGGAAAATAAATTAATATAATTAAAATAAAATTGAATAATTAATATAATAAATTATAATTACAAATAAATAATTGAATTGAATTATAATATTTTTATTAGGTGACGGTTGTGAAGAATTATAGTCGGATCGGATTGCTTTATTTATTTGGATTGCTTGAGCTACTTTATTCAGAATTGCTTGCCAGGTAGGAATTTCCTACTCAACTCGGTTTTATTGTTCAGTGAATGAATATTTAAATGTGACGATTTATGAGGTGAAGGTTAATATTGTGATTTATTGGAAATAGAGTAATTGTGTATATGTTGGTTGAGCAGTAGGACGGGATTGTCATTGAGTATTGGATTGTTGGAGAGTTGATTATGCAGTTGAGCATAACACGGAGGGTGTTACTGCCAGTTGTGCATAGCGAGCAATCGTTACTGCCAGATGAGCATAGTAAGTAATTACTACTGCCAGAGATAGTTGTGCATAGTAAGTAATTACTACTGCCAGGTGAGCATGGTACGCAAGTACTACTGCCAGTTGAGCATAGCACCGTGTTAAGGAGGTTGTGCTACTGCCAGTGACGTAAGTGAATTGTACGGATGAAGTGATGAGAATTTGAAGAATGTTTATTTTGGTTGGATTATTATTATTGTTGTTTAGTTTATTCCTACTCAACCTCGCGGTTGACTGTGTATTCGTGAACACCTGCGGTGAACCGTTTTATGGGGAGCAGATTTGACAGGTACTAAAGATTAGCTGACTTGGGAGCTATGGGATGCGTGAGGACTTGGCCAATCTACCTAGAAGTCTAGACCACATAGAAGATTTTATCACTTTATTTATTTTCCGCTGCGAGTTGTATTTATTTTATATTATGTTTAGTTGGATAATTTGTAATAAAAATGTAATCGTTAAAGTTTTAATTAAAGTACTTTGGTTTGTTGTACTTTGTTATTCACTACCTCGGGAAACCGAGATGGTAACAGTCCTATTTATTTGGGAATGTCTAGCTAAAGGCTCTTAAATAAATGGGGGTGTTACACAGGTTCATTGTCAGTATTGCCCAACCTTTTCTCCAAATTAGCTACACGAGTGTTCAAATCATCGATAGCCACTTGTAGCATTGACAATATGTTGTTGATGGAGACGGAGAGCATCATTATAGCGCTTTGTATGCCATCTTCGTCAATTGCATGAATTTTCTCATCGTCAGGAGAGATGAGGTGAGAGTAGTCTAGGAAAGATTCCTGACTGTGTCCAATAGGATTTTCTGGAAGGTTGTTCTTATTGTTTGTTGAGGGAGGTTGTGGTAATTCACCCTTTTCGATCATATCAAGGATGGCGCCTTTTAGAGGGAGACACATCTCGGTGTCATGTCCGCGACCTTGGTGATATTGACAAAATAGTTTTTCATCCCATCTTCGACCTCGCTTGCTTGGTAAAGGGTTTGGAGTTAGACCAATTGGTTTGAGCTTTCCTTTGGAGATTAGCCTTTCCAAGGCTGTGGCATAAGGCATACCCAAATCAGGGAAGGACCCATGAGGTCGTCTAGTTTAGGTTGGTGGAGCACCTAAGGAATTGGCTTCAGTGGTTTTGGTAGCCTTCCAACTAGGGTTGGTTTTGTTGTTGGCACGTAGTCGGCTTTCAAGGAGCTTAACCCTTTGCTCAATATCAGAAGACGGAAAATTCCCTATTATCATTTTGTCCTCAACATGGGAGAAACGAGTGCTCAAGTTTTCCGCAGTAGCTAGGAGTCGAAGGACCATGTTGTTGGTTTCAGCAGAAGTCATGGCGGATGCTGATTGATCAGCTTCTTGAGTTCCTGGTTGACGATTGATGGCACCCAAGGGATTCCTATTTGACATAACGATAGGCATTATAACTTGTCTTGGCAAGGTATTGCACAAACAAAGGCAAGTGCGACACATATGTATTAAAGGCGGTTATGTCGTGAAGACGCGACAGTGTGAATAGGTTATGAGTTCATTAAAGATTGTGAATGACCTCTCGTGTTTGAACTCTTGGTGTATGACTTGAAGTTAGACTCCAGTGTCAACTTTGGCATAGTGATGCCTAGACAGACAACTTCTAACTTAGTTTGGATGTGCGTTGATGGCGTGACGCCGTTGGGCGAGATATGTACACAAACTTGACCTTTGACCCGTAATGTGAGGGAAAGACGGGTTTAATAGCGGAGAGGTTTTGACTCTCCTAACGCCATTGAAGATGCCTCGACAATTAGGCGACACGACCTAGACCATAATGTAGGTACTAACTTCGGCGGAGACTCAACGTTATCTAGACGACTTGAGTTGAAATCGACTGGACTTTAATCGACTCGAGGCTGAATCGGAATGGTGGAGTGAAATTTTCAAAAATAGAAATTTTCAAAAAGATTCATTTGTCGTTTTATGGACAGCTTCCGAAGAGTAGGGATCTTTAGAAGGTCGGCCAGTTGAAAGGGTTGTCTTAGGTTTGTTTTCAAAAGACGGTTTGAGTTGAAATTACGGTGGCTCTGAAAATAATGTGTTGTTTCCGAAGACGGGTTTTTGAAATTCCGAATCACGAATTTGAAAATCGAGAATTGAAGAATTTGGAATCGTCATCACAATGGCCATGAAAGCGGTTAAATTTGTTTTCAAAGTATTTAAAATTGTGTTGAAAATTTGAAAACGTTAAATTTGTTTTCAACTGATTTGAAACTGGATTTGAAATTTGAAAACAGCTAAATTTGTTTTCAAATGATTTGATTTTGAATTTGAAATTTGAAAACGGTTAAATTTGTTTTCAAATGATTTGAAATTGGATTTGAAATCTGAAAACGGTTAAATTCATTTTCAAAGATTTGACTTTGAATTGATATTTGAAAACGGTTAAATTTGTTTTCAAATGGTTTGAAGTTGGAAATTATAAGGATTGAATTCGTCATTACGACGGGTTAGAAAACCGTTTCAACCTGTGAGAGTTGAAATCGTCATTATGACGGCTTAGAAAATCTAAATTTGATTTAGAAAACGATATTTGAAATTTGGAAAGTTGCACGGGTTGAAATCGTCATTACAACGGTTTGAAAAACGTTTTTGTTTGAAAATAGATTTCGAAATTTAAAAATTCGAGGGTAGAATTCGTCATTGCGACGACATAAAAGGGCGCTTTGAGAATACAATGGTCGGCGAGGGACCGAGGTTTGAAATGGCCATTACGACGACGTAAAAGGGGATATTTTGAAATGGTTTGTAAAAATCGAGGTTTGAAATCGTCATTACCATGGCATGAAAAGGTGCATTTGAAATTGGTTTTAAAACCGGGTTTTGAAATGGCCATTATAACGGCACAAACAATTATGCAACGGTCGGCCAAAGACCGAGGTTTGAAATGGTTGTGAAAAACCGATTTTCAAAATCGTCATTACGACGGTATAAAAAGGGTATGCAAGGGTCGGTGAAAGACCGAGGTTTGAAACGCCCATTATAACGGCGCAAAAAGTGTTTTTGAAACAGTTGAAAAAAAACCGGTTTTGAAAGTCGTCATTAGGACGGCATATAAAGGTGCTTTGAAACGGTTGTAAAAACCGGGTTTGAAAATCGTCATTACTACGGCCTAAAAAGGCGTGTTGAAATGCAACGGTCGGCGAAAGACCATGGTTTAAAACGGCCATTATAACGGCGCAAAAAGATGTTTTTGAAAGTTTGAAAATGACACGGAAGGACTTATGATCACATAGCAGTTTCATTATATTATACATAATGCTGACACGGGTTTTGGCTTAATAGGGTGGGTTAAACACCAAGCAATCAAACCCCGATTTTCGAGAGAGATACCAATCCAAACAAAATGTGTAAGGAGGGTGCCCTAGCCTCGTGCTCGAAGGTGATGAAAGCTCTTTGAGAAAACAGAAATGTGTAACGTCAACGGTATGCTTGACTCAATCGGGATTCGAAACGCGGGGATGAGAAAACTCACGCTGACGGGATGAGCCAATTGGTAGGAGAGGTTAGGTTATGGGCCCGGACAAGGAACCCGACTTATGACCGTAATATCAATTATTGCACTTTAACCGCGACCTTGTTCGAGTTTCACCTCTATGGATCACAAAGACACAAGTGTCCTAGTTTTTCCCCAGCGGAGTCGCCAATCTGTGGACATGGGCCACAGGCTGGTCTGTGGATTTGGGCCACCTACTGATCTGCGGTCACGGGCCATCTGCACGCCAAGCAAATCTGTGGACGTGCAGCGGTCTAGAAAGCCACACTCGGTGACGTAAAAATGCTTTCGACCGGATCGCTTTAGATCGGTGGGTTTCCTCTCGGTAAAGGTCTCGAAACGATTAGAGATGTTCGGAGTAGCCACCAAGCATTTGTGGGATGCTTTTAATCCATTTGAATCTAGTTTATACCTAGGTCAACCAAGGCAAAAAGCGGTGTTTGACATAGGCACTAAACATAAGGACTCATCCCCCTTTTAGCATTTTATGCCTAAAATGACTCTCGTACGCCCTGGATAAGGCCATCCACTATCCAAAGGTTCTGAGTAACGGGTGAGGGTACGTATTGGGAAGCCCTTTAATAGGACACCCAATCCCACCCGCGTTAGCGGCCTCTTCTGATCGATCGTGGTTGTTTAAGTGCAAAAGTTGATAAAACGGTATAAATGCATAAATGCACATCCAAAATTTTAACCTAACATGTGAGAGCTTTCTACGTCGGTTGATTTAATACAAGTATAAAGTATAAGATGACAAGTTTGATTTAGATTGATTTGCATGTGTGAACGGAAATTAAACATCCATTTACCAAATTCGGGTATGAGGCTTAACACGATCCGTTATTTGAAAAGGGGTGTCAAATGACAAAGTGTAAAAGCGTAAACTTGTCAATCTGATCCGTCACATATTTGGATAAACCGTAATCGGGATCGTCCTAGACAAGTACCAAAATGGGACAGAACAATGCCAGGCAGCCCCGTTGGGGCGCGAGCCTATTGGCGAGAGAATGGCTCTGCCCGGTTTTTAGACAAGAAAGCAGACATCCTCTTGGGGCGCGAGCAATGAGCCGACCCAAGGGGGCATCTCCTAATTCTTGTAAAGGTTATTTAAAACCGTATTTATGATGAAAGATTTGCAAATGTTGTTTGCATGACTCGGAATAATTACTATTGTGTTAGTAACATTCGTTGTCGGATTTTCATGTTTGAAAAGTATAGTTTACAAATAAAAATGTAAAATGTTTGATTTGAACTAATCATGTTAAGTTCATTTCTTTGTAATTAGTCAAGTTAATCATCATACCCGGATTAAATCGACATGGTATAAACAACCAAGGATGATTATGAATTATGACTAATATATTTTCAAATGTAAATAATTGAGAAAAATGGTAAATAAAATAAAAGGGGGTTAAAATACCCTTTAATTTGTAATTAACCAATAATATCATCGCTCACGGAATAAACCGTCATGGTATAAAGAACCAAAGATGATTTTGGAAATGATCAAAATATGTTTGTCATAAAAATGAATTAAAATGTTTGAAATGGTCAGAAACCGTAAAAGGAAAGAAATGAAAATAAAAGAAAGTGTTGAAGGAAAGACGAACTCAAAAACATTTGAGTCTGACCCGAGATGCCACAAGAGGCACGAGCCTCCCTGCATAGCAAGGAGCTCCTGTCTCAGCCCAAAACTCGGTTTTGGCTCGTCTAACCTATATTTGAATAGTGTTATGCATTATTCATGCTTATAGACGCATAAAAATAGTAAAGACATGAAATAAATTAGTTATTTATACCCTCAAACTTACGTGTATTGATGTTTGTGAAATAGACGACTTTAGAGACGGTTTTCTCGTTGTGACTAATCGTGATCAAAGAAGTTTAAATGAGTGCCTTAAAAAGGATTTTGTTTTGAAAATAAGTTGAAAATATGTTAATTAAAACATGTTGATTGATGAATTGAGTTGGTCAAATAGGTACGTCGAATGCACGGCGACGGTACCAAACAATATGTGTAAGGCTTGTGTTTACGATCGGGTCTAGAAGTTTAAGAGAGAAGGAGGGGGCGGACTCTCGCGTGAGAATTATGGGGTGTGATGATGGGTATTTATAGAGAAATGTGGGTGGTAGCAAGTCGGTTAAGTTTGCTTGCTGACCAAGGGCATGCCTAAAGAGGCGCGAGCTACCTTGAGATACAAGTGGGTGTACTGTCCCTTTCACAAATTTAGATTTTGCATTTGTTCTAACCAATATTTTGTTGGTTGTGATTTGTGGTCTTTCAGGTTTGCTTAGACGTGTAAGCTTCCTCTTGGGTGATATTTAGGGTAGGTATTTTGTGTCTTTGACTCGGGTTTGACCCGTGTGAGTCGGGATTTGAATTTCGAGTCGGTTTTTTGCTCGGTGTCAGTTTTGACTCTAATTAGGGTTATTTTGATGGAAATGACATGATAAAGACATTCATGGCATTATTTTCGACATTCGAGATTTAGGTTGACTTGAGTTGACTCAGATTGACTCGAATTGCGTGTTTCTGAGTCAGTTTTGGGTTCGAAGACGGTTTTAACTCTAAATAGTGTTATTTTAATGCAAATGAAGTTAGAAACTTTTGAAATCATTTTTCATATTCGAATAGTGCATTAAACCGTCTCATATATAGCCAATCCTCGCACGCATATCAAAAACACGTTATAGGTCGATCATCATCGGGTGGTTTTGGAAGGTGCAGATACTGGGCATCTACAACTACGGACCGACATGCGGCATTGCGCCCGCAGGCCGGCTCGTGGCCCATGTCCACAGATTGGCGACTCCGCTGGGGAAAACTAGGACACTTGTGCCTTCGTGATCCTTAGAGGTTTAACTCGAACGAGGTCGTGGTTAAAGTACATTAATTGATATTACGGTCATAAGTCGGGTTCCTTGTCGGGGCTCACAATCTAACCTTTATCGACCAATTGGTTCATCTCGTCGGCGTGATTTTTCTCATCCCCGTGTTTTGATATCCGATTGAGTCAAGCATACCATTGACGTTACACATTTTTGTTTCGTCAAAGAGCTTTCATCACCTTCGAGCACGAGGCTAGGGCACCCTCCTTACACATTTTGTTTGGATTGGTATCCCTCTCGAAAATCGGGGTTTGATTGCTTGGTGTGTAACCCACCCTTTAAGCCAAAACCCGTGTCAGCATTATGCATAATATAATGAAACTGCGAGTGCTTATGTGTTATGTGATCATAAGTCCTTCCGTGCCGTTTTCAAACTTTCGAAAACACCTTTTTGCGCCGTTATAATGGTCGTTTTAAACCTCGGTCTTTCGTCGACCATTGCAAACCCTTCTCATGCCGTCCTAATGACGATTTTCAAACCCGGTTTTCTACAACCATTTCAAAAAGCACACCTTTTTGGGCCGTCGCAATGATGATTTTCAAACTCGGTTTTTTACAACCATTTCAGAAAAGCACCTTATTATGCCGTTATAATGGCCATTTCAAAACCCGGTTTTTATAACCAATTTCAAATGCACCTTTTCATACCGTTGTATTGACGATTTCAAACCTTGGTTTCACAGACCATTTCAAAATACCTTTTTACGTCGCCATAATGGCCGTTTCAAACCTCGGTCTATCGCCGACCGTTGCATTCCCAAAGCCCCCCTTTGACGTCGTCGTAATCCTCGAATTTTCAAAATTCGAAATCGCTTTTCAAACTAAAACGTTTTTCAAACCGTCATAATGACGATTTCAACTCGTGCATCTTTCCAAATTTCAAATCTCATTTTCGAAATCAACTTTGGCTTTTCTAAGCCGTCGTAATGACGATTTCAATTCTCACACTTTTTGATTTGCATAGCGTCTTTCAAATGTTAAAACGGTTTTCTAGCCCGTCGTAATGACGAATTCAATCCTCATAATTTCCAATTTCAAATCTTCGAAAACAAATTTGACCGTTTCCAAATTTCGATCCAATTTCAAATCATTTGAAAACAAGTTTAACCGTTTTTAAATTTCAATTCAAAATCAAATCTTTGAAAACAAATTTAACCGTTTTCAGATTTCAAATCATCTGAAAACGAATTTAACCGTTTTCAGATTTCAAATCCAAAATCAAATCTTTGAAAACAAATTCAACCGTTTTCAAATTTCAAATCAAAAATCAAGTCTTTGAAAACCAACTTAACCATTTTCAGATTTCAAATCAAAACTCAATCTTTGAAAACAACTTTACCCGTTTTCAAATTTTCAACCCAATTTTAAATTCTTTGAAAACAAATCAAAAATCAAGTCTTTGAAAACCAATTTAGCCATTTCTTTTGATTTTTGGCTTTTCAACACTAGACAACTTTCAACTTTTATTTGCATTTCTTTTGAACATTTTCAAAGTCACCCCATATGTAGCGAGAGTGCCTTATATTTGAAGCATAGGAGTTTTCATTTTTGTTACTCTTCTTTTCTTTTGATGTATTTTGCAAACGTTTTCTTTTCTTTTCTTTTCTTGAACTCAAATTTTTGAACAATGTTTGTGCCCATTCCCTTTGATGACAAAATGTATGGTAGAACATGGATGAATGATGGTTGCATGGTTTCAAGGGTCACCTTGGAATAAACGGTAGCCAAGGAGTTATCACACCACAAGGTACTCTTGACTAGGCCTTAATCCATGGGTCAAAGGATACTAATATGACACATCCTAGGGTGTTTTACAAGTATTCTAACAAGCAAAGTCTTAAGAAGAAAAAACATCTACTAGGGCCTATGTACACTTGTCAAGCTTCCCAAGTAGACGGTTTCACAAATTTTTTCTATCATGTAAACTACATGCCATGATGCAACTAACATATATACATCCTAATGCATATGATTCTACCAACTAGTATGCCAAATAATCTAAATGCAACTCCTAACAACACATAGATACACAAACCGCAACAACAAAATACAACACATCCTCCTTGACATGTAAGCCCATCCTCCTCATATGAATAATGAAAATAAATGGAAGGGAAAAGGAGATTAGAATGATCATACCAAGCGGTCTTCATTTTCCCTTGCTAATGCCTCAAATGTAGTGTTGTATCTATGTGAGAAGAGAACAAAAGCACAAGTATATACAATTATACACAACTAAATTAAAGAACATGTTTTTGGTTTTTGAAATTTTCAAATTTTTATGGATTTTTGTTTTATGAAATTAAAAGACATATTTTTGTGATTTTTCGAAATTTTTCAATTTTTATGCATTTTTGGAATATAAATTCTCATCCCCCACTTTATTTTGGACATTGTCCTCAATGTACATGTAGGAGTAGGAATAAAAAAGGAAAAACATGTTTTTGGATTTTTTGATTTTATGGAAATTGAGGTACAAATGCAATATGATATGAATGAATGCATGCTCTAACTAAATGCAATTTTATATGACATTTTTAACAAATGAATGCAATCTAAACTATATTATATGATGCATGTTTTCTATTAAACTATGGTCACCTATGATCAAACCTCCCCAAACCGATCTAAACATTATTTCTAGTGTAGAAATGAATAGGTTTGGCCATTAGTAACTAGGCATGAATTCTAGTCTATATGCAACTATCTACATGAATCATGTGAGATATATTACAATGCAACTATACTATATGAACTAGCTAGTATGAATGCAATATGAAATATAATACAAATGCAAGTGAAAGCTAAACTAAATGCAATATATATACATAAGAGAGAGGGAGAGAGAGAAGTATCATACAAATGGAGGTGATGAGGTAGGCCTCTTTCACTTGTCATCATCCTCATCATGTTGGGGGTAGCCATACCGGTGAGAACTCCCTCCTTGGTTATACCCTCCTCCTTGACCCGAGTATCCTCCACCTTGGCTAGAATGCCCTCCACCACCGAGATTCCAAGCTTGGTCCCCTTGATTAGAGAAAAAATGTTGTGGTTGGCCCAAGAGCGCATAGGGCCATTAGGGTCAATATACCCTTGTTGAGCCATTTGATAGTATTGGGGATAAAGGGCCAAGTAATTATCGACCCTCCCTTCATGTACCCCGAGGTCCACTCTATTCATGAGGTTCATCAAGTCATTAATACCCGGGGTATTGGGGATTTCCGGTCGAAATCGGGTATAAGGAGTAGGGTATGTGTGGGATAGGCACATAGGAAGGTGGGTGAGTAGGCGTTGTCGGTATCCAATGAGGTACTTGTTGTTGGTGGGGTGCCTCTTCCCATTGAGGGGGATTACCGATGATTTGGATATCAAGGAGGTAGCTTGGCGTAGGCGAATACGGGCTCAATCTTGGGTCGGTACCCGGTATATTCCAACCCGAAAGGATGATGGAGGTGCACCCTTTTGTGAGCCATTCTACACTCCCTTCTTGAGTGTAGTTACACCACCGGTGGTCGACGAAGATGGCGTATTCATAAATCAAAGTACTCCCCTCAAGAGGAGCATAAATCCCACGGGAGTTTAACCCGGGGCAAAGGAAATTGGCCAAAATAGTAATTAGACCTCCCATTACGAAGGTCCTGAGTTGGGTGGTCCCTTGAGCAAAATCATGAAACCTTGTAAGTATCTCAAGGGGGGTGTTGAAGTTATAGTGCATCGTCCCGAGAACATTTAAATAGGACTCAAGAAATGTTAAATCAATGAGAGTACACCTATCTTGTTCGTACCTCCCATTGATGGTACCGGCCACAAAGCGTTCGGTGATCCGAATCACCGGATGTTGGTTGGCAAAGGTATAACATTGCTTTAAATGGGTAAAATCCCTCCCGGAAATAGCCTTCCAAAGTAGGTCCACATCGAAATCAGCGGGTTAATCGGTATAGTTGGTTGGCACTACAAGACCGAAAATGTGGGCAAATTGATCAAGTGTAAGGCTATGGTCTAGGTTGCACAACCTAAACTCCATGCTCACATTGGTTCGAGTATTCGTGACAATACGAAGGCTACTCAAAAATTCCAGGGTGAGACTAAGGTACGTCTCCTCATAGGCATGGAAAATTTTTCCAATCCCTAAGCCATCAAAGAACATCTCGGTGTGGTACCTTATCCCAAGGACTTCAAACACCTTAGTATCTATGAATTGAGTGGGTTCATAGTTCTTACCTAGAAATTCGACAAACTTCTTGCGGTGTGCATCGGAGACGAAGAGTACCTCTTGGAAGTACTCAAGTTGCTCTATTCCTCCTCTTATGATGGGACGGAAGTTCCTTGGCGGCACTACCTCTTGTAGGGTTGAAGAGGATGAACCCTTGCGTTTCCTTCCGGCGGATTCAACAAATTTCTTAGCCTTGCCTTTGAGATTCATCATCTTGAAGTTGAGGAAATGGGGTTTTTGTTGGCTTTTGATGTGAGGGGAGTGTTTTTGGGGATGAAGATGAGTGTTTTAGGGTTAGATAAGGTGAAGAAATGAGGGAGAAATGGGGTGTTTTTATAGAAGAAAAGGGGAAGCCGAGCGGATAAGGGTGGGGCCTGGGCGGATAATTCGAGAAAAACACCCGAATCCGAGCGTCTTTCATGCGGGACGGGCATCTTGCTTAAGCAGAATCCGAGCGTCTTCCTTAAAATCCGCTCGGATTTCATGACAGGATCTTAGCAATTTCTGAAGTAGGCAAAAGACGAGCGTCTTTGTTGCGGGACGGGCGTCTTACTTTGGACGAGCGGGTTTTGTAAAATCCGCTCGGATTTCGTAACAGTTTCAAAACTTTGCTTCAGGTGTCTTTTAGGACGAGCGTCCCGTGGAGAATACGAGCGTCTTCATTGAAGACGAGCATCTTTGGCGCAATCCGCTCGGATTGTATGGCAGCGCTGAACAGTAATCTGGTGAGGGCTTTGGACGAGCGTCCAGCCCTCGGGACGAGCGTCTTTCGCTGCTTTCCTTCCTTTTCTTTCTTTTCTTTGCACAATCATACCCTTTCACCAATTGGTTATTCCTCCTTATCTTTTTCTGAAATTTTGCTCAATAAAAAAATGTAAGAAAACTCTCTCTCACTACTCTCATGCAAGAAATTAAATACAAATGCAAAAATGTACAATATTATACAAAGTGAGATTTCAAGAAATATCTTACAAATGGTGGTTTAAGATAGGACTCCACCAAACTAGTTGAAATCGTAAAAATTCTTGTCCATAGAGCTCAAGGCTCTCAATAGAAGATCAAAAGCTTGTGAACAAGCTCCAAATAAACACAAGTACGGGTTGTTCCATTTGAACATGAAATTTGGCCAAGGAAGCTTATCATATGTTCTTTATTTCGCCTTGTCCTTGGCACTAGAGCTTTCCCAATGCTTTAAACCAATAAGCCCATGATTCTTGTCGACACTAGTCATGAATTATGGTTCATTTTCATCCGTAAACGTCCACTCACCAACTTCTTCTTCCATTTTGGTGATGATGATAGCATTTGAATTTGTCAATCCTTCCAGAGTAGAAGGAGAATTCTCATGGCATTGATGACCGAGTTCCTTAGAAGTTGTCATTGTGGGTGCCAAATTTCCACAAGTAGCTCCACGAGCAAGTTTCTCTTTGAGATTTTCCACCAAGTAGCTTTTGTATGATGGTTTGACCTTTTGGAGAAGGTCCACCATATCTTCTTCAACAATCATTGGCTCCATGGTAGGTGCCAAGTAGTCTTCATGGGAGATAGGGAAAGGACATTCATCCTCATGATAGGATATCTCAAATGTCTCAAGGATAGGTTCCTCAAGCAAGGTGATATTACAAGTCAATCCCTTAGGTTCGTCATCATTGTTGCTATCTTCATATGAATCATGAATGGGGACTTCATTCCTCTTTATTAATTCTTCCTCCAGCATTTCAATGTTCATATCAAAAGACACACCCTCGTACTCATAAAGGTTAAGAGTATTTGGCTTACTCAACCTCAAATCTTCTTCATTGAATACAACACTTTCATATTCACAAGACCTCAAAGAAATTGGCTCTTCCCAATTTTCATTTTCCATATCAAAAGTTACTACTTCAAATTCACATTCATGATCAATGACCAAGTAACGGTGGGGAGTGGTTGTTTGGGATTCTTTCAATTGGGTAATTTGAATTTCCAACTCTTCACCTTTTGTGACAATGCCTTGAAGAACATTGTCCCTCTTTTGGCTCTCCTCTAGCATTTGTTTGAAGAAGTTTTGTTGATCTCCCATCATTTGGAAAATCATATTTTGAATGGGTTCATCTTCTTGTTGTGGGTAGGTGTGAAAGTGGTTGTATTGTGGCAATTGAAAGTCATTATGAAGTGGGTATTGAGTGGGTGGTTGTTGTGGATATTGGATGTGAGTGTTTTGGTTGGAAAATTTGGGGTAGTAGTTAGGATGTTCATTGTACGAATAGTAAGGTAGGTTTGTGTTGACTTGCTTCTCAAACTCCCCATACCCATAGTCATACTCAAAAGATCCAACATATACTCTATATGTCAAGTCGTGAGCCATCATAGCTAAGACAAGGAAACAACTACAACCAAGGAAACTACACAAAAACGGTAAGAACAATCCTTGAGGAACGAGTTCCTCAAGGTGAAAGGAAAATCAAAATAGACAAAAAAGTAAGAACTTAATCACATAGCACCATCCCCGGCAACGGCGCCATTTTGATCGGTGATGTCGTCGGGTCACATCCAATCAAACACATTTATAATACTCAACAAACAACTAGTTAGCGGTAAGTCGAGGTGGATCCATGGGACGGTGTGCTTTGGGTTCTAAGTCTATCTATCTCAATTTATGCTAGTGTCACAATTGATGGAGTTTGTAGTTGTATTCTAAACTAATGAAAGTAACAAAGTAAAGCAAGCAATAAAAGGAAGGATGTGAATAAATGACTAAAAGTGCTAGGATATCATGGGGTCATAGGGGATTCATGGGGTTGATCATACAAACATGTTTACAATTATAAGCAAGCAATTAGTATTGTGGAGGAACCGAGTTGGTTTATGTCTTACGGTTCTTAGGAAGAGTTGGATCTCGGAGCCGAATCGATTAGATTGTACAACACCTACAAGTCGACTTACTTTCCTCCTAACAACTTCTATGCATGGTCTAACAAGACTCGAGTTGGTTTATATCTTACAATTCAAGTTGAATATATAAGAGATGGTTGTAAATGCAAGGATTCATAGGCTTAGCATTTCATCAAACATAACATGTGCATAAAGTTGACATCACAACAAGCAAGCAAATTAATTATGTGAACATCTTAGATTAAGCATGAATCAATCCCATGTTTGGTTTCCCTTAGTTACCCACTAATCCTAGCTAAGAGACTACTCACTCATTATCAAGTTTAACATGCTAACAAGGTTGTCAATCATATTAACAAGGTAATACATGATGAACAAGTAAGAAAGATTAACAATAATCAAAACAAGGATTAAGAGAATTATACCTATGGAGATTCCAAAGTAATAAGGCAAAGAATAATAGAAGTACTTGATGATTGATTCAAGGTTGTCAATCTCCCAATAAACCCAAATGATCTTCTAATTACCCAATAATAATCTTCAATTACCCAAAAGTAACAAACTTGAACAATAATTAAGGAGAGATTAATGTGAGATTTGTGGAAAGATTAAAGAGTAATCTATTCTAATCTATTCCTAATCTAATCTAAGAGGAATTTCTAATGTGGAGGCTCTCTACACTAAAAACTTTATACATTGATTATTTACAAATGGGGTATATATAGTAGAGCTTCATTAGGTTAAATAAGGCTAAATTAGTAATTACATTTTTGAGTTTTAAGCAGGGAAATGCTAGTCTTTTTAGAGAGATGAGCATCTCGGCTGAAGACGCCGCAATCCGTCCGTCCAGGAGGGGAAGACGCTCGGATTCTTACAGGGGTGGACGAGCGTCTTTCTGCAAATCCGCTCGGATTGTAGCAGAGGAATCCGAGTGGCTTCGAGGCTTGCACGCTCGGATTGTCATCTTGGACGGCCGTCTTGTTCCTTTGGACGCTCGGGATCTGCGTCAGAAACTTCTTTTTACTTTCTTCTTATTCTTGTAGGATTAGTCTTTAGTTCTTACCTCCTCTTCATACTAGTCCATCAAATATCGTCAATAAGCTTCCAAATATGCACGAAAGACAGGAAATTCTGCTTTATTATCTTCTTTCCTACAAAACATACGAAATGCAGTAGGAAAACAAAATAGAAAGCATTTGACGAAAAAAATGGCTATGGAATGTTATAATAGTATGCAAAATAGGCTCAATTAGGGGACTAAATGTGCGTAAATAATGTTCACATCACTTAGAAAGCTCTCACATGTTAGGTTTAAATTATTGGATGCGCATTCATGCATTTAAACCATTTTATCAACTTTTGCATTCAACCAACCAAGATCGATCAGTAGAGGCCGTTAACGCGGGCGGGATTGGGTGTCTGATTAAAGGGCTTCCCAATATGTACCTTCACCTCTTACTCAAAAACTTTGGATAGTGGACGACCTTATCCAGGGCGTACGAGAGTCATTCTAGAGATAGGATGCTAAAGAGGGACGATTTCCTTATCTTTAGTACCTATGTCAAATGCTGCTTTGTGCTTCGATTTGATCGAGGTATAAAGTGGATTTCGAATGGGTTCCAGGCATCCCACAAATGCTTGATGGCGACTCCGAACATCTCTAATCGTTTCGAGACCCTTACCGAGACGAAACCGACCGATCTAAAACGATCCGGTCGAAAGCATTTTTACGCCGCCGAGCGTGGCTTTCAATAGACCGCTGCATGTCCACAGATTGGCCTGGAGTGCAGGTGGCCCGTGACTACGGACCTGTAGGTGGACCCCCAAATCCACAGACCGAGACGTGGACCATGTCCACGGATTGGCGACTCCGCTGGGAAAAACTAGGACACTTACGTCTTTGTGATCCCTAGATGGTGAGACTCGCACGAGGTCTTGGTTGGAAAGCATTAATTGATATTACGGTCATGGTCGGGTTCCTTGTCCGGGCCCATAACCTAACCCTTTTCGACCAATTGGCTCGTCTCGTTGGCGTGAGTTTTTTTCTCATCCCTGCGTTTCGAATCCCGATTGAGTCAAGCATACCGTTGACGTTACACGTTTCTGTTTCGTCAAAGAGCTTTCATCACTTTCGAGCACGAGGCTAGGGCACCCTCCTTACACATTTTGTTTGGATTGGTATCCCTCTCGCAAATCGGGGTTTAATTACTTGGTGTGTAACCCACCCTTTTAAGCCAAAACCCGTGTCAGCATAATGCATAATATAATGAACTGTGAGTGCTTATGTGCTACTTGATCATAAGTCCTTCCGTGTCATTTTGAAACCTTCAAAAAATCACCTTTTGTGCCGTTATATTGGCCATTTCAAACCTCGGTCTTTCGCCGACCGTTGCACGCCTTTCTAGGCCGTCGTAATGACGATTTTCAAACCCGGTTTTTATAACCATTTCAACACGCCTTTCTAGGCCGTCGTAATGACGATTTTCAAACCCGGTTTTTATAACCATTTCAACATGCCTTTCTAGGCCGTCGTAATGACGATTTTCAAACCCGGTTTTTTATAACCATTTCAACACGCCTTTCTAGGCCATCGTAATGACGATTTTCAAAACCTGGTTTTTATAACCATTTCAAATCATCTTTTTACGCCATTAATCGTCGCGTCTAGACACGGATTTTAACCCATTTCGCGCCGACAATGGCTCTTTCAAAACCCGAGAAAAGCACACACCCTTTTTCTCGATACACTTTCGGGATCCCGAGGACCACACACCGTCCCCGAGACCTCTTCAAACATTTCAAACTCGATTTTCAAAACATACAATTTTGAATTTCAAAAACCGTCTTGGGAAACAATACACTGTTTTCCGAGCCGACTCAAACTCAAACCGTCTTTTGCAAATAAACTTAAGACAACCATTCCAACTGATCGACTTGCGGAGATCTCTATCTTCGGAAGCCGTCCATTAAAGTGACGAATGAATCTTTTTGAAAATGTCTATTTTCAAAAAATTCAGTCCACCATTCCAATTCCGCCTCGTGTCTATCGAGTCGAAGCAAACGTACTTATGGGTGTTTAGTTATGACTCATTTCACCACGAGACCCGTCCAATGGCCTCACGCTGTTATGTTGCATCCATGTCAAAAGTTCGGTCAACACCGTCACGTCATGAATCTAGTCAGCACCGAGGGACCACACACGGTCACCCCCGTCTTATAGAGTCTGATCTTTGTCTCGTCCTTTGCGTTGTCTACATTCAGTCTTGGAACCGTGTCAGATTGAGTTGAATCGTGAGCCGTTTTTCTGCCTCAGAGCCATGGCCCCGTCTTCAACTTCGTCTGTCAACCACAACAACAATGATAACAACAGAGATGTCACGACTGATCATCTAGCCAGCCTGCTTACCGCTCTTAAGGTCACCCTGGATCGCGTCGAGACCCGTATCGACGCCCTGGAGAACAAGGAAACTGGGGAACATAATACTCCACCTCTGACTGAAACTGAGAAGAGGCTAAAGCTTTTGGAGGAATAGCTCCTAGCCCGGGGTAACAATATCCATCTTGAGAACGACCGAAGGTTCGAACCTGTTGGGGATCACTTACCTGACAACTTCACCCTAACTGATGTGCCTAAGTTCAAAGGAGTGGAGGACCCACTCAATCATACCCGAGCTTTTAAAGACTACATGGCCATTAATGGGGTCAAACAGGAACTTTTTACCCGGATCTTCCCATCCTCCTTAGAACTGATCCCTCGACAATGGTACTACTCCCTTGATCCGAAAAACCTTACTACTTGGGATGAGGTCGCAGTTGAATTTGCCAAACAATATGCCGAAAATGTAGAGATCCAGGCCAATACCCATACTCTCGAAGTGCTAGCCCAGAACGACAAGGAGGGGTTCACTGAGTTCTTAACCCATTGGAGGAAGGTGAGTACTCTGCTGGTCAGTAAGCCGAGTGAGTCGACTTTGTTGGAAAAGTTCGTCAACAATTTCCGCCCAGTTTATGCCAACCTACTGAGGTACAAAAACAATTAGAACAAACCTTGAGGAGTTTTACTTCCCCAAGGCAAAGAAAGACACAACTAATAACAATATAAGAAAATCTAAATCAAGTTAACACCGTCCCCGGCAACGGCGCCATTTTTGGTCGCGATTGATGTTTACTAAATATTTTCGGTAACTTGTCGTTAGGAGCACCTAGACCAAAACATAATTTATAACTTCACAAACAACTCTACAATTAGTAAAGAGGCAAGTAAAGGTCGGATCCCAAGGGACGGGAATTGAGATGAGATTTCTATTGAAACTAGTGGTGTCTTAGGGGTGTCACAATTTGGGTTGATGTAGAAGGTCACTAAACTAAATAGCAATGAAAGTAAATAAGCAAGATGAATTGAAAGGGTTTTAAACAATTGATAAAAAGCACTAGGGTATCATGGGGTCATAGGGGAATCATGGAAATTGATCATACAAACATGTTCTCAAATTATAAGCAAGCAATTATTGTTGTGATGGAATGAGTTGGGTTATATCTTACAATCCTAGGAAAGTTTGGGTCCCGAAGCCGAATCGATTAGATTGTACAACACCTACAAGTCGACTTAATCTTCCCTACTCAACAACATGCATGGTCTAATGAGACTCGAGTTGGTTTATGTCTTACAAGTCTCATTGAAAATATAGGTGATGGGTAAAAAATGCAAGGATTCATAGGCTCGCATTTCATCAAACATAACGTGTGCATGAGTTGAGATCAAAACAAGCAAGCAAAAAAACCATGAAAGCATATTAATTTAAGCATGAATCATTCCCCATGTTGGTTTCCCCTAATTACCCATTAACCCTAGCTAGGTCACTACTCACTCATTATCATGTTGATCATGCTAGCAAGGTTGTCAATCATACCAACAAAATGAAACATGATGAATAAATGAAAGTAATTAACAATAATTAAAAAGGGATGAATAGAATTATACCTACTAATGATTCCAATAATAAAGCAAAGAATAAAAGAAGTACTTGATGCTTGATTGAGAGGTTGTCAATCTCCCAATAATAACCCAAATAATCTTCAATTACCCAAAATAAAGGATGAACAAAACAGAGATTAAGGAAATAAAACTTGTATTAAAACTTGATTAAT
This sequence comes from Silene latifolia, assembly GCF_048544455.1. NCBI lineage: Eukaryota > Viridiplantae > Streptophyta > Magnoliopsida > Caryophyllales > Caryophyllaceae > Silene > Silene latifolia. The sequence goes on from NC_133527.1 coordinate 98,009,202, forward strand.
TGTTTATTAAAAAAGTAAAGAGAGATTTGATTGATATTAACTACTCTAATAATTGATAAGAAGAACATGCTCTTCTAATTAGACTAATGGGGTATTTATAGTGGAAATTAGGTGGATGCATTAGGGTTAACTAAGGGCTAAACTAGTAATTACACTTTTGAGATTTGAGCAGGGAGACGCCGGTATTTTTCGAAGGAAGGGCTTCTTTCTTTGAAGCTTGAAGAAACGGATTTGTGCTGGACTGGAATCCGTGCGTCTTAGGCACGGGACGGCCGGATTCGTGAGTCTCTGCCCGGGCGTCTTTGGGAGAAGACGCACGTCTTCTGGTAGCTACTGCCTGGGCGTCTTTGAAGGAAGACGCACGGATTGTCGTGCTGGGGACGGGCGGATTCAAGACAATCCGCACGGATTGCTCCTCAGTCTTGTTTCTTCTTCTTTTCTTCCCTTTTCTTCACAAAATCGTTGGGGATTTCCTTGGGGATGCAAGGATCTTTCCTCAACATTGCTCATCTCCTAAAATATGTACAAAGGCCTTCTAATCTTGTCTCTCCTTGATGCTTGGTCATTGAATTCAATCAATTTAGTCTCATTTTGCCATGAAAATGCAAGGTTTGCACTCCTTTCCTACCAAGGACACAAAACCTCAAAAAATATGCAAAACAAAGAACTAAAGAGAATAAATGACCCAAATATGCACTAAAAAGCATGGGAACAACGCTAATTCGGGGACTAAATATGCGCTAATTATGGTCACATCAGTACCCTCGAGATTCTGAAATTAATGGCATCTGGAGAGACGATGTTGAAGATGTCTACCTTGTCCCAGAAAAAGAGAAACGGGCGAAAGAGATCGGCCACCTTACCCGGTCCGGACGCCCCTATCATAACCCGAACAATACAACGGTCGTTCCAACAACGAATGACCAAGTCGTCCCGAAGGTAGACACTCAACCAAGGGCTCCTGAAAATTCGATCCTCAAATAGCTTCAGAAAGCAAAAGCCGAAATCTCGAATTGGCAACTGATCGCAACATCTTTTGAGCATCGACAGGCTCTGCTACAGGCTTTAGGAAAGTTAACAGTGCCCTCCACCTCTTCCCCTGAAGAGATAGTGGCACATATGACGAGGGACGCCCCTGATCTGAACAACCCAGTCGTCTTCTCCGACGAGGATATCCCTCCGTTCGGAGCCAATCATAACCTGGCCCTGTATATCACCGTACAATGCCTCAATAAAAATGTACCCATGGTCCTCGTGGATGAAGGATCCGCGGTGAATGTCATTCCTCTCAAGACTGCTAACAAGCTGGGTATTAAGGAAGCTGATTTGGTCCCGACAAATCAAGGAGTACGCGCCTATGACGGCACACGTCGCAAGGTCGCGGGGCTTATCACTCTGGCTGTCGCGACCGGACCACTGGAAAGACAAATCATTTTTCAGGAGGTCGACATCGACGACTCTTTCAATATGCTCTTAGAACGTCCCTGGATTCACGCCGTCAAGGCAGTTACCTCGACTCTCCACCAAAAAATCAGGGTCCCCTTCAACGAGAAAACGATCACAATTCCTGCTTCCCCGATCAAAGCTGTCATGAGAAGGGGAATAGCCTCCCAAGCCATTGAGGAGGACGAGAATGAAATGTGGGGTTTCCAAGCTGTGAATGCCATAACTGATGAATCAACACCCACTGATCGTGACCCGTTCGCCAACCTCACGGTCAACCGTATCATGATGCGTCAGGGTTACTTCCCGGGTTTGCCGCTCAATCTACTAAAGGACCCATTGCCTCCCTTGAAACAGGCTAAGGTCCCCAACATTCCCTTCGGGCTGGGATATGAACCTACCGATGAATATATCCAGGAGATGAACCTCCTAGTCTGAAAACGCAAGAAGCACGGGGTTATCCTCCGTCCCTACCATCTGACTCTCAATGGATACTTTGTCCCCGAGTGAGAGTCCGAGCTCTACCATGGCTTTCCGGAGCCAATTTATGACTTTGTGGCCAAGGCTAGGTACCCGGGAGTGGAAGTCTTCCAGGACTGCTACTTTATCCCCGACAACATCGAAGCTGCATCAACTGAGTCTAAGCCGTCACCATGCCTCGACGGACAAGTTGTCACTCTCCTCTTTGGGGAAGATAACATCAAGCGCCTCGAATATGAGGACATCATCAACATCGCCCTGAAGGACAATCAATTTGATCCAACCGTCTTAATCTCCAACACTGACCCGAAGAAAGCTACCTAAGGCTGGAGGAAGACCGTCAAGTGGACCGATCGCCAAGGCCGCATCCTCAAGATCACAACTGGAGAAGGCCTTATCTTCAAGGAGGGTAGTGAAGAAGGATCTGAGTCCGAGTCTGAGTTTGAGTCGGAGTTAGAGTCTGTCATAACTCCCAATGTCCCAGTCAAGATCCCCTTCCCACTGTTTTATCACAAAGTCGTGGCTAATTCAGAGGCTGAGTCCACTAGGGTCACCCCCACTCTCATGAAAGGTGACAACCTGGAGCATGTTCCAGGGGCTACCTCCTCTGTTGTGCCGCCTCTGACTGACCACGAGATGTTTGTCCTCTCCGACCTTTTCGCTCGTGTCAACTTAATGAATGCTAAGTTTGCTTATGACTCGTCTTAATTTAACTACAGTGCAATTCTGAATGACTATGAGGAATTTGACTTGAGTGACTACCCACCTCACTTAACCAAAGAGCTTGACAAACGGGAAACCAGAACCCCCATCATTGAGGAGACCGAACTTATTAAAGTAGGAACCGACAACACACCTCAAGAACTTAGGATAGGGACAACCCTGGACCCCTCGGAAAGACAACAGTTCATTGACCTCCTCCACGAATACAAAGACGTGTTCGCCTGGTCTTAAAGAGATATGCATGGGATTGACAGCGAAATTGCAGAGCACCGGATACCCATTAAACCCGGAGCTAAACCTCTAAAGCAGAAGCTATGCCGGATGCGTCCTGAATGGGCCCTAAAAATCAAGGAAGAAGTGGATAAACAGTTCAAGGCTGGTTTCATCAAAGTGTCTGAATACTCCGACTGGGTGGCCAACATTGTGCCCGTACCAAAGAAAGACGGAAGAATTCGGGTTTGCGTCGACTTCAGGGATCTGAACAAGGCGAGCCCAAAAGACGAATTCCCTTTGCCACATGTTGACATTCTGGTGGACAATACCACCGAGCATGCTCTCCTATCCTTCATGGACGGGTATGCTGGGTACTGTGGACAATAGGCCCACCTGCGTATGCCCAGCCGATCTGTGGACAATGGCAGCGGTCTTTTTGAAAGCCACGCTCGGCGGCGTAAAGGTGCTTTCGACCGGATCGTTTTGTTGGGGTGGTGTCCTCTAAAGTTAGTGCAATAACATTTAAATCTCTAAAAGGATCAAAGGGAATACTTTTGTATTATTATCAGTTGGTCCATGTTTATCAATAACGGTTAGCTTGCTAGATAAGTTTGACGTTATTGTCATACTGATGGCGGTGATCAACTGGTCCCTAAAAGTCACACCTATAGGATACGTTTGAGAGATGTGACGGTATGAAAATACAGTCATGTTGATGCCCAATTTGACTAAGCAGTTAGTCGGAGTTATTGACTAATAATTAGTCAAACGCGATGTTGAGATAATTATTTAATACGGATTAAATAATAATGGCTAAGACGAATTAAGCGGTTAATTCGTAAATTGAATATAAACGATTATATTTAATTGATGTATATTGAATTAATTATACAATATTGTCTTTGTCGGACATGTATTAATATATCGACTGAGTCATGTTACTAGTTGATATTTTAATAACCGATAACCGATGACGATTTATAATAAAATCCCGTCATATACATTTAGCGAAAATCGAGTCGGACCATGAGTTACAAAAATAAGGAGAAAGTGAAAGCCCACTCTCTCCCATTTGAAACCCACGGCCGAAACAACAAAAGGGGAGCTTCTCTCCTTTTGTGACCTAATCATCTCATTTTGCAAAGAAATTAGGGTTTCGAGGCAATTTTCTCTGAAATTCTAGATCTCACATCGTAAAAACCTCACAACAACTCTCTTAATATTGCAAGTCAATTAGAGAGTATTTCTAGCACAAGGGGCATAGTCTCAGACGGTCTTGGGTGCAACGATTAGGAGGAAATCTACTTTGATTTCTGTTCTTAGGCCGAATTTCAAAGGACCCGAGGTTGATTCTTGTTTTTCTATCGTTTCTCTATTGTTTTTCGTTTATGACCATAAATCGCATGTTAAATTTACGTAAATTTTTCTGTGATTTTCATTAAACGAATTGAATCAATAATTTTTTTTGCATAAAAAAAAAACTGTGCGGCTGTTTTTTTGCCTCGGCAGTTTTTTTTGTTTTGCACGGCCTGTTTTTTTTGTGCTTTGGAAATCGTGCCTTTTGGCTTACGTCTGATCAGACGGTTGATGATTTGTTTTGTTTTCGATTTGTTCTTTGCATATTGTTTTTGTAATCGATATTCATTGCAATATGTTAAAGTTTTATCAATTGTAGTTTTGTTTTCATACGGATTATGTTCAAATTGCAATTGGTTTTGTCAAATCGTTTTTTTTTGTTTGGTTGATGTTGCTCACGGTTTTGGCAGCTTAATTTTTTATTTTTTTTCGTGCATTGCTCTCGGCAATGAGCTGATTTATAAAAAAAAAAATTTTTACGGTCCAGCCATGACATAAAGAGAGAAAAATGAATTTTTCGTGTTTTTATTTTTTTTCTCTCGGCCATAATGTGCATAATACGGATTTTTTGCAGTCGCTTGATAGTGAAACGGTTCACTCACGTACCATTTAGTTATTTTAAAGCGATTTAAAGTAACGGATTATCATGGATTAAAATTAAGTTGATTAAAGCGGTTTTGTCACATAATTTTAATCATTAAAGGTGGTTTGGGTAAATTTAACATAATTACAGAATTATGTCACGAATAAATTTTTGTTTTAGTTGATGCATTTTTTTATCGTTATTTTGAATGCCTTGAATGTTTTTAATTACGTATTTATTTAATTTACAAACAGTTGTAACTTAGTGTGGCCTTAGTAGAACGTGTTACCGTAGTGATGGAACACGGTCTTGGTTGTATTTTGAGATCTCGCATCTCCGTTTTGTTTTTTTTTTATTACAGTTTTAATTTAGAATGTAAATAGGTTTATATTTTGTAAATTTTAAATTGTAATTTTGAGAAGACCAAAGATGGAGAATCGGATGCTCACTCCCGCTACATAGATCAAGATGGAACATCAAGACAAGCTTCTCGGGTCCAACGGTGGATTCCAAAGTTGTATTATGTTCTTTTTACTAGGATAGGCCACACTAGGAATTTTTATTTACGTTTTGCATTCTTTTATTTATTTTATCGTAACGATAGATTGCATCATATTCCGCCTAAAACCAAACCACCTAATAATTGCATGAAAACTGACTCATATAGAGGTCACGCGTTAGTTTTCTATGATATACAGATATCACACGTTTTTTTTAAGCCATCACCTAAATTAATTCATTCACGCAATGCTAGTTTTTTCGTTCACTTAAAATGAATTAAAACTGAATTGATGGGATCTTCCTCGTATAACTAAAAATTGAGAATAGTCTTTATAGGTCAAACTCCAATGAATCCCTTCTTCGTCGGTAGGCATAATATGACCCCTTCTACGTCGGGTAAGTTGGCACTCATTGACCTATTTTATCTCAACACTATGGTCACTCGTACGATCCTGTGATTATGGTGGACTATAGATAGGATTTACGGAAATCTATCGACCAAGAGTTCTAACGATAGAACTAGCTAAACAGTTGGCTTATCAATTTACGGAAATTGAGTCTTGGGATCACTTGTATTATTCCTGAGGGAGATCAATTATGCAAGTGCAATGAGTCTACACGATTAAAATGAATTTTAAATAGACTTAAATCACCTCGATGAGTTGCTTATTTCGTTTTGTTTTCCCTTTCTTTTCAGCGTAGATCACGATCACTTAAACTGCTAATAACAAAATGGTTGGCTGTGCTGACGACCCAATGCCAAGTGCCACATTGGACTGTGAGTCTTGGCTTCGGATCTTCATGAATCAGATGAATCAGTCTACTCGACTGAAGAATGATGGATCAAACTTCGCGGACTGGGAGGCGACATTACGGAATGCTTCCGCTGCTGACGGGAAGCTCAAATATCTGACATAACCCATCCCGTCAAACCCAGGCCCCACGGCTGGAGCTAACGAGATCGCCAAGTATAACGATTTCGTCATGGAAGCGGGTGCGATTAAAAACGTACTCATTTTTCCAATGGAATCCAATTTGCAGAAACGCTTCATAGCCCAAGGTGCAAACAAGATTTTCACCACGCTCACTAAGGAATTCTCGAAAGCACCGAGAATCGTGACCTATGAGCATACCACTCGCTTCTTTGATGCGAGACTCCGAGAAAAGGGCCAACCGGTTAGCCCACACATTCTCGGCATGATTGAGAATGTCGAGAGACTGGAGGCGCTTGATTGTAAAATCAGCGAGAACATCGTGATTGACCGCATGCTTCATTCACTCCACGATGGTTTTGCGCTCTTTAGAGCGAATTACTATATGAATGATTTGAAGAAAAGTCCTCATGAACTACATTCCCTACTCGTACAGACCGAGAAGGATATGAAGTTTAGTGGGAGCTTGAAACAGGATGTTCTCGTTGTGTCAAACAAGGGCAAGGGTAAGGGCAAAGCTCGAGCGGACCTAGCGGTAGGCAAACCGAAGTTTAAGAAGTCGGGATCGGGTAAGAGTGGGCCTGGTGAGTCGAGCACCTCATCAGGCGCGACAAAGAGCAAGACCGAAAACATGGAATGCCATCACCGCCACAAGACTCGGGCATTGGAGGCGTACATGTCCTGTTTACCATGAGGACATAAAAGCAGGTCGCGTTAAACCCGTTGGTATGTCTTCTTCCTCTTCTACTTTTATTCATATGATTGAGATTAACCACGCAAGTTACGGAACTTGGGTACTAGATACTTGGTTGTGGTTCTCATCTCGTGTAATCATGTGCAGTGCTCAAAACATCGAAGCCCTCGTAAAGGGTGAGGTGGATCTGCGTGTCGGGAATGGAGCACGAGTGGCTGCCGTCTCGAGGGGAACATACGTGATCCAGCTTCCTAGCGGATTTGAGTTATTTTTATATAACTGCTATTATGTACCCAGTCTTTCTAAAAACATTATTTCGGTTTCTGCACTTGACAAACTTGGTTTTTCATTTGTAATAGAGAATAATACTTGCATTTTCTCATTACACGATATGATTTATGGCAAGGCAGTCTCCATTAATGGAATTTATGTTTTAGATCAGACCACCGAAATATTACACGTAATGAATAAGAAGTTAAAGGTTGGTGACAAAGATCAAACGTACCTATGGCACTGCCGTATGGGACACATTAATGAGAAACGCGTAAAACAGTTCATAAAGAATGGAGCTATCTCGGCCTTTGATTTTCAATCATTTGGCACGTGTGAATCATGTCTCATTGGTAAGATGACTCGAATTTCCTTCAAAGGTGTTGGAATGCGCGCTGCTGACCTATTAGGACTCATACATACGGATGTGTGTTGACCTATGTCAATCACCGCATGAGAAGGCTATAGGTATTTCATCACTTTCACGGACGATTTAAGTAGATATGGGTATGTCTACTTAATGAAGCACAAAAGTGAATCCTTTGAGAAATTCAAGGAATACCAGAATCGGGTACAGAACCGATCGGGTAGAAAGATTAAAACACTGCGATCGGGCACCGTGGTGGCGAGTATCTTTCTCACGAGTTTGATCAACACCTCAAAGATCGTGGGATTGCCTTGCGATTAACTCCACCTGAACACCTCGGTTGAATGGTGTGTCCGAACGGAGAAATCGAACACTACTTGATATGGTTCGATCCATGATGAGTCACACCGTGTTGCCCGACTCATTGTGGGGTTATGCTCTTCTCACCGCTCTAATACTTAACCGAAGTCCGTCTAAAGTCATTGACAAGACTCCATATGAACTATGGAAGGGAACGGTCCCTAACTTGTCCTTTATACGGGTTTGGGCCTGCGAGGCTTATGTCAAGTGGAGACACGAGGATAAGCTCGGCCCGCGATCGGTCAAGACATACTTTATAGGTTATCCTAAAGGAACACTTGGTCATTACTTTTATTTGCCAACCGAACAACGTGTATTTGTTGCGGCTAGTGCGACATTCTTAGAGAAGGAGTTTCTCGAGAATGCAAAGAGTGATAGAACCTTCGAGCTGTCGGAGATTCCAGAACCAAATACCGAGCAACCATTGGAGGAACCAGTTCCTTCAATCCCTATTTACTGTTAATATTCCCGAGGAACCTAGGAGGTCGGGAAGAGTCTCTATTCCTCCGGACAGATACATTGGTATGGTCGAGGAACATGACATAGATGACATTCTACTCTTAACGAGTAGTGAACCCGCAACCTATAATGGTGCCATGACTAGTTCCGACTCAAAGCTATGGCTTGATGCCATGCAATCCGAGATGGACTCCATGTATAAGAACAACGTATGGGATCTTGTTGACTTACCTGCTAAGGTTCGTCCCCTTCAATGCAAATGGCTTTACAAGATAAAGCATTCTGTGGAAGGTCAACAAGATATCTATAAAGCACGACTAGTTGCAAAAGGTTTCACCCAAGTGCCAGGTCTGCACTACGATGAAATTTTTGCACCCGTAGTCATGTTGCGTTCCATTCGGATTATCTTAGCGATTGCCGCTTTTCATGACTATGAAATTTGGCAGATGGTTGTAAAAACCGCCTTCTTAAACGGTTTTTTGGAGGAAGAGTTGTACATGGTACAGCCCGAAGGTTTCATCGATCCAGAACATCCTAAGAAAGTGTGCAAGCTTAAGCGTTCCATCTATGGACTTAAGCAAGCTTCTCGGAGTTGGAATCATCGTTTCGACCAAGTGATAAAAGAAAATGGATTTACTCGATCGGTCGAGGAACCATGTCTATATATCAAGTCGAGTGGGAGCAAGATTGTCTTCCAAATATTGTATGTTGATGACATACTCCTAATTGGGAATGACATACCTCTCTTAACTTCGGTAAAAGTATGGTTGAAGAACCATTTCCAGATGAAAGATCTGGGTGAGGCACAAAGAATTTTGGGCATCCGTATCTATCGAGATAGATCACGTCGGATGTTATCTCTCAGTCAGGAGTCTTACATAGACAAGATCCTAGAGAGATTCAGCATGACTAACTCCAAAAAGGGGTTTATTCCTATGGCTCCAGGGGTGCATTTGAGCAAGTCTCAGGCACCAGAGACACCGGAAGAGAAAGAGCGCATGACACGGATTCCTTATGCCTCGGCTATAGGATCAATCATGTATGCCAAGATATGCACACGTCCGGACGTGGCATATGCATTGAGTATGACAAGTCGATTCCAACAGCATCCAGGTGAATCACATTGGATGGCTGTCAAGAACATTCTTAAGTACCTACGTAGGACTAAAGATTGGGTATTGACTTATGGAGGCGAACAAAAGCTATGCGCAAACCGATTCTGCAGATGCTAGCTTCCAAACGGATCGAGATGACTCGAAATCTCGATCTGGATTCGTTTTTACTCTTAATGGCGCTGCATCACCGCAAGAGTTCCAAACAAAGTGTTACAAAGAGATTCTACGACCGAGTCCGAGTACTATGCCGCGTCCGAAGCTGCAAAGGAAGCGATATGGATGCGTCAATTCTTACAAGGACTATTCGTAGTGCCTAGTTCGAATGACCCGATCACCATCTATTGCGACAATAGAGGTGCCATCTTCCAAGCTAAGGAGCCTAAGTCTAGCAAAAAGTCTAGACATGTACAACGGAAAGCTCATCTAATCCGAGATTACGTGGAGCAAAAGGAGGTAGTGATAGAAAAGATTGCTACAGATGATAACATAGCAGATCCTCTCACTAAACCATTACGACAAGATAAGCATGAAGGGCATGTTAATTCCATGGAAATTAAACGTGTTCCTGAGTTGTAGTACTCTTTTATGGATTAGATTCATTCTCTTTTGTACTCTATACGACATCATCGTTTTGATATTTATATATTTTGTTTTTCATGTGGATTTGTACGACAATTTTGAACACCACAAAGTGAACTGAACAAACATTATATTTTTGGTCCTTAATTGCCCACGTGAGCTGATAACTCTGGCAATTATTTTGTGACGTTGGTTGATGGTGGGTTCAATGAGCCATAAGTCAAAAGGTTGACTGACCAATCACAGAGGCGAGTTATACGGATATCTCGTAGGACACAATTGTGACATCGACATGGAGTCCTAAATGTTTTATAACATTCGGTGCCATCTCGTGGATAGGACCTTTGCGGATCCGGATCTGAAAATTGTTTTACATTGAGTGAGAGAAATTTTAAATGAATATGAGAATCGGTTATCGCACATACACTTGTACGGACAAGTGGGAGTTTGTTGGAGTCGTGTCCTCCAGTTAGTGTGGATAACGTTATTGCACATACACTTGTACGGACAAGTGGGAGCTTGTTGGGGCTGGTGTCCTCTACAGTTAGTGCAATAACATTTAAATCTCTAAAAGGATCAAAGGGTATACTTTTGTATTATTATCAGTTGGTCCACGTTTATCAATAACAGTTGGCTTGCTAGATAAGTTTGACGTTATTGTCATACTGATGGCGGTGATCAACTGGTCCCTAAAAGTCGCATCTATAGGATACGTTTGAGAGATGTGACGGTATGAAAATACAGTCATGTTGATGCCCAATTTGACTAAGCAGTTAGTCGGAGTTATTGACTAATAATTAGTCAAACGCGATGTTGAGATAATTATTTAATACGGATTAAATAATAATGGCTAAGACGAATTAAGCGGTTAATTCGTAAATTGAATATAAACGATTATATTTAATTGATGTATATTGAAATAATTATACAATATTCTCTTTGTCGGACATGTATTAATATATCGACTGAGTCATATTACTAGTTGATATTTTAATAACCGATAACCGATGACGATTTATAATAAAATCCCGTCATATACATTTAGCGAAAATCGAGTCGGACCATGAGTTAAAAAAATAAGGAGAAAGTGAAAGCCCACTCTCTCCCATTTTAAACCCACGGCCGAAACAACAAAAGGGGAGCTTCTCTCCTTTTGTGACCTAATCATCTCATTTTGCAAAGAAATTAGGGTTTCGGGGCAATTTTCTCTGAAATTCTAGATCTCACATCGTAAAAACCTCACAACACGTTTTAGATCGGTCGGTTTCATCTCGGTAAGGGTCTCGAAACGATTAGAGATTTTCGGAGTCGCCACCAAGCATTTGTGGGATGCATGGAACCCGTTCGAATTCCACTTTATACCTCGGTCAAATCGAAGCACAAAGCAGCGTTTTGACATAGGTACTAAAGATGAGGAAATCGTCCCTCTTTAGCATCCTATCTCTAGAATGACTCTCGTACGCCCTGGATAAGGTCGTCCACTATCCAAAGTTTCTGAGTAAGAGGTGAAGGTACGTATTGGGAAGCCCTTAAATCAGACACCCAATCCCGCCCGTGTTTAGCGGCCTCTACTGATCGATCTTGGTTGGTTGAATGCAAAAGTTGATAAAACGGTTTAAATGCATGAATGCGCATCCAATGATTTAAACCTAACATGTGAGAGTTTTCTAAGTCGGTTGATTTAATCCAAGTATCAAGTATAAGATGTCGAGTTGGATTAATGGTTGATTTGCATGCAAGACGGAAATTAAACATCCATTTACCGTATTAGGTTTAGGGTGCATAACACGATCCATTTGTCTTAGTAAGGAATTTTGCAAATATGGTTTGAATAATCGAATAGTCATCTAATCCGTCCTATATCCGGGTTAACCGGAGTCGGGATCGTCCTAGACTAATGCTTTGGAAGGAAACAGCCCCATGCACTGGCGGCTATAAGAGGCGCGAGCCAGCCGACAGTGTAAGGGGCCTCCCTCTGGTTTTGAAAATGAGAAGAAAAAGGCCTGCTTGAGGCGCGGGTTAGCCAACGGCTGTATGCCGTGTTCTGACTGTTTAGAAAACGTTATGAAACGTGTTAAAAATGGGTATTTGAACCTGATTTGATTTGAAAGGGTCCTTTAGACCGTATTCGTCGATTTGAAGAACTAGACTCGAATAATCATCATTGTTTGATAATATTCGATGTCGGGTTCGGTTTGACAAGCTTGACATGAATAGTTTTGAAAATGATTATGGATTAATTGTTTTTAGTCCATTTTTAATGTAATTAGTCAGTACTCATCATCGTACCCGGGTTAAAATCTGGCATGGTATATATAACCAAGGATGATTTCGTGTTGGTGACTAATACGTTTGTTTTGAAGATGTAAAGAAATGAAGTAAAAGGCTTTAAAATACCTCTTAAATGTCATTAACCAAATATTATCACCGAAACACGGATTTAACCGTCATGGTATGAAGAACCAAGGGTGAAAAATGCTTTATGGTGAAAACATGTGAAATGAAACAAAAAGGTTTCGAAAATACTTGAAATGGTAGAAACCGATTACAAATATGAAAATGGATTAAGGGAAATGACGAGGACAAACACGGTTGATCTCTGGTCTGAGCACCCCATTTAGGCGCGGGCCTGTTGGCGACCTAAGGGGCTTCTGCCTCAGACCAAAAATCAGTTTTGGCTCGTTTATTCCATGTTTTGGTTCATGTTATGCATGTTTTAGCATGTTAAAGTCATGAAACGAATGAAAACATAATAAAAGAGGATTTTTACACCCTCATACTTACATGTTTGGTTATGGCGAGTGACCAACGTAAGTGTAACAACTTGTTTGATCGGAAAAAAACTCGGTTTAAAACCGTTTTGGTAAGTAAAAGAGTGTTTTAAAAGTTTAGTGATGGTGTAGTGGTCAAAATGGTCGGACAAGTAGTTTAATGCACGATGACGGTACCAAACAATGTGTAAGGCTCGTGTTTACGATCGGTAGGTCGTAAACACGCGTCGGATTGTGACTTTAGAAGTCGAGTCGAGAATTTTAAGGGAGAAAAGAGGGGGCGGAGACTCGCGTAAGTCTCAAATGGGAGACATTTGAGGGGTATTTATAGGAAAATGAGTGGTTGTGTGAGTTTTGAGCGACGTGGCCACCTGGGCTGCTCAAAGAGGCGCGAGCCACGTCGCGGCACTTCGAGTCGTGTTGTCACTATCACAACAAACGCAATCATGATTTGTTCTATCCTAGGTTTTGTAGTCACATGTTTGGTACTTGACCATTCATGAATCCGGGAAAACTTAGTATAGAAGGCTTGAAGATATTTTGTTTTTGTGGTTGACTCGGTTTGACTCGTTGTTGGAGTCTGGATTTTGAATTTTCGAGTCGGTTTTTGGTCCGGTGTCGGTTTTGACTCTAGTTAGTGTCATTGCGACCCCGTCGTCATGCATTAAACACTCCAGGTATTTTTGAAATGTTTTGAAATGTTTTGTTTTCGAAATCGTTTTAAGTTTTCCGACGTAAAGTTGTACACAAACCGTCGGTCAAACGCTGCGATCCCAAAACATGTTGTAGTCCGATAATCATCGGGTGTTTGTTGGAGTCTCAGCAGATACTGGGTATCTACAGAGCCCCAACTTTGACTGAGGCTTGGACAGGGCGAAAGTCAAAGTAGAGTCCCCAGGTCAATCGAAGATTACAACCTAAAGACCCAAGCGACGTCGAGGCGGCTCGAAAGGATTCGGCCTCAGCCTCTGCCTCCGGGCTCGCCAACGGCGCCGGAATAACACCTGCCACCCTCTCGGTGAAGTGGTCCTTCACGTAGGAACTCGCAATCAGGTACGGAGTGACGTCGGAAGGCTCCGGCAAAGCAGTACCAATCAAAGTAGTGACCGCAAGAGAGGACACTCTCTCCGGAGTCGCGGTAAACACAATGGGCAGCTCGCCACTGGGAAGGCCGGACACCATGGCAAAGTCCTCTAAAGTCACACCGACCAACCCAAACTCCATGTAAAACGATGACGTCGTGTCCCAGTACCGGTCCAACATGGCGCGGATCAAGCATAGGTTTTTGATCCGGTGTCGGTTTTGACTCTTGTTAGTGTCATTGCGACCCCGTCGTCATGCATTAAACACTCCAGGTATTTTTGAAATGTTTTGAAATATTTTGTTTTCGAAATCGTTTTAAGTTTTCCGACGTAACGTTGTACATAAACCGTCGATCAAACGCTGCGATCCCAAAACATGTTGTAGTCCGATAATCATCGGGTGTTTGTTGGAGTCTCAGCAGATACTGGGTATCTACAGGTACAACCAGATTAAAATGGCTGAAGAAGATATGCACAAGACAGCATTCACTACACAGTGGGGTATATATTGCTACACGGTCATGCCTTTCGGCCTCATCAACGCCGGAGTAACCTATCAAAGAACCGCTACCACTCTCCTACATGAAATGATGCACAAGAAGGTAGAGATATATGTCGATGACATGATTATCAAATCAAAAGAACTAGATAGCCACATCAGTGCCCTCCGGAAATTCGTTGCTCGTCTGCGAAAATATAACATGAGACTAAATCCACAGAAGTGTGCATTCGGGGTCACCTCCGGAAAACTCTTGGGACATGCCGTCGGCAAAAGAGGCATTGAGATTGATCCAACCAAAATCAAAGCCCTTCAAAAAATGCCTCGGCCTAGGGACGAGAAGGAGATTCGGGGATTTCTCGGTCAGGTCCAATACATCAGCCGCTTCATTGCCAAGCTCACTATGATTTGTGAACCAATATTCAAAAAGCTTCGTGCCTCCGATCACACTGTTTGGGACGACGACTGTCAGAAGGCCTTCGATAGGATAAAGGAAATCCTATCTAAACCTCCTGTCCTCATGCCACCTCAACCGGGGATTTCTCTATCCCTATACCTGACTGTTACCAACACAGCCATGGGAGCAATGTTAGCACAAACCGTCGGCAACGAAGAACGGGCCATCTACTACATCAGCAAAAAGTTCATTGAGTACGAGACAAGGTATACCCAACTGGAAAAGACATGCCTTGCCCTAGTATGGTCAACAAAGAAGCTGCGACATTACATTCTCAGCTACACGGTCCACGTCTACTCCAAGATGGACCCGGTTAAATACATCTTCGAAAAACCCGTACAAAACGGAAGGCTGTCTAGGTGGACACTCATGCTGTCCGAGTTTGATCTCAAGTTTGTACCCCTCAAGGTTATCAAGGGAAGAGAAGTCGCTGATTTCCTGGCGGAGAATCCCGTCAACGAGGACCCAACGACCGACACATGGTCACTTCCTGACGAAGACATCCTTTGTGCCGATTCCGACGCATGGGACCTATACTTCGATGGTGCTTCTAATCTGAGAGGCTTCAGAGTAGGGATCCTTCAAATATCACCAGAAGGAGAACATGTTCCGATCTCGGTCAAGCTGGACTTTTCCGTCACCAACAATGCCGCTGAATATGAAGCATATCTCATCGGCTTACAAGCAGCCATCACACTTGGCATCAAGAGGCTGAGGGTCCACGGCGATTCCTCGCTCATCATCAATCAGGTGTCCGGGTCATGGAAAATACGATCTGACAGCTTAGCTCCCTACCGAGCAAAGATCAATCAAGAGGCCGAAATTTTTCGACCAAATCGACTACTTCCACTTGCCACAAGAGGAAAATCAATTTGTCGATGCCTTGGCAAAACTTGCCGCGCTCGTCAACATATCTGACGATATGACATCAATGCCCCTATGTGTCGAGAGAAGTAGCGAGCCATCTCACATTTGTGCCATTATCAACGACGAGGACAGCTATGATGAACCTTGGTACCAAGCCATCCTCAATTACAAAAACCAAAAACGAATTCCCTCCCAACTCTGATCAAAGAGGACAAAGAGCCATCCGTTTACTTGCATCATAATTCGTGATAAACCAAAATCAACTATACAAAAGAACACCCCAAGGAATTCTGCTCCTTTGCATCGACCATCACAAAGCCAAAAATGTCATGGGAGTGGTTCACGACGGAGAATGTGGCCCTCACATGAGTGGAATGATGCTTACTCGAAAAATCATGCGGCTAGGTTACTACTGGACCACCATGGAGACCGATTGCCGTAACTACGTCAAACATTGCCACAATTGCCAACATACAACATATACCACCATCCCTTTTATACACCATGACATCACCCTGGCATTTCTCAACCTGGGGCATCGACATCATCGGGAAAGTCAACCCGGTAGGCACTAAGGGGCATTGCTTCGTCCTCGTCGCCATCGACTACTTCACCAAATGGGTAGAAGCACGGTCATATGCGGTCTTGATCGCCAAACAAGCGGCTAAGTTCATTCAAAACAACATCATCTGCAGATATGGGGTACCCCATGAAATCATCAGCGATCAAGGCTCTCACTTCCCGGCGGAAACTCAAGCTTTGCTGGACAAATACAAAATCAAGCGACATCGATCATCCCCCTACCGTCCCCAAACCAACGGAGCGGTGGAGGCAGCGAACAAAACTCTTGTCACCATTATCAAGAAAATGCAGGACAACTACCGCGATTGGCCGAGCAAACTCCCATTCGCACTCTGGGGATACCGAACCTCCATTCGAACACCGACGGGTGCCACACCCTTCTACCTAGCATACGGTATGGAGGCTGTTCAACGGGTAGAGTTAGAGGTCCCTTCTGTACGCATCCTACTGGAGAGTCATGTCCCTGAGGCGGAATGGACCCGTCGAAGGTACGAGCAATTTACTCTTCTAGATGAAGGGCGACTCAACGCCTTGCACAACGTCCAGCTATACCAACGACTTATACAACGGGCATTCAACAAGAAGGTTAAACCCAGAAACGTCCAGGAGGGCGACTTGGTCCTCAAGTCAGTTCGAGCACCATTACCCGTCGATCCGAGGGGGAAATTCAAACCCAACTGGGTCGGGCCATACCTGGTCAAGAAAATACTTTCGGGGGGCGCAGTGAGACTGAATGACCTAGATGGGGAGGACTTTACAAACCCGAACAACTTGGACCAACTCAAGAAATACTACCCTTGAACCATAGCAACCAATAACCTAGCCTAGTTTTACAACAAGCAACCACATCAACCCCTTTTCAAGTCAAGTTCCTCAACGTGTTCTGATTTGAAATTGCAAGTTTTATCGAGTCTAAGCTGAGGCACCTTGCCCATTTCAAAGGTCCTTTGATCTGTCAAAGGCAACATCCACTTGCACTAAAACAAAAAAAAACCCCTGAACTACGAGCATGGTTTGATTTCACCTCTTCAAGTGAATACGTAGGCAGTCCCTCTTATACCTGAGGGATACAACCACAAAACCCAATCAAAATTTACGAAACATTTCGAACTACGATCATGGTTTTTATTTCACCTCTTCGGGTGAATACGTAGGCAGTCCTTTCTTACACAAGGAGGATACAACCATTCCCGCAATAAAACACAACCATTCCCACAATCAAAAACAACCATTCCCACAATCAAAAACAACCATCCCCATAATAAAAAAATGATAACCCGCATACAAAAGGGAAAACCATTCCCTTTCCCACAAAATACAAAATAAGCCTTTCTCCCTTTCCACAAAATACCACTTTCCTAAGTGCAAACGTTTAGGACGATTCAAATTGAATTGCCTTTACAAAATGGATGGAAAAAACAAGCGTTCACAATTTTCGACACGAGCAATCCTCTTATTTAATTAATAATGGGAGGGATTACAATTTCAACAACAGATAAAGCTCGACGAGTCTACAACTTGTCAAAGCTAAGGTGTCAACTAAAACACCTCACATAATAAAACTAGCACAAAACACACAAAACATAGCCAGTACAACATAATGAAAACTCACAACAATAATACAACATAATAATAAAGTGGGTACTGGAGGTCTTCACTCTTTCATTCTACCCTTGCCTTTTCCTTCAGGGTAAATCCTCCCCTTGTTCTTCTTGTTGGCCTGCCTAGCATGAATTTCCTCCTCGGAACGGATCTAAGACGGCGACGGCCTCTGGTCTAGCACAAGAACCCATATTCGACCCAAGACGAGCCAAAGCACGGCCCACCATATTCTTGGGGCCGGAACACCTCCTCTTCGGTGGTCTCATCACATCGGGAGTAGCTCTAACAACATACTCCTCAAAGAAGGCACGGTTGGCGTTGCCAACCTCCCGATACTTCAAGTCGACAACCTCGTCCTTACGAAATTTGGATCTCTCTTCGAAGGACGGAGCTCGTGACCACTTGACATAAGCGGTAGTCACCCATGTCGTGGCAACGGGGTTTGGTACCTCCCAAAGCGGCCGAGTGGCCCACCTTCTTTCGAAGACCTCCACAAGCTCGGAGTTCCGGAGAACATTCTCTTGGACAAGAGTATCTTGAGCGGACACCTTTTGTTGACGCCCCATTTGCCTCATGAGCCTTTCGGGATAAATGAAGGAAACAACCTTCAAACCCACCACCATCAAAGAACGAGGACTAGCACCCGAAGCGGGCAACCCCGTGAAGGACCTCAAGTGCCACCATGGCACCACCCAACGGATGTGAGGACCACCCTCCGCCGCCAATCTTGGGGCCCAATAAGCCTCGGTAGAAGCAAAGCTATCCGGGTACAACTTCTTCCTCATGGTAAGATGACGGAAGGAATAAGAAGAAGAATCAACCGGAGGCTCTACATACCTTAGCCTCTCCAATAGCCACACTTGGAGGATCCTTGGGGATCCGAAAGAGGGAGCTTCTCCACAAGAGCCTTCCTTGTCCAAAGCTTGGATAATCTCTCCAAGCACCAACCATGATGGATCTCTACCATGCTCCATTTGCTCAATCATATGAATAAGGGTCATGCTACCATAGCATTTTGACCCCTCCTTCTTCAAGACATCAACAAAGAGGTACACATGGACAAGGCAAAATCCAAGAGACCTCCTCCTAGACACCTCCGAGACATTAGCAACTAATCGATTTGAAAAGATGTTGATAAGAGCCAACATGTCCACACCATGAGGAGCAAGAAGAAAGTTGACTTGACTTGTCGACAAACCCAACATGGAACGGAATTTCTCCTTGTAGCACAACCGAGTCGGAGGAAGCACCGGAACACAACCCGGCCACCCACCAATGGCTCCAACTTCTTCGGCAAGAGGACAAAGCTCACCTTTCGGGAAAACGAAAACATGATGTTTCGAATCCCAAAACCGAGAACATGCTTCAAGAAATGAAGGTTGAACCTTGACTTGACGAAGCACCAACAATTGACCAACTCCCATGCAAACGAGTTGATACTTTTCGGGAGGCGACAAATCCCGGCACCATTGTCGCAATGCGTTCTCAAAAACATCCATGAAATATTTTTGTGGAAGAAGAAGAGGTTTTGTAGAGATGATTTTGTGTTTCGGATGATGAAACAATGAAGCGCAAACGTCCCTATTTATACAAAATGATCAGCGCGTTTTTCAGAAAAGGAGGAAAGCCGGCTTCCATCGCCAAGAGGCTCCCGCCTCTTTGAGGCTTCCCCAGGATTTCCGTTGTTGACTTGTCTCTTTCAACTTGTGTTTTCTCCTGACACCTCAAACCTCCCGCCAGGAAGCTCGCGCCTCTTCGGGGTGATTCAGGGCATTTTTTGTGTTTCCTCACACTCACATTTCCTTGTTTTCGCGTTTTACGAAAACCGACACGGCTTCCATGACGAAGCTTTAAACATACGGATTTTTCTTTTTTTTTTTTTTAAAGGGGGAAAGGCTAGTCACCCCGACCCGCGACGGATCGTTTCCATGTCAGCCAAAATTCCAAAAAAATTTCGATTTTTCGCAATTTTCCATCAAAAATCAAAATCGAAAATTGATAACACAACATCAGTTTTTCTCAAAATTTAAGCACTCACAAATTCGAGTCTTGACCTAAAAAATCAAAAATCAAAAATCAAATATACTCGCAAAAATCCTTTTCTAAAAATCATCCTGACGGCTTGAGTTTGAATTCTTTGAGTCGCAAATCAATTTCAATAATTTCGATGCAATTTAATTCACGACACGAGTTAGTTGCTCAAATTTTCAAATCATTTCCCTTTTTTGAATTCCGAACGTGACGACTCGACGCGGAATTTTCAAAATTCAAGTTCATTTCAAATTTCAATTTTAACTTCAAGTCATCTTGGTTGAATTTTATTCAAATGCTGTTACGTGTTTGCGTTTATGCATACGCGCTACCTGTTGCATGTTTTTCTACACTAACAATGCAGGAACTGGTGCGAGGCAAAAAGGAGAATCACCAGCCGACAGCGCTCCTCCGAAACACAACACAAAAAAGCCAAAAATCACAAAATAAACCACAATCCAAAAACACATATATACAAACGGCCTCACGCAAAATACATCGACACACGTTCGATACAAACGACTGACCATACAAACAGGATCCAGTACAGACATCTATCATACAAACACTGGCCTAAAACAGCTACCTATCATACAGGCGCTGGCCTAAGACAACGAATTGGGGGCTATCTGCCACCTACCGAACTAAGCACTCCCTACCCTTTCAATCAGAAAATAAAGGGAGCAACATAAGAAACAAAGGAGCAACAACGGAAGCAGAGGTGGTTACCAGGACGGTAATACCTCGTTCCTGCTCCACGACAAAAAGAAAAATGGTGCCTGGCAGATTTTGGACGACGCGATAACCGAGGCTCGTAGCTCAGCGCACTACCCCAACTTTGGCCTCCAATCGTCAGAATTCGAGGGTGAAAAGGGATCAGGACAACGGATGCTACCCCGATGGTGAACCCCACTCAGCTGAATTCAACAGCGATCGAAAGCAACAACACGGGATAACACACTCGCATTGAACCCCACTCATCGGTCATCCGAACCTCTGCAGACAACGGCCAACGATTGATACCCGATCATTGGTCGGGAAAAGGCCGCCAGACAGAAACACAACCAAGCCTGTAACAAAAAACAGTCGACTCTTCCCCTCCCTGGATCATCTTCCTCCTCCAAGGCCTCCATGGCAGATCCCATAGGTCCCAAATGATACCCTGGGATCAAAAGAACAAACAGAAAAACGTCAGCCAAAATTTCGACATTACGACGGCATGAAATGGACAAATCCAAAAAAAAACAACAAAAAACAACAACAACCTGCAAAACAAAACAAGGGCAATCCCGCCCGAACCCAGCTAAACAAAACAGCAGCAAAACAATTAACAAAAAGCAAACAAACACAAAAAACGATTCGCCCCTCTTTTCAAGCAAAAGACGAGTCCAAACCACCACAAAAAAACGGCATCTCAAGACCCATACCAGGTCCGCCAACAAACCAAAATACATTCCCAATGCAACAAGGTATTTTTCTACGGCTCAAAAAGGGAATTCATACGTTAATTTGAGCCCAAATCGGTCAAAAATTCAAAAACGACCGCAAAAGGGCGAACGTGATTTTATCACACCTCAAAGCGACCTAAACTACCAATGAGGTCCTTTTCAAGGCCAACTGACTCAATTCAAGCCCAAACAGACGCTTATTTTGTCAAACATAAGAGCGTCACAAAAGGCAAAAATCCAATTTTGCCCACAATACCCAGCAAGAGGTCCATAAATGGCAAATACGGGTTCTCCCAACTACAATGCAACCTAGTGGGACCCACTACCCAAGAAAATAGACTTGGCATTGCGAAATGAGACGGTTTCTCACCTCACTCATGTTTTTCGAGCATAAGAAGCGGGAACGGGGACCAAAATGCAAACTAAAAGCACCCATATACTCTTAAACATGTTTCTAACCTAATGCAAGCATCAATTTCGCTCGAAATGGGCTCAATCGAAAACGCCCAATTCGATTTTCTAGGGTAAAATTCCGCCCTAATTCAATCAAGCTAAAGATTAACAAATCAAAATGGATTCAAGAGGAAATACATACCTTGAGATGACATGGTTGTTAATGGCACTAATGGAAGCAAACTTGAGGACCAACAATGTCGTTCTTAAGGTTTATTTGGTGTCGAAAGGTAGAAGACGAACAGGATTGAAATGCAGCCCGAACTCGCGTCTTTTACAGAAAAAAGGGAAGCCCCTTTGATTCGCAAGATGGCTCGCGCCTCAATCATGCGTCCTCTTGCTTTTTTTTCACCGAAATTTGGGCTTTAGCCCGATTTCCCATATTAACCTTCGAATTTTCATTGACGATATTGAAAATCAATATTTTCTCAAAGACAAAAAAAAACAAATAGTGAAAATTGAAATTCGCTATTTTCGAAAATTTCAAACAAACGGCGATCAAAACCGCCAACTTCAAAAATAATAGTGAAATCAAAAATCACTATTTTCCTTCAAAAGTTTCAAAAATAATAGCGAAAATTCAAAATCCGCTATTTCTTCAAATTTCAAGCGGCGGGGATTAAAACCGTCATATTCAAAATAATAGCTGGAAATTGAATTCCACTATTTTCACCACACATGTCAACGGCGGCACATAAACCGTCACTTCAATTAATAGTGAAGATTCCAAATTCACTATTTCCATCAAATGTCAACGGCGGCACATGAACCGTCACTTCAAACGTAATAGCAGATTTAAAATTTCCTATTTCCTTCAAAATTCAAACAAACGGCGATCGAAACCGCCACTTCAAATTCAAAGAAGAACGACGAATGGTGAAGATTCCAAATTCACTATTCCTTCAAATACCAACAGGGGTCTTCCTCGTGGAACCCGCTTATTTCAAAAATAGTGATAGTGAAAATTCAAATTCACTATTTCCACAGCGGCATCATGAGTTCGCTACTTGCAAAACAAGCCCATTTGACGCCGCTATTCTCATTCAAGTCCACGGCGGCATCACGAGTTCGCTACGTTCAAACAAGCCCACTTGACGCGGCTATTCCCACAGTCCATTAATCGACCGCCTCATGTCTGGCGAGCCTTTCTCCGCAATCATTCAAGGACAGATCCCGAAGATGCGTCGGGTACATTTCCTTGTCACAGCTGGCGAGCCTTTGTCCGCAAACATCCAAGGACAGATCCCGAAGATGCCTCAGGTAAATTTCCTTGTCACAGCTGGCGATCCTTTGTCCGCAAACATCCAAGGAGAGATCCCGAAAATGCCTCGGGTATATTTCCTTGTCACAGCTGGCGAGCCTTTGTCCGCAAACATTCAAGGACACATCCCGAAGATACCTCGGGTACATTTCCTTGTCACAGGTGGCGAGCCTTTGTCCGCAAACATTCAAGGACAGATCCTGAAGATGCCTCCGGTAGATTTCCTTGTCATGGCTGGCGAGCCTTCGTCCGCAAACATTCAAGGACAGATCCCGAAGATGCCTCGGGTACATTTCCTTGTCATGGCTGGCGAGCCTTTGTCCGCCAACATTCAAGGACAGATCCCGAAGATGCCTCGGGTACATTTTCTTGTCATGGCTGGCGAGCCTTTGTCCGCAAACATTCAAGGACAGATCCCGAAGATGCCTCGGGTACATTTCCTTGTCACAGCTGGCGAGCCTTTGTCCGCAAACACATCAAGGACAGATCCCGAAGATGTCTTGGGTACATTTCCTTACCACAGATGGCGAGCCATTGTCCGCAAACATGCAAGGACATATCCGAAGATACCTCAGGTATGACTCCTTCCTATGGCTGGCGAGCCTTTGTACGTAGTCTAACGGACTTTAAACGACTCGCACGGATAGTCGATAGACTCTAAACTGTTCCCGACAACAGGTCCTTTGCTCGTACCCCCGAGTCGCCTTGGCATCGCCCTTCCCGACGTCAGATCCTTGGCCCGAATCCTTTCGAGCCGCCTCGACGTCGCTTGGGTCTCCAGGCTGTAATCTTCGATTGACCTGGGGGCTCTACTTTGACTTTCGCCCTGTCTAAGCCTCAGTCAAAGTGGGGGATCTATAGTACCCTGTATCTGCTGAGACTCCAACAAACACCGGATGATTATCGGACTATAACATGTTTTGGAATCGCGACGTTTGATCGACAGTTTGTGTACAACTTTACGTCGGAAAACTTAAAACGATTTCGAAAATAAAACATTTCATAACATTTCAAAAATACCTGGAGTGTTTAATGCACGACGAAGGGGTCGCAATGACACTAACTAGAGTTAAAACCGACACCGAACCAAAAACCGACTCAAAAATTCAAATCCCGACTCCAACAACGAGTCAAACCGAGTCAACCACCAAAAATAAAACATTTCAAATCTTCTACCTTAAGTTTTCCCGGATTCATGTTGTTCAAGTACCAAACATGTGAATACAAAACCTAGGATAGAACAAATCATGATTGCGTTTGGTGTGAAAGTGGCAACACAACTCGAAGAACCGCGACGTGGCTCGCGCCTCTTGGAGCAGCCCAGGTGGCCACGTCGCTCAAAACTCACACAACCACTCGTTTCCCTAGAAATACCCCTCAAATGCCCCTCATTTAAGACTTACGCGAGTGTCCGCCCCCTCTTTTTTCCCTTAAAATTCTCGACTCGACTTCTTAAGTAACAACCCGACGCGTATTTACCGATCGTAAATACAAGCCTTACACATTGTTTGGTACCGTCATCGTGCATTAAATCACTTGACCGACCACTTCGACCACTACACCGTCACTAACATTAAAACACTCTTTTTACTTACCAAAACGGTTTTAAACCGAGTTTTTTCCGATCAAACGAGTTGTTACACTTACGTCGGTCACTCGCCATAACCAAACATGTAAGTATGAGGGTGTAAAAATCCTCTTTTATTATGTTTTCATTTGTTTCAAGACCATAACATGCTAAAACGTGCATAACATGAACCAAAACATGGAATAAACGAGCCAAAACTGATTTTTGGCCTGAGACAGAAGCCCCTTAGGTCGCCAGCTTGCCCGCGCCTGGGGTGTCCAGGTCAGAGATCAACCGTGTTTGTTCTCGTCATTTCCCTTTAATCGATTTTAACATTTGTAATCGGTTTTTACCATTCCAAATATTTTCGAACCCTTTTTTTTATTTTATTTCATTTGTTTTAACCATAAAACATTTTTCACCCTTGGTTCCTCATACCATGACGGTTAAATCCGTGTTTCGGTGATAATATTTGGTTAATAACATTTAAAAGGTGTTTTAAATCCTTTTATTTCATTTCTTTATATTTTCAAAAACAAAATATTAGTCCCCAACACAAAGTCATCCTTGGTTCTACATACCATGCCGGAATCTAACCCGATACGATGATGAGTATCGACTAATTACATTCAAATAGACTTAAAACAATTAGTCCATGATTATTTTCAAAACTATTCATGTCGAGTTTGTCAAATCGAACCCGACACCGAATATTATCGAAATAATGATGATTATTCGAGTCTAGTTCTTCAAATCAACAAATGCGGTCTAAACGACCCCTTCAAATGAAACCGGGTTCAAATACTCATTTTTCAACACGTTTTATAATGTTTTCTAATGTTCAGAACACGGTACATAAACCGTGGGCTAACCCGCGCCTAGACAGGCTCTCCATTTCTCACTTTCAAAACCAGAGAGAGGCCCCTTACACCGCCGGCTGGCTCGCGCCTCATATGGCCGTCTGGTACAGAGCCTGTTCCTTTCCAGCATTAGTCCAGGACGATCCCGACTCCGGTTAGCCTGGATATAAGACGGATCAGATGACTATTCAAAATCATATTTGTAAAATGCCTTACTAAGACAAATGGATCATGTTATGCACCCTAAACCTAATAAGGTAAATAGATATTTAATTTCCGTCTTGCATACAAATCAATCATTAATCCAACTCGACATCTTATACTTGATACTTGGATTAAATCAACCGACTTAGAAAGCTCTCACATGTTAGGTTTAAATTATTGGATGCGCATTCATGCATTTAAACCGTTTTATCAACTTTTGCATTCAACCAACCAAGATCGATAAGTAGAGGCCGCTGACGCGGGCGGGATTGGGTGTCTAATTAAAGGGCTTCCCAATACGTACCTTCACCTCTTACTCAGAAACTTTGGATAGTGGACGACCTTATCCAGGGCGTACGAGAGTCATTCTAGAGATAGGATGCTAAAGAGGCACGATTTTCTTATCTTTAGTACCTATGTCAAACGCTACTTTGTGCTTCGATTTGACCGAGGTATAAAGTGGACTTCGAACGGGTTCCAGGCATCCCACAAATGCTTGGTGGCGACTCCGAACGTCTCTAATCGTTTCGAGACCCTTACGGAGACGAAACCGACCGATCTAAAACGATCCGGTCGAAAGCATTTTTACGCCGCCGAGCGTGGCTTTCAATAGACCACTGCATGTCCACAGATTGGCCTGGCGTGCAGGTGGCCCGTGACTACGGACCGGTAGGTGGACTCCCAAATCCACAGACCGAGACGTGGCCCATGTCCACAGATAGGCTCTTTGTTTTTTCTTGTGAAGAGAAATTGAGGGAAAACTATGAGCACCCATAGGGCACTCTTCCCCTAAATCACCACGGCACCCCTCTCTCCCCTAAACAAAATGAGAATTGTTTTATCATTGATCATTCATTCAAATGCTACATTTACTTTTAGTTCTTTAAAATTATTTTTGAGAGAAAGAAATATTAACATCATTCTAAAATACTAATATTAAGATCTAATTACTAGTGGTAGTTATAATTTATATTAGTTAAACTTAAAGGAACATCTACTAATTTCTAGTATTAAAATTAGTAAATGTATTGAGAGGGATTACCTTGGTACAATCCTTAAGGAGTAGATCTTGCAATTGGATCTAAGTTTGTGGGGCACTCGGTTTTTCTTAAAGAAAATTAATTTGGTAGGAGACCAATTAGTATAAACCCATTCAGCCACCATTATAAGAATGACTAATTCTTCTCTTTTATTGAACTTGTTTTACATGTATAAGATATTATATTAGTTTTATGACTAAACTAAATCACTTAGTTATTAGAGATGTCTAATAAAAGATATATGAATCTTTCTATTGGTATCAGAGACAGGTTGTTGCATGCAAAATCGGTTTTGTTTTTCCGAGTTAATAAGTTAACATATAAAACTTGTATTTTGTGATTTATGATGATAAAGGCCACAAAATTATTTGCATGTTAAAAATTCTGGTCCTAAATTAATTTTAGGTTATTTTGATGATTTATGGTAATTTATTGCTCTTTAAAATGATTATTTGCATTTTTATTACATTTTGTTGAGTAAAATGACAATTAAAATGCTAAAAATAGTTAGACTATGATTCTGACCTTGAAATTTTTTACATGATCTCACATTCATATTTTAAAAATTGTTTGTAATATTTCATATAAAATGGTCTAATATGGCATGATTTATTATTTTTACATGTTAAAAGTCGATTAAATAGAGGTATTTATGTTAAAAATGGTTAGACTTTGTTCCTGTCCATGAAAATTTTGCATGTTGTCACATGAAATATTTATACACTGTATGTAAATTTTTAGATCAAATGATTTAATTTTACATGATTTATGATTTTCAGATATAAAAATCGAATAAATAGTGACTATTTTGGCAAAAATGGCTAAAATGAATTTTATGGCATGAAAATTTTCTCTAGTGTTGTATATATGATATGAACTTCAGATCTAATGTTGCATATTAATTTCCATATGATTTTAATGGTTATTAATTTTTATGGGATATAAATTGATAAATAGCAACTTTAATAGTCATTAGGATAAAAATTCGACTTTTTGGCTTAAAATTTGTCATTTCCAGGTTCTAGAAAATTGTTAAGAATATGCAAAATTTTAATTTTGATTTATTTCATAATTTTATATTTCATTTGGAATTAATTGGTCAAAATTATGTTTTATGCGATTTATTTGTCAAATATATTAATTTAATCTAAAGGCATTTTTAAATTAGAATTTTGGGATGTTGGGAATTTTCCAGAATTTACAAAATTATGATTTTGATTTTTTTCGAATTTTTATGACTTTTTGGGAATTATTTCCTTATTATTATGAATAATAGTTTTGTAAAAGAGCAATAATATAATATCAAGTTGAATTATTGTCAAATGTTTAGTGAAGACTAAATTTTGAGTCATAATAGGTTAGGGTAATTAACTTGGACATAGATGTGACTTATGTAATATTTTCTGATTTTAATAGGTTAATTGTCACAATAATCCATAAAACCGGACAATATATACGATATTAGCTTAAATAGGGCGATTGGCACATAACATGGCATGTTTTATACATATATTAATGCTGCATTTTTAGTATGATTGTAATATTTTATTTCATGTAATTTTGAATTATGTTATTTATACTTAGTATGGCCTTAGTTTTTAATTGGTATTTCCCGAAATGAATGGGGATATCGATTCGGTTGCATTTAATGTGATCTCGTATCTCTTTCATTTTATTTAGTTTTTTTATTTTATATTGTATAAAGTAGAAAAGCTATGTAATTTTTATTCTGGAGTTCTCCCGTATTTTGATAATAATTTCTGAGAATAATTGATGTACATTAATAATTGATTAAAGACATTTCTAATAATAAATATAGGTAAGACGTTAATTAAATAATAAATTTAGCATCCAAGTCGGGAATTGGGCTTAGCTTATATTTGTGCTTTGGGCCGTGTGCCATTATTATATGGACCGAAATTTATTAGTATAGTATGGGTGTGATCGGGTTTTTAAATCGGGAATTAATGATAAATAATATGGAAATAATAATAATATGGGAAAGTAATAATAATTATATTAATATCTTAATAATTAAATTAGTAAAAGAGATGTATGATAATCCTACTTATGGTAAGACTAGTATAATAATAATAAAGAGAGAAACTTTCCTAAAATAATACTACCTTATTACTAGTATATAAGCAAGGCTAACGTAACCAGAAATCCTTATTTCACATAAAAACTCATAATATCACATAAAAGAGAGAGAGAGAGCGAGAATTAAAAGGGAAAAAAAGAAGAGAAGTTCATCATCTTTTATTTTGTAAGTTCATCTTTAATCTTTCAATGTTTAGAATAAAGTTACAGCAATTCAATAAATCTTTAAGTTGTCTTAAACGAACTACCAGACTATCTTAAATTCGTTGTCTTCAAAAACGTGAAGAATAGACTTAGGTTATTTTCAAGTCTTGTTGATGCCTATAAAATTCCATAGCAATTGAACATGTAGATATTCCACAATAAATTCGTTATGAACATGTCGACTGAGAATCCGCGAATGCACTAGTGGTCTAAAGTTTATTTTGCAAACCTAATTTATAAATTGAAATTGAGTTGGGTCTTTCGCAAACATTAAAATTGGAGAGTCTAGATGATGTTAGGCTTTTGTTTCACTTGAAAATGGTTTGTTAAACTTATTTTAGAGGTCAATACTTTTTATGCGACGGAATTCGTCAGTATTTATGATTTCTTCAAGAAAACCCTGATAAGTCTTTAATTTGAAAGACTATTTCACAAGAATTGTAGATATGTGTCTTAGGGTTCCAACCTCACTGATCTTGCATCGTTTTGATTTTTAATGAATTAATTATGAATTTTATAGCGAGACTGAACAGTGCTGTAAAACGGTAGAATTAGAGATTTAGCTTTGAAGTTGTCAAAAGGATTAGGACGTGATAGGCATAGGATAAGTGCATGATTAGTTGGTTGATTATTGGTTATAAAGTGATTGTACAAAACTATGTTATGTAGGTTATGAATTGGTAAATAATCAATTTTGATTGCTTGTGTGACTCGCGTGACTCGAAGATTTGCGAAAAGGTAGGATAACTACTCAACTCGTCTTATCTTTATTGGTTTGTGTAATTTATAAAGTTATTGTGAAATTGGTTGGATGAATGGATGTGGATTATATCGTTGAATTATTGTTTGTTGGTTTATATTGGGATTTCGTTTGCATTGGATACCTCAGCTCGTGTCTGGGATGACTTTTATAATTGGCATGGCGTATAATTGAATACCTCAACTTCGGTTGGGATGATGAATACCTCAACTTCGGTTGGGATGGTGAATACTTCAACTTCGGTTGGAATGATTAATACCTCGGGCCAGGGATTGGCGGGATGAACGGGTGTTTCGGGTGATGAGCACAATTGTGTTTGCATTATATATCATATCATTTCACTTTGACTTGTTGTTGGTTATTCCTACTCAACCTCGTGGTTGACTGTGTATTCGTGAACACCTGCGGTGAACCGTTTTATGGGGAGCAGATTTGACAAGTACCAAAGATTAGCTGACTTGGGAGCATTGGGATGAGAGCCAAACTTGGAACCTTAGATGAAGTCTAGATCACATATATAGTTATCACTTATTTATTTTCCGCTGCGAGTTGTAAATATCTTATATTAAGTTTTAGTTGGTTAATTTGTAATAAACATGAAATCATTAAGTTTTCATATAAAGTACTTTGGTGAGTTGGACTTTGTTATTCACTACCTCGGGCAACCGAGACGGTAATGCTCTCATTTATCTAGGAAGGCCTAGTTAAGGCTCTTGGATAAATGGGGGTGTTACAAAGTTGTATCAGAGCAAAACGATCCTCAGGCCTAACTAATGAATAATAATGAACTTAGGATGTGTCTAAATAAAATGAACCCCGGGTAGAAACTGTTAGGAGCCACACTTAGTGCGGTTAAGAAGCTAGCCTTAATTCGTACCTTGGCCCTTCCAATTTTGAACCGGGAACCTTGAGAGAATACTTGAGAGTGTGGGGTAATTTAAAATGAATATAATATATTTCTCTTAGGAATTTTGTTTCTCTTGGTTGCGTATTGTTGTCATTAATGGTTGCGGTTACGGGGGCGTAACCTTATTTTACGGAGGAGGGGTGTGACATGATTTCTTTTAAGCATTTTTTTAAGCATGTTGATATGAGGAAGTATGTCGGCATGTATGTGGAAGGAGTGAATATGATTAAGCATGTGAGGTATTAATTGTTGTGTAAAATTGTGAAGAATGCGATTTTGGTTGATTTCACAAGATTTTTACCCTTCATTGTTTTGGCTGCCATTTGCTGTTTGTTTAAATTTCTTGCCCGAGATTTTTATTTGTGATACCTTTGTGAGTTAGCTTTCATATGCCACTGGTATCATGTTCAAATAATATACGGTTTAGGAGAAATAAATATTTTAATGTGCAGTGGTCGGAATATTCCAGTACAGTTATAATTTCGTCGCATGTTTTTGTAAAAATTGTCATTTAAAAAATACTTAATGATTTATTATAATTCCAACTCCACTGTTTAATAGACTCATGTAAGTTTTCAAATTGATAAGCCACGTCGCAATTTAATTTTTTGACAATTAATAGTGATTTTTAAAAATTGACCTAAGTCTCTGACAAGTTGCTGTAAAATTTTTGTTTCGACCAAGTAGTTTGTAAAATGCATTATAAATTGATCTTATGAGCTTTGGCCTTCATTCTTTTTCTCATGGTTTATTAACTTTCTGTATTTTTCTAAAAAGTATATGTTCTCAATAAGTAGTTATGTTATTATGTATTAATGATTGTTAGGAGTTATGACGTGTTTTCCTAGCCTTGAAGATTGTTAGAAGTTATAACATGTAAAATGTATAACAAGTTTTGTTTTTGATCTCTTGAACATTATATTTGATTTTGTCAATTATGTGAAGTAGAATAACATGTCTAGTGATATGCGTAATGTGTTTCCCTAAGCCATATATATGTTCACGATAATTGCATCCATGCTTAAGTTAGATGATGTTGGGTAAGGATTAAAATGAACGAAAAATAAATTTAAATCAATTATGAAGGAAGGGTGGATAGTACCTCATTGGCTTAAGTGATCATAATACTAAACAATTAGGCGTATTTTATTATAGATTATTATTTAGTCTGGCAATGTATTCGTCGGTAGTTAAGTAAAGTAGTTGAGTTTCAATAAAGATTGGTTCGAATATACTATACAATGTGGTTTTGCTGTTTAAAATTAATTATGCCATCAATCGATGTTCTGTTGAAAATAATAGTCATCTTATGTTACAATGTGTATTATATTCTGGTGATAAATGGTCTAATTATTTCCGTTGGTTGTTATCTCGAACTTCGAGGACGAAGTTTATTTTTAGGGGGAAGGAATGTAATACTACGAATGTTTTGAGTTATTGTTGTGATACCTTGTGATAAGATTTGTGTGGTTGATAATCGTAAATGGATAATTGTGTTATCATCAGTTGGATAGTGCTCAGTTGTGTGGATGTTTATAGGTGTTGTTGTAGTAGTTATAGGCGAACTTCGGGACGGAGTTCATTTTAAAGGGGGAAGACTGTAATACCCCGTATTTTGATAATAATTTATGAGAATAATTTATGTACATTAATAATTGATTAAAGACATTTCTAATAATAAGTATAGGTAAGACGTTAATTAAATAATAAATTAAGTATCCAAGTCGGGAATTGGACTTAGCTTATATTTGTGCTTTGGGCCGTGTGCCATTATTATATGGACCGAAATTTATTAGTATAGTATGGGTGTGATCGTGTTTTTATATCTGGAATTAATAATAAATAATATAGAAATAATAATAATATGGGAAAGTAATAATAATTATATTAATATCATAATAATTAAATTAGTAAAAGAGATGTATGGTAATCCTACTTATGGTAAGACTAGTATAATAATAATAAAGAGAGAAACTTTCCTAAAATAATACTACCTTACTAGTATATAAGCAAGGCTAACCTAACCATAAATCCTTATTCCACATAAAAACTCATAATATCACATAAGAGAGAGAGAGAGAGAGAGAGAGAAAATTAAAAGGGAAAAAAAAAGAGAAGTTCATCATCTTTTATTTTGTAAGTTCATCTTTAATCTTTCAATGTTTAGAATAAAGTTACAGCAATTCAATAAATCTGTAAGTTGTCTTAAACGAACTACCAGACTATCTTAAAGTCGTTGTCTTCAAAAACGTAAAGAATAGACTTAGGTTATTTTCAAGTCTTGTTGATGCCTATAAAATTCCGTAGCAATTGAACGTGTAGATTTTCCAGAATAAATTCGTTATAAACATGTCGACTGAGAATCCGCGAATGCACTAGTGGTCTAAAGTTTATTTTGCAAACCTAATTTATAAATTGAAATTGAGTTGGGTCTTTTGAAAACATTAAAACTGGAGAGTCTAGATGATGTTAGGATTTGGTTTCACTTGAAAAGGGTTTGTTAAACTTATTTTAGAGGTCAATACTTTTTATGCGACGGAATTCGTCAGTATTTATGAGTTCTTCAAGAAAACCCTGATAAGTCTTTAATTTGAAGAAAGTCTATTTCACAAGAATTGTAGATATGTTTCTTAGGGTTTCAACCTCACTGGTCTTGCATAGTTTTGATTTTTAATGAATTAATTATGAATTTTATAGCGAGACTGAACAGTGTTGTAAAACAGTTGAATTAGAGATTTAGCTTTGAAGTTGTCAAAAGGATTAGGACGTGATGGGCATAGGATAAGTGCATGATTAGTTGGTTGATTATTGGTTATAAAGTAATTGTTAATAATTATGTTATGTAGGTTATAAATTGGTAAAGAATCAATTTTGATTGCTTGTGTGACTCGCGTGACTCGAAGGTTTGCGAAAAGGTAGGTTAACTACTCAACTCGTCTTATCTTTATTGGTTTGTGCAATTTATAAAGTTATTGTGAAATTGGTTGGATTAATGGATGTGGATTATATCGTTGAATTAATGTTTGTTCGTTTATATTGGGACTTCGTTTGCATTGGATACCTCAACTCGTGTCTAAGATGACTTTTATAATTGCCATGGCGTATAAGTGAATACCTCAACTTCGGTTGAGATGATGAATACCTCAACTTCGGTTGGGATGGTGAATACTTCCACTTCGGTTGGAATGATGAATACCCCGGGCCAGGGATTGGCGGGATGAACGGGTGTTTCGGGTGATGAGCACAATTGTGTTTGCATTATATATCATATCATTTCACTTTGACTTGTTGTTGGTTATTTCTACTCAACCTCGTGGTTGACTGTGTATTTGTGAACACCTGCGGTGAACCGTTTTATGGGGAGCAGATTTGACAGGTACCAAAGATTAGCTGACTTGGGAGCATTGGGATGAGAGCCAAACTTGGAACCTTAGATGAAGTCTAGATCACATATAAAGTTATATCACTTATTTATTTTCCGCTGCGAGTTGTTAATATCTTATATTAAGTTTTAGTTGGTTAATTTGTAATAAACATGAAATCATTAAGTTTTTATATAAAGTACTTTGGTGAGTTGGACTTTGTTATTCACTACCTCGGGCAACCGAGATGGTAATGCTCTCATTTATCTAGGAAGGCCTAGTTTAGGCTCTTGGATAAATGGGGGTGTTACAAGTTCCTTGAAGACGGTGCCATTTGAGAAGGCGATCGAACAAAGACCGTGTTACCTTGGAGTGCGTGCCTAATGAAGTTCAAGGGACCAAAGGAGTTGGTTTCCGAATTTGTAAATAGTCTATTTGATTTACTATTTTAGGAAGGCTATACTAGGATTTTATCTTTATGCTTTGCATTTGTTTTATATGTTTGCATGCATAGTCAAATCGCCATAACTACACATGCATATCTTTTATCGAGTCATCGACCGTGTCAATTAAAATTATCGTAGTTCATCGCTTTAATTCGCTTAAAACGTGATAGATAATAAATTGACAAGACCTCTCACTAAATAATAATTGAGAATTAGCCTTACCAAATAGTAGAAACCATGAATCCCAATTTCGTAAGGAAGTAGGCTCGACTCACTGTGGTGCTAAACTTGTTACGTTGAGTAAGTGGGTAGTAAAAGGTTATTACATCGAAATTTGGATTGAAATCAACGGAAGTATTCGTGACCGTATTCGCATGTGTTCCGGGCTAAAGATAAATATTAGAGTAATTTTATCGGCTGAGAGTTCTAGAAGTAGAATCAATTAAAGAGTTAATCCACCGAGTTATATTGATAAGGGATGAATCGGCTCACCGTGCCCGAGTTAATATGAATTTGGATCTCGGGATCATTTATAATAGTGGGGTGGAGGTCACTATATAAATGTTTAAAACTTGTTTAAAAATTTTTGCAAGTATGATTACATGACAAATGTTAATATTTCCTTTACCTCCAAGTTTGTAGTTTATATATCGCAATGGATCCTACTAATGCAACAACACCTATTACCATTGAGTCTTGTCATAACTTATTTGACGATATTTGCTCCAACAACAATCTCGATATTACTAGAGAGCTTCATTTTGGAATCGGTTCCGATGGAAACCTTAATTTCATTACTTCCACCATACCTCCTACTATGACTAGATCTTTTGTGAATGTGTCTCGGGAAGACCATCTCGCCAAATCTATGAGATCCTTATCTTTGGAGGAAAGGGATGCCAAAACTAGTGGGAGTCCTAGCAAGCAAGCTCTTGCAACTAAAGGAAAGTGGTTCAAAAGGAAGGGAAATAAAGGTAGAATATTCAACAATGGAAACATGATTGATAGTGGGACTACCAAAGGAGCCAAAGTTGATGATGAATGCCATTATTGTCATGGCATGAGACATTTGGGAAATATTAGGGATGGACTTGTTATTCCACTCGGTAAAATTCCTTCTGAAATTTATGTTATTGATGTAAATTTTAATTCCACCACAACGTGGCTATTAGATACCGGTTGCGGTTCTCACCTTGTAATCATTTACAGGGGCTAAGAAACGTGGAAAAGTTGAGCAAGGGCGATGTTGATCTCCGTCTTGGGAATGGAGCTAGGGAAGCGACCACATCCAAGGGAACTTATGTGCTTGTTTTAGCAAATGGATTTGAGTTGTTTTGCATAATTGTTTTTATGTACCTTCTTTTTCTAAGAACATTATTTCAAATGCTATATTAGACATAAAGGGTTTTAATTTTGCCATTAAAAACAATTGTTGTATTATTTCAAGAAATGACTTGGTCATAGGCCGAGGCTCTTCTATTAATGGCATTTATGTTCTAGAAACTTCTAATCCAAGTAAAGACATCTATAATATACAATCGAAGAAACTCATATCAAGTGATCCAAATGAATTGTACATTTGGCATTGTCGATTGGGTCATATCAACGAGAATCGCATCAAAAGATTAGTTTCCACTAATGTTATTATACCATTTGATTTTCAATCATAAGTTATATGCGAATCTTGCCTCCTAGGCAAAATGACTCGTAATCCTTTTTAGTGGTAAAGGGACTCGAGCTAGTGAACTATTGGGACTTATACATACCGATGTATGTGGACCGATGAGCATCACCGCTAGGGGAAATTATGACTACTTCATAATCTTCACCGATGATTTAAGTAGACATGGGTATATCTACTTAATGAAGTATAAGAGTGAAGCTTTTGAGAAATTTAAAGAATTTCAAAATGAAGTAGAAAACCAATTGAATAAGAAGATAAAGGAACTACGATCCGATCGTGGTGGAGAGTATCTTAGTAATGAATTTGATTCACACTTGAAAGGTTGTGGCATCGTGTCACAACTCACTCCGCCCGGTACACCACAACTTAATAGTGTTGCCGAAAGGAGAAATCGAACCCTACTAGATATGGTTCGATCCATGATGAGTCAAACCGAGTTACCCGACATATTTTGGGGATTTGCAATCCAAACCGCAATCAAATCATTGAATAATAGTCCGACAAAGGCAACCGAAAAGACTCCATATGAGATGTGGAAAGGAAGGGTTCCTAATATATCCTATATGAAGATTTCGGGATATAATGCTTACGTCAAGGCAAAGACCGACAACAAGCTAACCCCACGATCCGAAAAATGCATCTTTGTAGGTTACCCCATTACCTCCCGAGGATATTACTTCTACAAACCTCATGAAAACAAAGTGTTTCTGTCTAGTGAGGCTGTCTTCTTAGAAAGTGAGTTTATTTCTAAGAGACGGGGTGGGAGAAATTTTGAACTTGACGAAGTTTAAGAGCCACAAACCGAAGTAGAGGGGCAAGAAGACGTTCCTTCGTCGTCTAATTCTGTTGTTATTCCTCAACCGAGGAGGTCGGGTCGAGTTTCTCGCCATCCTGATAGATATGTTGGACTTATCCAAGAGGATGGGAGTCTTGATTTGTTGCTTATAGAAAGTGACGAACTCGCCACCTACAAAGCTGCAATCTGTAGTCCCAATTCAGCTTTACGACATGAAGCCATCAAATCCGAAATGAGTTCTATGCATGGAAATCAAGTCCGGAACTTGGTGGATTTTCCTGAAGGGGCAAGACCTCTTCATTGCAAATGGATCTTCAAAGTAAAGAATGGCATAGAAGGACATGATGATGTCTACAAGGCTAGGTTAGTGGCAAAAGGTTTTACTCAAGTTCATGGTCTTCAGTATGACGAAACCTTTGCCCCCGTAGCTATGCTAAGATCAATTTGGATACTATTAGCGATCGCCGTATTTCATGACTATGAAATATGGCAAATGGATGTCAAGACCGCTTTTCTAAATTTGAATTTAGAAGAGGAGGTGTACATGATACAACCCGAAGGTTTTGTGGATCCTAAAAATCCTAACAAAGTATGCATGCTTAAGAGATCCATTTATGGTCTTAAGCAAGCATCAAGAAGTTGGAACCATCGATTTAATCATGTCATAAAAGAAAATGGCTTTGCTCGAAGTGTTGAGGAACCATGTTTATACATGCAGTTCAGTGGGAGCAATGTTGTGTTCCTAATATTGTATGTGGATGACATACTACTTATTGGAAATGACAATCCTATGTTGTCTTCCGTCAAGGAGTGGCTAGGAAATCATTTCCAAATGAAGGATTTAGGAGAAGCACAACGCATATTAGGTATCCGGATCTATAGAGATAGACCCAAAAGAATATTGGCATTAAGTCAAGAATCTTATATTGATAAGATTCTTTGACGCTTCAACATGGACCAGTCTAAGAGAGGCTTAATTCCTATGAGTAGTGGGATATTTTTGAACAAGTCTCAATCACCCTCCGAACCCGAAGATGTTGAACGCATGATTGATTCCCTATGCTTCCGCTGTTGGATCAATCATGTATGTCATGATATGCACTCGTCCAAATGTTTCATATGCCTTGAGCATGGCAAGTAGATATCAAGAGAATCCAGGTGAGAGTCACTGGATAGCTGTTAAAAACATCCTCAAGTACTTGCGAAGGACTAAGGCTTCTATCTTAGTGTTTGGAGGAGATTCCGAGCTATGTGTTAAGGGTTACACAAAATTGAGCTTTCAAACAGATAGAGATGACATGAAATCACTAGGTGGATTTGTGTACATGCTCAATGGTGGTGCCATCAGCTGGAGAAGCTTCAAGGTAGCTGTGATTGCGGATTCTACTACGGAGGTTGAGTACGTTGCAGCATCAGAAGCTACCAAGGAAGCTGTGTGGATTAGGCAATTCGTGGAAGGACTAAAAGTAGTTCCTACCACCAAAGATCCCATTACTCTCTATTATGACAACAATGGAACCATCTTCCAAGCTAGAGAGCCGAAGTCTAGTAATAAATCTAAACATATACTCAGAAAATTTCATATTATTAGAGATTTTATTGAAAGAAAGGAAATTGCGATCTGTAAGGATGGGACGGATGATAACTTAGCTGATCCGTTCACCAAGCCTTTATCGCAGGCTAAACATGATGGACACGTTGTATCCATGGGGCTTAAACGTATGCCCAGTTTGTACTAGACTATTTGATATGAAATAAAATGTTGTTTTATTTGTTCATATAGAATAATCGCATTTGTTTTTGTTAAATTTTTATTTTTATTATTTTTTACTTTGTCATATCCAAATGGGTTGTTGAGAAAACTTTGAACCACATTAAAGTGAACTAGATTGACATAGTATACGCCCATAGTTACTTACATGAGGTGACATATCGAAGTAACTTGAGTGCGATGCGATTGATGGCAAGTTCAAATGCCATAGAGTCATGAAAGATGACTAGTCGATCACATAGGCAGACTGTATGGGACACTCTGTCGGGCTTATGACCGCTTATAGAGTTCTGGAAATTTTTATAGCCTGGTCGTGGCGAGAGCTACTATGGTATTCTTATGAGTCGATTCTTTGACTAATGAATGTTCGCCTAAGATGGCACAGTATCAGAGTGACTTTGATTTATGTCCGGCGACCTTCGTAATTTGGGTCTAATGGGATGTTTTGGGTCATGATGAGCTGTGGCTAATCGAAGGGATGAGTGCAACAGGATTTATCCATCCCCGTCAGGGTTATCTTATATCTCAAGGCCACTCGAGGAGTAATGAACTGAAAATGCGTGGCCACGCTCGGAAGGTATCTACGGTAGATGATTCCGGTCAGACAATTATTCTCCAGATCGAGGAGACCACTCATTATATGATCAAATGTAAGTACGACCTGCAAGACACCTTGCATTGAGTGGGAGATAGTAATAGGACAAGAGAATTGGTGACGCACACTTGTCTCGGACAAGTGGGAGATTGTTCGAGTATGTATCCTCGACAATAATGCGATCACATATTTAAATCTCATGATAAGAATACATGAGGGAAAGTTATACTTTATTGTCAACTGATCCACATTTATCGGTAATGGTTGGCTGACTAGAGTTTGACATTACTGTCGTGTGACGGTGGTGATCAGTTGATCCCTTAAGGTCATAGTTATAGGGTAACACTCTTAATTGATAAATTAATTAATTGTATGATGATACAAGTTAATTAAGCCTTTAAATTAGATGATGTTTTTGTTACTTTTTATGAAACAATTATAATTAGAATGAATAATGTGTTATAATCACAAGGTGTTGTGAATTATAATAATATGGTCCATTTTAAGTATAAGTAATCATGTATTGCTATTTGTATTATTTAATTTTTATCAAAAGAATTTTAATAAGTTAAAATTGCATTACATTGTCACATGTCTAGTAACATGTCACATATTACAATTGACAAATACTACAAACTTAAAATGGATCCATTTTATCTATATGGAATCCGGTTTTCTATAATAAGAGGGAACAATTGTGAGACAATGTGTGTGCATTCTTATTTGTGATAGGCTCTTTGTTTTTTCTTGTGAAGTGAAATTGAGGGGAAAATATGAGCACCCATAGGGCACTCTTCCCCTCAATCACCACGGCACCCCTCTCTCCCCTAAACAAAATGAGAATTGTTTTCTCATTGATCATTCACTCAAATGCTACATTTAATTTTAGTTCTCTAAAATTATTTTTGAGAGAAAGAAAATATTAGCATCATTCTAAAATACTAATATTAAGATCTAATTACTAGTAGTAGTAATAATTTATATTAGTTAAACTTAAAGGAACATCTACTAATTTCTAGTATTAAAATTAGTAAATGTATTGAGAGGGATTACCTTGGTACAATCCTTAAGGAGTAGATCTTGCAATTGGATCTAAGTTTTTTGGGCACTCGGTTTTTCATAAAGAAGATTAATTTGGTAGGAGACCAATTAGTATAAACGCATTCGGCCGCCATTGTAAGAATTACTAATTCTTCTCTTTTATTGAACTTGTTTTGCATGCATAAGATCTTATATTAGTTTTATAACTAAACTAAATCACTTAGTTATTAGAGATGTCTAATAAGAGATATATGAATCTTTCACGACGAACC
This sequence comes from Silene latifolia, assembly GCF_048544455.1. NCBI lineage: Eukaryota > Viridiplantae > Streptophyta > Magnoliopsida > Caryophyllales > Caryophyllaceae > Silene > Silene latifolia. Next base: position 98,049,939 of record NC_133527.1, read on the forward strand.
CAGATAACAAGCCAGAGTATCTCCTCGTTCATGATCATGATGGAAGGCAAGCCCATTCCCCACAAAAACATCCCATCACCAAGTATCAACCTCTCACCAACGTGTACATCCCCGTCTGCACCTTTACCTTCCTCGAACGAAGGACGACAAAGAACCAGTAAATCAAAAACCTAAACCATAAGGCCAAAAGCCATTCGGCCAATCTCCAAACACAAAGCCAAATTCAAAGCTAAAGCAAAAACCAAAGCCAAAGCAAAAACCAAGGCTAAAGCGAAAACAAAAAAAAAATAGTGAAATTCAAATTCGCTATTTTCACGAATTTCAACGACGGATTCAAAAACCGTCATTTTCAAATTACAAATACAAAATAGTGAAATTCAAATTCGCTATTTTCACAAATTCCAAACAACGGAATTTAAAACCGCCTTTTTCAAACAAAAATGAAATTGCGAAATTCAAATTCGTTATTTTCCCAAAATTTCAAATAACGGAATTAAACTGTCACTTTTCAAACACAGAACCAACAAGTCCAAAGCCCAGGACCCATGAGTACAAAACACCAAGTCTAGGATCAACAAGTCCGAAGCCCGGGACCGATGAGTCCAAAACACCAAGTCCAGGACCAACAAGTCCAAAGCCCAGGACCCATGAGTCCAAAACACCAAGTCTAGGACCAACAAGTCCAAAGCCCAAGGCCAATAAGTCCAAAATACAAAGTCTAGGACCAACAAGTCCAAAGCCCAGGACCAACAAGTCTAACACACCAAATCCCGGACCGACAAGTCCAAAACACCAAACACTAAAACCTCAACCAAAACTGCTTCACCCCTAAGTCCTTCTAGAGACTGTTATAGGGAGACCAATCTGGGATCCTGGGGATTCCCCTCAAGATCATAACCAACATTGCTTCACCCTTAAGTCCTTCTAGATACTACTATCGGGAGACCTATCTAGGCTTCTGAGGATTCCCCTCAAGCTCGTAACATCACACCTTAACCTTTAAGGTCCAGAGATGGGATTCTTATCCCAAATTATTTACCAACCATTTCGTGCTCAGGCCACATCAAGCCGGAGACCCCATTCCACACCACGTTACAAGCCGTAACCCACCGGCCAAAACACCACAAAATACAAACTCCAGATTTTTATCTGTCAAACAAACCTTTTATTACCAGGCTCCACATTCCATAATGTCGAAGCCACTTTCACCTTGACCCAGATATGGAGTCTTCAAGAAACATTGCTCCCCGAAACGGGACATGCACATTTCGTTCTTACAGCCCACTTTCTCGTGTGCTCACGTAACAAGAAACATTTTCACAAACTATGCCTCTTTGATTCATGATCAAGAGGGATTTCTCTCCAATCAACCTTTGAGCCACACAACGAAATTTACCGTCGTGACCTTCAGCTGCAGATTTTTATATGTAAAACAAACCTATTATTACCAAGCTCCTCATTCCATAATGTCGAAGCCATTTTCACCCTGTCCCAGATACGGAGTCCTCGAATGCTTTGTTGCCGAGAACGGGACATACCCAATCTACCCTTATGGTCCACTTTTTAGTGTGCTCACATGATAAGTTACATTTTCACAAATTACACCTCTTCGATTCATGATCAAGGAGGAATTATCTCAAATCAATTTCTCGAGTCACCAAACGGAGTTTACCGTCGTGACCCTCACACTTTAAGGTCCTAACAACTCGCTTGGGCACACATTCAGACGAGTCACCAAACGGAATTTACCGTCATGACTCTCACACTTTAAGGTCCTAACAACTCTCTTAGGCACACATTCAGAACTACGATCTGGTTTGATTTCACATCACGTGAATACGTAGGTCGTCCTACAAAGGATACAACCATACACCTCAAAATCAATTATCAAAACACACTCAGAACTACGATTTGGTGTGATTTCGCAAACACGCAAATACGTAGGCAGTCCTATTACAAGGGCACAACCACACCCCCACACACATTCAATTTTCAAACCTTCAATTTGAAATCCATTGCACACACTCGCAGAACTACGATCTGGTTTGATTTCGCAAACATGCGAATACGTAGGCAGTCCTATTACAGGGGCACAACCGCATACTCCTTTCAAAATGATTCCAATTTTCTATCCTCAATAACCAGGCCTGAACTACGATCTAGTTTAATTTCGCACGCACGCGAATACGTAGGCAGTCTTATTACAAGGGCATAACCGCATACCCCTTTCAATCTCAACCATCAACATCAATCCTTAGAAGCAGCCAACCCAGCTGCAACAATTAATCTTATACCTCTTTACTGGGGGCTTTTTCCTTAAGACGTCGCCTATTCCTTTTGCCAAATTCCCACCTTCTCACTCTGGGGGCTTCTCTTTCAAGACGCCACCCGTACTTTATCCTCAAACATCTTTTGAGACTCAACTACAGTCCAAAATAAAATTGCCCATAGCCTAGTGCTCGGTTCGGTCGATGACAAGGTCTTGGTTCCGCTTTACGAATCATCATGCCTCGGGGAAGAATCTCAAACGAGCAAATGGTTGCAAGGATGTGTGGAGAAGATAATCAATTCATGTTTCCTAGCCGAGCGTACCTTTTATTCCAAGGATTTTATGCGCATTGCCACCCTTTATTGGCTAAGGAGTTGCGCACACATAAGCAAAGTCTGTTAGAGTCACCCCCGTGTCGTGTCGATACTAGGTTTGTATCACGTTGACGACCATCTGTTTGTCAGTCTGTTAGTATGCGTCTATGGGAGTCAATGTCGCAACAGTCCTGTGTCTCCAATATGTCAAATCACGGATCTATGAGAAACAAATTATAATTCTTAACAGCTTCTAAGCTTCACAACATTCCAAACTTCTATCTCCCCTCATGTGAGATATTACATGTGTGGACAAGGCCCGCGGGATCTGCGTCCGTGGGATCCACACTAGGCATAATCGACTCGAGGTTCTTTCAAATCGAATTAAGACAAATTAGAGTCGCCACCAAGTTTTATGGGAACTTGGAACCGTTCAAGTCAACTTTACACCTTTCATCGAAAAGCATAAAGCCAATCGACTACGAGTGATTAAAGATAAAGACTTGTACCCTATATCACTCGATTTGAATGACTCTCGTAATCCAATGGTATTTAGAAGGATCCACAAACCATAGATCTTGAGTAAGGGGTGAGGGTACGTGTTAGGAAGCCCGTAAGGACACCTAACCCCGCCCGTCGATAACGGCCTCTACTAAGTCAAGTATCGGATTTCAAACAAGGTCGTAGCTACTGCGATATATGATATGCAAACATCGTTTTAAAACCCTAACATGTGAGGTTTCTATGTCGATTTAGATGCAACTAAACTAACTTGGTCAAAGTTGTAATTTAGCATGTGGGTTGATTGATCTAACAACATACAAAACAAAGCAAACAAGGCTTGATGGGAATGGGGGAGCCGTTGGGATCTACCCTATTACAACCCAGGCATTTCATGCCGACACAACGAGAAATTAGAGATACAACTCGATCTAAATACAATTGCTATATACGACACCATACACGACACATGGCCATTCGGCCTAGGAAAACATGCACAAAGGGGTGGCCCACGGTTTACATGACTCACGGCCTTGGGTCACTCCTCGTAATGCGTGCTTTCGCTTAATCTTATCGAATTAGACATTAGGTCACACACCAAAGCATGCATTAGCATAAATCGGGCCATGTCGCTTTGAACAACATGCGATTTACTACGCTCTTACACGAATTGGAACACAACCATCTAACCAAATGAGACTAAGTTTTTGAAGAAGTTTTGACTCAATAAAAGTAAAACAAATTTGAAAATTACAACTCGATGAACAAACTATAAATTGCAAGCTACAAAACAACAAAGAACAAACGATATATAAAAAAACGAAGCAAGAAAGACAAGAGACACGGCCACCCTCACGGCCAAGCCATGGCCACCCTAACTCCTAGGTTAGATTCATTAGTTAGATCAAATGATTGCGAAACGAATTAAAAAACGAGTTAGAAAACAAGGTAGAAACGACGTTGATCGATTGAGAAGATATCGCGCGAATATGCATTCTACACGGCCTAATAAATGGTCCAATTAGGTCACAAAGTTACAAGATTAACGCTTACTCATCGAGTGTTAATAGGAAGGTGCTAATCACGCACTCCTATGCTAGCGAGAAATCAAGTGAAAAGAGAGATGCATTCAATTAGGTTATAGAATTGTTAATCGATTTTTAAGACTATGTCGATGCCACCTAACATGTCTAATTAGGTTATTAAAACGATCTAAAGTCATCTAAATGAATCATATGTTAACTGTAATACCCCGTATTTTAATTATCGATTGAGCGAGATATTATTATTTAGTAGTATCGTAAAAGTAATTAAATCATGTTATTATAGTAATGGTAAAAGCGTAAAGGTAGTTAATTGATTCATATTGTAAGATGAGTCGGGTTTATAGTTTTAGGTGGCATTTTGGGTCAAGTTATAACCCATTTACCCACTTACCCATTTACCATTTTACCACTCACCAAAACCCTAAAACCAAACCCTAAATCAACCTTAAAACCTAATCCCCTCCCTACCGTCATTTTTACACATCATCATCATCAAACCTTTTTTCCTCCACGCCGCAAGCCTTAATTACAGTCAACGAGCGCACGCCGGTGAGTGTGGAGGGAGTAGGGTCTGTCGTGAGTCTAGGGAAGTTGTTCCTGGTGGACGAGGGTGGTCGTACTTACCGGAATAGCGCAGATCGACGGCCGTCGTAGGTAAGGTCCCCTGTTTTCATTTCTGTCACGCTAGTTTGATCTGGGTTGTACGTCATTTAGGGGCTGTTATAGTAGTCGTCGAGGTGAGGGATGTGTTGCTGGTTGTGAGTCGAGTCGTGTGGTGGTAGGTTGAGTGGTTGACGTCGCTGTTGGTGGTTGCAGTGGTGGTGATCAGGCGCCGGGGTTGATATGGGTGGTTCTGTTTCATTTCAGACATAGGATAATGGGGTGGCACCACCGTGTACTCGGGGGAGGTCGAATCGGTGGTGCCACGTGTGTCAGAGTAGCCGTTCGACAGTGGTGTCAAGGGTGGTGGTTAGACGAGGTGGCAGGGATGTGTCGTGGTGGCAGACGTGTCAGAAATGGGCCTGTTGTGGCGTTTTAAGGCGGCAGAGTTGCAGACAGGGGGTGTTGGTGGTTGTGGTTCTGACCACCGGCGTGGGTCGACCACGTTGGCGGTGGTTGGAGGTGACCAGGCCAGACCTGGTGTCAGTCCTGGTGGTCGGCGGTGAGGGCTGGTGGTTGTTGGAGGGAGTTGTGTCGGGTTGAAGGGGGTGCGTTTGTTTGTCGGGTTGGGTTTATTGTTTTTGGGTATTTTTGTTACGGTTTCTATTTTTAGTAAGTCGGAAAATATGTACATTATTATTATTTCTATTATTAGTTTTAGTTATTAAGTCGATTTTAAGTAGCGATGACGGAATCATATATTTAGGCTTTGAGTCGGAATTCTATTCCGGGAAGGTTACTATTTTTAGTAACCCGCTATTTTTAGTAAGTTGCTATTTTTGGAAACTTCCCATTTTAGGAACCTTTCTATTTTGGGTAACTTACATTTTTAGTAACTTCTAATTTGGGAAAGTTTCTACTTATAGTGACTCTTGAGTATGGGAACGGGAATAGTTAAGTGAATTAATTATGTTATGTATATGTTTAGGTGGCGAATTTCGGGTGGAGTACTTCTGATCTGCAGTTAACTTATTACCGCTATTTGAGGTAGGGGAATACACTGGACTTGATATAGTACTATGTGACTGGATTGACTGAATCGGTGATTTACATGTTATAATATGATTGTCTGATTTAATTTTGTTAAATATTATCGTTGAACTGTTTTAATATATTATTGCATCAGAGTTGGTGGAGGTGGAGGTGAGTATGGTGTGGTGATATGGCCCAGGCGGGTTCTGCAGGACTTGCCCTGGTGTCCTCAGCTGCGTGTTGGCAGATCGGCTACGGTCGATGTATAGTCTACCGGCGATCAGTATGGCTGGGTTGTCCGGGTTATGAGTTGTGATGGCGGTGGTGGTGAAGGAGGAGCATGTGTAATATGTTGCTGTTTTATTGTATTACCTACTCAGCTTCGCGGCTGACCCTGTGTATTCGTGTACGCCTGTGATGATCCAATTATTGGTGAGCAGATTGACAGGTATTTCAGAGACTGATGGGAGCAGGCCGGGAAGAGAGCTTGGATGACTGACTTAGTGCCTAGCCCACCTAAGTCTTATTAGTAGTTTTACCAGACTTTATCTTTTAGTCGTATTTTGAGACTTTGTTTTATTTCCAGTTGTAATCTCACTATAAACATTTTAATAAAGTACTGTGTTTTCTTCCCTTTGTTATCTACTGCCTCGGGTTTCCGAGATGGTAACACTATCATTTATCTGAGGAGTCCTAGTTCAGGCCCTTAAATAAATGGGGGTGTTACAAAGTGGTATCAGAGCGAACGATCCTCAAGCCTAAACCAATGAATCTAACGAATTTAGGAAGAGTCAAATAAAATGAACCCCCGGGATAGAACTGTTAGGAGCACATTAAAGGTAAAGGATGAGTTTGGGGCCCCCTCACAACGAACCATTGGCCCTCTCAGTTTGACCCGGGTACCTTGAGATCATATGAGAGAAAAAGGGTAGAGTAGGAAAGTTGTATGATATTGAACATGAAAGACTATTCTATGATATGAGAAATTAGGCAAGGTGATATGCTGTTAGTATGAGTACGCAGGTGTTTATTTGTGATTCGGAGGTAAGAATTGGCATGATAATGAAGTAAGATATATATATGATGCTTAAGATTTTAAGATGGATGTTATGTCTAGTGATATGCGGTTATGTGATCCCTGAACCATGTTAGCTAGATATGTAGGGTAGGAGATGATTAGAATTGGCTAGAGTAGCCGATGTAATTCTAGTGTTGCAGGGAACATTACTAACTCTCCTAAATTTTTATAGACATGCCTCCGAAAAGGGATACCGCTGCTAATGACACCCAAGCGGAGTTGAATAGGCTCCGAGCTGAGAATGAGGCCCTAAAGGCCAAACGAGTGGATCCGGGAAAGATGAGCACCATTGTGGTAAGGCATAACCCCACAATATTCACTAGAGAGGGGGAACCTCAATTGCTGGGGGAATGGTGTAGAGAATTCACCAATCTGTTTGAGCTGATAGCATGTCCGGAAGAGCTGTAGGTGGATCAAGCTGCCCACTATCTTAGGGCCACAGGTGGTGGAGTGGACCAGGAATAAGGTGGAGATACGACAGGTTGCTAGGGATCTTGAGACGGGACATGTGTCTTGGTTGGAATTCCAAGAGCTTCTGAAGAATGAGTTCATGCCCGAGTTCCAAAAAGCCAAGCTATGGGAGGAGTTTGACACTTTCAATATGACAGAAAACATGACAGTGGAGGCTTATCATCGGAAATTTCGACAGTTATCCTCATACATTGATGACTTTGGGTAGAATGAGGCTATGCTGGCTATGAGGTTTGAGCGGGGACTCACTATGGACATCAAGAAGAGGCTCACAGCAGCTCCACCCACCACGATTCAGAAATTTACTTGAGGGCTGGTGTTCTGAGAGGCTCTTGGAACAGTCAAGGCGATAAGAAAGGCAAGGCCGAGAAAAGGAAGTCGGAGACCACGAGCGATAATCTTTGGGGCAAAGAAGCGAGGTCGGGCAGATATGGTGGGTACTCCACTAACAGTGCCCCAGGGGGTATGAGAGCTCAGAGTGGAGGCGGCTTCAGGGGCACCAGCAGGAGAGGTAGCTCTGCGGGGATTACTTGTTTTGGCTGCGGAAAGACAGACACAAGAGGTTTGAATGCCGATCATCCGGGGTGAATCGGTCTGGTGGATACAGGGGCACCTATGTCCGGGTTCATGGCTCTCGTTTGGTGGGGTCCAGGTATAACGATTATCGCATACCTATGTCTGGCTATGGGGGAGGTGCGAGGTCTGGAGCTAGTAACAGTTTCCAGGGAAGCTACAACAACTACCAGAACCGTAACCAGCAGAGTCAGCAGAGTGGGAGTACCAACTTTCAGAGGACTGCAAATGAGGGGAACAAACAATCTGGAGCAGCTTCTTCAAGTCAGAGTGGGACTAAGTCCAGTGGCAAGCTCTTTGCCATGGGCAAGGAGGCAGCTAAGAATGACGCTCATGTGGTGACTGGTACATTTCCTGTTAACTCTAAACCCACCTTTGTGTTGTTTGATTCCGGAGCTACACATTCCTTTATATCTGCGGAACATGCTAGAGTCTTAAACCTTAAGTCATATGATAGAATTGTTGATTCGGTAGTTGTACTTTCGGGGGAGTCGGTGTCTTGTGATAGAGTCTACACTGAGGTACCAATCCAGATCAGGGAGGTTGTGTTTCACTGTGACCTTATAGAGTTTCCATTGGGGGGTTTTGAGGTGATTCTGGGGATGGACTGGTTAGGGAAATACAAAGCTTTTATCGATTGATATCAGAAGAAAATCTAATTGAGGGGACCTAAGGGAGCTAAGGTGTCTTATAAGGGGTATGTGGTCAAGCCAAGAGTCAAATTCATATCTGTTAACACCCTAAAGTCGAGTCTGAGGAAAGGGGATCAATTGATCTTGTGTCAGATGTGGGATAGTGAGTCGGAGACTCCTAAGGTGTCTGAGATTCCAGTGGTGAGGGAGTTCGAGAGAGTATTTCCGGAGGACATTCCAGGGTTACCACCGAGAGAAGTGGACTTTTCCATTGATCCGCGAAGCGGGCGGGGCCGATTTCTAAACCACCTTACCGTATGGGACCAAAGGAGATGGAGGAATTGAAGAAGCAGTTGGATGAGCTAGCAGAGAAAGGTTACATACGGCCTAATGTTTCACCTTTGGGAGCACCAGTGTTGTTTGTCAAGAAGAAAGATGGAAGCTTGAGACTTTGCGTGGATTACCGTGAGTTGAACAATGTGACCATCAAGAACCGTTATCCTTTGCCAAGGATCGATGATTTGTTCGATCAATTAAGAGAAGCCGGAGTTTTCTCTAAGATCGATCTGAGGTCGGGTTATCACCAGTTGAGGATTAAGAACGAAGATATACCTAAGGCCGCTTTCAGAACCAGGTATGGGCACTATGAGTTCGTGGTCATGCCATTCGGGTTGACTAATGCGCCAGGCGTGTTCATGGACTTGATGAATCGAGTGTTCGGTCCTTACCGGACAAGTTCGTGGTTGTGTTCATCGATGATATCCTGGTGTACTCCAAGAACGAGGAAGAACATGAGGAACATTTGAGGTTAGTATTGAAAACCTTGGAGGATAACCACTATATGCCAAGTCGAGCAAGTGCGAGTTCGGTTGAAGAAAGTTGCTTTTAAGGGGCATGTGATTTCCAAGGAAGGGGTGTCAGTTGATCCTAGTAATATTGAGGCAGTGACAAGATGGCAGGGTCCTAAGAATGTGGGTGAGATCCGAAGCTTCTTGGGGCTAGCAGGTTATTATCGAAGATTTGTCAAGGACTTCTCAAAGATCGCAAAGCCATTGACGTCATTGATGCGGAAGGAGAACAGGTTTGTTTGGGATGAGAGTTGTGAGGAGGCGTTTCTAACCCTCAAAGAATGTCTCACTACAGCTCCTATCCTTGCACTACCAGATGGGAATGATAATTTCGAGGTGTATACTGATGCTTCCAAGAAGGGTCTGGGGTGCGTATTGATGCAGAACGGGAAGGTAATCGCTTACGCTTCTCGACAATTGAAGACCTATGAGGAGAATTACCCTACTCATGATCTAGAGTTGGGGCGATGGTGTTTGCGCTTAAACTATGACGACATTATCTTTATGGAGCTACCTTCAAAGTGTTTTCCGATCACAAGAGCTTAAAATACATTTACACACAAAAGGAGTTGAACATGAGACAGAGGAGATGGATCGAATTGATTGGCGATTATGACATGGAGATACTTTATCATGAGGGGAAGGCGAATGTCGTAGGCGATGCTTTGAGCAGAAATACATCCATGCTTTGAGCGAAAGCCGATCTAGGGTGAGGATGCATAATGAGTGCGAGAGATGAGAATCCACATGATCCTAAGGAGAGACTCTTGGGGACTTGACCGTTGAGCCGGAGTTATATGAGGAGATCCGAGAGTTACTGAGGAAGCCGATGCTAGAATTCGAAGTGGCGCAGCAACAGAGAACAGGCGGCCGGGGTTGATTCCGAGTTTGGTATCCATATCGATGGTAGTCCGAGGTTTGGAGGACGGTGGTGTGTTCCGGATAATGAGGAGTCAAGAGGAAGATTCTTCGAGGCACATGCTACACCATACTCAGTTCATCCATGGGGAGATAAGCTGTACAAGGACCTCAAGAAGACTTTTTGGTGGCCGAATATGAAGAGGGAAGTTGCTGAGTTCGTAGCTCGATGCTTGACGTGCCAGAGAGTGAAGGGTGAACATAAGAGACCGCAAGGGAAGGTTCAACAATTAGATGTGCCAGAGTGGAAGTAGGAGAGTATTTCCATGGATTTCATTGTTGGGTTGCCTCGAAGTCAGAGAGGTAACAATATGATTTGGGTGATCGTGGATAGGCTAACCAAGTCGGCTCACTTTATTCCCATGAAGGATACTTGGAGTAAAGCCGAGTTGGCCAAGGCTTATGTCCAATATGTGGTGAAGCTGCATGGTGTGCCCAAGGACATCATTTCCGATAGAGACTCCAGGTTTCTATCCAAATTCTGGCAGGAGTTGCAGTCATTAATGGGTACTCAGTTAAAGATGAGCACCGCTTTTCATCCAGCTATAGATGGTCAGACAGAGAGGACTATTCAGACACTCGAGGACATGTTGAGGGCTTGTGTTTTGGAGTTCGGTGGGTCTTGGAGGATAGACTGGGGTTGATTGAGTTTTCATACAACAACAGTTATCACGCAAGTATTGGGATGGCTCTATTTGAGGCTCTATATGGCAGGAAGTGTAGGAGTCCTGTGTGTTGGGATGATCGAGCTGATGCGGTAGTTTTGGGACCAGAGATGATTCAGGAGATGGTTGAGCAGGTGCAGATCATTCGACAGAAGATGAGGGCTGCCTAGGACCGGCAGAAGAGCTATGCTGACGCTAGGAGAAGCGACATTTCTTTCAAGGTGGGAGAGAAAGTACTTCTTAGGGTATCTCCGATGAAGGGAGTGATGAGATTCGGGAAGCGGGGGAAGTTGAGCCAGAAGTTCATTGGGCCATATGAGATCTTGGATAGAGTTGGAGAGGTGGCATATCGGCTAGCCCAACCACCAGCTTTAGCCAGGGTGCATAATGTCTTCTATGTTTCTCATATGTGGAGGTATTTGAGTGACCCTTCGCATATTTTGAGCCATGATGTGGTCGAGGTGGACGAGCAGTTTACCTACATCGAGACACATAAGGAGATTTTGGACAGGAAAGTTAGAAAGACCAGGCACGGAGAGACTGCATTAGTGAAGGTGATGTGGACTAATCATAAGGCAGAGGAGGCTACCTGGGAAACCGAGGCCGCAATGAGAGAGAGTTATCCACATCTGTTCACTTGAGGTAAGTTACGGGACGTAACTTTCTTTTTAGGAGGGTAGAATGTAACATTTCGTGTTTATTTAGTCTAGTTGTGTGTTTGATTTTGTTAGTTATACGGGATGTCTTTTATATTCGGATGACATGTTTGGTATGGGAGCGAACTTCGGGACGAAGTTCATTTTAAGGGGGGAAGACTGTAATACCCCGTATTTTAATTATCGATTGAGCGAGATATTATTATTTAGTAGTATCGTAAAAGTAATTAAATCATGTTATTATAGTAATGGTAAAAGCGTAAAGGTAGTTAATTGATTCATATTGTAAGATGAGTCGGGTTTATAGTTTTAGGTGGCATTTTGGGTCAAGATGTTATAACCCATCTACCCACTTACCCATTTACCATTTTACCACTCACCAAAACCCTAAAACCAAACCCTAAATCAACCTTAAAACCTAATCCCCTCCCTACCGTCATTTTTACATATCATCATCATCAAACCTCTTTTCCTCCACGCCGCAAGCCTCAATTACAGTCAACGAGCGCACGCCGGTGAGTGTGGAGGGAGTAGGGTCTGCCGTGAGTCTAGGGAAGTCGTTTCTTTGGTGGACGAGGGTGGTCGTACTTGCCGGAATAGCACGGATCGACGCCGTCGTCGGTAAGGTCCCCCGTTTTCATTTCATCACGCTAGTTTGATCTGGGTTGTACGTCGTTTAGGGGCTGTTATAGCAGTCGTCGGGGTGAGGGATGTGTTGCTGGTTGTGAGTCGAGTCGTGTGGTGGTAGGTTGAGTGGTTGTCGTCGCTGTTGGTGGTTGTAGTGGTGGCGATCAGGCGCCGGGGTTGATATGGGTGGTTCTGTTTCATTTCAGACATAGGATAATGGGGTGGCACCACCGTGGACTCGGGGGAGGTCGAATCGGTGGTGCCACGTGTGTCAGAGTCGCCGTTCGACGGTGGTATCAAGGGTGGTGGTTAGGCGAGGTGGCAGGGATGTGTCGTGGTGGCAGACGAGTCAGAAATGGGCTTGTTGTGGCGTTTTGTGGCGGCAGAGTTGCAGACAGGGGGTGTTGGTGGTGGTGGTTCTGACCACCGGCGTGGGTCAACCACGTTGGTGGTGGTTGGAGGTGACCAGGCCAGACCTGGTGTCAGGCCTGGTGGTCGGCGGTGAGGGCTGGTGGTTGTTGGAGGGAGTTGTGTCGGGTTGAAGGGGGTGCGTTTGTGTGTCGGGTTGGGTTTATTGTTTTTGGGTATTTTTGTTACGGTTTCTATTTTTAGTAAGTCGGAAAATATGTACATTATTATTATTTCTATTATTAGTTTTAGTTATTAAGTCGATATTAAGTAGCGATGACGGAATCATATATTTAGGCTTTGAGTCGGGATTCTATTCCGGGAAGGTTACTATTTTTAGTAACCTGCTATTTTTAGTAAGTTGCTATTTTTGGAAACTTCCCATTTTAGGAACCTTTCTATTTTGGGTAACTTACATTTTTAGTAACTTCTAATTTGGGAAAGTTTCTACTTATAGTGACTCTTGAGTATGGGAACGGGAATAGTTAAGTGAATTAATTATGTTATGTATATGTTTAGGTGGCGAGTTTCGGGTGGAGTACTTCTGATCTGTAGTTAGATTATTACCGGTATTTGAGGTAGGGGAATACACTGGACTTGATATAGTACTATGTGACTGGATTGACTGAATCGGTGATTTACATGTTATAATATGATTGTCTGATTTAATTCCGTTAAGTATTATCGTTGAACTGTTTTAATATATTATTGCATCGGAGTTAGTGGAGGTGGAGGTGAGTATGGTGTGGTGATAAGGCCCAGGCGGGTTCTGCAGGACTTGCCCTGGTGTCCTCAGCTGCGTGCTGGCAGATCGGCTACGGTCGATGTATAGTCTACCGGGGATCGGTATGGCTGGGTTATCCGGGTTATGAGTTGTGATGGCGGTGGTGGTGAAGGAGGAGCATGTGTATTATGTTGTTGTTTTATTGTATTACCTACTCAGCTTCGCGACTGACCCTGTGTATTCGTGTACGCCTGTGATGATCCAATTATTGGTGAGCAAATTGACAGGTATTTCAGAGACTGATGGGAGCTGGCCGGGAAGAGAGCTTGGATGACTGACTTAGTGCCTAGCCCACCTTAGTCTTATTAGTAGTTTTATCAGACTTTATCTTTTGGTCGTATTTTGAGACTTTGTTTTATTTCCAGTTGTAATCTCACTATAAACATTTTAATAAAGTACTGTGTTTTCTTCCCTTTGTTATTTACTGCCTCGGGTTTCCGAGATGGTAACACTGTCATTTATCTGAGGAGTCCTAGTTCAGGCCCTTAAATAAATGGGGGTGTTACATTAACAATCAGAGGTCGAACTAACATGCAACGGGTCCTAGGGCAGGTCGAATTGAATGAAACAAGCGAGGGGTCAAAAGCGAGGCACAAAGTTAGAATTCGTTTTACTAATGTCCTACCTTGAACACGAGGATATGTAAATGAGAAGGGGGATACGATCGACCGATGTGGCCGATTTCTTTCCCAACTCAAGTCAACGCGGGTGTTCATGGTGGTACTTTAACTCGTACTCACACTATACTAGTTTCATAGTTAACAAAATCAAGCGATAAACAAAACGATAAACAAAGTAAAAAAGGACTATAAAAAACAAACATAAAAAAACGAAATAAAAGGGAGAAGAGGAGGATTTGATGCACCCTCAACCTACATGTATCGTTGACACCGTCTTGGGTCGTAATCGATGGTAGATTTTATCTCGAGAGGCCGTCGTCGACGAAGGAACAAAGCAACAACACGTTTTTTGTAAATCTGGACAGCAACTTTCAAACTGAAATTTCTCACTCGTTTCACGGTGAAAATTAGATTTAAAAGATGTTTTGAAAACTAGAAACAGAGGAGAACAAAGATCGTAAAACAAACCACGCTCGTTCTGAGTTATTGGGCATGAAAAACGAGCACAAACAGAACTGGACAGACAGGAAAAGCCGCGAAAACAGAGTGTATGACACTCTGTTTTTCGAGGGGATTCGTGTACTCTCAAGGTCAATTTGGCTCGTGAATCTTTGTCTAAGATGTAGATGGATGTTATATGGTTAATTATTAATAAGAAACTCGAATTTTAATGGAGACTTGAAGGGGAAACGAATGGTATTTCGAGAGAGACACAAACTGTTTCTCAGTTTGGATGTCTCGGTTTTGTCGAGGGTTTTGAGGGGCAATTAGGGTTTTTTTGTTGATATTAGTGCTGATTAGTGACGGTAGTATGTATGGATAACTTAGAGGAATGAATGTATGGCATTGGGGAGGTATTTATAGGGACTTAAAGTAGGGTAAAAGAGAGCAACAAGCAGTCGGGCTCCCTGTTTCACTGCTGCTGTCCAGCAGCTTTCGTGAGCTCGTGTAGGGTTTTGGAGGGGTGTTTCTTGGTGGTTAAGCTAGGGTAATATGGGTAGGATACTAGAGTATGGTTTAGGGTTAATTGGCACGGGTTTAAGTGCTGTTTGGAGTGGGTTTGGGGCTTGGTGAAGCTGAACACGAGTAAGGGAAGGGGTTGGTTGTGCGGGCTAATTGGGACGGGTTATTAGCTGGGTTGGAGCGAGATTGGACGGGGGCTTGCATGGGGTTAGTGCCTGGTTATGAGGGTGAGTGATGGGTTGGGTTATGGGTCAGGAGTTGGCTCGAGTTTGCTTCCAAAATCGTGCTCAAATCGAGTTGAAAACGAGCTTAAAATCGCATATAAACCATCGTAGAAAATCGAGTTCTTCAAATACGGTCTATAAATTGATTTAAATTGATTTTTCAAATCAAGTAACTTAAGAATGATTTTTCAAATCAAATATCTATTTTATTTTCAATAAAATAAACTTAAGAAAATAAATTCAAATTAAAACAATAAAATGAATTCACTTTAATAAAACAAACATTAATTTAAATATCATTTAAATTGATAAAACATTTCATCGACGGCGCCCATTCTACATCGTAAAACGAGCTCCAAATAATGACAATGACAACTAAAGAATACACGTGTCCTATCATCATCGGGTGTTTGTCGGGTTCTCTATAAATTCCAATATCGACGGATACGGGTATCTACAGAGCCCCCACTTTGACTGAGGCTTGGACAAGGCGAAAGTCAAAGTATACCCCAGGTCCCTTTCGACCTGAGGATTCCGCGGGTCGTTTATAGTCCATTAGACTTGCGTATATAAGCTCGCCAGCCATAAGAAGAGATCATACCTGAAACTTCGTTGTGGATTAACTCTTGCTTCTGCTGCGTCAAATTATCATCGTTGGTCGTCGACCCATAAAATTGCATATATGGTGGGTTGAGCCTTATCCTCAGGCGCCTACGTATCCGTTTCTGACGGAATCAAACCCGCGTCGTAGTTCGGCAACTGTTGACACTTGCGCAAAGTTTATCATTTGCTGGCATTTGTCCGAAATTCGTATCTGCTGACACTTGCCCAAGGTTTATCATCTGCTGGCACTTGTCCAAAATTCATCATCTGTTGACACTTGCCCAAAGCTTATCATCTGCTGGCAGGTGTCCAAATGGGACGGGACTTTCCGAGGAGGTTGCCGCCGCTTTCATCACTTGCTTTCAGCTACAGAATTGTTCCATTTCATACTCTTGTATTGAATTGAATTCTGAGTGGATGTCATCCCTTTCATCTTGATAATGGTCTCTGAAGCCAACGGCTTCAGAGCCCCCAGTTTGCAATGGCTCTAAAGTCGAAGACTTTAGAGCCCCCCAGTTGAAGCATATCCTGCTACATTTGAAACACAAAAATGTACTAGCAATAATCATCACATAAGCACATTTGGATCATCGATCCTAAAATTAGATCATTTGAAAGATTGGGTCATCGACCCGAAAATTGAATTTGAAAATTTTGAATAATTGGATCATCGACCCGAATTTTGAATTTGACATCACTTGGAATGTTGGGCCATCGACCCGAGGTTTGAAGTTGAAGTGTTGGAATGCTGGGTTGTCGACCTGAAATTGAATTTGAAAGACTGGGTCATCGACTCGAAATTTGAACCTGTTGAAGATTTTGAATAATTGGGCCATCGCCCCAAATTTTGAATTTGACATCCCTTACGATGTTGGGCCATCGACCCGAAATTTGAATTTGAAACGAATCATTTGGATGTTGGGTCGTCGACCCAAAATTTGATTTTGAACTTTGAGATTTGAACCTTGACTTGAAATGTACCACTACTTGGATAATCTATCCATAATTCGCAAAAAGTTTTGAAATTTCGGAATTCTGAAATATTTGGCATTTTGAAATCGAACCTTGACGGGTGAGCAGGAAATACGACTCAGACACTCTGTATGACCCGTAAACAACGTGGGCGTAGCCCGCTACCGTAAAACAAAAAGGAAAATAAAACCGCAGGTGTGCACGGGTTTTAATTCAATTATTGACTCGCTGGGGGTAGAAATGTAAATTGGCCATTCTGACGCCAAAAGATGACAAATGGGAATCACAAGGTCGTCGGACTTGGGACGAAGATTTCGTATGGCATGGGCGTGCTCCCGAGGGCACATGGGAATCAAGATCACTTGGCATTGACAAGGTGGATTAAACTCACGGAGCAACAACGTTGGCTTCGCCCAGACACTAAACACAGACTGATTTTATGAGAACACTTAGACGTCACACATGACTTTTGTTGGGAACATTCTGTCACTCTTCTCCTCACCTCCTTTCTTTTCAGCGAGTCTCATCATTTCTTGCCACCGCCTTCTTTCTTTTCAACGGGCTTTTACTAATTTTTCTTCCACGCCTTCTTTCTTTTCAGCGGGTTTTTCATATTTTCTGTTCCCAACACAAGCCCACATCTATGTGACTCAGCATCTTAGCCTAAACCATTAGATAAAGCTCATTCTGAGACTTGATACTATTCATCCGAACCTATATCCTTATCCTAGCCTACATCGAGTGCTAAGACCGACTCAAACAAAGGTGGCTTCATTTGGACTTGGTTAGGACCCGTAAGAAACCGACAAGATGACAACTTGGTTGATGAGTGGATTTAATCCCTTATTCTGAAGGACTGCCTACGTATTCACGTGGAGCGAAATCAAATCCGACGTAGTTCGATCATGGTGCATAAACATGGCATTTTGATTGTGTGTACACACTCGAAGGTTTCACCTAAGGTATCATGTCATATCCCATTCTAGCCTGTAAAGTACCGTTAAATCCCGTGTTTGGGGTTAGGTGTAAAAGGCTTGGATCTTTTGGGATGTGGAGCTTGGTAATAACAAGTTATAATGGTTAACCATCATTCTGAAGGTTTGTTTTGTGGTGCTAAGGCCAAGGGCTATGGCTGCTGATGTGGTTGGAATGGGTGTCTCGGGTTTGATGAACCACGAGTGCAAATGGGTTGAAAAATGATGTGGGTTAAAATTTCCATGTGTGGACCCTAAAGGCTGGGTGTAACAACACAAGCGGAATAATTCTCAAAATTCCCGACTATCCCTTTGTAACAGTCTCAGGAAGGACTTAGAGGGTAAAGAGGTTACTACTTAAGCTTTTGGGCTTCGCCCATTGAACTTCAACTATGGGTACTTGACTTGACTTCTAGCTTCCGTAACTTCGACATTCAACCAAAAGCGTTCTGCAATGACTTCAACATCTTTTTTTCTTTTTTCCTGTTTCTTTCATCACTTTTCTTTTTTCATTTTTTCATTTTTTCATTTTTTCAATTTTTTCTTTTGCTTTTTTTTCGTCCTTTTTTTTCCTCATCTTTTCATTCTTTTTCATCTTTTTTTTTTTTCTCTTCTTGAAAATGGTCTTCTATTCATTCCCTTAGTCACAAATGGATACACCTTAAAAACTGGGCTTCGCCAACTAAATTGGGTTAGAATTAACAATCCCTTCTTAGAACGGGTTGATATCTTCTCTCTTCGAGAGGGGATGATTCTGTGGGAAAAAGGCTTGCCTTCCGTCATCGATATGGAAAACAAGGAGCTAGTCCGGGTTCGTCCTAGAATCATCTAAAAGCCTGTCATAAGCCTGGTTTTGATGGAGGTTTTCTACCGCCAGACATGGAATAGGTAAAGGAATCAAACACAGGATCCTAGTGTACCTTACATTTTGAAACGGGACATATTTCTATACCTGCCTTTGAGTGTGTTGTGCATTTTATCATGTTTCCGGAATGATCGAGGATTGAAAACAAGACATATTGGGAAACGAAACTGCAACCTTTTATTGGAATGGCAAAAGCTAAACAGACTCGAAAGAACGATTCCTAGGACACACCCTAGGTTATCGCGGAACAAACGACTCAACTTCAAGAAAAGAAAGTCCTGGACTCGACTAGACTAATATAAGAAAACAGATCCCGACTCATAATTTTTAAATCTAGTCCTGAGTTTTCTCTTGTTCAGCTGTCAACTTAGATGCTCGGCTCTTGTCCTTGATCCCTTTGATGGTCTGCCTCCATCCCGAGGTAGTCTTCTGAGGATGTACGCCAATGATGAAGGTCGGTGAATCGAATTGTCCTTTATTAACTTCATTAACGAGAGGAGTACATTCTGGAGCAAGACACCCGACTTGAATTTAATTCTTCGGGTTTGGCAAGAATTCAAAGCAATCCACAAATATCTTCCCGATGAACACCCCTTTCAAGTGACATGGGCAGATAAGATGGGAATAATCGACATTGTCTTCGACAGAAACAAAGTTGGCGTGATCGCCAAATGGATTGGTGATGTTATTGGGTTTTATGGCTGGCATTGGGAGCGTTCCGTTCTCAATCATGACTTGGATTTCGTGGTTTAGACGATAGCACCTTTCAGTATCATGGCCTTTCCCTTGATGAAAGGCACAATAGGCATTTGGTTTGTACCATTTACCTTGTTGCTCAGCGGGTGGGTCCGGAGTTGGACCAATAGGCTTCAGCTTTCCTTGGGCTATGAGCCTTTGGAGAGCGAATGTATAAGTGCATCCGATATCGGTGAATGCCCTCGGAGTTTGGCGCTGCGACTTCTTCGATTGCCCTTCTAAGAGATTGATGGCTTCATCAATATGGGTCGTTGCTGGGGCCTTGGCCTTAGACGATGAGGCCCCTTGGTACTCTTTCGGCTTTTCAGCCTCTGCCCTTATGACATCATCTTCTACCTTTATCCCGATTCTTATCAATTCTTTGAAAGAGCCAAAATTCTGGTATTTAAGAGCATTGCGGTAAATAGGTCGTTGATTCTTTACGAACTTATCTACCATTTCAACTTCGTCAGGCTTCTTGGGTAATTTCACGCTTTCAGCGCGCCATCTTGCAAGGAATTCAGTAAAGTCTTCTTTGTCTTTCTGTGTCATCACTTCCAATGTTCTTATGTTGGTTTGAATCTCGACATTATCAACATAGTGCTTGCAGAACTCCACCGTAATATCTTCGAAAGTGGGGAAGTTCTTAAGGTCAAGATTGTAGAACCACTCCTTCGGTGTTCATCCGGGGATTGAGCGAAAATTTCGAGAGCATGTCGTGAAAGAGCACTCCCTTCAGTGCTAAGTACCCCTTATAGGCCTTAACATGGTGGACTGGATCTTTTGTGCCCTTAAACTTTGGGATGTCAGTGAGTACCATGTTCGTGGGCAACTTATCCTGAATTGGGGCATAGGCCCTAGCATTTTCGTAATGGATGTTCTTCCCCTGGGATAGTTTCAGACGGTCCTCAATGAACTTGAACCGTTTCTCTAGATCTGTCAGAGGTGGGGTAGATGAAGAGGAATATTCACCCAGCTTGGATTCGATCACATTTATTCTGGCCATTATGAGGTTCACGGCCTCAGTGAGTTTGTTAACAGCATCTTCCATTGCTTGAAGTCGGGTTTTTGGCGGCCTTTCTACAAGAAAACCCCGAACTGAGTCAATATTCAAATGTAAGAGCCCCTGCACACTTAAGGACATGACACCAACTTGACTCAAATAAAGACTCGACTTAAGACTGAGCTAACCGAACGGTTCGACTAACGGTTGGATTTAGACCTCGATTCATTTTGGACTCGACAAAACGACACGACCCAAACCATCATAACTCGATTCTAAACTGGACTCGGTGTGACTAAACCCGTGATTGGACCAACATAGCCCATAGGTTTAAGTGAAATGCCCTAAATGGCCTAACTTGGACGTTTCTGTGGACTATCCTAGACCAATTGGTCGACCCACATGACTCGAAGCCCAAGAGGTGAGCTTGGGTGACCCAACAAGGTCGTGTTCTAGATACCTAGGACGAAACATGCCTAGCCAAACACGGCTAGGACCCGGACACGACTCAACGCATTTCATGCTTGGTTAAGGTTCGAGAGGCATTTTGGATTGAATTTGAAAAAACGAATAATTGATTTGAAAATGAGATTTGAAATGGGCAGCATGCCGGCTATAAAAGCTCATTTTGGGCCGAAAAATCTAGTCCTACTTGGGCAGCATTCCGCGTTTTTAAAACCATGCTATTTTGAAAGTAAGTTGTTCAAAAGTTCTATTTTGAAATTGATATGGAAAATTTGGAAAGACTCGGGAAAATCACCTTGCACATTGTCATTCTCATGTTATAAGGATGTATGTGCCTAGACATTTCTAAGTCTCGGCAAGTCTTCTACAAGAAGGTCTATGCCCTCCATCCTTTTAGGTCTAATAGAGCAAGGGCCTTTAGGTAGAGTACCTAGAAGAGCATCCCCACCCTCAAGAACCACGACGAGGCGGAGCGGAAGCAAACAATGTGCAAGCACCTGGCATATTGGGACGTCGCCCCCACGCGTCACAAAGAAGCGCTGGGACGGCCCGGGAAAGTCCTTAAGGGTTTATGCATGAATCGTAGCACTACGAGTAATGTTTTACTTTCCAATACTTTCTTTTCAAGTTTCACCTCGGAGGAAAAGACCCTAGAAACAAAGTGTAACTAGTCCTCTTTTCCCCAGCGGAGTCGCCAAACTGTGGACAAGGCCCGCGGGATCCACACTAGGCATAATCGACTCGAGGTTCTTTTGAATCGAATTAAGACAAATTAGAGTCGCCACCAAGTTTTATGGGAACTTGGAACCGTTCAAGTCAACTTTACACCTTTCATCGAAAAGCAGAAAGCCAATCGACTACGAGTGATTAAAGATAAAGACTTGTACCCTATATCACACGATTTGAATGACTCTCGTAATCCAATGGTATTTAGACGGATCCACAAACCACAGATCTTGAGTAAGGGGTGAGGGTACGTGTTTGGAAGCCCGTAAGGACACCTAACCCCGCCCGTCGATAATGGCCTCTACTATGTCAAGTATCGGATTTCAAACAAGGTCGTAGCTACTGCAATATATGATATGCAAACATCATTTTAAAACCCTAACATGTGAGGTTTCTATGTCGATTTAGATGCAACTAAACTAACTTGGTCAAAGTTGTAATTTAGCATGTGGGTTGATTGATCTAACAACATACAAAACAAAGCAAACAAGGCTTGATGGGAATGGGGGAGCCATTGGGATCCACCCTATTACAACCCAGGCATTTCATGCCGACACAACGAGAAATTAGAGATACAACTCGATCTAAATACAATTGCTATAAACGACACCATACACGACACATGGCCATTCGGACTAGGAAAACATGCACAAAGTGGTGGCCCACGGTTTACATGACTCACGGCCTTGGGTCACTCCTCGTAATGCGTGCTTTCGCTTAATCTTATCGAATTAGACATTAGGTCACACACCAAAGCATGATTAGCATAAATCAGGCCATGTCGCTTTGAACAACATGCGATTTACTACGCTCTTACACGAATTGGAACACAACCATCAAACCAAATGAGACTAAGGTTTTTGAAGAAGTTTTGACTCGATAAAAGTAAAACAAACTTAAAAATTACAACTCGATGAACAAACTATAAATTGCAAGCTACAAAACAACAAAGAACAAACGATATATAAAAAAACGAAGCAAGAAAGACAAGAGACACGGCCACCCTCACGGCCAAGCCACGGTCACCCTAATTCCTAGGTTAGATTCATTAGTTAGATCAAATGATTGCGAAACGAATTAAAAAATGAGTTAGAAAACAAGTTAGAAACGACGTTGATCGATTGAGACGATATCGCGCGAATATGCATTCTACACGGCCTAATAAAGGGTCCAATTAGGTCACAAAGTTACAAGATTAACGCTTACTCATCGAGTGTTAATAGGAAGGTGCTAATCACGCACTCCTATGCTAGCGAGAAATCAAGTGAAAAGAGAGATGCATTCAATTAGGGTATAGAATTGTTAATCGATTTTTAAGGCTATGTCGATGCCACCTAACATGTCTAATTAGGTTATTAAAACGATCTAAAGTCATCTAAATGAATCATATGTTAACAATAAGAGGTCGAACTAACGTGCAACGGGTCCTAGGGTAGGTCGAATTGAACAAAACAAGCGAGGGGTCAAAAGCGACGCACAAAGTTAGAATTCGTTTTACTAATGTCCTACATTGAACACGAGGATATGTAAATGAGAAGGGGGATACGACCGACCGATGTGGCGGATTTCTTTCCCAACTCAAGTCAATGCGGGTGTTCATGGTGGTACTTTAACTCGTACTCAAACTAAACTAGTTTCATAGTTAACGAAATCAAGCGATAAACAAAACGATAAACGAAGTAAAAACGGACTATAAAAAACAAACATAAAAAAACGAAATAAAAGGGAGAAGAGGAGGAATTGATGCACCCTCAACCTACATGTATCATTGACACCGTCTTGGGTCGTAATCGATCGTAGATTTTATCTCGAGAGGTCGTCGTCGACGAAGGAACAAAGCAACAACACGTTTTTTTTAAATCTGGACAGCAACTTTCAAACTGCAATTTCTCACTCGTTTCACGGTGAAATTAGATTTAAAAGATGTTTTGAAAACTCGAAAGAGAGGAGAACAAAGATCTTAAAACCCACGCTCGTTCTGAGTTATTGGGCACGAAAAACGAGCACAAACAGAACTGGACAGACAGGAAAAGCCGCGAAAACAGAGTGTAGACACTCTGTTTTTTGAGGGGATTCGTGTACTCTCAAGGTCAATTTGGCTCGTGAATCTTTGTCTAAGATGTAGATGGATGTTATATGGTTAATTAGGAACAAGAAACTCGAATTTTAATGGAGACATGAAGGGGAAACGAATGGTATTTTGAGAGAGACACAAACTGTTTATCAGTTTGGATGTCTCGGTTTTTTCGAGGGTTTTGAGAGGCAATTAGGGTTTGTTTGTGGAGATTAGTGCTGGTTAGTGACGGTAGTATGTATGGATAACTTAGAGGAATGAATGTATGGCATAGGGGAGGTATTTATAGGGACTTAAAGTAGAGTAAAAGAGAGCAACAAGCAGTCGGGCTCCCTGTTTCGCTGCTGCTGTCCAGCAGCTTTCGTGAGCTCGTGTAGAGTTTTGGAGGGGTGTTTCTTGGTGGTTAAGCTAGGGTAATATGGGTAGGATACTAGGGTATGGTTTAGGGTTAATGGGCACGGGTTTAAGTGGTGTTTGGAGCGGGTTTGGGGCTTGGTGAAGCTGAACACGGGTAAGGGAAGGGTTTGGTTGTGCGGGCTGTTTGGGACGGGTTATTAGCTGGGTTGGAGGGATTTTGGACGGGGGCTTGCATGGGGTTAGAGCCTAGTTATGAGGGTGAGTGATGGGTTGGGTTATGGGTCAGGATTTGGCTCGAGTTTGCTTCGAAAATCGTGCTCAAATCGAGTTGAAAACGAGCTTAAAATCGCATATAAAACCATCGTAGAAAACCGAGTTCTTCAAATACGGTCTATAAATTGATTTAAATTGATTTTTCAAATCAAGTAACTTAAGAATGATTTTTCAAATCAAATATCTATTTTATTTTCAATAAAATAAACTTAAGAAAATAAATTCAAATTAAAACAATAAAATGAATTCACTTTAATAAAACAAATATTAATTTAAATATCATTTAAATTGATAAAATATTTCATCGACGGCGCCCATTCTACATCGTAAAACGAGCTCCAAATAATGACAATGACAACCAACTAAAGAATACATGTGTCCTATCATCATCGGGTGTTTGTCGGGTTCTCTATAAATTCCAATATCGACGGATACAAGTATCAACAACATGCTAGTTGCTTATATGCTAATTGCTCACATGCTTATGTACTTACATGCTTATATGCTTGCGTTCAATGTCCTTGTCTATGCGACTGCGGATTTGTGTGGTCACTAACCATGCAGGTAATCTGGAGAAGAAAAATGCAGTCAAACTGAGTACTGGATTCTTCCCAGCGAACATCACCCATCAAGTTCAAGGGCTTTAACCCCGTCAATTACATGGCACACGCTACCTCCCAGCGAGCAGCAACTCATATCCCCGGCGAGTCCTGAGAAGTTTCTAACTCCCCAGCGAGTACCGATTTTCAAATGGAAGTCACACAGGCCTTTCAAAGATCCTCACAACATCATTCATGATACCGACGCAAAGCTCTCTCTAAATGGTTTTCCAGAGACTCTTGCTTAGATGATTTATCTCCACGGAGTTCGTTTAGAACCCCCAGCAAGTTGGAGTTCGTTTCTCCCTAACCCAACCTATCAACGTCAACCTGGTTGGAAGTCATTACCGGACAATATCTGGAAATAAGCCCGATGTTTCAAGTTATTTCCCGCTGTCGATCATTCGACCATCGATGGCTGGCGAGCCTCAAAATGCACCTTAAACATAGCTGGCGAGCCTTTGAACGCACACAACAAACAATTCAAAGACATATCCGAAGATGCCTCAGGTATGACTCTTTCCTATGGCTGCCGAGCCTTAAAACGCATCACATTCAACACGGCTGGCGAGCCTTTGAATGTACACAACAAACAATTCAACGACATATCCCGAAGATGCCTCAGGTATGACTCCTTCCTATGGCTGGTGAGCCTTAAAAGGCATCACATTCAACACGGCTAGCGACCCTTTGCGTGCAAACAATTGAAGGACATATCCCGAAGATGCCTCAGGTATGAGTCCTTCCTATGGCTGGCGAGCCTCAAAACGCACCACCTTCAACACCGGCTGGCGAGCCTTTGCGCGTAAATGATTCAAGGACGTATCCCGAAGATGCCTCAGGTATGACTCCTTCTTATGGCTGGCGAGCCTTTATACGTAGTCTAATGGACTTTAAACAGCCCGAATAAAAAGTCAACAGACTCTAAAACGTTCCCGACGGCAGGTCCTAGACTCGAATCCCCGAGTCGCCTCAACGTCGGCCTTCCCGACGGCAGGTCCTTGGCTCAAACCCTTTTGAGTCGTCTCGACGTCGCAATGGTCTTCTGGTTATAAACTTCGATTGACCTGGAGGCTATACTTTGACTTTCGCCCCGTCTAAGCCTCAGTCAAAGTGGGGGCGCTGTAGATACCCAGTTTCTGCACGTTCCAAAAACCACCCGATGATGATCGGACTATAATGTGTTTTTGATATGCGTGCGTGGATTGGCTATACATGGGATGGTTTAATGCACTAATCGAATATGAAAAATGATTTCAAAAGTTTTCTATCTTCATTTGCATTAAAATAACACTATTTAGAGTTAAAACCGTCTTCAGACCCAAAACCGACTCAGAAACCCGCAACTCGAGCCAACCTGAGTCAACCCAAATCCCGAATGTCAAAAATAATGCCATGAATGGTTTTATCTTGCAATTTGCATTAAAATGACCCTACTTAGAGTCTAAACCGACATCGGGCCAAAAACCGACTCGAAATTCAAATCCCGACTCACACGGGCCAAACCCGAGTCAAAGACACAAAATACCTACCCCAAATATCACCCAAGAGGAAGCTTACACGTCTAAGAAACCATCAAAGACCACAAATCACAACCAACAAAACATTGGTTAGAACAAATGGAAAATCCAAATTTGCGAAAAGGACAATACACCATTTGTATCACAAGGTAGCTCGCGCCTCAATGGGGTGTCTGCTTAGCCTCTAAGCAAACTCAACCGACCTACCACCCCACATTTCTCTATAAATACCAACCTTCACACACCATAATCCTTACGCGAACGTCCGCCTCCTAACCTCTCTCTTAAACTTCTAGACTCGACTTCTTAAGTCACAAAATCGACACGTGTTTACGACCTACCGATCGTAAACACAAGCCTTACACATTTTGTTTGGTACCGTTGCCGTGCATTCGACCGACCCATTTGACCAACTCAATTCATCAATCAACATGTTTTAATTAACATATTTTCAACTCATTTTCAAAACAAAATCCCTTTTTAAGGCACTCTTTTAAACTTCTTTGACCGTGAGTAGTCGCTACGAGAAAACCGTCTCTAAAGTCGTCTACGTTGCAAACATCAATACACGTAAGTTTGAGGGTGTAAATATCTCATTTATTTCATGTCTTTTCTGTTTTTATGAGCTTATATGCATGAACAATGCATAACACGATTCAAATATAGGTTAGACGAGCCAAAACCGAGTTTTGGCCCGAGACAGAAGCCCTTTGCTATGCAAAGAGGCTCGCGCCTCTTGTGGGTTTTTCGGGTCAGACTCAAACGTGTTTGTTCTCGTCTTTCCTCTTTATTTCATTTCTTATTTGTAATCGGTTTTACCATTTCAAATGTTTCAAATCGTTTTTATGACAAACGTTTTAGCCATAAATCATAATCACCCTTGGTTACATATACCATGACGGTTTAATCCGTGACTCGGTGATATTATTTGGTTAATTACATTTTAAAGGAAATTCTTTTCTTTTATTTACCATTTTAATTCATTTTTATGATAAACATATTTTGACCATTACAAAAATCATCCCTGGTTCTTTATACCATGACGGTTTATTCCGTGACTCGATAATATTATTGGCTAATTACATTTTAATGGGATACCCTTTTCTTTTATTTACCATTTTTCTCATTTGTTTACATTTGTAAATATATTAGTCATAATTCATAATCATCCTTGGTTCTTTATACCATGTCGGTTTAATCCGAGTACGATGACAAACTTGACTAATTTCAAAGAAATGAACTTAACATATTTAGTTCAAATCAAACATTTTACATTTTTATTTGTAAATTATGCTTTTCAAACTTGCAAATCCGACACGAATATTACTAACACAATAGTAATTATTTCGAGTCATGCAAATCATACTTGCAAATTATTAATCACAAAAAACGGTTTTAAACAACCTTTTTACAACCAGGAGACGCTCCATGTGTCGTCGTCTGACTCGCGCCCCAAGAGGCTATCTGTTCTCATATTTCAAAACCAGGGCAGAGCCCTTTCCTCGCCAATAGGCTCGCGCCGCAATAGGGCAGCCTGGCACCGTTCTGTCTCATTTTGGTACTTGTCTAGGACGATCCCGATTACGGTTAATCCGAATACATGACGGATTAGATTGACAAATTTACGTTTATACACTTTGTCATTAACACACTTTTTCAATTAATGGATCGTGTTAAGCATCATAACCCGAACTTTGTAAATGGATGTTTAATTTCCGTTTTCGCATGCAAATCAATGTAAATCCAACTTTGACACCGATTTCTTGGTACATGCATAAACAACCGACTTACGAAATATTCACATGTTAGGTTAAGACTTTTGAATGCGCATTCATGCATTTAAACCGTTTAATCAACTTTTGTACTTAAACAACCACGATCGATCAGTAGAGGCTGCTAACGCGGGCGGGATTGGGTGTCCGATGAAAGGGCTTCCCAATACGCACCCTGATGTGACCATAATTAGCGCATATTTAGCCCCTGAATTAGCCTTGTTCCCATGCTTTTTAGTGCATATTTGGGTCATTTATTATCTTTAGTTCTTTGTTTTGCATATTCTTTGAGATTTTGATCCCTTGGTAGGAAAGGAGTAAGAATCTTGCATTTTCATGGCAAAACAAGACTAAATTGATCGAATCCAATGACCAAGCATCAAGGAGAGACAAGATTAGAAAGCCTTTGTACATATGATAGTAGATGAGCAATGTTGAGAAAGGATCCTTGAGTCCCCAAGGAAATCCTCAAGGAATTTCATGAAGAAAAGGGAAGAAAAGAAGAAGAATTTGTGCTGAGCTACAATCCGAGCGGATTGTCTCCAATGCGCCCGTCTCTTCACAGCAGAATCCGAGCGGTTTCCTCCAAAGACGCTCGGATTACACCGCCAGAATCCGCCCGGATTCCCTCGAATCCGCTCGTCTTCCACCACCAGAATCCGCCCGTCCCGACCCCAATACGCCCGGATTCCTCTACAGCACGATTTCCTCTTCTCCAAGTTAAAAAGAAAGAAGCCCTTCCTTCGGAAAATACCGGCTCCTCCCTGCTCAATATAAAAAGTGTAATTACTAGTTTAGCCCTTAGTTAACCCTAATGCATCCTCCCTAATTTCCACTATAAATACCCCATTAGTCTAATTAGAGGAGCATGTTCTTCTTATCAATAATTAGAGTAGTTAATATCAATCAAATCTCTCTTTAGTTTTGTAATCAACAATTAACCAAGTTCTAATACAAGTTTTATTTCCTTAAATCTCTCTTTTTTTCATCCTTTATTTTGGGTAATTGAAGATTATTTGGGTTATTGTTGGGAGATTGACAACCTCTCAATCAAGCATCAAGTACTTCTTTTATCTTTGCTTTATTATTGGAATCATTAGTAGGTATAATTCTCTTAATCCCTTTTTAATTATTGTTAATTACTTTCATTTATTCATCATGTTTCATATTGTTGGTATAATTGACAACCTTGCTAGCATGATCAACATGATAATGAGTGAGTAGTCTCTTAGCTAGGGTTAATGGGTGATTAGGGGAAACCAACATGGGGAATGATTCATGCTTAAATTAATATGCTTTCATGTTTTATTTGCTTGCTTGTTTTGATCTCAACTCATGCACATGTTATATTTGATGAAATGCTAAGCCTATGAATCCTTGCATTTACCACCATCTCCTACCTTTTCAATGAGACTTGTAAGACATAACCCAACTCGAGTCTCATTAGACCATGCATGTTGTTGAGTAGGGAAGACTAAGTCGACTTGTAGGTGTTGTACAATCTAATCGATTCGGCTCCGGGACCCAAACTTTCCTAGGATTGTAAGATATAACCCAACTCAATCCATCACAACAATAATTGCTTGCTTATAATTTGAGAACATGTTTGTATGATCAATTCCCATGATTCCCCTATGATCCCATGACACCCTAGTGCTTTTTAATCAATTGTTTACACCCCTTTTAATTCATCTTGCTAGTTTATTTTCATTGCTATTTTAGTTAGTGACCTTCTACATCAACCCAATTTGTGACACCCCTAAGACACCACTAGTTTCAATAGAAATCTCATTTCAATCCCCGTCCCTTGGGATCCGACCTTTACTTGCCCCTTTACTAATAGTAGAGTTGTTTGTGAAGTTATAAATTGTGTTTTGATTCGGACGTCATCCAACGACCACACCTTTAATTGTGAACACGAAACGGACCGATCAAAAATGGCGCCGTTGCCGGGGACGGTGTTTGTTTGATTTAGATTTCCTTTTTATTGTTATTAGTTGTGTCTTTCTTCGCCTTGGGGAAGTAAAATTCCTCAAGGTTTGTTCTAATTGTTTTCGAGTTGTTTGATATTTTGCATGTCTAGAAGGTCACAATGTGATTTGTTACCTTTTGACCGTGAAATTGAAAGAACCTTGACAAACAATAGGAGACTTGTTAGGAGGAATTTAAGAGGTATTAGTGAAGTTGTTCAACCAAATATTGAGTTCACCAACCCTTTCGCAATAGAAGGAGAGGAGAACCCGTTACACAATACCCCACAAAATCAACCAACAATGCCTAAATTCTCCTCACACTCCGTACCCACCGAGGAGAACCTACCCAATGGTACTTCTACACCGCAACATCTAACCGGAAATTTTATTGCCAAATCCGCCTTCATCCAATTAGTTGAAAGGAGCTAATTTGGGGGGATGCCTAGTGAAGACCCTCATTCTCATATGGAAACCTTTTGCGACTATTGTGATGCAATCTCTCAAACGGGTGTGACTCAAGGCCAAATTAGATGGGTCTTATTTCCTTTTTCTCTAATCGCCACCGCGAAGCAATGGTTGAAGGGCCTTGACAAGGCCACCCTCGGAATAGATTCTTGGAAGAAGTTGGCTCTAGCTTTCTATAAAAAATTCTACCCACCGGAAAAGACTAACATGCTAAGAGCTCAAATCACGGGTTTTAAGCAAAGGGATGAAGAATCTTTGTATGAAGCTTGGGAGCAGTTCAAGGGAATTTGTAGCTCATGTCCTCACCATGGACTTAGCTAATGGTTCTTGGTACAACAATTTTGGAATGGTTTATATGAGGATTCAAGGAACATTCTCAACATGGGATCAAATGGAATGTTCACCGAAGTTGATGACAATCAAACATGGAACAAGATTGGGGAAATGGCGGTCCATAACTCACAATATAGTGGACCTCGCAAGGCTACTAGAGGAGGAAAGCATGAAGTGGACTCCGTTACTCAATTGGGTGCTCAACTTAGTGCTCATATTGACACAATCAATTTGAAGTTTGAAAAAGCTATGGCTAGACTTGAAGAAGTCTCAAAATCACCAAAGCATCATGTTAATGCCATGACGGCATCCTCATCAATCCCAAGTGGGATATGTGAGAATTGTGGAACTTTGGGACATGACCAAGGTGAATGTAGGGGAACAAATAAACAACTGAATGCTTTCCAAGCATACACGAGTGGTACCCCTTATTCCAACTATTACAATGAAAACACCAAATTCCATCCAAATCTCTCATACAAAAGCCAAAATGTTCAAAACCCTCAAACAACATACACTCCACCACCCATGAGAAACCAAAATCAAAGACCCTTTTACAATCAAACCCAAGGTTACCAAAATCAAAATCCATACAATCACCAAAATGACCAAGGTTTTGATGTCCAAAAAGCGGTCCTCCAAATGCAAAAGAATCAACAAGAATTTTTCACTTAAATGCAACAAGATAGCCAAGCAAAGGAAACCACCATCAACAACATCCTAGCTCACACCAAGATGTTGGAAACACAATTGACTTAACTAGCATCTTCAAGCTCATAAAGACAAAAGGGGCAATTACCACCTCAAAGTAATCCCCCTAGATATGAAACGGGTAGTGTCAGTCACTTGAGAAGTGGTACTAGGTATGAAGCACCGAAGAAGCAAGTTGAGGATGAAGTTGTGGAAACTAGTGACAAGGAAGAAATTGTGTAAAACTCCAAAGATGGAGAATCATCAAAAGAAGAAAGTTCAAAGAAAAATGAAGACAAGGTCAAGGAGAAGGAGCCCATTGTGATTAGACTTCCTTTTCCAAGTCGTCAAGCCAAGCCCAAATTTGATGATCAACTTGGAAAGTTCATGGAAATTGTGAAGAATTTGGAAGTCTCGATTCCTTTCACGGAATTAATCAATCACGTGCCGACTTATGCGAAATACATGAAAGATATCCTCACAAAGAAGAAGTCAATCCGGAAACTTGAGACTATCGCCTTCACTAAGGTGAGTAGTGCAATACTTCAAGGGAGTTCACCTCTAAAGCTAAAGGATTCGGGAAGCTTCTCAATACCGTGTACCATTGGCGACACAACGATAAACAAAGCCTTATATGATCTAGGGGCTAGTGTGAGTGTCATGCCATACTCGGTGAGTAAAAGGTTGGGGATGGGAGAGCTTAAATGCACCAACATCACACTCCAAATGGCCGATAGATCGACGAAGACACCATTAGGGATATGGGAAGATGTCCCCGTAAGAATTGGGAAGTTTTTCATCCCGGTGGACTTTGTCATTGTTGATATGGAGGAAGATTCCAACATTCCAATCATTCTAGGAAGACCTTTCCTACACACCGCGGGTGCGGTGATTGATGTGAAACATGGTGAGCTCACTCTAGAAGTGGGAGATGAAAGCATAACCTTTAATCTTGACAAGACTATGAGAGCTCCTCGTTTGCATGAACCATGTTTCATGATTGATCATTATAGCCGAAAGGATGAAAGGAAGAAATCGGAACTCCAATGGAAGAAAAAAATTGAAGATGTTCCATTCAAAGAGCAAGTGAATTGCGACAATGAGAGCTTGCAAAGCTCATCAAAATCAACCAAAGAAGAAGAGAATGGCCTCATTGGCCAAGAGAAGAATTTGGGAGAGTTGTCTCCATCAAATCAAGAAATTTTCAATGATCAACTTAATGGAGTTTGTGGTCTTTGGGACGACGAATTTGAAGGGATTTTTAATCCCTACATTGGTAATGCCATCGATCAAGACCAACGACAAGGGCAAAGGACTATTGAAGACCTTTACCATGATAATGAACAAGCTTTTGATTACTTTTTCAAGGTGTTGAGCAACATCAACAACACCTTGAACATGCCCCCTTGACATCTCATCAAGAATGAGAGTTCGGTGGAGTCCTCCCTAAACCACCATTTGTAAATATTTCTAACTCCCTAACTCGCATTTCAATTCTTGTATTGTATTTTTGTCATCTTTGGATTTATTTTATTTACTTTGATCAAGATATTTGTTATGTTTGAGAGAAGTGAGGGAGGGACTAACAATTTCAATTGATGTGTAGTGCTTTACCTTAGTGTGGGGATGACAATTGCCTAGGCTATCCATGCCTTAGTAGTGCCACCACAATGGAGAACACAAGATTTGAAGAAGAATAGAAGAATGGTAAGGGAAATGCATTATACGCGGATGGAACTGAATCCGGGTACAAAAGGGTACAATCCGAGCGGATTCAAGAGAATCCGCCCGTCTTCATGCAATCCGAGCGTACTGGGTTGAAGACGCACGTCCCTATGAGATGCAATTTTGAAATATTTTTGACTGTAAGAGAATCCGGGCGTCCTGAGCAGCAATCTGCCCGTCTCTGCAAATCCGTCCGTGTTGGATAGAAGACGCCCGTCTTCTCTGCTAAGGAAAACAAAAAAAAATTTCCTGGACTCAAATCCGTCCGTCTTCAAGAGAATCCGGCCGTCCCGTATCAACCAAATCCGAGCGTCTTCTCTCGAATACGCCCGTCTTTAGGCGAGTTTTATCAAGCCCAGGAAGAGCAGAATCCGCCCGTATTGGACAGAATCCGCACGGATTGCCCCTGCAGTTCGAAAATTTCGGTCTTTATAAAACCCCTCCCACCTTCATTCATTCATTCATTCATTCATTCATAACACTACTTCAAAACATCAAAACCCTCGTCCTCTCCATCACAAAAACAAAATCCCTCAACAACATTCACCAAAATCAAATCAAATCATCCTTTCAACAACAAATTAATCACTCCTTCTTCAATAAAAATCTAAACCAAGCACAAAATCTTCAACCTTTGAGTCGATTTTTGAATTCATAGAGGCAAAGCCTTTCACCTTTAAATCGATTTGGGTACACTACAAATTGAAGATTTTTCATTATTTTCTTGGCTAATTCATCAATGACAATAACTAAGGGAGCAACAAAGGCAACAAAGGCAACAAAGGCACCAAAGACACTTTCACAAAGGCAAAAGGCTCTTCAAGTAAAGAAAGCATTGGCTATGGTGGTAGCAACACCAAACATGGAAGTGCAACAACAACAACCTTCTATGGGAGCAACAACATCTTCTACTCCGGAAATCGATCAACTTTTGCATTATCCGGAGGTAACTTTTATTTCCGAAACCCATAGAAATACTTTTGCCAAGTTTGCTAGGAAATCATTTCAATCCACCAAATTTATTTGTGAAGACACCTTGGGAAAGTTGGGTGTCCTTGAGCAAACTAGAGCCTTTTTCAAAGCCATGGGGTTAGAGAAATTATTTGAATCAAAAGAGTTGACATACCCCTCCCTTACCTTGGAATTTTTGAGTTCTTTGAAAGTCACCAAAGTTGAGAGTAGGGAGAATCTCGAGTTTCGTCTAGCTAATGTTAGTAGACGCATTTCCTTTAGGGAATTGGGTGGAATCTTGGGTCTTAGTGATGAACCGAGTTATTTTAAGAATTATGGTAAGTATGACCCCGACCCTCTTTTGGAGGCAATTTTCGGGAGGAAATTTGAGGACTTTCATGCGAGTCGTGCTCTTTTAGTCCACCATCCGGGCATAAGAGTATGGCACAAGGTCATGGGAAACACCATTATTGCAAGGAAAGATACCAACCATTTCACCAAACTTGATTCTATTCTCCTTGAATCGGCTTTGAACATTGGAAGAGTACACACCAAGCCTTACAATTCTTTGAGGCTCTTGGTAGATAGATGGCTCAACATTGATCGTGGGAAGAAGGGCACTACCGTTATTGTCAATGGCGGCTAAGTCACTATCCTAGCTAAGTACTTTGATCCTAACTTCAATAAGGATAACAAGTATAAAGCAAAGGAGGGTGGTCATCTTGTTGATTTGCATACTATGATACACAAGTACAAGTGGGTTGCCCATAACCCCCTTGACACTAAGTATGGATGGCTCACTAGTGAAGCTAGATCGTTCGCTTTGCCTTCAAAGATTTGTCGTCTAAGTGTCCACCGGACCAATTATCTACTTCCCCTTTCTAAAGAGGCCGAGTATATTATTCAACAACAAAAGGGTGAACTTGAAATGCCCTCCTCTTCCATTGTCATACCACCTTACCCCTTTGAGTATCAAGAGTTCAAGCCGGATGGAGTTGAAGCTAGAAATGATTATTTGACTCTTCTCATGCAAGCAATGCACAAGCAAGCCTTTGAGGATCGAAAAAATGCTTACTTGGCTCAATATCCACCCCTCCTACACTTAGCTAGGCAAGGACTACTCAATCCATCGTGTCCTTTGCCTAGTTGGGCGGATAGAGAAGTCCTATTTCCGGGTGCATCTAGGGTCGTTTTGGGTGACAATGAGGTTGTTGGTAATGAAGAAGTTGATGATAACATTGGTGAAGAAGCAAGTGAAGAAGGAGGAGAGGATGGTGAAGAAGATGATGAGCAAGATAAGGAAGAAAGTGATGAAGCAAATGAAGAGGGAAGTGGCAATGTGACGACTTCTAATGAGGAAAGTGATGGTGATAACATGATGGAAGATTAGCAAGCCTTGGAGGCTCATACCCTCTCATGGTTTGTCTATTTCTCTCTTTGTTTTTATTATTATTCTTGATCATTGTTGGAGTAGTCCTAGCACCATAGAGGACTCACACCTCGGTACCATTGAGGTGTTCTCATTTTATTGTTCCTATTTTCAAAATCCAAAATGACAACTTAGCTTCATGCATTGCATAGTGTGTGCATGAACTACACCCATCCTTGGACATTAGCAATAGTGTCTCACTCGGTTTGGGGAAGTTAATGCATACACAACGGGAGGTAATTTAAATTATCCTCTCCGTCATAACAAAAACCATGCATCATGTAGTATAGCTTAGTGTAGATTGCATTTAGCATAGAAATCATGCATCATCTTTGCATAATTTCCATCATTTTGGCCATAGAGGACAATGCCCATATTAGTGTGGGGATGGGAATTTTAACATTTAACTCTTATTCAAAAATCCAAAAAAATTGAAAAATTTCGAAAATCATAAAAATTTGAAAATTGAAAACCCAAAAACATGTTTATTTCCTTTTGTAGTCTTGTATATATATTGTTTTGTATATATTGTGTTTGTTCTATCCTTGTTCACATTGATCGACTACGCCACATCCGAGACATGAGGATAATGAAGACCGCATGGTATGATCTTTCCAATCTCCTTTTTCCTCTTTATGTTGATGACTATGTGGCTTTATTTTGATTGATGCGGTATAACAATGTGAACTTAGGACATGCATTTAGTTTATATGTCATATTAGTTGATAGAATCACTTGCATTAGGATGTTTATATTAGTTGCATCATGGCATGTAGTTGTATGTTAGAAATGTTTTGAAAATGCCTAATTAGGAACTTTGACAAGAGCAACTAAGCCATTACAAATACTTGTTCAACTTAAGACTTTGCCTACTAGAATGGTTGTAAAACACCCTAGATAGTGTCATACTAGTGTCTTTTGACCCATGACCCAAGGCCTAGTCAAGGG
This sequence comes from Silene latifolia, assembly GCF_048544455.1. NCBI lineage: Eukaryota > Viridiplantae > Streptophyta > Magnoliopsida > Caryophyllales > Caryophyllaceae > Silene > Silene latifolia. The sequence goes on from NC_133527.1 coordinate 98,086,620, forward strand.
TTTGCATGTGAGTCACCTATCCAACCCCGTGATGTGATGTGGACTTGGTTAACTTGTCTAGGTGACCTTGATTGACCTTGTGGTAAGGCAACCCAAAAATATTTTCTATCAATAAGCTTGAAGTGCTCATTTCAAAGAATTTTGTCATGTGGAAGTAATTTAATGCCAAGGAAACCTCAAATGTTATGAATTGTTGAATGTTGAGAAACTTAAGTTGTTTTGATGGAGGCGTACCACTTCGATGTGCTTTGGTGCGGGATCCATTGAATTGGGCCCCCACACGGTTTTGAATTCGGCCGCCCAGAGACAGAGTGACTATCACCCCGAAAAGCTATTGTCTAGAGGTTAACCGGTTGCCTAATAAGCGATTAGCGAAAGCAAAGGACACTAGCCCGGAAGGGACAAACCCCATCTTAAATTTTTGAAATGTGAAAGTGAAATGAGGACAATTTTGAATACTAGTCATATCCACCCATTGTGTATAAATATTTGAGCATTTCATTCCCAAAAAGCCTTTTGTCAAGCCACTTGGTCGAGCTTGGGACGATCCATGACCTTTAATTTTGTAGAGAATTCGAGACTTGTCATGTCATATGCTACTAGCATCATAGGGATCATCATTCCACCACCATCCGATCGCTCTTGACGAAAGCATTTGGAAATTGAGGACGAAAGTAGTCTAGTTTAACACCATTTGGAGGTGATTTAGTGCCATCCTTTTAGCCTTAGTAATTTGTCGAACTAGTATTTGTGAAGGATTACATGCTCTTAAATTTGTTCCTCTTTATTGCCTCCGCCACTTGATGAGGAAGTGGCTATTCTTTTGTAGATGCATCCATTATGTGATTTTGTGTGCTAAATGTTTGGATGTGTCGCCATTTTGGCAAGACCCACCTTGCCTTGCAAGAAGACATCCTACCTCATGGTTGTCTTGTTGTGAGTTGAAGGGGCGGAGTGAGACCCGCTAATTGTCTCATATCGGCTATATTATTAGGATAGGTTAGTATTAGTCCTAGTCTTTGTCACCTCTTTACTCGGGACGAGCAAAGGTTCGGTTTGGGGATATTTGATGTGACCATAATTAGCGCATATTTAGCCCCCGAATTAGCCTTGTTCCCATGCTTTTTAGTACATATTTGGGTCATTTATTATCTTTAGTTCTTTGTTTTGCATATTCTTTGAGATTTTGATCCCTTGGTAGGAAAGGAGTAAGAATCTTGCATTTTCATGGCAAAACAAGACTAAATTGATCGAATCCAATGACCAAGCATCAAGGAAAGACAAGATTAGAAGGCCTTTGTACATATTATAGTAGATGAGCAATGTTGAGAAAGGATCCTTGAGTCCCCAAGGAAATACCCAAGGAATTTCATGAAGAAAAGGGAAGAAAAGAAGAAGAATTTGTGCTAAGCTACAATCCGAGCGCATTGTCTCCAATCCGCCCGTCTCCTCACAGCACAATCCGAGCGGTTTCCTCCAAAGACGCTCGGATTGCACCGCCAGAATCCGCCCGGATTCCCTCGAATCCGCTCGTCTTCCACCACCAGAATCCGCCCGTCCCGACCCCAATACGCCCGGATTCCTCTACAGCACGATTTCCTCTTCTCCAAGTTAAAAAGAAAGAAGCCCTTCCTTCGGAAAATACCGGCTCCTCCCTGCTCAATCTAAAAAGTGTAATTACTAGTTTAGCCCTTAGTTAACCCTAATGTATCCTCCCTAATTTCCACTATAAATACCCCATTAGTCTAATTAGAGGAGCATGTTCTTCTTATCAATAATTAGAGTAGTTAATATCAATCAAATCTCTCTTTAGTTTTGTAATCAACAATTAACCAAGTTCTAATACAAATTTTATTTCCTTAAATCTCTCTTTTGTTCATCCTTTATTTTGGGTAATTGAAGATTATTTGGGTTATTGTTGGGAGATTGACAACCTCTCAATCAAGCATCAAGTACTTCTTTTATCTTTGCTTTATTATTGGAATCATTAGTAGGTATAATTCTCTTAATCCCTTTTTAATTATTGTTAATTACTTTCATTTATTCATCATGTTTCATATTGTTGGTATGATTGACAACCTTGCTAGCATGATCAACATGATAATGAGTGAGTAATCTCTTAGCTAGGGTTAATGGGTGATTAGGGGAAACCAACATGGGGAATGATTCATGCTTAAATTAATATGCTTTCATGTTTTATTTGCTTGCTTGTTTTGATCTCAACTCTTGCACATGTTATATTTGATGAAATGCTAAGCCTATGAATCCTTTCATCTACCACCATCTCCTACCTTTTCAATGAGACTTTTAAGACATAACCCAACTCGAGTCTCATTAGACCATGCATGTTGTTGAGTAGGGAAGACTAAGTCGACTTGTAGGTGTTGTGCAATCTAATCGATTCGGCTCCGGGACCCAAACTTTCCTAGGATTGTAAGATATAACCCAACTCAATCCATCACAACAATAATTGCTTGCTTATAATTTGAGAACATGTTTGTATGATCAATTCCCATGATTCCCCTATGATCCCATGACACCCTGGTGCTTTTTAATCAATTGTTTACACCCCTTTTAATTCATCTTGCTAGTTTATTTTCATTGCTATTTTAGTTAGTGACCTTCTACATCAACCCAATTTATGACACCCCTAAGACACCACTAGTTTCAATAGAAATCTCATTTCAATTCCCGTCCCTTGGGATCCGACCTTTGCTTGCCCCTTTACTAATTGTAGAGTTGTTTGTGAAGTTATAAATTGTGTTTTGATTCGGACGTGATCCAACGACCACACCTTTAATTGTGAACACGAATCGGACCGATCACACCCTCACCCCTTACTCAGAACCTTTGGATAGTGGATGGCCTTATCCAGGGCGTACGAGAGTCATTTTAGGCATAGATTGCTAAAAGGGGGACGAGTCCTTATCTTTAGTACCTATGTCAAGCACCGCTTTTTGCCTTGTTTGACCTAGGTATAAAGTGGATTCGAACGGGTTCCAAGCATCCGACAAATGCTTGGTGGCGACTCCGAACATCTCTGCATCATTTCGAGACCTTTGCCAAGATGAAACCGACCGATCTAAAGCGATCCAGTTGAAAGCATTTTTACGTCACCGAGCGAGGCTTTTAAAAGACCGCTGCATGTCCACAGATTGGCTTGGCGTGCAGGTGGCTCGTGACTACGAACCTGAAGGCGGCATTGCACCCGCAGGCCAGCTCTTGGCCCATGTCCACAGTTTGAACCCGTCTTGATTTGAAAAAGTCGTTTAGACCGCTTTTGTGTTGATGTGAAGAACAAGACTTGAATAATCATCATTATTTTGACAATATTCGATGTCGGGTTCTGTTTTGCAAGTTTGACATGAGTAGTTTTGAAAATGATGATGAACTAGTTGTTTTAAGTTCATTTGTTTTTAATTAGTCAATGTTTATCATCGTACTCGGGTTAAATACGACATGGTATGTAGAACCAAGGATGATCTTATATTTATGACTAATGCATTTGTTTTTAAAGTGTAAAGAAATGAAATAAAAGGTTTTAAAATGCCTTTTAAGATGTAATTAACCAAATATTATCACCGAAATACGGATTAAACCATCATGGTATTAGGAACCAAGGGTGAAGAATGTTTTATGGCTAAATGTTTGTCGTAAAAAAAATGATTTGAAATATATGAAATGGTAAAAACCGATTATAAACATGAAAACAAAAGAGGAAGAAGAGACCAAACACGGTTGGATTAAGGCCCGAGGGGGCCTTTAGGCGCGAGTCTGTCTGCTTTACAAGCAGCCCCTGTCCCGGCCAAAAATCAGGTTTTGGCTCATTTATCCCATATTTGGACCATGTTATGCATGTTTTAGCATGTTATAGTCATGAAACAAATGAAAAACATGATAGAAGAGGATTTTTACACCCTCATACTTACATGCTAGGCTTGAGACGAGAAATCGACGAAAGTGTATCAACTTGTTTGCTCGGAAAACTCGGTTTGAAAACCGTTTTTGTAATGTAAAAGAGTGTTTTAAGTTTAGTGATGGCAGAGTTGGTCGAGATGGTCGGTCAAGTGATTTAATGCACGATGACAGTACCAAACAATGTGTAAGGCTTGTGTTTTCGATCGGTAGGTCGGAAACACGTGTCGGTTTGTGACTTGAGAAGTCGAGTCCAGAATTTTAAGGGAGAAATGAGGGGGCGGACACTCGCGTAAGGTATTATGGTGTGTGATGGTGGGTATTTATAGAGAAATGGGTGGTTGTGTGCGTTTTGAGCGACATGGCCGCATGGGCTGCTTGAAGAGGCACGCGTCAATTCGCGGGTCTTCGACGTGTCTTGTCATTATCATGCAATTGTAATCATGATTTGTTCTATCCTATGTTTTGGATGAACTTGATTTGTACTTGACCATGAGGTATTCCGGGAAATTCTTAACATGGAATTCTTAAAAGGTTTGTTTTTTGTGTTTGACTCGATTTGACTCGTTCTTGGAGCCGGGATTTTAATTTTGAGTCGATATTTGGTCTGGTGTCGGTTTTGACTCTAGTTAGTGTCATTGCGACCCCGTCATCATGCATTAAACACTCCAGATTCTTTTGAAAAGTTTTGAAATGTTTTATGTTCGAAATTGTTTTAAGTTTTCCGACGTATAGTTGTACAAAACTGTCGATCAAACGCTGCGATTTCTAAGCATGTTGTAGACCGATAAACATCGGGTGTTTGTTGGAGACTCGACATATACTGGGTATCTACAGAGCCCTCACTTTGACTGAGGCATGGATAGGGCGAAAGTCAAAGTACAGCCCCCAGGTCAATTGAAGATTACAACCTGGTGACCGAAGCGACGTCGAGGCGGCTCGAAAGAATTCGGGGCAAGGACCTGCCATCGGGAAGGGTGACGTCAAGGAGACTCGGGGGTAGGAGTCAAGGGCCTGTAGTCGGAAACAGTTTAGAGTCTGTCGACTGTCCATGCGGGTCGTTTAAAGTCCGTTAGGCTACGTACAAAGGCTTGTCAGCCATAATAAGGAGTCATACCTGAGGCATCTTCGGGATATGTCCTTGAGTCATTTTTTGTTTGCGGACAAAGGCTCGCCAGACGTGTTGCGGATATGAAGGGGCTCGCCAGCCGCGTTGCGGATATAAAGAGGCTCGCCAGCCGCGTTGCGGATATGAAGGGGCTCGCTAGCCGCGTTGAATGTGATGCGTTTTGAGACTCGTCAGCCATGTTGATTGTCGATTGATCGACTGTGGGAAATAGCCGCGTTGGACGGGCCTACTTCGAGAAGTTGTTTCAGTTAGCGGGCTCCGCGGAGGGGGGGGCTCCGATATCCTGTTGGGGAATTTCGTGTTTATATTGAATGTTGGTGGCGCCGGAAAGGGATAGGCTCGTGAACCTGGCTCCCGTGGTCGGTAGCGATTTTGAAACTCGAACAGAGATAGCGGTTTTCATCGCCGTTTGTTTTGTAGAAAAAGGACAGATGTGTATTCTGTCGTCTGATGTGTGTTTGGGGATGACGATTTTAATTTCGTCCTCTCACGATTTGAGATTTGTGAAGGGTAGTGAATTTCACTATCCCTTTTGAAGGTTCGACTGTTTTTAATGCCGCTTGTTAGAATTTGTGAGCGCTGTTGAAATTTTTTTGAGAATAGCGAATTTGAACTCCACAATTGATTCAGTTTTTCTGTGTTTTTTTGAAGACGGCGGCTCTTAATACCGTCGTTTGAAATTTGTGAAATTAGCGGTTTTGAATTTCACTATTTGTTTTTTTGTTCGAAGAAGGTGACGGTTTTTAATGCCGTCGTTTGAATTGAGAAAGTAGCGGATTTAAATTTTGCTATTTTATTTATTTTTTTTTAAAAAGATGACGGTTTTTAATGTTGTCGTTGAAATTTGTAAAAACAGCGAATTTGAATTTCACTATTTGATTTTGTAAAATGACGGTTTTTAATGCCGTCGTTGAAATTTAGAAAATAGCGAATTTGAATTTCACTATTTGTTTTTTTAAAATGACGGTTTTTAATGCAGTCGTTGAAATTGAGAAAATAGCGAATTTGAATTTCACTATTTGTTTTTGTAAATTGACGGCTTTTAATGTCGTCCTTGAATAATTGAAATTTGTGTGGAAATTGGGTCAAAGCCCAAAATTTCGCTGAATGAAGCAGGGAATGCCTCATTGAGGCGCGAGCACATCTGCGAAGGAAGGGAGCTTCCCTGTTTACGTAAAAAGACGTGAGAATCAGGACGATCCCATTTCACTTCGTCTTCTTCGCCAAAGCTCTCAAAAACACGATAAATCGCCATTTTTGATCCCGTCTTTTGCTTGTCTTTGTGCCCTTATCATCATGTCATCTCAAGGTATGTAAATCCTCTTGAATCCATTTGAATTTGTTTGTCTTTTTGTTGATTGAATTAGGGCGAAACCCTAGCCTTTCGAAAATTGATTTGGGCGTTTTTGATTAGCCCATTTTCGAGTGAAATTGATGATTACATTAGGTTAGAAACCTGTTTAGGAGTATAAGGGTGCTTTTAGTTTGCATTTGGGTCCCCGTTCCCTATGCTCGAAAACGTGAATGAGACGATGAAACCGTCTCATTTCACAATGCCAAGTTTGTTTGCTTCAGTTGTGTGCCCCACTAGGTTACTGTAGTCGGGGAAGACCGTGTTTGCCATATTGAACCTTCGTCGGGTGTTGTGGGCAAAATTTTGAATTTTTGCCTTTTGCGACGGTCTTATGTCTGTCGAAATGAGCGTCCGTTTGAGCTCAATTTGAGCCAGTTTGTCTTGAAACGGACCTTAACGGTAGTTTAGGTCATTTTGGAACGTGATTAGATCACATTGTTTTGTGGTGGTTATATTTTGAAATTTTTGACCTGTTTATGCCCGAATTGGCGTAAAATTGCGTTTCTGAGCTCTGAAAAATACCTAAATGCGTCGGGAATTTTTGTTGTTGTTTTGTGGGCCTTGTGTGGGCTTTGAAGTGTTGGGTGGTTTTTGAAAAAAAAATTGTTGTTTTGACTCGTCTTTTGCTTGAAAAGAAGGGCGAGTCGTTTTTGTGCGTTCTTGTGAAATGTTTTGTGTTTTTTTGTTGGTTGGGTTTCGGGCGGGTTTGCCCTGGTTTTTGTTTTGCATTTGCAGGTGTATTTTTTAGATTTGTCAATTTTGCGCCGTCGTAATGCCGAAATTTCGGGTGACATTTTTGGTATTGTCCTGGTTGCAAGAGAGTGTTCTTGGCCCACTGGGTTAGTTGCTGAGGCCCTAGAGGAAGAGGATGATCCTGGAGGAGGAGAGACAGTTGTTGTCTTGTCCTTGTCGAGTTGTGTTTCTCCCTAGCGGCCTTTGTCCAGCCTTTGATCGAGTATCGATCATTGGCTGTTGTCTGTAGAGGTTCGGACGCCAGATGATTGGGGGTCAAGACGAGTGCATTGTTCTACATTGTCGTCTTCGATAGTCGTTGAGTTCAGAAGATTTAGGGTCAACATCGGGGAGACGCCCTATGTCATGGTTCCTTTTTATCGCCGAATTCCGACGATTGGGGGTCAACGTCGGGATGATGCACTGAGTCACAATTCCTAATTGTCATGTCGTCTGAAATCTGCCTGACATTGTTTCCCTTTTTGTTACGGTGTAGGAAGGAGGTATTACCGTCATGGTAACCACCTCTGGTTCCATTGTTACTCCTTTGTTTTCCGTGTTGCTCCTTTTCTTTTCCGATCGGAAGGATAAGGAGTGCTTAGTTCGATAGGTGGCAGATAGCCCCCAGTTCGTTGTTTTTAGGCTAGTGTATGTATGATAGATACCTGTACTGGATCCTGTTTGTATGGTCAGACGTTTATATCAAATGTGTGTCGATATATTTTGTGTGAGGCGGTTTGTATATATGTGTTTTTGAATTGTGGTTTATTTGTGTAACACCCCCATACTCCAAGTGCCTTACCAGGACCACCCAGGTATAAGGACGTTACCATCTCGGTTACCCGAGGCAATGATAATCAAATAAACAATAATGAAACAATATTTAAATAGTAATACTTTAGCGAAAGGTTACAATCCAAAAACCAAACCAAATACTAAAACATGTTCTCAAAACGGCTGTCTACTGAACTAACTGAAATGTATATGAAAACTACTAAGCTACAGTGGAAGACTTCTATCATCAGATCGTGGCAATCCCAGCTATCCCAGTACTCATGTCATACCTGCTCAATATCTGCTCACCATCCCCGAATGGATCACCGCAGGTTTTAAAACATTAACCGGGGTCAGTACTATTTACACAAGTGACATAATCAACAATACAGTAACCAACACAACTCAAACAATTATACACGATCAAGCACTCCACTCCATCTCCGTCACCGACTGTCCACTGGACCAGCCCTGCCAGTGGGGGACCGCAGCCGTTCCCACCTAAGCCCCGCTCATCATACCGAGCGATAACCCTGTCCCATTAATGTGCACATCCCCTTCCGTGGCGGGTTCCACGAAGGGCGAAACTAGGGCGTGAAGCCACTCCCGCAAGTGACTCCACTCACCGCCGAACGCATCTCGAGAACCACAGACAAACAATCACAATCACAATCACAACATCGTCTGAATCAACCAATTATACTAATTACAACACAACACCACATCACATGTAAGTAATACTGAGTAGGAAAACCCTACCTGGAAAGCACAATAGTCAGACGATCTCACAGCTGAAGTCAAAAAGCTTCCTCTACGAATTCTCCTCCTAATTATACAAGCACATAATTACTACTATGCACATAACACAACAAAATCCTCAATTCCCAATATTAGGGTTTAACTAACTTTGACGAAATATAATAAAAACGGTATAAAGGTCTTACCCTCGACGCAAGGATTACAACGATGTAAAGACAAGTGAAATACGACCTTCCAAGCTCCGGGATTTGTTAACAATGCGATTAAGGTGATGAACGTAGTTTGCTTTCTCTTCTCAAAGTGATTTAGGTTTTAGAAAAGTGATTAGAATGAATGACGAAAAGATTATATACCTTAATCGCATAATTAACAAAACCCGAGAAAACAACCCCCGTAAACCGGCTACTCGATCGAGTAGCCATGGTACTCGATCGAGTATCCCCCCTACTCGATCGAGTATCGCAGTTACTCGATCGAGTACCCAACAGGTCAGAAACTATTTTATTTCGCAAAACTCCCTTACTCGACAGAGTAAGGCCTACTCGATAGAGTACCCCAAGACTCATAAATACGGAGTATTACAGTCTTCCCTCCTTAAAAAGAACTTCGTCTCCGAAGTTCAAACCAACACAAACAAAGACTCACACTACAACACTCCCGACTCAACAATCGAAACAAACTCAACATAAAAAGGGTATAAAAACTCTTAAAACTCTTTGCGATCATCTTCTACCCCCCTAAAAGAAACAAGGTTACGTCCTCGTAACCAAACATACCTGATCAAAAAGGAAAGGGTAGCGCGCTCTCATGATCCCCTCTGCCTCCCATGTAGCTTCCTCTGTCTCGTGGTTAGACCAAAGGATCTTAAGCAAAACTGTCTCACCACTCCTAGTCGTCCTAACCTTCCGGTCAAGAATCTGCTTAGGTACCTCAAGATATGATAAAGACTCATCTAGTTCTATGCTCTCTGCCTCTAACACATGTGACGGGTCACTCACATACTTCCGCAGCTGCGATACATGAAACACATTATGCACTCTCTCTAAAGCAGCAGGTAAAGCCAGACGGTAAGCAACCTCCCCAACTCGCTCTAAGATCTCATAAGGACAGATGAACTTCTGACTCAGCTTGCCTTTCTTCCCAAATCTCATAACCCCACGCATAGGAGACACTTTCAGAAGAACCTTATCCCCAACCTGAAACTCTATATCCCGGCGATGTAGATCTGCATAACTCTTTTGTCTATCCTGAGCTGCTCTCATCCGTTCCCTGATCATCTTAATCTGTTCAACCATCTCATGTACCATCTCTGGTCCTAGAACCACTGCCTCAGCACTGTTGTCCCAACAAATCGGACTCCTGCATCTCCTCCCGTACAAAGCCTCAAACGGTGTCATGCCAATGCTAGAGTGGTAGCTGTTGTTGTAAGAAAACTCTATCAAATCCAACCTCTGTTCCCAGCTACCACCAAAGTCCATCACACAAGCTCGTAACATATCCTCAAGAGTTTTGATTGTTCTCTCAGTCTGACCGTCCGTCGCAGGATGAAAAGCTGTACTCATCTTCAAAGTTGTACCCAAAGATTCCTGCAACTCTTTCCAGAACCGTGATATAAACCTCGCATCTCTGTCAGACACTATGTCCTTAGGGACTCCATGTAAATTAAGCACATTCTTTCGATAAGCCATAGCCAATTGTGCTTTAGTCCATGTATCTTTCATTGGAACAAAGTGAGCTGACGTGGTCAGTCGATCCACTATCACCCATATCATGTTATTACCCTGTTGACTCTTTGGTAAACCCACGATAAAATCCATAGAAATGGATTCCCACTTCCACTCAGGTACCTCTAAAGACTGAATCTTACCTTGTGGTTGTCGCTGTGGACAGCGGGCCGCCCACGGGGGCGCTTGGTGAAGGGGCTCGAAAACAAGCGTTTGCATTTTGTATGGAGTCGCCACCAATTTTTATGATAAATTGGAACCGTTCGAATACCTCGTGCCATGTCAAGACACAAAGTAGTGACATGAACACTAAGCAATCGTTACCCTTAGCATTCTATGTCTAGAATGACTCTCGTGGATGCCAATGAACACGGGTGCTCACGGAGATCTGGAGTAAGGGGTGAGGGTACGTATTAGGAAGCTCTTTTGATCGAACACCTAATCCCGCCCGCCTCGATAGCGGCCTCTACTAATGATTAGGGAAGTTATTCGTACTTGATATACCGTCGGCTATATGCATGCAATGCAACATCCATAGATTAATCCTAGTATGTGAGAATTAGACTAAGTCGGTTGACATGTAATTAGCAAACAATTGGGTCGAAGTTGAGATTTAATGCTCATTTACATGTGAAGACATACAAATGATACAAAATACAATAATAATAATTATGAATTACAATAATTACATTGGAATAGGCGATTTATGTCGGAAATACCTTTAAAACGGATAATTTGAGAAAAGAAATAAGAAAATAAAATTACGACAGATCAAAAGGTGATAATACAGATATTAGTTGATTAATACGTAGCTAATTAAACTAGGTCAAGGCAGAACAGGAGTTCAGGGACAGAATTCACCGAACGAACAGCGCGCGAGAGTAACTGCGCCCTTTGGAAGAGGCGCGGCGATTCTTTGCGTCTGTTCCAAGGGTGAGTTCTGGCCGTGAAGCCGAATCGCAAACCGTTAATGTTATTTGTTAATTTTAAGGATTGATTTCGATATTAGACTCGGATGAAAGTGATTAATGAATTATTTACATATGATTGAGGTCATAAAACAAAAAAACATGGATGAGACTAAACAAGACAGATTAATTATGTGAAGGGTCGATGTTAATGAATGATTAATTAAACTAACTAACTAAACGAATTAGACTAAACATGATGAACGACGACGGATTAATGAACAAACAGGTGAAAATATACCAACGATGAATCCCAGAAACCCAACATGAACGAATTGAATCTCTAAAACTCGAATTGAATTTAATGACGAAAACCCGCAAATATTGATTATTTGGGATTTGAGTCGGATTTATGACGATTTAAACATGTTAATGATGATGGTTAATATACATATGAATTATTAAACTATCATGTGAACGAATTAATGACGAACAAAACAAAAGAAATAAATTTGATACGAATTACGAGGGGGAGGAAGAAGAAAAGAAGCAGGAACTGCGGCACCCTCACGAAGAGGCGCAGCAGGTGCTGCGCTCCTTCGAAGAGGCGCAGCGGTTGCTGCGTCTTTTCTCGACGTCTGTCTACTGGAAATCCGCAAAAAGGGTTTTAAAGACGGTTTTAGAAATCGGTTTTAATGAGGTACTTTCGACATAAACCTTACAATTTTTATACAATAATTAAAATACAATAAATAAAAGAGAGATTAATACACCCTCAGACTTACATGTTGACGGAACGAGATGAACTAAGAAGATCGATTAGTGATGCTCGACGAGAATGCAAGGAAAGAGTGCCCTCGAAAGAGGAAAACGATTTAACAAGTTGATTAATTAGATTGATTGAGTGTAGTGGTCAAATTGGTCGGTCATGCAACGGAGAGGCTGGTACCCGGAAAGATCCGAGCTTACGTGGTCGGAAGTCCAAGCACGTAGGCGCCAATTAGTAAGAACGAAGTCTAGAATGCAAAGGGAGAAGAGAAGGGCGGACACTCGCGTGAGAAATATGAGGAACGAAAGCTCCTATTTATACTAATCACGCGGAGGGAATAGGGTTTCGGAGACTCTTTGGAAGTGAATCTCGGAAAGATATGAAAAAGATACGTAAATCATGCAAAGAAGGGCCTGGGAAGAGGCGCAGCAGCCCATCGCGTCTCTTGGAAGAGGCGCAAAGACTGCTTCGTCTATTCCCGGAGGTTTCCTCCGCTAAGAAAGATTTCCGTGTTTAAGTTATGGTAGGACGGAATTAATTCGATTATCTTTAATATCTTATGTAAATATTACGGGATATTATTTGCCAAAAGATAAAATTTGAGAAATATGGAATAGAAATATCCGGAACATTCCAGAACATTCTGACTCGGGATTTAACAGTTATCAGAAAATGGAGACGGTTTTTGACCCGGACTCGAATGTACTCTAATTATCGCCAAAACGACCGTATCGGGACGTAGATGACATTTAAGAGGTTGACATTAATATTTGAGCAATCACTTGACGATAATCTTACGAACTGTCACAAATCGTTCCGCGAACCAAACATGCGGCCCAATCATCACCGGGTGGTTTGCGAGGGGCGCAGAAACGAGGTGTCTACAGAGCCCCCACTTTGACTGAGGCTTGGACAAGGCGAAAGTCAAAGTATAGCCATCAGGTCAATCGAAGATTACAACCTGACGACTATGGCGACGCAAGGCGGTTCAAGGGGTCTGAGCCAAGGACCTGTCGTCGGGAACATTTTAGAGTCTGTCGACTTCCGGGGAGGGTCGTTTAAAGTCCATTAGACTACGTAAGGAGGCTCGCCAGCCATAAGAAGAGATCATACCTGAGACTTCTTTCTCGAGATGCTTCCGGTAGTTGCGTAGGAGCTAAGGGTGAGCATGGGAGCTAAGGGTAAGCGTAGGAGCTAAGGGTAAGACCTAAAAGATATATAAGGATTGTGCTAGGGTGTGGGACCCTAAAGGAAAGCATCGACGGGAAGGAGGTAAAATATAAGTTCAACTTAAGGGGTAACCAAGGTTTAGGTGTAGGAACTCTAAGAAAAGGTGATCCTAAAGGAATATGATCCTAAAAGGAAAAGGCGATCCTAAACGAATATGATCCTAACCGGAAAAGGTTATCCTAAAGGAATATGATCCTAAAGGGTATAAGGTTAGGAAATCTAGGGAGTTTGGGAACTTAAAAGAAGCTAGGTGTGCGAACCTGGGTATATGAAACTAAAAGGGCGGCTGGTATGGGAACTTAAAGGCTTGTGAACCTAAGTGGAATTGGGATCCTAGGGTTAAGTTTAGGAACTTACTGGGTTACTAATTCTTGTTTTGGACACATGCATCCAAGCTTCCTATGGTATGGGAACTTCAAAAGGATTTATGGGTTTATGAACCTAAGGTCGTTGGTGTGGGAGCTTAAAGGCTTATGAACCTAAAGGAAGCCATTTTGGGATCTAAGAATCTAAGGGTAAGAATCCTAACTTTGGGTTTAGGAACCTAAGGAAGGAGGCTCTGGTTTGGGAACTTCTGGAGAATGACACCTTTGCCGAACTCCGTGAGGAAACAATAATATCGAGGGTAGCAGGACGTCGGTAGAAACTGCTGGGGAATCTGCTTGCGTCGGTCTCAAGCGAACTCTGGCAAAAACTCGAGGTTGAATCTGCTTGCGTCGGTCTCAAGCGAACTCTTGTTGGGGAATATATTGACGATTAGGAACATCTTGATCGTCATGGAAGAAATCTTGAGTGAGCAATACTGCAAAATACTGCTGCGCTGGGGACAAATATTTTAACGACTAGGAACATCTTGATCGTCATGAAAGAAATCTTGAGTGAGCAATACTGCAAAATACTGCTGCGCTGGGGACAAATATTTTGACGACTAGGAACATCTTGATCGTCATGGAAGAAATCTTGAGTGAGCAATACTACAAAATACTGCTGCGCTGGGGAGAATGAAGACTTGGGTGAAGCCCCTAGTCGGAGCGAGCACTGCTTCTGATACTTACCTGCATGGATATTAGCCACACAAGAATGCAATCTAATATGCAAATAGAACATAGACACATATGCATGTAAGCAATTATCACATGGACCTCGAATGAGGAAACACATAGGTTTGCAAAAGTCGTTTCTTTATAAAAGTTGTTTAAAACTTGTGTAAAGGAAATTTGTCATTTGTAATGCGTTATGCATATTCAATGGGCTTTAGACATAGGACTTGATACGACATAGACCTCATACGGACGTGACGCGAAATGTAGACATAGGTTTGACTGACGCGACACCAACTTAGATTTGACGCGACACAGGGATGACTTTGACAGACTTTGCTTAAGCATGCACAACCCCTAGCCAAGTGTGGGTGACAATGTGCATCAGTTCCAAAGGTAGAAGAATTGCAAGGATGAAGGCATATAAAGGCAAGGCATGAGCCATGAATCATCTGTCTACTAGGACTTCTTCATCGTTTGCTGTAAAAGAGACCCCTCTTGAGGCATGATGACTTGGAGAATTGATCTAAGATTTTTGTCATTGTCCGGACCGAGCACTAACTAGACTCAAATGAGAAAGGAATAAAGGAAGGGTGGCATCTTGGAAGAGAAGCCCCCAGGATGAGAAGATGACTCTGGACTTTGGTAAAAAAGAGGCTGGGCGACAATAAGGAGCCCCCACTATAGAGGTGTTGGTTGTGGAAGGGATGTTAATTGAGATTGGAGGGTTGAAATAGAGGTTGAAAGTTGATGGTTGAGGTTGAAAGTTGGGATGGGGATGGTTGTGTCCTTGAGGACTGCCTACGTATTCACGTGAAGTGAAATCAAACCGGATCGTAGTTCAAGTGTGTGCCTAAGCTAATGTTGTCAGGACCTTAAAGTGCATGGGTCACAAGGGTAATATTCCTTTGGTGACTCGAAGAATCGATTTGAGATAACTCCCTCTGATCATAGATCAAAGAGGTGTAATTAATTTTGTAAAAAATTCCTTGTCATGTGAGAGCACACTTAGTGGACCCTAAG
Source organism: Silene latifolia (assembly GCF_048544455.1). Classification (NCBI taxonomy): domain Eukaryota; kingdom Viridiplantae; phylum Streptophyta; class Magnoliopsida; order Caryophyllales; family Caryophyllaceae; genus Silene; species Silene latifolia. Next base: position 98,101,977 of record NC_133527.1, read on the forward strand.
GATGATATGGGTATGTCCCGTTCTGGTAGCAAAGTATTTGAAGACTCTGTGTATGGGTCAAGGTGAAACTGGATTGGATATTTGGAATGTGGAGCTTGGTAATAAGAGGCTTTGATGAAACAAATCTCTGGAGCTTGATTTTGTGGTGTTAAGGCTTGATGGGGTTATGGCTTGTAATGTGGCTGGGAAATGGAGTCTCTTGGCTTGATTTAGCCTGAGCACATAAAGGTGGGTTAAAATGACGTGGGTTCAAGTTTCCATGTCTTGGCCCTAAAGGATAGGTATACTTGACGAGCTTGAGAGGATTCTCAAAATTCCTAACTATCTCCCCATAACGGTCTCGAGAAGGACTTAGGGTGTGATGTGTGAAAGGCTAAGTGAGGGGTGCTAAATGACCGTCTTCATTGATGTCTTGATTCCATATAGACTTCAGCGGTATTCTGTATAGCATTTGATTCCAAGCTTGTTCTTGATTCAGATTTGGATTCTTGGTCTAGAATATCTTGGATTTCTGCTCAGATTTTTGATTTAGGTTTTTTCGAAGATAACTTTGATTTTTGATATTGACATCGCGGATTGAGCCTTGTTCTTTTGACTCTTTCGTGTCGGATATTGATCCTGGTCATTTCTCTCGATTGAGCCTTTGTCTTTGATCATGACTCGTATCATCCTGGATTTGCTTGTATAACTTCGACCTTGGATTTAGGTCAGACTAGCACCTTTGGTGTGAAACGGGTTGGTCTTTTTTAGTAACACAGGTTGTTTATTGTGGGGAATGGGCTTGCCTTCCGTCATGGGTCGTCAACAAGGGAGATGGTCTGGATTCTTCCTAGAATCTCTTGAGATATGCTCGTCCTAAACTAGGGTTATATTGTGGTTTCTGTTGCCAGACATGGAATAGGTAAAGAAAAATGAACACGGAGTTTCGGATCCTCTACAACATAGAACGGAACATCATTTAAGTGCACTCACATCGACTGTCATGTGTTGTTGTTGTCATTTTAAAAAATGTCTCAAACCAATTCTTGTTGTCACAGGAAATGGATAAAAGAAGAGATATGATAGAATACGTGGATTGAAAATTGTGCTTTTATTGAAATGGATAATAAATGTATTTAACATAGACTCGAGAAGACATGTGACTCGTGGGACAGCCCCCAGGTCGTCACTAGAAATGGAAATGGACACGATAAAAGTTACTAGAACAAATATGAGATAGAAAGCCTAAAACTCGGACTCGGACTCGGACTTTGACTCGATCCTAGAACTAGACTCGTAATCATCGGCCCACGCTTGAACATTTTCTCTTCCAGCAACGGGCTTCGACATCTGACTTTGAGCATTCACCCATTTGAGCACCCCATCCTCATCATTAGGAATATTGGAAGGATAATAGTCAAGAAGAGTTTCTTGATAAGTGGTATATCCATGAGGATTGCCTAACTTGTCGTGTGAGTTAAAGGTTGAGGGGGACAAATTCCCACTTTCGATCATATCCTGAATGACATGTTTTAATTTGAAACATTTCTCTGTATCATGCCCTTTGCCTCTATGGTATTTGCAGTAGGCATTCTCATCCCAGAACTTGGATTTTCTTTCGGGTTCGGGAGTAGGTCCAATGGGCTTCAACATTCGTCGCTCCATGAGTCTCTGAAGGGCATCGGCGTATGTAATACCAATGTTGGTAAATTTCCTAGGAGGTGTGCCTTTATTGTCGAAAGCCTTTGTGAGTGACCTTGGAGAATTGTTAGGTTTCTCTGACGAAGGCTCCATGAGGATGCCTTTATTGATTTTGATTCTTGGATGAGAAGAACTAAGAACAGATTGTCCACTTGTTGCTTTCTCCTTAGGACTGTCAAGTTGAGGGTTTGTCTGGACATTTTTCATTTTGAGAGGTTGGGCATCAAGCTTCTTACCCATCTCAGCAAATTGGTTCTCTATGTTGGAAAGTCGAGAGTTTAGGATATCAATGGCTCCTTCTATTTTGGAAAATTTATTGTCAAAGGCCCTGGAAAGCATGAGCATTCCATTTTGGATATCATCATCTTCAAGCACGTTGATTTCTTTGTCATCACGAGGATCGAGGAGATGAGAACAATCCAGGAATGATTCTTCATCATGTTTAGTGATATTGGACTCAAGAGGGTCGGTCTTCTTGGATTGGCCGACAGAAGGTGGCTTAGGAAGCTCGCCCTCTTCGATCATATCTTGGATGGTGTGTTTCAAGAGAAAACACTCTTCGATATCATGACCTCTACCTTGGTGATATAAGCAGTATTTGTTGCCCTTCCAGAGGTTCACCTGTTTCTCCAAAGGTGGATCCGGAGTCGGCCCTATTGGATGTAGCTTGCCTTGGGCAGAGAGTCTCTTCAAAGCATCGGCATAAGACATGCCTAAATCGGTAAGCACCCTTTGATGCCTCCCAGGTTTCCTTTCAACTGTTTTCGGCTTTCTAGGACGATGGTTATTGCAAGAGGTAAGCTTTGGATGACCTAGACTAGAGGTTTCCCTAATTGGCATGTTCTTTTCCACCATTCCATTTTCAAGGGTGAGGACACGAATGCTCAAATTTTCCACTGTAGCTTGAACTCGTAGGACCATGGCATAAACGTCTTGGAGAGACACGGTGATTGTGGCTCGATCTGCCTCGTGACCTTGCTGACTGACGGAACTTGCCAGATTCCTACTCGACAGAAATGACGCGCATTACAACTTGATTCGACATGGGATCACGCATACTAAGGCAACAAATAAAGGAAGGGATAAGACGACACATCTAGACTTGACTTGTGAACTCGTGAAATGTCGTGAGCGACTTCTCGTGTTTGAATTCATGGTGCTTGACTTTAATTTTAGACTCGAGTGTTAATTTTGACGGAGTGACATTTATACAGTTGACCTTATTGACGGGATTGAAGATACGTGTTGATTCTGGACTCGAGGTTTGCTTATAGGTGTTAAGAAGACTTGTTGTAGTTTAGACTCAAATATGAGGCCCATTGAGACTCGTGTGTCGAGCCTCGGAACGTGTGACTCGAGTGTTTAGATCCTAACTGAATTGGGGTAGGGGGTCCAAAACGACGGCGTGACGCCTTAGGACTTGACTTGAATTTTTGAAGAGACCCAAAATGTAAGGAGAGATGGGTTTATGACTCGACAGAGTTCCGACTAGGACATAGTCGGTTTGAACTCTGACTCTAACTTAGCCCAATTGAATTTACATATTTACATTTACAAGGTTTGAAAATACTATGGTAAAAATTTTTCTTTTTTTTTGGACTTTTTTCTTTTTTTTTTTCGGACTCTTTTTTTTTCTTTTGGACTTTTTGTTTTTCGTTTTTTTTTTTTTTTGTTGGATTCTTTTTTTTTACACGGATTTTGAAATGGGTTTGAGGCCCGAAGTTTGACTCGACAAACGGACAGAGTTTTGACTCATTTTTCGTTATTTTGAAAATGTTTACATTTTGAAAAGGATTTTATTTTACAAAATTTTGTCATGGCTTTGTTTAGAAAATGGTGATCACATAAGGTACAAACATTTATACAAGCATTATAACGGGATGCTGAGTGCATTTAAAAGGGTTTTGGTTTAAAGGGTGGGTTGCCATACCGAACCATCAAACCCGAAGTCTGTGGAGAGGCTCGTGCCAAACAAGAGTAAGGCCGATTCCTAGTCCATTTCCTCAAGTAGTGAAGGCCCTTGATACAAACAAGAGTAAGCATCATGGTATGGATGACGTCAATCGCTATCCATCTTTAGGCCCAAATAAGAATTAGGACCGTTTAGACGGGACGATTGGTCGAATGGGTTGGGTTGGGCCTAGGAAGGCCGAATAAAACGATCTAGGAAGACCGAGTTATGAAAACCGACAATTGTCTTGTACAAATTATTCCCTAACCTTGTTCAAGTTTCACCCTAGCTACACGTGAGTGTAAATCCCAATGAGTCGACAAAAACGTGGACAGCGGGCCGCCCACGGGGGCGCTTGGTGAAGGGGCTCGAAAACAAACGTTTGCATTTTGTATGGAGTCGCCACCAATTTTTATGGGAAATTGGAACCGTTCGAATACCTCGTGCCATGTCAAGACACAAAGTAGTGACATGAACACTAAGCAATCGTTACCCTTAGCATTCTATGTCTAGAATGACTCTCGTGGATGCCAATGAACACGGGTGCTCACGGAGATCTGGAGTAAGGGGTGAGGGTACGTATTAGGAAGCTCTTTTGATCGAACACCTAATCCCGCCCGCCTCGATAGCGGCCTCTACTAATGATTAGGGAAGTTATTCGTACTTGATATACCGTCGGCTATATGCATGCAATGCAACATCCATAGATTAATCCTAGTATGTGAGAATTAGACTAAGTCGGTTGACATGTAATTAGCAAACAATTGGGTCGAAGTTGAGATTTAATGCTCATTTACATGTGAAGACATACAAATGATACAAAATACAATAATAATAAATATGAATTACAATAATTACATTGGAATAGGCGATTTATGTCGGAAATACCTTTAAAACGGATAATTTGAGAAAAGAAATAAGAAAATAAAATTACGACAGATCAAAAGGTGATAATACAGATATTAGTTGATTAATACGTAGCTAATTAAACTAGGTCAAGGCAGAACAGGAGTTCAGGGACAGAATTCACCCGAACAGCGCAGCGAGCAATCGCGCCCTTTGGAAGAGGCGCAGCGATTCTTTGCGTCATTCAAGGGTGAGTTCTCCGTGAAGCGAATCGCAAACCGTTAATGTTATTTGTTAATTTTAAGGATTGATTTCGATATTAGACTCGGATGAAAGTGATTAATGAATTATTTACATATGATTGAGGTCATAAAACAGTAAAACATGGATGAGACGGAAACAAGACAGATTAATTATGTGAAGGGTCGATGTTAATGAATGATTAATTAAACTAACTAACTAAACGAATTAGACTAAACATGATGAACGGCGACGGATTAATGAACAAACAGGTGAAAATATACCAACGATGAATCCCAGAAACCCAACATGAACGAATTGAATCTCTAAAACTCGAATTGAATTTAATGACGAAAACCCGCAAATATTGATTATTTGGGATTTGAGTCGGATTTATGACGATTTAAACATGTTAATGATGATGGTTAATATACATATGAATTATTAAACTATCATGTGAACGAATTAACAGACGAACAAAACAAAAGAAATAAATTTGATACGAATTACAGAGGACGGAGGAAGAAGAAAAGAAGCAGGAACTGCGGCACCCTCACGAAGAGGCGCAGCAGGTGCTGCGCTCCTTCGAAGAGGCGCAGCGGTTGCTGCGTCTTTTCTCGACGTCTGTCTACTGGAAATCCGCAAAAAGGGTTTTAAAGACGGTTTTAGAAATCGGTTTTAATGAGGTACTTTCGACATAAACCTTACAATTGATATACAATAATTAAAATACAATAAATAAAAGAGAGATTAATACACCCTCAGACTTACATGTTGACGGAACGAGATGAACTAAGAAGATCGATTAGTGATGCTCGACGCGAATGCAAGGAAAGAGTGCCCTCGAAAGAGGAAAACGATTTAACAAGTTGATTAATTAGATTGATTGAGTGTAATGGTCAAATTGGTCGGTCATGCAACGGAGAGGCTGGTACCCGGAAAGATCCGAGCTTACGTGGTCGGAAGTCCAAGCACGTAGGCGCCAATTAGTAAGAACGAAGTCTAGAATGCAAAGGGAGAAGAGAAGGGTGGACACTTGCGTGAGAAATATGAGGAACGAAAGCTCCTATTTATACTAATCACGCGGAGGGAATAGGGTTTCGGAGACTCTTTGGAAGTGAATCTCGGAAAGATATGAAAAAGATACGTAAATCATGCAAAGAAGGGCCTGGGAAGAGGCGCAGCAGCCACTGCGTCTCTTGGAAGAGGCGCAAAGACTGCTGCGTCTATTCCCGTGGAGGTTTCCTCCCGCTAAGAAAGATTTCCGTGTTTAAGTTATGGTAGGACGGAATTAATTCGATTATCTTTAATATCTTATGTAAATATTACGGGATATTATTTTCCAAAAGATAAAATTTGAGAAATATGGAATAGAAATATCCGGAACATTCCAGAACATTCTGTCTCGGGATTTAACAGTTATCAGAAAATGGAGACGGTTTTTGACCCGGACTCCGAATGTACTCTAATTACTGCCAAAACGACCGTATCGGGACGTAGATGACATTTAAGAGGTTGACATTAATATTTGAGCAATCACTTGACGATAATCTTACGAACTGTCACAAATCGTTCCGCGAACCAAACATGCGGCCCAATCATCACCGGGTGGTTTGCGAGGGGTGCAGAAACGAGGTGTCTACAGTCGCTGTTCCCCTTTTACTCTCTGGCATGTCAAACAATGAGCCACGAACTCAGCTGTTTCTTTCTTCATCCCAGGCCCCCAAAACGTGTTTTTCAAGTCCTTGTATAGCTTGTCTCCGCCTGGATGTACTGAATATGGTGTACAATGTGCCTCTGTCATGATTGTCTTTTTCAGCTCCTCATCATTAGGGACACACCACCTACCATCAAACCTCAAACTACCATCTGTGTGAATGGAAAATCGGGACACTGTCCCTTTCTCTAATCCAGCTCTCCACTCAACTATCTTAGGATCCAAAGCCTGTTTACCTCGAATATCATCATAAAGATCAGGCTGCACTGTCAAATCTCCCACATCATCTCCTCTCTGAATCATATGTATCCCAAACTTCCCCACCTCATCTCTCAACATCATCAAAGATAGAGCTGTACACAGGGAGTATACATTATTCATACTCAAAGCATCTGCAACGACATTGGCCTTCCCTTCATGGTAGATAATATCCATGTCATAATCGCCAATCAGCTCCATCCACCTCCTTTGTCTCATGTTCAACTCCTTTTAAGTGAAGATGTACTTGAGACTCTTGTGATCAGAAAATACCTTAAAGGTCGCCCCATAAAGGTAATGTCTCCAAATCTTGAGAGCAAACACCACCGCACCCAACTCTAGATCATATGTAGGGTAGTTCTCCTCATACGGCTTCAATTGCCTAGAAGCATAGGCAATCACCTTACCGTTCTTCATCAACACACATCCCAACCCATTCTTTGAGGCATCAGTATAAACCTCAAAGTTCTGAATCCCTTCAGGCAATGCTAAGATAGGAGCTGTGGTCAAACGCTCCTTTAATGTTTGGAACGCCTTTTCACAACTCTTATCCCAACGAAACCTGTTCTCTTTCCTCATCAAAGTTGTTATAGGTCTAGCTATCTTGGAGAAATATTTCACGAACCGTCTGTAGTATCCAGCTAAACCCAAGAAACTCCTAATCTCAGCGACATTCTTTGGTGCTTCCCACTTTGTCACTGCCTCAATCTTTGTCGGATCCATAGCTACTCCCTCTTTAGAGATCACATGCCCCAGAAAAGCAACTTTCTCCAACCAGAACTCACACTTGGACAGTTTAGCATACAACTCATGGTCCCTCAAAGTCTGTAACATGATCCTCAGATGCTCCTCATGCTCTTCCTTAGTCTTAGAGTAGACTAAGATGTCATCGATGAACACCACCACGAACTTGTTCAAAACCTGTCTGAAGATTCTATTCATCAAATCCATAAACACGGCCGGTGTGTTAGATAACCCAAACGGCATCACCACATACTCATAGTGACCATACCGCGACGTGAAAGTTGTCTTTGGTATGTCCACCTCTCAAATCTTCACCTGATGGAACCCCGACCTCAAATCAATCTTGGAAAAGACTGATGCACCACTCAACTGATCAAACAGGTCATCTATCCTTGGTAAAGGATAATTGTTCTTCACCGTCACTCGGTTGAGCTGCCTGTAATCTATGCATAACCTCAAACTCCCGTCCTTCTTCTTCACGAAAAGAACTGGTGCCCCCCACGGCGATACACTAGGTCTAATGTATCCCTTCTCTATCAGATCATCTAACTGCTTCCTGAGTTCCTCCATCTCTTTAGGACCCATCCGGTACGGTGCCTTAGAAATTGGCCCCGTCCCCGGTTTCAACTCAACGGTGAAATCTATCTCCCTCTTCGGTGGCAACCCCGGAATCTCGTCAGGAAAACCATCGGCAAACTCTCCCACCACTGGTATCTCATCAACTGTCGGACTCTCTATCCGGTCATCTCTCACATGGCACAAGATCAAAGGACATCCATTTCTCAGATAAGACTTCAACGTGATAGCTGCATTCAACTTAACTTTGGGTTTGACTAAAAACCCACAATAAGACACATTAACACCCTATACTTTCTTTTGATGACAGTCTATTTTAGCCTTATACTTCCCCAGCCAATCCATCCTGACTATCATCTCAAAACCGTTAAGAGGAAACTCTAGCAAGTGTACAGGTAGGTCAACTTGCCCAACTATCATAGACACATCCCTAAACAACCTCCCACAAGATACAGACTCTCCCGAAGGTATAAAAACTTTCTCACTTACAGACTCATAAACTCTCAAACCCAACCTTATAACATGACTCGATGATACAAACGACTGGGAAGCCCCCGAATCAAACAAAACAAAGGTATGAATACCGTTAACAAGAAAGGTACCAGTGATAACATGTGCATCCTCCTCAGTTGCTTTCTTGTCCATCATGAACAGCTTTCCGCTGGTCTTTTGTCCACCTCCCTGGACAGTACTGGCTAATGTGGCCGGTTTAGCACCCGACCCCTGATTGTTGTTGTTGTTGTTCGTAGCTGGTTTCTGATAAGAATTACCGCCGTTGCGGTTACCTCCACCCTGATAGCTCTGGCTCCCCCGGTTAGACCATGACCCACTTGGTCTGTTGCTCGCATAACTCTGTGTCGGTCCTTGAGAATAACTTCCCCGACCCGTCCCCTGAAAAGCTCCAGGCACACTCGTGCACTCATGTCTCTTGTGGCCGACACCGCCACAGCCAAAGCAAGTCATACCCCAACTGTTTTTGCTACCCCCACGGCCACGCCCGAAGGAAGCCCCAGCACTAAACCCTAACCCAGCAGAAAACCCCTTAACTTGATTGTGGTTGCCTTTCTTATGACGAGATTGGCCACCACCCTCACTTTCTGCCTTTCTTTTCTCAACACCAGACCTCTCCTGAGCCATCTCTACTAACCTCTCAGCCCTCCCAGCTCTCTCATAAGCGTCCTTAACATCAGTAAGGACTCCTACAGGGAGTTTATCCATGATCCTAGTGGTCAACCCCCTCTCAAACCTCAGCGCCAGATTCTCATCACTCAATCCCATGTCCTCAGCATACCTAGACTTCTCATTGAACTGCTTATAGTACTCCGCCACAGACATGTCAGATGTCATCTTGAACCCATCGAACTCCTCTCTCAGCTTGCTTCTCACATGCTCTGGCACAAACTCTTTTCTCATGGCCCTACGGAACTCATCCCAAGGTATAGCAGGTAAGCCTTGGTTAGCATACATCTCTCTTGCACTCACCTTCACCTTATCCCACCACTCACCAGCTGCCTCCCTCAGGTAGAACGCAGCTTGCTCAACCCTCATCTCATCAGGAAAATGAACCAGGGCCAGTATATTCTCCATCTCACGATGCCAGTTGTCAAGAAGGTTTGGTTCCCCGGTCCCTTTGTACTCCTTTGGGTTGAACCTAGCTATGTAAAGGCTGATCTTAGAGTGATCAACCTCCTTACCCTTATTCACTTTCTTTAAGGCCTCAGTAAGAGCATCCTGGTGCCCCAACATCTTAACAATATCATCCATATTCATGGCCTCAGCTCTCGCATAGTAAGCGTTTCTCTTAGGCGGCATCTTGAAGCAATATATAAGAAAGGGTAGACATAAACACATGTACTAAACCTCAAAACACGAAAACAGGCTACTCAGGTGCTACTCGATCGAGTGTCCCAACCTACTCGATCGAGTAAGAGGCTACTCGATCGAGTGCCTTCCATACTCGATCGAGTACCTCGACTCCAGAACACAAACAGACCTTCTGACCTCTAACATACTCGACCGAGTAGCCAGGCTACTTGATCGAGTGAACCCCTACTCGATCGAGTACCCCTAGTTACTCGATCGGGTAACCTAAAACTCGATTCTGGCCGTAAAAACGTCAAAAACCCACCCGATCAAGTCAGTCCCACTCGATCGAGTCATGCTAACTCGAATATGCCACCCGCATGCTATAACATATTCTAACATGTAAAACAACTTATAAACACGATATTATTTCATAATTAAGCATGCTATGCCACTCAAATATTCATGCTATCAACAAACAATTATATCATGTTATTAATGCCACATAGAAATCATTCAACATGTTTCTCATTCCAACAAAGTTCTATATATATATCTCATCAATCCTTTATTCATATTCTCAACTTCTACCTCAATCATCCAACATTTACAGCACACCTCATCACATCCACACACAAGTGAACAAACCACACATTCGACTTAACAGATATTCCCCCATGTGACCGGTTCAAAATTGTAGGGCGAGTTCGCGACTTTAGGACGTTTCCCAAGCCTTTGCATTAGCTCCTACAACCTTTACCCCGGGTTCATTTTAATTGACTCCCTATATTCATTGGGTTCATTGGTTACAGGTTTCAGGATCGTCGCTCTGATACCATTTTGTAACACCCCCATACTCCAAGTGCCTTACCAGGACCACCCAGGTATAGGGACGTTACCATCTTGGTTACCCGAGGCAATGATAATCAAATAAACAATAATGAAACGATATTTAAATAGTAATATTTTAGCGAAAGGTTACAATCCAAAAACCAAACCAAATACTAATACATGTTCTCAAAACGGCTGTCTACTGAACTAATTGAAATGTATATGAAAACTACTAAGCTACAGCGGAAGACTTCTATCATCGATCATGGCAATCCCAAATATCCCGATTCTCATGTCATACTGCTCAATATCTCGCTCACCATCCCGAATGGATCACCGCAGGTTTTAAAACATTAACCGAGGTCAGTACTATTTACACAAGTGACATAATCAACAATACAGTAACCAACACAACTCAAACAATTATACACGATCAAGCACTCCACTCCATCTCCGTCACCGACTGTCCACTGGACCAGCCCTGCTAGTGGGGGATCGCAGCCGTTCCCACCTAAGCCCCGCTCATCATACCGAGCGATAACCCTGTCCCATTAATGTGCACATCCCCTTCCGTGGCGGGTTCCACGAAGGGCGAAACTAGGGCGTGAAACCACTCCCGCAAGTGACTCCACTCAGCCGAGAACGCATCTCGAGAACCACAGACAAACAATCACAATCACAATCACAACATCGTCTGAATTAACCAATTATACTAATTACAACACAACACCACATCACATGTAAGTAATACTGAGTAGGGAAACCCTACCTGGAAAGCACAATAGTCAGACGATCTCACAGCTGAAGTCAAAAAGCTTCCTCTACGAATTCTCCTCCTAATTATACAAGCACATAATTACTACTATGCACATAACACAACAAAATCCCCAATTCCCAATATTAGGGTTTAACTAACTTTGACGAAATATAATAAAAACGGTATAAAGGTCTTACCCTCGACGCAAGGATTACAACGATGTAAAGACAAGTGAAATCCGACCTTCCAAGCTCCGGGATTTGTTAACAATGCGATTAAGGTGATGAACGTAGTTTGCTTTCTCTTCTCAAAGTGATTTAGGTTTTAGAAAAGTGATTAGAATGAATGACGAAAAGATTATATACCTTAATTGCATAATTAACAAAACCCGAGAAAACAACATCCGTAAACCGGCTACTCGATCGAGTAGCCATGGTACTCGATCGAGTACCCCCCTACTCGATCGAGTATCGCAGTTACTCGATCGAGTACCCAACAGGTTAGAAACAATTTTATTTCGCAAAACTCCCTTACTCGACAGAGTAAGGCCTACTCGATAGAGTACCCCAAGACTCATAAATACGGAGTATTACAATTTGTGTTTTTGGCTTTTTTGTGTTGTGTTTCAGAGAAGCACGGTCAGCGGCTGATTCTCCTTTGCTTTGCATTTGTTCCTGCATTGTTAGTGTAGAAAACAGGCAACAGGTAACACGTATGCACAAAAGTAAGCACGTAAAAGCATTTGATGAAAACAAAAATAACCACGATGACTCGAAGTTAAAGTTGAATTTGACATTTTGAAAATTCCGCGACAGGTCATTATGTTTGGATTTGTCGAAAAAAGAAATTGATTTTGAAATTTCGATCAATTAAATCGTGTCTGAATTAAATTGCATCGAATTTTGCCGAAATTGATTTGTGACTCGAAAAACTAAAACTCAAACCGTCACGGGTGAATTTTAAAAGATATTTTTGCGAGTGTATTTGATTTGATTTCTGTGAGATCAAGACTCGGATTTGCGAGAACATGAATTTGAGGAAAACTGACGTCCTGTTTATCAATTTTTGAATTTTGTGGAAAATGCGAAAAAGCGAAAAAAATTAAGGATTTTCGACTGACATGGAAACGATCCATCGTGGATTGGGGCGACTAGCCCTTCCCCCTAAAAAAAGAAGAGAAAAATCCGTATGCTTAAAGTTGAGTCATGGAAACCGTGTCGGATTTCGTAAAACGTGAGAACAAGAAAATGTGAGTGTGAGAAAACACAAAAATTCCTGCATAGGCCCAAAGAGGCGCGAGTCCTGTGGCATGAGGTTTTATGTGTCATAAAGAAACACAAATCGAAGGGGACAAATCAAGGTGCGGATCCTGATGACCAGCCCAAAGAGGCGCGAGGCCACTGGCGATGGAAGGGGGCTTCCCCTTTTTTCGAAAAAAAGCGCTGATTGTTTTGTATAAATAGGGACGTTTGTGCTTCATTGTTTCATCATCCGAAACACGAAAAACATCTCTACAAAAAACTTTCTTCTTCTTCCACAAAATTATTCATGGATGCTTTCGAAAATAGGTTGCGACATTGGTGTCGGGATTTGTCACCTCCCGAGAAGTATCAACTCGTTGTAATGGGAGTTGGTCAATTGTTGGTGCTTCGTCAAGTCAAGGTGCTTCCTCATTTATTGAATTATGCTCTTGGTTTTGGGATTCGAAACATCATGTTTTCGTTTTTCCGAAAGGTGAAATTTGTCCTCTTGCCGAAGAAGTGGGTGCCATTGGTGGATAGCCAGGTTGTACTCCGGTTCTTCCCCCGATTCGGTTGTGTTACAAAGAGAATTTTCGTTCAATGTTGGGTTTAACAAGTCAAGTCGACTTTCCCCTTGCTCCCCATGGTGTGGATATGTTGGCTCTTATCAACATTTTTTCAAACCGGTTGGATGTCAATGTCTCGGAGGTGGCTAGGAGAAAAGCTCTTGTCTTTCATCTAGTGCATGCATACCTCTTTGTCGATGCCTTGAAGAAGGAGGGGCCCAAATGTTATGGTAGTATGACCCTTGTGTATATGGTTGAGCAAATGGAGCATAGTAGAGATCCATCATGGTTGGTGCTTGCCGAGATCATCCAAGCTTTGGGCAAGAAGGCCTCTTGTGGAGAAGCTCCTTCGTTCAGATCTCCAAGGATACTCCAAGTGTGGCTATTGGAGAGGTTAAGGTATGTAGAGCCTCCGGCCCATTCTTCTTCTTACTCCTTCCGTCACCTTACTATGAGGAAGAAATTGTATGCGGATAGTTTTGCATCCACCGAGGCCTATTGGACCTCGAGATTGGTGGAGGAGGGTGGTCCTCATATCCGTTGGGTGGTTCCATGGTGGCACTTGAGGTCCTTCACGGGGTTGCCCGCTTCGGTTGCTAGTTCTTGTTCATTGATGGTGGTGGGTTTGAAGGTTGCTTCCTTCATTTATCCCGAAAGGCTTATGAGGCAAATGGGGCATCAACAAAAGGTGCTCGCTCAAGATACTCTTGTCCAAGAGAGTGTTTTCCGGAACTCCGAGCTTGTGGAGGTCTTCCAAAGATGGTGGGCCACTCGGGCGATGTGGGAGGAACCAAACCCCGTTGTCACGACATGGGTGACTCCCGCTTATGTCAAGTGGTAAAGAGCTCAAACCTTCGAGGAAAGGTCCAAAGCTCGTAAGAATGAGGTCGTCGATTTGAAGTATCGAGAGGTCGGCAAGGCCAACCGTGCCTTCTTTGATGACTTTGTTGATGGAGCTAGCTCGGATGTAATGAGGCCACCAAAGAGGAGAAGCTCGGGTCCCAAAGAGGTAGTGGGTCGTGTATGGGCTCGTCTTGTGCCGAGTATGGGGTCTTGCAAGAGACCGGATGTCGTCGCCATTGTAGATCCGTTGAGGATCCGTTCTGAAGAGGAAGTTCAAGCTAGGCGAGCCAACAACAAGAACATGGGGAAGATGTACCCCGAGGGAAAAGGCAAGGGTAGAATGGAAGAATGAAGACCTCCATTACCCGTTTTATTATTATGTTGTATTAGTGTTTGTGAGTTTTTTTTATTATGTTGTACTAGCTATGTATTGTGTATTCTGTGCTAGTTTTATTATGTGAGATGTCTTAGTCGACATTCTAGCTTTGACAAGTTGTAGACTTGCCTTGCTTTATTTGTTGTCAAAATTGTAATCCTTCTCATTATTAATTAAATAAGAGGATTTCTTGTGTTAAAATAGTTGTGAATGCTTGTTTCTTCCATCCATTTTGTAAAGGCAATTCGGGTTGAATTATCCTAAACATTGCACTTGGAAAATAGGATTTTTGTGGGAAGGAAGAAAGGCTCTTTTTTGTATTTTTGTGGGAAGGGCTCTTGTGTAAGAAAGCACTGCCTACGTATCCACTTAAAAAGGTGAAATCAAACCATGATCGTAGGTCGAAAAGTTTTGTTAATTTATTTGGGTTTTGTGGTTGTATCCTTCTTGTGTAAGAAAAGACTGCCTACGTATCCACCTGAAGAGTTGAAATCAAACATTGCTCGTAGTTCAGGTATTTTTGTTTAAGTGCAAATAGATGTTGCCTTTGACAGATCAAAGGGCATTTGAAACGGGGCAAGGTGTCACGACTTAGAATCGATAAAGCGTGCAATTTCAAATCAGAACGCGTTGAGGAACTTGACTTGAAAGGGGTACGGTGGTCGCTAGTTTCTAAGACTAGGATTTGCTGGTTGCTGGGGTTTAAGGGTAGTATTTATTGAGTTGGTCTAGGTTGGTCGGGTTTGTCAAATCCTCCCCGTCTAGGTCACTCATCCTCACTGCGCCCCCCGAGAGTATTTCTTGACCAGGTATTGTCGGGCCCAATTGGGTTTAAATATCCCCCTCGGATCGACGAGTAATGGTGCTCTAACCGACTTGAGGACCAAGTCACCTTCTTTGATATTTCTGGGTTTGACCTTTTTGTTGAATGCATGTTGTATACGTCGTTGGTATAGCTGGACGTTGTGCAAGGCGTTGAGTCGCCGTTCGTCTAGAAGCGTAAGCTGTTCGAACCTTCGACATGTCAATTCTACTTCAGGAACTTGACTCTCTAGTAGGATGCGTAGAGATGGGACCTCCAACTCTACTGGTTGACCCGCCTCCAGACCGTATGCTAGGTAGAAGGGTTTGGCTCTTGTCAGTGTTCGAATGGAGGTGCGCTATCCCCAGAGTGAGAATGGGAGTTTGCTCGGCCAACCGTGGTAATTATCTTGCATCTTCTTGATGATGGTGACAAGGGTTTTGTTTGCTGCTTCTACCGCTCTGTTAGTTTGGAGACGATAGGGGGATGATCGATGTCGCTTGATTTTGTATTTGTCCAGCAAGGCTTGTGTTTCCGCTCGGAAGTGAGAGCCTTGGTCGCTGATGATCTCATGGGGTACCCCATATCTGCAGATGATGTTATCCTGGATGAACTTGGCCACTTGTTTGGCGGTGAAGACTGCATAGGATTGTGCTTCCACCTATTTGGTGAAAAAGTCGATGGCGACGAGGACGAAGCATGCCCTTTGGTGCCTATTGGGTTGACTTTCCCGATGATGTCGATGCCCCAGGTCGAGAAAGGCCAGGGTGATGTCATGGTGTATAAAAGGGATGGTGGTATGTGTTGTATGTTGGCGAAGATTTTGCAATTGTGGCAATGTTTGACGTAGTTTATGCAATCGGCTTCCATGGTGGTCCAATAGTAGCCTAACCGTATGATTTTTCGGGTTAGCATCATTGCGCTTATGTGAGTGCCGCATTCTCCGTCATGGACCTCTCCCATGACTTTTTGGCTTTGTGATGGTCAATGCAAAGGAGAAAAACCCCTTGGGGTGTTCTTTTGTATAGTTGTTCTTGGTTTATCACGAATTGTGATGCAACTAAACGGATGGCTCTTTGTCCTCTTGTATCAGAGTTGGGAGGAAATTCGTTTTGGGTTTTGTAGTTGAGGATGGCTTAGTACTAAGGTTCGTCGTGGTTTTCCTCGGCGTTGTTGATGGTGAAGATGCGAGCGGGCTCGCTGCTTCTCTCGACACATAAGGGCATCGATGTCATGTCGTCAGGTATGTTGACGAGCGCGGCAAGTTTTGTCAGGGCATCAGCAAATTAATTTTCCTCTCGTGGCAAGTGGAAGTAGTCGAGTTGGTCGAAGAACTCGGCCTCTTGATTGATTTGTTCTTAGTAGGTGGTCGTGATCCCTCGTGAGGGGTTTAGTTTTCAGTACTTGTCGTTAGGAGCACCTAGACCAAAACACAATTTATAACTTCACAAACAATTCTACAATTAGTAAAGAGGCAAGTAAAGGTCGGATCCCAAGGGACGGGAATTGAGATGAGATTTCTATTGCAACTAGCGGTGTCTAAGGGTGTCACAATTGGGGTTTGAAGTGGAATGTCACTAAACTAAATAGCAATGAAAGTAAACAAGCAAGATGAATTAAAAGGGATGTAAACAATTGATAAAAAGCACTAGGGTGTCATGGGGTCATAGGGGATTCATGGGAATTGATCATACAAACATATTCTCAAGTTATAAGCAAGCAATTATTGTTGTGATGGATCGAGTTGGTTTATATCTTACAATCCAAGTGAAGTTTGGGTCCCGGAGCCAAATCGATTAGATTGTACAACACCTACAAGTCGACTTAATCTGCCCTACTCAACAATATGCATGGTCTAATGAGACTCGAGTTGGTTTATGTCTTACAAGTCTCATTGAAAAGATAGGCGATGGGTAAAAAATTCAAGGATTCATAGGCTCACATTTCATCAAACATAACATGTGCATAAGTTGAGATCACAACAAGCAAGCAAATAAACTATGAAAGCATATTAATTTAAGCATGAATCATTCCTCATGTTGATTTCCCCTAATTACCCATTAACCCTAGCTAAGGAAACTACTCACTCATTATCATGTTGAACATGCTAGCAGGGTTGTCAATAATACCAACAAGGTGAAACATGATGAATAAATGAAAGTGATTAACAATAATTAAAATGGGATTAAGAGAATTATACCTAATAATGATTCCAATAATAAAGCAAAGAATAAAAGAAGTAATTGATGCTTGATTGGAAGGTTGTCAATCTCCCAATAATAACCCAAATAATCTTCAATTACCCAAATAAAGGATGAACAAGAGAGAGATTAAGGAAATAAAACTTGTATTAAAACTTGATTAAATGTTGATTACAAGATTAAAGAGAGATTTGATTGATATTAACTACACTAAAGATTGCTAAGAAGAACATGTTCTTCTAATTAGACTAATGGAATATTTATAGTGGGGATTAGGTACATGAATTAGGGTTAACTAAGGGCTTAAATGACGATTAAGTCCCTTGTTGAGGAATCGCCGGTCTCTTAGGGAGACTCCAGTCTCTAGGGAGACTCCGGTCTCTAGAAAAAGATGTGCATCCTTCCTTGAAGCTTTTAGAAGACGAAATGGGACTGTATGGGAATCCGGGCGTCTTTAGCACGGGACGGGCGGATTTGGTAGCTCCTGGACGGGCGTCCAGAGGGTGAAGACGGGCGTCTTCTGGGGTTCTGCCCGGGCGTCTTCTGGGGGAAGACGCTCGGATTGTGGGGTGGTGGACGGGCGTCTTCTAGGCAATCCGCACGGATTGTCAGGCAGTCTCGTTCCTTCTTATTTTCTTCCTTTTTCTTCATAAAATCCTTGAGGATTTCCTCGGGGATGCAAGGATCTTTTCTCATCATTGCCCATCTACTATACTATGTACAAAGGCCTTCTAATCTTGTCTCTCCTTGATGCTTGGTCATTGAATTTAATCAATTTAGCCTCATTTTTCCATGAAAATACAAGGTTTACACTCCTTTCCTACCAAGGATACAAAACCTCAAAGAATATGCAAAACAAAGAACTAAAAACAATAAATGACCCAAATATGCACTAAAAAGCATGGGAAGAAGGCTAATTCGGGGACTAAATATGCTCTAATTATGGTCACACCAAATATCCCCAAACCGAACCTTTGCTCGTCGCGAGTAAAGAGGTGACAAAGACTAGGACCATTATTTAAACTAACCTAATAACATAGCCGATATGAGACAATTAGCGGGTCTCACTCCGCCCCTTCAACTCACAACAAGACAACCATGAGGTAGGATGCCTTCTGGCAAGGCAAGGTGGGTCTTGCCAAAATGGCGACATATCCAAACATTAAGAACAAAAAATCAAATAATGGATGCATCTACAAAAGAATAGCCACTTGCCTCATATAAGTGGCGGAAATTATCTACAAGGGAAACAATTCAAGGGTACACACTCCTTCATAGATACAATTTCTTCAAACTATTAAGCCTAGAAGGATACCAATAAATCACCTCCAAGTTGTGTCAAGCTAGGGTACCTTTGTCCTCAATCGTTAAATGCTTTTGTCAAGAGTAGACTCCCTATGGTGTCAGAAACACTGGAGGATCGCGGAATTCCCCTTCTTGCTTAGACAAGAAGAAGGGTCGTCCCCTTTCTACCATGCATAAAAATGGATACGATGGATAAAGGGATTGATAGATATTTGAGATTCACTTTGGGAGTTTGCTTTTATTTTTGTTTTTCCCCCCAATTTCTTGTGGCATATAACATTTGAGAACATTTTCTTGCCATTTCTTTGATGTTTGGCATTTCAATACTTGACAATTTTCAACTTTTCTTTGCATTTCTTTTTGAACATTTTCAAAGTCACCCCATATGTAGTGAGGGTGCCTTATATTTGAAGCTCTAGGAGTCTATTTTTGCTCCTCTTTTCATTTGATGCATTTTGCAAACTTTCTTTCACTTTTCATTTCATTGAACTCAATTCAACTTCTTTTTGTGCTCATTCCCTTTGATGACAAAAATGTGGTAGAACATGGATGATGGATGCATGGTTTCAAGGGTCACCTTGGAATAAACGGTAGCCAAGGAGTTATCACACCACAAGGTACTCTTGACTAGGCCTTAATCCATGGGTCAAAGGATACTAGCATGACACATCCTAGGGTGTTTTACAAGTATTCTAACAAGCAAAGTCTTAAGAAGAAAAAAGATCTACTAGGGCCTATATACACTTGTCAAGTTTCCCAAGTAGACGGTTTCGCAAAATTTTCTAACATGCAACTACATGCCATGATGCAACTAACATATAAACATCCTAATGCATATGCTTCTACCAACTAATATGCCAAATAATTCTAAATGCAAGTCCTAAATTCTCATTGTTATACCGCTTCAATCAAAATAAAGCCACATAGTCATTAACATAAAGAGGAAAAAGGAGATTGGAAAGATCATACCATGCAGTCTTCAATATCCTCATGTCTCGGATGTGGTGTAGTCAATCAATGTGAAAAAGGATAGAACAAACGCAATATATACAACAATATATACATGACTACACTACAATGGAAATGAACTTGGTTTTGCTTTTTCAATTTTTCAAATTTTTATGGTTTTTTTTCGAAAATGTTTTTTGATTTTTTTGGATTTTTGAATAAAAGTTAAGTTAGAATTCCCCATCCCCACACTAATATGGGCATTGTCCTGAATGGCCAAAATGATGGGAAATTATACAAACATGATGCATGATTTCTACACTAAATGCAAGCTACACTAATCTACACTACATGATGTATGGGTTTTTGTTTATGACGGATAGTGTAATTTTGATTACCTCCCGTTGCGTATGCATGTACTTCCCCAAACCGAGATAGACATTATTTCTAATGTCCTAAAGTTGGGGGTAGTTTATGCACACAAGATGCAATGCATGAAACTAAATTTGTCATTTTGGATTTTCAAAAGTGGGAACAATGAAATAAGAACACCTCAATGGGGCCGAGGTGTTAGTCCTCTATGTTGCTAGGACTCTCCAACCATGATTAAGATAAAATAAATAAAACAAAGAAAGAAGTAGACAAACCTCAAGAGGGTAGGAGCCTCCAAAGCTTGCTAGTATTCCACCGTATCATCATTGTCATCATCTTCCTCATTAGAAGTGGACTCATCACCGCTTCCCTCTTCACTTCCTTTCTCACTTCCTTCATCATCCTCTTCTTCTTCATCATTAGCCTCTTCATCAATGCTATCATCAACAACCTCATCACCGACAACCTCATCGTCACCCGGTATCTCACCCCTAGAGGCACTTGGAAAGAAGACTTCCATATCCGCCCAACTAGGCAAGGAACATGAAGGATCAAGTAGTCCTTGCCTAGCTAAATAAAAGAGAGGTGGATATTGGGCTAAGTATGCATCTTCCCGATCCTTAAAAGCTTGTTTGTGCATCTCTTGCATAAGTAGAGTCATGTAGTCTTTGCTTGCTTAAACACCTTCGGGTTTGAACTCTTGATACTTGAATGGATAGGGTGGTGTGACAATGGAGGAGGAGGGCGTTTCAATTTCACCCCTTTGTTGACGGATGATGTATTCGGCTTCTTTTGAGAGGGGAAGAAGGTAGTTGGTCCGATGGACACTCAAACGGCATATCTTGGAAGGCAAAGTAAAAGATCTAGCTTCATTGGTGAGCCACCCATATTTGATGTCAAGAGGGTTATGAGTGACCCACTTGTATTTTTTAATCATGGCATCCATGTCAATGAGATGACCCCCTTTTTTCGCCACATACTTGCTATCCTTGTTGAAATTCGGATCAAAGTACTTAGCCAAAAGAGTGACTAGACCTCCATTTATAATAAAAGTGGTGCCTTGCTTTCCACAATCAACATTTAGCCATATTTCCACCAAAAGCCTTAGAGAATTGTAAGGCTTGGTGAATTCCCTTCCAATATTTAAGGCCGACTCAAGTAGAACACAATCGAGCTTGGTAAAGTGGTTAGTGTCTTTTCTTGCAATGATAGTATTCCCGATGACCTTGTGCCACACTCTAATGCCCGGATGGTGGACTAATAGAGCGCGACTAGCATGATAGTTCTCAAATTTCCTCCCGGAAATCGCCTCCCAAAGAGGAGCAGGGTCATACTTTTCGGGATTCTTGTAATAACTAGGTGAATCACTAAGACCCAATGCTTTACCCAATTCATCAAAGGTGATGCGCCTACTCACATTGGCAAGGCGGAACTCGATGTTTTCTCTAGTCTCTACCTTAGTAACTTTCAAAGAACTCAAGAATTCTAAGGTAAGGGAGGGGTATGTCAATTCTCTTGTAGCAAACAATTTTCCCAACCCCATGGCTTCAAAGAAGGCTTTTGTTTGTTCAAGGACACCCAATTTGTTCAAGGCATCTTCACATATGAATTTGGTGGATAGAAAGGATTTTCTAGCATACTTGGCAAATGTATCCCTATGGGAGTTAGAAATGAAAATTACCTCCGGATAGTTTGATAATTGAAAATTTCCGGAGTTGTTGATGTTGTTGCTTCCAAGGGAGGTTGTTGTTGTTGAACCTCCAATTTTGCACTAGTTACCACCATAGCCAATGAGGCTTTCTTTGCTTGAAGACATTTTTGTCTTGTTGAGAGTGCCTTTGCCTTAGGTTCCTTTGTTGATCCTTTTGTCCTTGCCATTGATGAAAATACCAAGAAAAGAGTGAAAATCTTCAATTTCCAAGTATACCCAAATCTATTTTAAGATGAAAGGCTTTGCCTTTGTAAATTCAAAAATCGACTCAAAGGTTGAAGATTTTGGTGCTTGGATTGATTTTTGTTGGAAGAAGTGTGATTGATTGTTGTTAAAAGGATGTTTGGATTTGATTTTGTTGAATTTGGTTGAGGAAATCTTGTTTTGGTGATGGAGAGGATGAGGGTTTTGAGTTTTGGGGTTTATGGGTAGTGTTTTGAATGAATGAATGAAGAAATGAATGTGGGAGGGGGTATTTAAAATACCCGAAAAATTTGAAACAGCAGGGGAAGACGGGCGTCTTTGTTTCGGGACGCTCGGATTCTGCCTTTTTTTGGGTTTAGAATTCTCGCCTAAAGACGGGCGTCTTTCAGCAAAGACGCTCGGATTTATCAATTGCAGAACGGGCGTCTTCTGCTGAAGACGGGCGGATTCTCAGACAGTGAGCTTTCTTGTTTTTCACAGCCAAAAAGACGGGCGTCTTTCCTTCCAAGACGGGCGGATTTCTGAAGACGAGCGTCTTCTCTACCAGGACGCTCGGATTCTTCGACAGTCCCAAAATTTCAAATTCTCAGTTAAAAATGGACGGGCGGATTCAGGCAAAGACGGGAGTCTTTCCTAAAGACGAGCGGATTCCCTAGAAGACGCTCGGATTCTCCCTGTTTTACCCGGATTCAGTTCCATCCGTGCACTTGCATATCCCGTGTCATTTTTCATTTTTCGAATCCCGTGTTCTTCATTGTAGGGGCACTACTAAGGCATGAATAGCCTAGGCAAATGCTATCCCCACACTAAGCTAAAGCACTACACATCAATTAAAATCATTAGTCCCTCCCTCACTTCTCTCAAAAATGATAATTACCTTGATCAAAGCATAAAAAACCAAAAATGACAAAAATGCAATGTAAGAATTAAAATGCGAGTTAGGGAGTTAGAAATATTTACAAATGGTGCTTTAGGGAGGACTCCACCAAACTCTCATCTTTGGTTTTGCTTTGGATATATTGGTTTTTTTGCCGTCCTTCGTTCGAGGAAGGTAGAGGTGCAGACAGGGATGTACCCGTTGGTGAGAGGTTGATATTTGGTGATGCGATGTTTTGGTGGGGAATAGGCTTGCCTTCCGTCATTGACCATGAACAAGGAGAGGTTCTAGTTTGTTATCTAGGTTCGTCGTAGGATCCCTTTGATTGAGAGCTCATTCTAGATTGGGTGCTATTGCAAGGTTTCTATAACCAGACATGGAATAGGTAAAGAGAGTGGACACGAAGTGTCGAGTCCTCCACTTACTCTGTAACACCCCGTAATTTCGGACCGTTATTATATTACGAAAAGTAATTTATTAATCAAGTTGAATTTAATATTAATGTATTTGAAGTAATAATAATTCAATGAAATGTAATTCTATTATATTTTGAAGTAAAATATTTAATTTGATAGTTTCGAAATGTTTAAAAATAGTTTAAACCATTTAAAAACCTTTTATTCCGAAATAAGGGCATATCGGGAAAAATGGCAATTCGTTTGAAAATTGGGCAAACGATTTTGGAAATGGGTCGTATGAGTACTCAATCTTCTTGTAATCTCGTGTTTAAGAACTTTGGCATCGTCAGAAATTTCATTTGACAAACGGCTCTAATTATCGGCGAAACGAGCCAAAAACGACTAATGAAATTCCGCGGGAAAAATCCCGTCTCCTTTCTCCTAGCCACGCCACACCCTTCCTTCACCTTCCCTTTGCATTTTCCTTTTCCAACATCATCTCCCTTGAATGTTCTAAAGCTTTCTAAACATAAAACACCATTTTCTTACCTTTTTAAGCTAATTTTCATCATAATTCACTCATTTCTACTCCAAATTTCATAAGGATTACATATTTGGAATCCTCTCTTCATTTCCAACATCCTAGTATGTATTAAATTCATTTGACCTAAATTTATTTTGTCCACCATTTTTAGGGTTTTGATTATTAGTGCTTATAATTGTGTTTTTATTGTTTATTTAGGTGAAGATTTAGAAGACGAGTTTGGAGACTCGTATATAGTTGAAGATAGTGGCTAGATTGCATATTAGGGTTTGGTGTTCAAGGTGCTAATTGCTCATTTTGTTGCTAAAGGTAACATATTTCGAGTTACTCGACGAATTAATGTCACATTCGTTGCTTTTTGTATGATTTTGTGAATATTATTTGAGTAGTTTATTTCACATGAAAATATGTGTTAAATTCATGTCTTTTGTATGTTTAAGTTCACATATTAGTATGGAAATGAAATGGGAATGATTAATTGATGCTTCAGACGATGTTAAACTGAACAAAAATGGAGAAATGGAGGGTTGGGGGTGCCGGCCCAGCAGGCCAGCAGGCCCGGCAAACCCGTGCAGGCCCACGGCAGGCCCGGGTTGGCCCGGGTCGACCCGTTGCTTGTTTCGCGGTTTTTCATGCGTTGTTCGTCGTTTCGGGCGTATTAATGTTATATTTAGTATAAGTAACATATGGGTAGTCTTATGAAATGAATAATGTTAGTAGTAAATATAATATTGATGGTAAAGTTATGTTTATATTGGTAGTTGGCACCTGTTAGGATAGGTTATAATATGAAATTGTAATGAATAGGCTTAAAATGAATTTTTATAGCGATAATTGCAATGTTGGATGATTATGCCGAAAACTGAGCCCTTAGTCCCTTTGACTGAATCGATGTCAGTTAATTGTGTGATTGGTCAGCCGTGATTGACCCCGTACCTGTCGCAGGACTGGGGTTGCGGGTAAAAATTCGGTTGGATGAAAATTATTGTGAAAAATGGATAATTGGCCTTATTCTTGTTTTAGGCCATTTATTATGTTTTTAGTTCACATGTGATGTTGGTTGAATTGAATGGTTTCTTATATTGTAGAAACGGCCTTAGACTCCCTGAAACCTTTAATATTGTTAATATTGCTTGAAATGGAATTGGTATTGAATACTTCTTGCAGGTTGTTGTGTTTGTCATAGATAGGTCTTTATAGTCTTTGACGAGTATAGGTTCACTGCTTAATAGCCTTTGTGTTCCTGACTTGGTGGGTTTATATCCAAGTTGGGGCATGACCTCGTTACTTATTTTGAGGGTAAGTGGTCAGCTTAAGTACTAGCCAACCCTTTGGTGGACTCCTTAGGGTACTCACTTTGTTTTTAAAAAAATTGTGGGTCTTGGGTGCGGTGGTGTGTATCCGCATGTCTAGGTCTGCGCAGATTTAGGACTAAGGTTGTGTTGTGTCTTGGCCATGTTTTGATAGAACCTCTGAGCCAAGATACCGGTTCGATTACCTTCCCTACCTCGTGGTATAGACTCGAGTTACAGAGTGACTATTGACGGTGCTAAGAACTTATGCCTGTCTTTGATATATTGCCCTTTCTTGTATGGTGATTTTATGAATTGTAATAGGTGAGATGCAAGCCGGTTACAATTGATAAAGTTTGGATTACTGCTTGTTATATGTTTCACATGATAGTTTAATTTGGTCAGTTTAGTGTTCATATGTTAGTATATTCGATAATTGGTTATTTATGATGTTGTTTACATGTTACATTACATGTTACATTAAATATGACATTTCGTGGCTGGGAGGACTCGAAGTTACTCCCCACTGAATTGTGGCTTTCGTGTTTGTATAAAATGCGATTGACAGGTTGATGATGATTAGATGGGGTACACGGACGAGCTAGTGAGCAAAAGAACCTTGGACTTAGTTTGGTTATATTTTGTAGTAAACCTTTAAACATTTGGTTGTGTTTATATTTTGGAGGGACATATGTCTCCCTCTTTTACTTTGGTTTGTATCACTTCATTCTCGCGACTTTAGCTATGTTATGTAAATTAGTTTGTTAGTATTTGCAGGTTATGGCACTCTTCATTTGGGAATGTTTGTGAATGGTTTAGAAAAGTCTTAAAAATTACAGGTTTTATCTAGTTGAACCAATTACAAACATATCCTGTCAGTTTTTCTGTAGAATTTACGTGTTTATTTAATGCTAAAAATTGAGGGTGTCACAGTTGGTATCAGAGCTTGTTGCTCCCGACGCACGTTTGTGCACCCCACTTAAAATCACTTGACCTTTAAATAATAAACTTGAGAGATGGGTAGGATTGGTAGATTTAGGATTTTATGTGGTAGCCTGTTTGTGATTGCTAATTGTTAGGTACTAATTAAATTTTCTCTTTTGCAAGATGGCTCCACCAAGGAGAGTTGATGATGCTATTTTACAAGCTCTTACTCTTATTCTCCAAAACCAACAAAATCAGCAGAATCAACAAGCTCCTCCTCCTCCTCCGCCTCTTGAAGGTACTCCAGGCACCTATACTTGGGTGGCTAACCAATTAACCCGAAACAACACTCCCACTTATGGTGGAGAAATTGATCCAGTTGCTCTTGCGGGGTGGTTTCGAGAGTTAGAGAAAAGCTTTTCGTTGTATGATGTCCAGAAGGAACATAAAGTGAAGCTGGCATCTCACTTCCTAGTACGAGAAGCAGATCGATGGTGGTTTATGACTGGGCCTACTGTTTCATCTGAACCGGGTTTTGACTGGGAACGTTTCAAGGAATTAGTGGAGGCCCGATTCTATCCGCAAGAACTTAAACAGCAGAAGTTGAAAGAATTCATGGAATTAAAGCAAGGAAGCCTTCCTGTTCAGGCCTTCACTGATAAATACAACGAGTTGGCACATTATGCAACTAGATTGGTGAAGGATGACAACGAAAAAGCATTCTTTTATCTTTAAAAGCTCTCTCCTAAAATCAAAAGCATGGTCCGACGGGACTCCACCAGCTTTGTTTCAATTTACAATGATGCTTTATGGGCTGAGAATTCCCTGAAAGACATTGAAAATGAAGCTCGTGCAACCAGTTCCAGTCTTGGCAAGAGGCCTTTATATCCATCTTCTAGGCCCTATACTCCTTCACCCAGGTTCACCTCTTCTCCTTCTTACCCAAACAAGAGGAGATTTGATCCTACTGTGCAAGTTAACCGGGGTGGTCAATCTTCAGCTCTTAACAACAATAAAGGTGCTAAAGACCGAGTGTGCTATAATTGCAAGAAACCAGCACATCCTGGTAAATGCTTCGTTCATCCTATCATATGCTTTTCTTGCAACAAACCGGGCCACAAGGCTAATGTTTGCCCGGAGAAGAAGGTGACGGCCTCTACTACTCCTGCTGCCCCAGAGAGGCCGAAAGGCCGGATTTTTGTCATGAGCCGAGCAGAAGCTGAGGCACACCATGATATCATTACTGGTACATTTTCTATTTTTGATGTTCCTTGTTTGGTACTATTTGATACGGGTGCCTCTTTATCTTTTATTTCAATAAAACTCTCCGATAAGTTATCACTTGAATCATCACATGAAGAAAGCACATCTATATCCTTACCCTCTGGTGATGTCTTTTCCTGTTCTAAAATCTATCCGGGAGTTCCTATTTCTATTGTGGGATCTATATTTCCAGCAAATCTTTTCCGATTTCCGCTTGAAGAATTTGATGTCATTTTGGGCATGGATTGGTTAGATACTTATCATGCTCGATTTGAATGTCGGGACCAGAAAATAATTCTTACAAGCCCTTCAGGTCACCGTGTGTCTTATCAAGTGGTTAAAAGACAAACCGGTGCTAAATTAATTTCTGCTATGAAGTTTGTCAGTGCGATGAAAAAGGGTCATCAAGCCTTCTTGTGTATGGTGACTACTTCAGATTCTTCCTCTCTGCCTCCTAAAGAGAATGTTCCTGTGGTATGTGAATTTCCTGATGTGTTTCCTGATGAGCTACCGGGAATTCCTTCTGAAAGGGAAGTTGAATTTACTATTGATCTTATTCCTAGTACCGGCCCTATTGCTAAAGCTCCTTATAGGCTGGCACCGTCTGAAATGAAAGAGCTGAAGACTCAGCTGGATGATTTGATTGCCAAAGGTTTTATCCGACCTAGCTCTTCACCTTGGGGTGCTCCTGTTCTCTTTGTAAGAAAGAAGGATGGATCTATGCGGTTATGCATAGATTATCGTGAACTTAACCGGGTTACTATCAAGAATAAATATCCTCTTCCTAGAATTGATGATCTTTTCGACCAACTCCGAGGTGCTTCCACTTTTTCTAAAATTGATCTTCGTTCGGGCTATCATCAAATACCAGTCCGAGAAGTTGACATTCCTAAAACCGCTTTCAGTACGAGATATGGTCATTTCGAGTTTACAGTAATGCCATTCGGATTGACCAATGCTCCAGCAGTATTCATGGATCAGATGAACCGTACTTTCAGAGAACACCTTGACAAATGCGTTGTGGTGTTCATTGATGACATCCTGATCTATTCTAAATCTGAAGAACAACATACCAAACACCTTCGTGCTATTTTGGAGATTTTGCGCCATGAAAAATGGTATGCTAAATTCTCTAAATGTGAATTCTGGTTATCTAAAGTGACCTTCCTTGGGCATGTTATTTCGAAAGAGGGCGTTATGGTAGATTCCACCAAAATTGAAGCCGTTATTAATTGGAAAAGTCCGACCAATGTTTCTGAAATCCGTAGTTTCCTTGGCTTGGCGGGTTATTATCGGCGGTTTGTGAAGGATTTTTCAAAGATTGCTAGGCCGATGACTCGATTCTTTGAAGAAAGAGTCTAAATTTGTGTGGTCTGAGGAGTGTGAAAATGCCTTCCAGGAATTGAAAAAGAGGTTGACTACCGCTCCGGTGTTGACCTTACCTGATGAAGGAGTGGACTTTGATGTTTACTGTGATGCTTCTAAGCATGGTATAGGTTGTGTCTTGATGCAAAAAGGGAAAGTCATTGCTTATGCCTCTCGACAGCTTAGAGTTCATGAAGTTAATTACCCGACTCATGATCTTGAATTAGCTGCGGTGGTGCATGCTTTGAAGATTTGGAGACACTACCTCATTGGAGTCCATTGCAACATCTACACCGACCACAAAAGCCTGAAATACCTCTTTACCCAAAAAGATCTGAACATGAGACAAAGAAGATGGTTGGAATTGGTGAATGACTATGATGCCGATCTAATTTATCACGAAAGAAAAGCTAATGTGGTGGCCGATGCTCTTAGCAGAAAATCCTGTCATTCTTTGAATTCTTTTTGGGAATTACCTCCTGAACTTGCTTTAGAACTTCAAAAATTGGGAACAAGTCTTGTAAAAAGGGGCTCTAATCATCTTAATGCCATGTCAGCCGAACCTGACTTCTACCGTGAGATCCGTGCTTGCCTTCCCGATGATCCTACTTTCAAATCCATTCGAGCTAAAATTCAACTTGGGCAAGCTAAGGATTGTAAGATTGATGATGATGGGTATCTTCGTTATCATGGTAGAATCTATGTTCCGGAAGCAGCTGATTTGAGAAAAAGAATTCTTGATGAAGCACACCTCTCTCCTTACTCCGTTCATCCGGGAGGTACCAAAATGTACAAAGACTTGAGATTACAATTCTGGTGGCCTAGGATGAAGATTGAAGTTATGGAGTATGTCAGTAAATGCCTCACCTGCCAGAAAGTAACGATAGAGCATCAAAAGCCCGGGGGTTTGCTTCAACCCTTGGATGTTCCTCTTTGGAAATGGGAGTCTATTTCCATGGATTTTGTGATGACCTTACCCAGGACTTCCACTGGGAAGAATGCTGTTTGGGTGGTTGTGGACCGATTGACTAAGTGTGCTCGGTTTATTCCTATCAAAGAGACCTAGAGTTTAGAAGTTCTAGCTCGTGTCTATGTGGATGAGGTGGTGCGCTATCATGGGGTTCCTAAAGATATAGTTTCAGATCGGGATCCTCGATTTTGTTCTCGTTTCTGGACTACATTACAGGAGGCCTTGGGTAGTAAACTATTAATGAGCACTGCTTTTCACGCCGCCACTGATGGTCAAACCGAGAGAACAATTCAAACTTTAGAGGATCTTCTTCGTGCCTGTGCCTTAGATTTCCAAACTTCCTGGGAGAAATGTTTACCTCTGGTTGAGTTCTCTTACAACAACAGCTATAAAGCTTCCATTAAAATGGCACCATATGAAGCTCTGTACGGTAGAAAATGCCGTACTCCAGTCTGTTGGGATCAAACCCAAAATGTTCCAATGTTAGGACCTGATTTGGTGACCGAGTCCATTGAACAAGTTAAAATCATTCGGGAGCGGATGAAAGCCGCTCAGACCGTCAAAAATCATATGCTGATGTCCGTCGTCGACCACTTTCTTTTGAGGTTGATGATCAAGTGTTCCTTAAAGTGTCACCTATGAAAGGGGTGAAACGGTTTGGCGTAAAAGGGAAGCTGAGCCCTAAATATATTGGACCTTTCCGGGTGATTGAAAAGATTGGTCCTGCTGCTTACCGTTTAGAATTGCCCCCAACTCTGAGCAAGGTTCACAATGTATTCCATGTTTCTCAGTTGAGGAAGTACATTAGTGACCCTAGCCATATCATCCAAGAAGAGATTCTTGAATTGGAGCCTAACTTGGCGGTTGAAGAAAGGCTAATTCGGATTCTTGAAAAAGCCAACAAGCAACTTAGGAGCAAAGTTGTACCTTTAGTCCGTGTTCTTTGGCGTTGTGGAAATGTCGAAGAGGAGACTTGGGAGACTGAAGCTTCTATGTTAGCTAAATATCCTGAATTATTCTCGTAAGGTATTCCTTCTTCTTACTCTTTTTCCACGTTACTAAGCCGTATTTAATCATAATTAGTAAATATATTATTCTTATTATAGAATTTTAAACTAAAATTTTGGAAATGCTTTTATGATTTTTAATGGTTTTAACATTAATGAGTGTTAAATCTCGTTATTGGTGACGTCCCAGTAATGGGTTTTCTCATTTATTGGTGTAGAAATATTTTTTATATCTTGATATGAAACGTGGATGTTCCTGTCTGATCAACAAGAGTATCACCGTTTCATTGAAAAGATACCTATATTTTTCTTATGATTATATTATTAAGATGTTGTCTACTATAATTTCTCCTTCTAAGTTTCGAGGACGAAACTTTTTAAAAGGAGAGGTGATTGTAACACCCCGTAATTTCGGACCGTTATTATATTACGAAAAGTAATTTATTAATCAAGTTGAATTTAATATTAATGTATTTGAAGTAATAATAATTCAATGAAATGTAATTCTATTATATTTTGAAGTAAAATATTTAATTTGATAGTTTCGAAATGTTTAAAAATAGTTTAAACCATTTAAAAACCTTTTATTCCGAAATAAGGGCATATCGGGAAAAATGGCAATTCATTTGAAAATTGGGCAAACGATTTTGGAAATTGGTCGTATGAGTACTCAATCTTCTTGTAATCTCGTGTTTAAGAACTTTGGCATCGTCGGAATTTGCATTTGACAAACGGTTCTAATTATCGGCGAAACGAGCCAAAACCGACTAATGAAATTCCGCGGGAAAAATTTCGTCTCCTTTCTCCTAGCCACGCACACCCTTCCTTCACCTTCCCTTTGCATTTTTCTTTTCCAACATCATCTCCCTTGAATGTTCTAAAGCTTTCTAAACATAAAACACCATTTTCTTACCTTTTTAAGCTAATTTTCATCATAATTCACTCATTTCTACTCCAAATTTCATAAGGATTACATATTTGGAATCCTCTCTTCATTTCCAACATCCTAGTATGTATTAAATTAATTTGCCCTAAATTTATTTTGTCCGCCATTTTTAGGGTTTTGATTATTAGTGCTTATAATTGTGTTTTTATTATTTATTTAGGTGAAGATTTAGAAGACGAGTTTAGAGACTCGTATATAGTTGAAGATAGTGGCTAGATTGCATATTAGGGTTTGGTGTTCAAGGTGCTAATTGCTCATTTTGTTGCTAAAGGTAACATATTTCGAGTTACTCGACGAATTAATGTCACATTCTTTGCTTTTTGTATGATTTTGTGAATATTATTTGAGTAGTTTATTTCACATGAAAATATGTGTTAAATTCATGTCTTTTGTATGTTTAAGTTCACATATTAGTATGGAAATGAAATGGGAATGATTAATTGATGCTTCAGACGATGTTAAACTGAACAAAAATGGAGAAATGGAGGGTTGGGGGTGCCGGCCCAGCAGGCCCAGCAGGCCTGGCAGGCCCGGGTTGGCCCGGGTCGACCCGTTGCTTGTTTCGCGGTTTTTCATGCGTTGTTCGTCGTTTCGGGCGTATTAATGTTATATTTAGTATAAGTAACATATGGGTAGTCTTATGAAATGAATAATGTTAGTAGTAAATATAATGTTGATGGTAAAGTTATGTTTATATTGGTAGTTGGCACATGTTAGGATAGGTTATAATATGAAATTGTAATGAATAGGCTTAAAATGAATTTTTATAGCGATAATTGCAATGTTGGATGATTATGCCGAAAACTGAGCCCTTAGTCCCTTTGACTGAATCGATGTCAGTCAATTGTGTGATTGGTCAGCCGTGATTGAACCCGTACCTGTCGCAGGACTGGGGTTGCGGGTAAAAATTCGGTCGGATGAAAATTATTGTGAAAAATGGATAATTGGCCTTATTCTTGTTTTAGGCCATTTATTATGTTTTTAGTTCACATGTGATGTTGGTTGAATTGAATGGTTTCTTATATTGTAGAAACGGCCTTAGACTCCCTGAAACCTTTAATATTGTTAATATTGCTTGAAATGGAATTGGTATTGAATACTTCTTGCAGGTTGTTGTGTTTGTCATAGATAGGTCTTTATAGTCTTTGACGAGTATAGGTTCACTGCTTAATAGCCTTTGTGTTCCTGACTTGGTGGGTTTATATCCAAGTTGGGGCATGACCTCGTTACTTATTTTGAGGGTAAGTGGTCAGCTTAAGTACTAGCCAACCCTTTGGTGGACTCCTTAGGGTACTCACTTTGTTTTTAAAAAAATTGTGGGTCTTGGGTGCGGTGGTGTGTATCCGCATGTCTAGGTCTCCAAGCATTTAGGACTAGGGTTGTGTTGTGTCTTGGCCATGTTTTGATAGAACCTCTGAGCCAAGATACCGGTTCGATTACCTTCCCTACCTCGTGGTATAGACTCGAGTTACAGAGTGACTATTGACGGTGCTAAGAACTTATGCCTGTCTTTGATATATTGCCCTTTCTTGTATGGTGATTTTATGAATTGTAATAGGTGAGATGCAAGCCGGTTACAATTGATAAAGTTTGGATTACTGCTTGTTATATGTTTCACATGATAGTTTCATTTGGTCAGTTTAGTGTTCATATGTTAGTATATTCGATAATTGGTTATTTATGATGTTGTTTACATGTTAAATTACACATTACATTAAATATGACATTTCGTGGCTGGGAGGACTCGAAGTTACTCCCCACTGAATTGTGGCTTTCGTGTTTGTATAAAATGCGATTGACAGGTTGATGATGATTAGATGGGGTACACGGACGAGCTAGTGAGCAAAAGAACCTTGGACTTAGTTTGGTTATATTTTGTAGTAAACCTCTAAACATTTGGTTGTGTTTATATTTTGGAGGGACATATGTCTCCCTCTTTTACTTTGGTTTGTATCACTTTATTCTCGCGACTTTAGCTATGTTATGTAAATTAGTTTGTTAGTATTTGCAGGTTTTGGCACTCTTCATTTGGGAATGTTTGTGAATGGTTTAGAAAAGTCTTAAAAATTACAGGTTTTATCTGGTTGAACCAATTACAAACATATCATGTCAGTTTTTCTGTAGAATTTATGTGTTTATTTAATGCTAAAAATTGAGGGTGTCACATACTCGGTACGGAACGTCACTCGAGTATACTCTCATTGAATTGGAACATATTGTTCGTTTTAAATCAATTCTCAAATCAATTCTCGTTGTCAACGGGAAATGGTAAAGGGGAGAATATATGATAGTTGAAAATTGTGCTTTTATTTAGATAAATAAGAGGTTAGCACAGACTCGATGGATACATGTGACTCATGGGGACAGCCCCCAGTTGTCACTTAAGAATAAAAGGACAGACATTAGGATAGATATGAGAAAGCCTAAGACTCGGACTAAGACTCGGACTCGATCTCAGATACGAACTCCTAATCATCACTTTCCTCATCGAAGGTCTCTTTCGCATCATCCAGCGGCTTGAATGTCTGGTCTTGAGCATTGACCTACTTGAGCACTTCACTCTCGTTGTTGGGAATGATATGAGGACAAAAGTCAATGAGGCTCTCATCTCCTTGCAGAAAGAGATGTTCATGAGGGTTGTTTTCATCACTTGGTTCGCCTAGGGATGAAGCTACCAGCTCATGGTTGTCGATCATATTTTGAACAACATGTTTCAGTTTGAAGTATGTTTCAGTATCATGACCTTTTCCTTGATGATATTGGCAATAGGCACTGCCGTCCCAAAAACAAGTTTTCCTGCATTCAGACGGGTCCGGAGTGGGCCCGATTGGTTGTAGCTTCCCTTCAGTCACAAGCTTTTGAAGAGTTGCGGCATATGTTGTGTCGAGATTGGTGAATGTCCTTTGAGAACGTGCAACCTTGTTGTTTGACTTAAGACATCTAGGAGGATTGTCTTGCCTGAGAGGTGAAATTATGATTTTGCCAACTTCGATCATATCTTGAATGACATGCTTGAGTTTGAAACAAGTTTCGGTGTCATGGCCCTTGCCTTGGTGGTATTGGCAATAAGCATTACCATCCCAGAATCGGGCTCTTTTGTGTCCGGGTTTGTCCGGAGTCGGACCAATAGGTTGGAGCATTCCTTATGAAGCAAGTATCTCCAGAGCGGTGCCATATGTTATTCCCAGATCGGTGAATACCCTTTGATGTTTTCCAATGGTTCCCACATTGGTGTTTTTTAGGATGTTTTTGTGAGTTTTGTTTTTGGTAATCCTGGGCGGAAACAGGATTTGGTTATTGTCAATGGGAATTTTTGGGGATGTTGCTTGGTATTTTGAAAGGGAGTTTGGTGAGGCAATTTCATGTTCTTTGTTTGTGGGTTCATGGATGTGGGAACCATCGGATGACTCCTCATTTTCAGCGGCTGTGGGGTCGGTTTCTTAGCTTAGATTTCGGTTACTAGTCGTTAGGAGTACCTAGACCAAAACAATATTTATAATCTTCACAAACAACTCTACTATTAGTAAAGAGGCAAGTAAAGCTCGGATCCCAAGGGACAGATATTGATGTAGGAATTTTGATTGCAAGAAGTGGTGTCTAAGGGTGTCACAATTTGGGTTGAGATAAAAAGATCACTAGACTAAATAACAATAAAAGTAAACAAGCAAGTTGATTAAAAAGAGGTGTAAACAATTGATTAAAAGCACTAAGGTGTCACGGGTTCATAGGGGATTCATTGGAATTGATCATACAAACATATTCTCAAATTATAAGCAAGCAATTATTGTTGTGATAGGATCGAGTTGGTTTATATCTTACAATCCTAGGAAGGTTTGGGTCCCGGAGCCGAATCGATTAGATTGTACAACACCTACAAGTCGACTTAATCCTCCCTACTCAACTATATTCATGGTCTAATGAGACTCGAGTTGGTTTATGTCTTACAAGTCTCATTGAAAAGGTAAGTGATGGGTAAAAAATGCAAGGATTCATAGGCTCGCATTTTATCAAACATAACATGTGCATAAGTTGAGATCACAACAAGCAAGCAAATAAATTATGTGAACATATTAGATTAAGCATGAATCATCCCCCATGTTGGTTTTCCCTAATTCTCCATTAACCCTAGTTAAAGGAACTACTCACTCATTATCAAGTTTTACTTGTTAACAAGGTTGTCAATCATATCAACAAAGCGAAACATGATGAAGAAGTAAAGATGATTAACAATAATTAAAAAGGGATTAAGAGAATTATACCTAATGATGATTCCAAAATAATAAGCAAAGAATAATAGAAGTACTTGATGAATGATTGGAAGGTTGTCAATCCTCCTAATAATCCCAAATAATCTTCAATTACCCAAAATAAAGGATGAACAATAGAGAAATTAAGGAAATGAGATTTGTAGTAATACTTGATTAAAAGTTGATTACAAGATTAAACAGAGATTAAAATAATATAGACTGCACTAAAGATTGATAAGAAGAACATGATAATTTAATTAGTATAATGAGGTATTTATAATGGGGATTAGGTGCACAAATTAGGGTTACTAAGGGATTAAATGATGATTAAGTCCTTAAGAAAAGTTGAGGAAATGCTCCTCTCGAAGAAAGATGCGAGTCTCCTTTTTGCTAGACTTTCGAAAATATGCGCATCCCGAGTAGAACAAGAAGAAGTCGGGCTGCACTGGAGAACAATCCGAGCGTCCAAAAGTTCGGAATGAGCGGATTGTGCAGGGGGTGGACGAGCGGCTTGGTAGGTGGGACGCTCGGATTGTGGAGCTCTTGGACGAGCGGCCAGGCAAGTGGGACGCTCGGATTGTGGCTCTTGGACGAGCGTCCCGATGCTGGGATGAGCGGATTCCAGTTCAGTGAGATTTTTCTTCTTTCCTTCTTTTCTTCTTCCAACAATCCTCCGGGATCTTGTCGGAGATGCAAGGATCTTCTTCATCATTGCCCATCTACTTCATTATTTATAAAGGCCTTGTAGTCTTGTGTTCACTTTGATGCTTGGTCATTAGATTTGATCAATTAGCTCTATTTTGCCATGAAAATGCAAGGTATGCACTCCTCTCCTACCAAGGGAACAAAACCTCAAAGAATATGCAAAACAAAGGACTAAAGAAAGTAAATGA
The DNA here is from genome assembly GCF_048544455.1 of Silene latifolia. Lineage (NCBI taxonomy): Eukaryota > Viridiplantae > Streptophyta > Magnoliopsida > Caryophyllales > Caryophyllaceae > Silene > Silene latifolia. The sequence goes on from NC_133527.1 coordinate 98,138,675, forward strand.
CCCAAATATGCACTAAAAAGCATAGGAACGAGGCTAATTCGGGGACTAAATATGCTCAAATATTGGTCACATCAAATATCCCCAAACCGAACCTTTGCTCGTCCCGACTAAAGAGGTGAAAAAACTAGGACCCTTATTTAAACTAACCTATTAATATAGCCGATATGAGACACTTAGCTGGTCTGACTCCGCCCCTTCAACGCAGAACAAGACAACCATGAGGTAGGATGCCTTCTTGCAGGCAAGATGGGTCTTGCCAAAATGGCGACACGTCCAATCATTAAAGCACACAAAATCAAGCAATGGATGCATCTACAAAAGGAATAGCCACTTTCCTCATCTAAGTGGCGGAAATTATCTAAAGGGGAAGCGATTCAAGGGTACACACTCCTTCATAGATACGGTTTCTTCAAACTACTAAGCCTAGAAGGATACCAATAAATCACCTCCAAATTGTGTCAAGCTAGGGTACCTTTGTCCTCAATCGTTAAATGCTTTTGTCAAGAATAGGCTCCCTATGGTGTTAGAAACACTGGAGGATCGCGGAATTCCCCTTCTTGCCTAGACAAGAAGAAGGGTCGTCCCCTCTCTACCATGCAAAAAATGGATATGATGGATAAAGGGATCAATAGGATTTGAGTTTCATTTGGGAGTTTGCTTTTGTTGTTGTTTTTCCCCCCAATTTCTTGTGGCATATAACATTTGAGAACACTTTCTTTTTGCCATTTCTTTTGATGTTTGACATTTCAATATTTGACAACTTTCAACTTTTGCATTTTCTTTTGAACATTTTCAAAGTCTTCCCAATTAGTAACGAGGGTGCCTTATATTTGAAGCATAGGAGTTTTTATTTTTGTTACTCCTCTTCTCTTTTGATGCAATTTGAAAACTTTTTGACTTTTCATTTCATTTCTTGAACTCAAATTTTTGAACAATTTTTGTGCCCATTCCCTTTGATGACGAAACATGGTAGAACATGGATGAAAGATGGTTGCATGGTTTCAAGGGTCACCTTGGAATAAACGGTAGCCAAGGAGTTATCACACCACAAGGTACTCTTGACTAGGCCTTAATCTATGGGTCAAAGGACACTAGCATGACACATCCTAGGGTGTTTTACAGGTATTCTAACAAGCAAAGTCTTAAGAAGAAAAATCATCTACTAGGGCCTTATATACACTCATCAAACTTCCCAAATAGACGGTTTTGCAAAATTTTTCCTAAATGCAACTATATGCCATGATGCAACTAACATTTATACATCCTAATGCATATGCTTCTACCAACTAGTATGCCAAATAATCTAAATGCAATCCTAAATTCACATTGTTTATGCCACATCAATCAAAATAAAGCCACATAGTCATTAACATAAAGAGGAAAAAGGAGATTGGAAAGATCATACCATGCGGTCTTCAATATCCTCATGTATCGGATGTGGCGTAGTCGATCAATGTGAACAAGGATGAACAAACACAATATATACAAAGCAATATATATACAAGACTACAGTGCAAAGGGAAATGAACTTGTTTTTGGATTTTCAATTTTTCAATTTTTTTGGTTTTTTCGAAAAAAAATTTTGATTTTTTTTTTCGATTTTGTATAAAAGTCAAGTTAGAATTTCCCATCCCCACACTAGTATGGGCATTGTCCTCAATGGCCAATACGATAGGAAATTATGCAATAAAAATCCATGATTTTTAAACTAAATGCAAACTACACTAAACTACACTACATGATGCATGTGTTTTTGTTATGGCGGAGAGCATAATTTAGATTAGCTCCCAATTCATATGCATGGACTTCCCCAAACTAAAATAGACATTATTTCTAATGTCAAGAATTTCGGGGGAGTTAATGCACATGGAATGCAATGCATGAAACTCAAAATTGTCATTTTATATTTTTCAAGTCGGGAACAATAAAAATGAACACCTTAATGATGCCAAGGTGTTATTCCTCTAATGTTGCTAGGAATCCTCAAACACCAAACAAATAAGGTACAACAAATTATCAAAACATCAAATTCTTTTCATGAAAATTTAAGAGAGGGGATAAAGTAAACATCACTTAAGCTTTAATGGGTGCCTCTTGCCCGCTCCATTTAGCTATGAAGTGATCTATAGAGATCGTCATCATCCCCCTCTATGACACTATCCCAAGCTTCTTTGGATGCATCACTCGCATTGAAGTCCATGAACTCATCTCCCTCACTATTGAGCTCCACCGTATCTCCACCGCAAGACTTATCACTCCCTTCGCTTTCTTGCCCATTTGCTCCGTCGTTGGCCCTTGCCGAGTTTGGGAAGAGAATGTCCATTTGAGCCCAAGAGAGAAATATTCCCTCTTTCCTAATATTCCCTTGTTGAACCAAACAGTGGAATTATGGGTATAGAGCATAGTAGCTATCCACGGCGGCTTCATATTGACGGAGATGCATGTCTTGGAGAATCCCCGTCACAAAATCTTCTCGAGGAAGGATGAAGGGTTAGGGTGATTGTAGGGTTGATATTGAAAAGGGTAGGGAGGTATCTTGATCTTTTCATTTTGTTGTTGCGGCTCGTGTTGTTGTTGTTGGTTTGGAGGTGGTGCTTGATTTGCTTGGTTCGGGTTCATGGGGATGAGGTATGATGGGATTGGGGATAGAGGGCTCCTCCTTGGTTAAATTCTCGGTAAACCGTTCATTGGCAAGTAGATAGGGTTGCTCCCTTTTGTTATCCATTTGATTCTCTTTTCAAAACCCTCGTGGGTTATCCAATTATGTTGTATAAGAATTAGCTCCTCATTGATCCTTGTATTTCCCGGAAGGGGAGTGTACTCATTGTTATCATTGAACCTTGGATTGAAGTGTTTCGCGAGTCTTGTAATGAGTCCTCCATTGACGATATGCTTCATCCAATCGCCGTCCCCATTTCGAAACTTAGCCCATTTCTCAAGGAGTACAAGTGGTGCATTGAAATGATATCCACTTCTTCCTTGGATCTCAAGATATGATTCCATGAATACGAGATCAAGCTCATTCACAATTATCGGGTCTCGGCGTGCAAGAATAGTTCCGGATAAGAACCGGAAAGTGGGCCTTAGAATAGGGTTTTGGATGTGAAATGCCAAACATTCCTTGATATACAAAAAGTCTCGACCGGCCATGGCTCTCCACAATGGTGCTACACTGTACTTCTCTGGTCTTGATTTTCGGGTAGACGAAACATCCAAACCGAGCACATTTGCAAACTCAACCAGAGTCATCATCCTTTTTACATTTTCCAATCTAAACTCTACGCAAATCGTTTTGTTCAAAGTTGTGATCTTTAAGAAACTTAAGAACTCAAGAACAAGAGGTCGGTAGGTTTGCTCATGCAAGTGAAACAAGGTAGAAAGACCGAAAAACTCAAAAAGGGCTTCTGTTTGATGGTATATTCCAAGCTTTCTTAATGTTTTATGGCATAAAAATTTGGTAGGAAGAATATTCTTACCAATTAGTCGGTGAAAGACAAGCCTTTGAACATCGTTCACAAACACAATGTTGGAAAAATCGTCACGCTTGGTGAGATCCACAATCTCTTCATGTTCCCTCCTTCGAGTGTTGAGGTGAGAAGTAGATGAACTTCCTCTCACTCTTGGTCTTCTTCTTTCCCTAATTAAAGATCCTCTTGGTCCCATTCTTGAATTTTAGATTTGGAGATTGATTTGTTGAAATATGGAAATGCTCTTTGTGAATTAGATCTTGCTTTTGAATTTTTTTGAAACCCTAGAATTTGGGGGTTTTTGTTTTTGTGGGGTGAATGAGTGCTTGAGATATGCTTTGGAGTCATAAGAGAGTGGGTTTTATATTATAAGTGGAAGGAAGGATGAGGTATCACGAATTTTGTGGTGGGGGAGAATTTAAGTCGCGAAAATCTGGAATAAAAGACGCAGGGAGACGAGCGGATTCGACATCGGGACACTCGGATTTCTAGGCATTGGGACGAGCGGATTCCTTACAGGATGCTCGGATTCCTTTCCAGGGAAAAATCCCAGATTTTGAAGTAGCCAGGACGAGCGTCTTGCTGTAGTAGGACGAACGGATTCTATAGGAGACGCTCGGATTCTCTTCCAGCGAGGAATGCTAGAAATTTCTGCTAACGAGACGAGCGGATTCTTGATGCGACGGGCGTCCAAATCAAGACGAGCGGATTAGCTCTAAAGACGCTCGGATTTTGGATCGTAATAAAACAGCTGCTTGTCAACTCTCTTAGGACGAGCGGATTCCCTGTCGGACGCTCGGATTCCTTGCTTGGCCGGGCGTCTTCATCACGGGACGCTCGGATTTCTCCTGCTTTTCCTTGTCTTTGATAGAAATGTTTCTCCACACTTGAAAACTAGTTCCTTCATTCATCAAAATGATTAGTGACCCTCCCTCACTTACTCTCATGGCAAGAATCATGTTTATGATAAAAATGCAATAAAATTAAAAGTACAAGTAAAAAGGGTTAGTATATTTACAAGTCGTAGTTTAGGGAGAGCTCCACCAAACTCTCTTTTTGATGATCTCTTCAAGGATGAGGAGGCCCGAGGTAGGTGACCTCGACCTCTCCAATAAATGCTCCCTCATAATATGGCTTCAATCTTTGGCCATTGACCTTGAATTTGCTTCCATCTTCTGATTTGATCTCAAAGTCTCCATACTTCACTACCTCGGTGATCACATAAGGACCCATCCATCTAGAGTTCAACTTTCCGGGAAAGAGTCGATATCGGGATTCAATAGAAGGACTTTATCTCCTTTGTGCAAGGCTTTTTGCTTGATTCTCTTGTCATGAAGCAACTTTGTCCTTTCCTTGTAAATCTTGGCATTCTCAAAAGATTGTAGTCGGAATTCTTCCAACTCTTGAATTTGTACCATCCTCTTTTGACCGCTTAATTTGAGATCAAGGTTGAGAGCTTTAATTGCCCAAAAAGCTTTGTACTCTAACTCAATTGGCAAATGGCATGCCTTCCCATAGACAAGTTTGTAAGGGGAAGCTCCTATGGGAGTCTTATAAGCCGTCCTATAAGCCCAAAGAGCGTCATCAAGCTTCATTCTCCAATCCTTACGAGTCTTGTTGACAACTTTCTCAAGAATTTGCTTGATCTCTCTATTTGAAACTTCAACTTGACCGCTTGTTTGAGGATGGTATCCTAAACCGCTTCTATGTTGAACACCATATTTGGTCAAAAAGGATGTGAGCTTCTTTTCATGAAAATGCGTTCCTCCATCCCTTATGATTGCTCTAGGGATCCCGAATCTTGGGAAGATTATTTTCTTGAAGAGCTTAGTGACCGTTTTTGCATCATCGGTTGGAGTGGCAATTGCCTCCACCCATTTTGAGACGTAGTCTACGGCCACAAGGATATATTTGTTACCTTTGGATGTCACAAACGGCCCTTGGTAGTTGATCCCCCAAACGTCGAAGATCTCCACCTCTAGTATGCCCCTTTGTGGCATTTCATTCCTCTAAGAGATATTCCCCGTCCTTTGACAAGCATCACAATTAAGGATGAACTCCCTAGCATCTTAGAACAGCGTAGGCCAAAAGAAGCCCGATTGAAGAATTTTTGCAATGGTTCTCCTTGCTCCATGGTGTCCACCATAAGGGGATGAGTGACATCCTTCCAAAACTCCTTGAATTTCCCATTGAGGGATGCACCTTCGGTAGAGCCCATCACTACACTCCTTGTAAAGATTTGGGTCATCCCAAATGTACCACTTTACTTCTAATAAGAACCTCTTCCTTTGGTTGTAGTTTAAGTTTGGAGGGAGTACTCTTCCAAAAATATAGTTGGCATAATCGGCAAACCATGGGGTGATATGTCTCTCAAGTTGTGTTTGAATAGCCATTAAGATATCATCGGGGAAAGAGTCATTGATCGGTGTTTCTCCTTCTTCATCATGAAACCGGATTCTTGACAATTGATCCGCCACTACATTCTCGGCCCCTTTCTTAACTCTTATTTCCAACTCGAATTCTTGAAGAAGCAAAATCCATCTCAACAACCTTGGTTTTGCCTCTTTCTTTATCAAGAGATGTCGAAGAGCACGGTGTTCAGAAAAGACAATCACCTTGGATCCAAGTAAATAGGAACATAATTTGTCCAAAGCATAGACAATGGCAAGGAGCTCTTTCTCGGTGGTATCAGTGTTAACTTGGGAAGAATCAAGAGTCTTGCTTATATAGTAGATAGCATGTAAAGTCCTTCCTACCCGTTGGCCAAGAACCGCTCCAACGGCATAGTTACTAGCATCACACATAATCTTCAACGGTAGTTCCCAATTTGGTGGTTGAATGATTGGTGCCGAGATTAGTGCTTCCTTTATTCTATTAAAGGCTTCAACACACTCATTAGTGAAATGGAATTGGGCATCTTTAAGTAAGAGTTGAGTGAGGGGTTTCGCGATTTTTGAGAAATCTTTTATAAAACGGCGATAGAAACCCACGTGATCGTGAAAACTTCTCACCCCTCTAACATTCACCGGAGGTGGGAGTTTCTCTATCACCTCAACCTTAGCTTTATCGACCTCGATGCCCTTTTCCGAGATTAAATGACCCAAAACAATTCCTTCATTGACCATGAAGTGACACTTTTCCCAATTCAAAACGAGACTAACATCTTCACATTTTTGCAATACAAGAGAATGATTATACAAGCATGAGTCAAAGTCTTTTCCATAAACGCTAAAATAATCCATAAAAACTTCCATTATGGTCTCTAGGTAGTCGGAGAAGACACTCATCATGCATCTTTTGAAAGTAGTGGGGGCATTACCAAGCCAAAAGGCATTCTCCTATATGCAAAAGTACCATAAGGGCATGTGAAGGTGGTCTTGTGTTGGTCATCCGGGTGTATAGGGATTTGAAAGAATCCCGAATACCCGTCAGGGTAGCAAAAGAACTTGTTTGAGGCTAGCCTCTCAAGCATTTGGTCAATGAATGGTAGGGGGAAATGATCTTTTCTTATCGCGGAATTCAATTTTCGATAGTCAATACACATACACCAACCGGTGATCTTCCTTGTGGGTCTTAGCTCATTCTTTTCATTTGTCACTACCGTGGTACCTCCTTTCTTAGGTACCACTTGAACGGGGCTAACCCACAAAGAGTCTGATATGGGATATATGATTCCCGCATGAAGTAATTTCATAACCTCTCCTTTAACAACTTCTTGCTTGTGGGGGTTTAATCTCCATTGAGATTGGATGGTAGGTCTATGGTCTTCCTCTAGATGAATTCTATGCATAGAAAAGTTGGGACTTATCCCTTTAAGGTCATCTAGATTATACCCTATAGCCTTTTCATGTTGTTTCAACACATCAAGCAATTGTCCCAATTGGTTTTCATCAAGTTTGTCATTAACAATCACGGGTTTGGTCTTAGATTCATCAAGATAGGCATATTTCAAATTTGGGGGAAGGAGTTTTAAAGTTGGAACTTGTACCTCACTTTCCTCCATTGAAGGTTCATTGAGAACTTGCTCCATTTCCATTAATCACTCCATTCTCATGGCATACTCAACTTGTTCTTCAAGCTCACTAATCTCATCATACTCAAAACTCCATGATAAATTCTTCTTGCTCTTCGGTTCGTATGATGTCTTCTATGATTGCTTGCTCTTGTTCCATGGATTGATATGCTTTCACAAGGATGTTATGTACTAATTCGGATTGCTCATGAGTAAGTTCTTTGTTAGCTAGAGCGGCCTCAAGAAGATCTACCTCCAACTCCCAATGCATATTTTTGGCCTCACTTGCTTCCAAGGCTTCCAATGCTTGCATGGGGTCTTTGAAGAAAGGTATACTCAAGTGGTCCTCAACAAAACAATCTATAATATCCATCTTGCAAAATATCGAACAACTCGAAAATAATTAGAACAAACGTTGAGGAATTTTACTTCCCCAAGGCAAAGAAAGACACAACTAATAACAATCAAAGAAAATCAAATCAAGTTAACACCGTCCCCGGCAACGGCGCCATTTTTGGTCGGTCGCTTTCTTAGCTTAGATTTCGGTTACTTGTCGTTAGGAGTACCTAGACCAAAACAATATTTATAATCTTCACAAACAACTCTACTATTAGTAAATATGCAAGTAAAGGTCGGATCCGAAGGGACGGGTATTGATGTAGGATTTTCGATTGCAAGTAGTGGTGTCTAAGGGTGTCACAATTTGGGTTGAGATTAGAAGATCACTAAACTAAATAACAATAAAAGTAAACAAGCAAGATGATTAAAAAGAGGTGTAAACAATTGATTAAAAGCACTAAGGTGTCATGGGTTCATAGGGGATTCATGGGAATTAATCATACAAACGTATGCTCAAATTATAAGCAAGAAATTATTGATGTCATAGGATCGAGTTGGTTTATGTCTTACAATCCTTGGAAGGTTTGGGTCCCGGAGCCGAATTGATTAGATTGTACAACACCTACAAGTCGACTTAATCCTCCCTACTCAACTATATGCATGGTCTAATGAGACTCGAGTTGGTTTATGTCTTACAAGTCTCATTGAAAAGGTAAGTGATGGGTAAAAAATGCAAGGATTCATAGGCTCGCATTTCATCAAACATAACATGTGCATAAGTTGAGATCACAACAAGCAAGCAAATAAATATGTGAACATATTAGATTAAGCATGAATCATCCAACATCTTGGTTTCCCCCAATTCCCCATTAACCCTAGTTAAAGGAACTACTCACTTATTATCAAGTGTAACATGTTAACAAGCTTGTCAATTATATCAACAAAGCGAAACATGATGAATAAGTAAAGATGATTAACAATAATTAAAAAGGGATTAATAGAATTATACCTAATGAGGATTCCAAAATAATAAGCAAAGAATAATAGAAGTACTTGATGAATGATTGGAATGTTGTCAATCCTCCAAATTAACCCAAATAATCTTCAACTACCCAAAATAAAGGATGAACAATAGAGAAATTAAAGAAATAAGATTTGTATTAATACTTGATTAATAGTTGATTACAAGATTAAAGAGAGATTAGAATAATATAGACTACACTAAAGATTGATAAGAAGAACATGATAATCTAATTAGTATAATAGGGTATTTATAATGGGGATTAGGTGCAAAAATTTGGGTTACTAAGGGCTTAAATGACGATTAAGTCTTTAAGAAAAGTTGAGGAAATGCTCCTCTCGAAGAAAGATGCGAGTCTCCTTTTTGCTAGTCTTTCGAAAATATGCGCATCCCGAGTAGAACAAGAAGAAGTCGGGCTGCACTGGAGAACAATCCGAGCGTCCAAAAGGTCGGGACGAGTGGATTGTGCAGGGGGTGGACGAGCGGCTTGGTAGGTGGGACGCTCTGATTGTGGATCTCTTGGACGAGCGGCCAGGCAGGTGGGACCCTTGGATTGTGGCTCTTGGACGAGCGTCCCGATGCTGGGACGAGCGGATTCCAGTCCAGTGAGCTTTTTCTTCTTTCCTTCTTTTCTTCTTCCAACAATCCTCCGGGATCTTGTCAGAGATGGAAGGATCTTCTTCATCATTGCCCATCTACTTCATTATTTACAAAGGCCTTCTAGTCTTGTCTTCACTTAGATGCTTGGTCATTATATTCGATCAATTTAGCTCTATTTTGCCATGAAAATGCAAGGTATGCACTCCTCTCCTACCAAGGGAACAAAACCTCAAAGAATATGCAAAACAAAGGACTAAAGATAGTAAATGATCCAAATATGCACTAAAAAGCATAGGAACGAGGCTAATTCGGGGACTAAATATGCTCAAATATTGGTCACATTAGGCTGTTGGTTGGTGAACGGAGGGTTGGTTTTCTCCTTGGTGGTTAGGTTCATTTTCGGTATTACCGACCCTTTTCTCCAAATTAGCTACTTGAGTGTTCAAGTCATCGATAGCCACTTGTAGCTTTGAGAATATGTTATTGATGGAGACGGAGAGCAGCATTATAGCGCTTTGTATGCCATCCTCAGTAATTGCATTAATTTTCTCATCGTCAGGAAAGAGATGAGATGAGAGCAGTCTAGGAAAGATTCTTGACTGTGTCCAATTGGGTTTTCTAGAGGGTTGTTCTTGTCGTTTGCTGAGAGAGGTAATGGTAACTCGCCCTTTTCGATCATATCAAGGATGACGCCTTTTAGAGAGTGACACGTTTCAGTGTCATGTCCTCGACCTTGGTGATATTGACAAAGTAGTTTTCCTTCCCATATACGTCCTCGCTTGCTTGGTAGAGGGTCTGGAGTTGGACCAATCGGCTTAAGCTTTCCTTTGGAGATTAGCCTTTACAAGGCTACGCCATAAGGCATGCCCAAATCAGGGAAGGACATATGAGGTCATCTGGTTTTGGTTTTGTCGATGGCAAGTAGTCGGCTTTCAAGCAGCTTAACCCTTTGCTCAATATCTGAAGAGGGAAAATTCCCTGTTATCATTTTGTCCTCAACTTGGGAGAGACGAGTGCTCAAGTTTTTCACGGTAGCTATGAGTCGAAGGACCATGTTGTTGGTTTCGGCAGAAGTCATGGCCGATGAAGGTTGATCAGCTTCTTGAGTTTCTGTTTGACGATCGATGGCACCCAAGGGATTCCTATTTGATATAACGATAGGCGTTATAACTTGTCTTTGTTGGAATAAGTGTCCTCCGACAATAATGCGATCACAACTGTTGATCATAAAGATCACATGTTTAAATCTCATTTTAAGAATACATGTGGGATGTAATATTTTACAGTCAACTGGTCCACACATATCGGTAATGATTGGTGACTAGAGTTTGACATTACATGTCGTGCGGCATTGGTGATCGATTGATCCCCTTAGGTCATACCTATAGGGAAATACTCTTAATTAATTATTTAATTAATCGTATGCCGATACGAGTTAATTAAATTGCTTAAAATTGACGGATGATTTTGTGAGTAAAATTAACGTATCTTATTGTAATTTGATTAAATGAGACACGGTCTAAGTAATCGAATTGTTTTATTACTTATATGAAATTATTGTTTACGGAAGCAATTGAAATGGAATGAATAAATTATTATAAATACAGAATGTTGTAGTTTCTAATTCGGAAATACTTTTGGTACAAGTAATTATGAATTACTATGTTAATTTTTATAAGTGACATATTTTATTAATATGTTGATTTTTAATTGTTAAAAATACATTTTATATATAAGATGTCATGTAATGTGTCACATGTGACATATTGACAAAATCACAAAATAAATGGACTCATCCATTTTATGAGTGTGTACCGAAATGGAGGGAGTTTTATGATAAAAATTGTGTTGATTATTTTTAAGTGGAAAACACAATAATTACCTATAGTCTTAGCCTTGCATGCCTATCTTTTCTTGGGTAGAAAAACTAGACCATGCATTGGACATCATACTCCCTCCAACCGGTTTTGCTATGGTAATAGAGAATGTTTCCTCTACAATTATTCATTCACTCTTATCATAAAATTTCTAGTGTAAGAAATCATCATACTCTCTACAATTTGTGAAAATTCTAGAGAAATAAACTCACATAATCACTTCCTCTTGAACCGATTTTTCAAGAGCAAAAACTATAATTTTTGTGTCAATTTTATAGTAAGACTTATATTATTTCTAGTACAAAACAATATTTGTTATTAAGAGGTTTCCTTGGGTATATGCTTTTGGGAGAGATTCTAAACTTGAATCTTGTTCATCCATTCTTGGAAAGCTCAAGAACTAACAAGAAGGAGATTTTGTTGGTGCCCATAAAACCGAAATCACATAGTAAGGAAAACGATTTTCTTATCTCTTCTTATTTAGTTTGCATGCATAAGATTTGTAATTATTTTATGACTAAATAATTTCTCACATATATGAATATGTTAAATAATGAGATTAATAATATCTAACAAGCGGTATCAAGAGCCTTAGGTTGTTTGCATGCAAATCGGTTATTGTTTTTCCGAGTTATACGATTAACAAACAAAACTTATAAATTTGTGTTTATTATGATATATCACGAAATTTATTATGCATGTTAAAGTTTCTGGTCCTAAAATGTATTTAGGATATTTTGGTTAATTTATGGATTTTTATTGTTCATTTTGTATAATAGTGGCATTAGAAAGTGATTTTATGATAAAAATGTCAGTTTTGGACTAAAATTAGCTAAGATTCGATTTTTCCAGTGGTTTTTGGATATGTTTTCACATATATTATATTTTGATGACCTGTAATTTTTCATAATTTTATGAGTTCTTATGCTCGAAATATGGATTTTTCAAGATGAAATCGAATTTAAATGGAAAAATAGGTTAATATGAGTTATATTTTGAATCTGGTCATAGATATTTAGTATGTTGTTACATACAATTTTACAAGATGTGTGTAAAATAATTGGCTATAATGAAGTCTTTATGCATGATTTATGAATTTTTGATGAAAAATCACATAAACAGTGACTTTAATTAGTAAAAAATTGCTAAAACATACTTTATGACTAAGGAAAAACGTCACATGTTGCATTTTATCACTTATTTCAGATCTAAAATTGAAAAGTTGATAGAAATTTTTTTTCTCATATTTTTATGGTAATAATTGATAAATCCGATAAACCGCAACATTGTTTTTCTCGATAAAATTTGAAATTTTTAACCTAATTTTTTGAACATTATGAGTGTCATGGTATTTTTCCAGAATGTTCATGAGTTTAAAATTTCAAATTTCAAATTTATTTGAAATTTTTAACATTTATTTGAAGTTTATGGCATTATATTGTAATTTTAAGTCCTTTTATGAACAATATTAAGAAATATAAGTTAATTATTGTCAATATGTTAGTGGAGACTAATTTTGAGTCCTAATATGGTTAGGGTAATTAACTAGTACATAAATATGATTTTATGTAATTATTGTGATTTTTAAAAAGTTAAATCACGCAAATCCGTAAAAACCGATTATTATACGATATTGGCTCCTTAAAGGCGACTTAGCATAAAATTGAGCATGTTCATACATATTATAATGCTGTATTTTATTTATGATTGTCATATTTTAATTTTATGTAAGTAATTTTACTTAGTATGGCCTTAGTTTTAATTGATATTACCCGAAATGTATGGGAATATCGATTCGGTTGTAATTTATTGTGATCTCGTATCACCGTTTTGTAATTTAATAGATTTATTTTATTTTAATTACAAATGTATAATAGGAAATTATGTAATTTGTTATGTAATTTATTTATTCCGGAGTTCCTAGAAGACAGTGCCACACGAGAAGGAGATCCATTAAAGAATTTGTTGCCTTGAAATGCGTGCCAAGACAGAAGTTCAAGGGACCAATGGAGTTGGTTTCCGAATTTTTAATAGTTTATTAGATTTACTTTTTTAAGAAGGCCATACTGGGATTTTATTTATGCTTTGCATTTTATTTATATGTTGCATGCATCGCTAAATCGCCATAACTAAACATGCATTATCATTTTAATCGAGTTTATCGACCGTGTCAATTACAATTATCGTAGTTCACCGCTTTAGTTCACTTAAAACGTGATAGATAATAAATTGACATGACTTCTCGCTAAAATAAACAATTGAGACTTAGCCATACCAAAAAGTAGAAACCATGAAAACCTATTTCGTGAGGGAGTACACTCGGCCACACCGGGGTACAAACCTTGTTACGTAGGGGAAGTGGGTGATAAATGTCTATCCACCGAATTTATGTTAATAAAGGGTATTTCGGCACACCGTGCCCTAAGTTAATATAAATTTGGATCATGGACACATTTATTCGAAATTTGGGTTGAACTCAACGAAAGTATTCACGACGATTTCCGGATGTGTTTCGCGCTAGAGATAAATATTAATCTAATTTTATCGACCAAGAGTTCTAAGAGTAGAATCCATTAAAAGGTTAATCCACCAAGTTATGTTAATAAAGGGTATTTCGGCACACCGTGCCCTAAGTTAATATGAATTTAGATCTGGGAATCATTTATCATAGTTGGGTAGAGGTCACTATGTAAATGCTTTACTTGTTATTTACAAGTATTAATAAAACGATAAATGTTAAGTTTTCCACTATTCCGTTATCATATTGTTCTATTTCTTTACCACAATTCATATACGATATCATTTCGATTTTTGATTCAAATCTCCATTAAAACATCGTAACTAAAGACAAATATGAATTTGCTTCTAAAACCTCATATGAACCATTATTAAGGATCTCTTGTAAAGAGTATAGATGAAAGTTATTCGTGATCAAAAGGGTTTTTGATTTTTGACTAACATATCTACTTACAATGAATTGTTTCTCATATGCTTAATTGAGTTAAGTACTTTGAAACGTTAAATCATTTTGGTGACTAGATTTGTTGGAAATCATAATAGACCAAAATACCGCAACCACTTCAATGAAAGTTTTAAGCCTAAACAAACGAATGAAGAGTAGTCTTCATGAATTTCAATTTTGCTTCTCTTAGCAAAGACTCATTCAAATGAGTGGGAGCATTCTCTTAAACCGTTAAGAAAAGGATAAGGTTTTAAAGAAGTAAAATTAGAATGGAATTGATACAAGGTAATGTTAAGAGTTAAGTTATTAAGAATAACGATACTAAACCTATCAATCCCGACCGATAAAGTTTCCATTGTCTTAAATGTTGGACGCTAAAAAGGAAACTACCCCAAATTATTGAAGAATCAACAAGTTAGTTGTGGGACATCTAATGGGACCTTCTTCTTTAAATGTTTATTTGATTAACATAAATTTTGTTAGTACTACTTCGTCAATATTAGAAATCAGTGGAGGTTTTCATCATTGTATTTGATACATAAGATGATTATAATATGACGACTAGCATCAAATAATATCGAGAGATAGAGTCATTGTGTAATCAATCTAGTTTTGGGTTTATAGTTGTACTTAATTATGACTATTAAGTGCATAAAATCTAAATAAGAATATAAACTTGTTAAGATACAAAAGAGGTTTCATTTTTGTGACCCTATACACCGTGATTTAATGAATGGCTAGCCCATTATCAAGGCGAATATATTCTAAACCAAACTAGAATGATATATCATGAAGATGATGCAAGACTAAAATTGGTAACCTAGGGTTAAACCTTAAATTCTAGAATGATGAACGCAAAGAGTTATCGAGTACTCTTGAAACCATTAGATTGTTAATGGTATATGCATATCTTGTATTCAAAGCAAGACATCTCGTGCCTTTTGGTTGAAAAGGAAATCGAGGTTGTAAATCATTGATACAGAATAGGTTGATCATTTTCTTTTACCATCAATTTAAGTTGACACCAATATGTTTACTTAATAAGGTAAAAGGAGAAATCTTTGAAGGAGTTCAAAGAGTTCCATGAATCACGATCAAGTCGTGATGGGATTATCAAAGTGAAGACTTTGATATAAGCCAAAGGAAATGTGATATAGTATCACAAATTAATCTCTCTTAGCACACATTATGGGATAATGTGTGGTTTGATAAAGAATTCAAACTCCATTCGATATGGTTTTAAATTCAATCAAGTTACTTTGAGTTACTTGATCCTTTTGGGGATTTTATCATTTTGTCTAAGTTGTTTTTCCACTAAATCTAAATGATTCATATGAGATATGAAATGGTAGAGTACCATGCTTGTAAGTTTTCACAAGAAACAAATGCTCATTTTTCCCTTTCAATTATCACGAGTACAAGGGGTTTGCGGCTCGTGAAGCTGTCTTTCTAAAATACAAGTTTATTTCTAGAAGACAGAGTAGGAGAAATCATTCAAGAGCCACAAAGAATTAGCCACAAAAATGTTATGTCACAAGAAACTGGTCTTTCTTGGCTACATAAGACGTTTTGTGTAAGACGTTGTTTCTTCAAAACCTAGGAGGTTAAAGTCATCACTTGTTGAAAATGATGAATTAGTGTTACTTTTAGAAAGTAAATAGTTTGTAACTTGCAAAGAAATTGTTTGATTCAAGTTGATTACTTCTGGAAAGTAATGAATATATAACTTACATGAGAGTGTTTAAGTCACAACTCAATACAAGGCTTAGAGCCATGAAAATCCGAAATAAATTCCAAGTGAATTGTTAGTATCAAAGCTTGATTGGTTGCAAAGGGTTTTTGCACAAGTTGAAATGCTTAAGTCTATTTGGATCTTCTTAGGGATTGTGTTTCATTATGATGATATACATATAGCAAGTGAATCTAAAACCCACTTCTTCGATTAGAAGGAATGTATTCAAAACATGTCTTGAGTTTTGTAGATTCTTGCAGTCCTAAGATAATGTGAAACTTAAGAGAGAGTCTTAAGTAGGACATCAATGAGTTGAAATCAATGTTTTGATCATGTTATAAAACTTTTCTCGATAAGTCAAGAACTTATGTTTATACATGAAGTTTAGTGGGAGTTACGGAAATTTTAGTAGTCTTATATGTGGATGACATATTGATCAATGCGAATGATTTAAGACTTGGAGTAATATAATACATCTTTAATATCCAGATTTATGTAGATAAATCTACATGATATTAGCGTCAAATAAGAAGTCTTATGTTGATAAGATTCATGATTAGTTCAATCAAGTTGAACATATTTGATTGATTCCATTTGCTTCCGCTGCCGGATCAATTAAATAGGAAATGATGTATAACACTTCATATACTTTGAGTATGATGAATTGTTTCAAATCGAATTTAAGTAATATTTACAAAGTAGTCATATAGATTATTCTTAAGTGCTTGCAGAAGCATTAACGATGTAAAGCAAAGTGTTTTTTGATGCAATCTTGTGTAAGGGTGTTACACAAATGACAATTGACAATTGAGATTGCGCGTGGTTTTCGACAAAACCATAATCAAAACACATTAGGATGGTTAAGATACCATTGTGGCTATGTTATTTAAGAAATAGATTTTCTAGAATCGTTCTAGGCAATAAAGAACAATGAGAAATATTTACAACGGAAATTGAGTACACTTGCAATCATGGGATGTGCAAGAGGGATGAGTCCCGCACACTGTGAAAACAATGGGAGCTATTCTAAGGCTAGAGAGCTTATGTCTAGATTGGATCTAGACACGTACTCAGAAAGTATTGTAATACAAATGTATACATTACAAAGGAAAACGAGCATGTAGTAAGGTTGAGTTAGGTACAAGAAGGTTATAAAACCTACTAACCAAAGCCTTCTTATAGGCTTAACATGATGAGTCATGTCATATGTCATTTCAATTACATTGAGATGAACAACTACATATAAGATAAAAATGGATTATACTAATATGAAGTAGTAATCAGGTATTGACTTTTCATGTGTGATAATCACATTTGTCGTTCGAGTTTTTAAATCTGGAAACTCCTTTTATACTTTGTCACATCCAAACGGGTTTTAGAGACAATATTGAACCCCGTTAAAGTGAACTCGGATTAACATAGTATTTGCCCATAGTCACTTGTATGAGGTGACGTCTCGAAGTGACTAGAGTGCGATGCGATTGATGGCAAGTTCAATTGCCATAGAGTCATGTGAGATGACTAGTCGATCACATAGGCAGACTGTTAGGAACACTTTGTCGGGCCTTATGACCGCTTATAGAGTTCTGGCAAATTTATATAGCCTGGTCGTGGCGAGAGCTACTATAGTATTCTAATGAGTCGATTCTTTAGACTAAAGACTGTTCCCCTAAGGTGGCACAGTTTCAGATTAACTTTGATTTGTGTTACTACGACCTTCGTAAATGGGGTCAAATGGGCATATTTTGGGTTATGATAGATGTGGCTAGTCGAAGGGAATAAGTGCGATAGGAATTGTCCACCCCTTGTCAGGGTTAAAACAATATCTCAAGGCCACTCGAGGAGTAATGAACTGGAAATGCGTGGCCACGCTCTGAAGGTATCTAAGGTAGATGATTCCGGTCAATCGGTTATTCTCCAGATCGAGGAAACCACTCTCGATATGATCACTTACAAGTACGACCTGAAAGACACCTTGCATTGAGTGGGAGATAGTAATAGGACAAGAAAATTGGTGACGCACACTTGTCGGGGACAAGTGGGAGATTGTTGGAATAAGTGTCCTCCGACAATAATGCGATCACAACTGTTGATCATAAAGATCACATGTTTAAATCTTATTTTAAGAATACATGTGGGATGTAATATTTTACAGTCAACTGGTCCAAACATATCGGTAATGATTGGCTGACTAGAGTTTGACATTACTATCGTGCGACGTTGGTGATCAGTTGATCCCCTTAGGTCATACCTATAGGGAAATACTCTTAATTGATTATTTAATTAATCGTATGCCGATATGAGTTAATTAAATTGCTTAAAATTGACGGATGATTTTGTGAGTAAAATTAACGTATCTTATTGTAATTTGATTAAATGAGACACGGTCTAAGTAATCGAATTGTTTTATTATTTAGATGAAATTATTGTTTACGGAAACAATTGAAACGGAATGAATAAATTATTATAAATACAGAATGTTGTAGTTTATAATTCGGAAACACTTTTGGTACAAGTAATTATGAATTACTATGTTAATTTTTATAAGTGACATATTTTATTAATATGTTGATTTTTAATTGTTAAAAATACATTTTATATATAAGATGGCATGTAATGTGTCACATGTGACATATTGACAAAATCACAAATAAAATGGACTCATCCATTTTATGAGTGTGTACCGAAATGGAGGGAGTTTTAGGATAAAAATTGTGTTGATTATTTTTAAGTGGAAAACACTATAATTACCTATAGTCTCAGCCTTGCATGCCTATCTTTTCTTGGGTAGAAAAATTAGCCCATGCATTGGACATCATACTCCCTCCAACCGGTTTTGCCATGGTAATAGAGAGTGTTTCCTCTACAATTATTCATTCACTCTTATCATAAAATTTCTAGTGTAAGAAATCATCATACTCTCTACAATTTGTGAAAATTCTAGAGAAATAAACTCACATAATCACTTCCTCTTGAACCGATTTTTCTAGAGCAAAAACTATAAGTTTTGTGTCAATTTTATAGTAAGACTTGTATTATTTCTAGTACAAAATAATATTAGTTATTAAGGGGTTTCCTTGGGTATATGCTTTTGGGAGAGGTTCTAAACTTGAATCTTGTTCATCCATTGTTGGAAAGTTCAAGAACTAACAAGAAGGAGATCTTGTTGGTGCCCATAAAACCGAAATCACATAGTAAGGAAAACAATTTTCTTATCTCTTCTTATTTAGTTTGCATGCATAAGATTTGTAATTATTTTATGACTAAATAATTTCTCACATATGAATATGTAAAATAATGAGATTTATAATATCTAACAGTCTTGGCAAAGTATTGCACAAACAAAGGCAAGTGCGACACATATGTATAAAAGGCAGTTTTGTTGTGGAGACGCGACAGTGTGACTAGGTTATGAGTTCATTAAAGATCGTGAATGACCTCTTGTGTTTGAACTCTTGGTTCATGACGTTGAACTTAGACTCGAGTGTCGATTTTCGCATAGTGATGCCTAGATACACGACTTCTGACTTAGTTTGGAGGTTTGTCGATGGATTAACGCCGTTGGACGAGATATGTACACAAATTTGACATTTGACCCGTAATGTGGGGGAAAGACGGGTTTAATACTCGAAAGGTTTTGACTCTCCTAAGGCCATTGAAGATGTCTCGACAATTAGGCGACACGACCTAGACCAGAAGGTAGGTACTAGCTTCGGCGAAGATTCGACGTTATCTAGACGACTTGACTTGAAATCGACTAGACTCTAATCGACTCGAGGCTGAATCAGAAAGGTGGACTGAAATTTTCGAAAATAGAAACTTTCAAAAAGATTCATTTGTCATTTTATGGACGGGTTACGAAGAGTAAGGATCTTCAGAAGGTCCGCCAGTTGAAAGGGTTGTCTTATGTTTGTTTTCAAAAGACGGTTTACGTTGAGATTGCGGCGGCTGTGAAAATAATGTGTCGTTTCCGAAGCCGGTTTTAGAAATTCTGAATCGCGGATTAGAAAATCGAGAATTCAAGAATTTGGAATCATCATCACAATGGCCATGAAAATGGTTAAATTTGTTTTCAAAGAATTTAAAATCGGATTTGAAATCTGAAAACGGTTAAATTTGTTTTCAAAGATTTGAAATTGGGTTGAAAATTTGAAAACGGTTATGTTTGTTTTCAAACGACAGAGTTTGAATTGAAATTTGAAAACGGTTAAATTTTTTTTCAAATGATTTGATTTTGAATTTGAAATTCGAAATGGTTAAATTGGTTTTCAAATGATTTCATTTTGGATTGAAATTTGAAAACGGTTAAATTTGTTTTCAAATGATTTGAAATTGGATTTGAAATTTGAAAATGGTTAGATTTATTTTCGAAGATTTAATTTTGAATTGAAATTTGAAAACTTTTAAATTGTTTTCAAATGGTTTGAAGTTGGATTTGAAATTTGAAAACAATTAAATTTGTTTTAAAAGATTTGATTTTGAATTGAAATCTGAAAACGGTTAAATTGGTTTTCAAATATTTGAAATTAGATTTGAAATTTGAAAACGGTTAGATTTGTTTTCAAATGATTTGATTTGAATTTGAAATTTGAAAACGGTTAAATTTGTTTTCAAATGATTTGAAATTTGAATTGAAATCTGAAAACGGTTAAATTTGTTTTCAAAGATTTGATTTTGAATTGAAATTTGAAACGAATTAAATTGTTTTCAATGATTTGAATATGGAAATTATGAAGATTGAATTCGTCATTACGAAGGGTTAGAAAACCGTTTTAACCTTTGAAAGACGGTACGCAAATCGAAAATTGTGAGAATTTAAATCGTCATCGTGACGGCTTACAAAATCCAAATTTGATTTCAAAAACAAGATTTGAAATTTGGAAAGTTGCATGGGTTGAAATCGTCATTACGACGGTTTGAAAAACGTTTTTGTTTGAAAACTTGATTTCGAATTTTGAAAATTCGAGGGTAGAATTTTTCATGACGACGGCGTAAAAAGGGCGCTTTGAGAATGCAACGGTCGGCGAGGGATCGAGGTTTGAAACGGCCATTACGACGACGTAAAGGATATTTTGAAATGGTTTGTGAAAACCAAGGATTGAAATCGTCATTACAACGGTACAAAAAGGTGCATTTGAAATGGTTATAAAAACCGGGTTTTGAAATGGCCATTATAACGGCATAAAAAGGTGTATTAGAAACAGTTGTAAAAAACCGAGTTTTGAAAGTCGTCATTACAACGGCCTAGAAAGGCGTGCTGAAATGATTGTAGAAAACCGGATTAGAAAATCGTCATTACGACGGCCTAGAAAGGCGTGTTGAAATGGTTGTAGAAAACCGGATTTGAAAATCGTCATTACGACGGCCTAGAAAGGCGTGTTGAAATGGTTGTAGAAAACCGGGTTTGAAAATCGTAACGGCCTAGAAAGGCGTGTAATTTGAAATGCAACGGTCGGCGAAAGACGTGGTTTTAAACGGTTGTGAAAAACCGGGTTTGAAAATCGTCATTACGACGGTATAAAAAGGGTATGCAAGGGTCGGTAAAAGACCGAGGTTTGAAATGGCCATTAAAATGGCGCAAAAAGTGTTTTTGAAACGATTGTAGGAAACCGGTTTTGAAAGTCGTCATTAGGACGGCATATAAAGGTGCTTTGAAACGGTTGTAAAAACCGGGTTTGAAAATCGTCATTATGACGGCCTAAAAAGGCGTGTTGAAATGCAACGGTCGGTGAAAGACCGAGGTTTGAAACGTTCATTATAACGGCGCAAAAAGGTGTTTTTGAAAGTTTGAAAATGACACGGAAGGACTTATGAGCACATAGCACATAAGCACTCGCAATTTCATTATATTATGCATAATGTTGACACGGGTTTTGGCTTAATAGGGTGGGTTACATACCAACCAATTAAACCCCGATTTTCGAGAGGAATACCAATGCAAACAAAATGTGTAAGGAGGGTGCCCTAGCCTCGTCCTCAAACGTGATGAAAGCTCTTTGACGAAACATAAATGTGTAACGTCAACGGTATGCTTGACTCAATCGGGATTCGAAACGCAGGGATGAGAAAACTCACGCCGATGGAACGAGCTAATTGGTCGGAGAGGTTAGGTTATAGGCCCGGACAAGGAACCCGACTTATGACCGTAGTATCAATTAATGCACTTTAACCACGACCTCGTTCGAGTTTCACCTCTAAGGATCACAAAGACACAAGTGTCCTAGTTTTTTACTCAGCGGAGTCGCCAATCTGTGGACATAGGCCACAGTCCGGTCTGTGGATTTGGGCCACCTACCGATCTGCCGTCACGGGCCACCTGCACGCCAAGCCAATCTGTGGACATGCAGCGGTCTAAAAAGCCACGCTCGGTAACGTAAAAATGCTTTCGACCGGATCGCTTTAGATCGGTCGATTTCGTCTCGGTAAAGGTCTCGAAACGATAAGAGATGTTCGGAGTCGCCACAAAGCATTTGTGGGATTCTTGGAACCCGTTCGAATCCACTTTATACCTAGGTCAACCTAGGCAAAAAGCGGTGTTTGACATAGGTATTAATGATAAGGACTCGTCCCCCTTTTAGCATTATATGCCTAAAATGACTCTCGTACGCCCTGGATAAGGCCATCCACTATCCAAAGGATTTGAGTAAGGGGTGAGGGTATGTATTGGGATGCCGTTTAATCGGACACCCAATCCCGCCCGCGTAAGTGGCCCCTACTGATCGATCGTGGTTTTTTAAGTGCAAAAGTTGATAAAACGGTGTAAATGCATGAATGCACATCCAAAAGTTTAACCTAACATGTGAGAGCTTTCTACATCGGTTGATTTAATCCAAGTATCAACTATAAGATGTCAAGTTTGATTTGGATTGATTTGCATGTGAGAACGGAAATTAAACATCCATTTACCAAATTCGGGTTATGAGGCTTAACACGATCCGTTATTTGAGAAAGGGTGTCAAATGACAAAGTGTAAAAACATAAACTTGTCAATCTGATCCATCACATATTCGGATAAACGGTAATTGGAATCGTCCTAGACAAGTACCAAAATGGGACAGAACAGTGCCAGGCAGCCCCGTTGGGGCGCGAGCCTATTGGCGAGAGAATGGCTCTTCCCGATTTTTAGACAAGAAAGTAGACAGCCTCTTGGGGTGCGAGCAATGAGCCAACCCAAGGGGGCGTCTCCTGGTTCTTGTAAAGGTTATTTAAAACCGTATTTATGATGAAAGATTTGCAAATGTTGTTTGCATGACTCGGAATAATTACTATTGTGTTAGTAACATTCGTTGTTGGATTTGCATGTTTGAAAAGTATAGGTTACAAATAAAAATGTAAAATGTTTGATTTGAACTAATCATGTTCAGTTCATTTCTTTGTAATTAGTCAAATTAATCGTCGTACCCGGATTAAACCGACATGGTATAAACAACCAAGGATGATTATGAATTATGACTAATATATTTACAAATGTAAACAAATGAGAAAAATGGTAAATAAAATAAAAGGGGGTTAAAATACCCTTTAATTTGTAATTAACCAATAATATCATTGAGTCACGGAATAAACCGTCATGGTATAAAGAACCAAGGATGAATTTTGAAATGGTCAAAATATGTTTATCATAAAAATGAATTAGAATGGTAAATAAAAGAAAAGAATTTCCTTTAAAATGTAATTAACCAATTAATATCATCGAGTCACGGATTAAACCGTCATGGTATATGGAACCAAGGGTGATTATGATTTATGGTTAAAAAGTTTGTCATAAAAACGATTTAAAACATTTGAAATGGTAAAAACCGATTGCAAATAAGAAAGAAATAAAGAGGAAAGACATGAACAAACACGGATGAATCCGACCCGGACACCCACAAGAGGCGCGAGCTTCCCTGCATAGCAAGGAGCTCCTGTCTCAGGCCAAAACTCGGTTTTGGCTCGTCTAACCTATATTTGAATCGTGTTATGCATTGTTCGCGCTCATAAACTCATAAAAACAGTAAGTACATGAAATAAATGAGATATTTACACCCTCAAACTTACGTGTATTGATGTTTGCGAAATAGACGACTTTAGAGACGGTTTTCTCGCTGTGACTAATCGCGATCAAAGAAGTTTTAAAAGGTGCCTTAAAAAAGGATTTAGTTTTGAAAATATGTTGAAAATATGTTAATTAAAACATGTTGATTGATGAATTGAGTTGGTCAAATGGGTCGGTCGAATGCACGGCGACTGTACCAACCAAATGTGTAAGGCATGTGTTTACGATCGGTAGGTCGTAAACACGTGTCGATTTTGTGACTTAGGAAGTCGAGTATAGAAGTTTAAGGGAGATGTGAGGGGGCGGACTCTCGCGTGTGTATTATGGGGTGTGATGTTGAGTATTTATATAGAAATGGGGGTGGTAGCAAGTCGGTTAAGTTTGCTTGCTGACCAAGGGCGTGCCTTAAGAAGCGCGAGCTACCTTGAGATACAAGTGGGTGTATTGTCCCTTTCGCAAATTTGGATTTTGCATTTATTCTAACCAATGTTTTGTTGGTTGTGATTTTTGGTCTTTGAGGTTTGCTTAGCCATGTAAGCTTCCTCTTGGGTGATATTTAGGGTAGGTATGTTGTGTCTTTGACTCGGGTTTGACCCGTGTGAGTCGGGATTTGAATTTCGAGTCGGTTTTTGGCTCGGTGTCGGTTTTGACTCTAATTAGGGTCATTTTGATTGAAATGACATGATAAAGACATTCATGGCATTATTTTCGACATTTGAGATTTGGTTTGACTCGTTTGACTCAGGTTGACTCGAGTTGTGGGTTTCTGAGTCGTTTTTGGCCCGGTGTCGGTTTTGACTCTAGTTAGGGTCATTTTAATGGAAATGACATGATAAAGAAATTCATGGTATTATTTTTGACATTCGGGATTTGGGTTGACTCGGGTTGACTCAGGTTGACTCGAGTTGCGGGTTTCTGAGTCGGTTTTGGGTCCGAAGACGGTTTTAACTCTAAATAGTGTTATTTTAATGCAAATGAAGTTAGAAAACCTTTAATGAAATCATTTTTCATATTCGAGTAGTGCATTAAACCGTCTCATATTAGCCAATCCACGCACACATATCAAAAACACGTTATAGTCCGATCATCAGCGGGTGGTTTTTGGAAGGTGCGGATACTGGGCATCTACAAAACCCAACACAGAATTGAAATCCTGAGTATAAGCTAGTCACTCTGATGTGACCATTTTTTGAGCATATTTAGTCCCCTAATTTAGCCTATTTTGCATACTATTATGTCATTCCACGACCATTTTATCCGTTAAATGCTTTCTATTTTGCTTTCCTAGTGCATTTCGTATGTTTTGTAGGAAAGAAGATAATAAGGCCAAAATTCCCGTCTTTCGTGCGTATTCGGAAGCTATTTGACGATGATTGATGGACTAGTATGAAGAGGAAGCGAGAACTAAAGACCAATCCTACAAGAATAAAAAGAAAGTGAAGAAAAAGGATTCTGTCACAGAAGACGAGCGGCTTGCACACAAGACGCCCGTCTTGAAGTGGCAACCCGTGCGTCCAAGCAACAAAGACGCCCGGATTCCTCCAAAGAATCCGAGCGGATTCCCACGAAGACGCTCGTGCACCACCTCATGAATCCGAGCGTCTTCCTCCCTGGACGGACGGACCGCGACATCTTCCGCCGAGATGCTCATCCTTCCAAAAAGACTATCGTTTCCCTGCTCTAAACTCAAAGATGTAATTACTAGTTTAGCCTTAGTTAACCTAATGAAGCTCTACTATAAATACCCCATTTGTAAATAATCAAAAGAGAGTTTTTGGGGGATGGAGTTTTAGATTAGGTTAAGTCTCCATATTAAGAATCCTTCTTAGATTAGATTAGGAGTAGATTAGAATAGACTACTCTTTAATCTTTCACAAATCTCACATTAATCTCTCCTTAAATATTGTTCAAGTTTGTTACTTTTGGGTAATTGAAGATTATTGGGTTATTATTAAAGGATTGACAACCCTTCATCAATCAATCAAGTTTCTTCTATTATTCTTTGCTTTATTATTTGGTTCATCTCAAAGTTTGATATAATTCCTTTACTCTTTAATCTTTATTGTTTATTTCTTCATTCTATTATCATGTTTATACTTATTGTGATGATTGACACCATTAATGACATGTTTCCCATGATGATGAGTGAGTAGTCTTTTAGCTAGGATTAGTGGGTAACTAGGGGAAACAAACATGGGATTGATTAATGCTTAATCTAATATGTTCACATGATTAATTTGCTTGCTTGTTGTAATGTCAACTTTATGCACATGTTATGTTTGATGAAATGCCAAGCCTATGAATCCTTGCATTTACAACAATCTCTTATCTACTCAACTTGACTTGTAAGATATAAACCAACTCGAGTCTTGTTAGACCATGCATTGAAGTTGAATAGGAGGAAAGTAAGTCGACTTGTAGGTGTTGTACAATATAATCAATTCGACTCCGGGACCCAACTCTTCCTATGAACCGTAAGACATAAACCAACTCGGTTCCTCCACAACATTAATTGCTTGCTTATAGTTGTAAACATGTTTGTATGATCAACACCATGAATCCCCTATGGCCCCATGATATCCTATCACTTTTAATTATTTGTTCACATCCTTCCTTTTATTGCTTCTTTTACTATATTGCTTGCATTAGTCTAGACACAACTACAAACCCAAACAAATTGTGACACTAGCATAAATTGGGATAGATAGACTTAGAACCCAAAGCACATCGTCCCATGGATCGACCTCGACTTACCACTAACTAGTTGTATGTTGAGTATTATAAATGTGTTTTGATTGGGTGTACAACGACACGCTCACGTCACACTCGATCGAGGCATTTCATTCCTCTCGATCGAGTGATTCTTCAGCAATTCTTCTCGATCGAGCAACTATGGCTCTCGATCGAACACTTCCAAAATAGCTCAATTCGATCGAGTACAGCAGGGACTCGATCGAACAACTTCAACTACCAAATCTACTCGATCGACCTCAAAACCTCTCAATCGAGCAAATAGCCACTGAAAACAGCACGGACTCGTTTGGTTAGCTTCTAAGGACCTCCTTCACGCTTCCCGAGGTACGACTTTCTGCTCTAAATCTCCATCTCCTCAAAATGCATGCTAAGAGAAATGAATAAGGTACGATATCACCACTTTAAGGTCCATTCCTACAAATGAGACAAGACGAACCAAAGTAACCAATTCAGGGCATTTTGCAATACAAAGCAATGAAATTGATACAGAAATGCGTGCAATAAAAGGCCAAAAAGACTATATAAATTGCACGTATCAACAGGGATCTCCGAAATTCGATCAGTTGAAAGTTGTCTTAAGTTTGTTTTCAAAAGACGGTTTGAATTCAAGTTGGCTCTGAAAACAATGTATTGTTTCCAAAGGCGGTTTTTTGAAATTCAAAATTGTATGTTTTGAAAATCGTGTTCTGAAATGTGTGACAAGGTCTCAGGGACAGTGTATGGTCCTCAGGATTTGAAAATGTTTTGAAAAAGGGGTGTGTGCCTTTCTCGGGTTTTTAAAAAGCCATTGTGTCGGCGCGAGACGGGTTAAAATCCGTTTCTTGATGCGGCGATTATAACGGCGTAAAAAGGTGTTTTTGGAATGGTTGTAAAAACCGGGATTGAAAATCGTCATTATGACGGCCTAGAAAGGTGTGTTGAAATGGTTTATAGGAAACCGGGTTTGAAAATCGTCATTACGACGGCCTAGAAAGGCGTGTTTGAAATGGTTGTAGGAAACCGGGTTTAAAAATCGTCATTACGATGGCCAAGAAAGGCGTGTTTTTTTTCTTTTTCTTTGGTGAAATGTGAAATGTATTAAAATTGATAAGAAGGATTACATCAGTTCAGTCACCAATCATTGACAGTTACATCAAACTACATCCAAACAATAATACACAAACAGCAAAAATAAACAACTATGCTGTCTGCAGTCCTTCCCAAAACTCGTGTAGCTGAAATCTAGATGTCATAAGCTTCCCTTTACACCTGCGATGAATATCAGTTTTGACTTGCTGAATTATGAATCTAAGAGTAGACACTTTGGCTTCAAACAGACAATTGTTCCTAACTTGCCACATATGGTACCATAAAGCAACAATTGCCGCTAGAACAATCTGTTTCTTCATCAAGGACCTGCACCTCCATCTAACACTCCACTGTACCAGCTCATTCAAAGGGACTGTCACACCCAGCCACTCATTTAATCCCTGCCAGCATTTCTGACTATACACACACTCATAAAGCAAGTAAACATGATCCTCTGGTTTGTCTAAACAATATTCACACAAACCATTTGTAGGCATACCAAAAGCTTGTATTCTATCCTTAGTGAACAGCCTACCCTAAACAGCCATCCACCCAACAAAAGAATGTTTAGGCATATTGGTAGTATTCCATATCAAATGATACCAATCACATTTCTCCTGCACCCCTTGTAGCCACTTATATCCCCTTGAGACAGTATATTCACAAGAACTCTTAGTCCAAATGCCTTTAGTGTAAAATCGTTGTAGGAAATCGGGTTTGAAAATCGTCATTGTGACGGCTTAGAAAGGCGTGTTTTTGAAATGTAATGGTCGACGGAAGACCGAGGTTTGAAATGGTCATTATAACGGCGCAAAAAGGTGTTTTTTCGAAAGTTTAAAATGACACGGAAGGACTTATGATAACATAACACATATGCACTCGCAGTTTCATTATATTATGCATAATGCTGACATGGGTTTTGGCTTAAAAGGGTGGGTTACATACCAAGCAATCAAACCCCGATTTTCGAGAGGGATACCAATCCAAACAAAATGTGTAAGGAGGGTGCCCTAGCCTCGTGCTCGAAGGTGATGAAAGCTCTTTGACGAAACAGAAATGTGTACCGTCAACGGTATGCTTGAATCAATCGGGATTCGAAACGCGGGGATGAGAAAACCCACACCGACGAGACGAACCTATTGGTCGAAAAGGGTTAGGTTGTGGGCCCGGACAAGGAACCCGACTATGACCGTAAAATCAATTAATGCATTTTAACCAAGACCTCGTTCGCGTCTCACCATCTAGGGATCACAATGACACAAGTGTCCTAGTTATCCCCGGCGGAGTCGCCAATATGTGGACATGGCCCACCTGCGATGCCCAGCCGATCTGTGGGACGTAGCATCAGTCTTTTTGAAAGCCACGCTCGGCGGCGTAAAAATGCTTTTGACCGGATCGTTTTAGATCGGTCGATTTCATCTCGGCAACGATCTCAAAAAGATGCAAGAAATGTTCGAAGTCACCACCAAGCATTTGTGACGTGGAACCCATTCGAATCCACTTTATACTTAGGTCAACCAACGCAAAAAGCGGTGTTTGACATAGGTACTAAAGATAAGGAATCATCCCTCTTTAGTATCCTATCTCTAGAATGACTCTCGTAGGCCCTGGATAAGGTCGTCCACTATCCAAAGTTTCTGAGTAAGAGGTGAAGGTATGCCCAATACCGCCCGCGGCATCGGCCTCTACTGATTGATCTTGGTTGGTTAAATGCAAAAGTTGATCCAAACATGTGAGCTTTCTATGTCGGTTGTTTAATCCAAGTATCAAGTATTTGATGTCGAGTTGGATTTAATGTTAATTTTCATGCAAGATGGAAATTAAACATCCATTTACCGAATTAGGTTTATGGTGCATAACGTGCTTCATTTGTCTTAGTAAGGCGTTTTGCAATACAATGTAAAGTGGGCAGATTCGTCATCTGATCCATCCTGTATTCTGGTTAACCGAAGTCGGGATCATCCTAGACAAGTGCTGGAAGAAAGCAGGGTATGCATCAGGCAGCCTATATAGGCGCGAGCCATCAGGCGATGCAAACAGGCCTATCCTGATTTTAAAATAAGAAAATGAGTGGCCTGTTTAGGCGTGGGTCAACAGACGATTGAAGGACGTCTTCTGACCATTGAAAAGGTTTGTAAAATGGTTTGAAAGGAGGGTGTTTGAACCCTTCTTGATTTGAAAAGGTCGTTTAGACCACTTTTGTGTTGATGTGATGAACGAGACTTGAATAATCATCATTATTTTGACAATATTCAATGTCGGGTTCGACTTTGCAAGTTTGACATGAATAGTTTTGAAAATGAATATGAACTAATTGTTTTAAGTTCATTTGTTTGTAATTAGTCAATGTTTATCATCGTACTCGGGTTAAATTCGACATGGTATGTAGAACCAAGGATGATCTTGTATTTATGACTAGTGCATTTGTTTTGAAAGTATAAAGAAATGAAATAAAAGGTTTTAAAATGCCTTTTAAGATGTAATTAACCAAATATTATCACCGAAACACGAATTAAACCGTCATGGTATTAGGAACCAAGGGTGAAGAATGTTTCATGGCTAAAACTCGTAAAAAAATGATTGGAAATATTTGAAATGGTAAAAACCGATTACAAACATGAAAACAAAAGGGGAAGAAGAGACCAAACACGGTTGGATTAAGGCTTGAGAGGGTCTTTAGGCGCGAGCCTGTCTGCTATACAAGCAGCCCCTGTCTCGGGCAAAAATCCGGTTTTGGCTCATTTATCCCATATTTGGACCATGTTATGCATGTTTTAGCATGTTATAGTCATGAAACAAGTGAAAAACATGATAGAAGAGGATTTTTACACCCTCATACTTACATGCTAGGCTTGAGACGAGAAATTGACGAAAGTGTATCAACTTGTTTCGTCGGAAAACTTGGTTTGAAAACCGTTTTAGCAATGTAAAAGAGTGTTTTAAGTTTAGTGATGGTGGAGTTGGCCGAGATGGTCGGTCAAGCGATTTAATGCACGATGACGGTACCAAAAAATGTGTAAGGCTTGTGTTTTCGATCGGTAGGTCGGAAACACGTGTCGGTTTGTGACTTGAGAAGTCGAGTCTAGAATTTTAAGGGAGAAATAAGGGGGCGGACACTCGCGTAAGGCATTATGGTGTGTGAAGGTGGGTATTTATAGAGAAATGGGTGGCTGTGTACGTTTTGAGCGACGTGGCCGCATAGGCTGCTCGAAGAGGCGCGAGCCAATTCGCGGGTCTTCGTGGTGTCTTGTCACTATCACGCAATTGTAATCATGATTTGTTCTATCCTCTATTTTGGATGAACTTGATTTGTACTTGACCATGAGGTATTCCGGGAAATACTTAACATGGAAGTCTTGAAAGGTTTGTTTTTTTGTGTTTAACTCGAATTGACTCGCTATTGGAGTCGGGATTTGAATTTTGAGTCGGTTTTTGGTCCGGTGTCGGTTTTAAATCTAGTTATGTCATTGTGACCCCGTCTTCATGCATTAAACACTCCAGGTTCTTTTGAAAAGTTTGAAATATTTTATATTCGAAATCGTTTTAAGTTTTCCGACGTATAGTTGTACAAAACTGTCGATCAAACACTGCGATTCCTAAGCATGTTGTAGTCCGATAATCATCGGGTGTTTGTTGGAGACTCGACAGATACTGGGTATCTACAGTTAGTTGCATCATGGTATGTAGTTGCATTTTAGAAAATTTTTGTGAAAATGCCTATTTGGGAAGCTTGACAAGTGTATATAAGGCCCTTGTAGATAATTTTTCTCCTTCAGACTTTGCTTGCTAGAATACTCTCAAGACACCCTAGGATGTGTCATACTAGTATCCTTTGACCCATGGACTAAGGCCTAGTCAATAGTGCCTTGTGGTGTGATAACTCCTTGGCTACCGTTTATTCCAAGGTGACCCTTGATGTCATGCAACCATCCTTACACTTCTATCATCATATTTTGTGAACAAAAAGGGAATGGGCACAAAAACGTCAAATTGAGTTCAAGTTATCAAATGTCAAATGTTTGCAATTGCATCAAATGAAATGAGAAACAAAAATAAACTCTTATGCTTTTAATAGAAGTTGTAATACCCGCCCTTTTAGGGACCCTTTGACCATCGTTGACCGACCTTGGGAGCGGAAGTAGTCTTAGGAAAGTATGCCAAAACCTGTTTGAGCTGCGTGTTAAGAGTGGTACTCGATAGAGTAGGGGCTACTCGATCGAGTAGCTAGGGTACTCGATCGAGTAGGGGGCCACTCGATCGAGTAGGTTGGGTACTCGATCGAGTCACGGGTTTTCAAATGAGGGTTTTATATCGCGTTTTGTTAAATCCGCAAATCACTTCCGCCACTTTCCTCCTATCCTTCAATCGCCCCTTTCCCTTCCCTTCACCTCAAAACCTCCATGGAAGCCTTTTTGAAGATCTTTGAACCTTGGGAGGGCGTCACCGTGTCGGGTAGCGATCTCTTCTTTGAGTTTTCCCTAATAGGTATGTCACAATCATCATCTGTGTCTTTATCTCTTTAGTTAGGGTTTGCTTGTTAGTAATAGATAATTGTATGGTGGTTATAGGCTTTGCTTGGTCGCTGGATGTGTTATCTGTCGGCATGGATTGGTTGCGGTTGCTTAAAGGTAGGTTCGCCTACTCAGTTTCTGTAGATAGTCTAGTGTGTCGGTCGTTATGGTAGTATTGTGGTTGTTTGATATAGTAATTGATTGTCTTGTGTTTGTGGTTGTGATTGCTTTGGTGATGGTTCTCGAGATGCGTTCTCGGCTGAGTGGGGTCACTTGCGGGAGTGGCTTCACGCCCTAGTTTCGCCCTTCGTGGAACCCGCCACGGAAGGGGATGTGCACATTAATGGACAGGGTTATCGCTCGGTATGATGAGCGGGGCTTAGGTGGGAACGGCTGCGGTCCCCCATCGCAGGATCGGTCCAAAGGGACGATCGATGTGTTTTGGTTGGATTATTGTGATTGCGGTTGGGACTGATATCATTGTTTGTATTGTTGATTGTAGTTGCCATTGTCTTATCTTGTCTCGATCTTGACCTAGTGTGGTTGTTTGTTTGTTGTGTGTGTCCGCCGTGATCCCTTATGGTGAGCAAATGGTCTTAAGCAGTGTTGATGTTGTGGATAGTGAGTCCTGGGCGGGGATGAGTCTTCACGAGATTTGTTTATAGTAGCGAGTAGCTTCTGAGTTGTACCTTTTACATCGTTTGTTGTTTAAACCGCTTGTAATATAACTTAATAGTTTTCTTATTGACGTTTGATAATTACTTTCCTCGGGCAACCGAGATGGTAACGCCCTTATATGCTAAGGAAGGCCTAGTTAAGGCTCCTCTGAATATGGGGGTGTTACAAAGTGGTATCAGAGCGACGATTTTGGAACCTGTAACAAATGAACATAATGAACGTAGAGAGTCTAATAAAATGAACCTGGTGTATGTGTAATGGGAGCCCCTACCGATGTTAGATTTTGGGTGAGTAGGCGCCCTCATTTCAAAATCTTGGCCCCATGACGCTTAAGCCGACACATGGGATGGGAATGTGGAGTCCGTGTGTCTATGTGTGCTATGTATGTTAATTGTGCCGGAGCTACCTCCGGTTAAGTTTTGTTAGAATTAATAGAGGTGTGATAGTAATGTTTGGGCCGAGTATGGTAATTGTTGATGAGATTATGGAGTTCTTTGAATGATTAGTGAGCTTATATGACAGCTATGAGATTCGTGACGAAATTATACGTCATGGAGATGCGTGAAAGTGTGAAATCGAATGTGTAATATGAATAGTGAACACGTGGGTGTTTGCCATAAAATTAATGATGACGGAAGTTGTACGTGAGATTATAGATCCTACCGCGATGACTATAATGATAATTATAGTATAGATGAGTAATAATCCGAATCACGGTATGTGGTAATGTGTTTATGCTTTGCTATTTAGTTGAAATTTTTCCACTGCGTAGTATTTGATTTATGCAAGATAGATTGCTTGGGATGGAATGTAAGACATAATTGAATAAGTGGGTTGCAAAGTGTATAATTATGTGATAAGTGAAAGGAGGAATTAATGTAAATTATACGTTTCAATTTGAAGTAAACACGAGTTTAGTAATAGCACGTAAAGTAAGTTTAAGTGTAATAAAATGACACGACTAGGTTCATAAATGACTCCTATGACGTAGACCGAGTTGGGTAATTTGTATAACGTAACGTGATATGTCTCTTAATTGTTGAAGGGTTGTATTTTGTGTGACAATGGTTATAAAACGTGATTGAATGTGATAATTAGTGTCGAATCCCGAACTTAGTTTGGAATCGACACGCGGCGTTGTTTTGCAGGTATCTTCGAGTTACTTAGTGTTCGGACCGAGTACTTAACTATACTTGACCGAGTGCGAGTGCTTACTTGACCGAGTAGACCTCACTCGATCTAATTAGGAAGCTATGATGTCGGGATGTGGGAAAATTCCTGCAGTTACTCGACGATTTAGCTCCTACTCGATCGAGTAGGGTGGTACTCGATCGAGTACCCAAGGCACTCGATCGAGTAGGTTATTGTCGCAAATAATCCTACGGGTTTTCTTAAAACCCCTAATCTTTCTATTTCTTCTTCTTATTCCTCTATATTTCGACACACCTACACCTAAATCACTCTCAATTCCTTATTTCCTCTCAAATCCTCTCTTTCTCTTGGGTTAGTAGTGATTCTTGGGGTTGATTTCTTAGTTTAATTTCGTTTCTCTACTTTGTTCATCAATCAAGGTATGCTATTCTTCCTAATGTACATGGTTTATTGCTTTGAATGTGCTAGGAAAGTAAAACAATCTTAAATTTTCGACTATAATGACCAATTTGGTGCTTTTAATTGTTGAAACATGATTCACATGCCTTCTTTCCATGTTTGTTGGTAGTTAATTGCTGTAAATTAGATTAGAAATTGCAAAGATGAACCCGAAATTTCTAGGGTTTCCAAAATTGAAATCGATTTTTGGTTGTTTTACAATGGTTAGATGGTAGAATTGAGCCTTAAGTATTGTTTATATCATGTTGGAGGATAGATTTTGATGGTTTTACCCTTAGAAAGTTGCCTTAGAACTCCGTTTTAAAAGTGCCTTAAATGGAAATTCGTGATTTATAACTGAAAAATTGATGTTGTAATTGATAGTACAAGCACGAGTTGAACTTCAATATAGTAATAGAAACGATGCTTGATGAAAATATGCCAAAATTGTCTCAGCTGTAAAGACCGTCTGAAAATTTTAGTTGAGTTGTTGAACATAATATGAAAGTGATGATGATATGCCATAAATTATTCTTTCTCTTGAATTAGTAATATGTAATTAGCAATGTAAATAGAACGACCTTTAGAAGCATGCTAGGATATTCGAATTGCTGAGTATATGTGTTTACATGCCAAATTTTCATAATTGCGGTTTATAAGTGGCTACAAACTGAGACTATATGTTAAAATTGAGGAAACTATTGATGCAATGTGTGTACCTAGCTGAGCATCTAAGTTTAATGGCATGAGTTATGAGCTTCAAATATTGAACTGGTTGATGAGTTAGTGAACTTGCTAAGTATATAGAACTCAAATTGTATGAAGTATATGCCTACATGTTTTATACAAATTGTTTGAACTTATACCTAAAGCGAGATGCCGAGATCGAACCTTGGAACCCGCCAAAGTAAACGGGGGAGGGGTAACCCACCTGAGCTAGGGGAAGGAAGTGGACCTGTGGTACCCGCAGTCCCCGAATACCCTACAGTTGTTTTTGTTGACTTCAAGCAAAGGGAGCGTTTTGTAGCCTTACAAAAACGCAAAATGAGACCTACAAAGTGTATAGACACCAGTGTGTTAGAGGAGTTGGAGATAGAGACGGATGTCCGTCACATATTCGAGACCTTGGGTTTTACGGGTTTGTATAGGCTGAGGAAGCATACTTACCCTTTTCTTACCTTGGAGTTCATGAGCTCTTTTAACTATGACCAAATGGGTCGATCACAGTTTAGATTGATGAATACCGGTTTTACGTTGACCATGGAATTGTTTGCCTCTCACCTTGGGTTGGCCAAGCCTCCCAAGGACTCCATCACCGACATTCCACGGTGAGTGCGGCGTCTGCCGCCTAATGCCTTGCTTGACCGGGAAGCAAGCTCCCACCTCGAGCAACATGCTTTGATTAATGATGTTCAAGATATTACCTTGAGGGTCTTTCTCCGTTCTCTCTCGAACCTCCTCTATGACCGAAAGGATATCAGTAAATTAAATAACCATGAGGTCTTACTTTTGATGTCGTTCCTCAACCCGGAGCGGGCCAGGAAAGTGGTCTTTAATGCTCCTTCTATAGTCTGTGCTGCCCTTGCCTTGATGGCTTCTTCCTCTTCCCGGTACCTGAGTTGTGGTGTTATTGCCACTCGGTTAGCTGAAAAGCTAACCTCCTTTGAGGCTTCTTCGGCGTACGTGCCTCTAGCTACCCCAGTGCCTACCATGGATCGTGAGTACTATCTCGACCTGAAATGGTTGAGGACCTTGGCTGACGGTAGCCTAGCATGGAGGGTGTATGGGATGAGTTGGATGAAAATTCAAGCTCCTGAGCACCTCCCACCCACGGAGCCCTTGGAGCCGACAGTAGTGACGGTGGACTCCGATGACGAGGAGGAGGAGGATGATGACGGACCCCGCCACCCCTACTGACCTATCTCATCGACGACACCATCCTTGAGGAGATGCCGAGCCGACGAAGGGCGAGAATGCGGAAGTTCGGGTGGTAGAGAGACCCGAGTGGTGAGGGGACCCCGTCGAGTGAGGGAGAGGGCCTCGGAGACTAGGCCACGACCCGGTCGCACCACAAAGCAGCGGAAAGCCTTTTCCATGCTACCCTTACCTCGACACCCCGGAGACGCGATCCACTACTTGGCGGAGAGAGTGTCATCTACTCTGACACTCAGGAACATGCACGAGATGGCGTACACTCAGGGGATAGGGACCGAGGGACCCCACCCGGTTTGGTGGAGTGGAGTCGGGGACTACACAGGGGTTTTCCATTCCTACGGGGTGGATCAGTCGACGTGGGGGGCACCTCAGTCCTTCCCCTACGGTGGCTTGACTCCATGGTACGTGGGCCCGGGAGCAGGAGCAGGAGGTGATGCGGGAGTGGGTTCATCAGGTGCGGGTATGGCTGGAGGTGGTGGTGGTGATGATGAGGTGATGTTTGAGCAGCAGCAGCAGCAGCATGAGTGATACTCCTTGTTTCTATCTTCGTCCATGATTGTTAGTGGTAGTTGTTGTTAGTAGCGTGGTTAGATTTTTGGTTGTTTTAGTTGAAACTTTATTTATGAACTTGTATCGTTAGGCCATAAGGCCGGATTAGCTACTTTAACCGTTTGCAGAATGATTGAGAGTCGGGGCGTCATCCCGACTCAATTTATGTGACAGTCATGTTTATATATGTTGGTCTATAACGGGTTGTGTAAGGTACTTGACCTGCAGGTACTCGACAGAGTACCCCACACTCTATCGAGTAGCTGCAGGAAAGGAAGAAAGGAAACATTGTGATCTCGGGCTACTCGATCGAGTAGCCAAGACACTCGATCGAGTAGCATGGCACTCGATGGAGTACCGCTACATACTCGATCGAGTAGCACTGTTACAGGAGGTTTTGAAAATTAAAAAATGTTCAATTGTTTTATAATTGCGAGTTTAATGTTTAAAGTAGTTGTGAGTGCGTAGTAACGCCTTTGAACCGTTAATTTCATATATTACAAGTCGTGATTGAAGTGTTATAAGCATATTTGTCACAATTAGTGAAGCGGTAATGATTTCTGGTTACTTTAACATTCCATACGTCTCATTACGATCTATTTATCGGAGTTGTAACTTCACCTATATTTGTGCATATCATTTTAACGTGTGTTGTCAACGGTAACTAGTTATTCCGGTGACTTGGGTACGATTTCTAATTTAACGAGTATGTAGTTAGCGAGTAATGTCCACAACAAATAATATGGTTTCCTTTAATGTTAAGATACAAATAATAAGTAATACGCGTTGATATTTGGGTGGTGAACTTCGGGGACGAAGTTCCTTTTTAGAGGGGAAGAGTAATGTCGCGAAATAAAAAGGTCGCCTTTGAATAATGTTTTGCTTGTTATAACGTTGTTGGTAGTTGTTTATAATGTTGTTGGTATTATGTTCTGCTTTAATATAACGAATTACTTTAGTTATTTAAAGTGAAGGGGTTGTATGTTTCAAGAGACGGTCATGAAGAATAGTTATAGTGTGATAAATCGTATTCGAATCACGTTGCCAAGTAACATGGTGGCATTAGTTGTACCACGTGAAAGTTGATATGAGACATGTTCTAGATCGATAGTTTGATAGTTGTCACTGTACGTCGGGTGATCGTGGGTGGTGATTCGCATTGCGGGTTTGATGTTTATATGTATATAAAGTAACGGTTAACGGTAATAGTGCTTGCATGATAGTAGTAAAAGTCATTAGATATAAGTATAGACGGTGATGATGATGACATGGGGGGGAATGATATTTCCAGGGAGTAATGGGTTGAGCGGGAAGATGAGTGAGGACGTTTTGTTCTCGTGTCTCGAGCGGGAGATGGGTGAGGTGAACTTCGGGGATGAAGTTATTTTTAAGGGGGGGAAGACTGTAATACCCGCCCTTTTAGGGACCCTTTGACCATCGTTGACCGACCTTGGGAGCGGAAGTAGTCTTAGGAAAGTATGCCAAAACCTGTTTGAGCTGCGTGTTAAGAGTGGTACTCGATAGAGTAGGGGCTACTCGATCGAGTAGCTAGGGTACTCGATCGAGTAGGGGCCACTCGATCGAGTAGGTTGGGTACTCGATCGAGTACCGGGTTTTCAAATGAGGGTTTTATATCGCGTTTTGTTAAATCCGCAAATCACTTCCGCCACTTTCCTCCTATCCTTCAGTCGCCCCTTTCCCTTCCCTTCACCTCAAAACCTCCATGGAAGCCTTTTTGAAGATCTTTGAACCTTGGGAGGGCGTCACTGGTGTCGGGTAGCGATCTCTTGCTGAGTTTTCCCTAATAGGTATGTCACAATCATCATCTGTGTCTTTGTCTCTTTAGTTAGGGTTTGCTTGTTAGTAATAGATAATTGTATGGTGGTTATAGGCTTTGCTTGGTCGTTGGATGTGTTATCTGTCGGCATGGATTGGTTGCGGTTGCTTAAAGGTAGGTTCGCCTACTCAGTTTATGTAGATAGTCTAATGTGTCGGTCGTTATGGTAGTATTGTGGTTGTTTGATATAGTAATTGATTGTCTTGTGTTTGTGGTTGTGATTGCTTTGGTGATGGTTCTCGAGATGCGTTCTCGGTGAGTTGGGTCACTTGGGGAGTGGCTTCACGCCCTAGTTTCGCCCTTCGTGGAACCCGCCACGGAAGGGGATGTGCACATTAATGGACAGGGTTATCGATCGGTATGATGAGCGGGGCTTAGGTGGGAACGGCTGCGGTCCCCCACTGGTAGGATCGGTCCAAAGGGACGATCGATGATGTGTTTGGTTGGATTATTGTGATTGCGGTTGGGACTGATATCATTGTTTGTATTGTTGATTGTAGTTGCCATTGTCTTATCTTGTCTCAGTACTGACCTTGTGTTGTTGTTTGTTTGTTGTGTGTCTGCCGTGATTCCTTATGGTGAGCAGTCGGTCTTAGCAGTGTTGATGTTGTGGATAGTGAGTCCCAGGGGCAGGGACGAGTCTTCACGAGATTTGTTTATAGTAGCGAGTAGCTTCTGAGTTGTACCTTTTACATCGTTTGTTGTTTAAACCGCTTGTAATATAACTTAATAGTTCTCTTATTGACGTTTGATAATTACTTTCCTCGGGCAACCGAGATGGTAACGCCCTTATATGCTAAGGAAGGCCTAGTTAAGGCTCCTCTGAATATGGGGGTGTTACAGAAGTACCCTTGCTACAAATGGGGTTACTTTCAAAATGTTCAAAGAAATGCAAAAGTTGAAAATGCCAAACATCAGAAAATGGCATGGAATGTTCCTAACTGTCGAATGCTACAAAAATGGGGGGAAAATAAACCCAAAAGCAAACTACCATCATGAAACTCATATATTTGGAATCCGTTTTATCCTTGATGATCCTATCTTTGTTGCATGCTGGAGAAGGGACGACCCTTCTTCTTGTCTAGGCAAGAGGGAGAATTCCGCGATCCTACAGTGTTTTCTAACACCATGGGGAATTGACTCTTGACAAAAGCATTTAGAAATTATGGACAAAGGTAGCCTAGTTTAACATAACTTGGAGGTGACTTATTTGTATCCTCTTGGACTTAATAACTAGGAGAACTATTATCTATAATGGAGTTTGTGCCCTCGAATTGCTTCCCTTGTAGGTGATTTCCGCCAGTTAGATGATGAAAGTGAATATTCTTTTTGTATATCATCCTTTACTTGTTTTTGTGTGCTTAAATGTTTGGATGCATCGCCATTTTGGCAAGCCCCACCTTGCCTTGCAAGAAGGCATCTTACCTCATGGATGTATTATTGTGAGTTGAAGGGGCAGAGTGATACCCGCTAATTGTCTCACATCGGCTAGTAGTATTAATAAAGGTCATTGTTTTATTCACCTCTTTACTCGGGATGAGCAAAGGTTCGGTTTGGGGATTTTGATGTGACTCGTTTTTACGCACATTTAGTCCCTTAAGTAGCCTCGTTCCTATGCTTCCTAGCATGTATTAGGGTCGTTTTTATCTTAAGCTTCCTACTTTGCATATTCTATGAGGTTTTGTGCCCTTGGTAGGGAAGGAGCTCTAGCCTTACGTATATGGAGCAAAACATAGCTAAATTGATCACATCTAACGACCAAGCATCAAAGAGGAGACCGACACTAAAAGCCTAAGTAGATAGAACAAATAAATGGGCAATGATGAAGGACCCTCACGGCTCCTCAATTATCCTCACGGATCATGAGGCAGCCAAATGAAGAAGAAGGAAATCTGCATGGAAGGACGGGCAACCCAGAGCCGGACCAGGCGTCCCAATACTAAGGACGAGCGTCCCAAAGAACAGCCCAGGCGTCCCGAAGGCAGGTCGAGAGTCCTTTCAAGCAGCATGAGCGGACAATAGCAGCAGGTCGAGCGTCTCAAAGCAAGACTTTCAAGGCGTTAAATTCATTTTAGGGACTTAATCGTCATTTAAACCCTTAGTTAACCTAATACTTGTACTTAGTATAAATACTCTCTTGTAATAGAAGATTGGCATCAAGTCATTATAGTAGATTAGAGATCAATTACCTTAATTATATCTTAATCCTTCCTTAATTATTGTTGAATAATTCTTAGATTTAGTTGGGTAATTTGAAGATTATTTGGGTTTATTGAAGAATTGACAACTCTTCATTCATCAATCAAGTTCTCTTCTATTATCCTTTCCTTTTCATTTGTTCATCTTAAGTTTGGCACAATTTCCTTACTCTTTACTTAATCCTTGTTTTACTTTTTAATCATGTTTAGACTTGTTAAGATGATTGAAAGCATTCTTAGTATGTTCACCATGATAATGAGTGAGTAGTTCTTTAACTATGGTTAGTGGGGGATTAAGAGAGTTAATCATGGGATAGATCTTTACTTAATAAGTTCATATGATTGCTTGCTTATTGTAGTTTCAACTTATGCACATTTTATGCTTGATTGACAACCTAGCATGATTCTCTTATCCATTCAACAAGACTTGTAAGACATAAACTAACTCGAGGCTTGTTAGACCATGCATATAGTTGAATAGGGAGAATTAAGTCGACTTGTAGGAGTTGTAAGGTCTTGACCGACTCGGCTCTGAGACCCAAAACTTCCTAGGAATTGCAACATATAAACTAACTCGATTCCACTACAATAATAATTTGCTTGCATCTATGAAACTTGTTTATGTGATCTCACCATGATTCCCTTATGAACCCTTGATACTCTAGTGCCTTTTATCAATTGTTTACATTCCCATGTACTTTACTTTCTTTGTTACTTTACTTGCTTTGTTTTCAATTTGTTTACATTTAACTTGCCTAGTAATTTAGATAACCATTTCAATCCAAACTAAATTGTGACTCTAAGGCATAACTACTTGCATTTGATAGCTTAATCAAATACCTGTCCCTTGGGATCCGACCTTTACTTTCCGCTCTACTAAGGGTAATTTATGGAGACTATAAATATTTTTTGAGGGCGTACAACGACACGACCCATCATAGGTAGTCGGCCATAATGTAAAAGAGCTAAACCAGTTTCCACAATATGGCGATGACGCCTTTCGGCGTAGCCATTGTGTTCAGGGGTATGGGGGGAGAAGTAAGATGAGAGATACCATTAGATGCAAGAGTAGGTGTAAGTTTAAGGTTTTTGCCACCATTGTCGGAAAAAACTTGGAGAATAGGTTTGTTAAAGAATTTTTCGACGAGGGAACGAAACCGAGTAAAAACATCATGTGTATCAGATTTTTTATTTAAGGGATAAAGACAAGTGTACTTGGTAAAATGGTCAACAAAAATTACGTAATATTTGTAATTGTCATAAGATAGAATAAGGGATGTCCATACATCCGAAAAAATAAGTTCCAGAGGAGACGTAGTATTAAAACTTGAAGTAGAAAAGGGGAGCTTATGGCTCTTATTAATGTGACAAGCACTACAATGAGTATTCTTATTGGAGCTAATAGATAAAGAAGAAATATTATTAATTAAGCTAAGAATGCGAGAGAAGGGGTGACCAAGCTTGTGATGCCACGTTGAGAAGGAAGGAGCAAGGCTGAGGTGAGCAGAGACAGAGGACGAACATTGAGAAGAGGATGATGGACACCACACATAGACACCATTACTATAGTTGCTCTAGAGAATAATCGAGTCCGTCTTGAGATCTTTAACAATAAAAGAATTAGGTAAAAAAACAACATACGCATTATTGTCAATGCAGAAGTTGGAGATATAAATTAAATTATGGGAAATAGAGGGTACAAGAAGAACATTACTAATATTAAGAGTAGTATGAGAAGAAGGAATAGAAAAAGAACCGATATTTGAGATTGGAAGACTGGCGCCGTCTCCTATAATAAGATCATCGACTCCGTCATATATTGAGTGGAGGGCAAGGTTGTTGAGTTCACTGGTGATATGACGTGCAGCTCCGCTGTCAAGAACCCTGGAGCGTGGTGGTTGAGTTGTGGAGGCAGTAACAGTATGGGCTTGTGGTGGGTTATTGCGATGGTTGTTACGGTAGGCAGTAGAAGGGAATTGGAAGTTGGGAAACTTATTTTTGAAGTCCTGGCAAGAGGTCAGGTAGTGCCCCGTCACCTGGCACCACTGACAATGCCCTTTAAAGGGCGCGACAGTGAGGTCAGAGGACAAGGAAGAGGCAGCAGACGGGTTAGGGGTAGTGGAGGGAAGGGGAAGTAAACCAGTAGAGGTAGTAGATTTGGTATAGGGACGAGGGTAATTTGTTTGACGGTGTTGAGCATAGTGGACAGAAGAGGGAAGGGATAAGGCAGAGGATGCAGTATTGTGTGTAATTTCAAAGTTAAGAAGCTTCTCAAGTAGGCCTTCGAACGAGATAAGAGTATCACGAGCCTGAACTACGTCAATTACGGACTTATAGGTATTATAATCTAGGCCATGGAAAACCTTCGCGATGATGTCTTCATCATCCATAAGTATGCCCATGTAACAGAGTTCGTCCGTGGTAGACTTAATGGCCTGCATATACTCACTTATTGTCTGGGTGGACTTAGTGATAGATTTGAGACGTTCATTAACCTGCAATATTTGCCCCCGCGAAGGATTCGTGAAGGTATTAGCAAGAATCGTCCAAACCGCAAGAGATGTCTTGGAACGCAAGATAAGTGGAGACACAACTGTGTCCAGTGTGCCAACAAGAGCACCACAAATCGATTTATCCTGTCGAACTCAGGTTTTATAGGCAAGATTAGTGGTAGTTGTGTCCAGTGTGTCTCCTCTTATTAAGAAAAGTTAGATATTATGTAT
Source organism: Silene latifolia (assembly GCF_048544455.1). NCBI lineage: Eukaryota > Viridiplantae > Streptophyta > Magnoliopsida > Caryophyllales > Caryophyllaceae > Silene > Silene latifolia. The sequence goes on from NC_133527.1 coordinate 98,182,566, forward strand.
ATGTCGTATATTTTGCCTTGTATCCCAAGCTTGCAATCTTTGTAATTCTATAGTATCTTGTAATTATTTAGTTTCCTTAGTCTTGCCATTATAGTTGTATATATACCGTGTTAATAATCAATACAAATTACGCTTTTCCTTGTACATACTTCTATATGGTATCAAGACCTACAACGATCCCTCTCTCATAAAGTTTCCTGCATACCTTCTCATCTTGCCAGTCATGTTTAGCGGCACTTTGACTTTGGCTAATCCTGCTGATCCAAAAACACCCTTCATCCTTCTAGATATCTCAAATTGTATCAAACTCGCCCCTCTCACTTACCGCTCTTGGGAATTCCAAATTGAAAATACTCTTGATGGCTATGATTTATTCAAGTTCCTTGACGGAACCCACCCTACTCCACCTTCTACTCTTACTTCCGACACAAAAATTTTCCTTAATACACAAATGGGCATTGAAGTTGCACATAATGCCATTGAAGTTACACATAATGTGCAACTTTAGTCGTATTTACAAATAGATTTGAAAAAAATATAAAAACAGAATATAAAATAAATTGGTGTTATAAAGTTGCACATAATGGGCATTGAAGTTGCACATAATGTCATTGAAGTTACACATAATATGTGCAACTTTAGTCGTATTCACAAATAGATCTGAAAAACTAAAAAATAAGACGAATTAAGATCTGAAAAATTACTAGATCTAAAGAAAAAAAATGTATAACAAGTCAAATTTACAAGACGAGATTTGGGAAAATAAATAATAAAACGATATTTGAAATACGAAATCTAAAGTTACACATAATGGGCATTGAAGTTGCACATAATATCACTGAAGTTATAAGTTTAAATACTAAATCTGAAAAATAAATAAATTATATAACAACATGACATTTTAAAATAAATAAATTATATAACAAGACGAATTTTAACAAGACGAGATCTAAAGTACCAAATTTGAAAAAACGAAATCTGAAAATTTGAAAAAAAACGAGATCAAAATTACAAACTTTGAAGAAAAAAATGACATCTAAAATACTTGGAAAAAAATTCTCACCAACCGCCATAAACAACACCGACACACATACCATTCCACCCATCCTTGTTTCCTCCAACCAACAACAACCCCACCACCAACAACAACAACAACAATATCACACAACATACAAACATTAGATCTGGAAAAAGAATCTGAAATAAAAACGACAACCCCAGCACGACACGATAAGACAACCCTACCCCACGACAGTAACAACAACACCCAACAACAACCACACCTACCCCCACAACAATGCGGCCGACCCAGATCTGAAAAGAAAAAAAGAAAAAAAAATTGAAATGAGGAGAGAAGGCGGGAGGGTTTTAGCCGCAGGAGGAGGGAGGAAAGGACGGTCAGTGGCGAAGGCGGCGGTGGCGGTGGTTAGGTCGGGGCTGGGTGGTGGTGGTGAGGTCGCGGCAGGTGGTGTGTGGTGTAGATCGGGGCTGGGAAGTTGTTGGTGAGGCGCGTGGTGGAGGAGGGAGGGCGGAAGGTGGTATGTGGCGGTGGCGGCAGGAGCGATTGCTGCAATTGGTGGTAGAGGCGGTGGTGGAGAAGATTGGTTGAGGTCGTTGGTGGTAATGAGGGGCAGAGGGAGGAAGGATGAGAGGATTTTTTTTTTTGGTTTTTTTTTTATGAGAGAAAAATGAGTGAGAATGAGAAGAATTAGAGAATGACTATTGAATGAGTGAGGTTTATTTGTGGCCATCCATTGAGATGAAATCCCATCTCTTCAGCCCCTTTCATCCAAAGGCCCATATAAGAACTTAGGGACTCAATGAATGTAAGAAAATTTAAGAGAACTCATCTTTCTTTCTTTCTATATATATATATATATATATATATATATATATATATATATATATATATATATAAGGGCGAGATCTCATACGAAGTAGAGTTCAATACGAAACGTACCAGCCCTGCTCATCTCTCATCCTCTCTTATCATTCCGTATCTTCATATAATAGCTTCTGCCGCCAAAGAGCACGAACGACGACAGCGAAGGACTGATCACTGCCAGATCAAGCGCACTGCCGGTGTCCATATCCGTGCACCACCAGTCACCTAACAACCCATTTTCTCCTAATACTTTCTTATCCCCGTCCACTACCATCTGACGACAGCCACCACAGCCTGATGCCAGCGTCACCCTCGACCACCCAAACGTCGAAGAAGTGACGACGACCTGCATCACTATTCTTGTCGGCAACCGCGAGCTTCTGTTCTTCTACCATTTTCATTCCTATCAATTTCTAGATTTAGGGATACTACCGACTTCTATGGGCACGGTGTGACCGGCGTCTATTGGAGGTTGATGTGAGTTGGTTGGCGGCGTTGGGTGGTAGCCAAAAACCAGATCTATTTTGGCAAATTGGAACGGTCCTCTTAGAAGAAGAAAGTCGTCTGGATTGGTGTTTTTGGGGATTCCGGTTGACAAGGTGGTGTTGGTTGTGGTCGAGCGGCGATGGTGGCAGTGACGCTGGTGTTGGTTATGGTTCTAATGGGGTAGCTGGTTGTGGACGGGGAAGCTCTTGGATGTCGCCGGCGCCATTTGACGTCTTTGGTGATATTTTCTGCGCCATCAGAGTTGTTCATTGATGTATCCGGTGCTGTCTGAGGTGGGCGTTGATATTATCGGTGGTTGTTAGAGAAGTCGTTGACCACTAGTGGTGGTGGGTAAGGTGGTGATGAGTGGATACACAAAAGTATGCTCCAGGTACACAAAATACGACTCTAAGATACACAAATTGATGGGTGTATCTGAATGTATAACATGTGTATCTAGACTAAGTAGTATGTGTATCGGGGTACTGTAGGCTTCAAATCAAAAGCGTTAGTGGTCGTTCAAATGGTCGATGTTACTGGTCTGCACAGTGAAAGTGATGGTGGTCGGTACAATAAGAGAGGCGGTGATCAGCGCATAGCGACCTTATTATGGATGATAGTGACGGTGTTTGTTGTTGGGTTAACTTATTGACGGAAAACCAACGTCTTTATTTGTTCCCATCATTACTATCATTCCATTAATTAGAATGTCGTCTATATTTTTTGGCTCATATAGTCATGTTTATGCGTTTGCCTTTTTATTTACGGTTTTCAAAGTGATTCGGTATTTTAACAACACAAAAACACAAGCATACAGCTCCACTTTGCGGTAAATTTATGAAAAAAAATATTGTAAATTCAACGGCTTAAAGTCCTTGTTATGTTGTTATGCACCACCGATGAGAACGTTAGCTAATGTTACGATTTAGATATTAAATGGATGTTATAAGTTATTTACACGGTTTGAATCCCGAATAAGCTTTTAAACGTACTATTGTTTGTGCTTTATATGAGAAAAATAGAATTTTCACAAAATAAGATTTGTTTTGGGTTATTTACGATGAACAACAAGAACGTGGAATATTGTATATACTCCGTATTATATTATGAATATTACGAGAATGTGGGAAATGTACCAAATACTAATACCATAGAGTAATGAATCTTTATCTCTATCGAAAATGGATTATTTTGGTCCAACTATTGGTAATATCAAAAGATTATTTTGACGGTGTATGTGTATTACACCTTAGTTTGTACGATTCGCACTGTAATTAGTCATAAGGTCTCAAATGCACTAATACAAACATATCATAATGATCAGGTGCTAAAATGAAGTACAAAGCAAGCATTAAATATATCTCGTAACTTAAAACAATGTATCTACCTAGTTACTTAAAAGAGTGTATCTAGCTAGCTAAAAGTATGTATCTAGCAACTTAAAGAAGTGTATCTAACTAACTAGAAGTATGTATCTAGCAACTTAATGGAGTGCATCTAGCTACCTAAAGGTATGTATCTAGCAACTTAAAAAAGTTTATCTAGCTAACTAGAGGTATCTATCTAGCAATTTAAAGGAGTGTATCTATCTATGGTATCGGAACGGGGGCATTTGGAAGAAACGTACCTACTATACATTGAAAATGAATCTAGGACTCTTTTGAAACGTACCTAGTAGCAAAAAACGTATCGAAAGAACGAACAAAATAAATTTGGTTGGAGTTGATAATGTAGAGATGAGCTACGCCTTTCTCGATAACTAATTGTGTGTGTAATGTAAAATACGATATGTATATAGCAAATTAACAGAGTGTATCTAACTTGATACAGGTATGTATTTATAAATTTAAAGAAGTGTATCTTGCTAACTTGAGGTATGTATCTAACAACTTAAACGAGTGTATCCAGCATGTTAATGGTTTGTATCTTGTAATTTAAAGGAGTGTATCTAGCTAGATAAAGGTTTGTATTTAACAACTTAAACGAGTGTATCTAGCTAGGTAAAGACATGTATCTAGTAACTTAAAGGAGTGTATCTAGCAAGTTAAAGGTATGTATCTAACAAGGTAGGGTGAACCCTTTTCGATTGTTTAAGTGACATTTGAAACCAACCCTCATATTTCCCTTGTTGAATGATAGTCTCGTACAATAACACTTGCTGACCCTAAATTGATCTTTCAAAACAAACATGTCTTAAAATCAATAGTATGCATGTTACACTCCAAATTAACTGTAAGACCAGTTAAATTTATGGTTTCTTAAAAAATAAGACGATGTAGATGTTATACACACTTCTTCCCAATTTTCGTGATTTTCCAGATTCATATCAGGTGCTTTACAGGACCTAAGAGGATTTCAACTATTAGCAAAGCAGCTGGCATGTTTGAAACTTAAAGAACACAACCTCTCTCACATGATGGTGCACCACCCTTTTTCCTCTATTCGTTGTGCAGTTGACTGCTGGTAACCGCTTTGATCTTTGGGGTTATATGTGAACTCAGTAGTATCAAGTCCATACTAACAGCATAAACATGTAAAAATCACAGGAAAAAGTGAGCAAGTAAACCAGAGTAAGCATGTTAAAAGTTTCACGTTGAAGCATGTTATCGACAAAAACTAATAGATGAATTTGGAGGGGTATGAAAGGAAATGGAGGGAATGCATTAATTACCAGTTATGACAATCGACAAGTCTCGGAAGTTTCTTCTGATGGAAGTATAACTCTTTATTCCATCAAGTTAATCATACCGTAAAGTCGTAAACAAAACACTAGTACATCAATACACACCAGTTCGGAACTTGACTACAACGAGAACTTAACACCCAACAAAGCTTCAGCTCCGTAATAGGATTGGCTGATGTGAATCATTGTCTTAAACGGTTAATGACAGTTATCAAAACTTGAGCAACTTCTTAAAATCTCACCTTTTTTACAACAGAAATACTACTACATTTAAATCGAATGCTTCTATTATCAGCTCTGACAATCAACAAATCTTAGTTCAAACATTGCACAAACTAAGCTCTCACAGGCTTCGGATGAAAGTGTAACTCAGTCAAACAATTACTACAATCAGAAACTATCAAATGTTTAATCAATTCTGAATGTTCCTGTTCTTTTGCAGGTATATTCTATTGACCTCGGCTTGTTTATGGCCTCATGTTAATGCTTCTTTAGGACCTGAACCGAATTAACCCTATCCAAAGTCGAAAAGGGTAACCCCAAGCAGACCCTTGCAAACATCAGACCCTATTTACACCAGCGACATCACCGGCGACCCTAGACGGCGCCGACGGTAATAGAGAACAAATGACGGTGGTGGAGTTGGAGACGTGGGGAAAAGTTGACATCGTCCCACGATCGCCACCCCTTAACCAACATCCTCCCACGACTACCACGAAACCACCACCCCAAATTGATTGAAAAAAACAACGAAACAGGGGAAATGGAGAAGAACAGAAGTGTATACCTTGTATAGAGAAAACGGAGACTGTGAGACGATAATGAAACCGATGACCTTGGTAGGTAGGAACACCAAACTGTTGGTAATGTAATGCTACAAGACGCACGAAAATAAGAAATTACTAGCATAATAACAGTAAAATTAGAGTTAGAATTTTGAGAAAACTTAAATTCGTGAATAAATTGGAAAAAACTTACATCAATTAACGAAGAACCGTGTAGACGCATGAAAGGCAACGAATGGGAAGTTGGTAACACCATTTTAGGGGGAATGAGGCATGAACGGAATTAGGGTTATATTTCTTCTAATTAAGACATATTTTTGGGGAAATTAAGAAAATGATGGAAGTAATTGATGAAAACAATGAAAATTAGTACGAATTATAAACTTACATGACGAAGAATCTCGAAAATTCGATCAAATTGGAGGAGTGATGTGATGAAATTGAGCGAAACACGATCAAACGTGGTTTTCTGCGAAATAGTCAGGTAGAGATTGCGCCACCGGCAAATAATCATCATCGCCGGAGGGCCACAGTCGGACAGCATTCGTACTCGGTGATGAGAAAGATTAGTGAAGATAGGATTAGTGAGAGTGAGTATCGTGGGATTGGGGTTTTGTTTGAGAGGATAAGGGAGTGTGATGTTGGTCGTGGATGAATTGATCTGAAGGGCTATTATTAAGTTCGTACGATTCGCACCCTAACTTAGTTCGCACGAGATCCATATTCTCTCTCTCTCTCTCTCTCTCTCTCTCTCTCTCTATCTCTCTGTAACACCCCCACATACCAAGGTACCTTACCAAGGACCACCCTAGTATGAGAGACTATTACCATCTCGGTTGGCCGAGGTTAGTATATCAAAGTTAACAATCCAAACACAATTATTATAGTATAAATGAGTAAAGTTTACCTGTTATCCAAAACCAAAACCAAAGTACAACTGTGAAAGTCTAACAACTAGAAATAAAAGCTAAGTCTCTTGACGGCGGAAGCTAGACTCGTGTGACGACTCCCCATGACTGTCCCATAGCTAAAGAACTGCATCACCTATCACAATCTGCTCACCATCCCCGAATGGATCACCACATATTTTATAAAACAACAGGGTTAGTTACTGAATAATCAAAGCAAGGCAAGTACGAAAGATAAACGCTGATCATCAGCCACCTCCAACTCCCAATCACAAGCCGGTAAGGGGCCGCAGCCACACCCACCAAGGTCCCGCTCATCAACGAGCAATAATCCCTGTCCCTTAATGTGCACATCCCCTCCCGTGGCGGGTTCCACGGAGGGCGAACTAGGGTGTGAAGCCACTCCCGCAAGTGACTCCACCACAATCATCTTAACACTAACACCAACACCAACACCAACACCATCACCAACACCAATACCATCACCAACACCAACAGATGATCACAACATCAATCATACAATGATTACCACATAAATCTTAATTAAATTAAACAGTAAAACTGAGTAGGGAAAACCCTACCTTAGCAACAACCGCAAGAGACACAAGCAAGGCAATCTAGAATGGCTCCTCTACGAATCCTTCACCTAACAACAATCACATAAACAACAATCACCATATGCAAAACCCGTTTTCCCCAATTCACAGTTCAAGCCAAACCCTAAAAGATTAATCAAAGGAATAATGAAATCAAAGACTTACCGACACCAACAATAGAATGAGAGATGAAGAAACTTGTTAACAATCACACACACACTAGGGAGATATTTGGAGAGGATTAGAGCGTCGTTGAAGTGTTTAGGTTTTGTAAAACGTAATTAGAAACTGATTAACGCGTTTTATATAACTCTAATCATCTCTAAATCAAACCGCGGAAATAACACCCGTCAGACCGGATACTCGGTCGAGTATAGAGGATACTCGTCCGAGTACTCTCTACTCGGTCGAGTATTCCACATACTCGGCCGAGTATTCCTGGGCAGTAAGCTGTCCAGGATACACGACACCCCTTACTCGGCGGAGTACCCGCTTAGGAAATCTGTAGTATTACAGTCTTCCCCCCTTAAAAAGAACTTCGTCCCCGAAGTTCACAATATACACACATAACAAGACCACAAACTCCCAACACAACCAACCAAACGACCCAAACACAACTAAACCATCACAAAACATCACTAGACCGACTCAGACTAACTCAAAAACAAACATGCGACCAGCTCCTACGCCCCTAAAAAGACAACGGTTACATCTCCGTAACCAAACATACCTGATAAAAAAGGGTGGATAAACGCTCTCTAATAGCCCTCTCGGGTTCCAATGTTGCCTCTTCCACATTATGATTAGACCAAATCACCTTGAGTAAGACGGTCTCACCAATCCTTGTCTTGCGTACTTTGCGGTCTAAGATCTCTTTAGGAACCTCGACATAAGATAAGGACTCATCAAGTTCGATGTTCTCAACCTCAAGCACATGTGACGGGTCTCTCACATACTTCCGGAGCTCTGAAACATGAAACACGTTGTGGACTTGATCCAAAGTTGGTGGTAAAGCTAACCTGTAAGCCACCTCACCTATACGATCCAAAATCTCCTATGGACCGATAAACTTCTGGCTTAACTTACCCTTATTTCTAAACCTTATCACTCCTCGCATTGGTGACACTTTCAAAAGGACTTTGTCACCCACTGCGAACTCGATGTCCCTGCGGTGCAAGTCGATATAACTCTTCTGACGATCCTGAGCTGCTTTCATCTTTTGCCGAATTAGCCAAACTTGTTCAACCATATCCTATACCATCTGTGGCCCTAAAACCACTGCCTCAGCGCTGTCATCCCAGCAAACTGGACTACGACACTTCATGTCATATAAAGCCTCGAAAGGTGCCATCCGATGCTAGTATGATAAGTATTGTTATACGAAAACTCGATCAAATCCAACCTGTCCACCCAACTTCACCGAACTCCATGGCACAAGCTCTCAACAAGTCTTCCAAGGTCTTGATAGTCCTCTCAGTCTGACCATATGTTGTAGGATGAAAAGTTGTACTCATCTTTAAGGTCGTACCCATAAATTCTTGCAACTCTTGCCTAAACTTTGATATAAACCTCGCATCTCGATCTGACACTATATCCTTAGGTATCCCATGTAAACGGACCACATGTTTCCTGTAACCCAAAGCTAGCTGCATCTTAGACCAGGTATCCTTCATCAGAATGATGTGAGCTGACTTTGTTAACCGATCGACGATCACCCAAATCATATTGTTACCTTGCTGTGTCCTTGGTTACCCTACGATGAAGTCTATAGAGATCGACTCCCACTTCCACTCAAGTACCTCAAGAGACTGAATCTTACCCTGTGGTCTCCGCTGCTCACCCTTGACCCTCTGGCCACCAAAACGTTTTCTTGAGGTCTTTATAGAGCCTGTCACCTCCTGGGTGAACCGAATAAGGAGTGAAATCAGCCTCTGTCGTGATTACCCTCCTCAATTTTGCATCATCAGGAACGCACCATCTCTCATCAAAATGAACACTGCCATATGTGTGGATACAAAACCTGGAAACTGTGCCACTCTCCACCCTAGACTTCCATTCTTGGATCTTAGGATCAAGCTCTTGTTTCCTCTTGATATCCTAATGCAAATCACGCTCGATCGTCATATCCCCGATGGTATCCCCTTTTTGAATCATGTGGATCCCCATCTTGGATATCTCATCCCTCATCTTTAGTAAGGACATAGCTATACACAGCGAATGAAACTCTTCCTACTCAAAGCATCTGCAACAACATTAGCCTTACCCTCTTGATAGATGATCTCCATGTCATAGTCCCCGATCAGCTCCATCCACCGTCTTTGTCGCATGTTAAGCTCTTTTTGAGTGTAGATATATTTCAGACTCATATGATCTGAAAACATGATGTGACCCATATTTGAGCACATTTAGTCCCCGAATTAACCTCGTTCCCATGCTTTATAGTGCATAATTGGGTCATTTACTATCTTTAGTTTCCCATTTTGCATATTCTTTGAGGTTTTGTCCCCTTTGGTAGGAAAGGAGTGCTAACCTTGCATTTACCTGGCGAAATGGAGCTAAATTCATCGCATCTAATGACCAAGCATCAAAGAGAAGACATTACTAGAAGGCCTAAGTAGATAATAAAGTGAATTGGGCAATGATGAAAGGATCCTTGCATCCTCAACACAATCCTTGTGGATTGTTAAGGACTAAAAAGAAGAGAAGTTGTCTGTCCCAGGATCCGAGCGGATTGCCACAAATCCGGGCGTCTCCCAACACCACAATCGGGCGTCTTGTGCCGGGGACGAGCGTCCCATAGCAGCTCAAGTAGAGCTTCTCCTCCATGATCCATTCGGATCACAAGTCAGAACCAACCGTTCAGCAACTCAAGACGTGCGGGTCGAGCATATTGACGCGGGACTAGCAAAACGGATATGCTCATTTCCTCCGAGAGGAGCATTTCCTCAACTTTTCTTAAGGGTCTTAATAGTCATTTAAGGCCTTAGTAACCCTAATTTATGTACCTAATCTTTAGTATAAATACCCCATTGTACTACATAGATTAGGAGGATCTATTAATCAATCTTTAATCCATCTTAATTAATTCTTAATACTCTCAAATTAGTTGAAATAGAATTCATCAATATTAATCACATCTTAATCTCTTAGTAATTTCTCTATTGTTCTTCATTTATTTTGGGTAATTAGAAGATTATTTGGGTTTTATTGGGAGATTGACAACCTTCCATCAATCATCAAGTACTTCTATTATTCTTTGTATTATTATTTTGGAATTTCCATAGGTATAATTCTCTTAATCCTTGTTTTAATTATTGTTAATCTTTCTTACTTGTTCATCATGTTTTGGCTTGCTAATATGATTGACAACCTTGTTATCATGTTAAACTTGATAATGAGTGAGTAGTTTCCTTAGCTAGGGTTAATGGGGAGGGGAAACCAACATGGGAAATGATTCATGCTTAATCTAATATGTTTTCATAATTTATTTGCTTGCTTGTTATGATTTCAACTTATGAACATGTTATGTTTGATGAAATGCGAGCCTATGAATCCTTGCATTTTTTTAATCCATCACCTATCTTTTCAATGAGGCTTGTAAGCTTATACACTAAATCGAGCCTCATTAGACCATGCATATAGTTGGATAGGAAGGATTAAGTCGACTTGTAGGTGTTGTACAATCTAATCGATTCGGCTCCGGGACCCAAACCTTCCTAAGGATTGTAAGCTTATACACCAACTCGATCCCATCACAACAATAATTGCTTGCTTATAATTTGAGAATATATTTGTATGATCAACTCCCATGAATCCCCTATGAACCCATGACACCCTAGTGCTTTTAATCAATTGTTTACATCTCCATTTTATTTACCTTGCATTTATTTTCATTGTTGATTAGTTTTAGTTGATCTCCTACCTGAACCCCAAATTGTGACACCCTAAGACACGACCACTTACAATTGAAAATCCTACATCAATACCCGTCCCTTGGGATCAGACCTTTACTTACCTCTTTACTAAGAGTAGTTTGTAGAGTTATAAATATTGTTTTGGTTGGTAGCTTTTGACGACGAAGTTTATAGCTGAGCCAAAAATGGCGCCGTTGCCGGGGACGGTGTTAACTTGATTTAATTTTCATTAATTGTTTTTAGTTGTGTCTTTCTTTACCTTTGGGAAGTAAAACTCCTCAAGGTGCTTCTCATCTTTTTCTCTTAGTTTACTTTACAAGATGGATATTATAGATTATTTTGTTGAGGACCATATGAGTATCACCTTCATCAAAGACCCTTTGCAAGCATTGAAAGCCTTAGAAGAAAGTGAGGCAAAAAATAAGCATTGAGAATTCGAAGTAGATTCACTACTACAGATACAGGCTATAACAACGGGTAAAAACCGTTGTAAAAACAAAAAGCGGACGTTGTTAATGCGGCCGTTGTAAAAGGTATTTACAACGGTTAGGTTATTTACTAAAACCGTTGTCGAAAGTATTCACCACGGTTAAAAGCCGTTGTTGTTGCGAGTAAGCCGTTGTGGAAAGTGTTTCAAAAATTTGGTGGGAATAATATAACAACGGTTATCATATAAATAACTGTTGTTGTATCTTTCCCACCAAAATTGTGAAGACTTTTAACAACGGGTATACGCTAAATAACCGTTGTTGAAAGAGGTAGTAATAACGGTTCTTCGTTTAAAACCTGTTGTTGAATATTATGCGCGGGTATTTTTGAAAGGTAATTACAACGGTTCTTATTTTAAAACCTGTTGTTGAATATAATGGCGGTAATTTGTGAAAGGTATTTACAACGGTTTTTGTCTTAGTAACCGTTTTTATTACGAACTCCTAATTGTTTTAAAAATTAAATTTGTTTCATGTCATTCAAAAACCTGCATATATCAGCAGCACCATATATCAACACCAGCATAAATCACAGATGGGTTCATCAGAACTCAATAGATTCAATTCATACACAACAAAGAATCATATATATATATATATATATATATATATATATATATATATATATATATATATATATATATATATATATATATATATATATATATATATATATATATAGAATTAGGATCACATGAGTCCACCCTATCTTTTTAAGTCTCATGAGGCCACTTATGTATCACACACTCTACACAAAAATATCACGATTTTTTTTTATGAAAAAAAAAATCATTTTTTTTTAATGTCTAAGCTGCGATATTGTTTAGCATAATCTGTGATATTGTATCTGAGTTTGTGAGTCCAGTAAAAGAGTATCACAAGTTATACAAAACAATATCACACCTTACAATAAACAATACCACTGGTGTACTAAACAATATCATGGGTTATACTATCCAATATCACACCACTGAACCTAACTCCGCCTTCCACCATCTTCATTATCAGTCATCTTGTCCACCATTGTACTCCGCCATTATTTGTGTTACATAGATCAACCCTATTATAGAATAGAGAGAGATAAGAAGACAAGAGGATTATCATAGTATATACTAACTAATGTATTTATATAATATGCATAAATATATAAAAAAAATATATACAAAAATAACCTTGAATTTGTAGTCTTGAGAGCTGGATATTACAACTAGGCAAGAATTGTTCAAAATAAAGAGAAAAAATGATGTGAAATAATAAATAAGTGGGAAGCAGGTTAATGTATGTGGGTATTAACAAAAATTTGTAGTCCTCTGTTATTGTTTGGTTCAATCAGTTGCTATCGAAAGCGAGCTTGTGCTCTTACACGTATTTATATACTAATCAAATAGTGGATTAACAAAAATTTCTTACACGTAATTAGTAATGATTGGAAATGTGGCAGAGCTGCTGTGGAACATATTATACTGTCACTTAATCCGTATAATTCTCATATACTATTTGCTAACAAATAATTATCCACTAAATAACATACATTGCGACATAGCCACATAGATCTCACTTAAGATTATCATATGGATCATGTTTTTTTATACAAGGATGATCGTAAAAGTTTCTTACAATCAGAGTGCATCTCGGGAAAGCGAATGTGCAAGATTGTTAAAGGTTAAAACAACACAATAAATAGAAAAAAAGTAAGAGATGATAGTTATTTTCGTGATATTCTTGTGTACAGCGTGTGATACATAAGTGGACTCATGGGACTCAAAAATATAGGTGGACTCACCGGATCTTACCTCTCTCTCTCTCTCTTTATATATATATATATAGAGAGAGAGAGAGAGGGAGAGGGAGGGAGGGAGGGAGAGAGAGAGAGAGAGAGAGAGAGAGAGAGAGAGAGAGAGAGAGAGAGAGAGGTCGGATCCAGTGAGTCTACCTAAATATTTGAGTCCATGAGTTCAAGGAAAAAATATCATGCACTATACAAAACAATATCACAATTTTTTTTTTTCGAATTTTTTTTTTGAAAACATTTTTTTTTTAGTGTAAGCTGTGATATTGTTTAGTATAACGTGTGATATTGTAAGATGTGATATTTTTTAGCATAACGTGTGATCTTGCATTACAAAACAATGTCACGATTTTTTTATGTAGTATAAGCTGTGATATTATTTAATATAACGTGTGGTATTGTATCATGGACCCACGGACTCTAAAAGATTGGGTGGACTCAAAAAGATGCAAAGGACTCGTTTGATATGGAGATCAAGTGAGTCCTTTGCATCTTTTTGAGTCCGTAAGTCCTAATAAGAGCCCTTAGATGAAGAGAATAGAGGGATGAGATTAGATCTCAATGAGTGGTCACAAATGAATCTTCTCTAATTATTTCCTTAACTCAATCATCTCCTCACTAATCATTCATCATCTCATTATCACAACATCCTCTTTTTGTCTCTATATCTCTCTTCTCCCTTCTTCTCTCTCAGAAACCCAAAAAAATCAAAAACCCAAAAAATAAAAACCCCAAAACCCAAATAAATTACCAACTCATCTTTTCCTCATTCACCACCACCCCACCCAAAACCACCACGCACCATCCAACACCACCGCTAACCCCACCACCACGATCTCGTAAGTTTTTTCAATTTTCGTTTTTTTAGGTTTGGTGTTAATTTTGATATTTGGGGTCGTTTTTTATATATATTAATTTTTGTTTATTTTATTTTATTTATATATGTAATCTCGTCTTATTATTTATTTTATCAAATTTCGTCTTGTTATACATTTATTTTTCAGATTTTGGGTTTTTGAATCTCGCTTTTATTTTGTGAGATCCTTTTATTTCGATCTTAGATCTACTAAATTGATCTCATATAATTTGTTGATTGTAATCTTAGATCTACAAAATAAGAAATATATTTTTTGAATAAATAATCGTATTATCTCATATTGTTGTTGAAAAAATAGTCGTGGTTGTTATTTTTGGTTGTTGAGTTGGTGTTATTGGTTACGGTGGTGGTGGTTGTTGGTAGACTGACTAAAGTTTCACCCTTAATTAACTAAAGTTACACTCACAAAAGGATTAAGGGGGTGAAAAACTAAGAGTTACATGCTTCCTCTATTGGAGTTACACCGTCATCGACTAAAGTTATACCGTTATGGACTAAAGTTACACTAAGACTGGAATTATATTAACTTTTCTTAAAATTACATAATTTCAAATTAATATATGGACTAAAGTTATGAGGTAAGGACTAAAGTTACACTCTTAAAGTACTAAAGTTACATAAATTTGGTCTAAAGTTACAATGTGATTTTTAATTTATGCAATTTTAAGACTTCTCTATGTATGGTTAGTCCAAGTTTATATATAACTTTAGTCCAAATTATGTAACTTTAGTGTTATACAGATATAACTTTAGTCCAAGTTTTATTCAAAACCTCCAAAGTTCACGTAAGTCTTTCATATTTTCTGAGTCCATAAGTATATTCTCAACCACAAGTTTAGGAGTTCCAAGGGATGTGCTTAAAGTTATTTATAAAGTTTGAATAAAGTTACATCCATAAGCATTAAAATTGTACCATTAAGGACTAAAGTTACACTCATAAAGACTGAATTACATAAATTTATCTTAAAATTACATAAATTAAAACTAATATATTCAAAATCAATAAAGTTATATTGCCAATTTAATGTAACTTTAGAGATTTACGACTGTAACTTTAGTCCAAATTTGTGTAACTTTAGTCCTTATTTATTAGTCCAAATTTAAATTTTCATATACAAAATGACCATAAAATACTAAAGTTATACTCTTAAAATACTAAAATTACATAAACTTTTTTAAAAATTGTAAAAATTAAAAGTAATATATTCAATGAGGAAGAATGTAACTTTAATGTCTAACTAGTATACACCATACTACCACCACCACACACCTTTTTTTAATTCCTCTAACAATTTAAACAATTTTAAGACAAGCCTATGCAACTTTAGTCCAAGTTTATGCAACTTTAGTCCAAGTGATAAGGTTATTTTCAGTCGTTGGCATATCAAAATACATCCTATTCTCAACTAATTAATAGCTAGCAGTAAGAAAGGGTCGAATCTACAGGGAGGCGAGTTAATTAATCTAGTTTGTTTATATTTAAGTTCGTCTTAAAGGTAACAATTTTATGGAGTTTTGTTTGTTTGATTTCTAAACTAATTGCAAGGTGAATAAAACAAATTCAAATATTTTAATAGAGTCTAGGGATTGGGTTCACTAGGTAGTCATACAAGGGTGAGATTTAATTCATTGATTGAACAATTTATATTGTTGAAAGTCATACGATCGGTCAATTCTAATATGTCTTTTTAGATCTAAACTTAACATGCGATTGCTATTATTAAGTCGGTCTAATTCAATTATCGTGGCCCATACTAGTCTTAACCCGATTGGTAAAAATCCTAATTTGCAAGACTAATCAACCAATTCTGATCAGTAATTAATTAATTAGATGTAAGACAATAATTGAACAACAATCAAAAGCCATTTAACAATCAATTCATTAATTAACCCTTTTCTAACAACCTAGATCCCCTTTCACCCTAGAATATGAAATTAGCTACGCATACTAATGGCAATAACAACAATAATAATTATAGAAGACATAATTGAAAGCATGTAAAGATGTATAACAAGCAATTGAATGAAATATAACTTGAGTTAATAAAAACTAAAGAAGGATTAGAGAGTACCGTAATTAAAGAGTGTTTTGATCCGGAAACAATAATAATAAAACTAAACTTAGAGTTTTTAAGAGAGTTTTAAGGTAAAATAAGACGTAGCTAGGTAAAAAAAAGCGTAAATAAACATAGGGTACGAACTGGGTATTTATAGTAAAATACAACCGACTTATGGGAATTGCGGAAAATCCCCCAACTCGATGTGTACTCGATCGAGCCTAGTTGCACTTGATCGAGTACAGTACTTCCTCGATCGAGCCTACTTGGGATTGATCGAGTATTATCCCGTTTCAGCTCTTTTCTTCGTGTTGTCTTCTTCACTTCTCTTCCTTTATTCTTATATATTCCCGTGCCATGCTTCGTGATATACTTCATGCCCACTCCGTGATGCCCATTTCATTCCTTTGCTCCTCAAATGCATCATTCCTGCATTAAACATCAAATAGCGGAAGTAACAACATTCTAACATAAAAGGCATGTAATTAATATAAATTAGCACAAAAACCGTATCAAAAGTAATTAAGGGGAGGCATAAATATGTATATAATTATGACTCTTCAAACTCCCCCAAACCATCCTTTTGCTTGTCCTCAAGCAAAGCATCACACATTACATAAGGCAATCATTCAAATGACAAACAAATAACTCTGAAGAAATGTTTAATGCATACAAATCCCAAGCTATCCATAACTCTAACAAAACAATGACTAAAGTGTACCAATAAAACAAATTCAAAGGTGGGGGTAATAGAAAACGCAGCTCAAGTCTCATGTCACCATACTATAGACAAAGGCCAAATACCTTTCGATCTTGCCGGACAAATTAGTCGGATTCTCGCGGATTCACTCATGCACTTATAAGTATGAGTGATTTATATGTGAAGATAGAAAGAAGTTGAAACACTCACTCAACTTATGAAACATGCATGCAATCTAATGTGATAGAGATTTCCCTAACTAATATGCACTCACAATGTAGACAAAAGTACATCTATCAAGGACAATAAGGATGGTAAATGGGCAAGGTAAAAATGGTTTGTGCCAAGGCGCGTTATGGATATGTGGAGCTAAGACGGTAATCGCAGCGCTAAACCTGTAACACCCCCTCATACCAAGGTACTTTACCAAGGACTACCCCAACAGGAAAGACTGTTACCATCGCGGTTTCCTGAGGTTAGCATATCAAAGTTACGAATTCCGAACAACCTTTATTAAAGTATAAAGGGTTAGTGATTACATGTTTTCAAAACCAAACCAAAGTATAACTGTGAAAGGTCTAACAACTACAAAGAATGCAAGCTAAGTCTCTTGACGGCGGAAGCTAGACTCGAGTGATGACTGTCCCATAGCTAAACATCGGCATTACCTGTCATAATCTGCTCACCATCCCCGAATGGATCACCGCAGGTTTTACAAAACAACAACAACGGGGTCAGTACCGTTCAATCAAGATAAGACAAACAAATATTGTAACCGACTGATCATCTTCCATCCCCAGTATCCCGATCTCACACAGTAACCGACTACACACCAAAGTGTGTAGCCCTGCCAGATTACCCATCGCAACAGGTAATCCTCGCCGCCAGTGGGTGACCGCAGCCAATCCTCACCTAGTCCAGCTCATCAACGAGCGACTAACAATCCCTGTCCCTTAATGTGCACATCCCCTCCTGTGACGTGTTCCACGGAGGGCGAACTAGGGTGTGAAGCCTCTCCCGCAAGTGACTCCACCACAATCACACACACAGCATCACAGCTGTCAGAACATCACAACCGTCACAACACAACCACACCAACTCCGTCAGCACAACACCCAACCTCCGATGATCAGCAGATAACAACAATTATAAAACATATGCACTCTCAATCAATTAACAGTACTGAGTAGGAGAAACCCTACCTTTCCACAATCCGCTATGCTGCAATCAATCATACAATGTGCATAACAATTACCACATCGTCACCTACAACAATGATAATCAACAATCACATAACGCAAATACTATATGCAAAACCCCATTTCCCCCAAATTCATTATCAAAGACAAACCCTAAAATAATCATCAACAAAACATGGGGATAAAGACTTACCGACGGAGGAATAAAGGATCGAATGTAATTGCTACGATTATCCACACACAGAGGAGAGATTCGGAGTGATTAGAGCGTCGTACGATGATTAGGTTTTATAAATTATGTTTAGGAAACTGCTTAAAGAAATATATATCGTTCTAATTACTTCCGAATCAAACCGCTGAAATATTACTCGTCAGACCGGATACTCGGTCGAGTATAGAGTATACTCGGCCGAGTATCCTCTACTCGGTTGAGTATTCATCATACTCGGCCGAGTATTCCTCGACAGAAGCTAAACATAACATACACTTAGCACTACTCGGCCGAGTATGCTCTACTCGGTCGAGTACTTTGCTTAATAAATTCTGTAGTATTACAGTCTTCCGTCCTTAAAAAGAACTTCGTCCTCGAAGTTCCAACCCAACCTATAACACATGGACACCTAACACTAACTCCACCAACCACGCTACTAGATAACAAATCCTCTCGATATAAACTCCATAATATTATCGAATAACCACAATATAATGTTGCCAACCTTGTCTCACTTCCGTAACACTCACTAGGAGCTCAATACCAAGACAATCCACAAAATAAGATCAACCATCAAAACGGAATGTTACATTCTACCATCCTTAAAACGAACTCCGTCCTCGAAGTTTACTCACACACATAAACATCCTCACACAATCCGTTACTCTCACTCATAAACATCATACTACTACGAGCACTGCCATTACCTGTAATAAAATCGGCAATCACACAAATCCATCCTTATTCTGCATCAACACTCAACTTCCAATTGCAACCTGTATGACCATCAAACTCTCTTGTCGCATCCTACTCCTCTTAAGATAAATGTTACGTCCTCGTAACTCACTAATACTAGGTCCTTTGCTATACCTCCCATAATCCTCATTACTATTGCATGACAACCATTCCTATATCCAGGACTCTCTTTCTTTAACAGTTCTCGTGCCTCAAATTATTCTTCACTCCCGTAACATATATCATAAAATCCTCAGTATGACCACTACTCCATCTCTTCTACATTACCACAACACGACATACCTCTATATACATATACACTCATCTCCACAATCTTATCTCACAATCCTCAAGTGTTACACATACTTACATTAGCTTCTCAAGTTCATCTTCTTTATTACCACTACTCCCTTAACTTGACATGATACTAAGTCCTAAAACTCCGTACTCCTTGTCCCAAGGAAAGGTGCTAAACCACTTGTAGTTTCAAGTTCAATACCACACATGTTCCACAATTTCTTTTCACAACTATGTCCACCAATGCCTCATCTAACACAAGATCAAAAGCACTCCAACAACCTCTCACAATGGTGTCACATTAACAGAATATTACTATGCCATGACATCAACAACACCATACCCAACTCTCTCTCATAACATACTCTATTTTCACTCCTAAGCTGACACTGGTAAGAAACATCGGGAAACAACACAACGGTCTATATGCCCCGACCGACACTGACAAGAAATAGCAGTAAACAAACAACGATCGAGACAACACGAAAATACTCGTATCAGAACACGAATTACCGTGACCAGTGCACAACACCACATCGATAGTCATTGCAACTCTTACAATCTCATAATACTGACTCAGCACCACTTCCTTGACCACAAGACTTTCTTAAAACTGCTTTACCAGATCACGACGCAGCGTATTAGATGGGATCACAAATACCAATCTTATGAATATTATCCATACCATGGCTCTTGAGGCTGGAACCTCACACCATCACTTACAGATATCATACATACACATATAAGTATAACATATGATGCGAAACACACACATAACGACTCGTAACTATCATGCCACACCATTACTCGTGAGGCCAGGACCTCACACAAAGTTTTACACACGTCATGGACCCATAATAGAATCTAACTAGCCAATCCTGACCACGTAAGTTACCACTTGACAATGAATACCTCTCATCCGGACATAACTCAGGTGCCTTTCATAACATATCCTCTCATACACACAATTATCACCCCTCCGACAAATGTAGCCATAACATTATTGCTCAACTTCCAGCGAGCACCTCATATATCTACATCTTATACTCCCTCACAACCAAACATACTAATCACCTCCACAAGATTAACCTCATTAGGACAGCTAACTTCCCTAACGTAACATCATCCTCAACCACTAGTGACAATACTATGACGTTAACATCCTTCATGTGATTACTCTCTTACTATCACTTCTTAATATAACAATCCGTTTCCTCCCTTTGGTTATCATCCCAAATAACAAACATTCAGTCCATCAACAAAATCTACCTCAGCATTATTCCCAATTCTATCCTTTATCATATCGTTACCTAACTCTCCACCAAAATCTCAGATCGTGCAAACACTCTACCAGCTTCTTATTCCCTTAATACCTCGAAACTCACGGCTAACATGTCGTCCTGCTCTTCTATATAACTATTAACCCACCCCTCTAGTGAGGCTATCGTACATATCCATAATTTCCTACCTTCATGCTCCATAACTCCAGTCAACGTTCTCTCAACTTACTTCCATCCCTCTTTCCCCCTTTTTACTCAATAATAACAATTAATAATTCATCTCCTTTCTCTTTCTACCTAATTCTTTAGTAATCCGATTACCTTTTTGTTACTCCAATACTCAAATTCCAGTAATTCATATCGATATCCTCTCTTTATTTCTTATCACTTATCTCCTCCCATCATACTATTCACTCGCACTTGTTATCATCAAGTCTACCCACTAACGGTTATTCTTCAATAAGCCGTATCTCCCAGTCGTATCTTTAGGAAACCAAAAATTCATCTCATACCGTTAATTGCCCAAAGAATTACACACTAGGCTCACCTCTTGATATTCCAAATTCCCAAATCAACCACTGTCTACTCATCGCGGCGTAACTTGACCTCACTATACACTATTCGTTTCCATCTCTCTATAGCGACCTTTTATCACATATATCCCTAAGCAACTCAATCCAAACCGTCTCCCTCCATAAATCTTTACACATCCCAATATGCCACTATTCGTATCCCTCATCTCAATCTTTCATTCTCACGTTTCTTTACACTTACATCACCCTTGCCCATATACACTTACTTTTATATTACTCAACCCACGACTATATCACTCATCATATCTCACCAACATGTTCCTTAACTTGATTAGCTCATCATTCCTCTCTTTCCTTTTTCCACTATCCCTCACAACCATATTAACACATGTCTTCCTTACCCAACACATGTCCTTCACAAGCCGGAATTCTCCTTGTCATAGCCTTTGGTAACTTATGTATCCAGACCGTCACATATATAAAAGAATGCGTTAAGACTTAAAACATACGTGTGCACATACCCCACGACTCAAAACAAATGTAAGAACATAGCCACCGACTTAAAAATTAAGGTGAAAATATAGCCACCGACTCAAAATAGCCGCCCATAGAGGTACTCGGTCGAGTACGTAGCATACGAGGTCGAGTACAGAATACTCGGTCGAGTAACTATATTACTCGGTCGAGTTTTCGACTCCAGAAGCGAACGCAATTATTACAGAGGATTACTCGGTCGAGTATTGGGAATACTCGGCCGAGTAGCCCTTACTCGGTCGAGTACCAACAAAATTCTCAGCATCGTCCAGGTTTCGTAAAACAGTCATATCTCACTCGTTACTTGGTCATTTTGGGCGTGTGACCTATCGTTAGAATCGTAAGAAGACAAGATATCACCTCCAATTGGAATCACAGCAAGATCATTTATAGAACTCGACTTATGACAGTTTTTAGACAACCCATCCATATTCGGTCTTCAGACAAATCAAGTTTTCTAAGCCAAAACAACTTGAACATGCATAAGGCAACAAAAACAACTTAATACTTCTGAATACCAGTACATGGATGAACTTTTATCATTCCCACATGAAAATTAAATACGACATTCATATATATATAGACGCATGACCTTAATCACATGCTACTACCAACAACCAAACATTAACATCATCATAATCATATACACATGTACCACTATCCTTTTGAAAGCCACATATTAAACAGGTGACATACTCAACATATTTCATGCTCAAGATCTATTGTATACGAATACACAATTCACCTTTCATATTTTACCATGTTCCAACACTTAACATGCCAACATATTCCATGCTCAAAGTTTTAACATCCATACATCGTCAATACATCTTTCAACTACTATCACATTCCACTTCTTTCCTCATTTCATCCAACCATGCACCAGATTAAAACTATAGGTATCAAACACACATGACTCAAACATACAACAATTCCCCCCCATGTGACCGGCTTGAGATCGTAAGGGCCTTAATGCGACTTCGGGACGTCTCCCAAGTCTTTGCGGTAGCTCCAAACAACTCTCCCCGGGTTCATTTTATTTAGACTCCCTAAGTTCATTGGGTTCATTTGTTTCAGGTGCCGGAATCGTCGGCTCTGATACCACTTTGTAACACCCCCTCATACCAAGGTACCTTACCAAGGACTACCCCAGCAGGAAAGACTGTTACCATCTCGGTTTCCCGAGGTTAGCATATCAAAGTTACCAATTCCAAACAACCTTTATTAAAGTATAAAGGGTTAGTGATTACATGTTTCTAAAACCAAACCAAATTATAACTGTGAAAGGTCTAACAACTACAAAGAATGCAAGCTAAGTCTCTTGACGGCGGAAGCTAGACTCGAGTGATGACTCCCCATGACTGTCCCATAGCTAAACATCTGCATTACCTGTCATAATCTGCTCACCATCCCCGAATGGATCACCGCAGGTTTTACAAAACAACAACAACGGGGTCAGTACCGTTCAATCAAGATAAGACAAACAAATATTGTAACCGGCTGATCATCCTCCATCCCCAGTCTCCCGATCTCACACAATAACCGACTACACACCAAAGTGTGTAGTCCTGCCAGATTACCCATCGCAACAGGTAATCCTCGTCGCCAGTGGGTGACCGCAGCCCATCCCCACCTAGTCCAGCTCATCAACGAGCGACTAACAATCCCTGTCCCTTAATGTGCACATCCCCTCCTCTAACGGGTTCCACGGAGGGCGAACTAGGGTGTGAAGCCACTCCCGCAAGTGACTCCACCACAATCACACACACAGCCTCACAGCTGTCACAACACCACAACCGTCACAACACAACCACACCAATTCCGTCACCACAACACCCAACCTCCGATGATCAGCAGATAACAACAATTATAAAACATATGCAATCTCAATCAATTAACAGTACTGAGTAGGAGAAACCCTACCTTTTCGCAATCCGCTATGCTGCAATCAATCATACAATATGCATAACAATTACCACATCGTCACCTACAACAATGATAATCAACAATCACATAACGCAAATACTATATGCAAAACCCCATTTCCTCCAAATTCATAATCAAAGACAAACCCTAAAATAATAATCAACAAACATGGGGATAAAGACTTACCGACGGAGGAATAAAAGATCGAATGCAATTGCTGCGATTATCCACACACATAGAGGAGAGATTCAGAGTGATTAAAGCGTCGTACGATGATTAGGTTTTATAAATTATGTTTAGGAAACTGCTTAAAGAAATATATATCGTTCTAATTACTTCCGAATCAAACCGCTGAAATATTACTCGCCAGACCGGATACTCGGTCGAGTATAGAGTATACTCGGCCGAGTATCCTCTACTCGGTCGAGTATTCATCATACTCGGCCGAGTATTCCTCGGCAGAAGCTAAACAGAACATATACTTAGCACTACTCGACCTAGTAGGCTCTACTCGGTTGAGTACTTAGCTTAATAAAATCCGTAGTATTACAAAACCAAAACCAATTCTAGACAAAAGTAAGCATGAATACAACCCAACTAGAGAAATCATCTCAACTTTACAACACATGAGAGCTTATGAAGTACTCTCCAAATATGCATTAGACTCTATTAAACATCATTTCGATCCTTGACATAACCAAAACGAAGCATCAATTTCTTTTTTTTTCTTTTCAATTCTTTTTCTAATTTTTTTTCTTTTTCTTTTTTTTTTTCCCTTTTTTCCTTCGTATTTTTTTTCCTTTTCCAACACAAGGACAACACAATTGCTAATAAAGTGCTTTTCCATACCCACATGACAATAAGTCCCAACCTAACCATAATAGCAAAGTAGACACGAAAAATAAGCAACTGCGACTGTTCCAAAAAGGTAGTCAAATTCTGGGATTGTAGCTCAAAGGATGCAATTTAAAGTTGGTTATAAGGGTTCAAACGGGCTAAACAAAAGGTAATGTAAGGGTTATTTGAACGGTAAGAACCGTCTATCCACATGTACTTAGTCAAATGAAAGTAATAAAAGTATAAAGAAATCAATGTCACACTTATACAGTTTGATATTACACATTCCACAAGGAGAAACCACACTCAAGCCTAAATAACAATGAAACCAGTTTATTGATGTTCTTGGCCTAGGAAGCTCAATAGACCTCAGAATTTAAGTAGTTTACCAACATAATTTAGTCAAATCTAGTTACCATAAGGCATGTCAATACAGTCAAGCCTTGAATTATGAGCTTTGTTTTCATGAATAACGGGTCAAAACGAAGTACATGGACAACTATTTGGGATTCAAATGCAAAAACAATGCAATTTAACATCATTGTTATTTAATTCACCAAGACTCGACCTAAAATAAAGGAAAAACATGTTTTTGTATTTTGAATTTTTTAATTGCTTTTTGATATAAATGCACACAAAAATAAAGTAAATCACGCAACATAAATAAAGACTCCTCCCCTAAACCTAAATGTCACGGTGTTCTCATTGTGACGCCTACAGCAAAACAATCACACAAAAATTTCCAGCAACCTAAAGGGCACATCTAACAAAAGGAATGAGAAAGAAACAGAGATAATACAATAAAAGAAGTTACAAGGGAAGAGAATACCGGGTAAGAGCGTAGAACCAGCTGCAAAAATGGGGGAGAAAGACCGACCGCGCAATCCCGTACAAGCCAGCCACGTTTTATACTCAAAAAGCAAGGGTACTCGATCGAGCCCAGCTGCAGTCGATCGAGTACCTATCCAACGGACCGTTTCCTGCATTTAAAAACATACACCATGCAAGGCATAATGAATACAACTTTAAGCACGCAATAGTAAATAAAAAAGTAGTGCATGTGCTACACACAGACATAAGTAGCACCAATAAATAGTCCAAGCAAAGAATGTAGGCACTGAATAAAGTTCTGACTCATTAAACTCAAAATCTAATATAAAATATGAGCAAGTATGCTCATTGCTCGTCAAATCATCTTCTTTGGGGAGGAGATGGGGCTCTTCATTCGTCATAGGAGCTTCATCAAAGACTTTGACAGGCTCCTATCTAAAAATCTCGGCCTCCAAGGCATCCAGCTCAGCTTCTATGTCAACATCATCATCAAAGCTGTAAACCGGCTCGGGATGAGGCTCATCTCCATAAATCAACTTCTATATCTCATCCACCTCCTTGCTCCATGGTCCTGACGCAGCAGCAGGGGCGTCAGACTGATTCCTATCAAAACACAAAGTAAAGGAATCATGAATAGGTGGATCAACAACATTAAGCATATAACATGGAGCTACTGAGTGGAGATGCTTTAAAGCGTTATCAAGAACAAATTTAATAATGTCATCCCCAACTCTTAGTGTCAAACTGCCATCCCTAACATCTATGAGTGCTCCTACAATGTGAAGAAACGGTCTACCTAGAATAATAAGGACTTGAGAGTCCTCAGCCATATCCATAACAATAAATTCAACGGGAATGAAATACTTCCGTACTCTAACCGATGTAGACACCTCGTTTCTACACCTCCCGCCAAACACCCAGTGATAATTGGGCCGCATGTTTAGCATATATCACGATTTTATGACGTTTTATAAATCGGTTAATAAAAGGTAACTCGTACACTTGTGTCTACCCCTTGGTTGTCATCTAGGTGTCATTACGGTCGTTTTGGCAGTAATTAGAGTACATTTGGAGTCCAGGTCAAAAACCGTCTTCATCTCCTAAAACCGTCAAATCCCGAGTCAAAAAGTAATGTGCTTGTCTACCTAAGGTTAGGATGCCATAAAATGTCATGAGTATATCTCATTTTGAGTCCCATGTCACTCCTTTGGGCTAAACTTAAAGTTTACATTACAAAATGTGCATTTCATTTAGCTAAAATGACAACCCAACCTTTAGGCCCGTTTTACGAGGTTATAACAACTTTTTTGGGTCTGGCCTATTTCACAGAAAGTTCTAGATCTTTCTCTTAGCTTTCCAACGCCTCTGAAATCACCTTAATCAGAGTCTTGTAGAGAAAGTTATGCCTAAAATACGACAGGCTGTCAAATGCGTTTTCTCGCGCAGAAGAACCCTACCCGAGAAAGGACGCAGTAAGTGCTGCGCTCTTCTAAGGGACGCATCACCTACTGCGCCTTTTCTCAGGGCTTTCTTTTTTTTCAAGTTTCTGTGTTTCAACCTAAGTCGGTTGTTTCCGGATCTTTCCTTCCGTATCCTATTATTACCATAATTCCTCCGTGTGATTAGTATAAATAGAGGCCTTCGCCTCACAATTTTTTCACGCGAGTGTCCGCCCTTCTCTTCTCTCTTTGCATTCTAGAACTTGCTCTAAGCTTTCGACGTC
Source organism: Silene latifolia (assembly GCF_048544455.1). Classification (NCBI taxonomy): domain Eukaryota; kingdom Viridiplantae; phylum Streptophyta; class Magnoliopsida; order Caryophyllales; family Caryophyllaceae; genus Silene; species Silene latifolia. The sequence continues at coordinate 98,209,840 of NC_133527.1, forward strand.
TACGTACTTGATTAATCGACCACGTAAGCTCAGATCATTCTGAGTACCAGTCACGTTTACATGACCGACCAATTTGACCACTACACAATTAATTAATCAATATTTTTAATTCCTTTTTCAAGGGCACTTTCATATTTGCATAGGTCGAGTTGAGTTACCACTAAAAACCGATTTAGTTAAATCTCGAGACGTTAACATGTAAGTTTGAGGGTGTAAAAACCAATTTTATTTATTGTACTTTTATTTTGTATCATTAATGTAAGATTTATATCAAAAGCACGTTCAAAACCGTCTTTAAAAAAACATTCTTTAAAACCGTTTTCACAAAACAGCAGAGGTCTGAGGTCGAGAAGAAACGTGGCAGCAGCTGCGCCTCTTCGAAGAATCGCAGCATATACTGCGCCTCTTCCAGAGGTTGCCGCTGTTCCTGCTCTTCTTCTTCTTCCTCCACCTTCTGCTATTTCCTATTTCTTTTATTTCTTTCGTTTTAGCATATAATCATGTTTTTAATTATTCCTTTCAAATTATAATGTTTAATTCGACATAAATCCCTTATAATTTAATATTTGCGGGTTTTCGTCATCTATTTCAAACCCGGATTTTAGTAACTCGATTTGTCCATATCAAGTTTCGGGGATTCGTATTTTGTACATACTTTTCATATTTTTTTCTGCTTTGTTTTCCAACCGTCTTAAATCCAAGTTTATTAAATAAATTAATTCCGACATCGTAAATAAAATCTAACTTGTTTTAATTCGTTTTAATCTATTTTTGTCGCTTTTATGACGGGTCCAGATGTATATAATCTGGTAAATCACTTTTACTCGAGTTCCCAATTAATAATTGATCTTAAATTCACCAATGAACATTAATAGACCGCGGTTCTGACTTCACAGACAGAGCCTAACTCAAGAACAGATGCAGGAGGAGCTGCGCCTCTTCCAGAGGAAGCTGCAAATGCTGCTCCTGTTCTGAGGTGGCTTCTGTCCCTGAACTCTTTCTCGCCTTGACGTAGCTTCTAATTACGTAATTAATCAACTATTATTTGTATTATCATTACTAATCTGACATATTTTCATATTTTTAATTTCATATTTTTTTACTCTAATTCTTTTATTTTCTTCTTTAAAATCCCGTCTTGAGCGTGATTTTGACGTAAATCAATTAAACATTGTAATCCATTGTAATTTTAATTATTGTAATTTATTAATTTATCGCCCTTGTATGATTTATTTACTTGATTTCCACATGTAATTTAATCTAACATCAACTTTGACCCAATTGTTTGCTAAATACGTGTTCGCCGACATAGTTTAATTCACATGCTAGGATTATTCCGTGTTTGTTACATTGCATGCATTACATCGACGACATATCAAATATGAACGACTTCCCTAATCATTAGTAGAGGCCGCTATCGAGGCGAGTGAGATTAGGTGTTCGAATTAAAGAGCTTTCTAATACATACCCTCACCCCTTACTCCAGATCTCTGTGAACATCCGTGTTCATTGACATCCACGAGAGCCATTCTAGACATAGAATGCTAAGGGTAACAAGTTCTTAGTGTTCATGTCACTACTTTGTGTCTTGACATAGCACGAGGTATTCGAACGGTTCCAATTTCCCATAAAAATGGGTGGCGACTCCATATATTCACGCTTATTCAAGCCCTTCCGCGCGCGCCGCGGGTGTCCCATGTCAACAACCGACACATCCTCTAACACAGCCATAGGCTTCTTTAAAGATCTATCAGCCATTTGCAAGGTCATATTAGTAACTCGGAGTTGACCCATATTTAACCTTTTGCATATTATATTGAATATGACATGACACTAACACTATCCCCTAGATCTAAAAGGGCTTTATCAATAGCTATACTAGCAATATGACAAGGATAGAAAAACTCTATGGATCCTTTAGCTTTGGTGGTGAGTTAGCTTGTACTGCGGCCGCGCACTCTTGAGTGAATGCCACAGTCTCAACCTCATCAAAAGACCGCTTCTTAGACAAGATTTCTTTCAAAAACTTAGCATACGCTGGTGTGGACATGGCTCACCTGTGTATGCCCAGCTGATCTGTGAACAACGGCAGTGGTCTTTTTGAAAGCCACGCTCGGCGGCGTAAAAATGCTTTCGACCAGATCGTTTTAGATCGGTCGGTTTCGTCTCGGCAAGGGTCTCGAAATGATGCAAGAGATGTTCGGAGTTGCCACCAAGCATTTGTGGGATGCTTGGAACCCGTTCGAATCCACTTTATACCTAGGTTAACCAAGGCAAAAACCGGTGTTTCACATAGGTACTAAAGATAAGGAGTCGTCCCTCTTTAGCATCCTATCTCTAGAATGATTCTCAACCACCCCGGATAAGGTCGTCCACTATCCAAAGTGTCTGAGTAAGAGGTGAAGTTACGTATTGGGAAGCCCTTTAATCGGACACCCAATCCCGCCCGCGGTAGCGGCCTCTACTGATCGATCTTGGTTGGTTAAATGCAAAAATTGATAAAACAGGTAAATGCATGAATGCGCATCCAGTAGTTTGAACCTAACATGTGAGCTTTCTATGTCGGTTTGTTTAGTCCAAGTATCAAGTATTTGATGTCGAGTTGGATTTAATGTTGATTTGCATGTGAGACGGAAATTAACCATCCATTTACCAAATTAGGTTTATGGTGCATAACTTGATCCATTTGCCTTAATAAGGCGTTTTGCAAATGTGAGATAAAATGAGCAGATTCGTCATTTGATCCGTCCTGTATTCGGGTTAACCGAAGTCGGGATCGTCCTAGACAAAGGATGGAAGGGAAAAAGATCCTACATCAGGCAGCCACAAGAGGCGCGAGCCTGTTGGCGATGCAAATGGGTCTGACCTGGTTCGAAAATGGAAAAATAAGTGGCCTGTTTAGGCGCGGGTTAAGAGACGATGTAAAACGTCTTCTGGCCTTTGAAAAATTTCGAAAATGCATTGAAAAATGGGTGTTTAAACCTGTCTTGATTTGAAAAAGGCCGTTTAGGCCGCTTTGTGCTAATTTGAGGAACAAGACTTGAATAATCGTCATTGTTTCGACAATATTCGATGTCGTGTTCAGTTTTGCAAGCTTGACATTAATAGTTTTAAAAATGATTATGAACTAATTGTTTTAAGTTCATTTGTTTATAATTAGTCAACATTCATCATCGTACTCGGGTTAAAATCCGACATGGTATGTAGAACCAAGGATGACTTTGTGTTGGTGACTAATACATTTGTTTTGAAAATGTAAAGAAATGAGAAAGGCTTTAAAATACCCTTCAAAATGTAAAGAAATAAAATAAAAGGCTTTAAAATACCTCTTAAAATGTAATTAACCAAATATTATCACCGACACACGGATTAAACCATTATGGTATTAGGAACCAAGGGTGAAAAATGTTTTATGGCTAAAAACTTGTCATAAAAATGATTTTTAAAATATTTGAAATGGTAAAAACCGATTACAAATTTGAAATGAAAATAAAGGGAAGAAGAGACAAAACACGGTTGGATTTAGGTTAAGCAGGGGGCTTTAGGCGCGAGCCTATGTGCTACATAAGTAGCCTCTACGTCAACCAAAAATCCGGTTTTGGCTCTTTCAACCCATATTTGGACCATGTTATGCATGATTTAGCATGTTATAGTCATGAAACAAATGAAAACATGATAAGAGAAGATTTTTACACCCTCATACTTACATGCTAGGATTGAGACGAGAAACCGACGAAAGTGTATTAACTTGTTTGGACGGAAAACTCGGTTTGAAAACCGTTTTAGTAAGTAAAAGAGTGTTTTTTTTAGTTTAGTGATAGTGTAGTGGTAGAGATGGTCGGTCAAGTGGTTTAATGCACGATGACGGTACCAAACAATGTGTAAGGCTTGTGTTTACGATCGGTAGGTCGTAAACACGTGTCGGATTGTGACTTGAGAAGTCGACTCTAGAATTTTAAGGGAGAAATGAGGGGGCGGACACTCGCGTAACTCTCAAATGGTGGCATTTGAGGGGTATTTATAGGAAAATGAGTGGTTGTGTGTGTTTTGAGCGACGTGGCCGCATGGGCTGCTCAAAGAGACGCGAGCCATCTCGTATGTCTTCGAGGTGTCTTGTCGCTATCACACAAGTGTAATCATGATTTATTCTATCCTAGGATTTGGAAGAACTTGATTTGTACTTGACCAATTAAGATTCCGGGAAACCTTAACATGGAAGCATTTGAAGAATTTGTTTTTTGTGTTTGACTTGGTCTGACTCGTTGTTGGAGTCGGGATTTGAATTTTGAGTCGGTTTTTGGTCCAGTGTCGGTTTTGACTCTAATTAGTGTCATTGCGACCCTGTCGTGATGCATTAAACACTCCAGGTACTTTTGAAAAGCTTTGAAATGTTTTGTTTTCGAAATCGTTTTAAGTTTTTCGACGTATAGGTGTACACAAACTGTCGATCAAACGCTGCGATTCCTAGGCATGTTGTAGTCTGATAGTCACCGGGTGTTTGTTAGAGTATCAACAGATACTGGGTATCTACAGAGCCCCCACTTTGACTGAGGCTTGGACAGGGCAAAAGTCAAAGTATAGCCCCCAGGTCAATCGAAGATTACAACCTGGAGACTGCAGCGACGTCGAGGCGGCTAGAAAGAATTCGGGCCAAGGACCTGCCGTCGGGAAGGGCGATGCCAAGGCGGCTCGAGGGTACGAGCTGAGGACCTATCATCGGGAACAGTTTAGAGTCTGTCGACTATCCGTGCGGGTCGTTTAAAGTCCATTAGACTACGTACAAAGTCTCGCCAACCATAAGAAGGAGTCATAACTGAGGCATCTTCGGGATATGTCATTGAATCGTTTCTTATTTGCGGACAAAGGCTAGCCAGCTGTGTTGCGGATATGAAGGGGCTCGCCAGCCACGGTGCGTATATGAAAGGGGCTCGCTAGCTCCGGTGCGTATATGAAGGGGGCTTGCCAACCGCGGTGCGTATATGAAAGGGCCTCGCCAGCCGCGATGCGTATATGAAAGTAGCTCACCAGCCGCGGTGCGTTGTAAGGCTCGCCAGCCATGGTGCGTTGTAAGGCTCGCCAACCATGGTGCGTATAAAAAAGGGGCTCGCTAGCCGCGGTGCGTTGTAAGGCTCACCAGCCATGGTGCGTTGTAAGGCTCGCCAGCCAAATTAAATGTGCGTTGTAAGGCTCGCCAGCCATATTAAATGTGCGTTGTAAGGCTCGCCAGCCATTTTGAATTTGCTGGTCGGTCCGCTTTGAGCTTAGATTTCGATTACTTGTCGTTAGGAGCACCTAGACCAAAACAATATTTATAACTTCACAAACAACTCTACTATTAGCAAAAAAGTAAGTAAAGGTCGGATCCCAAGGGACGGGTATTGATGTAGGATTTTCGATTGCAAGTAGCGGTGTCTAGGGGTGTCACAATTTGAGTTGAGATAAGAAGATCACTAAACTAAATTACAATTAAAGTAAACAAGCAAGATGACTAAAATGAGATGTAAACAATTGATTAAAAGCACTAGGGTGTCATGGGGTCATAGGGGATTCATGGGAATTGATCATACAAACATATTCTCAAATTATAAGCAAGCAATTATTGTTGTGATAGGATCGAGTTGGTTTATATCTTACAATCCTAGGAAGGTTTGGGTCCCGGAGCCGAATTGATTAGATTGTAAAACACCTACAAGTCGACTTAATCCTCCCTACTCAACTATATGCATGGTCTAATGAGACTCGAGTTGGTTTATGTCTTACAAGTCTCATTGAAAAGGTAAGTGATGGGTAAAAAATGCAAGGATTCATAGGCTCGCATTTCATCAAACATAACATGTGCCTAAGTTGAGATCACAACAAGCAAGCAAATAAATTATGAAAACATATTAAATTAAGCATGAATCATCTCCCATGTTGGTTTCCCCTATTTACCCATTAACCCTAGTTAAGGAAACTACTCACTCATTATCAAGTTTAACATGTTAACAAGGTTGTCAATCATATTAACAAAGCAAAACATGATAAATAAATGAAGATGATTAAAAATAATTAAAAAGGGATTAAGAGAGTTATACCTAATGATGATTCCAAAATAATAATGCAAATAATAAAAGAAGTACTTGATGATTGATGGAAGGTTGTCAATCTCCCAATAAACCCAAATAATCTTCAATTACCCAAAATAAAAGAGAACAAAAGAGAAATTAAGGAAATGAGATTTGTATTAATATTTGATTAGAAGTTGATTACAAGATTAAGAAGAGATTAGAATGATATAAACTACACTAAATATTGATAAGAAGAACATCATAACCTAATTAGACTAATGGGGTATTTATAGTGGGGATTAGGTACACAAATTAGGGTTACTAAGGGCTTAAATGACGATTAAGTCCTTGAGGAATCGCCCTCTCAAGAAAAGATGCGGGTCTCCTTTTTGCTAGTCTTCCAAAAATATGCGCATCTTCAATGAAGGGAAGAAGAGGACGTGTTGTCCTGTAACACAATCCGGGCGTCCGAGGGTCGAGACGAGCGGATTCTCAGGTGGCTGGACGAGCGGCCTTCAAGCTTGGATGCTCGGATTCTGGCAGTTTTGGACGGGCGTCCCGGTGGTTAAGACGCTCGGATCTTGTCCCAGCCTTCCTTTTTCTTCTTTTCTTCTTTCTACTTCCAACAATCCTCCGGGATCTTGTCGGAGATGCAAGGATCTTCTTCATCATTGCCCATCTATTACATTATGTACAAAGGCCTTCTAGTCTTGTCTTCTTTTTGATGCTTGGTCATTAGATTCGACCAATTTAGCTCTATTTGCCATGAAAATGCAAGGTTTGCACTCCTCTCCTACCAAGAAAACAAAACCTCAAAGAATATGCAAAACAAAGGATTAAAGATAGTAAATGACCCAAATATGCACTAAAAAGCATAGGAACGAGGCTAATTCGGGGACTAAATATGCTCAAATATTGATCACATCAAATATCCCCAAACCGATCCTTTGCTCGTCCCGAGTAAAGAGGTGACAAAAACTAGGACCCTTATTTAAACTATCTTACTAATATAGCCGACATGAGACAATTAGCGGGTCTCATTCCACCCCATCAACTCACAACAAGACAACCATGAGGTAGGATGCCTTCTTGCAAGGAAAGGTGGGTCTTGCCAAAATGGCGACACATCCAAGCATTAAAGCACATAAAATCAAGTAATGGATGAATCTACAAAAGAATAGCCACTTTCCTCATCTAAGTGGCGGAAATTATCTAAAGGGGAAGCAATTCAAGGGTACACACTCCTTCATAAATATGGTTTCTTCAAACTACTAGGCCTAGAAGGATACCAATAAATCACCTCCAAGTTGTGTCAAGCTAGGGTACCTTTGTCCTCAATCATTAAATGCTTTTGTCAAGAATAGACTCCCTATAGTGTTAGAAACACTGGAGGATCGCGGAATTCCCCCTCTTGCCTAGACAAGAAGAAGGGTCATCCCCTCTCTACCATGCACAAAAGTGGATACGATGGATAAAGGGATCGATAGTATTTGAGTTTCATTTGGGAGTTTGCTTCTGTTTTTGTTTTTCCCTCCAATTTCTTGTGGCATTTGACATTTGAGAAAACTTTCTTTTTGCCATTTCTTTTGATTTTTGGCCATTCAATACTAGACAACTTTTCAACTTTTTGCATTTTATTTTGAACATTTTCAAAGTCACGCCATTTGTAGTGAGGGTGCTTATATTTGAAGCATAGGAGTTTTTATTTTTGTTACTCCTCTTTTCTTTTGATGCAATTGCAAACTTTTTTTTTCTTTTTTTCTTTTCATTTCTTGAACTCAAATTTGAACAAATTTTGTGCTCATTCCCTTTTTGATGATAAAATGTATGGTAGAACATGGATGAATGATGGTTGCATGGTTTTAAAGGTCACCTTGGAATAAACGGTAGCCAAGGAGTTATCACACCACAAGGTACTCTTGACTAGGCCTTAATCCATGGGTCAAGGGATACTAGCATGACACATCCTAGGGTGTTTTATAAGCATTCTAACAAGCAAAGTCTTAAGAAGAAAAAGCATCTACTAGGGCCTATATACACTTGTCAAGCTTCCTAAGTAGACGGTTTCACAAAATTTTTCTAACATGCAAACTACATGCCATGATGCAACTAACATATATACATCCTAATGCATATGCTTCTACCAACTAATATGCCAAATAATCTAAATGCAATCCTAAATTCACATTGTTTATACCGCATCAATCAAAATAAAGCCATATAGTCATTAACATAAAGAGGAAAAAGGAGATTGGAAAGATCATACCACGCGGTCTTCAATATCCTCATGTCTCGGATGTGGCATAGTCAATCAATGTGAACAAGAATGAACAAACACAATATATAAAACACAATATATACAAGTCTACACTAAGAAGGAATGAACATGTTTTTGATTTTTTCAATTTTTCAATTTTTTTTGGATTTTTCGAAATTTTTGGTTTTTTTTGGATTTTGAATAAAAGTCAAGTTATAATTTCCCATCCCCACACTAGTATGGGCATTCTCCTCAATGGCCAATACGATAGGAAATTATGCAATGAATATGCATGATTTCTAAACTAAATGCAAATTATACTAAGCTACACTACCTGATGCATGTGTTTTTGTTATGGCGGAGAGCATAATTTAAATTAGCTCCCAATGCATATGCATGGACTTCCCCAGACCAAAATAGACGTTATTTCTAATGTCTTGAATTTCGGGGGAGTTTATGCACATGGAATGCAATGCATGAAACTAAAGATTGTCATTTTGGATTTTACAAGTTGGGAACAAAGATAAAGAACACCTTAATGAAGCCAAGGTGTTAGTCCTCCAATGTTGCTAGGACTCCACAAAATAAATGATCAAGATAAAATAAAAACAAGGGAAGTAGACAAACCATAATGGAGGTGTAAGAATGTAGGAGCCTCCAGAGTTTGCTAATCTTCACCCATCGTATCATCATCATCCTCCTCCTCCTCTTTTGAGGCATCATCAACTTCCATAGATGTGGAATCGCGTCCACTGTCACTTTCACTTGCTTGTTCTTCCTCACTTTCCTCTTCCTCTTCTTGAGCTTCTTCTTCTTGAACCTCTTCTTCTTGAACGCCACCCTCTTCAACAAGCATCTCCTCTCCACCCGGTCTACTATCACTAGGAATTCTAGGAAAGAATACTTCCCTATCCGCCCAACTAGCCAAAGGACAAGACGGATCAAGAAGTCCTTGCCTAGCTAGATGTAGGAGGGGCGGATATTGGGCCTTGTAAGCATCCACTCTATCATTGTAAGCTTTCTTGTGCATTTTCCTCATGAGTAGTGTCAAGTAATCATTTCCCACTTCGACATCCTTGGGTTTGAACTCTTGGTATTAAAATGGGTAAGGTAGGGTGATAATGGAGGAGGAGAGCTCGGCAATTTCGCCTCTTTGTTGTTGAATAATATACTCGGTCTCTTCGGAGAGTGGGAGAAGGTAGTTCGGTCGGTAAACATTCAATCAGCAAATTTTGGAAGGCAAGGTGAAATATCTAGCTTTATTGGTTAACCACCCATATTTGTCGTCAAGAGTGTCGTGTTTGACCCACTTGAACTTGTGAATCATGGTGTCCATATCAACAAGATGGCCTCCTTTAACCGACACATAGGTGTTGTTTTTGTTGAAATCCCGGTTAAAATGCTTAGCCAAATGGGTAACAAGTCCTCAATTTACAATAAAAGCGGTGCCTTCTTTGCCACAATCGACATTAAGCCACCGTTCAACCAAAAGTCTTAGAGCATTATATGGCTTTGTAAATTCCCTTCCTATGTTCAAGGCCGACTCAAGAAGAATACAATCGAGTTTGGTAAGGTGATTAGTGCCATTTCTTACTATCAAAGTATTCCCAATGACCTTATGCCATACTCTAATGCCCGGATGGTGGACTAAGAGAGCACGATAATCATGAAAACGCACGAATTTCTTCCAGAAAATATCCATCCAAAGAGGAGCAGGGTCATACTTGATAGGAGTCTGTATATTTCGGGTTATCACTAAAGCCTAATATCTTACCCAATTCGCCATAAGTTATGCGTCTATCAACATTTTCAAGACGAAAGTCGATGTTGGTTCGAGTCTCCACCCTTGTGACTGTTGAAGTATGTGTCCTCCGACAATAATGCGATCACAATTGTCGATCATATTGATCACATATTTAATTCTCATAACAAGAATACGAAAGGGATAATACATTAAATATATAGTCAACTGGTCCATACATATCGGTAATGATTGGCTGGCTAGAGTTTGACATTACTGTCGTGCGACGGTGGTGATCAGTTGATCCCTTGAGGTCACACCTAAAGGACGATTCCCTTAATTGAAAAGGTTAATTAATTGTATGTCGATACAGATTAATTAATTCCTTAAAATTGAACAAATTATTATCATAAGAGAGAAAATGACATCTTATTATAATGTGATTAAATAAGATTTTATTTAGTAATTTAAGAAGTTATATAACTAAAATTAATCGGTGTTTGCGAAACACGCGAGATGAGAATGATAAGTTAGTTATAATTACAAGATGTTGTGAATTATACTAACTAGTAATTAAATAACCATTTTATGTGAAAGTAATTTTGAATTACTAGTCAATTTGTTAAATGTGATTTATTTGTTGGAATATGTGTCCTCCGACAATAATGCGATCACAACTGTCGATCATGATGATCACATGTTTAAAATCTCGTTTTAAAGAATACAATTGGGAAGTAATATTTTACTGTCAACTGGTCCACACATATCGGTAATGATTGGCTGACTAGAGTTTGACATTACTGTCGTGCGACGGTGGTGATCAGTTGATCCCCTTAGGTCATACCTAAAGGGTAACACTCTTAATTGAATATTTAATTGATCGTATGACGATACGGGTTAATTAAATTACTTAAAATTGACGGACGATTTTGGAAGTAATATTTACGTATCTCATTATAATTTGATACGGTCTAAGTGATTGAATTATTTTATTACTTAGATGAAATTATTGTTTAAGGAAACAATTGCATTTGGATGAATAATTTATTATAGATACAAGATGTTGTGATTTATAATTGGTAAATTATTTTGGTTCAAGTAATTATGAATTACTAAGTCGATTTTGTGTATGACGTATTTTTATTAATGCGTTGATTTTTAATATATTAAAAATGCATAACAATTTTACATGACATGTGACATGTGACAAATTGACAAAGATAAAATGAAGTCCATTTTATCTTAAGTGGACCGAAATTAAGAGGGAATATGGTGTTTAAATTATGTTATATTTTTGAGTGGAAAACAATATAATTACACCTAGCCATAGCCATGCAAGCCTATGTTTTCTTGGATAGAAAAACTTGACCATGCATTGGCTCCCTCTCTCTCCTTCCCACCGGTTTTTGAAGGACAAAATAGAGAGTTTTCTCTATCAATTTTTCATTCATAATTTACACAATATTTCTAGTATAAGAAATAAGAAAGCTCTCTAAGAAAACTAGAGAAATAAAACTCCAAACTTCTTCCTCTCTTAACCGAAAATTAAGAGACTAAAATAAAGATTTTTAAGTCAATTTTATTTAAAATTAATATTGTTCTAGTAATAATAATATTGATTTTATTAAGTTGTTACCTTGGGTATTAATCCTTGGGAGGGATTCTACACTTGAATCCTTATTCTTCCATTTTGGAGTGCACAAGAACAAGTAAGAAGGAGATCTTACTTGTGCCCATAAAATCCGAAACATTCAATGTAAGATGATGATTTCTTCTTTAATTTAATTATTGTTTGCATGCATAAGATCAACATTTAATTTTATGACTAAATTAAATCAACACATATATGAATATGTCAAGTAATGAGATATAGATTTCTAACAAGCGGTCTCATGAGCCTTGGTTGTTTGCATGCAAATCGGTTATAGTTTTTCCGAGTTATACGATTAACATATAAAACTTGTAAATTTGTGTTATTATGATATATCACCAAATAATTTATGCTTGTTAAAGTTTCTGATCCTAAAATGTATTTAGGATATTTTGTTTAATTTATGGATTTTTATTGTTCATCTTATATAATAATGGCATTAAAAATGTGATTTTATGATTAAAATGTCATTTTCGGACTAAAATTAGCTAAACTTCTAATTTTACAGTGGTTTTTGGATATGTTTTTACATATATTATTTTTAGATGACCTGTAAATTTTCAGAATTTTTGGAGTGTTTATGCTCGAAATATGGATTTTTCATTATAAAAATCGAATTTAAATGAAAAATAGGTTAATATGAGAAATATTTCGAATATGGTCATATAAATTTAGTATGTTATCACCATGCAATTTTACAAGATGTGTGTAAAATTATAGGCTATAATGAAGTCTTTATGCATGATTTATGAATTTTTGATGAAAAATAGCATAAATAGTGACTTAATTAGTGAATAATTGCTAAAACATACTTCATAACTAAGGAAAAACATCACATGTCGCATTTTATTATCTTTTTTAGATCTAAAATTGAAAAGTTGATGAATTTATTTTTCCTCATGTTTTTATGATTATAATTAATAAATTCGATAAACCGCAACATTGTTTTTCCCGATAAATTTCGAAATTTTAACTTAAGTTTTTTCATTATGAGTGTCATGGTATTTTTCCAGAATGTTCATAAGTTTAAATTTCAAATTTCAAATTTATTTGAAATTTTTGTGATTTATTTGAAGTTTATAGCATTTTGTTGTAATTTTGAGTCCATTAATGAACAATTTTAAGAAATATAAGTTAATTATAGTCAAATAGTTAGTGGAGACTAATTTTGAGTCCTAAGTTGGTTAGGGTAATTAACTTGTGAATAAATATGATTTTATGTAACTTATTGTGATTCTAAAAGGTTGAATCACGCAAATCCGTAAAAACCGTTTAATATACGATATTGGCTCCTTAAAGGCGATTTAACATAAAATTGGGCATGTTCATACATATTATAATGCTGCATTTTATTTATGATTGTCATAATTTCATTTTATGTAATTTTTGAATTATGTAATTTTTACTTAGTATGGCCTTAGTTTTTAATTGGTATTACCCGAAATGTATGGGAATATCGATTCGGTTGTAATTTATTGTGATCTCGTATCACCGTTTTGTAATTTAATAGATTTATTTTATTTTAATTACATATGTATAATAGGAAATTATGTAATTTGTTATGTAATTTAATTATTCCGGAGTTCCTTGAAGACGGTGTCACTCAAGAAAGCGATACATAAAGACGGTGTTACCTCGAGATGCGTGCCAAGAACCAAAGTTCAAGGGACCAATGGAGTTGGTTTCCGAATATGTAATAGTTTATTAGATTTTCTTTTTTAGGAAGGCCATACTAGGATTTAATTTATGTTTTGCATTTTATTTATATGTTTCATGCATCGCTAAATCGCCATAACTAAAACATGCATTATTCTTTTAATCGAGTTTATCGACCGTGTCAATTACAATTATCGTAGATTCACCGCTTTAGTTCACTTAAAACGTGATAGATAATAAATTGACATGACCTCTCGCTAAAATAATCAATTGAGACTTAGCCTTACCAAAAAGTAGAAACCATGAAAACCTATTTCGTGAGGGAGTGCACTCGACCACACCGGGGTACAAACCTTGTTACGTAGGGGAAGTGGGTGATAAATGTCTATCCACCGAATTCATGTTGATGAGGGTTTCATCGGCCACACCGTGCCCAATTTAATGTTGGTTTGGATCATGGACACATTTATTCGAAATTTGGATTGAACTCAACAAAAGTTTTTTGATAAGGGTTTCATCGGCCACACCGTGCCCTTGTCGGATGTGTTTTGGGCTAAAGATAAATGTTAATGTAATTTTATCGACCAAGAGTTCTAAAAGTAGAATCGATTAAAGCGTTAATCCACCGAGTTATATTGATAAGGGTTTCATCGACCACACCGTGCCCAAGTTAATATGAATTTGGGTCTTGGAATCATTTATAATAGTTGGGTAGAGGTCACTATATAAATGCTCATATCTTGTTTATTTACAAGTATGATATTAAGAAGACAAATGTTAATATTTCCTTTTCCTCCATACTTGTAGTTCATTACAATGAATCCATCAAACGCTACCGCACCGATAACTATTGAGTCATACCACAATGTTTTTGACGACGTTTGCTCCAACAATGATTTCGACACTACTAGAGAACTTCATTTTGGGATAGGTTCGGATGGAAACCTTAACTTCATCACTTCTACTATACCCCCTACTACTACTAGATCTCGTGTGAGCCCGTCTCAGGAAGACCGCCTCATACAATCTATAGGATCTTTGTCTCTGGAAGATAAAGATGTCAAAACTAGTGGGAGCTCAAGCAATCAAGTTCTTGCTTCCAAGGGCAAAAGGTTCAAGAATAAGGGAAAGAAAGTGAAAAACTTCAAGCAAGTTAATGATGAGTGCCATTATTGCTATGGCATGGGACATTGGCTTAGGAATTGTCCCGTATATTTGCGAAATATAAGGGAAGGAATCATCGTTCCAAAAGGTAAAATTCCTAAGGAAATTTATGTTATTGATATAAATTATACTTCCACTACGACATGGGTACTGGATACCGGTTGTGGTTCTCACCTTTGTAATCATTTACAGGGTTTAAAAGACGTGAAGAGGCTTAGCAAAGGAGATGTGGATCTACGGCTTGGAAATGGAGCTCGAGTAGCGGCCGAATCCAAAGGAACTTATGTATAAGCTTTGCCTAATGGATTTGAGTTGTATTTACATAATTGTTTTTATGTGCCTACACTCTCTAAAAACATTATTTCAATCGCCATGCTGGACATGGACGGTTTTTGTTTTGTCATTAAGAACAATCGTTGTACTATTTCGAGGAATGATTTGGTTATAGGCCAAGCTTCTTCCATTAATGGCATTTACATTTTAGAAACCTCGAATCCGACTAATGATATATATAACATTCAATCAAAGAAACTCAAATCAAGTGACCCAATGAATCGTTCATTTGGCATTGTCGATTAGGTCACATAAACGAGAATCGCATCAAAAGATTAATTTCGACTAATGTGATTACACCATTTGATTTTCAATCATATGGAACATGCGAATATTGCCTTCTTGTCAAAATGATTCGAAATCCTTTTAGCGGTAAAGGGACACGAGCAAGTGAACTATTAAGACACATACATACCGAAGTGTGTGGACCAATGAGTATCACCGCTCGTGGAAATTATGACTACTTCATAACCTTCACCGATGACTTAAGTAGATATGGGTATATCTATTTAATGAAGCATAAAAGTGAGGCTTTTGAGAAATTCAAAGAATTTCAAAACGAAGTAGAGAACCAATTGAACAAAAGGATTAAGGCACTATGATCCGATCGTGGTGGAGAATACCTTAGCCTTGAATTCGATTCACACTTGAAAAGTCGTGGTATTATATCACAAGTTACTCCACCCGGAACACCACAACTCAATGGTGTTGCCGAAAGGAGAAATCGAACCCTACTTGATATGGTTCGATCCATGATGAGTCAAACCGAGCTACCAAACTCGTTTTGGGGATTTGCGATTCAAACCGCAATTAGATCTTTGAATAATAGTCCCACGAAAACAACCGAAAAGGCTCCATATGAGATGTGGACAGGAAGAGTTCCTAATATATCCTACATGAAAATTTGGGGATGTGATGCTTACGTCAAAACTAAGAACGACAACAAGCTTTCCCCAAGATCCGAAAAATGCATCATTGTAGGTTACCCTTTAACCTCTGGAGGTTACTACTTCTACAAACCTCAAGAAAACAAATTGTTTGTGTCTTGCGAGGCTGTCTTCTTAGAAAGCCAGTTTATTTCTAAGAGACAGAGTGGGAGAAATTTTGAACTTGATGAAGTTCAAGAGCCACAAACCGAGGTAGAGACGCACGAAGATGTTCCTTCGTTGTCTAGCACGGTTGTCCCTCCTCCTCTTAGAAGAATGGGCCGAGTTATTCGCCATCCCGATCGATATGTGGGACTTATCGAAGAATATGGAACACTCGATGTGTTGCTTATAGAAAGTGACGAGGCCGCTACCTACAAGGCCGCAATCTCTAGTCCAAATTCCTCCCTATGGCTTGAAGCCATGAAGTCCGAAATGGATTCTATGCATGAAAACCAAGTTTGGGACTTGGTAGATTTGCCTAAAGGGGCAAGACCTCTTCAATGCAAATGGATTTTCAAAATCAAGAATGGCATAGAAGGACATGATGATGTCTAAAAAGCTAGGCTAGTGGCAAAATGATTTACCCAAGTCCAAGGTCTCCATTATGATGAGACCTTCGCCCCCGTAGCGATGCTAAAATCCATACGGATTTTGTTAGCGATCGCCACATTTCACGATTATGAAATATGGCAAATGGATGTCAAAACCGCTTTTCTAAATGGGCATTTAGAAGAGGAGGTGTACATGATACAACCCGAAGGTTTTGTTGATTCTAAAAATCCTAACAAAGTGTGCAAGCTTAAGAGATCCATTTATGGTCTTAAGCAAGCATCTAGAAGTTGGAATCATCGATTCAATCACGTTATAAAGGAGAATGGTTTCACTCGAAGTGCTGAGGAACCTTGTTTATACATGAAATTTAGTGGGAGCAGTGTTGTGTTCCTAATCTTGTATGTCGATGACATACTACTCATTGGAAATGATATTCCAATGTTGTCTTCTGTTAAGAAGTGGTTAGGTAACCACTTCCAAATGAAGGATTTAGGAGAGGCACACCACATATTAGGTATACGGATCCATAGAGATAGATCCAAGAGGATATTGGCACTAAGTCAAGAATCTTATGTTGATAAGATTCTTCGACGGTTCAGCATGGACAAATCAAAAAGGGGTTTGGTACCTATGGTAACTGGGACTATATTGAGCAAGACTCAGTCTCCCTCCGAACCCCATGATGTTGAACGCATGAAGATGATCCCTTATGCTTCCGCTATTGGATCAATCATGTACGCCATGATATGCACACATCCTGATGTCTCGTATGCCTTGAGTATGACGAGTAGATATCAAGGAAATCCAGGTGAGAGTCACTGGATAGCCGTCAAGAACATCCTTAAGTACTTGAGAAGAACTAAGGATTCTATCTTAGTGTTTGGAGGAGACACCGAGCTACGTGTTAATGGATACACGGACTCGAGTTTTTCAAACGGATAGAGATGACATGAAATCACAAGCTGGTTTCGTTTTCATGCTCAATGGTGGTGCCGTTAGCTGGAGAAGCTGCAAGAAAGATGTAACTGCGGATTCAACAACGGAGGCTGAGTACATTGCAGCATCAGAAGCTGCCAAGGAAGCTGTGTGGATCAGGCAATTAACGGAAGGTCTAAGAGTAGTACCTACCGCCAATGATCCCATCACTCTCTATTGTGATAATAGTGGGACGATCTTCCAAGCTAAGGAGCCAAAGTCTAGTAATAGATCTAGACATGTACTTAGAAAGTATCATGTAATAAGAGATTTCATTGAAAGAAAGGAAATTGCGATTTGTAAGGTTGGGACGGATGACAACATAGCCGATCCGCTCACCAAGCCTTTATCGCAGGCCAAGCATGATGGGCATGTTGCGTCCATGGGACTTAAACGTGTACAAAGTTTTTGTAAGATTTTGAAATGAAATAAAAAGTGTTGTTTTTGTTCATGTTCATAATCACATTTGTCTTTCATCTTTTCTTTATACATTGTTACATCCAAACGGGTTGTAGTGACAATTGAACCCCGTTAAAGTGAACACGGATTAACATAGTATTTTCCCATAGTCACTTGTATGAGGTGACGTCTCGAAGTGACTATAGTGTGATGCGATTGATGGCAAGTTCAAGTGCCATAGAGTCATGTGAGATGACTACTCGATCACATAGGCACACTGTTAGGAACACTTTGTCGGGCCTTATGACCGCTTATAGAGTTCTGGCAAATTTATATAGCCTGGTCGTGGCGAGAGCTACTATAGTATCCTAATGAGTCGATTCTTTTGACTAAAGACTATTCGCCTAAGATGGCACCGTTTCAGACTAACTTTGATTTGTGTTACTACGACCTTCGTAAATGGGGTCAAATGGGCATATTTTGGGTTATGATGGATGTGGCTAGTCGAAGGGAATGAGTGCGATAGGAGGAATTGTCCACCCCTAGTCAGGGTTATAACAATATCTCAGGGCCACTCGAGGAGTAATGAACTGGAAATGCGTGGCCACGCTCGGAAGATATCTATGGTAGATAAATCCGGTCAATAAGTTATTCTCCAGATCGAGGAAACCACTCTCGATATGATCACTTGCAAGTACGACCTGAAAGACACCTTGCATTGAGTGGGAGATAGTAATAGGACAGGAGAATTGGTGATGCACACTTGTCGAGGACAAGTGGGAGATTGTTGGAATATGTGTCCTCTGACAATAATGCGATCACAACTGTCGATCATGATGATCACATGTTTAAAATCCCGTTTTAAAGAATACAATTGGGAAGTAATATTTTACTGTCAACTGGTCCACACATATCGGTAATGATTGGCTAACTAGAGTTTGACATTACTGTCGTGCGACGGTGGTGATCAGTTGATCCCCTCAGGTCATACCTAAAGGGTAACACTCTTAATTGAATATTTAATTGATCGTATGACAATACGGGTTAATTAAATTACTTAAAATTGACGGACGATTTTGGAAGTAATATTTACGTATCTCATTACAATTTGATAGGTCTAAGTAATTGAATTGTTTTATTACTTAGATGAAATTATTGTTTAAGGAAACAATTGCATTTGGATGAATAATTTATTATAAATACAAGATGTTGTGATTTATAATTGGTAAATTATTTTGGTTCAAGTAATTATGAATTACTAAGTCGATTTTATGTATGACGTATTTTTATTAATGCGTTGATTTTTAATATATTAAAAATGCATAACAATTTTACATGACATGTGACATGTGACAAATTGACAAAGATAAAATGAAGTCCATTTTATCTTAAGTGGACCGAAATTAAGAGGGAATATGGTGTTTAAATTATGTTATATTTTTGAGTGGAAAACAATATAATTACACCTAGCCATAGCCATGCAAGCCTATGTTTTCTTGGATAGAAAAACTTGACCATGCATTGGCTCCCTCTCTCTCCTTCGCACCGGTTTTTGAAGGATAAAATAGAGAGTTTTCTCTATCAATTTTTCATTCATAATTTACACAATATTTCTAGTGTAAGAAATAAGAAAGCTCTCTAAGAAAACTAGAGAAATAAAACTCCAAACTTCTTCCTCTCTTAACCAAAAATTAAGAGACTAAAATAAAGATTTTTAAGTCAATTTTATTTAAAATTAATATTGTTCTAGTAATAATAGTATTAATTTTATTAAGTTGTTACCTTGGGTATTAATCCATGGGAGGGATTCTACACTTGAATCCTTGTTCTTCCATTTTGGAGTGCTCAAGAACAAGTAAGAAGGAGATCTTACTTGTGCCCATAAAATCCGAAACATTCAATGTAAAATGATGATTTCTTCTTTAATTTAATTATTGTTTCCATGCATAAAATCAACATTTAATTTTATGACTAAATTAAATCAACACATATATGAATATGTCAAGTAATGAGATACAGATTTCTAACATTATTTAATTTGTAAATGATATTTAATTTGTTAAATATGCATTTTAAATTAAAACATGACATAAGACATGTCACATGTCACATGACATACAATTGTACAATTGACAAAAATAAAATGGACTCCATATTACACATATAAACCGAAAATTGGTGGGCATGTTAGAAGTTTTGTCTTTTTCCATTTGTCTTATTCTTTTGTCTAATATGCTTGATAGTAACATGACTATGGACAAAGGCTTACACAATTTGTCTTGTGAAGACAAAAAGGAAAAGGAAAAGGGGTCCTTATACTCCCCAAAACCCACCGGTTTTTGGTGTGTATAATTGAGAGTTTTTTCTCTCAATTTTTCACTCTCTTATGTTTTTATGAAAAATACTACCTTCTCTCTCTTGTTCTTCATAAAATTTATTTTTATGAATCTAATTTGTAAAAATCAATCACTAATAATACTAGTAGTAGTATATGAGTATTAGTAACCAATTTTAAGGTAAACCACATTACAAATATCTAGTACATATTAGTTTGTGGGATTTTGGGATAGTCTTGGGTGCTACTTATTGGAGGGCTTCTATTTTGAAGTCATGAATGTTCATCCATTATTGGAAAGCCCAAGAACTAACAAGAAGGAGATCTTGTTGGTGCCCACAAATGACCGAAATTTAGATGGTGAGAAATCGATTTTCTTATCTCTTCTTATTTAGTTTGCATGCATAAGATCAACCATTTATTTTATGACTAAATATATTAATTCATATATGAATATGTAAATTAATGAGATTAATAATATCTAACAAGCGGTATCATGAGCCTTAGGTTGTTTGCATGCAAATCGGTTATAGTTTTTTCGAGTTATATGATTAACAAATAAAACTTATAAATTTGTGTTTATTATGATATATAACGAAATCAATTATTCATGTTAAAGTTTCTAATCCTAATATATATTTAGGATATTTTGGTTAATTTATGGATTTTTATTATTCATTTTATATCATAACTAGTTTAGATCCCGCGCAATGAATGCGCGGTATTTATAGAGTTACTAATATAGACCTCGTGCAACATATGCACGATATTTATAGATAATTATTTTCTAGTGTATTATTTATAGAATTTAAATTGACAGTTCACTTATTTTTCATGTTTCTCCTTAATGTATCTTGATTGGAGAAATAAATTAAAATTTAGAACGTAAAAAGTAATAAAATGAGTATTTTTTTTTATTTTTTTATCGAGAAATTAATGATGTTAATTTACAAATATTTACTAATAACATATTTTTTAGCTTTAAATTTTTATCATAAAAAGTCAATGAATTTTTAACAAATATTTAATAATAACATATTTTTTTAGCCGCAACTTCTTATCATAAAAAGTCAATAAATTTTTATCATTAAGTTCTTTAAAAAAAAGATTTTCTTATCCTAAAAATATCGGAGATTAATTTGCGCAAAATGTGAAATATTAAATGATATAAATATTTAAATACAAAAGATTATGTCCATTTATAACTTATCATGTCCACACTTAAAATATATGTTAAAAATACCACGCACTATTTTAGGAAATATCTTTTAGGCGGGAAAAGTGGGAGTTTCGCTTATTCATTTAGTAAATAGGGGATGGCATTAAAATGTGATTTTATGATAAAAATGTCATTTTTGGACTAAAATTAGCTAAACTTCGATTTTTCAGGTTTTTTTTAGATATGTTTTCACTAATATTATATTTTAATGACCTGTAAATTTTCATAATTTTATGAGTTCTTATGCTCGAAATATGGATTTTTCATGATAAAATCGAATTTAAATGATACAATAGGTTAATATGAGTAATATTTCGAATATGGTCATAGAAATTTAGTATATTGTCACATGAAATTTTACAAGATGTGTGTAAAATAATTGGCTATAATGAAGTCTTTATGCATGATTTATGAATTTTTGATGAAAAATAACATAAATAGTGACTTTAATTAGTGAAAAATTGCTAAAATATACTTCATGACTAAGGAAAAATGTCACATGTTGTATTTTATTACCTATTTCAGATCTAAAAGTGAAAAGTTAATAAAAAAAATTTTCTCATATTTTTATGGTAATAATTGATAAATCCGATAAACCGCAACATTGTTTTTCTCGATAAATTTCGAAATTTTTAACCTAAGTTTTTGAACATTATGAGTGTCATGGTATTTTTCCAGAATGTTCATGAGTTTAAATTTCAAGTTTTGAATTTATTTGAAATTTTCATGATTTATTTGAAGTTTATGTCATTATATTGTAATTTTAAGTCCTTTTATGAACAATATTAAGAAATATAAGTTAATTATTGTCAAATATTCGTGGAGACTAATTTTGAGTCCTAAATTGGTTAGGGTAATTAACTTGTACATAAATATGAATTTATGTAACTATAGTGATGATAAAAGGCTAAATCACGCAAATCCGTAAAAACCGATTAATATACGATATTGGCTCCTTAAAGGCGATTTAGCATAAAATTGGGCATGTTCATACATATTATAATGCTGCATTTTATTTATGATTGTCATATTTTAATTTTATGTAATTTTTGAATTTTGTAATTTTACTTAGTATGGCCTTAGTTTTAATTGGTATTACCCGAAATGTATGGTAATATCGATTCGGTTGTAATTTATTGTGATCTCGTATCACCGTTTTGTAATTTAATAGATTTATTTTCTTTTTTAATTACAAATGTATAATAGGAAATTATGTAATTTTTTATGTAATTTATTTATTCCGGAGTTCCTTGAAGACGGTGTCACTTGAGAAGGCGATCCATTAAAGAAAAGTGTTGCCTTGAAATGCATGCCAAGACCGAAGTTCAAGGGACCAAAGGAGTTGGTTTCCGAATTTGTAATAGTTTATTAGATTTACTATTTTAGGAAGGCCATACTAGGATTTTAATTTATGCTTTGCATTTTATTTATATGTTGCATGCATTGCTAAACCGCCATAACTAAAACATGCATTTACATCGAGTTTATCGACCGTGTCAATTACAATTATCGTAGTTCACCACTTTAGTTCACTTAAAACGTGATAGATAATAAATTGACATGACCTCTCGCTAAAATAAACAATTGAGACTTAGCCTTACCAAAAATTAGAAACCATGAAAACCTATTTCATGAGGGAGTGCGCTCGGCCCTACCGGGGACAAACCAAGTGGGTGATAAATGTCTATCCACCGAATTCATGTTGATAAGGGATGAATCGGCCTTACCGTGCCCAAGTTGATGTGGATTTGGATCATGGACACATTTATTCGAAATTTGGATTGAGCTCAACGGAAGTATTCGTGACCGTAGTCGCATGTGTTCTGGGCTAAAGATAAATATTAATGTAATTTTATCGACCAAGAGTTCTAAAAGTAGAATCGATTAAAGCGTTAATCCACCGAGTTATATTGATAAGGGATGAATCGGCCCTACCGTGCCCAAGTTAATATGAATTTGGATCTTGGAATCATTTATAATAGTTGGGTAGAGGTCACTATATAAATGTTCATATCTTGTTAAATTTATTTACAAGTATTATTATAACGATGAATGTGTTGTTTTCATTATTCCGTTATCGTATTGTTCTATTTCTTTACCTCAAATTATACGATATCATTTCGATTTTTAGTTCAAATCTCTATTAAAACATCGTAACTAAAGACAAAATTTGAATTTTTCTTCTAAAAACCTCGTATTATCCATTGTAAGGATCTCTTGTGAAGAGTATAGATGAAAGTTATTCGTGATCAAAAGGATTTTTGATTTTCGACTAACATATCTACTTACAATGAATGGTTTCTCATGTGCTTAATTGAGTTAAGTATTTTGAAACGTTAAAAAATTTTGGTGACTAGATTTGTTGGAAATCGTAATAGACCAAAATACCGCAACCACTTCAATGTAAGTTTTAAGACTAAACAAACGAATGAAGAGTAGTCTTCATGAATATAATTTTGCTTCTCAAAGCAAAGACTCATTGAAATAAGTGGGAACATTCTCTTAAACCGTTAAGAAAAGGATAAGGTTTTTAAAGAAGTAAAATTAGAATGGAATTGATACAAGGTAATGTTAAAAGTAATGTTATTGAGAATAACAATACTAAACCTATCAATCCCGACCGATAAAGTTTCCATTGTCTTAATTGTTTGACGCTAGAAAGGAAACTACCCCAAATTATTGAAGAATCAACAAGTTAGTTGTGGGACATCTAATGGGACCTTCTTCTTTAAATGTTTATTTGATTGACATAAATTTTTCTAGTACTACTTCATCAATATTAGAAACCGGTGGTGGTTTTCATCATTGTACCTGATGCATAGGATGATTAGAATATGATGACTAGCAACAATGATGTTGAGAGATAGAGTAATTGTGTAATCAATCTAGTTTTGGGTTTATAGTTGTACTTAATTATGACTATCAAGTGCATAAACTCTAAATAAGAATATAAACTTGTTAAGATATAAAAGAGGTTTCACTTTTGTGACCCTATACACCACGATTTGGTGAATGGCTAGCCCATTATCAAGGTGATTATATTCTAAACCAAACTAGAATGATATATCATGTAGATGATACAAGAATCAAATTGGTAACCCAAGATTAAACCTTAAATTCTCGAATGATGAACGCAAAGAGTTATCGAGTACTCTTGAAACCATTAGATCTTATGGTATATGCGTATCTTGTATTCAAAGCAAGATGTCTCGTGCCTTTTGGTTGAAAAGGAGATCGAGGTTGTAAATCATTGATCCAAAATAGGTTGATCATTTTCTTTTACCAACGATTTAAGTTGACGCTAATGTGTTTACTTAATAAGGTAAATATAGAAATCTTTGAAGAAATTCAAAGAGTTCATGGAATCACGATTTAGTCGTGATGGGATTATCAAAGTAAAGACTCTGATATAAGCCAAATGAAATGTGATATAGTATCACAAGCTAATCTCTCCTAGCACGCATTATGGGATAATGTGTGGTTGGATAAGAAATCAAACGCTATTCGATATGGTTTGGACTTTAATCAAGTTACCTTGAGTTACTTGAACCTTTTGGGGAATTTTATCATTTTGTCTAAATTATTTTTCCACTAAATCTAAAACGAATCATATGAGATATGAAATGGTAGGGTAACTTGTTTGTATGTTTTCAATAGAAACAAATGCTCTTTTTTTTCCTTACTATAATCACGAGTACAACGGGATTGTGGCTCGTGAAGCTATCTTTCTAAAATACAAGTTTATTTCTAGAAGACAGAGTGGGAGAAATTATTCAAGAGCCACAAAGAATGTTATGTCGCAAGAATCTGGTCTTTCCTAGCTAGATGAGAGGTTTTGTGTAAAACGTTGTTTCTTCAAAACCTAGGAGGTTAAATTCATCACTTGTTGAAGATGATATATCTATGTTACTTTTAAGAAAGTACAGAGCTTACAACATACAAAGAAATTGTTTGATTCAAGTTACTTCTGGAAAGTAATGAACATATGACTTACATGAGAGTGTTTAAGTCACAACTCAATACAAGGCTTAGAGCCATGAAAATTCGAGATTAAATCCAAGTGAATTGTTAGATATCAAAGCTTGATTGGTGGCAAAGGGTTTTGCACTAGTTGAAATGCTTAAGTCTATTTGGATCTTTTAGGGATTGTGTTTCATTATGATGATATACATATAGCGAGTGAATCTAAAACCCACTTCTTCA
This sequence comes from Silene latifolia, assembly GCF_048544455.1. Classification (NCBI taxonomy): domain Eukaryota; kingdom Viridiplantae; phylum Streptophyta; class Magnoliopsida; order Caryophyllales; family Caryophyllaceae; genus Silene; species Silene latifolia. The sequence continues at coordinate 98,235,301 of NC_133527.1, forward strand.
ATTAGAAGGAATGTATTCAATACATGTCTTGAGTTTTGTAGATTCTTGCCATCCTAAGTTAATGTGAAACTTAAGAGAGGGTCTTGAGTAGGACATCAATGAGTTGGAATCAATGATTTGATCATGGTATGAAATTTTTTTCGATAAGTCGAGAAGTTGTGTTTATACATGAAGTTTAGTGGGAGTTACGGAAATTTTAGTAGTCTTATATGTGGATGACATATTGATCATTGCGAATGATTTAAGACTTTGGAGAAATATAGTACATCTTTAATATCCGGATTTATGGAGATAAATCCACATGATATTAGCTTCAAATGAGGAGTCTTATGTTGATAAGATTCATGACTAGTTCAATCGAATTGAACATATTTGATTGATTCCATTTGCTTCCGCTGCCGAATCAATTAAATAGGAAATGATGTATAACACTTCATATACTTTGAGTATGATGAATTGTTTCAAATCGAATTTAAGTAAAAGTTACCAAGTAAGCCATAAAGATTACCCTTATGTGTTTGCAGAAGCATTAAGGATGTAATGCAAAGTGTTTTTGATGCAATTTTGTGTAAGGGTGTTACACAAGTGACAATTGACAATTGAGATTGCGCATGGTTTCCGACAAAACCATAATCAAAACACATTTGTATGGTGAAGATACCATTGTGGCTATGTTATTTAAGAAATAGATTTTCTAGAATCGTTCTAGGCAATAAAGAACAATGAGAAATATTTACAACGGAAATTGAGTACACTTGCAATCATGGGATGTGCAAGATGGATGAGTCCCGCACACTGTGAAAACAGTGGGAGCTATTCTAAGGCTAGAAGGCCTATGTCTTGATTGGATCTCGACACATACTCAGAAGGTTTTGTAATGCAAATGTATACATTACAAAGGAAAACGAGTATGTAGTAAGGTTGAGTAAGGTACAAGAAGTTGATAAAACCTACTAACCAAAGCCTTCTCGTAGGCTTAACATGATGAGTCATGTCATATGTCATTTCAAATGCATTGAGATGAACAACTACATATAAGATCAAATTAGATTATAGAATATGAAATTACAATCAGGTATTGACTATTCATATGTGATAATCACATTTGTCGTTCGAGTTTTACTTTAAAACTCTTTTATTTTACTTTGTTACATCCAAACGGGTTGTATGACGATATTGAACCCCGTTAAACTGAACCCGAATTAACATAGTATTCGCCCATAGTCACTTGTATGAGGTGACGTCTCGAAGTGACTAGAGTGTGATGCGATTGATGGCAAGTTCAGTGCCATACAGTCATGTAAGATGACTAGTCGATCACATAGACAGACTGTTAGGAACACTTTGTCGGGCAGTGACCGCTTATAGAGTTCTGGCAAATTTATATAGCCTGGTCATGGCGAGAGCTACTATAGTATTCTAATGAGTCGATTCTTTTAACTAAAGACTGTTTGCCTAAGATGGCACAGTTTTAGATTAGCTTTGATTTATGTTACTACGACCTTCGTAAATGGGGTCAAATGGGCATATTTTGGGTTATGATGGCTGTGGCTAGTCGAAGGAAATAAGTGCGATAGGAATTGTCCACCCCCTTGTCAGGGTAAAAACAATATCTCAGGGCCACTCGAGGAGTAATGAACTGGAAATGCGTGGCCACGCTCGGATGGTATCTATGGTAGATAACTCCGGTCAATCAGTTATTCTCCAGATCGAGGAAACCACTCTCGATATGATCACTTGCAAGTACGACCCGAAAGACACCTTGCATTGAGTGGGAGATAGTAATTGGACAAGAGAATTGGTGACGCACACTTGTCGAGGACAAGTGGAAGATTGTTGGAGTATGTGTCCTCCGACAATAATTCGATCACAATTGTCGATCATATTGATCACATATTTAAATCTCATAACAAGAATACGAAAGGGATGATACATTAAATATATAGTCAACTGGTCCACACATATCGGTAATGATTGGCTGGCTAGAGTTTGACATTACTGTCGTGCGACGGTGGTGATTCTGTTGATCCCTTGAGGTCACACCTAAAGGACGATTCCCTTAATTGAAACGGTTAATTAATTGTATGTCGATACAGATTAATTAATTCCTTAAAATTGAACAAATTATTATCATAAGAGAGAAAATGACATCTTATTATAATGTGATTAAATAAGATTTTATTTAGTAATTTAAGAAGTTATATTACTAAAATTAATCGGTGTTTGCGAAACACGCGAGATGAGAATGATAAGTTAGTTATAATTACAAGATGTTGTGAATTATACTAACTAGTAATTAAATAACCATTTTATGTGAAAGTAATTTTGAATTACTAGTCAATTTGTTAAATGTGATTTATTTAATTTGTAAATGATATTTAATTTGTTAAATATGCATTTTAAATTAAAACATGACATAAGACATGTCACATGTCACATGACATACAATTGTACAATTGACAAAAATAAAATGGACTCCATATTACACATAAAAACCGAAAATTGGTGGGCATGTTAGAAGTTTTGTCTTTTTCCATTTGTCTTACTCTTTTGTCTAATATGCTTGATAGTGACATGACTATGGACAAAGGCTTACACAATTTGTCTTGTGAAGACAAAAAGGAAAAAGAAAAGGGGTCCTTATACTCCCCAAAACCCACCGGTTTTTGGTGTGTATAATTGAGAGTTTTTTCTCTCAATTTTTCACTCTCTTATGTTTTTATGAAAAATACTACCTTCTCTCTCTTGTTCTTCATAAAATTCATTTTTATGAATCTAATTTGTAAAAATCAATCACTAATAATACTAGTAGTAGTATATGAGTATTAGTAACCGATTTTAAGGTAAACCACATTACAAATATCTAGTACATATTAGTTTGTGGGATTTTGGGATAGTATTGGGTGCTACTTATTGGAGGGATTCTATTTTGAAGTCATGAATGTTCATCCATTATTGGAAAGCTCAAGAACTAACAAGAAGGAGATCATATTGGTGCCCACAAATGACCGAAATTTAGATGGTGAGAAATCGATTTTCTTATCTCTTCTTATTTAGTTTGCATGCATAAGATCAACCATTTATTTTATGACTAAATATATTAATTCATATATGAATATGTAAATTAATGAGATTAATAATATCTAACAGTGACTTTCAAAGAACTTAAAAATTCCAAGGTGAGGGAGGGGTATGTCAATTCCTTCATTGTAAACAATTTACCCAATCCCATAGACTCAAAGAAGGTTTTGGTTTGTTCAAGAACACCCAATTTTGACAATGCATCTTCACAAATAAACTTAGTAGGCATGATGGTTTTCTTAGCAAAGAGAACGAATTTCTCCCTATGAGAGTCGAAAGTGAAAGTTACCTCCGGATAATTAGATAATTGCTCAATGACCGGAGTTGTTGATGTTGTAGCTTCCATAGGGGGACCTTGTTGAACCTCCAACCTCGCCTCATGGACTACCAATGACTTTGACAATTGTTTTGCTTGAAGAGCTTGTTGCCTTTTGGAAAGTGTCTTCTTTGGATGTGCCTTGTTACCTCCTTTAGTTCTTGCCATTCTCCTTTGCTTGATTATACCAATGAAAGATTGAAATTTTCAATTTTTAGTGATACCCAAATCGATTTAGGATGAATGTTGTTTTGTATCCTAAAAATCGACTCAAAGGTTGAAGATTTTGGTGTTTGAATCACTTGTTGTTGCAAAAGGAGTGATTAATTTTTGTTGTGAGGAAGTTTGGATTTGATTTTGTTGAATTTGGTTGAGGAAATTTGATTTTTGTTGATGGAGAGGATGAGGGTTTTGGGGTTTTTGGGTTTTGGGTAGTGTTTGAATGTAGAAGAAAGGAGAATGAATGAGGGAAGAGGGTCAAAAAGACCCGTTATATTTGAAAACGCAGCAGAGGACGAGCGGCTTTGTCATCGGGACGGGCGGATTCTTCAATGTTTATCCCAGGAAAAGATGCCACAGGACAAGCATCTTGCTTCTAAGACGAGCGGATTCTTCCTTGAGGGATGAGCGTCTTTCTGGAGGGACGCTCGGGTTCCTTTACAGAGAAATTACAAGACTTTTGCTACTGAAAAAGACTTGTGTCTTTTCTGAATGACGGCCGTCCAGAATGAGACGAGCGAATTCTCAGCTGAGACGCTCGGATTCTCTTACAGACCAGTTTTTTGTATTCTGCAGCTCTGCCAGACGAGCGTTTGGTGACATTGGACGCTCGGATTCTTCAGGACGAGCGGATTGTCCGTTTGGACGCTAGGATTCCTCCTTGACCACACGGATTCAGGTCTATCCGTGGGTGCTGCATAACCCGTGTCATTTTCATTCTTCAATTCTCGTGTTCTTCATTGTAGGGACACTACAAAGGCATGAATAGCCTAGGCAATTGCTATCCCCACACTAAGGTAAAGCACTACACATCAATAAAATCATAAGTCCCTCCCTCACTTCTCTCAAAATGATGAATATCTTGATCAAGGTGCAAAAATAAATCCAAAAATGACAAAAATGCAATGAAAAAAAATTGAAATGTAAGTTAGGGAGTTAGAATATTTACAAATGGTGGTTTAGGGAGGACTCCACCAAACTCTCATCCAATGTGAGATGTTAAGGGGACATGTTCTAGGTGTTGTTGATATTACTCAACACCTTGAAGAAGTAGTCGAAAGCTTGTTCATTGTCATGATAAAGGTCCTCAATAGATTTTTGCACTTGTTGTTCTCCATGATGGTCTTGGTTCATAGCATTACCAATATAGGGATTGAATATCCCTTCGAACTCATCATCCCAAAGTTCGCAAACTTCGTCTACTTGATCCTTAAAAATTTCTTGAGTTGATGGAGACAACTCTCCTTCTTTCTTGTCTTGGCCAATAAGGCCATCCTCTTCACTTGTCATGGGTGAGCTTTTCAAGCTCTCATTGTTGCTATTTCCTTGCTCTTTTGATGGAGCATCATCAACTTTCTTTTTTCATTGGAATTTCAACTTCTTCCTATCATCCTTCCGGCTATAGTGATCAACCATAAAACATGGTTCATGCAAACGGGGAGCTCTCATGGTCTTGTCAAGATTGAAAGTGATGGTTTCATCTCCCACTTAAAGAGTAAGCTCTCCGTGCTTCACATCTATCACCGCACCCGCGGGGTGCAAGAAAGGTCTTCCTAGGATGATCAGAATATGGGAGTCTTCTTCCATGTCAACATTGACAAAGTCCACCGGGATGAAGAATTTGCCAATTCTCACGGGAACATCTTCCCATATCCCTAACGGTGTCTTCGTTGTTCTATCGGCCATTTGGAGTGTGATATTGGTACATTAAAGCTCTCCTATCCCTAGCCTTTTACTAACCGAATACGGCATAACACTCACACTTGCTCCTAGATCACACAAAGCCTTGTTGATCGTGGTGTCGCCAATGGTACACGGTATTGAGAAGCTTCCTGGATCTTTAAGTTTCGGAGTTGAACTCCCTTGAAGGATTGCACTACTCACCTTAGTGAAGGCGATAGTTTCAAGCTTCCGGATTGACTTCTTTTTCGTAAGGATGTCCTTCATGTACTTTGCATAGGCCGGCACGTGATTGATTAATTCCGTGAGAGGAATCGAGACTTCTAAATTCTTCACAATTTCCATGAATTTTCCAAGTTGGTTATCAAACTTAGGCTTAGCTTGACGACTCGGGAATGGAAGTCTAATCACAATGGGCTCCTTCTCCTTGGCGTTTTCTTCACTTTTCTTTGAAACTTCTTTATTTGTTGGTTCTCCTTCCTTAGAGTTTTGCACAACTTCTTCTTTGTCACTAGCTTCCACAACTTCATCCTCAACTTGCTTCTTTGGCCCTTCATATCTCGTACCACTCCTCAAGTGAATGGCACTAACCGTTTAATGTCTTGGGGGATTACTTTGAGGTGGTAATTGCCCCTTTTGTGTTTGAGAGTTTGAAGATGCTAGTTGGGTCAATCGAGTTTCCAAAATTTTTGTGTGGGCTAGGATGTTGTCGATGGTGATGTCTTTTGCTTGGCTATCTTTTTGCATTTGGGTGAAAAATTCTTGTTGATTCTTTTGCATTTGGAGGACCTCTTTTTGAACATCAAAACCTTGGTCATTTCGTTGATTTGTATGGAGTTTGATTTTGGTAACCTTGGTTTTGGTTGAAAAAAGGTCTTTGATTTTGGTTTCTCATGGGAGGTGGGGTGTATGTTGGTTGAGGTTTTGAACATTTTGGCTTTTGTATGAGAGATTTGGGTGGAATTTGGTGTTTTCATTGTAATAGTTGGAATAAGGAGTACCACTTTTGTATGCTTGAAAAGCATTCACTTGTTCATTTGTTCCCCTACATTCACTTTGTTCATGTCCTAAAGTTCCACAATTCTCACATATCCCACTTGGGATTGATGAAGATGCTACCATGGCATTAACATGATGCTTTGGTGATTTTGAGGCTTCTTCAAGTTTAGCCATAGCCTTCTCAAATTTCAAGTTGATGGTATCAATATGAGCACTATGTTGAGAACCCAATTGAGTAATAGAGTCCACTTCATGCTTTCCTCCTCTAGTAGCCTTGCGAGGTCTACTATATTGTGAATTATGGATCGCCATTTCCTCAATCTTGTTCCAAGTTTGATTATCGTCAACTTCGGTGAACATACCATTTGATCCCATGTTGAGAATGTTTCTTGAGTCTTCATAAAGACCATTCCAAAATTGTTGTACCAAGAACCACTCGCTAATTCCATGATGAGGACATGAGCGACAAATTCCTTTGAATCTCTCCCAAGCTTCATACAATGATTCTTCATCCCTTTGCTTAAAACCTGTAATTTGAGCTCTTAGCATGTTAGTCTTTTCCAGAGGGTACAATTTTTTGTAGAAAGCTAGAGCCAACTTCTTCCAAGAGTCAATTCCAAGAGTAGCTTTATCAAGGCTTTTCAACCATTGTTTTGCGGTGCCAATTAGAGAAAAAGGGAATAAGACCCATCCAATTTGGTCTTGAGTTACACCGGTTTGTGAAATCGCATCACAATAGTCACAAAAAGTTTCCATATGGGAATTAGGGTCTTCACTAGGCATCCCCCCAAATTGGCTTCTTTCGACTAATTGGATAAATGTAGATTTTGCAATAAAATTTCCGGTTAAGTGTTGTGGTGTGGGAGTACCATTGGGTAGGTTCTCCTCGGTTGGTACGGAATGTGATGAAAACTTAGGCATTGTGGATTTGTTGTGTGATTGATTTTGTGTTGGGTCCTCCTCACCTTCTCTTGCAAAAGGGTTGATGAACTCAATAGTATTTGGTTGAATATCTACAACCTCACCAATAACTCTCAAAGTATTTCTAGCAAGTCTTCTATTGGTTGTCAAAGTCCTTTCAATTTCGTGATCAATGGGTAACAAGTTACCTTGTGATCTTCTAGACATGCAAAATATCAAACAACTCAAAAACAATTAGAACAAACCTTGACGAGCTTTACTTCCCAAGGCAAAGAAAGACACAACTAATAACAATCAAAGAAAATCAAATCAAGTTAACACCGTCCCCGACAACGGCGCCATTTTTGGTAGGTCCGCTTTGAGCTTAGATTTCGGTTACTTGTCGTTAGGAGCACCTAGACCAAAACAATATTTATAACTTCACAAACAACTCTACTATTAGTAAAGAGGTAAGTAAAGGTCGGATCCCAAGGGATGGGTATTGTTGTAGGATTTTCGATTGCAAGTAGTGGTGTCTAGGGGTGTCATAATTTGGGTTGAGATAAAAAGATCACTAAACTAAATAACAAAAACAAGCAAGATGACTAAAATGAGATGTAAACAATTGAATAAAAGCACTAGGGTGTCATGGGTTCATAGGGGATTCATGGGAATTGATCATACAAACATATTCTCAAATTATAAGCAAGCAATTATTGTTGTGATAGGATCGAGTTGGTTTATATCTTACAATCCTAGGAAGGTTTGGGTCCCGGAGCCGAATCGATTAGATTGTACAACACCTACAAGTCGACTTAATCCTCCCTACTCAACTATATGCATGGTCTAATGAGACTCGAGTTGGTTTATGTCTTACAAGTCTCATTGAAAAGGTAAGTGATGGGTAAAAAAATGCAAGGATTCATAGGCTCGCATTTCATCAAACATAACATGTGCATAAGTTGAGATCAGAACAAGCTAGCAAATAAATTATGAAAACATATTAAATTAAGCATGAATCATCCCCCATGTTGGTTTCCCCTAATTACCCATTAACCCTAGTTAAGGAAACTACTTACTCATTATCAAGTTTAACATGTTAACAAGGTTGTAAAATATATTAACAAAGCAAAACATGATGAATAAATGAAGATGATTAACAATAATTAAAAAGGGATTAAGAGAATTATACCTAATGATGATTCCAAAATAATAATGCAAAGAATAATAGAAGTACTTGATGATTGATGGAAGGTTGTCAATCTCCCAATAAACCCAAATAATCTTCAATTACCCAAAATAAAAGATGAACAATAGAGAAATTAAGGAAATGAGATTTGTATTAATATTTGATTAGAAGTTGATTACAAGATTAAGAAGAGATTAGAATGATATAAACTACATTAAAGATTGATAAGAAGAACATCATAACCTAATTAGACTAATGGGGCATTTATAGTGGGGATTAGGTGCACAAATTAGGGTTACTAAGGGCTTAAATGACGATTAAGTCCTTGAGGAATCGCTCCTCTCAAGAAAAGATGTGGGGTCTCCGTTTTGCTAGTCTTCCAAAAATATGCGCATCTTCAATGGAGGGAAGAAGAGGACGTGTTGTCCTGTAACACAATCCGGGCGTCCGAGGGTCGGGACGAGCGGATTCTCAGGTGGCTGGACGAACGGCCTTCAAGCTTGGACGCTCGGATTCTGGCAGTTTTGAACGGGCGCCCCGGTGGTTAAGACGCTCGGATCTTGTCCCAGCCTTCCTTTTTCTTCTTTTTTTCTTCCAACAATCTCCCGGGATCTTGTCGGAGATGCAAGGATCTTCTTCATCATTGCCCATCTATTACATTATGTACAAAGGCCTTCTAGTCTTGTCTTCTCTTTGATGCTTGGTCATTAGATTCGATTAATTTAGCTCTATTTTGCCATGAAAATGCAAGGTTTGCACTCCTCTCCTACCAAGGAAATAAAACCTCAAAGAATATGCAAAACAAAGGACTAAAGATAGTAAATGACACAAATATGCACTAAAAAGCATAGGAACGAGGCTAATTCGGGGACTAAATATGCTCAAATATTGATCACATCATTTGCGTTGTAAGTCTCGCCAGCCATATTGAATTTGCGTTGTAAGGCTCGCCAGCCATATTGAATGTTGATTGATCGACCGTGGGAAATAGCCGTGTTGGATAGGCTTATTTCGGGAAGTCGTTTGAATTAGCGGGTTTCGTGAGGAAGCCTCCGATATCCTGTTGGGGAATCTCGGTGTTTGTATTAAGTGTTCATGGTGCCGGAAAGGGACAGGTTTATGAGTCTGGCCCCCGTGGTTGGCGGTGAGTTTGGAATCTGATAGAAGTTTTTACTATCGTTGGTTTCATAGGAAAAGGACAGATGCGTGATCTATCGTCTGATGTGTGTTTGGGGAGTATGACTTTAATTTCGTCTTCCCGCGATTTGAGAGTTAATGAGTGTTGTTGAAAAATTTGTGAGAATAGCGGGTTTGAATCCCGCTATTGGTTTTGTTTTTGACGGATAGGGGCTTTTAATGCCGCCGTCGAAATTTTGAAAACAGTGAATTTGAGATTCACTATTTCATGCTTGAACCGACGGTTTTTATTGTCGTCGTTGTAATTTGAAGAAAATAGTGAATTTTGGATTTCACTATTATCTTTTTTGAAATGACGGTTTTTATTGACGTCGTTAAAATTTAGAGGAATAATGAATTTTGAATTTCACTATTATTGTTTTTGAAATGACAGTTTTTATTGCCGTCGTTGAAAATTTAAGAAATAGTGAATTTTGAATTTCACTATTATAGTTTTTGAAATGACGGTTTTTATTGTCGTCGTTGAAATTTGAAGAAATAGTGAATTTTTGAATTTCACTATTATTGTTCTTGAGATGGCGGTTTTTATTGCCGTCGTTGACATTTGAAGACATAGTGAATTTTGAATTTCGCTATTATCGTTTTTGAAATGACGGTTTTTATTGCCGTCGTTGAAATTTGAAGAAATAGTGAATTTTTGAATTTCACTATTATTGTTTTTGAAATGACGGTTTTTATTGCCGTCGTTGATATTTGAAGAAATAGTGAATTTTGAATTTCACTATTATTGCTTTTGAAATGTCGGCTTTTATTGCCGTCGTTGAAAATTGAAGGAATAGTTAATTTTTAATTTCACTATTATTGTTTTTGAAATGACGGTTTTTATTGCCGTAGTTGAAAATTGAAGAAATATTGAATTTTTAATTTCACTATTATCGTTTTTGAAATGACGGTTTTTATTGTCGTCGTTGAAATTTGAAGAAATAGTGTATTTTTGAATTTCACTATTATTGTTCTTGAAATGACCGTTTTTATTGCCGTCGTTGACATTTGAAGAAATAGTGAATTTTGAATTTCACTATTATTGTTCTTGAAATGACGGTTTTTATTGTCATCGTTGGAAATTGAAGTTTGTGTGGGAAATTGGGCCAAAGCCCAAACTTTCGCTGAACAAAGCAAAGGCACACCCCATTGAGGCGTAAGTCCTTTGGTGATAGAAGGGAGCTTCCCTATTTTGTAGAAAAGACGCGAGAATAGGCTGCTCGTCATTTTCACTTCATCTTCCTCATAAACACGCGACAAAAACCAGAAAAATCGCCATTTTGGGTCTTCTTTCTTGCTTGAGTTCGTGCCATTGCCAACATGTCATCTCAAGGTATGTAAATCCTCTTGAATCCATTTGAATTTGTTGGTCTTTTTGTTGATTGAATTAGGGTGGAACCCTAAACCCTCGAAAATCGAATTGGGCGTTTTTGATTAAGCCATTTTCGAGTGAAATTGATGATTGCATTAGGTTAGAAACCTGTTTAGGAGTATAGGGGTGCTTTTAGTTTGCATTTTGGTCCCCGTTCCCGCTCCCTATGCTTGTAAAACGTGAATGAGACGAGGAAACCGTCTCATTTCACAATGTCAAGTTTGTTTGCTTGAGTTGTGTGCCCCACTTGGTTGTATTTTAGTCGGGGAAGATCGTGTTTGCCACGTTGAACCTTTGTTGGGATATAGTGGGCAAAATTAGAAATTTTGCCTTTTGCGACGGTCTTATGCCTGTCAAAATAAGCGTCTGTTTGAGCTTAGATTGAGTCAGTTTGTTTTGAAATGGACCTTAACGGTAGTTTACGTTGCTTTGAGACGTGGTAAAATCACGTTGTTTTGTTGTGGTCGTATTTTGAAATTTTGACTTGTTTGCGCTCGAATTGGGGCAAAACTGCCTTTTTTGAGCTGAGGAAAATACCCCATTGTATCGGGAATATTTTTTTGGTTGTTGGCAGACCTTGTGTGGGTCTCGAGGGGCCGTTTATGTTGTTGTTGTTGTTGTTGTTGTTGTTGTTGTTGTTGTTGTTGTTGTTGTTGTTGTTGTTGTTGTTGTTGTTGTTGTTGTTGTTGTTGTTGTTGTTGTTGTTGTTGTTGTTGTTGTTGTTGTTGTTGTTGTTGTTGTTGTTGTTGTTGTTGTTGTTGTTGTTGTTGTTGTTTTGCTTAAAAAGAAGGGCGAGTCGTTTTTTTTTGTGCGGTTTTTGTGAATTGTTTTGTTGTTTTTGTTTGGTTGGGTTTGGGCGGGATTGCCTTTGTCTTGTTTTGCAGGTTTTTTTTTTATTTATCCATTTTGTGCCGTCGTAATGCCGAAATTTTGGCTGATGTTTTTGTTTTGTCCTGATTGCAGGGGCGTGTTTGGGGCCCACCGGGTCCATTGTTGAGACTTTGGAGGACCTGTTCGGGACTGGCCCGGTTAGTACTTTGGCTTGTGCACCCGAGGTGGTAGTAGAGGACGTTTCCGAGGAGGAGGAGCCCGCCGAGGAGGTTGCTAGGGCTGAGAGAGCCGCTGAGGTTCGTGAGGGGCCCGTGTTGGGGTTGTTGGTGCTGAGGGAGCCGCTAGGGCTCGGGAGGAGCCCGTTGTTGAGGCTGCTGGTGTTTGGAGAGATCGAACAGGGTCTGAGGCTGGTACCTCCAGGAGGAGGGTTGTTAGGAGGAGGGGTCCTCGGCCGACCAGACGGGAGTTGTAGAACGTCGTTAGGGTCGTTGAGAGGCCTTCTCCCCGTCGTGTGGTGTCTCGTGGGCTGAAGAGACGGAGGGCGGAGACGGTTGAAGACGATGCTCACGTCGCGGGTTGGGAGGCTAGACGGGTTGCAGCCCCGCGAGGGCTGAACCTGCGGGCGACGCCTTCTTGGGCTGAGGGTTTTAACGGTAGCCAGCTGTTGCTCCGGCTAGACACTCACCTTTCCTACCGTGCACACGAGGGCCTGGTAAGTTTTACCGTTTTGTCGAGTTTTTATCGTTTTTGACATTTCAGACCTGAATAGGTGTTCTGACGTTGTTTGTTTCCTCATTCCAGGAGATTGGTACCATGAGGACTTTCTCGGGCTTCTCCACTTGTCTCAGCTTCTACGACGTTCTCCGAGCTGGTACGAGGGCGTTGATAGAGAGGTCGACTTTGGGGCCGTTGGTGGTTACTTGGCGGGATATTCACAGGGCTTCGATTAGGTCGAACCTGTGTCTTATCCGGGCCATGCTGGACCGTTACTGGGACACGACGTCGTCGTTCCACATGGTATTTGGGGAGGTCGGTGTGACCTTAGAAGAATTTGCCAAGATATCGGGCCTCCCCTGTGGCGAGATGCCCGTTGAGTTCCCGAAGACGCCGGAGAGAGTGTCTTCCCTTACGGTTACGGGTTTGATTGGCAGTGCTTTGCCCGAACCCTCTGACATTACTCCGTACTTGATCGCGAGCTCATATGTGAGGGATCACTTCAGGGGGAGAGCGGTGGGCTACGCTCCGGCGCCGTTGGCGAGTCTGAAAGCTGAGGTTAGAGCTGACGCGCAGGAGGGGCGGTTGTGGTTGTGGTACTTCTTGGGTACCACGTACTTTGGTGACAAGGGTGAGCACTTGTCGGCCAAGGTACTTCCTCTTCTTGCTGACCTCGACACTTTGGGTCAGTTTGACTGGGTTACGCCGGCTTTAGCGAGTTTTACCCGGTACTTGCACGCTACGGTGCGTCCGGAGGCGATGGGAGACGGTAGTTCTCCTGCTTTGTTTGGTCCCGGCCTCATTTTGGAGGTACGAGCGTTTTTGTGGTTTTTTTTGTTGAGTTTGATCTTGATTTTGATTTTGATTTGTGGTTTGATTTTGGCGATTTTTGAAAAATTGGCTGATTTTTGTTTGTTGTGTTTGGTTACAGGCTTGGTTGTATGCTTACTTCGTCCCTCTGAGCCCGGGGACTACTGGTGGCGTTCCTTCAACTTACCCTGCCGTGAGGGCTTGGACGGTGGCTCGGAAGAAGTCGACTAAGTCAACTTACGAGGACTGCAGGCGTCGGGTGAACGTCCTCCAAGTTGCTGACGTAAGTTGTTGTCTCTTATCCCTTTTGTCTTGTAGAAAGAGATAGAGATAGGATGACTAGGTAGCTTAGAAAGCCCCAGTTAGTTGATTAGCCCTTTTTTGAGCGCAGTTTGTCCGGTGGCCTTGGGAGCACTACACAGACGTGCCGGCCGCTGTCAGGGAGCGTTTGCGACCTCGCATCTCCCAGCGTTTGTACCTTGAGATGGCGATCGAGCCGGTTTGGTACCTGGGCGAGCGTTTAGCTCGTCAGTGCTTTACTGAGACCTTTGTGGTACCGGTCGACCCGCCCAGGGTTTTGTTCTAGGAGTCGACACCCGACGAGGTTGAGGAGCACCTTCACGGTCAGGGAGGTCAGGAGCTGTTATTGCGGGAGGTCGACTACGACACCTTCTGGTTGTCGAGGCTTGCCTGGTACCCGATCGAGGTATGTTTTCCTCCGTTCTCTGTTTTCATTGCGTCTTTTGGATATAAGGGATTGTTACCTTCCATGTGGACCTAAATTGTAGGGGGTCGATGCGTTGATGAGGGCCCAACCCCCAGTTTTCCCAGCAGAGACCACCTTTTAGGGACCAGGGGGCGAGGAGCTACATCTGCACCCGCCAGAGCCTACGGTCGTTGAGGTGACCGACGCTGGCATGGAGTGGAGGTTGACTGTTTTGAGGGTGAGTTTCTGATCTGAACACTCCTCCTCATTTGTGTTTTGCCTTGCGTTGTATTGAAGGACCTTTCTGGTTGTAGGTGTCGACCGCTAGTCATCGGGCTTTATGGCGGATGGCTAACTGGTGGAGGGCACTTGCTGGTGATCTGGCTGCGAGGGAGTCTCGACTCGCACAAGTACTTTTTGTAGGTTGTTTTTGTGTATTTTGTGTTGCATTTCACGTTTTTAGATCTCAATGATCTGTATTGTGTTTTGCAGGGTACTGCAGATCCGGCGGAGCTTGCTCAGGTCCGGGCTGAGTTGGACACAGACAGGTCGACGATTGAGGCCCAGGGGTTGGGGATCACCAGTTGAGACCAAGAGTTGAAGCGTCGCGAGGACGAGTTGCGGAGCCGAGATGCGGAGATTGCCTCTCTCAGGGCTCAGTTGGCTGCGGCGGAGGAGCTTCGCGTCACGATGGAGTACGAGACGTTGGAGAGTTCTCTAGAGCGAGGGCCCGAGCAAGAGGTGGTGTCTGCCTTGCTCGCGACTCCTCGTGAGACCGGGACTGGTCTGACGGGAGGCGTTGAGTAATTGTAGTTGTTTGTCCGTGTTTTGGACTCTTGTTTGTACATATTTACATTTTGCGTGAGGCGGTTTGTATATATGTGTTTTTGGATTGTGGTTTATTTGTGATTTTTGCTTTTTTGTGTTATGTTTCGGAGAAGCGATGTTGGCTGTTAGTTCCCCTTCGCTTCGCACTAGTTCCTGCATCGTTAGTGTAGAAAACAGGCAACAGGTAGCACATACGCATAAACGTAAACACGTAAAAAGCGTTTGATTGAAAACAAAATTAACCATGATGACTCGAAGTTAAAATTGAAATTTGAAATGATATTTTGAAAATTCCGTGACAAGTCGTCACGTTTGGATTTCTCAAAAAGAAATTGATTTGAAAATTGAGCAATTAACTCGTGTTTTGAATTAAATTGCATCGAAGTTTGTCGGAATTGATTTGTAACTCGAAAAATGAAAATTCGAGCCGCCAGGGGTGAATTTTAAAAACAGATTTTTGCGAGTGTATTTGGTTTGATTTTTTGTAAGGTCAAGACTCGGATTTGCAAGAGCTTGAAATTTTGAAGAAAACTGACGCCGTGTTATCAATTTTCGATTTTTGTGGAAAAAATGCGCAAGACCAAATTTTTTTCAGAATTTTGACTGACATGGAAACGATCCGTCGCGGATCGGGGCGACTAGCCCTTCCCCTTAAAAAAAGAAAGAGAAAAACCCGTATGTTTAAAGCTACGTCATGGAAACCGTGTCGGATTTCGTAAAATGCGAAAACAAGGAAATGTGAGTGTGAGAAAACACAAAACATCCTGGATAGGCCCGAAGAGGCGCGAGTCTTGTGGCGAGAGGTTTGAGGTGTCAGGAAGAAACACAACTTGAAAAGGGCAATTCAAGGTGTTGCGACAATGGTGTTTGTGCTTCATTGTTTCATTATCCGAAACACGAAAAACATCTCTATAAAAACCTTTCTTCTTCTTCCACAAAATTATTCATGGATTCTTTCAAAAATGTGTTGCGACAATGGTGTCGTGATTTGTCGCCTCCCGAGAAGTATCAACTCGTTGTCATGGGAGTTGGTCAATTATTGGTGCTTCGTCAAGTCAAGGTGCAATCCTCGTTTTTTGAAGCATGCTCTCGGTTTTGGGATTCGAAACATCATGTTTTCGTTTTCCCGAAAGGCGAAATTTGTCCTCTTGCCGAAGAAGTAGGCGCCATTGGTGGATGGCCGGGTTGTGTTCCGGTGCTCCCTCTGACTCGGTTGTGTTATAAGGAGAAGTTCGGTACGAGTTTGGGCTTGTCAACTAGTCAAGTTAACTTTCTCCTTTCTCTTCATGGTGTGGATATGGTGGCTCTTATCAACATTTTGTCCAACCGGTTGGATGTCAATGTCTCGGAGGTGGCTAGGAGAAGGGCTCTTGCCTTTTGCCTAGTTCATGCATACCTCTTTGTTGATGCTTTGAAGAAGGAGGGGTCGAAATGCTATGGTATCATGACCCTTGTGCATGTGGTTGAGCAAATGGAAGATGGTAGAGATTCATCATGGTTGGTGCTTGGCGAGATTATCCAAGCTTTGGACAAGAAGGGCTCTAGTGGAGAGGCTCCCTCGTTTGGATCTCCAAGGATCCTCCAAGTGTGGCTATTGGAGAGGCTAAGGTATGTAGAGCCTCCGGCCGATTATTCTTCTTATTCTTCCGTCACCTTACTATCAGGAAAAAATTGTACTCGGATAGTTTTGCATCCACCGAGGCCTATTAGACCACGAGATTTGTGGAGGTGGGTGGTCCTCATATCCGTTGGGTGGTGCCATGGTGGCACTTGAGATCCTTCACGAGGTTGTCCGCTCTGGTTATTAGTTCTTGCTCTTTGATGGTGGTGGGTTTGAAGGTTGCTTCCTTCATTTATCCCGAAAGGCTCATGAGGCAAATGGGGCGTCAACAAAAGGTGCCCGCTTAAGATACTCTCGTCTAAGAGAGTGTTTTTCGAAACTCCGAGCTTGTGGAGGTCTTCGAAAGATAATGGGCCACTTGGCCGCTTTGGGAGGTACCAAACCCCGTTCCACGACATAGGTGACTCCCGCTTACGTTAAATGGTCACGAGCTCAAATCTTGGAGGAGAGGTCCAAATCTCTTAAGGATGAGGTTGTTGATTTGAAGTATAGAGAGGTTGGCAAGTCCAACCATGCCTTCTTTGATGATTTTGTTGATGGAGTTAGCCCGGATGTGATGAGGCCACCAAAGAGGAGAAGCTCGGGTCCCAAAGATGTAGTGGGCCGTGTATGGGCTCGCTTTGGACCGAATATGGGGTCATGCAAAAGACCGGAGGCCATCGCCGTTGTAGATCCATTGAGGATCCGCTCCGAAGAGGAAGCTCATGCTAGGCGGGCCAACAAGAAGAACAAGGGGAAGATGTACCCCGAGGGAAAAGGCAAAGGTAGAATGGAGGAATGAAGATCTCCATTACCCACTTTATTATTATGTTGTATTAGTGTTGTCGTACTAGCTATGTATTGTGTGTTTTGTGCTAGTTTTACTATCTGAGGTATCTTAGTCGACACCTTAGCTTTGGCAAGTTGTAGACTTGCCGAGCTTTATTTGTTGTTGAATTTTTAATCCTTCTCATTATTAATTAAAAAAGTGGATTGCTTGTGTCTAAAGAAACTATGAACGCTTGTTTCTTCCATCCATTTTGTAAAGGCAATTCGGCTTAAATTGTCCTAAACATCGCACTTGGGAAATGGGATCTTGTGGAAAGGGAGAAAGGCTTCTTTCTTTGTATATTTGTGGGAAAGGGAATGTTTTTCCCTTTCTTTTTTTGAGTTGATATGGGTGATGATTTTTCGTGGGGATGTGCTTTTTTTTTTTATTATGGGGATGTTTTTTTTGATTACGGGGATGGTTGTATCCTTCTTGTGTAAGAAAGGACTGCCTACATATCCACCTGAAAAGGTGAAATCAAACCATGATCGTAGTTCGAAATGTTTTATAGATTTATTTGGGTTTTGAGGTTGTATCCCTCTTGTATAAGAAAGGACTGCCTACGTATCCACCTGAAAAGGTGAAATCAAACCGTGGTCGTAGTTCAGGTGTTTTGGTTTGAGTGCAAATGGATGTTGCCTTTGATATATCAAAGGGCATTCGAAACGGGCAAGGTGCCGTAACTTAGACTCGATAAAACATGCAATTTCAAATCAGAACGCGTCGAGGAATTTGACTTGAAAGGGTTAAGGTGGTCGCTAGTTATAAAACTAGGGTAAGGTTGTTGGTTGCTAAGGTTCAAGGGTAGTATTTCTTGAGTTGGTCTTGGTTGGTTGGGTTTGAAATCCTCCCCATTTAGATCACTCAGTCTCACTGTGCCCCCCGAAAGTATTTTCTTGACCAGGTATGGTCCGACCAAATTGGGTTTGAATTTCCACCTCGGATCAACGGGTAATGTTGATCGAACCGACTTGAGGACCAAGTCGCATTTTTTGATGTTCCTGGGTTTAACCTTTTTGTTGAATTCCCGTTGTATACGTCGTTGGTATAGCTGGACATTGCGCAAGGCATTGAGTCGCCGTTCGTTTAGAAGCGCAAGTTGTTCGAACTTTCGACGGGTCCATTCTGCCTCAGGAATTTGACTCTCCAGTAGGATACGTAGAGATGGGACATCTAATTCTATCAGCTGAACTGCCTCCATACCGTATGCTAGGTAGAAGGGTGTGGCTCCTCTCGGTGTTCGAATGGAGGTTCGGTATCCCCAGAGTGCGAATGGGAGTTTACTCGGCCAATCGCGGTAATTATCTTGCATTTTCTTGATAATGGTGACAAGATTTTTGTTTGCTGCCTCTACCGCTCCGTTGGTTTGGGGACGGTAGGGGGATGATCGTTGTCGTTTGATCTTGTATTTGTCCAGAAAGGCTTGTGTTTCCGCCCGGAAGTGAGAGCCTTGATCGCTGATTATTTCATGGGGTACCCTATATCTGCAGATGATGTTGTCCTAGATGAACTTGGCTACTTGTTTGGCAGTCAAGACTGCATAGGACTGTGCTTCCACCCATTTGGTGAAATAGTCTATGGCGACGAGGACGGAGCAATGCCCTTTGGTGCCTATCAGGTTGACTTTTCCGATGATGTCGATGCCCAGGTCGAGAAAGGCCAGGGTTATGTCATGGTGTATAAAAGGGATGGTGGTATGTGTTGTATGTTGGCGAAGATTTGGTAATTGTGGCAATGTTTGGCGTAGTTGCGGCAATCGGCTTCCATGGTGGTCCAGTAGCAGCCTAATCGCATGATTTTTCGGGTTAGCATCATTGCACTCATGTGAGGGCCACATTCTCTGTCGTGCACCTCTCCCATGACGTTTTTGGCTTTGTGATGGTCAATGCAAAGGAGGAGAATCCCTTGGGGTGTTCTCTTCTATAATTGTTCTTGGTTTATCATGAATTGTGACGCAAGTAAATGGATGGCTCTTCGTCCTCTCGTATCAGAGTTGGGAGGGAATTCGTTTTTGGTTTTGTAGTTGAGGATGGCTTGGTACCAAGGTTCATCATGGTTTTCCTCGTCGTTGATGGTGCAAATGTGAGCTGGCTCGCTCCTTCTCTCGACACATAGGGGCATCGATGTCATGTCGTTAGGTATGTAAACGTGCGCGGCAAGTTTTGCCAGGGTATTTGCAAATTGATTTTCCTCTCGTGGTAAATGGAAGTAGTCGACTTGGTCGAAGAACTCGGCCTCTTGATTGATTTTTGCTCGGTAGGGTGCTAAGCCGTCACTTCGGATTTTCCATGATCCGGACACCTGATTGATGATGAGTGAGGAATCGCCGTGGACCCTTAATTTCTTGATGCCAAGCGTTATGGCTGCTTATAGGCCGATGAGGCATGCTTCATATTCGGCGGCATTGTTGGTGACGGCGAAGTCTAGTTTGACCGAGATCGGAACATGTTATTCCTCTGGTGATATTAAAAGGATTCCTACCCCGAATCCTCTCAGATTAGATGCACCATCGAAGTATAGGTCCCATGCGTCGGTGTCGGCACAAAGGATGTCTTCGTCACGGAGTGACCATGTGTCGGTCGTTGGATCCTCGTTGACGGGATTCTCTGCTAGGAAATCGGCGACTGCCCTTCCCTTGATAACCTTGAGGGGTACGAACTTGATATCAAATTCGGATAGCATGAGTGTCCATCTAGACAGCCTTCTGTTTAGTACGGGTTTTTCGAAGATGTATTTGACCGGGTCCATCTTGGAGTAGATGTGAACCGTGTAGCTGAGCATGTAGTGCCGCAGTTTCTCTGTTGACCATACTAGGGCAAGGCATGTCTTTTCCAGTTGGGTGTACCTTGTCTCATACTCGACGAACTTTTTGCTGATGTAGTAGATGGCTCGTTCTTCGCCGTCGATTATTTGGACTAGCCTTCCGTTTAGTACGGGTTTGTCAATGACAGTCAGGTATAGGGATAAGGGAATTCCTTGTTGAGGTGGCATGAGGACAGGAGGTTTGGATAGGATTTTATTTATCCTGTCGAAGGCCATTTGACAGTCGTCGTCCCAATCGGTGTGATCGGAGGCGCGAAGCTTCTTGAAGATTGGTTCACAAATCATGGTGAGCTTAGCTATGAAGCGGCTGATGTATTGAACCTGAACGAGAAATCCTCGAATCTCCTTCTCGTTCTTAGGCCGAGGCATTTGTTGAAGGGCTTTGATTTTGGTTGGATCAATCTCAATGCCTCATTTGCTTACGACATGTCCCAGGAGCTTTCCGGAGGTGACCCCGAATGCACATTTCTGAAGATTCAATCTCATGTTGTATTTCCGCAGACGAGCGAATAATTTTCGAAGGGCGCTGATGTGGCCGTCCCGTTCTTTGAATTTGACGATCATGTCATCAACATATACCTATACCTCCTTGTGTATCATATCATGTAAGAGAGTGGTAGCGGTTCTTTGATTGGCGGCTCCTGCGTTGATGAGGCCGAAAGGCATGACCGTATAGTAGTATGTACCCCACTGTGTAGTGAATGCAGTCTTGTACATGTCTTCCTCAGCCATTTTGATCTGGTTGTACCCAGCATACCCGTCCATGAATGATAGGAGAGCATGCTCGGCGGTATTGTCCACCAGGATGTCAACATGTGGCAAAGGGAACTCGTCCTTTGGACTTGCTTTGTTCAGATCCCTGAAGTCGACGCAAACCCGAATTCTTCCGTCTTTCTTGGGTACAGGAACAACGTTGGCCACCCAGTCAGAGTATTCAGACATATTGATGAACCCGACCTTGAGCTATTTATCCAATTCTTCTTTGATTTTCATGGCCTATTCAGGGCGTATTTGGCGCAACTT
The DNA here is from genome assembly GCF_048544455.1 of Silene latifolia. NCBI lineage: Eukaryota > Viridiplantae > Streptophyta > Magnoliopsida > Caryophyllales > Caryophyllaceae > Silene > Silene latifolia. The sequence goes on from NC_133527.1 coordinate 98,256,400, forward strand.
TTGCTTTACTGGTTTAGCTTGGGGCTTAATGGGTATCCTGTGCTCCACAATCTCCTTGTCGATCCCAGGCATGTCTCTGTAGGACCAGGCAATTACGTCCTTGTATTCGTGTAGGAGGTCAATGAACTGTTGTCTTTCCGAGGGGTCAAGGGTTGCCCTATCCTAAGTTCTTGAGGTGTATCGTTGGTCCCTACATTAATAGGTTCGGTCTCCTCAATGATGAGGGTCCTGGTTTCCCGTTTGTCAAGTTCTTTGGCTAGGTGAGGTGGGTAGTTACTCAAGTCAAATTCCTCATAGTCGTTCAGAATTGCATTGCAGTTAAATTGAGACGAGTCATAAGCAAACTTAGCGTTCATTAAGTCGACTTAAGCGAAAATCTCGGATAGGACAGACATTTTATGGACAGTCAGAGGCGACACAGCAGCGGAGGTGGCCCCTGGAACAACCTCCAGGTTGTCACCTTCCATGGGAGTGGGGATGACCCTAGTTGACTCGGCCTCTAAAGCAGCCACAATTTTGTGATAAAACAGTGGGAAGGGGACTCTGACTGGGACATCAGGAGTGCTAGGAGCTAAGACAGACTCTGACTCCGACTCAGATTCAGACTCTTCATCACTTCCCTCTTTGAACATAAGGCCTTCTCTAGTTGTAATCTTGAGAATGCGGCCTTGACGATCGGTCCACTTGACGGTTTTCCTCCAACCTTGTGTAGCTTTCTATGGGTCAGTATCAGAGATTAGGGCGGTGGGGTCAAACTGGTTATCCTTTAGGGCAATCTTGATGATGTCCTCATAGCCTAGGTGTTTGATGTTGTCTTCCCCGAATAGGAGAGTGACGGCTTGTCCGTCAAGGCATGGGGTCGACTCAGATTTGGTTGATGTAGCTTTGGTATTGTCGGGAATAAAATATCAGTCTTGAAAGATTTCTACCCCCGGGTGTCTGACCTTGGCCACAGAATCATAAACCGGCTCCGGAAAGCTATGGTAGAGCTCGGACTCTCCTTCGGGGACAAAGTATCCATTGAGGGTCAAATGATAGGGACGGAGAATAACTCCGTGCTTCTTGCGCTTCCGTATTAGGAGGTTTATCTCCTGGAAGTCTTCATCGGTAGGTTCATAGCCTAGCCCGAAGGGGATGTTGGGACCTTAGCCTGTTTCAAGGGAGGCAAGGGGCTCTTCAGCGGATTGAGGGGTAGACCCGGGAAGTAACCCTCGCGCATCAGAATGCGGTTGAATGTGAGGTTGGCAAATGGGTCACAATCAAAAGGTGTTCACTCGTCGGTTAGGGCATGCACGGCTTGGAATCCCCACATTTTGCTGTCGTCCTCATCAATGGCTTGGGAGGCTATTCCCTTTTTCATAACGACTTTGATTGGGGAAGCAGGAATTGTGATCGTCTTCCCGTTAAAGGGGACCCTGATTTTATGATGAAGGGTCGAGGTAACTGCCTTGACAGTGTGGATCCAGGGGCGTCCCAGAAGCATATTGAAGGAGGCGTCGATGTCGACTACTTGGACACTGGTTTGCCTTTCCAAAGGTCCGGTTGTAACGGTTAGGGTGATAAGCCCCGCAACTTTACAACAAGTGCCGTCATAGACGCGTACTCCATGATTGGTTGCGACCAAATCGGCCTCTTTGATACCCAATTTATGAGCCGTTTTGAGGGGAATGACATTAACCGCAGATCCGTCATCCACTAGGACCATAGGCACATTCTTTTTGAGGCATTGCACGGTGATATATAGGGCCAGGTTATGGTTGGCTCCGAATGGAGGGATATATTCATTAGAGAAGATGATCGGGTTGCTCAAGTCAGGGACATCCCTTGTCATGTGTGCTACCAATTCTTCTGGAGAGGAGGTAGAGGGAACAAACAGTTTTCCCAAGGTTTTCAATAGAGCTTGCCGATGCTCGAAGGATGTAGCAATCAGTTGCCAAATTGAAATTTCGGCTTTTGCTTTGCGCAGCTGTTTGAGGATCGAATTTTCGGGAGCCCTTGGTTGGGTGTCCGTGTGAACATCCGCAATAACGCGGAAAACATAACTTATAAATTCAAGCGGAAAGTAGAAAATTTTTGAAACTTTTGAAATTTAAAGCGCGGGTTCATTATAATCAAAACATAAATAAAGAATGCGGAAATAAAGATTAAATTATACAAACGTGATAGTTAAAGGTGAGGGAAAATATATCCCTCGAATGACAATACAATAAAAGGTGAGTCTAAGGAATCCTAGTAAACCGACTACAAGGCCAAAGTGCTCGCTAGCTCACACATGTCTTCACCCTATAGTTGTGTTGGAGTATGTGTCCTCGACAAAAATACGATCACATGTTTAAATGTCATAATAAGAATACATGAGGGAAAGTAATACTTTATTGTCAACTGATCCACATTAATCGGTAATGATTCGCTGACTAGAGTTTGACATTACTGTCGTATGACGGTGGTGATCAGTTGATCCCTTAAGGTCATACCTCTAGGGTAACACTCTTACTTGATTAATTAATTAATTGTATGTTGATACAAGTTAATTAATTACTTAAAGTTGAACAAATGATTTTGTGAGTAAGAATACGTATCTTATTGTAATTCGATTAAATAAGATGCGTACTAACTAATTAAATTTTTTTATTACTTAGGTTTATTTATTGTTTATGAAACAATTAAAATAAGAATGAATGGTTTATTATAAATACAAGTTGTTGTGATTTATAATTCTATTACCCATTTACTTGTAATCATGAATTACTAGTTAATTTTTGTATGTAATTTATTATGTTTATATAATGATTTTTAATAAGTTACAAATGCATTATTAAGAAACATGTCTAGTAACATGTCCAATATGTCACACTACACAAAATGACAATTGACAAACTTAAAATGGACCATATTAAGTCCTTTGAGCCATGTAAATGAGGGGCATGGGGAGTTGGTTGTGTTGTTGTTCATTTAATTAAAAGGAACACAATGATGCCCTACTATGCATAGGCTTGCATGCCTATATTCTTGAGAAGAACACATTGTGCATAGAAAGGGCACTCTTCCCCTACACCAACCGGTCCCCATATGAAAAAGAAGAGGTTTTTTTTCTTCTTATTCATTATTCATTCTTACCCAATATTCAATAGATTTGATAATTGAAAAACTCTCTAAAATTGTCAAGAACAATAAGAAAGAAAATCTCACAAATCTCCAATACTATTGTACCATTACTAGAAGTAGTAATAATAATATTAGTTATTAATTTTAAGGGCTCATATTCTTATTTCTAGTATTTAAATTAGTTTATGAATTAAGGTTGATTTCCTTGGTACAAATCCTTGAGAAGTAGATTCTACTATTGGATCTAAGAGTTTTATTGGAGCACTTGAATTTTTATTGAGAAGACTAATTTGGAAGGTGTCCAAATTAGTATATCCATTCGGCCTTCCCTTGTAAGTAGATCGATTTCTGCTAACTTTGTTTTAATAATGTTACCTAAACTAAACTTGTAAAGTTATTAGAAGTGTCTAATAAGAGGTTAATGAATCCTTCAATTGGTATCAGAGCAATGGTTGTTGCTGTAATATTCCGTTTGATGTTTATGAGTGTCTTGATAGTGGATTTTCTAGTGGATAATAGGTTAGTGAAACGGAGCTAGCAGCGTTAGTGGACGGTAGTTGGTATTGTATGGAGTTGGAGTCAGGAGAGTCTATGATGTAGTTGATACGATATCGTGAGCCATGTTGTGGAGGTAGGAATAGTTGGTGGAGTTGGTGTTGAGAGTTCATGTTTTATAGGTTGGGGTTTTGTTTTGAGTTCTTGGTTGCGTTGTTGTGTCTTGATCGAGTCAGTATGTTAGTTTTTATGTATAGGTTGAACTTCGGGGACGAAGTTCTTTTTAAGGAGGGAAGACTGTAATACTACGGTTTTATGAGTCTCTGGGTACTCTATCGAGTAGGCCTTACTCTGTCGAGTAAGGGTGAATTGTGTTTTAAAAATAGTTTCTGACCTGTTGGGTACTCGATCGAGTAACCTTGATACTCGATCGAGTAAGGGGGCACTCGATCGAGTACCTTAGCTACTCGATCGAGTAGCCCGGTTTACGGGTAATGTTTTCTCGAGTTTTGTTAATAATGCGATTAAGTATATATTACTTCCGTCACTATTCTTTAAACACTTTTTAAAACCTAATTACTGTGAAAAGAGAAATCAAACTACGTCATTCGCTTTAATCGCATTGTTGGCAAATCCCGGAGCTTGGAAGGTCGGATTTTACCTTTCTTGATACCTTTGTGATCCTTGCGTCGAGGGTAAGACCTACGTACTATTTTTATAATGTTTCCTTAAAATTGGTTAAACCCTAATATTGGGATTTGGGAGTTTTGTTGTTTTGTATGATTGGTAGTGATTATATGTTTGTATGTTAGGAGGAGGATTCGTAGAGGAAGCGTTTTGATATCAGCTGTGAGATCGTCTGATTGTGTTGTGCTTTCCAGGTAGGGTTTCCCTACTCAATATTAGTCCCATAATGCATTGTTGTTGTTGTGTAATTGCTGATTATTATCGTATTGGTTTTATGACGGTTGTTGATTGATTGCTGTTGATGATTGTGATTATTTGTCTCTGGTTCTCGATATGCGTTCTCGGCTGAGTGGAGTCACTTGTGGGAGTGGCTTCACGGCCTAGTTTCGCCCTCCGTGGAACCCGCCACGGGAGGGGATGTGCACATTAATGGGACAGGGTTATCGCTCGGTATGATGAGCGGGGATTTGGTGGGTACGGCTACGGTGCCCCACTGGCAGGGCAGGTCCAGTGGACAGTCGGTGACGGAGATTGATTGGAGTGGGTGATTGTGTGTGACTGTTTGAGCTTTGTTGTTTACTGTACTGTTGGTTATATAAATTGTGTGATTAGTACTGACCCCGTTTAATGTTTTAAAAACTGTGGTGATCCATTCGGGTATGGTGAGCAGTTATTGAGCAGGTATGAGTCGAGTTACTGGGATAGCTGGGATGTGCCACGGTCTGATGATAGAAGTCTTCCGCTGTAGCTAGTAGTTTAATAAACATTTCAGTTAGCTGATTAGACAGTTGGTTTGAAACATGTATTCGTATTTTGGTTTTGGTTTTGAGATTGTAACCTTTCACTAAAGTATTTCTATTTAAATGTTGTTTCATTATTGTTTATTTGATTATCATTGCCTCGGGTAACCGAGATGGTAACATCCTTATACCTGGGTGGTCCTTGTAAGGCACTTGGAGTATGGGGGTGTTACGGTTGCATCCAAATGGGTTGTTAAGACAATTTTAAACCCCATTAAAGTGAACTGGATTAATATAGTATTCGCCCCTAGTTGCTTATATGAGGTGACATCTCGAAGTAACTAGAGTGTGATGCGATTGATGGCAAGTTCAAGTGCCATAGAGTCATGAGAAATGACTAGTCGATCATATAGGCAGACTGTATGGGACACTCTGTCGGGCTTTTGACCGCTTATAGAGTTCTGGAAATATTTATAGCCTGACCGTGGCGAGAGCTACTATATTATTCTTATGAGTCGATTCTTTGACTAAAGACTGTTCGTCTAAGACGGCACAGTTTCAGAGTGACTTTGATTTATGTTCTACGACCTTTGTAATTGGGGTTAAATGAGCATGTTTTGGGCCATGATGAGCTATGGCTATTCGAAGGGAAGAGTGCAAAAGGAATTGTCCATCCCTATCAGGGTTATCTTATATCTCATGGCCACTCGAGGAGTAATGAACTGGAAATGCGTGGCCACGCTCGGAAGATATCTACGGTAGATAATTCCGGCCAGACAGTTATTTTCCAGATCGAGGAGACCACTCATGATAGAATCAAATGCAAGTACGACCTGCAAGACACCTTGCATTGAGTGGGAGATAGTAATGGGACAAGAGAATTGTTGACGCACACTTGTCGCGGACAAGTGGGAGATTGTTGGGGTATGTGTCCTCGACAAAAATGCGATCACATGTTTAAATCTCATAATAAGAATGCATGAGGAAAAGTAATAATTTATTGTCAACTGATCAACATTAATCGGTAATGATTGGCTGACTAGAGTTACATTACTGTCGTATGACGGTGGTGATCAGTTGATCCCTTAAGGTCATACCTCTAGGGTAACACTCTTAATTGATTAATTAATTTATTGTATGTTGATACAAGTTAATTAATTCCTTAAAATTGAACAAATGATTTTATGAGTAAGAATACGTATCTTATTGTAATTCGATTAAATAAGATTCGTACTAAGTAATTAAATTGTTTTATTACTTAGGTTTATTTATTATTTATGAAACAATTAAAATAAGAATGAATGGTTTATTATAAATACAAGTTGTTGTGATTTATAATTCTATGACCCATTTTAAGTACTTGTAATCATGAATTACTAGCTAATTTTTGTATGTGATTTATTTTGTTTATATAATAATTTTTAATAAGTTAAAAATGCATTATCAAGAAACATGTCTAGTAACATGTCCAATATGTCACACTACACAAATTGACAATTGACAAACTTAAAATGGACCATATTAAGTCCTTTGAGCCGTGTAAATGAGGGGCATGGGGAGTTGATTGTGTTATTGTTCATTTAATTAAAAGGAACACGATGATGCCCTACTATGCATAGGCTTGCATGCCTATATTCTTGAGAAGAACACATTATGCATAGATAGGGCACTCTTCCTCTACACTAACCGGTCCCATATGAAAAAGAAGAGGTTTTTTCTTCTTATTCATTATTCATTCTTACCCAATATTCAATAGATTTGATAATTGAAAAACTCTCTAAAATTGTCAAGAACAATAAGAAAGAAAATCTCACAAATCTCCAATACTATTATACCATTACTAGAAGTAGTAATAATAATATTAGTTATTAATTTTAAGGGCTCATATTCTTATTTCTAGTATTTAAATTAGTTTATGAATTAAGGTTGATTTCCTTGGTACAAATCCTTGAGAAGTAGATTCTACTATTGGATCTAAGAGTTTTATTGGAGCACTTGAATTTTTATTGAGAAGACTAATTTGGAAGGTGTCCAAATTAGTATATCCATTCGGCCTTCCCTTGTAAGTAGATCGATTTCTGCTAACTTTGTTTTAATAATGTTATGCATGCATAAGATCTTATTAGTTTATGACTAAACTAAACTTGTAAAGTTATTAGAAGTGTCTAATAAGAGGTTAATGAATCCTTCAAGATGCACCAACTAATACCTATCATTCATGTAAACATGAGCGCCGCAGTCAGTGGGAAGTAACTCAAGGTTCTCCCAGCCACAAATTGTCAAAATGAACATAACAAAGAACTAAAACATGTAAATCATGTAAGATATTTACAAAGGATATAAATATAAAGTTTATATTTAAACATGGCAATTAAATGAGATGGAACAAGATAGATCAACATTAGCATGATAACGATTAAACTATTCATGTGCGATAAGTAAATAATATGAAAGACAAGAATACGGTAATCTATACCAAAAGCATGCATTTCAAGGAATTACAACATAGATGTGAGATTAGAATTCGAATCCGGTAATATAAACAGTTAAGTAAGGGATCAAAATAGAAACTGTAGCCATTACTTGGAAAACCACTTAGCAAACATTGCACGGGACGTGGCTACTAATGTCACATTCACACTTATGGCTTGCATCTCACCATAAGAATGGATGTGAGCATCAATCCCGACGATTATATCGCAACTAGAGGGCTTATAGCTCACCCCTAGTATCCGATAGGACCAAGACAAACAACACAAGGCATAACTCTTGCCTTGAAAGACAAATATCAATATCTATAACCATGCAAGACCTTTACTACTCATATATAAATATATAATTCCCCTGATAGGACGACAATGGTACTCCCAAGACTCAGTCCTAGTCTAAATCTGGCCAGACTCTCGGGACAGCACAGTTCCCGATTCGACATGCAGCAGGACATTCCGCATCCAAGACCCGAACCCTAAATCGAAAATCGAGAACCGACAATCGGCAGGACAGTCCGAAGGAGGCGGAAGATATGAGCTAAACCCTGAATCGGCAGGACAGTCCGAAAGAGGCGTAAAGATAAGTCAAGAATTACGGTATAGCATAAAGGCATTATCATAAGAATACGACTCAATCAAGCGATAGGAATCAACTTGGAATGAGACTAATAATGTAATGAGCCGATGATAATCCAAGTAAGACATTTCATACCAAATTATATTCATGAATATGAATAAGTAACCCATTTCTTCAATATTTGTCACTTGAATAAAAATGTAAACAAACAGAAATGAACCATTTATAATAAGCAAAACAAACATTCAATTATAAATGACTCAAATGTAAGATAAACCATTTACTACTGGCAAGGCATGAGTAATTAAATTGATCTCATATTAAAATGAAAACACGTCATTTCATATATAAGTGAGATAATTAAATAATGCATTCCACAATTATAAATCATGTGAGGAAAATATATAAATGAGCAATATTTAACGAATTACGTTATGTAAAACACGAGATAAAATGTAACTAACTACAAAAAGGTCATTCAGAAGTCCATCCCATGATATTGGGTTGGCCAAACAACTATAAGATGCATACAACAAGCCCAAGTATGATACATAATAAATCATAGAATAAGGGAAGAATAAATGTAATGGGCAAATAATAATCCAAGCAAGACATTCCAAACCCGTTTATACTCGTAAACCTTAATTAGTAATTCATCTACTCATTTACTAACACAATAAGGGACTCACCACCCAGCTAACATAACATACTCATATTCCTGTTTGCATAAGGAAATGGTAATATGGGCATGCTCCCTTAGGTATTGATATTGTGTAAGTGTTTCATACTACCAAGCATGTTTGACCCAAAAAAAACATACTTTCTGTAACACCCCAAGAGATTGAGAGGGAAGTTGTCCCACATTGGGAAATTGAGTGGCTTATGAGATATTTATAAAGGCTTCCACCCACCACTTAGTAACAAGGCCTTGTACTTTTGGGCTTAACTGAGGACAAATAATGGGCCCAAAGGTACACCTCCCATATTATTGGGTTGTGTTACGACGGTGGCGGGTTGGGTTGTTATACTTTCTCCATAAGTCCCATAATGACCTGATGATCCCACCATATTTTAGGAAAAACTTGTTCAAAAAGTAAGGTACCATTTTGTTTACGCACCACTAATTCTACAGTGTCAACAATTAACATTCCTATTACCCACATTAGCAGCGGTCACCCTAAAACGACAACCTCCCAATCCCAATGGACCTCATCCCTGATATAAAAACCTTCCTCCACAAGTCCTACATTCAACCACACTTAATTCCTCCTGCAAACATCTCCCCACATCCTATATCCGACCCACCTCCTGTCATTACCTAATAGGAACAAGACGGGCCATTGATAGTCCATAAATAAGTCCATTTCAACATAATTTTAAGATGAAAATTACCATACAAATGACCCATATTACTCTTGAATATACATTTGAGACTGAAATAAGAAAGTTGGCTCAAACCACCAACCAAACATTGACCAAAAACTGTGTATAAGACTGTCTCACTGCTCCATTTGCATGGTTTGAGCAGCCCATTTGAGGTATACTCCGAGCCCCATTAATACAAGGTTTAAGACGAAATTTAACACGATAAATTCGAGGATACAAGTGAGAAAAGCGTAAAGAACCAATCTTTAACACATAATGTAGATACCCGTATCCGTCGATATTGGAATTTATAGAGAACCCGACAAACACCCGATGATGATAGGACACATGTATTCTTTAGTTGTCATTGTCATTATTTGGAGCTCGTTTTACGATGGAGAATGGGCGTCGTCGATGAAATATTTTATTATTTTAAATGATATTTAAATTAATGTTTTTTTTAAGTGAATTCATTTTATTAATTTAAATGATATTTAAATTAAAGCTTTTTTGAATTTATTTTCTCAAGTTTATTTTATTGAAAATAAAATAAATATTTGATTTGAAAAATCATTTTATGAGAGTTTTTGATTTGAAAAGTCATTTATTTTAATGTGTTAATTGATTTGAAAAATCGATTTGAAAATTGAAAAGAACTCGTTTTGAACAAGCGTTTTGAAGCTCGATTATAGCTCGGTTTTTGAGCCCGTTTTCTTTACGAATTGGCACGAATCTCGAGTACACTAACCAACCTAAGCCTCTACCCATCCAACCCCAGTTCGAACCCCATATCCATGGCCCAAACCATGCCCCAAATCACCCCCAACCAGCCCGCAAAACACGAAACAGCCCCCCTGTTTTGCAGCTCAAACCCGAGTCCAAAACCCGCTCCAAATACCACCAAAACCCGTGCCCATTAACCCTAACCCATACTATAATATCCTACCCATATTACCTTACCTTAACCACCAAGAAAACCCCCCATACGAACCCTAGAAAACCCCCCAAAAGCTGTTGGACAACAGCTATGCTCAGCCGAGCCCGTCTGCCTCTCCTCCCTTTTACCCTACTTTAACTCCTTATAAATACCCACCCTTCACCATACATTCATTCCTCTAAGTTCTCCATACATAAAACCTTCACTTACAAGCTTTAAACTCCAGAAACAAACCCTAATTGCCTCTCAAAAACCCTCCACAATACCGACATCCAAACTGAAACAGTTTGTGTGTCCTCTTCGAAAAACAATTCGTTCCTCCTTCAAACCTTCATCAAAACAAGAGTTTCTTGTTCCTAATTAACCACATAACATCCATCTACACATTAGACAAAGATTTACGAGCCAAATTGCCCTTGAGAGTACACGAAATCCCTCGAAAAACAGAGTGTTATACACTCTGTTTTCGCGGTTTGTTCCTGTCTGTCCAGTTCTGTTTGTGCTCGTTTTTCGTGCCCAATAACTCAAAACGAGCAGGGGTTGCTTTAAGATCTCTGTTCTCCTCTCTTTCTAGTTTTCAAAACATCTTTTAAATCGAATTTTCATCGTGAAACGAGGGAGAAATCGCTGTTTGAAAGTTGCTGTCCAGGTTCGATAAAAACGCGTGTTTGCTTTGTTTCTTCGTCGACGACGGCCTCTCGAGATAAAATCTACCATCGATTACGACCCAAGACGGTGTCAACGATACATGTAGGTTGAGGGTGCATCAAATCCTCCTCTTTTCCCCTTTTATTTCGTTTTTTCATGTTTGTTTTTATTCGTTTATCGTTTTTGTTTATCGATTGTTTAATTAACTATGAAACTAGTTTAGGCCGAGTATGAGTTAAAGTACCACCATGAACACCCGCGTTGACTTGAGATGGGAAATAAACCGCTACATCAGTCGGTCGTACACCCCCGTCTTATTTACATATCCTCGTGTTCAAGGTAGGGCATTAATAAAACGAGTTCTAACTTCGCTCTTCGCTTTTGACCCCTCTTTTGTTTCGTTTGATTCGACCCACGTTAGGACCCGTCACATGTTAGTATGACCTTTGATTGATAACATATAACTCATTTAGATGACATTAGATCAATTTGATAACCTAATTAGACACATTAGGGTACATCGACATAGCTTTAAAAACCGATTAACAATTCTGTAACTTAATTGAATTCATCTTCCCTTTCACTAATTTTCTCGCTAGCATGGAAGTGCGTGCTTAACACCTTTCCATTTGCAGTCGTTGACGATTTAGAATTGTACCTAACCTAGTTCGTATTTATTTAATTCAATTTGTAATTAATTAACCTTTAATTTGTTTTATTTATTTCTAATTTTTTAAAAGTCGTTTTAATTATCTTTTATGGTTCAAAATCTGTAAATTTAATTTAATGAATTTTTTCGTAATTTATTTTACTGATTTCGTAATTAAAACATAATTAACTTTGCTTTTCTCCAAAAACCGTGCCTTGCACGGGTTTGTCTGACTTCTGATCCGTGCACTGCACGGGTCTGCCAGTTTTAGTTTCTTTTCTTCTTTTGTTTCTTTAATTGTTTACTAATCCTATTTTAATAAATATGGATTGGTGAATAATTTTAATAAGTTTGGTTCAATTTAATTAATAAGTTGTACCTAATTTATTTCAAGCCTTTATACTTATTTATTTTAATTTAATTAGTTTAATTCTAATCTAATTTGTTTATTAACTAATAATTCGGCTAACATCTTTAATTAGTCTAACTTAGCTTTAGCTTTTTTTGTTTACATTTGTTTCGTTTATTAAGACTTAATAGTTTAAGTTGTATTTTGTTAGTTTGTATTGTAATCTGAGTCAAAGTAATTACGATAGTTGTTGTAATTAGATTGAGTTGTAATTTATTTCTCGTTGTGTCGGCATGAAATGCCTGGGTTGTAATAGGATAGATCCCAATGGCTCCCCCATTCCTCCTAAGCCGTGTTTGCGCATCTTTTATTTCAAATCAACCAACATGCTAAAACAACTTTGACAAAGTTAGTATTCATGCATTAAACGAGTTCTAACTTCGCTCTTCGCTTTTGACCCCTCTTTTGTTTCGTGTGATTCGACCCACCTTAGGACCCGTCACATGTTAGTATGACCTCTGATTGTTAACATATAACTCATTTAGATGACATTAGATCAATATGATAACCTAATTAGACACATTAGGGTACATCGACATAGCTTTAAAAACCGATTAACAATTCTGTAACTTAATTGAATTCATCTTCCCTTTCACTAATTTTATCGCTAGCATGGAAGTGCGTGCTTAACACCTTTCCATTTGCACTCGTTGACGATTTAGAATTGTACCTAACCTAGTTCGTATTTATTTAATTCAATTTGTAATTAATTAACCTTTAATTTGTTTTATTTATTTCTAATTTTTTAAAAGTCGTTTTAATTATCTTTTATGGTTCAAAATCTGTAAATTTAATTTAATGAATTTTTTCGTAATTTATTTTACTGATTTCGTAATTAAAACATAATTAACTTTGCTTTTCTCCAAAACCGTGCCTTGCATGGGTCTGTGCATTGACTTCGATCCGTGCACTTTGCACGGGTCTGCCAGATTTAGTTTCTTTTCTTCTTTTGTTTCTTTAATTGTTTACTAATCCTATTTTAATAAATATGGATTGGTGAATAATTTTAATAAGTTAGGTTCAATTTAATTAATAAGTTGTACCTAATTTATTTCAAGCCTTTGTACTTATTTATTTTAATTTAATTAGTTTAATTCTAATCTAATTTGTTTATTAACTAATAATTCGGCTAACATCTTTAATTAGTCTAACTTAGCTTTAGCTTTTTTTGTTTACATTTGTTTCGTTTATTAAGACTTAATAGTTTAAGTTGTATTTTGTTAGTTTGTATTGTAATCCGAGTCAAAGTAATTACGATAGTTGTTGTAATTAGATTGAGTTGTAATTTATTTCTCGTTGTGTCGGCATGAAATGCCTGGGTTGTAATAGGATAGATCCCAATGGCTCCCCCATTCCTCCTAAGCCGTGTTTGCGCATCTTTTATTTCAAATCAACCAACATGCTAAAACAACTTTGACAAAGTTAGTATTCATGCATTAAACGACATAGAAATTGTTGTCACATGTTAGGGTTTTAAAACGATGTTTGCATATCATATATCGTAGTAGCTATGACCTTGTTTGAAATCCGACACTTGACTTAGTAGAGGCCGTTATCGACGGGCGGGGTTAGGTGTCCTTATGGGCTTCCTAACACGTACCCTCACCCCTTACTCAAGATCTATGGTTTGTGGATCCGTCTAAATACCATTGGATTACGAGAGTCATTCAAATCGAGTGATATAGGGTACAAGTCTTTATCTTTAATCACTCGTAGTCGATTGGCTTTATGCTCTTCGATGAAAGGTGTAAAGTTGACTTGAACGGTTCCAAGTTCCCAAAAAACATGGTGGCGACTCTAATTTGTCTTAATTCGATTCGAATGAACCTCGAGTCGATTATGCCTAGTGTGGATCTCGCGGACGCAGTTCCCGAGGGCCTTGTCCACAGTTTGGCGACTCCGCTGGGGAAAATAGGACTAGTTACACTTTGTTTCTAGGGTCTTTTCCTCCGAGGTGAAACTTGAAAAGAAAGTGTTGGAAAGTAAAACATTACTCATAGTGCTACGATTCATGCATAAACCCTTAAGGACTTGCCCGAGCCGTCCCAGCGTTTCTTCGTGATGCGTGGGGGGCGACGTCCCACTATGCTAGGAAGCTGCACATTGCTCGCTTCCACTTCACTTCGCGTGGTTCTTGATGGTGGGGACGATCTTCTAGGTACTCTACCTTAAGACACCTTGCTCTATAAGACCGCAAAAGGATGGAGGGCATAGACCTTCTTGTAGAAGACTTGCCGAGACTTAGAGATGTCTAGGAGCATACATCCTTGTAACATGAGAATGACAATGTGCAAATTGTTTTCCCGAGTCTTTTCGAAATTTCCCATGTCCTTTTCAAAACCGAACTTTTGAACAACTTACTTTCAAAATAGCATGGTTTTAAAAACGCGGAATGCTGCCCAAATAGGACTAGAATTTTCGGCCCAAAATGAGCTTTTATAGCCGGCATGCTGCCCATTTCAAATCTCATTTTCGAATTAATCTTTCGTTTTTTTTCAAAACCAATCCAAAATGCCTCTCGAACCTCAACCAAGCATGAAATGCGTCAAGTCGTGTCCAGGTCATGGCCGTGTTAGGCCGGGTGTGTTTCGTTCTAAGAGTCTAGAACACGACCTTGTTGGGTCACCCAAGCTCACCTCTTGGGCTTTGAGTCATGTTGGTCGACCTTTTGGTCTAGGATAGTCCACAAAAACGCCCAAGCTAGGCCATTTAGGGCGTTTCACCCAAACCTATGGGCTATGTTAGTCCAATCACGGGTTTGGCCACACCGAGTCCGGTTTATAACCGATTTATGACAGTTTGAGTCATGTCGTTTTGTCGAGTCTAAAATGAACCAAGGTCTAGATCCAACCGTGAGTCGAACCTCTGGTTAGTCAATCTCAAGTCGAGTCTTTGTTTGAGTCAAGTAGGGATCGTGTCCTTAAGTGTGCAGGGGCTCTTACTTTAAATATTGACTCAGTACGAGGTTTTCTTGTAGAAAGGCCGCCAAAAACCCGACGTCAAGCAATGGAAGATGCTGTTAACAAGCTTACTGAGGCCGTGAACCTCATGATGACCCGAATGGATGCAATTGAATCTAAGCTGGGTGAAGATTCCCCTCCACCACTGACTGATCTGGAAAAACAGTTCAAGTTCATCGAAGACCGTTTGAAACTCTCCCAGGGGAAGAACATTCACTATGAGAATGCTAGGGCCTATGCCCCGGTGTAGGATAAGTTGCCCACGAACATGGTACTCATTGACATCCCAAAGTTTAAGGGCACAGAAGATCCAGTCCACCATGTTAAGGCCTATAAGGGGTACTTGGCACTGAAGGGAGTACCTGCTGACATGCTCTCTGAAATTTTCGCTCAATCTCTGGATGAACACCCGAAGGCGTGGTTTTATAATCTTGACCTTAAGAACTTCCCCACTTTCGAAGATATTACGGTGGAGTTCTGTAAGCACTATGCTGACAATGTCGAGATTCAAACCAACATAAGAACATTGGAGGTGATGACACAGAAAGAAAAAGAAGGTTTTACTGAATTCCTTGCAAGATGGCGCGCTGAAAGCGTGAAGTTAGCCAAGAAGCCTGACGAAGTTGAAATGGTAGATAAGTTCGTAAAAAATCTACGACCTATTTACCGCAATGCTCTGAAATACCAGAATTTTAGCTCTTTCAAAGAATTGATAAGAATCGGGATAAAGGTAGAAGATGATGTCATAAGGGAAGAGGCTGAAAAGCCGAAAGGGTACCAAAGGGCGTCATCGTCTAAGGGCAAGGCCCAAGCAACGACCCATATTGATGAAGCCATCAATCTCTTAGAAGGGCAATCGAAGAAGTCGCAGCGCCAAACATCTAGGGCATTCACCGATATCGGATGCACTTACACATACGCTCTCCAAAGGCTCATAGCCCAAGGAAAGCTGAAGCCTATTGGTCCAACTCCGGACCCTCCCGCTGATCAATAAGGTAAATGGTATAAACCAAATGCCTATTGTGCCTTTCATCAAGGGAAAGGCCATGATACTGAAAGGTGCTATCGACTGAAGCACGAAATCCAAGACATGATTGAGAATGGAACACTCCCGATCCCAACTGTTAAACCCAATAACATCACCAATCCATTTGGCAATCACGCCAACTTTGTTTCTGTCGAAGACAATGTCGATTATTCCCATGTTATCCGCCCATGTCACTTGAAAGGGGTGTTTATCGGGAAAATATTTGTGGATTGCTTTGAATTATTGCCAAACCCGAAGAATGAAATTCAAATCGGGAGTCTCGCTCTAGAATGTACTCCTCTCGTTAACGATTTTAATAAAAGACAATTCGATTCACCAAATTTCATCACTGGCGTAGATCCTCAGAGGACTACCTCAGGATGGAGGCAGACCATCAAAGGGATCAAGGACCAGAGCCGAGCATCTAAGCTGACAGATGAACAAGAGAAAGCTCAAGACCGGATTTGAAAATTATGAGTCGGGATCTATTTTCTTATCTTAGTTGAGTCGAGTCTAGGACTTTCTTTTCTTGAAGTTGAGTCGTTTGTTCCGCGATGACCTAGGGTGTGTCCTAGGAGTCGTTCCTTCGAGTCTGTTAAGCTTTTGCCATTCCAATAAAAGTTGAAGTTCGTTTCCAAATATCTCTTGTTTTCAATCGTCAATCATTCCGAAAGCATGATAAAATGCACAACACACTCAAAGGCATCCCTGGGGTAGAAATATGTCTCATTTAAAAATGTAAGGTACACTAGGATCCTGTGTTTGATTCCTTTACCTATTCCATGTCTGGCGGTAGAATACCTCCATCAGAACCAATGTTTGTGACAAGCTTTTAGATGATTCTATGACAAACCCGGACTAGCTCCTTGTTTCCCCTATCGATGATGGAAGGCAAGCCTTTTCCCCAACAAAATCATCCCATCTCGAAGAGAGAAGATATCAACCCGTTCTAACAAGGAGTTGTTAGTTCCTACCCAAATTAGTTGGCGAAGCCCAGTTTTCAAGGTGTAACCATTTATGACTAAGAGAATGAATAGAAGATCATTTTCAAAGAGAAAAAAAAAGATGAAAAAGAATGAAAAAATGAGGAAAAGAGAAAAATTGGAAAAATGAAAAAATGAAAAAAATGAAAAAATGAAAAAAGAAAAGTGATGAAAGAAAAAGAGAAAAAAGAAAAAAAGATGTTGAAGTTATTGCGGAATGCTTTTTGGTTGAATGTCGAAGTTACGTAAGCCATAATTCAAGTCAAGTACCCATAGTTAAGGTTCAATGGGCGAAGCCCAAAAGCTTAAGTAGTAACCTCTTTACCCCTAAGTCCTTCCTGAGGCAGTTACAAGGAGATAGTCGGGAATTTTGAGAATCATTCCGCTTGTGTTGTTATACCTAGCCTTTAGGGTCCAGACATGGAGATTTGAACCCACATCGTTTTTCAACCCATTTGCACTCGTGGCTCATCAAACCCGAGACACCCATTCCAACCACATCAGCAGCCATAGCCCTTGGCCTTAGCACCACAAAACAAACCTTCAGAATGATGGTTAACCATTCCAACTTGTTATTACCAAGCTCCACATCCCAAAGAACCACAACCTTTTGTACCAACCCTAGACACGGGATTTAACGGTACCTTACAGGCTAGAATGGGATACGACATGATATCTTAGGTGAAACCTTCGAGTGTGTACACACAATTAAAATGCCAAGTTTATGCACCTTGATCGAACTACGCCGGATTTGATTTCGCTCCACGCGAATACGTAGGCAGTCCTTCAGAATAAGGGATTCAATCCACTCATCAACCAAGTTGTCATCTTGTCGGTTTCTTACGGGTCTTAACCAAGTCCAAATAAAGCCACCTTTGTTTGAGTCGGTCTTAGCACTCGATGTAGGCTAGGATAAGGATATAGGTTCAGATGAGTAATGTCAAGTCTCGGAATGAGCTTTATCTAACGGTTCAGGCAAAGATGCTGAATCATATAGATGTGGGTTTGTGTTGGGAATAGAAAATATGAAAAACCCGCTGAAAAGAAAGAAGGCGGTGGCAAGAAATGATGAAAACCCGCTGAAAAGAAAGAAGGCGTGGAAGAAAAATAGTAAAAACCCGCTGAAAAGAAAGAAGGCGGTTGCAAGAAATGATGAAAACCCGCTGAAAAGAAAGGAGGCGAGGAGAAGAGTGACAGAATGTTCCCAACAAGAGTGATGTGTAATGTCTAAGTATTCTCATAAAATCAACTTGTGTTTAGTGTCTGGGCGAAGCCAACGTTGTTGCTCCGTGAGTTTAATCCACCCTGTCAATGCCAAGTGATCTTGATTCCCATGTGCCCTCGGGAGCACGCCCATGCCATACGATATCTCCGTCCCAAGTTCGACGACCTTGTGATTCCCATTTGCCGTTTTTTGGGCGCCAGAATGGCCAATTTACATTTCTACCCCCAGCAAGTCCATATTTGAATTAAAGCCCGTGCACACTTACGGTTTTATTTTCCTTTTTTGTTTTACGGTAGCGGGCTACGCCCACGTTTGTTTACGAGTCATACAGAGTGTCTGAGTCGTATTTCGTGCTCACCCATCAAGGTTCGATTTCAAAAGCCAAATATTTCAAAATTCAAAAAAAAAAAACTTTTTGCAAATTATGGACAGATGATCCAAGTAGTGGAATCCTTGTGGGTCGATGATCCAATCCTTCGAAATTCAAAAATTCAAAATTCAATTTTCGGGTCGATGACCCAATCATTAAACATTTTCAAATTCAATTTTCGGGTCGATGACCCAATCTTTCAAATAATTCAATTTTAAGATCGATGATCCAAATGTGCTTATGTGATGATTATCGCTAGTGCCTTTTTGTGTTTCAAATATAGTAGGATATGCTTCAACTGGGGACTCTAAAGTCTTCGACTTTAGAGCCATTGCAAACTGGGGGCTCTGAAGCCGTTGGCTTCAGAGACCATTATCAAGATATAAAGGATGACATCCACCAAGAAGTCAATTCAGTACAAGAGTATGAAATGGAAGAATTCCGTAGCTGAAAGCAAATGATGAAAGCGGCGGCAACCTCCTTGGAAAGTCCCGTCCCATTCGGACAAGTGCCAGCAGATGACAAGTTTTGGGCAAATGTCGTGATTTTTGGACAAATGGCGTGAGATGATAAACTTTGGGCATGTGTCGGCGGGGCCGAACTACGACGCGGGTTTGATTCCGTCAAAAACGGATACGTAGGCGCCTAAGGATAAGGCTCAATCCACCATATATGCAATTTGTGGGTCGACGACCAATGACGATAATTTGACACAACGAAGCGATCAATCCCCAACGAAGTTTCGGTATGATCTCTTCTTATGGTCAAGGCGAGCTTATATACGCAAGTCTAATGGACTATAAACGACCCGAAGAATCCTCAGGTCGAGAGGGACCTGGGGTATACTTTGACTTTCGCCTTGTCCAAGCCTCAGTCAAAGTGGGGGCTCTGTAGATACCCGTATCCGTCGATATTGGAATTTATAGAGAACCCGACAAACACCCGATGATGATAGGACACATGTATTCTTTAGTTGTCATTGTCATTATTTGGAGCTCGTTTTACGATGTAGAATGGGCGTCGTCGATGAAGTATTTTATTATTTTAAATGATATTTAAATTAATGTTTTTTTTAAGTGAATTTATTTTATTAATTTAAATGATATTTAAATTAAAGCTTTTTTGAATTTATTTTCTCAAGTTTATTTTATTGAAAATAAAATAAATATTTTATTTGAAAAATCATTTTGTGAGAGTTTTTGATTTGAAAAGTCATTTATTTTAATGTGTTAATTGATTTGAAAAATCAATTTGAAAATTGAAAAGAACTCGTTTTGAACAAGCGTTTTGAAGCTCGATTATAGCTCGGTTTTTGAGCCCGTTTTCTTTACAAATTGGCACGAATCTCGAGTACACTAACCAACCTAAGCCTCTACCCATCCAACCCCAGTTCGAACCCCATATCCACGGCCCAAACCATGCCCCAAATCACCCCCAACCAGCCCGCAAAACACGAAACAGCCCCCCCTGTTTTGCAGCTCAAACCCGAGTCCAAAACCCGCTCCAAATACCACCAAAACCCGTGCCCATTAACCCTAACCCATACTCTAATATCCTACCCATATTACCTTACCTTAACCACCAAGAAAACCCCCCATACGAACCCTAGAAAACCCCCCAAAAGCTGCTGGACAGCAGCTATTCTCAGCCGAGCCCGTCTGCCTCTCCTCCCTTTTTACCCTACTTTAACTCCTTATAAATACCCACCCTTCACCATATATTCATTCCTCTAAGTTCTCCATACATAAAACCTTCACTTACAAGCTTTAAACTCCAGAAACAAACCCTAATTGCCTCTCAAAAACCCTCCACAAAACCGACATCCAAACTGAAACAGTTTGTGTGTCCTCTTCGAAAAACAATTCGTTCCTCCTTCAAACCTCCATCAAAACTCGAGTTTCTTATTCCTAATTAACCACATAACATCCATCTACACATTAGACAAAGATTTACGAGCCAAATTGCCCTTGAGAGTACACGAAATCCCTCGAAAAACAGAGTGTTATACACTCTGTTTTCGCGGTTTGTTCCTGTCTGTCCAGTTCTGTTTGTGCTCGTTTTTCGTGTCCAATAACTCAAAACGAGCAGAGGTTGCTTTAGGATCTCTGTTCTCCTCTCTTTCTAGTTTTCAAAACATTTTTTAAATCGAATTTTCATCGTGAAACGAGGGAGAAATCGCTGTTTGAAAGTTGCTGTCCAGATTCGATAAAAACGCGTGTTTGCTTTGTTTCTTCGTCGACGACGGCCTCTCGAGATAAAATCTACCATCGATTACGACCCAAGACGGTGTCAACGATACATGTAGGTTGAGGGTGCATCAAATCCTCCTCTTTCCCCCTTTTATTTCGTTTTTTCATGTTTGTTTTTTATAGTTTGTTTTTATTCGTTTATCGTTTTTGTTTATCGATTGTTTAATTAACTATGAAACTAGTTTAGGCCGAGTATGAGTTAAAGTACCACCATGAACACCCGCGTTGACTTGAGATGGGAAAGAAACCGCTACATCAGTCGGTCGTACACCCCCGTCTCATTTACATATCCTCGTGTTCAAGGTAGGGCATTAATAAAACGAGTTCTAACTTCGCTCTTCGCTTTTGACCCCTCTTTTGTTTCGTGTGATTCGACCCACCTTAGGACCCGTCACATGTTAGTATGACCTCTGATTGTTAACATATAACTCATTTAGATGACATTAGATCAATTTGATAACCTAATTAGACACATTAGGGTACATCGACATAGCTTTAAAAACCGATTAACAATTCTGTAACTTAATTGAATTCATCTTCCCTTTCACTAATTTTCTCGCTAGCATGGAAGTGCGTGCTTAACACCTTTCCATTTGCACTCGTTGACGATTTAGAATTGTACCTAACCTAGTTCGTATTTATTTAATTCAATTTGTAATTAATTAACCTTTAATTTGTTTTATTTATTTCTAATTTTTTAAAAGTCGTTTTAATTATCTTTTATGGTTCAAAATCTGTAAATTTAATTTAATGAATTTTTTCGTAATTTATTTTACTGATTTCGTAATTAAAACATAATTAACTTTGCTTTTCTCCAAAAACCGTGCCTTGCACGGGTCTGTCTGACTTCTGATCCGTGCACTGCACGGGTCTGCCAGTTTTAGTTTCTTTTCTTCTTTTGTTTCTTTAATTGTTTACTAATCCTATTTTAATAAATATGGATTGGTGAATAATTTTAATAAGTTGGGTTCAATTTAATTAATAAGTTGTACCTAATTTATTTCAAGCCTTTGTACTTATTTATAGTAATTTAATTAGTTTAATTCTAATCTAATTTATTTATTAACTAATAATTCGGCTAACATCTTTAATTAGTCTAACTTAGCTTTAGCTTTTTTTGTTTACATTTGTTTCGTTTATTAAGACTTAATAGTTTAAGTTGTATTTTGTTAGTTTGTATTGTAATCTGAGTCAAAGTAATTACGATAGTTGTTGTAATTAGATTGAGTTGTAATTTATTTCTCGTTGTGTCGGCATGAAATGCCTGGGTTGTAATAGGATAGATCCCAATGGCTCCCCCATTCCTCCTAAGCCGTGTTTGCGCATCTTTTATTTCAAATCAACCAACATGCTAAAACAACTTTGACAAAGTTAGTATTCATGCATTAAACGACATAGAAATTGTTGTCACATGTTAGGGTTTTAAAACGATGTTTGCATATCATATATCGTAGTAGCTATGACCTTGTTTGAAATCCGACACTTGACTTAGTAGAGGCCGTTATCGACGGGCGGGGTTAGGTGTCCTTATGGGCTTCCTAACACGTACCCTCACCCCTTACTCAAGATCTATGGTTTGTGGATCCGTCTAAATACCATTGGATTACGAGAGTCATTCAAATCGAGTGATATAGGGTACAAGTCTTTATCTTTAATTACTCGTAGTCGATTGGCTTTATGCTCTTCGATGAAAGGTGTAAAGTTGACTTGAACGGTTCCAAGTTCCCAAAAAACATGGTGGCGACTCTAATTTGTCTTAATTCGATTCGAAAGAACCTCGAGTCGATTATGCCTAGTGTGGATCCCGCGGACGCAGTTCCCGAGGGCCTTGTACACACATAAGGACATGAAAAACGACATATAAGACGAAATTTCGACACTTTGTCGAGTAACCTATCACCGTTACCTTTTTGCCCTTCAAAACTCCGAGGAAAACGTCTAAAAAGTACGAGCCTCCCACTGGGTCTTCAGTTTCCTCAACTAGAGGAAACAAAACGAGATAAAAGAGCTAAAAATCAGAACTTTCATGAGATGGGTCAAACTGAAATCACGACAAAAACAAGACTTTCTTACCTTGAAAGGAGGAGGAAGGAAAGGGGAAGAGAATGGTACAAAAATTATCGAATTTGGTCAAAAAATGGAGTTGGGATCTGTGTTCGACAGTTGCATAAAAATGGAGTATGAAGTCCTGTTGTTTTGGTTGGGTTTGGAGGAGTTTATTCGAAAAGAAGGAAGGAAGAGTATAGAGGAGGGGGGGGGGACGGTAGTGTAGCACAACAACAAAATAATAATAATAATAATAATAATAATAATAATAATAATAATAATAATAATAATAATAATAATAATAATAATAATTATTATTATTATTATTATTATTATTATTATTATTATTATTATTATTATTATTATTATTGTTATTATTATTATTATTATTATTATTATTATTATTATTATAAAAATGTAGATTGTAAGGTGAGTAAGTGGTATGTGTTGTCGATATATGGTTTGTCCGAGTTTAGTTAAGATTTCCAATTGAAATGCGACGGTCTTTGCTAGACGGAAATGTGTTTATAACTTAACACGGAAATATTATTATTATTATTATTATTCTCACTATTATTACTGTCCGACTGAATATATTTATTTTTATATAAACAAGCTTATAAAAATGTAACTTTTATAAACTTTATGTTTAAAACGAAATTAATTTAATTAAATAATTTAAAATATAAAATAAAGTAATTGACCGGTTAAATAAAATATAAATGTCAAAATGAGAAATTCGCGGGTGTTACAATCACCCCACCTTTTTAAAAAGTTTCGTTCTCGAAACTTGAAAGTAGAAATGAAAGGTTATAAAAATAAAACTGGACTTTTTGAAATCGGTAACTAAAACATTAAAAGGTTACTCATTGTAAGAATTAAAATTTTCTTCAAAAGTTTTAAGTAAAATTTTCCAACAGCACCAGATTCTCGTCAAAGGAACGAAAGTGTTCTCGTTGCGCATTCAAGAACATCACACTCCAAATCGAAGATAGGATCAAATATACAATCATTGGTAGAAATCCAAAATCAAAATACTTCCAAAAATGTTTATGGACGAAAATGTTTATGGAGAGTTTTCAAAAGTATAAGTTTCAATCATGGAACGAAATTGTTCTTGTCGTGCACACAAGAGCGCTAACTTTCCAAGTCAAAGACAGAATTAAAATAAAAATCATTCGTCGATAAGCGCAGGGCCAGTTATTAGACGCCTTTAATAACGGGTCCTAACTTCCCATCAACGTTAAAACCAAAAGACAAAGGCAATCCACTCAAATTTTCTTTTGCAAAAGTCAAAATAAAAATAAAAGTTTCACTTTTAAACTAAAAAAGGAGTCAAGTTCCTGAAAATGTAACATCAACCTTTGACAAATAAATCATAAATAGATCAAAGTTAGTTAGTATTTGAGCAAAATTAAAAAGCAACTCGGGTATAACAATCAAAATCTCGATAAAGAGTCTATACTCAAGGAACAAATAGGGAACTAAATCAAAATTTTATTTTCAAACCCTTAAAATAAGCAAAGTTTTGTAGAAGTAACATAAATTTTTAACAAAGAACCAAAAATGGTAGCTTGAAAAGTTTAGAAATTGGTCAAAAGGAAAGTAACTTAGACCTTATGAATACAAAGTACGCTAAGAGAGTCCAAACTTAACCAACAAAAGAAACATGATGAACTTCCTAGGGGTAAGAATCAAAGTAAGGTCAACAAGGATGTCAAAGATGGAGTTTTTATAAGCCTCTAGATCCGAATCCAAAGGGGAAGCACAACGAAAAGAATAGCAGATCCAGGAACGTGAAAGCTTATGGTCAAGGAAAAAGGGAGATTAGACAACAAGGAAACGCCCGATACTCAAATCTCAAATAACAACATCATCCTAAACGGTTCCTAAAAATCCCTAATAAAATAAATCTCACAACCACATTACCTCCAAGGATTCCTAAAGATAACTTACGCCACTTTATACCTAATCTACTCCATGAAACAAAGTACTTCACCACACTCGTGATTCAACAATTCCCAATCACTAAACATTCACAACGACTTCCCCAAAACAAGATCACAACTACTAACAAGGCTATACTCATATTCAACAACGTCAAAAGGTAACACTAACCTATGGATAGCTATCAACATCCCAAAGGTACCTCTTTCCAAACTCAAATCATAAACCTTACTCCATGTTTACTCCTAAGGTAAAAACGCTCAACCCACTAATCTTTCAAATCCCAAATATAAACAACAAAGCCAAGTTCTATAACCTTAGTACCGTAGGCAACTCGCACTTAACACACAGAATTCACCAATCAAATATACTCACTTTATCAAAGAACTAGGTATAAGAATCACTAAGTATGTCTCATCACACTACCTAAGTCTTTCTAATATCACAACCTCTCAAAACCAGGGTTATGGGTCAACCACAAACAAAATCCACAAAGCCAAATTATCCAACCAAGATTAACATCCCACAAAAGAAAGAGAACTATCAAAAAGGGCGTTAAGGGAGGGTAAGCAAGGAACAAAGAACAAGTTGGGGGTACAAGGGTAACTTCCAAGGAAAAAGAAAAGAGAGTTTGGAAGAAGAAAATATGCATCAAGAAGTAAAAGAACGAGGCAAGGTACACAAGAACGAGGAATATCTTTAAGGAAGTAGAATCATTCTTCAAAGGATGAACAAATCTTCAATTCACGGCTAATGCGTGTCTTAAATATAATGTTTTACACCCCATTTTACACGCATTTCAGAGCTCATTTATGTAGTTTATGCTACCATTCTCCCTATTTCCGTCTACTTTCGTGTTTTTGTACGTTATTGCAGAAATGTGAAGAATCCTGCGGAAATCAAGCTAAATCCGTCCCCGAGTACCTTGCATTGCATTTGACGTGAAGTATTTACTCAAGGAATGAGCTTGGTGCGTATTTCGAGGCGTGAAAGATAATTTTATAAAGAATTAGAAGCGGACTATCAGCAAAAGCAGTCGATCGACTGGCCTTCATGGTCGATCGACCAACGCACGACTTACAGGAGCTACTGTACACTGCAGTCCAGTCGATCGACCGGCTGCTATGGTCGATCGACCATACCGTTAATTCTGACGTGAATTAATAGAACGAGATTTCCAAAGTCCATTGTATATTAGGTTTAGGAATAAGTGTTACACAATATTCTATATAACGTAACCTAGGTTATTCAGAATGACCATCCAGTTTTTATTCTGTTTTCAGTTTATCATCAAATTTTAGGGTTCATTAGTTTAGAATAATTTCCTTCAATAAAAGTTACTTTCGCTTTCGGTTTTGATCTCTATTCCTGCTTCCATTCGGTATTCTTCTGCTCTTATTTTCAGTTTTATTACTCTATTTGTTCATAGTATAGAATTGCTAGATTAGTTTCCCGAAGCCGAAATTATCATTTTATGTTATTTGTTTGTTTAATTATTTCAATCATGAATTCAGTAGTTTTATTCCTTAATCTTATTGTTGTTTTCGTCATAGTCATGAGTAGCTAAATACCTTGTGCTAGGATGTAGGGAATTTGTAGCGTAGGCGGCATTAGAATAGTAGACCTAGATCGCGCCACGGTCGATCGACCGCACACCCTGGTCGATCGACTGGCCATGTGAGTTTTACCTTCGTTTTAATTAATTTAATTGCTATGTTTGACGAATCGAGTGCACGCGACTAGTTGAATGTTTAGGAATTAATCGACCCGATAAAGATCGAAAGATAGGGAAGGGAGATAGCCTACCTAATTAAGAAAACTAGATTAATGAGATCGAAAGATGAGTTAATTTAGCCTTTTTAGTCACTTTTCAGGACGAAAGTTAGTATTAGTGATATTAGGGACCTGTAGCGAGATCGAAAGATGCTACCTGTTAAGAATGGACCGAGAGGACTTCTTATTTTCCCGTCTCACGTGTTTGTTTTAGACCGACCTAGTATTCTGTCGCCGAAACTATAGTGAACCGACCATCTTAGCACCACTTTTTATTCTTGATTTCATCTGCTAGTTTAGTTTAATTTTCTTTTATTGCCTTTAGCTATAGAACAAATCAATTCAAACCCCCACACATTGTTGCTTTTAGACTAAAATCAGACAACTATTAATTGCATCGCCTCCCTGTGGTTCGACCCTGACTGCCACTAGCTATAATAGTAGTTTGGATTATAAATTTATCTTTGGTGCACACAACGATGGGCATCAAATTTTGGCGCCGTTGCCGGGGAGGCAATTGTTTAAAATTTTTAGTTGTTTCTATTTTTAGTCTTTCTCTTAGTTTAAGGGACATCTGTTCCTTAAACTATTTTCATATTCTACTTGTAGTTTCTTCTTATGCGCAGGTCACAGGGTGGTGAATTACTACCGTTCCATCCTGAGATTGAGAAGACTTTGCGTGAGTTGAGACGATCATCTAGAGTATTGCCGACAGAGGAAGAGTTGAGTACTCTGTCTAGTTACTACGAGAACGAGCTGTTTGAGGAGGATCCACCTTCATCACCTATTTCTACTTCCTCAACAGAGACTGTCACATCTCCAGGTATGGCTGAAGAAGCGAGTATAGCCAGTCACTCTGAGCCGACAGCTGAGAATCTCTATAAGGGGTTCACATTACCAGGGGAGGACAGAAAATTCGAGCCGAAGCCATTCTATATCAACTTGGTTGAGAGAAACCAATTCGGGGGAGCTGCAAATGAGGATGCAGCCAAACATATAGAGACATTCATTAATTACTGCTGTTCCATACCCCCACCAACCGGTGTGACCAAGGACCAGGTGAAGGAGACTATGTTCATATTCTCTCTTCGTGATGCTGCAAGGGAGTGGTACCGAGACCTGGATCGAGCTGCTAATGGGATCACTGACTGGAATTCTTTGGCCCTAGTATTCTACAAGAAGTATTTCTCTGCCTCGAAGACGAATGCCATTAGAGCTCAGATCACGAGCTTTAAACAGGGTCCTGATGAGAATTTTCATGAGGCGTGGGTTCGTTTCAAGAAGCTGGTGCGAACCATTCCACACCATGGGTTCGAAAATTGGAGCCTATGCAATCAATTTTATAATGGCTCTATGACGATTAGAGGGCTATCCTGGATGCGGCAGCTAGTGGCAGATTCCAGGAGAATGTGGGAGAGACTAAGGGTTGGAAAATTATTGATGATTTGGCCACCCATAAAGCTGAGTATGGAAATTCCAGGGGAAATCAAAGGAGATCTGCTGAATCCCCTTCTGTAGCTGCATTAGAGGCTCTTACGGCGAGATTTGATAAGTATGAGTTGGGAGGAGCTTCAAAAGGAGGGATCTATCAAGTGAATGCTGTGTCAGACGGTCCTTTCGTCTGCAAAAGATGTGGAGCTGAGGGACATGTTTCAGATCATTGTCCAAATCCATATGAGTCTTGTGCTGCTTTTCAACATTGTAGGCAGTCAAACACTTATTTTGAGCCGAATGTCCATCCGAATTTGAGGTGGAGTAGCCAAAATGTCCTAAATCCAACTCCACCACCACAGCAGCAGCAGCAGCAGAATTATGTGCCCCCTCATAAGCAGCAGCAGCCATATCAAAAGCCTCTGTATGTTCCTCAGCAGCAGCAGCAGTCCCCATGCTCCGAATTTGCCGAGTTGAAAAACTTGTTGCTGAAAGAGTCTCAAGCTAGAGAGGCCGGGATGAAAATGTTAGAGAGCCAAATTGCTCAATTGGCAAGGAAGAATACAACTCGAGCTCCGGGACATTTACCGACGCAGACGGATCAAAAGGAGACCCTTAATGCTATTACTTTGAGGAGTGGTTCTACCCTTGATGGGCCCGCTATGGTTGAGGAAGCTACTGGAAAAGATGAGGCGGAACCAAGTAAGAAGAAGGCTGTAACGAATAATAGCAAGAAAAAGACGACAACAGGTATGTTAGTCGATTGACTGACATCCCCGGTCGATCGACTGAAGCGCGAAGTGAAACAGCTCCTGGTCCTGTAGAAGTCATTCGATCGACTGACATGCATGGTCGATCGACTGACAACGCTGCTGATGGTGAGTCTTTTCGTCCTCCAATGCCAAATAACTTGAGGGACCATTTATTTCGGGGTACGACTACTCCGAAAATATTGAGGCAAGACCCAAATGCTGATGGGTCAGTTCCGGTTCCGACTGGCCTTCATGGTCGATCGACCAACGCACGACTTACAGGAGCTACTGTACACTGCAGTCCAGTCGATCGACCGGCTGCTATGGTCGATCGACCATACCGTTAATTCTGACGTGAATTAATAGAACGAGATTTCCAAAGCCCATTGTATATTAGGTTTAGGAATAAGTGTTACGCGATATTCTATATAACGTAACCTAGGTTATTCAGAATGATCATCCAGTTTTTATTCAGTTTTCAGTTTATCATCAAATTTTAGGGTTCATTAGTTTAGAATAATTTCCTTCAATAAAAGTTACTTTCGCTTTCGGTTTTGATCACTATTCCTGCTTCCATTCGGTATTCTTCTGCTCTTATTTTCATTTTTATTACTCTATTTGTTCATAGTATAGAATTGCTAGATTAGTTTCCCGAAGCCGAAATTATCATTTTATGTTATTTGTTTGTTTAATTATTTCAATCATGAATTCAGTAGTTTTATTCCTTAATCTTATTGTTGTTTTCGTCATAGTCATGAGTAGCTAAATACCTTGTGCTAGGATGTAGGGAATCTGTAGCGTAGGCGGCATTAGAATAGTAGACCTAGATCGCGCCATGGTCGATCGACCGCACACCCTGGTCGATCGACTGGCCACGTGAGTTTTACCTTCGTTTTAATTAATTTAATTGCTATGTTTGACGAATCTAGTGCACGCGACTAGTTGAATGTTTAGGAATTGACCGACCCGATAAAGATCGAAAGATAGGGAAGGGAGATAGCCTACCTAATTAAGACAACTAGATTAATGAGATCGAAAGATGAGTTAATTTAGCCTTTTTAGTCACTTTTCACGACGAAAGTTAGTATTAGTGATATTAGGGACCTGTAGCGAGATCGAAAGATACTACTGATACCGTCGTTTAGTATCAAAATTTAAATTTATAATACCGAACTAAACTAACAGAAGCTAGTGGTAGTACGGGTCGAACCACAGAGAGACAAGGTTAATTATGTTTGCTAATTTTTAATCTATTGAAGTAACAATTTAAAGGGGGGTTTTGATTTGGTTTTAAACTAAGTTGCAAGTGAAATAAAACGCTGTAAAAAGATGAAAACAATAATAGAGAAATAGCTAGGACGATCGGTTCACTACAGCTTCGACGGCGTTATTCTAAAGTAGATCTGATATGAGTACGGTATTCAGGTAAATGACGGGTCCTCTCGGTCCATTGTCAACAGGAAACACCCTTTCGGTCTGAATTCCCTCCCTGAATCACACTAACTAACTTTCGTTCTGGTCAGTGTAACTAAGTCTGCAACTTTTATCTCCTTTCGGTCTCAAGGGTAGACTAATTATCATAGTTTGAGGTCTATTCTATTCCAATCTTACGATCTAGGTCTAGAATTCCCAAATCAATTAACAATTCTCCTCTTGGTCTCCTTATTAATTGTAGCAATTAAACAACTATGATAAAGGAATTACCGACCTAAACAATCCTACAATATCCTAAGCCGTCTACACTATAGATCTCCTCACATCCTAGCGAAGGAAATCTAGCTACTCATATTAGGAATAACAACAACAATAAATTTGACTAATAAAATAGGAGAATTCATAATTAAATCGACGAAATAAGCAATTAACATAAAACGATAAATTGGCTTTCGGGAGACTATTCTAGCAATTCTTATACTACGAATGAAATAATTAATGAAACTGAACAGAAGAATACCGAAGAGGAATCGCAGAGAAAGATCTAAAACCGAAAGCGGGGAGAACTTTATTGATCACGAAACAGTCTTTAGAACCCTAATTAACGAATGATAAAAACTAGATTAAGAACTGATAAACTGAATGTAAAACTTCCTCCTTATTCTGAAAACCTAAGTTACGTTATATAGGAATATACGTAACAC
Source organism: Silene latifolia (assembly GCF_048544455.1). NCBI lineage: Eukaryota > Viridiplantae > Streptophyta > Magnoliopsida > Caryophyllales > Caryophyllaceae > Silene > Silene latifolia. The sequence continues at coordinate 98,287,402 of NC_133527.1, forward strand.
TTATTTCCGAAACCTAAATACTATGGGCTTCTTAATTCTCGATCTTTTATTTTGCGTCAGACCCGTTGTTCAGTCGATCGACCATAAGCATCAGTCGATCGACCAAATTGCGCTGTACAGGAGCTTCTGATTCTCGCGCTCTGGTCGATCGACCATAGGCATCAGTCGATCGACCAAAGGTGTTGTACAATAGTGCATTCTGACGAATTCTTCAGCGCGCACCGATCTTAAAACAGCTGCCATTTCTTCGTTACTTGGTCAAATCAGGCATTCTATGCGGCGTTGGAAAGCTAAGAGGATAAGCTTTCACCTCCAATTGGAATCAGTCGATTATCTGCTATAGAACTAGAGATATAGCCATTTGAAGCAGGCTGTAGTAATGTGAAGCGATTCTTTGCTTGATAACTTCTTGTAACTTGTACGCACCCATGCTTATACTATCTCCAGGGCCTTGAAATGTGCACCAAGATCATTCCTTAAGCTTTACCTTCATGTCAAATGCTATGCTAGACACTTTGGGACGGATTTGGCTCATTATCTACTCAATTCCGCAATAATCTGCAATATTACATAAAAAGGCGGAAGTCGACGAAAAGGGGCAAATAGTAGAATAAACTACTAATAATAGACATAAAATGCGTGGAAATAAAGATGTAAAACATCATATTATAGACACGCATCAAACTTTCCCAAACCAAACCTTTGCTTGTCCCCAAGCAAACTAATGCAACTAATATGAACTAAAATAGAAAGGAGCAAACATGGACAAACTGAAAACCGACGACTCAAACTAATTTAATGCAACAGAATCAACTACTAAAAGTGCAATGTCAAGCAAACGAATTTATACATATTTCAAAAAGATGTTGAACCTTCGACCTTGCAAGACTTTCAAAATCGGACTCTCACGGGTCGCTTAATCACACAATACAGCATAAGGTGAGTAAATTATGTAAGGATAGAAAGAAGCAAATTTGTAATGACGCTCACCTAACTACGACCTATAAGAACATGCCTGCAGTATAACATAAAAGTGATCTCTACGACCGTACATATGCATTCCAACCAAACAAATGACCATGACACATGCCGAGGTATATATGGGATATGTGAGGTAACGGGTAAGAAGGGGCTAAAACGATTTGGATACGTGGAGTTAATAGGCCGAGCTAGCAACAACGGGATCCAAATAATACACACTTTCCAACTTCAAACTCAATGTGAACGATACAAAACAGTGCCAAATTGATGCACAAAACTCACAATCTCCAACAAACTTCAACTCCCCAAAAGATATAATAACAACATGGGAGTAAAAATCGCCATATAATGAAATTCCAATTCATGCGATTTTCAATTCTGCAGAGCCTGGTCGACCGACCAAAGGGTGAGGTCGATCGACTGAATATCGAACTGGTTTTCATTTTTTCGTAATCTGTTTCTTTTTTTTTTCTTTTTTTTTTTCAATTCTTTTCTTTCTTTCTTCCCTTTCAACATTTCACCACTCATCTCACATAGAGCAATATAACCAAAATGCAATAAAAACATTCCCAAAACCACAAGTACTAGCTCGGATAAGGTAGGCTAATTTCAGTATGTAGCTAATGGGACAAGAAGGCAATTTTGGCTATGTGGGGCTTATGGGTAAAATGAGAAAAGGAGACCTCTCCCACATGTGTCAACAAACCACAAACCTAATGCATACAGGAACTAAGCAGATCAAATTCATGTTTATGCAAATTAATGTAACATGTCAAATAAGGAGAACTACTCACATCCTACATGAAATCGGTCATGAATGTTACCGATTTATAAGGCTCTAATTCCTTAGAAAGATTTTGTAGTTTGCCAAAATTTTCAAGTTAACCCTACTAGTTCAACTGATTTTGAAACGAAATTCGAGATATTGCAACAGACTTTTGCTAAAAGAGGTGATAAAGTGCAAGGCTTAAGCAAATAACAGTTTCAGCAATGAAAAACTCCAATCAGACTCAACCTAAAATGCAAAAGAAACGTGAATTTTTTTGAATTTTATGACATTTTTCAATTTTTATGAATTTTTGTATATATAAGAAATAAATACAATGCAAACAGAAATGTATAAACGTGAATGCAAAACAAATGCAAATGCAGACTCAAGTGTGCATTACCCTCCCCAAACCAATTCGGACAATGTCCTCATTGGACCAACTACTACCTAACAGCAAACAACAGCAGCAGCATAAAAGAGGGTGGTAAAAACGCAAACTAACTAAAGGAGATAAAATAAAATGGAGTAGGAAACTCACAAGATATAACCTCTCCAAACCAGACATGAAACGGGGGAGATAAAAGCAATCGTGATACAGCAGGGATCACGAGCATACATCGTCGCGGCAACAGCAGGGGCCACAACAGAATAGAAGCACTAGCAGTGAATCGCGTCAATCTAACTCTACAACAACTTGAGTTCTTATAAATAATCAAACAATAAGGCAAACCTCCCCAAACCAATTCCTGACAAAAGGGAATTGCAATAAATCAATTAGAAATAGGGAGAAAGAACTCAAATTAATTACCCAACAAAACATAATTAAACCAAAATAAAAGCAGCGGAAGTTGGTTTAATTAAAACTTGAAAAATATTTGGGTAAACAAATTGGTAATTTTAATTGCAAAAATTTGTAAAACTCAGGTAAAGGACGTAGCATGTAAAAATTAAAAACAAAGGAAATAAGTAGGAGAAATAAACGAGAGAGAAAAGGAGAAAAACTCCTCTATCTCGAATTGCACAGCGGCAAGAACTTGATCAAGAATCAGCAGGGCTCGATCGTGGCAACCTCCATGGAACGATTTCCTACGCTCTATCAACTCCATATTACCTGAAAATTTCACAAATATGCAAAATACAAAAATACCAATACCAAAACTTGTCCAAAGTCAACTCAAATAAACTAAACTGAAGCTAAAACTAAACGTCCTAATAAAAGCAATAAATAGTTCAACAAAAACCCAAAATTACAAAATAATTACAAGCCGAATAGCACTATGGCTCAATAACAAGCTACCCCAAAGCAGGGCACTTGACCAAAAGAAGTCCTTTCAGCAGTATGGACCACTACTCTAGGCTTCCAGACAACAGGCTTAGTCGAAGGAAGGATATCTGGTGTTGCAAAATCAATGACACGCTTCTTCACTTTGCCCGGCCTCTCTCTCAGCAGCTTGCTCGAATTCCGTCTCACTAGTATCACCCGGATCTCCTATGCCCTCTCTCGCCATGACTGCAAAGCAACAGAATGCAAAGCATGGTCCTCCAATTTGCTCCCAAGTCAGGCGGAGGTGTCGATCGCAAGAGAATATAACTCAGTAATAGCACTAGGAGGATCCGTAATACGATCTATAGAGGATATGGCGTCATAAGGTTTGACTTGCATCGGTGCCTTATGAACGCCGATCTGGTAAAGGGTCAAATTTTCATCCCCTACCTGCACAGTCATGGTCCTACCCCCGAAATCTATCACTGCACCAACAGTGCATAAGAATGGTCGTCCTAAAATAATAGGAGAGTGTGCTTAGGTCTTGGGAATATCCAAAACCAAAAAGTCAACGGGAATAAAGAATTTCCCAATCTGCACAGGTATGTCCTCTAGAATACCTATTGGCCGTGATTGGGTACGGTCGGCCATCTGCACGGTAATATCAGTAATACGAAATTTAGTGAAGCCAAGTCTCCCAGCAAGAGACAACGGCATAACACTGACACTAGCCCCTGTATCACATAGGGCGTTATCAACTATATGGGTCCCAATATAGCAAGATATAGAAAAACTACCCGGGTCAAATCGTTTATGAGGTAGCTTATTTCGAAGATGGGCAGTGCCCGTTGCAGTGAAAGCTACTACATGAAGATCCTCTATATGTCGTTTACGGGATAAAATATCTTTCATAAATTTCATATAGGAAGGTACCTTGGTAATTAAATCAATGAAAGGAACAGTTACCTCAAGACCCTTGACGACCTCCAAAAACTTGTCGAACTGACGCTCCAACTTTGCATTCTTTAAACGCTCCGGATACGGGACCGCAACACTGGCCGTAGGATCAGTAACCTTCGGCTTCCGTAGGTTTAAAACTTCCGCCAAATCATCAATAAGTGTGGAATCATGCAAATCAGTTGACGGAATTTCGTTCTGCACTGAAGACCCAGTCGATCGACCATTGGTCTCGGTCGATCGACCAAGTTGGCTGGGCGTGAACAGTTTCTGATCATAAACTTTTCCATCTGACATCCCAGTCGATCGACTGCTATTGTTGGTCGATCGACTGGTGGTACTGGCAAATAAGCTCGTTTTTTCACCAGAAATTAAACTAGCGTCTTCATCATTTCCCGAGTCTCCTCTTGGCTTGTCGGGACCTTCATAAGAGAGGCCACTTCTGAGATTAACGGGATTAATCGTTTCAATTGGCCTTCCACATTTGCTCGAAGAATTGGCGACTTGCTTTGCCTCTATATTCTCCAACTGCTTCACAAAATTCTTTGAGGACTCAATCCCGGCTGCTTCTATATTCGCCACTTGAACGAAAAGAGTTTGGACCACTTCTCTCAACACCGCGGTCTCATCTGGATTATGGACAGGAATTTCGACTCTTTCCTTGGAAGCTTCAGAGGCCTCGAGCTTCTCGAGACGGGCAGTAATAGAAGTAATGAGTGTCACAACGGCGCTCATTTCATCACTTTACTTTCGTGACTTTCCACGTGAACTCCCAAACTCGGCTCTATGGACTGCCATCTCCTCAATAATGTTCCAACCTTTATCATAAGCTACATTATTTCGAAATCTACCATTCGCAGCCGAATCAAGGATGACTCTGTAGTTATCATACAAAGAATTATAAAATTGGTCGCAAAGGTACCACTCCTCAAAACCGTGGTGAGGAACAGATCGAACCAGCTTCTTAAAACGGGCCCATGCTTCATGAAATTCCTCATCGGGTCCTTGCTGGAAATTTGAAATTTGAGCTCTCAAGCATTGGTTTTCGCAGGCGAAATATACTGTTTGCAGAAAGCCAATGCCAGAGATGTCAAGTCTGTAACTCTAGCTACTACCTTATCAAGGTAGCGATACCACTGACGCGCAGAATCTTTCAAAGAGTAAAGAAACATCTTCTCCTTAACTTCATCTTGTGTCACTCCAGCCGGTACGGGTATGGAACAGCAATAATCCGTAAATAACTCCATATGCTTCCAAGGATCCTCATCTGGTAGACCAAACCGAAAACGATTTCGCTCCACCAATTCGATATAGGAAGGACGAATTTCAAAGGGGGAGTAAATCCTTTTGGAAGGTCGTGTCTTGTCAGTGAAGATTATCAGATATAGTAGGCATGATTGCAATAAAACTGAGAGTACTCAAGCCTTCCTCTCAAGATCTTACTTCTAACTCTACAAAAGCAAAATTAGAAGCAAAAGTAAGCAACGGTCTCAAGGAACCAAAGTTCCTTGAGACAAGAAAAATAAATTAAAAATAAAGCAAACAAAATTATACCGTCTCCCCGGCAACGACGCCAAAATTTGATACCATCGTTTAGTATCAAAATTTAAATTTATAATACCGAACTAAACTAACAGAAGCTAGTGGTAGTATATGGGTCGAACCACAGAGAGACAAGGTTAATTATGTTTGCTAATTTTTAATCTATTGAAGTAACAATTTAAAGGGAGGTTGATTTGGTTTTAAACTAAGTTGCATGTGAAATAAAATGCTGTAAAAAGGTGAAAACAATAATAGAGAAATAGCTAGGACGATTGGTTCACTACAGCTTCGACGGCGTTATTCTAAAGTAGATCTGATATGAGTACGGTATTCAGGTAAATGACGGGTCCTCTCGGTCCATTGTCAACAGGAAACACCCTTTCGGTCTGAATTCGCTCCCTGAATCACACTAACTAAATTTCGTTCTGGTCAGTGTAACTAAGTCTGCAACTTTTATCTCCTTTCGGTCTCAAGGGTAGACTAATTATCATTGTTTTAGGTCTATTCTATTCCAATCTTACGATCTAGGTCTAGAATTCCCAAATCAATTAACAATTCTCCTCTTGGTCTCCTTATTAATTGTAGCAATTAAACAACTATGATAAAGGAATTACCGACCTAAAAAATCCTACAATATCCTAAGCCGTCTACACTATAGATCTCCTCACATCCTAGCGAAGGAAATCTAGCTACTCATATTAGGAATAACAACAACAATAAATTTGACTAATAAAATAGGAGAATTCATAATTAAAACGACGAAATAAGCAATTAACATAAAACGATAAATTGGCTTTCGGGAGACTATTTTAGCAATTCCTATACTACGAATGAAATAAGTAATGAAACTGAACAGAAGAATACCGAAGAGGAATCGCAGAGAAAGATCTAAAACCGAAAGCGGGGAGAACTTTATTGATCACGAAACAGTCTTTAGAACCCTAATTAACGAATGATAAAAACTAGATTAAGAACTGATAAACTGAATGTAAAACTTCCTCCTTATTCTGAAAACCTAAGTTACGTTATATAGGAATATACGTAACACTTATTTCCGAAACCTAAATACTATGGGCTTCTTAATTCTCGATCTTTTATTTTGCGTCGGGCCGTTGTTCATCGATCAACCATAAGCATCGATCGATCGACCAACTTGCGCTGTACAGAGCTTCGATTCTCGCGCTCTGGTCGATCGACCATAGGCATCAGTCGATCGACCAAAGGTGCTGTACAATAGTGCATTCTGACGAATTCTGCAGCGCGCACCGATCTTAAAACAGCTGCCATTTCTTCGTTATTTGGTCAAATCAGGCGTTCTACACGGCGTTGGAAATCTAAGAGGATAAGATTTCACCTCCAATTGGAATCAGTCGATTATCTACTCTAGAACACGAGATATAGCCATTTGAAGCAGGCTACAGTAATGTGAAGCGATTCTTTGCTTGATAACTTCTTGTAACTTGTACGCACCCATGCTTATACTATCTCCAGGGCCTTGAAATGTGCACCAAGATCATTCCTCAAGCTTTACCTTCATGTCAAATGCTATGCTAGACACTTTGGGACGGATTTGGCTCATTATCTACTCAATTCCGCAATAATCTGCAATATTACATAAAAATGCGGAAGTCGACGAAAAGGGGCAAATAGTAGAATAAACTACTAATAATAGACATAAAATGCGTGGAAATAAAGATGTAAAACATCATATTATAGACACGCATCAGCTACCTGTTAAGAAAAAGACCGAGAGGACTTCTTATTTTCCCGTCTCACGTGTTTGTTTTAGACCGACCTAGTATTCTGCCGCCGAAACTAGTGTGAACCGACCATCTTAGCACCGCTTTTTATTCTTGATTTCATCTGCTAGTTTAGTTTACTTTTCTTTTATTGCCTTTAGCTATAGAACAAATCAATTCAAACCCCCACACACTGTTGCTTTTAGACTAAAATCAGACAACTATTAATTGCATCGCCTCCCTGTGGTTCGACCCCTGACTGCCACTAGCTATAGTAGTAGTTTGGATTATAAATTTATCTTTGGTGCACACAACGACGGGCATCAACGACAATAGGCACCAAGTCCTGATCTTCACGTAGGTAATCTCACAGTTATTGATGCAAGGGTAAAAAATAATTGACAATCAACAAATATGTTAGAACCTACCACGAAGCATACACAAAGAGACTATCAACTTAGGTCCTTATTTCTACCAATCTCTCATTCATTATTCAAGGTCAAGTTCAAACTTAAATTTGGGGTACACGTGTGTGCGTCGGGAGCAACATAGGCTCTGATACCAACTGCGAACCTCCGCAATAACGCGGAAAACATAACTTATAAATTCAAACGGAAATTAGGAAATTTTTGGAACTTTTGAAATTTAAAGCACGAGTTCATTAAAATCCAAAACATAAATAAAGAATGCGGAAATAAAGATTAAATTATACAAACGTGATAGTCAAAGGTGAGGAAAAATATATCCCTCAAATTACAATACAATAAAAGGTGAGTCTAAGGAATCCTAATAAACTGACTATAAGGACAAAGTGCTCGCTAGCTCACACATCTTCACCCCATAGATGCACTAACTAATACCTGTCATTCATGTAAACATGAACACCACAGTCAGTGGGAGTAACTCAAGGTTCTCCCAGCCAAAAATTGTCAAAATGAACATAACAAAGAACTGAAACAGGAAAATCATGTAAGATACTTACAAAGGATATAAATATCAAGTTTATATGTAAAACTGGCAATTTAAAGAGATGGAACAAGATAGATCAACATTATCATGGTAACGATTAAACTATTCATGTGAGACAAGTAAATAATATGAAAGATAAGAATACGGTAATCTACACCAAAAGACACATTTCAAGGAAATACAATATAGATGTGAGATTAGAATCCGAATCATGTGAAGCAGTTAAGTAAGGGATCAAATGGAAACTTTAGCCATTACTTGGAAATCCACTTAGCAAACATTGCACGGGACGTGGTTACTATTGTCACATTCATACTTATGGTTTACATCTCACCATAAGAACGGATGGGAGCATCAATCCCGACGATCATATTGCAACTACAAGGCTTATAGCTCACCCCTAGTATCCAATAGGACCAAGACAAATAACACAAGGCATAACTCTTGCCTTGAAAGACAAATACCAATATCTATAACCAAGCAAGACCTTTATTACTCATATATAAATATATAATTCCCCTGGTAGGACGACAATGGTACTCCGAACACTCAGTCCTAGTCTAAATCTGGCCAGACACTCGGAACAACACAGTTCCCGATTCGACATGAGGCAGGACAGTCCGCATCCAAGACCCGAATCCTAAATCGGAAATCGAGAACCCACAATCGGCAGGACAGTCCGAAAGAGGCGGAAGATATGAGCTAAACCCACAATCGGCAGGACAGTCCAAAAGTGGCGTAAAGATAAGGCATAAAGGCATTATCATAAGAATACGACTCAACCAAGCGATACGAATCAACTTGGAATGAGACTAACAATGTAATGAGCCGATGATAATCCAAGTAAGACATTTCATGCCAAGTTATATTCATGAATATGAATAAGTAACCCATTTCTTCAATATTTGTCACTTGAATAAAAATGTAAACAAACGAAAATGAACCATTTATAATAAGCAAAAGAAGCATTCAATTATAAATGACTCAAATGTAAGATAAACCATTTACTACTCACAAGGCATGAATAATTAAATTGGTCTCATATTAAAATGAAAACACGTCATTTCATATATAAGTGAGATAATTAACTAATACATTCCACAATTATAAATCATGTGAGGAGAATATATAAATGAGTTATATTTAACGAATTACGTATGTAAAACACGAGATAAAATGTAACTAACTACAAAAGGGTCATTCATAAGTCCATCCCATGATATTGGGTTGGCCAAACAACTATAAGATGCATACAACAAGCCCAAGTATGATACATAATAAAACTTAGAACAAGGGAAGATTAAATGTAATGGGCAAATAATAATCCAAGCAAGACATTCCAAACCCGTTTATACTCGTAAACCTGAATTAGTAATTCATCTACTCATTTACTAACACAACAACAGACTCACCACCCAGCTAACATAACATACTCATATTCCAGTTTGCATAAGAAAATGGTAATATGGGCATGCTCCTTTAGGTATTGATATTGTGTAAGTGTTTCATACTACCAAGAATGTTTGACCCCAAAAAAACACACTTTCTCCATAAGTCCCATAATTACCTGATCAGAGCAACTGTGAACCCCCGCGATAACGCGGAAAACATAACTTATAAATTCAAGCGGAAATTAAGAAATTTTTGAAACTTTTGAAATTTAAAGCGCGGGTTCATTAAAATCCAAAACATAAATAAAGAATGCGGAAATAAAGATTAAATTATACAAACGTGATAGTCAAAGGTGAGGGAAAATATATCCCTCGAATGACAATACAATAAAAGGTGAGTCTTAGGAATCCTAATAAACCGACTAAAAGGCTAAAGTGCTCGCTAGCTCACACATGTCTTCTTCCCATAGATGCACCAACTAATACCTGTCATTCATGTAAACATGAACGCCACAGTCAGTGGGGAGTAACTCAAGGTTCTCCCAGCAACAAATTGTCAAAATGAACATAACAAAGAACTAAAACAGGTAAATCATGTAAGATACTTACAAAGGATATAAATATCAAGTTTATATTTAAACATGGCAATTTATTGAGATGGAACAATATAGATCAACATTAGCATGATAATGATTAAACTATTCATGTGAGACAAGCAAATAATATGAAAGACAAGAATACGGTAATCTATACCAAAGCTCGCATTTCAAGGAAATACAACATAGATGTGAGATTAGAATCCGAATTATGTGAAGCAGTTAAGTAAGGGATCAAATAGAAACTGTAGCCATTACTTGAAAAACCACTTAGCAAACATTGCACGGGACGTGGCTACTAATGTCACATTCATACTTATGGCTTGCATCTCACCAGAAGAACGGATGGGAGCATCAATCCCGATGATCATATCGCAACTAGAGGGCTTATAGCTCACCCCTAGTATCCGATAGGACCAAGACAAACAACACAAGGCATAACTCTTGCCTTGAAAGACAAATACCAATATCTATAACCAAGCAAGATCTTTACTAGTCATATATAAATATATAATTCCCCTGGTAGGACGACAATGGTACTCCCATGACTCAGTCCTAGTCTAAATCTGGTCAAACTCTCAGGACAGCACATTTCCCGATTCGACATGCGGCAGGACAGTCCGCATCCAAGACCCGAACCCTAAATCGGAAATCGAGAACCCACAATCGGCAGGATAGTCCGAAAGAGGCGGAAGAAATGAGCTTAACCTATAATCGGCAGGACAGTCCTAAAGAGGCGTAAAGATAAGTCAAGCAATACGGTATAGCATAAAGGCATTATCAAAAGAATACGACTCAACCAAGCGATACGAATCAACTTGGAATGAGACTAATAATGTAATGAGCCGATAATCCAAGTAAGACATTTCATGCCAAATAATATTCATGAATATGAATAAGTAACCCATATCTTCAATATTTGTCACATGAATAAAAATGTAAACAAACGGAAATGAACCATTTATAATAAGCAAAACAAGCATTCAATTATAAATTACTCAAATGTAAGATAAACTATTTACTACTCACAAGGCATGAACAATTAAATTGGTCTCATATTAAAAAGAAAACACGTCATTTCATATATAAGTGAGATAATTAAATAATGCATTCCACAATTATAAATCATGTAGGGAAAATATATAAATGAGCGATATTTAACGAATTACGTTATGCAAAACACGTGATAAAATGTAACTAACTACAACAGGGTTATTCATAAGTCCATCCCATGATATTGGGTTGGCCAAATAACTATAAGATGCGTACAGCAAGCCCAAGTATGATATATAATAAAACATAGAACAAGGGAAGAATAAATGTAATGGGCATATAATAATCCAAGCAAGACATTCCAAACCCATTTATACTCGTAAACCTGAATTAGTAATTCATCTACTCATTTACTAAAACATAAACGGACTCACCGCCCAGCTAACATAACATACTCATATTCCAGTTTGCATAAGGAAATGGTAATATGGGCATGCTCCCTTAGGTATTGATATTGTGTAAGTGTTTCATACTACCAAGCATGTTTGACCCAAAAAAAACACACTTTCTCCATAAGTCCCATAATGACCTGACGATCCCACCATATTTTAGGAAAAACTTGTTCAAAAAGTAAGGTACCACTTTGTTTACGCACCACTAATTCTACAGTGTCAACAATTAACATTCCTATTACCCACATTAGCAGCGGTCACCCTAAAACGACAACCTCCCAATCCAAATGGACCTCATCCCTGATATACAAACCTTCTTCCACAAGTCCTACATTCAACCACACTTAACTCCTCCTGCAAACATCTCCCCACATCCTATATCCGACGGAACTCCTATCATTACCTAATAGGAACAAGACTGACCATTGATAGCCCATAAATAAGTCCATTTCAACATAATTTTGAGACAAAAATTACAATACAAATGACCCATATTACTCTTGAATATACATTTGAGACAGAAATAAGCAAGTTGGCTCGAACCACCAACCAAACATTGACCAAAAACTGTGTATAAGACCGTCTTACTGCTCCATTTCCACGGTTTGAGCAGCCCCATTTGAGGTATATTCCGATCCCCATTAAGACAAGGTTTAAGACGAAATTTAACACGATAAATTTGAGCATACAAGTGAGAAAAGCGTAAAGAACCAATCTTTAACACATAAGGACATGAAAAACGACATATAAGACGAAATTTCGACACTTTGTCGAGTAACCTATCTCCGTTACCTTTTTGCCCTTCAAAACTCCAAGGAAAACGTCTAAAAAGTACGAGCCTCCCACCGGGTCTTCAGTTTCCTCAACTAGAGGAAACAAAACGAGATAAAAGAGCTAAAAATCAGAACTTTCATGAGGCGGGTCAAACTGAAATCACCACAAAAACAAGAGTTTCTAACCTTGAAAGGAGGAGGAAGGAAAGGGGAAGAGAATGGTACAAAAATTATCGAATTTGGTCGAAAAATGGAGTTGGGATCTGTGTTCGACAGTTGCATAAAAATGGAGTATGAAGTTCTGTTGTTTTGGTTGGGCTTGGAGGAGTTTATTCGAAAAGAAGGAAGGAGGAGTACGGGGGGGGGGGGGGGGGGGGGCGGTAGTGTAGCACAACAACAAAATAATAATAATAATAATAATAATAATAATAATAATAATAATAATAATAATAATAATAATAATAATAATAATAATAATAATAATAATAATAATAGTAATAATAATAATAGTAATAATAATAGTAATAATAATAATAATAATAATAATAATAATAATAATAATAATAATAATAATAATAATAATAATAATAATAATAATATTATTATTATTATTATTATTATTATTATTATTATTATTATTATTATTATTATTATTATTATTATTATTATTATTATTATTATTATTATTATTATTATTATTATTATAGGGATGCGCGCAGCTTTCATTAAAATAAAAATAAAAGTTTACATGAAATTGGTGGGGAGCCGAGAGACAATCTGGGCTACCACACCCTTAGCAATAGCAAAGCTAAGTCTAGTAAAAATGTAAGCGGCAACCCGAGCCCCCGCATCCTGAGATACCGAGAATTTCTGGATCCGCTTGAGCAAGGCAACAAGATCCTCCGAACCCGCTCCCCAAACGAAGAGAAAGAGAAAGGTAGGAAACCATAGCCCGCTACCGCGCACAAATCCCCATACTTAGCACACTTTCGCCGAGCGGATCGGCGACAACCCGGCCGACACAAAATCGCCAACCCGATCGAGTCAAAGGTGAAGAACCCGTCGGTCGACGCACACATCACGCCCCCGTCCCAAGAATAAAGCAATAAATCCGCAGGACGAAGAGAGCCACCATGCCCATCAACCAAACCGATATCAACCTCCTTCCCTGCAGTAATACCAGATCTATAGCAGATGTCGAAAAGAGTGTCCCGGACCAGGTTATGCCGATGTTTAACGCCCACAAGATGCGAGTACAAGAAACAGCGTGGTCCCCAAAAACATCCCCAAAAAAAACCCGAGAGCAAGCGGGACGGGGCCTAGATACCGTGAATAACGGAACACCCGACGATACCCCAAAGACACTACGGTAAGTCCTTCCATTCATAGTCTCCCCCAACCCCGAGATAGGAACCGCACGTAACCAATCGGGAGGAGTGAGAACCCCGCCGAGACTCGCCATAAAGCAAGCAATGGGTGTCAAAGAGAAAACAGACTACGAGGCGGCGAAAGAACCGTCGTGAAATAAATATCTGCCAATTTCTTCATAAGTTTGGGGGCGGCAATTTCACTAGGGTGACCTAATATATCGAGAACCGTAGTCGCAGTAAACACTGCGCGGCATCATCAAAAGCAGGGCCAACACTACAATACCGGAAGGGCCGAGGAGCTTAGCCTCGCAAACCCAAAGAGACCGCAAGCGGGACGCAATAAAAGCATAAAATAAAACATCTCCCGCCGCATAGACACCAAGACCGCCGAGATGAAAAGGGAATGTAGCAAGGCGCCACTGCCAATCCCCAAAGCCCGGCCCCGACGCGGTGACAATACGTTCCAAGCTAGAACGCAGAGCGGCATCAAAAGGAAGATGAACAGACCCAAAAACACAAGGGGAGCAAGTACGAAGAGAGAAGTAGAGCTTAGAAATACCAGGACAAGCTCGAAGAAGAAGCAACTCACATTGCGGGTCCTCAATCCTCGCAACCAAGTCCATTAGCTCAATGGTCTTAGTTACTCTCGTCGCCACAATCTCACCGCTAAACCCGGAAAAATCTTGTGTCCTCCCAAAATCGTAACACCGCGCGGGGCCGAGAAATAGAAGTGGGGAAAATCCCGGAAGCCGACTCGTGGATCCTCAACGAGCCAAAAGAGCTCCGTCTTGGAGACATTAAGATGTAATCCAAAACTAGGACCATCCAACATAATCAAGTCCAAAACCTTCCCCACCTCCAAAGTATCACCCACGATGGTGCCATCATCTAAGTACCAAGCCCGCAAAGTAAGGTCAAAGTGTCCGGATCTTGCAAACTAACGGATGCAAAACCAAAGCGAAAAGCAAAGGGCCCAAAGGATCGCCCTGCTGAACACCCTGACAAGACCACAAGCAGTGCTCCCCATAAAAAAGGCGGGCCGGGCTGGAATAACAAAACTCCACCCAACGGGAAAGGGCCGGGCAACGACGGCGGACCTTCTGAAGCATGGTCGAACGATCAACAAGGTTGAACGCATTCGAAATCAACCAAAAACATAGAAAGCCCTACCTGAGTCCCCCGATCCTCAACAAGCCGGTTCAAGGCATGCAAGATAGCCTCTCCTCCACCGGACACCCCAACCCCGAATCAAGCCCATCAAAATAAGAAGATAAGGACGGACCAACCATAGAAGCACCAACCTTGGAGACAAGCCGTCTCCAAACCGTACCAACAGCAATAGGACGAACCCCACCACCCGGTTTAACGAGTGGCGTGAGAGGAGCGCTAGCAATGTACTCACCCAGAGGAAGAGGACAACGGCCCTCAAGAAAAAGATTAACCACCCTAGTAATAGAAGTGATCAAATCATCTCAAACAGACCACGGCCGCCACTCAAACGATCCATAAGGTGTCTTTGGGCACGAAACCATCCCTCCCACAGGAAGTGCCACGAGGGAAGCTCCTAATCATATCCAATACCACAGCCAAGAGGCAACCGAGGATGATGATCCCTAGACAGAGGAGGCAAGGAAGGAGGCGGGGCAACAGGATGCTTCTCACGCAAGGCCACGAGAGTGGCATCGGAGTAGGGGGCGACCCCGAGAGGAAGAAAGCACTCGTCAAAGAAGGATATAATGGCCATCGAAATCTTCCGCCGACATTGGCGGAGGTTAAGCTCACTCAAATCCAGCTCCTCATCCACGAAAAGGAAGAAGGACCCTCATCAAAACACTCCTGTAATAACCGCAAACCCCCCCGGTGTCCCCAAGCAAGTATAGCCCAGCAATACACTCCTCCCGATCTTGACGCCGAATAGGCGTCCGACACTCATGATTACTCCGTGGAGCAAAGGTCCCGAGCAAACAAAGGGGTAGAACAAGCAACCGAACCCGGCGGAGAGATCACTAGGGGCATCAACCACCGCATCCAAGGCCCCTTTCAAAGCCCGAGCAAACCCAAGACGACACTTAGGAGGAATAGATTTGACGGTGCGAAGGCCTAAAGATAGCAAACGATCCAGCGAAGATATAGACCACTGAACGAGCTCAACACTATCATCAGAGGAAACCGAAGTAGAAGGAGCCAAAGGTCTCGGAATACCATGAATATGGAAGGTGTAAATGCCATCAACACACCCCGGATGCTCAACAATATCACCCCGATTATGCCGACATCTAGCTCTAACAGTACGGGTCATAAAACACACCCCACACAACCAGAGCCCCATCCGTCTCAAAGAACTCTCGGCATTGGAATAAACAGTCAAACTATCAGAAAGAGTCTGCCGCGTAAGGTCCAGCGCCCCGTCATGACAATGTCGGACCCGAAAATGTTTCTGCCAAGCCGCCTTGGTAAGGCCGTTACCGAAACCATCCCGACACCCATGAAGACCCGAAAAAGGACAATGGTACCTAACTAGCTCAGGCATGAAAGGACAACAACCCAACACCCTTCCTTGCGTACCACGGCGTCGAAAAGTCGACCAACAGAGAAAAAAGACCACACGCAACTTTAGAAACGGCCCAAAAACCCTCCACACTAAGAAAACCGTAACACCCACAACAACCAAACCCCACCCACACAAGGCAGTGGCAGCAGCGGCAGTGGCCGGTCTCAGGCAGAAGCTCCGGCAACCGCAAAGCACGAGCAGCACAAAACAGCAACCAAAAAGAAACGTAAAAAAAATATAAAAAGAGCGAGAAGGAGAAACGAACCCACACCGGCGGAAGGAAAATCACAAGGCTGCCGTCAGTCCCCACCAAATGGCCGGCGACGTGAGGTCTGGTGACCACCTGGTGATGGCACAGGCCGATAACGATCGCAAAGACGGCGACGCTTATCCCTGAAAAACGACAGACAACCCGCAACCCCTTCACAACCCGGACCCACCGTACAAACAACCCACAACAACAGGCCCTGACCGGCGACGTGAGGTCTAAAGGTCGACGTGGGGTGGTTGTTGGCTGTTGACGGCGGAAGAAGTAACAGAAAAACTAAGCCCTAAACCCAAACGGCAGAAAACACGAACAAAAGCCCTAACACCGTGACTGCAACTCTCAACAACGGCCAACACCAGCGCCGGGGAAGAAGGCCGGCGTGAATGACGACAGTGGCGACGGTGAGAAGTGGCAGTGACAGCGGCTGGGTGATCGTGCCCTAGAAATCGTACCAAAATCGCCCTCCCTCCCCTCTCTTATTATTATTATTATTATTATTAGCAAGCCGTGTTAACTGAGACATGTGGCCGCTTAACTGAGCAGCTGAGTCCGTGTAAGTACTTTGCAAAAACTTTATGCTCTGTGAAGAAGAAGAAGTGAGACAGAGCGAGTGTACGTAAGGGAGTTTACCCCGACTTACCCTTGGGGACTCGACCAATAGGAAGAGGAAGCGAGCCGGCCGTTAACGAAACGAGTTGGCCGTTAGCGGTTGGAATGTGAGGGGTGGCAATGACGTTTGCTGGCATAACGTTTGGCTTATCCGTGGGCATGGGCGTATCCTCATGCCACGTTAAGGAGACGAACTCAAGGCTTAAATCTTAATAAGAGAGTGTAGCCTCTACTTAGTGGTTGAGCCATAATAAGAAGTCGTTTTGAATGACCACCAGGACATTGGGCTGGAGGAACAAGTCATGATTTAAAAACTAAAGGAAAAGACTGGACAGACAAGGTCGGTACAAAGGACAAGGACCAGGACTGGACTAGACAAGTAAAAAAAAAAAAAAAACTAAGGGCCAAGCCCACGGACATACGGACCGGGAGGAACAAATCCGATCGCCCTAGCTTTTATGCCATACTGCTTGGAATGCCGTATGTTTGAATAAGCCGTGGAGAGAGATATGCGTTTGCCAAGAGACGCCCCGCCGCATGTCCTTAATCTGATGTTGGCACGTAACGTGCTTGTAACGCTTGCATGCTAAGCCGTGGAGAGGAACTCATAAGAAATGAGCGTAGCATGTCCCTTAATGTTAAATAAGCCGTATTTATGTTAATAATGGGACATACTAACTCGAACAAAAGGGTAAACCCCATCTTCGATCTATAAATAGCCTCTCACTAGCGATCTCCTCGTTAAGCTATAAATAGCCTCTCACTATCGTTCGAGCTCTAAAGAACCATAAAGGGCCACCAATTCCCTACATAATTCCTATTAGGAGACATACTAACTGAACAGAGGAACATTTGACTGACAATGGGATCAAGATTACATGCAGTGGGAGTTCAAACCAGAGGAAAGCAAGGTCTAGCCTAGCTTTTTCCAGGATCAAAGAAGATAGCCCTTCTCTATCTTGCTAAGAAGTAGCCCGCCCTACTCGAGCCTATAAGACAAGGATCGAAGAGTGCCACGAGATGATGAAATAGTCTGCGATTAGTAATTTGATTACAAAGACGGGTTATGAAAAAACGGCTATTTGAACACCATCTCTTGCAAATAGATCATTGAGAATCTCGAGAACCTAAAAAAAAATGCAGAAGTGAGCGTACCCCTCGGAATTAAAGCTCTCCTCTCTCCCCCTTTTTTTAGCCAACACCATCAACCTCATTTTCACCTTGAATTGGTCAAAGCCAAATGATGAATAGAAGGAAAGGAGATCATAAAGATAGGCGGACGACTTTACTTATAGTATAGGTCGGATGTTTTCGTGAGCGATGGCGAAAAGATCCCCTTATTTATGGAAAGCTGGTGGCCGCGTGAATTCTTTCAAGGCAAGGGGCGGCTGATTCGACATTGTTGTATACTCGATCCGGTCGAGAGAGTTTTCGTTTACCGGTAGGTAGGTAGTCTAAGTTCCTATGACCGAGTCTTTCTAGCCCCTGTGAACATCTTTGATTAATGTATTAAAGAGGGCCTCTCTAACCGGTGAAAAGTAGTGGGTGTCCACTAACGGCTATTCCTGGCTCGGCTCCGATAACGCAATTCCGGGAGGAGTCGGTAGTTGGGCACTGGATCCTTTCGGACCTGGAGAACGTGTGACGCTGGGTCGGAGTTTGGTGAACCAACCGGTCGCTCCTCTAGTTGAAGTATCGGGCCCTTTTATTCGTTGCCTAGGTTACACCTTCGAATACCCCGAGAAGGGAATTTTTCTAGACTTCCTGCAATCTTCACTTTACGCCACGCCGACTCCCCTTTCGCTTTAGAGAAGACAGTAGGCGTGGAATTAGACCAAGGGTTGGTTTATCAAGTAGGAACTAGTCCTTCGATTTCGCACGTAGGAGATCCTGGACACGCCCCCAGGACTATAGAGAAAGATGTAGATCGATCGCCCCCTAGATAGACAACTACATAGAGGGTCTCTAGAAGTCTATATATTATTTCTTTCGAACTGCGTAACGTAAGATCAATATCACAACCAGTGAAGTCTGCAAGTTTCACATCTAAAGTAATACCCGCTCCGATAGTTTACGATATAGATATATCTATTTAACGAAAAAATTCTAAGAAAAGAGATTAATAGATATCGGTAGTTGTCCGGTCGTACCCAAACAATAATATTCCAGAAGAAAATGCACCTAAGATCAAATATTTCGAGCCGGCTTCCGTAGAAAATTCAGACTTTCGTTTTGATGCTGCGATCACATAAAAACATAAACTTTGAGGCTCAATAGCTAAATACATGGCAATTAAATCATGAGCCGAGATCATAAAGAGCATACTGCGAGTAGGAAGTGAAATTAATACAATGAATTCAAAAGCATCAAACCTCTCTTGTTCGAAAAAATCAAAACACATCGAAATGGTACCAGTAGTACTTAATAATAGAAAGATTTGGCAGAAATATGTAAAATTGTCCCTCTTAAAAAAATTATTCCAGAATAAATGGGCAATAGTTAGGAGAGGTGCGCCGCGCAAAGAAGCAAAAGCAAGGTTATTAGATACAGGGAAAGCCCGCGAACCACACGTGCAAGTTTCCCCGCATGTGGCTCGTCCGTGATAACTTCTTCGAATTTGCGTGAACTAGCGGACCGATCGCTAAGCTTTTCAGCCTCTTATAATAAGTAAGATGAGCGAACCTTTTAGGAACCGGTTAGGAATGGGCGCCACTATCCCGGCCGGATCCAGCCAGGTTCTATTGATCATGTCCTCTTCCCAACAGTTGTACTTTGTCTTGGGGCGTCTTTGGCTTTACGAGAGAAAGCCAGGTGCCGTAGGTAAGCTCTATTCGGTCCGGAGCATTGATTCCCCATAACGAATAGGTTAGCTCTATCTCTTTCTTTCGAAACACATGCTCGAGAAGGTCCCCGGTTCCTCTTCCGCCCCTCTCCCGACTTCTCATTCTTATGCGAGCCTCTTCCGTCCCTCGATCTTACATGAGACTCGGGATATTTCCCACTCTTCGCTCATCCATTCTGCCCGCTCGTCCAGACCTCTATCAGCAGGCCCTTTCTCATTATCATTATCATCTACCGCCCTTTCTTTCCTCCCGGCTATTCACGCATGAAGATCGTCGTATGTATGCTCGACTTGATTCTACCGGTTCTATAGGTAAGAGTACATTATGGCGGATCGGTCACCAGGGCAAACCAACCTTCCTCCAAGAAGAATTGTGCTATGCCCCCTCGACCCCTATAGAGCGAAAGAGCTGCCTGGTGATCCCTAGGTTGCAAGCACGTCCGTTCGTTAACTCCTCGCGCCACTTTGCCGCCGTTTCTAGGACCGACCGACGCCTTACCCGCACGGTACTACGTAGTGTAGTGTCGGTCGCACATTCAACATAGCGTTCGGACTCATGTGCCTTCCCGAACCGGGGGTCTTCGAGCTGCTGCGTACGATTAGCCAGCCTTGCGGCGGCAAAAGGATTAGACGTCCTCCCATGCTACGGTTCCTGCGGTCCGAACCGGTGCCGCATTAGGTTAGGGAGGCGGCGATAATAGCTCCTCCGCATCCCAAAGCGCGCTGCCCTCCTAGGCGCGCAACACTAAGTAATCCAAGCCAACCCACATTACTAACTAACGGTGGATAATCATATTTCTTAGAGGTACTAAAAACAACTCCATGAATGAGCAAAATGAAGGTTGCATTAATGATAAAGATCTCTGGGGAAACCGCTAAAAAAATATTGAACATGTGAGAGGATCCGAACGAATTCTGCTTTCATTTCCCCGTATAGAAACACTTTGAGTTACTAAGGTTACGGTCTTCATCCCACAATGAGGTCTTTTCGGAATGCCATAATCTCTTTTTAGAGCGTATAAGGGGAGGTAGAATTCCCAGCCTTTTCTCTCGAGTATACTCATTACCAAACAATGGACGTCACTTTAGGACACATTTTGATAGCCGCCCCGAAAAAGTAAGCCAAAAGAGCTCAAACTCCTTTTTTTAGTTCCACTGAGAAAGCCGAGTCTTATAAAAGACGCCACTCTACGAGGGAAATCCTCGAGTCGAGTCTTTGCGAGTTCATTCCAAACAAAGCGAACCCCCCCCCCTTTTTTTTAGTCAAGAAGATGCAGATAAAGGCCAATAGCCTGATGTCAGCTTCTACGGCATAAGCTTTCATTTAAATAAAAAATTTCATAAGATTTTTAAATCTCAGGTGAAAACAGTCATTTCAATCTTTTTCTTCCAATTCTAAGAAAGAGAAATCCCGAAAAATCCGTCAATAAATGACGAACTCCATTATACAGATGATAGGACAGGGCTAAGGCAGTAATCTCGACGGAGATTAGAATGAGCTTTGATGAATAAAAGAAGAATAAAGCCAATTATTACTATCCGACTGAATATATTTATTTTTATATAAACAAGTTTATAAAAATGTAACTTTTATAAAATTTATGTTTAAAACGAAATTAATTAAATTAAGTAATTTAAAATATAAAATAAAGTAATTGAACGGTTAAATAAATTATAAATGTCAAAATGAGAAATTCGCGGGTGTTACATTCTGTGTCCCGAACGACTTGGTCATTCGTTGTTGGAACGACTGCTGAGTTGCTTGGGTTTTGATAGGGGCGTCCGGATCGGGTAAGATGACCGATCTCTTTCGCTTGTTTCCCCTTTCCTGGGACCATATAAACATTCTCAGCGTCGTCTCTCCAGATACCATTGACTTCGGGATCTCAAGGGTACCTTGGAGGGGTATTCCTTGGTGGGCAGTTTTTGTAAGGGAAGCTCTTGTGAGGGTAATTTTTGTGAGGGTGATTATTGTGGGGTTGATTATTGTGAGGGTGATTGTTGTGGGTTGATTATGGTGGGGTGCGTGCCAGAATGGTCGCGGGAGCAATCCTTCCTGGTGAGGGTAGTTTTGGGTGTTTGGAGGACCCTCCCTCGGGCGTGGTGTTGGAGTATTGAAAATCAATCGGCGGCAAGCGTCATAAAGTCGAGTAATCCTTTTGGAGAGACTGGCTATAGCCTCCTCAACTTGTTGGAATATGGCAAGCATGGTTGCGGCACTGAACACAAATACCCCGTCCGAGGCATCCTTCTTCAAGGCATTAAACTCGTCATCAATTGGTAAGATGAGGTGTGAGCTATACAAAGTTGGCTCGTCATCGGAGATAGCATGGATTCCCAAAGGGTTTGTCTTGTTGTTTGGTTTTGTCGGTGGAGGGAAAGGTAATTCCCCTTTCTCGATCATGTCCTGAATGACGTGTTTGAGCTTAAAACAGGTTTCCGTGTCATGACCTTTCCCTCGGTGGTATTGGCAGTAGGCATTACGATTCCAGAAACGGGTCTTCTTAGCCTCAGATGGATCCGGAGTGGGTCCAATTGGTTGGCATTTCCCTTGGTCCATAAGCCTTTTTAGGGCGCTTGCATAAGTTGACCCTAGGTTGGTGAACACTCTTTGAGGGCGCTCAGCTGTTTTCGCGGTTGGCTCGAGGAAGTTGACCTCGTCAATTTTGTTTCTTTGACCATAAAGGCGAGATCCGATTCATGTAGATCCCTGGTAGCCTCTACCGGTGGTTTTGGCTAGGACACCCCTTCGGAGGTCGTCTTCGATGCGGGTTCCAAGGATTTGCAGATCCTGGAACGTCTTGATATTTTGGTATCTCAGTAAGTTGCCATATACCGGGCGGAGATTGTTGACAAATTTCTCTATCAAAGTTGACTCACTTAGCTTGCTGACCAACTGAGTGCTTACTCCCCTCCAACGGGTTAGGAATTCCGTGAATCCCTCCTTATCATTTTGAGTGAGGACATCCTGAGTACGAGTGTTGGCCTGAATCTCGACATTGTCGGCATACTGCTTAGCAAATTCAACTGCGACCTCATCCCAGGTAGTGAGGTTCTTCGGGTCGAGGGAGTAGTACCATTGGCGAGGGATCAATTCCAGAGACGATGGAAAGATCCGGGTGAAGAGTTACTGTTTGACCCCTTTTATGGCCATGTAGTCTTTGAGGGCTCGAATGTGATTGAGTGGGTCCTCCACTCCCTTGATTTTGGGTACATCAGTCAATGTAAAGTTGTCGGGTAGTTGATCCCTAACGGGTTCAAATCTTCGATTGGTTTCGAGGTGGATGTTGTTACCCCGGGCTAGGAGTTGTTCTTCCAAGAGTTTGAGCCTTTTCTCAGTTTCAGTCAAGGGCGGAGTGTTGTGTTCTCCAGTTTCCTTGTTTTCCAGGGTGTCGATACGGGTCTCGACACGGTCTAGAGTGACCTTGAGAGAAGTGAGCAGGCTGGCTAGCTCAGCAGTTGTAACATCTCTGTTGTCGTTGTTGTTAGACGAAGTTGAAGATGAGGCCATGGTTCTGAGGCAGAAAAAGGGCTCACATTACACCTCAATCCGACACGTTCCAAAGACTGAACGCAGACAACACAAAGGACGGAACAAAGATCAAACTCAACAAAACGAGGATGACCATGTGTGGTACCTCGGTGCCGACTCGATGTATAACGTGGTGGTGTTGACCGGACTTTGACTCGCGTCCAACGTAGTGGCGTGACGCCGTTGGACAAGTCTCGTGGTGAGACGACTCATAAGTAAAGACCCATAAGTATACTTGCTTCGACTCGAGAGACACGAGGCGGAATTGGAATGGTGGACTGAAGTTTTCGAAAATAGAGATTTTCAAAAAGATTCGTTTGTCGCTTTATCGATGGTTTCCGAAGAATAGGAATCTCCGAAAGTCGGTCTGTTGAAGGGTTGTCTTAAGTTTGTTTTTAAAAGACGGATTGAGCTTGAGTCGGCTCGGAAAACAATGTACTGTTTCCAGAGACGGTTTTTTAAATTCAAAATTGTATGTTTTGAAAATCAAGTTTTGAAACGTTTGACAAGGTCTCGGGGACGATGTATGGTCCTCGGGGTTTTGAAAATGTCTCGAGAAAAGGGTGTGTGCCTTTCTCGGGTTTTGAAAGAGCTATTGTCGGCGCGAGACGGGTTAAACTCCGTGTCTTGATGCGGTGATTATTACAACGTAAAAGAGGTGTTTTTGAAATGGTTGTAGAAAAGCGAGTTGAAAAATCGTCATTACGACGGCCTAGAAAGGCATGTTGAAATGGTTGTAGAAAACCGAGTTTGAAAATCGTTATTACGACGGCCTAGAAAGGCGTGTTGAAATGGTTGTAGAAAACCGAGTTTGAAAATCTTCATTACAACGGCCTACAAAGGCGTGTTAAAATGGTTGTAGAAAACCGAGTATGAATATCGTCATTACGACGGCCTAGAAAGGCGTGTTAAATTGGTTGTAGAAAATCGAGTTTGAAAATCGTCATTACGACGGCCTAGAAAGGCGTGTTGAAATGGTTGTAAAAAACTGAGTTTGAAAATCGTCATTACGACGGCCTAGAGAGGCGTGTTAAAATGGTTGTAGAAAACCGGGTTTGAAAATCGTCATTACGACGGCTTAAAAAGGCGTGTTGTTTGAAATGCAACGGTCGGCGAGAGACCGAGGTTTGAAATGGCCATTATAACGGTGCAAAAGGGTGTTTTTGAAAGTTGAAAATGACACGGAAGGACTTATGATCACATAACACATAAGCACTCACAGTTTCATTATATTATACAAAATGCTGACACGGGTTTTGGCTTAAAGGGTGGGTTACACACCAAGCAATCAAACCCCAATTTTTGAGAGGGATACCAATCGAAACAAAATGTGTAAGGAGGGTGCCCTAGCCTCGTGCTCGAAGGTGATGAAAGCTCTTTGACGAAATAGAAATGTGTAACGTCAACGGTATGCTTGACTCAAATCGGGATTCGAAACACGTAGATGAGAAACCTCACGCCGACGGGACGAGCCAATTGGTCGAAAAGGGTTAGGTTATGTGCCCGGACAAGGAACCCGACTATGACCGTAATATCAATTAATGCATTTCAACCAAGACCTCCTTCGAGTCTCACCATCTAGGGATCACAAAGACACAAGTGTCCTAGTTTTCCCCAGCGGAGTCGCCAATCTGTAGACATGGCCCACCTGCGTATGCCCAGCCGATCTGTGGACAACGGCAGCGGTCTTTTTGAAAGCCACGCTCGGCGGCGTAAAAATGCTTTCGACCGGATCGTTTTAGATCGGTCGGTTTCATCTCGGCAAGGGTCTCGAAACGATGCAAGAGATGTTCGGAGTCGCCACCAAGCATTTGTGGGATGCTTAGAACCCGTTCGAATCCACTTTATACCTAGGTCAACCAAGGTAAAAAGCGGTGTTAGACATAGGTACTAAAGATAAGGAGTCGTCCCTCATTAGCATCCTATCTCTAGAATGACTCTCGTACGCCATGGATAAGGTCGTCCACTATCCAAAGTTTATGAGTAAGAGGTGCAGGTACGTATTGGGAAGCCCTTTAATTGGACACCCAATCCCGCCCGCGGTAGCGGTCTCTACTGATCGATCTTGGTTGGTTAAATGCAAAAATTGATAAAACGGGTAAATGCATGAATGTGCATCCACTAGTTTGAACCTAATATGTGAGCTTTCTATGTCGGTTTGTTTAATCCAAGTATCAAGTATTTGATGTCGAGTTGGATTTAATGTTGATTTGCATGCAAGACGGAAATTAAGCATCCATTTACCAAATTAGGTTTATGGTGCATAACGTGATCCATTTGTCTTAATAAGGCGTTTTGCAAATGTGAGATAAAATGAGCTGATTCTGTAATACTACGGTTTTATGAGTCTCTGGGTACTCTATCGAGTGGGCCTTACTCTGTCGAGTAAGGGTGTTTTACGATTTAAAATAGTTTCTGACCTGTTGGGTACTCGATCGAGTAGCCTTGGTACTCGATCGAGTAGGCGGCACTCGATCGAGTACGTCAGTTACTCGATCGAGTAGCCGGTTTATAGGGGGATGATTTGTCGGGTTTTGTTAATAATGCGAATTAATATTTAAAAACTTCCGTCACTTTCATAATACACTTTTACAAACCTAATTACTTTCAAAAGAGAAATCAATCTACGTACTTCGCATTCATCGCATTATTGACAAATCCCGGAGCTTGGAAGGTCGGAATTCATCTTTCTTTACATGCTTGTGATCCTTGCGTCGAGGGTAAGATCTACGTACTGTTTTTATGGTATTTCGTTTAAGTTGGTTAAACCCTAATTTTGGGGATTTGGGGGTTTTGTTGTCTTTCTTGATTGGTAGTAATTGTATGATCATATGTTAGGAGGAGGATTCATAGAAGAGGCCATTTGATAACAGCTGTTGAGATCGTCTGACTGTATTGCATTCCAGGTAGGGTTTCCCTACTCAGTATTAGTCCCATAATGTGTTGGTGGTGATTTGTGATTGTTGATTGTTATCATACGAGTATTGTGACGGTTGTTGGTTTTGATTGTTGTTTAGTAGTTGTGATTGTTTGTATCTGTCTGTGTTCTTCGGGGTGCGTCCCTGGCTGAGTGGAGTCACTTACGGGAGTGGCTTCACGCCCATTATTCGCCTTCTGTGGAACCCGCCACAGAAGGGGTGTTCACATTAATGGATTTGGGTTTATCGCTCGGCGGAGATGAGCGGGGATTAAGTGGGAATGGCTGCGGTCCCCCACTGGCGGCGTGGAGTGACCTGTTGCGATGGGCACTCTGGAAGGGCTACACACTTTAGTGTGTAGTCAGTATTGTGGAGTTGGTGATGGAGTTCGGAGTATATCTGTGATGATTGAGCTGTGTTGATTGTTGTGTTGTTGGATTATATAAATTGTGTGATTAGTACTGACCCCGTTTATTGTTTTAAAAACTGTGGTGATCCATTCAGGATGGTGAGCAGTTGTTGAGCAGGTATGAGTAGAGATACATGGGCTAGCTGGGATGAGTCATCACTGCAGTTAGAAGAGTCTTTTGCTGTCGTCAGACATTATGTTTAGCTTTTAGACATTTGGTTTAGAGAACATGTATGCACATTTTTATCAGTTGGTTTTCGGATTGTAATCTTTCACTTAACTTTATACTATTTAAACTTTGTTTCGTTGTTGTCTTATGATTATCATTGCCTCGGGGAACCGAGATGGTAACATCTTTATACCTGGGTGGTCCTGGTAAGGCACTTGGAGTATGGGGGTGTTACAGATTCGTCATCTGATCCTTCCTGCATTCGGGTTAACCGAAGTCGGGATCGTCCTAGACAAAGGCTTGAAGGGAAAGAGATCCTGCATCAGGCGGCCATAAGAGGCGCGAGCCTGTTGGCGATGCAAATGGGTCTGCCCTGGTTTGAAAATGGAAAAATAAGTGGCCTGTTTAGGCGCGGGTCAAGAGACGATGGAAAACGTCTTATGGCCATTGAAAAAGTTCGTAAAATGTATTGAAAAATGGGTTTTTAAACCCTTCTTGATTTGAAAAAGGCCGTTTAGGCCACTTTTGTGCTAATTTGAAGAACAACACTTGAATAATCGTCATTGTTTCGACAATATTCGATGTCGGGTTCGGTTTTGCAAGCTTGACATTAATAGTTTTGAAAATGATTATGAACTAATTGTTTTAAGTTCATTTGTTTATAATTAGTCAACATTCATCATCATACTCGGGTAATAATTCGACATGGTATGTAGAACCAAGGATGACTTTGTGTTGGTGACTAATACATTTGTTTTGAAAATGTAAAGAAATGAGAAAGGCTTTAAAATACCCTTCAAAATGTAAAGAAATGAAATAAAAGGCTTTAAAATACCTTTTAAAATGTAATTAACCAAATATTATCACTGAAACACGGATTAAACCGTCATGGTATTAGGAACCAAGGGTGAAAAATATTTTATGATTAAAAACTTGTCATAAAAATGATTTTAAAATATTTGAAATGGTAAAAACCGATTACAAATATGAAACGAAAATAAAGGGAGGAAGAGACCAAACACTGTGTTGGAGTATGTGTCCTCGACAATAATGCGATCACATGTTTAAATCTCATAATAAGAATGCATGAGGGAAAATAATATTTTATTGTCAACTGATCCACATTAATCGGTAATGATTGGCTGGCTAGAGTTTGACATTACTGTCGTATGACGGTGGTGATCAGTTGATCCCTTAAGGTCATACCTCTAGGGTAACACTCTTAATTGATTAATTAATTAATTATATGTTGATACAAGTTAATTAATTACTTAAAATTGAACTGATGATTTTGTGAGGGAAAATACGTATATTATTGTAATTCGATTAAATAAGATTCGTGCTAAGTAATTAAATTGTTTTATTACTTAGATTTATTTATTGTTTATGAAACAATTAAAATAAGAATGAGTGGTTTATTATAAATACAAGATGTTGTGATTTATAATTCAATAACCCATTTTAAGTAATTGTAACTGTGAATTACTAGTTATTTTTGTATGTGATTTATTTTGTTTAAATAATGTTTTTTTAATAAGTTAAAAATGCATTATTAAACCACATGCCTAGTAACATGTCCAATATGTCACATTACACAATTTAACAATTGACAAACTTAAAATGGACCCTTTTAATCGAAGGGGTGCCGTGTAATTAAAGGGGTGTGGGAGGTTGGTTGTGTCTTGTTTTATTTAATTAAACAAACACAATTATATCCTACTTTTGTTGGCGTACAAGGCTAAACATCTTGAGAAGAAAAACTTGCAATTGTATTGGGCACTCTTCCCTTGGATGTGTCGGCCACCCATAGCAAAAGGAGAAAAGTTTTTCTCTTTAATTTATTCATTCATATTCTTAGAATTATAATTGATAATTCACACATATTCTCTCTAGTTTTGGGTTGATGAACACAATAGAAAACTAACTCACAAAATTCTCTAATATTATCTCATCTTTATTAGTAGTAGTAAATAATAATATTAGTATTTTAAGGAACATATACTAATTTTCTAGTAACAAAATTAGTTTATGGATTAAGAGGGATTACCTTGGTACAATCCCTTAAGGAGTAGATCCGACAATTGGATCTAGGTTTTTTCACTTGGAGCATTTGGATTTTTACTTAAGAAGACTAATTTGAAGGAGTCCAATTAGTATATCCCACTCGGCCTCCATTGTAAGAATGATAAATTCTTCTTACTTCGTAATTTTGTTATGCATAGGTTCCTTTTAGTTTATGATTTAACTAATAAATACTAAGTTATTAGAGATGTCTAATAAGAGATTAATGAATCTTACAATTGGTATCACAGCAAGAGTTGTTGCATGCATTACCGGTTTTGTTTTACCAGTTAAAATGTTGACATATAAAGTTGCATGTTAAAATTTGTATGATTTAATTGGTTATTAATTTTTATGAGATATAAATTGATAAATAGCAACTTTAATAGTCATAAATATAAAAATTCGATTTTGGGCTTAAAATTTGTCATTTCCAGGTTGTAGAAACTTATTTAGAATATTCAAAATTTTAATCTTGATTTATTGCATAATTATATGTTTAATTTGGAATTAAAGGGTTAAAATTATGTTTTATTCGATTTATTTGCGAAATAAATTAAAATAATCTAAGGATAATTTTTATTAAAATTTTGGGATGTTGGAAATTTTCCAGAATATATAAAAGTATGATTTTGAAATTTTCGAATTTTTATGACTTAGTTGGGAATTATTAATTTATTATTATGAATAATAGATTATTAAAGAGCAATAATAAAATATCAAGTTGAATTATTGCCAAATGTTTAGTGAAGACTAAAGTTTTGAGTCCTACGAAGGTTGGGGTAATTAACTTGGATAGAGATTTGATTTATATAATATTTTGTAATTTTAATAAGTTAAGGTCACATTAATCCATAAAACCGGACCGAATATGCGATATTAACTTAAATAGGGCGATTTGGCATTTCACATGGCATGTTTCATACATATATTAATGCTGCATTTTTAGTATGATTGTCATATTTTATTCTATATAATTTTGAATTATGTAATTTGTACTTAGTATAACCTTAGTTTTTAATTGGTATTTCCCGAAATGAATGGAGATATCCATTCGGTTGTAATTAATGTGATGTCGTATCACTTTTATTTATTTTTTTTTTTTTTTTATGTATAAAGTAGAAAAGTTATGTAATTTATTTATTTCGGAGTTCTTTGAAGATAGTGCAATTCGAGAAGGTGATCCGACAAAGACGGTGTTGCCTTAAAGTGCGTGCCAAATAAAGTCCAAGGGACCAAAGGAGTTGGTTTCCGAATTTGTAAATAGTTTATTAGATTTACTATTTTAGGAAGGCCATACTAGGATTTTATCTTCATGCTTTGCATTTGTTTTATATTTTTGCATGCATAGCCAAATCGCCATAATTACACATGCATATCATATTTTATCGAGTCATCGACCGTGTCAATTATAATTATAGTTAGTTCACCGCTTTAGTTCACTTAAAACGAGATAGATAATAAATTGACAAGACCTCTCACTAAAGAATAATTGAGAATTAGCCTTACCAAATAGTAGAACCATGAGCCCCAATTTCATAAGGAAGTAGGCTCGGGTCACCGGAGTGCTAAACTTGTTACGTTGGGTAAGTGGGTGGTAAATTGTTACTACATCGAAATTTGGATTGAGCTCAACGGAAGTATCCGTGACCATAGTCGCATGTGTTCCGGACTAAAGATAAATATTAAAGTAATTTTATCGACCGAGAGTTCTAGAAGTAGAATCGATTAAAGAGTTAATCCACTGAGTTTTATTGATAAGGGATGAATCGGCTCACCATTCCCGAGTTAATATGAATTTAGATCTCGGGATCATTTATAATAGTTGGATAGAGGTTGTTATATAAATGCTAAAACATTCTTAAATGTTTTATACATAACGATGAATGTTTGATTTTCCCACTTTTTCGTTGTTTTATGATGTTCTTTATTATCGCTCCTACACAATATGATATCAATTTGATTGTAACACGAGTCTCCGCTAAACCACTATTACTTACGACAAATAGAATCTCTTTCTAAAATGAACCGTATCATAGGTTGTGGACTAGATCCATAGAAATCGTTCTATTCCATAGAACTTTATAGGAATCGTCCTATGCAACTATAAGATTAACATCTTAAAATTCCTTACATACCTATATTCTCTTGTGAAGAATATGAATAGAAGTAGTACTTGATCAAAATATGTTTTGAGAATATCTTCTATGCATCCACGGTTCAAAAGTTTTATTGCTCAAACTAAACACTTGTCATCAAAACACTTAAGTTGTTAAGCACATGACAATGTAAAATTGGTAAATTAATTTGTGAGAAATTTTGATTGACCAAATACCACTTAAAGTTCATCCTTGTGAAGGATTAACTAGGAATTTATATGAAGATAAGTCTTCATCAAATGGAAATTCTTAAAGTTAGTGGGAGCAATAAGAAGTGAGTACCTATCTTAATTGTTAAGGATAGAACTAGGCTTGAAAGAGAAAGTGTTAAATAAAGACAAATTCCTAAATAAGTAAAGATCAAGAAAGTTGGTCGTGTGACATCAACATATTCCTTCTTAAATATGTATGACATTGACATAGCCTTCTTGCGAATTATCACGTCATGAGTATTTGATACAAATTTGTGAACAATGTTAGAAAATCCCACATTTCATGATTATAAAATTGATGCGTGCATTTTATATAGGTATTTCATACTTCATTTGCACGCATTTCTATGCATTTTGTGTAGTATTTAGCTACAACTGTCCCCCGAATTGGCTACTTTGGTTTGTCTTGTATTATTTGCAGGTATGAACCGGAAAGGAACATAATCAAGCCTAAAACATAACTTTCTCTCTTTCCCTTTTCTTCTTTATTTATGTTTTTGTTTATTTCTCTTTATTTCTGTTCTTCCCTCTATTATGTCTAGCTAATTCTCTCTGCTAGGATTTGGGGAGTCGATGATTGTCGTTAATTGTTAATTAGTTTGCAGATCTGTCGTTGTTATTATGTCTCTGTTGTTTATCGCTGCTTTAATTGTATCCTTCTAGTTGAGTCGACACAATTAGCTTATTTAATATTGGTATGCCTTGACCTAGACCGGAAGGTTGGAAGGGGTGAGACCTGCAGTGAGCATTAGGGCACTTTAGTGAGGGCGGAAGCTAAGCTATTAGTGTTTTAGGGAGAATTGAGACCGGAAGGAGATATTCGTTGCCCCTTAGACCGATACAATTGACTAATCTGTGACCTTAGCTGCAATTGACCGATAATCATGGATGACCCGACATCCTAGTCCCCTTTTCTTGTTGTTAATCCCTCTTTTTATTTCCTCTTGCCTTAAGCTCAGTAGTTTAGTTTATTCAAATCAAAACCCCCACACTGTGACCTTAGACAGACCGAATAGACAAGTAGATAGTGACTGCCTCCCTGTGGAGATCGACCCTACTTACCGCTGACTTTTGTTAGTAGTAGCTAGGTATTTTATTTTTGGTACCTGACGACGGTATCAGAAATATGGCTAAAGATGTCGTAACCACCTTTCTAAATGGGTATTTAGAGGAGGATGTGTTTATATCACAATTCGAGGGTTTTTTAAATCCTTAGAATCCTAACATTGAATAATCGTACGATGACTAGCAAGAATAAAGTCAGAGATTTACATGAATGGAACTAGGGTAGTTACTATTTCTTCCATAGACATATAAGTGTTATAGTGTATTCATTGTATAAGACTCAGATAGGTGACCCCATTTATTTCTCGATTCTCGATTGAAATTGCATTTCGAGACTAGTTTTGACTAGTGTCTCAACCATCTGATTGGGAATCTCTTGGTATGTGTGCGAATCTTGTATTCAAAGCAAGATTAATTCATGACTTCTTTCTAGAAAAGAATTATGAATAAAGCAAGATATTCGCCCTATTTATACTTAGAAGTGTATGGTCGAATACAATTCAATCAGAAAGGGTTATTGCTTCTTCATCTCTTTTACCAACGAACTAGGTAGATACTTGGTATCCACTTAATGAGGTAAGAAGAGAAATTCTTTGAATAAGTTCAATGAATTTTTAAAAGTATCAAAACCTAGAGATTATGACCAAAGTATTAGTACTTTGTTAATATAGGGAACAATAAAGTGAAGACTTTTATATGCACCAAAAGGAGTGTGATATAGTATCACAAGTTCACCTTCATAATATTAGAAAGTGACAAAGAATCCTATACGATATGATTGAATCTTTACTATTAAGTTGGAAGTAGTTTCTATCACAATTTGTCTAGTATTTATTCCACTAACTCAAAATATAATTAAAGAAATCATCTACATTTCATATATGATATGGTTAGGCATGCATTGCACCTAAATTGTAGCTTGTTTCGATAATAAACGTGTGGTCTCTCTTCCTACATGATCACGAGAACAAAGGGTTTGTGGCTCGTGATGCTGTCTGTTAGAGAAAAGAGGATTATTTCTTATAGACAAAGTGGGAGAAAATGTTCAAGAGCCACAAACTGAGAATAAGACGTAGGAAGATGTTCCTTCTTGGTCAAAATTAGTAATTATTTCTTCGAAATCTAAGCGGACAGGTGTCATGTTATTTTGGAAAATAACAAACCTGTAACTTATTATGATTGTGACACCCCCATACTCCAATTGCCTTACCAGGACCACTCAGGTATAAGAACGTCACTATCTCGGTTTCCCGAGGCAATGATAATCAAAAGACAATAACGAAACAAAATTTAAATAGTAATAAAGTTTAAGTGATTACAATTCCAAATCCAAACTGACAAAAATACGATACATGTTCTCTTAAACCAAATGTCAAAACAACTAAAAATATGACAGCAGAAGACCCTAATCAGCTCGTGGTGACACATCCCAGCTAGCCCAAATGCCTCTAATCAAACCTGCTCAACAACTGCTCACCATCCCAGAATGGATCATCACAGTTTTTAAAACAATTAAACGGGGTCAGTACTATTTACACAAAAACAAGATATAATACTACAATTACCAAACAACACAATCGTCACATCAAACCCCGGTCTCCATAAAAAATCTCCACGTAACTGACTACACACTAAAGTGTGTAGCCCTGCCAAAGTACCCATCGCAACAGATACTCTACACCGCCAGTGGGGGACCGCAACCGTACCCACCAAATCTCCGCTCATCTCCATCGAGCGATAAACCCAAGTCCATTAATGTGCACATCCCTTCTGTGGCGGGTTCCACAGAAGGCGAATCATGGGCGTGAAGCCACTCCCGCAAGTGACTCCACTCAGCCAGGGACACGCCCCGAAGAACATAGACAGATAAACAGCAATCACAATACAACCTCAACAACCGTCTGAAACAATCAACAATACTAACTACAACACAATTCACCACACATATCATGTAACTAATATTAAGTAGGGAAAACCCTACTTGAAATGCAATCACAAATAGCAGACGATCTAGGAGCTGTCTCAAAAACGCTCTTCTATGAATCCTCCTCCTATTCACATAATCATATAATTACCAACAATCACAATTAACCATCACAACCCCCAATCCCCCAAATTAGGGTTTAAACAAAGTTCATTAATTGCTATAAAATTGGTATGTAGATCTTACCCTCGACGCAAGGATCACAAGGACACAAAGAATGATGAAATCCGACCTCTCACGCTCCAGGATTTGCCAATAACACAGATGATGCGAATAACGTAGTCTCAATATCCTTTTTACGATTATTAGGTTTGTAAAAGTGTTTAATAAAGATGACGGTATAAATTATATACTAATCCGTGTTATTAACAAAACCCGTCAAAATAATACCCGTTAACCGACCTACTCGATCGAGTAACTAACGTACTCGATCGAGTGCCTCTTACTCGATCGAGTACCAAGGCTACTCGATCGAGTACCGTACAAGCAGAACACTGTTTCTAAAACCAAAACACCCTTACTCGACAGAGCAAGGCCCACTCGATAGAGTACCCAGAGACTCATAAAATCGTAGTATTACAGTCTTCCCTCCTTAAAAAGAACTTCATCCCCGAATTCAAACCACAACAAAATAAAAACATACTACCACACTCCCGACACTACAACCAAAACAAACTCAACACAAAACTCCGACACAACTCACTACTAACTATACCAAAAACAACATAAAAAGATGCAAAAACTCTTCGCGATCATCTCCTAACCCCCTAAAAGAAACAAGGTTACGTCCCCGTAACCATACATACCTGATACAAAAAAACGAATAGCGCTCTCTCATGGACTCCTCTGCCTCCCATGTAGCTCCTCAACCTCATGATTCGACCAAAGAATCTTAAGCAAGACTATCTCGCCATTTCGAGTTTTACTAACCTTCCGGTCAAGAATCTGCTTAGGCACCTCAAGGTAAGACAAGGACTCATCTAGCTCTATGTTCTCTGCCTCTAACACATGTGACAGATCACTCACATACTTCCGCAGCTGAGATACATGAAACACATTATGCACCCTATCCAAAGAAGACGGTAAAGCCAAACGGTAAGCAACCTCTCCAACCCGGTCTAAGATGTCATATGGTCCTATGAACTTCTGGCTCAGCTTGCTTTTCTTCCTAAATCTCATGACCCCACGCATAGGAGACACTTTCAGAAGAACCTTGTCCCCAACCTGAAACTCTATATCCCGGCGATGTAGATCTACATAACTCTTTTGCCTATCCTGAGCTGCTCTCATCCTTTCCCTGATCATCTTAATCTGCTCAACCATCTCTGGTCCCAAAACCACTGCCTCAGCACTGTTGTCCTAATAAATCGGACTCCTACATCTCCTCCTATATAAAGCCTCAAATGGCGCCATGCCAATACTAGTGTGATAGCTGTTGTTGTAGGAAAACTCGATTAAATCTAACCTTTGTTCCCAACTACCACCAAAATCCATCACACAAACTCGTAACATATCCTCAAGTGTCTTGATTATTCTCTCTGTCTGACCATCTGTTGCAGGATGAAAAGCTGTACTCATCTTCAAAGTCATTCCCAAAGACTCCTGCAACTCTTTCCAAAACCTTGAGATAAACCTCGAACCTCTGTCAGATACTATGTCTTTAGGCACCCCATGTAACCTTAGCACATTCTTCCGATAAGCCATAGCTAATTGTGCCTTAGTCCATGTATCTTTCATTGGCACAAAATGAGCTGACTTGGTCAGTCAATCCACTATAACCCATATCATGTTGTTACCCTGCTGGCTCTTGGGCAAACCACGATAAAATCCATGGAAATGGATTCCCACTTCCACTCAGGTACCTCTAAAGACTGAATCTTACCTTGTGGTCGTCGCTGCTCCCCTTTAACTCTCTAACATGTCAAACAACGGGCCACAAACTCAACTGTTTCTTTCTTCATCCCAGGCCACCGAAAAGTCTTCTTTAAATCCTTGTACAGCTTGTCACCACCTGACTGTACCGAATATGGTGTACAATGTGCCTCAGTCATGATTGTCTTTTTTAGCTCCTTATCATTAAGGACACACCACCTCCCATCAAACCTCAAACTACCGTATGTATGAATAGAGAATCTAGACATTGTCCCTTTCTCTACTCCATATCTCCACTCCACCATCTTGGGATCTAACACCTGTTTACCTCGAATAACATCATATAGATCAGGCTGCACTGTCAAATCTCCCATGGCATCCCCTTTCTGGATCATATGTATCCCAAACTTCCCAACCTCATCAAGGATATAGCTGTGCACAAAGAATGTACACTCTTCCTGCTCAAAGCATCTGCAACTACATTGGCTTTCCCTTCATGGTAGATAATATCCATTTCATAATCGCCAATCAACTCCATCCACCTCCTCTGTCTCATGTTCAACTCCTTTTGAGTGAAGATGTACTTGAGACTCTTGTGATCAGAAAATACCTTAAAGGTTGCCCCATAAAGGTAATGTCTCCAAATCTTGAGAACAAACACAACTGCACCCAACTCCAGATCGTGTGTAGGATAATTCTCCTCATAAGGCTTCAATTGCCTAGAAGCATAAGCAATCACTTTACCGTTCTGCATCAACACACATCCCAACCCGTTCTTTGAGGCATATGTATTAACCTCAAAGTTCTCACTCCCTTCAGGCAATGCTAAGATTGGAGCTGTGGTCAAACGCTCCTTTAATGTCTGGAATGCGGTCTCACAACTTTCATCCCAACAAAACCTGTTCTCCTTCCTCATCAAAGCTGTCATAGGTCTAGCAATCTTAGATAAATCTTTCACGAACCGTCTGTAATATCCTGCTAAACCCAAGAAACTCCTGATCTCATCTACATTCTTTGGTGCTTCCCACTTGGTAACTGCCTCAATCTTTGCAGGATCCACAGCTACCCCTTCCTTTGAAATCACATGCCCCAGAAAGGCAACTTTCTCTAACCAGAACTCACACTTGGACAACTTGGCATACAACTCATGCTCCCTCAAGATCTGCAACACAATCCTGAGATGCTCCTCATGTTCCTCCTTAGTCTAACCAGACTAAGATGTCAGACTAAGATGTCATCGATGAAAACCACTACAAACTTGTCCAAAAACTAACTAAAGACTCTGTTCATCAAATCCATAAACACAGCCGGCGCATTAGATAACCCAAAAGGCAACACCACATACTCATAATGGCCATACCTCGACGTGAAAGCTGTCATTGGTATGTCCTCCTCTCGAATCTTCACCTGATGGTACCCCGACCTCAAATCAATCTTGGAAAAGACTGATGTACCACTCAACTGATCAAACATGTCAGCTATCCTTGGCAAAGGATACTTGTTCTTCACCGTCACTCGGTTCAACTCCCTATATTCTATGCACAACCTCAGGCTCCCATCTTTCTTCTTCACAAAAAGAACTGGTGCTCCCCACGGTGATACACTAGGTCTAATGTATCACCTCTCTATCAGATCATCTAGCTGCTTCCTGAGCTCCTCAAACTCCTTAGGACGCATCCGGTACGGTGCCTTAGAGATTGGCACTGTTCCCGGTTTCAGCTCAACATTGAAATCTATCTCCCTCTTCGGTGGCAACCCCGGAATCTTCTTTGGGAAGACATCTTAAAACTCCCCCACAACTAGTATCTGATCAACTATCGACTCTCCATCCTGTCATCTCTCACATGGCACAAGATCATCGGGCACCCCTTCCTCAGATAGGACATCAAGGTCACTGCTGTAATCAACTTAACTTTGGGTTTGACAACAAACCCACGATAAGACACACTAATGCCCTTATGACCTCTCAGAGACACTTTCTTTTGATGACAGTCTATTTTAGCTTTGTACTATCTTAACCAATCCATCCCGACTATCATCTCAAAACCGTCTAAAGGAAACTCTAGCAAGTCTACAGGTAGATCAACTTGCCCAACTATCATGGATATATCTTTATACAACCTCCCACACGATACAGACTCACCCGAAGGTATACAAACTTCCTCTCTTACAAACTCATACTCTCTCAGACCCAACTATTTAAAATGACTCGAAGATACAAACGACTGTGATGCCCCTGAATCAAACAAAACAAAGGTATAAACACCAGTATCAAGAAAAATACCAGTGATAACATGAGCGTCGTCCTCAGCCGCTTTCTTTTCCATCAGGAACAGCTTGCCACTGGTCTTCTGCCCACCTCCCTGGACAGTACTAGCTGAAGTAGCCGGTTTAGCACCCGACCCCTGGTTGTTGTTGGTGTTCGTATCAGGTTTCTGATAAGAGTTACCGCCATTGCGGTTGCCCCCACCGTTGTTGCTCAGACCTCTCCTGTTGTTCCATGACCCAGCTGGTCTGTTGCTCGCATAACTCTGTGCAGGACCCTGAGAAAAGCTCCCCTGTCCCGGCCTCTGAAAACCTCCACTCACCGCATTGGTGCACTCATGTCTCTTGTGGCCCATACCGCCACAGTTGTAGCAGGTCATACCCCAGCTACCCCTACTACTACCACGGCCTCTCCCGAAAGAAGCCCTAGCACTAAACCCCGAGCCCGATGAATATGCTCTCGCCTGAGTGTGGTTACCCTTCTTATAGTTGGATTGGCCACCTCCCTCACTCTCAGCCTTTCTTTTCTCAGCACCTCTCTCTCGGGACATCTCCACTAGCCACTCAGCCCTCCCAGCTCTCTCATAAGCTTCTTTAACATCCGTAAGGACTCCCACAGGTAACTTCTCCATGATCTCGGGGGTCAACCCCTTCTCAAACCTCAGAGCTAGGTTCTCATCACTCAATCCCATATCCTCATCATACATAACCTTCTCATTAAACTGTCGGTATTACTCAGCCACCGTCATATCAGCTGTCATCTTAAACCCATCGAACTCCTCTCTCAGCTTACTCCTCACATGTTCCGGCACGAACTCTCGCCTCATAGACTTTATAAACTCTTCCCAAGGAATAGCAGGTAACCCCTGCCTCGCATACATATCCCTAGCGTTCACCTTTACCTTGTCCCACCACTCACCTGCTGCCTCCCTCAAGTAAAACGCAGCTTGTTCCACTTTCATCTTCTCCGGGCAGTGCACCAAATCCAGGATGTTCTTCATCTCTTTGTGCCAATTATCCAGAAGAATTGGCTCCCCGCTCCCCTTCTACTATTTTGGGTTAAACCTCGCTATGTAGAGACTAATCTTTGAATGATCAACATCCTTATCCTTCCCCACTCTCTTTAAAGCTTCCGTAAGAGCATCTTGGTGCTCCAACATCTTAACTATGTCATCGATGGTCATGCTCTCAGCTTTAGCATAAAGGGCGTTTCTCTTTGGCGGCATCTTGTAACAATATAAGAAAAGGTAGATATAACACGCATACTATAACCCAAAATACGTATATCACCTGCACAGACCCCACTCGATCGAGTACCAGAACTCACTCGATCAAGTTGAGGCCACTCGATCGAGTGCCCAACCTACTCGATCGAGTACCTCGACTCCAGAACCTAATCAGACTCCTGCCCAAAAACATACTCGACCGAGCTGACAAGACACTCGATCGAGCGCCCCCTACTCGATCGAGTGCCCCTATGTACTCGATCGAGTACCCAAAAACACGGTTCTGTCCAGAAAACATCAAACTACCTACTCAAACGAGTCACACCCACTCGATCGAGTGCCTCATCCACTCGATCGAGTGCCCCCCACTCGATCGAGTCATGCAGACACGTATAAACTACCCGTATGTTCATCTCACTTTCACAACATAATATACAAGTTTTATAAGTTTAACAAAATAAACATAACTACGCATGCAATTACGTGCAACTCCTTATATAATCATTAAAACGATCTATTCATGTTATCAAAATGCCACATTATAAACAGGCAACATACTTTTCATTCAATTCAACATGCAAACACGTCTCCTTCAACTTTTATCCATACTTCCAATCCTCCACATCCAACATCCAACAGTTCACAACACATGCTATTAGGTACACATACAGAACAAAAGACAACACTTATGACCCTGACACGTACCCCCATGTGACCGGTTCAAAATTGCAGGGCGAGTTCGCGACTTTAGGACGTCTCCCAAGCCTTTGCATTAGCTCTTACAACTTTTACCCCGGGTTCATTTTAATTGACTCCCTATGTTCATTAGATTCATTGGTTACAGGTTTCAGGATCGTCGCTCTGATACCACTTTGTGACACCCCCATACTCCAAGTGCCTTACCAGAACCACTTAAGTATAAGAACGTCACTATCTCAGTTTCCCGAGGCAATGATAATCAAAAGAGAATAACGAAACATAATTTAAATAGTAATAAAGTTTAAGTGATTACAATTCCAAATCCAAACTGACAAAAATACGATACATGTTCTCTTAAACCAAATGTCCAAACAACTAAAAATATGACAGCGGAAGACCCTAATCAGCTCGTGGTGACACATCCCAGCTAGCCCAAATGCCTCTAATCAAACCTGCTCAACAACTGCTCACCATCCCCGAATGGATCACCACAGTTTTTAAAACAAATAAACGGGGTCAGTACTATTTACACAAAAATAAGATACAATACAACAATTACCAAACAGCACAATCGTCATGTCAAACCCCGGTCTCCATAAAAAATCTCCACGTAACTGACTACACACTAAAATGTGTAGCCCTGCCAGAGTACCCATCGCAACAGATACTCCACACTGCCAGTGGGGGACTGCAGCCGTACCCACCAAATCCCCGCTCATCTCCATCGAGCGATAAACCCAAGTCCATTAATGTGCACATTCCTTTTGTGGCGGATTCCACAGAAGGCGAATCATGAGCGTGAAGCCACTCCCGCAAGTGACTCCACTCAGCCAGGGACACGCCCCGAAGAACATAGACAGATAAACAGCAATCACAATACAACCTCAACAACCGTCTAAAACAATTAACAATACTAACTATAGCACAATTCACCACACATATCATGTAACTAATACTGAGTAGGGAAAACCCTACCTGAAATGCAATCACAAACAGCAAACGATCTAGCAGC
The DNA here is from genome assembly GCF_048544455.1 of Silene latifolia. NCBI lineage: Eukaryota > Viridiplantae > Streptophyta > Magnoliopsida > Caryophyllales > Caryophyllaceae > Silene > Silene latifolia. Next base: position 98,329,051 of record NC_133527.1, read on the forward strand.
TGTCTCAAAAACGCTCTTCTACGAATTCTCCTCCTATTCACATAATCATATAATTAGCAACAATCGCAATTAACCATCAAAACCCCCAATCCCCCAAATTAAGGTTTAAACAGAGTTCATTAAATGCTATAAAATTGGTATGTAGATCTTACCCTCGACGCAAGGATCACAAGGACACAAAGAATGATGAAATCCGACCTTTCAAGCTCCGGGATTTGCCAATAACACGGATGATGCGTATAATGTAGTCTCAATCTCCTTTTTAAGATTATTAGGTTTGTAAAAGTGTTTAATAAAGATGACGATATGAATTATATACTAATCTGTGTTGTTAACAAAACCCATCAAAATAATACCCATTAACCGACCTACTCGATCGAGTAACTAACGTACTCGATCGAGTGCCACTTACTCGATCGAGTACCAAGGCTACTCGATCGAGTACCGTACAGGCAGAACACTATTTCTAAAACCAAAACACCCTTACTCGACAGAGTAAGGCCCACTCGATCGAGTACCCAGAGACTCATAAAACCGTAGTATTACAATGATGCTTTATCTAGTTTCAACTCCGCAAAAGTTCGAAGCAAGAATAGGATTTCGATACTTGTCTTACCGCCGCCCTGTGGATTTGATACTTGTCTTACCACTAGCTATTTTGTTAGTACTGAGATAGGATTTCTTTGATTAAGGTGATACGATTGTTTTTTAATTCACCAAGACACGACATAAAATAAAAGAAAAACATGTTTTTGTATTTTGGATTTTTTAATTGCTTTTTGATATAAATGCACAAAATAATAAAGTAAATCACACAACATAAATAAAGACTCCTCCCCCAAACCTAAATGTCATAGTGTCCTCATTATGACGCCTACGACATAGCTATCACACAAAAATTTCCAGCAACCTAAAGGACACATCTAACAAAAGGAATAGGAAAGAAATAGAGATAATAAAATAAAAGTATATACAAGGGAAGAGAATATCGGGTAAGAGCATAGGAGTTCCCCCAAACCAGGTGCAAAAATAGGGGAGAAAGACCAACCGTGCAATCACGTACAAGCCAGCCAGGTTTTATACCCAAAAAGCAAGGGTACTCGATCGATCCCAGCTGCACTCGATCGAGTACCTATCCAACGGACCGTTTTCTACATTTAAAAACATATGCCATGCAAGGCATAATGAATACAACTTAAAGAACACAATAGTAAATCAAAAAGTAGTGCATGTGCTACACACAGACATAAGCAACACCAATAAATAGTCCAAGCAAAGAATGTAAGCAATGAATAAAGTTCTAGCTCATCAAACTCAAAATCTAATATAAAGTATGAGCAAGTATGTTCATCGCTCGTCAAATCTTATTCTTTAGGGAGGATATGGGGCTCTTCATTCATCATAGGAGCTTCATCAAAGACTTTGACAGGCCCGTCTCTAAAAATCCCGGCCTCCAAGGCATCCAGCTCAGCTTCTATGTCAACATCATCATCAAAGCTGTAAACTGGCTCGGGATGAGGCTCATCTCCATAAATCAACTTCTCTATCTCATCCACCTCCTTGCTCCATGGTCCTGACGCAGCAGTAGGGGCGTCGGACTGATTCCTGTCAAAACACAAAGTAAAGGAATCATGAATAGGTGGATCAAAAACATTAAGCATATAACATGGCGCTATTGAGTGGGGACGCTTTAAAGCATTATCAAGAACAAATTTAATAATGACATCCCCAACTCTTAGTGTCAAACTGCCATCCCTAACATCTATGAGTGCTCCTGTAGTGTGAAGAAATGGTTTCCTAGAATAATAAGGACTTGAGAGTCCTCAGCCATATCCATAACAATAAAGTCAACTGGAATGAAATACTTTCCTCTTTTTTTCATCTTTTTGCTTATCCCGTGTTTGATCCATGTAAAATTCTTTCTCATCATCACTCAACTCGAGATTACCCAATCCCTTAGAATGGATATAAGGGATGTCCCACATCCAGACTTTGATAAGTGGTACCACTCCTCAAACAAATAGCATTAACTTGCTCATGTGCTTGTTTACCTTGAGGAGGGAGATTTTCGGACTGTTTTGATGGATTTTGAACCGCCAACTGAGCAACCTAAGTGTCTAGCATCTTATTATGGGCAATAAGTTTAGAAATTTGAGCCATTTGCTTTTGTTGAATCATCAAACTTTGTTGCAATAGAGCCTTCATCTCTGCCATCTCATTACTTGGAGCTTGAGGAGGAGGTTGCATTTGTTGAAAGCCTCCTTGATTTTGCCGAACAAAATTTCCTTGTGGTTGATTACCACGATTTTGTGGAATAATATAAGCATTCTTTTATGGGGCTTGAGGAAATACATTCTGACTCCTTTCAGGGAAGAAGTTAGAATAGGGAGTACCTTGCTTGCAAGACTAGAAAGCATGGACTTGTTCAATGGTACGCATACACTTGGCCGTAGTGTGACCATATATCCCACATCTCTCACATTACACCTCTTGTTGAACCATATGAACCATTTCTTGCTTATTACCCAAAGACTGAGATGTCTTTAATTCAGCTATTTGAGTCGTTAAGGCCTCCAGCTATGCCGCAATAACGCTGTCTGAACCACTTCCTCTCTTACTACCTTTGGGGTTACCATACTCAGCAGTGTGAGTAGCTATCTGATTAATTAACTTCCAAGTATTACCGTCATTAGTATTATCCTGGAATCTCCCATTGGAAGTGGATCAAGCAAAGCTCTGTGATCGTCATACAACCCGTTGTAAAACTTGTTGCAAAGGAACCAAATCTGGAAGCCATGATGAGGGGCGGATCGAACTACCCTTTTGAAATGAACCCAGGCCTGAGCAAGGTGTAGATACCTCCTTTCTACACCTCCCGCCAACCACCCAGTGAAGGTTGGGCTGCATGTTTGGTGCGCGGAAGGATTTATGACACTTTGTAAGTTTATCTGCTCAAACACCTGTGTCTACCCCTTGGTCGTCATCTACGCGCCAATACGGTCGTTTTGACAGTAATTAGAGTTCATTTGGAGCCCGGGTCAAAAAACCGCTTCATTTTCTAAAGAAACCGCTTAAAATGCCGAGTTGGAATGCTCTAGAATATTCCGGATATTTGTTCCATATATTAAATTTATATCTTTTGGTAAAATATATCCCGTATATCATATTTTATGGATTAAGGAATTATAGATCTACCGCAATTCCATAATAGAAACGCGGAAATCTTTCTTCCGCAGGAGGAAACCTCTGGGAAATGACGCAGCAGATGCTGCGCCTCTTGGAAGGATCGCAGCAGCTGCTGCGCCTCTTTTCCAGCTTGTTTTCGCTGTTTATAAAATTTTTTCGTGATTTCTTTCCAAAGTTTGAGTCATTCCAAAACTCTTCACATATTTTAGTATAAATAGAGACCTTCGGTCTCCATATTTTTCACGCGAGTGTCCGCCCTTCTCTTCTCTCTTTGCATTCTAAACCATGCTCTAAGCTTTCGACGCCTACGTGCTTGGTCAATGGACCACGTAAGCTCAGATCATTCTGAGTTCCAGTCACGTTGCATGACCGACCAATTTGACCACTACACATCAATCAATCAATTAATCTAAATCCTCCTACGAGGGCACTTTCTACATACATTCGAGTCGAGCAATCACTAACGTTAACTTAGTTAATCTCGTTTCGTCAAACATGTAAGTCTGAGGGTGTAAATCCCATCTTTTTTATTGTATTTTATTTTATTGTATCAATTAATGTAATATTCACGTTAGTAATACATTTAAAACCGACTTTAAAAACCCTTATTCAAAACTGTTTTTACGAAACAGCAGTTACCAGACGTCGAGAAGAAACACAGTAGCAGCTGCGCCTCTTCGAAGGGTCGCAGCACCTGCTGCGCCTCTTCCAGAGGCTGCCGCTGCTCCTGCTCTTCTTCTTCTTCCTCGGGTCTCTGTAGTTTTGTTCCTTTTATTTTATTTTTTTTATTTTCCTCCTATCTTTTGTACATTAAACCATGTTTTAATTATTCCTTTCGATTATCACGTTGTTTCCGACTTAAATCCCTTATAATCAATATTTGCGGGTTTTCGTCATTAAATCAAACCCGGATTTTAGAAGCTCGATTTGCTCATATCATGTTTCTGGAATTCGTCCTTTGTTCATATTTCCATTATTTATTTCCAGTTTACCAAGTTTTTTTAAAGATCGTTTCCGTCTTCGTAAATAAACCTAATTCGTTCTAATTCGTTTATAATTCGTTTTGATTAGTTTTAATTCGTGTTTATTGCTTTCATGACGGTTTGATATGTAATTAATATATTAATTCACTTTCACTTGAGTCAAATATCGATAACCAATCGTAAAGCATGCCAGCATGCCAAAGAACATTAACTACCCGCGGTTCTTGACATGTCTGTCGCGTACCTGTCAAAAATAACCAACTGGCTCTAACTAGTATAGCTAGGGAAGTCAGGTCGAATCCACAGAGAGGTAGGAATTTGTCCGCTAAAACTAGGTTCGTCAAGGTAACCAATTTGGGTGTTTATAAAATGTGATTTCTAAACTAGAGGACAAGGAAAAGAGAAATAAAAAGGAAAGGTTTAACAGATAAAGGGGAATAGCTAAGACAAACGGTTCACCATAATTATCCGGTCGAGTAATCTAGGTCCCAGTCAATGCAAAGACGGTCTAAGGGGTAGCGAACGTCACCTTTCGGTCCTTAATTCACCCTAAAATGTAAACAGTTTAACTTTCGCCCTCGCTGCAATATTCTATTGTTCGCTACTAGTCTGCCTCTTCCAACCTTTCGGTCTAGGTTAAGGTCCACCAAGAATAAGGGTCTAATTGCGTTGACTCAATTAGGCAATTACAATTAATTGCAGCATTTAAACAACAAAGACGGTACTGATATTAACCTAGTAAATCGATTACTCTCCCTTCAAATCATGGGTCCCCTATAGTCTTAGCATAGGAAATTAGCTACTCATAATCGTCGGATTAATAATTACAATAATCAATAATTGAAACTAAGCATGATGACAAACTATAAAGAGATGATTGAACTATTATAAAGTAAAGAGGGAAAAGGAATTAAAAGCAATAAATACGATTAAGAAATAAATAGATTGATAATACCGAATCCGAGTAGCAAAGTAGAGAATAAAAATCCAAAGAATAGTGACGAAAATAAAGTGGAAAATGTACGTAGTGAAGGAGATCGGAGTAACGTCTGTTCTCCTCGGTCTTATACTTTGCAAAATCGTCTTAAACCTAATCTATGGACTGATTACAAAAGCCCATAAAAGATTAGGCGGAAATAAACCAAAAACACACGAAATCCCCTCGATCGAAAGCGAGAGATTACTCGATCGAACTCTAAGTCACTCGATCGAGCTAGAACTACCTCTCGATCGAGCACTCGCTTGCTTTGAACCTCCTCGATCGACTCCTTAAACTGGTCGATCGACCAATCTTGAGTGTATAAAGCATTCGATCGAGCGAAGAAACCACTCGATCGAGCTATATAGGCGCATCAGGACTTGAATTTCTTCCTTAACTCAGCTCGTACGTCCTCCAAGTGTAAGATTCCTAAACTCCGGCTCCTTATTTCCCATGAATGCATACAATTGGGACAATTAAGGCTCAATTTAGCTCCTCCTCGGTCAATTCCTGCAAATTACAATAAACGGACCAAAGTAGAATATTCGGGGGTATTTGTAGCCAGATGCTACATAAAAAGCACAGAAATGCGTGTAAAAATGAGATGAAAACCTTATATAAAAGACACGCATCAAATCTCCCCAAACCAAACCTTTGCTTGTCCCCAAGCAAATATGAATGCAATTAAGGGTGAACAATAGAACGGGACCAACGCATCAGCTACAAATCATCCACTAGAACCAATTTAATGCAACAAAATGACAAGTGGCAACTGAAAAGTGCAAACGAGTTAAATTAATGTTTCATGCTCTGAACCGTCAACCTTGCAGGATTCAAAGATGTCGGACTCTCACGGGTCGCTCGTCACTCTAAATCAGGTACAAGGTGAGTATATGTGAAAGATAGGAAGAAGCAAGACACTCACCTAACTCGACCTATAAGAACATGCATGCAGTTAACATGAATGAAGTCTCTACAACCGTACATATGCATTCCAACCATACTAATGACCAAGACACGTGCCGAGGACTTACATTTGGGTTATTGAGGTAATGGGTAAGAAGGGGCTAAAATGAATTTGGATATGTGGAGTTAATAGCTAGGCTAGCAACAACGGATCCAAATATAAACTGCATCCCAACTTCGTACTCATAACAGCAAGATGAAACGGTGCAAAATTATGCACTAAACTCACAAAACCGAAAGTCGTCAACTCCCCATAAGATATAAATAAGGCATGGGAGTGTGAAACATTGTGCAATTCTCATTCTTTTTCATTACTTTGTTTTTTTCGCTTTCTTTTTTTTTCTTTCTTTTTCGCATTATTTTTTTTTTATTTTTTTTTTCGTTCCATTTTTTTCAACAATTCAACACATTTTTTTTCTTTTCCTTCAATTCTTCCACCATCTCCTGAAATCAAGGTACAATAACCATGTTGCAATAAAACATTCCCAAGAACTACTCGTTACTAGCTCAGCTAGGGTAGGAAGTATTATAGAAAGTAGTTGATAGGACAAAAAGGCAATTTGGCTATGTGAGGCTCACGGGTAGAATGAAATAAGGGGGACCGCCTCTCCTAACACGTGTCACCATCCACAGACCGAATGCATACAGGTATTAAGAAGACTGGACTCATGCTTATGCAAATTGGTGTTACATGTCTTAAAGAGAGTACTACTCACATCCTAAATGAAACCGGTCATGAATGTCACCGGTTTAATAAGCTCTAACCTCAGAATGTATTGTAGCTTGCCGACATAAAGAATCAAGTCTATTCATTCAGATAAGAGAGAAGCAAAACTCGTAGATTATGCACATAATCATGCCAGGTAAATGTCAAGAATATGCCAGGCTCAAGTAAAGATTCAAAGTAGCGTCAATGGTCAAACGTTCCGACTCAATTTAAACATGAAAATTTTGAAATTTTTTTGAATTTTATGATTTTTATATGAATTTTTTGAATTAATTAAAACAACAATGCATGCGGAAATAAATAAACATGCAAGCAAAAATGCAAGAAACATGCAGACACAGATATGGATGCATACCTCCCCAAACCAAACCGTACAATCCCTCATTGTACCAAAAATATGGAAAGAAATGCAAACTGAAAAGAAGGGAGAACTGGAGTCGGAAAACTTACAAAACGTCATATAGCGGGACCTCCCCAAACCGACCATGAACATGGGAGGTCAAAGAAAGTCAAACAGTGGCTTTGTAGACGTAACACAGCAGCTGGAGGTCATAACTACTCGATCGAGCGCCTGGAACAACTCGATCGAGCGAACCAGTGTATTGGAAGGGCTCGATCGGGTGACACCCACTCGATCGAGTAAGCACGGTTAGGGATCTGGTCGATCGAGGACATAATCCCTCGATCGAGTAGCAGCCGCATCAGAAAGTGCTCGATCGAACACAAAAATCCTTCGATCGAGTACCTTAACCTGCAAAGGACGCATAAAAGCAAGGAAGGCACAAAAATTGTTCATAAAGCAGCGTCTAATGTTTAACGTAAAGCTAAAGAAAAACAAATAGTTCAACAAAAAGTACAAATAAAAACTGTCCGGGCTGCCTCCCGGAGAGCGCTGGTTTAAGAGGTCCCGCACGACCTTTCTGGTATCAAGTAACTGGCGCGTCGAGCTCGTCGAAGTGCAAGACTTCAACGCGGTTGTCCGCTTCACTTGCCTCATGGTAATGCTTCACATATTGGCCATTCACCTTGAATCTATGACCCTCGGAATCTTCAAGCTCCACGGATCCAAATTTGGTAACAAACACACCGTGTATGGACCACTCCATCCGGACTTGACTTGCTAGGAAATAGTCTCAAACGGGCATTGAACAAAGAACACCTTCGCCCCCACATGAAACTCCCGAGGTAAGATTCTCTTGTCATGCCATCTCTTCGTCTTTTCCTTGTAAATGCGCGAGTTATCATAGGCATTAAGCCTAAACTCTTCCAATTCATCTAGCTGCAAAAGACGATTCGACCACACGGTTTAGGATCATAATTAAGCTCACGAATTGCCCACCAGGCCTTGCATTCCAGCTCAACAGGTAAGTGACACGATTTCCCATAAACAAACCTATAAGGTGATGCACCAATTGGTGTCTTAAAGGCAGTTCTATAGGCCCATAATGTGTCATCTAGCTTAAGACTCCAATCTTTCCGTGATTTAGAAACTACTTTAGACAAGATCTCTTTCACTCACGATTAGAGACCTCTACGACCACTAGTCCGGGGATGATACCCCAAACCACGCCGGTGTTGGACACCAACTCTAGACAGTATGGAAGTGAGTTTCTTTTCCTTAAAATGCATCCCCCATCACTAATGACGACCCTAGGGACACCAAAACAGGGGAATATGATCTTTTTGAACATTTTTATCACGGTCTTACCATCACAATGGGGTGAAGCAATTGCCTCAACCCATTTTGACACATAGTCTACAGACTACTAAGATGTACCTGTTACCTTTACCGGACGGAACGGTCCTTGGAAATCAATGCCCCAGACATCGAAAACCTCAACCTCTAGGATGCCGTTTTGTGGCATCTCATGTCTCTTCGAAATATTCCCCGATCGTTGGCATGCATCACAAGTGAAACAAAAGACTTGGCGTCGGAAATAAAGAGGGCCAAGAAAAACCAGATCGAAGTACCTTAGCCACGGTGCGCGATTGACCGTGGTGACCACCATATGAAGAGGAGTGACAGCCTTCCAGGACTATTTTGGTCTCCCACTGCGGAATACACCGTCTCGTAGAGACCGTCTCGCACATTCCTTAAACAAGTAAGGGTCATCCCGGAAATACGCTAGCGTTATACGAAAACGCTTCTTTTGGCTGATGAGAAAGGTCGGGCGGCGACTTCCACCACGACAACGAAGTTAGCTATATCTGCATACCAAGGTTCCTGGTCAACAATAGACGATATAACAGCAATTAAAGAATCGTCGGGGAAAGAATCATCAATGGGTAGAGAATCTTCCCCTTCTTGTCGCATCGCCGCGACAAGTGATCGCCTACAACGTTTTCGCTCCTTTCTTATCCTTAATCTGCAAATCAAACTCCTGAAGAAGGAGTATCCATCTCAATAGCCGCGGTTTAGCCTCCTTCTTAGCAAGGAGATGCCTCAAAGCTGCATGGTCGGTAAAGACAAGTGACTTCGACCCAACTAAATAAGTACGAAACTTTTCTAAGGCATAAACTACAAACTAACGCTCTCCTTCTCGATGGTAGTGTACTTCACTTGAGCCTCATCCAGAGTTCGGCTCGCATAGTAAATAGCATTCAAGGCTTTGTCTTTCCTCTGGCCAAGCACCGCTCCTAGTGCATAGTCACTCGCGTCACACATGATCTCAAACGGCAAGTCCCAGTTGGGAGGCTGTATGATCGGCGCGGAGACTAAGGCCTGCTTTAACCTGTTAAAAGCAGAAAGACAAGCGTCAGTAAACACAAAAGGGGCATCCTTAAGCAACAGCTGTGTAAGTGGTTTAGCAATTTTGGAGAAATCCTTGATAAACCGGCGATAAAAGCCAGCGTGACCAAGGAAGCTCCTCACCCCCTTAACATTAACAGGAGGTGGTAATTGCTGAATCACTTGCACCTTTGCTTTGTCAACTTCTATTCCCCTATCAGAAACCAAGTGCCCTAAGACAACTCCCTCGTTGACCATAAAGTGGCACTTCTCCCAATTCAGCACAAGGTTAACCTCAATACAAATACTGCAACACTTTCTCAAGGTTAGACAGACAGTTAGAAAAATCACTTCCATATACACTAAAGTCATCCATAAAAACTTCCATGATAGACTCAATATACTCTGAAAATATCCCCATCATACACCTTTGGAAGGTGGCAGGGGCATTGTACAAACCAAAAGGCATTCTGCGATACGCAAAAACGCCCTTAGGACAGGTAAATGTAGTCTTGGCCTGATCGTCTGGGTGGATAGGGATCTGAAAGAACCCTGAATACCCATCTAAATAGCAAAAAAATTTATGAGAAGCTAACCTTTCTACCATTTGATCAATAAAAGGAAGGGGAAAGTGATCTTTCTTGGTGGCGGCATTCACTATCTCGTAGTCTATGCACATCCGCCAACCAATTACTACTCGGGTAGGTATTAATTCATTCTTCTCATTCTTAACTACGATTTGTCCCTCCTTTCTTCGGGACTACCCGTCTTTGATCGGGCTTACCCATCTAGAATTACCTACAGAATAAATAATACCGCATCCAAAGCAGCTTCATTACCTCGGCCATCACAACATCCTCGCATCTTCCGGTTCACCCGACGACCACCCTGTCTGCAAGGTTTGTGATCCTCCTCCAGCTCTATCATGTGCATACAAATATCGGGACTAATCCCCGTGATATCATCCAGTGAATAGCCCATTGCTTTCCTGTTTTTCTTAAGTACAATAACAAAGAAGTCACCGATCATCACTAAGCTTGGCACTAACAATGACTGGATATCTTTCTCAGTATCGTCTAGAAAGGCATATTTAAGATGAGATGGGAGAGGCTTACGTTCCGGTACTTTTACCTCAATGGAGCAAAGAGTGCTGATCATTTGTTCCACCTGCTCTCCCTCATGCTCATCTAAATCATCAACAAGCAAATCCAATGCGATCATCGTCCTCTCGGGCTATCTCGCACACTCATCAAAAAGCATAAGAGCTTCCAGTGGGTCCTTCATAAAAGAACCCGACCAGAAGTCATAAATAGACTCATCAATGATATCGACCGAATAACAAGTGTCCTCTATCATTGGGTGGGCTAAAATCTTGGGCAAATCGAATGTGATAGCGTCATCCCCTATCGCAAGAGTCGGGCGCCCTTGTCGACATCAATAACGGCCCTAGTTTGTACAAAGGAACGTCTTCCTAAAATAATTTGGGTCCTAGGGTGTCTTGACTATATCCAAAACAATGAAATCTACTGGGATGTATAGCTTGCCTATTTTCACAGGCACATCCTCCAAGACACCTAAAGGTCTCCTAACGATCTATCACCATCGTAGGGTAATGTTAGTCACCTTGAAGTGACTCATCTTCAATTTCTTGCGACAGGGAAGGGGCATGACGCCGACACGGCACCTAAATCGCAAAGGGCCTTATCAATAACCATATTACCTATGACACAAGTAATAGAAAAGCTGCCCGGTCTTTCATTTTTGGAGGGGCCTTATTTAACAAAGAGTTACTAGACTCTTCCATAAATGAAATCGTCTCAAATTCACTCAAATTTCTCTTACGCGTCACAATATCTTTCATAAACTTAGCGTAAGTGGGTACCTGAGTAATAAGTTCAGAGAAAGGAACAGTTACCTGGAGGTTCTTCACGATGTCCACGAACTTACCGTACTGCTGCTCAATCCTTGCGTCCTTCAGACGACTTGGGAAGGGTACCCTGGTAGCGATGAGCGGTCCTGCGACCTTTTCTTTACCCTTATCAAAGCGTGACGTCTCCACAGCAGGGGGAGATGACACGGTGGCGGTGTTAGATAATAAATTAGGATTCCCGCCACTTACAGCACTGGGTCGAATCCTTTTACTGGTCGATCGACCAGTTTCTTCTTCAATTTCACTCGATCGACCTGTCTTGACACTCGATCGAGTGCTTTCTTCAGCATAGTTACTCGATCGACCAACTTGAAGTTCTGTACTTCTCGATCGACCGCCATTGTCACTCGATCGAGTAACTGGATGATTAGAACCGCTCGATCGAGTAGATGAGTTGCTCGATCGAGTGGTTACTGCACACGCAACAAGTATTTCCTGCAAAAACTCGTCTAGATCATCGTCTGAGTTATCGTTAGCTGCCAAAACCTCGTCTTCTTCATGAGGAGGGTCACTTTGAAAATTCATCGCACTGACGGGATCGCAAATTGGAGGAGTCTTGGCTTGGTCTGTCGCGAGTGTTAACTGCGCGACTTGTTCTTTCAACTCCAATATAACAGCATCAGATTGCTGTGACATACTCAATATGATAGATTTCAATTCGGCAATTGCTTCTCTTGAAGAAGGAGAGACCGGCTGTGGTATTGGCGTAGAAGGGGTAGAAACGCTCTTTATCTCGTCATATAGCTGGGAGAAAGGAACTCCCTGCTTGAACTTCTTATATGCAAGGGCACGCTCTACACCTGCCGTGCATTCGTAAAGGTCATGCCCTTCCTCGCCGCATCTACCACATGGCTCTGTATGCTCTGTAATCGTAGGCATCTTGGCAAATAGACTACTAACCTGCAAAACTAATCAACGCTTCGCAAAGAAAATGAGATCAGCCTCAAGGAATGAATTCCTTGAGACGAGAGACAAACTTAATTGAAGCAACAAATATGCGCCACCTCCCCGGCAACGGCGCCAAAATTTGACACGTCTGTCGCGTACCTGTCAAAAATAACCAACTGGCTCTAACTAGTATAGCTAGGGAAGTCGGGTCGAATCCACAGAGAGGTAGGAATTTGTCCGCTAAAACTAGGTTCGTCAAGGTAACCAATTTGGGTGTTTATAAAATGTGATTTCTAAACTAGAGGACAAGGAAAAGAGAAATAAAAAGGAAAGGTTTAACAGATAATGGGGAATAGCTAAGACAAACGGTTCACCATAATTATCCGGTCGAGTAATCTAGGTCCCAGTCAATGCGGACGGTCTAAGGGGTAGCGAACGTCACCTTTCGGTCCTTAATTCACCCTAAAATGTAAACAGTTTAACTTTCGCCCTCGCTGCAATATTCTATTGTTCGCTACTAGTCTGCCTCTTCCAACCTTTCGGTCTAGGTTAAGGTCCACCAAGAATAAGGGTCTAATTGCGTCGACTCAATTAGGCAATTACAATTAATTGCGACATTTAAACAACAAAGACGGTGCGATATTAACCTAGTAAATCGATTACTCTCCCTTCAAATCATGGGTCCCCTATAGTCTTAGCATAGGAAATTAGCTACTCATAATCGTCGGATTAATAATTACAATAACTGAATAATTGAAACTAAGCATGATGACAAACTATAAAGAGATGATTGAACTATTATAAAGTAAAGAGGGAAAAGGAATTAAAAGCAATAAATACGATTAAGAAATAAATAGATTGATAATACCGAATCCGAGTAGCAAAGTAGAGAATAAAAATCCAAAGAATAGTGACAGAAGTAACAGTGGAAATGTACGTAGTGAAGGAGATCGGAGTAACGTCCTGTTCTCCTCAGTCTTATACTGCAAAACTGTCTTAAACCTAATCTATGGACTGATTACAAAAGCCCATAAAATATTAGGCGTAAATAAACCAAAAACACACGAAATCCCCTCGATCGAGCAGAGAGATTACTCGATCGAACTCTAAGTCACTCGATCGAGCTAGAACTACCTCTCGATCGAGCACTACTTGCTGAACCTCCTCGATCGACTCCTTAAACTGGTCGATCGACCAATCTTGAGTGTATAAAGCATTCGATTGAGCAGTAAACCACTCGATCGAGCTATATAGGCGCATCAGGACTTGAATTTCTTCCTTAACTCAGCTCGTACGTCCTCCAAGTGTAAGATTCCTAAACTCCGGCTCCTTATTTCCCATGAATGCATACAATTGGGACAATTAAGGCTCGATTTAGCTCCTCCTCGGTCAATTCCTGCAAATTACAATAAACAGACCAAAGTAGAATATTCGGGGGTATTTGTAGCCAGATGCTACATAAAAAGCACAGAAATGCGTGTAAAAATGAGATGAAAACCTTATATAAAAGACACGCATCAGTTCTGACTTCACAGCCAGAGTTCAACTCAAGAATAGACGCAGAAATAGCTGCGCCTCTTCTAAGGGACGCAGCAGATGCTGCGCCTGTTCTGAGGTGACTTTTGTCCCTGAACTTTCCGTTCTTGCTTTGACGTAGCTTTAATTAGGTATTAATTAACTACTATTCATAATATCACCTTTAGTTTATCATTTTTGTCACTTTTATTTCAAACTTTTATTTTCTTTTCTTCAAATTTCCGTCCTAAGTGTATTTTTGACGTAAATCAGTTAATCATTGTAAATCATTGTAATTCATTGTAATTTTATTTATCGCTATTTATTTATCGTTTATTGTATGATTTATTTTCTTGTATTCACATGTAATTAATTCTAAATCCCAATGCGACATAATTGAGTGCTAATTATTTGTTCACCGACATAGCTTAAGTCACATGCTAGGACTAGAACGTTGGATGTTGCATTTCATGCATATAATCGACGACATATTAAATATGAATAATTTCCCTAATCACTAGTAGAGGCCGCTATCGAGGCGGGCGGATTAGTTGTTCTATTAAAGAGCTTCCTAATACGTACCCTCACCCCTTACTCCAGATCTCTGTGAACATCCATGCTCATTGGCATCCACGAGAGTCATTCTAGACATAGAATGCTAAGGGTAACGAGTTCTTAGTGTTCATGTCACTACTTTGTGTCTTGACATGGCACGAGGTATTCGAACGATTCCAATTTTCCATAAAAATTGGTGGCGACTGCACAAATGCAACGCTTCTCCAAAGCGCCTCCGTGGCCCATGTCCACAGTTTGGCGACTCCGCTGGGGATTATACACATACGTGTTACCCAGGGTGAAACTTGAACAAGGTTAGGGAATAGATTATACGAGACAGTTGTCGGTTTTCATTACCCGACCTTCTTAGGTCGTTTTATTCGGCCTTCCTAGGCTACACCCAACCCATTTGACCAATCGTCCCACCTGGATGGTCCAAATTCTTATCTGGGCCTAAGGATAGATAGCGATTGACGTCAACCATACCGTGGTACATACTCCTATTTGTATCAAGGGCTTTCACTACTCGAGAAAATGGACTAGGGACCGACCTTAGTCATGTTTGGCACGAACCTCTCCACAGACCAGGGTTTGATTGCTTGGTATGGCAACCCACCTTTTAAGCCAAAACCCTTTAAATGCACTCAGCGTACCATTATAATGCCTTTATGTTTGTATCATATACGTGATCACCATTTTGTAAATAAAACCATGACGAAATTTTATAAAATCAAAATCCCTTTTAAAATATAAATACTTTCAAAAGTGGCCTAAAATAGCAAAATGAGTCGAAACTCTGTCCAAATGTCCAGTCAAAACTCGGGCCTCAAAACCCATTTAAAAAAAAAACTCACCTCGACTCAGCACTCCTACAACCACAACTACAGTTGCCTAGGACAAACATTTCAAATTCTGTCATTTTCAAACCTCACTTGACACAGTGGCACACGCCTACTTCAAGAGTCGAGTCTCTTTTGAGTAAGTGTGCTAAAATGGTCGATCATGTTTTGATTCATCATCGATCTCCTATCCTCGTTTTCCAAGATGCCTGGAACTAGTTATGCAAGTGTTAATGGACAACCCCAAATTGGTAATGATCTAATCCTAGCTACGCTCGTCCGTCTCCAAACAAGCTAAGACCAAGCTTATGCTCGCCTCAATGCTATTGAAGGCCGAATTGTTGCTGTAGAAACTAGACTTCCTCCTGTAGAGAATGATGTTCCTGACATAAGCATGCATGATAACCTTTCACCCTTTGTGGGACAACCTAAAGTCAACCCCCCCACTAGGTCCTACTGAATTGAAAAACGACTCCAATACTTGGAGGAACAACTAATGTACCTTAAGGGAGATGACATCTACAGGGAGAATAATCTCAAGTATGAGGCGGTAAATGCTTAACTGCCTACCAACTTCAACATGACTGACATCCCAAAGTTCAAGGGGCATGAAAACTCTTTGAATCACATTCGTGCCTTCAAAGACTATATGTCTATCCATGGCGTCAAACCCGAGATTTTTCTAAGGATCTTTCCCTCATCTCTCAACACTATTCCTAAACAATGGTTCTACTCTTTGGAGCACAAGAAAATTGCAACTGGGGATGATGCTGCAATCGAGTTCTCTAAGCAATACGCGGATAAAGCTGAGATCCAAGTCAATATGCACATTCTAGAGGTTCTTACCCAAAATGAGAAAGAAGGCTTCACCGACTTCCTAAGTAGGTGGAGGAAGACTAGCACACAACTTGTTAAACGCCCAGATGAAGCCACTCTTGTGGAAAAGTTCGTGGATAATTTGAGGCCTATTTACATAAATCATTTGAGGTACCGAAACATAAAGTCTTTCAAAGACTTGACTGAGCTAGGAACAAGAATTGAAGATTACATCCGAAAGGGGCTCTTGTCCAAAACGATAGGTTATGGATATCAGGGTTCAACGAGTCGCTTTTATGGCTCCACTAGCAAGACCGATGAGGTTAACCTGTTAGAGTATGTATCATCAACAATAGTGCGATCACATGATTTAAATATCGTAATCAAATCTCATATTAAGAATATGAAAGGGATGATAAATTAACTAGTCAACTGATCAACATTAATCGGTAACGATTGGCTTGCTAGAGTTTGACGTTACTGTCATAGGACGGTGGTGGTCAGTTGATCCCTTAATGTCACACCTAAAGGATGATGCCCTTATCAGTACAGTTGATTAATTGTATGACGATACAAGTTAATCAATTCCTTAAAATTGAACAATTCAATTTGTGAGAGAGAATGTTTATATCTTATTTTAATAGGATTAAATAAGATTTATTTTAGTAATTGAAATACTTTATTACTAAAATTGATTACTGTTTGTGAAACAATTGAGATAAGAATGAATGATTAATTATAATTACAAGATGTTGTGAATTATAATTATATGACACATTTTATTTATGTGATCAAGAATCACTAGTCAATTTGTTATATGTAATTTAATTAATTTATAAAATGATATTTAATTCATAAATATGCATTAAATTAATTAATAACATGTAACATACTTCATGTGACATATTGTCTGACAAATGACAAATTGACAAAATAAAATGGAGGTCCATTTTACACAAATGACCGAAATATTGGAGGTAGTATGGGTAAGTGGGTGTTTTGTTTAATAGTTAAATAAAACACTATGATTACCTATGATTTAGGTAGTCTTACACCTATTTTACTTGTAAAGAACAAAAAAGTAAAAGACAAGACCATGCATTGGCTTGTAGATACTCCCTCCCACCGGTTTTGTGCATAAGAGAGAAATAGAATTTGTTCTCTCAATTTTTGTAGTATTCATTCATTCAAATGCAAAAACCTTCCTCTCACACATTCTTAGTTCATCTTTCTCTAAAACTTGAGAAATGATGATCCAAATTGTTCAACAATAGTACTAATATTATTAATGTAATATATGAGTATTAGTAATCAATTTTAAGGTAGATTACTAAATAAATATCTAGCAAATATTATTTAGTAGTAATAAGGGTTAAATCTTGGGTGCAATCAAAAGGAGAGCTCTTAATATAGAGTTTTGGAGGATCATCCCAATACTCATCATAGCTCAAGAACAAGTGAAGGTAGGAGACCTTACTTCTGCCCATAAATCCGAAAATAATAATGTAAGGGACATTATTTTTCTTATTAATCTCTTATTTTGTTATGCATGCACTAGATCTTAAGAACAAATATTAAGAAGTTAATTAGCTCACTATTAGAAGAGTCTATAATAGGTATATAAACCAGCAAGTGGTATCAGAGCATAGGATGTTGCATGCATAATCGGTTTGGTTTTTCCGAGTTAAATGTAACTTAATTAAAACTAAAAATTTGTGATTTATAAGAGTATTCACTAAATCATGATGCATGTTATATATTATGGTCCCAAAATGTTTTTACGTCATTTTTATGATTTATGGTAATTTATTGCTCATCTTAGAGATTTTTAGTGAAATAATTATATTTTTATGAGTAAAATGAACTTTTATTCACTAAAATAAGTTAACCTTGACTACTGGCCGTGATTTTTTAGTATGACCTCACATGAATATTTTATGTATTGTATGTATAATTTTATATCAATGTGATTAATATTTCATGATTTATGATTTTTATGTGATAAAAATGGCATAAATGGAGGTTAAATGACTAAAAATGGTTAAACTTAGTATATGACCTTCGAAATTTTATATAACCTCACATGAATATTTTACAAATTTTGTGTAAAATCTCGTGTTAATTTGATTAATATTGCATGATTTATGATTTTTATGAGATAAAAATGGATTAAAAGAGGTAAAATGGTTAAATATAGTGAAACTTCGAAATGGGCCATGAGATTTCAATATGTTGTCACATGCATGATTTACACACTGTATGTAAATTGTGAGATGAAATGATTTCATTTTGCGTTATTTATGAATTTTTAGAGCAAAAATGGCATAAATTGTGACTATTTTAGCATAAATAGCTAAAACGAATTGCATGGCATGAGAAATTATTTTAGGTTGCATAAATATCCCACTTATCATGGCTAAAGTTGAAAAATTGATTGGATTAATTTTTGTATACTTTAGATATTTTATGAGATAAAACCGATAAATTGCAACTATATTTTCTCGAAATTAATTCAAAACTTTTAACCATGATTTTTGACATTATGAGTGTCATGTAATTATTCCAGAATGTTCAAAAATTTAAAATTCAAATTTTGAAATTATTGTAATTTAATTTTGATTTATTTCATAAATGTGATGATTTTAAGGTAAAAAATGATCATAAAATTAAATCAAGTTGAATTATTGTCAAAAATTGAGTAATGACTAATTTTTGAGTCCTAAGAGTGTTAGGATAATTAACTTGAGCTTAAATTGGTTTTAAGTATTGATTTGTCATTTTAAGAAGTTATTATCACGCATTTCCATAAAACCGGGTTATATATATGATATAAGTTAAAGAGGGCGATTTGGTACATAATTTGGCATGATAGACACATATTATAATGCTGCATATTTTAATTGTTGAATGTTTTTATTTATATAATTTTGAATTATGTAATTTTATCTTAGTATGGCCTTAGTTTTAATCGATATTACCCGTAATGAAAGGGAATATTGATTCGGTTGTAATTTAATGTTGTTCCGGGTGTGATTCCGGAGCAGGATTATGACCACGTAAGCTTGTTGAATGATGTCTTTGCTTGACTCTTCCTTTCGCTCTCTCCTGTAAGAATGAACAAACTGAGGGCTCGGCTTGGTACCGAGCGTACTCACTCCGACGCTCAAGTCAGTAAACTTAAAGAGATTAAGTTGTGTGTTAACTTGGCAAAGTATATTGTAGAGAGATAAGGGAGTTTATACCAGATTAATAGTGAGTTTTGGGATAGTTTTCGGATCGTTTTCTCAATGAGAATTGAGGAGTATTTATAGACTTTCACCTTTTGTCACGTAGTGGCCAAGTGGCCAAGTGGCTAGCCGGTGGAAAGACTGTTCTACCCTCGGCCGAGGGACCCATGGCAGGCCGGCTGGCCTGGTTGACTCCATGCAAAGGGTGTGACACCCTCAATTTAAGCCTTAAATAAACACGTAAAATCTACAGAAAAACTGACAGGATATGTTTGTAATTGGTTCAACTAGACAAAACCTGTAATTTTTAAAACTTTCCTAAACCATTCACAAACATTTCCAACATTCCCAAGAGGAGGGTGCCAAAACCTGCAATGCTAACGAACTAATTTACATGCCATAGCTAACGATAAGAAAATATAATGATACAACCCAAAGAAAAAGAGGGAGACATATGTCCCTTCAAAATATATACAAAACCAAAAGTTAAAAGGTTTACTACAAAAATAGCCAAACTAGGTCCAAGGTTCTCTTGCTCACTAGCTCGTCCGTGAACCCCAACTAAGCATCAAGTACCTGTCAATCGCATTTTATACAAACACGAAAGCCACAATTCAGTGGGGAGTAACTTCGAGTCCTCCCAGCCACGAAATGTCATTTTTAATGTAACATGTAAACAACATGATAATTAATCTAATTTCCAAGCATTCTAACATATGAATACTAAACTGACCAATTTAAACTATCATGTGAAACATATAACAAGTAGTAATCCAAACTTTATCAATCAGAACCGCTTACATCTCACCTATTACAATTCATAAAGTCACCATACAAGAAAGGGCAATATATCAAAGACAGGCATAAGTTCTTAGTACGGTCAATAGTCACTCTGTAACTCGAGTCTATACCACGAGGTAGGGAAGGTAATCGAACCGGTATCTTGGCTCAGAGGTTCTATCAAAACATGGCCAAGACACAACACAACCCTAGCCTAAAATCTGCGCAGACCTAGACATGCGGATACACACCACCGCACCCAAGACCCACAATTTTTCTAAAACAAAGTGAGTACCCTAAGGAGTCCACCAAAGGGTTGGCTAGTACTTAAGCTGACCACTTACTATCAAAACAAGTAACGAGGTCATGCCCCAACTTGGATATAAACCCACCAAGTCAGGAACACAAAGGCTATTAAGCAGTGAACATATACTCGTCAGAGACTATAAAGACCTATCTATGACAAACACAACAACCTGCAAGAAGTAATCAATACCAATTCTAGCAATATTAACAATATTAAAGGCTTCAGGGAATCTAGGGCCGTTTCTACAATATAAGAAACTATTAAATTCAACCAACTATACATGTGAACTAAAAACTTGATAAATGGCCTAAAACAAGAAAAAGGCCGATTATCCAATTCAAATAAAATTTCATCCAACCGAATTTTTACCCGCAACCCCAGCCCTGCGACAGGTACGGGTTAAATTGCGGTGACCAATCACTCAATTAATCGACATCGAATCGATCAAAGGGACTAAGGCTCGATTTTAGACAATCATCAAAACATTACAATTATCGCTATAAAATTCATTTCAGCCTAATCATTACAATTTCATTTTATAATCTACCCTAACATGTGATAACTATCAATATGAGCATAATTTTACCAACCTCACTATCTTTACTACTAACATTATTCATTTCAAAGGTTTAACCATATGATACTTATTCTAACTATAACATTAATGAACCTAAAATGATGAACAAAGCATGAAAAACCGCGAAACAAGCAACGGGATGACCCGGGCCAGCCGTGAGCCTGCCGTGGGCCTGCACGGGCCTGCCGGGCCTGCCGGGCCTGCTGGCCGCCACCCCCACTTCTTCATTTTTCCGTTTTTGTTCATTTTAAATCCGTTTTAAGCATTACTTAAACGTTCCCATTCCATTTTTATACTAATATGAGTACTAAAACTAACAAAAAACATGCATGCAACCCATTTTATCATGTGAAAATTAACTACTCAAACAAAAATCACAAAAACATACAAGAAGCAAAGAATGTGACGATTATTCGTCGAGTAACTAGAAATATGTTACCTTAAGCTAGAAAATGAGCAATTAGCACCTTGAAAACCAACCCTAATCTGCCGACTAACCACTATCTTCGACAATATACGAGTCCCCAAACTCGTCTCCCAAATCTTCACCTAAATAAACAATAAAAACACAATAATAAGCATAAAAACCGAAATTATACCGAAAATCGTCTTAAAACGACATCAAGAAAACTGAAATTAAAATATACCAGGATGTAGATCTCGAAGAGAGGATTCCGGAAATATAAATTTTATGAAAATCCGACAAGAAATGAGGAAATTATGGTGAAATTTGCTTGGGATTTTGTATAAAAATGGTGTATTTGGTTTTGGAACAATTTAGAACATAAAGGAAGATGGGTTTGGTAAGAAAATCAGAAAAAAAAAAAAAAAAAAGGGGAAGGAGGTGCCGGGGGAAAGGAAGAGGAAAGGAGGAAGGGAGCGGGTTTAAGTCGGGATTTTACGAGTCGGTTTTGTCTCGTTTCGATAATAATTAGAACCGCTTGTCAAATGTAAATTCCGACAAGACCAAAGTTCTTAAACACGAGATTACAAGAAAATTGAATACTCATACGACCCATTTCCAAAATCGTTTGCCCAATTTTCAATAGAGTTGTCATTTTTCCCCGAAATGCCCTTATTTCGAAATAAAAAGTTTTTACACGGTTAAAACTATTTTTAAACATTTCGAAACTATCAAAATAAATACTTTTCTTCAAAATATAATAAAATTATATTTCTTTGAATTATTATTACTTCAAATACATTAATATCAAATTTTACTTGATTAATAAATTACTTCCGAAATATATTAACGGTCCGAAATTACGGGGTGTTACAAAGGGGGCTGGATGTGAGTACGCGGATATGCCTCCCGGCTGGCTAGTTGCCTAGCCGAGACCCAAGTGACAGGCCGACAGGCTGCGTCGGTTAGGCTGTCTAATACGTTGACTTGCTGTCTTTTGGCTTTGACCTTGCTCAATATGTTGACTCGGTCAGCGGGTGCAGAATATGCCCCATCAAATGTGATCTCGTATCACTCTTATTTTTACTAGTTTTTCATATTACAAATGTATAATAGGAATAGCTTTGTATTTTTATTAGTATTTGTAGTTATGGAGCTTCTTCAAGACGGTGCCATTCGGAAAGGCGTTTTTGGCAAAGACGGTGTTCTTGGGAGGCGTGCCACTTGAAGATTCAAGGGACCAAAGGTGTTGATTTTCGAATATGTAATAGATTATTTGATTTTCTATTTTAGGAAGGCCATACTAGAAATTTATTATTGCTTTGCATTTATTTTAATATGTTGCATGCATTGCCAAATCGCCATAACAACACATGCATATCATAT
Source organism: Silene latifolia (assembly GCF_048544455.1). Taxonomy (NCBI): domain Eukaryota; kingdom Viridiplantae; phylum Streptophyta; class Magnoliopsida; order Caryophyllales; family Caryophyllaceae; genus Silene; species Silene latifolia. The sequence continues at coordinate 98,351,843 of NC_133527.1, forward strand.
CGAGTCATCGACCGTGTCAATTATAGTTATCGTAGTTCACTGCTTTAGTTCACTTAAAATGTGATAGATAATAAACTGGCAAGAACTCTCACTAAATAATAATTGAGAATTAGCCTTACCAAATAGTAGAAACCATGAGTCCCAATTTCATAAGGAAGTAGACTCGGCTCACCGGGGTGCTAAACTTGTTACGTTGGGTAAGTGGGTAATAAAATGTTATTACATCGAAATTTGGATTGAGCTCAACGGAAGTATTCGTGACCGTAGTCGCATGTGTTCCGGGTTAAAGATAAATATTAAAGTAATTTTTATCGACTGAGAGTTCTAGAAGTAGAATCGATTAAAGAGTTAATCCACCGATCGAGTTATATTGATAAGGGATGAATCGGCTCACCATGCTCGAATTGATATGAATTTGGATCTCAGGATCATTTACAATAGTGGGGTAGAGGTCACTATATAAATGCTTAAAACTTATTTAAAACGTTTACAAGTATTATTAAAACGATAAATGTTAATTGTTTCCTTCATCTCCGTTTTTTGTAGTTATTTATTTGCAATGGATTCATCTAATAATCCCACAACCAAAATCAAGAAGGGTGCCCAATCCTACAACGAATGTCATTATTGTAACGTCATGGGCCATTGGAAGCGTAATTGCCCCAAGTATTTGGAAGATATCAATGTTGGACTTATCACTCCAAGTGGGACTTGGAAATGTGGAAAAGTTAAACAAGGGTGATGTAGATCGCCGACAAGGAAATGGAGCTAGGGTAGCCGCCTCTTCAAGAGGGACTTATGTACTTATTTTAGCTAATAGCTTTGAGTTGTAATTTACATAATGGTGATTATGTACCTATTTTTTCCTTTCTTTTGCGATCAAAAACAATTGTTGTATTTTGTTGAATATGACTTGGCTGTGAACCAAGCCACTTCTATCAATGGTATTCATGTTTTAGACACTTCCAACTCAACTAAAGTTATCTATAACATACAATCCAAAAGACTCATATCAAGTGATTCAAATGATTTGTACATTTGGCTTTTTTACGATTAGGTTACATAAGTGAGAAACACATTTAAAGGCTAGTGTTGACTAGATTTATTGAACCATTTGATTTCCAATCATATGGAATATGCGAATATTGTCTCCTTCGCAAAATGATTCGTACTCCCTTTAGTGGTGAAGAAAAATGAGCAAGTCATTTGTTAGAACTAATACATGCCGATGTATGTGGTCAAATGAGAATCACCGCAAGGGGAAATTATGACTACTTCGTCACTTTTACCGATGATTTAAGTAGATATGGGTATATTTGCTTGATCAAATAATAAGTGAAGCTTTTGAGGAATTTAAAGAATTTCTAAAATGAAGTAGAGAACCAATTGTACAAAAGGAATTAAAGCATTACTGTTGGAATAAGTGTCCTCCGACAATAATGCGATCACAACTGACGATCATAATGATCACATGTTTAAATCTCATTTTAAGAATACATGTGGGAAGTAATATTTTACAGTCAACTGGTCCACACATATCGGTAATGATTGGCTGACTAGAGTTTGACATTACTGTCGTGCGACGGTGGTGATCAGTTGATCCCCTTGGGTCATACCAATAGGGAAATACTCTTAATTGATTATTTAATTAATCGTATGTCGATACGAGTTAATTAAATTGCTTAAAATTGACGGATGATTTTGTGAGTAAAGTTAACGTGTCTTATTGTAATTCGATTAAATTAGATACGGTCTAAGTAATCAAATTGTTTATTACTTAGAATAAATTATTGTTTACGAAACAATTGTAATTGTATGAATAATTTATTATAAATACAAGACGTAATTTATAATTTGATAAACCATTTTGGTACAAATAATCAAGAATTACTAGTTAAATTTTGTTTATTAATATGTTGATTTTTAATATGTTCAAAAACACATTAAGGTGTAACATGTCATGTAACATGTGACACATGACAAAATTGACAAATCACAAAATAAAATGGACCTTCCATTTTATGATGGGTGTACCGAAAATGGGAAGGGTTAGGGTTTTAAATTGTGTTAATTTTTTTAAATGGAAACATAATGATTAAGGCTTATGTCTAGCCATGCAACCCTACAAGCTTTTGTGAATAGCATCTTTTGCATGCATTGGCTCCCTAATAACCCACCCCCAACCGGTTTTTCCACTAGAAAAATGCCAATGGTTTTTCCTCTATAATTATTCACTACCTTACCTAATATTTTCTAGTGTTAGAAAATTATTACATTCTCTACAATTTGTGAAAACTTAGAGAAAGAAACCTCACAATATTACTCCCCTTGTCCGAAATTTTCAAGGGCCAATAAATCAATTTTTGTGTCATTTTTAAGTTAGATTAATATTATTACTAGTTAATAAAAATATTGGTTATTAAGGGTATTCCTTGGGTATATGCTTTTGGGAGAGGTTCTAATTTGAACCTTGTTCATCCATTGTTGGAAAGCTCAAGAACTAACAAGAAGGAGATCTTGTTGGTGCCTAAAATCCGAAACACAAATGTAAGAAGTGACAATTTCTTCTCTATTTTATTTTATGTTTGCATGCATAAGATCTTGTATTTATTTTATGACAAAATAAATTAATTCATATATGAATATGTTTACTAATGAGATTATTAAATCCTAACAATTACGATCCGATCATGGTGGCAAAGATCTAAGTAATGAATTTGATTTATTATATATGGATTATGACCTTGTGTCACTACCCATAATATCAAACTAATATGAGTCGGGTTGAGTTGTTGAACTCACTTTTGGGGATTTTATATTAATCTGGAGGGTCAACCTGGAGATACCTAAAATAGAGAGTCTATTTAACAAATGACATGGATCAGATTCGCATATTACGTGAATCAAACTGCCATAAAAGAGCTGGTCTTTTATGTGCTAACATTTCAATCTAGACAAACTACTATTACTCCACCATATATGTTTGTGGCTCACAAAACTATCTCTTAATAAAATAGGGATATTTCTAAGAGATAGAGTGGGAGTAGATCACCACTAACATGTCTTATAGTTAATGTGTTACTTTGTGAAAGTAATGGAACTATAATCTATAAAGATAGAGTTGGAGTATAGCTCAGTGAGAGTTTAGCACACATGTCATGTTGTTAAAATGTTACTTTGCGAAAGTAATGGTATTGTCCCAAATCGACTTTGTTACATACGAGCCATAGCATTACAATTCAAAGATTGTTATTCAAGAGTAGATTTATTTTAAGGCGAGGGTCTCTTTAAAGTAAATAGAGCTTCAGAGTAACTAAATGCATAGATTAACATGATGATGTTGATCAAGATAAATCATGTTAGGAATCGCCACATTTCATTGCGATGAAGAATGGCAAATGATAATAAAGATTCGCTTTTCTAAAATGGAAATTTAGAAAAGGAATGTGTTTGGAACACAAAATCTTAGATAAGGATCTAAGAATCCTAACATATTATGCATAGCTATCTTAAGTGATCCTAGAATGGTCTTAAGCAAACATTAAAGGATTATATTTTTCGTTCATATGATAATTGAGAATGGAATCATTCACATGATTGAAGAATCATGATTATACATGAAGTTAAGTGGGAGCAAGAAAGAGTGATTGGGAGACTGGGAAAAGGTGCGATATATTCTAAGATTTCTGAATCTATATGAGAGAATATTGGCATAGAGTTAAGAGTCTTATGATGATAAGATCTTTCAAATCTATTTAAAATCAACAAGGTTGAATAGGTTATTCATGGTGATGAAAGTGGAACTACTATGATGGAGTCATAGTCGTTCACTGAACCTATTAAGTTGTTGATTACATGAAATCGTTTGCTAATGTTTCCGCCATTAGAATGATCATGTATGACAACAGACACACACGCCGTGATGAAGTATATGCTAGGAGCATAATAAGTCATTAACAGGTTAACTCATAAGATGGTCTTGTGAAAGCCTTAAAGAACAATTGAGGATTTGGGATATTTTGGTTCATTTGTGGATTTTATTGTTCATTTTATATATTATTGACATTAAAATGTGATTTTTATGAGAAAAATGTCATTTTTGGACGAAAAATAGCTAAACTTCGAATTTTTTAGTGTTTTTTGGATATGTTTTCACATATATTATCTTCTGATGGCCTGTAAATTTTCATGTTAAAATAAGTGGTTTTGCTCGAAATATGAATTTTATAAGTTAAAATCGTATTTAATTGGATAAATAGGTTAATATGAGTTATATTTCGAATCTGGTCATGGAATTTTTTTATGTTGTCACATGCAATTCTACAAGATGTGTGTAAAATATTTGGCTATATTGAAGTCTTTTTGCATGATCTATGAATTTTTGATAAAAAAAATCACATAAATAGTGACTTTAATTAGTAATAATGCTAAAACATACTTCATGACTAAAGAAAAACGTCACATGTTGCATTTTATCATATATTTCAGATCTAAAAGTGAAAAGTTGATGGAAATAAATTTTCTCATATTTTAATGGTCATATTTGTTAAAACCGATAAACCGCAACATTGTTTTTCTCGATAATTTTTTGAAATTTTTAACCTAAGTTTTGAACATTATGAGTGTCATGGTATTTTTCCATAATGTTCATGAGTTTAAATTTCAAAATTTTAAATTATTTGAACTTTTTATAATTTAAATTGAAGTTTATAGCATAATTTTGTATTTTTGGTCCATAATGAACAATATTAAGAAATCAAGTTGAGTTATTGTAAAAATATTAGTGAAGGCTAAGTTTTGAGTCCTAAGATGGTTAGGGTAATTAACTTGTACATAAATATGAATTTATGAGACATTTTGTGATTTTAATAAGTTAAATCACGCAAATCCATAAAAACCGATAAAATATACGATATTGGCTCTTAAAAGGCGATTTAGCATAAAATTAAGCATGTTCATACATATTATAATGCTGCATTTTATTTATGATTGTCATATTTTAATTTTATGTAATTTTTGAATTATATAATTTTACTTAGTATGGCCTTAGTTTTTAATTGGTATTACCCGAAATGTATGGGAATATCGATTCGGTTGTAATTATTGTGATCTCGTATCACCGTTTTGTAATTTAATAGATTTATTTTTATTTTTATTACAAATGTATAATAGGAAATTATGTAATTCATTTTGTAATTTAATTATTCCGGAGTTCCTTGAAGACGGTGCCATTCGAGAAGGCGGTCCATCAAAGAAAGTGTTGCCTCGAGATGCGTGCCAAGACCGAAGATCAAGGGACCAAAGGAGTTGGTTTCGGAATTTGTAATAGATTATTAGATTTACTTTGTTTAGGAAGGCCATACTAGGATTTTATTTTTATGCTCTGCATTTTATTTATATGTTGCATGCATCGCTAAATCGAGTTTATCGACCGTGTCAATTACAATTATCGTAGTTCACCGCTTTAGTTCACTTAAAACGTGATAGAAAATAAATTGACATGACCTCTCGCTAAATAAACAATTAAGACTTAGCCTTACCGAAAATTAGAAACCATGAAAACCTATTTCATGAGGGAGTGCGCTCAGCCAAACCGGGGTACAAACTTTGTTACGTAGGGGAAGTGGGTGATAAATGTCTATCCACCGGATTCATGTTGATGAGGGTTGTATCGCCAAAGCGTGCCCAAGTTAATGTGGATTTGGACCATGGACACATTTATTCGAAATTTGGGTTGAACTCAACAAAAGTATTCTCGACCATAGCCGGATGTGTTTTGGGCTAAAGATAAATATTAATGTAATTTTATCGACCAAGAGTTCTAAAAGTAAAATCGATTAAAGAGTTAATCCATCGAGTTATATTGATGAGGGTTGTATCGCCAAAGCGAGCCCAAGTTGATATGAATTTGGGTCTTGGAATCATTTATCAAGTTGGGTAGAGGTCACTAGATAAATGCAATAAAACTTGTTTAAATTAAAATTTACGAGTATTATTATTATTTTAAAAAATGACAAGTGTTTTATTCCTTCTATTTTTGTTTTGTAGACCACTTTTATTTCTCATAACAAATGGCCGCACCAAACACCAACGCCACCACTCTCACTAATGTTTCATGGCTCCGATCCTTCATGGATCGTTGTAAACTTGAAAAGAATGGGTCAAATTTCTCCGATTGGGATGCCCAACTCAAATTAGCCGCTCAAGGTGACGACAAGCTTCGTTACCTCATTGAGGCCTCTCCACCCGAACCTAATGCTAGGTCGAGTGCCGCCACTAGGGAAGCATATGAGGCTTACCACAAAGAGTCCGCCGCTATGAAAAATGTGTTGATTTTTGCTATGGAGGCGGATCTCCAAAGGAGAGCCTTTAAAATGGGCACCGCTTATGAAATCTATTCCAAACTTGTGACAATGTTCTCACAAGCACCAAGGATCGTCCAATATGAGGCGGTCTCGGGATTCTTTGATCTCAATTTCAAGGAGGGCCAAAAGGTTAGCCCTCACATGCTCAAATTGTTGGAGCTAGTCAAGACGTTGAAAATTCAAAAGGTTGAAATCCCCAAGGAGCTCATTGTTGATAGGATTCTTCACTCCTTATCCAAAGTCAAATAATATGTGCAATTCCGGGTGAATTTCAATATGCAAGGCAATGACGTGTCTCTTGAGGAGTTGCACAAGTTACTTGTTCAAGCCGAAAGAGACATGGGAAAAAGAGTGCTTAATATAAGTACTAAGAGCAAGGGGAAGTTCAAGAAGAATGGGAAAAAGAGTAAGAGGCAAGCTCCCATGAACACCAAGGCTAGGACTTTTGAAGCTAGCACTTCCAAACCCAAGAAGGGTCCTCTTGATAAATGCCATTATTGTAATGGTGTTGGACATTAGAAGAGGAATTGTTCCAAGTATCTTGGTGACATCAAAGCTGGAAAGATCGCTCCAGTAGGTAATTGACTATCCTTTCTTTTATGTTTCTAATTCAACTATGGTATTTTGATACATGTTGTGATAATGTATCCTTTTTTGATTGTAAATAGAGCCTCCTCCAAGCAAAGACAAGGGAAAAGAGAAGCAAGCTTAAGAAATCATGAAGGAGCTAGGAGTAGCTACCAATGAAGCTTGGCTTTTATTACTGTCTTTATTTTAATGTTATGGATTTTAGAACTATTTTGATTTCCGTGTTCGACATGGAAATGTGTGATCCTTTTAAACAATGGTTGTATTTTGGATTTTAGTGGCTTGGTTTGCAACCCAAGTCACCCCTTTTATCGTATTTGTTTGTTCTAAAAATTCGTCTTTATATGCTTGCACATAGAAACATATGAACATCTACTTAAAGTGAACAAATTGACAATTATAATGATAGGATTCATTATATGTCCACAAGCTTGAAACTTGTGTATGATCAATTATAAAGTGATGTTGAGTTGATGAACTCTCCTAAAGGAATATAAATTACCAAAAACACTCATCAAATCTAAAATCTATTAGTCAATCTATGAGACAGTCCTCCTTCTACTTCAAAATCATTATTTGTGTCTCATAAGCTATCTTTGAATATCTAGTGTATTTATTCTAAAGATAGAGTGGGAGAAAGATGAAGACACAAAGAATACAAAGAATAATGTGTATGCTTGAGTAGATGAGATCTACGAAAGAAAGAATGATTTGTATACCAAAATAGAAAGTATACATGAATAGATGAGATCTATATGACAAAAGAGACCAAGTGAAGTAATCAAAAGAATATGTTCTTAAGGTAAGTGAAGTAATCAAAAGAATATATTCTTAAGATAACTACACGAGGAGACCAAAAGAAAGTTCTTGAAAGATAATGACTAAAGAAAAGTCTCAACGAGAGATTTTTCTAGTTTATGACCTAGATATAAATAGAGTTTCAATATTGATTTACTTAAGAGCCTAAATGAAACAAAGTTGCATCCTTGAATATAAATGAGATTTATGATTAAAAGTTGCAAAGAAAGATATGCCGATATCTACAAAAGCTAAGTTAATTGTTAACCACGTTAGTGTCATTACTTAACCTCATTATGAAAATGAAATGGTTAAACCTTCTTCCGAAAAAGGTATTTTGAGAAGGACGTGTATTAAATGGGATTTCACTTTTAAATAATGACATTGCTACGCATCATTATAAAAATGAATGAGTTAGAGATTAAAATCTCTTTCCATAAGTTTAAGATTGAAACCTTTTCAAAATAGGTATTTTGAAAAGATATGTTGGGAACATATATGGTTTTATCTTAATAACTTGGCAAAGCAAAATGTATTTCAATTCTTGAAATGTTTCGATTGAGTAGTCAAATACGAAACATGTGGAATTGAGTGGGAGTTTGAAATTATCATGTGAAGATATGAAATTTAGTGGGAGCAATCATCTTGTAAAATTTATAACTCATTACTCATTGAGAATGACGAGCTAGTACTATCTTTCACAAAGAGGTATTTGAGTTTTCAATTCTGGATGAAAATGGACTAAGATGAATCCAATCACATCATGGGATGTTGGATAGGCATTGAGATATGCACATCAAATCAACGAGAAACGTAGGTTATTCATATCGATGAAAATGGAATTACCATAAGAAGTCATGTTCATTCATTGAACCTAAGAATGGTTGATCACATGATTAAAGATTACTAATGTTTCCGCCATTAGAATGATCATGCACATGTCCTATAATGAATCATATGCTTAAGAGCAGGATGAGTCATTGGTAAGCCATATAAGAATCGTCATGAATTCTCGAGGAGAACTAATGAGCTATTCTAGTGTTTGATAGAACACTCTGTTATGTGACAAGAAGTTGCACATATTGAAGTTTCGAAAACGCGTAAGGATTTATGAAAATCCTAAGCTATTTAAACTAAAAGGAGAAATAAGAAGTTTGAAAAGATACTTGGTTATAGTAAGAAGTTACTCAAAACTAGTATTTTCCAATTGCTAGGACTTATGAGAAGTGCTAGGCTAATCATCTTGACAATTGTTGCAAGATCCTACAAAACATATACCAGGTACATTATGAATTGGAAGAACACTTGACTAGTGCAAGTTATGTCGTCCACCATAATTCGTTTGTTATGTGATAAACAACAAGAAAGTTCTCTCAAAATAAAGAACCTAAACCTAGTTTTGGGAAACTAGATATGTACTTGGTGAGATTCATGCTATGTAAGACAAACATGAGAATAGAGGAAAATGTAATTCAAGAGTTTGAACACATGGACACATGGTGTGTTAAACTCATGTTGCAAATAACTAGTGTTTACACACTTACAATATACATCACATGGTGGTAATATGGTATTGACTACCCGAATGTGATGTTCACATTTGTCGTTTGAGTTATTATTAACTCACCTTATACTTTGTTACATCCAAACGGGTTGTAAAGACAATTGAACCCCGTTAAAGTGAACACGGATTAGCATTGTATTCGCCCATAGTCACTTACATGAGGTGACGTCTCGAAGTGACTAGAGTGTGATGCGATTGATGACAAGTTCAAGTGCCAAGGAGTCATATGAGATGACTAGTCGATCACATAGGCAGACTGTTAGGAACACTTTGTCGGGCTAATGACCGCTTATAGAGTTTTGGCAAATTTATATAGCCTGGTTGTGGCGAGAGCTACTATAGTATTCTAATGAGTAAATTCTTTGACTAAAGACTGTTCGCCTAAGGTGGCACAGTTTCAGATTAACTTTGATTTATGTTACTATGACCTTCGTAAATGGGGTCAAATGGGCATATTTTGGGTTATGATGGCTGTGGCTAATCGAAAGGAATAGTGCGATAGGAATTGTCCACCCCTTGTCAGGGTTAAAACAATATCTCAGGGCCACTCGAGGAGTAATGAACTGGAAATGCGTGGCCACGCTCGGAAGGTATCTATGGTAGATAATTCCGGTCAATCAGTTATTCTCCAGATCGAGGAAACCACTCTCGATATGATCACTTGCAAGTACAACCTGAAAGACACCTTGCATTGAGTGGGAGATAGTAATTGGACAAGAGAATTGGTGACGCACACTTGTCGAGGACAAGTGGGAGATTGTTGGAATAAGTGTCCTCCGACAATAATGCGATTAGAGTTGTCGATCATAATGATCACATGTTTAAATCTCATTTTAAGAATACATGTGGGAAGTAGTATTTTACAGTCAATTGGTCCAGACATATCGGAAATTATTGGCTGACTAGAGTTTGACATTACTATCGTGCGACAGTGGTGATCAGTTGATCCCCTTAGGTCATACCTATAGCAAAATACTCTTAATTGATTATTTAATTAATCGTATGTCGATACGAGTTAATTAAATTGCTTAAAATTGACGGATGATTTTGTGAGTAAAGTTAACGTGTCTTATTGTAATTCGATTAAATTAGATACGGTCTAAGTAATCAAATTGTTTATTACTTAGAATAAATTATTGTTTACGAAACAATTGAAATTATATGAATAATTTATTATAAATACAAGACGTTGTAATTTATAATTTGATAAACTATTTTGGTACAAGTAATCAAGAATTACTAGTTGAATTTTGTATGTGACATATTTTATTAATATTGATACTGTCGTTTCGTACCAAAAATAAATACCTAAGTACTACTAACAGAAGTCAGCGGTAAGTAGGGTCGATCACCACAGGGAGGCGGTTTACTATCTACTTGTCTATTTTATCTGTCTAATGTCACTAATGGGGGTTTGAAATGTTTTGATTAAACTAAAGAGACTAAAGCGAGAGGGAAAAGAATACGAGAAATTAACAGTAAGAGAAGGGAATATGCTAGGGGTCGGTCTACCGTGGCAGCTACACTAAGGGGTCAACTGAGTCAATTAAACTATTGATAAGAAGAGCTATGGTCGTCACCTTTCGGTTCTTGAACCGCCCTAGGGTCTCCTAACTTAGCTTTCGCCCTAATTAGGTATCACCTATTGTAATAAAGCAAGCCTTCCCTTCCAATCTTTCGATCCAGGTCGGGGTTAACTAGATAAATTGGTCTCCTGCATGCATTCATTCAACCTAATAACAATTATATTGCCTAATACAATTCTTATCGCTAGACTAATCTAATCAAGTTGGTCCTATCATATCGCTACCACGGCTTCCCTAATGCTAACATATTAAGAGAATTAGCTAGACATGATTAAGGGGGAAACAAGAAATAAAGGGAGAACAATAATCATAAGCATAAATTAAAGAGGAAAAGAAAGGGGAAGAATTAATTACTAAAATAGATCCGGAAGAAAGAACAGTAGCAAAGTAACAGTGTATGATAAAGTTCCAGAGGAGAAGCCCTCTTTTCATCGACATACTGACTCCCTATTTATAAGAAAATAGGGTTTATTAAACCTAATGACGGAATTAAACCTAAAAAGCCCAGCCCGTAGCAAAATCCACTCGATCGAGTGGAATAAAACCACTCGATCGAGCGAACTCAGCCAAAAACCGCGCGATCGACCAAGATAATTACTCGATCGACTAAAGGCTATTATTGAACTGGTCGATCGACCAGAAAAACTACTCAATCGACTATTTATTCATCCTAAAACTACTCGATCGACTAGAAAAGCACTCGATCGAGTGGATCTTGACTTCAGCAGCTTATAATTCACGTTAGTTTGACTTTGACTTGTCCTTTTAGCTCCCGAAATAGCTTCACGCATCCCAAAACAGCTATAATTCCCGCTCCAAATCCACTCTTCCTCTAAATGCATGCAAATCAGACGGTAAAAGGCTTGATTTCACTACTTTATGGTCCATTCCTGCAATTAAGACAAAATACACCAAAGTAGCATATTCGGGGCATTTCGTAGCATAAAACCACGATAAAAGCATAGAAATACGTGCATAAAATAGGCTAAAAAGACTATATAAAATGCACGTATCAAATCTCCCCAAACCAAACCTTTACTCGTCCTCGAGTAAACCAAAATGCAACTAATGGAACGGAAAAGATAACTCAGGGCTAGCTACAAATGCCCACTTAAACCAATTTAATGCAGCAAACTAACACTTATAGCAGACAGTCAAATGCAAACGAGTTATAGGATGTTTATAAACCAAGCTGAACCGTCGACCTTGCAAGACCTTTAATATTGGACTCTCACGGGTCACTCTTCTCTCATGAAGCAAAGGGTGAACATATATATATATATATATATATATATATATATATATATATATATATATATAAGAGAGAAAGAAAAATAGTCGCTCACCTAGACTACGACCCACATAAACATGCACGCAACTAATACGATAGACAATTCTAACTACCGTACGCACATTCCACCCAAACAAGGTCCGTCACAGCCGAGGGCTTACAAAAATATGGTAAAGTGAGGCAATGGGTAAGAAAAGGCAAAACATTTATGGGAATGTGGAGGTATAGGTGATCAAGCTAGTACCCAAACAGAACCATATGATAACATCCATTTCCAACTCAATTATGGGATTAAGCACATGCCCTTCAATTGGCACAAAACTCACCAAACCGAACTGAGAATACTCCTCAATAAATATAAATAAAGCATAGGAGCGAAACCGTCAACAATACAAACTCTTCTTTTTCGAAATCTCTTTTTTTTTCTATTTTTTTTTCGAATTCCTTTTTTTTTCAACTTCTTTTTTTTTTCTTTTTCACGTCTTTTTCATCATCCTCCTTTTCTTTATAAGTTACCAACTCCGAATCAATAGATGCAAGCTAAACTTGATACAATAGGCAATATACCGCAGAACAATCTAAACTAGCTTGACAAGGCAGGCTAAATTTGGAATGTAGCAAAGGGTCAACAGGCAAATTTGGCTAATGTGGAGTTTATGGGTAAAATGAAAGGAAAGGGAAAATTGTAAGCACCTCCCTGCATGTGACACCAACCACTAACCCGAATGTATGTAGGCAAAAAGCAATTGAATTTCATATACGTGCAAATTGATGAACATGCTATGCAAGGAGTAACTACTAACAATCCTACATGAAACTGGTCACAAATGACACCAGTTTATAAGGCTCTAAATCTTAGAAATTATAAGTAGGTTGCCAAAATTTCAGGTCAAGTCTATTCGTTCAGCTAAATTTTAACATAAACTCGTAGATATGCAATAAGACAAAGCTAAAGATATTAGTTCAATGCAAGGCTTAAGCAAAAAGACAAATTACAGTGCAATTTCATCATTGAAATCTACCGTTCCGAGTCAACCTATATGCTAAAATAAACGTGAATTTTTTTTTGAATTTTTAACAATTTATTCAATTTTTATGGAATTTTTTGAATTTTAACAAAAATAAACAACAATGCAAACATAAATTAAACGTGATAACTAAAATGCAATGAAAACAAAATGCAGACACAGATATGGATGCATAACCTCCCCAAACCAAACCGTACAATGCCCCCATTGTACCAAAACATGGAAAGGAAATGCAAACTAAAGGAGGAAGAGAGTAAATGCGGAAAACTTACAAGAGTACGCAAATAAGGGGACCTCCCCAAACCAGCCAGCAACATGGGAGGTTGCTAAAAGGCCCGGAAAACCGTCTCGGGAAGCTAATCCAAGTCAAATACACTCGATAGCAGATGAACAGTGGCTGATCGAGTAGAATGGGCATCCAAAACTGCTCGATCGAGGGGAATAGCAGTCGATCGAGTGGTTTGTCTTTTTGCAGGTGGTCGATCGAGTAAAAAGTTCACTCGATCGAGTGAATCCATCGGCTAAAGTGCTCGATCGAGTAGAAAAACTACTCAATCGAGTAATTCTCAATGTATTCCTGCAAAATGCAATTGAAAACAGCCCGCAAACTAACTAAACAAGCATACTAAGATAGTTTATGGGATAAAGACCATTTATTACAACTGAAATTAAAATAAGAAATTAAAAACAAATCTCCGGGTTGCCTCCCGGGTAGCGCTAGCTTCAGTCAGGTCCCAGCTCGACCTTCTTTTCTTCGAGCCTCTCTAATTAGTTATAATTAAAGCAGCTCAAAGCGCGCAGCATTAGATCGTACATCTGCGCATGTGCTATACAGAAATGTAAGTAGCACCAAAGTGGAATATAGAAATAGGAAATAAATTTAAACAACCGTTTAAGTCTAACAAATTTCCTATGCGAGCTCCTAAATTTATCCACAAAATAAAGGAGCGCGGGAGCAATAGATGATAAATTAAGGTCTCGATTCAGATTAGAAATTTTGACGTGACAAGTACGGTAAAAATTCGTCAAATTATACGTCCACATGGGAGGGGGTATATCATTATAAGAATTAGCACGAGTCAAACGAGGTAGCATACTTTGAATATTAACAATAATAAAATTACCGCTAATTACCTCAGGTAGGTTGCTCTCAACGTCGGAATCACTGACAGAGGAATTTATTACCTCATCCGTGCTAGGAGCATATACCGACTCAGCTGTCCTTTCATCGCCCTCAATGGAATTCGTCCCGTAAATCTCAGCCTCAAGCGCATCCAACTCGGCTTTGAATAGGGGAGACTCACCGTATCCATTATTGTCATCAAAATCTTCATCTAAATCAAACCCAAATGACGAATCTAAGCTCCCAATGGCCAGACTACTCGATCGAGTAGAATTGTCAATCGATCGAGCATTTTCCTCCTGATTTCCATCGATCGAGTAGAAACATTACTGGATCGAGCACTTTCTCCTGGCAAATCACTCGATCGACCAATATTAGTCACTCGATCGAGTGATTCCTCCTATACAGCGCTGAAATCCTCGTGTGGGGTGGTGAAATGTGATAGAAACTCGTCGTCTGAGTCATAAAAGTCATCCTCAGCATTGGGCAACACGGTTTCTTCATGAGAAAAACCGCTCTCAGCAAGGTATACCTCTTCTGGTTGCCCATTATCCTACTCAGCTGCTAACTGAGCTATTTGTGACTCCAGCTCAAGGATTCGAGCGTCCATGTGTCGATCACTCTCTTGCATTTTGGATACAAGCGTCCCCATTAAATATGTCAGCTCCGCGATCTCTTCTATCTGTATCTCAGCTGCTAACTGAGCAATTACAGACTCGAGCTTATCAACTCGCAAGAAGAATTGTCTATCATATTCTTGCGCTTGGAATGCAAGTGTCTCCATCAGGGATTTCAGCTCCGCAATCTCTTCTTCTTGTATATAAGGAAGACCTTGTTGCGGTGGCCATTGATAGGGTGGATGTGGCGGCACAACTACAGCTGCTTGACTAGCTCGACTGCGCTGCTTGAACGCGTAAACTTCGTCATTCTCTGCCAAACAAAAAACTGCATTATGCCCAGCAGCACCACATCTCCCGCAGTAAATCACCTGATGTGTGATATAATGGGACATAGGTGACGGGTCAAAGGTACTCAAGCCTTCGCTTTGACGATCTTTCACCTAGAACTGTCTAGGTAGTACCTGTAAGGCCTATCAAAACAGCACTCAAGGAAAAGATTAAAACGGCCTCAAGGGAAAAATCCCCTGAGGCTAAAAACAGATAAAATGAAACAAATAAATAAATAGATGCCTCCTCGGCAACGGCGCCAAAATTTGATACTGTCGTTTCGTACCAAAAATAAATACCTAAGTACTACTAACAGAAGTCAGCGGTAAGTAGGGTCGATCTCCACAGGGAGGCGGTTTACTATCTACTTGTCTATTTTATCTGTCTAATGTCACTAATGGGGGTTTGAAATGTTTTGATTAAACTAAAGAGACTAAAGCGAGAGGGAAAAGAATGCGAGAAATTAATAGTAAGAGAAGGGAATATGCTAGGGGTAGGTCTACCGTGGCAGCTACACTAAGGGGTCAACTGAGTCAATTAAACTATTGATAAGAAGAGCTATGGTCGTCACCTTTCGGTCCTTGAACCGCCCTAGGGTCTCCTAACTTAGCTTTCGCCCTAATTAGGTATCACCTATTGTAATAAAGCAAGCCTTCCCTTCCAATCTTTCGATCCAGGTCGGGGTTAACTAGATAAATTGGTCTACTGCATGCATTCATTCAACCTAATAACAATTATATTGCCTAATACAATTCTTATCGCTAGACTAATCTAATCAAGTTGGTCCTATCATATCGCTACCACGGCTTCCCAAATCCTAACATATTAAGAGAATTTGCTAGACATGATTAAGGGGGAAACAAGAAATAAAGGGAGAACAATAATCATAAGCATAAATTAAAGAGGAAAAGAAAGGGGAAGAATTAATTACTAAAATAGATCCGGAAGAAAGAACAGTAGCAAAGTAACAGTGTATGATAAAGTTCCAGAGGAGAAGCCTTCTTTTCATCGACATACTAACTCCCTATTTATAAGAAAATAGGGTTTATTAAACCTAATGACGGAATTAAACCTAAAAAGCCCAGCCCGTAGCAGAATCCACTCGATCGAGTGGAATAAAACCACTCGATCGAGCGAACTCAGCCAAAAACCGCTCGATCGATCAAGATAGTTACTCGATCGACTAAAGGCTATTATTGAACTGGACGATCGACCAGAAAAACTACTCGATCGACTATTTATTCATCCTAAAACCACTCTATCAACTAGAAAAGCACTCGATCGAGTGGATCTTGACTTCAGCAGCTTATAATTCACGTTAGTTTGACTTTGACTTGTCCTTTTAGCTCCCGAAATAGCTTCACGCATCCCAAAACAGCTATAATTCCCGCTCCAAATCCACTCTTCCTCTAAATGCATGCAAATCAGACGGTAAAAGGCTTGATTTCACTACTTTATGGTCCATTCCTGCAATTAAGACAAAATACACCAAAGTAGCATATTCGGGGCATTTCGTAGCATAAAACTACGATAAAAGCATAGAAATACGTGCATAAAATAGGCTAAAAAGACTATATAAAATGCACGTATCAAATATGTTGATTTTTAATATGTTAAAAAAAACATTATGGTGTAACATGTCATGTAACATGTGACACATGACAAAATTGACAAATGACAAAATAAAACGGACCTTCCATTTTATGATGGGTGTACCGAAAATGGGGAGGGTTAGGGTTTTAAATTGTGTTAATTATTTTAAATGGAAACATAATGATTAAGGCTTATGTCTAGCCATGCAACCCTACAAGCTTTTGTGAAGAGCATCTTTTGCATGCATTGGCTCCCTAATAACCCACCCTCCAACCGGTTTTTCCACTAGAAAAATGCCAATGATTTTTCCTCTATAATTATTCACTACCTTACCTAATATTTTCTAGTGTTAGAAAATTATTACATTCTCTACAATTTGTGAAAACTTAGAAAAAGAAACCTCACAATATTACTCCCCTTGTCTGAAATTTTCAAGGGCCAATAAATCAATTTTTGTGTCATTTTTAAGTTAGATTAATATTATTACTAGTTAATAATAATATTGGTTATTAAGGGTATTCCTTGGGTATATGCTTTTGGGAGAGGTTCTAATTTGAACCTTGTTCATCCATTGTTGGAAAGCTCAAGAACTAACAAGAAGGAGATCTTGTTGGTGCCCAAAATCTGAAACACAAATGTAAGAAGTGACGATTTCTTCTCTATTTTATTTTATGTTTGCATGCATAAGATCTTGTATTTATTTTATGACCAAATAAATTAATTCATATATGAATATGTTTACTAATGAGATTATTGAATCCTAACAATTACGATCCGATCATGGTGGCAAAGATCTAAGTAATGAATTTGATTTATTATATATGGATTATGACCTTGTGTCACTACCCATAATATCAAACTAATATAAGTCGGGTTGAGTTGTTGAACTCACTTTTGGGGATTTTATATTAATCTGGAGGGTCAACCTGGAGATACCTAAAATAGGGATTCTATTTAACAAATGACATGGATCAGATTCGCATATTACGTGAATCAAACTGCCATAAAAGAGCTGGTCTTTTATGTGCTAACATGTCAATCTAGACAAACTACTATTACTCCACCATATATGTTTGTGGCTCACAAAGCTCTATCTCTTAATAAAATAGGGGTATTTCTAAGAGATAGAGTGGGAGTAGATCATCACAAACATGTCTTATAGTTAATGTGTTACTTTGTAAAAGTAATGGAACTATAATTTATAAAGATAGAGTTGGAGTATAGCTCAGTGGGAGTTTAGCACACATGTCTTGTTGTTAAAATGTTGCTTTGCGAAAGTAATGGTATTGTCCCAAATCGACTTTGTTACATACGAGCCATAGCATTACAATTCAAAGATTGTTACTCAAGAGTAGATTGATTTTAAGGCGAAGGTCTCTTTAAAGTAAATAGAGCTTTAGAGTAACTAAATGCATAGATTAACATGAAGATGTTGATCAAGATAAATCATGTTAGGAATCGCCACATTTCATTCTAATGAAGAATGGCAAATGATAATAAAGATTTGTTTTTCTAAAATGGAAATTTAGAAAAGGAATATGTTTGGAACACAAAATCTTAGATAAGGATCTAAGAATCCTAACATATTATGCGTAGCTATCTTAAGTGATCCTAGAATGGTCTTAAGCAATCATTAAAGGATTATATTTTTCGTTCATGTGATAATTGAGAATGGAATCATTCATATGATTGAAGAATCATGATTATACATGAAGTTAAGTGGGAGCAAGAATTATTTTTCCATGTCTTATATGTTGATAACATATTACTTATTGAGAATAATGTACCAATGCTCTCTTCTGTGAAAGAGTGATTGGGAGACTGGGAAAAGGTGCGATATATTCTAAGATTTCTGAATCTATATGAGAGAATATTGGCATAAAGTTAAGAGTCTTATGATGATAAGATCTTTCAAATCTATTTAAAATCAACAAGGTTGAATAGGTTATTCATGGTGATGAAAGTGGAATTACTATGATGGAGTCATAGTCATTCACTGAACCTATTAAGTTGTTGATTACATGAAATCGTTTGCTAATGTTTCTGCCATTAGAATGATCATGTATGCCAACAGACACACACGCCGTGATGAAGTATATGCTAGGAGCATAATAAGTCAATAACAGGTTAATTCATAAGATGGTCTTGTGAAAGCCTTAAAGAACAATTGAGGATTTGTTCAATTGTTTGGATGATAAACTAAGTTATGTGTTGAATGGTTACACAAACTTTAGTATCCAAACCGTGAAGGATTTGTCAAAATCCTAGGCTGATTTTATTGACTAAGGAGTAAGAAACTAAAGAAGTGTTTTAGTTTCGTATATTGCAAATTCTACAAAAGGAATCTAAGTAAATTGTGATAAGATGGTCAACGTAGGGAATGAGAGTAGATTCTTCTACCAAAGACTTTATCACAAGTTATGTGATAACAGTGGGAGCATCATTCAAGTTAAAGAGCCCAAGTCTAGTAAGAAGACTAGACATATACTTAGATAAATTCATGTCATTAGAGATGACATTGAATAGAAGGAAATAACAATTCATAAAGTTGGAATGTTCGGATATATGATATATCCACTTGCCAAACTTTTATTGCATTTAAACTAAGTGTAAGAGGTACACTAAAGATTATAAGATATGAAGTAGTAATAGTGTATTGACTATTCATATATGATAATCGCATTTATCGTTTGAGTTTTATTAAACTCACCCATTACTTTGTTAAATCCAAATGGGTTGTAGAAACAAATTGAACCCCATTAAAGTGACATGGATTGACATAGTATTCGCCCCTGGTTGCTTAAAGAAGGTGACGTCTCAAAGTTAGTAGAGTGTGATGCGATTGATGGCAAGTTCAAGTGCCATAGAGTCATATGGGATGACTAGTCGATCACATAGACAGACTGTATGGGACACTGTAGGGCAGTGACCGCTTATAGAGTTCTGGTAATTCATAAAGCATGGTCGTGGCAAGAGTTGCTATAGTATTCTTATGAGTCAATTCTTTTAACTAGAGACTATTCGCCCAAGTTGGCACAAATTTCTGATTGGCTTTGATTTATGCTCTATGACTGTCGTAAATGAGGTCAAATGAGTATATTTTGGGTTATGATGAACTGTGGCTAAACAAAGGGAGTAGTGCGATAGGAATTGTCCACTCCCTTGTCAGGGTTATTTGAAATATCAAGGCCACTCGAGGAGTAGTGAACTGGAAATGCGTGGCCACGCTCGGAAAGTATCTATGGTCGATAATTCCGGTCAGACAGTTACTCTACAGATCGAGGAAACCACTCAAGATATGATCAAATGCAAGTACGACCTGTGAGACACCTTGCATTGAGTGGGAGATTTTAATAGGACAAGAGAATTGGTGACGCACACTTGTCTCGGACAAGTGGGAGATTGTTGGAGTATGTGACCTCAACAATAGTGCGATCACATGATTTAAATATCATAATCAAATCTCATATTAAGAATACGAAAGGGATGATAAATTAAATAGTCAACTGATCAACATTAATCGGTATTGATTGGCTTGCTAGAGTTTGACGTTACTGTCGTAGGACGGTGGTGGTCAGTTGATCCCTTAAGGTCACACCTAAAGGATGATGCCCTTATCAGTAAAGTTGATTAATTGTATGACGATACAAGTTAATCAATTCCTTAAAATTGAACAATTCAATTTGTGAGAGAGAATGTTTATATCTTATTGTAATAGAATTAAATAAGATTTATTTTAGTAATTGAAATACTTTATTACTAAAATTAATTATTGTTTGTGAAGCAATTGAGATAAGAATGAATGATTAATTATAATTACAAGATGTTATGAATTATAATTATATGACACATTTTATTTATGTGATCAAGAATCACTAGTCAATTTGTTGTATGTAATTTAATTAATTTATAAAATGATATTTATTTGATAAATATGCATTAATTAATAACATGTAACATACTTCATGTGACATATTGTGTGACAAATGACAAATTGACAAAATAAAATGGAGGTCCATTTTATACAAATGACCGAAATATTGGAGGTAGTATGGGTAAGTGGGTATTTTGTTTAATAGTTAAATAAAACACTATGATTACCTATGATGTAGGTAGTCTTACATCTATTTTACTTGTAAAGAACAAAAAAGTAAAAGACAAGACCATGTATTGGCTTGTATATACTCCCTCCCATCGGTTTTGTGCATAAGAGAGAAAAAGAATTTGTTCTCTCAATTTTTGTAGTATTCACATTCATATGCAAAAACCTTCCTCTCACACATTCTTAGTTCATCTTTCTCTAAAACTTGAGAAATGATGATCCAAATTGTTCAACAACATTACTAATATTATCAATGTAATAGTTGAGTATTAGTAATCAATTTTAAGGTAGATTACTAAATAAATATCTAGCAAATATTATTTATTAGTAATAAGGGTTAAATCTTTGGTGCAATCAAAAGGAGAGCTCTTAATATAGAGTTTTGGAGGATCATCCTCAAACTCATCATAGCTCAAGAACAAGTGAAGGTAGGAGACCTTACCTGTGCCCATAAATACGAAAATAATAATGTAAGAGACATTATTTTTCTTATTAATCTCTTATTTTGTTATGCATGCACTAGATCTTAAGAACAAATATTAAGAAGTTAATTAGTTCACTATTAGAAGAGTCTAATAATAGGTATATACACCTAACATAACCTTGTCGAATCATCTAAGAAGAATAACCCACAAAGGAAATTCACGAGCATTGGTGATTCATATTCCAACACTCTGAAAAGGCTCATGAAACAAGGTAAGGTCCAACCTATAGGACCTACGCCAGTCCCGGAGAAGAAATCTAAATCATGGGATGAGAATGCGTACTGTGAATATCATAGAGGTAAAGGACACAATACAGAGAGATGCTTCAAATTCAAACATGTCATCCAGGATATGAATGAAGATGGTCGTTTACCCATACCTCCCGGAGGTAAGCCTAACAATATAAAGAATCCTCTTGGAGTTATGATGATTACAAATGTAGAATCCACCTTTGATTGCTCACACCTCATTTCTCCAGTCGAGGATGTGATTCATGTACTAGAAGAGGAGGGGAGTTATTCCACCATTTCTCCTACCATTGCCGACTTTATCGCATGGGCAAAGAGTGTAAGTAGGCAAGTTTCAAAGCTGGAAGATGTAGTGGCGTCCCTATGCAATCCAAGCACCACACTTAGGGAAAATGTACCGCTAACTCCAAGTCTATCTCAATAGTCTACGATGCAAGAGGTGATCGCAGTAGTGGATAATCTAGTCGAGCAAATAATCAGTCTGGAAGCTGAAATCATCAGGTTGAGAGAGCTTAGCATCGTCAATGGAATATGGGCCGATGACGATGAAGATGAATACCTCACAGAACACTATCTAGTCAAGGTTAGTGAGGATATAGTCAAAGCTAGCGAAGATCAAGATATAGACCACCTTACTCGTTCAGGGCCTCCATATCAAAATGTTTCTCAGAACGGTCCTACGGCTAATGGTCCAGTTACTAACACCAATGTCATCACCCCAAATGATGGCGAAGATAGATCTACTGACCTCTTGCTAATACAACTGCAGAAGACAAAGGCTGATCTTTCAGTCTGGCAACTAGTTGCGAGCTCATTTCCCCATCGTCAAGCTTTACTGCAATCATTGTCTTAATTGAACGTGGCGCATAACTCTACGCCTGATGATGTAGTCAACTTGGTCTTTCAAGACTCAGTTAAGCTAAGTAACCCAGTTACTTTTTCGGATGAGGATTTGCCTCCTTTCGGCGCCAGTCATAACCTCGCTCTATACATTACGGTCACTGATACGTGCATATTCTATACACTTTATTAGCGGTTTTGGCACGTATTTATTTGCGTAATTGTTAGCTTTAAGCTATTATTTCTCCCGAAACGGTTTACTTTGGATTTCCTATGTCATTATTGTAGGAATGATCGGAAGTAAGCTAAATCAAGCTTTTATCTGTTCCCGGGGGCATTTTATGGAAACTATGAAGTTAGAAACTCGGAATTCGATCGTCTCGGGATGCGTGCATGAAGTTGGAGGGTTGTTTGTTAGAGTAGAGAGAAGCTGCTACAGCGCAACTGGTCTATCGACCAGTGACTCCAGTCTATCGACCATGGAGTTCAGCAGAGGAAGGAAGTCGCCAGCACTGTACTGGGCAATCGATCGATCGTGTCACCTGGTCGATCGACTAGATTTCAAAGCTGCGGTTTCTTTTACACGATTGTCTTTTGAAAGCCCACTTGTAATTTATCTTTTGGGCAGAACTATTATCAGTAGGACATAACAAACAATTTAGGTTATGCTTTATTTTTATTCAACAACTCAAGTTTTGAGACCTAGTTTTGGGAACGCGAAGTGGAGGCTACGGATTACGATCAATTGTTTGTTCATCGAATTCGTTAGTAAGCTTTAATTCAATTTCAATCTACTCTTATTCTTGTTTATTTATTTCTAGTTTCTTCCAATTTATATTTAAGCAATTCAATTTTAATCCCTTAGTTTTTAATTCTAATTCAATCACGTCAATTTTATTCCGTACCTTTAATTTTGCAATTGTCATATTCTTAATCATGCGTAGCTAAATTCCTATGCTAGGAATTAGGGAATCCATGGCGTCATGAGTTGCTATTATTAAGTTTAGGTTGAACCCGTACCGGCCTTATTTATTTTTGTAAGAATTTACCCCTTTGCTAGATTGAGAGATTAGCGGAGTTAGATTTCTTATAGGAAATTGGAAAGACTAGTGGAGCGAAAGCAACCTAGTTTCATTCTAGGGTGAAAGAAGACCGAGGGGCTTAGTTCGAATAGAGACTTAGAGGACCTATTTGACATCCTGAGACGGTATTGGACAGACCTTGACTTTACTTGACTGACTCTTAGGCCATGGTGAACCGAAGTTCCTAGCTGCTTTTTAATATCTATTTTAAACTTCATTTAAATTTCAGTAATTAGTTTAGAATCAACCAACAAACCCTCCCCCCCCCCCCCCCCCTTAAACAATTGTTACTACAATAGATTAAAAATAGCAAATAGAATTGATCTTGTCTCTCCGTGGTTCGACCCTTACTATCACTAGCTATAGTTTTAGTTTGGTTTATAAATTTAACTTTGATACAAAACGATGGTATCAGTCACATACTTAAAGAAGAACGTACCAACGACTTTGGTGGATGATGGCTCTGCAGCCAACGTCATACCATTAAAGACAACATACAAGTTGGGCATGAAAGAATCAGATTGGACTCCTACCAACCAAGGTGTTCGAGCATACGATGGAACACGACGTAAAGTAGTATGGCTAATCAATCTCACTATAGCAACAAGGCAAATCGAGCGAAAAGTTAATTTTCCGATAGTGGACATCGAGGCATCCTTCAATATACTTCTGAGAAGACCTTGGATTCACGCTTCCAAAGCGGTAACATCCACCTTGCACCAGAAAATCAAGATTCCTCTAGATGGCAAAGTAGTGATGATCACTTCGTCCCCTATCAAGGCTGTGATAGAGAAAATATCAAGTAATCAAGTAGTCACAGACCCAGTATATGAGCTTGGGGGATTTCAGAGCATAAATCTTGTAGAGAGCGAACTAGCACCTCTATACTTCAACCTATACTCTAATCTGGTGGTTAACCACATACTTAAGTCCCAGGGATACAAGCCCACGAAAGTAGAAGCCTTAGAAATGCTTACTCAATTCCAAAATCTTAAAGATAGAGGAATCCATATGCGACCCTATCTCCCTACCCTAAATGGATACTTCGTTAGGGAGGGGAGTCAAGAATACTTTCACGGGTTTCCCGAGCCTTGGCATTATAATGGAATACAACTAGCTGGAATTGAGGTCTTCCACGATTGCTACTTCATCCCTTCAGAAACGGTTCCTACCGTCAAAACTCGTCAAACACCTTGTTTAAACGAACAAGCTATTAGCCTTCTGTTTGGAGAAGACCGATTCGTCAGAGCTGCGTAGGATGAGATCATTACCATGATACTTCAGGATGACCATTTCAACCCCACAACATTGATATCTTACACCAGCCCGAATCAGCAAAAAGGATGGAGAAAGTCAATCAAGTGGACTAACAACCAAGGAAAGCTCATCAAAGTCACTACTGGAGAAGGAGAGATGTTCAAAGGAGAACCCGAAGACAACGAATTCGATTCAGAGTCGGAGTCGGAGTCGGAATCAGAGTCTGAGTCCAGAGAAGTCACTAGAGAGTCTTCTTCTATCATCACTCCCCATCCCCTTGTTTCTCCTAGCATAGAATCAAATAGTAACAGTAGCATGGGAAATGTCCCAGTAGTTGTCCCTTTACCGCCACTAACTATTGAATACTCCCTCCGTACCACACCAAAGGTAACGTAGGGAAAAGTGGAGTATTTAAGAAAAAGTGGAAAAAGTAAGGGTAAAGAGGGAAAAAATAGGTGGGGTATGTAATTGTGAGTTTAATTGTGGGTTGGTAAGTGGGGTATGTAATGGCATTTTATGTAAATATCAAATGGGTATAAGGATAACTTGGTAATGTTGTGGGCCAAATAAGGAATGTTACCTTTGGTGTGGTACGTCCGTTTATAGTAAGTGTTACCTTTGGTCTGGTACGGAGGGAGTAGATGGCTTCTTTGTTTCAGCTATTTTCAAAATTTAATATGAATAAATCAGATTGTGCTTACTCCTTGTCTTTTTCTGAATGCAATTCTATTTATGATGATAATGAGGATGATCCTGACCCAGACTTAGTCAAATTACCTCCTTATATAATTAAATAAATACTACAAGAGGAGGAAAGGGCACCAGTTATAGAGAACACAGAACCCATCAACGTAGGAACCGAACTAGAACCCCAAGAACTTAGGATAGGGACGACCTTAAACCCAACTGAAAGGGAAAATTTCATCGAACTCCTACACAAGTTCAAGGACGTTTTCGCTTGGTCTTATAAAGTCATGCCAGGGTTTCTACCCGTAAAATAAGAACTCCGTCGGATAAGGACCGAATGGGCTCTTAAGATCAAAGAAGAAGTCGATAAGCAATTCAAAGCCGGGTTCATCAAAGTTTTCGAGTATTTAGACTGGGTGGCTAACATAGTCCCCGTACCCAAAAAGGATGAGCGAATCCGAGTTTGTGTTGATTTCAGAGACTTGAACAAAGCAAGTCCAAAGGACGACTTCCCTCTACCACACATCGACATATTGGTAGTTAATACAACAGATCATGCATTGTTATCCTTCATGGACGGGTACGGAGGGTATAATCAGATCAAGATGGCCATAGAAGATATGCATAAGATAGCCTTCATCACTCAATGGGGCACATATTGTTATACAGTTATGCCATTTGGGCTAATTAACGTCGGAGCTATATATCAACGCACAACGACCACATTGCTGCATGACGTGATGCGTAAAGAGGTAGAAGTGTACGTGAATGATATGATTGTCAAATTCAAAGACAGGAAGGGGCACATTGACAATCTTCGCAAATTCCTCCTAAGACTGCGAAAGTACAACATGAGGCTTAATCCTCATAAATGTGCATTTGGAGTAACGTCAGACAAGCTTCTGGGATATGTCGTCAGCCAGAGGGGAATAGAAATTGATTCGTCCAAGATCAAAGCTTTAATCGAAATGCTGCAACCCCAAACAGAGAAGGAGGTTAGAGGATTTTTGGGCAAGGTACAGTACATAAGCCGATTCATATCGAAGCTTACTATGATCTATGAACCCATTTTCAAAAAGCTCAAGAAAACAGATCATACCATATGGGACGACGATTATTAAAAGGCGTTTGGCAGAACTAAGGAGATATTGGCTAAGCCACGAGTACTAATGCCTCCTCAGCGAGATCAACCTCTTAGTTTATATCTCAGAGTCACCGAAATAGCCATAGGAGCTATGTTTGCACAGACTGTTGTGTAAGTACACGCCTCTCGAAAAGACATGCCTCGCTCTTGTGTGGGCGACAAAGAAGCTACGCCACTATATGCTTAGCTACTATGTCAAAGTGTATTCTAAAATGGATCCCGTCAAATACCTCTTCGAGAAACCCGTTCTCAACGGCCGTTTGGCAAGGTGAACCTTGATGCTCTCGGAGTTCGATCTCAAATACGTACCTCTAAAAGTCATAAAGGGACGTGCCGTTGCTGAATTCTTCGCGGATAATCCTATCAACGATACCCAAGCAATAGACATGTGGTCATTTCAAGATGAGGATATCCTACAGACCAATGTAGACTATTGGGATCTTTATTTTGATAGAGCATCAAATTTAAGAGGATTTGGAATATGAGTGTTGCTCATTTCTCCTGAAGGCGAGCATACACCAGTTTCTGTCAAACTCGACTTCGAGGTGACAAATAATGTCGCATAATATGAAGCTTGCCTCATTGGTCTACAAGCAGCGGTAAGCTTAGGCATTAAGAATCTTCGAGTTCATGGAGACTCTTCCTTGATCATTAACCAAGTTACAGGATCTTGGAAAATTCGAAGTGAAAGTCTAGCACCCTATCAGGCTAGGATAGATCAAGTTGCCCAATTCTTTGATCAGGTCACTTATCTACACCTACCTTGTGAAGAGAATCAATTTGCAGACGCTCTTGCGAAAGTTGCAGCCTTGATCAATACGCCAAACAACATGGTCGAAATGCCTTTATGCATCGAACGGCGGTCAGAACCAGCCTATGTACACCACCTTACGGATGAGTAAGAAAGCCCAAAGGAACCCTGGTTCCAAGCCATCCTAAACTTTAAGTTCAATGGTGCCTACCCACCAGATTTGGATAAGAGGGGACAACGCGCCATACGCCTACTAGCCTCTCAATACCTCCTCATGCAGGGAGAATTGTACAAAAGAACACCTCTTGGTGTCGTCTCCCGTTGCCTTGATCAATCACAGGTATAGAAAGTAATGGAAGAGGTTCACGATGGAGAATGTGGTCATCATATGAGTGGACCCATGATGGCAAAGAAAATCACACGTCTGGGATATTATTGGATGACAATGGAGTCAGATTGTATTAAATATGTCAGACATTGCCATAATTGCCAAATCTTCGGGAATGTGCAACATGTTCCTCCCTCAAGGCTTTACACCATGACATCTCCATGGCCATTTTCTGCTTGGGGAATTGACATCATCGGAAAGAATACTCCTACAGGGACAGGAGGTCACTGTTTCATTTTGGTAGTCATCGACTACTTTACTAAAGGGGTCGAAGCGGCATCTTACACTAGTCTCACAGCCAAAAATGTGGCAAAGTTCATACAAACCAATATCATCTGTCGATATGGTTGCCCACATGAAATTATTAGTGACAATGGATCACATTTCCAGGCCGAGACTGAGCAATTGCTAGCCAGATCCAAAATCAAGCACCACCATTCCTCGCCTTACAGACCTCAAACCAACGGCGCGGTGGGGGCAGCTAACAAAAATGTCGTCATGATCCTCAAGAAAATGATCGACAATTATCGAGATTGGCCTAGCAAAATACCCTTCGAACTATGGGGTTATTGCACATCAGTTAGGACGCCCACTGGGGCTACTCCTTTCTTCTTAACCTATGGCATGGAAGCTGTATAACCAGTCGAATTAGAAATCCCATCACTACGCATTTTGCTCGAAAGTAAAATTCCAGAAGCTGAATGGAATAGGGATCGATATGAAGAACTCATCCTCCTGGATGAACGAAGGTTGCGCGCGCTACATAATGTGCAAACATATCAGGCACATATCAAACGAGCCTTTAATAAATGAGTTAAGCCCAGGAACATCAAAGAAGGAGATTTGGTGCTCAAATCAGTCAGAGCTTTTCTACCTATCAATCCACGAGGAAAGTTTAGGCCCAACTGGGCTGGACCTTTCTTAGTCAAATCAATATTCTCAGGGGGTGCGGTTTGGATTACAGAATTAGATGGAAATGAATTTTCTAATCCTACCAACTTAGACCAATTGAAACGATACTACCCTTAGCATAGGACAGAAAACGCGCCTCATGTAACCTACGTGCCGCTCATGCGACACGGAATAAAACCGGCCCCTGGCCAGCTAAAACTTATGTCTCTATGCTCTTGCATTTTGACATTTCAACATCCTCATATCATCAAAATAAGTAGAATTGTACTCCCTTTAGGAGTAAGTACAAAGCACAAGCTTATTTTTCTAAGTTCATTACAAGCTCTTGCTTCGAACAATTATTCTTTTACATTTATTCGAACTACGCACAGGGTTGGATTTCATTTTTTCTAATGAATACGTAGGCAATCTTTCACAGGATACAACCCATTATTTATTTTTTAAATGTGAATAGAAGGACATTGGCATTTGCATTTGAAATTCGACAACAATAATAAAAGAAAATCACAACGGTTTCTTAACTATTTAATCTTTTATTCATTTTTCCATAAATAATAATACGTCAAATACATATAAAATAAAATGCTGAAATAAGAGCTAGGCTAGGATTCTAAAAACCCCGCCGGTTATTACAAATAAATAATAATAATAATAATAATAATAATAATAATAATAATAATAATAATAATAATAATAATAATACTATAATAAATGACTAAGGCTATTCTTCCATTTTTCCTTTGCCTTTGTCACCCTTATCATACTTCTTGTCTCGACCACGAGCCGGGCGCTCTTGTGCTATCTCCGAACTAATCACCAAAGGTCTCTCTCGCAGTCAGGCCTTACCATTTCGATCCATCATCATCTCTACGACAGGTGCAGGTCTCGGTTTTTTCAACGGACGAGCAACTAAGAATCCGGCTTCTTCTTTCTCTTCAGTCAAATAATTTTGATTCTCCTTTGCTACGTTGTGGATCTTGTAATCCACAGGCTCGTGTTTCTTCAACTTCTCACGTTCTTCGGGAGTACCAGCTTTTCTGCATTTCAAGTATGAGTCAGATACCCATAAGGAGCCAATAGGAACTGGTATGAACCACATGTTCCTCTGAGCCCACCTAATTGCCCATTCTTAACGAGACTCCGTAGTGTGCGCCGACGCAGTTTGAGGAACGATGTCAAGCTTCGGGATCTTCTGCCTAAGGCCCACTTGCCTCATCAATCTCCCCGGAAAAATTCAAATCATAAATTCTAAGCTAGGGATGCGAACTGACCGCGTCGGGTCCAAGGATGAAACTCCAGTGACTGACCTGAGATGCCACCATGGCACAATCCACCGGATCAAGGGACCTCCTTCACTCTTCAACTTATTCTCCCAATAGTTGCATACCCAAGTGAAGTCCACCATATTGAGTCTAGTTCTCATTATTGCAATTGATCGAGCATGATATCCTGGCACATTAACTGGGGGCTTGATCAGCCGCAGTCGTTCAATCAGCCAAACCTGCAAAAAAAGAAGACGGTAATTAATGCCCATATTTCAACCGAAAAAAGAAAAAAGAAGAAGAAAAAAACGGTTGATATATATATATATATATATATATATATATATATATATAATGGGAGGTTCTTACCTGCAGAATGACGAGACTTCCCAAATAAGAAAGTTCGCGGTTGACCTTTCTGTTATCAAAACCAAGAATGGTCTCCCCTAAGCAAAGGCATGTTGGGCTCTTCCGCAGCTCCATTTGTTCCACTAGGCTCAGAAAACGGGGATCACCTCTCATGTCATCATCAACATGCCCTCGAAGGGCATAACAATGAAGTAGACAAAACCCGAAGGCCCTACGCCTCGCAACATAAGAAATAGAAGGGTCCTCCCTATTTCTAAATCGATCGATAAAGTCAAACATGCGGACACCTTTTGAGGTCACAAGACGGTGTACCTCAGCCTTGGTCAATCAAAGCAAGTCCCTAAATTTATTCTTATATCCTTGAGAGCTAAGGGGTACAACCGGTGCATTTTCTGGGTCCCATCCTCCAATAGCAACTATTTCTTCAGTTGAAAGGACAAATATCGCCTCCAGGAAAAACACGTGAAAATTTGGGTCTCAATACTCAAGACAAGCATCCAAGAAAGGCTTCACAATTTTCACTAACTTGAGACTCAAGATCGATCCCAAATTAAAAGCACCCATGTTTTATTTCTTAACATTTGTGGACTCATTCGTCCACTCATTTAGACGATTTTCAAAGGCATCCATAATTTTGAAATTTTTTGAGAAGATATGAGAGCTTTTATGTGATAGACGGAAGAAAGATGAAGGAATTGCGTGAATAAAAGCTTCCCCGAGCTGCAATTGCGTCTAGTTCTCATTATTGAGTCTAGTTCTCATTATTGCAATTGCGTGAATCCTTTCGAGCCGCCTCGACGTCGCTTGGGTCTTCGGGTTGTAATCTTCGATTGACCTGGGGACTCTACTTTGACTTTCGCCCTGTCCAAGCCTCAGTCAAAGTGGGCTCAGAGATACCCGATCTCCGAGACTCCAACAAACACCCGATGATTATCGAACTACAACATGTTTTGGGATCGCAGCGTTTGATCGACAGTTTGTGTACAACTTTACGTCGGAAAACTTAAAACGATTTCGAAAACAAAACATTTCAAAACATTTCAAAAATACCTGGAGTGTTTAATGCACGACGACGGGGTCGCAATGACACTAACTAGATTCAAAACCGACACCAGACCAAAAACCGACTCAAAAATTCAAATCCCGACTCCAACAACGAGTCAAATCGAGTCAACCACAAAAACAAAATATCTTCAAGCCTTCTATACTAAGTTTTCCCGGATTCATGTTGGTCAAGTACCAAACATGTGACTACAAAACCTAGGATAGAACAAATTATGATTGCGTTTGTTGTGATAGTGACAACACAACTCGAAGTGCCGCGACGTGGCTCGCGCCTCTTTGAGCAGCCCAGGTGGCCACGTCGCTCAAAACTCACACAACCACTCATTCTCCTATAAATACCCCTCAAATGCCACCCATTTGAGACTTATGCGAGTGTCCGCCCTCTCTTTTCTCCCTTAAAATTCTCGACTCGACTTCTTAAGTCACAACCCGACGCGTGTTTACGACCTACCGATCGTAAACACGAGCCTTACACATTGTTTGGTACCGTCATCGTGCATTAAATCACTTGTCCAACCACTTTGACCACTACACCGCCATCACTAAACTTTTAAAACACTCTTTTACTTACCAAAACGGTTTTAAACCGAGTTTTTTCCGATCAAACAAGTTTTTACACTTACGTCGGTCACTTGCCATAACCAAACATGTAAGTATGAGGGTGTAAAAATCCTCTTTTATTATGTTTTCATTTGTTTCATGACTTTAACATGCTAAAACATGCATAACATGAACCAAAACATGGAATAAACGAGCCAAAACTGATTTTTGGTCTGAGGCAGAAGCCCCTTAGGTCGCCAACAGGCTCGCGCCTAAATGGGGTGCTCAGACCAGAGATCATTCGTGTTTGTTCTCGTCATTTCCCTTAATCCATTTTTCATATTTGTAATCGGTTTTTACCATTTCAAGTATTTTCGAAACCCTTTTGTTTCATTTCACATGTTTTAACCATAAAACATTTTTCACCCTTGGTTATTCATACCATGACGGTTAAATCCGTGTTTCGGTGA
The DNA here is from genome assembly GCF_048544455.1 of Silene latifolia. NCBI lineage: Eukaryota > Viridiplantae > Streptophyta > Magnoliopsida > Caryophyllales > Caryophyllaceae > Silene > Silene latifolia. Next base: position 98,384,328 of record NC_133527.1, read on the forward strand.
TAATATTTGGTTAATGACATTTAAAAGGTATTTTAAAGCATTTTATTTCATTTCTTTACATTTTTCAAACAAACATATTAGTCACCAACACAAAGTCATCCTTGGTTATGCATACCATGCCGGATTTTAACCCGGGTACGATGATGAGTACCGACTAATGACATTAAAATGGACTTAAAACAATTAGTCCATAACCATTTTTCAAAACTATTCATGTCAAGCTTGTCAAAACTGAACCCGACACCGAATATTATCAAATAATGATGATTATTCGAGTCTAGTTCTTTAAATCGACAAATGCGGTCTAAACGGCCCTTTCAAAATCAAACCGGGTTCAAATACCCATTTTCAACACGTTTTATAACGTTTTCTAAACAGTCAGAACACGGCATACAGCCGTTGGCTAACCCGCGCCTCAAGCAGGCCTTTTCTTTCTCATTTTCAAAACCAGAGGGAGGCCCCTTACACCGCCGGCTGGCTCGCGCCTCTTATAGCCGTCTGGTACAGAGCCTGTTCCCTTCTAGCATTAGTCTAGGATGATCCCGACTCCGGCTAACCCGGATATAGGACGGATCAGATGACTTTTCAATTATTCAAAATCATATTTGCAAAATGCCTTACTAAGACAAATGGATCATGTTATGCACCCTAAACCTAATACGGTAAATGGATGTTTAATTTCTGTCTTGTATGCAAATCAATCATTAATCCAACTCGACATCTTATACTTGATACTTGGATTAAATCAACCGACTTAGAAAGCTCTCACATGTTAGGTTTAAATCATTGGATGCGCATTCATGCATTTAAACCGTTTTATCAACTTTTGCATTCAACCAACCAAGATCGATCAGTAGAGGCCGCTAAACGCGGGCGGGATTGGGTGTCTGATTAAAGGGCTTCCCAATACGTACCATCACCTCTTAATTAGAAACTTTAGATAGTGGACGACCTTATCCAGGGCGTACGAGAGTCATTCTAGAGATAGGATGCTAAAGAGGGACGATTTCCTTATCTTTAGTACCTATGTCAAAACGCTGCTTTGTGCTTCGATTTGACCGAGGCATAAAGTGGAATTCGAACGGGTTCCAGGCATCCCACAAATGCTTGGTGGTGACTCTGAACATCTCTAATCGTTTCGAGACCCTTACCGAGACGAAACCGACCGATCTAAAACGATCCGGTCGAAAGCATGTTGACGCCGCCGAGCGTGGCTTTCAAAGAGACCGCTGTGCGTCCGCAGATCGAACCGGACCCGCAAGTGGGCCATGTCCACAAATAAGAGGAGACTAAGTCGACTTGTAGGTGTTTTACAATCTAGATGATTCGGCTCCGGGACCTAAATCTTGAGGAACTTGTTCCTCCAGGTCGTTTTTACCGTTTTATTGTAGTTTCCTTGGTTGTAGTTGCTTCCTTGTCTTAGCCATGATGACCCAAGACTTGGTACATGGAGTATGTGGTGGATCTTTTGAGTATGATTATAATGGGTATGGGGAGCTTGAGGAGCAAGTCAACACAAACCTACCTTACAACTCATACAATGAAAATCCTAACTACTACCCCAACTTTTCCCACCAAAACCCCCACATCCAATATCCACAACAACTACCCTCCCAATACCCACTTTACAAAGAATTCCAAATTCCACAATACAACCGCTTTCATACCCACTCACAACAAGAAGATGAGCATGAATTTGACATTCAAAGTATGGTTCTCCAAATGATGGGAGATCAACAAAATTTCTTCAAACAAGTGCTAGAGGAGAGCCAAAATAGGGACAATATTCTTCAAAGCATTGTTACTCATGGTGAGGAGTTGGCAATTCAAATTGCCCAAATAAAGGAAGCCCAAGTAACTACTCCTCACCATTCCTTAGACATTGATTATGAATGCGAGTTTGAAGGAGTTACCTTTGATGAGAAGTGGGAAGAGCCAATCTCTTTGAGCTCTTGTGAGTATGAAAGTGTGGTGTTTGATGAAGAATATATGAGGTTTAGTAAGCCAACAACTCTTAGCCTTTGTGAGTATGAGGGTGTGTCTTTTGATGTGAATATTGAGATGGTGGAAGAAGAATTATTGAAGAAGAGTGAAACCCCCATTTACGATTCATATGAAGATAGCCATGATGACAAGATTGTGAAAGAAGCTTATGAGGAACATGTGTCTTGCAAGGACTTATTGAGTAAAGAGGAGGAAATGAGTTGTGAGATTGCCTCACTTGAGGAGCCCATCCTTGAGAAATTTGAGGTATGCTTCCATGAAGAAAATGAATGTCTCTTTCCTATTGCCTATGAAGACCATTTCACACCCACTATGGAACCTATGATCATTGAAGATAATATTGTGGACCTTCTCCAAAAAGTCAAATCGTCATATAAACGATACTTGGTTGAAAAGCTCAAGAACAAAATTGCAAATGAGCTTACTTGTGGAGACTTGGCACCCACAACTTCAATTCCTAAGGTATCCGGTCATCAATGTTATGAGAATTCTCCTTCTACTTTGGAAGGATTGACAAATCCAAGTGCTATCATCATCACCAAAATTAGAGGAGACGGTGGTAAGTGGAAGTCTCCGGACGAAAATGAGCCATACTTCATTCCTCGGGTTGACAAGAATCATGGGCTTGTTGGTTTAAAGCATTGCAAAGGCTCAAGTGCCAAGGGCAAGGTGAAAGAAAGAAGGAACGACAAGCTTCCTTGGCCAAGATTCATATTAAATTGGAACAAACCATATTCACTTGTTTAAAGCTTGTTCACAAACCTTTGACCTTCTTCTAAGAGCCTTGAGCTCTATAGACAAAGAATTTCGACAATTCAAACTAGTTTGGTGGAGTCCTATCTCAAGCCACCATTTGTAATATATGCTTTCCCACAATTTTTCATTGTACAATATTGTATATACCTTTAAATTACTTTCATTTTCTTACATGAGAGTAGTGGGGGAGGGTTACTTACCCGCTCTTTGAGTATATTGTCAGAAAATGATGAGAGGGAATTACAAAAAGGGTGCAAGGGAAAGAATTCTAATAAAACAAATGAAGGATTAATGAAGAGCAGCACAGGATGCTCGTCCTGGCAATAAGTCGCTCGTCCTGATCCCTGCTGCAAGCAAATATCAACACTGTCATAAAATCTGCTCGGATCGCCAAGAGGACGCTCGTCCCAGCCATGATCCGCTCGAGCCGAATTTGGGACACTCGTCCTGCACAATGCCTTGAGTAGTATTCTACACTGGATGAGAATCTGAGAGGATTCTCAAGACGCCGCTCGTCCCAGCAGAAGCCCGCTCGTCCTAGCACTAAGCCGCTCATCCCCACCTGAATGGAAAACACAAGGACAGTCTGTCTAAGGATCCACACGTCTCCTGAGCAGGACGCTCGGGCAGCAACCACAGGATGCTCGGATCGACCTCGGGATACCCGGATGAGCATGATGATTGACTGGGTATTAACAAATTCGCCCAAGCCCAGCCCAGACCCGCTCGTCTCTCACCCCTTCTTTGTTATAAACTCCCCCCGCCATCCCTATTTTTCCTTATCTTATCTACTCAAAATCACATCTCACCATCCACATACAATCCCCATCACAAAAACCAAGCATAACCCTAAGATTCACATCAAGAAAATGATGAATCTATGAAGCAAGAGCAAGAAAGCCGCCGATTCCGCATCCGAGCGACGCAAGGGTAATGATAAAAAGTGTTGCACAACTAGAGTTTTTCCCGGAGGTAATCTTCACTAATGATGACCACCGCCGACGATTTGAACAATTACTAGGTAAGGACTATGAACCCACTCAATTCATAGATCTTGATGCTTTATAAGTACTTGGTATAAGAAACCAAACAGAGGTGTTTTTCAATGGTATGGGTCTACAGAAAATGTTCTATGCCCATGAGGATACATACTTGAGTCTGACGCTAGAGTTCATGTGTAGTCTCCGAGTCGTCACCACTTGGCAAAGAAATGTTGGTTTGATGTTCTGTCTTTGCAATAGAGACCATAGGTTGTCTCTAGACCAATTTGCAACTATTTTTGGTCTTGAGGTACCAAGGGATGACACCGATAAGCCCGCCGACTTTAGTGTTAACCACCTTTGGGTGGCTATTTCTGGCAGGGAACTTCACTCCTACAAGCAATGTTATACCTTTGCAATCCAACATCGGGTAATTCGGATTACCGAAAGGTTTATTGTCGGGACTATCAATGGAAGACAAGAGCAAGACAGGTTCACCCTTCTCGACTTCACTTTTCTAGAGTCATATTTGAATGTGCAAGGGACAAGGCCTTACAATTTCAACACACCCCTTGAGATACTTACGAGGTTCAATGACTTTGCTCATGGGAATTCTAATATCAAAACCTTTGTGATGGGAGGCCTAATCACAATTTTGACCAATGAACTTTGCCCCAGGTTCAACCTTAATGGAAGCTATGAAAAGCTCAAGGGGAGCACTTTGATAGATGAGGATGCTATCTTTAACCACCACCGGTGGTGTACTTACAATGAGGCCGGAAGTGTAGAGTGGTTCACCAAGGGTTGTTCATCACATATTCTAAGGGGATGGAACAAACCACCCACTGAGCCCCGCTTGAGCCAATATTCCCAAAGGCCAAGCTACCTCCTCCCCATCGAGATCCATGACAACCCACCACCAAGAGAAGAAGCACCTCATCGACCTCGCGAATTGCCGGAATGGGGTACCGCACCACCATCCTATATACCCATTCCACCCTACCCAACACAACATGTACCATTCACTCCTCAAGATCCAAGAGCGCCAAACATGAATTATTTATTGCAACTCATGCAAATTTTTTATCTTGGAATGTACAATGGGAGGGTTGACAACTACTTGGCCCAATACCCCTCCTACTACAACATGGCTCAACAAGGGTACATCAACCCTAGAGGCCCCCATCCTTCTTGGGCTCAACCAAACCTTTTGTTCCCTAACTATAGCAACCAAAGAGGGAACTTTGGAGACCAAAGTGGGGGATTCTCTAACCAAGGAGGAGGATATGACCAGGGAGGATCGAGCGGACGTGGATACCGCTTTGATGAAGATGATGATGATGAATAGGATGGCTAGAGGTGTTTGACCACACCACCTCTATTTGTATGATACCCTTTCTTTCCCTAACGCTTATGTATAGTTGCATTGCATTTTAAATTATCTTGCATTTAGTTTACACCTCACTTGCACTTGTATTATATTTCATATTGCGTTTACATTAGTTAGTTCATATAGTATAATTTGCATTGTATATATCTCACATGTTGCATGTAGTTAGTTGCATTCATGCATAGCCACTAATGACCAAAACCTATTCCTTTCTACACTGGAAATAGTTCTTAAATCGATTTGGGGAGGTTTGATCATAGGTGAAAACATGCATCATTTAGTGTAGTTTAGATTGCATTCATTTGTTACATATGTCATATAGAATTGTATTTAGTTAGAGCATGCATTCATTCATATCATATCATTGCATTTTTACTTCATTTCCATAAAATCAAAAATCCAAAAACATGTATTTCTTTTCATTCCTACTCCTACATGTACATTGAGGACAATGTCCAAAATAAAGTGGGGGATGGGAATTTATATTCCAAAATACAAAAAAAAAAAAAAAAATTAAAATTTTTTGAAAAATCCCAAAAATTTGTTCTTTAATTTCATAAAACCAAAATCCATAAAAAATTGAAAAACTCAAAAACCAAAAACATGTTATTTAATTTAGTAGTGTAGAATTGTATATACTTGTGTTTTTGTTCTCTTCTCACATAGATATAACACTACATTTGAGGCGTTGTCAAGGGAAAATGAAGACCGCTTGGTATGATCGCTCTAATCTCTATTTCCCTCCCATTTATTATCATTATTCATATGAGGAGGATGGGCTTACATGTCAAGGAGGATGTGGTGTATTTTGTTGTTGTGGTTTGTGTATCTATGTGTTGTTAGGAGTTGCATCTAGATTATATGGCATTTAAGTTGATAGAAGCATATGCATTAGAGTTGTATATATGTTAGTTGCATCATGGCATATAGTTGAATGGTTAGAAAATTTTGTGAAAATGCCTATTTGGTAAGCTTGACAAGTATATATAAGGCCCTTGTAGATAATTTTTGTCCTTGAGACTTTGTTTGCTAGAATACCCTAAAGACACCCTAGGATGTGTAATACTAGTATCTTTTGACCCATGGACTAAGGCCTAGTCAAGAGTACCTTGTGGTGTAATAACTCCTTGGCTACCGTTTATTCCAATGTGACCTTTGAAGCCATGAAACCGTCCTTACACTTCTATCATCATATTTTGTCAACAAAAAGGGAATGAGAACAAAAATCTCCAAATTGAGTACCAAAATCAAAATCAAAAAGTTTGCAAAATGCATCAAATGAAAAGAGGAGCAAAAATAGACTCCTATGCTTTAATAAAATTACCCTTGCTACAAAATGCGGTTACGTTGAAAAATGTTCAAAAATGCAAAAATCGAAAAATTGCCAAGTATCAAAATGCCAAATATAAAAAATGGCAAGAAATGTTCTTCAAATGACAAATGTCACAAGAAATTGGGGGAAAAACTAATCAAAAGCAAACTACCATTGTGAAACCCAAAGCATATTGATCCCTTTTATCCATTGATCTTATTTGTTGCATGGTGGAAAGGGGACGATCCTTCTTCTTGTCTAGGCAAGAGGGGGAATTTCACGATCCTACAGTGTTTCTAACACCATAGGGAGCTTACTCTTGACAAAAGCATTTAGCGATTGAGGACAAAGGTAACCTAGTTTGACACAACTTGGAGGTGATTTGTTGGTATCCTTGTAGACTTAGTAGCTTGGAGAAATGATATCTACAATGGAGTGTGTGCCCTTAGATTGCTTCCCCTTTAGATGATTTCCGCCACTTGGATGAGGAAAGTGGCTATTCTTTTGTAGATGCATCCATTACTTGCTTTGTGTGCTTAATGCTTGGATGTATCGCCATTTTGGCAAGCCCCACCTTGCCTTGCAAGAAGGCATCTTACCTTATAGATGTCTTGTTGTGAGTTGAAGGGGCGGAGTGAGACCCGCTAATTGTCTCACATCGGTTATGTTAGGATAGTTTAAATAAAGGTCTAGTTCTAGTCACCTCTTTACTCGAGACGAGTAAAGGTTCGGTTTGGGGATGTTTGATGTGACTCTTATTTGCGCATTTTTAGTCCCCTAATTGAGCCTATTTTGCATACTATTATAGCATTTCATGGCCTTTTTATCCGTCAAATCCTTCCTATTTTGCTTTCCCAGTGCATTACATATGTCTTATAGTAAAGGAGATAACGAGGGGGAATTCCCGTCTCTCGCGCATATTCGGAAGCTTGTTGACGATATTGGATGGACTAGTATGAAGAAGAGGCAAGAATGATGACCAAAGAAGTAAGAATAAAGAGTATACATAGATCGTAGGCCTTTAAGCAAGAGGATGGAACACTGTGCCAGGATCCGTGCGTCCTTGGCACAGGACAAGCGGATTGCAGTGTCCTGATTTGAGCGGTTCCTACACGGGATGAGCGGATCTCCTTGAAGACTAGCCGTGCACCAGTTGAGGTCGAGCGGATCGTGGTGGGAGTAGCAGCTTGATCTGCGCATTTCCCTCGGGACTTGCAATTCTCTATTCAACACTTAGCATTGTTATTTTCTAATCTACCCTTGCTTAAGCTAATGATGTACCACTATATATATTCCATTTGTAATAATCCAGAGAAAAAGCTTTCTTAGGGGAGGAAAAAGCTTTCTTAGATTATATTAGGAGTAGATTAGAATAGATGAATCTCAATCATTCCACATTAATCTTTCCTTAATTATTGTTCGAGTTTATTAGGTAATTTGAAGATTATTGGGTTATCATTGGAAAATTTACAACTCTTCATTAATCAATCAAGTTTTTTTCTATTATTCTTTCCTTTCCATTTGTTCATCTTAAAGTTTGGTATAATTTCTTTACTCTTTACTGTTTATTTTTTATTTCCTCACTTTCTTATCATGTTTATACTTGTGGTAATGATTGAAACCATTGAGAACATGTCTTCCATGATAATAAGTGAGTAGTTACTTAACTAGGATTAGTGAGGAATTAGGGGAAACAAACATGGGGATTTATCTATGCTTAATCTAATATGTTTTCTTAATTAATTTGCTTGCTTATTGTGATTTCACCCTATGCACATGTTATGTTTGATGAAATGCGAGCCTATAAATCCTTGCATTTTTTACCCATCTCATATCCTTTCAATGAGGATTGTAAGACATAAACCAACTGAGGTGTTATACGATCTAGATGATTCGGCTCCGGGGCCTAAATCTTCCTAGGGATTGTAAGATATACACTAACTCGATCCCATCACAACCATAAGTGCTTGCTTCTAATTGAGAGCATGTTTGTATGATCTACTCCCATGAATCCCCTATGGACCCATGATATCCTAGTATCTTTATTAATTGTTTACATCTTTATTTGCTTTATATCTTGTTTTACTTTATTGCTTTCATTAGTTTAGAACACAACTACAAACCCAAATCAATTGTGACACTAACATAAATTGAGATAGATAGACTTAGAACCCAAAGTACACCGTTCCGTGGATCAACCTCGACCTAACCACTAACTAGTTGTTTGTTGAGAAATATAAATGTGTTTGTTGGGCGTGTGTCAACCGCGTTACCCATCAAGCGAAAAGTCTTCTCTGGCTTGGGATCAAAAGGTACAATCTCCGACCTGTCAGACCTGGCCATACACGAAAACAACAAGAAAATATCAAACTGTCTCAAGGAACTAATGCTCCCTGAGACAAAAAAAAGACAAAAACAAACAGAAAAATTGTTGCCTCCCTGGAAACGGCGCCAAATAAATCCTATTCTCAACTAACTAGTAGCTAGCAGTAAGAAAGGGTCGAATCCACAGGGAGGTGAGTTAATTAATCTAGTTTGTTTATATTTAAGTTCGTCTTAAAGGTAACAATTTTATGGGGTTTTGTTTGTTTGATTTCTAAACTAATTGCAAGGTGAATAAAACGACTTCAAATATTTTAAAAGAGTTTAGGGATCGGGTTCACTAGGTAGTCATCCAAGGGTGAGTTTTAATTCATTGATTGTGCAATTTATATTGTTGAAAGTCATAGGATCGGTCGATTCTAATATGTCTTTTGTATCTAAATTTAACATGCGATTGCTATTATTAAGTCGGTCTTATTCAATTATTGTGACCTATACTAGTCTTAACCCGATCGGTGAAAATCCTAGTTTGCAAGACTAATCAACCAATTCTGATCAGTAATTAATTAGATGTAAGACAATAATTGAACAACAATCAAAAGCAATTTAACAATCAGTTCATTAATTAACCCTTTTCTAACAACCTAGATCCCTTTTCACCCTAGAATATGAAATTAGCTACACATACTAATGACAATAACAACAATAATAATTATAGAAGACATAATTAAAAGCATGTAAAGATTTATAACAAGCAATTGAATTAAATAGAATTTAAATTAATAAAAACTAAAGAAGGATTAGAGAGTACCGTAATTAAAGAGTGTTTTGATTCGGAAACAATAATAATAAAACTAGACTGAGAGTTTTTAAGAGAGTTCTAGGGTAAAATAAGACGTAGCTAGGTAAAATAAAGCGTAAATAAACATTTGGTACGAATTGGGTATTTATAGTAAAACACAACCGACTTATAGAAATTGCGGAAAATCTCCCAGCTCGATGTGTGCTCGATCGAGCCTATGTGCACTCGGTCGAGTACACTACTTCCTCGATCGAGCCTACTTGGGATTGATCGAGTATTCTCCCGTTTCAGTTCTTTTCTTCGTGTTGTCTTCTTCATTTCTCTTCCTTTAGTCTTATAGATTCCCGTGCCATGCTTCATGTTGTCCTTCATGCCCACTCCGCGATGCTCATTTCATTCCTTTGCTCCTCCAATGCATCATTCCTGCATTAAACATCAAATAGCAGAAGTAACAACATTTTAACATAAAAGGCATGTAGTTAATATAAATTAGCACGAAAACCGTATCTAAAGTAATTAATGGGAGGCATAAATATGTATATAATTATGACTCATCACCAAGTTTATGCAACTTTAATTCTCTATGGGTGTAACTTTAGTCCAAGCTCTCAAATTTTTTAAAAAAACCTAAATTTATATAAAAATAAAAAATTACATAAACTCAAATTACTATATTCAATGACTAAAGTAATTTTTAATATATAAAATTAAAATTTTAAAATTTTAAGTCAATTTGATGTAACTTTATAGTATTACGATTGTAACTTTTGTCTAACTTAATTTAACTTTAGTATTTCTTTTTTTGGTAAAATGTGAGTAATATATATATATATATATATATATATATATATATATATATATATATATATATATATATATATATATATATATATATATATATATATATATATATATATATATATATATATATATAAAATGTGTAGGATTTACATGAAATGCAAGCCCCTAGTTACATAAGATTCTTATAGCAAAGCCATGTTACATCATTGACATTCAATTTCTCCTTCTCTCGTCCTCTAATTCTACTTCTCACCCTATCAATAATCTGCAAAGCAACCTTTCTTGGATGCAAAAGCACTGTATCAATTCTACACCTGTTTCTTTGGTACCAGATAGAGTGGAGTGCCACCAAAGAGAGTGCAATCTGAACTCCTCTCTGGACAGTAGTACATCCCCTGCTTGACCACCAAGCTAGATCATCCTCCAGCGGGAAGTTGCAGCCTGTATTCTATTGCAAAGACAGCAACACTCTCCTACTGTACTTGCAGCAAAAGAAGAGATGAGATAAGCATTCATCTGCCTGACCACACAGCAGGCAACTAGCATCAACATCCATCCCATAGTTAACAAGTTTGTCCACAGTGTTGAGAGCCTCATGAGCCACTAATCATCCCATAAATTGGTGTTTTGGCAATGCCCAGCTATTCCAAACCACCTTACTCCAGCAGGCAGGGGGACTAGCATTCCTGAGCCATTCATAACATCTACTAGGTGTGTACCCAGATGGTTGCACCACCCAGACCCCATCCACAAAACCATGGGCAATTTCCTGCATAACTTTACAAATCCTTCTCCAAACCCAGCTGGAATTGGCTGAAGGAATGTACTCAGTCCAGTCTCTACCTCTGATATGATTTCACTGTACCCATTGTACCCAAATGGAGTCCCTTTTCTCAGCAATCCAGTTTACCAAACGACCCACCATTGCCTTGTTCCATATTTCCTGATCCTTCAGTCTAGGGCTCCTTTTTTCTTTGGCTTGCAAATCTTGTCCCATGCCACTAGGGGAACCCTCTTGTATTCTGTACCATTCTCCCAAAGAAAGTTTCTACAGGTGGCTTCTATACTCTTAATGATACCTTTAGGTAATATGAACATCGAAGCCAGTAGGAATGCAAAGTATTCAGGACTGATTTGATCAACACAAGTCTCCCTGCATAAGATAACTTCCTTGCTCCATAACTATGAATCCTCCCCTAGATTTTCTCAATGACACAAGCACAGTCTAATTTCTTCAGCCTGGTAGTTTGTATTGGCATTCCTGATGTGGCCATTATTTGCGCACATTTAGTCTCCTAATTGAGCCCATTTTGCATACCATTATAACATTCTTTGGCCATTTTATCCGTCAAAACCTTCCTATTTGCTTTTCTATCGCATTTCATATGTTTTGTAGAAAAGGAGATAATAAGGCGGAAATTCCCGTCTTTCGTACATATTCGGAAGCTATTTGACAATATTTGATGGATTAGTATGAGGAGGAAGCAAGAACTAGAGACCAAGCCTACAAGAATAAAAGGGAAGTGAAAGAAAGGGAAGAATAGAAGAGAAAACGAAAACTGAAGTCCAACCCGTGCGGATTCTCTGAAATCCGGCCGTCCAAAATGCACGAAACCTGTGCGTCTTCGCCACAATCTGCCCGTTTTCCCCTTCACCAATCCGCCCGTCTTCGCACCAATCTGCTCGGATTCCAGCCCAGCACATTTTCGTCTTCTTCAAGCTCCGAGAAAGAAGCCCTTCCTTCAAGAAATACCGGCTCCTCCCTGCTCCATTTAAAAAGTGTAATTACTAGTTTAACCCTTAGTTAACCCTAATGCATCCACCTAATTTCTACTATAAATACCCCACATGTAAATAATCAAAGAGGGGGATCTTTGGATCAAGTTTTATTAGAGATAATCAAGTTTTTAGAGTAAAAAATCCTTCTTTAGATTAGATTAGGAGTAGATTAGAATAGATTACTCTTCAATCTTTCCACAAATTACACATTAATCTCTCCTTAATTATTGTTCATGTTTATTATTCAAGTTTATTATTGGGTAATTGAAGATTATTGGGTTATTATTGGGAGATTGACAATCTTCCATCAATCATCAAGTTCTTCTATTATTCCTTGCTTTATCATTTGGATCATCTTAAGTTGGTATAATTCCTTTACTTTTTAATCTTTATTGTTCATTTCTTCATTCTATTATCATGTTTATACTTGTTGTGATGATTGACACCATTAATGACATGTTTCCCATGATAATGAGTGAGTAGTCTCTTAGCTAGGATTAGTGGGTAATTAAGGGAAATCAACATGGGATTGATTAATGCTTAATCTAATATGTTCACATAATCAAATTGCTGGCTTGTTGTGATGTCAACTTTATGCACATGTTATGTTTGATGAAATGCTAAGCCTATGAATCCTTGCATTTACAACCATCTCTTATCTACTCAACTTGACTTGTAAGATATAAACCAACTCGAGTCTTGTTAGACCATGCATAGAAGTTGAATTGGAGGAAAGTAAGTCGACTTGTAGGTGTTGTACAATCTAATCGATTCGGCTCCGGGACTCAACTCTTCCTATGAACCGTAAGACATAAACCAACTCGGTTCCTCCACAACATTAATTGCTTGCAACCTTGTAAACATGTTTGTATGATCAACACCATGAATCCCCTATGGCCCCATGATATCCTAGCACTTTTTATCATTTGTTTACATCTTTCCTTTTATTGCTTGTTTTACTTTATTTCTTTTATTAGTCTAGAACACAACTACAAATCCAAATCAATCGTGACACTAGCATAAATTGAGATAGATGGACTTAGAACCCAAACACACCGTCCCATGGATCGACCTCGACTTACCGCTAACTAGTTGTTTGTTGAGTATTATAAATGTGTTTAATTGGATAAGTGACGACATCAACCGGATCAAAATGGCGCCGTTGCCGGGGACGGTGCTATGTGATTAAGTTCTTACTTGTTTGTCTATTTTTATTTGTGATTTAACCTTGAGGAACTTGTTCCTCAAGGTCGTTTTTACCGTTTTCTTGTAGTTTTCATGTTTGTAGTTGCATCTTTATCTTGGCTATGATGATGACGCAAGACATGTGTTATGGAGTATGTGGTTGATCTTTTGAGTATGACTATGGGTATGGGTAGTTTGAGGAGCAAGTCAACACAAACCTACCTTATTATTCGTACAATGAAAATCCTAACTATTACCCCAAATTTTCTCACCAAAATCACCACATCCAATATCCACAACAACCAACCACCCAAAACTCACTTTACAACCAATTCCAAATGCCACAATACAACCACTTTCACACCTACCCACAACAAGAAAATGAACCCATGCAAAGAATGATTCTCCAAATGATGGGAGATCAACAAAACTTCTTCAAACAAATGCTAGAAGAGAACCAAAGAAGGGATGATGTTCTTCAAGACATCGTCGTCCAACGAGAAGAATTGAAAATTCAAATTGCCCAATTAAAATCCCAAGCAACCACTCCCCACCGTTCTTTGGACATTGAGCACGAATGCGAATTTGAAGTAGTAACCTTTGATATGGAAAATGAGAAATGGGAAGAGCCAATCTCCTTGAGCTCTTGTGAGTATGAAAGTGTGGTATTTGATGATGAAGACATGAGTTTGGATAAGCCAAATACTCTTAACCTTTGTGAGTATGAGGGTGTGTCCTTTGAAGTGAAAATTGGGTTGTTGGAGAAAGAGTTACATGAAGCCCCCATCTATGATTCATGTGAAGATAGCAACAATGATGATGAACCTAACAGATGGACTAATAATATCACCTTGCTTGAGGAGCCTATCCTTGAGACATTTGAGATACCCTATCATGAAGAAGAACGTTCTTCTTTTATTCCTCATGAAAATCACTTGGCACCTATCATGGAGCCAATGATCATTGAAGAGGATATGATAAACCTTCTTCAAAAGGCCAAAGTTTCTTACAAGAGCTACTTGGTGAAAAAGCTCAAAGAGAAAATTGCTCGTGAGGCTACTTGTGAAGATTTGGCACCCACAATCTCAACTCCTAAGGTATCCGATCATCAATGTTATGAAAATTCTCCTTCTACCTTGGAAGGATTGAAAAATCAAAATGCTATCATCATCACCGAAATTGAAGAAGAAGTTGATAAGTGGGAGTGTACGGATGAAAATGAACCACACTTCATGCTTAGTGTTGACAAGAATCATGGGCTTATCTATTTGAAGCATCGGGAAAGCTCTAATGCTAAGGACAAAGCAAGGGAAAGAACATTCTACAAGCTTCCTTGGCCAAATTTCATATTCAAATTGAGCAACCCATACTTGTGCTTATTTGGAGCTTGTTCACAAGCTTTTGATCTTTTATTAAGAGCTTTGAGCTCTATGGATAAGAATTTTTACAAATTGAACTAGTTTGGTGGAGTCATACCTCAAACCACCATTTGTAAGATATTTCTTGGACCCTTTACTTTGTGTAATATTGTACATTATTGCATTTGCATTTAATTTCGTGCATGAGAGAGGAGAGAGAGAGAGTCATCTTACATGTTTCATGAGCGAATTTCAGAAAAAGATAAGGAAAAAGAGAAGATCGGTGAAAAGGGTGTGTTATTTCACGAAAAAAGAAAGAAAGGAGCATAAGACGCCCGGATTTAGAAGAAGACGCCCGACCAGGGCCCACGACGAAGAAATGATAAAAGCTGTAGAGAAAGACTTGCGGATTCGAGCAAAACCGCCCGTCCTGGACAATACGTCCGTTTTCTTCACGGGACGCCCGTCCCGTGTGTCACCCAGAAACTAAATTTTGTGCTGCACCTGAATACGGGCGGATTTTCCACAAGACGCCCGTCCCGATCAAGCCGCACGTCCCAGAGGCAAGACGCCCGTTATTTCCCACCTCTCAGCCAAGGAAAATTGTTGTGTTAGAATCCGTGCGGATTCAAGCAAAGACGCCCGTCTTCTTCTTCCACAAGACGCCCGTCCCGATGGAAATCCGCTCGGATAAAAGCCCTGTTCTTTCGGATAAAACGGATTTGACCCGCTCTTATCCGTTCGGATTCCCTCTTTCTTCTATATAATCACCCCCTTTCTCCCTCATTTCCTCACCTTATCAAACCCTAAAACACTCATCTCAATCCTCAAAATCACCCTCCCATCCTCAAAAACACTCCCATCACCCACACCAAAAATGGCACCATTGATGAACACCAAGGGAAAGGCTAAGAAATTGGTTGAATCATTCGGGAAGAAGCGCAAGGTATCAACCTCTTCAATGCCGCGAGAGATAGTGCTACCAAGGAGCTCCCAACCCTTAATGAGGGGAGTAATTGAACAACTCGACCACTTTCAAGAGGTGCTCTTTGAATCCGATGACCACCGCGCAAACTTTGTCAAGCTACTAGGTAAGAAGTACGAACCCACTCAATTTGTAGACACTAGGGTGTTGGAAATCCTTAAGATAAGGTACCCTACCGAGATGTTCTTTAATGGCCTTGGCATTGGGAAACTTTTCCATGCCCATGAAGAGACTTACCTTAGTCTCACCCTTGAATTCTTGAGTAGCCTTCGCATTGTGACAAATACCCGCACCAATGTGAGCATGGAGTTTAGGTTATGAAACCTAGACCATTGTCTTTCGCTTGAGGAATTCGCCTATGTTTTCGGTCTTGAAGTACCCACCAACTATACCGAAAAGCCCGATAATTTTGGTGTGGACCTTCTTTGGAAGGCTATCTCCGGGAGGAATTTTATCCACCCAAAGCATTGCTACACCTTCGCCATCCAACATCCGGTGATTCGATTCACCGAGCGCTTCGTGGCCGGTACTATCAATGGGAGGTACGAACAAGATAGGTGTACTCTCATCGACTTAACTTTTCTTGAGTCCTATTTGAATGTTCGAGCGGTGAGGCGTTATGATGTGACCATAATTAGCGCATATTTAGCCCCCGAATTAGCCTTGTTCCCATGCGTTTTAGTGCATATTTGGGTCATTTATTATCTTTAGTTCTTTGTTTTGCATATTCTTTGAGATTTTGATCCCTTGGTAGGAAAGGAGTAAGAATCTTGAATTTTCATGGCAAAACGAGACTAAATTGATTGAATTCAATGACCAAGCATCAAGGAGAGACAAGATTAGAAGGCCTTTGTACATATGATAGTAGATGAGCAATGTTGAGAAAGGATCCTTGAGTCCCCAAGGAAATCCCCAAGGAATTTATGAAGAAAAGGGAAGAAAAGAAGAAGAAATCTTGCTGAGGCACAATCCGTGCGGATTGGCCTCAATCCGGCCGTCCTCCACCTGCACAATCCGTGCGGTTTTCAACCAAGATGCTCGGGTTTGTCCTCCACAATCCGCCCGGATTCTCTCCAATCCGCTCGGGTTCCATCGCCAGAATCCGCCCGTCCCAACCCTAATCCGCCCGGATTCCTCTACAGCGCGATTTCCTCTTCTCCAAGCTACGAAGAAAGAAGCCCTTCCTTCGAAAAATAGCGGCTCCTCCCTGCTTAATCTAAAAAGTGTAATTATTAGTTTAGCCCTTAGTTAACCCTAATGCATCCCCCTAATTTCCACTATAAATACCCCATTAGTCTAATTAGAAGAGCATGTTCTTCTTATCAATAATTAGAGTAGTTAATATCAATCAAATCTCTCTTTAGTTTTGTAATCAACAATTAATCAAGTTCTAATACAAGTTTTATTTCCTTAATCTCTCTTTTGTTCATCCTTTATTTTGGGTAATTGAAGATTATTTGGGTTATTATTGGGAGATTGACAACCTCTCAATCAAGCATTCAAGTACTTCTTTTATCTTTGCTTTATTATTGGAATCATTAGTAGGTATAATTCTCTTAATCCCTTTTTAATTATTGTTAATTACTTTCATTTATTCATCATGTTTCATTTTGTTGGTATGATTGATAACCTTGCTAGCATGATCAACATGATAATGAGTGAGTAGTCTCTTAGCTAGGGTTAATGGGTGATTAGGGGAAACCAACATGGGGATTGATTGATTCATGCTTAAATTAATATGCTTTCATGTTTTATTTGCTTGCTTGTTTTGATCTCAACTCATGCACATGTTCTATTTGATGAAATGCTAAGCCTATGAATCCTTGCATTTACCACCATCTCCTATCTTTTCAATGAGACTTGTAAGACATAACCCAACTCGAGTCTCATTAGACCATGCATGTTGTTGAGTAGGGAAGATTAAGTCGACTTGTAGGTGTTGTACAATCTAATCGATTCGGCTCCGAGACCCAAACATTCCTAGGATTGTAAGATATAACCCAACTCAATCCATCACAACAATAATTGCTTGCTTATAATTTGAGAACATGTTTGTATGATCAATTCCCATGATTCTCCTATGATCCCATGACACCGTAGTGCTTTTTAATAAATTGTTTACACCTCTTTTAATTCATCTTGCTAGTTTATTTTCATTGCTATTTTAGTTAGTGACCTTCTACATCAACCCAAATTGTGACACCCCTAAGACACCACTAGTTTCAATAGAAATCTCATTTTAATACCCGTCCCTTGGGATCCGACCTTTACTTGCCTCTTTACTAATTGTAGAGTTGTTTGTGAAGTTATAAATTGTGTTTTGATTCGGACGTGACCCAACGACCACACCTTTAATTGTGAACAGGAAACGGACCGATCATAAATGGCGTTGTTGCCGGGGACGGTGTTTGTTTGATTTAGATTTCCTTTTTATTGTTATTAGTTGTGTATTTCTTCGCCTTGGGGAAGTAAAACTCCTCAAGGTTTGTTCTAATTGTTTTCGAGTTGTTTGATATTTTGCATGTCTAGAAGGTCACAAGGTGATTTGTTACCTTTTGACCGTGAAATCGAAAGAACCTTGATGAACAATAGGAGACTTGTTAGGAGGAATTTAAGAGGTATTAGTGAAGTTGTTCAACCAACTATTGAGTTCGTCAACCCTTTCGCAATAGAAGGAGAGGAGAACCCATTACACAATACCCCACAAAATCAACCTACAATGCCTAAATTCTCGTCACGCTCCGTACCCACCGAGGAGAACCTACCAAATGGTACTCCTACACCGCAACATCTAACCGGAAATTTTATTGCCAAATCCGCCTTCATCCAATTAGTTGAAAGGAGCCAATTTGGGGGGATGCCTAGTGAAGACCCTCATTCTCATATGGAAACCTTTTGCGACTATTGTGATGCAATCTCTCAAACGGGTGTGACTCAAGACCAAACTAGATGGGTCTTATTTCCTTTTTCTCTAATCGGCACCGCGAAACAATGGTTGAAGGGCCTTGACAAGGCCACCCTCGGAATAGATTCTTGAAAGAAGTTGGCTCTAGCTTTCTACAAAAAATTCTACCCACCGGAAAAGACTAACATGCTAAGAGCTCAAATCACGGGTTTTAAGCAAAGGGATGAAGAATCTTTGTATGAAGCTTGGGAGCGGTTCAAGGGAATTTGTCGCTCATGTCCTCACCATGGACTTAGCGAATGGTTCTTGGTACAACAATTTTGGAATGGTTTATATGAAGATTCAAGGAACATTCTCAACATGGGATCAAATGGAATGTTCACCGAAGTTGATGACAATCAAACATGGAACAAGATTGAGGAAATGGCGGTCCATAATTCACAATATAGTAGACCTCGCAAGGCTACTAGAGGAGGAAAGCATGAAGTGGACTCCGTTACTCAATTGGGTGCTCAACTTAGTGCTCATATTGACACAATCAATTTGAAGTTTGAAAAAGCTATGGCTAGACTTGAAGAAGTCTCAAAATCACCAAAGCATCATGTTAATGCCATGACGGCATCCTCATCAATCCCAAGTGGGATATGTGAGAATTGTGGAACTTTGGGACATGACCAAGGTGAATGTAGGGGAACGAATGAACAAGTGAGTGCTTTCCAAGCATACAAAAGTGGTACCTCTTATTCCAACTATTAAAATGAAAACACCAAATTCCATCCAAATCTCTCAAAAAAAAGCCAAAATGTCCAAAACCCTCAAACAACATACACTCCACCACCCATGAGAAACCAAAATCAAAGACCCTTTTACAATCAAAACCAAGGTTACCAAAATCAAAATCCATACAATCACCAAAATGACCAAGGTTTTGATGTCCAAAAAGCGGTCCTCCAAATGCAAAAGAATCAACAATAATTTTTCACTCAAATGCAAAAAGATAGCCAAGCAAAGGAAGCCACCATCAACAACATCCTAGCTCACACCAAGATGTTAGAAACACAATTGACTCAACTAGCATCTTCAAGCTCACAAAGACAAAAGGGGCAATTACCACCTCAAAGTAATCCCCCAAGACATGAAACGGTTAGTGCCATTCACTTGAGAAGTGGTACAAGGTATGAAGCACCGAAGAAGCAAGTTGAGGATGAAGTTGTGGAAGCTAGTGATAAGGAAGAAATTGTGCAAAACTCCAAGGATGGAGAATCATCAAAAGAAGAAAATTCAAAGAAAGATGAAGACAAGGTCAAGGAGAAGGAGCCCATTGTGATTAGACTTCGTTTTCCAAGTTGTCAAGCCAAGCCCAAATTTGATGATCAACTTGGAAAGTTCATGGAAATTGTGAAGAATTTGGAAGTCTCGATTCCTTTCACGGAATTAATCAATCACGTGCCGGCCTATGCGAAAGACATGAAATATATCCTCACAAAGAAGAAGTCAATCCGGAAACTTGAGACTATCGCCTTCACTAAGGTGAGTAGTACAATACTTCAAGGGAGTTCACCTCCAAAACTAAAGGATCTGGGAAGCTTCTCAATACCGTGTACCATTGGCGACACAACGATCAACAAAGCCTTATGTGATCTAGGGGCTAGTATGAGTATTATGCCATACTCGGTGAGTAAAAGGTTGGGGATGGGAGAGCTTAAATGCACCAACATCACACTCCAAATGGCCGATAGATCGACGAAGACACCATTAGGGATATGGGAAGATGTCCCCGTACGAATTGGGAAGTTTTTCATCCCGGTGGACTTTGTCATTGTTGATATGGAGGAAGATTCCAACATTCCAATCATTCTAGGAAGACCTTTCCTACACACCGCGGGTGCGGTGATTGATGTGAAACATGGTGAGCTCACTCTAGAAGTGGGAGATGAAAGTATAACCTTTAATCTTGACAAGACTATGAGAGCTCCTCGTTTGCATGAACCATGTTTCATGATTGATCATTATAACCGAAAGGATGAAAGGAAGAAATCGGAACTCCAATGGAAGAAAAAAAATTGAAGATGCTCCATTCAAAGAGCAAGTGAATTGTGACAAGGAGAGCTTGCAAAGCTCATCAAAGTCAACCAAAGAAGAAGAGAATGGCCTCATTGGCCAAGAGAAGAATTTGGGAGAGTTGTCTCCATTAAATCAAGAAATCTTTAATGATAAACTTAATGAAGTTTGTGGTCTTTGGGACGACGAATTTGAAGGGATTTTTAATCCCTACATTGGTAATGCCATCGATCAAGACCAACAACAAGGGCAAAGGACTATTGAAGACCTCTACCATGATAATGAACAAGCTTTTGATTACTTTTTCAAGGTGCTGAGCAACATCAACAACACCTTGAACATGCCCCCTTGACATCTCATCAAGAATGAGAGTTTGGTGGAGTCCTCCCTGAACCAACATTTGTAAATATTTCTAACTCCCTAACTCGCATTTCAATTCTTGTATTTCATTTTTGTCATCTTTGGATTTTTATTTGCTTTGATCAAGATATTTGTTATGTTTGAGAGAAGTGAGGGAGGGACTAAAAATTTCAATTGATGTGTAGTGCTTTACCTTAGTGTGGGGATGGCAATTGCCTAGACTATCCATGCCTTAGTAGTGCCACCACAATGAAGAACACAAGATTTGAAGAAGAATAGAAGGTTGATAAGGGATATGCATTATACACGGATGGAACTGAATCCGGGTACACAGGGGTAGAATCCGAGCGGATTCAAGAGAATCCGCCCGTCTTCATGCAATCCGAGCGTACTGGGTTGAAGACGCACGTCCCTATAAGCTGAAATTTTGAAAGATTTTTGAGTGTAAGAGAATCCGGGCGTCCTGAACAGCAATCCGTCCGTCTCTGAAAATCCGTCCGTCTTTGGAAGAAGACGCCCGTCTTCTCTGCTGAGGAAAAAAAGAAAAATTTCCTGGACTCAAATCCGTCCGTCTTCAAGAGAATCCGCCCGTCCCGTATCAAGCAAATCCGAGCATCTTCTCTTGAATACGCCCGTCTTTAGGCGAGTTTTATCAAACCCAGAAAGTGCAGAATCCGCCCGTATTGGGCAGAAACCGCACGGATTGCCCCTGTAGTTGAATTTTTCGGTCTTTATAAAATCCCTCCCACCTTCATTCATTCATTCATTCATTCATAACACTACTTCAAAACATCAAAACCCTCATCTTATCCATCACAAAAACAAAATCCTTCAACAACATTCACCAAAATCAAATCAAATCATCCTTCTAACAACAAATTAATCACTCCTTCTTTAATAAAAATCAAAACCAAGCACAAAATCTTCAACCTTTGAGTCGATTTTTGAATTCATAAAGGCAAAGCCTTTCACCTTTAAATCGATTTGGGTACACTACAAGTTGAAGATTTTTCATTCTTTTCTTGGTTAGTTCATCAATGGCAAGGACTAAGGGAGCAACAAAGGCAACAAAGTCAACAAAGGCACCAAAGACACTTTCACAAAGGCAAAAGGCTCTTCAAGCAAAGAAAGCTTTGGCTATGGTGGTAGCAAGACCAAACTTGGAAGTGCAACAACAACAACAACCTTCCATGGGAGCAACAACATCTTCTACTCCGGAAATCGATCAACTTTTGCATTATCCGGAGGTAACTTTTATTTCCGAAACCCATAGAAATACTTTTGCCAAGTTTGCTAGGAAATCACTTCAATCCACCAAATTTATTTGTGAAGACACCTTGGGAAAGTTGGGTGTCCTTGAGCAAACTAGAGCCTTTTTCAAAGCCATGGGGTTAGAGAAATTATTTGAGTCAAAAGAATTGACATACCCCTCCCTTACCTTGGAGTTTTTGAGTTCTTTGAAAGTCACCAAAGTTGAGAGTAGGGAGAATCTCGAGTTTCGTCTAGCTAATGTTAGTAGACGCATTTCCTTTAGGGAATTGGGTGGAATCTTGGATCTTAGTGATGAACCGAGTTATTTTAAGAATTATGGAAAGTATGACCCCGACCCTCTTTGGGAGGCAATTTCCGGGAGGAAATTTGAGGACTTTCATGCGAGTCGTGCTCTTTTAGTCCACCATCCGGGCATAAGAGTATGGCACAAGGTCATAGGAAACACCATTATTGCAAGGAAAGATACCAACCATTTCACCAAACTTGATTTTATTCTTCTTGAATCGGCTTTGAACATTGGAAGAGTACACACCAAGCCTTTCAACTCTTTGAGGCTTTTGGTAGATAGATGGCTCAACATTGATTGTGGGAAGAAGGGCACTACCGTTATTGTCAATGGCGGCCTAGTAACTATCCTAGCTAAGTACTTTGATCCTAACTTCAACAAGGATAACAAGTATAAAGCAAAGGAGGGTGGTCATCTTGTTGATTTGCATACTATGATACACAAGTACAAGTGGGTTGCCCATAACCCTCTTGATACCAAGTATGGATGGCTCACTAGTGAAGCTAGATCGTTCACCTTGCCTTCAAAGATTTGTCGTCTAAGCGTCCACCGGACCATTTATCTACTTCCCCTTTCTAAAGAGGCCGAGTATATTATTCAACGACAAAAGGGTGAACTTGAAATGCCCTCCTCTTCCATTGTCATACCACCTTACCCCTTTGAGTATCAAGAATTCAAGCCGGAAGGAGTTGAAGCTAGAAATGATTATTTGACTCTTCTCATGCAAGCAATGCACAAGCAAGCCTTTGAGGATCGGAAAAATGCTTACTTGGCTCAATATCCACCCCTCCTACACTTAGCTAGGCAAGGACTACTTGACCCATCATGTCCTTTGCCTAGTTGGGCGGATAGAGAAGTCCTATTTCCGGGTGCATCTAGGGTTGTTTTGGGTGATAATGAGGTTGTTGGTAATGAAGAAGTTGATGATAACATTGATGAGGAAGCAAGTGAAGAAGAAGAGAAGGATGGTGAAGAAGAGCATAGATGAGGAAGAAAGTGAAGAAGCAAATGAAGAGGGAAGTGGCAATGAGACCACTTCTAATGAGGAAAGTGATGATGGTGATAGTATGATGGAAGATTAGCAAGCCTTGGAGGCTCCTACCCTCTCATGGTTTGTCTATTTCTCTCTTTGTTTTTATTATTTTTCTTGATCATTGTTGGAGTAGTCCTAGCACCATAGAGGACTCACACCTCGGTACTATTGAGGTGTTCTCATTTTATCGTTCCCATTTTCAAAATCCAAAATGACAAATTAGTCTCATGCATTGCATAGTGTATGCATGAACTACACCCATCCTTGGACATTAGCAATAGTGTCTAACTCGGTTTGGGGAAGTTAATGCATACACAACGGGAGGTAATCTAAATTATTCTCTCCGTCATAACAAAAACCATGCATCATGTAGTATAACTTAGTATAGATTGCATTTAGTATAAAAATCATGCATCATCTTTGCATAATTTCCATCATTTTGGCCATTGAGGACAATGCCCATATTAGTGTGGGGATGGGAATTCTAACATTTAACTCTTATTCAAAAAAATCCAAAAAAAAATTGAAAAAGTTCGAAAATCATAAAAATTTGAAAATTGAAAAACCCAAAAACATGTTTATTTCCCTTTGTAGTCCTGTGTATATATTGTGTTTGTTCTATCCTTGTTCACATTGATTGACTACGCCACATCCGAGACATGAGGATATTGAAGACCGCATGGTATGATCTTTCCAATCTCCTTTTTCCTCTTTATGTTAATGACTATGTGGCTTTATTTTGATTGATGCGGTATAACAATGTGAATTTAGGACTTGCATGTAGTTTATATGTCATATTAGTTGATAGAATCACTTGCATTAGGATGTTTATATTAGTTGCATCATGGCATGTAGTTGCATGTTAGAAATGTTTTGAGAAATGCCTAATTAGGAACTTTGACAAGAGCAACTAAGCCATTACAAATACTTGTTCAACTTAAGACTTTGCCTACTAGAATGGTTGTAAAACACCCTAGATAGTGTCATACTAGTGTCTTTTGACCCATGACCCAAGGCCTAGTCAAGGGTTTGCATGTGAGTAACCTATCCAACCCCGTGATGCGATGTGGACTTGGTTAACTTGTCTAGGTGACCTTGATTGACCTTGTGGTAAGGCAACCCAAAAATATTTTCTATCAATAAGCTTGAAGTGCTCATTTCAAAGAATTTTGCCATGTGGAAGTTATTTAATGCCAAGGAAATCTCAAATGTTATGAATTGTTGAAAGTTGAGAAATTTAAGTTGTTTTGACGGAGGCGTACCCCTTCGATGTGCTTTGGAGCGGGATCCATTGAATTGGGCCCCCACACGGTTGTGAATTCGGCCGCCCAGAGACAGAGTGACTATCACCCCGAAAAGCTATTGTCTAGAGGTTAATCGGTTGCCTAATAAGCGATTGGCGAAAGCAAAGGACACTAGCCCGGAAGGGACAAACCCCATCTTAAATTTTTGAAATGTGAAAGTTGAAATGAGGTCAATTTTGAATATTAGTCATATCCACCCATTGTGTATAAAGATTTGAGCATTTCATTCGCAAAAAGCCTTTTTGTCAAGCCACTTGGTCGAGCTTGGGACGATCCATGACCTTTACTTTTGTAGAGAATTCGAGACTTGTCATGTCATATGCTACTAGCATCATAGGGATCATCATTCCACCACCATCCGATCGCTCTTGACGAAAGCATTTGGAAATTGAGGACAAAAGTAGTCTAGTTTAACACCATTTGGAGGTGATTTAGTGCCATCCTCTTAGCCTTAGTAATTTGTTGAACTAGTATTTGCGAAGGATTACATGCTCTAAAATTTGTTCCTCTTTAGTGCCTCCGCCACTTGATGAGGAAGTGGCTATTCCTTTTGTAGATGCATCCATTATGTGATTTTGTGTGCTTAATGTTTGGATGTGTCGCCATTTTGGCAAGACCCACCTTGCCTTGCAAGAAGGCATCCTACCTCATGGTTGTCTTGTTGTGAGTTGAAGGGGCGGAGTGAGACCCGCTAATTGTCTCATATCGGATATGCTATTAGGTTAGTTTAAATAATGGTCCTAGTCTTTGTCACCTCTTTACTCGGGACGAGCAAAGGTTCGGTTTGGGGATATTTGATGTGACCATAATTAGCGCATATTTAGCCCCCGAATTAGCCTTGTTCCCATGCTTTTTAGTGCATATTTGGGTCATTTATTATCTTTAGTTCTTTGTTTTGCATATTCTTTGAGATTTTGATCCCTTGGTAGGAAAGGAGTAAGAATCTTGCATTTTCATGGCAAAACGAGACTAAATTGATTGAATTCAATGACCAAGCATCAAGGAGAGACAACATTAGAAGGCCTTTGTACATATGATAGTAGATGAGCAATGTTGAGAAAGGATCCTTGAGTCCCCAAGGAAATCCCCAAGGAATTTATGAAGAAAAAGGAAGAAAAGAAGAAGAAATCTTGGTGAGGCACAATCCGTGCGGATTGGCCTCAATCCGGCCGTCCTCCACCTGCATAATCCGTGCGGTTTTCCACCAAGACGCTCTGGTTTGTCCTCCACAATCCGCCCGGATTCTCTCCAATCTGCTCGGGTTCCATCACCAGAATCCGCCCGTCCCGACCCTAATCCGCCCGGATTCCTCTACAGCGCGATTTCCTCTTCTTCAAGCTACGAAGAAAGAAGCCCTTCCTTCGAAAAATACCGGCTCCTCCCTGCTCAATCTAAAAAGTGTAATTACTAGTTTAGCCCTTAGTTAACCCTAATGCATCCCCCTAATTTTCACTACAAATACCCCATTAGTCTAATTAGAAGAGCATGTTCTTCTTATCAATAATTAGAGTAGTTAATATCAATCAAATCTCTCTTTAGTTTTGTAATCAACAATTAATCAAGTTCTAATACAAGTTTTATTTCCTTAATCTCTCTTTTGTTCATCCTTTATTTTGGGTAATTGAAGATTATTTGGGTTATTATTGGGAGATTGACAACCTCTGAATCAAGCATTCAAGTACTTCTTTTATCTTTGCTTTATTATTGGAATCATTAGTAGGTATAATTCTCTTAATCCCTTTTTAATTATTGTTAATTACATTCATTTATTCATCATGTTTCATTTTGTTGGTATGATTGATAACCTTGCTAGAATGATCAACATGATAATGAGTGAGTAGTCTCTTAGCTAGGGTTAATGGGTGATTAGGGGAAACCAGCATGGGGAATGATTCATGCTTAAATTAATATGCTTTCATGTTTTATTTGCTAGCTTGTTTTGATCTCAACTCATGCACATGTTATATTTGATGAAATGCTAAGCCTATGAATCCTTGCATTTACCACCATCTCCTATCTTTTCAATGAGACTTGTAAGACATAACCCAACTCGAGTCTCATTAGACCATGCATGTTGTTGAGTAGGGAAGATTAAGTCGACTAGTAGGTGTTGTACAATCTAATCGATTCGGCTCCGGGACCCAAACTTTCCTAGGATTGTAAGATATAACCCAACTCAATCCATCACAACAATAATTGCTTGCTTATAATTTGAGAACATGTTTGTATGATCAATTCCCATGATTCCCCTATGATCCCATGACACCCTAGTGCTTTTTAATCAATTGTTTACACCTCTTTTAATTCATCTTGCTAGTTTATTTTCATTGCTATTTTAGTTAGTGACCTTCTACATCAACCCAAATTGTGACACCCCTAAGACACCACTAGTTTCAATAGAAATCTCATTTCAATACCCGTCCCTTGGGATCCGACCTTTAATTGCCTCTTTACTAATTGTAGAGTTGTTTGTGAAGTTATAAATTGTGTTTTGATTCGGACGTGACCCAACGACCACACCTTTAATTGTGAACACGAAACGGACCGATCACGTTATAACTTCAATACGCCACTTGAGATACTTACTAGGTTCAATGATTTTGCTCAAGGAACCACCCAACTCAAGACCTTCGTGATGGGAGGTCTAATTACCATGTTGGCCCACCACCTTTGTCCCGGGTTCAATGCCCGAGGAACCTATATTCCTCTTGAGGGGAGGACTTTGATTGATGAGCACACCATCTTCCACAGTCACCGATGGTGTAACTACACTCGAGATGGGAGTGTAGAGTGGCACACCAAAGGATGCACTTCGATGATCCTTGAAGGTTGGAAGATACCGGGCATTGACCCAAGATTGAGCCCATACTCGCCTCCACCAAGCTACCTCCTTGATATCCAAATTCTTGACAATCCCCCTCCAAGGGAAGAGGCGCACCGCCAAATACTCGCGGAGCACCGGGAAGGCCTATTCGCCCACCTTCCTACGTACCTATGCCGCCATACCCTACTCCGTATACCGAATTTAGGCCTGCAATCCCCAATAACCCGGGTATTAATGATTTGATGGCACTCATGAATAGAGTGGACCTAGGGGTACATGAAGGGAGGGAAGACAACTACTTGGCCCTCTACCCCCAATACTATAACATGGCTCAACAAGGGTATGTCGACCCTAATGGCCCTTTGCCCTCTTGGGCACAACCGGAACTCTTGTTCCCTAATCAAGGGAACCAAGCTTGGGGTCGAGGCAACGGAGGGCATTCTAGCCAAGGTGAAGGGTACTCGAGTCAAGGGGGAGAATTTGACCAAGGAGGGTATTGGGGTCAAGCAAGCGGGTATGACCAAGCCGGGAGTTCTCATCGTTATAGCTATGATCAAGATGAGGATGAGGATGACGAGTGAAAGAGGCCTACCTCACCACCTCCATTTGTATGATACCCATTTTTCCCTCTCTCTTTTGTATTTACATTGCATTTAGTGTAGTTTTTGCATGCATTTGTATTATATTCCATATTGCATTTGCATTAGTTAGTCCATATAGTATAAATTGCATTGTAATATAATTCATATAGTATAATTACATATAGATTAGAATTCATGCATAATTGCTAATGGCCAAACCTATTCATTTCTACACTAGAAATAGTGTTTAAACCGGTTTGGGGAGGTTTGATCATAGGTGACCATAGTTTACTAGAAGTCATGCATCATATAGTATAGTTTAGATTGCATTCATTTGTTATATATGTCATATAGAATTGCATTTAGTTAGAACATGCATTCATTCATATCATATCATTGCATTTGTACTTTATTTCAAAAAAATCAAAAATTCAAAAACATGTTTTCCTTTTTATTCCTACTCCTACATGTACATTGAGGACAATGTCCAAAATAAAGTGGGGGATGGGAATTTATATTCCAAAAATGCATAAAAATTGAAAATTTTCGAAAAATCCCAAAAATATGTTCTTTTAATTTCATAAAAACAAAAACCATAAAAAATTGAAAAATTGAAAAATCCAAAAACAAGTTCATTTCCTTTATAGCGTAGTCTTGTATATATTGTTGTATATATTGTGTTTGTTCTATCCTTGTTCATATTGATTGACTACGCCACATCCGAGACATGAGGATATTGAAGACCGCATGGTATGATTTTTCCAATCTCCTTTTTCCTCTTTATGTTAATGACTATGTGGCTTTATTTTGATTAATGCGGTATAACAATGTGAACTTAGGACTTGCATTTAGTTTATATGTCATATTAGTTGATAGAATCACTTGCATTAGGATGTTTATATTAGTTGCATCATGGCATGTAGTTGCATGTTAGAAATATTTTGAAAAATGCCTAATTAGGAACTTTGATAAGAGCAACTAAGCCATTACAAATACTTGTTCAATTTAAGACTTTGCCTACTAGAATGATTGTAAAACACCCTAGATAGTGTCATACTAGTATCTTTTGACCCATGACCCAAAGCCTAGTCAAGGGTTTGCATGTGCGTCACCTATCCAACCCCGTGATGCGATGTGGACTTGGTTAACTTGTCTAGGTGACCTTGATTGACCTTGTGGTAAGGCAACCCAAAAATATTTTCTATCAATAAGCTTGAAGTGCTCATTTCAAGGAATTTTTTCATGTGGAAGTAATTTAATGCCAAGAAAACCTCAAATGTTATGAATTGTTGAATGTTGAGAAATTTAAATTGTTTTGATGGAGGCGTACCACTTCGATGTGCTTTGGAGCGGGATCCATTGAATTGGGCCCCCACACGGTTGTGAATTCGGCCGCCCAGAGACAGAGTGACTATCACCCCGAAAAGCTATTGTCTAGAGGTTAACCGGTTGCCTAATAAGCGATTGGCGAAAGCAAAGAACACTAGCCCGGAAGGGACAAACCCCATCTTAAATTTTTGAAATGTGAAAGTTAAATGAGGTCAATTTTTGTATACTAGTCATATCCACCCTTTGGTTATAACGATTTGAGCATTTCATTCCCAAAAAGCCTTTTTGTCAAGCCACTTTGTCGAGCTTGGGACGATCCATGACCTTTACTTTTGTAGAGAATTCGAGACTTGTCATGTCATATACTACTAGCATCATAGGGATCATCATTCCACCACCATCCGATCGCTCTTGACGAAACCATTTGGAAATTGAGGACGAAAGTAGTCTAGTTTAACACCATTTGGAGGTGATTTAGTGCCATCCTCTTAGCCTTAGTAATTTGTTGAACTAGTATTTGTGAAGGATTACATGCTCTTAAATTTGTTCCTCTTTAGTGCCTCCGCCACTTGATGAGGAGGTGGCTATTCTTTTGTAGATGCATCCATTATGTGATTTTGTGTGCCTAATGTTTGGATGTGTCGCCATTTTGGCAAGACCCACCTTGCCTTGCAAGAAGGCATCCTACCTCATGGTTGTCTTGTTTTGAGTTGAAGGGGCGGAGTGAGACCCGCTAATTGTCTCATATCGGCTATTTTATTAGGTTAGTTTAAATAAAGATCTAGTTTTTGTCACCTCTTTACTCGGGACGAGTAAAGGTTCGGTTTGGGGATATTTGATGTGACCATTATTTGCGCACATTTAGTCCCCTAATTGAGCCCATTTTGTATACCATTATAACATTCTTTGGCCATTTTATCCGTCAAAACCTTCCTAATTGCTTTTCTATCGCATTTCATATGTTTTGTAGAAAAGGAGATAATAAGGCGGAAATTCCCGTCTTTCGTACATATTCGGAATCTATTTGACGATATTTGATGGATTAGTATGAGGAGGAAGCAAGAACTAGAGACCAAGCCTACAAGGATAAAAGGGAAGTGAAAGAAAGGGAAGAATAGAAGAGAAAACGAAAACTGAAGTCCAACCCGTGCGGATTCTCTGAAATCCGGCCGTCCAAAATGCACGAAACCCGTTCGTCTTCGCCACAATCCGCCCGTTTTCCCCTTCACCAATCCGCCCGTCTTCGCACAATCCGCTCGGATTCCAGCCCAGCGCATTTTCGTCTTCTTCAAGATCCGAGAAAGAAGCCCTTCCTTCAAGAAATACCGGCCCCTCCCTGCTCCATTTAAAAAGTGTAATTACTTGTTTAACCCTTAGTTAACCCTAATGCATCCACCTAATTTCTACTATAAATACCCCACTTGTAAATAATCAAAGAGGGGGATCTTTGGATCAAGTTTTATTAGAGATAATCAAGTTTTTAGAGTAAAAAATCCTTCTTTAGATTAGATTAGGAGTAGATTAGAATAGATTACTCTTCAATCTTTCCACAAATTACACATTAATCTCTCCTTAATTATTGTTCAAGTTTATTATTCAAGTTTATTATTGGGTAATTGAAGATTATTGGGTTATTATTGGGAGATTGACAATCTTCCATCAATCATCAAGTTCTTCTATTATTCCTTGCTTTATCATTTGGATCATCTTAAGTTGGTATAATTTCTTTACTCTTTAATCTTTATTGTTCATTTTTTCATTCTATTATCATGTTTATACTTGTTGTGATGATTGACACCATTATTGACATGTTTCCCATGATAATGAGTGAGTAGTCTCTTAGCTAGGATTAGTGGGTAATTAAGGGAAATCAACATGGGATTGATTAATGCTTAATCTAATATGTTCACATAATCAAATCGCTTGCTTGTTGTGATGTCAACTTTATGCACATGTTATGTTTGATGAAATGCTAAGCCTATGAATCCTTGCATTTACAACCATCTCTTATCTACTCAACTTGACTTGTAAGATATAAACCAACTCGAGTCTTGTTAGACCATGCATAGAAGTTGAATAGGAGGAAAGTAAGTCGACTTGTAGGTGTTGTACAATCTAATCGATTCGGCTCCGGGACCCAACTCTTCCTATGAACCGTAAGACATAAACCAACTCGGTTCCTCCACAACATTAATTGCTTGCAACCTTGTAAACATGTTTGTATGATCAACACCATGAATCCCCTATGACCACATGATATCCTAGCACTTTTTATCATTTGTTTACATCTTTCCTTTTATTGCTTGTTTTACTTTATTGCTTTTATTAGTCTAGAACACAACTACAAACCCAAATCAATCGTGACACTAGCATAAATTAAGATAGATGGACTTAGAACCCAAAGCACACCATCCCATGGATCGACCTCGACTTACCGCTAACTAGTTGTTTGTTGAGTATTATAAATGTGTTTGATTGGATGAGTGACGACATCAACCGGATCAATTCCCAAATACTTAAAGGGGAGAGCTCCTTCAGTAAAGCCTAATATCCTTAAAATATCAGTCTTAATATGATCTGGTACCCCTCTAAAATATGCACTAGACTTAGCAGGACTAATTCTTAAGCCAGATGCTTTAGAGAAGGTAGAGAAGGACTGTAGAAAAAGCATCATGGATTTAGTGTCACCTTTAGTGAAAAGCAGTACATCATTAGCAAACATAAGACAGGCTAGTCTTTGATTTTTGCACATGGGGTGATAGTGGAAGTCATTTTTAGTTGCGGCATACTTAAATGTTCTGGTTAAATATTCCATGCACAGGGTAAAGAGAAGGGGTGACAATGGGTCCCCTTGTCTGAGCCCTCTCTTGCCCTTAAAAAAATTCAAACATTTCCCCATTAAGAGATAAAGAGAAAGATGCAGTAGTAATACACTGCATTACCATGCTTTGGAAATTAGATGGGAACTTCAGCAACCTCGTTAACTGCTCTACAAAATGCCATTCCACAGTATCATATGCCTTCTGCAAGTCAATCTTGAACAGGCACCTAGCTGAAGCATTTGGTCTCTCATAAAGTCTAATGAGATCCTGACATATCAGGATATTCTCCTGAATACTCCTGTTCTGAATGAATGCACCTTGATTCTGATCTATAATATGTGGTGTCACTGCAGCGAGTCTAGTACACATGAGTTAAGATATAATCTTGTATACAACATTGCAGCAAGCTATAGGCCGGAATTGTGTAACATTATGAGGTCTATCACATTTTGGTAATAACTTTAGTATTTCATCTGTGTATTTTAAATAGACAAGATGTAACTTTAATAGAAAAGATATGTAACTTCAATGAGAAAGAATGCAACTTTAATCCCCAACTACCAACTACCATACTACCGCCTCCACACACCACCACCATTTTAAAAAAAATAGAATTAAAAAATGTCAATTTAGAAAAAAATAAAAATATGAGATCTGACTAAATAAAATTGATCTACAACTTTTAAAAAATAACATTAAAGTTTATGTAACTTTAATGTTTTAAGGGTATAACTTTAGTTGTAAATAGTGTAACTTTAGTCATAAGTAGTAACTTTAGTCATAAATAGTGTAACTTCTGTCTACTATGAGTGTAAATTTAGCCATTATATAAAAAAAAAACAAAAGTAGATCCGAAAAAATAAACCCAAAAAGTAGATTTGAAAAATTAAAATACCCCAAAAAAAAAGGAGATGAAAAAAAAACAGATTTAGTGGCAACCAAGATCTAAAATAAAGGAACTTTAGTGGCAACCAAGGTCTAAAATAACATATGATAAAAACAAGATCTAAAATCAAAAACAAATTTTAAAAAATTTAATGACAAACCGATCTAAAATTCAAAGTTTATGTAATTTTAATGTTTCAAGGGTGTAATTTTTGTCTTAAATAGCGTTCGCATTCACAAATTTTTTCCTTGAAAACTTTAAAATATAATTTGTCGGCCAAAATAGAAATAATTTAAAAAATAACAGATCTGGAAATAAAAATTAACAGATCTGGAAATAAAAAAAACCACTACAATACCCGACAAAACACCATCGCCTCCACGCACATCAATACTCGGCATCACCAACCACCACAATAACGACAACAACACCACCAACAACACGAGATCTGAAGAACCAAATCTTATTTTTTTTGTAAAAATGAAGAAGAAGAGTGGCGGTGTGGTGATGTGGCGGCCACCACGAACCTTGTCGTTTTTCAGATCTGGGTGACACCACCAGCCGTGACAACGAACAACAACTCCACCACACACAACCCCACCATAACCACCCGACCCCACACCTGACCCACCACCTCTAGGACCTCCCTCCTCTCTGACCCACCACTACCAACAACAACAACCACTAGACCTGAAAAAAAAGGTGTGTCGGCCTGTGGAATTGTGAAGAAATAAAGGAGAAAAAGGAGAGAGAGGAACGAAGGTGGTGGCGGATCAGGTGTTGTCGTGGCGTGGGTATAGTGGTGTCGGCGTGCGCGAGTGGTGGAGTGTTGGGTGGTTGCAAACGGAGGCAGCTCTGGTGGTTTGTGGGTCGTGAGGTTGTTGTGGTGGATCGTGGGGGTGGCGGTATGTAGGTCCGGCGAGTGGTGGGTTGTGGCGTGGACGGGTTGGTGAGTGAGGATAGGGTTTCTTTAGGTTTTTTTTGTTTTGATTTGTTTTGATTTGTTTTGGGTTTTGATTTTGTTGGGAGAGAAGTGAGATAAAGAGCGAGAGGGAGGATATTAGAATGGGAGAATGATTACTGAGTGGATGATTGAGTTAAGAGATAATTAGTGAAGATTAATTTGTGACCCTCCATTGAGATGTAATCTAGTCCATCCATTTTCTTCATTCAATGGTCCCTAAAAGAACTTAGGGACTTATAAGATGCAATGGACTTACATGAACTCACCGTTATATATGCAGGAGGATCTCATAAGTCCACTTACAAACTGTGAGTCCATAAGTCCTCATAGGAGCCCTTGGATGAAAGAGATGGATGGCTAAAATGAACTCCCAAAAAGGTGTTTAAGAGCCTAATTTAACTAACTTTCTCCTCACTCACTAATCCACTCTAATTAAGACAAAGTTTATGATACTTTTATGAGTGTAACTTTAGTCTTAAATCGTGTAACTTTTTTACGAGTGTAACTTTAATAAAAAATAATGTAACTTTAAACTAAAAATTGATTTTTACGGACATTTTTTTGACTTTTTGTAGTTTTAAGACGAGTTTATGACATTTCAATATTTTTAACCAGTGTAACTTTAGTATTTTACGAGTGTAACTTTAATACTAAATAAGTATAATTTTAAATAAAAAGTGATTTCGACGGACATTTTTTTGTCTTTTAGTAATTTTAAGATAAGTTTACGATATTCGGACATTTTTTTGACAAGTTATTTTGACGGACATTTTTTTGTCTTTTTGTAGATTTAAGACAAGTTTACGATATTCGGACATTTTTTTGACAAGTTATTTTGACGGACATTTTTTTGACTTTTCGTAATTTTAAGACAAGTTTACGATATTCGGACATTTTTTTGACAAGTTATTTTGACGGATATTTTTTTGACTTTTCGTAATTTTAAGACAAGTTTACGACATTTCAATATTTTTTCATACTTTTTGTAATTTCAAGACAAGTTTACGACATTCAAACATTTTTTTGACTTTTGGTAATTTAACTCACTTTGACGGATATTTTAAGACAAGTGATTTTGACGGATATTTTTTTTTTTTTGACTTTTTGTAATTTTAAGACAAGTTTACGACATTTTCAGTATTTTAAGAGTATACTTTAGCGTTTTACGAGTGTAACTATAAAGTAAAAAGTGATTTTGAAGGATATTTTTTTGAGTTTTTGTAATTTTGAGACAAGTTTACGACATTTGATTATTTTTAGAGTGTAATTTCCGTGTTTTACGAGTGTAACTTTAGCCAAATTTATGTAACTTTAGCCAAATTTATGTAACTTTAGTCTTTTTGATAAATTAATTGGAATATATTTAATTTTTAGACAAGTTTTTATAATTCTAGTCCTACTGTATTTTTTGTCCTTTTTGTATAACTTTTGTCTAAATTTGTGAAACTTTAGTCCAAAATTAATTGAAATTTATTTTATTTTAAGACAAGTTTGTATAATTTGTCCTACTGTAACTTTAGTCCTTTTGTATAACTTTATTCCAAAATTGTGTAACTTTAGTCCAAAATCGTATAACTTTAGTCCAAATTTAAATTCAGATTTGAAACCAACACAATAACAAGACGAGATTGAAGTTGCAAATAATGGCGATAATGCCATTGAAGTTGCACACGATGTCATTGAAGTTGCGCATAAAGTCATTGAAATATGCGGTGAAGTTGCACATAATGCCACTGAAGTTACGCATAATGGGCATTGAAGTTGCGCATAATGTCAGTGAAGTTGGACATAATGGGCATTGAAGTTGCCCATAATGCGCATTGAAGTTGCACATAATAATGGGCATTGAAGTTGCATATAATGGGCATTGATGTTGCGCATAATGGGCATTGAAGTTGCAGATACTGCCTTTTAAGTTGCACAAAATGTGTAATAAAGTTACACATAATGCCATTGAAATAGCATCCAAAATAATATTAGGTCTGAGTTTGAAAAAAAAAATCAAACACCCAAAATAATATTTGAAAATAAAATAAAAAAATCAAAACAAACAACCAAAAAAATTAACAAAAAGATATAAAAAACTAA
The DNA here is from genome assembly GCF_048544455.1 of Silene latifolia. NCBI lineage: Eukaryota > Viridiplantae > Streptophyta > Magnoliopsida > Caryophyllales > Caryophyllaceae > Silene > Silene latifolia. The sequence continues at coordinate 98,420,717 of NC_133527.1, forward strand.
AATATAATTTGTTACTTAGGCCTCGCTTGGTTCATCTAGGAATTAGTTTAAGACCGAAAAATGCAATTCAGGTGAATTATTTTCCTATATACAAATTCGCATGAATCCGGAAAACTCGTTTGGTTGTGGTGTAGGAGTTGAATTCCACAAGAGTTCTAAACTACCTAGGGGGGAGTAGGTAATCCAACTCCCCATTAGGTAGGCATTCAAATCTCCTTGGAATATTGAATGCCTACAATTTGCCAAAAAAATGGCAACCAAACACTCTCCCTCTTTTACAATTCATGGGATTTTAATTTTCCTATGAATTAGATAGGCAACCAAACGAGGCCTTAAAATTCAAAGTAGATCTGAAAAATTCAAAATGAAAGAAATTAACGAATGTAAATTGTCAACAAAATTAAAAAGTAGAATTGCGCACAATGTCACTGAAGTTGCGCATAATGGGCATTAAAGTTGCACATAATGTCATTGAAGTTACACATAATGTGTAATAAAGTTGCACGATATAAAAGTATAAGGAAAAGGGTAATTTGTATTGATTATTACCAGGGTATATATACAACTCTAATGGCAAGACTAAGGAAACTAAATAATTACAAGATACTATAGAATTACAAAGATTGTAAGCTTGGGATACAAGGCAAAAGATACGACATATACACAATATCTTCCTTTCCTTAATACGCCCCCGCAAGTTGCAGGATCCGGAGGAGACACCAAGTGTAATACTCGGATATTTTGGGACCCACAAAGGACCTATGGACACGTGAGGAGACCTACGTATACTCGGAAGCAAAGGATTACCCTTCCACTAGACCAAGTAAGAGCTAAACTAAACCTAGTAGACTTCCAATGGATTGAGTAGAACCTCAAGCGGATCAAGTGAGTGGCACTCGGTCGAGTAAGGAGTATACTCGACCAAGTTAGTGGCACTCGGTCAAGTGAACCAGTCACTTGGTCGAGTGACACTGTACAGTACCCGAGAAATGATATTTCGGGATTTCATCTTATCCAAACCTCTTATCCTCTTCATTCTTCTCCTCCTTCCTTCTTACTCTAAAACACTCCCCCCCCCCCCCCCCTCTCTAAATGCTCCCTAAACCTTCCCTTTGGCCTTTAAGCTTGGATTGATGATGGAACATCCCTCATAATCCCCGATTTACCTTTTTAAGTCGATATCTCACCTTCCTCCTTTGTCATATGTTAATATCAATTTAGGGTTTTACTAAGGGAGATTAATTAGTATTTAGCTTATGTAATATGAGTAATTAGTGACTAATAATATAGGGTTTCATATTATGGTAGTGTAGAATGCACTGTGATAGTGTTGTATGAATTGTTTAGGATGAGACGATCTTATGAGACGATTTTATGAGAACGAATCGAGTCGGGATTGAGTAGTTTGTGAAGAATGAGAAAAGGTAGGTTATCCTACTCGGTTTCAAGATTTTGTATGCATATTTGGGGTGTCTTTCCCCACTATAGCATTTGTAAGTCAGTTCGTGTATCATGTTGGTATTTGAGGGATGGTGATTTATAACATGTTAGGATTAACTTCATAAATTAGTCATATGCTTGTGTTGTTCTTCATTTGTCACATGTGGTCATGGTTGCATATGTCGAAGGTCTTTCATAGTGGTACTTGGTTGTTGAGGAGATGTAAGACGGTTGGGAAACCATCTTACGCTTGAGTCACCTCTTGGAGCTTCCCACTCCAAGAGGAATGTGCACATTAATGGCTTGAGTACGGAGGGACTCGTGTGGTTGAGACACGACATCTGGCTGGGGATCCAGTTGGCTTCTAGACCCGGTACGTCTGGGCGTGTCCCGGTACCTTTGCGGTGAGTTGTGGCGTACTGTCGTCGGCTTGTCCCTGCCACCGGTGGTTATGGGTACGTCTGGGCATGTCCCGGTACCGGTGGTGTGATGGTATGTGTCTGTGTAGTTGTCACCTATTTCCGGGGTGGCCTGTGTCGATCCCCATGATATTTCCAATCATATGGGGAAAAGGTTATGTACAAGTTAACTTTGGTAGCACATGGGAGACGGGACAAGCCTTGATGACATTCGAGTAGAGCATAGTTGGCTAGAATAGTGTAGTGGTTGTAATACCACAGGTTTCTTATCATGGGTAACTCGGTCGAGTAGGGCTTACTCGGCCGAGTTGGCTGTCGAGTGTGTTAAGGTTGGGTTTTGGAATGTCAGAACTCGATCGAGTATGTTGGTACTCGGTCGAGTTGGGCTTACTCGGTCGAGTACATTGCGTACTCGGTCGAGTTACCGATCTGATGGGGTATATCCGCGATTTTGATTAAAATGATTGGAGAAGTATATAAAGACGTCTTAACAGTTTCTTAATCATTTTCTTAATCATTCTTTTAAAACCTAAACTACGTACAACATCTCAAATTGTTCTAATCACTAATAGGGCTAGATTGAAGGGTTTTACATCTTCCTTTTGCGCTGATTCAACGGTAAGCATTGTACTTTTATCTTTATGGTCATAGTGTTATTGTTGTTAAATCCTAATCAGAATTAATGGGGGTTTAGGATAGATTTTCATTGTATGATGTGTGTATAGGTGGCGAGTTCGTAGAGCAGCCTGTCTGGTTTGTTGCTGTGATTGTTGGATTGCGAATAAGGTAGGGTTTTCCCTACTCTGTTGATTGTGTAACTGTTTATGAGTATAGCGGTTGTATTTGCTTTGTTTATGGTCGGGTCGCTTTGAGCTTAGATTTAGGTTGCTTGTCAGTAGGAGCACCTAGACCAAAACAATATTTATAACTTCACAAACAACTTTACTAATATTAAAGAGGCAAGTAAAGGTCGGATCCCAAGGGACGGGTAATGATGTAGGATTTTCGATTGCAAGTAGTGGTGTCTAGGGGTGTCACAATTTGGGTTGAGATAAGAAGATCACTAAACTAAACAACAATTAAAGTAAACAGGAAAGATGACTAAAATGAGATGTAAACAATTGATTAAAAGCACTAGGGTGTCATGGGTTCATAGGGGATTCATGGGAATTGATCATACAAACATATTCTCAAATTATAAATAAGCAATTATTGTTATGATAGGATCGGGTTGGTTTATATCTTACAATCCTAGGAAGGTTTGGGTTCCGGAGCCGAATCGATTAGATTATACAACACCTACAAGTCGACTTAATCCTCCCCACTCAACTATATGCATGGTCTAATGAGACTCGAGTTAGTTTATGTCTTACAAGTCTCATTGAAAAAGTAGGTGATGGGTAAAAAATGCAAGGATTCATAGGCTCGCATTTCATCAAACATAACATGTGCATAAGTTGACATCACAACAAGTAAGCAAATAAATTATGAAAACATATTAAATTAAGCATAAATCAAACCCCATGTTGGTTTCCCCTAATTACCCATTAACCCTAGTTAAGGAAACTACTCACTCATTATCAAGTTTAACATGTTAACAAGGTTGTCAATCATATTAACAAATCAAAACACGATGAATAAATGAAGATGATTAACAATAATTAAAAAGGGATTACCCAAAATAAAGGATGAACAAAATAGAAATTTAGGAAATGAGATTTGTATTAATATTTGATTAGAAGTTGATCGCAAGATTAAAGAGAGATTAGAATAATATAAACTACACTAAAGATTGATAAGAAGAACATGATAATCTAATTAGACTAATGGGGTATTTATAGTGGGGATTAGGTGCACAAATTAGGGTTACTGAGGGCTTAAATCACGATTAAGTCCTTGAGGAATCGCTCCTCTCAAGAAAAGATGTGGGTTTCCTTTAAACTAGTCTTCCAAAAATATGCGCATCTCAAATGAAGAAGGAAGAGGACATGCCCCTCTGGAGTACAATCCGAGCGTCCAAGGGTCGGGACGGGCGGATTGGGGAGCTACTGGACGGGCGTCCCGATAGTTGCTGGACGGGCGTTCCGATGGTTTGGACAAGCGTCCTGGGACTCAGCTTCCTTTTCTTCTTTTCTTCTTTTCTTCTTCCAACAATCCTCCGGGATTTTGTCGGGGATACAAGGATCTTTTTCATCATTGCTCATCTACTACATTATGTACAAGGGCCTTCTAGTCTTGTCTTCTCTTTGATGCTTGGTCATTAGATTCGATCAATTTAGCTGTATTTTGCCATGAAAATGCAAGGTTTGCACTCCTCTCCTACCAAGAAAACAAAACCTCAAAGAATATGCAAAACAAAGGACTAAAGATAGTAAATGACCCAAATATGCACTAAAAAGCATGGGAACGAGGCTAATTAAGGGACTAAATATGTTCAAATATTGATCACAACAAATATCCCCAAACCGAACCTTTGCTCGTCCCGAGTAAAGAGGTGACAAAACTAGGGCCCTTATTTAAACTATCCTACTAATATAGTCGATATGAGACAATTAGCGGGTCTCACTCCGCCCCTTCAACTCACAATAAGACAGCCATGAGGTAGGATGTAATACTATGGTTTTATGAGTCTCTGGGTACTCTATCGAGTAGGCCTTACTCTGTCGAGTAAGGGTGAGTTGCGTTTTAAAAATAGTTTCTGACCTGTTGGGTACTCGATCGAGTAACCTTGATACTCGATCGAGTAAGGGGGCACTCGATCGAGTACCTCAGCGACTCGATCGAGTAGCCCGGTTTACGGGTAATGTTTTGACGGGTTTTATTAATAATGCGGGAATGATATATAAGGCTTCCGTCACTTTTCTCAAAACACTTTTACAATCTAAAAACCTTCAAGAGAAGATTAGAAGTTACGTTGAATCATCCTCACCGCATTATTAGCAAATCCCGGAGCTAGAAGTGTCGGATCCTGTCGTTCTTTAAATCTTTGTGATCCTGGCGTCGAGGGTATGATCTACGTACCGAATTTGTTATATTTAATTAAGTTTCGTTAACCCTATTTTTGGGATTGGGGGTTTTCTATGTTTATGTTGATGTGGTAGTGATTGTATGATTATGTGTATAGGAGAAGGGTTCGTAGAGGAAAGGTTTTGAGACAGCTGCTAGATCGTCTGATGTTTGTGTTGCATTCCAGGTAGGGTTTCCCTACTCAGTAGTAGTCCCATGATGCATTGTTGGTGTTTTGTGATTGTTGAATATTATCTTATTCGTATTGTGACGGTCGTTGGTTTTTATTGCTGGTTAATGGTTGTGATTGTTTGTCTATGGTTCTCGAGATGCGTTCTCGGCTGAGTGGAGTCACTTGCGGGAGTGGCTTCACGCCCTAGTTTCGCCCTCCATGGAACCCGCCACGGGAGGGGATGTGCACATTAATGAGACAGGGTTATCGCTCGGTATGATGAGCGAGGATTTGGTGGGTACGCAGTGCGGTCCCCAAAGGGGCGGGGTAGGTCCAAAGGACGATCGGTGTTGGAGATTGATTGGAGTGGGTGTGATTGTGTGTGTGACCGTTTGAGCTGCTTGTCTACTGTGTTGTTGGTTATATAAATTGTGTGATTAGTACTGACCCCGTTTAAATGTTTTAAAAACTGTGGTGATCCATTCGGGGGTGGTGAGCAGTTATTGAGCAGGTATGATATGACGCGTATGGGATAGCTGGGATGAGTCATCACGTGATGCTTAGATGTCTTCCGTGTCGACGATGTTTTATAGCTTTGATAGTTTTAGCAGTAGACTGTCTGAGAATCTTGTAATTCAGTTTTACAGTTTTGGTTTTGATCATGTAATCACTTTAAACTATATTGTTATTTAAATTATGTTTCTTCATTGTCATTTGATTATCATTGCCTCGGGTAACCGAGATGGTAGCATCCTTATACCTGAGTGGTCCTGGTAAGGCACTTGGAGTATGGGGGTGTTACAAAATGGTATCAGAGAGACGATCCTGAAACCTGTAACCAATGAATGTAATGAACATAGGGAGTCAATTAAAATGAACCCGGGGTAAAGGTTGTAGAAGCTAATGCAAAGGCTTGGGAGACGTCCTAAAGTCGCGAACTCGCCCTACAATTTTGAACCAGTCACCATGGGATATGAGTCGGGATCGCTATGTGTTTATTTTGTGAATTGTGTACCAATATAGTGATGTGTGGCGCGAATTGGTGTGATTTTGTATGTTGTTGGTTGAAAGCATGTTGAATGATAGTTGGTTTACAATGTTGGTTGGAATTGTTAGAAAAGGGTATGAGAATGATGAGTAATGTGGTGGAAAAAGGAAGTAGTTCATATGTGATAACGTGTGATGAATAATGATTTTGCAGGATGGATGATCTACAATGCGACTATATTAGTAACATGTGATTAGGGGATGTAATATGATTATACATAATTTTGTTTGTGTAATTTTATATAATGATTTCATATACATGCCTACTATTGATCATATGCACTTGTTAGATGAAGAATGTGATTGAACTAGATGAATTGATTGGAAAAGATGAAGTGACAATTGCATGAAAATATGAATTTCGTGATTATGAATATGTTTAGGTGACGAAGTGGATTTTTAATATGGTTGTATTAGTAACATGGAAGTAGGATTTGTAATGTATGAGTATGTTTTGTGTTACGAAAAGTTATAAAAACATTAAAGCATGCGGGTAGTACATGATTGATAAGTTGAATGTTATGTGAGCATGATAGATTTTAATGTCTGGCTTTTGAAGATAGTAACATGTTGTTAGGGATACTGGTTTTATGAGCATCGAGTTGTTTTTGTTTACCATGTTGCCGTTTAAGTTGTTTGGAAGTAAAATCAAGTAGTTGTGTTTTCGATTATAAACAGGTTGTCTTTAAACTGTTATAACTTGAGATGTATAAATGATTTTAATGTGATTCCAATTGTAGGTGATAGCTTGTTCTTTTACTATTCTAACGATAGGTCACACGCCCAAAACGACCAATAAACGAGTGAGTTATGACCGTTTTACGAAAACTGGACAGTGTTGAGAAATGCAGGTACTCGATCGAGTGGCCCATACTCGATCGAGTGCACCTTGGTACTCGATCGAGTACCCCTTACTCAATCGAGTAGCCCTGGTAATTTTTATATACGTGTCTCTGACCTTCACTTACTCGACCGAGTAAGTTATCTACTCGATCGAGTGGCCTGTACTCGATCTAGTGACCCCTGTTTTGGGTCATATGCTTATCTTTTGACTTCGTTGCATATTATATTTAATTCAAAGGTGTTATTTTGCTTCTTTATGCATTGTTTTATATGTATGTTGATCCTGATGCGTAAGTTACCCAATCTTATGATGTAAGGAGTGGCACCTGTGGTGAGTATGAGTTCGGTGGGAGGACATGAGTTATATGTGGTTGTGATAGATAGTGGAAAAAGAAAAGGAAGATCGTTATGGCTTAATGAGACATAGAGCATGTTTTCTGAGATGAGATGAGTGATATGATTGTGTGTTGAGTAACGTAAAAGCAAGTGAATATGGGCAAGGGATGATGTGAGTCTAAGGAACGTGAGAATAAAAGATTGAAAGTAAGGATGTGGATAGTGGCAGCTTGAGATGTGTAAAGAATTATGGAGGGAGATGGTTAGGAGTCGTGTAGGTTAAGGATATATGTAGTGAAAGTTCGTTTTAAAGGGGTTGAGAAGAGTGGTATATAGTGAACTTTATGGAGACATGTCGCGAGGTAGATTTGTACGCAGTGAGTGAGTTTGGGAGATTTGGTTCATTAAGAAATGAAACTACTGTGTGATTTCCTTGGACAATTAACGGTATGGAATGAATTCTGATTTCTAGAGATGTACAAAGGAGATGCAATTGTTTGAACAGTGAACGTTGATTTTATGGATAGATTAGAGGCAAGTGTGAGTGATAGCATAATAAGAGAAGATTCATGGTAAGAAAGAGTGAGATGATATCGATATGAAATAATGGGATTTGAGTTTTGGAGCGATGAGAAGGTAGTTGGAGCACCAAAGGGTTAGATAGAAGTAATAAGGAGTTGAACTATTAAATGGTATTATTGAGTGTAAAGAGAAATAAAGGATAAAAGTAAGCTGAGGAAAATGTTCACCGGAGTTATGTGATATAAAGGTAAGGAATCATCGAAATGTGTGATAGTATCATAGGATGTTAGTTAATGGTTATATAGGAGTTTCAGGACAACATGATTGATAATGAGTTTCGAGGAATTAAGGGAGTAAGAAGTTGGTGGAGTATTGGCACGATACGAGATATTTGGTGGAGAGTTGGATGACAGTACAAATAAGATAGTATTGGGAATAATGTTGAGGTAATTTTGTTGATGGGTTTGATGCTCGTTATTTGAGATGTTAACCAAAGATAGGAGAAAAACCGTGTTGTTTTGATATGAGTGTAAGAGGTTTGATATACGAGAAGTGGTGGTATTGTGGTGTTGTCACTAGTGGTTAAGGGTGATGATAGATAAGAAAGACAACAGTCCTAGAGAGGTTGATTTTGTAAAGGCCGGATTGATATGTATGGTTGTAAGGAAGTATAAGATGTGGTTATATGAGGCGAGCGCTAGCGGTTGAATATTAATGGTATGGTTATACTTGGCATGAGGTGATGGTTATGCGAATGGGAAAATATGTTATGAGGGGCATATGAGTTAAGCTCGGGCGACAGGTAACCTTTATCGAGTGGTAACTTACGTGATCAGGATTAACTAGTTGGATGTGATTATGGGTCTATGATGTGTATAAATGTTTGTGTGAGGTTCTGACCTCACGAGAAGCGGTATGGTGTGATAGTTATAAAGTTGTTATATGAATGTTTGTGATATATGTAGGGTACGACAATCTAATGGAATGAGGCTCAAAAGGTAATAATTTGATTGATTTGGCATGGCTAGTTATAATTTTATGTTTATTGATAACACATGTGTATTCCATGAAATGGTAGAGATGATGTTCATGAGGTGCTTATCTGTTTATCCATATAATATGTTGCGTTGTGATTTAATAAAGTGGATTTGAGTAAGTTTTTCTTGTCTGAGAAGTTATGCTGAGTCAGTGTTTATGGGTTTGTGTAAGTTGTGATGTCTATCGGTGTGGTGGTGATGCCTCGGGTGGTGATCCGGGTACGGTACTTCGTGTTGTGATGCGGGTATTTTCGCGCTGCGGTGCGGTTGTTGGTGACAGTGTTGTGATGACGTCACCGGTTGTGGTGGAGTAGGCGGGATGATTATGATACGAGTTTTCGAAAGTGCATACCAGTTATACATAGATTGTTGTTTTGTTTGCTGTTGTTCCTTGTGAGTTTTGGTTGAACATGTAGACTGTTGTTTTGTTTGTTGATGTTTCTTACCAGTTTCAGCTTGTGTGTGAGGGTAGAGTATGATATGGAAGAGAGTTGTTTATGTTTTGTTGTTGTCATGGTATAGTGATTTTCTGTTGATAGGGCACAGTTGTAAGAGGTTGTTACAGTAATTTTGATCTTGTTTTAAGATGAGGTATCGGTAGACATAGTCATGACAAGTGATTCGTAGAACATGTGTGGTAATGATCTAAAAGCTGCAGGTGGTTCATAACCTTTCGTTGAGACAGTGAGTGTAGGGTGTTGGGAATGGTGTCATGTTGAGTTATGAATGAGTTTTGCGGTGATGAAAGAAAGGAACTTGAGGATCTAGTGTGATTGTACATAACAAGTGTGGATCGGGAGCTATGCTTTTGGCGATAAGAGTTTCATATAGCTTATATAGAGAGATGTGTCGTGTTGCGGTAATGTGGAAGAGTTAGAGTGTCTGTTATGATCAGGATTTTGTGGTATTGGTTAGATGGAGTGCAGAATGAGTTGAGGAATGAGAACTGTTAAGTAAGAAAGCCATAGATATAGGAATGATGAGTGTTCAGATTATAGGCGGCTATCTTTGACATGCGGTGGTGATGAGGATAATGAGAAGATATAGCTAAGGATTTAGTATTAGTGAGTTACGAGGACGTAACAATTGTCTTAAGCGGAGTAGGATGCGATAAATGAGAGTTTCAAGGATGTGCATGTTGTAGTATATTTGGAAGTAGAGTGTTGGTGTAGCATAGAGGATGGATCTTTGTTGAAGTTGATAGTGTTAAAAGGTCATGGACGTGGTTGTAGTAGTTCGATGTTTAGGAATGGGAGAATATTTCAATATTGTTGACAGTTGGATGATGATGTTATGAGTGTGAGTATACTTCGAGGACGAAGTTCCTTTTAAGGGTGGTAGAATGTAACATTACGTTTGATGTTTATGAGTGTCTTGATAGTGGATTTTCTAGTGGATAATAGGTTAGTGAAACGGAGCTAGCAGCGTTAGTGGACGGTAGTTGGTAGTGTATGGAGTTGGAGTTGGGAGAGTCTATGATGTAGTTGATACGATATCGTGAGCCATGTTGTGGAGGTAGGAATAGTTGGTGGAGTTGGTGTTGAGAGTTCATGTTTTATAGGTTGGGGTTTTGTTTTGAGTTCTTGGTTGCGTTGTTGTGTCTTGATCGAGTCAGTATGATTGTTTTTATGTATGGGTTGAACTTCGGGGACGAAGTTCTTTTTAAGGAGGGAAGACTATAATACTACGGTTTTATGAGTCTCTGGGTACTCTATCGAGTAGGCCTTACTCTTTCGAGTAAGGGTGAGTTGCGTTTTAAAATAGTTTCTGACCTGTTGGGTACTCGATCGAGTAACCTTGATACTCGATCGAGTAAGGGGGCACTCGATCGAGTACCTCAGCTACTCGATCGAGTAGCCCGTTTTACGGGTAATATTTTGACGGGTTTTATTAATAATGCGGGAATGATATAAAAGGCTTTCGTCACTTTTCTCAAAACACTTTTACAATCTAAAAACCTTCAAGAGAAGATTAGAAGTTACGTTGAATCATCCTCGCTGCATTATTCGCAAATCCCGGAGCTAGAAGTGTCGGATCCTGTCGTTCTTTACATCTTTGTGATCCTGGTGTCGAGGGTAAGATCTACGTGCTGAATTTGTTATATTTAATTAAGTTTCGTTAAACCCTATTTTTGGGATTGGGGTTTTCTATGTTTATGTTGATGAGGTAGTGATTGTATGATTATGTGTATAGGAGAAGGGTTCGTAGAGGAAAGGTTTTGAGACAGCTGCTAGATCGTCTGATGTTTGTGTTGCATTCCAGGTAGGGTTTCCCTACTCAGTATTAGTCCCATGATGCATTGTTGGTGTTTTGTGATTGTTGAATATTATTGTATTCGTATTGTGACGGTCGTTGGTTTTGATTGCTCCTTAATGGTTGTGATTGTTTGTCTGTGGTTCTCGAAATTCGTTCTCGGCTGAGTGGAGTCACTTGCGGGAGTGGCTTCACGCCTTAGTTTTGCCCTCCGTGGAACCCGCCACGGGAGGGGATGTGCACATTAATGGGACAGGGTTATCGCTCGGTATGATGAGCGGGGATTTGGTGGGTACGGCCGGTCCCCCATCGGCGGGGCTGGTCCGGTGGACGATCGGTGACGGAGATTGATTGGAGTGGGTGTGATTGTGTGTGTGACCGTTTGAGCTGCTTGTCTCTTGTGTTGTTGGTTATATAAATTGTGTGATTAGTACGAACCGTTTAAATGTTTTAAAAACGTGGTGATCCATTCGGGGTGGTGAGCGATTATTGAGCGGTATGATATGACGCGTATGGGATAGCCGGGATGAGTCATCACGTGACGTTAGAAGTCTTCCGCTGTGTCAGACGATGTTTTATAGCTTTGATAGTTTTAGCAGTAGACCGTCTGAGAATCTTGTAATTCAGTTTTACAGTTTTGGTTTTGATCATGTAATCACTTTAAACTATATTGTTATTTAAATTATGTTTCTTCATTGTCATTTGATTATCATTGCCTCGGGTAATCGAGATGGTAGCATCCTTATACCTGAGTGGTCCTGGTAACGCACTTGGAGTATGGGGGTGTTACATAGGATGCCTTCTTGCAAGGCAAGGTGGGGCTTGCCAAAATGGCAACACATCCAATCGTTAAAGCACACAAAATCGAGTAATGGATGCATCTACAAAAAGAATAGCCACTTTCCTCATCTAAGTGGCGGAAATTATCAAAAGGGGAAGCAAATCAAGGGTACACACTCCTTCATAGATATGGTTTCTTCAAACTACTATGCCTAGAAGGATACCAATAAATCACCTCCAAGTTGTGTCAAGCTAGGGTACCTTTGTCCACAATCGTTAAATGATTTTGTCAAGAATAGGCTCCCTATGGTGTTAGAAACACTGGAGGATCGTGGAATTCCCCTTATTGCCTAAACAAGAAGAAGGGTCGTCCCCTCTCCACCTTGCACAAAAATGGATACGATGGATAAAGGGATCAATGGTATTTGAGTTTCATGTAGGAGTTTGCTTTTGTTGTTGTTTTCCCCCAATTTCTTGTGGCATTTGACATTTGAGAACATTTTCTTTTTGCCATTTCTTTTGATGTTTGACTTTTCAATACTTGACAATTTTTCAACCTTTTGCATTTTCTTTTGAACATTTTCAAAGTCACCCCAATTAGTAACGAGGGTGCCTTATATTTGAAGCATATGAGTTTTTATTTTTGTTACTCCTCTTTTCTTTGATGCAATTGCAAACTTTTTCTTTTTTTTTTCATTTCTTGAACTCAAATTTTGAACAATTTTTGTGCCCATTCCCTTTTTGATGACAAAATGTATGGTAGAACATGGATGAATGATGGTTGAATGGTTTCAAGGGTCACCTTGGAATAAACGGTAGCCAAGGAGTTATCCCACCACAAGGTACTCTTGACTAGGCCTTAATCCATGGGTCAAAGGATACTAGCATGACACATCCTAGGGTGTTCTATAAGTATTCTAACAAGCAAAGTCTTTAAGAAGAAAAAGCATCTACTGGGGCCTATATACACTTGTCGAGCTTCCCAAATAGACGGTTTCACCAAAAAGTTTCCTAATGCAACTATATGCCATGATGCAACTAACATATATACATCCTAATGCATATACTTCTACCAACTAGTATGTCATATAAACTAAATGCAATACAAAATTCACATTGTTTATACCGCATCAATCAAAATAAAGCCACATAGTTATTAACATAAAGAGGAAAAAGGATATTGGAAAGATCATACCATGCGGTCTTCAATATCGTCATGTCTCGGATGTGGCGTAGTCAATCAATGTGAACAAGGATGAACAAACACAATATATACAAATCCATACTAAAAAGGAATGAACATGTTTTTGGATTTTCAATTTTTCAATTTTTTTGGATTTTTCAAAATTTTTGATTTTTTTGGATTTTGAATAAAAGTCAAGTTAGAATTTCCCATCCCCACACTAGTATGAGCATTGTCTTCAATGGCCAATACAATAAGAAACTATGCAATGAGTATGCATGATTTCTAAACTAAATGCAAACTATACTAAGCTACACTACATGATGCATGTGTTTTGTTATGGCGGAGAGCATAATTTAAATTAGCTCCCGATGCATATGCATGGACTTCCCCAAACCAAAATAGACATTATTTCTAATGTCTTGAATTTCGGGGGAGTTTATACACATGGAATGCAATGCATGAAACTAAAGATTGTCATTTTGAATTTTACAAGTTGGGAACAAAGATAAAGAACACCTTAATGAAGCCAAGGTGTTAGTCCTCTAATGTTGCTAGTACTCCACAAAATAAATGATCAAGATAAAATAAAAACAAGAGAAGTAGACAAACCATAAGGGAGATGTAAGAATATAGGAGCCTCCAAAGTTTGCTAATCCTCACCCATTGTATCATCATCATCATCATCATCTCTTGAGGCATCATCAACCTCCATAGATGTGGAATCATGTCCACTCTCACTTTCACTTACTTGTTCTTCCTCACTTTCCTCTTCCTCTTCTTGAGCTTCTTCTTCTTGAACCTCTTCTTCTTGAACCTCTTCTTGGTCACCACCCTTCTCAACAATCATCTCTTCTCCACCCGGTCTACCACCACTAGGAATGCTAGGAAAGAATACTTCCCTATCCGCCCAACTAAGCAAAGGACAAGACGGATCAAGAAGTCCTTGCCTAGCTAGATGTAAGAGGGGCGGATATTGGGCCTTGTAAGCATCCTCTTTATCATTGTAAGCTTTCTTGTGAATTTCTCTCATGAGTAGTGTCAAGTAATCATTTTCGACTTCGACATCCTTGGGTTTGAACTCTTGGTATTCAAATGGGTAAGGTGGGGTGATAATGGAGGAGGAGGGCTCGGCAATTTCGCCCCTTTGTTGTTGAATGATATACTCGGTCTCTTCGGAGAGTGGGAGAAGGTAGTTCGGTCGGTGAACATTCAATCGGCAAATTTTGGAAGGCAAGGTAAAGGATCTAGCTTCATTGGTTAACCACCCATATTTGTCGTCAAGAGTGTCGTGCTTGACCAACTTGAACTTGTGAATCATGGTGTCCATATCAACAAGATGGCCTCCTTTAACCGGCACATAAATGTTGTTTTTATTGAAATCCCGGTTAAAATGCCTAGCCAAATGAGTAACTAGTCCTCCATTGACAATTAAGGCGGCGCCTTCTTTGCCACAATTGACATTAAGCCATCATTCAACCAAAAGTCTTAGAGCATTATATGGCTTGGTAAATTCCCTCCCAATGTTCAAGGCCGACTCAAGAAGAATACAATCGAGTTTGGTAAGATGATTTGTGCCATTTCTAGCTATCAAAGTATTCCCAATGACCTTATGCCATACTCTAATGCCCGGATGTTGGACTAAGAGAGCACGACAATCATGAAAGCGCACAAATTTCTTTCCGGAAATTGCCATCCAAAGAGGAGCGGGATCATACTTGATAGGAGTCTTTGTATATTTCGGATTATCACTAAGGCCTAATATCTTACCCAATTCGCCATAAGTTATGCGTCTATCAACATTTTCAAGACGAAACTCGATGTTGGTTCGAGTCTCCACCCTTGTGACTTTCAAAGAACTTAAAAATTCCAAGGTGAGGGAGGGGTATGTCAATTCTTTCATTGCAAACAATTTACCCAATCCCATAGACTCAAAGAAGTTTTTGGTTTGTGATGTGACCATTATTTGCGCACATTTAGTCCCCTAATTGAACCTATTTTGCATACTATTATAACATTCCATAGCCATTTTATCCGTCAAAACCTTCCTATTTGCTTTCTTAGTGCATTTCGTATGTTTTGTAGGAAAGAAGACAATTAGGCGGAATTCCCCGTCTTTCGTGCATATTTGGAAGCTTATTGATGACATTAGATGGACTAGTATGAAGGAAAAGCGAGAACTAAAGACCAATCCTACAAGAATAAAAAGAAAGTGAAGAAAAGGATTCTGAAGCAGAACCCGAGCGGCCAAACATGCAAGACGCCCGTCCAGAACGACAATCCGAGCGTCCAAGCAACAAAGACGCTCGGATTCCTCTACTACAATCCGAGCGGATTTGCAGAAAGACGCCCGTGCACCCCCTCAAGAATCCGAGCGTCTTCCCTTCCTGGACGGACGGACCGCAACGTCTTCAGCCGAGATGCTCATCCCTCCAAAAAGACTAGCATTTCCCTGCTTAAAACTCAAAAATGTAATTACTAATTTAGCCTTAGTTAACCTAATGAAGCTCTACTATATATACCTCATTTGTAAATAATCATGGTATGGAGTTTTAGATTAGGCTTAGCCTCCACATTAGAAATTCTTCTTAGATTCAATTAGGAGTAGATTAGAATAGACTACTCTTTCATCTTTCCACAAATTACACATTAATCTCTCCTTAATTATTGTTCAAGCTTGTTACTTTTGGGTAATTGAAGATTATTGGGTTATTATTGGAGGATTGACAACCCTTCATCAATCAATCAAGTTTCTTCTATTATTCTTTGCTTTGTTATTTGGATCATCTTAATTTGGTATAATCCTTTTACCCTTTACTCTTTATTGTTTATTTCCTCATTCTCTTATCATGTTTACACTTATTGAGATGATTGACAACCTTGTTAGCATGTTAAACTTGATAATGAGTGAGTAGTCTCTTAGCTAGGATTAGTGGGTAATTAAGGGAAACTAAACATGGGAATGATTCATGCTTAATCTAATATGCTTCCATAATTAATTTGCTTGCTTGTTGTGATGTCAACTTTATGCACATGTTATGTTTGATGAAATGATAAGCCTATGAATCCTTGCATTTACAACCATCTCTTATCTATACAACTTGACTTGTAAGATATAAACCAACTCGAGTCTTATTAGACCATGCATAGAAGTTGATTAGGAGGAAAGTAAGTCGACTTGTAGGTGTTGTGCAATCTAATCGATTCGGCTCCGGGACCCAACTCTTCCTAAGAACCGTAAGACATAAACCAACTCGGTTCCCCCACAACATTAATTGCTTGCTTATAATTGTAAACATGTTTGTATGATCAACACCATGAATCCCCTATGACCCCATGATATCCTAGCACTTTTAACCATTTGTTTACATCCTTCCTTCTATTGCTTGTTTTACTATATTGCTTGCATTAGTTTAGACACAACTACAAATCCAAACAAATCGTGACACTAGTATAAATTGAGATAGATAGACTTAGAACCCAAAGCACACCGTCCCATGGATCGACCTCGACTTACCGCTTACTAGTTGTTTGTTGAGTATTATAAATGTGTTTGATTGGATGTGACCCGACGACATCACTCTACATCAAAATGGCGCCGTTGCCGGGGATGTTGCTATGTGATTAAGTTCTTACTTGTTTGTCTATTTTGATTTTGCTTTCACCTTGAGGGACTTGTTTCTCAAGGATTGTTCTCACCGTTTTTGTGTAGTTTCCATGCTTGTAGTTGTTTCCTTGTCTTAGCTATGATGGCTCAAGATTTGACACATGGAGTATGTGGTAGATTCTTTGAGTATGACTATGGGTATGGAGAGTTTGAGGAGCAAGTCAACACAATCCTACCTTACTATTTGTACAATGAAAATCCTAACCACTATCCCAAATTTTCCCACCAAAATCACCACATCCAATATCCACAACAACCACCCACTCAATACCCACTTCATAATGACCTTCAATTGCCACAATACAACCACTTTCACACCTACCCACAACAAGAAAATCAACCCATCCAAAATGTGATTCTCCAAATGATGGGAGATCAACAAAACTTCTTCAAACAAATGCTAGAGGAGAGCCAAAAGAGGGACAATGTTCTTCGAGGCATTGTTGCCCAAGGTGAGGAATTGGAGATTCAAATTGCCCAAATGAAAGAATCCCAAACAACCACTCCCCATCATTCTTTGGACATTGATCATGAATGTGAATTTGAAGTAGTAACTTTTGACATGGAAAATGAAAAATGGGGAGATCCAATCTCCTTGAGCTCTTGCGAGTATGAAAGTGTTGTGTTTGATGAGGAAGATTTGAGGTTGAGTAAGCCAAATACTCTTAACCTTTGTGAGTACGAGGGTGTGTCTTTTGATGTGAGTGTTGAGATGTTGGAGGAAGAAATAATGAAGAAGAATGAAGCCCCCATTTATGATTCGTATGAAGATAGCAACAATGATGATGAGCCTAACGGATGGACTTGTAATATCACCTTGCTTGAGGAGCCTATCCTTGAGACATTTGAGATACCCTATCATGAAGAAGAACGTCCTTCCCCTATTCCTCATGAAGACTACTTGACACCTATCATGGAGCCAATGATTGTTGAAGAGGATATGGTAGACCTTCTTCAAAAGGCCAAAGCATCGTACAAAAGCTACTTGGTGAAAAAGCTCAAAGAGAAACTTGCTCGTGAAGCCACTTGTGGAAGCTTGGCACCCACAATGACAACTTCTAAGGAACTCGATCATCAATGCCATGAGAATTCTCCTTCTACTTATGAAGGATTGACAAATTCAAATGCTATCATCATTACCAAAATTGAAGAAGAAGTTGGTGAGTGGAAGTCTACGGATGAAAATGAACCATACTTCATGCCTAGTGTTGACAAGAATCAAGGGCTTGTTTATTGGAAGCATTGGGAAAGCTCTAGTGTCGAGGACAAAGCTAAAAAAAGAACATATGACAAGCTTCCTTGGCCAAATTTCATGTGCAAATGGAGCAACCCATACTTGTGTTTATTTGGAGCTTGTTCACAAGCTTTTGATCTCTTATTAAGAGCCTTGAGCTCTATGGACAAAAATTTCTACAATTTGAATTAGTTTGGTGGAGTCCTATCTCAAACCACCATTTGTAAGATATTTCTTGGATTCCTTACTTTGTATAATATTACATTTTGCATTTGTATTTGATTTCTTGCATGAGAGTAGTGAGAGAGAGTTTTCTTACATTTTTTATTGAGCAAATTTCAGAAAAAGATGAGGAGGAATAACAAATCGGTGAAAGGGTATGATTGTGCAAGGAAAAGAAAGAAAAAGAAGAAAAGCAGCCAAAGACGGCCGTCCCGAGGGCTGGATACTCGTCCAGGGCCCTCACCGCATTACTGTTTAGCACTGTCTCAGAATCCGAGCAGATTCAGCACAAGACGCTCGTCCTCAAAGAAGACGCTCGTATTCTCCACGGGACGCCCGTCCTAAATGACATCTGAAACAAAGTTTTGAAACTGCCAGAAAATCCGAGCGGATTTTTGAGAAACCACTCGTCCCGAGTAAGACGCCCGTCCAAAACAGAAGACGCTCGTCTTCTGCCTGCTCCAGAAAATGCTGAGGTCCTGTCTCAAAATCCGAGCGAATTTACAGGAAGACGCTCGGATTCTACAGACTAAAGACGCCCGTCCCGCATGAAAGACGCTCGGATTGGGGTCTTTTTCTCGAATCATCCGCCCAGGCCCCACCCTTATCCGCTCGGCTTCCCCTTTTCTTCTATAAAATCACCCCCTTTCTCCCTCATTTCTTCACCTTATCTAACACTAAAACACTCATCTTCATCCTCAAAAACACTCCCCTCACATCAAAAGCCAACAAAAAACCCAATTTCCTCAACTTCAAGATGATGAACCTCAAGGGCAAGGCTAAGAAGTTTGTTGAATCCGCCGGAAGGAAACGCAAGGGATCATCCTCTTCAACTCCGCGAGAGGTAGTGCCACCAAGGAACTTCCGTCCCATCATAAGAGGAGGAATAGAGCAACTTGAGTACTACCCAGAGGTACTCTTCGAATCCGATGCCCACCGCAATTACTTTGTCAAATTGCTAGGTAAGAACTATGAACCCACTCAATTCATAGATACTAAGGTGTTGGAAGTCCTCGAGATAAGGTACCACACCGAGATGTTCTTTGATGGCTTAGGGATTGGAAAACTTTTCCATGCCCATGAGGAGACGTACCTTAGTCTCACCCTGGAATTTTTGAGTAGCCTTCGTATTGTCACGAATACTCGAACCAATGTGGGCATGGAGTTTAGGTTGTGCAACCTAGACCATAGCCTTACACTTAATCAATTTGCCCACATTTTCGGTCTTGATGTGCCCACCAACTATACCGAAAAACCTGCTGATTTCGATGTGGACCTACTTTTGAGGGCTATTTCTGGGAGGAATTTTACCAGTCTAAATCAATGCTATACCTTCGCCATCCAACATCCGGTGATTCGGATCACCAAACGCTTTGTGGCCGGTACCATCAATGGGAGGTACGAACAAGATAGGTGTACTCTCATTGATTTAACTTTTCTTGAGTCCTATTTGAATGTTCGGGGTACGAGGCGCTATAACTTCAACACCCCCCTTGAGATACTTACAAGGTTTCATGATTTTGCTCAAGGGACCACCCAACTCAAGACCTTCGTAATGGGAGGTCTAGTTACTATTTTGGCCAACTACCTTTGCCCTGGGTTCAACTCCCATGGGATTTATGCTCCTCTTGAGGGGAGTACTTTGATTGATAAACATGCCGTCTTCACCCACCACCGGTGGTGTAACTACACTCAAGAAGGGAGTGTAGAATGGCTCACAAAAAGGTGCACCTCAATCATCCTTTCGGGTTGGAATATACCGGGCACCGACCCAAGATTGAGCCCATATTCGCCTGAGCCAAGCTACCTCCTTAATATCCAAATCCTCGACAGTCCCCCTCAAAGGAAAGAGGCACCCCGCCAACAACAAGTACCTTATGGGGTACCGGCAAGGCCTACTCGCCCACCTTCCTATGTGCCTATCCCACCATACCCCACTCCTTATACCGAATTCCGATCGGAAATCCCCAATACCCCGGGTATTAATGATTTGATGAAACTCATGAATAGAGTGGACCTCGGGGTACATGAAGGGAGGGTCGACAACTACTTGGCCCTTTATCCCCAATACTATAACATGGCTCAACAAGGGTATATTGACCCTAATGGTCCTAAGCCCTCTTGGGCCCAACCACAACATTTGTTCCCTAATCAAGGGGACCAAGCTTGGAATCTCGGTGGAGGAGGGTACTCGGGCCAAGGAGGGGGGTTTGACCAAGGAGGGTACTGGGGCCAAGAAGGAGGGTATGACCAAGGCGGGAGTTCTCACCGGTATGGTTACCCCCAAGATGAGGAGGATGACGAGTGAAAGAGGCCTACCTCATCACCTCCATTTGTATGATACTCCTCTCTCCCTCTCTCCTTTTTGTATATACATTGCATTTAGTGTAGCTTTCGCATGCATTTGTATCATATTGCATTTGCATTAGCTAGTTCATATAGTATAGTTGCATTGTAATATATCTCACATGATTCATATAGATAGTTGCATATAGACTAGAATTCATGCATAATCACTAATGACCAATCCTATTCTTTTCTACACTAGAGATAGTGTTTAAATCGGTTTGGGAAGGTTTGATCATAAGTGACCATAGTTTAAATCATGCATCATATAGCATAGTTTAGATTGCATTCATTTGTTATATATGTCATATAGAATTGCATTTAGTTAGAGCATGCATTCATTCATATCATATCATTGCATTTGTACTTCATTTCAAAAAAAAAAAAAATCAAAAATCCGAAAACATGTTTTTCTTTTTCATTCCTACTCCTACATGTACATTGAGGACAATGTCCAAAATAAAGTGGGGGATGGGATTTTATATTCCAAAAATGATAAAAATTGAAAAATTTCGAAAAATCACAAAAATATGTCTTTTAATTTCATAAAACAAAAATCCATAAAAATTTGAAAATTTCAAAAACCCAAAAACATGTTCTTTAATTTAGTAGTGTAGAATTGTATATACTTGTGCTTTTGTTCTCTTCTCGCATAGATACAACACTACATTTGAGGCATTAGCAAGGGAAAATGAAGACCACTTCGTACGATCGTTCTAATCTCTATTTCCCTTCCATTTCATTTTCATTGTTCATATAAGGAGGATGGGCTTACATGTCAAGGAGAATGTGGTGTATTTTGTTGTTGCGGTTTGTGTATCTATGTGTTGTTAGGAGTTGCATTTAGATTATATGGCATACTAGTTGGTAGAATCATATGCATTAGGAGGTATATATGGTTTTCTTAATAGGCATGATGGTTTTCTTAGCAAAGAGTGAATTTCTCCCTATGAGAGTCGGAAGTGAAAGTTACCTCCGGATAATTGGATAATTGTTCAATGACCGGAGTTGTTGATGTTGTAGCTTCCATAGGGGGATCTTGTTGTTGAACCTCCAACCTTGCCTCATAGACTACCAAAGCCTTTGACAATTATTTTGCTTGAAGAGCTAGTTGCCTTTTGGAAAGTGTCTTCTTTGGGGGTACCTTGTTACCTCCTTTAGTTCTTGCCATTCTCCTTTGCTTGATTACACTAATGAGAGTTTGAAATCTTCAATTTTTAGTTATACCCAAATCGATTTAGGATGAATGAATGTTGCTTTGTATCCTAAAAATTGACTCAAAGGTTGAAGATTTTGGTGTTTGAATCACTTGTTGTTGCAAAAGGAGTGATTAATTTTTGTTGTGAGGAAGTTTGGATTTGATTTGGTTGAGGAAATTTGATTTTGTTGATGGAGAGGATGAGGGTTTTTGGGGTTTTTGGGTAGTGGGTAGTGTTTGTATGTTTAAGAAATGAGAATGAATGGGAGAAAAGGGGTTTAAAAGAACCGTTATTTTTGAAAACGCAGCAGAGGACGAGCGGACCAGGCATCAGGACGGGCGGATTCTTCAATGTTTGGCTCCGGAAAAGACGCCACAGGACGAGCGTCTTGCTTCTAAGACGAGCGGATTCCTTGGGTAGGGACGAGCGTCTTTCTGGGTGTACGCTCGGATTCCTTTACAGAGAAAATCCCAGATTTTTGCCATTATAAGGACGAGCGTCTTTTGTGAAGGACGGCCGTCCAAAACAAGACGAGCGGATTCTCAGCTGAGACGCTGGGATTCTTTTACAGACCATTTTTTTTTGTATTCTACAGCTCTACCAGACGAGCGTCTGGTGACTTTGGACGCTCGGGTTCTTCAGGACGAGCGGATTGTCCATTTGGACGCTCGGATTCCTCCTTGACCACACGGATTCAGGTCCATCCGTGGGTACATCATAACCCGTGTCATTTTTATTCTTCAATTCTCGTGTTCTTCATTGTAGGGCCACTACAAAGGCATGAATAGCATAGGCAATTGCTATCCCCACACTAAGGTAAAGCACTACACATCAATAAAATCATAAGTCCCTCCCTCACTTCTCTCAAAATGATGAATATCTTGATCAAGGCACAAAAATATAAACCCAAAAATGACAAAAATGCAATGTAATAATTGAAATACAAGTTAGGGAGTTAGAATATTTACAAATGGTGGTTTAGGGAGGACTCCACCAAACTCTCATCCAATGTGAGATGTCAAGGGGGCATGTTCAAGGTGTTGTTGATGTTACTCAACACCTTGAAGAAGTAGTCGAAAGCTTGCTCATTATCATGATCAAGGTCCTCAATAGATTTTTGCACTTGTTCTCCATGATGGTCTTGGTTCATAACATTACCAATATAGGGATTGTAATACTACTGAAGTTAATGGTATATATGTTGGGTAATATGTGCAAGTGGTGTCATAATGTGAGTTAGCAGTGATAACATTTTGATTAGCATGCAGGGTTTAGGTGGAATGGGTTTTGAGTGGTTGTTAGTATGCGCGAACTTCGAGGACGAAGTTCATTTTAAGGAGGAAAGACTGTAATACCCCTCATATTTTATGGTTATATGACCTTTGTGTGTGTGTCTAAAGTACAAGGTAGACTATAAAAGGTTAATAGGAAGCTTGCACAAATGTGTCAATTATGGAAATGTGATCACTTGTTTTAGGGGTAATTTGAAACAGGAATATATAGAGTTTTGAAGCTTCTATGAGGGTGATTCAAATTGTAGGTGAAAGCTTATTGTCTTAGCTTTCCAACGCATAGTCACAAGCTTGATTCCGATAAGTAACGAAGTAATGAGAGCTGTTTGAAAATCAGTGCGCAAAGCTGAACTCGCTGAGTGATGTTACGCGCTAATTAGTTTCATAATTTCGCACCTTATTATAGTATTCCTAATAATATAATATTATACCCCATTATGATTATGATTATGATTATTATGATTATTAGTATTATTTATTTATTTTACCTGTCATAAATATTTTATTATATCTTACGACTTATAAACTTTCCTAAAACGATACTACATTACTACTATATATACAATAGCAAACCACAATTTTTATTCACTTTCACAAAACACAAAATATGTATATAGAGAGATGGAGACTAGAGAGATAAGGAGCTTGTTCATCTTTTCTTCATCTTAAGATTAATTGGTGACGCTTTTCTGAGACGGGTTTTGTTGCATGGATTTGTGTGCTTTGTTATTTGGATTTTGTTGAACCGCTTTGCTATACAGGTGGGATAGCTACTCAATCACTTTAATGTTTACTTGAATGGTATTATCTAATTTTACTGGTTGAATTATTTGGAATTGTGATGGATGATATATGATTGTTGGTTGGTTGCATTGAGATATATTGTTTAATGACTACCTCAGCTTGTGACTGAGATGATTTGATTATTGACTACCTCAGCTCGTGACTGAGATGCTTATATTGATTTGGTTTCCCCAGCCTCATATCTGGGATGGTAAGTATATTGTTTGCATATCATATCATGAGCACATGCATTGGTTTCCCCAGACTGGTTCTGCAGGACTTGTCTCTGGGATGTTATTGAGATTACCCCGGCTAGGGATTGGCGGGATGAACGGGAGCGTCGGAGGATTGATCATGAGCATGCATTGCATTTGCATTTTATATTGTCTTGTATTCATTTATTGTTGTTGTTTAGCTATTCCTACTCAACCTCGTGGTTGACAGTGTATTCGTGAACACCTGTGGTGAACCATAATGGGTAGCAGATTTGACAGGTACTAAAGATTAGCTGACTTGGGAGCAATGAGATGCATGAGGACTTGGCCAATCTACCTAGAAGTCTAGACCACGTAGATTATGATATCACTTTATTTATTTCCGGTGCGAGTTGTAAATTATTTTATATTAAGTTTTAGTTGATTAATTTGTAATACATATGTATTCGTTAAAGTTTTAATTTAAATACTTTGGTGAGTTGGACTTTATTATTCACTACCTCGGAAAACTGAGATGGTAACAGTCTTATTATTTGGGAATGTCTAGCTAAAGGCTACTGAATAAATGGGGGTGTTACAGGGATTGAATATCCCTTTGAATTCATCATCCCAAAGACCGCAAACTTCATCTACTTGATCATTAAAAATTTCTTGAGTTGATAGAGACAACTCTCCTTCTTTCTTGTCTTGGCCAATGAGGCCATCTTCTTCACTTGTCATGAGTGAGCTTTTCAAGCTCTCATTGTTGCTATTTCCTTGCTCTTTTGATGGAGCATCATCCACTTTCTTTTTCCATTGAAATTCCAACTTCTTCCTATCATCCTTCCGGCTATAGTGATCAACCATAAAATACGGCTCATGCAATCGGGGAGCTCTCATGGTTTTGTCAAGATTGAAAGTGATGTTTCATCTCTCACTTCAAGGGTGAGTTCTCCAAGCTTCACATCGATCACCGCTCTCGCGGTGTGCAAGAAAGGTCTTCCTAAGATAATAGGAATGTTGGAGTCTTCTTCCATGTCAACAATAACAAAATCCACCGGGATGAAGAATTTTCCAATTCTCACGGGAACATCTTCCCATACCCTTAAAGGTGTCTTTGTTGATCTTTCCGCCATTTAAAGCGTGATGTTGGTACATTTGAGTTCTCCCATTCCTAGCCTTTTGCTAACCGAATATGGCATGACACTAACACTTGCCCCAAGGTCACATAAAGCTTTGTTGATTGTAGTGTCACCAATAGTACATGGAATGGAGAAGCTTCCCGGATCCTTGAGTTTCGGAGGTGAACTCCCTTGAAGGATGGCACTACTCACCTTAGTGAAGGCAATAGTCTCAAGCTTCCAGATTGATTTCTTCTTCGTAAGGATGTCTTTCATGTACTTTGCATAGGCCGGAACGTGATTGATCAATTCCGTGAAAGGAATCGAGACTTCTAAATTCTTCACAATTTCCATGAATTTTCCAAGTTGGTCATCAAACTTAGGCTTAGCTTGACGACTCGGGAATGGAAGTCTAATCACAATGGGCTCCTTCTCTTTGGCCTTTTCTTCACTTTTTTTTGAAACTTCTTGTTTGGTGGGTTCTTCTTCCCTAGAGTTTTGCACAGCTCTTTCCTTGTCACTAGCTTCCACAACTTTATCCTCAACTTGCTTCTTTGGTCCTTCATATTTCGTACCACTCCTCAAGTGAATGGCACTAACCGTTTTATGTCTTGGGGGATTACTTTGAGGTGGGAATTGCCCCTTTTGTCTTTGAGAGTTTGAATATGCTAGTTGGGTCAATTGAGTTTTCAACATTTTTGTGTGGGCTACGATGTTGTTGATGGTCATGTCTTTTGCTTGGCAATATTTTTGCATTTGAGTGAAAAATTCTTGTGGATTCTTTTGCATTTGGAGGACCGTTTTTTGAACATCAAAACCTTGGTCATTTTGTTGATTGTATGGATTTTGATTTTGATAACCTTGGTTTTGGTTGAAAAAGGGTCTTTGATTTTGGTTTCTCATGGGAGGTGGGGTGTATGTTGGTTGAGGGTTTTGAACATTTTGGCTTTTGCATGAGAGATTTGGGTGGAATTTGATGTTTTCATTGTAATAGTTGGAATAAGGGGTACCACTTTTGTATGCTTGAAAAGCATTCACTTTCTCATTTGTTCCCCTACATTCACTTTGTTCATGTCCCAAAGTTCCACAATTCTCATGTATCCCACTTGGGATTGATGAAGATGCCATCATGGCATTAACATGATGCTTTGGTGATTTTAAGGCTTCTTCAAGTTTAGCCATAGCCTTCTCGAACTTTAAGTTGATGGTGTCAATATGAGCACTAAGTTGAGCACCCAATTGAGTAATAGAGTCTACTTCATGCTTTCCTCCTCTAGTAGCCTTGCGAGGTCTACTATATTGTGAATTATGGACCGCCATTTCCTCAATCTTGTTCCAAGTTTGATTATCGTCAACTTCGGTGAACATACCATTTGATCCCATTTTGAGAATGTTCCTTGAGTCTTCATAAAGACCATTCCAAAATTATTCTACCAAGAACCACTCGCTAAGTCCATGAAGAGGACATGAGCGACAAATTCCTTTGAATCGCTCCCAAGCTTCATACAAAGATTCTTCATCCCTTTGCTTAAAACCCGTAATTTGAGCTCTTAGCATGTTAGTCTTTTCCGGAGGGTAGAATTTTTTGTAGAAAGCTAGAGCCAACTTCTTCCAAGAGTCAATTACAAGAGTAGCTTTATCAAGGCTTTTAAACCATTGTTTTGCGGTGCCAATTAGAGAAAAAGGAAATAAGACCCATCGAATTTGGTCTTGAGTCACTCCGGTTTGTGAAATTGCATCACAATAGTCACAAAAAGTTTTCATGTGGGAATGAGGGTCTTCACTAGGCATCCCCCAAAATTGGCTTCTTTCGACGAATTGGATAAATGCGGATTTTGCAATAAAATTTCCGGTTAAGTGTTGTGGTGTGGGAGTTCCATTGGGTAGGTTCTCCTCGGTTGGTACGGAATGTGATGAAAATTTAGGCATTGTGGGTTGATTGTGTGATTGATTTTGTGTTGGGTTCTCTTCACCTTCTCTTGCAAAAGGGTTGATGAACTCAATAGTGTTTGGTGGAATATCTACAACCTCACCAATACCTCTCAAAGTATTTCTAGCAAGTCTTCTATTGGTTGTCAAAGTCCTTTCAATTTCGTGATCAATGGGTAACAAGTTACCTTGTGATCTTCTAGACATGCAAAATATCAAACAACTTGAAAATAATTAGAACAAACCTTGAGGAGTTTTACTTCCCCAAGGCAAAGAAAGACACAACTAATAACAATCAAAGAAAATCAAATCAAGTTAACATCGTCCCCGGCAACGGCGCCATTTTTGGTCGGGTCGCTTTGAGCTTAGATTTCGGTTGCTTGTCATTAGGAGCACCTAGACCAAAACAATATTTATAACTTCACAAACAACTCTACTATTAGTAAAGAGGCAAGTAAAAATCGGATCCCAAGGGACGGGTATTGATGTAGGATTTTCGATTGCAAGTAGTGGTGTCTAGGGGTGTCACAATTTGGGTTGAGATAAGAAGATCACTAAACTAAACAACAATTAAAGTAAACAAGGAAGATGACTAAAATGAGATGTACACAACTTATTAAAAGCACTAGGGTGTCATGGTTTCATAGGGGATTCATGGAAATTGATCATACAAACATATTCTCAAATTATAAGCAAGCAATTATTGTTGTGATAGGATCGAGTTGGTTTATATCTTACAATTCTAGGAAGGTTTGGGTCCCGGAGCCGAATCTATTAAATTGTACAACACCTACAAGTCGACTTAATCCTCCCCACTCAACTATATGCATGGTCTAATGAGACTCGAGTTGGTTTATGTCTTACAAGTCTCATTGAAAAGGTAGGTGATGGGTAAAAAATGTAAGGATTCATAGGCTCGCATTTCATCAAACATAACATGTGCATAAGTTGAGATCACAACAAGCAAGCAAATAAATTATGAAAACATATTAAATTAAGCATGAATCATCCCTCATGTTGGTTTCCCCTAATTACCCATTAACCCTAGTTAAGGAAACTACTCACTCATTATCAAGTTTAACATGTTAACAAGGTTGTCAATCATATTAACAAATCAAAACATGATGAATAAATGAAGATGATTAACAATAATTAAAAAGGGATTAAGAGAGTTATACCTAATGATGATTCCAAAATAATAAGCAAAGAATAATAGAAGTACTTGATGGATGATTGGAAGGTTGTCAATCCTCCAAATAAACCCAAATAATCTTCAATTACCCAAAATAAAGGATGAACAAAATAGAAGTTAAGGAAATGAGATTTGTATTAATATTTAATTAGAAGTTGATTACAAGATTAAAGAGAGATTAGAATAATATAAACTACACTAAAGATTGATAAGAAGAATATGATAATCTAATTAGACTAATGGGGTATTTACAGTGGGGATTAGGTGCACAAATTAGGGTTACTAAGGGCTTAAATGACGATTAAGTCCTTGAGGAATCGCTCCTCTCAAGAAAAGATGCGGGTCTCCTTTTAGCTAGTCTTCCAAAAATATGCGCATCTTAAATGAAGAAGGAAGAGGACGTGCCCCTCTGGAGTACAATCCGAGCGTCCAAGGGTCAGGACGGGCGGATTGGAGAGCTGCTGGACGGGCGTCCCGATGGTTTGGACGAGCGTCTTGGGAAGCTGCTGGACGGGCGTCCTGATGGTTTGGACGAGCGTCCTGGGACTCAGCTTCCTTTTCTTCTTTTCCTCTTTTCTTCTTCCAACAATCCTCTGGGATTTTGTCGGGGATGCAACGATCTTTTTCATCATTGCCCATCTACTACATTATGTACAAAGGCCTTCTAGTCTTGTCTTCTCTTTGATGCTTGATCATTTGATTCAATCAATTTAGCTCTATTTTGCCATGAAAATGCAAGGTTTGCACTCCTCTCCTACCAAGGAAACAAAACCTCAAAGAATATGCAAAACAAAGGACTAAAGATAGTAAATGACCTAAATATGCACTAAAAAGCATAGGAACGAGGCTAATTCGGGGACTAAATATGCTCAAATATTGATCACATCAGTTTATCAGTGCGGTTGATGTTGTCGGGATTGGTTGGAGGAGATGGTGATGGTTGTGGTTGAGCTTGTTTTGTGAGCCATGTCGAGAGATGGTCTCATTCCCATGTCCGCCTCTTGTGTCTCTCGTCACAAGGGGAATGTGCACATTAATGATCTAGGTTCGCTCGTTCCGATGAGTGGGAATATGGTTGGCAAGACTACGGTCCCCCACTGGCGGTGTAGGTTACCCGTTACGATTGGTAATCAATGATTTGTGGCTGTTGGAGTTGGTGATTAACTGATTATGTTATCATATTTGTTTCAACTGCGTATATTGATTTGGTTATACAGTTGACTGACCCCATTTTATGTTTTCAAAACTGTGGTGATCCCTTCAAGGATGGTGAGCAGTTGACTAGCAGGTGATGGATATTATGATAGCTCGTGGGACATGGACGGGCGGAGTCATCACTATTGTGTCGATTAGTTGTAGCTAAGTTAGCTTTATGACTTTGTTTTGGTTGTACCCTTATATGCTAAGGTGGTCCTTGGTAAGGCACTTTGGTATATGTGTTGGAATATGTGTCCTCCGACAATAATGCGATCACGACTGTTGATCATGATGATCACATGTTTAAGTCTCATTAAAATGAATACAATTGGGAAGTAATATTGTTATCTTGTCAACCGGTCAACATATATCGGTAATGATTGGCTGACTAGAGTTTGACATTACTGTCGTGTGACGGTGGTGATCAGTTGACCCCCTAGGTCATACCTAAAGGGCAATACTCTTAATTGATTATTTAATTAATCGTATAATGTTACGAGTTAATTAAATTACTTGAAAATTGACGGACGATTTTGGAAGTAAAATTTACGTATCATATTGAAATGTGATTAAATAAGGTACGGTCTGAGTAATTGAATTGTATCATTACTCGGATGAAATAATTGTTTAATGTAACAATTAAATTGAATGAATTGACATAAATACAATATGTTGTGATTTATAAATTGGTAAAATTTTTGGCACAAGTAATTATGAAATTACTAAGTCGATTTTGTATATGACGTATTTTTATTAATACGTTGATTTTTAATATGATAAAAATACATAAACAAATATATGTGACATGTGACATGTAACATATAGACAATTGACAAAAATAATATGGACACCATATTATGCAAAGGGCCGAAAATTAGAAGGTGTTTTAGCTAATTATAAGTTGTTTGTAATTAGTGGAAAACACAATGATTAAAAGGAAACCTAGCCATGCAAGCCTATTGTTCCTTGTGAAGAACAATTTCTCCATGCATTGGCTCCCATTTTTCTCTCCTCTTACACGGTTTTGGGGAAGCAAATGCCATCATTGTTTTTCTTATAATTTTACCTAATAACACTAAAATGTTTTAGTGTGTATTCATTCCATCTTCACTTATCCAAAATACAAGTTTTAGAGAGAATAAAATCCTCCTCATCATCTCTCTAAAAACCGAAAATAATATAAGAGTTTATAAATATTTTTGGTTCCATTTTTCTACCATTGATTAATATTATAACTAGTATTTGTAATATTAATTATAATTAAGAGAAGCCTTGGGTATAAAGCATAGGGAGAGATCTTAAACTTAGATCTTTGTTCTTCCATTGGAATAGCTCAAGAACAAGAAGAGATAGGTGATCTCACTTGTGCCCTAATAGCCGAAATCCATTTTGTAAGGACATGATTTCTCCTCTATTTATATTATTGTTTGCATGCATAAGATCCGTTTTAATTTTATGACAAATTTATTTAGACATATAAGAGTATGTTAATATGTATATGAATTTACATTTCCTTCAATCGGTATCATGAGCCACGGTTGTTTGCATGCAAATTGGTTAAAAGTTTTTCCGAGTTATATGAATAACAAATAAAACTTGTAAAATTTGTGTTATTATGATATATCACGAAATAATTACATGCATGTTAATATTTCTGGTCCTAAAGTGTTTTAGGATATTTTGGTTAATTTTTCGGATTTTTATTGTTCATATTTAATAATAATGACATTTAAATGTGATTTTATAAATTTTCACTTGGTTTTTGGATATGTTGTTACATATATTATTTTGAGATAACCTGTAAATTTTCATAAATTTTGGACTAGTTATGCTCGAAAAATGATTTTTTCATCATTAAATTCGGATTTAAGAGAAAATAGGTTAATATGAGTTAAATTTCGAATCTGGTCATAGAAAATTAATATGTTGTCACATGCAATTTTACAAGATGTGTGTAAAATAATTGGCTATAAAGAAGTCTTTTAGCATGATTTATGAATTTTTGAAGAAAAATGGCATAAATAGTGACATTATTAGTTGAAAATTAATAAAACATAATCTATGACTTAGGAAAAACGTCTAATGTTGCATTTTATTATATTTTTCAGATCTAAAATTGAAAAGTTAATGAAAATAATTTTTCCATGTTTTTATGATTATTTTATTAAATATCGATAAACCGCAACATTGTTTTTCCGGAAAAATTTCGAAATTTTTAACCTAAGATTTTGAACATTATGAGTGTCATGGATTTTTTCCAGAATGTTCATGAATTTAAATTTTGAATTTTGAATTTATTTGAAATTTATGGATTTATTTGAAGTTTAATAGCTTATTTTTGTAATTTTTGTCCATTTATGAACAATTTAGTAAATAAAAGTTAATTATGGTCAAATTACTAGTGGAGACTATATTTTGAGTCCTAAGAGGTTAGGGTAATTAACTTATGCATAAATATGAGTTTATGCATTTTTGTGATTATAAAATGTTGAAATCACGCAAATCCGTAAAAACCGAGTAATATACGATATTGGCTAATTAAAAGGCGATTTAGCATAAAATTGAGCATGTTCATACATAATATAATGCTGCATTTTCTTTATGATTGTCATAATTTTAATTTATGTAATTTTGAATTATGTAATTTTACTTAGTATGGCCTTAGATTTTAATTGGTATTTCCCGAAATGTATGGGAATATCGATTCGGTTGTAATTTTTATTGTGATCTCGTATCACCGTTTTGTAATTTAATAGATTTATTTTATTTTAGTTACAAATGTATAATAGGAAATTATGTAATTTATTATGTAATTTTATTCATTCCGGAGTTCCAAAAGACGGATTTCTTCAAGAATGGCGATACATAAAGACGGTGTTACCTCGAGATGCGTGCCACAACCGAAGTTCAAGGGACCAATGGAGTTGGTTTCCGAATATGTAATAGATTAATAGTTTTTCTATTTTAGGAAAGGCCATACTAGGATTTATTTATTTTTATGCTTGCATTTTATTTTATGTCACATGCATCGCTAAATCGCCATAACTAAACATGCATTGTCTTTTTATCGAGTTTATCGACCGTGTCAATTAGAATTATCGTAGTTCACCGCTTTAGTTCACTTAAAACGTGATAGATAATAAATTGACATGACCTCTCGCTAAAACTATCAATTGAGACATAGCCTTACCAAATAGTAGAAACCATGAAAACCTATTTCGTGAGGGAGTGCACTCGGCCACACCGGGTACAAACCTTGTTACGTAGGGGAAGTGGGTGATGAATGTTAATCCACCGAATTCATGTTGATGAGGGATGTATCCGCCCCACCGTGCCCAAGTTAATGTGGGTTTGGATCATGGACACATTTATTCGAAATTTGGATTGAACTCAACAAAAGTATTTGATAAGGGATGTATCGGCCCCACCGTGCCCTTGTCGATGTGTTTTGGGCTATAGATAATTGTTAATGTAATATTATCGACCAAGAGTTCTAAAAGTAGAATCGATTAAACGTTAATCCACCGAGTTATATTGATAAAGGATGTATCGGCCCCACCGTGCCTAAGTCGATATGAATTTGGGTCTTGGAATCATTTATCTAGTTGGGTAGAGGTCACTAGAAAAATGCATAAGACTTGTTTAAATCATACATTTTTACGAGTATAATTAAAACGACTTTTGTTTTACTCCTTATATTTTGTTTTGTAGACCACTTCTTATTCATAACAAATGGCAACACCAACTCCTAATGCTACACCACTCGCTACTTCATCTTGGCTCCGATCCTTTATGGATCGATGTAAACTTGAAAAGAATGGGTCAAATTTCTCCGAGTGGGATGCCCAACTCAAATTAGCCGCCGAAGGTGACGACAAGCTTCGTTACCTTACCGAGGCCTCTCCACCCGAGCCCTCCACTAGGTCCACCGCGGCCACTAGGGAAGCCTATGAGGCTTACCAAAAGGAGTCCGCCGCAATGAAAAATGTATTAATATTTGCGATGGAGGCGGAACTCCAAAGGAGAGCCTTCAAAATGGGCAATGCTAATGAGATTTACTCCAAACTTGTGACCATGTTTTCACAAACTCCGCGGATCGTCCAATATGAGGCGGCCGCGGCATTCTTTGATCTCGACTTCAAAGAGGGCCAAAAGGTTAGCCCTCATGTGCTCAAACTCATGGAGCTTGTCGAGACCTTGAAAATTCAAAAGGTTGAAATCCCCAAAGAACTCATCGTAGATAGGATTCTACACTCCTTGTCCAAAGTCAAGGCATATGTACAATTCCGGGTGAATTTCAACATGCAAGACAAGGACGTGTCTCTTGAGGAGTTGCACAAGTTACTTGTGCAAGCCGAGAGGGACATGGGGTTAAATGTGAACCCTCCCAAGGATGTGCTTAACATAAGCACAAAGAGTAAGGGGAAGTTCAAGAAGAATGGGAGAAAGGGCAAGAAGCAAGCTCCCACATTCACCAAAGCTAAGTCTTGTGAAGCTAGCACCTCCAAAGTCAAGAAGGGTCCTCTTGATAAGTGCCATTATTGTAATGGCATGGGACATTGGAAAAGGAATTGTTCCAAGTACCTTGGTGATATCAAAGCTGGAAAGATCACTCCAGTAGGTAAATGACTAACCTTCTTTTATGTTTCTAAATTCAACTATGGTATTATGATGCAAAGTTGTGATAATGTATCTCCCTTTTTATTGTAAATAGGGCCGCCACCAAGCAAAGACAAAGGAAAAGAAAAGCAAGCATAAGAAACCATGAAGAAGCTAAGGATAGCTTTTATGGAGCTTTGTTTTTCATTGTCTTATTTTAAGTTATGTTTTGAATTTTAGAACTTTAAGTTTCCGTGTTCGACATGGAAAGGTATTTTGGATAATGGTTTGTATTTTGGATGATAGTGACTTGGTTTGCAACCCAAGTCACCCGTTTTATCATTTATCCTTTATGTTCTAAAATTTCATCTTTAAATGCTTGCGTTTTGAAACATAAGATTATTCACTTAAAAGTGATCCAATAGACAATTATAATGACAGGTTTCATTATATGTCCACATGCTTAAGGCTTGTGTATGATCATTTATAAAGTAATTTTGAGTCTATGAACTCTCTTAAGGTATGTCAATCACCAAGTACACATATGAATAACAATTAGTCTACCTATGAGGTAGTCCTCCTTATAATTCAACATCATTAATTTGTGACTCATATGCTATCTTTGAATGATTAGTGTATTTATTCTAAAGATAGAGTGGGAGAAAAATGAGTAACACGACACACAAGACAAGATTAAGATTGTGTACTTGTGTATATGAAGATCTACACAAGAGAGAATGATTTGAATGAAGGTATATCTAATTACATAGTATACCCAATAGATGAGATCTATGGTCTCAAGTTAGTTCTATATGACTAAAGAGACCAAGTGTAGTAATCATAAGAGAATTTTCTTAAGATAACTACACGAGGAGACCAAAAGAAGGTTTTGGAAGGATAATGACTAATGAAAAGTCTTAACGAGTTTTTGACTAAGTTTATGAAGCATTTGACCAATAGTTTCAATCATGAGTTTTACTTAAGAGCCTAAATGAATCAAAGTAACATACTAGTTATAATCAAGATTAAGTTGCAAAGATTTGATATACCGATATCCTCAATTGCTAAAAGTTAAACCATACAAATGTCATTGCTTAACCTCCCTATAAAATGGTTAATCCTCCTTCCGAAAGAGTATTCCGAAGGACGTATTCTAAATATTGTTTATATTTGAATAATGACATTACTACACTTCATTATGACATAAGTGTGTTAAAGATTTAAAATCTCTTTCCGTAAGGTTAAGATGAGACCACTTCAAAATAGGCATTTTGAAAGGATATGATGGGAACATATATGGTTTTATCCTAGTAACTTGGCAAGGCAATTTATATTTATATTCTTGAAAATTTTTGATTGAGAAGTCAATTTCGAAATATGTTGAATTGAGTGGGAGTTAGGATATTCTCATGTGAAGACATGGAATTTAGTGGGAGTTACCATCCTTGAATGTATAAAACCCATTACTCATTAAAGAATGACGAGCTAATACCTTCTTTCATAAAGAAGCTTTTGAGTTTTCAATTCTGGATGAAAATGGACAATGATAAATCCAATTACATCAGGGATGTTGGATTAGTATTAAGAGATACACATCACATCAACATACACATAGGTTATTCATATGATTGAAAATGAGATTACCATTAGCAGTCATGGTAGTTCATTGAACCTGAGAACGGTTGATCTCATGATTATTAGTAACTAATGTTTCCGCCATTAGAATAATCATGTACATGTCCAATCATAAATCATATGCATAAGAGCATGATGATAGACTTGGTGAGCCAAAATAGAAACGTCATGAACTCTCAAGTAGAATCCGATGAGCGATTTCAGTGTTTGACGGAATGTTCTATTGTGTGTCAAGAGGTTGCACATATTGTAGAAAATCCGAACACATATGAGGATTTATGAGAATCCCAAATCTTTCAAGCCCAGAAAAGAGAAATGAGAAGTTTTGGAAAGATGCTTGGTTAAGTAAGAGGTTATTCAAAACAATCTTTCCTAATAAAGCTAGGACTTGTGAGAAGTACTAAGCTAATAATCTTGTCAATTGTTACAAGATTCTACAAAACATATACCTAGTGCATTGTGTGTGGATGGAATACTTGATCGGTACAAGTTATATTATTCATCGCAAATTCGTTCGTTATGAGATGAGCGATGAGAAAGTTCTTTCAAGTTAAAGAACCAAAACCAAGGTCAAGAACCTTAATGTGTACTTGGTAAGATTCATGCTATGAGAACATGAATGTGAAGGAAATTGCAAGTGCAAGAAGTTTGAACACATGGACACATGGGATGTTAAACTTCTATTGCAATCAATAAGTGTTTACACTTATGATAAACACCACAAGGTTGTAATATGATATTAACTACCCGAGTGTGATGTCGACATTTGTCGTTTGAGTTATTATTAACTCACTTGGTACATTGTTATATCCAAACGGGCTGTGGAGACAATTGAACCCCGTTAAAGTGAACATGGATTAACATTGTTTTTGCCCATAGTTACTTATATGAGGTGACGTCTCGAAGTGACTAGAGTGTGATGCGATTGATGGCAAGTTCAAGTGCCATAGAGTCATGTGAGATGACTAGTCGATCACATAGGCAGATTGTTAGGAACATTTTGTCGGGCCTTATGACCGCTTATAGAGTTTGGCAAATTTATATAGCCTGGTCGTGGCGAGAGCTACTATAGTATTCAAATGAGTCGATTCTTTTGACTAAAGACTATTCACCTAAGATGGCACAGTTTGATTAACTTTGATTTGTGTTACTACGACCTTCGTAAATGGGGTCAAATGGGCATATTTTGGGTTATGATGGTGTGGCTAGTCGAAGGGAATGAGTGCGATAGGAATTGTCCACCCCTAGTCAGGGTTATAACAATATCTCAGGGCCACTCGAGGAGTAATGAACTGGAAATGCGTGGCCACGCTCGGAAGGTATCCAGAGTGGATAAATCCGGTCAATCAGTTATTCTCCAGATCGAGGAAACCACTCTCGATATGATCACTTGCAAGTACGACCTGAAAGACACCTTGCATTGAGTGGGAGATAGTAATAGGACAAGAGAATTGGTGACGCACACTTGTCGAGGACAAGTGGGAGATTGTTGGAATATGTGTCCTCCGACAATAATGCGATCACGACTGTTGATCATGATGATCACATGTTTAAGTCTCATTAAAATGAATACAATTGGGAAGTAATATTGTTACTTGTCAACTGGTCAACATATATCGGTAATGATTGGTGACTAGAGTTTGACATTACTTTGTGTGTGACGGTGGTGATCAATTGACCCCCTAGGTCATACCTAAAGGGCAATACTCTTAATTGATTATTTAATTAATCGTATAATGTTACGAGTTAATTAAATTACTTGAAAATTGACGGACGATTTTGGAAGTAAAATTTACGTATCATATTGAAATGTGATTAAATAAGGTACGGTCTGAGTAACTGAATTGTATCATTACTCGGATGAAATAATTGTTTAATGTAACAATTAAATTGAATGAATTGACATAAATACAATATGTTGTGATTTATAAATTGGTAAAATTTTTGGCACAAGTAATTATGAAATTACTAAGTCGATTTTGTATATGACGTATTTTTATTAATACGTTGATTTTTAATATGATAAAAATACATAAACAAATATATGTGACATGTGACATGTAACATATAGACAATTGACAAAAATAATATGGACACCATATTATGCAAAGGGCCGAAAATTAGAAGGTGTTTTAGCTAATTATAAGTTGTTTGTAATTAGTGGAAAACACAATGATTAAAAGGAAACCTAGCCATGCAAGCCTATTGTTCCTTGTGAAGAACAATTTCTCCATGCATTGGCTCCCATTTTTCTCTCCTCTTACACGGTTTTGGGGAAGCAAATGCCATCATTGTTTTTCTTATAATTTTACCTAATAACACTAAAATGTTTTAGTGTGTATTCATTCCATCTTCACTTATCCAAAATACAAGTTTTAGAGAGAATAAAATCCTCCTCATCATCTCTCTAAAAACCGAAAATAATATAAGAGTTTATAAATATTTTTGGTTCCATTTTTCTACCATTGATTAATATTATAACTAGTATTTGTAATATTAATTATAATTAAGAGAAGCCTTGGGTATAAAGCATAGGGAGAGATCTTAAACTTAGATCTTTGTTCTTCCATTGGAATAGCTCAAGAACAAGAAGAGATAGGTGATCTCACTTGTGCCCTAATAGCCGAAATCCATTTTGTAAGGACATGATTTCTCCTCTATTTATATTATTGTTTGCATGCATAAGATCCGTTTTAATTTTATGACAAATTTATTTAGACATATAAGAGTATGTTAATATGTATATGAATTTACATTTCCTTCAATATGGGGGTGTTAGAAAGTGGTATCAAAGCGACGATTTTGGAACCTGTAACCAATGAACAAAATGAACATAGGGCGTCTAATAAAATGAACCCGGGTAGAAATTATTTGGAGCTACCTTAAAGGTTTGGGAGATGTCCTAAGACAGCACTATGGCCCTTACAAGTTTGAACCGGTCACAACGGGGTGTGTTAAGGGATCGTTACCTGTCTGCGTGCCTTTAAGTATATGTTGGATGAAGTATATGGTTGGTTTGGATAGAAGTGGTTGGAGTATATGTTATGTAATGTAGGGTATGTTTATATAATCATGATGATGTTAATCTTTGGTTTTTTGGTAGTAGCATGTGATTAAGGTCATGCGTATATATATATATATATATATATATATATATATATATATATATATATATATATATATATATATATATATATATATATACATATATATATATATACATATATATATATATATATATATTTATATGAATGTTGTGTTTGATTTACATGTTTATCGAGTATCGAGTTGTCTTTAATTGCCTTGTTGTTGTTTATGTCGTTTGGAAGGAAAATTAAGTAGTTATGTTATCCGACTATAGATGAGTCATCTTTAAACTATTATAACTTGAGATGCATACATGATATTGAGGTGATTCCACTTAGAGATTATAGCTTGTTCTCTTATGATTCTAACGATAGGTGATGCGAGCCTTTTAAACGTTTTTATTTACACGTTTGGCATGCATTTCTACGAGTTTATTTGTTTAATTCCCTTATTTTTCTCCTGAATTTGCTACTTTAATGTATTTCTTGTCCGTTGCAGGAATGAGGTGCATTTGTGTATTTACGAGCCAAATCCGCTAACTAATAGAGCAAGGGAGAAGTTTGGAATAATTTAGACGAGTTTTGGAGAGCGGGGAATGGATTTCTATAGCTTGTCTATCGAAACAATTCCATTGTCTATCGACTCCTACGCTATGTCAATTGACAAAGGTTTATTTGCACGACACATATAAGTGTTTTGGAAGAGTTTTCAGGCTTTGTCTATCGACACTCCTCCTTTGTCGATAGACCATCATTCATGTCGATAAACTATCAAGTCAATGTTGATCGACCACCCTACACATTGTCGATAGACTTGCTCCCATTGTCGATAGACTTGCAGCTATATGTCGATAGACACTTCTTTCTAATTGATCAATCACAAAGCGGTAAGTTTTTGGAAGTGTTAGCA
Source organism: Silene latifolia (assembly GCF_048544455.1). Classification (NCBI taxonomy): domain Eukaryota; kingdom Viridiplantae; phylum Streptophyta; class Magnoliopsida; order Caryophyllales; family Caryophyllaceae; genus Silene; species Silene latifolia. The sequence goes on from NC_133527.1 coordinate 98,460,361, forward strand.
AGCATGTCGATCGACCATATATTTATATCGATCGACCAAAGCTGATGTCGGTAGATAGTCAATTCATATCGATCGACCAAGTCCTTTGGTCGATAGACGGGCTATGCGCTTTTGGCGTTTTGGACGTCAGTTTACTTATTTTGTTTCCTTCTTTTGGGCTTATTATAAGAAGCTCTTGTAAACCTTTTAATTAGGTTATCAATAATTCTACAGTAGAAAACTTTATTACGTAACTCTCTGCTCAAACCCTTTTAGATCTAGAATTTCCCCTCTTTTCTCCATTGCTCATACTTCGGACCAATTTTCGTATTGAATTCATTTCTCTTCTTGTTCTCTTTTTATTTAGTTTAATTAATTCCTTTTCTCTCATTGTTAGTAGTTAGTTTTATTTAATCATCTCTATTTCTCTTAATTTATGCTTTTAATTTTGCAATCGATTTCTAACATGAATTCTTCCCATTTTTCATCTATCTTGATTATTATTGCAAATTTAATTATGAGTAGTCAAACCTCTTTTGCTAAGATTTAGGGGAGCCATGGATTAAGACGATATTAATTGGGTGATTAGATTAGTCGATTTATTTGGTCTATGTTGTTAATTGTGACATTTAATTGTGATTAATTGGTTAAGTCGACGTAATTGATTAATTGAATTGGTAAACCCCGACCTAAGATCGAAAGCCTGGTAAGGGTTAAACTTGTCACACACATTAGAGTGCCCTAGTAAGTTGCGAGACGCCGCTAGAAGCATTTTAGGGCGAATAGCGGGCCGAGAGGACCTTTTCACTGCCCTATAGACCGGTAATTGTGACTGACCTTTGACCTTACCTATGACCCGTAATAATCCATGGTGAACCAATGTCCTAGCTCTTTTCCCTTATATTACTCTCAACTCTATTTCTCTTTTTAATACTTTGTATTTAATTGTTTTAGTTTAGTGACAAAACGAATACTACAAGAATTCCTGTTTTGGGCGACTAAAAATGGCGACTGAAAAAAAATTCGGGCGACTGTCAAATTCCTCACAATTATTACAGCGAGCGACTTATTTTCAGAAGTGGCGACTGAAATCAGTCGCCACATTGGCGACTATCCGAGTTTAAGGCCAAATCGGAACAAGCTTCACTCAACAAAAGGGGAGGAAAGAAAGAAGGCATTGTTGAGGCTACTCACTACGGGGGATCTCGTTCTTTCTTAAATCATGTTTTTGGAGTAAGTCTACATAATAACACCTTTTATTATTATTAAAAAAAATTAACCGTGAAAACCACGAATTTATGCCTTGTTTGTTTTTTACAAGGGGAAGAAAAAAGATAAGGTAGAGATGATGGCTCTGGAGCTCTTTGTAGACACGCATACCAAGCTTGACGGCAAGGGTAATAGGCATTGGACTAAGGTGAAAGACAAGGAGTTATATGTAAGTTTCATCAAATTAGTCAATTTCCCTTAAGAAGATTTTATTATAGGTAAATTTTTCATGTAACAATAACCTTTAAATCTATTTGCATTATTTTTTTTTTGTAGGATGCTTATTTGCGTGAAAAAGAGAACAACCCCAATAGGACCGATAATGATATTTGGTTTGACTTGGTTAAGGGGTACAAAAAGGGTGCGGTGTGTGGAACTGAAGAAGCTCATGGAGTTTTCTACAAGGCGCTAAAAGCAAGGACTTCTTCAAAGTCTAAACAAACCTATGAGCCGAGAATCGTAAGTGTCTTACAAGCACAACTTGATGAAGAAAGGAGAAGAAATGCAAAAGGGATCAACAAATGCGGGAAATGAAAGAAAAGTTCGACAAGATGGAAGCCTACTTCGCTTCATGCAACTCCAGTCCCCGTCCCCATTGGCAAGATCCTAATGATCCATCCGGAGGAGGCTGTTTTAGCGCGGGTGCTTCATTTCCCTGTGCTTGATTTAGGTGCCCCTTTCCCAAAACTTAAGATCATGGTAGTGTAAATTAGGCTTGTGACAAACTTGGTTTGATTAGGATTTGTTGGTACACTTGTAAACTTGGATTTATTCTCATTTTATATATGAGACTTGGTTATTGGTGTTCTATTTATGTTGTGGGTTTGGTTTGCATTGGTGTTGTAGCAATAGAAATGCAGGTACGAGCAATGAAATGGATTGGGTAGTAGGAAAACCGATTTTTCATGCAAAAAAAAATGGCGACTGACAACACAGTAGTCGCCAAATTGGCGACTAAAAGTCAACCACTAGCGACTGAAATCAGTCGCCAAAATGGCGACCACTTTGACTTTCAGTCGCCATTTTGGCGACTACTGTCAGTCGCCATTTTGCGTATTTGGCGACTATTTAGTCACTCGCCAAATTTGGCGACTGAAATCCGTCGCCCGAATTCCATTTGGCGACTAAGGCCTGCGACTGTGTTTTGGTGACCATTTTCAGTCGCCAATATTGTTTTAGCGACTGATTTCAGTCGCCAATTGTAGTCGCCCGAAACAGGAATTTTTGTAGTGTAACAAACCCCATTTGGTTACTTAGACAGTCTTAATTTGACAAGTATAACGCTAAAAGCCTCCCCGTGGATACGATCCCGACTTTCCTAGCTATATTAGTTATAGACCAGTTGGTTTTTTTTTATAGGTTGCGACAACCGTATCAAATTTTGGCACCGTTGTCGGGGAGGCGACGCATTTATATTTGCTTTTAATTTAGTTTGTCATATATCTCAGGAACTTCAGTTCCTTGAGACCGTTCTAATGATTTTCATCAAGTTTCCACAGGTTGAAGATGAGAATTTCCACAATTATATGCTTAGATGGAATAATTGGATTCGTTCTCATAAATGTGCACACATACTCCCATGGCTTACCGTGTGCCTTACGATAATAAGAGGTAAGAAAAACAAACCCAAGCCTATATTGACTCCATAGGTAAGGGGGATTATGGTGGTAAGAATGTTGAAGATATCTTTTGTTTCTTTGAATGGCTTGCTCTTGAATGCATTAATCCACTTTTTCATTTCAGTCAGACATGGATGAGGGAGTGGGTGAGACTATAGAACCCATATTTTAGAATACAAAGGATATCGACGGAAACATAGAGGATGAGACCATATGCTCAGTTGATAACCCCTTCTTTGAGGATAATCTAGAACCCCTCTATGATAATTTTATAGACAGTGTGTAATACTACGATTTTCTAAGTCTGTTACTCGGCCGAATATGGCTTACTCGGCCGAGTAATGCGTCGTGTATTTCTGGTCAGGCTACTGTTCAGGAATACTCGGTCGAGTATTCCTATACTCGATCGAGTAGAATAGGTTTGTGATCGTCTGGGTCTTCATTGATGACATCTTGGTCTACTCTAAGACCAAGGAGGAGCATGTGGAACATCTGAGGTTAGTTTTGCAGACTTTTTGAGATAACCAGTTATATGCCAAGTTATCTAAGTGCGAGTTTTGGTTAGAGAAGGTGGATTTTCTGGGTCATGTGATATCTAAAGAGGGTGTGTCGGTAGATCCTAACAAGATTGAGGCAGTGACCAAGTAGGAATCACCGAAGAATGTTGCTGAGATTCGGAGTTTCTTAGGTTTAGTTGGCTACTACAGGAGATTCGTGAAAGACTTTTCTAAGATCACGAGACCTATGACAGCATTGATGAGAAAAGAGACCAGATTTCGTTGGGATGAGAGTTGTGAGATGGCATTCGAAACCTTAAAGGAGCGTTTGACCACAGCTCATATCCTAGCTCTACCTGAAGGAAGTGAGAACTTTGAAGTATACACCGATGCTTCAAAGAATGGTTTAGGTTGTGTCTTGACGCAGAATGGGAAGGTTATTGCTTATGCATCGAGGCAGCTGAAGATGTATAAGGAGAACTATCCTACTCATGATTTGGAGCTGGGTGTAGTTGTTTTTGCTCTTAAGATTTGGAGGCACTACCTTTATGGGGCAGCCTTTAAGGTGTTTTCAGATCATAAGAGTCTAAAATATATCTACACACAGAAAGAGCTGAACATACGACAGAGGCGATGCATGGAGTTTGATACCTGTCGTTGTGAGTACCAAAAATAAGATTTATAATTTCCTATTAAGACTAACCAAGGCTAGTGGTAACAGGGTCGAACCACAAGGAGGCATACGTAATTTCTAGCTGTCTAATAAAAGTCTAAGGTAACAATTGTGGGGGTTGAATTGATGTGGTCTATGACTAAGAGTAAATAAAAACAATAAACTACAAAGACGGATTAAACAGATAAAGAAGGGGTACTAGGATGGTTGGTTCATTACAGCTTCGGCGGCAGCATACTAAACAGGTCTAAATCGAACACAAGTGAGGCGGGAAACAGGAGGTCCTCTCGGTCCACTCTTAACAAATAGCATCTTTCGATCTAGCTATAGGTCCCTAATATCACTAATACTGACTCTCGTCCTGAAAAGTGACTAACGGTCTAAACTATACCTATCTTTCGATCTCAGCACAGTTTAGTCATCTTAATTGGTGATCAAATAACTTTCCCTATCTTTCGATCTAATGGGTCAGTCATAAATTAAGCATCTAACTGGTCGCATGCATTCGATTCGTTAAATACATCATTAAAATCAATTAAAACGAAAGGTAACCTCACGTGGTCAGTCGATCGACCGGATAGGGCAATCGATCGACTGACACGCGATTCAGTCCAATTTAATACTACGCCGCCTACGCTATAATTCGCCTACATCCTAGCACAAACTATTTAGCTACTCATGCTGAAAGTGATAACAACAATAATACTAGGGCATAAAAGTATTGAATTCATAATTAAAGCGGTAGGACAAACAATTAACATGCAACAATAAGATGGTTTTGGGAATCTAACTAGCAATTGTATACTAATAACGAAATAGAAGTAAACTGAAATAGGGCAGAAAAATACCGAGATTGCAGAGGAAGGATTAAGAACAAGAACGAAAATTCCAATGCTAACAATATTCCAAACCCTAATTCTAAGAACCGTATGTAAAACTTAATGTAAAAACTTGATGAAAATCGGATCTGAAACTTAGATAAAAACTGGATGGTATATCTGATGTTCTAGGTTACGTTATATAGCAAACATACGTAACACTTATTATCAAAACCTAAACATAGTGGGCTTCAAGTTCCTCGATCTTTTAATTCTCGTCTGGAATAGCAGTTGGGTCGATCGACTAAGCATAGCAGTCGATCGAATGATCTTCAGTATACAGTAGCTTCTGGAACCCGTATGTTGGTCGATCGACTGAAGGCAGTGGTCGATCGACTGCTTGAGCTGCTACTTGACTTCTTTAATTTCGTGGATTTGTCTTTCGGGCCTTGAATTGCGCACCAAGCTCGTTCCTCGGGTGAATACTTCACGTCAAATGCAATGCAGGATACTCGAGAACGGATTTAGCTCGATTTCCGCTGGATTCTTCACATTTCTGCAATAATGTACAAAAATACGGAAGTAGACGGAAATAGGGAGAAATGTAGCATAAACTACATGAATGAGCTCTGAAATGCGTGTAAAATGGGATGTAAAACATCATATAAAAGACACGCATCAAACTTCCCCAAACCAAACCCTTGCTTGTCCCCAAGCAAGAACTAGGCTCGATCTAATGACCTAATGGAACGAGTTCAATCTCAGAGCGAAATGCAACATGTAAAGCCTAAACTAATTTAATGCACAACCAACAATCAATTAGCAAATGAATCATGCAAATGAGTTATGAAGTCGTTAGATACTGCTGAACCGTCAACTTTAGAGACTTTATCAAATCGGACTCTCACGGGTCGCTCGTATCACTCAATAAGCACAGGTGAATAATGTAAGATAGAAAGAAGTAAATGTAATGACGCTCACCTAACTACGACCTATAAGAACATGCCTGCAGTCTAATATGAAAGAAATCTCTACAATCGTACATACGCATCCCAACCAACAAGAGACCATGACACATGCCGAGGTATATATGTGGATATGTGAGGTGTGGGCAAGAAGAGGCAAAACGTTTATGGAAAAGTGGAGGTACAGGTGATCAAGCTAGTACCGAAACGAAACCATATGGCAACATCCAATCTTCTTGCTCAAAAACAAATGAAACGGTGCTATAGCAAGCACAAATCTCACAATCTCCAGGTATAAAGGTAATCAACTAACTCCCCATAAAATATGAATAATACATGGGAGCAAAAATCGCCAAAAGATAAAGGTTTGAATTATGCGAATTTGATTTCTTTCTCTTTCTCGAACCTCGGTCGATCGACCAAAAGGGGCAGTCGATCGACTGCATGAACAGTACAGAACTCTTTTTTTTTTCTTTCGAATCATTTTTTTTCTCTTTTTTCTTTTTTTTTTCTCTTTCTATTTCTTTTCATCTTCCCAATATTATCTCAAAAATGAGCATATGCCACCAAAAATGAGTAACAACCCCAAGAACACAGACTACTAGCTTGACAAAGGACAAGCTAAATGTAGGATGTAGTAAATGGGACAAAAAGGAATATTTTTGGCAGTGTGGAGTTCATGGGCAAAAATGAGAAAAGGAAACCTCTACCACATGTGTCAACTAACCACAGACCGAATGTATACAGGTATTAAGAAGATCAAGTTCATATTTATGCACATTTATGTGACATGCCTCATAAGGAGTACTACTCACATTCCTAAGCGAACTGGTCATAGATGTCACCAGTTATAAGCTCTAGATCTCAGAAAATGATGTAGCTTGCCAATTTTCTAAGTCAAGTCTCAAGTTCAGCAAATAATTAACGAAAACTCGTAGATATGCACTTATACGATTCTACTAATAACATGATGATAAGCAAGGCTCAGGCAAAACAGGTGCAAAATGCAATATCATCCTTGAAATACTACCGTTACGACTCGACCTATATGCTAAAATAAACGTGCATTTTATGGAAATTTTTGAAATTTTTCAATTTTTTTTTTTTTTGAATTTTGATGTGTATGAAGAAATAAACAACAATGCAAAACAAAATGTAAACGTGAATGCAAGCAAATGATATGCGACGCAAAACCCTTCCCCAAACCAAATCACACAATGTCCCCATTGTGCAAGATCATGTAATGAAGAAAAGAGAAATGGGAATTTGCGGGAAAATGAAATAAAGAAGACATGAAGTGGAAATCGGGAACTTACAAGACTTTAAGCGCAGCAAAGGAAACCTCCCCAAACCAGCGTGAGCTAGGAGGTTTCAGTAGCCAGCAGTGCTACTAAAAGGTACCTGAAAGACAAATAAAACCCACGCATAAAATCGAGAAGACAATTTTGAAGCGGTAAAATATGTGCAAAAATGAGAAAATCAGAAGAAATAAATAATTTGACGGAAAGTAAAGTGGAGTAGAAAACTCCCTTAAGTCCGCATATCGACCAAACACAGCAGGGGAGAGGTCGTGAACAGGTACAGTAGCATCCCTGGTCGATCGACCAAAAGGGGCAGTCGATCGACCAATGTCGCAGGAACAGTAGCTCCTGGAAAGTGCAACTCAATCGATCGACCAATGTGGCCAGTCGATCGACTGAAAATACTGTTGTATTCCTTATTTCTTCGTATTGGCTCAATTACTTGAGCTAATGAGGTCTAAAAACCTGCAAGTGCACAATAATATGCGCCCAAAATTGCGCAAAACCCAAAATACAGTCTCAAACGTATAAAATCCTAAGCAAACAAAATAAAATGCGAAGTTTTCGCGCACAAAAAAACAATAAAAAGCGTCTAACAAAAGCAAATAAAATGAAGTTTATAAAGAGCTCGATCAACTAGTAGTTGATCAAGAATGGCCATGGTATGGCCCACTTTGTCGGCTTCTGGCTACTAGAGGTAGCCTCAACGGTGCTTATTTGATCAGCTGCACCCTTCCTAGCTTCCATGTCCGCTGAACTCAACGGTTCAACACTCTCATCATCTCCCCAGTCAATGATCTCTTCGGGCTTGTCAGAATCCAGATCAGACTCTCTGGCTTTGACCGGCTCGTCATCAACTTCCTCATCAATTCCATAGCTCAGGCAACCAAGACCTCCTCTTTGAATGATCGGCTTCTTCACAGTTGAAGCAACTTGCGGCACTTCCTTCCCCAAACCAGCTCCTGCAACATCTAAAACAACAGATTCTTCCTCCTTTTTGCTCCCAGTCTGGGGCGGAAGGGTCAACACAGAAGTAGTGATAGAGACAGGCAATTCAGGAAGCACAAAGTACGATTTCTTTTCAGAAACCGTATTACAAGTCATAGGCCACATAGGGTCCTTTTTCTTGGCAGGTTGGGCAAAAACAATGGAGTGCTTTCCCACTTTGAAAGTCAAGGTTCCTAGACCGACATCTATGACTGCACTAGCAGTGTGCAGAAATGGCCTACCCTAAATAATGGGAATATGGGCATCCTCAGGCATATCTAGGACCACAAAGTCTACAGGGAAGAAAAACTTCCCTATTTAGACTGGGATGTCCTCTAAGACTCCTACGGGTTGGACCGCAAAGCGATCGGCCATCTGGACGGTCATGTCGGTCACTGTAAACCTAGTCAGTTTAAGCTTCCTAGCTAGACTCAAAGGCATGACGCTTATACTCGCTCCTAAGTCACATAATGCCTTCTCAATAGAGAAGGTACCTATATTGCAAGGAACAGAAAAGCTACCCGGGTCCTCTAGCTTATGGGGTGCAGTGTGAGACAGATAAGAGCATGACTCTTTGGTTAATGCGACAGTATGAACATGTTCAAGTGACTTTTTCTTAGACAGGATTTGTTTCATAAATTTAGTATAAGCGGGCACTTGATTGACCAACTCAATGAAAGGTACTTGTACATTCAAACTACGGATAACCTTTTCAAATTTATTGAAAGATACATGTTCCTTTGTCGGCACTAGTCTCTCCGGATATGGGGCTGTAAGGAGTACCTTAGCCCTCTCCTCTAAATCGCGCGTGCCGGTATCCATGGACTTAGGTTGGAAGTCCACCACCTTCTCCTTATTGAAGCTTGAACCCTCCTCAGACCGTCTCAAATGTGAGCCATTGACCGTCATCGGGTCGAACTTCGGAACCGGGACTGACCCATCAGCACTCGGGTCTGGCCCTAACACTTTTGGAGTTGTCGTGCCCCGAAACAAATGATCCCTCAGATTATCGGGCATTGAAGGACGAAATTTCTCGATATCAGCAGGGGTCTCAGTCGATCGACCACCTTGCTCAGTCGATCGACCGAGATGTACAGTTCCAGAAGCTCCTGTAACCCGCATATCAGTCGATCGATCGGGTATATCGATCGATCGACCGATATACCCGGTAGACGCCTTTTTCTTTGAATTATTCGTTACAGCTTTCTTTTGACTCGGATCTGCCTCATTCTTTTCAACAGCGTCCTCGACCATGGCAGGCCCCTCCAAGGTGGACCCGCTCCTTAACGTGATAGCGTTTAGGGTCTCCTTTTGGTCGGTTTGAGTCGATAAGTGTCCCGGAGCTCGAGTGGTACTCTTACTAGCCAATTGAGCAATTTGGCTCTCTACTAGCTTCATCCCGGCCTCTCTTGCTTGGGACTCCTTCAGCAACAAGTTTTTGAACTCAAAGAAAATCGAACTATGGGATTGTTGTTGCTGCTGCGGCACATAAGGAGGTTTCTGATATTGTTGTTGCTTTTGAAGGGGGGCACATAGGGTTGCTGCTGCGGAGGTGGAGTTGGATTCAGGACATTCTGGCTACTCCACCTCAGGTTGGGATGAACATTAGGCTCGTAGTAGGTATTTGTCTGCCTATAATGTTGAAAGGCAGCACAAGACTCAAAGGGACTAGGGCAATTCTTCGAAACGTGTCCCTCAGCTCCGCACCTTTCACAGACGAAAGGACCGTCTGACACAGCGTTAACATGGTACATGCCTCCCTTTGAAGCTCCTCCTAGCTCATATTTGTCAAATCTCGCAGTGAGAGCTTCAAGTGCAGCAATAGAGGAAGATTCAGCAGCTCTCCTCTGGTTCCCTCTGGAATTCCCATACTCAGCCTTGTGGGTGGCTAGATCGTCGATGATCTTCCACCCCTTGGTCTCTCCCAAGTTCTCAGCAAATCGGCCATTGGCTGCAGCATCCAAAATGGCCCTCTGATCGTCATACAGCCCATTATAGAAATGATTGCACAAGCTCGATTTTTCGAAACCATGGTGCGGTATGGTTCGCACCAGCTTCTTAAATCGGACCCATGCCTCGTGGAAGTTCTCATCCGGCCCTTGTTTGAAACTCGTGATTTGAGCTCTAATAGAAATCGTCTTTGAAGCAGAAAAGTACTTCTTGTAGAATGCCAATGCCAAGGAATTCCAATCGAAGATCCCATGAGCGGCTCGATCTAGATCTCTATACCACTCCCTTGCAGCATCACGGAGCGAGAAAATGAACATGGTCTCCTTGATCTGGTCTTAGGTCACGCCGGCTGGTGGGGGTATGGAACAGCAGTAGTCAATAAATATCTCCATATGCTTAGCTGCATCTTCATTTGCAGCTCCCCCGAACTGGTTTCTCTCAACCATAATGATGTATGAAGGCTTTGGTTCGAATTTCCTGTCATCTCCTGGTAATTCGAACCCCTTATATAAATTTGCAGTTGTCGGCTCATAATGACTAGCTATACTCGCTTCCTCAGCCATTGTAATACCCCGTATTTTATTATCGTTTGGGCGAGTTTTATTATTTGATAGTAGCGTAAAGGTAATGGTAAAAGCGTAAGAACATAATTGTTTAATCTATATCGCGAGATGAGTCGGGTTTATAATTGAGTGGCATTTTGGGTCGAGGGGGTCATAACCCATTTACCCACTTACTACCCATTTACCCACCTACCATTTTACCTCACCAAACCCTAAAAACAAACCCTAATACACCTTTAAAACCCTATTCCCCTCCCTACCGTCATTTTGACATCACAAACAACAACCCCTTTTTCCTTTCACGTTCAAGCTCTATACACGGCCAAAGAGAGCAGCGCCGGTGAGTGTGGAGAGAGTAGGGTCTGCCAGGAGTCCAAGGGAGTCGTTGCTAGGGGTCGAGGGCGGTTGTACTGGTCGGAAAAGCTCAGGTCAACGGCCGTCACAGGTAAGGTTCCCTGTTTCATTTCTGTCACACTGTTTTGTTTTGGGTATTGCGTCTTTTAGGGACTGTTGTGGTGGTCGTGGGGTTGTGGGATGCGTTGTTGGTGTGGAGTCGAGTCAGATGGTGGTGGTTATAGTGGTGGTCGTGGCTGGTGGTGGTTTCAGTGGTGGTGTTTAGGTGTCGGGGTTGGTTGGGTGTTTTTGGTTGCATTTCGGACATAGGGTAAAGGGGTGGCACCACCGTGGACTCGGGGAGGTCGAATCGGTGGTGCCACGTGTGTCGAGTCGCCGTGCGGCGGTGGTGTCGAGGGTAGTGGTTGGTAGGCGGGAGGGGTTGTGTCGTGGTGGTGTCGGGTTAAAAAGGGGGTTGTTCATGGCGTTTTGGTGGCGGTGGGTGTGAACAGGGGGTGTTGGTGGTGGTGGTTCTGACCACCGGCTGGGGTCGACCACATTGGTGGTGGTGGGAGGTGACCAGGCCAGACCTGGTGTCAGGCCTGGTGGTCGGCGGTGAGGATTGGTGGTAGAGGGGCGGTTGTGACGGGTTGAAAAGGGGGGGTGTGCGTGTGTCGAGTTGTGCGTGTTTTTGAATTAGTTTTGTTACGGGTTTTATTTTAATGAGTCGGGAATGTGTATATTTCTAATATTTACAAATATTAGTTTGGATTATTAAGTTAAATTTAAGTAGCGGTGACGGACTAATGTAATTAAGCTTTTGAGTCGGGATTTTATTTCGGGAAAGTTACTATTTTTAGTAACTTACTATTTGTGGTAATTGCTATTTTGGGAAACTCCCATTTTAGGAAACTTTCTATTTTGAGTAACTTATATTTTTAGTAATTTCTAAATTGGGAAAGTTTCTACTTATAGTAGCTTTTGATTATGGGAACGGGATTAGTAAGAGAATTAATTATGTTATATATAAATGTTTAGGTGGCGAGTTTCGGGTGGAGTACTTCTGATCTGCAGTTAGCTTATCACCGCTATTTGAGGTAGGGGAATACACTGGACTTGATATATTATTATGTGATGGATTGGTGAATCGGTGATTTACATGTTATAATTTGATTGTCCGATTTAATTCCGTTAAGTACTATTGTTGAACTGTTTTATTATATTATTACCTTGGAGTTGGTGGAGGTGGTGATGATGACATTGTGATAAGGCCCAGGCGGGTTCTGCAGACTTGCCCTGGTGTCCTCAGTGCAGTGAGCGCGATCGGCTACGGTCGATATTTATAGTCTACCGGGGATCGGTATGGCTGGGTTGTCCGGGTTGTGAGTTGTGATGACGGTGTTGGTGATGGAGGAGTATGTGTTTTATGTTACTGTTATTGTATTACCTACTCAGCTTCGTGGCTGACCCCGTGTATTCGTGTACGCCGTGATGATCCAATTATTGGGGAGCGGTTGACAGTATTCGAGACGATGGGAGCTGGCTGGGAAGAGAGCTTGGATGACTGACTTAGTGCCTAGCCCACCTTAGTCTTTTTAATAGTTTTATCAGACTTATCTTTTGGTCGTATTTGGAGACTTTGTTTAATTTCAGTTGTAATGTCACTTTAAACATTATAATAAAGTACTGTGTTTCTTTCCTTTGTTATCTACTACCTCGGGTTTCCGAGATGGTAACACCATCATTTATCTGAGGAGTCCTAGTTCAGGCCCTTAAATAAATGGGGGTGTTACAAAGTGGTATCGAGCGAACGATCCTCGTGCCTAAACCAATGAATCCAATGAATTTAGGAAGAGTCAAATAAAATGAACCCCGGGATAGAACTGTTAGGAGCACACTAAAGGTAAGGGATGAGTAAGGGGCCCCCTCACACCGAACCATTGGCCCTCTCAGTTTGACCCGGGTACCTTGAGATCATACGAGAGAAAAGGGTAGAGTAGGAAAGTTGTGTGATATTGAACATGAAAGAACTATTCCATGATGTGAGCATTAGGCAAGGTGATATGCTGTTAGTATAAGTAAACATGTGTTCAATTGTGATTCAGAGGCAAGAATTGGCATGATAATGAAGTAAAATATTTATATATACGATGCTTAAGATTTTAAGATGCATGTTATGTCTCGTGATATGCGGTTATGTGATCCCTGAACCATGTTAACTAGATATGTAGGGTAGGGGATGATTAGGATTGACTAAGTAATTCCAGTGTTGCAGGGGACATCACTAACTCTCTTGATTTTTATAGACATGCCTCCGAGAAGGGACACCGCTAACGACATCCAAGCGGAGTTGGATAGGCTCCGAGCTGAGAATGAGGCCCTAAAGGCCAAACGATTGGATCCGGAAAGATGAGTACCATTGTGGCAAGGCATAACCCCACAATATTCACTGGAGAGGGGAACCACGATTCTTTGGGGAATGGTGCCGAGAATTCACCAACCTGTTTGAACTGTTAGCATGTCCGGAAGAGCTACGGGTGGATCAAGTCGCCCACTATCTTAGGGCCACAGCCGGTGTGGTGTGGACCAGAACAAGGTGGAGATACGAGAGGTTGCTAGGGATCTTGAGACGGGACATGTATCTTGGTTGGAATTCCAAGAGCTTTTGAAGAATGAGTTTATGCCCGAGTTCCAAAAAGCCAAACTAAGGGAGGAGTTTGACACCTTCAAGATGACAAAGATATGACAAAGTGGAAACTTATCATCGGAAATTTCGACGATTATCCTCATACACCGATGACTTTGGGCGGGAATGAAGCTATGTTGGCTATGAGGTTTGAGCGGGGGCTCACTATGGACATCAAGAAGAGGCTCACAGCAGCTCCACCCACTACTGTTCGGACATTTACTTGAGGGTCAGGTGTCCGAGAGACTCTCGGAACAGATCAAGGCCGATAAGAAAGGCAAGGCCGAGAAAAGGAAAGTCGGAGACCACAAGTGATAATCTTTGGGGCAAAGAAGCGAGTTCGGGCAGATATGGTGGGTACTCCACTAACGGTGCCTCGGGGGGTGTGAGAGCTCGAGTGGGGGCGGCTTCGGGGCACCGGCGGGGGGAGGTAGTTCTGCGGGGCTTACTTGTTTTGGCTGTGGAAAGACAGGACACAAGAGGTTTGAATGCCGATCATCCGGGGCGAATCGGTCCGGTGGATACAGGGCACCTATGTCCGGGTTCAATGGTTCACGTTCAGGTGGGGTCGGGTATAACGCTTATCGCACACCTATGTCTGGCTATGGGGGAGGTGCGAGGTCCGGAGCTAGTAACGACTACCAAGGGAGCTACAACAACTACCGAACCGTAATCGGCAGAGCCAACAGAGTGGGAGCACCAACTTTCGAAGACCGCAAATCAAGGGAACAAACAATGCTGGAGCAGACTTCTTCAAGTCGAGTGGGGCTAAGTCCAGGTGGCAAGCTCTTCGCCATGGGCAAGGAGGCGCTAAGAATGACTCTCATGTGGTGACCGGTACATTTCTGTTAACTCTAAACCCACTTTTGTGTTGTTTGATTCCTGGAGCTACACATTCCTTTATATCTCGGAACATGCCGAGTCTTAAACCTTAAGTCATATGATAGAATTGTTGATTCGGTAGTGGTACCTTCGGGGGAGTCGGTGTCTTGTGATAGAGTCTACACTGGGGTACCAATTCAGATCGGAGAGGTTGTGTTTCACCGTGACCTTATAGAATTTCCCTTGGGGGTTTTGAGGTGATTATGGGGATGGACTGGTTAGGGAAGTACAAGGCTTTTATCGATTGCTATCAGAAGAAAATCTCTTTGAGGGGACCTAAGGGAACTAGAGTGTCTTATAAGGGGTATGTGGTCAAGCCAAGAGTCAAATTCATATCCGTTAACACCCTAAAGTCGAGTCCGAGGAAAGGGGACCAGATTAATCTTGTGCCGATGTGGGATAGTGAGTCGGAGACCCCCAAGGTGTCCGAGATTCCGGTGGTGAGGAGTTCGAAAATGTATTTCCGGAGGACATTCCAGGGTTACCACCGAAAAGAGAAGTGGACTTTTCCATTGATCCGAAGCCGAACAGGGGCCGATTTCTAAACCACCTTACCGTATGGGGCCGAAAGAGATGGAGGAATTGAAGAAGCAATTGGATGAGCTAGCAGAGAAAGGTTACATACGGCCTAGTGTTTCACCTTGGGGAGCACCAGTGTTGTTTGTCAAGAAGAAAGACTAAGCTTGAGACTTTGCGTGGATTACCGTGAGTTGAACAATGTGACCATCAAGAACCGTTATCCCTTGCCAAGGATCGATGACTTGTTCGATCAATTGAGTGGAGCCGGAGTTTTCTCTAAGATCGACTTGAGGTCGAGTTATCACCATTGAGAATTAAGAACGAGGATATACCTAAGACCGCTTTCCGAACAAGATATGGGCACTATGAGTTCGTGGTCATGCCATTCGGGTTGACTAATGCGCCAAAGAGTGTTTATGGACTTGATGAATCGAGTGTTCAGTCCTTACCTGGACAAGTTCGTGGTTGTGTTCATCGATGATATCCTGGTATACTCCAAGAATGAGGAGGAACATGAGGAACATTTGAGGTTAGTCTTGAAAACCTTGGAGGAGAATCGGTTATATGCCAAGTCGAGCAAGTGCGAGTTACGGTTGAAGAAAGTTGCTTTTCTGGGCCATGTGATTTCCAAGGAAGGGGTGTCGGTTGATCCTAGCAAGATTGAGGCAGTGACAAGATGGCAGAGTCCTAAGAATGTGGGTGAGATCCGAAGCTTCTTGGGGCTAGCAGGTTATTACCGAAGATTTGTCAAGGACTTCTCAAAGATCGCAAAGCCATTGACGTCCTTAATGCGGAAGGAGAACAGGTTTGTTTGGGATGAGAGTTGTGAGGAGGCGTTTCTAACCCTCAAAGAACGACTCACTACAGCTCCTATCCTTGCACTACCAGATGGGAATGATAATTTCGAGGTGTATACTGATGCTTCCAAGAAAGGTCTGGGGTGCGTATTGATGCAAAACGGGAAGGTAATCGCTTACGCTTCTCGACAGTTGAAGACCTATGAGGAGAATTACCCTACTCATGATCTAGAGTTGGGGGCTGTGGTGTTTGCGCTCAAACTATGGCGACACTATCTTTATGGGGCTACCTTCAAAGTGTTTTCCGATCACAAGAGCTTAAAGTACATTTACACACGAAGAGTTGAACATGAGACAGAGGAGATGGATTGAATTGATTGGCGACTATGACATGGAGATACTTTATCATGAAGGGAAAGCGAATGTCGTAGCCGATGCCTTGAGCAGAAATCCATCCATGCTTTGAGCGATGCTAGATCTAGAGTGAGGATGCATAATGAGTCATGGGATGGGAATCCACGTGATCCGGCAGGGTGAGACTCTTGGGGACTTGACCGTTGAGCCGGAGTTATATGAGGAGATCGAGAGCTACGAAAGCCGATGCTAGAATTCGAAGTGGCGCAAAGACAAGAGAACAGGCGAGAAGGGGGTTGATTCCAGGTTCGTTATCCATGCTTGATGGTAGTCTGAGGTTTGGGGGACGGTGGTGTGTTCCGGATAATGAGGAGCTGAAGAGGAAGATTCTTACTGAGGCACATGCTACGCCATACTCGGTTCATCCTGGGGGAGATAAGTTGTACAAGGACCTCAAGAAGACCTTTTGGTGGCCGAATATGAAGAGGGAAGTTGCTGAGTTCGTAGCTCGATGCTTGACATGCCAGAGAGTGAAGGGTGAACATAAGAGACCGCAAGGGAAGGTTCAACCATTAGATGTGCCGTAGTGGAAGTGGGAAAGCATTTCCATGGATTTCATTGTTGGGTTGCCTCGAACTCCGAAAGGTAACAATATGATTTGGGTGATCGTGGATAGGCTAACCAAGTCGGCTCACTTTATCCCCATGAAGGATACTTGGAGTAAAGCTGAGTTGGCCAAGGCTTATGTTCAGTATGTGGTGAAGCTGCATGGTGTACCCAAGGACATCATTTCCGATAGAGACTCCGTGTTTCTATCCAAATTCTGCAAGAGTTACAGATCACTAATGGGTACTCGATTAAAGATGAGCACCGCTTTTCATCCAAATACGGATGGTCGACAGAAAGGACTATTCAGACACTCGAGGACATGTTGAGGGCTTGTGTTTTGGAGTTCGGCGGGTCTTGGGAGGATAGACTGGGTTGATTGAGTTTTCATACAACAACAGTTACCACGCTAGTATTGGGATGGCTCCATTTGAGGCTCGTATGGCGGGAAGTGTAGGAGTCCTGTGTGTTGGGATGATCGAGCGATGCGGTAGTTTTGGGACCGAGATGATTCAAGAGATGGTTGAACAGTGCAGATCATTCGGCGAGAAGATGAGGGCTGCCCAGGACCGGCGAAGAGCTATCTTGACGCTAGGAGAAGCGACATTTCTTTCCGGTGGGGAGGAAGTACTTCTTAGAGTGTCCCCGATGAAGGGGGTGATGAGATTCGGGAAGCGGGGAAAGTTGAGCCAGAAGTTTATTGGGCCATATGAGATCCTGGATAGAGTTGGAGAAGTGGCATATCGGCTAGCCCTACCACCAGCTTTAGCCAGGGTACATAATGTCTTCCATGTTTCTCAGTTGCGGAGATACTTGAGTGACCCTTCGCATATTTTGAGCCATGATGTGGTCGAGGTGGACGAGCAGTTGACTTACATCGAGACGCCTAAGGAGATCCTGGACAGGAAGGTTAGAAAGACCAGGCACGGAGAGACGGCTTTAGTGAAAGTGTTGTGGTCTAATCATAAAGCAGAGGAGGCTACCTGGGAAACCGAGGCCGCGATGAGAGAGAGTTATCCACATCTGTTCACTTGAGGTAAGTTACGGGACGTAACTTTCTTTTTAGGAGGGTAGAATGTAACATTTCGTGTTTATATAGCCTAGTTGTGTGTTTGACCGTGTTAGTTATACGAGATGTCTTTTATATTTTCGTATGACATGTTTGGTAGGGGAGCGAACTTCGGGACGAAGTTCTTTTTAAGGGGGGAAGACTGTAATACCCCGTATTTTATTATCGTTTGGGCGAGTTTTATTATTTGATAGTAGCGTAAAGGTAATGGTAAAAGCGTAAGAACATAATTGTTTAATCTATATCGCGAGATGAGTCGGGTTTATAATTGAGTGGCATTTTGGGTCGAGGGGGTCATAACCCATTTACCCACTTACTACCCATTTACCCACCTACCATTTTACCTCACCAAACCCTAAAAACAAACCCTAATACACCTTTAAAACCCTATTCCCCTCCCTACCGTCATTTTGACATCACAAACAACAACCCCTTTTTCCTTTCACGTTCAAGCTCTATACACGGCCAAAGAGAGCAGCGCCGGTGAGTGTGGAGAGAGTAGGGTCTGCCAGGAGTCCAAGGGAGTCGTTGCTAGGGGTCGAGGGCGGTTGTACTGGTCGGAAAAGCTCAGGTCGACGGCCGTCACAGGTAAGGTTCCCTGTTTTCATTTCTGTCACACTGTTTTGTTTTGGGTATTGCGTCTTTTAGGGACTGTTGTGGTGGTCGTGGGGTTGTGGGATGCGTTGTTGGTGTGGAGTCGAGTCGGGTGGTGGTGGTTATAGTGGTGGTCGTTGCTGGTGGTGGTTGCGGTGGTGGTGTTTAGGTGTCGGGGTTGGTTGGGGGTTTTTGGTTGCGTTTTGGACATAGGGTAAAGGGGTGGCACCACCGTGGACTCGGGGAGGTCGAATCGGTGGTGCCACGTATGTCGAGTCGCCGTGCGGCGGTGGTGTCGTGGGTAGTGGTTGGTAGGCGGGAGGGGTTGTGTCGTGGTGGTGTCGGGTTAAAAAGGGGGTTGTTCATGGCGTTTTGGTGGCGGCCGGGTGTGAACAGGGGGTGTTGGTGGTGGTGGTTCGACCACCGGTGGGGTCGACCACATTGGTGGTGGTGGGAGGTGACCAGGCCGGACACAGTGTCGAGCCCGGTGGTCGGCGGTGAGGATTGGTGGTAGAGGGGCGGTTGTGACGGGTTGAAAAGGGGGGGTGTGCGTGTGTCGAGTTGTGCGTGTTTTTGAATTAGTTTTGTTACGGGTTTTATTTTAATGAGTCGGGAATGTGTATATTTCTAATATTTACAAATATTAGTTTGGATTATTAAGTTAAATTTAAGTAGCGGTGACGGACTAATGTAATTAAGCTTTTGAGTCGGGATTTTATTTCGGGAAAGTTACTATTTTTAGTAACTTACTATTTGTGGTAATTGCTATTTTGGGAAACTCCCCATTTTAGGAAACTTTCTATTTTGAGTAACTTATATTTTTAGTAATTTCTAAATTGGGAAAGTTTCTACTTATAGTAGCTTTTGATTATGGGAACGGGATTAGTAAGAGAATTAATTATGTTATATATAAATGTTTAGGTGGCGAGTTTCGGGTGGAGTACTTCTGATCTGCAGTTAGCTTATCACCGCTATTTGAGGTAGGGGAATACACTGGACTTGATATATTATTATGTGACTGGATTGGCTGAATCGGTGATTTACATGTTATAATTTGATTGTCTGATTTAATTCCGTTAAGTACTATTGTTGAACTGTTTTATTATATTATTACCTTGGAGTTGGTGGAGGTGGTGATGATGACATTGTGATAAGGCCCAGGCGGGTTCTGCAGGACTTGCCCTGGTGTCCTCAACAAGCGAGTGCGGATCGGCTACGGTCGATATTTATAGTCTACCGGGATCGGTATGGGCAAGGGTTGTCCGGGTTGTGAGTTGTGATGACGGTGTTGGTGATGGAGGAGTATGTGTTTTATGTTACTGTTATTGTATTACCTACTCAGCTTCGTGGCTGACCCCGTGTATTCGTGTACGCCTGTGATGATCCAATTATTGGGGAGCAGATTGACAGGTATTCGAGACCGATGGGAGCCGGGCCGGGAAGAGAGCTTGGATGACTGACTTAGTGCCTAGCCCACCTTAGTCTTTTTAATAGTTTTATCAGACTTATCTTTTGGTCGTATTTGGAGACTTTGTTTAATTTCAGTTGTAATGTCACTTTAAACATTATAATAAAGTACTGTGTTTCTTTCCTTTGTTATCTACTGCCTCGGGTTTCCGAGATGGTAACACCATCATTTATCTGAGGAGTCCTAGTTCAGGCCCTTAAATAAATGGGGGTGTTACAGCCATGACTGGAATTTCTGGAGAAGTGACTGTCTCGGCTGAAGAGGTGGAAACGGGTGAAGAATGTGGATCTTCCTCAAATAGCTCGTTCTCGTAAAAGCTTGACAGAGTACTCAGCTCTTCCTCTGTCGGCAATACCCTTTGTGTTCGTCTCAACTCGCGCAAGGATTTCTCGATCTCAGGATTGAATGGTACTAGTTCACCACCCTGTGACCTGCGCATAAGAAGAAACTAAAAAAAGAATATAAGAAAAGTTTAAGGAACAGAAGTCCCTTAAACTAAGAAAGGCTAAATTAAAACAACTAAAAATTAGAACTATTGCCTCCCCGGCAACGGCGCCAAAATTTGATACCCGTCGTTGTGAGTACCAAAAATAAGATTTATAATTTCCTATTAAGACTAACCTAGGCTAGTGGTAACAGGGTCGAACCACAAGGAGGCAGACGTAATTTCTAGATGTCTAATAAAAGTCTAAGGTAACAATTGTGGGGGTTGAATTGATTTGGTCTATGACTAAGAGTAAAAAAAAACAATAAACTAAAAAGACGGATTAAACAGATAAAGAAGGGGTACTAGGATGGTTGGTTCATTACAGCTTCGGCGGCAGCATACTAAACAGGTCTAAATCGAACACAAGTGAGGCGGGAAACAGGAGGTCCTCTCGGTCCACTCTTAACAAATAGCATCTTTCGATCTAGCTATAGGTCCCTAATATCACTAATACTGACTCTCGTCCTCAAAAGTGACTAACGGTCTAAACTATACCTATCTTTCGATCTCAGCACAGTTTAGTCATCTTAATTGGTGATCAAATAACTTTCCCTATCTTTCGATCTAATGGGTCAGTCATAAATTAAGCATCTAACTGGTCGCATGCATTCGATTCATTAAATACATCATTAAAATCAATTAAAATGAAAGGTAACCTCACGTGGTCAGTCGATCGACCGGATAGGGCAGTCGATCGACTGACACGCGATTCAGTCCAATTTAATATTACGCTGCCTACGCTATAATTCGCCTACATCCTAGCACAAACTATTTAGCTACTCATGCTGAAAGTGATAACAACAATAATACTAGAGCATAAAAGTATTGAATTCATAATTAAAGCGGTAGGACAAACAATTAACATGCAACAATAAGATGGTTTCGGGAATCTAACTAGCAATTGTATACTAATAACGAAATAGAAGTAAACTGAAATAGGGCAGAAAAATACCGAGATTGCAGAGGAAGGATTAAGAACAAGAACGAAAATTCCAATGCTAACAATATTCCAAACCCTAATTCTAAGAACCGTATGTAAAACTTAATGTAAAAACTTGATGAAAATCGGATCTGAAACTTAGATAAAAACTGGATGGTATATCTGATGTTCTGGGTTACGTTATATAGCAAACATACGTAACACTTATTATCAAAACCTAAACATAGTGGGCTTCAAGTTCCTCGATCTTTTAATTCTCGTCTGGAATAGCAGTTGGGTCGATCGACTAAGCATAGCAGTCGATCGACTGATCTTCAGTATACAGTAGCTTCTGGAACCCGTATGTTGGTCGATCGACTGAAGGCAGTGGTCGATCGACTGCTTGAGCTGCTACTTGACGTCTTTAATTTCGTGGATTTGTCTTTCGGGCCTTGAATTGCGCACCAAGCTCATTCCTCGGGTGAATACTTCACGTCAAATGCAATGCAGGATACTCGGGGACGGATTTAGCTCGATTTCCGCTGGATTCTTCACATTTTTGCAATAATGTACAAAAATACGGAAGTAGACGGAAATAGGGAGAAATGTAGCATAAACTACATGAATGAGCTCTGAAATGCGTGTAAAATGGGATGTAAAACATCATATAAAAGACACGCATCAGAGTTGATTGGGGACTACGACATGAAGCTCATCTATCAAGAGGGTAAGGCCAATGTTGTGGCAGATGCTTTGAGTAGGAAGAGTGTTCATTCGTTATGTACAACTATGTCCTTGCTGAGGCTGAGGGATGAGATGTCCAAGATGGGGATTCATATGATTCGGAAAGGGGATGCCATCAGCGACTTGACGATCGAACCGCCAGCATGTGATGAAGTGGTACGGTGTTAAGGGAGTTGTACCTTATTGTGATGAGCACGGTGTTGAGGGAGTTGTGCTATGTTTTGGTATGTACACGGTGTTAAGGGAGTTGTGCTATACTTGCTGACAGGGGTTACGGTTGGCATGTGTGAGATAGGAGACCGGGCACTCATTCTTGATTGATTTTATGATTATTACAGTATTATATTTATAATTTCATTATCGTGTGTATTCATTTGTATGTTTTTTATATCCCTAATCAACCAGTGGTTGACGTGTTTGTATCTTGTGTCAAATTATCACCTATTTTTGTGGTGGCCTATGTTGATCCATTTAATAATTTCCAATTGAATGGGGAGCATTTAATCAAACAGGTACAGATTAGTAGTTGTGTGTGATGTTGTGCTGGGAGAGTTGGATGAGTGACGCGGAGCTCACGGAGTTTATTTCTCACGACTCTTTAAACATTAATCAGACTTTGTTATCTAATAAGTTATTTCTAAACCTTTACTTTTTGTTAGTTGGTTTGAGATTTGTATTTCATTCAGTTTGAGACCGTTTTAGTATTGATGTAATTTTAATAAAGTACCTTGTATTGTTCTATTTGATTATCATTGCCTCCGGTTACCGAGATGGTGACAGCTTTATTTAATTGGGAATGTCTTGTTAAAGGCTCCTGCTTAATGGGGGTATTATTGTAGGTGTCATTAATTTTAGCACGTTTTTGGGCAGTGGAGAGGAACGAGAGAGAGTGGAGGATATAAAAAGGAGGGAAAGTTAGAGAGTGAAAAGCAGGGGTTCTGAGATGATGTCTTGATGGGTTACGAACTTACAATACTAACCGAATAGACACCAAAGGGATTGAGACTCGATAAGAAACTGTTGTTTTACGGGTTGATGATAGTGGTAGCATTGTGGTGAACGATGATGCTATTGAAAGTATTGTGCATGGGGGGTTATAGCTGGTTATGGTGGAGAGGTGGTTGTTACGATGTGAAGTGGGTGAAGGTTAAGTAAGGTATTGTAAGAATGGTCACTACAACATTTGACGGATTGTTGGTCAGTAATTCCGTCAGTTTTCCATCTTCCTGGCAGAAAATCCGTCTATAACCCTCTCCAAAGAAAATGTGCGTTTCTGACGGAAAAAATCGGTCAGTTTTCCCCTTTTCTTTGGAGAGGGTGTGGGGTGGTAAGTATGAAGGTTATGTTAGGGAAGTGATGGTGATGACTGAGTGCCTCGGTCCTGGTTTTTGGGTTGATTAAAATTTCTATTAGTTATTAGTGTATAATCCGAAGAGTGTGCAGTTTGTAATACCATAGATTTCTGAGTATAGTAAACTCGGTCGAGTAGGCTGTACTGAACCGAGTGGGTCATCGAGTGTTTTGAGGCAAGCTACTACCTTAGGTGCACTCGGCTGAGTATGTGAGACACTCAGTCGAGTAAGACGTACTCGGTCGAGTATGTCTGGTACTCGACCGAGTGCCCGGTCTGAAGTCGTGTTTTCGAGAAGTTTTGATTAGAATGATTAAGGAGTATAAAATAACTATTTCAGTCATCTTTAACATTTTTATAAACATTTTACAAACCTAATTCACTCCCTAATCACCCTAATCAACTACTAAACAATGATCTACCATTTTGGTCTTCGGGTTTCGTAAGTCTCGCGTCTATCGGATTGTAAGTTCTAGATCTTGTCTTTATTATTGCATTTTTGTATTAGTCTTAAACCTTAATTTGGGTTATTTGGGGGATTATGGTTATGTTGTTATGGATCTTTGATTAGGGTTATAGTGATGGTATTTGATTATTATGTGTAGGTGACGGTTTCATGAAGAATTACTATTGATTGCTTGTGTGTGCTTTGATTGCAAAAAGGTAGGGTTTCCCTACTCCGTATGATGTTGTGTGATTATTGTTATGGTTGTGATTATTGTGGAATATGATGCTGATATTATGATGCTGATTTTGTGGTTGTTTGGAATTGGGTTCTCCTCTCCTTGTCTTTCAAAAGGGTTGATAAACTCAACACTATCCGATTGGATGATACCAATGTCCACAAGTTCTCCAATACCCACAATTGTCGAAGTACCTCTAACGATTCTTCTAATATTCGTCAAAGTTCTTTCGATTTCGGGATCAATACGCAAAGGTTCGCGTTGTGATCTCCTACACATGTAAAAATCAAACAACTAGAAAACAATTAAAACTACCTTGAGGAGTTTGACTTCCCCAAGGTTAAGAAAGACACAACTAAAAACAACAAATGATAACAATTCAATTGAACACCGTCCCCGGCAACGGCGCCATTTTATATTCGGTCGAAACATTGTCGTCTAAGCTCAACAATCAAACTCTATTTATAATGTCAACAAACTACTCTTAATAGAGTGGTAAGTAAAGGTCGGATCCCAAGGGACGGGTATTGTATTGATTTATCGGTTGTAGAAAGCTATGTCTTTGGTGTCAGAATTTGGGTTGAGGTTGAGATTTGCAATCTAAACTACTTAACAAAAGAAATGTAAACAAATGAAAGTAAAGTAAAGTAAGCAAATAGGGTTTGTAAACAATTGATTAAAATACTAGGGTGTCATGGGTTCATAGTTAGTTTATATCTTACAATTTCTAGGAAGTTTCGGGTCTCGGAGCCGAGTCGGTCAAGACTTTACAACACCTACAAGTCGACTTAATCTTCCTATTCAACTATATGCATGGTCTAACAAGCCTTGAGTTGGTTTATGTCTTTTAAGTCTTGTTTAAAGGATAAGAGAATCATGCTAGGTTGTCAATCAAGCATTTCATCAATCATAACATGTGCAAAAGTTGAAACTACAACAAGCAAGCAATCATATGAACTTATTAAGTAAAAATCTACCCCATGATTAACTCCCCTAATCCCCCCTTCACCCTAGATAAGGAACTACTCCCTCATTATCATGGTGAACATGCTAATAATGGTGTCAATCATCTTAACATGTCTAAACATGATGAAAGAGTAAAATAATAAACAAGCATTAAGTAAAGAGTAGAGAAATTGTACCAACTTAGGATGATCAAATAGAAAGCAAAGAATAATAGAAGAAAACTTGATGGATGATAAAGAGTTGTCAATTCTCCAATAAACCCAAATAATCTTCAAATTACCCAACTAAATCTAAGAACTCTTGAATAATTAAGGAAGGATTAAGATGTGATTATGATTGAATTGTATAATTGGATTTTATTAATAACTTGGATTAATCTAAGATAATCTTCTAGTGAAACTTGATTAAAGCTAATAAAACTTGATAATCACTTGCTAATACAAGGGAGTATTTATACTAAGTACAAGTATTAGGGTAACTAAGGGCTTAAATGACGATTAAGCCCCTAAAATGAGTTTAACGCCTTGCAAGTCCTGCATGGAGACGCACGACCTGCCTTTGATGGACGCACATGCTGTGACGAAAGACGCCCGTCCTTCTTATTGGACGCTCGGGCTGCGTCTTGGGGACGCCTATTCTTTCCTTTGGGACGCTCAGGCTGCTTCTGGGACACCCATCTCAAAGGTCAGCTTGGCTTTTCTTCATTTGGTTGCCTCCTGATCCGTGGGGATCATTGAGGATCCCTGGGGGTCCTTCATCATTGCCCATGTACTTGATTAATTGACTTAGGCCTTTAGTATTGGTCTCCTCTTTGTTGCTTGGTTGTTAGATGCGATCCATTTAGCTCTGTTTTACTCCATATAAGCAAGGTTAGTATTCCTCTCCTACCAAGGATACAAAACCTCATAGAATATGCAAAGTAGGAAGTTAAAGATAAGAAACGACCCTAATGCATGCAAGAAAGCATAGGAACGAGGCTAGTTAGGGGACTAAATGTGCGTAAATACGAGTCACATCAAATATCCCCAAACCGAACCTTTGCTCGTCCCGAGTGAAGAGGTGACTAAAACTATGACCTTTATTTATAACCTAGCCGATGTGAGACAATTAGCGGGTCTCACTCCGCCCCTTCAACTCACAACAAGACATCTATGAGGTAAGATGCCTTCTTGCAAGGCAAGGTGGGGCTTGCCAAAATAGCGATGCATCCAAACATTTAAGCACAAAAACAAATCAAAGGAAAAAACAAATCAAAGGATGCATCTAAAAAAGAATAGCCACTTTCCTCATCTAAGTGGCGAAAATCATGTATATGGGAAGCAATTTAAGGGTACACACTCCATCATAGATATTAGTTCTCCTAGTTACTAAGTCCAAGAGGATACAAATAAGTCACCTCCAAGTTGTGTTAAAATATGCTACTTTCATCCACAATTGCTAAATGCTTTTGTCAAGAGCCAAGTCCCTATGGTGTTAGAAAACATTGTAGGATCGCGGAATTCCCTCTCTTGTCTGGACAAGAAGAAGGGTCGTCCCCTCTCCACCATACAAAAAATATAGGATCATCAAGGACAAAGGGATTCAAAGTGTATGAGTTTCATGATAGTTGCTTGCTTTTTGGTTTATTTTTCCCCCATTTTTTTAGCATTTGATGATAACATTTTATGCCATTTGTTTTTATGTTTGGCATTTTCAACTTTGCATTTTTGAATATTTTGAAAGTAATCCTATTTGTAGCAAGGGTATTTCTATAAAAGCATATGAGTCTATTTTTGCTCCTCATTTCATTTGATGCAATTGCAAACATTTGACATTGATAGCTTGAACTCAATTTTAAATTTTTGTGCACGTCCCCTTTTTTGTTGACAAAATGATGATAGAAGTGCAAGGACGGTTGCATGGCATCAAGGGCCACCTTGGAATAAACGGTAGCCAAGGAGTTATCACACCACAAGGCACTCTTAACTAGGCCTTAGATCATGGGACAAAAGATACTATTGTTGGGAAATGTGTCCTCAACAATAGTGCGATCACATGATTTAAATATCATTATTAAATCTCATTTCAAGAATACGGAAGGGATGATACATATATATATAGTCAACTGGTCCACACATATCGGTAATGATTGGCTGGCTAGAGTTTGACATTACTGTCGTGCAACGGTGGTGATCAGTTGATCCCTTGAGGTCACACCTAAAGGACGATTCCCTTAATTGAAAAGGTTAATTGGTTGTATGCCGATACAGATTAATTAATTCCTTAAAATTGAACAAATTATCATAAAAGAGAAAATGACATCTTATGATAATGTGATTAAATGAGATTTTATTTAGTAATTTAAGAAGTTATATTACTAAAATTAATCGGTGTTTGCGAAACACGCGAGATGAGAATGATAAGTTAGTTATAATTACAAGATATTGTGAATTATACTAACTAGTAATTAAATGACCATTTTATGAGAAAGTAATTTTATATTACTAGTCAATTTGTTAAATATGATTTATTTAATTTATAAATGATATTTAATTTGTTAAATATACATTTTAAATTAAAACATGACATAAGACATGTCACATGTCACATGACATACAATTGTACAATTGACAAAAATAAAATGGACTCCATATTACACACATAAACCGAAATTGGTGGGCATTGTGAGATGTTTTGTCTTTTTCCATTTGTCTTATTCATTTGTCCAAATTGCATGATAGTGACATGACAATGCAAAAGACTTACACCTACTTGTCTTGTGAAGACAAAAAGAAAAATTATGATGGTCCTAATATAGACTAAGGCCACCGGTTTTTTGAGGGCGTGATAGAGAATTTTTATTCTCTTAATTCATTCATCATTCATTCTCATATTACATGCAAAAGGTTCATGTGTTTTTCCTCTCTTCTCTCTCTTTAATCTTCATAAAAAAGGATGAGTTTTTGATTCAAATTTGTTCAAAAGATTACTAAAATTATTAATGTAATATATGAGTGTTAGTAATCAATTTTAAGGTAAACCACAATATAAATATCTAGTACATATTAGTTTGTGGGTTTGAGGGATAGTCTTGGGTGCAACTAATTGGAGGGCTTCTATTTTGAGGTCATGTATGTTCATCCAATATGGAAAGCTCAAGAACTAACAAGAAGGAGATCTTGTTGGTGCCCATTTGACCGAAATTCATATGGTGAGAAAATGATTTCTTCACTTATTTATTTTAGTTTGCATGCATAAGATCTAGAATTTATTTTATGACTAAATAAATTTAAAACATATAAGAATATGTTGTATAATGAGATATAGATTTCTAACAACTATTATGATACATCTTAGGGTGTCTTGAGAGTATTCTAGCAAACAAAGTATCAAGGAGAAAATTATCTACAAGGGCCTTATATACACTTGTCAAGCTTTCCAAATAGGCATTTTCACAAAATTTTCTACCATGCAAATTACATGCCATGATGCAACTAACATATATACAACTCTAATGCATATACTTGTATCAACTAATATGTCATATAAACTAAATGCAAACTCTTAACAACACATAGGTTCATACCGCATCAATCAAAATGTAGCTACATTGTCATTAACATATAAGAAGGAGGAAGGAGATTTGGAAAGATCATACCATGCGGTCTTCTACTTCCCTAATGCCTAGAATGTGGCGTAGTCGTCCCAATGTGATAAGAGTGACAAACAAAAAAATATATACAATACTATACTACAAAAGAAAGAACATGTTTTTGGGATTTTTTAAATTTTTCAATTTTTTTTATCATTTTTGAAATAAGGGTTAGATGTTAGAAGGTTAGATGTTAGAATTTACCATCCCCACACTAGTATGAACATTGCTCTCAATGGACAAAATGATAGGAAATTATGCAAATGCATAAAACTATATGAAATGCATGAATTTTACACTAAATGCATACTACATGAAATATATTTACATATGATGAAAACTAAACTATGCTATATGATGCATGCTTTCTATTGGTCGGAGAGCTAATTTAAATTAACTCGGGGTGCCTATGAATGAACTTCCCCAAACCAAACAAAACACTATTTCTAGTGCAAAAATAAGGAAGTTTATTCACAAGGCATGCAATGCAATGCAATGCATGAAAAGTAAGTTGTCATTTTGGATTCTTTATGGTGGGAGCAAAAAAGATAGTCACCTCAATGTTGCCGAGGTATGAGTCCTTTGATGGTGCTAGGACTCAAAAACTCTTAGCCATCAAAGAGTCCAAAATGACTCTCTAAATGCTCTAAAGTACAAGTTATACAAGTTATGCAAGTTATGAAAACATGCGATAAAAACAAAGCAAAAGGAGGGGTAGGAGACTCACAATGGTAGGTTGAGATGCTAATGTAAGCCATCAACCCCTTAGTTGGTTGTCCTCCTTCATACTTTGTCAACAATCAACTATCGCTCATATCATGATCATCATCTTCCTCCATGGAACCGGAGGCATCATCATCATCTTCTCCATTTAAACTTTGCTCATTGTCATCATGGCTTGATTCACTACCTTCCCCATCCTCATCATCAACCTCCTTCTCACTCCTAGCTCCCCGGACATCCCTTTCTTCATCTTGAGAAGCTTGAGGAAAGCACACCTTCTTATCTGCCTAATCCGGCAAAGGACTCTTAGAGTCAAGTTGTCCTTGCCTTGCAAGATGGTAAAGTGGTGGGTATTGGGTGTAATAGGCGTTCACCCGATCCTTGTAAGCTTCTCTATGGATATACTTCATTAACTTGGTCAAATAGTCATTGCCTTCCACAACACTTAGGTCATTTGTTGTGAACTCTTCGAAGGCAAAGGGATAGGTCGCTACAACAATGGAGGAGGGCTCTTCAATCGGATTTTGTTGTTGGTTTATGATGGTCTTGGCAAGCTTGGAGACGGGGATAAGGTAGTTGTTTCGGCGAGTGAAAATGTGGCATATTGTCCTTGGCAAGACAATAGAGTCGGCACCCCTGATAATACATTCATATCCTTGGGCGGAATTATGATGCTTTACCCAATGGAATTTGTGAATTAATGTGCTCATATCAAGGAGATTACCACCTTTAACCGGTTTATATGCTTTGTTTTCATTGAATTTTGGGTTAAAGTGTTTGGCTAACCTCGTTATCAAGCCTCTATTAACAATAAAAGCCAAATTTTCTTTTCCTTCTTTGAAGTCCAACCATCTCTCTAACAACAATTGGAGAATATTGTAATCATTCATTTACTTTCCATGGACATTCATTCTAGACTCCAAGTAGGTAAGTTCGAGTTCTGTCATGTGGTTAGCTTCCTTTCTTGCGATCAAGGTGTTGGAAATGGACCTATGCTAATACTGGATACCCGGATGGTGGATATACAAGGCATTGCATTCTCTAAATATAGTCAATTCTCTTCCAGCAATTGCCTTCCAAAGGGGTTTGGCATCAAAATTGTGGGGTTTTTTGAAGAATTTTCAATGATCACAAAGTCCAAACACCTTTTCGAAATCATCCTTTATCATTTTCCTACTTTGGTTCTCAAGCCGGAATTCAACGTATCTTTGAGTCTCAATCTTATACTCCCTCAAAGAACTAATGAATTCCAAGGTTAAGGAGTGGTAAGTCAATTCATTTATCTCAAATAGGGTAGACAACTCCATAGCCTCGAAGAATGCTTTGGTTTGGTCAAGCACTCCCAGTTTTTCCGAATTATCTTGGAATACAAATTTTGTGGCAATACTTTCTTCTTAGCATGGGATTCAAATGCAATTCTATGCTCATTGTAAATGAAAGTTACCTCCGAATAATCCTTAAGTTGCTCGATCTCTGATATAGTAGTAGTAACTTCCTCAATGGCCTCAATGACTTCCCTTGCTTACTCTCTAGGTTGTTCCACTACCACCAAAGCCTTTGATGCTAGAACTTTTTGCCTTTTTGATAGATTTGGGGATTTTGATGCTTGAGTATTACTTTTTGTTCTTTCCATGATGATTCCTCCTTGCAATTGATGTCAACAAACCTTTGATAAGCTTGAATGTTTTTCTCTTCTTCCAACTTCAATCAATTTCTCAATCAATTTGGGGTTTCTCGAATTTGCCTAAACCCTAGAAATATTTTATTGATTTTGGGAAGATTTTAATGTTAAATGGTCTAATTTTTGACAAAGGAGTGATTTGAATTGAATTTGAGTTTGCAATGAATTTTGATGAATTTGGTTGAGTATTTTATGGTTTTTGATGATGGGGTTGATTGTTGTAGTGAGGGAATGTGTTTGTGTTTGTGAATGAAGAAATAGAAATGAGGATTGAAGGTTAAAAATCTCGTGTTTTAAGTCTTCAAGTAGGTAGGGACGCTCGAGCAATGTTGGGGACGGGCAGATTTTGCTTCAGCTCTTTTGTTTACTCCTTGGGGACGCCCATCCTGAGAAGGGGTCGAGCGAGCTGAGTTGAGGAACGCTCGTCTCGATATCAGCTTGCGCGGATTCTGTTACAGCTTTCTTTTTTATTTGCTTTGCTCCAATCCCCACGGGCTCAGGTCTGCTTGTGGGGATCGCCTTCCCGCGACTTTGATTCTACATTTCCTATTCTTCCATCATGGGGTTGCACTACAAATGCTTGATTAGCCTAGGCAATTGCTTCCCCACACTTGATCATCAAACACTACACATTTCAAACACATTAGAAACCCTCCCTCACTTGCTCTCATGTCACAAAAATTCTTATAACAAAGCATATAAGATGCAATACAAAAAATGAGTAATGTACAAATTAAATAAAATACAAGTTAAGAGGTTAGAATATTTACAAATGGTGGTTTAGGGAGGACTCCACCAAACTCTCCTTCATTTGAGAGATGTCAATGGGGTAAAGCAAGGGCGTTGTTGATGTTGCACAACGCCTTGTAGAAGTAATCAAAGGCTTGTTCATTCTCATGGTAGAGTTATTGCATAAACCTTGGCACATTATTTTCTTCATTCATGTAATAGTTCGAGTCAATGTTATGGTGACAAGAATCTACAAAGCCTTGGTCTAGGGTCATAGCATTTCCAATGTAAGGGTTAACCAATCCGTCAAATTCGTCATCCCATAGACCATATACTTCCTTTGCTTCTTTCCCCATGTTGGGAGGATCATGAGTTGGCTAGAGCAACTCTTCTTTGTCATGGTCAATGAGGCCTTCATTGATACTTGTCATGATGGGTGAGATTGCAAGCTCTCATTCTTGTTGTGAAAAATTTCATGCTCTCCGAATAGAGCCACTTCAATATCATCCACCTCTTTCTTTCAATTGGGCGGTGTTTCCTTGCCTTCTTTGCTTGGATTTCCATATTTGACTTGACCATTGAATGGGGATTACACTTTCTTCTTGTCACCTTCCTGGCTATAGTGATCAACCATAAAGCATGGCTCAAGCAAGTTGGGAGCTCTCATAGCCTTATCAAGATTAAAGGTGATTGTTTCATCACCATCTTCAAGTGTGAGCATCTCGTTCTTCACATCAATCACCGCTCTGGCAGTGTGTAGGAATGGTCTTCCTAGAATGATCGGTATATTGGAATCTTCCTCCATATCAATAATAAATTTGTTCCCCGGTATGAAAAACTTTCCAATTCTCACGGGCACGTCTTCCCATACCCCAAGTGGCTTCTTTGTTGTTTGGTACGCCATTTTTATAGTCATGTTAGTGCACTTGAGTTCTTCCACTCCTAGCCTTTCACATACTGAATACGGCATGACACTCATACTTGCACCTAGATCACATAGTGCTTTGTTGATTGTAGTGTCACCAATGGTACATGGAATGGAGAAACTTCCCGGATCTTTGAGCTTAGGTGGGGAATTCCCTTGAAGTATTGCGCTACTTATCTTTGTGAATGCGATGGCTCCAACTTCCTAATGGACTTCTTCTTAGTAAGGATGTCTTTCGTGTATTTTGCATAGGCTAGAACATGGTTGATCAACTCCGTGAATGGGATGGAAACCTCTAGGTTCTTCACAATCTCCATGAACTTTCCAAGTTGCTCATCAAGCTTGAGCTTGGCTTGGCGACTTGGGAACGGAAGTCTAATCACAATAGGTTCTTTATCAACCTCTTTGGCCTTCCCTTCATTTCTCTTCTTCAATGAGTCATTAGTAGTTGGTTCCACTACCCTAGGATTTCTCCTCAATGGTTCCATCACATGTCATTGCTTGACACTTTCCTTAATAACATATTCATCAATTGGCTCCTTAGGTCCCTCATATCGTGTACCACTCCTCAAGTGAATGGCATTGATGGTTTCATGTCTTGTAGGAGGATTACCTTGAGAAGGTAATTGTCGTTTTTGCCTTTGGGAGTTTGAAGAGGCCAATTCGGTCATTTGTGTTTCCAACATCTTGGTATGAGCAAGGATATTGTTGATGGTAGTGTCTTTAGCTTGGCTATCTCTT
Source organism: Silene latifolia (assembly GCF_048544455.1). Classification (NCBI taxonomy): domain Eukaryota; kingdom Viridiplantae; phylum Streptophyta; class Magnoliopsida; order Caryophyllales; family Caryophyllaceae; genus Silene; species Silene latifolia. Next base: position 98,493,870 of record NC_133527.1, read on the forward strand.
TGCATTTGAGCAAATAAATCTTGTTGGCTGTTTTGCATTTGAAGGACCTTTTTTTGAACATCAAAAGCTTGGTCATTGGATTGATTGTAAGAGGGTTGGTTTTGGAATCCATGGTTTTGATTTAAATATGGTCTTTGAGTATGATTTCTCATTGGAGGTGGGTGTATGTTAGTTGAGGATTTTGAATATTTTGGCTTTTATATGAGAAGTTTGGGTAAAATTTGGTGTTTTCATTGTAATAGTTGGAGTAAGGGGTGTCATTCTTGTATGCTTGGAAAGCATTCACTTGCTCATTTGTGCCCCTACACTCTTGTTGATCATCTCCCAAAGTTCCACAATTCTCACATACTCCATTTCGAATAGAAGATGTTGCCACCATGGCATTGACTTGTTGATGTTGCTTGGGTGATTGAGAGGCCTCATTCATCTTGGCTATGGCTTTCTCAAATTTTAAATTCATTGTGTCAATATAGGAGCATAGTTAGGCACCCAAATCGGCAATTAACTGTGTGACGGAGTCAACTTCATGTCTCCCTCCTCTAGTAGCTTTTCTTGGCCTACTATATTGAGAGTTGTGAATCGCCATCTCCTCTATCTTTGCCCAAGTTTGGTTATCATCTACCTTGGTGAATCTTCCATTAAAACCCATGTTGAGCACATTCCTTCCATCTTCATACAACCCATTCCAAAATTGTTGGATTAGAAACCATTCGCTTAGTCCATGATGAGGACAAGAGCGAAATGTATCTTTGAATCTTTCCCATGCCTCATATAAAGACTCTTCATCTCTTTGCTTAAACCCGGTGATTTGGGCTCTTAACATGTTGGTCTTCTCCGGAGGTTAGAACTTCTTGTAAAAGGCGAGTGCTAACTTCTTCCATGAATCAATTCCAAGAGTGGCCTTGTCTAGGCTCTTCAACCATTGTTTTGCGGTTCCGATCAAGGAAAAAGGAAATAATACCCATCGAATTTGATCTTGAGTTACCCCCATTTGGGAAATTGCATCACAATAGTCACAAAAAGTCTCCATGTGTAGATGAGAATTCTCACTAGGCATCCCTCCAAATTGACTTCTTTCAACTAATTGTATGAATGCGGATTTGGCAATGAAATTACCGGTCAAATGGACTGGTGTTGGAGTACCATTGGGTAGGTTCTCCTCGGTTGGTACAGAATGAGAAGAAAATTTAGGCATTGTAGGTTGATTTTGTGGTTAGTTTGGAATTGGGTTCTCCTTTCCTTGTCTTTCAAAAGGGTTGGTAAACTCATCACTATCTGATTGGTTGATACCACTGTCCACAAGTTCTTCAATACCCACAATTGTTGAAGTACCTCTAACGATTCTTCTAATATTCATCAAAGTTCTTTCAATTTCGGGATCAATAGGCAAAGGTTCGCCTTGTTATCTCCTAGACATGCAAAATTCAAACAACTAGAAAACAATCAAAACTACCTTGAGGAGTTTGACTTCCCCAAGGTTAAGAAAGACACGACTAAAAACAACAAATGATAACAATTCAATTGAACACCGTCCCTGGCAACGGCGCCACTTTTGATTCGGTCGAAACTTTGTTGTCTAAGCTCACCAATCAAACTCTATTTATAATCTCAAGAAACTACTCTTAGTAGAGCGGTAATTAAAGGTCGAATCCCAAGGGACGGGTATTGTATTGATTTATCGGTTGTAGAAAGCTAATGTCTTTGGTGTCACAATTTAGGTTGAGGTTGAGATTTGTGATACGTGCATTTTATATAGTCTTTTTAGGCCTTTTCATGCACATATTTCCATGCTTTTATCGTAGTTTATGCTACGAAATGCCCCGAATTTGCTACTTTGGTGTGTTTTGCTCTATTTGCAGGAATGAACCAAAAGTAGTGAAATCGAGCCTTTTATCGTCCGTTTTGCATGCATTTGGAGGAAGAGTGAATTTGGAGCGGAGATATAGCTGTCTTGGGATGCGTGAAGCCATTTCGGGAGTTAAAAGGACAAGTCAAAGTCAAACTAACGAGAATTATGAGCTGATGAAGTTAGTATTCACTCGATCGAGTACTTTATTGGTCGATCGAGTGGATTTAGTTCAAATAATTAGTCGATCGAGTAGATTATATGGTCGATCGAACAGTTGCTATTTAGTGTTTAGTCGATCGAGTACTTTTACTGGTCGATCGAATGGTTTGAGCCTGAGTTTGCTCGATCGAGTAGTTCTAAACCACTCGATCGAGTGGATTCGCTTACGGGCTTGGGCTTTTTAGTTTATTTCCGTCATTAGGTTAAATAAATCCTATTTTCTTATAAATAAGGAGGTAGGACGTCATTGTAACTCTCTCTCTCTCTTCTCCCTTTTTTCGACACTTAATACATTGTTCCTGTTACTTCGTTCATTCCTAATTTCCGGACTTATTTCTGTAACTTTTCTTTCCCTTACTCTCTTTAAATAATGTTTATTACTCTTTTTCTTGTTCTTGCTTATTTAATTATGTCTAGCTAATTCTCTTGCTAGGATTAGGGAAGTTAATGAATGGATGTTAATTGCTAATTAGGTTAATAGATTTGTCGTTGTTGTTTTAGTCTTTGTTGTTAAACTGCTATAACTGTATCCTGCTAGTTGATTCGAAGCAATTAGCCTTTTAATTTAGGTAAGCCTTGACCTAGACCGAAAGGTTGGAAGGGGTGAGACTCGCAGTGAACAATAGGATGCTTTAGTGAGGGCGAAAGTTAAGCTAATATCATTTTAGGGCGAATTGAGACCGAAAGGAGATATTCATTGCCCCTTAGACCGACACATCGATTAATCTGTGACCTTACCCGCAATTAACTGACGTTCATTGATGACCCGAAATCCTAGTTCCCTTCTCTTACTGTTAATTTCTCTCATCTTTATCTCTCTTGCCTTAGCCTATCTAGTTTAGTTAACACAATCAAAACCCCCTATTGTGATATTAGACCGACTGAAGTAGACAAGTGAATAGTGACCGCCTCCCTGTGGAGATCGACCCTACTTATCGCTAGCTTCTGTTAGTTATATTTAGGTATTTATTTTTGGTACAGAAACGACCATATCAAATTTTGGCGCCGTTGCCGGGGAGGCAACTATTTATTTATTTGTTTAATTCCGTCTGTTTTTAGCCTCAGGGGATTTTCCCCTTGAGGCCGTTCTAATCTTTTCTTTAGTGCTGTTTTGATAGGCCTTACAGGTTCTACCTAGACAGTTCTAGGTGAAAGATTGTCAAAGGGAAAGCTTGAGTACCTTTGGCCCGTCACCTATGTCCCATTATATGGCACAGCAGGTGATTTACTGCGGGAGATGTGGTGCTGCTGAGCACAATGCAGTTCTTTGTATGGCAGAAAATGACGCGGTCTACGAGTTCAAGCTTTGGGGATGTGTTAGCCATTCCCCTGTAGTTGTGCCGCCATATCCACCCTATCAATGGCCACTGCAACAAGATCCTCCTAATATACAGAAAGAAGAGCTTGTGGAGCTGAAGTCTTTGTTGGAGACACTTGCATTCCAAGTGCAAGATGATGATAGACGCACTTGTGCGCGATTTGATAAGCTCGAGTCTGAAATTGCTCAGTTAGCTGCTGAGTCGGATAGTTGACAACCAGAAGAGGTGTACTTTACTGAGAGCGGTTTTTCCCATGAAGAAATCGTGTTGCCCAATGCTGAGGATGATTTTTATGACTCGGATGACGAATTTCTATCATATTTTAATAGTTTACACGAGGATTTCGGCCCTGTATAGGAAGAATCACTCGATCGAGTGACTTATAATAGTCGATCGAGTGAATTTCCAGAAGAACCATTCGATCGAGTAGTTCAAAGCACTCGATCGAGTGAAAATCAGGAAGAAAGTTCTCGATCGAGTGATAATTCTACTCGATCGAGTAGTCTGGCTAGTGGGAGCTTTGATTCGTCACTTGGGTTCACTCTAGATGACGATTTTGATGATGATAATGGTTACGGTGAATCTCCCCTTTTCAAGGCCGAGTTGGATGCACTTCAGGCTGAGATTTACGGGATGAAATCCACTGAGGAGGTTGACGGAGAAGCAGCTGAGTCGGTAATTGCTCCTAGCACGGCAGAGGTAATAAATTCTTTTATCTATGATTCCATCGTTGAGAGCAACCAACCGGAGGTAGTTAACGATAATTCCATTATTGTTTGTTTGAATAATATAATGCCTCATATTACTCATGCTTTGTATTTCAATAACATACCCTCTCCCAGATGGTTAATTAATTTAACTATCTTTCACCGTACTTGTCATGTCAAAATTGCGAATCTGAATCAGGACCTTAAATTATCGTCTATTGCTCCCGCGCTCCTATATTTTGTGGATAAATTTAGGAGATCTCATAGGAAATTTGTTAGACTTAAACAGTTGAACATTTTTATTTCCTATATTTTTATTCCACTTTTGTGCTACTTACATTTTTGTGTAGCACATGCGCAGATGTATGATCTCATGCTGCGCGCTTTGAGTTGTTTTGATTGTGACTGATTAGAGAAGCCTCGAAGAAAAAGGTCGAGCTGGGACCTGTCTGAAACTAGCGCTACCCGGAAGGCAATCCGGAGATTTATTTTTAATTGTTTTGCATTTTATTTCAGTTTTCAGTTGTAATAAATGGTCTTCGTGCCATTGACAATATCAGTATGCTTGTTTTGTTAGTTTGCGGGCTGTTTTTATTTACACTTTGCAGGAACACGCTGAGGATCACTCGATCGAGTACTTTTTGTACTCGATCGAGCACTTTTGCTGCTAAATCCTCTCGATTGAGCATTTATTTTACTCGATCGAGCACCTGCAAAGAGAGAACTACTCGATCGACCTAATTTCCTTTCGATCGAGCAGTTTTAGACGCCCAGTTCACTCGATCGACTACTGTTCGACTGCTATCGAGTGTTATTGACTTGGATTTGCTTCCTGTGACGATATTTGGGCTATTTAGCGACCTCCCACGTTGCTGGCTGGTTTGGGGAGGTCCCTCCTTCGCGCTATCTTGTGAGTTTTCCGTATTTACTCTCTTCCTCTTTTAGTTTGAATTTCCTTTCCATGTTTTGGTACAATGAGGGCATTGTACGGTTTGGTTTGGGGAGGTTATGCATCCATATCTGTGTCTGCATCTTGTTTTTATTATTGCATTTTTGTTATCACGTTTAATTTTCGTATGCATTGTTGTTTATTTTTCATATAAAATTTAAAATCTCATAAAAATTGAAAAATTAGAAAAAATTCAAAAATTTCATGTTTATTTTAGCATGTAGGTTGAGTCGGAACAGTTGATTTCAATGACGAAATTGCACTATAATTTGTCTTTTTGCTTAAGCCTTGCATGAACTATTATTCTTTTTAGCTTTGTCTTATTGCATATCTACGAGTTAATGTTAAATTTAGCTGGACGAATAGACTTGACCTGAAATTTTGGCAACCTACTTATATATTCTAAGGATTAGAGCCTTATAAACTGGTGTCATTTATGACCAGTTTCATGTAGGATTGTGAGTAGTATACTCCTTGCATAACATGTATCATCAATTTGTACGTATATGAAATTCAATTGCTTTTTGCCTTCATACATTCGGGTTAGTGGTTGGTGTCACATGCAGGGGGGTGCTTACATTCCCTTTTCTTTCATTTTTACCCATTTAACTCCACATTAGCCAAATTTGACTGTTGATCCTTAACTACATCCCAAATTTAGCCTGCCTTGTCAAGCTAGTTTAGTGTATGTTTTGCGGTATATATTTCATTGTGCCAAGTTTGGTTCGTATTCTGTTGATTCGGAGTTGGTAGAAAAGAAGAAGGAGGATGAGATGAAAAAAAGAATGAAAAAAACGTGAAAGAAAAAATAAAAGAAAAATTCGAAAAGAAACAGAAAATAAAGAAAAAGAAAAAAAAAGAGTTTGTTTTGATGAGACGGTTTCGCTCCTATGCTTTACTTATATCATTTGAGGAGTAAGTTCAGTTTGGTTTGGTGAGTTTTGTGCCAAATGAAGGGCACTCGTGCTTAATCTATAATTGAGTTGGAAATGGATGTTGTCATATGGTTCTGTTTAGGTACTAGCTTGATCACCTATACCTCCACATTCCCATAAATGTTTTGCCTTTTCTTACCCATTGCCTCACTTTACCATATTTTTGTAAGCTCTCGGCTGTGACAGGACCTTGTTTGGTTGGAATGTGTGTACGGTAGCTAAAATTGTCTATCATATTAGTTGCATGCATGTTTATGTGGGTCGTAGTCTAGGTGAGCGACTATTTTTCTTTCTCTCTTACATATATATGTTCACCCTTTGCTTCATGAGAAAAGAGTGACCCGTGAGAGTCCATTATTTAAGGTCTTGCAAGGTCGACGGTTCAGCTTTATTATAAACATCTTACAACTCGTTTGCATTTGACTGTTTTGCTATAAGTGTTAGTTTGCTTGCATTAAATTGGTTTAAGTGGGCATTTGTAGCTAGCTCTGAGTTATCTTTTCCGTTCCATTAGTTTGCATTTAGTTTACTCGAGGACGAGTAAAGGTTTGGTTTGGGGAGATTTGATACGTCCATTTTATATAGTCTTTTTAGGCCTTTTCATTCACGTATTTCCATGCTTTTATCGTAGTTTATGCTACGAAATGCCCCGAATATGCTACTTTGGTGTGTTTTGCTCTATTTGCAGGAATGAACCAAAAGTAGTGAAATCGAGCCTTTTATCGTCCGTTTTGCATGCATTTGGAGGAAGAGTGAATTTGGAGCGGAGATATAGCTGTCTTGGGATGCGTGAAGCCATTTCGGGAGTTAAAAGGACAAGTCAAAGTCAAACTAACGAGAATTATGAGCTGCTGAAGTTAGTATTCACTCGATCGAGTACTTTATTGGTCGATCGAGTGGATTTAGTTCAAATAATTAGTCGATCGAGTAGATTATATGGTCGATCGAACAGTTGCTATTTAGTGTTTAGTCGATCGAGTACTTTTACTGGTCGATCGAATGGTTTGAGCCTGAGTTTGCTCGATCGAGTAGTTCTAAACCACTCGATCGAGTGGATTCGCTTACGGGCTTGGGCTTTTTAGTTTATTTCCGTCATTAGGTTAAATAAATCCTATTTTCTTATAAATAAGGAGGTAGGACGTCATTGTAACTCTCTCTCTTCTCCCCTTTTTCGACACTTAATACATTGTTCCTGTTACTTCGTTCATTCCTAATTTCCGGATTTATTTCTGTAACTTTTCTTTCCCTTACTCTCTTTAAATAATGTTTATTACTCTTTTCTTGTTCTTGCTTATTTAATTATGTCTAGCTAATTCTCTTGCTAGGATTAGGGAAGTTAATGAATGGATGTTAATTGCTAATTAGGTTAATAGATTTGTCGTTGCTGTTTTAGTCTTTGTTGTTAAACTGCTATAACTGTATCCTGCTAGTTGATTCGAAACAATTAGCCTTTTAATTTAGGTAAGCCTTGACCTAGACCGAAAGGTTGGAAGGGGTGAGACTCGCAGTGAACAATAGGATGCTTTAGTGAGGGCGAAAGTTAAGCTAATAGCATTTTAGGGCGAATTGAGACCGAAAGGAGATATTCATTGCCCCTTAGACCGACACATCGACTAATCTGTGACCTTACCCGCAATTAACTGACGTTCATTGATGACCCGAAATTCTAGTTCCCTTCTCTTACTGTTACTTTCTCTCATCTTTATCTCTCTTGCCTTAGCCTATTTAGTTTAGTTAACACAATCAAAACCCCCTATTGTGACATTAGACAGACTGAAGTAGATAAGTGAATAGTGACCGCCTCCCTGTGGAGATCGACCCTACTTATCGCTAGCTTCTGTTACTTATATTTAGGTATTTATTTTTGGTACAGAAACGACCGTATCAATTTGCAATCTAAACTAATTAACAAAGGAAATGTGAACAAATAAAAGTAAAGCAAAGCAATCAAATGGGATTTGTAAACAATTGATTAAAATACTAGGGTGTCATGGGTTTATAGAGGAATCATGATGAGATCACATAAACAAGTTTCATAGATGCAAGCAATTTATTATTGTAGTGGAATCGAGTTAGTTTATATCTTACAATTTCTAGGAAGTTTTGGGTCTCGGAGCCGAGTCGATCAAGAGTTTACAACACCTACAAGTCGACTTAATTCTTCCTATTCAACTATATACATTGTCTAACAAGCCTTGAGTTGGTTTATGTCTTACAAGTCTTGTTGAAAGGATAAGAGAATCATGCTAGGTTGTCAATCAAGAATTTCATCAAGCATAACATGTGCATAAGTTGAAACTACAACAAGCAAGCAATCATATGAACTTATTAAGTAAAGATCTAGCCCATGATTAACTCCCCTAATACCCCATGAACCCTGGTTAAGGAACTACTCACTCATTATCACGGTGAACATGCTAATAATGGTGTCAATTATCTTAACAAGTCTAAACATGATGAAAGAGTAAAATAATAAACAAGGATTAAGTAAAGAGTAGAGAAATTGTACCAAATTAGGATGATCAAATAGAAAGCAAAGAATAATAGAAGAAAACTTTATGGATGATAAAGAGTTGTCAATTCTCCAATAAACTCAAATAATCTTAAAAATACCCATTTAAATCTAAGAACACTTGAATAATTAAGGAAGGATTAACATGTGATTAAGATTGAATTGAATAATTGGATTTTATTAATAACTTGGATTAATCTAAGATAATCTCCTAGTAAAACTTGATTAAAGCTAATAAAAGTTGATAATCACTTGTTAATACAAGGGAGTATTTATACTAAGTACAAGTATTAGGGTAACTAAGGGCTTAAATGACGATTAATCCCCTTAAATGAGTTTAACGCCTTGCAAGTCTTGTATGGAGACGCACGAACTGCCTTTGATGGACGCCCATGCTATGACGAAAGAGGCCCGTCTTTCTTGTGGGACACTCGGGCTGAGTCTTGGGGACGCTCGTCCCTCCCTTTGGGACGCTCGGGCTGCTTCTGGGACGCTCGTCTCAAAGGTCAGCTTAGCTTTTCTTCATTTGGCTGCCTCATGATCCGTGATGATCATTGAGGAGCCGTGGGGGTCCTTCATCATTGCCCATATATTTGTTTTATTGACTTAGGCCTTTAGTATTGGTCTCCTCTTTGTTGCTTGGTCGTTAGATGCGATCCATTTAGCTCAGTTTTGCTCCATATAAGCAAGGTTAGCATTCCTCTCCTACCAAGGACACAAAACCTCATAGAATATGCAAAGTATAAAGCTAAAGATAAGAAACGACCCTAATGCTTGCAAGAAAGCATAGGAACAAGGCTAGTTAGGGGACTAAATGTGCGTAAATACGAGTCACATCATATACGGTGTGAAATTATTGTGTCATGTTTATATGAATTGAAGTGTTTATTTTCGCATATTTATCGAGTAAGGAACATGTGAAATAGGTTGGATGTTATCAATTGAGATATATCTTATATGTTCTTCAAGTGGGTAATATAAGATGAGTATTATTTGGTGGGAAGTATGGGTATGAGTTGGTAAGGGTGGCGATGCGAGTTGTGAAGGAATCGGACATGTGAAGTAAGGCGACATTGACAAGCATATTGAATGTTGTGTTTAATTTACATGTTGGTATGATAAAAGCTCATCTTGTATAATGGTTTTAGAATTATTGAGTTGCTATTGTTTGCATTATTGATGCTTAAGTTGTTTTGTTAAGGAAATTTGATTTGTATGAAGTTCGATTATGGAAGGGCTATCTTAAAACTATCATAGGTCGAGTTCTAGAAATGATATTGATGTGATTCTAATTAGAGGTGATATATTTTTCTCTTATGATTCTAACGGTAGGTCACACGCCCAAAATGACCAAGAAACGAGTGAGATACGACTATTTTACGAAAACTGGACATTGCTGAGAACTACGTAGGACACTCGACTAAGTGGACCTTTGTACTCGGCCAAGTACTCCATACTCAATCGAGTGGACCCCACACTCGATCGAGTGCCCCGTACTCGATCGAGTGAAACATTTTACTCGACCGAGTAACCCTAATATCTGCTTTACGTGCTTCTGATCTCCCTTACTCGATTGAGTACATTGAGTAGTCGATCTAGTAATCTTGTTATGGTCTTATGCTTACCTTTTGACCTCCTTTTATGACATAATGTTTACAAAGATGTTTTTTGCTTTTAATGCCTAGTTTTCCATATGTATTGGTCTTAATGCATGAGTTAGACGGATCTTATAATGCGGGGAGTACCACCTTATGATTGGTATGGTTTGTGAGAGAGTTGCTTGGTCATGGGTGATCGTGACGGATAGAGGTGAAGTCGATGAGTTTATTGAGGCAAGGAGCATGTTTATAATGATTGGTTTACTGCACATAATGCTAATTGTTAGGAAAGTGATTTTGTGTAAGTATGAGATGTTGTATCATAAGATTATATGTATGAGTGATTCAAGTCTTTTTGCATAATGAGTTAATGACATTGTTAATATGTGAATTATGAATTTTATGATTTGAACGGCATACCTAGCGACATGTTGGATGATGTTTGTTGTTTAACTTGTTTGAGCATGAAGATAATCGTGACGAGAACAGTGCTTGTGTTTGAAATGGACTTATGTATAGTTGACAAGTTATGTGTGAAGTATGAGATTTACCTATAATTTTCAACTCATGTGTATTGATATGAATGAGTTTATTTTTATGGATGATATTGGTTGTTTACATCATGCTAAGTATAATCTATGCTAATATAAGAAGATATATAAAGGCCGACAGTTGTAAGTTTGGATGTTACAGAGCTTACTATGGATACATTATATATAATGAACTAATAATGGTATTGCCATGGGAATGGAAAGGATTGAATGACTGTGACATAGAACATGTATAAATGGTTACGTGCATTTGATAAATTCATATTAGTAACATGAGGAAATGAAAATAGTAGCATGATAAATTGGCTTGCATTGGATTTAAGATGAAGTATGCTCATGTTGAAATTTATCGAGTTTTACTCTTAATTGTTTGAGCTTTATTAATTGAGGTAGCGGAGAATAGAACTTGTGTTACATGAAAAGCCAAGTATGTGTTACTAGTTTGAACCAATAAGGTTTTGATTTGTAAATTGGCAGAATCGAATATATATAATATGCTATACATGTTAAAGTGATGAGAATGTGAAATCTACTTGTAAATGGTACCTTATGTCTAATGATGTGTATGGATTTCTGCATAGTGGGAGAACTGATGATCTATGCTATTTATATCTACAGTGGGGATAGTCAATGACCATGAATAATATGGTTGGATGGCTTGTTGTTTAAATTACATGTGAATGTTTGATAGGTGCGATGGAAATAGTAACTGTAATAAAAGTATGTTTGTTGCATAACGAGTCCAATATGTATGGTTTATCTGAGTTAGTAATAACATCGATATGTAAATTGAAAAAACGGAATGAATGAACTATGAATATACTAAAGAGAACGTGATATGCAATTGTATGTAAATTTTATTTTTATACTAGGTAATACGTAAATGGTATGATACTTAATGACGTGATTTGGTGGTTTGTAGTGTATTATGCATAAAATTTGACGTGGCTAAAAGAATATGATGTGAAGGATGTTAAAGGAATAGAAATACCTGACTTGAATTATGTAACTTTGTACAAATTGAGGTATGAGTAAATCATGGTTAACGACGCAATGAATAATTTATGTACACCCCTGATTTTCGGCTAAATAAAACCTAACCTTTACATATAAAACGCGCCGAAATACAGAGATATTATAATTAATATACAAAGTCTCTTATTACAAATGTTTAAAATAAAATATACAAAGATAGAAAATGAAATAAAACTTTCTCAAAGTCTTTAATAAAAATCTTGACTCGAAATCAAATCCTTTTGAAGGGCAGCGGCAGACACCTGAAAATAAAAACCAGAAGATAGAAAGAAACTACCCATGACGAGTAGCCCAGAAGGGAGAAAACACGTCAGCCGGAAAGCTGAGTAACAGATATAAGCAATATAATTTTGGTCATGGCGTGGTAACACAACACAAGTAAAAATAAAAATAAACACAGAGTATAATAAAAACACTCCCTGGTTACTAACTATTAACTCAAACCAACTCCGTTCTATTTCCATAATACAATACTCATCTCTCGCCACCATAATTAAACAAATCTCAATTCACTAGTCCATCTTACTCATTACTCCGTCTCATAAAATAATACTCGAAGGTAACCAAGTATCGTATTCTAATCGTCGACCCTAAGACCATAACATGGAGTGAGTGAACTGGTGGTAAGACTGCGAAAAAATATTCCATCTCAATATCGATTCCAACTCATAGAAAATAACTCAATAACATTGGTCACTCTGGACCGTAAAGATAACTCGGCACACATGCCCCCCAATAACGAATTTCCATCTCAATTTCATTTTCATATTGTCAATATTCTTATTAAGAACTGCTTAACACTTAGAGTACAAGGCTCCAAGCTACTCACCCACGAGTCTCGATCAGAGGAAACTACAATTAACAATATAATACAAATGAATGCACCAGCTACCAAATTAAAATTACGATTCCCATATCTCAGTCAAATCCTATGTTATATTATCTGAATCCCAGTAGAACAATCACATATATTCCATTCATATACTTTGCTCCAAATGGTTGACGATCCAAGTTTCCCAAACAATGTTTACTTTGCAGCGAATACGCACGAACACCTTGTTCTTCATTCCAATTCATAATTATACGTACCAACTTTGTTCATACTGTCTCAAATATTGAATCAATCCCAAAAGAGTATCTCCTAGCCATCTTTGTAATATAAGCTATACACCCTCATTCCATCTCACAAAAAGAATAAGATTTGTGACATAAATTGTATGAGTACTAATATATATATACACACAATAATATTTCATCTTAACCGATCACTTAAACTGAAATTTTAATACATTGACCACATAAATTAACAACAAATTGCACATATTTCATACAACCCCGAATAATAATATTAATAATAGGATCGGTAGAATCGTGTTCCCTTAACAAGGAAAGTAGTCGAAAATAGCATAAATTGATCCTAAATTTCAGGCTATAAGCGAAAGAAGAAGATAGTATAGCCGACAAGAAACATGGCCATGAAAATATTTGATGTGGCGATCGTTAAATCGGCATAAATATGTAAAAGAGAAGCAATGTAATTTAGTGGATTGAGAACACAAATTAGGCAACTACACTGATTGTCAGCGCCAAATCAAAGGAAGAAGTAGAAGGAAGAAGAGGTGATGTGTATTAGAATTTAGGTTTTTGACATGATGAGATACGGAGGGGTTATGTTTGATGAGTTAACCGAGAAGGAAACAAAAATAGGCTTCCTAGATGGAATGGGCTAAAAATATAAGAACCAAAATATTGTTAGTTGTTACTAACCTTTTTTTAACTTTTTAGAAACCATTTTATTATTTAAAATAGAAAATATTTGGACTATTATTACAGTTTATGTGATGGTATGAATGGGTATGTATTCGCTAAAACACTTCAGGACGAAGTTGCTTTTACGGGAGTAGAGTGTGCTGTTTGTTTTCGTTATTTTACAATGTCGTTAACAATGTGACTTATATTGCCTTAATGTTTTCTTATGTGGATTGTTGACATAATATTTATGCATTGTGTTTGGGTGTTGATTTATTACATGGTTTGATCTTGTTTACTACTATGCTTTTGTTAAGTTGTTATTTTCATATTAAATTTACTATTTTATAATTGTAAAGATAAGGGTCATATTGGTATAAGGGCCATATTGGTATAATGTTGGATTGTGGTGTTGTGAAGATTCTACCAACATGGTTGTGTAGAAGCAACCCTTGTTTAGTTGGTATTTAGTTGGTTTTCTCCTTTGTGGTTGTATGATTGGTTTTTAGTTGTTCAGATATGAGTTCGGTTACGAGGACATAACCTTGTTTTTAAGGGTGGTAGAATGTAACATTTCATTCCGATAGTGTTCCTACTTGGTGAATTGTTTTGGTATTGGATTTATTAGTGGCTATATGATAAGTAAGACAGTGTTAGATGTGCAATGGTGCTAGTGCTGTCGGTATTTGACAGTATTATGGAGGTTAGGTGAGTGGGTGTTGGGATTAGAGGAAGAGGGGTGTGTGGTGCATGTATGAGTGTGAACTTCGAGGACGAAGTTCGTTTTATGGAGGGAAGACTGTAATACCATAGATTTCTAAGTATAGTAAACTCGGTCGAGTAGGCTGTACTCGACCGAGTGGGTCATCGAGTGTTTTGAGGCATGCTACTGCCTTAGGTGCATTCGGGCGAGTATGTGAGAAACTCGGTCGAGTAGGACGTACTCGGGCGAGTATGTGAGACACTTGGTCGATGATGTGACCAATATTTGAGCATATTTAGTCCCCGAATTAGCCTTGTTCCTATGCTTTTTAGTGCTTATTTGGGTCATTTACTATCTTTAGTCCTTTGTTTTGCATATTCTTTGAGGTTTTGTTTCCTTGGTAGGAAAGGAGTGCAAACCTTGCATTTTCATGGCAAAATAGAGCTAAATTGATTAAATTCAATGACCAAGCATCAAAGTGAAGACAAGACTAGAAGGCCTTTGTACATGTTGTAGTAGATGGGCAATGATAAAGAAATCCTTGCATCTCCGACAAGATCCCGGAGGATTGTTGGAAGAAGAAAGAAGAAAAGAAGAAAAAGGAAGGCTGGGACAAGATCCGAGCGTCTTAACCATCGGGACGCCCGTCCAAAACTGCCAGAATCCGAGCGTCCAAGCTTGAAAGCCGCTTGTCCAGCCACCTGAGAATCCGCTCATCCCGACCCTTGGATGCTCGGATTGTGTTACAGGACAACACGTCCTCTTCTTGCCTCTTTGAAGATGCGCATATTTTTGAAAGACTAGCTAAAAGGAGACTCACATCTTTTCTGAGAGGAGCGATTCCTCAAGGACTTAATCGTCATTTAAGCCCTTAGTAAACCCTAATTTGTGCACCTAATCCCCACTATAAATACCCCATTAGTCTAATTAGATTTACATGTTCTTCTTATCAATCTTTAGTGTAGTTTATATCATTCTAATCTCTTCTTAATGTGGGAAATAATCTGTATACTTCCCTTTAACATGAAGGATTATAACGATATAATAAAGATGATCTATGGTCATAAAATAAAATACATAAGCATAACTAAAAGATTTAGAATTAACCTCGGGTCTTTGCAAAATTGGCCTAAGAACAATATCAAAATTGATATTCGCCTATTAGTTGCACCCAAGACGATCTAAGATATACCCTTTGATTATGCTAGAAATCAATCTAAAATTTTCTGTAAAATTTTATTGTCTTTGTGTTTTGTGATGAGAAAGAGGAGACTAGGTCAGAAAAAGAATTAGGTTAGAAATAATTCTCTACCTTTCTTTTTAAATAGACCGAAATCTGAAATCAATTAGGAAAGAAAATTACTTCCCTAATTTTCGGCCATCAGACCGAATTATGGAGCAAAATTCTCCTTATTTTGGTCTTTCCAAAAATATATAAAGTGTGTTAAATTGTCATCTAGTGAGGATCGAACCCATGACCTCTTGGCTTGTGTACCCTCACTATTACCACTATGACATATTCAACTTGTTGATATTAAATACAACTGATTATATTTAACTACGAATTAACAGATTAATTCGTCCAAACTAACCTTATATATATTTAATTAAATATAACTTATTATATTTAATTTACGAATTGACAGTTAATTCGTCTCAACTTAATATTATTTAATTTTCATTAAATAATTATCTCATCAACACATTGACTAACATTTTAGTCATTTTGGGCATCAATGTAATTATATTTCTATAACCACATTTCTCAAATACGTCCTATAGGTGTGACCTTTAGGGACCAGTTGATCACCGCCATTTGTATGATAATAACGTCAAACTTTCTAGCAAGCCAACCGTTATTAGGTAAACGTTAATCAACTGATTAAATATACGAAGTATACCCTTGTGAACCTGTAAGAGATTTACAAATGTTATCACACTAATTTGTGGAGGACACCGCTCAACAAACTCCCACTTGTCCTCACAAGTGTATGTGCGATAACCGATTCTCATATCTTTTAAAATTTCTCCCACTCAATGTAAAACAATTTGCAAATCTGAATTCACAAAGGTCGTATTTTACAAGCGATCAGTATCAAGAGTGGTTTTCCGGACTAGAGAGTAACTTAACTGATAAACGAATCAACATTCGAGCATGGCCATGCATTTCAGTTGCAACTCCTCGAGTGGCCCCGAGAAATAACTATACCGATAAGGGTTGGATATTTTCCTCAACTCAAATCTTGCACGTAAGCACAGTATGAAATGACCCAGAAAAAATCTACTTAGCCCCAGTTACGGTAGACCGTGAGAAAGAAACCAAAGTCACCCAAAGACTGCCTTAATCTCAAGAGACAGTTGATAGTCAAAAGAATCGACTCTAGGTACACAATAGATGTCCTATCCACGACCTGGCACCGAATGTTATAAAACATTTAGGACTCCATTACGTTGTCACAAAAAGTTGTCCTACGAGGTATCGTCATAATCTCGTATCTGTGATCGATTAGTCAACCGTTTAACTTATGGCTCGTTGAACCCACCATCAATCGACTGCACAATATAATAGCCGGAGTTATCAGCTCACATTGGCGATTACGGACAAAAACAAATATAATGTAATTCAGTTCACTTTGTGGCGTTCAATGTTGTCAGTACAATCCACATGAAAAACAAAATATTATATATATAAAACGATGAAGTTATAAATAATATATGAAAAAGATAATGTATCAAATCCATAATCAAGTACTACAACTTAGGAACATGTTTAATTCCCATGGAATTAACATGCCCTACATGCTTATCATAATTCAACGGTTTGGTGAGAGGATCTGCGATGTTATCATCCGTCGCAATCTTGTCAATCACTATCTCTTCTTGCTCCACGTAATCACGGATCAGGTGAGCCTTCCGAAGTACATGTCTAGATTTGTTGCTAGACTTTGGCTCCTTAGCCTGGAAGATGGCACCTCTATTGTCACAATAGATGGTGATCGGGTCATTCGAACTAGGAACTACCGAAAGCCCTCGTAAGAAATGACGCATCCATATCGCTTCCTTTGCTGCCTCCGAAGCGGCATAGTACTCGGATTCAGTAGTAGAATCTTCTACAACACTCTGTTTGGAACTCTTCCAGCTGACCGCAGCACCATTAAGAGTGAAGACGAACCCGGACTGAGATTTTGAATCGTCTCGATCCGTTTGGAAGCTAGCATCTGCGTAATCGGTTGCGCATACCTTAGTATCGCCTCCATAAGTCAATACCCAATCCTTAGTCCTCCGTAGGTACTTGAGGATATTTTTGACTGCTATCCAGTGTGTTTCACCTGGAGTCTTTTGGTGCCGACTCGTCATACTCAATGCATATGCCACGTCTGGACGTGTGCATATCATGGCATACATGATCGATCCTATTGCCGAAGCATAAGGAACACGACTCATGCGCTCAATACCTTCAGGCGTCGTGGATGATCGAGACTTGCTCAATCGTATCCCGATCGTCATAGGAAGGTTCCCCTTCTTGGAGTTGGTCATGCTGAACCTCTCAAGAACCTTATCTAGATAAGACTCCTGACTCAGTGATAACGTCCGTCGTGATCTATCTCGGTAGATACGGATTCCCAAAATACGCTGTGCCTCACCCAGATCTTTCATCTGGAAATGGTTCTTCAACCATTCTTTAACCGAAGAAAGGAGAGGAATGTCATTCCCAATCAAGAGTATGTCATCGACATACAATATCAAGAATACAATCTTGCTCCCACTCGACTTGATATATAAGCATGGTTCTTCGACCGATCGAGTGAAACCATACTCTTTTATCACTTGGTCGAAACGATGATTCCAACTCCGAGAAGCTTGCTTAAGTCCATAAATGGAACGCTTAAGCTTGCATACTTTCTTAGGATGTTTAGGATCTATGAAACCTTCAGGTTGCACCATGTACAACTCTTCCTCCAAATAACCGTTTAAGAAGGCGGTTTTCACATCCATTTGCCAAATCTCATAATCGTGAAATGCGGCAATCGCTAAGATTATCCGAATGGAACGTAGCATGACTACAGGTGCAAAAATCTCATCATAATGCAATCCTTGCACTTGAGTGAAACCTTTTGCCATAAGTCGTGTAACACCCCGCGCTTTCCCTATATTTTTAAATAGACTTTTAAGTAATTTTTATTAAATAATTATTATTTAAAGCTTATTTTCATAAAATATCGTCTTAGCCGTGTAACGGTAATGATAGTGTAGATTTTAATAATATTATTCTCCGTCTCGAGTTATAGTAGACTTGGGACGAAAATTCTAGTGGATACCGACTCATTTTGAGTTATTGGGCTTATCTTGACTCATGGGCCTTTTTCCCCTCTTTTCTCTACACAAAACCCTCAACTAAACCCTCACAACTTCATCTCCCTCATTCTAATTTCTGAAATTCCTCAACAAACACTCCACCATTGTTAAACCCTTTGCTCTCAACCCTAAAATCACCATAACTCACTCAACTCTTCACCAATCTCGTTCCTTTTCGCGCCATTCTCTTCCTTTTCTCATTTCCCTTCTTTCTAAGTAAGAAAGTCACCATCTTTTCCTCTATTTCGAAATTCTCATCTTACAAGGATGTGTATTCTTGACTTAATACCTTTATTTTTGTGTTTAGGGGAGAACTTGGACAACCCGGAGGAGGATAGCTACATCATTGACGAGTCTTTAGAAGATTGAAGTGCAAAAAGGTAACGGTGATGGGTTACTCGACTTTTATGTTAAAATTGTGTGGTTTTTGTAGTTATAATCTCACATGAATGTTAAAAGTTGTATCTTTCATGATTGGTGCTAATTTGGATGTTGAATATCATACTTGTTTGCAATTCTCACATGTTTGGATGAAATTCTCATGCTACATCTCTTGAATCCGAAATTTCCCATTCACATGCTCAAATATGTTGTTTTTCCGAGTTAGAATCATGATAGGATCCGTAAACAATTGATGGGAAACGATTTTTGTTGGTTTCAAATGGTTTAGAAGTGTTTTGCATTGAATCCGCGTGTTTGTAGTCCCAGTAGGGTGACGGCGGCCGGTCTCTTGGCCATGGGAGATCCCCTGTAAGTTTTGAACACATTTTAGAAAGCTCAGTAGTCCCAGTAGGGTGATCGTGGCCGGTCTCTTGACCGGCTGGGAGTACACCGAGGATTTTAGGTGATTTTGAGTTTTGTCGTATTCCCAGTAGGGTGGCACCGTGCAATGGTGACCTACTGGGAGTGCATGAAGGTTTTATGTGTTTTTGGAAATTTGGTCATAGTCCCACCGGGTGATCGGCGACGGTCTCTTGACCGGCTGGGAGTACACTTGTAAGTTTTATTTAAATTTTGATTTTGGCTTGTTGTCCCAGTAGGTGGATCGTGACCGTCTCTTGACCGGGGAGTCCCCTGTGAGCTCCTTTTCACTTGTAACCTCTAATGATCAATGGTTTATGCATGTATCTTCTTCCTTATTGGTATTTGGTTAATATAAGACTTATTGATGTTATGTTCATGTAAACTATTGTTACTCGTACTTGTGATCGGAGTGCGACGTTTTACATTGTGCGACTACTCGACATTCCTTATTTTTACCCTTCGGGCCTTTGGTACGAGTGCGTGCCATGTTCCCAGATGGGGTTATCCTTCCGCCTTTCTTCGGACCTTGGGTTACGAGTGCGTGCCATGTCTCCGATTAGAGGTTACTCGGCCTTTGGATACGAGTGTGTGCCATGTTCCGAGTCTTGGATACGATTAGGTATCGTTTGTCGAATCGGGTGTCGCCCATCCCGAGAGTCTGGATCCAGGTTTAGACTAGGACCGTATTATGATCGTCGTCCTACCAAGAGGTTGGAGTCTAGGGGTCTGTCTTGTTTGAGTCAAAGCCTTTGTAAATGTCTTGCTTGTTACGGTCATTGGCGTGTCCTTATATACGAGAGTTCACATCTCCTACTATTTGTGAGAGTCTTGGTCCTATCGGATACTAGTGGTGAGATGTAAGCCCCTAGTTGCGATATGATCGCCGGGATTGATGTTCCCATTCGTTCTTATGGTGAGATGCAAGCCATAAGTATGAATGTGACATTAGTAACCACATCCCGTGCTATGGTTGTTAAGAGGTTTTCAAATTAATGGCTATTGGTTTCCATCTATGTATTATCTATTCAATTGATCCGTTGTTTACCTTCTTCATATGATTCGATGTCTAATCTCATATCCATGTTTTGGTTACCTTGAATGCATGTTTAATATAATGCAATATGCCTATCTCATTATGATGATCGTTTATATTCCCTTGTTCATATTATTCAAGTATGATGCATGATCAATATGTTAATTAAGTTCTTGCTTATGTGCATTTTGACATACGGTAGATGGGAGAACCCTGAGTTACTCCCCACTGACTGTGGCGTTCATGTTTACATGAATGACAGGTTTGTGATGCAGATTATGGGGAAGACGTGTGAGCTAGCGAGAACGTTGACCCTTGGACCTTAGTTATAGGTTGCTTAGACTCACCTATCGTTAGACTTGTGTTTATTCGTGGGATATCTTTTCCCCATCGCACTTGTTTTAAATTGTAAAACTTAATCATCTTTCTTTTCATTTTTGTTTGATCGCTTATGGTGGATTTCGCACTTTAAGCTTTTAAAAAGGTTTTAAAAATCTCGTATTTTCCGCTTTAATTTTGATGCCCTATCGAGGGGTGTCACAAGTCGTGCCTTATAGATATCTGGTTGCGCGTCTACAGAACGCTTTATTTTGTAAAGCCATTTGCACTGTAGAGGTTTTACCTTATTAGGTAAATCAACTAGATCCCATACGTTATTCTCATACATAGAGTCCATCTCGGATTGCATGGATTCGAGCCATAGCTTTGAGTCGGAACAGGCCATAGCACCTTTATAGGTTGCGGGTTCATTACTTTCTAGAAGTAAAACATCATTCTCCTCGACCATACCAATGTATCTGTCCGGAGGATGAGAGTCTCTACCCGACCTCCTAGGTTCCTCAGGAATATTAACCGTATCATCAGTTGGAGGTACAGCTTCCTCCATCTGTTCCTCGGTTGTTAGTTCTGGAATCTCCGACAGCTCGAAGGTTCTACTACTCGACTTGTTCTCGAGAAATTCTTTCTCTAAGAACGTCGCACTAGCCGCAACAAATACTCGATGTTCGGTTGGCGAATAGAAGTAATGACCAAATGTTCCTTTTCGATAACCTATAAAGTATGTCTTGACCGATCGCGGGCCGAGCTTATCCTCGTGTCTCCACTTGACATAAGCTTCGCAGCCCCAAACCCGAATAAAGGACAAGTTAGGTACCGTTCCCTTCCACATTTCATATGGAGTCTTGTCGACAGCTTTAGACGGACTTCGGTTAAGTATAAGAGCAGCTGACAAAAGAGCATAACCCCATAATGAATCAGGCACTACGGTGTGACTCATCATGGATCGAACCATATCAAGTAAGGTTCGATTTCTCCGTTCGGACACACCATTTAATTGAGGTGTTCTAGGTGGAGTTAATCGTAGAGCGATTCCACGATCTTTCGGTGTTGATCAAACTCATTTGAAAGATATTCGCCACCACGATCTGAACGGAGTGCTTTAATCTTTCTACCCAGTTGGTTCTGTACCCTATTCTGGTATTCTTTGAATTTCTCAAAGGACTCACTTTTATGCTTCATTAAGTAGACATATCCGTATCTACTTAAATCGTCCGTGAAAGTGATAAAATATCTATAGCCATCTCTAGCGGTAATTGACATAGGTCCACATACGTCCGTATGTATGAGTCCTAATAGGTCACTAGCGTGCATTCCAACACCTTTGAAGGAAATTCGAGTCATCTTGCCAATGAGACATGATTCACACGTGCCATATGCAGAAAATCCGAATGAGGGAATAGTCCCATTATCGACGAGTTTCTTTACGCGTTTCTCATTTATGTGTCCCATTCGACAATGCCATAGATAGGTTTGATCTTTGTCACCAACCTTTAATTTCTTATTATTCATGTGTAATACTTCCGTGGTTTGATCTAAGATATAAATTCCATTCATGGAAACTGCTTTGCCATAAATCATTTCATTAAAAGAGAAAATACAACTATTATCCTTTATTGAAAATGTAAAACCGTCTTTAGCAAGTACGAAAACAGAAATAATGTTCTTAGATAAACTGGGTACATAGTAACAGTTATTTAAAGATAACTCAAAACCACTAGGGAGTTGGATTACATATGTCCCCTTCGAGGCAGCAGCAACTCGTGCTCCATTCCCGACTCGCAGGTGCACATCACCTTTTTCGAGAGGTATGATGTTCTTTAGGCCCTGCAAATGATTACACAGATGAGAACCACAACCAGTATCTAGTACCCAAGTTCCGAAACTTGCATGGTTAATCTCAATCATATGAATATAAGATGACATACCAACAGGAGCGACACGGCCTGCTTTGATGTCCTCACGGTAGACGGGACAGTTCCTCCTCCAATGTCCAGTCTTGTGACAATGGTGGCACTCTATGTCACCGCCCTTGTTCTTTGTCTTGCCCTGTGAGCCACTAGTCTCACCGGGCGCACTCTTACCGTTCCCTGGCTTTTTAAACTTTGGCTTACCTACAGCTAGGTCGCCATGAGCCTTGCCCTTACCTTTACTCTTGTTGTGAATCGTGAGAACATCCTGCTTCATGCTCCCACTCAATTTCATATCCTTCTCGGTCTGTACGAGAAGGGAGTGTAGCTCATGAGGACTCCTTTTCAAGTCATTCATGTAGTAGTTCGCCCTGAAAAGGGCAAAACCATCGTGAAGAGAATGAAGCATTCGGTCAATGACAATGCTCTCACTGATTTTACAATTCAGTGTCTCCAGCTTCTCGACATTCTCAATTATGTGAAGAATGTGTGGGCTAACTGGTTGGCCCTTCTGGAGTTTCGCATCAAAGAAGCGACAAGTATGCTCATATGTAACGATTCTCGGTGCCTTTGAGAACTCGTTAGTGAGCGTGGTGAAAATCTTGTTTGCACCTTGGGCAATGAAGCGTCTCTGCAAATTGGTTTCCATTGCAAAGATGAGTACGTTCTTTATCGCACCCGCTTCCATAACGAAATCACTATAAGCGAGTGACTCGTTGACTCTTGCATTTGGGCCTGGTTGATCGGTATTGGCTCGATTAAATACCCGAGCTTACCGTCGCGATGGCGACATTTCCGTAGTGCCGCCTCCCGGTCCAAAAATTGGACCCATCATTCTTCAGTCGAGTGGACTGATTCATTTGGTCCATGAACATTTTAAGCCAGGACGAACGATCTAGTGTGGCACTAGGCATTGGGATTGCTTTATTTCCAGCCATTTGTTGTAACAGTATTATTGATAATAAGCGTGTTCTACACTGCGAAAGAAGAATAAAATAATAAGCATGCATCGTTTTTATTTTAAGTCTAATGAACTAATGTCATAACGCGAAGACTCAAAAACATTTATACAATTGACCTCCCTCAAGAATTATATAAATGACCCCAAGACTCAATTCTCTGTAAATTGATAAGCTAACCTGTTAGCTAATTCTACCGTTAGAATTCTTGGTCGATAAATTTCTGTAAATACTATCTTTAGTCCATCATAATCACGAGAAACTCTTCGGACTACAATGTTGAGGTAAACTAAGTCAACACAACTACTTACCCAACGTAGAAGGGGTCATATTAGGCCTACCGACGAAGAAGGGATTCATAGATGTTTGCCCTTATAAAGACTAATCTCAATTTCCGTTTTAGAGGAAGATCCCATCAACTTTTTAATTCATTTTAAGTGAACTATAATCTAGCATGCGAGAATGATTTAAACTAAGGTGATGGCTTAAAGACTGTGACATCTGCATGTCCACGAAAACTAACATACAATCTATATGAGTCAATTTTCATGCATTTTAGTAGTAGGTGGTTTGGTTTTAGGCGGAATATGATGCAATTACTAGCATGTGAATGAAAAGCAATAAAATGAAAAACGTAAAAAAAACAGTAAATGTCCTAGTGTGGCCTATCCTATCAAAATGAACAATAATACAAGTTTGGAATCCATCCTTGGACCCGAGAAGCTTGTCTTGATGTTCCATCTTGATCCATGTAGCGGGAGTGAGCTTGAATCTTCATCTTTAGTCTTCTTTGAAATTACAATAATTAAAATTACATAATTGACCTATTAATTACATTCTAATTTCAAAACCCAAAACTAAAATAAAGGAGATTCGAGATCTCATAATTACATAAAAATTATGTTTCCTTCATTACGAAAACATAATTGACTAAGGCCACACTAAGTATTACAAATTACAACCGATTGCAAAATTAAATACGTAAATAAAATTCATTCATTTGATTCATTCAACATAATTAAAAGCATCAACTAAAATTAAATTAAACATACATAATACAATAAATAAATTATGTTGATTAATTTATCCAAACCACCTATTTAAATTAAATTAAGTGACAATTACGCAATTTAATCACATTAATTTCATTTCAATCCATATTAAACTTGTAATATGAATTCTATCCGTCAAAATTTTAAACTGCTTTAAAATAACTCGGTATCTTTAAATTGTGAACCGATTCACAATAACTAATTGGCCAAAAATAAAAAAAATAATAAACAATTCTTTAAATTTGTCTCGGCCAAAAACAAAACGAAAAGTTTTTTTTTTTTATTAGTCACGGCTAAAAAAAATAAAAAAAACTCCTTTCCTATTCTAATTCGGTAAATAGGAAAAACAAGGGAAAAAAAACTTTCCAAAAAAAAAATATTCTCTATTTTTCGGCTAAAGGCAAAAAAAACTTTCCTAAAATTTTTTTTTTTTATTATTTTTTTCTTCTTCTTCTCGGTTTACCAAAAAAAATTAACATAAAAATTTTTTTTTTCGTAAACCCTAAAAAAAACGCAGCCTTTTTTTTTCTTTTCTTTGTGCGACAATTATGCTCTAAAACAAGATTTGATGATCAATTGTTTACCTTTGCTATTAGAACATGATTAGCATATGAAATAATAAACATGATTAATTTATATGCCAAAAACTATATAGCAAAAAACAATCTTTTAATCATAAACATGACGATTCCATTTGATTTTAACTTAATCTGCATTAAATCAAAAACTACCAATTCTTCATATGATAATTTTAACTAATTTATAATATGAAAAATAGAATGGAAAAACTATCATCAAACAGAAAAAAAACGGCACAACAAAAACGGCATAAAAAATTTTGATCCAAAAAAAAATCGAAACCCTAATTTTTTTTTCTTCTCGAAAATCTTATCGTTTACATACAAATTTTATGAAAATCATCAAAATTAAAATCGTAGCCTTGTGCTCTGATACCACTTGTGGGAAATAATCTGTATACTTCCCTTTAACATGAAGGATTATAACGGTATAATAAAGATGATCTATGGTCATAAAACAAAATACATAAGCATAAGTAAAAGATTTAGAATTAACCTCGGGTCCTTGCAAAATTGGCCTACGAACAATATCAAAATTGATATTCGCTTATTAGTTGCACCCAAGACGATCTAAGATATACCCTTTGATTATGCTAGAAATCAATCTAAAATTTTCTGTAAAATTTTATTGTCTTTGTGTTTTGTGATGAGAAAGAGGAGACTAGGTCAGAAAAAGAATTAGGTTAGAAATAATTCTCTACCTTTCTTTTTAAATAGACCGAAATCTGAAATCAATTAGGAAAGAAAATTACTTCCCTAATTTTCGGCCATCAGACCGAATTATGGAGCAAAATTCTCCTTATTTTGGTGTAACACCCGAGAATTTCTCATCCTGACATTTAAAATTTATTTAACCGTTCGATTACTTTATTTTATATTTTTAAATTATTTAATTTAATTGATCTCCTTTTGCACATAAATTTTATAAAGGTCACATTTTCACAAGCTTGTTTATATAAAATAAATATTTGTGTCGGATAGTATTAATAGAGATAATAATAATAATAGTTTCCCGTCTTAAGTTAATATAGACTCGAGGCATTTTCCCGTCTAGTTATAGACCGTCACTTTTTCACTTGTGAGACTAATCTTTTCTCAGACTAACCATATATCGACAACACATACCCCTCACCTACTTTATTACACACTACATTATATATTACTATTATTATTATTATTATTATTATTATTATTATTATTATTATTATTCATTATTATTATTATTTATTGTTTTTGGTGTACGTGTCCTCTGCATCCCCCACCCTGGCTTTTCCTCATTTCTTCTTCTCCTTTTCGAGTAAGCAGCAGCAGTAACAATGAACAACCAACAACAAACACCCATTTTCGTTCCCTCCAAACCCGGTTTTCTCCCTCATTTCTCAACCAAACTCCATGAATTTTTCACCAATAGCTTCCCCATCTCGTCCTCCTCCTTTATATGCAAGAAAGAACTCAGCTTTCGTCTGGTTTCTTTTCGACCATCTTTCAAGGATGCGATTTCTGGGCTAATATCTTCCATTTTTGGGTTTAAGATCATCCTTGGGCGATTCCTTGGACTTTCAGAGATCAAAAACAGGTAACGGTGATAGGTTACTCGACAAGTAGTCGAAATTTTACTCTATATGTCGGTATTGAGTGCTTGTTTGCTGTGTTTGACTCTTACATATTAGAAAGCATGAACCTTGGTGCAATTTTCGTGTTATTGTAGTATATGTCGAATTTATACTAGATTTACATGTTATTGTGAAGAAAGTTTGTATCTTTAAGCTTCATGGTGATAATGGTGCACGAAATGGGTAATTCAAAGGAGTGAATTTCATGTTTTCAGGCTTTACATTTTGTCTTAAAGTGTCTTGAAATGGGACTGTTTTAGGGCGGTAATTCGCTTCAGTGGTGGGCTGTTTTTGGGACGTTTACTATGGTGGCCAAGTAGGCTGTTTTACTCGGCGGAAAGGAAGCAGGGGTAGTATGTTACAACCCGTCAAATATGTCCGTCTCAACCCTGCTTACACTCCCGTCTTATTTTGACCCGTGTGGACTGTTTTGAACTCGACTTTGGGAGCCGTGACAGAGCTGAGTTGGGCTCTGTTTTGGGCATGAGATTATGATGTTATGGGGAAAGTTTTGGGACGGGAATAGGGCGTATGTCAGGGTTGTTTGAACTCTGTTTTGGAGCGAATTTTTGTGGTCTTTCGGGACCGATTTAAGCTTGCTTTATGTGTGTCAAATTCCATCTTGTTTATACTCGAACTTCTCGTGTTAAATGCCTAGTTGTACACCGTGTTAGCACGGTTCTTAGTGACCGTTTCTCGGGCTGCTGAGTAGCCGTGACCAAGTGTTTGTGGGGTCTTCGTAGGCTGGCCGTGGTCGTACACGGTGATGCTCTTGTTTGCTTAGCCTGGTTGCACCGTCCCTCCTTTCTTTCTTCCTTGTTTCTCTTGTTCTCTTAGGTGTTGGGCATGACTCACTTGGGCTTGACATGTTCTACCATTTGGGTTTGCCATACCCTATCCTTTGGACATGTTAGGTTTTATGAAATAGATTTGAAATGTTTATTAGATTGGGCTTGTCTACATCTTATGTTATTGGGCCACACTCATTAAGGGTACTTTTGGTGCCAATTTCGGGTTAATTGAAATGTTTAAATTCCGTCTCATGTTATATAACGTAATCCGTTAAATATAGTTTATCTATATATTTTTCTCACATGAATTATAATTATGGAATTCATTATTTGATCATCTCATTCATATATATAATGACATGCTTTCATTATAATACGCATCTAATTCAATCACATATGCTTTGTAAGTAGTGAATTGTCTATCTTACATTTGAGCAATTTATAATTAAATTCTTGCTTTGCTCATTATAAATGGTTCATTTCCGTTTATTTACATTTTTATTCAAGTGACAAATATTGAAGAGATGGGTTACTCATTCATGTGCATGAATATAATTTAGCAGGAAATGTCTTACTTAGATTATCATCAGTTCATTATATGTAGTAGTCTGTGTCCAAGTTGATTCGTATCGCTTGGTCGAGTCGTAAACTTATGATATATCTTTACGCCTTACTTGTGCCGTTCTGCCAAGTATTGGTTTACGCCGCTCTCGTGCCGTTCTGCCGGGAGTTGGTTGATTTATGTTCTTCCCGCCCCTTTCGGACTGTTCTGCCAATTGCGGGTTACCTCATATCGTATTCTGGTGACAATGCCTTTATGCTATACATTTTGCTTGAATTGTCTTTACGCCTCTTTCGGACTGTTCTGCCGACTCTGGGTTTAGCTCATATTTTCCGCCTCTTTCGGACTGTTCTTCCGATTGTGGGTTCTCGACTTCCGTTCTGTCGATCGAGTCTTGGATGCGGACTGTTCTGCCGCATGTCGAATCGGGGACCGTTCTGCCCCGAGTGTCTGGCCAGATTTAGACTAGGACTGAGTCTTGGGAGTACCATTGTCGTCCTACCAGGGGAATTATATATTGATATATGAGTAGTAAAGGTCTTGCTTGGTTATAGATATTGGTATTTGTCTGTTGTTCGTCTTGGTCCTATCGGATACTAGGGGTGAGCTATAAGCCCTCTACTTGCGATATGATCGTCGGGATTGATGTTCCCATCCGTTCTTATGGTGAGATGCAAGCCATAAGTATGAATGTGACATTAGTAGCCACGTCCCGTGTAATGTTTGCTAAGTGGTTTTCCAAATAATGGCTACGGTTTCTAATCTCATATCTATGTTGTAATTCCTTGAAATGCGTACTTTTGCATAAATGACCGTATTCTTGTCTTTCATATTATTTAATTGTCTCACATGATTAGTTGAATCTCCATTATGCTAATATTGATCTATCATATTCCATCTCATTTATTTGTCATGCTTAAATATAAACTTGATATTCATATCTTTTGTAAGTATCTTACATGACTTACCTGTTTTAGTTATTTGTTATGTTCATTACGACATTTTGTGGCTGGGAGAACCTTGAGTTACTCCCCACTCACTGTGGCGTTCATGTTTACATGAATGACAGGTATTAGTTGGTGCATTCATGGGGTGAAGATATGTGTGAGCTAGCGAGCACTTTGGCCTTTTAGTCGATTTATTAGGATTGTTTAGACTCACCTTTTATTGTACTGTCATTCGAGGGATATCTTTTCCCTCACCTTGACTATCACGTTTGTATAATTTAAACTTTATTTCCGCATTCTTTATTTATGTTTTGGATTTTGATGAACCCGCGCTTTAAATTTTAAAAGTTTCAAAAATTTCCTAATTTCCGCTTGAATTTATAAGTTATATTTTCCGGTTTATCGCGGGGTGTCACATTTGGTCTTTCCAAAAATATATAAAGTGTGTTAAATTGTCATCTAGTGAGGATCGAACCCATGACCTCTTGGCTTGTGTACCCTCACTATGACACATTCAACTTGTTGATATTAAATACAACTGATTATATTTAACTACGAATTAACAGATTAATTCGTCCAAACTAACCTTATATATATTTAATTAAATATAACTTATTATATTTAATTTACGAATTGACAGTTAATTCGTCTCAACTTAATATTATTTAATTTTCAATAAATAATTATCTCATCAACACATTGACTAACTTTTTAGTCATTTTGGGCATCAATGTAATTATATTTCTATAACTACATTTCTCAAATACGTCCTATAGGTGTGACCTTTAGGGACCAGTTGATCACCGCCATCTGTATGATAATAACGTCAAACTTTCTAGCAAGCCAACCGTTATTAGGTAAACGTTAATCAACTGATTAAATATACGAAGTATACCCTTGTGAACCTGTAAGAGATTTACAAATGTTATCACACTAATTTG
This sequence comes from Silene latifolia, assembly GCF_048544455.1. Classification (NCBI taxonomy): domain Eukaryota; kingdom Viridiplantae; phylum Streptophyta; class Magnoliopsida; order Caryophyllales; family Caryophyllaceae; genus Silene; species Silene latifolia. Next base: position 98,523,878 of record NC_133527.1, read on the forward strand.
TGGAGGACACCAGCTCCAACACTTAAATCTTGTAATCAACTTCTAATCAAATATTAATACAAATCTCATTTCCTTAATTTCTCTTTTGTTCATCTTTTATTTTGGATAAGTGAAGATTATTTGGGTTTATTGGGAGATTGACAACCTTCCATCAATCATCAAGTACTTCTTTTATTCTTTGCATTATTATTTTGGAATCATCATTAGGTATAACTCTCTTAATCCCTTTTTAATTATTGTTAATCATCTTCATTTATTCATCATGTTTTGCTTTGTTAATATGATTGACAACCTTGTTAACATGTTAAACTTGATAATGAGTGAGTTATTTCCTTAACTAGGGTTAATGGGTAATTAGGGGAAACCAACATGGGGGATGATTCATGCTTAATTTAATATGTTTTCATAATTTATTTGCTTGCTTGTTGTGATCTCAACTTATGCACATGTTATGTTTGATGAAATGCGAGCCTATGAATCCTTGCATTTTTTACCCATCACTTACCTTTTCAATGAGACTTGTAAGACATAAACCAATTCGAGTCTCATTAGACCATGCATATAGTTGAGTAGGGAGGATTAAGTCGTCTTGTAGGTGTTGTACAATCTAATCGATTCGGCTCCGGGACCCAAACCTTCCTAGGATTGTAAGATATAAACCAACTCGATCCTATCACAACAATAACTGCTTGCTTATAATTTGAGAATATGTCTGTATGATCAATTCCCATGAATCCCCTATGACCCCATGACACCCTAGTGCTTTTAATCAATTGTTTACATCTCATTTTAGTCATCTTGCTTGCTTGCTTACTTTAATCGTTATTTAGTTTAGTGATCTTCTTATCTCAACCCAAATTGTGACATCCTTAGACACCGCTACTTGCAATCGAAAATCCTACATTAATACCCGTCTCTTGGGATCCGGCCTTCACTTGCCTATTTACTAATAGTAGAGTTGTTTGTGAAGTTATAAATATTTTTTTGGTCTAGGTGCTCCTAAAGACAAGTAACCGAAATCTAAGCTCAAAGCGGACCGACCAGTCGAGTAGGACGTACTCGGTCGAGTATGTCTGGTACTCGACCGAGTGCCTAGTCTGAAGTCGTGTTTTTGAGCGGTTTTGATTAGAATGATTAGGGAGTATAAAATAACCATTTCAGTCGTCTTTAACATTTTTATAAACATTTTACAAGCCTAATTCACTCCCTAATCAGCCTAATTAACTATGAATCAAGGATCTACCATTTTAGTCTTCGGGTTTCGTAATTCTCGCGTCTATCGGATTGTAAGTTTTAGATCTTGTCTTTATTACATTATAGTATTAGTCTTAAACCCTAATTTGAGTTATGGGGGATTGTGGTTATGTTGTTATGGATAGTTGATTTGGGTTATAATAATGATATGTGATTATTGTGTGTAGATGACGGTCTCATGGAGAATTGCTATTGATTGCTTGTGTGTGGTTGGATTGCGAAAAGGTAGGGTTTCCCTACTTAGTATGATGTTGTGTGATTATTTTTACGGTTATGATTATTGTGGAATATGATGATTGTGATTATTGTGGAATATGATGGTGATATTGTGTAGATATTGTGAGCCATATCGAGAGATGGTCTCACCCACATTGTTCGCCTCTTGTGCTTCTCGACGCAAGGAGGATGTGCATATTAATGGACTTTGGTTCGCTCCTTGCGATGAGCGGGGCTTTAGGTGAACTGGCTGCAGTTACCCACTGGTGGTGTGAATTACATGTTGTGATGAGAATCCGGTAGGACTACTAGTAGCGGTTAGTAGTGTAATACTACGGTTTTCTATGTCTAAGGGTACTCTATCGAGTGGGGCTTACTCTGTCGAGTAAGTATGTTTTGATACGAAACAGTAGGCTACCTGATGGGTACTCGATCGAGTATGTTGGGCACTAGATCGAGTAAGGGTCACTCGATCGAGTAAGTGAGTCTTACGGGTTATTTTAGCCGGGTTTTGTTAATAATGCGTGATTAGTATAAAAGGATTCCGTCATCTTTCTTAATCACTTTTTCACATTTCTAAAACCGTTCAAAAGAAAAAGAAGTTACGTTGTTCTCTTCCGTCGCGTTATTAGCAAATCCCAAGGGCTAGGATCGTCGGATTGTCTTGTTCTTTACACCATTGCGTTCGTCGCGTCAAGGGTAAGATTCTTGTATAATTTTTATAATATTTTGTTGAGTTTGTGTAAAACCCTAATTGGGTAGATTTAAGGGTTTTGGGTGTATTATATTGATTAGGTGATAATTTATATGAATATGTGTTATAGGAGCAGGATTCGTAGAGGAACATTACTGATTAACTGCTGTGACGGTCTTGTGGTTGCTATTCCTGGTAGGATTTCCCAACTCGGCTATTTTTTACATAGTATTGTTGATGGTTGATCATTGTTGTTGAATTGTATCATGTTGGAATTGGTAATTGGTGATTGCTGTTGTATAATGTAGTTGGTTGTGATTGTATGTCTGTGGTTCGCGAGGTGCACCCTCGGCTGAGTGGAGTCACTTACGGGAGTGGCTTCACGCTCTTGATTCGTCCTCTATGGAACCCGCCACAGAGGGGATGTGCACATTTAGGAACATGGGTTATCGCTCGGATGAGATGAGCGGAGCTTAGGTGGGAACGGCTGCGGTCCCCCACTGGCGGAGTGGAATACTTGTTGTGATGGGTATTCTGGCAGGACTACAAACTTTAGTGTGTAGTCAGGTGCGTGGAGTTGTGATGGAGATGGGATGATTGTTGTATTGCTTTTGTTGTATTGTTTTATATAAACAGTAACTGACCCCGGTTTAAATGTTTTGAAAAATATGGTGATCCATTCGGGGATGGTGAGCAGTTATTGAGCAGGTATAAGATGATGCGCATGGGATAACTGAGTTGAGTTGCCACGAGATGTCTAGAAGACTTCCGATGTGTCTTAAACATTCATTTTATTTAGTTGGTTTGACAGTTTTGAGGAACAGTTGTATTTTCATTAACAGTTTTGGTTTTGGACATGTAGCACTTTAAATTTATTTACTAAAGTATGTTTCTTTATTGTCTATTTGATATACATTGCCTGGGTAACCGAGATGGTAGCATTCTCATGCCTTAAGTGGTCCTGGTAAGGCACTTGGGGTATGGGGGTGTTACAAAGTGGTATCAGAGCGACGATTTTGGAACCTGTAACTAATGAACCCAATGAATCTAGGGAGTCAAATAAAATGAACCCGTGTAGGAGTTGTTAGGAGCTAATGCAAGGACTTGGGAGACGTTCTAAAGTCGCGATCTCGCCCTACAACTTTGAACCGATCACTATAGGGTGTGTCTTGGGATCGTTATGTGTTTATCTAAGTATGCTGCATATGTATATAGAAATGTGTTGTGTGAATTGGTGGATGAATGCATGTGGAGGATGGGAATGTTATGGTGAAGGGTGATGAGTAACATGAGTATGTGTGTTTATTGGATAATGGAATTGCAAGATGAATGATTTCTAATGTGGCTTATTAGAAACATGTAAAATAGGATGTTGTTTGTTATATATACACGTATGTTATCGATTTATTTATTTATATATATATATATATATATATATATATATATATATATATATATATATATATATAGTTAGTTAGTTAGTTAGATGGAAAGTGTTGAGTTAAGCATGCGGGTAGTATATGAGTCATCATGACTAGATCGAGTAGGGTGTACTCGATCGAGTGGGGGAGGGACTCGATCGAGTGGGTGTGACTCGATCGAGTGGAGTGTATATCGTTTATGGACAGTGTACTATTTTTGGGCACTCGATCAAGTAGGGAAGGGGACTCGATCGAGCGAGTTCAACTCGATCGAGTAAGTAGTGGGCTCGATCGAGTGAGATTTTTGATGCTTTCTGGTCAGGTTCTGGAGTCGAGGCACTCGATCGAGTAAGTAGGCAACTCGATCGCGTGGCCTCAACTCGATCGAGTAGGTTGTGTTGCTCGATCGAGTAGGTTCTGCATAGGTCATATACGTGTTTGAGTTATGGGATGTGTGTTTATGTTAACCTTTTCTCTTATATAGTTCAAAGATGCCGCCAAAGAGAACTGGTTTGTATGCTAGGGCTTAGATGATGAGTATTGATGAGATAGTTAAGATGCTAGAGCATCAAGACGCGCTTACAGATGCTTTAAAGAAGTTTGGGAAGGATAAAGAGGCTGGGGTGGATTTTGCTAAGATGAGTATCAATATCGCTCGTTTCAACCCAAAAGAGTACATGAATACAGGCGTGCCAATCTTGCTTGATAATTGGCACAGAGAGATGGAGAATATACTTAATGTGGTTCATCGCCCTGAGGACTTTAGAGTGGAACAAGTTGCGTTCTACTTGAGAGATGCGGCCGGAGAATAGTGGGATAAGGTTAGGGAGAGTGCTTTAGACCTATATGTGAAACAGGGGATGTCGGCAATACCTTGGAGTGAGTTCAAGAAAGCTATGCGTCGAGAGTTTGTGCCGAAACATGTCGTAGTAAGTTGAGAGAGGACTTTGATGATTTCAAAATGACTCCGGAGATGTCTGTGGCTGAGTATTACCACAAGTTCAATGAGAAGTCTAGGTACGCAGAGGACATGGGTTGAGTTAGGAGAACTTAGCGTTGAGATTTTAGAAGGGTTTGACACCTAAGATCATGGAGAAGCTGCCTGTAGGAGTCCTTACTGAAGTTAAGGAAGTGTATGAGTGGGCCGGGAGAGCCGAGAGGTTGGTAGATATGGCTAAGGAGAATAGGGAGAGGGGTTCTGAGAAAAGGAAGGCTGAGAGCGAGGGTGGTGTTCAGTCTAGTTATAAGAGGGGCAACCATAACCAGGTAAGGGCTTACTCTTCGGGGTCGGGGTTCAGTGGTGGAGCTTCTTTTGGGCGTGGCCGAGGTGGTTGTAGTAGCAGCTGGGGGATATCTTGCTTTAACTGTGGCGGTATGGGCCACAAGAGACATGAGTGCACCAGTGCTGTGGTCAAGGTTTCCAGAGACCATCACAGGGGAGTTCGCTCAGGGTCCGTCTCAGATTCATGCTAGTAACAGGCCGACTGGGTCATGGAACAATCAGGGTGGTCAGAGTAACAACAACGGTGGGGCTAACCGCAATGGCGGTAATTCATATCAGAGACCGACAACGAACAACAACCAGGGGTCGGCTGCTAAGCCGTCTACTTCTACTAGTACTGTCCTGGGAGGTGGATAGAAGACCAGTGGTAAGCTTTTCATGATGGAGAAGAAAGCAGCTGAGGATGATGCTCACGTAATCACGGGTACTTTTCTTGTTAACGGTGTCTTTACCTTTGTTTTGTTTGATTCGGGGGCGTCATAATCTTTTGTATCATCGAGTTATGCTAAGCTTTTGGGTTTGAGAGAGTGTGAGTTTATAAAAGAGGAAGTTTTTATACCGTCAGGTGAGTCTGTATCTTGTGGGAAGTTGTATAAGGGTGTGTCTATGATAGTTGGGCAGGTTGACCTACCAGTAGACTTGTTAGAGTTTTCTATGACGGTTTTGAGATGATAGTTGGCATGGATTGGTGGGTAAGTATAAAGCTAGAATAGACTGTCACCAAAAAAGAGTCTCTTTAAGAGGTCCTAAGGGAGTTAGTGTGTCTTATCGTGGGTTTGTTGTCAAACTCAAAGTCAAAGTGATTGCAGTGGTGAAATTGAAGTCTTATCTGGGGAAGGGGTGTCCTTTGATCCTATGCCACGTGAAAGACCGTAGTATGGTAAGTTCAACAACTGATCAGGTACCAGTGGTGGAAGAGTTTCCAGATGTTTTTCCGGAGGAGATACCAGGTTTACCACCGAAGAGGGATGTAGATTTCAGTGTGAAGTTGAAGCCAGGGACGGGACCAATCTCTAAGGCCTCGTACCGCATGGGTCCTAAGGAGTTGGAGGAGCTGAAGAAGCAGTTGGATGATTTGATTGATAAGGGGTACATTAGACCCAGTGTATCACCGTGGGGAGCACCAGTTTTGTTCGTGAAAAAGAAGGATGGGAGTTTGAGGTTTTGCATCGACTACAGGTAGTTGAACAGTGTTACAGTGAAGAACAAGTATCCTTTACCAAGGATAGATGATCTGTTTGACCAGTTGAGTGGGGCAGGTGTCTTTTCAAAGATTGATTTGAGGTCGGGTTACCATCAGGTGAAGATTCGGGATGAGGACATACCAAAGACAGCTTTTACATCAAGGTATGGTCACTATGAGTATGTTGTGATGCCGTTTGGGTTGTCTAATGCACCAGCTGCGTTTATGAATTTGATGAACCGGGTCTTCCGTCAGTTTTTGGATCGGTTTGTGGTGGTGCTCATAGATGATATCTTAGTCTATTCCAAGACTAAGGAGGAGCATGAGGAGCACTTGAGGTTAGTGTTGCAGACTTTGCGTGACAATAAGCTATATGTAAAGTTGTCAAAGTGTGAGTTTTGGCTCGAGGAAGTTGCCTTTCTGGGGCATGCGATTTCCAAGGATGGGGTAGCTGTGGATCCGAAAAAGATAGAGGCAGTGTCTAAGTGGGAGGCACCGAAGAATGTGGCAGAGGTCAGGAGTTTCTTGGGTTTGGCAGGGTACTATCGTCGGTTTGTGAAAGACTTTTCTAAGATAGCCAGACCTATGACAGCATTGATGTGGAAAGAGAACAGGTTTCATTGAGATGAAAGTTGTGAGACGGCGTTCCAAACATTAAAGGAGCGTTTGACCACAACTCTAGTCTTAGCATTACCTGAAGGGTGTGAGAACTTTGAAGTATATACAGATGCTTCAAAGAATGGTTTATGATGTGTGTTGATACAGAACGGGAAAGTAATTGCCTATACTTCTAGGTAATTGAAGCCTTATGAGGAGAACTATCCGACACATGATCTGGAGTTGGGTGCAGTTGTGTTTTCTCTCAAGATTTGGAGGCACTATCTTTATGGGGCGACTTTTAAGGTGTTTTCATATCACAAGAGTCTCAAGTACATCTTCACTCAAAAGGAGCTGAACATAAGACAGAGGAGGTGGATGGAGCTGATTGGTGACTATGACATGGATATTATATACCATGAGGGGAAGGAAAACGTGGTTGCAGGCGCACTGAGCAGGGAGAGTGTGCATTCTCTAAGCACAGCTATGTCTTTAATGAGGTTGAGAGATGAGGTGGGGAAGATGAGGATATATATGATACAGAAAGGGGATGCTAGAGGTGACTTGACAGTGGGAACCAGATATTTATGATGATATTCGCAGAAAACAGGCTTTGGATCCTAAGATTAAGGAGTGGAGAGATGGAGTAGAGAAAGGGACAATGTCTCGATTCTCTATTCATACAGATGGCAGTGTGAGATTTGATGGGAGATGGTGTGTTCCTAATGATGAGGATTTGAGGAAGATGATCATGACAGAGGCTCACCCACCATATTCGGTATATCCAGGCAGTGACAAGTTGTATAAAGATTTGAAGAAGACTTTCTGGTGGCCTGGGATGAAGAAGGAAACAGCTGAGTTTGTGGCTCGATGTTTGACATGTCAGAGGGTTAAGGGGGAGAAGCGATGACCACAAGGTAAGATTCAGTCTCTTGAGGTACCTGAATGGAAATGGGAGTCTATCTCTATGGACTTCATAGTGGGTTTACCGAGGAGTCAACAGGGTAAGAACATGATAAGGGTAATAGTTGATCGTTTGACCAAGTCATCTCACTTTGTTCCGATGAAAGATACTTGGACCAAGATACAGTTAGTTTTGGCTTATAGGAATCATGTGGTTCGTTTTCATGGGGTGCCTAAGGATATAGTGTCAGATAGAGATGCGAGGTTCATATCACGGTTTTGGAGAGAGTTGTAGGAGTTTATGGGAACCACTTTGAAGATGAGCAATGCTTTTCATCCTGCGACAGATGGACAGACAGAGAGAACTACCAAGACTTTGGAGGATATGCTGCGAGTTTATGTGATGGAGTTTGGTGGTAGCTGGGAGGATAGATTGGATCTTATTGAGTTTTCTTATAACAACGGCTATCATATGAGTATTGGGATGGCACCGTTTGAGGCTTTGTATAGGAGGAGGTGTAGGAGTCCGATTTGCTGGGAAGATAGAGCTGAGGCCGTGGTTTTAGGACCACAGATGGTACAGGAGATGATAGAACAGATTAAGCTAATCAGGCAAAAGATTAAGGCGTCCCAGGATCGACAAAAGAGTTATGCAGACTTACATCGTCGTGACATAGATTTTTAGGTTAGGGACAAGGTTCTTTTAAAAGTGTCTTCTATGCGTGCGGTTATTAGGTTTGGTAAGAAAGGGAAGCTGAGCCAGACGTTTATCGGCCATATGATATTTTGGATCGTGTAGGTGAGGTTGCTTACAGGTAAGCGTTACCAGCAGCTTTGGATAGGGTGCAAAATGTGTTTCATGTGTCTCAGTTACAGAAGTATGTGAGCGATCCTTCACATGTGTTAGAGGTGGAGAACATAGAGTTGGATGAGTCCTTATCTTATCTTGAGGTGCCAAAACAGATTCTTGATCGCAAGGTTCGGAAAACTAGACATAGGGAAACAATGTTGCTTAAGGTTCTTTGGTCTAACCATGAGATTGAGGAAGCCACTTGGGAGGCAGAAGAGGCTATGAGGGAGCGGTATCCGTCTCTTTTTTTATCAGGTATGTGTGGTTACGGGGACGTAACCATGTTTCTTTTAGGGAGGGTAGGAGGTGATCGCATAATGTTTTGGTATGGTTTATGTTGGTTTTAGTAAAAGTTACTAGTTGTTTTGAGTCAGTTTGGGTTGTGGTTGGGAGTTTTTGTTTTGAGTTTTTGGTTATGTTGTTGTGTCGAAGTTGAGATAGTATGTTTTGTTTTGTGTATGGGTTGAATTTCAGGGACGAAGTTCTTTTTAAGGAGGAAAGACTGTAATACTACGGTTTTCTATGTCTATGGGTACTCTATCGAGTGGGGCATACTCTGTCGAGTAAGTATGTTTTTATACGAAACAGTAGGCTACCTGATGGGTTCGTTGGGCACTCGATCGAGTAAGGATCACTCGATCGAGTAAGTGAGTCTTACAGGTTATTTTGCAGGGTTTTGTTAATAACGCGTGATTAGTATAAAAGGATTCCTTCATCTTTCTTAATCACTTTTTCACCTTTCTAAAACCTTTCAAAAGAAAAAGAAGTTACGTAGTTCTCTTCCGTCGCGTTATTAGCAAATCCCAAGGGCTAGGATCGTCGGATTGACTTGTTCTTTACACCGTTGAGTTAGTCGCGTCAAGGGTAAGATTCTTGTATAATTTTTATAATATTTTGTTGAGTTTGTTTAAAACCCTAATTAGGTAGATTTGGGGGTTTTCGGTGTATTATGTTGATTAGGTGATAATTATATAAATATGTGTTATAGATGGAGGATTCGTAGAGGAACATTACTGATTAGCTGCTATGACGGTCTTGTGGTTGCTATTCCAGGTACTGTTTCCCTACTCGGTTATTGTTTACATAGTATTGTTGATGGTTGATCATTGTTGTTGAATTGTATCATGTTGGAATTGGTAATTGGTGATTGTTGTTGTATAATGTAGTTGGGTGTGATTGTATGTCTGTGGTTCGCGAGGTGCGCCCTCGGCTGAGTGGAGTCACTTGCGGGAGTGGCTTCACGCCCTTGATTCGCTCTTTGTGGAACCCGCCACGGAGAGGATGTGTACATTTAGGAACATGGATTATCGCTCGGATGAGATGAGCGGGGCTTAGGTGGGAACGGCTGCGGTCCCCCACTGGCGGAGTGGAATACTTGTTGAGATGGGTATTCTGGCAGGACTACACACTTTAGTGTGTAGTCAGGTGCGTGGAGTTGTGATGGAGATGGGATGATTGTTGTATTGCTTTTGTTGTATTGTTTTATGTAAACAGTAACTGACCCCGGTTTAAATGTTTTGAAAATTGTGGTGATCCATTCGGTGATGGTGAGCAGTTATTGAGAAGGTATGTGATGATGCGCATGGGATAGCTGGGTTGAGTTGCCACGAGATGTCAAGAAGTCTTCCGCTGTGTCTTAAAAATTCATTTTATTTAGTTGGTTTGACAGTTTTGAGGAACAGTTGTATTTTCATTAACAGTTTTGGACATGTAGCACTTTAAATTTATTTACAAAAGTATGTTTCTTTATTGTCTATTTTATATACATAGCCTCGGGTAACCGAGATGGTAGCATTCCCATGCCTTAAGTGGTCCTGGTAAGGCACTTGGAGTATGGGGGTGTTACAAGTAGTCGTGTCCGAGCTGCGGTTCTTGCACTGTTCTTGGTGTTTGGAAATGGATGCTTCATTGTTGGGTTTGATTACTTTGCATGAGATTATGTTGTTGAAATATCTACTGACGTGTGTTTGGTTGTGTGCTGTTTTCTTATGTGCTTTTTTGTGATCCATTTGATATTGCCGGCAAATGGTGAGCAGTGAGTTTTGACATGTGTTGATGTTTGAGCTAGCTTGCGGGTTAGGATGGGACATCGATGATTCATTTTCGTTTCATAGCTTCCGCTGAGTCTTTAGACTTTTCACCTTTTGGTTTTCCAGATGTAATATGTTATAGTTTTGAGACTTGTATTTACATTCAAACTTTACTTTATCTTAACATATATTTCATTATGGTCTATTTGATATACTTTACCTCGGGCAACCGAGATGATAATGCTTTCATTTGGTAAGGTAGGCTTTGGTATGGCTCTTTGGTAAATGGGGGTGTTACACAGTTAATGAACGACTAGTGCACTATGAATAAACAAAATGACCCTCAGGGGCGTAGCCAGAACCGAATCTTAGGTGGGGCCGAAATTAATCTTTTCGTCTTCGACTTAAATATGTCGACGAAATTAAAATACCTCGACATATCTCTTATAGTACATGTTATCGGTTTTCGATAACACTTATCTTCTCAATATGTCTCAAAATCTATGAATACAATATTAAAAATTATTAAATGAATATTACATGAAAATATTTAGAATTAATAAAGAACGTGTATAGAACAAATAAAAAAAACATTCTTGGGGTAAGAAATATTATAAGAATAATTATAAAAAGGAAAATGCTAACAACAACCCCGGGGGCATCCGTTAAATAGAAGAAATTGTCTCAAATTTTTATGAAAAAGACAATTTCACCCTCTAAATCCCTACTTTTCAGGCTTTCAACTTCCCACGAAGCAAATGCCTAAAATATATGTCGTAGAATCTCCCACAAATTATAAGAAAATTATCACATGCTTCTCCAACAACCACCATGGCCGCACCGACACCAATAATGACCATCACCACTGGATTCGCCGGAGTCCGACGAGTCTAACTGCACCAATTTGATCTACGAGGATCATCCTTCGCCGTCACGAGCACCTAGATATTCCCCTTCCCCAAATAGGGTTCACTCATCTCTCATAGGGTGTCTTTTAGTTCGGAAGCCGATGGAGTCACCCGGAAAAGGTATTAGGGTTCGATTTTCCAGTTTCGCGCCCTTTTCTGGGAACATTTAAGTATATATGCCCTTCAAGGACTGGTTGAAGGGCGGCAATGTTGGTGGCTACCGTGTGGGTGGGTGGTTTGTTGGTAGGATGATTGTTGACGGTGGGGCCAAAATAGAAAATGTGAAACTTATTACCGTTTTTGTCTGATGATGACAATTGAAAATATGAAGTTAAGATATGGCTTATCAATTGCCCCAAGGGCGGTTGTTATCAGCTTCCTTGTAAAAATTGTAGGGACAACTCATGGCATAAGCTTCTTCATTGAAGAAACAATCAAAGCAATAAAAAACCCACTCATGCAAGCTAAAATAATAGGGCCAGAGAGTTTTAGTCGGCAAAAAAAAAATTAAAAGTAAGAAGTGTGTCTATGAGGAGTCGAACCTGCGACGTCTCAGATTGCAGTGTCTTACTAGTCAATTAGTACTACACCAACGACCTATGCTAATAGAACAAAGCTGTCATATTTGTTGTTTTGTACAGTAATACATAACCAATAAAAAAGGACCTCGAGCCAAGGCCCAAACAGGCCCAGTCCTAGCTACGTCATTGATGACCCTTATAAGCATTTTAACCGGATTTATCAGGTTAAAAATGATCTTAGTGTAATATGAGAAGAGGGAGGCAAAAGTATGGTATATTGTGGGTTAAAATGAAGTTTGAACTATTATAAGAATACGATCAATAGTTTAGATTATTTTCAAAAAAATAACCAAAAAAAAATGAGTACAAAGATTCGATTAATATGAGTTAAAGTATAGTTGAGATTAATTTGAGAAGGGGGGGATATAGTTTGGATTATTCCATTAAACAACGTGAATAATATTATATGTAGCACCCTATAATTTCCGTAATTTATTTTTATTGGATTTAATTCTCATTTTTTTATTCATTCGAAATTTTCGTCGTTAATGTAGTGGATTAATGAGATCAATCCTCCCACCATTTTGCTCTTAGGCGTGTAAAAGGGAATTATTGGGCTCATTTTCTAACTTAAATATAATGCTCATTAGCCTACTTCTATAAATAAGATGTTTAAACCCTAATCAACCTCTTTTCATCTTATTTTTGCTAAAAACCTAAAACCTAATTTCTCTCCTTCTCTCCCTTTGTTTGAGCTACGTATCTCCCTCTCGCTACCCTCATTTTTCGTGCCATAATTCATATCCTCTTCATCATTCGTACTTTCTCTTCGTTCCTAGATCGATCCTTCATAGTTTATTTGTCAAACGTTGCTTCGTTGGTGGTCCGCAGGAAGATTGCTACATCGTTGAGGAAGATGTGCCGTAGTAAATTGTTATTAAGGTAACTAGGTGTTTTCCTTTAATTTTGTTTACAGGAAGTGAATTATTGGCATGATATGATGATTGATTGTAATGTTGTTATGGGCATGATTCACATTTTTATGCATTTGATGTTTATTTCGTGTTTTAATTACAAGTTTTGATGTTGTGCACGAACTAGGAGTCAAATGCGAACCCTAGCGTCGATTATGGAGGCACACGGCCTAAAGGTTGTTGTGGCTTAGGGTTTTAGCCTCTCCCTGTATGAGAGAGAAGCTATGGTTTGTTCATATTAAAGTATTAGGGTTTTGGTTTACAACGTTGCCATTATAGCGTGTTAGAACATTGTTACATAAACTACCCCATGTTATACTTATATTAACTATAACTTGGTACGTGTGACGTTATAGTGCAGCGTACTATACATGTCTTGTTATGGTTTCAAGGTAGTTACTGCTGTGATAATGACTGCATAACGATGGTGTTATAGAAGGCTATACTGTAACGGAAGAGGTGTTATAGTCAGTTATACTATAACTTCGCATGCAAAGCTAGGGTTATAGTTGAGGTTATTATAACTTCAGCTAGTTTTGGTGAAGGTTATAATCGAGGTTACTATAACGAAGAATCGATATATGATTCTATGCTTGATGTTATAGTGGCTTGGACTATAACAAGCCCTCCAAAGTGTAATGTAATATATAGTTCAAGGTACTATAACTTTGGATCGTTTATACTTGTTTATGTGTTGTGATATAGTCGGTTATACTATAAACCTAAGTTTGCATATTACTGATTACTCTTTCTCATACATCAATAGTTTAATTAGTTATATTATTTTATGATAAGGGTCGTGACATTATTCACACACTTGTGGTGCAGTCAGTCTTACTATACCGACATAGTCAGTTATACTATACCTTGGTTTGTTGGCTAGTCGATGTAGATGATGGTCGTATCAGTTATATACTACCAGAATGAACCAACGCTACCCGCTTTTAGGAATTCTATTTTTGATCTATGCTCGGGGTGGCCACAGACGTCAATTATACGCTCTGGGTCCCGAGTTTCGTTCGGTGTAAAGTTATTGAATTGAGCGGTCTGGCTAGGTCTTAGGCACATATGCAGTGGTGATACGCTATACATAGTATCGTGGACCATCAATTATATGCTCCACATCGACGAAGAGTCCTTTATTCGACCCGTTAGTCAAAGGGCCAGTTATACGCTCTTACAAGTTAGAGTATCATTTATATGCTCTAATCGGCGTTCATTCTATCTCGCTATGCTCAACGTGGTTGTTGCATTTGAGTTGCTTATACTTAGATTACTTTACATTAGTTCTAGGTCCATTTGCATTAGATGACGGCAATGCCGTTAAAAGTCTAAGTTGCAAACCATGTTATATAGATTGCCTCACATCAGTGGCGGAGCCGAGGGGGAATATTTTAGGAGGGACGAAGTGGTAATGATAAAAGGTACACTCAAAAAAAATTCGAAAATTTTAACTACAAATTCAAAAAATTTAATCTGAACCGGAAGGGGAGAGCACCCCTGCTAGCCGCCAGCTCCACCACTGCCTCACATGTCATTTATGATTACTGTTAGTTGCTATTGATTGTTAATTAATTGAGCATGTTTTAAACATGATTGGGAGAACATCTAGTTACTCCCAATTGATTGTCGACCCCCATTCTCAGATTGAAATGATTGTTGCTTGTCTAGATGTTTGGGAGGAAGACTTATAGCGAGCGAATAAATATATTTGGGAGGTTTTAGTTTAAGAAACGCTTAATAATGTAGTTGAATTGTTTTGCATTTAGTTTCAAACCGGATTGGTCATGTGTTCCGCTACCTTTGCCTCATTATCCTTGTTATACTTTGTTTAGTTATTTATTCAATGTTATTTCCTTTATCATATAATCCGGATTGTTACAGACACGCTCCCAATTTTAGTTTAGTAATGGCTAAATGAATAACTTAGTAAATAAGTGAGAGTAAATGGGGTAGAAACAAACAAGGACCTGTTTGGCTTACTTATATTTGTGTAGTGTATGAGTAGTTGGTTGAAGTGGTGCTTAGATTTTACCACTACCTAATGAAAACTGGTTTTTGCAGATGGTGCGTAACGGAAATGGATATTGTGGTGAGAGTGATGCCGCTCGTATTAGGTGACTAGAGGCTACTTTAGCATCCATGGATGAGGGTTTCACCACTCATCTCAACAACAACAACAACAACAACAACAACAACAACAACAACAACAACAACAACAACAACAACAACAACAACAACAACAACAACAACAACCGTCCACATCAGACCGTGTTGAGGTTGCATTGCTCGTCACCGTCCTCTTACTTATGATAGTGTGAATGATTTCACTGTTTTGGAGGCTTGGATCCGTGAGATCGAGAAGCTAATCCTAGCTACTTAGTGCCCTGATGATATGAACTTGAACGTTGCCACCTATTATTTGAAGGATGAGGCCCACAACTGGTGGGCCTCAGTACATTTATACCTAAAACAATCTATCTATCTATCTATATTATTAAAGGAAGGTTTTTTCGAGCGATTACAGAGAGTCCGATTTTAATGAAAGACTTCCGAACAATATTAGTGTCCAATATATATAAACTAACACCCCCTTCTTACCCGGCCATGGTAATTGGGAGATGTTACCATCTCGGTTCCCAAGGTAGTGAAACCGGAGATGCAATTAAGACACAATTAATATAAATAAAGTATTTAGTGTATTATATAACCATAAATGAATAAATGAACTCATGACTACTATAATCTTCTAATAAAATGACACTCGGCTCCAAGTCCAAGGATCGTCCCGTCTCCCACGTGATACCAACTCAACCTGCTCCCCATATGATCGAAAATATCATATGGATCGACACAGGCCACCCCAGAAATAGATGACAATTACACAGACACACAATCGTCAGTTTCAATACTTTAATATGAGACACAACATAGTGATTAAATATGCAACATGCTAAGATGTAAAGGAAATACAAATACCATGCCGGTACCGGGACACGCCCAGACATACCCATCTCCATTGGTGCCAGAGACACACCCACGACACCGAGTCTGGAAGGCAACCGGACGTCGTGTCTCACCCACACGAGTCCCTCTGAACTCAAGCCATTAATGTGCACATCTTTCTTGGAGTAGGAAGCCCCAAGAGGCGACCCGAGCGTAAGACGGTTCCCAACCATGCTAAGTCTCCTTAACAACCAATTACCACCACCAATGACCTCCAACACAACACAATCATAACCACATATGACAAATGGGAAACAACACTCATCATATGACCAAATCGTGAATTCAATCTCAACAGGTTATGAATAACAGTCTGTGGGAAATAATCTGTATACTTCCCTTATAATTAAGGATTATAATGAATTTATAAAGATGATTACGAGTCATAAAATAAATTGCATAAACAAAAGTAGAGAATGAAGAAACAACCTTCGGTCCTAGCAAAATCGGCCTAAGAACAATATCGCAATGATATTCACCTATCAGTTGCACCCAAGATGATATGAGATATGCCCTTTGCTTCTTGCTAGAATCGATCCCCAAATTTTTTGTAAATTGTTTAGGTTTTTGTGTTTTTCTTTGATGAGAAGAGGCTAGGTCAAATTAGATTAAAGAAAAATAAGTCCCCTTACTCCCTCTTAAACCGTGAAAGAGGAAGAGAAATAGGGTAGATTTTTCTTTCTATTTTTCGGCCCATATACCGAAATAATAAGAGGAATATCCTCCTTATTTCGGTTTTCCTACCTACCCAAAATGAGGAGCTTAAATCTTCTTATTTTGGTAGTATATAATATGTATATAAAGTGTATAATTATATTGTCATTTATTTATTCCGTATTAATCGCCTACACACACAAACTTACGAAATCAACTTATTAGTGCCGGTCCGTAATAGTTTATTATGACAATATCGTATAATATATAATTTAATTATAAATATCGCATATTTATAATTAGCTAATTAAATATAACCGATTACATTTAATTACGAATTAACATATTAATTCGTCCAAGCTAACATTATATACATTAACTAGCTTAATACCCGTGCAAAGTTGCACGGGCATATATAAAAACATTTCAACATTCTTTCTAATATTATTTCGTTTTGGATTGATAACAACTCTGCCAAACATATGTAATTTGTGTTACCAATTTATTGCAAATTTCAATAGAACAAATTTGTAATGTACATAAACAAAATATATACAAATTACTCCGTATTTGCTAACCTTTTTAAAGCATAAATTTATATTTACTAATGACTTCGGTTGCTAATTACCTTACTAAAGGTATTGAAAAAGAATAAAGTTGGTTGTATCACTTCTTGTTTAACTTGTTCAAAAGCAATAATCATGCGAATGAGCCGTGAATGATTTAGCAACGAAGCAAAACAGATTTGATATAATTCAACACCAAAATTCAATTTAATAAGTGAACTTTCAATACTAAAGTAAATAGTTCATCAACTCGAAATTTGATAAATTTCATCTCCTCTTTTTGGATTCTAGTACTTCGCTTTGTACTCCCAGTCTCAGTTATTTGTTCACTTTTTTTTATTCTTATGAGCGATATTTTAATCAAATATAAACAGTAATTGAGAAACGTGATTTAATTTAAAGTGTGGGGACGTAACATATATGAACTTCTTAAGTTTGTACAAAATCGGTGCATACATGAACCCCAAAACGATAAAATATTTTCAAACGCGGCCTAAATTTACAATTTTTTTCTAACACTATTTTGCAAAGAATTTCAAATTCTCGAAGAGCTTATCAATTTTATTTAGTAGCTTCAGCAGCCTAAGAATTCTAAATGTCATTAATATGGTGCCTTGTATAATTGTATCCTCTCCGGTAACTCGAGTCCTAGTTCCACTTTTAACAAAGGGTAAAATGTAAGATGGTCATCATATAATCGCTTTATCCTGATCGCTAGTTTATCGTTGATTAAACTGCCTTTTAAAAGAATATAAAAGATAAACAAATAATTATCTTAGCATAAAAATAAAGAGATCTCTCCCTGAAAAAAGATAATAGTATATTCAACTGATTGGAAAATAATCAAATAAAAAACTTAGCAACATCTTAAAAATTAATAATCTAATCACGCAACGAAATATACCTAGTACATATATTATGTCGGACTAACCCGTTATTCACTTGAACCGTTGGACGACACGTTGCAATCTATCACTACAAAGATAAAGGTGTCGATTGATCGCTAAAGAAGCAAAGGACTTGGGACTTGGAAGAAAACTACTCCCGATCATTTGTTTACCATTTTTATTTTAGGGTGTTCGATTCATTTGTTTACCTTTTTATATTGGGGGTGTTTTTATGATTATTTTGATCATTTATTTCCATAATGATCCATTTGTCATTCAATAACACTAACCACCAGTTATCCCCTCCTATTTCCTTAATAATTGTGCGAAAATCAAAGGTAAGTAAATGATCGGGGCGGAAGGGGAGTATTTATTTGCTAGGAAATTAAATTTAGATGTGACTTAAAAATAAAAGTGAGATTGTATTACGAATCACAATATATGCAAAGAAAGGGGAACGATGAGATAAGATAAAAAGGCATGAAAGAAATTATCTCACAATATTTGATTAATGAGCTTAATTTGATTAGTAAGCCACACAAGACTATATTGGAGAGTTGTTGTTTGTTTAATGCTTGATTTGATTAATGGGCCGCACAATGAGAATAGATAAATTTGCGTGTAATATGGGTGTGGGTCGTGGGACTGTGGGAGTTAGGCGGGGAAACAAAATTTTTTTGGTTTCTGTTTTATTATTTTGTATAGATTAAATATAACTTATTATATTCAATTTACGAATTGACAGTTAATTCGTCTCAGCTAATATTATTTAATCGGCGTTAAATAATCGTCTTATCAACACATTGACTAACTATTTAGTCATATAAGGCATCAATGTGGTTACATTTCCATAACCACATCTCTCAAACACATCCTTTAGGTGTGACTTTTAAGGACCAGTTGATCACCGCCATCAGTGTGATAATAACGTCAAGCTTTCTAGCAAGCCAACCGTTATTAGGTAATCGTTAATCAACTGATAAAATACGAAGTATACCCTTGTGAACCTATAAGAGATTTATAAATGTTATCACACTAATTTGTGGAGGACACAAGCTCCAACACAATCCCCCAAATACCAACATGATATATCAACCGAATCACAAATGCAATGGTGAGGAAAGACATCCAAATATGCATACAAAATATTGAAACCGAGTAGGATAACCTACCTTTTCGCATTCTTTGCAAGCTACTCGATTCCGACTCGACTCTGTCTCATAAAACCGTCTCATAAGACCGTCTCATCCTAAATAAATCATACAACACTATCACAATGCATTCTACACTACAATAATATGGAATCCTTTATTATTAGTCACTAACTACCCGTATTACATAAGCAAATTGCTAATTAATCTCCTCCTAGTAAAACCCTAAAATTGAGATTAACATAAGACAAAGGAGGAAGGTGAGATTTCGACTTACAAAGGTAGATCGGGGATTAGGAGGGATGTTATATCTTCAAACCAAGCTTGAAAGCCATGTGAGAGGTTTAGGGAGCATTTAGCGAGAGGGGAGACTGTTTTAAAGTAAGAAGGAAGGAGAAGAATAATGAAGAGTATAAGAGGTTTTGGATAAGATGAAATCCCGAAATATCATTTATCGGGTACTGCACAGTGTCACTCGACCGAGTGACCGGTTCACTCGACCGAGTGCCACTCACTCGGTCGAGTATACTCTTTACTCGACCGAGTGCCACTCACTTGATCCACTAGAGGTTCTACTCGGTCCACTGGAATTCTACTAGGTTTACATTAAGGTCTTACTTAGTCTAGTGAATGGTTAACCTTTACTTCTGAGTACACGTAGGTCCCCTCACGTGTCCCGAGGTCCTTTGTGGGTCCCAAAATATTCGGGTATTACATTAAACATAAAATTTTAATCTAAAATTGTTATCCCACCCATCAATATCCCACGTAAGTACATAACTATGAAATATAATAATAACAAAAATCAAGCAAATAGAGTCCAAGTATACCTCAAACAAATTTGCAGTGGCATTTGAAAAGAAGACTGTACTCTAAACAAACTTCCTCTATATATATATATATATATATATATATATATATATATATATATATGATCATAAATACATTGTTTGTCAAGACTAGCTAATAAGAATTCAAATCACAATAAAATTCAATTTCATCATGTTATAAATAACGCTTTTTCTCTCCTTCCTAATAAAACATTATTTCTTTTCATTCTCAAACTTTAGACTTTTATTTATGTATGTGCAACAAACATGTTTTACGGCATTATAGAAAATACATTAGTACATAATAGTCTTTATATACTAAATTAATTATTTTTTTTAATCTCATCTAAGATGTTTTATTGTTTATGGCAGATATATATCATGGTTGTCGAGTATGCATGGAGATTGTTCACAACGACTACCGAGTAAGCTTTATTTTAATCATGTCTTTTACGATATTTATTCCCTCTTGCTTTTGTGTTTTTCTCTTATTAGCCCTTACGTTATTTTAATCATGTCTTTTACGTATTTTAACTGCTTTGTCCATATTACTGTCATAGTGTATTTGCACGTTGATGCGTTGCTTCCTTTTTATTCACCATTCATCATATTCATTTTTTGTTTTCTATTGGCTTATTTGTAGGTCCTTGATTTTAATTATGGTCTCTTCTCGGAAGTCTTAACGATTGATCAGTAATTCAGTATGACTCTATGAGATGAAGAAATATGTGATACCGTTGTAAAGCAGTGCATAAGAGATAAACAATTGTAGCCATACAAATAATAATGCAGTGGAGATCCAACTGCCATTAGAGTGATATTATTGATATTGTTATTATAGTGATATTATTGGCATACATTGTTATAAGATCCAACTCATACATATTATGTATATATATAACAGTAATTCTACCGCTACATAAAATAGGGGCCTTTTGTGTTTAGTATCAAGTTTTAATTAGATTGATTCACTTATAAGTTTATTTTTTTTAACTTCCGTCTAAATATTATTGGTATTGTTATTATGAAGTACTTCGTATTATATAATGATCTTTTTATTGTTTACTCTATGATGAATGCATTGAATATTATAGATACTATGGATCTGTGTGATTGTTTGTCGATTTTTTAAAATTTTCTTAGCTTGGTTACCAATACACTTATTTAAAGTGTTTGTGTTACATTGTAAGTCTGATTATTAATCTACACCCGAATAAATCTTAGAACAACAAAAGACGTACTCCATACATTTTAAGATGGATAAGTAAGATGGATGAGTACAATTACGATCAATACAATAGAGAAGCTAGAATGCAGAATAAGTGAGATTACAATTAAGAAAATAAGAGAGAAAAAAAAATCTTCGTAAAGACAAAACTCAAGGTCTTCACTTTGAAAAGCGGAACAACTACCAACATGTTAATAAAAATTTGAAAATAAATTTCGTTTTTAACCCTAAACATTAATTCTTTACTGATTATAATATAAAAAATTCACCAAACAATTAGAAACTTGTTTAAACAACCTAAATTAATTCAGAATAAAAACTTCTTTAGAGATAATACTCAAAGACATAAAATTTACTCCCTCTGTCCCGATCAATAGTTATATATTCCTTTTGGTACAAAGAAAGGAAATATATAAACATACACCTCCAAAGCTCCACTCACCTCCACTCACATAGTCACATTACTAATACACCTCAAAATAGAAATAGGTAACTATTGAAAGGGATAGAGAAAATATGTTATTTGAAAGTGATAATGTTACGAAATACCAAAAGAGTTGATATGTTAATGCGATACAAACACCTTGATTCACTGAAGCTCCTATAACAAAATAGTCGTATGGAAAATTCTTTGGCTTATATAATCCGCTTTTGTAGTTGGACTAACATATATACTCTACGTATAGTTCATACCCAGAGTTTTATACCATGGCCTTCTAATATTTGTTCTTCTCTTAGACTCTCGGTGTTCCCCTTCCTTACAAAGATTTTTTTTATTATTATTCTCTTTTTTTATTTTGGCAATAACAAAGTTTTCTTAAACATATGTGGGTGGGTTTTTATCCCAATCTTTATAATGCCTATTCTTTCTTAATTCTTTACGTTCCTTATGTACGTGTCTTAGTCATTTATTTTCATTTTCATTTTTAATATGTACAAGTCGTTTTTCCACCTTCTGTATTTCTTAAACATGAAGTATCTCATATCTTTGGTTATTTTGCCAAAAAGCAAATGTATTAAATTGATTGGAATTGAGGGAGTACACTATAGCATCTTAACAACTTTTAGTTACTACATCATACACGATAGAACATTACAAATAGGCCCGTGCATCGCACGGGCATTAAATCTAGTCTATCTATATTAATAAAGGAAGCTTTTTTCGAGCGATTATAGCGAGTCCAACTTTTACAAACTACTTGGCTAGAATAAATTAACATAAATCATTAATTATAGAAATTTTAATATAATAAATTTGAGTAGATGTAATCAAATGAAAACCAAATTACCAAGTTGCAATTAGAATCAAATTCCATCAAACAACTAACGTAAGATGATAATTGTCAGACTAATCACAGAGAAATATTTTTATATTACATTAGATAAGCAATTAATATATAACCCATACAATGAAACAAAAAATAGAGTCCAACTACACTTCAAAACCCCTTATAGCATGCATATAAAAACGTGCTATATATGATTCAACTTCCCACGTACAAATCAATTTATTTCTCCTTCTTATAGAGTATCTTAATATTATTTTTATTCTTATTATTACTTTTTAGATTTTAGATTTTTTTTTATTTGTTTTTAATTGCAAGCTTAGAGTTGTATCGTAGCATTAGCCATCATATAAAGTATCAGATCATCTATACTAATTGTGTTTTGGTTGAATTTCCAGGTACAAATAAAATCGAGCGTGTAATATGGTTGTTCAATTCAGGCATCGTACAAAAATATATACTCAGGTATAGTTAATATTGACATTGATATGTACTCCTTCCGTCTCATTCATTTGTTTACCTTTTTAATTTTTTAGGAGAGTATTTTCATCTAATATAAACAAATAACTAAAAAAGAGGCGTAGACATTTATTTTAAAAGCATCCTACCAGTTACGAAGCCAATTACGAAGCCAAATAATTTATGTACGCCCCATGTATGCCAACAGCTCGGCATCACACCATCGCTTTATTCATTAAATTGTCGTTAATGCCTATTATTTACTCCTATTTAAGAAGACGAGCTTCCACCAACGTAGGAAACTTCATGTAAGTTTATTTCATGAAAAAAAAAAAGGAAATTGAAAAAAATCGGAGTCCTTATACCTAAAGGCAATTCACTAAACCAAATATTATAAATTCTTAATTAGGTATAACGAGTACGGTCCTCCCAAAAGACAATTATAAATTCTTAATTAGGTATAACGAGTACGGTCCTTCCAAAATATACAAGTTTTTTTTCGTATTGCATAATGTGCTTTCTAGATTTCAGCTTAATAGCACCCTAATTTTTCATTCATTTGTGTTCGTTAATATGACCATAAGATGTACTATGATTTTGATTGCAAGTTCATAAGTGATAAGAGGAAGTATCAAGTATATATGTGTACTCGATCAACTGTTCTACTTCTATAGGTAGAATTGAAAAAGTTCCATCTAAAGAGTATTTTTTTTCATTATTAATATTAAGATTAATTACATAAGAACAAGAGTTAGCTTAAATGGTAAGAGTTTCTTTACTTACATCGTGAAATTGAGGGTTAATTCTTTTCCGCGACATAATGCCCTTCTTTGAACAAAAAAAAAATCTAAAATTAATCACATTCATTGTTATGTCAGTATAAGTTAACTCGAAATTGTACGAGCATGGAGCATTAGAGGTTAATGATAATGATGAAGCCATGAAGATACATTAATAAAAATATTTTAAAGAAATTATACGATGACGAGAAGAATAAAAACATTAATGATACAGACGCAATTTAATAAGAAGTTTTGATTGTCTTTATTGATCTTAAAAATATGTATACAAATATACATATTTTCTATTTTTTTTTTTCATAAAAACAATCGTACTTTGTTTTTAAGTGTATGAATTCTATTTAGTCTTTTACATAGATGGGTTTTGGGTTAGTTTGGTCACAGAATTTATTGGTATGAGTTGAAGTAAAAAGCTTGAGGGAATGTGATATAGGGTGATACAAATTAGAGATGCAAACAATGACATAACCCGAAAACACAATAAGAAAGACTCAAAGTTAATGAATTTGGGTTGAGATTTAGTGACTCATTCATGTAAGTGGATCGATATAATGACACGGGATTTAATATGGTTAGGTTCCGGTTGAGCTTTTTAAACACGAACCCGACAAGAACGACAATCAGTTTACTAACTGTCTAACTTAATCCTAATTTGGTTATTTAATTTTGGAGTTGTACTAATTATTATTCGTATAATTAACCTTAACTATTTGAGTGTTTTTAGTGAATTAAAAATGTTTTAGGGTGAATAATTTAGTTAATTTGAAGTTGGAGTTCACATCGATCTTTTTTGTAGCCGGGAGGTGACATTTGTAGTAATTATTTTACAACTTGACGTTCAACCGTGGTTCAAGAGACAGAATATTACAAGTGGCCCGTGCATCGCACGGGCATTAAATCTAGTATTTATATAAAAGAGGCTTTTTTTGAGCAAAATTAGAACGTCCACATCATCTTTTATAATTTTAGGAAAGTATATTATAAGATCTTCCAAGATTATGAAAAAGATACTATGTGATATTTTTAATATCGCAACTATATTTTACATAAAAGAATTGTTTGATTATCAATTTAACCAAAAAAGTATAATGCAAAATATTTCAAAACTTATATATTTGGATTCGTATCGAAAAATGCTTTCATTTGAGTATAAATTTTGTACTATATTATTTACTATTTTCTCCCATCCATAGAGTTGTTTACATTTACTTTTTGCACAAATATTTAGAAAGTGAGGTATCTCTACTTTTCATATGTTTACTTACACTACTACTCTCACGTAAGCCCCCTCATATTTTTACACCCACCAACCAAAAGGTATAAAAGTAGACAATGGTATGCGGGTCATTTAATTATTATTTGCGCATATTTTAATTATGATAAAAGATGATGTACTTCTTAATATGCTATTTGTCCCACATTGAAAAAATATGTAGGTGTGGTGAATATATTACATATAAATAGTAGAATTGTCCCATATCGGAAAATTACCATTAGGTGGGTGATCCTGTGATAATAAATAGGATGCATCCTTGAAACTTAGGTATCAAGCCAAAATCTTTTGAGTCATTTGAGAGTATTGTCTTAGAGAGTTCTTAAGATTTTGTATTATCAAAAATTAATTTAGGAAAGTATCCTAAATAATATTTTTGATATAAAAATATAGTGGATAATCTTTTAATTATTATATTTATAATATAATATATATTTCTTATATTATATTCATGTTATATTTATAATTTTAATATAAAAACTTTTACATTTCATTTGACAAAAAAGTATCGTAAAAAAAATTATGAAAATAATATAATTAGATTGGAGGTAAAAAAAAGTTATCATTAGAGTATAGATTTCATATTATTTGCACATTTTAATTATGATAAAAAAAATAGAAAAAAAAAACGTATGAATATTAATAGATAGTATATAACTATTAGATATAATGAAGTAGCAATTGCGCGTATTCGAAATTCAGGTTGTATGTCGAATTAGGAGCGAAAAAGATAATGTATTTCTTATTATGTTATTTGTCCCACATTGAAAAATAATGTAGGTGTGGTGAATATACTACGTATAAATAGTAGGATTGTCCCACATCGGAAGATTATTATAAGGTAGGGGTGATCCTATAATTATAAATAGGATTCATCCTTAGAACTTATGTATTAACACAAAATCTTTTTAGTCTCTTAATTATTGTCTTACATAGCTCTTAAGACAAAATATGTGACAAAATCTTTTTGGTCTCTTAAGTATTATAGTATATAGTATTTGCTCATTATTAAACCGAGATTGATGTCGAATTAGATGCGAAAAATATGATGTATTTCTAAGTATATTATTTGTCCCACATTGAAAAATAATGTAGGTGTGATGAATATACCACGTATAAATAGTTGAATTGTCCCACATCAAAAGATTATCATAAAGTCGGTGATCCATAACTATAAACAAGAGTATCATTAAATTTAGGTATCAATCAAAAATCTTTTGAGTATCTCAAGTATTGTCTTTTAGAGCTCTTATAAGAGTTTGTATTAACGGCACGCGTCAGTTACAACAATAACATACAAATATAAAGCCTTACGACTTTTTTTCATTAACAAAGTGAAGCAAAATTGGCAACAACACCAAGCACCCTTTTACCCGGTTTTGGTCCTTCACCAAAATCGAGGTCCAACTCCAAATCCATCTAAGAATACATGCTGCTTTCCGGCCTAGGACTCTTCTATGATGAGTTTAGAGCCTTTTTGTCTAGGGACTTTTGTCTTGAAAAGGATTGAATCATGTGCAAACGGAGCAACCATCCGGGTGGTCCTCAAAGGGCACGGTTTGAGAGATAAGCACAACCATCGCTTTCAAGCTTTCCTCTTTTGTCTAGACAAGCTCTAAGAAACCTTTTTCTGCTGATTTGGGTCTTATACTCCAATTAAATGGTCCATACCAGCTGCCATAGAGGTTTTCTATAAGATAAATAAGTGAGAGCATGCCAACAAGGAAGCTTGTACTTTTGCAACAATCCTCTTTATGTTATTTGTCTTATAGCCTTTATTTTTCAGTTTGTGTAAGGCCTTATGAGCCATTTTTTTTGTCCTTTTAGGAGACCATTGTGAGCCCTTAGATGCTATATTAGATGTATGGTTAGGATTGCATTAGAGACTCTACTCAATGAGCTCTTATCTTGTGTAAAATTCAGATTTGAGTGAATTAAAATTATGAGTTTGAAAACTGAGTTTTCTACTTTATTTCTTCTTGCTTAGTGCGGAAAACCTCTCATTACTTAGTGTTTTGAGGCGGAATTAGTTCATGCTTAGTGATCTTGAACCAAATTCCAAGGCTTAAACTTGATGTTGGATTCCTTTAATGCCATCATGGCTAACATTCCAACACCACCAAGAGGAAGAGGACTACCACCACGGGGCAGAGGTAGCGGCCGTGCTGCCTTGGGGAGAGGAAGAGGCCGAGGGTATGAGCATGATTTCCAAGATGAAGAGTCTTACTCGGAATCGGAGGGCTCCATGGCCGAGGCTTTCCAACAAGAGCACAACAAGGATGTAAAGGTATAAATTCCTAATTTTTATGGTAGTCTAAACCCCGAGGATTTGTTGGATTGGCTTAGAACCAATGAAAGAGTTTTTGAGTTTAAAGATTATTCGGATATCAAATATTTCAAAGTTGCAATCTTGAAACTCAAAGGCTATGCTTCTCTTTGGTATGAGAACTTAAAAAATCAGAGAAGAAGAGATGGTAAAGAGGCTACTAAATCATGGTCCAAGTTGAAAAAGAAACATAAAGAAAAGTTTGTGCCTAGAGACTACACTCAAGACATGTTTATTAGGCTCACTCAACTTAAACAAGACCAATAATCAATTGAGTCTTACCTTAGAGGCTTTGAACAATTAACCTTGCAATGTGAAGTAAATGAAAAACCCGAACAAAAGATTGCTAGGTTTGTTGAAGGTTTGGACATTAAGATTGCTAGTAGAGTAAGAATGCATCAAGTGTTGTCATTTGAGGAGGTCGTGAATTTGGCATTGAGGGTTGAGAAATTGGGGAAGAGGAAAGCAACCACCACAAAACCACCGGCCAAAACAGCCCCCTCCCAAGCCACCACCAAACCCAACGTCCATGAACCCACCCCTCAAAACAAAACACCTACTCTTGACAAAGGCAAGGCACCCATGGTTCCACCCAAAAATACCATATCTCTGAAAAAATGTTACCAATGTCAAGGATTCGGTCACTTTGCTAAAGAGTGTCCAACCAAGAGAGCCCTTAGTAGCTTTGAGGTAGTGCATTAAGGTGAGGATGAAACTCTTGTTTGTGATGATGGTAAGGAACAGACGGAACAAGAGGAGGCATAATTGGTTGTAGAACCGGATTCGGGAGTGAGTTTAGTCACTTGGAGAGCTTTGAGTACCCAAACCATGGAAATGGACCAAAGACAACAACTCTTTAGATCTAGATGCACAATTGGGGGAAGAGTTTGCAACCTTATCATTGATGATGGGAGTTGTAAAAATGTGGCTTCTTATACTCTCATTGAGAAGCTCTCTTTGCCTACACAAGATCATCCTAATCCTTACAAGTTGAGGTGGCTCAACAAAGGGGCTGAAATTAAAGTGGATAAGTAATGCCTAGTGTCCTTCTCCATTGGCAAGAACTATTTGGATGAGGCTCTTTGTGATGTTCTACCTATGGATGCTTGTCATCTTCTACTTGGTAGGCCTTGAGAATTTGATAGAGATTCGGTACACAATGGGCAAGACAACACTTATACCTTCAAACTTGGTTCAAAGAAGGTCATTCTAGCACCCCTACCATCCGAATCCATGCTTGAACCACCCAAGAAAGTGTTGTTGATCGATGAGACCGAGAGGAACCATGAGGAAAACGGTCTAGGGGTTGTCCATGTCAAAGAAGTACCCAAAGAACTAGAAGTGCGACTTCGTAATGGTGTCCAAGCATTGCTCAAATGGAAAGATCAAACTGAGGGTTTCTTTGAAGGTTTGCAATGTGAGTCTACTACATTCTCTATTCCAAATTTAACTAACTCATTTGAAGATTGCAAGACTTGTAGCAACGGCATTGGGACTGCCCTCTATCAAGAATCCAAGCCAATTGATGAGAAATGGAGAGGAGTCAAGAAAAGAATTGAAAAGGAACCTCCCACCCATGAGCAAGCCACGAAATGCAAAGAAGTGTCCATGGTTCTTAAGCAAGCACATGCCTTCAGGGCCGGAGACCTTGTATGGGTGCAATTGAGCAAACAAAGAGTCACCAAGAAAGGGAGGGACAAGCTCATGGCAAGTGAAGAAGGTTCATTCAAAGTCATCAAGCAAATTGGGTCCAACAAGTACAAGATTGATCTTTTGGGAATTCATGTCACATTTCATGTTGGGAACTTGACTCCATGTTATGAGGAGATTGAGGATGACGATGTCAAGGACTTGAGGGCAAGTCCTTTTGAAGAGGGAGGGATTGAAGAAAAATTGGCAACAACACCAAGCACCCTTATTTTCAGTTTGTGTAAGGCCTTATGAGCCGTTTTTTCTGTCCTTTTAGGAGACCATTGTGAGCCTTAGATGCTATGTTAGATGTATGGTTAGGATTGCATTAGAGACTCTACTTAAGGAGCTCTTATCTTGTGTAAAATTCAGATTTGAGTGAATTAAAATTATGAGTTTGAAAACTGTTTTTTCTACTTTCTTTCTTCTTGCTTAGTGCGGAAAATCTCTCATTACTTAGTGTTTGAGGCGGAATTAGTTCATGCTTAGTGATCTTGAACGAAATTTCAAGGCTTAAACTTACTTCGTGATCTCGTTTAAGTCATATCTTTGCTCCTCGTCTTACTTTTGTGTCAAAACAGTCCTTAAACTTTCTGGTTCGTTTCATTGTCTTGATTAAGCCTCTTATTTGGGTTCAAAACAGTCCTTGGTTTCTTTGTTGGTAATTAAAACAGTCCATTTAAGTTTCTAAATTGAGTCCATTGTTGAGTATGAATTAGAGTGTAATCCTTGGTCCTAATTGTTGCCTTAAAACGTGACTATTCCCCAAGATTACACTCCATAAAGTGTTTTATCTTTTATTTTATTTGAAAAAGATATTTTAATCATATGTAAACAATTAATTAGACATATGATGTCCCATTATAATTAAGTTAGTTACCCCGTTGCAACACACGAGTGTCAAACTAGTACTTATTATACTTAACATATTTATTATTATATACTTATTATTATTATTGTTATTGTAATTATAAGTGCAATTCAGTTTAGGTCCATTTAATTCAGCTAGTTTCGGTCTAAAAAAAACATGGTTCTTATTTATAAAAGCTGAACTAAACTAAAAGAAAACGACTTTAAATTCAAAAGGAATAGGGCGATAATAGTGGTTTGAAACGATGCGTGCACAATATACATGTGAAAAATTAAGGGGTTGTTTGGTTACCCACTAAACAATGCAGGAACTTAAGGGAGTGTTTGGTTGGGTATATTGGAATGGAACGGAATGGATTAGATCCATTCCATTGTTTGGTTGGGGTGATTTGGAATGGAGTTAGATACCCAATGGATTCTAACTCCACCCCAACCCCTTGGAATCCCATACTCACCCTCCCCCCTTGGATTCAAACTCCATTCCTCCTCTTTATAATTTGTGGTGAACCAAACAACATTAGACAAGTATGGATTTAGAACCCCATACCACCCTACTATCAAACTCCATTCCATTCCATTCCGACTTGTTGAACCAAACGACCCCTAAATTCATGTGAATTGCAAAATGGATTTGTTGTTTGGTTACCCCAATTCACATGAATTGAAAGTTCCCATGAATTTCAATTCCTCCACAATAGAGGAAGTTGCTTACCTAGGCCCCCTAGGTAAGTTAGAATGCCTACATGAATTGCACTTCCTTTATGGCAACCAAACAATTTTTTGCAATTCACATAAATTCCAAATTCACGTGTTTTATGACTTCCTAGGCAATACAAATTCCATATGCAACCAAACGACCCCTAAGAATATGCACAAATTCTTGTTTCAGACGGGCCTTTTTGGTCTGAAATAATAAGACGGGATTTTGTAACCATTTTACAGTTAAATGTGACCACTATTGAAAAACCAGTTACCATAAGCTGTAACAATGCCTATACCATTATGGTTACATTTAACTGTAAAATGGTTACAAAATCCCGTCTTATTATTTCAGACCAAAAAGCCTCGTCTGAAGCAAGACGCGCTGAAGAATATATAGAGGGAGGATGGCATAGGGAAATCTAGAATAGAGGGGGCCGGGGGGTGAATAAATGAAAAAGGGCACAGGGGTGTATGACATTGATTGAAAATAATTAAATATCTCCATCTTCCTTCCTAACTAGAGTCACAAACTTGAGAAACCTTAAATCTTTGTCCTTCTCCTTTCCTTTTCACTATCTCTGCATCTCTTTTTCTCTTGTTGTTTTAATTCATCAACAACTCCTCAAATTAATAAAGTAAAATAAAATGGGGACTGAGTTGAAAAAGAGTTGTACCAAAAAGGAAGATGATGAAGCTCGTCGTACTCTACTAATTTCTGCTGGTGCTAGTCACTCTATCGCTCTTTTATGTAAGCCCCTTTTCAAATTTGAATTTCACCTTGCTGTTTTATGTTTATGCTAACAACCTCTCATCTTCAGGGATCCTTATTTTGGCAAATGGTAAACTGTTTGTGTAGGTAGAGTTTGAATTATGTATGTAGTGGCAATTGGTAACTACATGAAGTATGTAGATTACTTGCTTCAAAACTTATTGTGGTTATTGTTAGGGGGTTTCTAACGCTTTCTTCAATCATTTGTTTACTTTAGAATACTTTTTACTCGGACACTTCATTTTGATTACACAAGTTCCATCATCTAAAATGTACAGTAATTGGCATAATGAGTAGTAGCCCACTACCGGGTGAACAAATGATGGGGTGAAATTGTAGGACAACTATTGTGACACACATGTAAATTTGTTTGCTTGTTTTGCTTGTTGAGGAAGGTCAGACAGAATGGCAGAATGCTATATTACATTCCTGTGGGCTGTCTCCCCAAATTCTACAAACATACACAATTTGGATCCTCTTTCCAGTTTCCACATGCTATTTCTTCTCAACATCATCCAAATGTGTTAATGCCCCATAGCTATTAGTAATTAATTACGTACTCCCTATTATTTATTGAGGAGAGATGATTTTTGTCATTTTGGTTTCTGTTTTTAAACCCTCTTTTTTAAGATGATTAAATATAATAGTAGGGTTCGAATTTCAAGTTTCTTGTAAAGGCGTACGGAAAATAGAACAATTGGTTTTGGTACTTGTAAGTATAATCACATTTTACCCTTGAAAAAAAAAAAAAAAAAAAAACAAATGCTCATGCAGTCATGCCATAGCTAGATGTCCTGATTAGAGCTTTCTGTTATTTTGTAAACGGAAAATTCTGCTTAGGATCAAGGACTTAAAAACATAATGTGAAATTATGATAATTTAACGCATGGGTTGATGGGTAAGGTTTTGTATATCCGACTTCTCCTTACCCCGAGCCATCATGGAAATGTGATCGTTGTAGTCATTGTATTGACTAATGATATACTTTTATTTTTTTAGCCGGAAATATAATTTGCTCATGGGGAAGGGGGGAGGATGGACAATTAGGCCATGGAGATGCCGAAGATCGATTCTCTCCTGTGCAGTTGACTGCCTTGGACGGGCATGAAGTCAACTCCATCACTTGTGGGGCTGACCATACTCTCGCATATTCCGAGCCACGCTTGCAAGTCTATAGTTGGGGATGGTATGTCGGTCTTTGCTCCTCTTTTACCATTCTATTTGAGATGCTACAAATCAGTTCATTTTCAAGCCGTGCTGTTTTATGTTACAACTATTTGGCCCATGCCCAATGGAAGAAAAAATTATATTAAAGTTATTGATTCTTGCAAGCGAATTCTCATTTTCAGGGGTGACTTTGGGAGACTAGGTCATGGTAACTCTAGTGACGTGTTCATTCCTCAATCAATCAAGACATTAGATAGTCTGAAGATCAAGCAAATTGCTTGTGGTGACAGCCATTGTTTGGCTATCACCATGGATGGAGAAGTAACAAGGTTGGCCTCTCCCTGTTTTCTTCTGCGTTTTACATTGATGTTTCTCAAAATAAATTGTATTTGATTTGTTATTGAGGTGGTTGCGGCAAGATCTATCACCTTACCCTTGTGTCATTGTAAAGGACTTTCAGAGTTGCATATGTTGTCTGCACTGCATTCCGTGTACATGTGTTGATTTTTGATAAGTCATGTACATGTGTTGATTAGATGGATCCACAAATAATCTGGTAGACAAGAAGCTATACTGATTAGAAAGGCGACAGTCGGGATTGTTCTTTTGTTGAGGAGGAAATAAAAAAAGAAAAGGGAAAAGAAAACATTGAAACCTTGTAAGGCTCTTTTCTCATTCCTTCCATCCCATTTTTATTATCCTCACTTCATTACATCTTCAACTTTGACCACTATTTCGAACAATTATTCCAGGTACATCTATGTCTTGATGATAATACGAACTACGAAGATAATTAAATTAAGCTATACCAATTCCACGTGGCATCGCTACATATATTTAAAGAAAAATGGTCAACATTAAATAGCTTTGACCTCAAAAGTCAAATTGGATCAATTAAACGGATGAATGTACTAGGGTAGTATTCTGTACGTCTCCTTCAAAATTTTATGTTCACTTTGGTGCTGATTTTTTTTTTTAATAAAAGCAAGTGCTAATGGGTAAAAGAATCCCACACTCACAACTCATTCTCCATTGCACAAAGCAAAACACGTCCCGAAAACGAAAGTTAAAGTTAAAGTATTGACCACAATGAACAAAATGGAATACCTAAGCTTTGGCTGGGGTAGTGGGTGCATTTTTTTGATATATTGCAAACCTATCTGGCTCTTTTACCTCGTTATTTCCTGTTGATTGTTGAACTAAAGCTAAATGTACCTGGTTCCATGCTGTTTTCTTGTGCAATCTTATCTTCGGTTGGAAATAGTTATATTAGTTGTGTACTTGTGTTGGTATTCTCTACCAATATGCACGACAGGCCTGGGTGGGAGATCTAATGTTTAGCATTTGAAACATTCAATGTCCAGATGGTAAAAAAACATGGGGCTCGTGTGCTGGTGCTTGCTTCATTCTTGTAGTGTTGGGCTTCATTCACCGTGCTTCATATCAGCTTGTTTTTCATATTGATGTTTTATATTTGCTTCTCTTGGTCTCTGACGTTCTCACTATAAATCATAGCAACTGTTACACCTCCTTGGTGTCTTCTTTTGATGTTTTGGGTTGAGCTTACATATGTTTAGTTCTAATAAGGATACATTATAATGATGGATCATTTGACTTAATTAGGATATTTGTTTTAGTGACTAACGTCACCTATTTATGGCCTTTATTTAATTGAAGCTGGGGAAGAAATCAAAATGGCCAGCTTGGTCTCAACTCCACTGAGGATTCTCTGATCCCACAAAAGATTCAAACTTTTCAGGTATTTTTGTACATTTGGAAACCCCATAATCAATTTTATAAGCTTTTAAGTGAGAGAGAAGATTCGACACTCCAGGTAGGTGCTAGGTGGCGTGTCGAGTGTCGACACGACACTTCACCAGACACGACACCTGACACGTCTGGGATACTGCACAGTACGACACGACTCCCGACACTTTTGCACAGTGATAGTCAGAAGTATTTCAAGGAAGATGGAGAAGAGAGAGCAAGAAAAGATGAAGAAATAACGTGGGGAAAGGTGAAAAAGGTTAAAGAAGAGAGAGAAATGTGGGAAAATGTCAAAATATAAAAGAAGAGAGAGGCGGCAGTGCATATTTAATGGTCTATTAATCTATTTTATTTCCCCATAAAATTACTCACATGCAATTGAAAACTGAAAAGTTGGACTTTTGAAATAAATTTGTCCTTTCCCATGTAAAAAAAATGATATTAATAAACTATATTTACTATTTATTTGTAAGCTTTTAATTTCGAAGTGTCGTATCGGTGTCTGTAAAGTCGGTCAAGACACTTGTTTGACCGCATCCCCGTGTCACTTAAATTTTAGAATCACGTGTCCGACACTCCGATACGCGTCGGATACGACACTTCTCTGCCGAGTCTGAGTAACACAGCTTTTAACTAATGAAGCTAACAAGGAGTTGTACACAATGTTTCTGTCCTATGTGATTCTTTAAAAAATAAGAGAGTACTGTTTTCATAACTACGGAGTCCTACTGTTATCTTTTATGCTCAAAATCGAAGATCTTTTTGCCAGGGTATCCCTGTGAAAATGGTAGCTGCTGGGGCTGAGCATAGTGCTGCTGTCACAGAAGCCGGTGAGCTGTATGGATGGGGATGGGGCCGTTATGGAAACTTGGGCTTAGGTGACAGAAATGATCGTTTGGTTCCTGAGAAAGTTGCGCCATTTGATGTATGCCAATAGTTGTTGACTCCTACTTTTGGATCATAGTACTCTTGATTAATATATTTTGCTAAATTCTACTACCTCCATACCAATTTGTTTTTTGTGCCGCCATTCGATGATCAACCGATGTCAACTTTGACTATTAATTTCTCCAGTTGTAAAGACGTAAATAGAGATACGGTGTATAATTTGTCGAATATTTCCATAAAATCACGGTAAAACTTCAAATTATTCTATATTGTGAGATAATATTGGTCAAAAGTCCACCCAAAGTCAGATGGGGGTATATAAATAGGATGTAGGAAGTATATAGTAGTGAAAATTGGCAAGGTTTACCAAGTCTTCTGTAGTTTTGTGCCATTGGAAAAAATATCTCTGGGGTCCTCTTTAGTATTTATGGTACTTTCAAGTGATCTACAATAAATTTGGAATCAAACTAGTACCATGCTTTGAATTAGAGTCAAGGACAACTTTGGGATTGTACATCGACCTATGTTACTCCAACTCAGGTTACTTTATGAAAAATTTCAAGGTTCTGGTTTAAAATAAAGTGTCCAAGCGCCATGCCCATGTCACAATGTTGTGTGTCAAACCTCCTTTAGTAATATGTTGGTTCTCATTTCCTTACATGCATTAGTCACCTGTCCTTGAAGGCGTCTTATTGTCCACAGAAGAAAGATTATATCATTTGTGTGTAGAATACAGTTTCTTAATTTGTCATTCGGAATTGGTTGTTCGAAATGATCATGCTGATTACAGTCTCAGTGGTTTTTACCATTTCTGAAATCATTGAAACATTGCAGGGAATAAAAATGAATCTTGTTGCATGTGGTTGGAGGCATACAATTACTGTTACGACGTCTGGTAATATATACACATATGGGTGGAGTAAATATGGACAACTGGGGCATGGAGATTTTGAGGATCATCTAACTCCCTACAAGTTGGAAGCTCTGAGTGACACAACCATATCTCAGGTTAAATGCTGACTTTTGCTGTTAATGTCTTTATTTTGTTTAAGCATGCTTTGAGTTTTCAAAATTCTGCTTGTTAGTTTATATCTTTGCTTTCCTAGCTGGGACGGTGATCAATAACTTGAGAAAGTAACTTTTCTTTTGCTTGGTTTTTGTGTGTTTGGGGAGTGGGTGGGCGCCTTTCTCCCATTGGTCGATACATCTTTTACTACATGGGGTCTTTGAACCCCGTAAAGCAAAAATAATTTAGGAATTTTGCCCCATTTGAAGATAGAAAATCTAAAATCTATAGTTTTTAGTATAATAATATTTTGATAAAACTTATCGGGACACTGTAAATTATATAATTTATATTGTTTGGGTTTACCTCTGTTTTTCCTGTGTTGGTGTCCTAGAGAGCAGACCATTCTGACTTTGGTTCTAGCAGCTCACACGCATAGTAGTTTCAATGTTTTGAATAATTGTAACTCACTTTTGCACAATTCTCTCTTTGCAATTCCTATATCCATTTACCCCCATTGCTAGCTCACTCAAGATACGACTGACTTATTTATTTTACCATGGACATCCTCAAACAACAGCAACAACATTACCTTACTGCCTCACCCACAATTAGGAGTAGGGGGGAAGGTGATCCTCAAAGTAACATGCGTACAAAATGTTCATCACTATTCATGTCCAACCTGGCAGCACCTTAAGTTAATGAGAGTGTTAGGACCATGATATGAGACACTGAAAGGCTAGGGAGGAGTCAGCATGGACGAGAAGCACCACTCTCTGAACTAGTTAGTTGCACATCCTTACTCTTCCCATTCTTAGCAGTAATTTCTGACGGCATGTAGAGTGAGGTTTCCAAAGTTTGCCACATCAACTAATATGGCATCCTTCCAAAGGCTAGTACTTAAGTAAGATGTTTCTTCGTGCTTATCAGCAGTTTGCAGCTAATGTTCCCTTTATCTGACTACCGAGAGAAGAAAGTCTGTGACATGTAAACATTCCTCCTTCTGCAGTCACAATGTGCTGCATAATATATCAGTCATTGTGTTTATAATCTATTGTGTGTAATCATGTGGAGACATGGTGTCTCTTCTGATGGATCTCAGGTCTGTATAACTCTCGATCTTGTGGCAATGTTATACAAAATGTGGTAACTAGGCTGGCGTCTGTCTTAGACAAAATTTGATTGATCGCCGGCTTAAATGTTCTATGTTTGATCTAATTTTGCAGATATCAGGTGGTTGGAGGCATACAATGGCAGTCACATCGGATGGAAAGCTGTATGGCTGGGGATGGAACAAGGTATATATTATAATTTTTGTAAGCTTATTGTTTGTGTTTCACTTAAACTTAGGTAACTCGTATAATAGTATGAGTGTTGGATCCAGGATTTCAAGTTTGGGTGAATTTAAACAATATATGTTACCTAAAAAACAAATATTCTTCATTGTTTGGGGGAGAGGGCACCCCCCTAGTAGACCCCTTGCTCTACCACAAACATTGTGACGGCACTTGAAGGTAAAAGATGGAAAAGCAGTCGGCAAAGAAGGAATTAACCTTTGTGTGTTGCATGTGCCACTAATCACCTCATATCTCAACATATTTTTTTTTTGTACGATCGCACCGTGGCATTCTCATCTCGATTACATTCTTCTTTTGCACCTTCATTTTTCCATTTTCGTTCCAACATCAATTACACGTCCATTTCATTTAAAATTTGACCCATTTTCATTCATATTTAATTTGTTTGGACTGTTTTTTTCTTCCATTATTTTGTTTTATGCTTTTTTTTCATTGGCCCATAGATGGTCTAAAATGACATTCATGTTAGCAACTCCAAATTATTTAGGACTTGGGCTTTGTTATTGTTGGGCTAAATCTCTGTTTTGGGTCATGGGCTATGGTCTTGGCTGCTGCAGTTTGGACAGGTAGGCGTGGGTGACGATGTTGATCGCTGCTCGCCTGTGCATGTCCTGTTTCCTCATGATCAGGCAAATCCTCTACTTGCTTTAATTTTGAATTTAATCTTTGCTAATAATCACGCACCTTTGTCGGGATATACATTTAACTTCATTGTATTTTGTGTTCATGACAGAAAGTAGTACAGATATGTTGTGGATGGAGACATACATTGGCCATTACTGAGAGAAACAATGTATTTTCTTGGGGAAGAGGTACAAATGGACAGCTCGGGCATGGGGACTCTTCTGATAGGTAACTGAAATCGCATGTATTCCATTTTTAGTTGGATCATGTTGGTAATTAATTAACATTTGAACCATATGTTCATAATCATATCACATAAATTATTGGTTGAATTTTTTAGTGTGCTTGAAAACTGTGAGAGCTGGGAGGCCTGGAAATGTCTGCATTCCAGATCTGATTGTTGTGTGAGAACCATAACTATTGAACAGACTTGCATACTGTGTTTCTTCGTGATAGTTCAGGCAGGCAAACTTCATGTTGTGACATGCCTTCCCAGACTTTTTTCTTTTTTCCTGTGTAATGAATGGAACGTCATAGAAACATTTGATGCATAGCTTGGCTGCGTGGTGTATCAATTAAGACAACAAAATATTATCCCATTGCCTTGAAGGCTCCCTTAATCAGCATTCATGGTATGCTGAAGGTGGAGGGTAAGTTAGATGTAAGCAGCCTTACCCTTGTGTTAACAACATCGCGTCAGAAAGGTTGTTTCTGGATGATCCCTAATGAAAAATTATGTTTAATAGGAGTATGACTACAAAATGCTTCTTCACAAACTGTTGGACAATAGTTTTCCTCATTGATTCTCTGGTCAATTCATAGTTTCATACTTAGTTTCATGTTGGTACATTGCTCTACGGGGAAAATGAAGCAAAACTAGTCTTTTTGGGTGGTCTAATGATAAACTATACGGAGTATAATCTATGGATACACTCCTCTAGTGCTCTGTTGTGATATTTGAACTGATAACTCTTTACATTGAAAGAGTTATGTAAATAAATGATCTATTTGGTTATTTGATGGAAAATACCGCAATGTGCCAGCCTGAACGTACAAGAAAAAAGTGAGATCACTGATCAATCTCCTACAAAATTGCAGAAACTTACCGACAATCATAGACGCCTTGAGCATGGATGGACCTCGGAGTCAAAAGATAGAATCTTCCGATGCTGACCCTTCTGCAGGTTTTACTCTCTTTTTCCATTTTTCGTTTCTGAAGGTTTGACGATAATTAATCAAGTTTATAAGGTTTGATAATAATTAATCAAGTTTCTTTGTTCTTCGTCTACCACATCTGTGTATGGCAGGCAAAATTTCGGCTTCATATTTGGGAAAATATGCCGTGGTTCCTGATGAAAATGTAGGATAATCTCTTGCTTCTCAAGTCCTAGGCAATGGACTTCTGTCTCTGTCTTTTATCCTTGTAATTATAGCAGCACTAGGAACAACTGGATTTTCACTGGTGCAAAAAACCCAGATAACCAACGAACATATGAAACATAACTACCAAAACAAAAAGAAAAACTGGCATAAATAATCCTTGTGAAACACAGATACACGCCCAAAGAATCTTCCTTGAGCATCGTTTGGTTAGGATATTAATCTAAGGGGAGGAAATGGATGGTAATGTATTCCATTTCCATCCGACCCAATTTAATTTTAATATTCGAACAAGAAAAACTGCATCTCTCATCATATTCCTCCTCTCAATTTCCTTTTAAAGTAAACCCTAAATTTAAACACGATGTAAATCTAGTAATAATAATAGTTCTCTTGTTTCTTTGAACGAATTTCTTATTTGTTTTTGAATTTGTTTACGTTATGTTATAAGAGTGTGTGCTTGAGCAGATGCAAGGATTTGCAAGCGACAGCGGTGATGCCAGTGTTCCAGAAAATGACGTCAAACGTTTACGTGTGGGAAGTGGATTTCCCTGACGAAATCATCCGAGTTATATTCTGAAATCTCTAATAGGGTTTATCTGAAACTATGGGGACATGGTTGCTCCCGGTTTTGTAAATAATCGTGCAATTATCTATGTAATGTATTTGACCATTTTATTGGCTGGGTTTCGGATTTTGAGTTGTGCTATTATCTACTTCTGTGATGTATCTCAAAATTTTCTGAGAGAAGACTTTTTCGCAACCCATTGAATTTGTTAGAACTTGTAATTGCCTCTAATAGCAATGCACTGTGGAGGGCGCTCTTTGTCTCTTAAGAGCTTTTTTGGATATGAAAAGAGGGGGAAAAGAGAGGGGGGAGGAAAGAAGGGAAGGAAAGGGAAGGGAAGGATTCGAAGGAGTTTTCTCATAAAATCTCTGGTTTGTCGAAGATTTCTCTTTTTATTTTATTATTTTATCTCGGAGAAGGTCCAAATTACTCCATCACCATTTGCTAATCAATCAAAGGAATTCACCTTCCTTTATTGCCTCTTGTTCCTTTCACAACCCTCTATCTAAACACTCACTAAAAGTTTCTTCTTTTTGTAGAGAATGCACTAGAATGATACTTGTAATAAAGTGTTTGGTCATTATCTTAGATACGAGATATAAGTTTGAATGAAATAAACGGTAGTGTTTTATATCAATTGGTCTCCCTTGTAACGGGTTACCATTTGTGGCGGATATTTTGTGAGATAAAATGGTAACAAAATGGGTTAGTGGAGAAAGGGGACTACATGAATAGTATTGCAGAGAGAGAAAAAGTGGGTACTTTGTGAGGTAAGATGGTATCCGTCACTCAAGAGTGACGGATATGTGCTGTCACAAACAAGAATTTGTGGTTTTATATCGCCCAAGTTTACTAATTTCATAAATGGCAATCTATCAAATTTAAGCTAACCCTATGATCTTCGAATATGGTAATGCAATTACATCATTCCAAGTAACATATATTTTGTGAAACTAATATAATATCCTCTACTACATAGATTAAATAAGAAGCAAACAGAACACCTTGATCGTACAAAGGTGTGCTCACGACTAGAACACTTAGTGGGCCTGTGCTCATGACTAGATCATGGTCGATTTGTGTGAGGCTCACGATCTGACCACGGTCAGTTCACGTGAGGCACACGAACGAACCCCGGCCGTTTCTTATTTTGAGCACCAACACAACTAATTTTGTAATACCCCGATATTTTATACATGTTTTGCGTAAATCATGGAGGAATATGAGTAGATGTGCTATGATTAATGCGTATGGGTTTTGGGTTATTGTTTTATAAGTTACGTGGGTGTTTGGAAGTTTGGTCTAGCGAAATAAGAATTCGGTCCAGCGAAATAGGGTGTGTGTCACCCGACTTGTATTTTGGCAATATGGTTTTTGCGCGACACAGTGGGCATTGGTATGTGTGAGAAAGTTATGTCGGTCGACCAAAAAGAGGGTGTAGGATGACATAGGGTGATGTCGATCGACTGAAGTGGGATGTCGATCGACATGAACCTGGGTGACTAGCTTTGGTTTGACGCATAACCTATTTCTTATATAATTCCTTTTACGACTTTCTCTATTCACTAGTTGTCAGTTTCAAATACAAAACACACACATAAACCCTATCCTATTTGAGAAACGGAGAAAGAAGAAAGATAACACACGTAATTCATAGATCGTCTAGCAATTCATTTCCTAATCGTCGTAAGTAATTAATTATCATTCTTTACCTATGAATTTGATATTGATATCGTAATTAGACTTAGTTGTGCCCCAATCACCCAATTATAATTATTGACCGAATGGAGTTTTGCAGTGTTTGCATAATCGATGGAATTATACCGCTAGTTGTTGATTGTATACGTATTGTATTTTTCGCAATTAGGGCACGGATTCGTAGAGGAGCAATTCTAACTTTGCTTGCCTTCATTCTCGTGGATGTTATAAGGTAGGGATCTCCTACTCGCCTTTTGTATTCGTATTAAATTGTATGGTGAGATTGATTCATTGTATTAGTGATGATGAACGTTGTACTGATGTCAAACAAAGGTGTCGTTAGACACAGGTGCAGGTGGTCGGTCGACGGCTAACTATGGTCGATCGACAGTAGGTCCTATGGTCGATCGACAGTGGGTAAATGTCGATCGACACTCCATGGTCGTGGGTTGTCTTGCGTGTGATTGTTTGTTATCTTTTTAAAGTTAATTATTATTATACACGTGTTACTGTGGACACAGCCACCCGCGCCGCGCGCACCCGCGCGTTGGTTTCGAGGTGGCGACACTTCTCCCACGGAACTCGGCGCGAGGCTAAAGTACGTCATTGGCCGTTACTGATTTGAAAGGCATTGGAACCGGTGAAAGGTTTGACAAGCCTGCATTTGTGGAGTCGCCACCAATTTTTATGGAAAATTGGAACCGTTCGAATACTTCGCGTCATATCAAGACACAAAGTAGTGACATGAACAATAAGAAATTCATTACCCTTAGCATTCTATGTCTAGAATGACTCTCGTGATGCCAATAAACACGGATGTTCACAGAGATCTTGAGTAAGGGGTGATGGTACGTATTAGGAAGCTTGTTTATTTGAACACCTAATCCCGCCCGCCTCGATAGCGGCCTCTACTAATGATCATGGAAGTTGTTTATACTCGATATGTGTCAATTGTATGCATGCAATGCAGCATCCACAGATTAATCCTAGCATGTGAGAATTAACTATGTCGGTGAACAACCAATTTAACAATTAATTGGGTCGAAGTTGGAGGTTAGATTAATTACATATGATTGCCAAGTAAATAAATCATACATAATATGAAATAAATAAATAAATTAGAAAAAGAAATAAATTACAATTGAATTACAATGGATAACTTGAATTTACTTCACAAGTACGCTCGAAAACGGAAGGGATTTGAAAAGAAATAGAAAAAGTTGAAACTTAAAATATGCAAATATGATGAATTATTAGTGGTAATACGAGATAGTAGTTGATTAATGCCCTAAAGTTAAAGCTACGTCTGAACGAGATGAGTTCAGAGGCAGAACCCACCTCAGATCAGGCGCAGCATCTGCTGCGTCCCTTAGAAGAGGCGCATCAGACTGTGCGTCTGTTCTGGAGTTGGGTTCTGACTATGAAAGTCAGACTCGTTAAACCGTTATTGTTCGTTGGTTAATTAATGTTGATTATTGTTATACAACTCGAGTGAATGTGATTTAGTTAGATTATATGCATATGAAACCGTCATAAAGCGATAAAAGGATAAAACGAAATAAAATATTACAAGTTAGTTATTTACGATGTCGGAATTGATTTATATACAAAGCTTAAAACTAGAAAACAAAGAATTGACAAAGAAACAGAATCAAAATCATATATGATACGTGCATTTTATATAGCCTTTTTAGTCTTATTTTGCACGTATTTCTATGCATTTTTATACCCTTATGTATTGCAAAATGCCCCGAATTGGCTACTTTGGTTTGTTTTGTCTGAATTGCAGAAATGAACCTGAAAGTGGTGAAACCGTACTCTTTTCGTCCCATTTAGCATGCATATTGAGGAGACGAGAATGTTAGAGCGAGAATCATGCCTTGAAGTGCGTGAAGGGTGGTCAACGAAGCGGTCAATGACGATTTAGAAGCTGATCTCGAAGAAAGGTACTCGATCGAGAAGCATTTTGGTTCGATCGAGTGGTTTGGAGGATAGAAGAGTTCGATCGAGTACTTTACTTTACTCGATCGAAATGCTGGAATTTGGGTTTCCTCGATCGAGAAGGATTTTTACTCGATCGAGAGGATTAGCTGATGAAGTCCTCGATCGAG
This sequence comes from Silene latifolia, assembly GCF_048544455.1. Taxonomy (NCBI): domain Eukaryota; kingdom Viridiplantae; phylum Streptophyta; class Magnoliopsida; order Caryophyllales; family Caryophyllaceae; genus Silene; species Silene latifolia. The sequence continues at coordinate 98,567,774 of NC_133527.1, forward strand.
TGGTTTTATATCAGTCGATCGAGAGGTTTCGGTATTACACGGGCTTAATTAACCCGTGTTGGACTTATTTCGTTAAAGACTTTGTTTTGCCTATTTAAGCTTTCATTAATTAGGTTATTAAGTACGCTTTCTATCATCTAAGAACTCTCTTAATCTCTCTTTCATATTTCTACGGTTGAATTCTCTTCCTTTAATCTCTTGCTACTGGATTTGTTCTTTACGCCGGATTGCTGGAGATTGTAATCTTTCTTCTCTTATTAATCTTAATCTCATTGTTTCTTGCTTTAATCCTTGTTTTTTCTCTCTTAATTACTTCTGCCTTAATCTTAGTTTATGCTTAATTATTGTTGTTTTATCATGCCTTCGATTAGTATATTCATTATTATTATTGTTGACATCACTAGTAATATGAGTAGCTAAATTCTTTTATGTCGGGATTAGGGAATCCATGGTAGGATTGTGACGATGTAGCGAATAGATTAGATAATTTACTTGTGAGAATCTGTACCCATGGCAATTGAACTATAATACCGACAGAGTGCACGCTTCTAAGTTACCTTTAATCTGGTTAAATTTACTCCTGGATCGGAAGATTGGATTAAATAGACCTGCTATAAACAGTAGACTACCCTAATGAGGATGGAAGTTAAGTTAGTGGAAATCTAGGATAGAAAGTGGACCGGAAGGACCTTTCCTGTATCCGTCTCACAGTAGATTGTCTAGGCTATTTGCAGCTGAGTCGATAGACTACCACGGTGAACCGAAATCCTGGCATGCTTTCTCCTATTTGATCACTTTATTCATATTTTCTACCTTTTATCGCTCTCTCTTTACTGCTCTTTCCTTTAACCTTTTATTAGTTTAGAAATCAAAATTCAAATCCCCCATTTTGTGACCCTAATAGACGGACCTTTAACAGATATCTTGCCTCCCTGTGGAGATCGACCCTGCTTATAACTAGCTTCTGTGTTAGTTTTAATTAGGTTTATTTTTGGTACAAAACGACAGTATCAAATTTTGGCGCCGTTGCCGGCGAGGCAATAGCCCTAGCTGTTTTTGTTTTCGTTTATTGTTATCCGTGTCAGGGAATTTATATTCCTTGAGATAGTTCTCACTTATTTCTTTCAGTGTTGTGTATGCCCAGGTCAAACAGGTCGGTATTAGTTCCAGCTGATTCGGAGCCAGAAAGACTGTTTCGGCATAGACTCCGTCTGCAAAGAGAACTTCGAAAGGAAGACTTGAGTACTTTCGAGCCCGAGCTACAACACTTTTTATTTGCAGAAGACCAGTATTTTGAAGAAGACAATCTCATTTATGCCAACAAGCCAATAAAGATGCCTAACATTGCAAGTCACTCGGAGCCCAAAACATCCTCGATTCCGAAAGGTTTTAACCTCCAAACTGAGGACGGTAACACCTTCGATATCCGTCCGTCTTACATAAATCTGGTGGAAAGGAATCTGTACCGAGGTGTGGCGGGTGAAGATCCGCGAAAGCATATGGAAGTCTTTACCGCCTATTGCTCTACTATTCCCGCTACTAAGGGAGTAACTCAAGACAAGATAAAGGAAGTGATTTTTTCTTTTTCTCTGACTGACTCAGCCCGTGAGTTGCTGAATAATCTTGACTGGACTGCTACTGGTATCACCAACTGGGAGACTCTCGCACTTGCCTTTCACAAAAGATACTTCCCTCCACAACGCACTAATCAGCTGAGGGGTAAGATTACTTGTTTCAAACAGGCACCTGATGAGACTTTTTATGAAGCTTGGTGCCGGTTCAAGAAGTTGGTGAGGTCTCTTCCTCACCATGGTTTTGATCAGTGGTTTTTGTGCAACCAGTTCTACAATGGGTTGTACGATGACCTCAGAGCTATACTTGACGCCTCATCCAACGGAAGATTTCAAAAGAATATTGATGATGATAAGGGATGGGGCATTATTGAGGAGATGGCGACCCATTGTGCTGAATATGGGAACCCACGGGACGGTATTCGAACGGTCCATTCGGTTGATAAGGTAGTCGTGGCTCAGCTGGAAGCCATGAATGCTCGGTTTGATAGATTGGAGTTGCAATCTGCTAGAGATCAACAAACGGTTCATCTGTTGACTAGACAGGAAACTGTCACTTGTGAGAGGTGTGGAAGCGATGACGGTTATACTGCTATTGACTGTCTTACTGAGAAAGAACAAGTCCTTGCCTTTCAGCAATATAGGCAAGGAGGAGGTTCTTATTACAACAATCAAGGGGCAGTCCATCCCAATTTGAGGTGGACAAGTCAAAATGTTCTTAATCCCACTCCTTCACCGCAGCAACATCAACCATATGTCCCTCCTCATAAAGCTCAATAAGGCTTCCAAAAGCCTTCTTCTTTTCCTCCACCGAATCAAGGAGCATCATCTTCAAGTGGGGTAAGTGAGCTAGCTGAATTAAAGACAATGCTTCAGTCGTTGACAAAGCAATGGCAGCTAAGTGACCAACAGAAAGAAGCATCCATCAAGTCACCTGAAACTCAAGTTGCTCAACTCGCCGCCAATCAGTCCACGAGGAAACCGGGTCATTTGCCGTCCCAATCTGAGAAGAATCCACACAAGACGGTAAACTTGATTAATTTGAGAAGTGGTCGTTCATATGAAGGACAAAAACTGTCAACTTTAGATGACACATCAGACCCGAGGAAGGCTAATAATGATGATGAATAGTCTCTTGTCGCTGAAAATATGCTTACCACGAAGAATATACTCGATCGACTGATTTCTGGTGGTCGATCGAGTAGAATTGTTGAAGAAAGCACTCGATCGAGTGGAAATGTTGCTCGATCGAGTGAACTGGATAATCAAGGGATCGATTGAGAGGCGAAAACCACTCGATCGAGTGAAAATTTTGAAGAATCTGTTTGATCGAGTGAAAATATACCTCGATCAAACACTGTGCATATAGAGGAACTCGATCGATAGGCTGGAAATGCTCGATCGAGTGAAATATCCCCTGGAAAGACTCAATCGAGAGGTAAAAAGACTCGATCGAGTGAAAAAGAGCTTGAACCTGCTGAGACGTTGGAAGAGAGAAATAAAGGGCTCGAGATTCCTATTACGGTGCCCTTACCAAGGCGATTACAGAGCACTAAAGCCAATCGACAGTTCGGTAAATTTGCCGAGCTCCTGAAAAGCCTACAGGTTACTGTTCCGTTTGCCAAGTTGCTGACACAGGTACCCTCTTATTTAAAGTTTATGAAAGAAATTTTGTCACGTAAGAGGCATATCAACGATCATGAGACGGTAGCTTTAACTGAGGTAGGGACTGCCCTAGTTCAAAATAAGTTGCCACCTAAACAGTCAGACCCGGGTAGTTTCTCGATTCCATGTCATATAGGTACCCATTTGATTGATAACGCGCTATGCGATCTTGGTGCTAGCGTGAGCGTCTTACCTTTGTCTCTCGCAAAGAGACTTGGTTTGACCAAATTTAATTGCACAAATATGACCGTACAGATGGCCGACCGTAGTATATCACGGCCGTTAGGAGTAATAGAAGACATACCTGTCAAAATCGGGAGATTCTTTATTCCCATTGACTTTATAGTGCTTGATATTCCCGAGGACACTCACATCCCTATTATTTTAGGGAGACCATTTTTATTCACTGCTCGCGCAGTGATCGATGTTGGGGGGTAAGACACTCTGTAACACACCCACACTCCAAGTGCCTTACCAGGATCACTCAGGTATAAGGATGCCACCATCTCGGTTACCCGAGGCATGATATTCATAAGACAATAACGAAACAACTTTAAAAGTAAATAAAGTTTAAAGTGATTACATAACAATTCCAAACTGATAAAAAGAAATACAAGATTCTCAGACGGTCTACTGCTAAAACTATCAAAGCTATAAGACATCATCTGACACAGCGGAAGACTTCTAACTGCCACGTGATGACTCATCCCAGCTATCCCATACGCGTCATATCATACCTGCTCAATAACTGCTCACCACCCCCGAATGGATCACCACAGTTTTTAAAACATTTAAACGGGGTCAGTACTAATCACACAATTTAATATAACAACAATAAGATAAACAGACAGCTTAACCATCACACACACACACACCATCACACCAATCCCAACAATCTCAATCACCGACTGTCCACTGGACCAGCCCTGCCAGTGGGGGACCGCAGCCGTTCCCACCTAAGCCCCGCTCATCATACCGAGCGATAACCCTGTCCATTAATGTGCACATCCCCTTCCATGGCGGGTTCCATAAAGGGCGAAACTAGGGCGTGAAGCCACTCCCGCAAGTGACTCCACTCAGCCGAGAACGCATCTCGAGAACCAGAGAACAATCAATCACAATCACAATCACAATCACAGCCGTCACAATACAATTACTATATCAAACAATCAATCTCAATACATCAACAATCATCCCATTATGGGACTAATACTGAGTAGGAAATCCTACCTGGAAAGCAACACAATCATCAGACGATCTAGCAAATTGTCTCAAAACCTCTCCTTTACAAATCCTTCTCCTATCACATAATCACATAATCACAATCTAACCTTAACAAATCATAAAAACCCCCAATCCCAAAATTAGGGTTTAACCAAATCAAAGGAAAGACAATAAAAAGGGTACATAGATCTTACCCTCGACGCAAGGAACTCAACGGTATAAACAACGACAAGAACTCGACCGTCCGAACTCCGGAATTGCTAAGAATGCGATTAAGAAGATGAACTTGTTTGCTTTCTCTCTTAAAAAGAAATTTAGGTTTTGGAAAAGTGATTTGGAAACAATGACGGAAGTGTTTTATACTTTAATCGCATTATTAACAAAACCCGACAAAACAGCCCCCGTAAACCGGCTACTCGATCGAGTAGCTAAGGTACTCGATCGAGTGCCCCCTTACTCGATCGAGTACCCTAGTTACTCGATCGAGTACCCAACAGGTCAGAAACTATTTTATTTCGCAAAACTCCCTTACTCGACAGAGTAAGGCCTACTCGATAGAGTACCCCAAGACTCATAAATACGGAGTATTACAGTCTTCCCTCCTTAAAAAGAACTTCGTCCCCGAAGTTCAACCCATACATGAAAACAAACATACTAACTCGATCAAGACACAACAACGTGACTAAGAACTCAAAACAAAACTCCAACCCAAACATGAACTCGTAACACCAACTCCACTAACTATTCCTACCTCCACAACATGGCTCACGATATCGTATCCACTCCAGTATATCTCTCTCAACACTAACTCCATACACTACCAAAATACTCATAACATCAAACGGAATGTTACATTCTACCACCCTTAAAAGGAACTTCGTCCTCGAAGTTTACTCAGACTCATAACACCATCCTCCAACTGTCAACACTATATAAAATATTCTCACACTTCGAAGCATCACACTACTACAAGCACGGCCATGGCCTTTTAACAACATCAACCACAATATATACAACTCTACTTCGAATTATACTACGACATGCACTTCGAATTATACTACGACATGCACAATCATCAAATTCTCTTTTATCGCATCCTACTCCTCTTGAGATAAATGTTACGTCCTCGTAACTCACTAACACTATATCCTTAGTTATATCTTCTCATTATTTTCATCACCATCACATGTCATAGATAACCGCCTATAAACCCAACACTCACCATTCCTATATCCAAGGCTCCCATACATAAACATTTCTCATACCTCAACTCATTCGTCACACCATCTAACCTATACCTCAAAATCTTTATCTTAACCCAAAACTTCAACTTTTCCACATTACCGCAACATGACATACCTCTCTATATAAAGCACCTATCTCCCAAACGCATAACTCACGATCCACACTCGTTACGTACACTCACACTAGATCCTCCAGTTCTTTCCTTCATTACCGCAAGACTCATACATAACCTAATATGACACTAATTCCCCCAACACCCTATACTCACTGTCCCAACAAAAGATTATGAACCACCTGCAGCTTTCAGATCATTACCACACATGTCCTACGGACCACTTGTCATTACCATATCTACTAAAGCCTTATCTAGAACAAGATCAAAATTACTGTAACAACCTCTCACAACCGTGTCCCATCAATAGAACATCACTATACCATGACAACAACGAAAACATATACGACTCTATTTCATATCATACTATACCCTCATTCCCAACTTAACTTGGTAAAGAAAACATCAATAAACAAGACAACCGTCTCTGTCTGAAACCGAAACTCGCAGGAGCAACATCAAACAAAACAACAAACTATGAATAACTGGTATGCACTTTCGAAACTCGAATCATAGTCATCCCGCCTACTCCACCACAACCGGTGACGGCATCACAACACCGCCACCAACAGCCACACCGTAGTGCGAAAATACCCGCATCACAACATTATGTACCGTGCCCGGATCACCACCCGAGGCACCACAACCACACCGATAGACATCACAACTGCATACGACTCCCATAAACACTGACTGAGCATAACTTCTCAGACAAGAAAACTTACTCAAATCCACTTTATTAAATCACCACGCAACATATTATATGGATAAACAGATAAGCATCTCATGAACATCATCTCTACCATTTCACGGAATACACATGTGTTATTAATACACATAAAATTATAACTAGCCATGTCAAATTAATCAAGTTATTACATTTTTGGATATTATTAAATTAAATTACCGTGTCCAACCTATATATTACAGAACATTCATAAAACAACTTTATAATTATCACACCATACCACTTCTTGTGAGGTCAGAACCTCACACAAACATTTACACATATCATAGACCCGTAATCACAACCAACTAGTCAATCCTGATCACGTAAGTTACCACTCAACATAGGTTACCTGTCGCCCGAGCTTAACTCGTATACACCTCATAACATATTCTCCCTTTCGCATATCCATCACCCTCTGCCAAATGTAGCCACACCATTAATACTCAACTACTAACAACCGCCGCATATAACCACATCTTATACTCTTTCATAACTCGTACTTATCAACTGGACTCGCAAAATCAACCTCTTTAGAATTGTTACCTTTCTAATATACCATTACCCTTAACCACTAGTCACAAACCATAACACTACCGCTGTCCGGGCATCAAACCTCTTACACTCATCTCTAAACATCACGATTTGTTTCCTATCTTTGGTTGACATCCCAAATAACGAACATCCAATCCATTAACAAAATTACCTCAACATTCTTCCCAATACTATCCTTAATTGTATCATCATCTAACTCTCCACCAAAAATCTCGTATCGTGCAAATACTCCACCAACTTCATACTCCCTTAATTCCTCGAAACTCATGATTAATCATGTTGTCCTGAAACTTCTGTATAACTATTAACTTACTTACCCTTGATAGTATCATACATCTCGACGATTCCTTACTTTATGTCACATAACTCCGGTGAACTTTTTCTCAACTTACTTTTATCCTTCTTTTCTCGTTATACTCAAAAATACCATTAATAGCTCAACTCCTTATTACTTCTATCTAACTCTTTAGTGCTCCGATTATCTTTTCATTGCTCCAAAACTCAAATCCCATTATTTCATATCGATATCATCTCACTCTTTCTTACCATAAATATTATCTTATTATGCCATTAATCACCCTTGCCTCTAGTTTATCCATAAAATCAACGTTCACTGTTCTAACAATTGCATCTCCTTTGTACCTCTCTAGGAATCAAAATTCCTTTTGTACCATTAATTGCCCAAGGAAATCACACAGTAGTTTCATCTCTTAATAAACCAAATCTCCCAAATCCACCTCGCGACATGTCTCCACAAAGTTCACTACATACTACTCTTCTCAACTCCTTTAAAACGCACTTTCACTACATATATCCTTACTCAACTCTATTTCTAACCATCTCCCTCCATAATTCTTTACACATCTCAAGCTGCCACTATCCGCATCCTTACTTTTCAATCTTTTTATTCTCACGTTCATTATACTCACATCATCCCTTGCCCATATTCTCTTACTTTTACATTACTCAACACACAATCATATCACTCATCCCGTCTCGCAAAATGTGCTCTATGCCTCAATAAACTATACCAATCTTCCTTTTCTTTTTCCACCATCTATCATAATCACATATAACTCATGTCCTCCCCACCGAACTCATATTCATCATAAGTGCCACTCTTTACATCATAAGATTGGGTAACTTACGCTTCGGACCAACACATACGTAAAACAATGCATAAAGAAGTAATACAACACCTTTGGATTAAACGTAATATGCAACGAATGTCAAAAAATAAACATATGACCCGAAACACGCATATGACCTGCTGCACAGACCCCACTCGATCGAGTACTGTAACTTACTCGATCGAGTTGAGGCTACTCGATCGAGTGCCCAACATGCTCGATCGAGTGCCCCGACTCTTAACCCAAACAGACCTTCGATCTTCGACTTACTCGACCGAGTAGCCCAGCTACTCGATCGAGTGACCCCATACTCGATCGAGTGCCCGAGGTACTCGATCGAGTGCCCTAAAACACGATTCTGGTGAAAATAACGACAAATACCCACTCGATCGAATCATGTAGACTCGTGAATACTACCCGCATGTTATCTCACATACCCCCAACGTACTATGCATTCATTATTATTTCAACATTATGATTACAACTATGCATTCAAATCTGCGCGACTCCTCATACAATCAACATAACAATCTACTTCGTGTTATCAAGTGCCACGTTATAAACAACCATCATGCTTTTCATCCAATTTGTTATACAAAACACATATCATTGAACCTCTATTCTTCATGTTACTACTTACCAAAAGCCAAACATTACCATCTATCATGCTCATATAACATTCAACTTTCAATCATGTATTACCCGCATGTTTTTAATTTTCATAACTTTTCATGACACAAACCACACCCTTACACTACAAATCCTATTTCCATGTTGCTAATACAACAACATTATAAATCCACTTCATCATATAAACACTTCCATAATCAAGAAATTCATATCCTTACGAAATTGCCACTTCATCTTTTCCAATCAATTCATCTAGTTCAATCACATACTTCAGCTAACAAGCGCATATGATACGATAGTAGACAATTATACGAACTTAATATATAGCTTTACGCAAACAAAACTATGAAAACAAATCTTATCACACCCCCTATCCACATGTTATTAGGATTGCCTCATTATAAATCATTCATCCTACACATCATTATTCATCACATATAAACTATTTCCTTTTTCCACCACATCATTCGTCATTCTCACATACTTTTCCAACTATTCCAATCAACATGGTAAACCAAGTATCATCCAACATGCTTTCAACCAACAAAATACAAAATCACCCTTATACATGCCACACATCACCATATTGTTACACAATTCACAAAATAAACACATAGCGATCCCGACTCATATCCCATGGTGACCGGTTCAAAATCGTAGAGCGAGTTCGCGACTTTAGGACGTCTCCCAAGCCTTTGCATTAGCTCCTACAACCTTTACCCCGGGTTCATTTTAATTGACTCCCTATGTTCATTAAGTTCATTGGTTACAGGTTTCAGGATCGTCTCTCTGATACCATTTGTAACACCCCCACACTCCAAGTGCCTTACCAGACCACTCGGGTATAAGGATGCCACCATCTCGATTCGGAGGCATGATATTCATAAGACAATAACGAAACAACTTTAAAAGTAAATAAAGTTTAAAGTGATTACATAGCAATTCCAAACGATAAAAAGAAATACAAGATTCTTAGACGGTCTCATCGCTAAAACTATCAAAGCTATAAGACATCATCGACACAAATGAAGACTTCTAACGCCACGTGATGACTCATCCCACTATCCCATACGCGTCATATCATACCGCTCAATAATCGCTCACCACCCCGAATGGATCACCACAGCTTTTAAAACATTTAAACGGGTCGACTAATCACACAATTTAATATAACAACAATAAGATAAACAAACAGCTTAACCATCACACACACACACACCATCACACTAATCCCAACAATCTCAATCACCGACTGTCCACTGGACCAGCCCTGCCAGTGGGGGACCGCAGCCGTTCCCACCTAAGCCCCGCTCATCATACCGAGCGATAACCCTGTCCATTAATGTGCACATCCCCTTCCATGGCGGGTTCCATGAAGGGCGAAACTAGGGCGTGAAGCCACTCCCGCAAGTGACTCCACTCACCGAGAACGCATCTCGAGAACCGAGAGAACAATCAATCACAATCACAATCACAATCACAATAGTCACAATACAATTACTATATCAAACAATCAATCTCAATACATCAACAATCATCCCATTATGGGACTAATACGAGTAGGAAATCCTACCCGGAAAGCAACACAATCATCGACGATCTAGCAAATTTGTCTCAAAACCTCTCCTTTACAAATCCTTCTCCTATCACATAATCACATAATCACAATCTAACCTTAACAAATCATAAAAACCCCCAATCCCAAAATTAGGGTTTAACCAAATCAAAGGAAAGACAATAAAAAGGGTACATAGATCTTACCCTCGACGCAAGGAACTCAACGGTATAAACAACGACAAGAACTCGACCGTCTCGAACTCCGGAATTGCTAAGAATGCGATTAAGAAGATGAACTTGTTTGCTTTCTCTCTTAAACAGAAATTTAGGTTTTGGAAAAGTGATTTGGAAACAATGACGGAAGTGTTTTATACTTTAATCGCATTATTAACAAAACCCGACAAAACAGCCCCCGTAAATCGGCTACTCGATCGAGTAGCTAAGGTACTCGATCGAGTGCCCCCTTACTCGATCGAGTACCCTAGTTACTCGATCGAGTACCCAACAGGTCAGAAACTATTTTATTTCGCAAAACTCCCTTACTCGACAGAGTAAGGCCTACTCGATAGAGTACCCCAAGACTCATAAATACGGAGTATTACACACTCACATTCCAGGTAGGAGATGAAGAATTGATTTTTCATCAATTTAAGTCTCGTAGGGCTCCTATGCAAGCTCAACCTTGCAATGCCCTCTCCTCTACTGACTCCCATATTGACACTCCAGCTGAAAATGTGGAATTTTGTGCTGTAATTGTGACCCCTCCGCCTCAGACTGAGAGCGAAAAGGAGGAACATTCGTCTGTTTTCCTTGCTGCAGGTACAGATGGAATAGCTGCAGGAGCTGTCAAAGGTCGTAATGCAATTAAAGTCAATCAAACCGGGGATCCTAACGTCAAAGCTGATGGGAAAGATAAAAGGACGAGAAAAGTTCGTGCATACGTGGATGTTAACTATTCCCCCTCTACTGGTTCAAATTCAAGCTCGTGGAGAACGAAGAGGACGGTCAAGGACGCTGAAGGGACCTCCTCCAGTCAGAAGCCCTCCTTTGGGCTACTGAATTGTTTTGGGAATTCAGCGGGGAATGCCCCTGGTAACAAATTGTAAAAATTAATTTTAAATTTCCGTCGAATTTCTTTATTTGCATTTTTAGAACTGCTAGATTTTAGACTATTTTAGCGTAGCTAGACAAACTATAGACTGTTATTTTGCGATTTGGTATGTTCGGGATATGTTTGCGAGTATTTTTATGCAAGTTTGGGGAGATAATGATGCATTGTGATGAGTTACACGAAGAAAAGAACTCGATCGAGTACTTTTTGTACTCGATCAAGAGGAATGCACATGAAAGGGTTCGATCGAGAGGTTTACAAGTACTCGATCGAAATGGCAAAAACAGGGAGTTCGATCGAGCAGAATGAAGACAAGAACTCTCGATCGAGTGATTTCAAATCACTCGATCGAGTGAAATTGAAAATCACACGCAGGAAGTAACCTTTAAACTTCTTATTTTTCATTATTTTCATTTCTTCTTCATCTGTCTTCTCCCTTTCGCGACATAAAACCCCCAAAATCCTCCATTTTTCTTGCCCAACACCAAATCCAACACCCACATTGTTTACATTGCTAGTATATCGACATTTGCCTCCTATTTGTCCTCTTTGTTTTCGTCCTTTTCACGGTCAATTAGGGAAATTAGGGTTTGCGGTTTTCGATCGAATTCCGCCATTTTTCATCATTTTCTTGTCGATTTTCTTGCCTGTCTTGTGGGTTTATTGATCAAGTAAGTTTCCCTTTTACTTTTTGTTAATTTGTTGATTGTTTCGATTTTATTTATGTGATTAGGGTATAGGGTTTTGCTAATTAGCTCGAAAAAATCCGACTGTTATGGGGTTTTTGTGGTTAATTGATTTAATTGATTGTTTTCCCCCTTTCTTACTTGATTAGGATGGAAAGTAGCTCCCTACCTTCGTCTAGTTTGACTGTAGTTACGTCCTCTACTGAGATGGTGGTCCCGGCTGCCACCACCGTCGTTCCGACTGCTAGTGCCACTGCTACTTCCCCCGTGTTACCTGTTATTACTACTGGTACTGCTGTTGTTACTACTGCTGGCTCTGTTTCTGTCTCGGCCAGTTCTGCTTCTACTTCCGTGTCAGTTTCAGCCTCCGTTTTAGCTAGCTCTGCTGCTAGCTCGGCTTCTGTTTCCGTTTCTGCCGCTTCTACTATTGCAGCCACAGCTAGCAGCTCTGGTATGGTGACCACCCCTGCTGCGTGGTCACTAGCTGTCACAGCTGCCTACAGGGCCGCTCTAGTACCTCGTCCCGCTACTGGACGGGCTTCTTCTTCAGGTACTAGAGGGCGGCGTCGCGGACGAGCTACACCCTCTGCTGGCCGCTCTGCTGGCCGTGTCACCATCCGAGTGGATGATTCACTTGACCCGCACCCCGACTATCATGAGGTAATCTTTGTTAATGCTATTCATCGCACTCGATTCTTTGATTTAGCTAGATGTGATTTTCTGTCTACTAAATTTTTGTGCCGTCAGTCACTTGATAGACTTGGTATTTACGAGCCAGTTGTTGAGATTTTGAGGGGTACGAGGATGTCTGGCCTAGTCACCATGAGTGCCTTGACCTTCAAGGAGCTGACCCTCGAGTTTTTCAGCTCCTTAACCTTCTCTTCTGGCGCTTACGCCACTGACCCGACTTGTGCTTTCGTGTCTTTCCGGTTATTTAATCGGACTTTTTACTGGACTTTAGAGGAGTTTGGTACTAGGCTAGGTCTTTCCTTTACGGGTGACTTCCGCCCCTAGGAAGGTCATCCGCCAGTTGTGGAGGACCTTGGCACAGACTACTTACGAGGAGCGCAAGCTCGCTCAGGTCCACCTTCCCCCGGCCCGTTATTTCTTGCGTCTCATGGGTAGTACCATCTTTGGCCGTAAAGAACCAAACAATGTGAACAACATTGAGCTTTCTATTCTGGGTGGGTACCTGAACATTGACAGTGAGGGACCCTTCGTCCTTAACATTGCTTACTTGACCGCCCAGTACTTTCACACTGTGGGGGAGAAGACCACGGGCACCATTGTTTGCGGTGGCATATACACTTTTCATGCCCGTTCTCTCTTCCCCGTCTTCCCTCGTGACTTATGGTACATAGATACTGATAGGTACCTCGGCATTCCTGCTATGCTGTCCATGTTTAGGCTTGCTTCCGACCACCAGACATGGAAGATTTCTGGTTCCATTCTGGGACCCTTCCTTGCACCACTCTACCCCGTCTCGTTCCCTTGCCCACTGTTAGGGGCAGGTTGCCTCCACCTCTACCCATGTATCACCTCCCACTTCAACCACCTCCTACTATGTCCACTTCTAGGAAGCGGAGGAGACCTGAGTCCGGAGAGGGATCCGCACCTTCTACGGGTGGCCAGACTTCCACGGCTATTCCTACCCCGATCCCTACTCTTACTCCTACTCTTGCACCCGACCAGACACAACCGGTTTACCCGGCTAATTTTGTTCCTCCTCCACCCTTTGAGGCGTCCACGGTCCTTGACCAAGGGCGCCGTGACAGTTTGTTGCTTGAGCTTCTTAGCAGGCAGGCTCGTATGGAGCGGGACATAGCTCTTACTTTGTTCCCTCTATACGAGTATCACATGAGGCGACGACGTCCAGTTCCTGAGGGTTGGCCACACCCGTCTTTCTACCGGTACCCAGCTGAGGTGTACCTAGAGCCAGCCAGTGACTAGGAGGAGGGCACAAGTGAGGAGGAGGCGCATACTCAGGCTGAGGAGGCGAGGAGGAGGGAGCAGGGGAGAGACCCAGACTACACGGTGGAGGACGTGACGGACGAGGCTGACGAGTAGCTAGTGGTCTAGTCACTTCCCCAGTTTTCAGGCTAGTTTGGGGATGTTCGTGTTTTGTATGTACATTCTTGCTCTTTTATTTCTTTTGTCTCCTTTTTATTTATTGTTTTTCATTTATTTATCGATTGTATTTTCCCGTTCCCCCGTATATATCTGCTGGTGTATGCTGGAGGACAACGAGGGCGTTGTCCGTTTTGGTTTGGGGAGGGTAATGCATCCTTTGAGTCTGCATTTGCATTTGTTTTTGCATTCACGTTTCTATTTTCTGCTTGCATTGTTTTCATTTTTTTCAAAAATCATAAAAAATCCAAAAAATTAGAAAATTTTAAAAAAATAAATAAAATATTTACATTTCATTTTGCATATAGGTTGAGTCGGAACGGTTGATTTCCGTGATGATATTGCACTGTAACTTGTCATTTTTACTTGAGCCTTGTACTCTATTGACAGTTATTAGCCGAGTCTTATGCATATCGACGAGTTTTTGTTCAAATTAAGCTGACCGTGTAGACTTGACCTGATAAATTGGCAACCTACTTTACAATTTCTAAGTTTTAGATCCATATAACTGGTGACATTCATGACCGGTTTACATAGGAATTGAGAGTAGTACTCCTTGCATAACATGTTTATCACTTTTGCACTTTTATGAAATTCGATTTCTTGTCAATTGCATACATTCGGGTTTGTGGTCGGTGTCACAGGCAGGGAGGTGCTTGCAAATTTCCCCTTCTTATATTTTTCACCCATTTAGCTCCACTTAAGCCAAATTTAGCCTTTTTAACCCATTAGCTACACCCAAAACTAAGCCTGCCCAGTCAAGTTAGTTTAGTGTGTCTTTTGTGGTACGTTGATCCATGTTGCGAGTTTGGCTCGTTTTTATTGTTGGAGTTGGTGGAAATTGAGGAAGGAGGAAGGATGAAAAATGAGAAAAAAAGACATGAAAATGAAAAAAATGAAAACGTGTGAAAAAAAAATGAAAAAAAAAGAAATTGAATCACACGGCAGAAAGAAGAAAAAGAAAGAAAAGTTTGAAAAGTTGAGTTGTATTGTTTGGATAATTGAGACCGTTTTACAAAAAAGGAATTTTGTGACCGTCTCACTCCTCTGTTCTTATTCATATATTTTTGAGGAGATAGTGTATGTGGTTAGTGAGATGTTTGCCATGAAGGGCACTTGTGCTTTATTTTTCAGTCAGTTGAGATTCAGATGGTCTTATATGGTCTTGTTTAGGAGCTAGCTTGACGCTTTACCTTCACATTCCCATAATTTATTTTGCCTTTTCTTACCTGGACCTCACTATTCCTATACGTTTTGTAAGCCCTCGGCTGTGACGGACATTGTCGGTTGGAGTGTATGCATAGTACTTGAATCGTCTATCATTTTTGTTGCATGCATGTTATGTAGGTCGCAGTTTAGGTGAGTGACTATTTCTCTTTCTCTCTTATACATATATAATTCAACCTTTGCTTCATGAGAGAAGAGTGACCACGTGAGAGTCCGATTTTGTTGGTCTTGCAAGGTCGATAGGTCAACTTCATTTATGGACATCTTATAATTCGTTTGCGTATTGACTGCTGTAGCTATGACTGTTGATTTCTGTTGCATTAAATTGGTTCAAGTAGACAAGTTATAGCTAGCTCTGAGTTTTCATTTCCGTTCCATTAGTTTGCATTTAGTTTACTCGAGGACGAGTAAAGGTTCGGTTTGGGGAGATTTGATACATGCATTTTATATAGCCTTTTTAGTCTTATTTTGCACGTATTTATATGCATTTTTATACCGTTATGTATTGCAAAATGCCCCGAATTGGCTACTTTGGTTTGTTTTGTCTGAATTGCAGAAATGAACCTGAAAGTTGTGAAACCGTACTCTTTTCGTCCCATTTAGCATGCATATTGAGGAGACGAGAATGTTAGAGCGAGAATCATGCCTTAAAGTGCGTGAAGGGTGGTCAACGAAGCGGTCAATGACGATTTAGAAGCTGATCTCGAAGAAAGGCACTCGATCGAGAAGTATTTTGGTTCGATCGAGTGGTTTGGAGGATAGAAGAGTTCGATCGAGTACTTTACTTTACTCGATCGAAATGCTGGAATTTGGGTTTCCTCGATCGAGAAGGATTTTTACTCGATCGAGAGGATTAGCTGATGAAGTCCTCGATCGAGTGGTTTTATATCAGTCGATTGAGAGGTTTTGGTATTACACGGGCTTAACTAACCCGTGTTGGACTTATTTCGATAAAGACTTTGTTTTGCCTATTTAAGATTTCATTAATTAGGTTATTAAGTACTCTTTCTATCATCTAAGAACTCTTTTAATCTCTCTTTCATACTTCTACTGTTGAATTCTCTTCCTTTAATCTCTTGCTAGTGGATTTGTTTTTTACGCCGGATTGCTAGAGATTGTAATCTTTCTTCTCTTATTAATCTTAATCTCATTATTTCTTGCTTTAATCCTTGCTTTTTCTCTCTTAATTACTTCTGCCCCAATCTTAGTTTATGCTTAATTATTGTTGTTTTATCATGCCTTCGATTAGTATATTCATTATTATTATTGTTGACATCACTAGTAATATGAGTAGCTAAATTCTTTTATGTTGGGATTAGGGAATCCATGGTAGGATTGTGATAATGTAGCGAATAAATTAGATAATTTACTTGTGAGAATCTGTACCCATGGCAATTTAACTATAATACCGACTTAGTTGAGTGCACGCTTCTAAGTTACCTTTAATCTGGTTAAATTTACTCCTGGATCGGAAGATTGGATTAAATAGACCTGCTATGAACAGTAGAATACCCTAATGAGGACGGAAGTTAAGTTAGTGGAAATCTAGGATAGAAAGTGGACCGGAAGGACCTTTTCTGTATCCGTCTCACAGTAGATTGTCTAGGCTATTTGCAGCTGAGTCGATAGACTACCATGGTGAACCGAAATCCTGGCATGCTTTCTCCTATTTGATCACTTTATTCATATTTTCTACCTTTTATCGCTCTCTCTTTACTGCTCTTTCCTTTAACCTTTTATTAGTTTAGAAATCAAAATTCAAACCCCCCATTTTGTGACCCTAATAGACGAACCTTTAACAGATATCTTGCATCCCTGTGGAGATCGACCCTGCTTATCACTAGCTTCTTTGTTAGTTTTAATTACGTTTATTTTTGTTACAAAACGACAGTATCAATATATCAAAGACGAATTTAAGGGACTTGATATGAACGAATTGAACCTCTTAAATCCGGGTTCAAATTTAATGACGAAAACCCGCAAATATTAGTTATAAGGGATTTAGGTTGGAAATTATTGAAACGTGTTAATGAAAAGCAAATTATAAACTGAAAATAAGAATTTGAAAGAAGAAGAGAAAACGAAAGAAAATAAAGAAACAGGTACTCGAGGAAGAAGAAGAAAGGCAGCAGCAACAAAGCAACCTCTGGAAGAGGCACAGCGCATCTGCTAATGCGTTTCTTCTAGGACGTCTTTCGCTGCTGTTTTGAAAAATAAGTTTGAAAGAATGGTTTTGAAAACGGTTTTGAGCATACTTGTGATATAAATCCGTACATTAATTGGTACAAAATAAAATAAATAAAATTGGGATTTACACCCTCATACTTACATGTTTGACGAAGCAAGATTAAATATGTTGTCGTATTAGTGATTGCTCGACACGATGTAATATGAAAGTGTTGGAATATGTGTCCTCCGACAATAATGCGATCACAACTGTCGATCATGATGATCACATGTTTAAATCTCGTTTTAAGAATACATGTGGGATGTAATATTTTACAGTCAACTGGTCCACACATATCGGTAATGATTGGCTGACTAGAGTTTGACATTACTGTCGTGCGATGGTGGTGATCAGTTGATCCCCTTAGGTCATACCTATAGGGAAATACTCTTAGTTGATTATTTAATTAATCGTATGCCGATACGAGTTAATTAAATTGCTTAAAATTGACGGATGATTTGTGAGTAAGATTAACGTGTCTTATTATAATTCGATTAAATTAGATACGGTCTAAGTAATAGAATTGTTTTATTACTTGGATAAAAATTATTGTTTACGAAACAATTGAAATTGAAATTGAATGAATAATTTATTATAAATACAAGACGTTGTAATTTATAATTTGTTAAACCGTTTTGGTACAAGTAATTACGAATTACTAGTGAATTTTGTATGTGACATATTTTATTAATATGTTGATTTTTAATATGTTAAAAATACATTATGGTGTAACATGTCATGTAACATGTGACACAGGAAAAAATTGACAAATGACAAAATAAAATGGACCTCCCATTTTATATATATATGTGCCGAAAATGGAGGGAGTTTAAGGAATATATATTGTGTTTTTGTTTAAGTGGAAAACATGATGATTAAAGTCTAATGACTAGCCATGCATGCCTTGTCTTGTCTTGAGAAGAACACAAGACCATGCATTGGTCTCTCCTTCCCCCTCCAACCGGTTTTTGATGAGAAAAAGCTAAGTGTTTTTCTCTATTATTATTCATCTTTTCATAACATAATTTTCATGTGTAAGAAATTATGTTTTTCTCTACATTTTTGTGAAATATTTTTAGAGATAGAAAACTCACAATAATCATCTCTTCTTAACCGAAATAGAGGAGAACAAAATTTTTTTGTGTCATTTTTAAGTAAGACTAATATTGTTACTAGATCATAATAATATTATTTATTAAGAGGTATCCTTGGGTATATGCTTTTGGAAGAGGTTCTAATTTGAACCTTGTTCATCCATTATAAGGAAAGCTCAAAAACTAACAAGAAGGAGATCTTGTTGGTGCCCAAATGGACGAAAATAAGATGGTGCGATCTCTTTTATTAAAGTTTGCATGCATAAGATCTAGCATTTATTTTATGACTAAATAAATTATTTCATATATGAATATGTAAATTAATGAGATTAACGAATTCTAACAAGCGGTATCATGAGCCTTAGGTTGTTTCCATGCAAATCGGTTTATAGTTTTTCCGAGTTATAAGACCAACATACAAAACTAATTAATTTGGATTTATGAAGATAAACCTAAAATAACTTTGCATGTTAAAAGTTTCTGGTCCTAAGTTATTTTTAGGACATTTTGGTTTATTTATGGATTTTATTGTTCATTTTACATAATATTGGCATTAAAATGTAATTTTTATGATAAAAATGTCATTTTTGAACGAAAACTAGCTAAACTTCGAGTTTTTCAGTGATTTTTGGATATGTTTTCACATATATTATCTACTGATGGCCTGTAAATTTTCATGTTAAAATGAGTTGTTTTGCTCGAAATATGGATTTTTTAATTTAAAATCGTATTTAAATGGGTAAATAGGTTAATATGAGTTATATTTTGAATCTGGTCATGGAAATTTAGTATGTTGTCACATGCAATTTTACAAGATGTGTGTAAAATATTTGGCTATAATTAAGTCTTTATGCATGATTTATGAATTTTTGATGAAACATCACAAAAATAGTGACTATAATTAGTAATAATGCTAAAACATACTTAATGACTAAAGGAAAAACGTCACATGTTGCATTTTATCTTATATTTTAGATCTAAAAGTGAAAAGTTGATGAAAATATTTTTTCTCATATTTTTATGGTCATAATTGTTAAAAATCGATAAACCGCAACATTGTTTTTCTCGATAAATTTTCAAAATTTTTAACCTAAGTTTTTGAATATTATGAGTGTCATGGTATTTTTCCAGAGTTTTCATGAGTTTAAATTTCAAATTTCGAATTTATTTGAAATTTTTATAATTTAATTTGAAGTTTATAGCATAATTTTGTATTTTTGGGTCCATTTATGAACAATATTAAGAAATCAAGTTTAATTATTGTTAAAATATTAGTGGAGACTAAATTTTGAGTCCT
This sequence comes from Silene latifolia, assembly GCF_048544455.1. NCBI lineage: Eukaryota > Viridiplantae > Streptophyta > Magnoliopsida > Caryophyllales > Caryophyllaceae > Silene > Silene latifolia. Next base: position 98,587,959 of record NC_133527.1, read on the forward strand.
AAGATGGTTAGGGTAATTAACTTGTGCATAAATATGAATTTATGTAATTATTGTGATTTTAACAAGTTATAATCACGCAAATCCATGAAAACCGATAAATATACGATATTGGCTCTTAAAAGGCGATTTAGCATAAAATCTAGCATGTTCATATATATTATAATGCTGCATTTTATTTATAATTGTCATATTTTTAATTTTATGTATTTTTTTGAATTATGTAATTTTACTTAGTATGGCCTTAGTTTTAATTGGTATTACCCGAAATGTATGGGAATATCGATTCGGTTGTAATTATTGTGATCTTGTATCACTGTTTTGTAATTTAATTGATTTATTTTTATTTTTAATTACAAATGTATAATAGTAAATTTTGTAATTCATTTTGCAATTTAATTATTCCGGAGTTCTTTGAAGACGGTGCCACTCGAGAAGGCGATCCATCAAAGAAAGTGTTGCCTTGAAGTGCGTGCCAAGACCGAAGTTCAAGGGACCAAAGGAGTTGGTTTCCGAATTTGTAATAGTTTATTAGATTTACTATTTTAGGAAGGCCATACTAGGATTTTATTTTTATGCTTTGCATTTTATTTATATGTTGCATGCATCGCTAAATCGCCATAACTAAACATGCATTTTAATCGAGTTTATCGACCGTGTCAATTACAATTATCGTAGTTCACCACTTTAGTTCACTTAAAACGTGATAGATAATAAATTGATATGACCTCTCGCTAAAATAAACAATTGAGACTTAGCCTTACCAAAAAGTAGAAACCATGAAAACCTATTTCATGAGGGAGTGCGCTCGGCCCTACCGGGGTACAAACCTTGTTACGTAGGGGAAGTGGGTGATAAATGTCTATCCACCGAATTCATGTTGATAAGGGATGAATCGGACCTACCGTGACCAAGTTGATGTGGATTTGGATCATGGACACATTTATTCGAAATTTGGGTTGAACTCAACAAAAGTATTCTCGACCATTGCCGGGTGTGTTTTGGGCTAAAGATAAATATTAATGTAATTTTATCGACCAAGAGTTCTAAAAGTAGAATCGATTAAAGAGTTAATCCACCGAGTTATATTGATAAGGGATGAATCGGCCCTACCGTGCCCAAGTTAATATGAATTTGGATCTTGGAATCATTTATCATAGTTGGGTAGAGGTCACTATGTAAATGCTTTACTTGTTATTATATTTACAAGTATTATTATAACGATAAACGTTTTGTTTTCATTATTCCGTTATCATATTGTTCTATTTCTTTACCTCAAATTATATACGATATCATTTTGATTTTAGTTCAAATCTCCATTAAAACATCGTAACTAAAGACAAAATTTGAATTTTTCTTCTAAAAACCTCGTATTATCCATTGTAAGGATCTCTTGTGAAGAGTATAGATAAAAGTTATTCGTGATCAAAAGGGTTTTTGATTCTTGACTAACATATCTACTTGCAATGAATTGTTTCTCATATGCTTAATTGAGTTAAGTACTTTGAAATGTTACATCATTTTGGTAACTAGATTTGTTTGAAATCAAAATTGACCAAAATACCACAACCACTTCAATGAAAGTTTTAAGACTAAACAAATGAGTTGAAGAGTAGTCTTCATGAAATTCAATTTTGCTTCTCTAAGCAAAGACTCATTGAAATGAGTGGGAGCATTCTCTTAAACCGTTAAGAAAAGGACGAAGTTCAAAGAAGTAAAATTAGAATGGAATTGATACAAGGTAATGTTAAAAGTAAAGTTATTGAGAATGACGATACTAAACCTATCAATCCCGACCGATAAAGTTTCCATTGTCTTAATTGTTGGACGCTAGAAAGGAAACTACCCCAAATTATTGAAGAATCAACAAGTTAGTTGTGGGACATCTAATGGGACCTTCTTCTTTAAATGTTTATTTGATTGACATAAATTTTGCTAGTACTACTTCGTCAATATTAGAAACCGGTGGTGGTTTTCATCATTGTATTTGATAAATAGGATGATTAGAATATGACGACTAGCAACAATGATGTTGAGAGATAGAGTCATTGTGTACTCAATCTATTTTTGGGTTTAGAGTTGTACTTAATTGTGACTATTAAGTGCATAAACTCTAAATAAGAATATAAACTTGGTAAGATACAAAAGAGGTTTCACTTTTGTGACCCTATACACCATGATTTGATGTATGGCTAGCCCATTATCAAGTTGATTATATTCTAAACCAAACTAGAATGATATATCATGAAGATGATGCAAGACTCAAATTGGTAATCCAAGATTAGACCTTAGATTCTGGAATGATGAACGCAAAGATTTATCGAGTACTCTTGAAACCATTAGATCTTATGGTATATGCGTATCTTGTATTCAAAGCAAGATGTCTCGTGCTTTTTGGTTGAAAAGGAGATCGAGGTTTTAAATCATTGATCCAAAATAGGTTGATCATTTTCTTTTACCAACGATTTAAATTGACGCTAATGTGTTCACTTAATAAGGTAAATAGAGAAATCTTTGAAGAAGTTCAAAGAGTTCAAAGAATCACGATTTAGTCGTGATGGGATTATCAAAGTGAAGACTTTGATATAAGCCAAAGAAAATGTGATATAGTATCACAAATTAATCTCTCTTAGCACACATTATGAGATAATGTGTGGTTGGATAAAGAAATCAAACGCTATTCGATATGGTTTGGACTTCAATCAAGTTACTTCGAGTTACTTGATCCTCTTGGGGATTTTATCATTTTGTCTAAATTATTTTTCCACTAAATCTAAAACGAGTCATATGAGATATGAAATGGTAGGGTACCATGTTTGTATGTTTTCAAAAGAAATAAATGCTTATTTTTCCTTACTATAATCACGAGTACAACGGGTTTGTGGCTCGTGAAACTGTCTTTCTAGAATACAAGTTTATTTTTCCTTACTATAATCCAAGTGAATTGTTAGATATCAAAGCTTGATTGGTAGCAAAGGGTTTTGCACTAGTTGAAATGATTAAGTCTATTTGGATTTTCTTAGGGATTGTGTTTCATTATGAGATATATATAGTGAGTGAATCTAAAATCCACTTCTTCAATTAGAAGGAATGTATTCAATACATGTCTTGAGTTTTGTAGATTCTTGCCATCCTAAGATAATGTGAAACTTAAGAGAGGGTCTTAAGTAGGACATCAATGAGTTGGAATCAACATTTTGATCATGTGATAAAACTTTTCTCAATAGGTTGAGAAGTTATGTTTATACATGAAGTTTAGTGGGAGTTATGGAAATTTTAATTAGTCTTATATGTGGATGACATATTGATCATTGGGAATGATTTGACACTTATGGAGTATTATAATACATCTTTAATATCCGGGTTTATGGAGATAAATCTACATTATATTAGCGTCAAATAAGAAGTCTTATGTTGATAAGATTCATGAGTAGTTCAATCGAGTTGAACATATTTGATTGATTCCATTTGCTTCCGCTGCCGGATCAATTAAATGAGTAATGATGTACAACACTTCATATACTTTGAGTATGATGAATTGTTTCAAAATCGAATTTAAGTAATAGTTACCAAGTAGCCATATAGATTATTCTTAAGTGCTTGAGGAAGCATTAAGGATGGAAAGTTAAGTGTTTTTGATGCAATTAACTAATTTGTGTAAGGGTGTTACACGAATGACAATTGAGATTGCGAAAGGTTTCAGACAAAACCATATTCAAAACACGTAAAGATGGTTAAGGAACCATTGTGTCTATGTTATTTAAGAAATAGATTTGCTAGAATCGTTCTAGGCAATAAAGAACAATGAGAGATATTTACAACGAAAATTGAGTACACTTGCAATCATGATATGTGCAAGAGGATGGATCTCGCACACTGTGAAAACAGTGGGAGCTATTCTAAGGCTAGAGAGCTTATGTCTAGATTGGATCTAGACACGTACTCAGAAAGTTTTGTAATGCAAATGTATACATTACAAAGGAAAACGAGTATGTAGTAAGGTTGAGTAAGGTACAAGAAGTTGATAAAACCTACTAACCAAAGCCTTCTCATGGGCTTAACATGATGAGTCATGTCATATGTCATTTCAATTGCATTGAGATGAACAACTACATATAAGATGGAAATTGAGTATAAGAATATGAAGTAGTAATCAGGTATTGACTATTCATATGTGATAATCACATTTGTCATTCGAGTTTTTAAATCTGAAAACTCCTTTTATACTTTGTTACATCCAAACGGGTTGTAGAGACAATATTGAACCCCGTTAAAGTGAACCCGGATTAACATGGTATTCGCCCATAGTCACTTATATGAGGTGACGTCTCGAAGTGACTAGAGTGTGATGCGATTGATGGCAAGTTCAAATGACATAGAGTCATGTGAGATGACTAGTCGATCACATAGGCAGACTGTTAGGAACACTTTGTCGGGCCTTATGACCGCTTATAGAGTTCTGGCAAATTTATATAGCCTGATTGTGGCGAGAGCTACTATAGTATTCTAATGAGTCAATTCTTTTGACTAAACACTGTTCGCCTAAGGTGGCACAGTTTCAGATTAACTTTGATTTATGTTACTACGACCTTCATAAATGGGGTCAAATGGGCATATTTTGGGTTATGATGGCTGTGGCTAATCGAAGGGAATAGTGCGATAGGAATTGTCCACCCCTTGTCAGGGTTAAAACAATATCTCAGGGTCACTCGAGGAGTAATGAACTGGAAATGCGTGGCGACGCTCGGAAGGTATCTATGCTAGATAACTCCGGTCAATCAGTTATTCTCCAGATCGAGGAAACAACTCTCGATATGATCACTTGCAAGTACGACATGAAAGACACCTTGCATTGAGTGGGAGATAGTAATAGGACAAGAGAATTGGTGACGCACACTTGTCGAGGACAAGTGGGAGATTGTTGGAATATGTGTCCTCCGACAATAATGCGATCACAACTGTCGATCATAATGATCACATGTTTAAATCTCATTTTTAAGAATACATGTGGGATGTAATATTTTACAGTTAACTGGTCCACACATATCGGTAATGATTGGCTGACTAGAGTTTGACATTACTGTCGTGCGACGGTGGTGATCAGTTGATCCCCGTAGGTCATACCTATAGGGAAATACTCTTAATTGATTATTTAATTAATCGTATGCCGATACGAGTTACTTAAATTGCTTAAAATTGACGGATGAATTGTGAGTAAGATTAACGTGTCTTATTATAATTCGATTAAATTAGATATGGTCTAAGTAATCGAATTGTTTTATTACTTGGATAAAAATTATTGTTTACGAAACAATTGAAATTGAAATTGAATGAATAATTTATTATAAATACAAGACGTTGTAATTTATAATTTGATAAACCGTTTTCGTACAAGTAATTACGAATTACTAGTGAATTTTGTATGTGACATATTTTATTAATATGTTGATTTTTAATATGTTAAAAATACATTATGGTGTAACATGTCATGTAACATGTGACACATGACAAAATTGACAAATGACAAAATAAAATGGACCTCCCATTATATATATATATATATATATATATATATATATATATATATATATATAGAGAGAGAGAGAGAGAGAGAGAGAGAGAGAGAGAGAAGAGATCAAGTGAGTCCACCCAACTTCATTGAGTCCATGAGTTCTCATAAGGGCCATTGAAAAGATTGGATGGAGGGTTGAGATTGAAGGGGAAAAGGGAGGGATTAGACCAAAAATTAGGTAATCAATGCTAATTAAATACTTTCCCTCACTACCTTCACTAATCAACCACTAATTTTACTATATATCATTTATTTTTTAGTCACTTCTCTCTCATCTCACACAATTATCATTCCTCTCATCTCTCTAAAAATCAAAACAGCTCAATTCCTCTCAACAATCCCTCAAAAATCAAAAACCAAATAATTCAAAAAAAATCAAAAAAAAATTTCCCCCATTATCCTCATCCGTCATCACCATACACCACCCACCACTCACACACCCGCCACTACCACCACGAGGCACCTCTCCTGCCGGCCACCACAACTACCACCAACAACAATACACCTTCAACCAACCCTACCCCGACACCATCACCCACCCCACAGCCACCACCACGCACGCCCACATTCACCCACGACCACCCCTACTGTCCGTCGTGGCCCCACATCCACAGCCACCAACCACCAGCATCTCGCCATCGCCAAAAAAAAAAAGCCAGATCTTAAAATACGCCAACCACCACGCACTCCCACATCCACAACCACCAACCACCACGGACGCCCACATTCACAGCCACCAACCATCAGCATCGCGCCGCCACTAACGCTCCAACACCATCATCCTCTTCCTCACTTACCAACCCACGACACCACCACCAACCCCGTCAACAACAACACCTTCCACCCCACCTCTGCCGCACCACCACCGCCGACAACATCATTACCTTAAACAAAACGAGATCTGAGAATAACTAACCCAAAAAAAAATGAACCTAGCCGGAGTTCTGGCCGTAGTTCAGGCGACGGCTTCACCGTCGTTGTCTTTTGTTTAGATTTGTTCAAATATACACGAATCTGGCCGGAGTTTATCGTTCTATTTTCAACGCTTCCTCTTTTCTCTCTTTCTTGTTTTCGTTTTGTGTTTTCTGTTTTGTTGGTACATATTTCAACGCTTCCTCTTTTCATAGTTGTTCTATTTTCATCGTTCTCTCTTTTGTTTTTTTTATATATTTTTTGGTTTGTTTTCTCATTTGTGTTGACACTTACCATATTTTATTCTTAGATCTAAAAAAATATATAGTAGATTATTGAAAAATAATCATATTGTCATGATTTTTATTATTAGATCTAATAAATATATTTATTTTCATATTTACACTCGTATTCTATACATTTTTGTCAGATTTACACTCATATTTCTTTAAATTTACACTTGTATTTCCTCACATTTACACTCATTTTTATTTAAATTTACACTTGTATCTTCTCACATTTACACTCATATTTCTTTACATTTACACTTGTATTTCTTTACGTTTACACTTATATTATTTTACATTTACACACATTTCTCAGATTTACACTCGTATTTCTTTACATTTACACTCGTATTTCTTTACATTTACACTCATATTTCATTACATTTACACGCATTTTTCAGATTTACACCCTTATTTCTTTACATTTACACTCGCATTTCTTTACATTTACACTCTTATTTTTTACATTTACACTCATATTTTTTACATTTACACTCGTATATCTTTACATTTACACTCGTTAAAATTATATAGATTTGCACTCATATTTTTTGTGGATAAGAGTTGGTGGTGGAGGACGACGGTGGTGGTGTTTTTTGGTAGTTGGACTAAAGTTTTACTCGTAAAGGACAAAAGTTTCACTTATAAAGGACCAAAGTTACACTCAAAGGACCAATTTACTCTTAAAATACTACATTTACACTCGTAAAATATCACATTTACACTTGTAAAATGTTAAAATTATGTAAACTCAAAATTTCAGTCAAAAAAATCAAATTTACACTCTTAAAATGTCACATTTACACTCGTAAAACATCACATTTACACTTATAAAATGTTAAAATTATGTAAATTCAAAATTTCCGTCACAAAAAATCAAATTTACACTCTTAAAATGTCACATTTACACTCGTAAAACATCACATTTACAATTGTAAAATGTTAAAATTATGTAAATTCAAAATTTCCGTCACAAAAAATCAAATTTACACTCTTAAAATGTTACATTTACACTCGTAAAACATCACATTTACACTTGTAAAATGTTAAAATTATATAAATTCAAAATTTCCGTCACAAAAAAACAAATTTACACTCTTAAAATGTCACATTTACACTCGTAAAACATCACATTTACACTTGTAAAATGTTAAAATTATATAAATTCAAAATTTCCGTCACAAAAAATCAAATTTACACTCTTAAAAATGTTACATTTACACTCGTAAAACTTCACATTTACACTTGTAAAATGTTAAAATTATATAAATTCAAAATTTCCGTCACAAAAATCAAATTTACACTCTTAAAAATGTTACATTTACACTCGTAAAACTTCACATTTACACTTGTAAAATGTTAAAATTATATAAATTCAAAATTTCCGTCACAAAAAATCAAATTTACACTCGTAAAAATGTTACATTTACACTCGTAAAACTTCACATTTACACTTGTAAAATGTTAAAATTATATAAATTCAAAATTTCCGTCACAAAAAATCAAATTTACACTCTTAAAAATGTTACATTTACACTCGTAAAACTTCACATTTACACTTGTAAAATGTTAAAATTATATAAATTCAAAATTTCCGTCACAAAAAATCAAATTTATACTCTTAAAAATGTTACATTTACACTCGTAAAACTTCACATTTACACTTGTAAAATGTTAAAATTCTATAAATTCAAAATTTCCGTCACAAAAAATCAAATGTACACTCTTAAAATGTTACATTTACACTTGTAAAACTCATACACTCGTAAAACATCACATTTACACTTGTAAAACTCATACAACATTACATTTACACTTCTGAAATCTTAAACTCAAAACTGATTAATTAGGGGCTAGGGAGAGAAAGAAAAATTAATTAATGTATAGAAATTTGATTAGTGGTAATTTTTTTTTGGTAATTTTCAATCTCAACCACCCATCTCAATCCAACCATCCACATTTTTTTCCTTTTCTTTTTAATTGCCCTTAATCAAATGCATCTCAACCATTCATTGAGTCCATCTAATGGCCCTTAGAGGGACTTATGGACTCAATTTGAGAGGAGGACTCATTAGATCTTACCTATATATATATATATATATATGTGTGTGTGTGTGTGTGTGTGTGTGTGTGTGTGTGTGTGTGTGTGTGTGTGTGTGTGTGTGCCGAAAATGGAGGGAGTTTAAGGAATATATATTGTGTTTTTATTTAAGTGGAAAACATGATGATTAAAGCCTAATGACTAGCCATGCATGCCTAGTCTTGTCTTGAGAAGAACACAAGACCATGCATTGGTCTCTCCTCCCCCTCCAACCGATTTTTGATGAGAAAAAGCTAAGTGTTTTTCTCTATTATTATTCACCTTTTCATAACATAATTTTCAAGTGTAAGAAATTATGATTTTCTCTACATTTTTGTGAAATATTTTTAGAGATGGAAAACTCACAATAATCATCTCCTCTTAACCGAAATAGAGGAGAACAAAATTTTTTTGTGTCATTTTTAAGTAAGACTAATATTGTTACTAGATCATAATAATATTAGTTATTGAGAGGTTTCCTTGGGTATATGCTTTTGGGAGAGGTTCTAATTTGAACCTTGTTAATCCATTATAAGGAAAGCTCAAGAACTAACAAGAACGAGATCTTGTTGGTGCCCAAATGGCGGAAAATAAGATGGTGAGAAATAGATTTTTCCATCTCTTTTATTAAAGTTTGCATGCATAAGATCTAGCATTTATTTTATGACTAAATAAATTATTTCATATATGAATATGTAAATTAATGAGATTAATGAATTCTAACAGAAAGTGCCCTCTTAAGAGGATATTTAGAACAAATTGATTGCGTTGAATAAAGTGTAGTGGTCAAATTGGTCGGTCATGCAAACGTGACAGGTACTCAGAATGATCTGAGCTTACGTGGTTGAGTAGATCAAGCACGTAGGCGTCGATAAGTAAGAGCGCGGTCTTAGAATTCAAAGGGAGAAGAGAAGGGTGGACACTCGCAGGAAAAATATGTGAGGCGGAGGCCTCTATTTATACTAATCACGAGGAGGAATTATGGTAAAAGTAGGATTAGGAAAAAAATCCGGAAGAAATCTGAAATTTGGAGAAAAAGCAACTCAGGAAGAGGCGCAGCAGGAACTGCGACCCTTCCAAGAGGCGCAGTACCTGTTGCGTTCTCTCTTGGGCAGTTTCCTTCTCAACAAGAAAGATTTCCGCGGTTGATTTAGGAATTAGGGAAGATGTAAGCTTCCTTATTCCGCAAGGTAGATATTTTCGTGATAAAAGATAGAATTTAGGAATATTACTCCGGAAAATTCCAGAACATTCCGACTCGGGTTTAAGACGGTTTAGAAAATGGAAGCGGTTTTTGACCCAGACTCCAAATGAACTCTAATTACTGTCAAAACGACCGTATTGATGCGTAGATGACGACCATGAGGTTGACTCGACTGTTTAAGCTATCACGTGTCGACGAACTTACGAAATTTCATAAATCGCTACGCGTAATTAAACATGCGGCCCAATCATCACCGGGTGTTTGTCGGGAGGTGCAGAAACGAGGTATCTAAAGAGCCCCCACTTTGACTGAGGCTTGGACAAGGCAAAATTCAAAGTATAGCCTCCGGGTCAATCGAAGATTTCAACCTGAAGATTATGGCGACGCGAGGCGGCTTAAGGGGTCTGAGTCAAGGACCTGTCGTCGGGAACATTTTTATAACAACCCAACCCACCACAATTGTAACACAACCCTAATAAGATGGGATGTGTATGTTGGAGTTAGTGTCCTCCACAATAGTGCGTTTACATAATAAAGCTCATTAAAGGAATATCATCAGATATTTATTTATTTGATCCTAGTCAGTTGATCAACGTATATCGGTAACGGTTGGCCAACTAGGGTTTGACGTTATTGTCGTGAGACGGCGGTGTTCAGCTGATCCCCTTCGGTCACACCTAAAAGAACGAGCCCCAACACGAAAGCTAATTAATTGTATGAGATACAATTTAAATTAGTCCCTTGATTAAATTGACTAAGAGTTAGTTGATTAAATTGATTTAGAGAGATATCGAGTTGTGAACTCGAGGTACGGAAATTATTATTTAATTATGCGATAATTGAATAATAAATTATTTGAGACGGGAATTAATGATTAAGCAGTTAATTATTAAATTGGTACTAGTTGACAAATGTGATTAGTATTGGTACGTAAACTATATGTGTAGCGGTACACATATATTTACGGTGTGATTTAGACGAAATTAATTGGAAGCATTTAAACATGAAGCGATGTTTAAATAAAATTTACACGTATTTGTGCGACAAATATAAGAACCAAAATGGACCCGTAAATGGGACATGGGACCATGTAAATAGAGTGTAGTAGATGATCATAATCATTTCACTTTACTAGATTTTCTTCCATAAGTTGTCATGTGATCATTATGCATGTCATAATGAATTGGACAATAAAAATATAAAACAAAATCAACACTCCACCTAACTACTACTCCACCCGTCCTATTCCCCTCTATATAGACCAACACTTTGTTCTTTTATTCACTACTTCATTTTTGTACACCATTTTGCATGTGTGAATAAAAAGTTGTTGGTCTTTCTCTCTAAAAACCAATAAAATCATTTACTAAGTAGTTAGTAAAATAAATATTATTACTAAGAGTGTTAGTAATATTTACATATTATCAAGGGTAATCTTATTAATATCTAGTTAATATTAGTAAGGTTGTTGGGTAAGTTCTTGGGTGGATTAAGGAAGGAGACCTTCTACTTTGGAGGTTGGTTTTTGGAGGATCTTCCATATTCATATAGCTCAAGAACAAACTAGTAAGGTGAACTAGTTTGTGCCCATTTTACCATAAAATCAATGTAAGGAAATTGTTTTTCCTTAATCTTTATATTAATATGCTTTTATATTGCATGCATGTTACATAGATCACCTAAATGATAAATTATGAGATAATTTAATTTTTATTAGAGAGTTTAATATGGATCTATGATCTTTCAAGTGGTATCAGAGCATAGGCTTGTAATTTGCATGTTGATTTTAAGCATATTAATGAATTATGAAATAATTTATAAAAACTCAAATATTTTGTTAGAAGAAGTTTTAGAACGAAAATTTTGAGACATGCATACCTACTGATCTCAAAAGGTTTGTGGTATTTTTTGGTTATTTTTGAAGTTATTTAGCTATTTTTAATGATTTTTGGTAGAAAACCGAGTCAAAATGCCGTATTTTAGTTAAAAATTGACTAAAAATAGTTAAAAGTTGATTCGGTGCGTGGATTTTTTTATGGTATCTCATGCATGTTTTCTACTGGTTGTATACAAAAATTTGAAGGTTGGTTCGAACTTTTTGCATGTTTATTGATTTTATGAGATAAAAGTGAAATTAATTAATCATAATTTCGAAACATTTGATTCTGCCCATGATAAATTTATGTACATTTAAAAATATTATTTAAATGTTAAAAGTTATTTTGCATGTGTGTTTTCACTTTGTTTTGATGTTTATTGGTTTTAGTGGTTAAAAACCGATAATTATCGATCTTTTTCTTCATAAAATTTATCCGGACTTTTTGGGCAAATTTTCTAACATTTTGGTGTTCTTGGGAGTGTTCCAGAATACTAAAATTTTTTGTTTCATTTTTTTGGGTAATCTTCAATTATTTTGGATATTTACTTAAATATTATGATTTTACCGATTAAATTAGCAAAATATCACCAAATCAAACTAATTATTTATCATAAAATTAGTGAGGACTAATTTTGAGGTTCAAAACAGTTTGGACAATTAGTTTGGACTTAAATGAGATTTAAGAGTTGATTATTGATTTTTACATGTTAAACATCGATTAAATCCACAAAAACCGAGATGGATACCAACGATTGATAGATAGGGCGATTTTGGCATCATTTTACAGCATTTTAAGCATATTTATTTAATTTGAATGAATGATTGTCATTTATTTAATGTATTTATCTTGTTGTACCTAGTATGGCCTAGTTAATTTTAATCGTTATTACCCGAAATGAATGGGAATATCGATTTGTTTGTAATTAAATACGATCTCGTATCGTCGGTTTGTAATAAATTAATTAATAGTTTTATTTATTTTATTAATTAATGTATAATAGGAATAGCTATGTAATTCATTTGTAATAGTTATTCTTACCGGCGTTTCCAAAAGACGGATTACATCAAGACGGAGTCTATTTTGGAAGGTGTTCCAAATCCCACAAGGAAGAGCCACTTTTGGAATGAAGAGGCAAGGGACTAAGGAGTTGGTTTCCGAAATGTAATAGACTAGTTTTTGTTAACTAGGTGGCCATACTAGGATTTATTCATATGCTTACTTCTTTGCTTGTTTTATTTTCGCGCATGCCAAAATCGCCATTCACATGCATTTTATTCTTCGCGATCGTCAATTCACGTCATTTACATTCACCGACTTAATTCACTTATAGGGAATTTATGACTAAATTGACAAGATCTCTCACATAACTAAAATTGAGATTAGCCTTACCAATTAGTAACACCTATGAATCTCTTGTTCATTAGAGCCACGCTCACCCAAGCGGGGTGTTCTCTTTTTACCTTGAGTAAGTAGGGTGGTAAGCGGTTATCACACGCCAAAATTGGTTGGACTCAACGGGATATAAGACGGTCTTGTGTTCCGGGGCTAGTAGATGGATTTAAGGAAATTCGTCGACCAAGAGTTCTAGAGATAGAATTAGTCAACGTGACTTACCGAATTTACACAATTATGGGATGTTTCGCCCAAGCGATGCTCATTTTTGTTTAAAATTTGGGTCTTGGAATCATTTATATAATTTAGTGAGAGATCATTATATAAATGTTAAAACTTGTTGAACATGTTTTTCACAAGTATTTTTAAAACATTGAATGTTAATTTTTCCTATTTTTCGTTCTTTTTCATTAATGAATTTACTATGACATCGCGCACTTCATCCTCCTTTCATCCTCTATTTATTTTTATACTCGTTTCGTTCTTTCATTGGAAGCGGTTTCTTTAAGGGAATTCGGTAGCAATGATTGGTAACATGATTTACCAATTCACCTACATAAGCTTACAACGATTTTTGCGATTATTATACAACTTAACGTCCATACATATTAAAAAGGGGTTTTATGTTGCAAACTCATATTACGAGTTTAAAAGGAAGTCACATTTTATCAAGAGATTCTTGATTTCGGAAGTGACACCTCCGTCATGATGATGACATATTAGTTTTAATTACTCAAGTGTAATTCAAAAGTTTATGAAAAGAGTTTTCAAAAATACTTATAATACTCCAATATGATACCGTCAAATGGCTCACTTCGAGAAAGGCCAAATCAATTGTTTATGCGCTAAAGAGTTTAGGCATATGATAACAATTGAACGGTTAGGTAGTCCAATTTCGCAAGAAGTTGAGATTTTGCCTCATGTTACACTCACTTTATAGTAATTCACTCTTACTAAGTGTATAACATATCACGAATGACATGAAGAGAGGTCTTCATGAGATTCATTTTTGCTTGATTGAAGCAAAGAGGAATGTGAAAGTGAGTGGGAGTTAAGAAGTATCAACCCTAGATGTATGCGATAAGAACAAAGTTGAAAGAGACATCTACTCAATGGATAGGCTAGTTCCACTATCTTGGTATGAGATACCAAGTACGGGTCATTTCTTTGTAAAGAAGTTTACATGAATTGATAAAACGTAAGACGTCTAGCATAGAACATTTTTGTATCGAAATGGTGCTAGAGTAACAATAATTTCGATAGGGACAAATGCACCTAAATTTGGTTTTAAAAGAATGTAATCATCTATGTTTATACATAGAAGGCATCACTCATGTGATTTAAAACAAAATGTTGTACCTACTCCTATGATAACTTGGTGGTTGGTTTAGACCACTTAAGTTAGAAGAATTTTACATTCTTCACGAAAACTAAATGTTATTCTATCTTGTATATTTTAAAGTCTCTAATCTGGTGAACCCAATTGATCAAACCTCAAGTAAATTCGTTTCAAACGAGTAAACGAAAAGCACATTAAACAACCATTTGATTGTGAGTCTTATGGTATGTGTGCATGTATTATGTTTTCTTTTGTAGAAAAGAAACACAATAGTGAGGTGATTGACCATATACATACGGATGTGTAAGGCCGATAGTTGGTAATATACATACTTGGTTACTTTTACCGTAATGTTAAGTAGATAGGCAAACCTCGTATCTATTTAATAAGACATAAAAGTCATTTTTGAAACGTGGAATATTTTCAAAATGAAGTAGTAAACCAAAAGCACGTCAAGATCAAGATGTTGATCGGAAGTTTCAAAGTAATGACTTTGAAAATCAAATGGGTAATATCAAGTAAATGACCTTGATAATCACTAAGAAGATTGTGAACCAGTTCACATAATACCTTCTCCTTGGGACACCATAGAGTATGGTGTAGTCAAGTATATAACCCAAACTTTATGAGATATAGTTTGAGGTTTTTCGCAATTTTGTAAGCTATTTTCTCACTAAAAGTTTAAAACCCGACTATGATAGCCTTAATGACTCCATATGAGATATGGATAGGGAGAGTCCCTAACTTGTCTTTTTATACATTTGGGATCATAAATGTTTATGTTCAGAACCAATTTGTGTATATGTGAGGGTTATCCAAAATTAAATCACATGGTTTTTACTCCTCCAAAACGAGAACAAAGAGTTTGTGGCTCATAATACTGTCTTTCCAGAAAGATTTTCATTTTCTGGAAGACAGAGTGGGAGAAATTTTGAACTTGCGGAAGTCCAAGACCCACAAACTGAGTACAATGCAAAAAGACGTTATTTATTGAGGCTCAGTGGTGAGTACAATGGAAGAAGACGTTCTTTATTGTGGCTCAGTGGTTATAAGGAGATAATGTTGCGATAATATTGCGTTACTTTTCAAAAGTAACGAATCTTAAACCCTCATCAAAGGCTTTTCTATAGTATGAACTCTATGTGATGGCGTGTCACCATGCAATTCGAATTGATCTCCTTGCACATGATGCTATAAGGAAGAAAACACGAGATGTTTTCGAGACTTGATTTAAGGTGAATACTTTGGTTGGTTACCTTGATCTTGTCGTAAAGGTTACATAAGATGTTTAAAATTTGGGCTTGTTATAGAGAGTTTATGACAACCCAAATGCCTTTATCAATTCGTATGTTCTTAGCAATATAACTTCTCATGAGGATGAGATTTGGCAAATAAATAATGAAACTTTCTCCTTGGGAAAAGTTTTGTTGATGTTGTCAATGCTAAGAAGCCTAGCATGCTTGAAATATCCCTTTTGTGATCTATATACATAAAAGAGTTGGAACTTTGGGTTCAATCATGTAGTCTATCAAAATGGTATTATTCGAGTGTTGAGGTACCATTATGATATATGGAGTTTAGTGGGAGCTAAAGTAAAGTTTCTTAGGCTAAATATGTGCTTGACATATTAGTGACTAGAAATGTAGCTAAGGTGATGTTTCTTAGTCTACATATGTGTTTGACATATTAGTGACTAGAAATATTCTCGGGTGAATACTTGAGAGTAGCATGGCGAATATTAAATATCCGGATCTAATGAGATAGATCTCTATGGATATTAGCATTATAGTCAAGAGACTTATGTGATAAGATTCTTGACTCGTTCAAGTTGTTGAACAATTAATATGATCTCTTGTGCTTCCGCTACAGGATCTATTAAATATGCTAAAAGCTTCTCTCGTCGGGACTTATCATGTTAAGAATATGAGAAGTCATTACCAGTCATTTTCTAGTGAGTGTCACTAGATGATTATCAAGAGCGTCCTTGAGTACTTGAGAAGCATTGAGGATTTACTCTTATAGTTTGGAGGAATTTATGAATTTTGTGTAAAAGGATTACACGGAAACATTCCTATGCTTATAAGATGTTATGGGTCTCGTTAAGGAATGGTTAGCATGTAAGAGTGTTATGTGCATAAAGAATAATATGTATAAGAAGTTATACATATATGTATAAGAAGTTATACATGTATAAAGAAGATATGTATGAGGAGTCATACATAAAAGATGTCATATGAAGAATGTGTATGTATAAGTGTTATACGTACAAATCATGAACGAAAAGCTAAGTACATTACAACATCCGATGTTGTAAGAGAGATAGTTGATAACCGGAATTTAATGGGACTAGAGTAGTTCTGTTAGCCGAATATCCGTATCCCAAGAGACTGTGAAAACAGTGGGAGTGTTTGACTGGCTTTAGAACCAGAGTCTAAAAACTTGTTTAGACATGTACTTAGAAAGGCTCTATGTGATGAAAAGATTGCATAGAACAAAGGAAAATAGCAATGGAAATTAGAGTGATACAATTATTGCTAATCCTCTAACCAAAGCCGTTGGTATAAGGTAGACATGATGGTTATGTTATCTCAATGTGATTGAGCAGTATACCTTAATTGCTGTAGATCGTTATGTATATATTGGATAGAGTATTGATATTTACTTAAGTGATGATCGCATTCATTGTTAGAGTTTCTTTAAGAACTCAATTATTCAGTTTGACTGAAAACATAGAATACCTTGTTTATCTGAATAAGTTGTGGAGACAATGTTGAACAATATTCAAGTGAATAAGTGTGGACAGCGGGGGCCCACGGGGGCGCTTGGGAGGAAAGAGAAACAAGCGTTTGCATTTTTGTTGGAGTCGCCACCAATTTTTATGGGAAATTGGAACCGTTCGAATACCTCGTGTCATGTCAAGACACAAAGTAGAGACATGAACACTAAGCAATCGTTACCCTTAGCATTCTATGTCTAGAATGACTCTCGTGGATGCCAATGAACACGGGTGTTCACAGATATCTGGAGTAAGGGGTGAGGGTACGTATTAGGAAGCTCTTTTGATCGAACACCTAATCCCGCCCGCCTCGATAGTGGCCTCTACTAATGATTAGGGAAGTTATTCGTACTTGATATATCGTCGGCTATATGCATGCAATGCAACATCCAAGTTTTAATCCTAGCATGTGAAGATTAATACTAAGTCGGTGAACAATTAATTAGCATACAATTAGGTCGTATTGGATTTAAGCTCAATTACATGTGAAAACATTCAAGCAATAAAAGAAATACAATAATTATAAATTACAATAATGAGAATTACAATAATTACATTGGGTTAGGCGATTTATGTCGAAAATACATTTAAAACGAATAATTTGAGAAAACGAATAAATAAATAAAATTACGAACAAAACAGAAGGTGATAATACGAGTAATAGTTAATTATACGTAAACTAATTAAACTAAGTCAGGCAAAAACGGAGTTCAGGGACAGAATTCAACCCGGAACAGGCGCAGCAGAGCTGCGTCCTTTGGAATAGGCGTAGCAGACGCTACGTCTGTTCCTTGGCTCAATTCTAGCTGTGAAGCCGGAATTGCGAATTGTTAATATCAATTGGTGAATTTAATGATCGATAAAATTATTTACTCGGATGAAAGTGATTAACAGGTTAATTACATATGAATGAGGGGTCATAAAACAATAGAACATGGATGGGACGGAATTAAGATGGATTAATTACAGGAGTGAACAATATTAACAAGCTAAACAAATTAATTGGACTAAACTAAACATGATGAATTAATGAATAACATATGATGATAAACAAATACAAATATACCAACGATGAATTCCAGAAACTCAATATGAACAAATCGAACTTCTACAACCCGGATTGAATTTAATGACGAAAACCCGCGAATATGAGATTATAAGGGATTTAAGTCGGATTAATGACGAATTACATGTGTTAAAGATGATGAATTATATACATGTGAATTATATGCTATTATGATGAAGAATTAACAAACAAACGAAACAAAGACGAATAAAACAAGACGAATTACAGAGGACGAAGGAAGAAGAAAGGAAGCGAGGAATGCGGCGGCCTCACGAAGAGGCGCAGCGAATGCGCTCCTTCAAGAGGCGCGGCGATTCTTTGCGTCCTTTCTCGACGTTTGTCTACTGAAAATCCGTAAAAGAGGTTTTGAACGTGGTTTTAGAAATCGGTTTTAATGAGGTATTTTCGACATAAATCTTACAATCGTGATACAATAATTAAATAATGATAAATAAAAGAGAGATTATACACCCTCAGAATTACATGTTGACGAAACGAGAAGGATTAAGATATCGATTAGTGATGCTCGACGCGAATGCAAAGAAAGTGCCCTCGTAAGAGGAAAACGATTAGATTAATTAAGTTGATTTATTGTGGAGTTGGTCAAATTGGTCGGTTATGCAAACGAGGCTGGTACTCAGAAGGATCCGAGCTTACGTGGTCGAATGTTCAAGCACGTAGACGCCAAAAAGTAAGAACAAAGGTCTAGAATGCAAAGGGAGAAGAGAAGGGCGGACACTCGCGTGAGAAATATGAGGAGCGAAGGCTCCTATTTATACTAATCACGTGAAGGAATTAGGGTTTCGGAGACTCTTTGGAAGTGAATCTCGGAAAGATATGAAAAAGGTACGAGAAATACGCGAGAAAAGGGTGCAGGAAGAGGCGCGCGAGCCATGCGTCTCTTGGAAGAGGCGCGACACTGCCTTTCTCTGTTCCCAAGTGGTTTCCTCCTGCGGAAGAAAGATTTCCGTGTTTAAGTTATGGTAGGACGGAATAATTTGATTTTCCTTAATATCTTATGTGAATATTACGGGAAATTGTTTACTAAAAGATAAAGATTGTGAAATATGGAATAGAAATATCCGGAACATTCCAGAACATTCCGACTCGGGATTTAACGGTTATCAGAAAATGGAGACGGTTTTAGG
The DNA here is from genome assembly GCF_048544455.1 of Silene latifolia. NCBI lineage: Eukaryota > Viridiplantae > Streptophyta > Magnoliopsida > Caryophyllales > Caryophyllaceae > Silene > Silene latifolia. The sequence goes on from NC_133527.1 coordinate 98,607,612, forward strand.
CCCGGACTCCAAATGTACTCTAATTACTGTCAAAACGACCGTATCGGGACGTAGATGACAACTAAGAGGTAGATATTAATGTTTGAGCAATCACTTGACGATAATCTTACGAACTGTCACAAATCGTTCCGCGTACCAAACATGCGGCCCAATCATCACCGGGTGGTTTGCGAGAGGTGCGAAATGAGGTATCTCTGAGCCCCCACTTGACGAGGCTTGGACAAGGCGAAAGTCAAAGTATAGCCATCAGGTCAATCGAAGATTACAACCTGACGACTATGGCGACGCGAGGCGGCTCAACGGGTCTGAGCCAAGGACCTGTCGTCGGGAACATTTTAGAGTCTGTCGACTATCGGGGAGGGTCGTTTAAAGTCCATTAGACTACGTAAGGAGGCTCGCCAGCCATAAGAAGAGACCATACCTGAGACTTCTTCTCGAGATGCTTCCGGAGGTGCGTAGGAGCTAAGGTTAAGCATGGGAGCTAAGGTTAAGACCTAAAGGATATATAAGGATTGTGCTAGGGTGTGGGGCCCTAAAGAAAAGCATCGACGGGAAGGAGGCCGAATATAAGTTCAACTTAAGGGGTAACTGAAGCTTGGGTATAAGAACTCTATTGGTTTGGGAACTTCTGGAGAACGACACCTTTGTCGAACTCCGCGGGGAAACACGAAATATTGTGAGTAGCAGGACACAAAGGGAACCGCTGCGAGAGAAAACTGCTTGGGTAGTCTTCGAGAAATAATTGCGAGTAGCAGGACACAGGCGGGAACTGCTGAGGGGAAATCTGCTTAGGTAGATGTCAATCCTCATGGCTTGAGAGGGACAGTACGTCCGCTTACTCTCGCTGGAGACGTGATTGGGAATTATTCTTCATGTCATGAGAGGGAAAGTGTATCCGCTTACTCTCGCTGGAGACATAATGAAGGCGTATCGAATCCCGCGAAGGAATAAATGCTCGTTGTAACAAGCAAAAGGTCTTGGAAGAAAAACATCATGCGACAGTCTGCTGCTGGCTTGGAAATGCGGGCCGGAATGAAAGAAAATCGTCAAACGGACCAAAAGGATAAAATAGTGTCGGGGAAGAGGCGCACCAAAGATGGGCCCACAAATAACGAACTCATAACGAATTTTTGAAAATCCGTATGGAGGGAACACAAGGAAAAGGCGCAGCAAGAGCTGCGTCTCTTGGAAGAGGCGCAGCGCCTGCTGCATCTATTCCCCAAAGTGTTATTTCTGCGTAAAAACGCGATAATCAGAGGCGCATGTTCATTATTTCGAAACACAAATTTACACAATTTTTCTCTCAAATCTTCACCATTTCCGCCAAGGTTTGATCCAAAAGCTTGCATTAATGATGACTAATCGAGGTATGTGTCTCATTCTTGCATTAATCGTCTATATTTGACCAATTTTGAGCCGAAAAAACTAGGGTTTATGACCCATTTGATCGAAAATTTGGGGCTTTTCCCCCAAATGCATTTGCCTTGTCAAATTGACATTAGAAACGGATAATAGGTAATATTAGGAACATAACCATGTATTTGTCTCGAATTTTCGTTGAGTTTTGAGCCTTTGAGTGAATTTTGAGACGGTTTCACAGCTAAACCGTAAATTGCTTCGAAAATAGCCTTAGGATTGCCCATTTGCAATGAGACTTGATATATGGGATCCTTGAATGATGGGTAAACTTTCTACCATCTCGGAATTTTGGTTTGTGATGGCTTTTTCAGGACACTTTTCTAGGGCATAATCGCTGTTATAATGAAATGCTGCCGAAATTTCGACTCGGACCCGGAACTAGGCTTCACATTAGGCTTGACTTGACCCAAGTTACCAAAGGAGTGATTGGGTTGGAGGGAATATGGCCAAGGATGGCAAGAAAAGAGCGATTTCAGGGCTTCCGAAGGCTCGAAAATCCCTTAACCAAGGCTTGTCGTCACGTGACGCGGCCTAAATTTGCTTTAATGTTGCAGGTGATGAGGCTTCTACTTTTGGGAGGGCTCCCATGGAGATAGACGCTGCTACTGTCGAGGAGGCTTTAGAGCAGGCCTTCACCGCTGCGGTGATGGCTGCTGTGGACGAGGTTCACGAGGAGGAGGCTGTCGAGGAGGAGGAGGCCCCGAGACGGGCCAACGTTGGGCGAGGAGGTCGTCAGCTGAGAGGAGCTCCTGCGTGGGCTGAGACTTGGGAGAGCAGGCACCTGCTGTGGGCTGCAGAGGGTCACCTGTCTTACAGGACGGTGAAGAGCTTGGTAAATAAGAATTCACTACTCATTACTCATCCTCTTTCATTCATTTGTTTAAATTCCTTTCAAATTTTATTCAAAACTAAAGATAGCTTTTGTTTCAAATCAAAATAGCAGGCCGGGAACATCAGGTCGTTCTCGGGCTATACGAGAACGATGGAGCACTACGAGCGGTTGTCGGCGGAGGAGCGGGCCATGATCGAGCGTGGAGCGTTCGGTCCTTTTGTGCAGGTCTGGAGAGATATCGCGAAGAGGAAGCTGCGGGCTAACCTTAGCCTGGTCCGCGCTTTCTTGGACCGATTCTGGGATACGACTTCCACATTTCACATGCCTTTCGGTGAGGTGGGAGTCACTCTGGAGGACTACGACATGATTTCCGGTCTGCCGTGCGGGACCGAGGAAGTGGAGTGGCCAGAGACTGCCATGAGGGTGGACTCGGCCGAGGCGAGGAGATTGATCGGCTGGAACTTGTCGCCGAAGGCTGTCACAGTGCCGGGTTTGATACCCAGCTCCTACGTTCGAGACTACTTTGCGGGAAAGATCCCGGTGCTGGTGACGATTGACGGGAGGGAGACGGCTCCTCCTCCCTGTACAGCTGAGCAGAGGGCTCGTTTGTGGCTCTGGTGGTTTCTGTCTTCGATTTACCTTGGAGACAAGGGGCGAGAGGCTGTCGACGAAGCTTCTTCCCTTCCTTTCAGACCTGAGTTCCCTAGGGCGTTGGGACTGGGTCACTGCTGGTTTTGCGGTCCTCATCCGCTTCATGAGGGCCATGGTGTAACACCCGGGAATTGTAGGAACGTTGTTGACCGATCTTGTTGACCAAACAGACCTTAGGGGTGATTGGGTGAGGGATCAGACTGGTAATAGGAGACGTATAGGTTAGTTACTCGACCTAGCTGAGGCCACTCGGCCGAGTATCACCAATACTCGACCGAGTGGAGTCTACTCGGTCGAGTATTCCGATACTCGACCGAGTATGGCTGCTGTCGACGCGTTATTATAAATGCGAGTTCGCGAGATTCATTTCTATTTTCTCATTTCCTCGACAGTTTCTCTTTCTCTAACCCTAGACCATCACCCTACTCTATCACTTCATAGCCTCATACCTTAAAGAAATTAGCCTAAACCCCTACCATGGGAATGTCGGGATTCGCGGAGCAAGGAGGACGTGGGTGGTGGTTGTCTATGTCGTCGCCGATGTGCAAGGTTAGGTAAGTTTCTGCCTTGTGCCCTTTTGAAGGATTCTTTGAGTATAGTCGTGTAATAGGATATGGTTATCATTGTTAGGGTGCTTATTGGAGTCGTGCGTGGCTGTAGTTGGAAGTCTTTCATGCTTTGCAATGAGGTAGGGTCTCCTACTCGCCTCTTTGTTAATTGATTTGAGATTATGATTGTATTGTAATTTGTGTTTGTCTACTGATCATTGGAGTATGGTTGTTGGGGTGATGATGTAGTTGTGGTGTGACAGCTGTGATGCCGTGGGTGTGATTGTGGTGGAGTCACTTGCGGGAGTGGCTTCACACCCTAGTTCGCCCTCCGTGGAACCCGTCACGGGAGGGGATGTGCACATTAAGGGACAGGGAGTGTTAGTCGCTCGATGATGAGCTGGACTAGGTGGGAATGGACTGCGGTACCCACTGGCGGCGAGGGTTACTTGTTGCGATGGGTAACCTGGCAGGGCTACACCCTTCACGGTGTAGTCGGTTACGGTACGATGCGGTAAGGTTGAGATGGTGGATGATCAGCTGTTTACTTTATTGTCTTATCTTATATTTGATTAGTCAAGATCTTGACCCCGTGTTGTTTTGTGGTATCTGCGGTGATCCATTCGGGGATGGTGAGCAGTTGGTTTAGCAGGTATTGTTGATTACTGCTGCTGGGATTGGAGGGATCGAGTCATCACGCCACTGGTCTAGAGATGTAGAATCACAAGTGTTGTAATTAAACTTTATTTTAGGGACCTTGAATAGAATGGTATTGTAACAGATATTCTAATGGTATAATATTGTTCTTGTATTGTCTAATTTGATCTACCTCCTCGGGAAACCGAGATGGTGACACCGTCATATACTGGAATGGTCCTTGGTAAGGCGTTCTGGTGTGCGGGGGTGTTACACATGGTTCGTCCGGAGTTGATGGAGAAGGGGACTTCTCCTGGTGCTGTCAGACCTGGACTACTGCTGGAGGTATGAACCTTCCTTTAGACCAAAGTTAATTCCTTTCTTTATCAAATCACGAAAGATCGTCATTGATTATTCTGCTTTACAGGCGTGGGTGTACTCCTACTTCCCGAGCCTCGCGCCCAAGAGGACGGAGCCGCTGGAGAAGGCCTATCCCGTGGTGAGGGATTGGGTGATGTGCAGGACGAAGAGCAAGCGTTCTTCTCACAACGTCTACCGGCGGGACATGAACGCTCTTCAGCTGGACAGCGTAAGTATCCTTCTTATATTCATTTGCTTCTTATATTGTCTTTTAATTGATCATAGGAATGATCTTTGTTTATCTTGTCACAGTGGGTGCCCAGACCTTGGGCGGAGTACGCTGGAGCGCCTCCTTTCGTGGCTGAGGTCCTTCGACCCAGGAGATCGAGCCGACTGCTGTTGAGGACGTCGATGGGTCCTGTGTGGTACTTGGGCGAGCGCTTCGCTCGTCAGTGCTCTCGGGACGTGTTGACGGTTCCCGTCGATCCTCCCAGGACGATGTTGAGGGAGCCTTCTGAGGCTGAGAGGGAGGCGGACTTGGCTGGTGCCAGTGGTGACGCCCTTCTTCTTCCTGGCGAGGACTACTCAGCGTTCCTTTACGAGAGGTTGGCGTACTGGCCGGTAATGGTGAGCATCTTTTATTCTTCCTCTTGATTTGATTTTGAGAATTATGATGAAAGATCATCGATTAATGAGAACCATTTGTCTTTGCAGGAGGTCGAGGCGGCGGGCATCGAGCCCCCAGAGTACCCCGAGACCCTCGAGTACACTGACGCAACCGGGAGGACGACGATCTCCGAGCTGCGTGACTTTGACGTAGCTGTGACGGATGCTGGCCTGGACGACTGGCAGCATCTGATTCGGAGGATAAACCCTCTAACTTTGCATAACTTTTGTGTAAGAACACATTTGATTGAGTTTGTTCAATTGTTGAAAACTTCTTTTTGAAAATGTAGGTTGCGCCGTCTCGGTTTGTGGCGTTGTGGAAGGTGGCCAACCGGCTGTGAGCTACTGCTGTTGAGGCACTTGTCGGCGGTCGAGGTCGTCAGGTATGAACCTTATGCCTACTCCATTTTTGAATTTTTGATTTTCCAACTTTTCTTGTAATTGATTGACACGAGCCAATTTATTGTTGTTCACAGGGTGACCGCGAGCTGGAGCGAGAGTTGACCCAGTCTCGAGAGGAGACAGCTCGCTTGTTGAGGGAGCTCGAGGTCCGGGACGCCGAGATTGCCGTTCTCACGGCGAGGGTTGCAGAGTTGGAGGGCGACCAGCAATAGTTTTGTGTAGCTTTTTTTGTTTGTTGACTGTATTTTGCATAGTTGTACATTTGGACCATCATTTTGAACATTTTTGGACTTTGTTTAGAGCTCGAGCCCCCAGTTTGTTGTACATTTCCTTTGTTTGGTGTATATACGACGGCCTGAGTCCCTTTGCTGCTGGGTTGTGTTGCTTGTATCTGCAGGTTAGCTTTGAACAGGTTTGGTAGATGACGGTTTACGCCGTCATGCTGCCGAAATTTACATAGAAAACACGCAAAGCATACATTTATATATACATATGGCTTTAATTAGCGCAAAACGAGTGACTCAAAAGAATGCAAAAAATGCAAAAATTTTGCCGGAAATGACCGGACGGTAGGGAGGGTTACCCCTTAAAAAAGAAAAAAACAGAAATCTGTAAGTTAGAAATGCAGAAATGAAATTAAGAAATTAAAAATTAATATATACATGTTGAAATTCGGTAAATTGCGAATCATTTTCTAAAATAAATGAATTAAATGAGAAATGTAAAATTACAACGAAAATTATTCCCTAAAATGATGAATTAAAATGAAAATTATTTCCTAAAATGAAAATGTACAAGTGTGATAAAAATGGCGAAAATGTCGATGTTGCCTCGGAATGCGTGCCCGCAAAATTAGGAAACCTGAAACATGGTAATCTTCACGTATTTACCAAAATAATAACCCGTAGGAATAGGAAATTATTCGTCATGGAATTAGGAAAGATCCAACGCGGAAAATCACAGAAGTGAGGTCAGGAAGAGGCGCGGATGGGTCGCGTCCCTTTGAAAAGGCGCACTGTGCTGCTGTTCCCAAGGTGTTCTGCTCTGACGGATTTTTGGAAACAGAAATTAGTATAAATAGAAACGTCGATGGAGCTTTTATTCACACAAATCTTCCGTCTCTTCTTCGTCTAATTACATAAAATTCTCAAAATAAATTTTTTCTTCATCATGAATACTTTGGAGATTCGTTTGAAGGAATGGACCAACGATTTTTCGAACATGGAGAAACATGATATGGGTGCTTATAATTTTGGGTCATTGTTGAGTTTAAAACTCATCAAGGTTGTGAAACCGTTCTTGGATGCTTGTCTTGACTATTGGGATCCGAATTACCATGTTTTTGCGTTCTCTGGAGGTGATATTTGCCCATTTCCTGAAGAAATTGCGGCTATTGGTGGGTGGGATCCCGAACACTTGCCTGCCATTCCTTCTACTTCGCAAGGGTACAAGAGCAAATTTAGAGACTTGCTTAGGTTGACTAGACTTGAGGTGGACCGTCTAGTTACCTCGAAAGGCGTGAGAATGCTGGACTTCATAGATCGATTCATCAACAGGGCCGACCCCACCGTTTCTCATATTGCTAAGCGGAGGGCGTTTGGCTTTTGCTTGTTACATGTGTATGTCTTCCAAGGGCATGTTGATGAAGACTTGAGAGGTGACCCCTGTCTTCTGGGCCTTGTTGAGCAAATGGAGCTGCGCAGGAGCCCAGCTTGCCTATGCTTAGGAGAGATGCTTTTGGGCTTGGATAATAGGAAATCCAACCGCGACCTACCGTATTTGGGAAGTCCCGTCATTTTGCAGGTAAAGACATTTTTCTTTTTGTTTTCTCTTTTTTTTTTGATTTTTTTTTTTTGATTTTTTGTTGTCTAATACCCGCTTTTGGTAGGTTTGGCTTATGGAACGGCTCCGATTGATCGAGCCCCCAGTTCATGTGCTTTCCTATCATGCTCGATCGATTGCGATGAGGACGAGGTTGTACATGGTGGACTTCACTCGGGTCTGTGATTACTGGAAGAACAAACTGAAGAGTGATGATGGCCCCTTGATTAGGTGGGTTGTACCGTGGTGGCACCTCAAATCCGTCACTGGAGTGTCTTCTTTGGATCCTACTAGGTCCGTGTGCATTCCTGGATTGGAGTTTATGGTGTGCATCTTCCCGGAAAGGTTGATGAGACAAGTTGGGCTAAAACAGACAATCCCGAAGCTTGATACCGTCCCGCAGACTGCTATGGCGTTTACTACGGAGAGCCGAAGAGAGTGGGCCATTAAATGGGCCTAAAGAAACATATGGTTCTTGAATTTCTCCGCCAATGCCTTGTGGGTGTCGGATTCTTATCTGAGATGGAGAAAGGCTACTACTCCGGAAGAGCGCGAGAGACTGAGGAAACGCGAGCCTGTTGACTACAAGGTACGCGAGGTAGAGAAAGAGAAAGAAAAGCATTTGACAGAGGGAGAAGAAGAAGCCGGGTTTAGAGTTGTTCATCCTTCGAAGAAACCAAAGACTACTCCTGTCGCGGAAATGGTGATTGGCAAGAATGGAAAAGTTAGGCCTCGAGAAAGACCGTTGGTGATTAGGTCTGAAGTGGCGCAAGAGCGTCCGGCTCGAGGTCGTGACAAGAAATATGATAAGAATGACAAGGGCAAGGGGAAGATGGAGGAATAGCCCGAGTCTTTAATTATAATTTGATTATTATTATTATTTGTTGTTGTAATAAAAAGGTGGGGTTTTTAGAATTCTAGCCTATTCTATTTTTATTATGTAGCGTACTATTATTATTAGAAAATGGATGAAATAAAAAAGGTTGAATGGTTATGAAACCGTTGTGATTTTCTATTTATTATTCTTGTCGAATTCCAAATGCAATGCAAATATCCTTCTATTTACATTTTAGATATAATGGGTTGAATCCTGCGAAGGATTGCCTACGTATTCATTTTTAAAAAAAAAAAATGAAATCAAACCCTTGCGCGTAGTTCGAGTAAATGTAAAAGAATAATTGTTCTAAGCAAGAGCTTGTAATGAACTTTACTAAATAAGCATGAGCTTTTTGCTTACTCCGAAGGTGCGAATTTAGTTTATTTGATGATACGAGGATGATAAATTTGTCAAAATGCAAGAGCATAGTGACGTTAGCTTATTTCAGCTTGGCCAGGGGCCATTTATTTAGTGCCACAAGAGCGACACGTGGGGTTACGCGAGGCGCATTTTTGTTCCTATTCTAGGCATAGTATCGTTTTAGTTGGTAAAGGTTTGTTGGGTTGGAAAACTCATTCCCATCTAGGTCCGTTATTCTAACCGCACCCCCCTTGAAGTATGGATTTGACTAGAAATGGTCCGGCCCAATTAGGTTTAAACTTTCCCCGTGGGTCAACAGGTAAAAGAGCTCTAACCGATTTAAGTACTAAGTCTCCTTCTTTGATATTTCTTGGCCTAACCCTTTTGTTGAAAGCTCGTTTGATACGTGCTTGATATGTTTGGACATTATGCAAGGCGCGTAGCCTATGTTCATCCAGAAGGATGAGTTCTTCATATCTATCCCTCTTCCAATCGGCTTCCGGGATTTGGCTTTCGAGTAAAATACGCAAGGATGGTATTTCTAGCTCGACTGGTTGTACAACTTCTATGCCGTAGGTCAAATAGAAAGGAGTAGCCCCAGTGGGCGTCCTAACAGATGTACGATACCCCCACAAAGCAAATGGTATCTTGCTTGGCCAATCTCTATAGTTGTCGATCATTTTCTTGAGAATCGTGACAACATTCTTGTTTGCCGCCTCTACCGCGCCGTTAGTCTGTGGTCTATATGGCGAAGAGTGGTGATGCTTAATCTTGTATTTGGCTAGCAATTGCTCGGTCTCGGCTTGGAAATGTGATCCGTTATCACTAATGATCTCATGTGGGCAACCATATCGACAGATGATGTTGTTTTGTATGAACTTTGCCACATTTTTAGCTGTAAGACTAGTGTAGGAAGCCGCTTCTACCCATTTGGTGAAATAGTCAATTGCTACTAGGATGAAATAGTGTCCTCCTGTTCCGGCTGGGGTTATCTTCCCGATTATGTCAATTCCCCATGCAGAAAATGGCCAAGGAGATGTCATTGTATAGAGCAATGAAGGAGGGACATGTCGTACATTCCCGAAGATTTGGCAATTATGGCAATGTCTTACGTATTTGATGCAATCGGATTCCATTGTGGTCCTATAATACTCCAAACGTGTGATTTTCTTTGCCATCATGGGCCCACTCATGTGAGGACCGCATTCTCCATCGTGGACTTCTTCCATCACCTTTCGTGCCTGTGAATGATCAAGGCAACATAGGACTACACCAAGAGGTGTTCTTTTGTATAATTCTCCTTGCATGAGAACGTATTGGGAAGCTAGTAGACGTATAGCACGTTGTCCCCTCTTGTCCATATCCGGTGGATAGGTACCATTAAGCTTAAAATTCAGGATCGCTTGGAACCAGGGTTCCTGCGCGACTTCCTCTTCATCGGTGATTTGGTGGACATAAGCCGGCTCTGACCGTCGTTCGATGCATAAGGGGATTTCCACCATGTGATCCGGCATATTAATCAAAGATGCAAGTTTTGTAAGAGCGTCTGCAAATTGATTTTCTTCCCGAGGTAAGTGTAGGTAGGTTACGTGATCAAAGAATTGAGCGACTTGGTCTATTCTAGCCTGATAAGGTGCGAGGCTTTCGCTTCGAATTTTCCAAGATCCTGTAACTTGGTTGATGATCAGTGACGAATCCCCATGTACTCGGAGGTTTTTGATGCCTAAGCTCACTGCCGCTTGTAGTCCAATGAGACAAGCTTCGTATTCTGCAGCATTGTTTGTCACCTCGAAGTCGAGTTTGACAGCAATTGGTGTATGCTTGCCTTCAGGAGAAATGAGCAACCCTCCTATTCCAAATCCTCTTAAGTTTGATGCTCCATCAAAGTAAAGGTCCCAGGAGTCTACATCAGTTTGGAGTATATCCTCGTCTGGAAATGACCAAGTGTCTATTGTTTGTGCGTCATTGATGGGATTTTCTGCGAAAAACTCGGCGACGGCGCGACCTTTTATAACTTTCAGTGGCACATATTTGAGGTCAAATTCTGAGAGCATTAGGGTCCATCTTGCTAGGCATCCGTTGAGGACGGGTTTCTCGAAGAGATATTTGACTGGATTCATTTTTGAGTATATCGTGACGGAGTAGCTAAGCATGTAATGGTGTAGCTTCTTCGTTGCCCACACAAGAGTGAGGCATGTCTTTTCGAGTTGTGAGTATTTGCACTCGTACTCCAAGAACTTCTTACTAAGGTAGTAGATAGCTCTTTCTTCACTTCCTACAGTTTGAGCCAGCATGGCACCCATGGCTGTTTCGGTTACTGTGAGATATAAACCAAGAGGTTGATCTCGTTGTGGTGGCATGAGCACTGGTGGTTTAGCCAATATCTCCTTGATTCGGTCGAATGCCTTTTGACAATCATCATCCCACATGGTGTGGTCCGTTTTCTTGAGTTTCTTGAAGATAGGCTCACAAATCATTGTAAGTTTCGATATGAATCGACTTATATACTGTACTTTTCCCAGGAATCCTCTGACTTCTTTTTCTGTTTGAGGTTATGGCATTTCGATCAGAGCTTTGATTTTGGAAGGATATATTTCTATACCTCGTTGGCTAACAACGTATCCCAGGAGTTTGCCAGATGTTACCCCGAATATGCATTTCTGAGGATTGAGCCTCAAGTTGTACTTTCGTAGCCTTGCGAAGAATTTGCGAAGGTTCGCAATATGCCCTTCTCTTTCCTTGGATTTGACAATCATGTCATCTACGTATACCTCAACTTCTTTGTGCATCATGTCATGTAAGAGTGTAGTTGCGGTGCGTTGATATGTAGCTCCGGCGTTGATCAATCCAAACGGCATGACCGTATAGCAATAGGTTTCCCATTGAGTGACGAAGGCGGTCTTATGCATATCTTCCATGGCCATTTTGATTTGATTATAACCCGCATATCCATCCATGAAGGATAGTAATGCGTGGTCTGCAGTATTGTCCACCAATATGTCGATGTGAGGTAGAGGGAAGTCATCTTTTGGACTTGCTTTGTTCAAGTCCCTAAAGTCAACACAAACACGGATTCTCCCATCCTTTTTGAGTATGGGTACTATGTTGGCTACCCAGTCAGAATACTCGGAAAATTTGATGAACCCGGCTTTGAATTGTTTGTCAACTTCTTCCTTAATCTTTAGAGCCCATTTTGTTCTCATTCGTCGAAGCTTCTGTTTCACAGGTTTGAAACCTGGCTTGATTGGAATCCTATGTTCGGCGATATCCCTGTCGATCCCTGGCATGTCTTTGTAGGACCAAGCGAAAACGTCTTTGAATTCATTTAGGAGGTCTATGAAATTGGCCCTTTCGGTAGAGCTCAAGGTAGTCTCTATCCTAAGTTCTTGGGGTTCTAGTTCGGTTCCTACATTGATGGGTTCGGTGTCCTCTATTACTGGTCCCCCTTCCCCTTCCTGTAGTATTTCTTTGGCTACGTAGGGAGGTATTTCGATCGAGTCCGGTCTTGGTCATCCTCGGTATCATCGTAAATGCATTGCACTCAAGATAACACAAAGAGTAAGCAGAACCTGATTTATTCATATTAAGATTTGAGTAAAGTTGAAACAAAGAAGCCAACTGATCCATGGTCAGTGGCGGCAAAGGGACAGTGGTTGGGGCATTTCCCGAACTACTGTGACTACTCGAGGCTAAGCTAGGAGAAACAAAGGGAGCGGGGATGACGACAGGAGTAGACTCACTAATGACTTCTCTAGACTCCGACTCTGACTCTGACTCCGACTCCGACTCGAACTCATCGTCTTCTGGTTCTCCTTTGAACATCTCTCCTTCTCCAGTGGTGAGCTTGAAGAGTCTTCCTTGATTGTTGGTCCACTTGATTGATTTTCTCCATCCTTTCTGCTGTCTTGCGTTGGTTTCTGTGATTAACGCGGTGGGGTTGAAGCGATCGTCTTGAAGTATCATGGTAATGATCTCATCCTGCGCGGCCCTAACAAATCGGTCTTTTCCAAACAATAGGCTAACGGCTTGTTCGTCTAAGCAAGGTGCTTGAGGGGTTTTGACGGTAGGAACCGTTTCTGGAGGGATAAAGTAGCAATCGTGAAAGATCTCGATTCCGGCTAGCTTCCTCTCGAGATAATGCCAAGGCTCGGGAAATCCGTGAAAGAGTTCTAGACTTCCTTCTTGAACAAAGTACCCATTTAAAGTAGGGAGATAGGGTCTCATTTGGACTCCTACATGCTTGCGGTTTTGGACTTGAGCGAGCATTTCGAGAACTTCTTCTTTAGTGGGTTTGTACCCTAGTCCAAGTGGTATCCTCTTTGAGTTGCCTTCCTTGTATGGTGCGAAGGTGTTTCTTCGAGTAGGGTTTAAAGGCATTCCAGGGAAGTATCCCTGGGTTTTGAGTATGTGGTTGACCACCAAGTTGGAGTAGGGATCATAGTATAAGGGTGCCAACTCGCTTTCTATGACGCTTACGCTTTGGAAGCCCCCAAGTTCGTATACGGGATCCGCAAGGACTTGACTGTTCGACTGTTTTTCGATTATTGCCTTGATGGGTGACGAAGTGATCGTCACTACTTTGCCATTTAGTGGGATCTTGATCTTTTGATGAAGAGTGGATGTTACCGCTTTGGAAGCGTGAATCCACGGCCTTCCCAGAAGTATGTTGAAGGAAGCTTCGATGTCCACTATTTGAAAGTTAACCTTTCGTTCAATTGGCCCTGTGGCTATGGTTAGGTTAACAAGTCCTACCACCTTTCGTCGTATACCGTCATATGCACGCACACCTTGATTGGTAGGGGTCCAATCCGACTCTTTCATGCCTAGCTTGTATGCCGTTTTGAGGGGTATGACGTTGACTGCGGAGCCATCGTCTACCAAGGTCATTGGCACATTCTTCTTTAGACAAATGACAGTGATGTAAAGAGCTAAATTGTGACTGGCGCCAAAAGGTGGCAAATATTCGTCTGAGAAAGTAATAGGATTACTTAGCTTCGGTGATTCTTGGAAGACCAAGTTGACTACATCTTCAGGAGTCGAGTTATGTGCTACATTTAGTTTGGCCAAAGCTAGCAGTAAAGCTTGGCGATGTGGGAATGAGCTTGCTACTAATTGCCAGACTGAAAGATCAGCCTTCGTCTTCTGTAATTGCTTGAGCAAATGATCAGTGGCGTCTTCGTTGTCACTTGGTGTGATGACGTTGGTTGGACCATTTTGAGTAGTGCTTTGATATGGACGACCCGAACGAGTTAGGTGGTCCACATCTTGGTCTTCACCATTTTGGACTATTTCTTTGACTAGGGAGTTTTCAATGAGATACTCGTCCTCATCATCGTCGGCCCAAACCCCATTGATTGCAGTTAGGTCCCTCATTCTCATGATACCATCTTCTAGTCGTATGATTTGGTCGACTAGTTTATCAACTACGGTGACTATTTCTTGCATAGTGGCATTTTGAGAGAATATTAGTGGCACATGTTCTTTGGTCGTTGCGTTGGGATTGCGTAAAGTTGTCACCACATTCTCTAATTCCCAAACTTGTATATCCACACTCCTTGCCCATGTGATGAAGTCGGAAATGGTAGGGGAGATAGTAAAGTAGAGTCCTCCATTCTCGATTGCATAAATTTCATTTTCGATTGGAGAAATGAGGTGTGAGCAATATAAGGTAGATTCATCACTTGTGATCACTAGAACTCCAAGAGGATTCTGAGTGTTGTTGGGTTTAACTCCCGGTGGTATTGGCAATCGACCATCTTCAATCATGTCTTGAAGCACGTTTTTCAACTTGTAGCATTTTTCTGTGTAGTGCCCCTTGCCCCTATGGTATTCACAGTACGAATTCTCGTCCCAAAATTTGGATTTCCTTTCGGGTTCGGGAGTAGGTCCAATGGGTTGGAGTTTACCTTGCTTCATTAACCGTTTTAGAGCGTTGGAGTAAGTGTCCCCAAGATTTGTGAATTTCCTTGGTGGGGTACTTTTCTTGGATGGCTCGAGAAGGTTAACTTCGTTGGTCTTGCTAGTAGAGCCGTATGAACGACTCGTTGAGCCTTGATATCCTCGACCTACCGTTTTGGACAAGAGTCCTTTACGGATGTCATCTTCAATCCTTGTCCATAGCACGGTCAAGTCCTTAATAGTTTTGATATTTTGGTATCTCAAATGAATGGCATAGATGGGTTTGAGATTATCCACAAACTTCTCCACAAGGGTAGCCTCATCCGGGCGTTCAACTAGTTCGGTGCTAGTCTTCCTCCACCTACTTAGGAAGTCGGTGAATCCTTCTTTGTCATTTTGGGTAGGAACCCCTAGAGTGCGCATGTTAACTTAGATCTCAGCATTATCCGCATATTGTTTAGAAAACTCGATTGCGGCATCTTCCCAAGTAGCGACCTTCTTGTGATCTAGGGAGTAGAACCATTGCTTTGGGATAGTGTCAAGAGATGAAGGAAAGATCCTTAAGAACATCTCGGGTTTGATGCCTTTGATAGACATGTAATCCTTGAAGGCACGGATGTGGTTCAAAGGGTTCTCATGCCCCATGAATTTAGGGATATCCGTCATATTGAAGTTAGTTGGCAATTTGGAATTGACGGCCTCATACTTGCGATTGTTCTCCCTATAAATGTCATCCCCCTTAAGGTACATCAATTGCTCCTCTAAGTATTGGAGTCTTTTCTCAGCTACAGTCATCCCCATGAGAGGATTTTCATCCTTGGATTCATTATCAGAGTCACCTAGTACTTCATTTTCATGTGGAGGCAACCTTCCCTCTACGGCATAGATACGGCCCTCGATGAGCTCAAGGCGGTCATATACTTGGTCTTGGGTAACTTGCATTTGGGCTAGCGCGGCTAGGATTCGATCATTACCATCTTGAAGTTGGTGGAGGTTTGTTTCGCTGGATCCAGGCATCTTGAAAACTGGATAAGAGATCGGCGATGAATCAAAACACGATCGACCATTCTAACACACTTGCTAAAAGAAGAAATGTTTTGACTCGTGAAGTGGGTGTGTGCCACTTGTGTTGAGCGAGCTTTGAAGAAAGACAAGGTTTTTGAAAATGTGTGTCCTAGTCAACTATAGTGTAGTTGTAGGAGTGGACTCGAAGTGAGGTTTTGAAATGGGCTTGTGGCCCGAATTTTGACACGACAAACGGACAGAGTTTTGACCGGATTTTGCGCTAATTGAAAGCCTATTTCGAAATTTTGTTTGAAAATGGGTTTTGATTTTTGAAAAATCGTCATGGTTTTGTTTAGAAATGGTGATCACGTAAGATAGAAACATTTATACAAGCATTATAACGGGATGCTGAGTGCATTTAAAAGGGTTTTGGTTTAAAGGGTGGGTTGCCATACCGAACCATCAAACCCGAAGTCTGTGGAGAGGCTCGTACCAAACAAGAGTAAGGCCGATTCCTAGTCCATTTCCTCAAGTAGTGAAGGCCCTTGATACAAACAAGAGTAAGTACCATGGTATGGATGACGTCAATCGCTATCCATCCTTAGGCCCAAATAAGAATTAGGACCGTTTAGACGGGATGATTGGTCGAATGGGTTGGGTTGGGCCTAGGAAGGCCGAATAAAACGATCTAGGAAGACCGAGTTATGAAAACCGACAATTGTCTTGTACAAACTATTCCCTAACCTTGTTCAAGTTTCACCCTTGCTACACGTAAGTGTATTATCCCCAACGGAGTCGCCAAACTGTGGACAGCGGGGGCCCACGGGGGCGCTTGGGAGGAAAGAGAAACAAGCGTTTGCATTTTTGTTGGAGTCGCCACCAATTTTTATGGGAAATTGGAACCGTTCGAATACCTCGTGTCATGTCAAGACACAAAGTAGAGACATGAACACTAAGCAATCGTTACCCTTAGCATTCTATGTCTAGAATGACTCTCGTGGATGCCAATGAACACGGGTGTTCACAGATATCTGGAGTAAGGGGTGAGGGTACGTATTAGGAAGCTCTTTTGATCGAACACCTAATCCCGCCCGCCTCGATAGCGGCCTCTACTAATGATTAGGGAAGTTATTCGTACTTGATATATCGTCGGCTATATGCATGCAATGCAACATCCAAGTTTTAATCCTAGCATGTGAAGATTAATACTAAGTCGGTGAACAATTAATTAGCATACAATTAGGTCGAATTGGATTTAAGCTCAATTACATGTGAAAACATTCAAGCAATAAAAGAAATACAATAATTATAAATTACAATAATTAGAATTACAATAATTACATTGGGTTAGGCGATTTATGTCGAAAATACCTTTAAAACGGATAATTTGAGAAAACGAAGAAATAAATAAAATTACGAACAAAACAGAAGGTGATAACACGAGTAATAGTTAATTATACGTAAACTAATTAAACTAAGTCAGACAAAAACGGAGTTCAGGGACAGAATTCAACCCGGAACAGGCGCAGCAGAGCTGTGTCCTTTGGAATAGGCGCAACAGACGCTGCGTCTGTTCCTTGGCTCAATTCTGGCTGTGAAGCCGGAATTGCGAATTGTTAATATCAATTGGTGAATTTAATGATCGATAAAATTATTTAGTCGGATGAAAGTGATTAACAGGTTAATTACATATGAATGAGGGGTCATAAAACAATAGAACATGGATGGGACGGAATTAATATGGATTAATTATAGGAGTGAACAATATTAACAAGCTAAACAAATTAATTGGACTAAACTAAACATGATGAATTAATGAATAACATATGATGATAAACAGATACAAATATACCAACGATGAATTCCAGAAACTCAATATGAACAAATCGAACTTCTACAACCCGGATTGAGTTTAATGACGAAAACCCGCGAATATGAGATTATAAGGGATTTAAGTCGGATTAATGACGAATTACATGTGCTAAAGATGATGAATTATATACATGTGAATTATATGCTATTATGATGAAGAATTAACAAACAAACGAAACAAAGACGAATAAAACAAGACGAATTACAGAGGACGAAGGAAGAAGAAAGGAAGCAGGAACTGCGGCAGCCTCATGAAGAGGCGCAGCAGGAACTGCGCTCCTTCGAAGAGGCGCAACAGTTGCTGCGTCCTTTCTCGACGTTTGTCTACTGAAAATCCGTAAAAGAGGTTTTGAACGTGGTTTTAGAAATCGGTTTTAATGAGGTATTTTCGACATAAATCTTACAATCGTGATACAATAATTAAATAATGATAAATAAAAGAGAGATTATACACCCTCAGAATTACATGTTGACGAAACGAGAAGGACTAAGATATCGATTAGTGATGCTCGACGCGAATGCAAAGAAAGTGCCATCGTAAAAGGAAAACGATTAGATTAATTAAATTGATTTATTGTGGAGTTGGTCAAATTGGTCGGTTATGCAAACGAGGCTGGTACTCAGAAGGATCCGAGCTTACGTGGTCGAATGTTCAAGCACGTAGACGCCAAAAAGTAAGAACAAAGGTCTAGAATGCAAAGGGAGAAGAGAAGGGCGGACACTCGCGTGAGAAATATGAGGAGCGAAGGCTCCTATTTATACTAATCACATGAAGGAATTAGGGTTTCGGAGACTCTTTGGAAGTGAATCTCGGAAAGATATGAAAAATATACGAGAAATACGCAGAAAAGGGCCTGGGAAGAGGCGCAGCGACCATCGCGCGTCTCTTGGAAGAGGCGCAGCACCTGCTGCGTCTGTTCCCAAGTGGTTTCCTCCTGCGGAAGAAGGATTTCCGTGTTTAAGTTATGGTAGGACGGAATAATTTGATTTTCCTTAATATCTTTTGTGAATATTACGGGAAATTGTTTACTAAAAGATAAAGATTGTGAAATATGGAATAGAAATATCCGGAACATTCCAGAACATTCCGACTCGGGATTTAACGGTTATCAGAAAATGGAGACGGTTTTAGGCCCGGACTCCAAATGTACTCTAATTACTGTCAAAACGACCGTATCGGGATGTAGATGACAACTAAGAGGTAGATATTAATGTTTGAGCAATCACTTGACGATAATCTTACGAACTGTCACAAATCGTTCCGCGTACCAAACATGCGGCCCAATCATCACCAGGTGGTTTGCGAGAGGTGCAGAAATGAGGTATCTACAATAAGATGAACATTGTATTTTGTCCCTAGTCACTTAATGAGGTGACGTCTCGGAGTGACTAGATTGTGAGTCGATTGATGGTTGTTCAACACCATAAGGTCATGCGTGATGACTAGTCGATTACATAGGCAGAGTGTGTGACACTTTACCGGACAGTGACCATTTAGAGAGTCCCTAAGTTCTATTATAGACGCCTGGTCATGGCGGGGATCTCTAAGATGTTCTAATGAGTCGATTCTTTTGACTGGAGACTATTATCTGAGCAAGTGCAGTTTCCGAGTGACTTTGGTTTTTGTGCAATAGGTCGTGCCGTGAAAGGAGGCCAAAAGGGCATTTACTAGGTCATGGTGAGCTGTATTGTGCAATAGGATAGATAGGCATACATGAATTGTCCACCCACATTGGGTAACTATATCTCAAGGCCACTCGAGGAGTAAATGACTACAAATGCGTGGCCATGCTCGGAAGTAATCTGTGAGAGATTTTTCCGGTCAGGTATTTACACTCCCGATCGAGAAAACCACTCGCGATATGTTCGTGCGCAAGTGCGACCTGAAAGACACCTTGCATTGAGTGGGAGATTAAAACGGACAAGAGAATTGGTAGCGCACACCTTGTGTCGGACAAGTGGGAGATTGTTGGAGTTAGTGTCCTCCACAATAGTGCGTTTACATAATAAATCTCATTAAAGGAATATCATCAGATATTTATTTATTTGATCCTAGTCAGCTGATCAACGTATATCGGTAACGGTTGGCCAACTAGGGTTTGACGTTACTGTCGTGAGACGGCGGTGTTCAGCTGATCCCCTTCGGTCACACCTAAAGGAACGAGCCCTAACACGAAAGCTAATTAATTGTATGAGATACAATTTAAATTAGTCCCTTGATTAAATTGACTAAGAGTTAGTCGATTAAATTGATGTAGAGAGATATCGAGTTGTGAACTCGAGGTACGGAAATTATTATATAATTATGCGATAATTGAATAATAAATTATTTGAGACGGGAATTAATGATTAAGCAGTTAATTATTAAATTGGTACTAGTTGACTAATATGATTAGTATTGGTACGTAAACTATATGTGTAGGGGTACACATATATTTACGGTGTGATTTAGACGAAATTAATTGGAAGCATTTAAACATGAAGCGATGTTTAAATAAAATTTACACGTATTTGTGCGACAAATATAAGAACCAAAATGGACCCGTAAATGGGACATGGGACCATGTAAATTGAATAGATGTTGTCGTTGGGTCACGTCCGAATCAAAACACAATTTATAGCTTCACATACAACTCTACAATTAGTAAAGAGGCAAGTAAAGGTCGGATCCCAAGGGACGGGAATTGAGATGAGATTTCTATTGAAACTAGTGGTGTCTTAGGGGTGTCACAATTTGGGTTGATGTAAAAGGTCACTAAACTAAATAGCAATGAAAGTAAATAAGCAAGATGAATTAAAAGGGTTGTAAACAATTGATAAAAAGCACTAGGGTATCATGGGGTCATAGAGGAATCATGGGAATTGATCATACAAACATGTTCTAAAATTATAAGCAAGCAATTATTGTTGTGATGGATTGAGTTGGGTTATATCTTACAATCCTAGGAAAGTTTGGGTCCCGGAGCCGAATCGATTAGATTGTACAACACCTACAAGTCGACTTAGTCTTCCCTACTCAACACACTGCATGGTCTAATGAGACTCGAGTTGGTTTATGTCTTACAAGTCTCATTGAAAAGATAGGTGATGGGTAAAAAATGCAAGGATTCATAGGCTCACATTTCATCAAACATAACATGTGCATGAGTTGAGATCAAAACAAGTAAGCAAATAAACCATGAAAGCATATTAATTTAAGCATGAATCATTCCCCATGTTGGTTTCCCCTAATTACCCATTAACCCTAGCTAGGTCACTACTCACTCATTATCATGTTGATCATGCTAGCAAGGTTGTCAATCATACCAACAGAAGGAAACATGATGAACAAATGAAAGTAATTAACAATAATTAAAAAGGGATTAAGAGAATTATACCTACTAATGATTCCAATAATAAAGCAAAGAATAAAAGAAGTACTTGATGCTTGATTGAGAGGTTGTCAATCTCCCAATAATAACCCAAATAATCATCAATTACCCAAAATAAAGGATGAACAAAAAAGAGATTAAGGAAATAAAACTTGTATTAAAACTTGATTAATTGTTGATTACAAAACTAAAGAGGGATTTGATTGATATTAACTACTCTAATAATTGATAAGAAGAACATGCTCTTCTAATTAGACTAATGGGGTATTTATAGTGGAAATTAGGTGGATGCATTAGGGTTAACTAAGGGCTAAACTAGTAATTATACTTTTTAGATTGAGCATGGAGGAGCCGGTATTTTTCGAAGGAAGGGCTTCTTTCTTTGTAGCTTGGAGAAGACGAAATTTCGCTGTACTGGAATCCGTGCGTATTGGAGTCGGGACGGGCGGATTCAGGCAGGGGAAGACGGGCGTCTTCAGGGGAATCCTGGTGGATTCTGTGGCTGCTGTCCGGGCGTCTTTGAAGGAAGACGCACGGATTGTGCTTGTGGAGGACGGGCGGATTGTGGAGAAGCCGCTCGGATTGTAGCTCAGCATTATTTCTTCTTCTTTTCTTCCCTTTTCTTCATAAAATCCTTGGGGATTTCCTCGGGGATGCAAGGATCCTTTCTCAACATTGCTCATCTACTATCATATGTACAAAGGCCTTCTAATATTGTCTCTCCTTGATGCTTGGTCATTGAATTCAATCAATTTAGTCTCGTTTTGCCATGAAAATGCAAGATTTGCACTCCTTTCCTACCAAGGGATCAAAATCTCAAAGAATATGCAAAACAAAGAACTAAAGACAATAAATGTCCCAAATATGCACTAAAAAGCATGGGAACAAGGCTAATTCGGGGGCTAAATATGCGCTAATTATGGTCACATCAAATATCCCCAAACCGAACCTTTGCTCGTCCCGAGTAAAGAGGTGACAAAGACTAGGACCATTATTTAAACTAACCTAATAACATAGCCGATATGAGACAATTAGCGGGTCTCACTCCGCCCCTTCAACTCACAACAAGACAACCATGAGGTAGGATGCCTTCTTGCAAGGCAAGGTGGGTCTTGCCAAAATGGCGACACATCCAAACATTAAGCACACAAAATCAAATAATGGATGCATCTACAAAAGGAATAGCCACTTCCTCATCAAGTGGCGGAGGCAACCAAAAGAGAACAAATTTAAGAGCATATAATCCTTCACAAATACTAGTCAAAAAATTACTAAGGCTAAGAGGATGGCACTAAATCACCTCCAAATGGTGTTAAACTAGACTACTTTCGTCCTCAATTTCCAAATGCTTTCGTCAAGAGCGATCGGATGGTGGTGGAATGATGATCCCTATGATGCTAGTAGCATATGACATGACAAGTCTCGAATTCTCTACAAAAGTAAAGGTCATGGATCGTCCCAAGCTCGACAAAGTGGCTTGACAAAAAGGATTTTTGGGAATGAAATGCTCAAATCGTTATAACCAAGGGTGTATATGACTAGTATTCAAAATTGACCTCATTTAACTTTCACATTTCAAAAATTTGAGATGGGATTTGTCCCTTCCGGGCTAGTGTCCTTTGCTTTCGCCAATCGTTTATTAGGCAACCGGTTAACCTCTAGACAATAGCTTTTCGGGGTGATAGTCACTCTGTCTCTGGGCGGTCGAATTCACAACCGTGTGGGGGCCCAATTCAATGGATCCCTCTCCAAAGCACATCGAAGTGGTACGCCTCCATCAAAACAACTAAATTTCTCAACATTTCATCGTTTCATAACATTTGAGGTTTCCTTAGCATTAAATTACTTCCACATAACAAAATTTTCGAAATGAGCACTTCAAACTTATTTATAGAAAGTATTTTTGGGTTGCCTTACCACAAGGTCAATCAAGGTCACCTAGACAAGTTAACCAAGTCCACATCGCATCACGGGGTTGGATAGGTGACTCACATGCAAACCCTTGACTAGGCTTTGGGTCATGGGTCAAAAGATACTAGTATGACACAATCTAGGGTGTTTTACAACCATTCTAGTAGGCAAAGTCTTAAGTTGAAAAAGTATTTGTAATGGCTTAGTTGCTCTTGTCAAAGTTCTCAATTAGGCACTTTTCAAGATGTTTTATCTAAATGTAACTATATGCCATGATGCAACTAATATATACATCCTAATGCAAGTGATTCTATCAACTAATATGACATATAAACTAAATGCAAGTCCTAAGTTCACATTGTTATACCGCATCAATCAAAACAAAGACACATAGTCATTAACATAAAGAGGAAAAAGGAGATTGGAAAGATCATACCATGCGGTCTTCATGATCCTCATGTCTCGGATGTGGCGTAGTCAATGAATATGAACAAGGATAGAACAAACACAATATATACAAGAACATATATACGACTACACTACAAAGGAAATGAACTTGTTTTTGGGTTTTTGAGTTTTCAAATTTTTATGGATTTTCGAAAATTTTCAATTTTTGAATAAAAGTTAAGTTAGAATTCCCCATCCCCACACTAATATGGGCATTGTCCTCAATGGCCAAAATGATGGGAAAATATGCAAACATGATGCATGGTTTTTGTTTATGACGGAGAGGATAATTTAGATTACCTCCCGTTGTGTATGCATTAACTTCCCCAAACCGAGTTAGACATTATTGCTAATGTCCTAAGGATGGGCGTAGTTCATGCACACACTATGCAATGCATGAAACTAATTTGTCATTTTGGATTTTGAAAGTGGGAACAATAAAATGAGAACACCTCAAAAGTACCGAGGTGTGAGTCCTCTATGGTGCTAGGACTACTCCAACTATGATCAAGAAAAATAATTAAAACAAAGAGAGAAATAGACAAACCTTGAGAGGGTAGGAGCCTCCAAAGCTTGCTAATCTTCCATCATATCATCACTATCATCATCTTCCTCATTAGAATTGGATTCATCACCACTTTCTTCTTCACTTTGCTCATCATCCTCTTCTCCTTCTTCACTTTCTTCTTCATCAATGTTATCATCAACCTCTTCATTACCGACAACCTCATTATCACCCGGAACAACCCTAGATGCACTCGGAAAGAGGACTTCTCTATCCGCCCAACTAGGCAAAGGACATGATGGGTCAAGTAGTACTTGCCTAGCTAAGTGTAAGAGGGGTGTATATTGAGCTAAGTAAGCATTTTTCCGATCCTCAAAGGCTTGCTTGTGCATTGCTTGCATGAGAAGAGTCAAATAATCATTTCTTGCTTCAACACCTTCCGTATTGAACTCTTGGTACTCGAAAGGGTAGGGTGGTGTGACAATGGAAGAGGAGGGTATTTCAAGTTCACCCTTTTGTTGTCGGATAATGTACTCGGCCTCTTTTGAAAGGGGAAGTAGATAGTCGGTCCGGTGGACACTCAATCGACAAATCTTTGAAGGCAAAGTGAAAGATCTAGCCTCACTAGTGAGCCATCCATACTTGGTGTCAAGAGGGTTATGGGCAACCCACTTGTACTTGTGTATCATAGTATGAATATCAACGAGATGACCACCCTCTTTCGCCTCATACTTGTTATCTTTGTTGAAGTTAGGATCAAAGTATTTAGCTAGGATAGTGACTAGGCCGCCATTCACAATAACGGTAGTGCCTTTCTTCCCACAATCAATGTTTAGCCATCTATCCACCAAAAGCCTTAGAGAGTTGAAAGGCTTGGTGTGTACCCTTCCAATGTTCAAAGCCGACTCAAGAAGTACAAAATCGAGTTTGGTGAAATGGTTGGTATCTTTTCTTGCAATGATGGTGTTTCCTATGACCTTGTGCCATACTCTTATGCCCGGATGGTGGACTAAAAGAGCACGACTCGCATGAAAGTCCTCAAATTTCCTTCGGGAAATCACCTCCCAAAGAGGGTCGGGGTCATACTTGCCAACATTCTTAAAATAACTCGGTGAATCACTAAGACCCAAAGCTTCACCCATGGCTTTAAAGAAGGCTCTAGTTTGCTCAAGGACACCCAACTTATTTAAGGTATCTTCACAAATAAACTTGGTGGATTGAAATAATTTTCTAGCAAACTTGGCAAAAGTGTCCCTATGGGATTTGGAAATGAAAATTACCTCCGGATAGTTCGAAAGTTGAGCAATTTCCGGAGTAGTAGATGTTGTTGCTTCCATGGGAGGTTGTTGTTGTTGTTGCACTTTCAAGTTTGGGCTAGCTACCACCATAGCCAATGCTTTCTTTGCTTGAAGACTCTTTTGCCTTAATGAAAGTGTCTTTGCCTTTGGTGCCTTTGCCTTTGTTGCCTTTGTGGCTCCCTTAGTCCTTGCCATTGATGAATAAACCAAGAAAAGAGTGAAAAATCTTCAATTTGTAGTGTACCCAAATCGATTTGAAGGTGAAAGGCTTTGCCTTTATGAATTCAAAAATTGACTCAAAGGTTGAAGATTTTGTGCTTGGTTTTGATTTTTGTTGAAAAAGGAGTAATTGATTTGTTGTTAAAAGGATGTTTTGATTTGATTTTGGTGAATGTTGTTGAGGAATTTTGATTTTGTGATGGAGAGGATGAGGGTTTTGAGGGTTTTGAGTAGTGTTATGAAAGAATAAATGAAGAAATGAAGGTGGGAGGGGGTTTATAAAACTCGAAATATTTGAACTGCAGGGGCAAGACGGGCGGATTATGCTTGGGACGGGCGGATTCTGCCTTTTCTGGGTTGGGAAAAACGCGCCTAAAGACAGGCTTCTTTCAGTGAAGACGCTCGGATTTGCAAACACAGGATGGGCGGATTCTGCAGAAGACGGGCGGATTCCTTTACAGGGATTTTTCTTGTTTTCCTCAGCCAAGAAGACGGGCGTCTTCCTTTCCGGACGGGCGGATTTTTGAAGACGGGCGGATTTGAATTCAGGACGCCCGGATTTGCTTACAGTCAAAAATATTTTAAAAGTTCAGCTCAGAGGGACGTGCGTCTTCTACCCAACACGCCCGGATTGCCTGAAGATGGGCGGATTCTCCTAAATCCGCTCGGATTCGGCCCCTTTGTACCCGGATTCAGTTCCATCCGTGTACAATGCATATCCCTTGTCATTCTTCCATTCTTCTTCATATCTCGTGTTCTTCATTGTGGGGGCACTACTAAGGCATGGAAAGCCTAGGCAATTGCCATCCCCACACTAAGCTAAAGCACTACACATTAATTGAAATTATTAGTCCCTCCCTCACTTCTCTCAAACATGATAATTATCTTGATCAAATTATAAAAATCCAAAAATGACAAAAATGCAATATAAGAATTGAAATGCAAGTTAGGGAGTTAGAAATATTTACAAATGGTGGTTTAGGGAGGACTCCACCAAACTCTCATTCTTGATGAGATGTCAAGGGGGCATGTCCAAGGTGTTGTTGATGTTGCTCAACACCTTGAAAAAATAATCAAATGCTTGTTCATTATCATGATAGAGGTCTTCAATAGACCTTGGCCCTTGTTGTCGGTCTTGATCGATGGCATTACCAATGTAAGGATTAAAAATCCCTTCAAATTCGTCGTCCCAAAGACCACAAACTTCATTAAGTTGATCATTGAAAATCTCTTGATTTGATGGAGACAACTTTCCCATTTCTTCTTCTTGGCCAATGAGGCCATCCTCTTCTTCTTTGCTTGACTTTGATGAGCTTTGCAAGCTCTCCTTGTCACAATTCACTTGCTCTTTGAATGGAGCATCTTCAATTTTCTTCTTCCATTGGAGTTCCGACTTCTTCCTTTCATCCTTCCGACTATAATGATCGATCATAAAACACGGTTCATGTAAACGGGGAGCTCTCATAGTTTTGTCAAGATTAAAAGTTATGCTTTCATCTTCCACTTCTAGAGTGAGCTCACCATATTTTACATCAATCACCGCACCCGCGGTGTGTAAGAAGGGTCTTCCTAGAATGATTGGAATGTTGGAATCTTCCTCCATATCAACAATGACAAAGTCCACCGGGATGAAAAACTTCCCAATTCGCACGAGAACATCTTCCCATATCCCTAATGGTGTCTTCGTCGATCTATCGGCCATTTGGAGTGTGATATTGGTGTATTTAAGCTCTCCCATCCCCAACCTTTTACTCACCGAGTACGGCATAACACTCACACTAACCCCTAGATCACATAAGGCTTTGTTGATCGTGGTGTCGCCAATGGTACACGGTATTGAGAAGCTTCCCGGATCCTTTAGTTTTGGAGGTGAACTCCCTTGAAGTATTGCACTACTCACCTTAGTGAAGGCGATAGTCTCAAGCTTCCGGATCGACTTCTTCTTTGTGAGGATGTCTTTCATGTATTTCGCATAGGCCGGCACGTGATTGATTAATTCCGTGAAAGGAATCGAGACTTCCAAATTCTTCACAATTTCCATAAACTTTCCAAATTGGTCATCAAATTTGGGCTTGGCTTGAAGACTTGGAAAAGGAAGTCTAATCACAATGGGCTCCTTCTCCTTGACCTTGTCTTCATTTTTCTTTGAAATCTCTTCTTTTGATGATTCTCCATCCTTGGAGTTTTGCACAATTTCTTCCTTATCACTAGCTTCCACAAATTCGTCCTCAACTTGCTTCTTTGGTGCTTCATACCTTGTACCACTTCTCAAGTGAATGGCACTAACCGTTTCATGTCTTGGGGGATTACTTTGAGGTGGTAATTGCCCCTTTGTCTTTGTGAGCTTGAAGATGCTAGTTGAGTCAATTGGGTTTCCAACATCTTGGTGTGAGCTAGAATGTTGTTGATGGTGGTTTCCTTTGCTTGACTATCTTTTTGCATTTGAGTGAAAAACTCTTGTTGATTCTTTTGCATTTGGAGGACCGCTTTTTGAACGTCAAAACCTTGGTCATTTTGGTGATTGTATGGATTTTGATTTTGGTAACCTTGGTTTTGGTTGTAAAAGGGTCTTTGATTTTGGTTTCTCATGGGAGGTGGGGTG
Source organism: Silene latifolia (assembly GCF_048544455.1). Lineage (NCBI taxonomy): Eukaryota > Viridiplantae > Streptophyta > Magnoliopsida > Caryophyllales > Caryophyllaceae > Silene > Silene latifolia. The sequence continues at coordinate 98,635,312 of NC_133527.1, forward strand.
TATGTTGTTTGTGGATTTTGAACATTTTGGCTTTTGTATGAGAGATTTGGATGGAATTTGGTGTTTTCATTGTAATAGTTGGAATAAGGGGTACCACTCTTGTATGCTTGGAAAGCATTCACTTGTTCATTTGTTCCCCTACATTCACTTTGGTCATGTCCCAAAGTTCCACAATTCTCACATATCCCACTTGGGATTGATGAGGATGCCGTCATGGCATTAATATGATGCTTTGGTGATTTTGAGGCTTCTTCAAGTCTAGCCATAGCTTTTTCAAACTTCAAATTGATTGTGTCAATGTGAGCACTAAGTTGAGCACCCAATTGAGTAACGGAGTCCACTTCATGCTTTCCTCCTCTAGTAGCCTTGCGAGGTCTACTATATTGTGAGTTATGGACCGCCATTTCCTCAATTTTGTTCCAAGTTTGATTGTCATCAACTTCGGTGAACATTCCATTTGATCCCATGTTGAGAATGTTCCTTGAATCTTCATATAGACCGTTCCAAAATTGTTGTACCAAGAACCACTCGCTAAGTCCATGGTGAGGACATGAGCGACAAATTCCTTTGAACCGCTCCCAAGCTTCATACAAAGATTCTTCATCCCTTTGCTTAAAACCCGTAATTTGAGCTCTTAGCATGTTAGTCTTTTCCGGTGGGTATAACTTTTTGTAGAAAGCTAGAGCCAACTTCTTCCAAGAATCAATTCCGAGAGTGGCTTTATCAAGGCCCTTCAACCATTGTTTCGCGGTGCCAATTAGAGAAAAAGGAAATAAGACCCATCGAATTTGGTCTTGAGTTACACCGGTTTGAGAAATCGCATCACAATAGTCACAAAAGGTTTCTATATGAGAATGAGGGTCTTCACTAGGCATCCCCCCAAATTGGCTCCTTTCGACTAATTGGATAAAGGCGGATTTAGCAATAAAATTTCCGGTCAAATGTTGTGGTGTGGGAGTACCATTGGGTAGGTTCTCCTCGGTGGGTACGGAATGTGATGAAAACTTAGGCATTGTAGGTTGATTTTGTATGGTATTTTGTAATGTGTTCTGCTTACCTTCTCTTGCAAAAGGGTTGATGAACTCAATAGTTGGTTGAATATCTACAACCTCACTAATACCTCTCAAATTCCTCCTAGCAAGTCTTCTATTGGTTGTCAAAGTTCTTTCAATTTCACGATCAAAAGGTAACAAATCACCTTGTGACCTTCTAGGCATGCAAAATATCAAACAACTCGAAAACAATTAGAACAAACCTTGAGGAGTTTTACTTCCCCAAGGCAAAGAAAGACACAACTAATAACAATATAAGAAAATCTAAATCAAGTTAACACCGTCCCCGGCAACGGCGCCATTTTTGGTCCGGTTCCGTGTTCACAATTGAATAGATGTTGTCGTTGGGTCACGTCCGAATCAAAACACAATTTATAGCTTCATAAACAACTCTACAATTAGTAAAGAGGCAAGTAAAGGTCGGATCCCAAGGGACGGGAATTGAGATGAGATTTCTATTGAAACTAGTGGTGTCTTAGGGGTGTCACAATTTGGGTTGATGTAGAAGGTCACTAAACTAAATAGCAATGAAAGTAAATAAGCAAGATGAATTAAAAGGGCTGTAAACAATTGATAAAAAGCACTAGGGTATCATGGGGTCATAGGGGAATCATGGGAATTGACCATACAAACATGTTCTCAAATTATAAGCAAGCAATTATTGTTGTGATGGATTGAGTTGGATTATATCTTACAATCCTAGGAAAGTTTGGGTCCCGGAGCCGAATCGATTAGATTGTACAACACCTACAAGTCGACTTAGTCTTACAAGTCTCATTGAAAAGATAGGTGATGGGTAAAAAATGCAAGGATTCATAGGCTCACATTTCATCAAACATAACATGTGCATGAGTTGAGATCAAAACAAGCAAGCAAATAAACCATGAAAGCATATTAATTTAAGCATGAATCATTCCCCATGTTGGTTTCCCCTAATTACCCATTAACCCTAGCTAGGTCACTACTCACTCATTATCATGTTGATCATGCTAGCATGGTTGTCAATCATACCAACAAAAGGAAACATGATGAACAAATGAAAGTAATTAACAATAATTAAAAAGGGATTAAGAGAATTATACCTACTAATGATTCCAATAATAAAGCAAAGAATAAAAGAAGTACTTGATGCTTGATTGAGAGATTGTCAATCTCCCAATAATAACCCAAATAATCATCAATTACCCAAAATAAAGGATGAACAAAAGAGAGATTAAGGAAATAAAACTTGTATTAAAACTCGATTAATTGTTGATTACAAAACTAAAGAGGGATTTGATTGATATTAACTACTCTAATAATTGATAAGAAGAACATGCTCTTCTAATTAGACTAATGGGGTATTTATAATGGAAATTAGGTGGATGCATTAGGGTTAACTAAGGGCTAAACTAGTAATTACACTTTTTAGATTGAGCATGGAGGAGCCGATATTTTTCGAAGGAAGGGCTTCTTTCTTTGTAGCTTGGAGAAAACGAAATTTCGCTGTACTGGAATCCGTGCGTATTGGAGTCGGGACGGGCGGATTCAGGCAGGGGATGACGGGCGTCTTCAGGGGAATCCGGGCGGATTCTGTGGCTGCTGTCCGGGCGTCTTTGAAGGAAGACGCACGGATTGTGCTTGTGGAGGACAGGCGGATTGTGGAGAAGCCGCTCGGATTGTAGCTCAACATTATTTCTTCTTCTTTTCTTCTCTTTTCTTCATAAAATCCTTGGGGATTTCCTCGGGGATGCAAGGATCCTTTCTCAACATTGCTCATCTACTATCATATGTACAAAGGCCTTCTAATCTTGTCTCTCCTTGATGCTTGGTCATTGAATTCAATCAATTTAGTCTCGTTTTGCCATGAAAATGCAAGATTTGCACTCCTTTCCTACCAAGGGATCAAAATCTCAAATAATATGCAAAACAAAGAACTAAAGACAATAAATGACCCAAATATGCACTAAAAAGCATGGGAACAAGGCTAATTCGGGGGCTAAATATGCGCTAATTATGGTCACATCAAGCATTTAAACATGAAACGATGTTTAAATAAAATTTACACGTATTTGTGCGGCAAACATAAGAACTAAAATGGACCCGTAAATGGGACATGGGACCGTGTAAATAGAGTGTAGTGGATGATCATAATCATTTCACTTTACTAGATTTTCTTCCGTAAGTTGTCATGTGATCATTATGCATGTCATAATGAATTAGACAATAAAAATATAAAACAAAATCAACACTCCACCTAACTACTACTCCACCCGTCGTATTCCCCTCTATATAGACCAACACTTTGTTCTTTTATTCACTACTTCATTTTTGTACACCATTTTGCATGTGTGAATAAAAAGTTGTTGGTCTTTCTCTCTAAAAACCAATAAAATCATTTACTAAGTAGTTAGTAAAATAAATATTATTACTAAGAGTGTTAGTAATATTTACATATTATCAAGGGTAATCTTATTAATATCTAGTTAATATTAGTAAGGTTGTTGGGTAAGTTCTTGGGTGGATTAAGGAAGGAGACCTTCTACTTTGGAGGTTGGTTTTTGGAGGATCTTCCATATTCATATAGCTCAAGAACAAACTAGTAAGGTGAACTAGTTTATGCCCATTTTACCATAAAATCAATGTAAGGAATTTGTTTTTTCCTTAATCTTTATATTAATATGCTTTTATATTGCATGCATGTTACATAGATCACCTAAATGATAAATTATGAGATAATTTAATTTTTATTAGAGAGTCTAATATGGATCTATGATCTTTCAGTGTACTTTTGGGCCTATTATTGTCCTCACTTAAGCCCAAAAGCACAAGGCCTTGTTACTAAGTGGTGGGTGAAAGCCCTTATAAATATCTCATAAGCCACTCAATTTCCCGATGTGGGACAACTTCCCTCTCAATCTCTTGGGGTGTTACAAACTCTCCCACTTAAATAACACAACGTTCCCGTTGTGCCCGGAGGCTGGCCGCAGCCAAGTCCAGAATCCTCCCCTGCTACGTGGGTGACCCGAGTACTTTTGACCACAGGCTCACCACACGGTCGCAGGGTTGCTCTGATACCATTTATAACAACCCAATCCACCACCGTCGTAACACAACCCCAATAACATGGGATGTGCACTTTTGGGTCCATTATTGTCCTCACTTAAGCCCAAAATTACAAGGCCTTGTTAGTAAGTGGTGGGTGAAAGCCCTTATAAATATCTCATAAGCCACTTAATATCCCGATGTGGGACAACTTCCCTGTCAATCTCTTGGGGTGTTACAATTTTAGAGTCTGTTGATTATCGGGGAGGGTCGTTTAAAGTCCATTAGACTACGTAAAGAGGCTCGCTAGCCATACGAAGAAATCATACCTGAGATATAGGCGAATTGGGAGTTTCTGAGAACCAATAATTAAGAGCAGGACTTTCAGAGAACCGCCGAGGAAACTTGACGTTAGAAGAGCAAGACTTCCTGAGAACGCCTGGAGCAACGAAGCTTTATGAGAGCCGCTAATCAATACTTATTTTGGTTGAAGGCAATTATTTTAGTTGAAGGTGGAACTTTCCGAGAAACACTGAAGAATAATTGTCTTGAGTAGAAGGCGATACTTTCCGAGAAACGCTGACGAAACTTGATTTCGTAAGAGGGCGAGACTTTCCGAGAAACGCTGAAAAGGGCAGGACTTTCCAAGAGTTGCTGATAATATTTAACTTTGGCAGAGGGCGAGACTTCCGAGAAACGCTGAAGAATAATTGACTTGAAGGAGGTGGATCTTTCTGAGAATTCCTGGATAATAATTGTCTTGAAAATGGGACTTTTCGAGAACCAGATGCTTGAGATTTATTTTATAGAGGACGAGACTTTCCGAGAATCATGGATAATTAATTTGCACCGAACTCGTATTTGAAGAAATACATAGGCTGTATAGCGGTAATGAACTCTCGTTGTGGAATAAAAATGTTGCAACCGCTGGGGAGAATGTGGACCAATTGGGTGAAAAATATACCCGTAGATAATATACGAAGTAAAATAAAACTCATAGCACTAAAGGAAATATCCAAGAGCGGAAAAATATGGGGCTTGGGCCGCGAATAACGAACATGTAACGAATAAAAGGGAAGAACTGTTGCGACACCTGCTGAAGAAGAGGCGCATCAGGGAACATGCCAGGGGAAGAGGTGCAGCAAACACTGCGTTTTCTCCCGAGATTGTTCGTGCCTGAGTAAAATAGAACTCAACGTGAGTTCTTAGTCATTTAAACTAAACCTCCTCCTCCTCCTCCTCCTCCTCCTCCTCTTCTTCTTCTTCTTCTTCTTCTTCTTCTTCTTCTTCTTCTTCTTCTTCTTCTTCTTCTTCTTCTTCTTCTTCTTCTTCTTCTTCTTCTTCTTCTTCTTCTTCTTCTTCTTCTTCTTCTTCTTCTTCTTCTTCTTCTTCTTCTTCTTCTTCTTCTTCTTCTTCTTCTTCTTCTTCTTCACCTTCTTGAGCACCACTCTCAACAACAACCATATCCTCTTCACCTAAGCTATCACCTCTAGAAGAACTAGGAAAGAAGGTTTCCATATCCGCCCAACTAGGCAAAGGACAAGATGGGTCAAGAAGCCTTGCCTAGGAAGATGTAGGAGAGGCGGATATTGTGCCTTATAAGCATTGAATCTATCCTCATAAGATTGCTTGTGCATTTATTTCATCAAGAGACTCAAGTAGTCATTCCCCACCTTAACATTTCCGGGTTGAAATTCATGGTAGGTGAATGGATAAGGTGGGGAGATAATGGAGGAGGAGGGATGTATCCAGGTATGTGTCTTCCTCTCGACAAAACCCGTATACCCAACCAAATTTCATAAAAAATTGATCAAAATCCGCCACAAATCATGATATATCCAGGTATGTGTCTTATCCTTTCTTTAGATTGCATTTGTAGCTTGAAATGGATAGAAAAAAATAGGGTTTTTATACCAAAACTCGAAAATTTGGGGGTTCCGTCCCAATTGCATTTGTCCCTTGAAATTGACATTATAAATGTGTAATTGAACATGCTATAGGAGCATAACCATATTTTCATTTTGAATTTTCGTTGAGTTTTGATGAAATGAGACCAAAATAAGACGATCTTTGCCAAAGCTCTTCAAAGGGCTAAAAAATGGCCTTAAACTTGTCGATTTTTTATGAAACTTGATCTTTTGGAATCCTTAGATGATGGGTAAACTTTCTATCATGTCGAAACTTTGATTTGTGATAGGTCTTCCCAGACGCTTTGATTTTTCTTCTTTGCAGAGGAGGTACCTTCCACGTCGGGGCGAGACGCTATGGAGGCTGATGTCGATCCCCTCACGGCCATGGTAGTTCGCATGGAGAAAATGGAAGAGGAGGAAGAGGTGGCCCGGAGGGTTAACGTGAGGAGGAGAGGGAGCCAGCTTGTGCCGGCGTCTCGGTGGGCAGATAAATAGGATGGCCGACATCTTATTTGGGCTGCGGAGAGTCACTTGTCGTATTGTGCGGCAAAGAGCATTGTAAGCTTTTGATCTTGTCTTGCATCATACTAAGTCTTTTTATATTACCTACTCTACTTAGCTAAGAAGCTAATAAAATTTTGAAAATGCAGGAGGCCGGGAACATGAGGCCCTTTTCTGGGTACACGGCCATGAGGGAGGCCTATGAGAAGATGTCGGAGGAGGAGATGGCGAGCAATGAGCGGGGGGCCTTAAGATCCTTAGTGAGGGGCTGACGAGAGATCAAGGGGAAGAAGATTCGGGCCAACATGTGCCTGATTCGAGCTTTCCTAGATCGCTTCTGGGATACGACCTCGACTTTCCATATGCCTTTTGGAGAGATCGGGGTTACTTTGTGTTGGACCATATAGATATATGTTTAAGTTTTGATAATGACAAGTATGTGCTTCATATTATATATATACTCTTGCTCGTAATCGTTTGTTTAGTCTTCGTTAGATTGACTTAGGTTACAAGTTTAGCAAGTAATGTTATAGCAACTCTGGCTATAACATTGAAGATTTGTGAAGCATCGTTCAAGTAATGTTATAGCAGCTTGAGCTATAATATTGAAGATTCCAAAACCGTCATAGTAACTGTAACAAGTTTTAGGCTTGATGATCACTCAAGCAAAAGGCTCGATCAAGTCTTTCACAAGCTCAAGATAAGATCTTATGATCAAGGTAAAGAGAAGATTCTATTCTGAAGATCTCCAGGAAGATTAGCTAGTTTAGGTTTTCATCTAGTAACGGTATCATAAGAAGAAATATTGGGAAAGTAAAGTTATAGCTATTTCACCTATAACTTTACTTACCAAGCTTAATGTTATAGTTGTTTCTACTATAACTTTAAGTAGCAATTTTATGGCACGATTTTAATAGTTTTAAAAATCATTTTCAAAAGATAAAATTTTTCAAATATATTTCAAAATCATGTGTGTATATAATAGAGATGAAATATGCGTTGTTATAATGAATTATTCGCATTTCTCTATTGGTTAGTAAAACGACTTATGGGTCGTCATGCTACCTAGGGTTTGCTTAATTATTTGATCTAACCCTAATCCATGGATTGGATTTTCGACCTAGCTGGACATTACCAAGGGTTCGGCCGCACGGCTTGAGCCGCCGGGTTTCGTAAGTCCTCTAGCACAAGTAATCTATCAAATTAAGTCTAAATAATATTTTGGTAAGATATTCTTATATCTTAAATAATATTTGATTTGATTTGTTTACTTAACCGAAAATCATAAAAATAAACTTTAGGTAAGATAAGATTTACTTTTATCTTATTTGTTTAAATTTAATTATCTCTTGGATTAAATTAAATTAGAGATAAGATTTATTTCTTGTGAAATAATCTCTCATATCACGGCATCCATTAGGGTTTCGCCTAAACCCTAATCGACTTCTCTACTATAAGTACACATGGTAGTTTTTCAACTGAAATAAGTTTTTCGACATATTAAAATCTTTTGCAAACAATTTTGAGTTTAATTTTAATTAGTTATTTTTATTGTTTTGCATTTGAAAATCCTTGCGAAAAGTCGTGCTCTAAAAATTCCTTATTATTCTTAAGGTTACGTTATATGATAATAGTACTTCATATTGTTTCTTACTCGTTCAATTGTGTGAACACTTAGAAGAACAATCAAGTGCTTTCTTAGTAACTTAAGATAGTCAAATCGAATATCTAGTGATATTCATATTGAGTTATAGCTAGAGTTAGCTATACGAGTTAGGTTGATAATTTTGTAATCCGGAGAAAGGTACTAAAATTATTATTCGAGAAATAGTGGACGTAGGCTTCGACGTGTGAAGCTGAACGACTTAAAAACCGCGTGTCTTTACAGTTTTTGTTTATTTCCTTACGTTCATAATCACGTAGTTAATTAGTTAAAGTTTAATCAATAAACTTTAAGTAATTAATTACATTGATATAAAATAAAAAGTGGGCATAAGTTTTTAAATACTCAATTCACCCCCCCCCCCCCCCCATTCGAGTATTTCGGCTGTGATAGACTCTTCAATTGGTATCAGAGCCTCGTGTTCTTGATTGCCTAACCGCAAAGAGGCTAGATCCGTCTATCTTTTTATCTTTTTATTTTATTCCGCTGCCTTACACGTGTGAAATGGATTTCAAGTATCTTAAGTGTCCTATCTTTGATGGGAAGAATTATGGACTTTGGAATAACATGATGACACACTACATAAAATGACATGATTGGGAGTGCTGGACGATTATCAAGAATGGACCAAACAAAATTTTGGTCGCATCTTCGGAAGGCACTACCTATGAGAAAAAGGAAGAAGACTATATTGAGGCTGATTACAAGATGGCTGAGAAAAACTCGAAAGCGATAAGCCTGTTACAAAACGGCATGACATCGACCGAATTCGATCGTTTTTCTTCTTGCACTTCGGCCAAGGAAATATGGGATTGTCTTAAGTTGGCCTATGAAGGAACGTCGGCTGTTATAAAATATCGTATTGACTTGCTGATTCAAAAATATGAACTTTTTAAAATGGAAAAGAATGAATCACTCGATAGCATGTCAGCACGATTTTCTACCATAGCCAATGAGCTCAAAAATCTTGGTAAAACTTTTAACTCCGAGGATATTGCTAGAAAAGTACTTAGGAGTCTAACTAAGAAATGACGTCCCAAGGTCACAGTTATGGAAGAAGTCAGAGATCTCACTTCTGTTCCTTATGCGGAACTTATTGGTGCTCTCATGGCTGATGAACTCGTCCTGGATGACGATGAGGCCGAGTCCAGTAATAATAAGAGCATGGCTCTACAAGCTTTTGCTATAGAAGAAGAAGATGCTGAAATAGAGGACGAAAACGTTTTGTTTGCCAAACGATTTAATAAATGAATTTTCAGAAATAAGCAAGCAAAATCGTTTAACAACAACAACAAGTCCTATAATAAGAAAACTTCTGAGTCTAAAAATACGTTTGCTAACAGAGGATGCTTCAAGTGCGGAGAATCCAGTCATATGATTAAGGATTGTCCCACATGGGAGAAAATTAAAGACAAAGCAAAACGTGAGAAGACCAGAAGGAATTCAAGCAAGTGATGATGGCATCATGCTGGGGAGATCTCGACACTGAGGACGACGAAGCATCAGAAGAAGAAGTTGCTAACTTATGTCTTAGCAACGTCAGTCTTGACCTCTTTTCAGACAATGAGAAAGATAGCATGGACTCCTACTACTCTTTTCTAGGAAATTCCGATTTAGAAGAAGAAGAAGAGGTAAGCTATCTTGAACTTAAGAAAAGTGTTAAGAAATTGCCTAAGAATGCTTTAATTGAATATTTTGAGCAATCTCTTGATAAGTGTCACGAACAAGAGATGGAATTGAAAGACTTGAAAGAACAAATTCTCGATATTGCTGAAGAGAATCATCTCCTTAAAGCAAAGGCCAAAAAGCTCAAATCTAAAGTTACAGCTAATATGGCTACAACTTCAGATACAACAAATGCTGAGAAAAAGGCTCTTGCGTCTAAAGTTATAGCTAATGAAGCTATAACCTCAGACCTGAAACTCAACATTAAGCATCTTCAAGCCAAAGTTACAGCTAGTGAAGCTATAACATTGGAGTTGAGGAAAGTCAAAGAGCTGCTTGAGTCCAAGGCTACGGCTAGAGAAGCCGTGATCTCAGATCAAAAGAAGGAGATTGAATCTCTAACTCTGCAATTAAAGGAATCTAAAACTGTTCTTTCAAATACTAAAAGAACACATACCGAGACGGTACGAGTTCTTAATGATAGATTCCAGAACTTCCGTGACAATTATGAAGAGACTCATCCTCCCAAGATCGTAGAGTCAGACCATTCCAAATGCAACGAAGAGATACAATCTTTAAAAGAATTACTCTTGCATGCTAGAAAGGTTCACGAAAAATGGGAAGGTAGCACACGTGTTTTAAATTTCCTAACTAAGCAATCGGATAACAACATGAAAATGGGATTACGGCACGAGTGCTATGGTCGTAGAGATCACTCTAAATGCAAATCAACCCCTTTCGAATGAGATTTCAGAAGGAGAAAATATACAAATTTACCAAAATATTTGATTTGCAATTACTGTGGTAATACTGGACATATCTAAGAAAATTGTGTCAAATATGCTCAGGATTTAAGAAAAGGAATCAACTTCGTTAAAGCATCTGACACTGTTTTTGAGGAAAGTGATTGTACCCCATCTGAACCAAGTATCAATGAAGAACGCAACAATGATCATCATTGGTTCTACGATATGAGCTTTGATTTCAAGAAGGCTACCAAATGAAAACAAACACCTAAACCTAAAGAGCCTTTCAAAACCAAAGCTCCCCCAAAACAGCGTGAAAGACCACATCGTGAGGAACCCAAACTCAACCTAAGATAGTTCCCAGTCAAATCCATTCACCTCCAAAATGTAAAGTTACTAAAATGGTTTGGGTTAGAAAGGATATGGTCCTTAGGGCGACTAACGTTAAAGGACCCAACTTAGCTTGGGTACCTAAAAACTGTCTCTAATCATTTTTGCAGGTTGTAGTGAAAAAAAATAACTTATGGTACCTTGATAGTGGCTGTTCAAGGCACATGACTGGAGATATAAATTTATTTCTTTTACTTGAGCCCTTCGATGGAGGTAAGGTCATATTTGATGATAACAAGAAGGGTAAGATCATCGGTGTTGGTAAAGTTGGAATATCTTCTTCTCATGCTATTAGTGATGTTTATCTGGTTAGTGGTCTCAAACATAATTTACTAAGTGTCTCTCAATTATGCGACAAAGGAAATAAAGTTGGAACAAGTAGTGTTGTGCTTGAAGGACATTGTAGAAGGAATGTTTATATGATTGATCTAAATAATATTCCTACTAATTCATTCACGTGCATGAAAGTAACGACAGATGATCCATGCCTTTGGCACAAAAGATTTGCTCACATAAATTCAACAACGTTGAATAAATTAAAGAAATGGGATTTGGTTGAAGGACTTCCCTCAATCAAATTCGATCAAGAAACATTATGTGACTCGTGTGCTTGATGCAAACATGTGAGATCATCGTTCAAACCCAAGAGAATGGTAAGTACCAAGGAACCACTAGAACTCGTGCATATGGATCTTTGTGGCCCAATGAAGGTATGAAGTAGAGGCGGATCCAGGTTTGTCTTCATTCTAGTTGATGACTATTCTAGATATGTTTGGCCAATCTTTCTGAATTCTAAAGATGAAACTTTCGAAGAATTTACAGTTCTAATGAAGCTTGCCCAAAATAAATACAAATCAATATTAGTTTCCATTCATACGGATCATGGCACCAAATTCGATAACCATGCTTTTATAGAATATTGTAGGGAGAATGGTGTTGGGCATAATTTCTCAGCACCACAAACCCCACAACAAAACGGTGTTGTTGAGCGTATTTTTGGACTAAAGCTGTTAGCACTGCATGCTATGTTCATAATTGAGGATATTAGAGGATATGGCATGCACTATGTTATTATGTAGTGGATTACCTCGCAATTTTTGGACTGAAGCGGTTAGCACTGCATGCTATGTTCATAATTGAGCATTGATTAGACCCATTTTCAAGAAGACTCCTTATGAGCTTCTTAGAGGACGTAAACTTAACATATCACATCTACGTTGCTTCGGGAGTAAATGTTTTATCCATAATAATAGCAAAAATAGATTAAGCAAATTCGATCCCAGAAGTGACGAAGCGGTGTTTGTCGGTTATTCTAATCATAGTAAAGCATATAAGATTTTCAATAAGATAACCTTATGCATGGAAGAAAGTGTTCATGTTGTTTTTGATGAGAATAATATGTTTGACAAAGCTGAACATGATGAGGAAGAAGATTTGAACGAACCTGATTTCCGACTATCCAGGGATGAACTTCCAGAATTGGATGAGGAAGATACAGAAATTGAGGGCACAAATGATGAATAAAGAAGCCCTTCGAATAATAAAGGAAAGAGACCTGAGAGTTTAGTTAATGATACTAAAACCTCTTCTCAATCTAAGAAATTGGAGGATAAAGTTATAACTGATGAAGCTATAACTTCAACTCCAATCAACGAACTAGGTCCAATGTTATAACTGATTCTGTTATAACACCAGAATTGGATTCAGGGGGAACAAGGCTTGAAGCCCAATCATTCAAAGAAGGCAAGACTAGTTCAGATGAAGATGTGCCTCCTGTTTCTAAGAAATGGAAATATAAGGATTCTTATCCAATGGAAACCATCCTAGGAAATTTGAATGAAGGTGTTCGAACTCATAGAAAACTTAACAACTTTTGCTCGTTCTACTCCTTTCTCTCAACCATTGAGCCAACAAATATCAAAGAAGCACTTGCAGAACCAGACTGGATTATTGCTATGCAAGAAGAGCTTCAACAGTTAGAACGGAACAAAGTTTGGCATTTGGCTCCAAGACCTAAAGACCGAACGGTTATTGGTACAAGATGGGGTTTTAGAAACAAGCTGGATGATACAAGAGTTATTGTACGAAATAAAGCCAGATTGGTTGTACAAGGGTATAATCAACAAGAAGGAATTGACTATGATGAGACCTTCGCTCCTGTAGCCAGACTTGAGGCTATTAGACTATTAATAGCGTTTGCTGCTCATAAAGGAATTAAACTTTATCAAATGGACGTTAAGACTGCATTTCTTAACAGTTATTTGAATGAGGAGGTTTTCGTCGAACAACCTCTAGGATTTCTCGATAGCAAGTTTCAAAACCATGTTTTCAAATTAGATAAAGCCCTGTATGGTTTGAAAAAAGCTCTGAGGTCATGGTACGACAGATTGTCAAAATATCTTCTTGAAAGTGGTTTTAAAAGAGGATCTGTTGACAAAACCCTATTTCAGAAAACTGAGGATTCCGATTTATTAGTTGTGCAAATTTACGTTGATGATATTAATTTTGGTTTAACTAATGATCGTTTATGTAAGTATTTTTCAGAATTAATGACCTCAGAATTCGAGATGAGCATGATGGGAGAACTCAAGTTCTTCCTTGGACTCCAAATTCAAGAAACTCCTGAAGGAATTATGATACACCAACAAAAATACATCAAAGAGCTAATCAAGAAATTCGGTATGGAAAATTCTAATTCTAAGCCAACTCCTATGGGTACGGATAAGAAGTTGACTTTGGATGAAAACGGTAAGTGTGTCGATGAGACAACTTATCGAGGTATGATTGGCTCACTTCTTTATTTAACTGCAAGTCGTCCTGATATTATGTTTAGTGTATGTGTATGTGCTCGATTTCAATCGTGCCCTAAAAAATCGCATATGATTGCAGTTAAGAGATTCTTGAAGTATTTAATTGGTACATCTAAATTATATATGTGGTATCCTCTTGAGTGTAATTTTGATCTCATAGGGTATTCAGATGCAGATTATGCAGGTTGTTCACTTGAGAGAAAAAGTACTTCCGGCATAGCCACGTTTGTTGGACCATGCATTATTACATGGGGGGGGGGGGGGGGTCAAAGAAGCAAAATTCCGTTGCGTTATCTACAGCTGAAGCAGAATACATTGCCGCTGGATTGGTATGTTCTCAACTTTTATGGCTTAAGCAACAGTTATGTGATTACGGTGTTAATGTCGGTTGTATACCTATTTTATGCGATAATACGAGTGCTATAATTATATCTAAAAACCCTGTGCAGCACTCACGAACTAAGCATATATACATCAGACACCATTTTCTACGTGACCATGTAGATAAGGGCAACATAAGACTTGAATTTTGTAGTACAGAAAAACAATGGGCTGAAATTTTTACTAAAGCATTGGCTAGAGAACGTTTTGAGATTTTACGGTTGGAAATTGGTTTAATCGGTGGCAACTAAACTTGTCACAAATATTTTATTCTCTATATGACTGACTAGATTTGATGAGATTGTATGACTATGTCCGTATTTTTCATTGCAAGTTTATTTGTGTTAAATGTTATATTATATTACGGGAATATTCCGTCTGCTACTCATGTATATCTTATGTTTTATTACGAACCATAAAGTCGGTAACAAATTATTCTTTTATATCCTCTTTACCGAAATTCCTTGCCATAATTCTATCTTTGCCAAATTATATCCTACCATATCTCACAAAATATTTACCCTAATAACTTATATTTTCCTTGTATTATATGGTAAGTATATAAAAAAAAAAGAAAAAAAAAACTCACAAAGTCCACTTGCCTAATCCTACACGCCACCCTACTCCTTTCCTAATCTTACACAAACACCACTTACCATAACTCATATTTACACACCTCATAAATACCCCACCTTCATCCGTCACAATCAGACACAACCTCCTAAAATTTTTTCTCTTAAAACTTTCTACACTCAACCTCCAAAATCAAATCACCATCATGACTCCTCCTTCAACTCGTCTTCACTCACCCTCAACTCGGTCCACAACTCGGACCGGGTCCTCCAAACCACCATGCAACAAAACTTTTGTCCCTATCAAAACTCCCTCACCTCAATCAAACCATAAGCCTACCAATCCCAAACATAACCGGGTTGATCCTAACTTCGAAGGGAAAAGACAAAAGCTAAACAAAGGTAAGAAAAAGGTTGTTGGGTTTGAGGTTTCGGTGGAGGAAACAGAAGTTGTTGTCAATCAAGAAGGTCATCAAAGAGCAATGTTCCGTGAGTATATGCCGAATGCAACATCATCGGGTCTTGATAAGGTTAGACTTACCGCGGATGAAAGGACCAGAGTCAACCATGTTATGCGATATGGTATTCATGGCGGTCGGTCTTATTCTGAGAAGTGGTGTGGAAAGATTGAAGCTTTACAATTTTTCAAGGATTTCTTAACCTTTCAATAATGGAAAAAGGTTAGCTCTTTTGTTGGTCCGATTTATCCAATAGAGGTAGTTCAATTTTACTCTTCGGTTTCCATGAGAAATAATGTGTTGTATGCGATGGTCAATGAATCCGAAGTCAAAATCTCCCTTGCCGATTTTTGTACTCTGTTTTCGGTTCCTGATGATGGGATCGAAATAAACCCGAGTGCGGAATGGGGAGATGTAACAGAGGAATAAAAGCTCAAAATTAAGAGGTCTTTTGATGTTGATGCTATGGGGTCGAGTAATATGCTAGCGGGATCGTTCAATCCTAAATTAAAATTCTTTTTAAACTTTCTTTGGAACACGGTTGTTCCGAGGAGAGGCGGTCATGATAAATTGTCAAGTTATGAAATGGTCTTAGTCTCAAAGTGGCTTGAAGGACCTAAGGTTAGTCTTCCTCGTCTTGTTTTTCATCGAATCATTCAAACACACATTTCCGTCACCGAGGAGAAATTGTATACTACTTTAGACTTGCCATTTGGGATGTGGATCTCTCGGCTTTTGGAACAAAAAGGGGTAGTCGGGTCTTCTAGATATGTTGTAATGGTAAAAGATGAGATGTGTGACACTCATCTTAAGCTTATGAAAATTGGAGTAATTGGACCCGATTTGGTGTTTTTGGCAAAGGGTAATGTGGTGGAAAAATCTTCGGATGTGGTGTCGGTTGTGGAGCAAAAATTGGACTCGTTTATAGCGAGTATTAGTGAAAAATTGGATGCTCAAAACAAGTTGTTTGTGGAGTTGGTCTCGGGTTTGGTTCAAGAGAGGAATGGGGCTTCGGGTTCGAATGGTTCGGATCATACCGAGGTCTTATCTTATTTGAATGGGTTGGAAGCTAGGGTTGATGCTATGGCTAAAGATGCGGCTACGGCGGCTAAGGAGTGTGTTCGACATTCCGGGGCTTTGGCTAACTTAGCTAGTCCAGGAGGGGCAATTTGGCGCGAAGGTAAGGGTATGCATGAGGACATGCGGGTTATTTACGAGGCTACTAAAGCCTTATCCTTGAAGGTGCTTAATTTCGAGACGTGCCTCACGACACAAGCTAACCATGTCCGCTCATACTTTGATCGTCTTGACTCTCTAGAGTTTAGGACCTGTCCAGTAATGTGAACCCAAATGTCGTGAAACACGACTATACTTAAACCCGCCACCATTCTTTCCTTGCTTTTCTTTTTATTAGACTTTATATTTTGGATAATTGTCTAATTCGGCCCATTTTGGCTTACTCTTCTATTCGGCCCATTAGGCTTTATAACTTGTTATTCTATTCGGCCCATTGGCAATTAGACTACTTGGTTTGTAGTAGACTTATCTTATATTTGGCATGCTTATCGTAGATTACTTTCTCGTTTTATAATCTTTCTTTGCATGATTAATACGTGTCTCAATCTATATTATTCTAGTTGTTTTATGTCTTTCCTCATCTTTTCGATGATGTCAAGAGGGAGAAGAAAATTATCGTGACTTAAGTATTTGCCTATTTGCCTAAGCTTGCTCCTTGTCAGAACCTTTAATCTCTTAAGGTCCTTAGATACTATACTTTTTATATAAGTGATTGTTCTTGCGTTCGACTAACTATGACTTTTATAGTATTATGTTAAGGGGGAACTTACACTTAGTCACAAATCGTAAGAGACTTGTCATCATCAAAAAGGGGGAATTTGTTGGCCATATCGATATATGTTTAAGTTTTGATAATGACAAGTATGTGCTTCATATTATATATATACTCTTGCTCGTAATCGTTTGTTTAGTCTTCGTTAGATTGACTTAGGTTACAAGTTTAGCAAGTAATGTTATAGCAACTCTGGCTATAACATTGAAGATTTGTGAAGCATCGTTCAAGTAATGTTATAGCAGCTTGAGCTATAACATTGAAGATTCCTAAAGCGTCATAGTAACTGTAACAAGTTTCAAGTTTGATGATCACTAAAGCAAAAGGCTCGATCAAGTCTTTAACAAGCTCAAGATGAAGAGCTTATGATCAAGATAAAGAGAAGATTCTATTCTGAAGATCTCCAGGAAGATTAGCTAGTTTAGGTCTTCATCTAGTAACGGTATCTTAAGAAGAAATATTGGGAAAGTAAAGTTATAGCTACTTCACCTATAACTTTACTTACCAAGCTTAATGTTATAGTTGTTTCTACTATAACTTTAAGTAGCAATTTTATGGCACGTTTTTAATAGTTTTAAAAATCATTTTCGAAAGATAAAATTCTTCAAATATATTTCAAAATCATGTGTGTATATAATAGAGCTGAAATATGGGTTGTTATTATGAATTATTCGCACTTCTCTATTGGTTAGTAAAACGACTTATGGGTCGTCATGCTACCTAGGGTTTGCTTAATTATTTGATCTAACCCTAATCCAAGGATTGGATTTTTGACCTAGCTGGACACGACCAAGGGTTCGGCCGCACGACTTGAGCCGCCTGGTTTCATAAGTCCTCTAGTACAAGTAATCTATCAAATTAAGTCTAAATAATATTTTGGTAAGATATTCTTATATCTTAAATAATATTTGATTTGATTTGTTTACTTAACCGAAAATCATAAAGATAAACTTTAGTTAAGATAAGATTTACTTTTATCTTATTTGCTTAAATTTAATTATCTCTTGGATTAAATTAAATTAGAGATAATATTTATTTCTTGTGAAATAATCTCTCATCTCACGGCATTCATTAGGGTTTCGCCTAAACCCTAATCGACTTCTCTACTATAAATACACATGGTAGTTTTTCAACTGAAATAAGCTTTTCGAAATATTAATGTAACACCCCCGCACACCAGAACGCTTTACCAAGGACCATTCCAGTGTATCACGGTGTCACCATCTCGGTTTCCCGAGGAAGTAGATCAAATCAGACAATAAAAGAATAATTGTAAAATATTAATGTACCTTATACAATACGACTCAATAAAAACTCTTTATACCAAAGGTAAAACTGCAACACTCATGACACAGCACTTCTAGTTTGGTAGCGTGATGACTCGATCCCTCCAATCCTAGCAGCCACAATCAACAGTACCTGCTAAGCCAACTGCTCACCATCCCTGAATGGATCACCGCAGATACCACAAAACAACATGGGGTCAGTACCGACTAATCAAATGTAAAACAGGTAAATAATGTAACCAGCTGATCATCCTCTAACCCAGTCTCCCGATCTCGCCCAGTAACCGACTACACACCGAAGTGTGTAGCCCTGCTAGATTACCCATCGCAACAGGTAATCCTCGCCGCCAGTAGGTGACCGCAGCCCATCCCACCTAGTCCAACTCATCAACGAGCGACTAACAATCCTTGTCCCTTAATGTGCACATCCCCTCACGTGGCGGGTTCCACGGAGGGCGAACTAGGGTGTGAAGCCACTCCCGCAAGTGACTCCACCACAATCACAACACACACATCACCCCAGCTGTCACCACACCTCCACATCAACATCGTCACAACAACGCCCAAACACCGATGATCAGCAGATAACAATAGATATGAAACAATAACAGTCACAATCAATTAACGGTACTGAGTAGGAAAACCTACCTCGTCGCAACCCATGTAAGACATCCATACACAGCCAAGCACGACTCCAAAAAGCATCCTACAATGATAACCACTCCTATTACACAACTATACTCAATAATCTACCCAAAAGACACACAAGGCAGAGACTTACCTAATAACGCACATCGACCGTGCCGTAGACGACCACCACGCGCGCCATCTTTCCTAAACGAATCCCGTCCTTCCCATGGTGAAGGTGTAGACTATAGGCATGAGAGTATATAGAGATAGGGTGATAGGGTAGAGAGATGGCTAGGGTTAGAGAAAGAGGAACTGTCAAGGAAATGGGAAAATGAAATGAATCTCGCGAACTTACGTTTTATATTAATGCGTCAATAGCAGCCATACTCGGTCGAGTACCAGAGTACTCGGCCGAGTAGGCTCTACTCGGTCGAGTATTGAAGATACTCGACCGAGTAGCCTCTGCTAGGTCGAGTAAGTCATCCTATAAAATACGTGTTGTAAGTCTGGTCCTTCCCCCATTCCTCCCCAAGGTCGATCTTGTTCAACAGAGTCAGTCAATAAGGTCCTTTAATATCCTGGGTATTACAGTCTTCCCCCCTTAAAAAGAACTTCGTCCCCGAAGTTCCGTCTCCACGACATCAACAACAAGGCTATGCAAAACACAATCCACACACCTAAATACATACGAACTCCTGCCGTACTCGATACTACCACCACATCGCATTATTCAACCAACAATCATACCACCACAGTTACCACGTACAAAATATACGGAAAGGATACTCCATCATAGACTCACAGCAAGGTACGTTCAAATCCCATACCACATATTTTTCGTATACCAATCCGGTGAAAGCAACACAACGACTACCAAAAGTACACATCCTACACACCCATACAGGATTTCACGTTCATGCTACTTACAATATAACATAGATACAACTTCAAAGAAACGTAATGAAATTCAATAACGTATAACATAATGTGATTCCAAATACCAACATAAAAGTGGTTCAAGTATTATAGACATAATTTCATCATTTGTCCTCGCGACATTACTCTTCCCCTCTTAAAGGAACTTCGTCCCCGAAGTTCACCGCTAGCTACTTCCCGTACCCAAAGCCAACACACACATCATGACTATGACATTACCCATAAACTCTTGTTGCACAACTTACTTTATGACATAACACGCTTGTGACTCATAGTGACGGAATATTTCAACAATTAAGTAGTGTATATAAATCCAAATATGGGGTTAGCAAATGATAGCAGCTTTATTCATAAGCTTTTAGGTTAGACATGTACCGACCACCAGTTTCACTCATCCAGTTGGAGCGATTATAACTGTAACCAAACATATACACGTATAAGACTGGTGACAACTACAACATCGTCTGGGTATTGTGTTACATTTCTATATTGTTTAAAGACTCATGTATCACCTTAAGCTATTTAAGTTCCTGGATATTAACCAATGCTATATACTAAACATTCACAAATTAATATGTTATCCAAGCAATCGCATACCTGTGACATGATCATAGTCCATCTTTTGGACAATTGATTACACAAAACGATAATATAAGGCACCCACAGACTCCGTCATGCAATTATTCACATAACTCTTGCAATAATCGGCCGAGTATGAATGGCTACTCGTTCGATTAAACTCTACTCGGTCGAGTATATTTGTATACTCGGCCGAGTAAGCTCTACTCGGTCGAGTAGTGGCTATACGCGGTCGAGTTATGACAGGCAGAGGGCTTTTGACGCCATCACGTAGAGCATTCACAAATTAACCTGCAACCAAACTCTCCACAACGATACCAAACATAACTAATTCCTAACATAACTAAATCCAACACGTCTCCACACGATAAGTTATGTAAGTAACGGCCTTACGGCCGAGTACAGTCATCTAACAATAAATAATAAATCTCGAAAGTAAACATCCAACGCAAAAGTAATAAATCCAACACAAAAGAACTAATCCAAGCAATATAACGAAAGGATCAAAAACTAAGACCCTCCTCCATATTATCGTCACCACCTGCACCAGATGTACCTGCACCTGAACTACCCGCTCCTGGAAAGCCTGCTGCTGCTGCTGCTGAGGAATCTCCCCCTAGCTGACTGCCATAGTTGGCTCCCCACGGTCCCGCGAGGCAGCCAAACTCAGTCTCCTCCGGAGGCCTCCGGTAACTGGGGTCGACGCCAAAGCTATGGAAGACTCCTGAGTCCACTCCGGGTCCCCTCCACCAAACAGGCTGTGCTAGCTGAGTCCCTATGCCCTGGTTATAAGCCATCTCATGCATATTGCGGAGCACCAAAGTAGTGGAGATCTGCTCAGCCAAGTCACTTGGCAGCATCCTGGGGTCATGCACTGTGGGGTAGGGCGAGTACTGGTAAGGGTAGAAGTCAGGGGCGGAGTAAGAGGGCTCAGGTATTGTAACACCCCCATTTATTCGGGAGCCTTTAGCTAGACATTCCCAAATAAATAGAACTGTTACCATCTCGGTTTCCCGAGGTAGTGTATAACAAAGTACAACAAACCAAAGTACTTTAAATTAAAACTTTAGTGAATACATGTTTATTACAACTTAATCAACTAAAAGTTAATATAAAAATAAATACAACTCGCAGCGGAAATTATATAAGTGATATAACTATATATGTGATCTAGACTCTTGCAGGTCCGCAAGCTCACACGCCCAAGCTCCCATTATCCAGCTAACTCAAAATCTGCTATTTAAATCTGCTCCCCATTTAACCGAAAATATTAAATGGTTCACCACAGGATGCCATCAATTATAGCAGGCATCAATTTTATTTTGACACAGAAGCAAGCACGTTAACCAATGGTTGAGTAGGATAATCAAACAACATTAAATATACAAACTAACAGATGTAAACACGTGGAATAAATACCACTACCAATTCTCATCATAACCACACTAGTCGTCCCGGTTCCTGAACGAGGCGCCACCACACCGTCGTCCCGCCAACTCCTGGCCCGGGGATAAACACAAATGTCGTCCCAGTTCGAGACTGAGGATATCTCATAACTCATCGTCGTCCCAGTCCGAGACTGAGGATAATCTCATAACAATCTCATATCCCGCAATATAAACACAAACGTCGTCGTCTCAGTCCAGGACTGAGGATAACCGATAAAATAGTATGCCAATACGAATAATTCAATCCAGTAATAAACAACCACAATAATCCAAAAATAATAATCTACGCATCCATTCAATCCCACAAAAGAAAACGAGTTGAGTAGTTATCCTACCTGGCAAGCAAGCACTCCAATTACGCAATCCAAATAAATAAAGCAAATCCAACCCGATTATAATTCTTCACAATTTCCGTCACCTATATAATAATAACAATTACAACAATTATAATTACTAACTTTACTTATTTATTCATTTATTTATTCCTTTTATTTAATTATTCAAATTAATTATTTATTATAATTATTAAAGGTTTATGATAACTAAAAACCCGATTCAATTACGAACTCGACTCACCCGAACTAATTAAACAATTAAAACCCGTCACAACACAAACACACATCACCCCATACACGATTTATACACCATGACCAACACCCCTCATAAAATCCACCAAACCCGACACCACAAGCCACCACGACCACCACCTAGTTCTGCCACCACCTAGCCCACACCACGACGAGCACCCACGACCAAAACCACCAGCCAACCCGCTACCAATAGCCCACAAACACCCTGCCCTAACAACCCTCTTCAAACCGTCACAACCAACACCACTCCCTCACTCACCATCTTACACCCTCACCACGACCACTACAGCCACTCCCACACCCAACGGCCACCACTATTGTCATCCCTGGTCTATGATGGTTCTAATGGTACCCTCCATGCCCACTCACAGTCAGAGACACGGCTATAGTACGCGTCTAAAAACAGCCGCGTCAAATCCTCTGTTTTCGCGTTTTCCGGCCACCACCCGCAAAAACCACCACCTGCCGCCACGCCAACACCAACAACATGGTCGACTACCTCCCCCCATCACAACCCTACCATGCCCAGGTCAAGACTCGGCCAATTAGGGGTTCAATTACCCACTACAAATACCCACGACCTAACCCGGAACACCCCCTGACCAGCCACCTTTAGCCGCCTGCCACCGCCACCCTAGGCCATCCCTGATACCACCACTACACCCATTCTAACCCTTGCAACCCCACGAACCACCTCCCAAAGTTTGGTCTCATTCCGTCAAGGTTTGGGTCAGTTTCTAAGTGTCTTAAGATCGTCTGACAATCAGCTGTATAAGAAAATAAAACAAGATTAGAAATTGTTACCTATTAATTATCGCTTGCTAATTCCGTCTCCAAAAGCTCCTCCTCTTAATTTGTGATTTATTTCTCAGATTTAATAGGGTATTTATAGGGTAGGATTATAGAGAAAGCGATGTCAATTAGGAAACTATATAATTTTCCTTATTCTAATTAGTAGTAGGAATTGTCATTATAATTATATCATTATTATTTATCATATACTATTAATCCTAACATAACTATGATTTCCTCATATAATACTTACTAATTTATTATTGCCATAACTTTATTATTTATTATTATACTCATAATTACCTTTATATATTATTATTAATTCCCGATACAAATCCCGATTACACGAATACCAATTTAATAAATTCGGCCCATATAATAATACCACACAGTCCAACACTCGATTACCAACTAAGCCCAAAGCACAAATATTAGCCGAACCCAATTCATGACTTGAATTATTAATTTATTATTTAATTAACGTCTCACTTGAATTTAGTATTAGAAATGTCATTTTAATTACTCATTAAATTACATAAATTATTCTTATAAATTATTATTAAAATACGGAGTATTACAGTCTTCCCCCCTTAAAATGAACTTCGTCCCGAAGTTCGCCCAAACTACCACCAAATCATTTATAAACATTCCTACAACTAAGCATCATTCAACACCATCATCCATTTACTATTATCATCCATACCAATCACATCACAAGGTATCACAACAACAATTCATAACATTCGTAGTATTACATTCCTTCCCCCTAAAAATTAACTTCGTCCTCGAAGTTCGGAATATCAACCAAATGGAACAACCAAATCATTTTTATAATATAAAACATGAAACACACATTGTAATATAAAACAACTTTTATTTCCAACACTAATTAATGGTTAACTGAATACAAAAATATTTGTTTAAACCACAACTTAAACTAACTTTATTTAAACTTTTGGCGAATACATTGCCAAAATAAATAATAAACTATCACAAAAGCTAAGCATAAATGTTTAGTTATTTTTCTTAATAATGACATCTAACTTAAACATGGATGTAATTAATGTGAACATATATATATATATATATATATATATATATATATATATATATATATATATATATATATATATATATATATATATATATATATATATATATATATATGGCTTAGGGCAACACATTCCGCATATCACTAGACATGTCATCCTACTTCACATAATTTAGAACATCAAAATATCAAGAGATGAGAAAATGACTTTTAGAAACTTTAGTATAGAGCTTCCATTTTCACGAATGACAAAACATATTACAACTTCCAAAATCGTTAATAAATAATAACTTAATGACTCCTTTATAATATTTTAGAAAATACAGAGAGTTAGTAAACCATGAGAAAAAGAATCAAGTCAAAAATTCAAAGGGTCAATTTATAATGCATTTTACAAGATACTTGGTCGAAACAGAAATTTTACAGCAACTTGTCAGAAACTTAGGTCAATTTGTAAAAATCACCATAAATTGTCAAAATATTTCCTTTAAACGTGGCTTACCAATTTAGAAACACACATGAGTCTATTAAACAGTGGAGTTGGAATTATAAAAAATCATTAATTAGTTTTTAAATGGCAAATTTTACAAAAACATGTCGCGAAAACATCATTGCACAGGAATATTCTGACCACTGTCCACTAAAATATTTATTTCTCCTAAACCCTATATTATTTGAATATGAGACCAGCGGCATATGAAAGCTAACTCATAAAGCTATTACTCTTTAAATCTGCATACGATAATTTTAAACAAGTAGTAAATGACAGCCAAAACAATCAAGGGTAGAATTCCGGGAAATCAACTAAAATAACGTTCTTCACAATTTCACACAATTCCTTTAATACTTCTCATGTTAATCACACATACCAACATATTTATCTCATAATCACATGTATATATCAATGCTTATATCACATCCCCTCCCCCTAGAGGCAAAGTTACGTCCCCGTAACCACAGTCATCAATGAAAACAATATTCAAACAAGGCAAACAAACGGTTTTTCATTTTAGATTACCCCACACTCTCAAATATTTCTCTCAGAGTTATCGGTTCAAAACTGAAAGGGACGGAAGTTTGGTGTGAGGGGCCCTACTCATCCCAAGCCTTAAGTGGGCTCCTAACAGTTTCTACCCGGGTTCATTTTATTAGACACATCCTATGTTCATTATTGTTCATTGGTTAGGCCTGAGGATCGTTTTTGTTCTGATACCGCTTTGTAACACCCCCATTTATTCGGGAGCCTTTAGCTAGACATTCCCAAATAAATAGAACTGTTACCATCTCGGTTTCCCGAGGTAGTGTATAACAAAGTACAACAAACCAAAGTACTTTAAATTAAAACTTTAGTGAATACATGTTTATTACAACTTAATCAACTAAAAGTTAATATAAAAATAAATACAACTCGCAATGAAATTATATAAGTGATATAACTATATATGTGATCTAGACTCCTGCAGGTCCGCAAGCTCACACGCCCAAGCTCCCATTATCCAGCTAACTCAAAACCTGCTATTTAAATCTGCTCCCCATTTAACCGGAAATATTAAATGGTTCACCACAGGATGCCATCAATTAAAGCAGGAATCAATTTTATTTTGACACAGAAGCGAGCACGTAAACCAATGGTTGAGTAGGATAATCATACAACATTAAATATACAAACTAACAGATGTAAACACGTGGAATAAATACCACTACCAATTCTCATCATAACCACACTAGTCGTCCCGGTCCCTGACCGAGGCTCCACCAGACCGTCGTCCCGCCAACTCCTGGCCCGGGGATAAACACAAATGTCGTCCCAGTCCGAGACTGAGGATATCTCATAACTCATCGTCGTCCCAGTCCAAGACTGAGGATAATCTCATAACAATCTCATATCCCGCAATATAAACACAAACGTCGTCTGAGTCCAAGACTGAGGATAACCGATAAAATAGTATGCCAATACGAATAATTCAATCTAATAATAAACAACCACAATAATCCAAAAATAATAATCTACGCATCCATTCAATCCCATAAAAGAAAACGAGTTGAGTAGTTATCCTACCTAGCAAGCAAGCACTCCAATTACGCAATCCAAATAAATAAAGCAAATCCAACCCGATTATAATTCTTCACAATTTCCGTCACCTATATAATAATAACAATTACAACAATTATAATTACTAACTTTACTTATTTATTCATTTATTTATTCCTTTTATTTAATTATTCAAATTAATTATTTATTATAATTATTAAAGGTTTATGATAACTAAAAACCCGATTCAATTACGAACTCGACTCACCCGAACTAATTAAACAATTAAAACCCGTCACAACACAAACACACATCACCCCATACACGGTTTATAAACCGTGACCAACACCCCTCATAAAATCCACCAAACCCGACACCACAAGCCACCACGACCACCACCTAGTTCTGCTACCTCTTAGCCCACACCACGACGAGCACCCATGACCAAAACCACCAGCCAACCCGCTACCAACAGCCCACAAATACCCTGCCCTAACAACCCTCTTCAAACCGTCACAACCAACACCACTCCCTCGCTCACCATCTTACACCATCACCACGACCACTACAGCAACTCCCACACGCAATGGCCACCACTATTGTCATCCCTGGTCTATGATGGTTCTAATGGTACCCTCCATGCCCACTCACAGTCAGAGACACGGTTATAGTACGCGTCTAAAAACAGCCGCGTCAAATCCTCTGTTTTCGCGTTTTCCGGCCACCACCCGCAAAAACCACCACCTGCCGCCACGCCAACACCAACAACATGGTCGACTACCTCCCCCCATCACAACCCTACCATGCCAAGGTCAAGACTCGGCCAATTAGGGGTTCAATTACCCACTACAAATACCCACGACCTAACCCACAACACCCCCTGACCAGCCACCTTTAGCCGCCTGCCACCGCCACCCTAGGCCATCCCTGATACCACCACTACACCCATTCCAACCCTTGCAACCCCACGAACCACCTCCCAAAGTTTGGTCTCATTTCGTCAAGGTTTGGGTCAGTTTCTAAGTGTCTTAAGATCGTTTGACAATCAACTGTATAAGAAAATAAAACAACATTAGAAATTGTTACCTATTAATTATCGCTTGCTAATTCCGTCTCCAAAAGCTCCTCCTCTTAATTTGTGATTTATTTCTCAGATTTAATAGGGTATTTATAGGGAAGGATTATAGAGAAAGCGATGTCAATTAGGAAACTATATAATTTTCCTTATTCTAATTAGTAGTAGGAATTGTCATTATAATTATATCATTATTATTTATCATATACTATTAATCCTAACATAACTATGATTTCCTCATATAATACCTACTAATTTATTATTGCCATAACTTTATTATTTATTATTATAATCATAATTACCTTTATATATTATTATTAATTCCCGATACAAATCCCGATTACACTAATACCAATTTAATAAATTCGGCCCATATAATAATACCACACAGTCCAACACTCGATTACCAACGAAGCCCAAAGCACAAATATTAGCCGAACCCAATTCATGACTTGAATTATTAATTTATTATTTAATTAACGTCTCACTTGAATTTAGTATTAGAAATGTCATTTTAATTACTCATTAAATTACATAAATTATTCTTATAAATTATTATTAAAATACGGAGTATTACAGTCTTCCCCCCTTAAAATGAACTTCGTCCCGAAGTTCGCCCACAACTACCACCACATCATTTATAAACATTCCTACAACTAAGCATCATTCAACACCATCATCCATTTACTATTATCATCCATACCAATCACATCACAAGGTATCACAACAACAATTCATAACATTCATAGTATTACATTCCTTCCCCCTAAAAATTAACTTCGTCCTCGAAGTTCGGAATATCAACCAAATGGAACAACCAAATCATTTTTATAATATAAAACATGAAACACACATTGTAATATAAAACAACTTTTATTTCCAACACTAATTAATGGTTAACTGAATACAAAAATATTTGATTTAAACCACAACTTAAACAAACTTTATTTAAACTTTTGGCGAATACCACTACAAGAAATAGCTGTCATTCCTACGGTTATTTTCCTACGGATTTTAAAATTCGTCGGTAATTCGACATTCCTACGGCTAATTCCGACCACCAACTAATTCCGTCGAACCATCCGACCAATATCATATGTCACCGACAGATTTCTGTCAATTTTAATGGAGGGAAATCCTGAAAAATTTGGCACAAAATTCATTCGACTAGGGCCCGATGGATTTATCCGTCGGAAGGAAAAGTTCCTATGGAGGCGTGTATGTTCCTACGGCGCAATGGTGATTGTTGTTTCACTGTCCGACGGAAATTACGTAGGAGGCAACTATTTTCATAGGCCCATATAAATTTAATAAAAAAACCCTTAAAATTTAGTCAAACATAATATACCTATTCTGTCAAAACCTCTCGACTCCCAAGTCCCAACTGTCTCACCTCGCTCGCCGTCGCTAATCATAACACCCTTCGTCGCTCACCACGCCCGCTGCTCAACATCACCACCCACCATGTTGTCGCTGCTTTGGCTGGTCTGGACCGTTTGGTACTGCCTTTATACTTCATTCTCCTCGCTTATTTTGTTTAACTTTGGTAAGAAATAAGAGCTTGACCATTATTTTGTTAATTTATTGATAATTTCCCTTTGAAATTGATTTTTTTATATGATTATGGGATGAGATTGTTGTGCGCACTTCTGATTTCTCATTTACCTTCCTGTGTCATTCCGTTCTAAATTTTGTTGTACATGTACCCAAAAACAATTTGATGTAGATAAGTTGTTTGATGATGTACTAGATGTATATATCTCATGTATATGGTGTATATAATTCTTGTTTTAAAAGCCCCAAATGCATCCCTCCATATATGCAATTCTGAGTTAGGCGGCATCAAATTATTCTAAAACTGAAAGTTTAATTATTGTTTATGTTGTGGTGTCTTAATGGTGGTTTGTTATTCTTGATGCCATTGTAAATTGGTACTTTAATAAAGTATTTGAAATGCTCCATATTAGAGTTCGTAGTCAACATTAAAGCATCTCTATCAATGGTGTTTTGTAAGCCACTGTTTTGAGAAGAAATCTTATTGATTTAGTTAGCCTTTTTTAGTGTAATGTATGCAGTGTATGTGCAGTATATCTACGCTTTCAACTATCACCATTCTTAATGTGTTGTAACATTTTGATACATGACATACATTGCATTACATTTAGAAAAAAAAAAGATGATAAGTACGCAATTTAGTTCTTATTTACGAATCAAAATGTATCGGATTTAGATTGAGTTATCTTTACAAAAAGAATCTAAAGTATTCACAAATGAAGCTATAAGGATCTAGACTATCACAAATTCTCATTTGTGACGGCGATATCCGTCACAAACTTGTGACGGATACCATTTCCTCTCACAAAATGCTCATTGGAGAGGTGAGTGAAAAGCACATGGAGGGTGTCCCACCTTGTCCCCTCTTCCTTTTTGTGAGAGGTCATAAGCTTGTGACGGGATTAGCCTGTCACAAGTAAGAATAACTGCTAAACTATATATAAAAGAGGAGACATATGGACGTCGTTAACATTTCCATCAACAATTCCGTTAGTTTTTTTGAATTGCTTCTAAACTTTTTTCTTTAAGAAAAACAGTTGATTATGCTTAAGACGGTCTTAACTTAAGACCTCTCACAACCTACACTTATTTACACCTTTATTTTAATTAGGCGAGAGAGCCGTTTTAAATTATGACCGTCTTAAACAACAAATGATGGTTAATAATTTTCAGTCATCACTTAGTTTCAGAAAGTATATTCTTTAGGAGCTCATATGTTTCAATTTCTGGAAAAATAAATTAAGAGAGTGTTTTCTTAAGACTAAATAAATAAAACGCTTGTCTAATCTTGGTGATTTTGGGTTGAATTGCGTGAAGTCCTTTGAACCTTATATACTACTGTGTGAGGATGGTAAGATCAACTCAACTAACCCTTATGATAATTATCTCTTCTAACTCTCTGGCTCATACACCATTTTAATAACGAATGTAGGGAATTTTTCTTTATCTTTTAATCTGTGTACTGGTTTTCTTCTAATTTTAATATGGGTGATAACGTAAATATATCCTATAAGGTTTACTTAGTTATCTTCTACAATCTATCATTTGAGACAAGAATATAGCAAGTGGTTGGGTGAGTCATATATGTGTAAATATCATAATTTTGAGTTGATGAAATTTGTTTAGATTTAATATAGTTAATTTACTAGGTGTGATTATTATGTAGATTTATAATGAGGAGATCAAATCGAGAATGGATGTATGAAAGGTTGGATGACAATAAAAGACATAGGATTGAGTTTATAAATGGAGTTCATGAATTCATACTTGAAAAAGACTCCTGAAGAGGTCCGTGTGAAGTGGTGGAATGTCTTCAAGGTAAAAACATTTTTAGTTTCATTACGAAAATACTTTAAAATTACAGTTTTTTGCTGATTCAAATTTTTTTACATCATTGTAGGATAAGGTTGTTTACCACTCTGACCCGGAGGCCGATGTTAAGAAGGCTTTCTTTGATAAGGCAGAAGATCGTCTTCGGGACATACTCCATTACGTGAACATTGATGATGAGAAGCCTGATTGGATGCCAGCGACCTCTTTTACGGAACTGAAAGCATATAGAAATAGTAATACGTTTAAAAAGATGTCTCAAAGTGAAAAGCTAATCAGGCAAAGCACACAGTCGATGGCAAAATTCCAGGAACTCATAACATGGGTTCTATTTCTAGTATTGAGCTCGCAGAGCGAATGGTAAGCAAATCAACTCTATATTTCTTTTGTTACTTTCACAATATGAAACAAATAGAAAACTTACACATTTTATATACTAATAATGTATGAAATTTGAATTAATAGATTAGAGATGATAAAGAGGGGAAAATACCAATGACTTTTGATTTATTCATTCAAGTCCATTCCCACAACGGAGTGCTCGCTGATAAAAAGTCCGAAGAAATAAAGGTAAAAATCATATATACTAGCATTAACATTTCATTTATTTTTGTTTTAAAATTAGTTTACATATTATAGTTCTTATTGTGTTTGTTTTTCTTTGTAGAAAAAATTTGAATCTCGAAAGGAAGAATTGTTGGAAAAAGGAGAAGATTTTGATGAAGATGAACTTTTCGTTGAAGTTGCGGGTGGCTTTCATAAGGGCCGTTTGTATGGCATTGGTAGTCTTTGCTGATATTTATATCAAGAGGTCGTCTACTTATTCAACACCTGGATCTACCGCTACTTCTTACATTGGTACCGGGATACTTAGTAGGGTGCAAGCAGAAAATGCTAAGCTTAAAGAAGAAAATCAAAAGTTAAAGGAGGAGACTCAAGCGCGATTCAACAAGACGGATGAAACAATCGTGAAAATGGAAGAATCATTGCACACTATTTCAGCCACATGCTCCCAGATCACTCATTTTTTTCGCCGAGATCGCAATGAAGATGGAGACAGTGGGACGGAAACATCATTTGGAATGGTTTAGATGACTTTATGTTTACTTTGAAGGATATGTTATGAATAATTCATGTTTTGTACATGATGAATTTTTATGTTCGGAACATAATACTCGACATTTTTTTTCAATTATTCAAAACTTGAAATCTTGTTCTATAATGCAGTTTTTGCGTGGAATTGTGGCCTCCCGATTTGCGGTTGAGTGATTATGAATGGTTGTTTATTATTTTGTGCAGGGATGGATTTGGGGAATTGAGCATGCTATAAAACGGGTCGACTATGCCTAATTCTTATGTTCCTACAGGAATTTTCGAAATTTCCTACAAAAATGCGTAGGTAAAATAGTATAATAGTCACCGACAGATAGTACTAGGTTCCTACGGATTTTCGTAGGATGTTTAACTCCTCCGACCGAATTTTTGACATTTCTACGAAAATCCGTAGGTACAATAGTATAATAGTCACCGACGGATTTTTGACATTTCTACGAAAATTTCATATGAAGGTTTTGTTACTCGAATAATCCGTGAAATTTTAAAATCTGTAGGGAGGTCCGTAGGACTTAAATTTACCGACAAAAAAGCCGTCGGAATAACCCTTTTTTCCGACGAGAAATTCCGACGGACCCGTTCCTACGGAAATTCCGTAGGAAATTGCGTATTCCTACGGTTTTAATATGTGTTCCGACGAAAAACGTCTGTAGGAAACAAGCTTATTTCTTGTAGTGTACATTGCCAAAATAAATAATAAACTATCACAAAAGCTAAGCATAAATGTTTAGTTATTTTTCTTAATAATGACATCT
This sequence comes from Silene latifolia, assembly GCF_048544455.1. NCBI lineage: Eukaryota > Viridiplantae > Streptophyta > Magnoliopsida > Caryophyllales > Caryophyllaceae > Silene > Silene latifolia. The sequence continues at coordinate 98,668,004 of NC_133527.1, forward strand.
AACTTAAATATGGATGTAGTTAATGTGAACATATGTATATATATGGCTTAGGGCAACACATTCCGCATATCACTAGACATGTCATCCTACTTCACATAATTTAGAACATCAAAATATCAAGAGATGAGAAAATGACTTTTAGAAACTTTAGTATAGAGCTTCCATTTTCACGAATGACAAAACATATTACAACTTCCAAAATCGTTAATAAATCATAACTTAATGACTCCTTTATAATTTTTTAGAAAATACAGAGAGTTAGTAAACCATGAGAAAAAGAATCAAGTAAAAAATTCAAAGGGTCAATTTAAAATGCATTTTACAAGATACTTGGTCGAAACAGAAATTTTACAGCAACTTGTCAGAAACTTAGGTCAACTTGTAAAAATCACCATAAATTGTCAAAATATTTCCTTAAAACGTGGCTTACCAATTTAGAAACACACATGAGTCTATTAAACAGTGGCGTTAGAATTATAACAAATCATTAAGTAGTTTTTAAATGGCAAATTTTACAAAAACATGTCGCGAAAACATCATTGCACAGGAATATTCTGACCACTGTCCACTAAAATATTTATTTCTCCTAAACCCTATATTATTTGAATATGAGACCAGCGGCATATGAAAGCTAACTCATAACGCTATTACTCATAAAATTTGCATATGAGAATTTTAAACAGGTAGTAAATGGCAGCCAAAACAATCAAGGGTAGAATTCCAGGAAATCAACTAAAATAACGTTCTTCACAATTTCACACAATTCCTTTAATACTTCTCATGTTAATCACACATGCCAACATATTTATCTCATAATCACATGTATATATCAATTCTTATATCACATCCCCTCCTCCTAAAGGCAAAGTTACGTCCCCGTAACCACAGTCATCAATGAAAACAATATTCAAACAAGGCAAACAAACGGTTTTTCATTTTAGATTACCCCACACTCTCAAATATTTCTCTCAGAGTTACCGGTATAAAACTGAAAGGGCCGGAAGTTTGGTGTTTGGGGCCCTACTCATCCCAGCCTTAAGTGGGCTCCTAACAGTTTCTACCCGAGTTCATTTTATTATACACATCCTATGTTCATTATTGTTCATTGGTTAGGCGTGAGGATCGTTTTTGCTCTGATACCACTTTGTAACACCCCCATTTATTCGGGAGCCTTTAGCTAGACATTCCCAAATAAATAGAACTGTTACCATCTCGGTTTCCCGAGGTAGTGTATAACAAAGTACAACAAACCAAAGTACTTTAAATTAAAACTTTAGTGAATACATGTTTATTACAACTTAATCAACTAAAAGTTAATATAAAAATAAATACAACTCGCAGCGGAAATTATATAAGTGATATAACTATATATGTGATCTAGACTCCTGCAGGTCCGCAAGCTCACACGCCCAAGCTCCCATTATCCAGCTAACTCAAAACCTGCTATTTAAATCTGCTCCCCATTTAACCGGAAATATTAAATGGTTCACCACAGGATGCCATCAATTAAAGCAGGCATCAATTTTATTTTGACACAAAAGCAAGCACGTCAACCAATGGTTGAGTAGGATAATCACACAACATTAAATATACAAACTAACAGATGTAAACACAAGGAATAAATACCACTACCAATTCTCATCATAACCACACTAGTCGTCCCGGTCCCTAACCGAGGCTCCACCACACCGTCGTCCCGCCAACTCCTGGCCCGGGGATAAACACAAATGTCGTCCCAGTCCGAGACTGAGGATATCTCATAACTCATCGTCGTCCCAGTCCGAGACTGAGGATAATCTCATAACAATCTCATATCCTGCAATATAAACACAAACGTCGTCTCAGTCCAAGACTGAGGATAACCGATAAAATAGTATGCCAATACGAATAATTCAATCCAATAATAAACAACCACAATAATCCAAAAATAATAATCTACGCATCCATTCAATCCCACAAAAGAAAACGAGTTGAGTAGTTATCCTACCTGGCAAGCAAGCACTCCAATTACGCAATCCAAATAAATAAAGCAAATCCAACCCGATTATAATTCTTCACAATTTCCGTCACCTATATAATAATAACAATCACAACAATTATAATTACTAACTTTACTTATTTATTCATTTATTTATTCCTTTTATTTAATTATTCAAATTAATTATTTATTATAATTATTAAAGGTTTATGATAACTAAAAACCCGATTCAATTACGAACTCGACTCACCCGAACTAATTAAACAATTAAAACCCGTCACAACACAAACACACATCACCCCATACACGGTTTATAAACCGTGACCAACACCCCTCATAAAATCCACCAAACCCGACACCACAAGCCACCACGACCACCACCTAGTTCTGCCCACCTCCTAGCCCACACCACGACGAGCACCCACGACCAAAACCACCAGCCAACCCGCTACCAACAGCCCACAAACACCTTTCCCTAACAACCCTCTTCAAACCGTCACAACCAACACCACTCCCTCACTCACCATCTTACACCATCACCACGACCACTACAGCCACTCCCACACCCAACGGCCACCACTATTGTCATCCCTGGTCTATGATGGTTCTAATGGTACCCTCCATGCCCACTCACAGTCAGAGACACGGCTATAGTACGCGTCTAAAAACAGCCGCGTCAAATCCTCTGTTTTTGCGTTTTCCGGCCACCACCCGCAAAAACCACCACCTGCCGCCACGCCAACACCAACAACATGGTCGACTACCTCCCCCCATCACAACCCTACCGTGCCCAGGTCAAGACTCGGCCAATTAGGGGTTCAATTACCCACTACAAATACCCACGACCTAACCCGCAACACCCCCTGACCAGCCACCTTTAGCCGCCTGCCACCACCACCCTAGGCTATACCTGATACCACCACTACACCCATTCCAACCCTTGAAACCCCACGAACCACCTCCCAAAGTTTGGTCTCATTCCGTCAAGGTTTGGGTCAGTTTCTAAGTGTCTTAAGATCGTCTGACAATCAGCTGTATAAGAAAATAAAACAAGATTAGAAATTGTTACCTATTAATTATCGCTTGCTAATTCCGTCTCCAAAAGCTCCTCCTCTTAATTTGTGATTTATTTCTTAGACTTAATAGGGTATTTATAGGGTAGGATTATAGAGAAAGCGATGTCAATTAGGAAACTATATAATTTTCCTTATTCTAACTAGTAGTAGGAATTGTCATTATAATTATATCATTATTATTTATCATATACTATTAATCCTAACATAACTGATTTCCTCATATAATACTTACTAATTTAATATTGCTATAACTTTATTATTTATTATTATAATCATAATTACCTTTATATATTATTATTAATTTCCGATATAAATCCCGATTACACTAATACCAATTTAATAAATTCGGCCCATATAATAATACCACACAGTCCAACACTCGATTACCAACTAAGCCCAAAGCACAAATATTAGCCGAACCCAATTCATGACTTGAATTATTAATTTATTATTTAATTAACGTCTCACTTGAATTTAGTATTAGAAATGTCATTTTAATTACTCATTAAATTACATAAATTATTCTTATAAATTATTATTAAAATACGGAGTATTACACTTACAACCGGGTCTGCCCTAGACTGCCTCACCCTACGACGCTCTCGAGGCGGGGGAGGTGCCTGCTGCTGTCCCTCAGGCACGGTGACAGGCTCAGGTAGGTCCAAGAGAATCCTTGGGTCAATCAGGTAGGTCTGGGGCTCAGGCCTAGGAATGGCACAAGGCTCCCACTCAGCTAAATGGTCAACGACAAGGAGATGGGCTGGGCCTGGAAGCACCATCCACATAGATCCCCTCACCCTCCAGGCATAAGACCCGTCATCCATCTTCCTCAACCATCTCTTCTGACGCTAGTACTGACCGTCCATGGTAGGCACAATCTCTACATACTCATCCCCCTCAGGAGGTGGGGCCTCAAAATATGTCAGACGCTGAGCTAGGCGGGTCACTATGGCCCCGCAAGCAATGTGTCGGGTATCGGACTGTGCCATGCGCTCAAGACTAGAGCACACTACCTTTGGAGCACTATAATAGAACGGTTTCTGACGGTGTAGGTTAAGGTAAGACATAAGCAACATGACCTCGTGAGAATTAAGCTTACTCACGTCGTCCCTCGCATACAACAAGCAGGTCATCATCCTCAAGAACATACGGAGAACAACATGCTGAATATCATTAATTAACATGGAACTGGCGCTAAGAGTAGGTCGGCCAGTCAAGTATGGAAGGTAAAGAGGGGCACCGCTGTTCTTGGCCACATCACTTAGGTACCCTGCCCCCTCGACCTCTAGACCCAAATGGTCGGCAAACTCATCTAGGGTCAGCTCGTGATCCTCGTTCATGAGACGAAAGGAGACAGTCTTCCACTTTTTGTCATAGACATAGGAGCTCAAAAACTCCAAAGTCAGGCAGGGGTAAGATTTCTTCCTCAGGTGATATAACCCCTCCATACCCAGAATCCGAAAGATGTGAAATATGTCCTCTTTGATCCCTAAAGTCTCAAGAATACCAGGATTAATATAGCGAGTGGGTCGAAAAGGGCGACGCATAAGAGCCACAAAAGCCTTACGTTGCTTGAAATCAGAGATAATTACCGATGGATGTGCCTCCACCAGTGGAACTACAGGTTCACTGCTTGACTGACCTGTCTCAAGCTGGACATTAACATGAGTTCTATTGTTGGGTAGGCCTCTGGTTTTCACCATGCTGCAAAAGGACAAGCTTTAACATAGGATTGACACACCAACTCTTATCGCAAAAGACAGACTGTTTTCGATTGTATACAGATTTTGAAACAATCTTTTAAGACAAATTTTATCAGGAAATCACCAAATACCTTACAAATCATATCGTTACAAGCTTCAAGTTGTCTCAAACCAAAGGATAAACAACAAACAAAGGGTGTTTCGTTTTTAGCAACCCTAGAATACAGAAATAAAATTTTAAACCATGAAATTTCTTAAACAAGGGCATACACGAGGTTTATATACGATTAAATCCAAGAAATAACAAGATAAAGACTCAATTTCAGTTGCCCAAAATGAAAATCCGAAGTATTGATGAAATTATACCATAACTTTGAAAACAAAGAGAGAAATCGAATTATAACCTTACCTTGGATTGGTTTATAGCAAGGGAGAATAAATTAATCACCAAGAATTGACCCAAAAAGCTTGAGAAAGGAAGGGTATGGAGTTTTAAAGAGAAGGAGATGTGAAGATGGGAGGCGGAAATAAGAAAGAATGGGACGGAAATAGGGTTTTTGTATAACCCTCTTAAGTCCCGATAAAGCAATACTCGGTCGAGTATTGGGCATACTCGGCCGAGTGTCGACTACTCGGTCGAGTATTCCTCTTGCTCGGTCAAGTTTTCAAGGACAGTAGCGATTTTTAATTTTTCACAGAATGGGAACTCGGTCAAGCACATTAATATTCGGCCGAGTGTAGTCTACTCGGTCGAGTACAGATGTCTACTCGGTCGAGTTTCCAAAAGTGAAGACGAAATTGAATTTTCATTGTTCCTGCAAAATAAACAGCATAGTTCGGAGTTCCGTGCTATCGGCTCGTCACTGTTAGAGCTTATCCTACCACATAAACATCCATCCACAAGAATTTGTATATCCGTTACCAAATTGTTCATCATTTCTATCTTCCGTCCTCACGTTGTTATTGAACGATTACATTACACCTTTAAACACACGTAGCACTTAATTACCGTACCTGCACGGTTTAGCTCCTATACTACATCATCACACATTCCGCTAATCACATTATATTCACCTTAACCAACGTTTACAAATCAGCAATCATCACACAACGTAACCATTGTCAAACAATTAATTGACTTCCCTCTGGTCGCACATTGCAACAACTCACTCACTCATTCTAGGCCTTTCCACACACCTAGATACACATTATCATAAACATAGATGCACGCAACAACCTTCACTAAGCAATCAACAACTCTTACTAGCTACCCTTTTTCCCGTGTCTGGCTTAAGTTCGATGGGGCCGTAATTTTGAAATGAGGGCGCCTTCTCACCCAAAATCTAGCATCGGCTGGGGCTCCCAACGCACATACACCAGATTTATTTTAATTGACACCCTACATTCATTAGATTCATTGGTTCAGGTTCCAAAATCGCCGGCTCTGATACCATTTTGTAACACCCGCGCACACCAGAACGCCTTACCAATGACCATTCCAGTGTATGACGGTGTCACCATCTTGGTTTACTGAGGAAGTAGATCAAATCAGACAATAAAAGAACAATTATAAAATATTAATGTACCTTATACAATGCGACTCAATACAAACTCTTTATACCAAAGGTAAAACTGCAACACTCATGACACAACACTTCTAGACTGGTAGCGTGATGACTCGATCCCTCCAATCCTAGCAGCCAAAATCAACAGTACCTGCTAAGCCAACTGCTCACCATCCCCGAACGGATCACCGCAGATACCACAAAACAACACGGGGTCAGTACCGACTAATCAAATGTAAAATAGGTAAATAATGTAACCAACTGATCATCCTCTAACTCAGTCTCCCGATCTCGCCCAGTAACCGACTACACACCGAAGTGTGTAGCCCTGCCAGATTACCCATCGCAACAGGTAATCCTCACCGCCAGTGGGTGACCGCAGCCCATCCCACCTAGTCCAGCTCATCAACGAGCGACTAACAATCCCTGTCCCTTAATGTGCACATCCCCTCCCGTGGCGGGTTCCAAGGAGGGCGAACTAGGGTGTGAAGCCACTCTCGCAAGTGACTCCACCACAATCACAACACACACAGCACTCCAGCTGTCACCGCACCTCCACAACAACATCGTCACAACAACGCTCAAACACCGATGATCAGCAAATAACAATAGATATGAAACAATAACAGTCACAATCAATTAACGATACTGAGTAGGAAAACCTACCTCGTCGCAACCCATGTAAGGTATCCATACACAGCCAAGTACGACTCCAAAAAGCATCCTACAATGATAACCACTCCTATTACACAACTATACTCAATAATCTACCAAAAGACACACAAGGCCGAGATTTACCTAATAACGCACATCGACCGTGGCGTAGACGACCACCACGCGCGTCATCCTTCCTAAACGAATCCCGTCCTTCCCATGGTGAAGGTGTAGACTATAGGCATGAGAGTATATAGAGATAGGGTGATAGGGGAGAGAGATGGCTAGGGTTAGAGAAAGAGGAACAGTTGAGGAAATGGGAAAATGAAATGAATTTCGCGAACTTACGTTTTATATTAATGCGTCAACAGCAGCCATACTCGGTCGAGTACCAGAGTACTCGGCCGAGTAGGTTCTACTCGGTCGAGTATTGAAGATACTTGACCGAGTACGTAGCCTCTGCTAGGTTGAGTAAGTCATCCTATAAAATACGTGTTGTAAGTCTGGCCCTTCCCCCATTCCTCTCCAAGGTCGGTCTTGGTCAACAGAGTCAGTCAACAAGGTCCTTAAATATCCTGGGTATTACAATTAAAATCTCTTGCAAACAATTTTGAGTTTAATTTTAATCCGTTATTTTTATTGTTTTGCATTTGAAAATCCTTGCAAAAAGTCGTGCTCTTAAAATTGCTTATTATTCTTAAGGTTACGTTATAAGGTAATAGTACTTCATATTGTTTCTTACTCGTTTAATTGTGTGAACACTTAGAAGAACAGTCAAGTTCTTTTTTAGTAACTTAAGATAATCAAGTCGAATATCTAGTGATATTCATATTGAGTTATAGCTAGAGTTAGCTATACGAGTTGGGTTGATAATTTTGTAATCCGGAGAAAGGTACTAAAATTATTAACCGAGAATAGTGGACGTAGGCGTCGACGTGTGAAGCTGAACCACTTCAAAACCGTGTGTCTTTACAGTTTTTGTTTATTTCTTTACGTTCATAATCACCTAGTTAATTAGTTAAAGTTTAATCAATAAACTTTAAGTAATTAATTACATTGATATAAAATAAAAAGTGGGCATAAGTTTTTAAATACTCAATTCACCCCCCCTCTTGAGTATTTCGGCTGTGATAGACTCTTCACTTTGGAGGACTACGACATGATCTCCGGTTTGCCTTGTGGAGAGGAGACGATAGTGTGGCCTGCGACGGCCATGAGAGTGGATTCAGCCGAGGCTAGGGGTTTGATCGGCTAGAACCTGGCCAAGGCTACGGCTAGGTACCCGGCCAAGTTCCGAGTTCTTACGTCAAGGATTACGTTGACGGCAAGACTCCAGTGAGGGCGCAGATGACTGCAGATGGTGGAATGGTGCCTCCTCCACCATGTACAACTGAGCAGCGAGCTCGCCTGCGGCTCTAGTGGTTTCTGTCTTCGATTTACTTCAGAGACAAGGGGGAGAGGCTGTCGACGAAGCTTCTTCCTTTCCTTACTGAATTGAGTAGCCTAGGTCGCTTGGACAGGGTTACTCCTAGTTTTGTGGTCCTCATACGATACATGAGGGCCATGGTTCATCCCGAGCTGATAGAGAATGGGACTTCTCCTGCTACTGTCGGTCCATGTCTTACCATCATCAGTTTAAACAAGTGAAAGTGGTAAGACCGTTTCTTGATACTTATCTGTTGGAGTAAGTGTCCCCGACAATAATGCGCTCACAATTGTCAATCATGATGATCACATGTTTAAATCTCATTTTTAAGGATACATGAGGGAAAGTAATATTTTACGGTCAACTGTGTAACACCCCCATACTCCAAGTGCCTTACCAGGACCACTCAGGTATAAGGATGCCACCATCTCGGTTACCCGAGGCATGATATTCATAAGACAATAACGAAACAACTTTAAAAGTAAATAAAGTTTAAAGTGATTACATAGCAATTCCAAACTGATAAAAAGAAATACAAGATTCTCGGACGGTCTCTTCGCTAAAACTATCAAAGCCATAAAACATCGTCGACACAAATGGAAGACTTCTAACTGCCACGTGATGACTCATCCCAGCTATCCCATACGCGTCATATCATACCTGCTAAATAACTGCTCACCACCCCCGAATGGATCACCACAGTTTTTAAAACATTTAAACGGGGTCAGTACTAATCACACAACTCAATATATCAACAATAAGATAAACAGACAGCTTAACCGTCACACACACACAACCACACCAATCCCAACAATCTCAATCACCGACTGTCCACTGGACCAGCCCTGCCAGTGGGGGACCGCAACTGTACTGATGTCACCATAATTAGCGCATATTTAGCCCCCGAATTAGTCTTGTTCCCATGCTTTTTAGTGCTTATTTGGGTCATTTCTTATCTTTAGTTCTTTGTTTTGCATATTCTTTGAGATTTTGATCCCTTGGTAGGAAAGGAGTAAGAATCTTGCATTTTCATGGCAAAACGAGACTAAATTGATCGAATTCAATGACCAAGTATCAAGGAGAGACAAGATTAGAAGGCCTTTGTACATATCATAGTAGAAGAGCAATGTTGAGAAAGGATCCTTGAGTCCCCAAGGAAATCCCCAAGGAATTTATGAAGAGAAGGGAAGAATAGAAGAAGAATTGTTGCTAACTGACAATCCGAGCGGATTGTCACCAATCCGTCCGTCCCGCAGCAGCACAATCCGAGCGGCTTTGCCACAATCCGCTCGGATTCCACCTCCACAATCCGCCCGGATTCCCCTGAATCCGCTCGGATTCCAACGCTAGAATCCGCCCGTCCCGACCCTATTCCGCCCGGATTCTAGCACAGCACGGATTGTCTTCTCCAAGCTACGAAGAAAGAGCCATTCTCTCAGAAAATACCGGCTCCTCCTTGCTCAACTTAAAAAGTGTAATTACTAGTTTAGCCCTTAGTTAACCCTAATGCATCCTCCCTAATTTCCACTATAAATACCCCATTAGTCTAATTAGAGGAGCATGTTCTTCTTATCAATAATTAGTGTAGTTAATATCAATCAAATCTCTCCTTAATATTGTAATCAAGTATTAATCAAGTTTTAATCCAAGTTTTAGTTCTTTAATCTCTCTTTTGTTCATCCTTTATTTTGGGTAATTGAAGATTAATTGGGTTATTGTTGGGAGATTGACAACCTCTCAATCAAGCATTCAAGTACTTCTTTTATCTTTGCTTTATTATTGGAATCATTAGTAGGTATAATCTCTTAATCCCTCTTTAATTATTGTTAATTACTTTCATTTATTCATCATGTTTCATATTGTTGGTATGATTGACAACCTTGCTAGCATGGTCAACATGATAATGAGTGAGTAGTCTCTTAGCTAGGGTTAATGGGTGATTAGGGGAAACCAACATGGGGAATGATTCATGCTTAAATTAATATGCTTTCATGTTTTATTTGCTTGCTTGTTTTGATCTCAACTCATGCACATGTTATATTTGATGAAATGCTAAGCCTATGAATCCTTGCATTTACTATCATCTTCTATCTTTTCAATGAGACTTGTAAGACATAACCCAACTCGAGTCTCATTAGACCATGCATGTTGTTGAGTAGGGAAGATTAAGTCGACTTGTAGGTGTTGTACAATCTAATCGATTCGGCTCCGGGACCCAAACTTTCCTAGGATTGTAAGATATAACCCAACTCAATCCATCACAACAATAATTCCTTGCTTATAATTTGAGAACATGTTTGTATGATCATATCCCATGATTCCCTTATGATCCCATGACACCCTAGTGCCTTTAATCAATTTTTTACACCCCTTTAATTCATCTTGCTTGTTTATTTTCATTGCTATTTTAGTTTAGTAACCTTCTACATCAACCCAATTTGTGACACCCCTTAGACACCACTAGTTGCAATAGAAATCTCATTTCAACTCCCGTCCCTTCGGATCCGACCTTTACTTGCCTCTTTACTAATTGTAGAGTTGTTTGTGGAGCTATAAATTGTGTTTTGATTCGACCGTGACCAACGACCACATCTTAATTTGTGAACACTTAGCGGGATCGCAAAAAAAATGGCGCCGTTGCCGGGGACGGTGTTTGTTTGATTTAGATTTCTTTTTATTATCATTAGTTGTGTCTTTCTTCGCCTTGAGGAAGTAAAACTCCTCAAGGTTTGTTCTAATCATTTTCGAGTTGTTTGATATTTTGCATGTCTAGAAGGTTACAAGGTGATTTGTTACCTTTTGACCGTGAAATCGAAAGAACCTTGACGAACAATAGGAGAGTTGTTAGGAGTAATTTACGAGGTATTAGTGAAGTTGTCCAACCCACTAGTGAGTTTGTCAATCCTTTCACAATAGAAGGAGAAGAAAACCCATTACACAATACCCCACAAAATCCACCTACAATGCCAAAATTCTCGTCACACTCCGTACCCACCGAGGAGAATCTACCAAATGGTACTCCTACACCGCAACATCTAACCGGAAATTTTATTGCCAAGTCCGCCTTCATCCAATTAGTTGAGAGGAGCCAATTCGGGGGGATGCCTAGTGAGGACCCTCATTCTCATATGGAAACCTTTTGCGACTATTGTGATGCTATCTCTCAAACGGGCGTGACTCAAGACCAAATTAGATGGGTCTTATTTCCTTTTTCCTTAATCGGCACCGCGAAGCAATGGTTGAAGGGCCTTGATAAGGCCACCCTTGGAATAGATTCTTGGAAGAAGTTGGCTCTAGCTTTCTACAAAAAATTCTACCCACCGGAAAAGACTAACATGCTAAGAGCTCAAATTACGGGTTTTAAGCAAAGGGATGAAGAGTCTTTGTATGAAGCTTGGGAGCGGTTCAAGGGAATTTGTCGCTCATGTCCTCACCATGGACTTAGCGAATGGTTTTTGGTGCAATAATTTTAGAATGGTTTATATGAAGATTCTAGGAACATTCTCAATATGGGATCAAATGGAATGTTCACCGAAGTTGATGAAAATCAAACATGGAACAAGATTGAGGAAATGGCGGTCCATAACTCACAATATAGTAGGCCTCGCAAGGCTACTAGAGGAGGAAAGCATGAAGTGGACTCCGTTACTCAATTGGGTGCTCAACTTAGTGCTCACATTGACACAATCAACTTGAAGTTTGAACAAGTTATGGCTAGACTTGAGGAAAACTCAAAATCATCGAAGCATCATGTTAATGCCATGACGGCATCCTCATCAATCCCAAGTGGGATATGTGAGAATTGTGGAACTTTGGGACATGACCAAGGTGAATGTAGGGGAACAAATGAACAAGTGAATGCTTTCCAAGCATACAAGAGTGGTACCCCTTATTCCAACTTTTACAATGAAAACACCAAATTCCATCCAAATCTCTCATACAAAAGCCAAAATGTTCAAAACCCTCAAACAACATACACTCCACCACCCATGAGAAACCAAAATCAAAGACCCTTTTACAATCAAAACCAAGGTTACCAAAATCAAAATCCATACAATCACCAAAATGACCAAGGCTTTGATTTCCAAAAAGCGGTCCTCCAAATGCAAAAGAATCAACAAGAATTTTTCACTCAAATGCAAAAAGATAGCCAAGTAAAGGAAACCACCATCAACAACATTCTAGCTCACACCAAGATGTTGGAAACACAATTGACTCAACTAGCATCTTCAAGCTCACAAAGACAAAAGGGGCAATTACCACCTCAAAGTAATCCCCCTAGACATGAAACGGTTAGTGCCATTCACTTGAGAAGTGGTACAAGGTATGAAGCATCGAAGAAGCAAGTTGAGGATGAAGTTGTGGAAGCTAGTGAAAAGGAAGAAATTGTGCAAAACTCCAAAGATGGAGAATCATCAAAAGAAGAAAGTTCAAAGAAAAATGAAGACAAGGCCAAGGAGAAGGAGCCCATTGTGATTAGACTCCCTTTTCCAAGTCGTCAAGCCAAGCCCAAATTTGATGATCAACTTGGAAAATTTATGGAAATTGTGAAGAATTTAGAAGTCTCAATTCCTTTCACGGAATTAATCAATCACGTTCCGGCCTATGCGAAATACATGAAAGATATCCTCACAAAGAAGAAGTCGATCCGGAAGCTTGAGACTATCGCCTTCACTAAGGTGAGTAGTGCAATACTTCAAGGGGGTTCACCTCCAAAGTTAAAGGATCCGGGAAGCTTCTCAATACCGTGTACCATTGGCGACACAACGATCAACAAAGCCTTATGTGATCTAGGGGCTAGTGTGAGTGTCATGCCGTACTCGGTAAGTAAAAGGTTGGGGATGGGAGAGCTTAAATGCACCAACATCACACTCCAAATGGCCGATAGATCGACGAAGACACCGTTAGGGATATGGGAAGATGTCCCCGTGCGAATTGGGAAGTTTTTCATCCCGGTGGACTTTGTCATTGTTGATATGGAGGAGGATTCCAACATTCCAATCATCCTAGGAAGACCTTTCCTACACACCGCCGGTGCGGTAATTGATGTGAAACATGGTGAGCTCACTCTAGAAGTAGGAGATGAAAGCATAACTTTTAATCTTGACAAGATTATGAGAGCTCCTCGTTTGCATGAACCATGTTTCATGATTGATCATTATAGCCGAAAAGATGAAAGGAAGAAATCGGAACTCCAATGGAAGAAGAAAATTGAAGATGCTCCATTCAAAGAGCAAGTGAATTGTGACAAGGAGAGCTTGCAAAGCTCATCAAAATCAACCAAGGAAGAAGAGGATGACCTCATTGGCCAAGAGAAGAAATTAGGAGAGTTGTCTCCATCTAAGCAAGAGATTTTCAATGATCAACTCAATGAAGTTTGTGGTCTTTGGGATGACGAGTTTGAAGGGATTTTTAATCCCTACATTGGTAATGCCATCGATCAAGACCAACAACAAGGGCCACGGTCTATTGAGAACCTCTACCATGATAATGAACAAGCTTTTGATTACTTCTTCAAGGTGTTGAGCAACATCAACAACACCTTGGACATGCCCCCTTGACATCTCATCAAGAATGAGAGTTTGGTGGAGTCCTCCCTAAACCACCACTTGTAAATATTTCTAACTCCCTAACATAAATTTCAATTCTTGTATTGCAGTTTTTGTCATCTTTGGTTTTTTATTTACTTTGATCAAAATAATTGTCATGTTTGAGAGAAGTGAGAGAGGGACTAACGATTTCAATTGATGTGTAGTGCTTTTAACTTAGTGTGGGGATGGCAATTGCCTAGGCTACCCATGCCTTAGTAGTGCCCCCACAATGACGAACACAAGACTTGAAGAAAGAATGGAAGAACGGTATGGGAAATGCAGTGTGCACGGATGGAACTGAATCCGTGTACACAGGGCCAGAATCCGAGCGGATTCCAGAGAATCCGCCCGTCTTACAGAATCCGAGCGTATTGCAAAGAAGACGCCCGTCCTGAACTGAGCTGAATTTTGAAAATTTCTTGACTGTAACTGAATCCGGGCGTCCTGTGAAGAATCCGCCCGTCTTGAAGAATCCGTCCGTCTTTTAAGAAAGACGTCCGTCTTTGCAGCTGAGGAAAACAAGCAAAATTTTCTGGACTGAAATCCGTCCGTCTTTGAGCAAATCCGCCCGTCCAGTGTTCAGAAAATCCGAGCGGATTGTAACAAATCCGCCCGTCTTTAGGCGAGTTTTGCAAAGTTCAGAAAGAGCAGAATCCGCACGGATTGGGCAGAATCCGCACGGATTGCCTCTGCAGATTTGAAAATTTCGGTCTCTTTAAAACCCCTCCCACCTTCATTCATTCATTCATTCATTCATTCATAAACACTACCCACAACATCAAAACCCTCATCCTCTCCATCACAAAAACAAAAACCCTCAACAACATTCACCAAAATCAAATCAAACCATCCTTCCAACAACAAATTAATCACTCCTTCCTCAACAAAAATCAAAACCAAGCACAAAATCTTCAATCTTTGAGTCGATTTTTGTTTTCATAAAGGCAAAGCCTTTCACCTTCAAATCGATTTGGGCATACTACAAATTGAAGATTTTTCATTCTTTTCTTGGTTAGTTCATCAATGGCAAGGACTAAGGGAGCAACAAAGGCAACAAAGGCACCAAAGGCTAAGGCACTCTCACAAAGGCAAAAGGCTCTTCAAACAAAGAAAGCATTGGCTATGGTGGTAGCAACACCAAACTTGGAAGTGCAACATCAACAACAACCTTCTATGGGAGCGACAACACCTTCTACTCCAGTAATTGATCAACTTTTGCATTACCCGGAGGTAACTTTTATTTCCGATACCCATAGAAATACATTTGTCAAGTTTGCTATGAAGTCATTACAATCCACCAAATTCATATGTGAAGATACCTTACAAAAATTGGGTGTTCTTGAACAAACAAAAGCCTTTTTCAATGCCATGGGGTTGAAGAAATTGTTTGAAACAAGGGAATTGACATACCCCTCCCTTACCTTGGAGTTTTTAAGTTCTTTGAAAGTCACCAAAGTTGAGAATAGGGAGAATATCGAGTTTCGTCTAGCTAATGTTAGTAGACGCATTACCTTTAGGGAATTGGGTGAAATTTTGGGTCTTAGTGATGAACCGAGTTATTTTAAGAGTTATGGAAAGTATGACCCCGAACCTCTTTGGGAGGCAATCTCCGGGAAGAAATTTGAGGATTTTCATGCGAGTCGTGCTCTTTTGGTCCACCATCCGGGCATAAGAGTATGGCACAAGGTCGTGGGTAACACCATAATTGCTAGGAAAGATACCAACCATTTCACAAGACTTGATTTTATTCTCCTTGAATCGGCTTTGAATATCGGAAGAGTGCATACCAAGCCTTACAATTCTTTGAGGCTCTTGGTAGATAGATGGCTCAACATCGATTGTGGGAAGAAGGGCACGACCGTTATTGTCAATGGCGGCCTAGTTACACTCCTAGCCAAGCACTTTGATCCTAACTTCAATAAGGATAACAAGTACAAAGCAAAGGAGGGTGGCCATCTTGTTGATATGCATACTATGATTCACAAGTTCAAGTGGGTTGCCCATAACCCCCTTGACACTAAGTATGGATGGCTAACTAGTGAAGCTAGATCGTTCACCTTGCCTTCGAAGATTTGCCGTCTAAGCGTCAATCGGACCAATTATTTACTTCCCCTTTCCAAAGAAGCCGAGTATATCATTCAACAACAAAAGGGTGATCTTGAAATGCCCTCCTCTTCCATTGTCATACCACCTTACCCCTTTAAATATGAAGAGTTCAAACCGGAAGGAGTTGAAGTTGGGAAAGACTATGTGACTCTTCTCATGCAAGCAATGTACAAGCAAGCCTATGAAGATCGGAAAAATGCCTACTTGTCTCAATATCCACCCCTCCTACATTTAGCTAGGCAAGGACTACTTGATCCATCTTGTCCTTTGCCTAGTTGGGCGGATAGAGAAGTCTTATTTCCGGGTGCATCTAGGGTCGTTTTGGGTGACAATGAGGTTGTTGGAAATGATGAAGAAGTTGATGATAATATTGAGGAAGAAGCAAGTGAAGGAGAAAAAGATGGTGAAGATGATGATGAGGAAGATGAGGAAGAAAGTGAAGAAGCAAATGACAAGGAAAGTGGTAATGTGACCACTTCTCATGAGGGAAGTGATGATGATAACATGATGGAAGATTAGCAAGCCTTGGAGACTCCTACACTCTCATGGTTTGTCTATTTTTCTCTTTGTATTTTATTTAATTTTGATCATTGTTGGAGTAGTCCTAGCCCCATTAGAGGACTCAAACCTCGGTACCATTGAGGTGTTCTCATTCTATTGTTCCCATTTTCAAAATCCAAAATGACAAATTAGTTTCATGCATAGCATAGTGTGTGCATGAACTATACCCATCCTTGGACATTAGCAATAGTGTCTCACTCGGTTTGGGGAAGTTAATGCATACACAACGGGAGGTAATCTAAATTATCCTCTCCGTCATAACAAAAACCATGCATCATGTAGTGTAGCTTAGTATAGATTGCATTTAGTATAGAAATCATGCATCATCTTTGCCTAATTTCCATCATTTTGGCCATTGAGGACAATGCCCATATTAGTGTGGGGATGGGAATTCTAACCTTTAACTCTTATTCAAAAATCCAAAAAAATTGAAAAATTTCAAAAATCATAAAAATTTGAAAATTGAAAACCCAAAAACATGTTTATTTCTTGTTGTAGTCTTGTATATATTGTCTTGTATATATTGTATTTGTTCTATCCTTGTTCACATTGATTGACTATGCCACATCCGAGACATGAGGATATTTAAGACCGCATGGTATGATCTTTCCAATCTCCTTTTTCCTCTTTATGTTAATGACTATGTGGCTTTATTTTGATTGATGCGGTATAACAATGTGAATTTAGGACTTGCATTTAGTTTATATGTCATATTAGTTGATAGAACCACTTGCATTAGGATGTTTATATTAGTTGCATCATGGCATGTAGTTGCATGTTAGAAATGTTTTGAAAAATGCCTATTTAGGAACTTTGACAAGAGCAACTAAGCCATTATAAATACTTGTTCAACTTAAGACTTTGCCTACTAGAATGGTTTTAAAACACCCTAGATAGTGTCATACTAGTGTCTTTTGACCCATGACCCAAGGCCTAGTCAAGGGTTTGCATGTGAGTCACCTATCCAACCCCGTGATGCGATATGGACTTGGTTAACTTGTCTAGGTGACCTTGTCTGACCTTGTGGTAAGGCAACCCAAAAATATTTTCTATCAATAAGCTTGAAGTGCTCATTTCAAAGAAATTTTGTCTTGTGGAAGTAATGTAATGCCAAGGAAACCTCAAATGTTATGAATTGTTGAAAGTTGAGAAAGTTAAGTTGTTTTGATGGAGGCGTACCACTTCGATGTGCTTTGGTGTGGGATCCATTGAATTGGGCCCCCATACGGTTGTGAATTCGGCCGCCCAGAGACAGAGTGACTATCACCCCGAAAAGCTATTGTCTAGAGGTTAACCGGTTGCCTAATAAGCGATTGACGAAAGCAAAGGACACTAGCCCGGAAGGGACAAACCCCATCTTAAATTTTTGAAATGTGAAAGTGAAATGAGGACAATTTTGAATACTAGTCATATCCACCCGTTGTGAATAAAGATTTGAGCATTTCATTCCCAAAAAGCCTTTTGTCAAGCCACTTGATCGAGCTTGGGACGATCCATGACCTTTACTTTTGTAGAGAATTCGAGACTTGTCATGTCATATGCCACTAGCATCATAGGGATCATCATTCCACCACCATCCGATCGCTCTTGACGAAAGCATTTGGAAATTGAGGACGAAAGTAGTCTAGTTTAACACCATTTGGAGGTGATTTAGTGCCATCCTCTTAGACTTAGTAATTTGTTGAACTAGTATTTGTGAAGGATTACATGCTCTTAAATTTGTTCCTCTTTAGTGCCTCCGCCACTTGATGAGGGAGTGGCTATTCTTTTTGTAGACGCATCCATTATGTATTTTTGTGTGCTTAAAGTTTGGATGTGTCGCCATTTTGGCAAGACCCACCTTGCCTTGCAAGAAGGCATCCTACCTCATGGTTGTCTTGTTGTGAGTTGAAGGGGCGGAGTGAGACCCGCTAATTGTCTCATATCGGCTATATTATTAGGATAGGTTAGTATTGGTCCTAGTCTTTGTCACCTCTTTACTCGGGACGAGCAAAGGTTCGGTTTGGGGATATTTGATGTGACCATAATTAGCGCATATTTAGCCCCCGAATTAGCCTTGTTCCCATGCTTTTTAGTGCTTATTTGGGTCATTTCTTATCTTTAGTTCTTTGTTTTGCATATTCTTTGAGATTTTGATCCCTTGGTAGGAAAGGAGTAAGAATCTTGCATTTTCATGGCAAAACGAGACTAAATTGATCGAATTCAATGACCAAGTATCAAGGAGAGACAAGATTAGAAGGCCTTTGTACATATCATAGTAGAAGAGCAATGTTGAGAAAGGATCCTTGAGTCCCCAAGGAAATCCCCAAGGAATTTATGAAGAGAAGGGAAGAATAGAAGAAGAATTGTTGCTAACTGACAATCCGAGCGGATTGTCACCAATCCGTCCATCCCGCAGCAGCACAATCCGAGTGGCTTTGCCACAATCCGCTCGGATTCCACCTCCACAATCCGCCCGGATTCCCCTGAATCCGCTCGGATTCCAACGCCAGAATCCGCCCGTCCCGACCCTATTCCGCCCGGATTCTAGCACAGTACGGATTGTCTTCTCCAAGCTACGAAGAAAGAAGCCCTTCTCTCAGAAAATACCGGCTCCTCCTTGCTCAACTTAAAAAGTGTAATTACTAGTTTAGCCCTTAGTTAACCCTAATGCATCCTCCCTAATTTCCACTATAAATACCCCATTAGTCTAATTAGAGGAGCATGTTCTTCTTATCAATAATTAGTGTAGTTAATATCAATCAAATCTCTCCTTAATATTGTAATCAAGTATTAATCAAGTTTTAATCCAAGTTTTAGTTCTTTAATCTCTCTTTTGTTCATCCTTTATTTTGGGTAATTGAAGATTAATTGGGTTATTGTTGGGAGATTGACAACCTCTCAATCAAGCATTCAAGTACTTCTTTTATCTTTGCTTTATTATTGGAATCATTAGTAGGTATAATCTCTTAATCCCTCTTTAATTATTGTTAATTACTTTCATTTATTCATCATGTTTCATATTGTTGGTATGGTTGACAACCTTGCTAGCATGGTCAACATGATAATGAGTGAGTAGTCTCTTAGCTAGGGTTAATGGGTGATTAGGGGAAACCAACATGGGGAATGATTCATGCTTAAATTAATATGCTTTCATGTTTTATTTGCTTGCTTGTTTTGATCTCAACTCATGCACATGTTATATTTGATGAAATGTTAAGCCTATGAATCCTTGCATTTACTATCATCTTCTATCTTTTCAACGAGACTTGTAAGACATAACCCAACTCGAGTCTCATTAGACCATGCATGTTGTTGAGTAGGGAAGATTAAGTCGACTTGTAGGTGTTGTACAATCTAATCGATTCGGCTCCGGGACCCAAACTTTCCTAGGATTGTAAGATATAACCCAACTCAATCCATCACAACAATAATTCCTTGCTTATAATTTGAGAACATGTTTGTATGATCATATCCCATGATTCCCCTATGATCCCATGACACCCTAGTGTCTTTAATCAATTGTTTACACCCCTTTAATTCATCTTGCTTGTTTATTTTCATTGCTATTTTAGTTTAGTAACCTTCTACATCAACCCAATTTGTGACACCCCTTAGACACCACTAGTTGCAATAGAAATCTCATTTCAACTCCCGTCCCTTGGGATCCGACCTTTACTTGCCTCTTTACTAATTGTAGAGTTGTTTGTGGAGCTATAAATTGTGTTTTGATTCGACCGTGACCAACGACCACATCTTAATTTGTGAACACTTAGCGGGATCGCATCACGTACCCACCAAATCGCCGCTCCTCATAATGAGCGATAACTCTGTCCATTAATGTGCACATCCTTTATGTGGCGGGTTCCACAGAAGGCGAAACTAGGGCGTGGAGCCACTCCTGCAAGTGACCTCACTCAGCCGAGGACACGCCTCGAGAACCATAGACAACAATCACAATCACAATCACAACCGTATTAATACAATTACTATATCAAACAATCAATCTCAACACATAATCAATCATCCCATTATGGGACTAATACTGAGTAGGAAATCCTACCTGGAAAGCACAACTATCAGACGGTCTCTACAGCTGTATCAAAAGGCTTCTTCTACAAAACCTCCTCCTATCATACAACATACAAATGCTACCAAATCACAAACTACTCAAAAACCCCCAAATCCCTAGATTAGGGTTTAACCAACTTAAAGGAAAGACAATAAAAAGGGTACATAGATCTTACCCTCGACGCAAGGATCTCAACGGTATAACCAACGATGAAAACCGACCTTCCAAACTCCGGGATTTGCTAACAATGCGATTAAGATGATGAACGTACTTGCTTTCTCTCTTTGACAGTAAATTAGGTTTTGAAAAAGTGTTTAGAATGATGACGGAAAAAGGTTATATATCTTAATCGCATAATTAACAAAACCCGAGAAAAACTCCCCGTAAACCGGCTACTCGATCGAGTACCTAAGGTACTCGATCGAGTGCCCCCTTACTCGATCGAGTATCCTAGTTACTCGATCGAGCACCCAACAGGTCAGAAACTATTTTAAAATGCAACTCACCCTTACTCGACAGAGTAAGGCCTACTCGATAGAGTACCCAAAGACTCATAAATACGGAGTATTACAGTCTTCCCTCCTTAAAAAGAACTTCGTCCCCGAAGTTCAACCCATACTCAAAAACAAACATACTAACTCGATCAAGACACAACAACGTGACTAAGAACTCAAAACAAAACTCCAACTCAAACATGAACTCGCAACACCAACCCCACTAACTATTCCTACCTCCACAACATGGCTCACGATATCGTATCGACTCCATTATATCTCTCTCAACACTAACTCCATACACACCAACTAGCTCTGTAATACATCACCCAGAGCCAATCCAATATCAAAATACCCCTAACATCAAACGGAATGTTACATTCTACCACCCTTAAAAGGAACTTCGTCCTCGAAGTTTACTTACACTCATAAACATCATCATGCCACTATCAAAACTCTCGAACTCCTAAACATCACACTACTACAAGCACGGCCATGGCCTTTTAACAACATCAACCACAAAACAAATCCCTCCTTTACGCTATGCTAACACTCTACTTCCAATTATTTGACAACATGCACAACCATGAAACTCACTTTTATCGCATCCTACTCCTTTTAAGATAAATGTTACGTCCTCGTAACTCACTAATATTAAATCCTTAGTTAAATCATCTCATCATCCTCATCACCACCACATGTCAAAGATAACCGCCTATAACCTCATTTCTATAACCGTTCCTATTTCCAAGGCTTTCTTACTTAAACAGTTCTCATACTTCAATTCACTCTGCACTCCATCTAACTAATACCGCAAAATCCTTAGCATAACCAATACTCCAACACTTCCACATTACCGCAACATGACATACCTCTCTATATAGACTATATAAAACTTCTATCGCCAAAAGCATAACTCACGGTCCACACGTGTTACGTACACTCACACAAGATCCTCAAGTTCTTTTCTTTCATCACTGCAAAACTCATACATGACTTAAGAAGACACTAAATCCAAACACCCTTCCCTCACTGGCCCAATGAAAGATTAAAACCACCTGCAGCTTTCAGATCATTACCACACATGTTCTACGAATCATTTGCCATGACTATGTACACCGATGTCTCATCTACAACAAGGTCAAATGTTCTGTACAACCTCTTACAACTGTGCCCTATCAACAGAAAATCACTATACCATCACAACAACAAAACATACACAACTTTCTCCCATATCATACTCTACCCTCACACCCAAGTTGAAACTGGTAAGAAACATCAACAAACAAAACAACAGTCTACATGTTCAACCAAAACTCACAAAGAACAACAACAAACAAAACAACACTCTATGTATAACTAGTATGAACTTTCGAAAACTCGTATCATAATCATCCCACCTACTCCACCACAACCGGTGACGGCATCACAACACCGTCACTAACAACCGCACCGCAGTGCGAAAATATCCGCATTACAACACGAAGTACCGTGCCCGGATCACCACCCGAGGCACCACAACCGCACCGATAGACATCACAACTTACTCAAACCCATAAACACTGACTCAGCATAACTTCTCAGACAAGAAAAACTTACTAAAATCCACTTCATTAAATCACAACGCAACATATTATATGGATAAACAGATAAGCACCTCATGAACTTCATCTCTACCATTTCACGGAATACGCATGTGTTATCAATACACATAAAATTATAACTAGCCATGCCAAATCAATCAAATTATTACCTTTTTAGCCTCATTCCATCAGATTGTCGTACCCTACATATATCACAAACATTCATATAACATCTTTATAACTATCACACCATACCGCTTCTCGTGAGGTCAGAACCTCACACAAACATTTATACACATCATAGACCCATAATCACATCTAACTAGTCAATCCTGATCACGTAAGTTACCACTCGATAAAGGTTACCTGTCGCCCGAGCTTAACTCATATGCCCCTCATAACATATTTTCCCATTCGCATAACCATCACCTCATGTCATACCATTAATATTCAACCACTAGCGCTCGCCTCGTATAACCACATCTTATACTCCTTTACAACCATACATATCAATCCGGCCTTTGTAAAATCAACCTCTCTAGGACTGCTGTCTTTCTTATCTATCATCACCCTTAACCACTAGTGACAACACTACAATACCACCACTACTCGTATACCAAACCTCTTACACTCATATCAAAACAACACGGTTTTTCTCCTATCTTTGGTTAACATCCCCAAATAAAGAACATCAAATCCATCAACAAAATTACCTCAACATTATTCCCAATACTATCTTAATTGTATCGTCATCTAACTTTCCACCAAAAATCTCATATCGTGTAAATACTCCACCAACTCTTACTCCCTTAATTCCTCGAAACTCATTATTAATCATGTTGTCCTGAAGCTCCCATATAACCATTAACTAACATCCTCATGATAATATCACACATTTCGATGATTCCTTACCTTTATATCACATAACTCCGGTGAAAATTTTCCGTAACTTACTTTTTACTCTTCTTTTCTCTTCACATTCAACAATACCATTTAATAGCTCAACTCCTTATTACTTCTATCTAATTATTTAGTGCTCCGGTTACCTTCTCATTCCGCCAAAGCTCAAATCCCATTATTTCATGTCGATATCATCTCACTCTTTCTTACCATGGATCTTCTCTTATTATGCTATCGCTCACACTTGCCACTAACCTATCCATAAAATCAACGTTCACTGTTTAAACAACTTCATTTCATGCCGTTAAATGCCCTAAGAAATCACACGTAGTTTCACCTCTTAATAAACCAAATCTCCCAAACTCACTCACTGTCTACAAATCTACCTCGCAACATGTCTCCATAAAGTTCACTATATACCACTCTTCTCAACCTCTTTAAAACGAACTTTCACTACATATATTCTTGACCCACACGACTCCTAACCATCTCACTCGATAATTCTTTACACATCTCAAGTTGCCACTATCCAAACCTTCTTTTCAATCTTTTCATTCTCACGTTCCTTAGACCCACATCATTCCTTACCCACTTTCACTTACTTTTACATCACTCAATTTCGCGAACAAATCATTCACCACGTCTCACCAAAACTTGCACCATGCCTCAATCAGCTCATCAATATTCTTTTTCTTTTTCCACTTCTCAGCACAACCACATATAGCTCATCTCCTCCCACCAAACTCATACTCAGCATAAGGTGCCACTCACCACCCCATAGATTGGGTAACTTACGTATCAAGACCAACTTACATGTAAAACAATGTATAAAGAAGTAAAATAACAACTTTGAATTAAACATAATATGCAACGAATGTCAAAAGATAAGCATATGACCCGAAACAGGGGTCACTAGATCGAGTACAGGCCACTCGATCGAGTAAGGGACTTACTCGATCGAGTAGGTGAAGATCAGAAGCACGTAAAACAAATCACCAGGGCTACTCGATTGAGTAGCTAAGGTACTCGATCGAGTGCCCCCTTACTCGATCGAGTATCCTAGTTACTCGATCGAGTACCCCAATTCTCAGCACTGTCCAGTTTTCGTAAAACAGTCATAACTCACTCATTACTTGGTCGTTTTGGGCGTGTGACCTTTCGTTAGAATCGTAAAAGGACAAGCTATCACCTCCAATTGGAATCACATCAAAATCATTTATGCATCTCAAGTTATAACAGTTTAAAGACAACCTCTTTATAATCGAAAAACACAACTACTTGATTTTACTTCCAAACAACTTAAACAACAACCAAGCAAACAAAACCAGTCCAAAACTCATAAAACCAGTATTCATAATCATATGTTACAATTTTCAACAATCAAGCAACAACATCCATCATGCACATATATTATTTAACTCATTAGTCATGTACTAACCGCATACTTTAAATTTTATAACTTTTCGTAACACAACATTCTCATACATTACAAATCCTATTTCCATGTTACTAATACAACAACATTACAAATACACTTCGTCACTTAAACATATTCATAATCACAAAATTCATATTCTCATGCAATTGCTACCCCATCTTTTTTAATCAATTCATCCATTTGCAACACATTACTCATCATTCTCATACACTTTTCTAACAATTCCAACCAACATTGTAAACCAACTATCATGCAACATGCTTTCAATCAACAACATACGAAATCACATTATCACCATCTTTTCTACACATTCCCCATTCTCCACATACATACATCCACTGATTCATTCCACACATCACCATATAGGTACACCATTCACAGGATAAACACATAGCGATCCCGACTCATATCCCATGGTGACCGGTTCAAAATTGTAGGGCGAGTTCGCGACTTTACGACGTCTCCCAAGTCTTTGCATTAGCTCCTACAACCTTTACCCCGGGTTCATTTTAATTGATTCCCTATATTCATTGGGTTCATTGGTTACAGGTTTCAGGATCGTCTCTCTGATACCATTTGTAACACCCCCATACTCCAAGTGCCTTACCAGGACAACTCAGGTATAAGGATGCCACCATCTCGGTTACCCGAGGCATGATATTAATAAGACAATAACGAAACAACTTTAAAAGTAAATAAAGTTTAAAGTGATTACATAGCAATTCCAAACTGATAAAAAGAAATACAAGATTCTCAGACGGTCTACTGCTAAAACTATCAAAGCCATAAAACATCGTCGACACAATGAAGACTTCTAACGCCACGTGATGATTCATCCCGGCTATCCCATACGCGTCATATCATACCGCTCAATAATCGCTCACCACCCCGAATGGATCACCACATTTTTAAAACATTTAAACGGAGTCGATACTAATCACACAACTCAATATATCAATAATAAGATAAATGCAGACAAACTTAACCGTCACACACCCACAACCACACCAATCCCAACAATCTCAATCACCGATCGTCCACCGGACCCGACCCCCGCCATGGGGGGACCGCAGCCGTACCCACCAAATCCCCGCTCCTCATAATGAGCGATAACCCCGTCCATTAATGTGCACATCCCTTCTGTGGCGGGTTCCACGTAAAAACTAGGGCGTGAAGCCACTCCCGCAAGTGACCTCACTCAGCCGAGGACACGCCTCGAGAACCATAGACAACAATCACAATCACAATCACAACCGTCGCAATACAATTACTATATCAAACAATCAATCTCAACACATCATCAATCATCCCATTATGGGACTAATACTGAGTAGGAAATCCTACCTGGAAAGCACAACTATCGAGACGGTCTCTCACAAATTTGTATCAAAAGGCTTCTTCTACAAAACCTCCTCCTATCATACAACATACAAATGCTACCAAATCACAAACTACTCAAAAACCCCCAAATCCCTAGATTAGGGTTTAACCAACTTAAAGGAAAGACAATAAAAAGGGTACATAGATCTTACCCTCGACGCAAGGATCTCAGCGGTATAACCAACGATGAAAACCGACCTTCCAAACTCCGGGATTTGCTAACAATGCGATTAAGATGAGGAACGTACTTGCTTTCTCTCTTTGACAGTAAATTAGGTTTTGCAAAAGTGTTCAGAATGATGACGGAAAAAGGTTATATATCTTAATCGCATAATTAACAAAACCCGAGAAAAACTCCTCGTAAACCGGCTACTCGATCGAGTACCTAAGGTACTCGATCGAGTGCCCCCTTACTCGATCGAGTATCCTAGTTACTCGATCGAGTACCCAACAGGTCAGAAACTATTTTAAACGCAACTCACCCTTACTCGACAGAGTAAGGCCTACTCGATAGAGTACCCAAAGACTCATAAATACGGAGTATTACAAACTGGTCCACACATATCGGCAATGATTGGCTGACTAGAGTTTGACATTACCGTCGTGCGACGGTGGTGATCAGTTGATACCCTGAGGTCATACGTATAGGGTAATACTCTTAATTGATCGTTTAATTAATCGTATGCCGATACGAGTTAAATAAATTGCTTAAAATTGACGGATGATTTTGTGAGTAAAATTAACGTGTCTCATTGTAATTCGATTAAATAAGATACGGTCTAAGTAATCAAATTGTTTTATTACTTAGATTGAATTATTGTTTACGAAATAATCGAAACAGAATGAATAATTTATTATAAATACAAGTTGTTGTAAATTTAGAATTTGATAAACCATGTTGGTACATGTAATTAAGAATTACTTGTTAATTTTGTATGTGACATATTTTATTAATATGTTGATTTTTAATATGGTAAAAATACATTATAGTGTAACATGTCATGTGACATGTGACACATAACAAAATTGACAAATGACAAAATAAAATGGATTCTCCATTTTATGTATGTACCGAAAATAAGGGAGGGAGGATTAGAGTTTATATTGTGTTGTTTATTTTAAATGGAAACACAATGATAACAACCCTACTCATAGACATGCATACCTAGTCTTATCTTGAGAAGAACAAAGACCATGCATTGGCCTATAATCCCCCCCCCCCCCCAACCAGTTTTCTACTTGAAAATGGCAAGGGTTTTTTCTTCTACAATTATTCAACTCTACATGATATATTTTTCTAGTGTTAGAAAAATATACAACTCTCTACATTTTGTGAAAAATTATAGAGAATGAACACCCACAAAATCCTCTCCTCTTAACCGAAAAAGGAGAGTACAAAATATATATTTTTGTGTCAAGTTTAAGTAAGATTTTAATTAATACTAGTTCATATTAATTATTATTATTATTAAGGGTATTACTTTGGGTATAATTCCTTAGGAGAGATTTTCCACTTGAATCTTGTTCTTCCACCTTTGGAAAGCTCAAGAACTACTAAGAAGGTGAACTTACTAGTGCCCATATTCCGAAATAATCAATGTAAGAATTGATTTTCTCCTTATACTTTGTAATTGTTTTGCATGCATAAGATCCGATTTAATTTTATGACTAAATTAAACTATCATACTATGAATATGTAAACATTTGAGATTATTGAATCCCAACAATTGGTATCAGAGCACATGGTTGTTGCATGCAAAATCAGGTTTGTTTTTCCGAGTTAATTAGTTAACATATAAAACTTGTTATTTAGGATTTATGAAGATAAATCATGGAATAATTTTGTATATTAAAGGTTTCTGGTCCTAAATGGATTTTAGGTCATATGGGACAATTTATGGATTTTATTGTTCATTTTATATATTATTGGCATTAAAATGTGATTTTTATGAGGAAAAATGTCATTTTTGGACGAAAAATAGCTAAACTTCGAATTTTTAAGTGATTTTTGGATATTTTTTCACATATATTATCTACTGGTTGCATGATAAATTTCATGAAAAACTAATTTATTTTACATGAAATATGGATTTTATAAATTTAAATCGAATTTAAAGGGTTTATTAGGTTAATATAAGTTATATTTTGAATCTGGTCATGAAAATTTTATATGTTGTCACATGCATTTTTACTCAGTGTGTGTAAAAATATTAGATGAATTGAACTTCTTATGCATGATTTATGAATTTTTGAGTAAAAATTCAATAAATAGTGACTTAAATTAGCCTATAATGCTAAAACATATGTTGCATTTTATCCCACATTTTAGATCTAAAATTGAAAATTTGATTAAAACTAATTTTCTCATATTTTAATGGTCATATTTGATAAAACCGATAAACCGCAACGATGTTTTTCTCGAAACATTTTCGAAATTTTTAACCTAAGTTTTGAACATTATGAGTGTCATGGTATTTTTTTAGAATGTTCTTGAGTTTGAATTTCAAATTTTGAAATTAATTGAAATTATTATAATTTAATTTGGAGTTTATAATATAAAATTGTATTTTTGGGTCCATTATGAACGATATTAAGAAATCAAGTTGAATTATTGTCAAAATATTAGTGAAGACTAAGTTTTGAGTCCTAAGATGGTTAGGGTAATTAACTTGAACATAAATATGAAATATGTAACATATTGTGATTTTAATAAGTTAAATCACGCAAATCAATAAAAACCGACGTAATATACGATATTGGCTCTTAAAAGGCGATTTAGCATAAAATTAAGCATGTTCATACATATTTTAATGCTCCATTTTATTTATGATTGTCATATTTTTGATTTATATAATTTTTGAATTATGTAGTTTTACTTAGTATGGCCTTAGTTTTTAATTGGTATTACCCGAAATGCATGGGAATATCGATTCGGTTGTAATTATTGTGATCTCGTATCACTGTTTTGTAATTTAATAGATTTAAATTTTATTACAAATGTATAATAGGAAATTATGTAATTTTAATTATTACTTGTATTTCCCGGAGTTTCCATGAAGACGGTGTTACCTCGAGATGCGTGCCAAGACCGAAGTTTAAGGGATCAAGGAGTTGGTTTCTGAATTTGTAATAGTTTATTAGATTTACTATTTTAGGAAGGCCATACTAGAACTTTATATTTATGCTTTGCATTTTCTTTATATGTTTGCATGCATCGCTAAATCGCCATAACTAAACATGCATTTTATTTAATCGAGTCATCGACCGTGTCAATTATAATTATCGTAGTTCACCGCTTTAGTTCACTTAAAACGTGATAGATAATAAATTTACATGACCTCGCGCTAAATTAATAATTGAGATATAGCCTTACCAAAGAGTAGAACCCAGGAAGTACCAATTTCATAAGGGAGTTGAGCCGGGTTTACCGCAATACAAACCTTGTTACATTGGCGAAGTGGGGTAGTAAAATGTTATTACATCGAAATTTGGATTGAGCTCAACGTAAGTATTCGTGACCGTAGTCGCATGTGTTCCGGGCTAAAGATAAATATTAATGTAATTTTATCGACCAAGAGTTCTAGAGGTAGAATCGATTAAAGAGTTAATCCACCGAGTTATATTGATAAGGGATGAATCGGCACACCGTACCCGAGTTAATATGAATTTGGATCTTGGAATCATTTATTATAGTTGGGTAGAGGTCACTATGTAAATGCTTTACTTGTTAAATTATTTACAAGTATTATTATAATGATAAATGTTTTGTTTTCATTATTCCGTTATCATATTGTTCTGATTCTTTACCTCAAATTCTATACGATATCATTTCGATTATAGTACAAAATCTCCATTAAAACATCGTAACTTAAGACAAAATCTGATTTTTCTTCTAAAAACCTCATATTATCCATTGCAAGGATCTCTTGTGAAGAGTATAGATGAAAGTTATTCATGATCAAAAGAGTTTTTGATTCTTGACTAACATATCTACTTGAAATGGATTACTTCTCATGTGCTTAATTGAGTTAAGTACTTTGAAAAGTTAAATCATTGTGGTAACTAGATTTGTTGGAAATTAAAATTGACCAAAATACCGCAACCACTTCAGTGAATGTTTTAAGACTAAACGAATGAATTGAAGGGTAGTCTTCATGAAATTCAATTTTGCTTCTCTAAGCAAAGACTCATTGAAATGAGTGGGAGCATTCTCTTAGCCATTAAGAAAAAGGACGAGGTTCAAAGAAGTAAAATTAGAATGGAATTGATATAAGGTAATGGTAAAAGTAAAGTTATTGAGAACAACGATACTAAACCTATCAATCCCAACCGATAAAGTTTCCAATTTGGAAGTTTTGGACACTAGAAGGAAACTACCCCAAATTATTGAAGAATCAGCAAGTTAGTTGTGGGACATCTAATGAGACTTTCTTCTTTAAATGTTTATTTGATTGACATAAATTTTCCTAGTACTACTTCGCCAATATTAGAAACCAATGGTGGTTTTCGCCATTGTATTTGATGCATAGGATGATTAGAATATGACGACTAGCAACAAATGATGTCGAGAGATAGAGTCATTGTGTACTCAATCTAGTTTTGAGTTTATAGTTGTACCTTAAATATGACTATTAAGTGCATAAACTCTAAATAAGAATATAATCTTGTTAAGAAACAAAAGAGGTTTCACTTTTGTGACCTTATACACCACGATTTGATGTATGGCTAGCCCATTATCAAGGTGATTGTATTCTAAACCAAACTAGAATGATATATCATGTAGATGATGCAAGACTCAAATTGGTAACCCAAGATTAAACTTTAAATTCTGGAATGATGAACGCAAAGAGTTAGCAAGTACTCTTGGAACCATTAGATTGTTAATCTTATGGTATATGCGTATCTTGTATTCAAAGCAAGATGTCTCGTGTCTTTTGGTTGAAAAGGAGATCGAGGATGTAAATCATTGATCCAGAATAGGTTGATCATTTTATTTTACCAACGATTTAAGTTGACACTAACGTGTTCACTTAATAAGGTAAAAAGAGAAATCTTTGAAGAAGTTCAAAGAGTTCCAGGAATCACGATTTAGTCAAGATAGGATTATCTAAGTGAAGACTTTGATATAAGCCAAAGGAAATGTGATATAGTATCACAAGTTAATCTCTCTTAGCACGCATTATGGGATAATGTGTGGTTGGATAAAGAAATCAAACCCTATTCGGTATGGTTTGGACTTTAATCAAGTTACTTTGAGTTACTTGATCCTTTTGGGGATTTTATCATATTGTCTAAATTATTTTTCCACTAAATATAAAATGATTCATATGAGATATGAAGTGGTAGGGTACCATGCTTGTAATTTTTCACAAGAAACAAATGTAAAAATCACGAGTACAACGGGTTTGTGGCTCGTGAAACTGTATTTCTAGAATACAAGTTTATTTCTAGAAGACAGAGTGAGAGAAAATATTCAAGAGCCACAAAAGAATTGTGTCAAAAATTGTATGTCGCAAGAAACTGGTCTTTCTTTGCTACATGACGTTGTTTCTTCGAAACCTAGGAGGTTGAACTCATCACTTGTTGAAGATGATGAATTCGTGCTACTTTTGGAAAGTAAAGATCTTGTATCTTACAAAGAATTTGTTTGATTCCAGTTACTTCTGGAAAGTAATGAACATATGACTTACATGAGAGTGTTTAAGTCACAACTCAATACAAGGCTTAGAGCCATGAAAATATGAAATAAATTCCAAGTGGATTTGTTAGATATCAAAGCTTGATTGGTGGCAAAGGGTTTTGCACTAGTTGAAATGCTTAAGTCTATTTGGATCTTCATAGCGATTGTATTCATTATGATGATATATAGCGAGTGAATCTAAAACCCACTTATTCAATTAGAAGGAATGTATTCAATACATGCCATGTGTTTTATAGATTCCTACAATCCTAAGATAATGTGCAACTTAAGAGATAGTCTTAAGTAGGACATCTATGAGTTGGAGTCAATGTCTTGATCATGTTATAAAACTTTTCTCGAGGGTCGAGAAGTTGTGTTTATACATGAAGTTTAGTGGAAGTTACAGAAATTTTGATTAATCTTATATCTGGATTACATATTGATCATTGGCAATGATTTAAGACTTTCGGAGTAATATAATACATCTTTTATATCCGGATTTATGGAGAGAAATCCACATGATAATAGCGTCAAATAAGAAGTCTTATGTTGATAAGATTCATGACTAGTTCAATCGAGTTGAACATATTTGATTGATTCCATTTGCTTCCGCTGTTGGATCAATTAAATGAGTAATGATGTATAATACTTCATATACTTTGAGTATGATGAATTGTTTAAAATCGAATTTAAGTAATAGTTACCTAGTAGCCATATAGATTATCCTTAAGTGCTTGAGGAAGCATTAAGGATGTAAAGTTAAGTGTTTTTGATACAATTCACTAATTTGTGTAAGGGATTACACTAATGACTGTTGAGATTGTATAAGGTTTCGGACAAAAACCGTATTCGAAACACCTAAAGATGGTTAAAGAACCATTGTGGCTATGTTATTTAAGAAATGGATTTGCTAGAATTGTTCTAGGTAATAAAGAACAATGAGAGATGCATACAACGGAAATTGAGTACACTTGCAATCATGAGATGTGCAAGAGGATGGTCCCGCACACTGTGAAAACAGTGGGAGCTATTCTAAGGCTAGAGGGCCTATGTCTAGATTGGATCTAGACACGTACTCAGAAAGTTTTGTAATGCAAATGTATACATTACAAAGGAAAACGAGTATGTAGTAAGGTTGAGTAAGGTACAAGAAGTTGATAAAACCTACTAACCAAAGCCTTCTCATAGGCTTAACATGATGAGACATGTCATATGTCATTTCAATTTGATTGAGATGAACAACTACATACAAGATCAAATTTGATTATAAGAATATGAAGTAGTAATCAGGTATTGACTATTCATATGTGATAATCACATTTGTCGTTCGAGTTTTTAAATCTAAAAATTCATTTTATACTTTGTTACATCCAAATGGGTTGTAGAGACAATGATTGAACCCCATTAAAGTGAACGAGGATTAACATAGTATTCGCCCATATTCACTTGTATGAGGTGACGTCTCGAAGTGACTAGAGTGTGATGCGATTGATGGCAAGTTCAAGTGCCATAGAGTCATATGAGATGACTAGTTGATTACATAGGCAGACTGTTAGGAACACTTTGTCGGGCCTAATAACCGCTTATAGAGTTCTGGCAAATTCATATAGCCTGGTCGTGGCGAGAGCTACTATAGTGTTCGAATGAGTCGATTCTTTTGACTAAAAACTGTTCGCTCAAGGTGGCACAGTTTTAGAGTAACTTTGATTTATGTTCCTACGACCTTCGTAAATGGGGTTAAAGGGCTTATTTTGGGTTATGATGAGCTGTGGTTAGTCGAAGGGAATAGTGCGATAGGAATTATCTACCCCTTGTCAGGGTTAAAACAATATCTCGGGGCCACTCGAGGAGTAATGAACTAGAAATGAGTGGCCACGCTCGGAAGTTATCTATGGTAGATAATTCCGGTCAATCAGTTGTTCTCCAGATCGAGGAAACCACTCTGATATGATCACTTGGAAGTACGACCTGAAAGACACCTTGCATTGAGTGGGAGATAGTAATAGGACAAGAGAATTGGTGATGCACACTTGTCGAGGACAGGTGGGAGATTGTTGGAGTAAGTGTCCCCGACAATAATGCGATCACAATTGTCGATCATGATGATCACATGTTTAAATCTCATTTTTAAGGATACATGAGGGAAATTAATATTTTACGGTCAACTGGTCCACACATATTGGTAATGATTGGCTGACTAGAGTTTGACATTACTGTCGTGCGACGATGGTTATCAGTTGATACCCTGAGGTTATACCTATAGAGTAATACTCTTAATTGATCATTTATTTAATCGTATGCCGATACGAGTTAATTAAGTTGCTTAAAATTGACGGATGATTTTGTGAGTAAAATTAACGTGTCTCATTGTAATTTGATTAAATAAGATACGGTCTAAGTAATCGAATTGTTTTATTACTAAGATTGAATTATTGTTTACGAAACAATTCAAACAGAATGAATAATTTATTATAAATACAAGTTGTTGTAAATTTAAAATTTGATAAACCATGTTGGTACATGTAATTAAGAATTACTAGTTAATTTTGTATGTGACATATTTTATTAATATGTTGATTTTTAATATGTTAAAAATACATTATAGTGTAACATGTCATGCAACATGTGACACATGACAAAATTGACAAATGAAAAAATAAAATGGATTCTCCATTTTATGTATGTACCGAAAATAAGGGAGGGAGGATTAGAGTTTATATTGTGTTGTTTATTTTAAATGAAAACACAATGATAACAACCCTAATCATAGCCATGCATACCTTGTCTTATCTTGAGAAGAACAAAGACCATGCATTGGCCTATAATCCCCCCCCCCCCCAACCGGTTTTCTACTTGAAAATGGCAAGGCTTTTTTCTTCTATAACTATTCAACTCTACATGATATATTTTTCTAGTGTTAGAAAAATATACAACTCTCTACATTTTGTGAAAAATTATAGAGAATGAACACACACAAAATCCTCTCCTCTTAACCGAAAAAGGAGAGTACAAAATATATATTTTTGTGTCAAGTTTAAGTAAGATTTTAGTTAATACTAGTTCATATTAATTATTATTATTAAGGGTATTACTTTGGGTATAATTCCTTAGGAGAGATTCTCCACTTGAATCTTGTTCTTCCACCTTTGAAAAGCTCAAGAACTAGTAAGAAGGTGAACTTACTAGTGCCCATATTCCGAAATAATCAATGTAAGAATTGATTTTCTCCTTATATTTTGTAATTGTTTTGCATGCATAAGATCCGATTTAATTTTATGACTAAATTAAACTATCATACTATGAATATGTAAACATTTGAGATTATTGAATCCCAACATTATCTTGAATATTGGAACCCGGATTATCATGTTTTCGCCTTTCTTGGCGGTGAAATTTGTCTTTTTCCCGAAGAATTTGCAGCAATTGTAGGGTTGGATATAGGAAGTCTTCCAGCCTTACCATCTATTTCCCAAGGATATAAGAATAAATTTAGGGACCTTCTAGGATTGCCCAAAGCTGAAGTAGATCATCTTGTAACTTCCAAAGGTGTATGGATTATCAACTTTATGGACCATTTTATAGATAGGGAGGACCTTTCTATTTCTTATGCTGCGAGGCGTAGAGCCTTTGGATATTGCCTTCTTCATTGCTTTGTCTTAAAGGGCCATGTTGATGCAGAAATGAGTGGTGACCCGCGAATTTTGGGTATTATCGAGCAAATGGAACTGCGCAAGAGCCCAGCTTGCTTGGTATTAGGAGAGACTATCTTAGGGTTGGATAACCAAACGACAAATCACGAGCTCCCGTATCTTGGGAGTCCTATAATCTTACAAGTAAAATGCTCCCGTCTTTTCTTTTTTTTCCGTCCGTTTTTTTTCGTTTTTTTTTTCCGCATTTTTTCGTTTTTTAGAGACAGGGACATTAATAATTGTCTCCTTTTTGCAGATTTGGCTGATGGAAAGGCTTTGATCGAGCCCCTAGTTGACGTACCGGGATATCGATCACGATCAATCGTGATGAGGACAAGGCTGTACATGGTTGATTTTACTCGAGTTTGAAACTACTGGGAGAACAAACTAAAGAACGAAGGAGGTCCGCTGATTAGATGGATTGTCCCTTGGTGGCACCTTAGGGCGTTGACAGGAGTATCATCTCTTGAACCTTCTCGATCTGTTTGCATCCCAGGCCTGGAGTTCACGGTCCACATTTTCCCGGAGAGGCTAATGACGTAAGTTGGCATGAGACAGAAAATCCCTAAGCTTGATACTATTCAGCAGGTTACTTTAGCACATACTTCTGAGACTTATCGTGAATCGGCTTTGCGCTGGACTCAAAGGAACATGTAGTTTATGCTTGTCCCAGTTGGTTCGTTGTGGGTGTCAAATTCTAATTTGCAGTAGGTCAAGGCTAGCACCTTGGAAGAGCGCGAGAAGTTGAGAAAGCATAAGCCGATTGACTACAAGATCCACGAAGTAGCGAAAGAAAACCATAAATACTTGACCGAAGAAGAAGAAGAAGCTGGATTCCGAGTTGTCCGCCCGAAGAAGAAGCCAAATGATTCCCCTGTTGAGAAGATGATTGTAGATCGAAACGGAAAGACTAGGCCTCAAGAAAGACCACTGGCGATTAGGCCAGAGATAACGCAAGAGCGTCCCCCTCGAGGTCAAGACAAGAAGTATGACAAAAATGACATAGGCAAGGGGAAGATGGAAGAATAGAAATAGCCTAAGTCTTTATATTATTTATTATTATTAATTATCATTGTAATAAATGGCGGGATTTTTAGAATCCTAGCCCAGCATTTTATTTCAGCATTTATATATTATTTGGCATATTATTAATAGATGAATAAACCGATTGTTTTTAGTTAGGAACTTTAAAATCGATTCCCTTTATTTATTCTTTCGAATTCTAAGTGCCAAATCAAATGTCCTTTAATTTACATTTTTGATTAGAAACTGACTGGGTTGTATCCTGTGAAGGATTGCCTACGTATTCATTGAACATGAAATCAAACCCAAAATGTAATTCGAAAATATAAAATGTAAAAGAATAAATGTTCGAAGCAAGATCTTGTAATGAACATAGGGAATAAGCATGGTGCTTTACTTACTCTTAAGAATGCAATTAAGTTAGGTTGATGATACTGAGGATAAAAAAAATGCCAAAACGCAAGAGCGAGGTGACATGAATCTCGAGGTTTAGGCGGTGCCATATATTTCGTGTCGCAAGAGCGGCACGTGGGTCCCACGTGGTGCGTTTTTAGTTTTATTTTAAGGGTAATACCGATTGAGTTGGTCTAGATTAGTCGGATTTGAAAACTCATTCCCGTCTAAGGCTGTAATTCTAACCGCACCCCTTGAGAGTATAAATTTGACTAAATAAGGACCGGCCCAATTAGGTTTGAATTTTCCCCTTGGGTCGACTGGTAGTAGAGCTCGGACAGATTGAAGCACTAGATCTCCCTCTTTGATATTCCGAGGTTTGACTTTCTTAATGAAAGCTCTCTTAATTCGTGTTTGATATGTTTGAACATTATGCAAGGCACGTAGTCTTCGCTCGTCCAAGAGAACGAGTTCTTCATATTTGTCCATATTCCAT
Organism: Silene latifolia; assembly: GCF_048544455.1. Taxonomy (NCBI): domain Eukaryota; kingdom Viridiplantae; phylum Streptophyta; class Magnoliopsida; order Caryophyllales; family Caryophyllaceae; genus Silene; species Silene latifolia. Next base: position 98,705,791 of record NC_133527.1, read on the forward strand.
TCTGCTTCCGGAATCTGACTTTCGAGTAGAATGCGTAGAGATGGGATCTCTAGCTCTACTGGTTATATGTCTTCCATGCCATATGTTAGATAGAAAGGAGTAGCCCTAGTGGGCATCCTGACTGAGGTTCGATATCCCCATAATGCAAAGGGTATATTGCTAGGCCAGTCTCGATAATTGTTCATTATTTTCTTGAGGATCATGACGACATTTTTATTGGCTGCCTCTAGTGTACCATTAGTCTGAGGTCGGTAGGGCGAAGAATGATGATGCATGATTTTGTACTTGGCCAACAACTGGTTGGTTTCGGCTTGAAAATGGGACCCGTTATCACTGATTATCTCATGTGGACATCCATATCGAGAAATGATATTGGTTTGTATGAACTTAGCCACATGATTGGATGTTAGAGTAGTATATGATGCTGCTTCGACCCATTTTGTGAAGTAGGCGATGGTTACATAAATGAAACAATGACCACCTGTCCTAGATGGAGTGATCTTCCCAATGATGTCAATTCCCTAAGTGGAAAATGGCCAAGGAGATGTCATCGTATATAGTAGAGATGGTGGAACGTGATGCACATTCCCGAAGATCTGGCAATTGTGGCAATGCCTTACGTATTTGATGCTATCTGTCTCCAACGTTGTCCAATAGTATCCTCGACGCATGATTTTCTTTGCCATCATTGGTCCACTCATATGAGGACCGCATTCTCCATCATGGTCTTCTTCCATAACTTTCTTTGCTTTTGAATGATCAAGGCAAAGCGAAATGACGCCTTGTGGCGTTCTTTTGCATAACTCTCCTTGATTTAGGACATATTGAGATGCTAATAGGCGAATCACTCGTTGTCCCCTCTTATCTATATCGGGTGGGTATATTCCGTTGAGCTTGTAGTTTAGAATGGCTTGATACCAAGGATTCTCTTAATTTTCGTTTTCATCAGTGAGAAAATGCACATAGGCTGGTTCAGACCATCGTTCAATACATAACGGCATCTCTATCATGCTGTCAGACATGTTGATCAAGGATGCAAGTTTCGCAAGAGCGTCTGCAAACTGATTTTCTTCTCGTGGTAGATGTAAGTAAATGACTTGGTCGAAGAATTGAGCCACTTGATCTATCCTGGCTTGATACCGTGCAAGACTTTTATTTCGTATTTTCCAAAATCCAGTGATTTGATTGATGATTATAGATGAGTCGCCGTGGACTCGAAGCCTTTTGATACCTAAACTGACTGCTGCTTGTAAACCAATGAGGCAGGCCTCAGATTCTGTTGCGATATTGGTCACCTCGAAGTCGAGTTTGACAGAAATTGGTGTATGCTCACCTTCAGGAGAAATGAGTAACACTATTGTACCATACCTTTTAGATTGGAAACTCCATCGAAATAGAGGTCCCATGGTTCTGCGTCGGTGTGCAAAGTGTCTTCATCTGGAAATGACCATGTATCTACTACTTGGGTATCATGAATGGGGTTGTCTGCGAAGAATCCGGCTACTGCTCGTCCTTTGATGACCTTCAGGGGTACGTATTTGAGATCGAATTCTGAGAGCATCAAAGTCCATCTTGCCAAACGTCCATTTAAGACAGGTTTCTCGAAAATGTATTTGGCATGATCCATTTTTGAGTACACCTTGACGGAATAGCTAAGCATATAATGGCGTAACTTCTTGGTTGCCCACACAAGAGCAAGGTATGTCTTCTCAAGTGGTGTGTACTTAGTCTCCTATTCTAAGAACTTCTTACTAAGGTAGTAGATAACCCTTTCTTCTTTCCCGATGACTAGTGCGAGGATAGCCCCAATGGCCATTTCTGTGAGTGTGAGGTACAGAGATAAGGGTTGATCCTTCTGTGGTGGCATTAGAACTGGTGGCTTAGCCAATATCTCCTTGATTCTGTCAAATGCCTTTTTACAATCGTCGTCCCACATGGTGTGGTTCATTTTCTTGAGCTTTTTGAATATAGGTTTGCAAATCATAGTGAGCTTCGAAATAAAATGACTTATGTATTGTACCTTGCCTAGAAAACCCCGAACTTCCTTTTCTGTCTGCGGCTGTGGCATCTCGATTAGAGCCTTGATCTTGGATGGATCAATCTCTATTACTCTTTGACTGACTACATACCCCAATAGCTTGCCGGGCGTGACTCCAAAGGCACATTTCTGAGGGTTAAGTCTCATGTTGTACTTGCGCAATCTGAGAAAGAACTTGCGAATGTTGGCGATGTGAAGTTGCATACACTTGGGACTTGACAATCATGTCGTCTACATATACCTCTACTTCTTTGTGCATCATGTCATGTAACAGGGTAGTCGCGGTGTGTTGATACGTTGCTCCAGCATTGATTTATTCGAATGGCATAACGGTGTAGCAATGAGTACCCCATTGGGTGACGAACGTTGTTTTATGCATATCTTCTTTAGCCATTTTGATTTGATTATACCTCGCGTACCTATCCATAAAAGTGAGGAGTGCTTGATCTGCTGTATTATCTACTAGTATGTCGATGTGTGGGAGTGGAAAATCATCTTTTGGACTGGCCTTGTTTAGGTCCCTGAAATCAACACAAACCCGGATTCGACCATCCTTTTTGGGTACGGGGACTATGTTAGCCACCCAGTCTTAATACTCGAAAACTTTGATGAACCTGGCTTTGAGTTGTTTGTCCACTTCCTCTTTGATCTTGAGAGCCCATTCTGTTCTCATTCGACGAAGTTTCTGTTTTACGGGTTTGAAACCTGGTTTAATTAGGAATCGATGTTCGGCAATATCCCTGGCATATCCTTGTAGGACCATGCGAAGACATCTTTGAATTCATGAAGAATGTCGATGAAGCGAGCTCTTTAATTCGGGTCAAGGGTTGCCCTATCCTAAGTTCTTGTGGTTCTAAATATGTCCCTACGTTGATAGGTTCAGTGTTCTCTAGAAGTGGTGCCCATGTACCCTCCTCTAGTATTTCTTTAATATTGTAGGGAGGTAGATCGATTGAGTCCGGGTCAGGATTATCCTCAATATCATCATAAACAGAATTGAAATCAAGATAACATGAAGAGTAAGAAGAATCAGATTTATTCATAATTAATGCTTGAAAATAGATGAAACAAAGAAGCCATCTGCGCTATAGTTAGTGGTGGCAAAGGGACAGTTGCTGGGGCATTTCCCGAGCAACTGTTACTAGATGATGCTAAACTAGGAGAAACAATGGGATGGGGAGTGACAACAAGAGGAGACTATCTAACGACTTCCCTAGACTTAGACTCAGTTTCTGACTCCGACTCCGACTCAAATTCAAACTCGTAGACTTCTAGTTCTCCCTTGAACATATCTCCTTCTCCTGCTGTTAGTTTGAAAAGCCTTCCCTGATTATTGGTACATTTAATTAACTTTCTCCATCCTTTTTGCTGGTTGGCTGGGTTTGCATCCGTGATGAGCGCTGCGGGGTTGAATTGGTCATCCCGAAGTATCATGGTAATAATCTCGTCTTGGGCTGCCTAAACGAATCGATCTTCTCTGAATAAAAGGATAACGGCTTGTTCGTCGAGACAAGGTGTCGGACGATTTTTGACGGTAGAAACCGTTTCCAGAGGAATGAAATAGCAATCGTGGAACACCTCGATTCTAGCTAGCTTGTTGCCTTTGAACATCTAAGGTTCAGGAAATTCGTGAAAGGATTCACGGTCTCCTTCCTTGACAAAGTACGCATTTAGCGTAGGGTAATTTGGTCGCATTTAGACTCCTCGATGTTTGTGATCCTGGACTTGAGCGAGCATTTTGAAAGTTTCGGATACTGTAGGCTCGTATCCCAATCATAGTGGTATCTTCTGGGAATGGCCTTCTTTGAATGGTGGGAAGGTGTTGTTCCGGATAGGGTTTAGTGGCATTCCTGGGAAGTATCCCTAGGACTTGAGTATGCGGTTGACCACTAGGTTAGAATAGGGGTTGAAGTATAGAGGTGCCAATTCACTTTCCTAATGGTTGATGATTTGAAATCTTCCTAACTCATGCACTGGGTCCGACACGACTTGATTGCTGGACATTTTTTCGATTACTTCTTTGATAGGTGAAGAAGTGATCATCACTATTCAACCATATAGAGGGATTTTGATCTGTTTATAAAGCGTGGATGTCACAGCTTTAGAAGCGTGAATCCATGGCCTTCCTAGAAGTATATTAAAAGATGCCTCAATGTCTTCTATTTGGAAGTTGACCTTTCTTTCGATTGGTTCAGTGGCTATAGTAAGAGTGATGAGACCTATCACTTTGCGTCGCGTCCCATCGTATGCGCGAACACCTTGATTAGTGTGGACATGGCCCACCTACACGCCAACCCGATCTGTTGGACGTATAACGGTCTTTTGAAAGCCACGCTCGGCGGCGTAAAAAATGCTTTCTACCGGATCGTTTTAGATCGGTCGGTTTCGTCTCGGAAAAGGTCTCTAAATGATTAGAGCTGTTTAGAGTCGCCACCAAGCATTTGTGGGATGCTTGGAACCCGTTCGAATCAACTTTATACCTCGGTCAAACGAAGCACAAAGCAGTGTTTGACATAGGTACTAAAGATAAGGAGTCGCCCCTCTTTAGCATCCTATTTTTAGAATGACTCTCGTACGCCCTGGATAAGGTCGTCCACTATCCAAAGTTTCTGAGTAAGAGGTGAAGGTATGTATTGGGAAGCCCTTTAATCATACACCCAATCCCGCCCGCGGTAGTAGCCTCTATTGATCGATCTTGGTTGGTTGAATGCAAAAGTTGATAAAACGGTTTAAATGCACAAATGCGCATCCATTGGTTTAAACCTAACATGTGAGAGCTTTCTATATCGGTTGATTTAATCCAAGTATCAAGTATAGGATGTCAAGTTGGATTTAATGTTGATTTGCATGCAAGATGGAAATTAAACACCCATTTACCGAGTTAGGTTTACGGTGCATAACGTGATCCATTTGTCTTAGTAATACGTTTTGCAAACACGACTTTTGAATGAGCAAATTAGTCATCTGATCCATCCTATATCCGGGTTAGCTGGAGTCGGGATCGTCCTAGACTGATGCTGGAAAGGAGAACAGACCCTGCATCAGGCAGCCAGAAGAGGCGCGAGCCTATTGGCGATGCAAGAAGGTCGCCCCTGGTTTGAAAACAGAAAAAGGAATGGCCTGTTTAGGCGCGGGTCAGTCAACGATGGAATACGTGTTCTGACCATTGAAAAATGTTTATAAAACGTGTTGAAAAATGGGTATTTGAACCCGTGTTGGTTTGAAAAGGCCGTTTAGACCTCTTTTGTGTTGATTTGATGAACGAGACTTGAATAATCGTCATTATTTGACAATATTCGATGTCGGGTTCGATTTTGCAAGCTTGACATGAATAGTTTTGAAAAGGAATATGAACTAATTGTTTTAAGTTCATTTGAATATAATTAGTCAATATTCATCATCGTACTCGGGTTAAAATCCGACATGGTATATGGAACCAAGGATGACTTTGTGTTGATGACTAATACATTTATTTTGAAAATGTAAAGAAATGATGAAAGGCTTTAAAATACCCTTCAAAATGTAAATAAATGAAATAAAAGGCTTTAAAATACCTTCTAAATGTAATTAACCAAATATTATCACCAAAACACGGATTAAACCGTCATTGTATTAAGAACCAAGGGTGAAAAATGTTTTATGGTTAAAAACTTGTAAAAATGGTTTGAAAATACTTGAAATGGCAAAAATCGTTTATAAATGTGAAAATAAAGAGATGAAGAGACCAAACACGGTTTGGACTTAAGGCTGGGCAGGGTCCTTTAGGCGCGGGCCTATCTGCTACGTAAGTAGCCTCTACCTCAACCAAAAGTCCGGTTTTGGCTCATTCTTCCCATGTTTTGGACCATGCTATGCATGATTTAGCATGTTATAGTCACGAAACAAATGAAAACATGATAAAAGAAGATTTTTACACCTTCATACTTACATGCAAGGCTTATGGCGAGAAATCGACGTAAGTGTATCAACTCGTTTGGTCGGAAAACTCGGTTTAAAACCGTTTTGGTAAGTAAAAAGAGTGTTTTGTTAAGTTTAGTGATGGTGTAGTGGTCGAGATGGTCGGTCAAGTGGTTTAATACACGATGACGGTACCAAACGATGTGTAAGGCTTGTGTTTACGATCGGTAGGTCGCAAACACGTGTAGGATTGTGACTTAGGAAGTCGAGTCGAGAATTTTAAGGGAGAGGTGAGGGGGCGGACACTCGCGTAACTCTCAAATGATTGCATTTGAGGGGTATTTATAGGAAAATGAGTGGTCGTGTGAGTTTTGAGCGACGTGGCCACCTGGGCTGCTCAATGAGGCGCGAGCCATGTAGTACGTCTTCGAGGTGTCTGGTCGCTTTCACACAAGTGCAATCATGATTTGTTCTATCCTAGGATTTGGATGAACATGTTTGGTACTTGACTATGTAAGATTCCGGGAAATCTTAACATATAAGCATTTGAATGGTTTTGTTTTTTGTGTTTGACTCGGTTTGACTCATTGTTGGAGTTGGAATTTGAATTTTGAGCCGGTTTTTGGTCCGGTGTCGATTTTGACTCTAGTTAGTGTCATTGTGACCCCATCGTCATGCATTAAACACTCCGGGTACTTTTGAAAAGTTTTGAAATGTTTTATTTTCGAAATCGTTTTAAGTTTTCCTACGTAAATTTGTACACAAACTGTTGATCAAACGTTGCGATTCCTAAGCATGTTGTAGTCCGATAATCCTCGGGTGTTTGTTGGAGTCTCAGCAAATACTAGGTATCTACAGAGCCCCCACTTTGACTGAGGCTTGGACAGGGCGAAAGTCAAAGTAGAGTCCCCAGGTCAATCGAAGATTACAACCTGGAGACCCAAGCGACGTCGAGGCGGCTCGAAAGGATTCTGGCCAAGGACCTGCCGTCGGGAAGGGCGACACCAAGGCGACTCGAGAGGGCGAGCCAAGGACCTGTCATCGGGATTAGTTTAGAGTATGTCGACTGTCCATGCGGGTCGTTTAAAGTCCGTTGGACTACGTATAAAGGCTCGCCAGCCATAAGAAGGAGTCATACCTGAGGCATCTTCGGGATATGTCCTTGAGTTGTGTCTTGTTTGCGGACAAAGGCTCGCCAGCTGTGTGGAGGAGTCGTACCCGAGGCATCTTTGGGATATGTCCTCGATTTGTATTGTTTGCGGACAAAGGCTCGCCAGCTGTGTGGAGGAGTCGTACCCGAGGCATCTTCGAGATATGTCCTCGATTTGTATTATTTGCGGACAAAGGCACGCCAGCTGTTGTGCCTGTATGAAGGGGCTCGCCAGCCGCTGCGCGTTGTAAGGCTCGCCAGCCATTGTGCGTATATGAAGGGGCTCGCCAGCCGCTGTGCGTTGTAAGGCTCGCCAGCCATTGTACGTATATGAAGGGGCTAGCCAGCCGCTGCGCGAGTTGTAAGGCTTGCCGGCCATTGTGCGTATATGAAGGGGCTCGCCAGCCGCTGCGCGTTGTAAGGCTCGCCAGCCATTGTGCGCATATGATGGGGCTCGCCAGCCGCTGCGCTTTGTAAGGCTCGCCAGCCATTGTGCGCATATGAAGGGGCTCGCCAGCCGCTGCGCTTTGTAAGGCTCGCCAGCCATTGTGCGTATATGAAGGGGATCGCCAGCCATTGTGCATGTATGAAGGGGCTCGCCAGGCGCTGCGCGTTGTAAGGCTCGCCAGCCATTGTGCGTATATGAAGGGGCTCGCCAGCCATATGCGATTGTAAGGCCCGCCAGCCATAATGAAGGGTCGATTGATCGACCGTGGAAATAGCCGCGTTGGATGGGCTTGTTTTGAAATAGTGGGCGTCGCGAGGAAGCCCCTGAAAGATCATAGATCCATATTAGACTCTCTAATAAAAAATAAATTATCTCATAATTTATCATTTTGTGATCTATGTAACATGCATGCAATATTAAAGCATATTAGAATAAAAGAAGAGGAAAACAATTTTCCTTACATTGAGAAATGGTAGTATTTGGGCACAACCAAGATCACCCATCTTGGTTGTTCTTGAGCTATTAAGAATGGCAAGATCATCCAATCTTCAAATTAGAAGAGCTCCTTTAAGTTGCACTCAAGAACAAACCTCCAACTCATATGATTAATTTTAACTAGAAATTAACCATATAACCCTTGAATATTATGTAAATAATACTATCACTCTTAGTATTTATTTTGTTTTACTAACAAACTTAGTAAAAATGATGCTTATGATTTTTAGAGAGATAGATAATTTATTTTTCACATGCAAAAGTGTACAATTGAAGTAGTATAAAAATGAATAACAATTAGAGTGTATAAAGGGGGAAAGTGGCGGGTGGAGTGAGGGAGTTAACTTGTTATAATTTTTGTCCAATATTTATCACATGCACATGATCATATGACAATATTATGGAAGAATAACAAGCAAAGTGAAATGATTATAATCATCCACTACACTCCATTTACACGGTCCAATTGTCTCATTTACGGGTCCATTTTGGTTCTAATATTTGTCGCACAAATACGTGTAAATTTTATTTAAACATCGTACTATGTTTAAATACTTCCCGATTAATATCGTCTATAACACTCCGTAAATATACGTGTACCGCTACACATATATTTTTACGTACCAATACTAATCACATTAGTTAATTAGTACTAATTTAATAATTAACTGCTTAATCATTAATTCCCGTCTCAAATAATTTTTTATTCTATTATCGCATAATTAAATAATAATTTCCGCACCTCGAGTTCACAACTCGATATCTCTCTAAATCAATTTGATCGACTAACCTTTTAGTCATTTTATCAAGCGACTAATTTAAACTGTATCTCATACAATTAATTAGCTTTAGTGTTGGGGCTCATTCCTTTAGGTGTGACCGAAAGGGATCAGCTGAACACCGCCGTCTCACGACAGTAACGTCAAACCCTAGTTGGCCAACCGTTACCGATATACGTTGATCAGCTGACTAGTATTGCCAATGAATATCCCATGCATATTCCTTAATGAGATTTAATAATATTATCATGCACTATTGTGGAGGACAAAACTCCAACAATCTCCCACTTGTCCGAGACAAGTTGTGCGATAATTATAACACACAATTGTGGATAACTCCTTATCCCAACAATATCCTGCTTGTACTGTACAAGGGTGTGTTAGCGATTCTCTTGTCCGTTTTAACAACAATCTCCCATTCAATGCAAGGTGTCTTTCAGGTCGCACTTGTAGATGAACATATCGCGAGTGGTTTTTCTCGATCGGGAGTGTGACTACCTGACCGTAAAAATCTCTCACAGATTACTTCCGAGCGTGGCCACGCATTTGTAGTCATTAACTCCTCGAGTGGCCTTGAGATATAGTTACCCAACGTGGGTGGACAATTCATGTCTGCCCTATCTATCCTATTGCACAATACAGATCACCATGACCTAGTAAATGCCCTTTGGCCTCCTTTCACGGCACGACCTAGGACAAAGACCAAAGTCACTCAGAAACTGCACTTGCTCAGATAATAGTCTCTAGTCAAAAGAATCGACTCATAGGAACGTCTTAGAGATCCCTGCCACGACCAGGCATCTATAATAGAACTTAGGGACTTTCTAAATGGCCACTTTCTGGCAAAGTGTCACACACTCTGCCTATGTAATCGACTAGTCATCACGTATGACCTTATGGTGTTGAACAACCATCAATCGACTTACAATCTAGTCACTCTGAGACGTCACCTCATTAAGTGACTAGGGACAAAATATAATGTTCATCTTGTTCACTTGAATAGTGTTCAACATTTCCCCATAACTTATTCAGATAAATAAGGTATTCAATGTTTTCAGTCAAACTGAATAATTGAGTTCTTAAAAAAACTCTAACAATGAATGCGATCATCACTTATGTAAATATCAATACTCTATCAAATATTTACATAACGATCTTTAGCAATTAAGGTATACTCCTCAATTCACATTGAGATGACATAACCATCATGTCTACCTTATGCCTACGACTTTGGTTAGAGGATTAGCAACAGTTGCATTACTCTAATTTCCATTGCTATTTTCTTTTTTGTTCTATGCAATCTTTTCATCACATATAGCCTTTCTAAGTACATGTCTAAATAATTTTTAGACTCTGGTTCTAAAGCCAGTCAAACACTCCCACTGTTTTCACAGTCTCTTGGGAGACGATATTCGGCTAACAGAACTACTCTAGTTCCATTAAAATCCGGATATCAGTTATCTCTTTTACAACATCGGATGTTGTAATGTACTTAGCTTTCGTTCATGATTTGTACGTATAACACTTATACATACACATCCTTTATATGACATCTTGTATGTATGACTCCTCATACATATCTGCTTTATACATGTATAACTTCTTATACATAAATGTATAACGTCTTATACATATTAATCGTGATACCCGTCGTTGTGAGCACCAAAAATAAAATTTATAATTCCTATTAAAACTAACCTAGGCTAGTGGTAACAGGGTCGAACCACAAGGAGGCGAATGTAATTAAAAGTTGTCTAAATTTAGTCTAAGGTAACAAGTGTGGGGGTTGACTTGACTTGATCTATAGCTAATAACAATAAAGATAAAAAACTAAAGGAATATATTAAATCAAATATAAGGAAGGGTACTAGGATGGTCGGTTCACTATAGTTTCGGCGGCAGCAAACAAAGTCGGTCTAAATCAAACACATGAGGCGGGAAAACAAGAGGTCCTCTCGGTCCACTCTTTATAGATAGCATCTTTCGATCTCGCTATAAGTCCCTAATATCACTAATAATGACTCTCGTCCTGAAAAGTGACTAATAATCTAAACTTTACCTATCTTTCGATCTCAGCATAGTTTAGTCATTTTAATTGGTGATCTAACAACTTTCGCTATCTTTCGATCTAATGGGTCAGTCATATATTAAGCATTCAACGAGTTGCATGCATTCGATTAGTCAAATACAACATTTAAATCAATTAAAACGAAGGTAAACCTCACGTGGTCAGTCGATCGACCGGGTATGGTGGTCGATCGACCAACACGCGATTAGGGCTCCCTAATTCTAGTGCCGCCTACACTATAATTCCCCTACATCCTAGCACAACTAATTTAGCTACTCATGATACTGAATAAAACAACAATACTCATAACGAAATAAACTATCGAATTCATACTTGATATAATCAAATAACAAATAGCGATAAACGATAATTGGCTTTGGATACTAACTAGCAATTCTATATCTATGAATAATAAAAGGTAATGGAACTGAAATAAGAACAGAGGAGATATCGAAATTGCAGAGAAAAGGATCCAAAAAAACGATTGCAAAAGAGTAACTTTATTGACGGAAAATAATCTAACTAATGATTTGTGTTAAGAACTGTATGCTAAAAACTTGATGCCAAAACTGAATAACCTAGCTTACGTTAAATAGAATACAACGTAGTTCTTATTCTCAAACCTAATGTACTATGGGCTTGCTATTTCTCGATCTTTTAATTCTCGTCTGAAGTAGCGGCTTGGTCGATCGACTAAGGTGACCGGTCGATCGACTGCTCTGAGCTGAACAGTAGCTTCTGGATCCCGTGGGTTGGTCGATCGACCGAAGGCAGTGGTCGATCGACTACTTTAACTGATACTTGACTTCTATAATCTCGTGGATTTGTCTTTTGGGCCTTGAAATGCGCACCAAGCTCGTTCCTTAAGTAAATTCTTCACGTCAAATACAATGCAGGATACTCGGGGACGGATTTAGCTCAATTTCCGTTGAATTCTTCACATTTCTGCAATAATGTACAAAAACACGAAAGTAGACGGAAATAGGGGAAATGGTAGCTTAAACTACACAAATGAGCTCTGAAATGCGTGTAAAATGAGGTGTAAAACATCATACAAATGTCACACATCAAACTTCCCCAAACCAAACCCTTGCTTGTCCCCAAGCAAGAACTAAACTCGATCTAATGACCTAATGGAACGAGTTCAATCTCAGAGCGAATTACAACATGTAAAGCCTAAACCATTTTAATGCAATAACCAACAATCAATTAGCAATTATGAATCATGCAACCGAGTTATGAAGTCGTTAAAAACTGCTGAACCATCAACTATAGAGACTTATCAAATTGGACTCTCACGGGTCGCTCAAATCACTCATAAGCACAGGTCAATATATAAGAGGATAGAAAGAATTCATTTTGTAGAGACTCTCACCTAACTACGACCTATAAGAACATGCATGCAATCTAATATGAATGAAATCTCTATGACCGTACATATGCATTCCAACCAGCAAATGACCATGACACATGCCGAGGTATATATATGGAAATGTGAGGTATGGGTAAGAAGAGGCAAAACATTTACGGGAAAGTGGAGGTAAAGGTGATCAAGCTAGTATCAGAACGGAACCATATGATAACATCCTTCTTCTTGCTCAAAGTTCAATCGATACGGTGCTATAGCAAGCATAAAACTCACAATCTCCAGTATAACAGTAATCAACCAACTCCCCATAAGATACTAATGCAACATGGGAGCAAAAATCGCCATAAGATAAGGATTTTGAATTTATGTGAATTGATTTCTTTCGGAACCCAGTCGATCGACTTGATGTAGTGGTCGATCGACTGAAGTAAACGGAACAGAACTCTTGTTTTTTTCTTCCTTTTTCGAATCATTTTTTTCTTTTTTTTTTCCTTTTCTTTGAACTTCTTTCCTCCTTCATTCTTTTTACCCAACAAAATCTCAATAAGAGCAAATGCTACCAAAAACCGAGTAACAATCCCAAGAACATAGACTACTAGCTTGACAAGGGCAGGCTAAATGTAGGATGTAGTAATGGGACAAAAAGGCTATTTTTGGCAAAGAAGCTTATGGGCAAAACGAATAAAGGGAAACCTCTACCACATGTGTCAACAAACCACAAACCGAATGCATACAGGTATTAAGCAGATCAAGTTCATATTTATGCACATTTATGTAACATGTCTCATAAGGAGTACTACTCACATCCTAGATAAATTGGTCATAGATGTCACCAGTTATAAGCTCTAAACCTTAGAAAACATGATGTAGCTCGCCAAAATTCTAAGTCAAGTCTCAAGTTCAGCAAATAATTAACGAAAACTCGTGGAAATGCACTTATACGATTCTACTAATAACATGTCAATTGGCACGGCTTAGGCATAAACAGCTGCAAATGCAATGTCATCATTGAAATACTACCGTTCCGACTCGATCTATATGCTAAAATAAACGTGCAATTTTTTAAATATTGATGAAATTTTTCAATTTTTTTTTTTGAATTTTCTATATGTGAGAAATGAAATAAACAATGCAAAACACAATGCAAAACAAAAGTATAAACGTGAAACAGAAATGCAATAAAACTTATGCAAATGCGACGCAAAACCCTTCCCCAAACCAAATCACACAATGTCCCCATTGTGCAAAATCATGTAATGAAACAAAAGAGAAACGGGAATTTGCGAGAAAACAAATGAATACGACATGAAGTAAAGACTTAGAAACTCACAAGACTTTAAAGCGCAAAGAAAGGAAACCTCCCAAACCAAAGCATGAGCTAGGAGGTTTCAAAGAGCAACAGATGCTACTAATAAGTACCTGAAAGACAAACGAATACCACGCATAAAATCGAGAAAGCAATAAAGAAGCGATATTATGTGCATAATTGAGAAAAATAGAAGAAATCAAAAATATGACGGAAAATAAAGTGGAGTAGAAAACTCCCTTAATTCCGAAAATCGACCAAACACAGCAGGGGAGAGGTCGTGAATAAGTACAGCAGTGCAGGGCGGTCGATCGACCACATCACTCAGTCGATCGACCAAGGTGAAAGGAACAGTAGCTCCTGGAAACTGCAGACCAGTCGATCGACTATACAGACCAGTCGATCGACTGGAAATACTGCTGTAACATCTGATTTCTTCGTATTTGCTCAATAACTTGAGCCAATGTGGTCTAAAAACCTGTAAGTGCACAATAATACGCGCCCAAAATTTGCGCAAAACCCAAAGCAAAGTCTAAAGTACTTAAAAATCCTAAACAAAATAATTAAATGCGAAGTCTCGCGCACACAAAAGCAATAAAATAGAAAGGTTCAACGAAAGCAAATAAAATGTAAATGTTTTAAAGAAGTCTCAATCAACTAATAGTTGATCAAGAACGGCCATGGAATGGCCCACTTGACTGGCTTCTGGCTACAAGAAGTAGCCTCAATAATGCTCATCTTCTCAGCTGCACTCTCACTTCCATCGTCTGTAAGACTCAACGGGTCAACATGTCGGACATCATCCCAAGCAATCACCTCTTCGGACTCGTCGGAATCCAAATCAGACTCCGTTGCTTTGACCGACTCATCTTCAACCTCCTCATCAGTGCCATAGCTAAGGCAACCAAGACCGCCTCGTGAAATGATCGGCTCCTTCACAGCTGGAGCAACATACGGCTCTTCCTTCCCCAAACCAACTCCTGCAATAACAGAAATAGATAAATCTTCCTCCAATTTGCTCCCAATCTGGGGCGGAGGGGTCACAACAGGAATAGGAGTAGAGATAGGCATGTCAGGAAGAACAAAGTAGGATTTCTTTTCAGAAACCGTATTACAAGTCACAGGCCACATGGGGTCTTTATTCTTAGCAGGTTGGGCAAAAACAATGGAATTCTTTCCTACTTTGAAGGTCAAAGTTCCCGAACCAACATCTATGACTGCACCAGCAGTGTGCAGAAATGGTTTACCCAATATGATGGGAATGTGGGCATCCTCAGGCATACCAAGTACAACGAAGTCTACAGGGAAGAAGAACTTTCCTATTTGCACGGGAATGTCTTCTAAGACTCCTATAGGCTGGACCGCAGAGCGATCAGCCATCTGGACTATCATGTCGGTCACTGCGAACGTAGTTAATTTGAGCTTTCTAGCAAGACTCAAGGGCATTACACTTATACTAGCTCCTAAATCACATAATGCCTTCTCAATCGAAAAGGTACCAATGCTACAAGGAACGGAGAAGCTACCTGGGTCTTCTAGTTTGTGGGGTGCAGTGTGGGTTAGATAAGAACACGACTCTTTAGTAAGTGCGACAGTATGCACAGTTTCAAGTGACCGCTTTTTAGATAAAAGTTGTTTCATGAATTTAGTATAAGCGGGTACTTGGTTTACTAATTCGAGAAAAGGAACTTGTACATTCAGGCTACGAATAACTTTTTCAAATTTATTGAAAGATACATGTTCCTTCGTTGGCACTAGTCGCTCTGGATATGGGGCTGTAAGAAGTAACTTAGTCCTCTCCTCTAAATCTCGCATGCCGGTATCCGTGGACTTAGACTGGAAGTCCACCACCTTCTCCTTGTTGAAGCTTGACCCCTCTTCAGACCGTCTCAAATATGAACCATTGATCGACATTGGGTCATACTTGAACCGAATGACCCATCAGCAATGAGTCCGCCTCAATATTTTCGGGCGATCGTGCCCAAAACAAATGATCCCTCAAGTTATCAGGCATTGGAGGACGAAATGGTTCACTATCAGCAGCAATCTCAGTCGATCGACCGGTTAGGTCAGTCGATCGACTGGCTTCAACAATACCAGAAGCTACTGTTTGTTGTACCTCAGTCGATCGACCGGGTATGTCAGTCGATCAACTGACATACCTGGCAGACGCCTTTTTCTTTCCTTTGTTCGTTCCAGCTTTGTTTTGACTCGGTTCCGGCTTATCTTTTTCAGAGGCATCCTCAATCATAGCAGGCCCCTCCAGGGTGGATCCGCTCCTCAAAGTGATGGCATTAAGGGTCTCCGTTTGGTCAGTTTGAGTCAGTAAGTGCCCCGGAGCTCGAGTGGTATTCTTGCTAGCCAATTGAGCAATTTGGCTCTCTAGCAGTTTCATTCCGGCCTCTCTAGCTTGGGACTCCTTTTGTAGCATATTATTCAACTCAGAAAACTCAGAAGTTTGGGATTGTTGTTGCTGCGGCACATAGGGATGTTTTTGAAACTGTTGTTGCTTATAAGGAGGCACATAAGTCTGCTGCTGCTGCTGCTGTGGAGGTTGAGTCGGATTCAGGACATTCTGGTTACTCCACCTCAAGTTGGGATGGACATTCGACTCATAGTACGTGTTTGTCTGCCTGTAATGTTGAAAGGCAGCACAAGACTCAAAGGGACTAGGACAATTTTCTGAGACATGTCCCTCAGCTCCACATCTTCTACAGACGAAAGGACCGTCTCAAACAAAGATTCACATGATACATCCCTCCTTTTGAAGCTCCTCCCAACTCGTATTTGTCAAACCTCACCGTGAGAGCCTCTAATGCGGCTACGAGAAGGGGATTCAAAGACCTCCTCCTCCCGATTGCCTCTCGAATTCCCATATTCAGCTTTATGGGTGGCTAAGTAATCAATGATCTTCCACCCCTTAGTCTCTCCCATATTCTCAGCAAATCGGCCATTGGCTGCAGCATCCAAAATAGCCCTCTGATCGTCATACAACCCGTTATAAAACTGATTGCAAAGACTCCATTTTTCGAACCCATGGTGCGGAATGGTTCGCACCAGCTTCTTGAAACGGACCCATGCTTCATGGAAGTTCTCATTAGGTCCCTGTTTAACGCTCGTGATCTGAGCTCTAATGGCATTCGTCTTCGAGGCAGAGAAGTATTTCTTATAGAATGCCAAGGCCAAAGAATTCCAGTCGGTGATCCCATGAGCAGCTCGATCCAGATCTCTGTACCACTCCCTTGCAGCATCACGGAGTGAGAATATAAACATAGTCTCCTTTATCTGGTCCTAGGTCACACCGGTCGGCGGGGGTATAGAGCAGCAATAATCGATAAATATCTCCATATGCTTGGCTGCATCTTCATTTGCAGCTCCCCCGAACTGGTTCCTCTCAACTATGTTGATATAGGAAGGCTTCGGTTCGAATTTCCTATCACCTCCAGGTAATTCGAACCCCTTGTAAAGATTTTCAGCTGTCGGCTCAGAGTGACTTGCTATAGTTTTTTATTCAGCCATGACTGGAATTTCCGGAGATGTGACTGTCTCAGCTGAATAAGTAGAAGCAGGAGATGTAGGTGGGTCTTCTTCGAACAGTTCGTTCTCGTAGTAACTAGACAGAGTACTCAGCTCTTCCTCTGTCGGCAATACTCTAGATGATCGTCTCAACTTGCGCAAGGTCTTCTCAATCTCAGGATTGAAAGGTACTAATTCACCACCCTGTGACCTGCGCATAAGAAGAAACTACAAAAAGAATATAAGAAAAGTTTAAGGAACAGATGTCCCTTAAACTAAGAAACAGACTAAAATAAAACAACTAAAAATTAGAACAATTGCCTCCCCGACAACAGCGCCAAAATTTGATACCCCTCGTTGTGAGTACCAAAAATAAAATTTATAATTTCTATTAAAACTAACCTAGGCTAGTGGTAACAGGGTCGAACCACAAGGAGGCGAATGTAATTAAAAGTTGTCTAAATCTAGTCTAAGGTAACAAGTGTGGGGGTTGACTTGATTTGATCTATAGCTAATAACAATAAAGATAAAAAACTAAAGAAATATATTAAATCA
This sequence comes from Silene latifolia, assembly GCF_048544455.1. Taxonomy (NCBI): domain Eukaryota; kingdom Viridiplantae; phylum Streptophyta; class Magnoliopsida; order Caryophyllales; family Caryophyllaceae; genus Silene; species Silene latifolia. The sequence continues at coordinate 98,723,412 of NC_133527.1, forward strand.
AATATAAGGAAGGGTACTAGGATGGTCGGTTCACTATAGTTTCGGCGGCAGCAAACTAAGTCGGTCTAAATCAAACACATGAGGCGGGAAAACAAGAGGTCCTCTCGGTCCACTCTGTACAGATAGCATCTTTCGATCTCGCTATAAGTCCCTAATATCACTAATCCTGACTCTCGTCCTGAAAAGTGACTAATAATCTAAACTTTACCTATTTTTCGATCTCAGCATAGTTTAGTCATTTTAATTGGTGATCTAACAACTTTCCCTATCTTTCGATCTAATGGGTCAGTCATATATTAAGCATTCAACTAGTCGCATGCATTCGATTCGTCAAATACAACATTTAAATCAATTAAAACGAAGGTAAATCTCACGTGGTCAGTCGATCGACCGGATATGGTGGTCGATCGACCAACACGCGATTAGGGCTCCCTAATTCTAGTGCCGCCTACACTATAATTCCCCTACATCCTAGCACAACTAATTTAGCTACTCATGATACTGAATAAAAAAACAATACTCATAACGAAATAAACTATCGAATTCATACTTGAAATAATCAAATAACAAATAGCGATAAACGATAATTGGCTTTGGATACTAACTAGCAATTCTATATCTATGAATAATAAAAGGCAATGGAACTGAAATAAGAACAGAGGAGATAACTAAATTGCAGAGAAAAGGATCCAAAAAAACGATTGCAAAAGAGTAACTTTATTGACGGAAAATAATCTAACTAATGAATTGTGTTAAGAACTGTATGCTAAAAACTTGATGACAAAACTGAATAACCTAGCTTACGTTATATAGAATACAACGCAGTTCTTATTCTCAAACCTAATGTACTATGGGCTTGCTATTTCTCGATCTTTTAATTCTCGTCTGAAGTAGCGGCTTGGTCGATCGACTAAGGTGACCGGTCGATCGACTGCTCTGAGCTGAACAGTAGCTTCTGGATCCCGTGGGTTAGTCGATCGACCGAAGGCAGTGGTCGATCGACTACTTTAACTGATACTTGACTTCTATAATCTCGTGGATTTTTCTTTTGGGCCTTGAAATGCACACCAAGCTCGTTCCTTAAGTAAATTCTTCACGTCAAATACAATGAAGGATACTCGGGGACGGATTTAGCTCAATTTCCGTTGACTTCTTCAGATTTCTGCAATAATGTACAAAAACACGAAAGTAGACGGAAATAGGGGAAATGGTAGCTTAAACTACACAAATGAGCTTTGAAATGCGTGTAAAATGAGGTGTAAAACATCATATAAATGACACGCATCAATTCGTTATGCACATAATACTCTTACATGCTAACCATTCCTTAATGAGACTCATAACATCTTATAAGCATAGGAATGTAATCGTCTAACCTTTTACACGAAATTCATTAATTCCTCCATTCAACAAGAGTAAATCCTCAGTGCTTCTCAAGTACTCAAGGATGCTCTTGATAATGATCTAGTGACACTCACTAGAAAATGATTGGTAATGACTTCTCATATTCTCAACATGATATGTCCCGACGAGAGAAGCTTTTAGCATATTTAATAGATCCTGCAGCGGAAGCACAATAGATCATATTAATTGTTCAACAACTTGAATGAGTCAAGAATCTTATCACATAAGTCTCTTGACTATAATGCTAATATCCATAGAGATCTATCTCATTAGATCCGGATATTTAATATGCGCCATGCTACTCTCAAGTATTCACCCGAGAATATTTCTAGTCACTAATATGTCAAACACATATTTTAGACTAAGAAATATCACCTTAGCTACATTTCTAGTCACTAATATGTCAAGCACATATTTTAGACTAAGAAACTAACTTTAGCTCCCACTAAACTCCATGTATCATCATGTTATCTCGACACTCAAGTAATACTGTTTTGATAGACTACATAATTGAACCCAAAGTTCCAACTCTTTGACGTATATAGATCACAAAAGGAATCTTTCAAGCATGCTAGGCTTCTTAGCATTGACAACATCAACAAAACTTCTCCCTTCATAAGAAACATTCAAGGAGAAAGTTTCCTTATCCTTTTGCCTAAAACTCATCCTCATGAGAGGCTATATTGCTAAGACCATACGAATTGATAAAGGCATTTGGGTTGTCACAAACTCTCTATAACAAGCCCAAATTTTAACCATCTTATGTAACCTCTACGGCAAGATCACGGTAACCAACTAAAGTATTTACCTTAAATCAAGTTTCGAAAACATCTCGTGTTTCCTTCCTTATCGCATCGTGTGCAGGGAAATCAATTCGGATTGCATGGTGACACGCCATCACATAGAGTTCATACTATAGAAAAGCCTTTGATGAAAGTTTAAGATTCGTTACTTTTGAAAAGTAACGCAATATTATCGCAAAATTATCTCCTTAATACCACTGAGCCACAGTAATGAACGTCTTCTTGCATTGTACTCAGTTTGTGGATTTGGACTTCCGTAAGTTCAAAATTTCTCCCACTCTGTCTTCCAGAAAATGAAAATCTTTCTAGAAAGACAGCATTACGAGCCACAAACTCTTTGTTCTCGTTTTAGAGGAGTAAAAACCAAGTGGTTCAATTTTGGATAACCCTCACAAATACATAAATTGGTTCTGAACATAAACATTTATGGTCCCAAATGTATAATAATGACAAGTTAGGGACCCTCCCTACCCATATCTCATATGGAGTCATTGAGGCTATTATAGTCGGGTTTAAACTTTTAGTTAGAAAATAGCTTACAAAATTTGCGAAAAACCTCAAACTATATCTCATAAAGTTTGGTTTATCTTCTTGACTACACCATACTCTATGGTGTCCTTAGGAGAAGGTATATGTGAACTGGTTCACAATCTTCTTAGTGATTATCAAGGTCATTACTTGTTATTACCCATTTGATCTTCAAAGTCATTACTTTGAAACTTCCGGTCAACATCTTGATCTTTACGTGCTTTTGGTTTACTACTTCATTTTGAAAATATTCCACATTTCAAAAATCACTTTTATGTCTTATTAAATAGATACGAGGTTATCATATCTACTTAACATTACGGTAAAAGTAATGAAGTATATATATATATATATATATATATATATATATATATATATATATATATATAACCAACTATCGGCCTTACACATCCGTATGTATATGGTCAATCACCTCACTATTGTGTTTCTTTTCTGCAAAAGAAACATAATTTATGCACACATACCATAAGACTCACAATCAAATGGTTGTTCAATGTGCTTTTCGTTTACTCGTTTGAAATGAATTTACTTGAGGTTTGATCAATTGGGTTCACCAGATTAGAGACTTTAAAATCTACAAGATAGTATAACATTTAGTTTTCGTGAAGAATGTAAAATTCCTCTAAATTAAGTGGTCTAAATCAACCACCAAGTTATCATAGGAGTAGGTACAACATTTTGTTTTAAATCACATGAGTGCTGCCTTCTATGTATAAACATAGATAATTAAATTCTTTTAAAACCAAATTTAGGTACATTTGTCCTTATCGAAATCATTGCTACTCTAGCACCACTTCAATACAAAAAATGTCCTATGCTAGACGTCTTACGTTTTATCAATTCATGTAAACTTCTTTACAAAGAAATGACCCGTACTTGGTATCTCATACCAAGATAGTGGAACTAGCCTATCCATTGAGTAGATGTCTCTTTCAACTTTGTTCTATCGCATACATCTAGGGTTGATACTTCTTAACTCCCACTCACTTTCACATTCCTCTTTGCTTAAATCAAGCAAAAATGAATCTCATGAAGACCTCTCTTCATGTCATTCGTGATATTTTATACACTTAGTAAAAGTGAATTACTATAAAGTGAGTGTAACATGTGGCAAAATCTCAACTTCTTGCGAAATTGGACTACCTAACCGTTCAATTGTTATCATATGCCTAAACTCTTTAGCGCATAAACAATCGATTTGGCCTTTCTCGAAGTGAGCCATTTGACGGTATCATATTGGAGTATTATAAGTGTTTTTGAAAATTCTTTTCGCAAACTTTTGAATTACAATTGAGTAATTAAAACTAATATGTCATCATCATGACGGAGGTGTCACTTCCTAAATCAAGACTCTATTGATAAAATGTGACTTCCTTTTAAACTCGTAATATGAGTTTGCAACATGAAACCCCTTTTTAACATGTATGGACGTTAATTAAGTTGTATAATAACCGCAAAAATCGTTGTAAGCTTATGTAGGTGAATTGGTAAATCATGTTACCAATCATTAATTCCTTCAAAGAAACCGCTTTCTATGAAAGAATGAAACAAGTATAACAATAAATAGAGAAAGGGGGATGAAGTGCGCGATGTCATACATTTATGAGAATGAACGAAAAATAGGAAAAAATAACATTCAATGTTTTAATTTTACTTGTAAACATCTGTAACAAGTTTTAACATTTATATAATGATCTCTCACTAAATTATATAAATGATACCAAGACCCAAATATTAAACAAAAATGAGCATCGCTTGGGCGAAACATCCCACAATTGTGTAAATTCGGTAAGTCACGTTGACTAATTCTACCTCTAGAATCTTGGTCGACGAATTTCCTTAAATCCATCTACTAGCCCCGGAACACAGGACCGTCTTATATCCCATTGAGTCCAACCAATTTTGACGTGTGATAACCGCTTACCACCCTACTTACTTAAGGTAAAAAGAGAACACCCCGCTTGGGCGAGCGTGGCTCTAATGAACAAGAGATTCATAGGTGTTACTAATTGGTAAGGCTAATCTCAATTTTAGTTATGTGAGAGATCTTGTCAATTTAGTCATAAATTCCCTATAAATGAACTAAGTCGGTGAATGTAAATGACGTGAATTGACAATCGCGAAGATAAAATGCATGTGAATGGCGATTTTGGCATGCGCGAAAATAAAAACAAGCAAACAAGTAAGCATATGAATAAGTCCTATAACAATAAATAGAGAAAGGGGGATGAAGTGCGCGATGTCATACATTTATGAGAATGAACGAAAAATAGGAAAAAATAACATTCAATGTTTTAATTTTACTTGTAAACATCTGTAACAAGTTTTAACATTTATATAATGATCTCTCACTAAATTATATAAATGATACCAAGACCCAAATATTAAACAAAAATGAGCATCGCTTGGGCGAAACATCCCACAATTGTGTAAATTCGGTAAGTCACGTTGACTAATTCTACCTCTAGAATCTTGGTCGACGAATTTCCTTAAATCCATCTACTAGCCCCGGAACACAGGACCGTCTTATATCCCATTGAGTCCAACCAATTTTGACGTGTGATAACCGCTTACCACCCTACTTACTTAAGGTAAAAAGAGAACACCCCGCTTGGGCGAGCGTGGCTCTAATGAACAAGAGATTCATAGGTGTTACTAATTGGTAAGGCTAATCTCAATTTTAGTTATGTGAGAGATCTTGTCAATTTAGTCATAAATTCCCTATAAATGAACTAAGTCGGTGAATGTAAATGACGTGAATTGACAATCGCGAAGATAAAATGCATGTGAATGGCGATTTTGGCATGCGCGAAAATAAAAACAAGCAAACAAGTAAGCATATGAATAAGTCCTAGTATGGCCACCTAGTTAATAAAAACTAGTCTATTACATTTCGGAAACCAACTCCTTGGTCGCTTGCCTCTTCATTCCATAAGTGGCTCCTTCTTGTGGGATTTGGAACACCTTCCATAAATAGACTCCTTCTCGATTGAATCCGTCTTTTGGAAACGCCGGTAAGAATAACAATTACAATTGAATTACATAGCTATTCCTATTATACATTAATTAATAAAATAAATAAAACTATTAATTAATTACAAACCGATGATGCGAGATCGTATTTAATTACAAACAAATCGATATTCCCATTCATTTCGGGTAATAACGATTAAAAATAAACTAGGCCATACTAGGTACAACAAGATAAATACTTTAAATAAACGACAATCATTCATTCAAATTAAATAAATATGCTTAGAATGCTGTAAAATGATGCCAAAATCGCCCTATCTATCAATCGTTGGTATCCATCTCGGTTTATGTGGATTTAATCGATTTTTAACATGTAAAAATCAATAATCAACTCTTAAATCTCGTTTAAGTCCAAACTAATTGTCCAAACTGGTTTGAAACTCAAAATTAGTCCTCACTAATTTTATGATGAATAATTAGTTTGTTTTGGTGATATTTTTCTAATTTAATCTGTAAAATCATAATTTTTTAAGTAAAAATCCAAAATAATTGAAAAATTACCCAAACAATTGAAACAAAATTTTTGAGTATTCTGGAACACTCCCAAGAACACCAAAATGTTAGAAAAATTGCCCCAAAAATCCGGATAAAATTTATGAAACAAAAGATCGATATTTATCGGGTTTTAACCACTAAAACCAATAAACATCAAAACAAGGTGAAAACACATTTTAAAATTCACTTATAAAATTTAAATATTATTTTGAAATGTAAATAAATTTATCAAGAGCAGAATCAATTGTTTTAAAATTATGATTAATTTATTTCACTTTTATCGACTTTTATCTCATAAAATCAATAAACATGCAAAAATTTTGAACCAACCTTCAACCTTTTGCATACAATCATTAGAAAATTTGCATGAAACACCATAAAAATTCCATATACCGAGTCAACTTTTAACTATTTTTAGTCAATTTTTAACTAAAATACGGCATTTTGACTCGGTTTTCTACCAAAAATCATTAAAAATAGCAAAATAACTTCATAAATCACCAAACTTAACCACACATATTTTGAGATCAGTAGGTATGCATGTCCCAAAAATTTCATGCTAAAACTTCTTCTAACACAATTTTTTGAGTTTTTATAAATTATCTCATAATTCATTAATATGCTTAAAATCAACATGCATATTACAAGCCTTAGCTCTGATACCACTTGAAATATCATAGATCCATATTAGACTCTCTAATAAAAAATAAATTATCTCATAATTTATCATTTTGTGATCTATGTAACATGCATGCAATATAAAAGCATATTAGAATAAAAGAAGAGGAAAACAATTTTCCTTACATTGAGAAATGGTAGTATTTGGGCACAACCAAGATCACCCATCTTGGTTGTTCTTGAGCTATTAAGAATGGCAAGATCATCCAATCTTCAAATTAGAAGAGCTCCTTTAAGTTGCACCCAAGAACAAACCTCCAACTCATATGATTAATTTTAACTAGAAATTAACCATATAACCCTTGAATATTATGTAAATAATACTAACACTCTTAGTATTTATTTTGTTTTACTAATAATCTTAGTAAAAATGATGCTTATGATTTTTAGAGATATAGACAAATTATTTTTCACATGCAAAAGTGTACAAGTGAAGTAGTGTAAAAATGAACAACAATTGGAGTGTATAAAGGGGGAAAGTGGCGGGTGGAGTGAGGTGGAGTGAGGTGGAGTGAGGGAGTCAACTTGTTATAATTTTTGTCCAATATTTATCACATGCACATGATCATATGACAATATTATGGAAGAATAACAAGCAAAGTGAAATGATTATAATCATCCACTACACTCCATTTACACGGTCCAATTGTCCCATTTACGGGTCCATTTTGGTTCTAATATTTGTCGCACAAATACGTGTAAATTTTATTTAAACATCGTACTATGTTTAAATACTTCCCGATTAATATCATCTAAAACACTCCGTAAATATACGTGTACCGCTACACATATATTTTTACGTACCAATACTAATCACATTAGTCAATTAGTACTAATTTAATAATTAACTGCTTAATCATTAATTCCCGTCTCAAATAATTATTTATTCAGTTATCGCATAATTAAATAATAATTTCCGCACCTCGAGTTCACAACTCGATATCTCTCTAAATCAATTTGATCGACTAACCTTTTAGTCATTTTATCAAGGGGCTAATTTAAACTGTATCTCATACAATTAATTAGCTTTCGTGTTGGGGCTCGTTCCTTTAGGTGTGACCGAAAGGGATCAGCTGAACACCGCCGTCTCACGACAGTAACTTCAAACCCTAGTTGGCCAACCGTTACCGATATACGTTGATCAGCTGACTAGTATTGCCAATGAATATCCCATGCATATTCCTTAATGAGATTTAATAATATTATCATGCACTATTGTGGAGGGCAAAACTCCAACAGCCCCCGACATCCTGTTAGGGATTTTCGGTGTTTGTATTGAATGTTTGAGGGGATAACGGGTTTGGATCCCGCTACCTGCTTGTTTTTGACTGATGGGGCTTGTGATGCCGCCGTGGATATAGCGAATTTTGAATTTCACTATTAGTGTTTTTGAAGTGACGGTTTATGTTGCCGCCGTTGACGTTTGAAGAAATAGTGAATTTGAATTTTCATAATTGTTGTTTGAAATGAAATGACGGTTTTAATCGCCGTCGTTTGAAATTTGAAGAAATAGTGAATTTGAATTTCCACTATTATTTTTTGGAATGAAATGGCGGTTTTAATCGCCTTTTTTTTGAAATTTGAAGGAATAGTGAATTTTAAATTTTCACTATGATTTTTTTGAAATAAAATGGCGGTTTTAATCGCCGTTGTTTGAAATTTGAAGAAATAGTGAGTTGTGTGCCCCATTAGGTTGCATTGTAGTCAGGGAAGACCGTGTTTGCCATTTTGGACCTTTGTTGGGTATTGTGGGCAAAATTGGAATTTTCGCCTTTTGTGACGGTCTTATGTCTAACACAATAAGCGTCTGTTTAGGCTTGAATTGAGTCAGTTTTCTTTGACATGGACCTTATTTGTAGTTTAGGTCGCTTTGAGACGTGGCAAAATCACGTTGCCTCATTGTGGTCGTATTTTGAAATTTTGACCTGTTTGTGCTCAAATCGGCGTAGAAATTGCCTCTTTAAGTTGTAGAAAATACCCCATTGCATCGGGAACGTATTTTGGGTTGTTGCCGAACCTTGTGTGGGTCTTGAGGTGCCGTTTTTGGTTGTCGTTGTTTTGACTCGTCTTTTGCTTGAAAAGAAGGGCGAGCCGCTTTTTTTTGCGTTTTTTTTTTTGTAGATTGTTTTGTTTGGTTGGGGTTTGGGCGGGATTTCCCTTGTTATGCTTTGCAGGTTTTTTTTAGATTTGTCCGTTTTATGCCGACGTAATGCTGAAATTTCGGCTGACATTCTTTGATTGCCTTTGGTTGTAGGGGAGCGTCTGGGACCCACAAGGTCTGCCGTTGAGGCCTTGGAGGAGGAGGATGATCCTGGAGGAGCAGAAGCGACCGAGGATGCTGTCAGAGCTGAGGTGGTGGTAGAGGATGCTTCCGTAGAGGAGGGGAGGCGGCTGACGCGGCCGACATGTCCTTTTCATTATGACTCATAGGCAGGATGACTGATGATTGGGGGTCAACACCGGGGTGCTGCGCCGCATCGTGGTTCTTGGCCTCCTTATCATCCAAAGTCTGCCAGACACTGTATTTATTTTGTCGTGGAGCAGGAGCGAGGTGTTACCGTCATGGTAACCACCTCTGCTTCCGTTGTTGCTCCTTTGTTTCCCGTGTTGCTCCTTTTCTTTTCCGATAGAAAGGATAGGGAGTGCTCAGTTCGGTAGGTGGCAGATAGCCCCCAGTTCGTTGTTTTAGGCCCGTGTCTGTATGATAGATGTCTGTACTAGCTCCTGTTTGTATGGTCAGTTGTTTGTATCAAACGTGTGTCGATGCATTTTTCGTGAGGCGGTTTGTATATATGTGTTTTTGGATTGTGGTTTATTTGTGATTTTTGGCTTTTTGTGTTGTGTTTCGGAGGAGCTATGTCGGCTGTTAGTTCCCTTTTTGCTTCGCACCAGTTCCTGCATCGTTAGTGTAGAAAACAGGCAACATGCAGCACATATGCATAAACGTGAATACGTAACAAGCATTTGACTGAAATCAAAATTAACCACGATGACTCGAAGTTAAGAAATTTGAAATGATATTTTAAAAATTCCGCGACAAGTCGTCACGTTTGGACTTCTCAAAAAGAAATGATTTGAAAGTTGAGCAATTAACTCGTGTTTTTGAATTAAATTGTATCGAAATTGTTGAAATTGATTTGTAACTCGAAAAATTCAAACTCAAACCGTCAGAGGTGAATTTTTAGAATAGATTTTTGCCAGTGTATTTCGTTTTTGAGTTTTGTGAGATCAAGACTCGGATTTGTAAGTGCTTGAAATTTTGAGGAAAACTGATGTCGTGTTATCAATTTTCTTTTTTTTTTTATTTTACCTGGGAAAAGAGCGAAAAAGTGACTTTTTTTTTTGGAATTTTGACTGACATGGAAATGATTCGTCGCAGATCGAGGCGACTAGCCCTTCCCCCTTAAAAAAAAGAAAGAAAAATCCGTATGTTTAAAGCTGTGTCATGGAAACCGTGTCGGATTTCGTAAAACGCGAAAATAAGGAAATGTGAGTGTGAGGAAAACACAAAACGTCCTGGACCGTCCCGAAGAGGCGGGAGCATTCCGGCGGGAGGTTTGAGGTGTCAGGAGAAATCACAACTTGAATGGGACAATTCAAGGTGGGAATCGTGAGAACAGGCCCAAAGAGGCGCGAGCAGCTTGGCGATAGAAATCAGCCTCCCCTTTTTCGGAAAAAAGGCGCTGATTGTTTTGTATAAATAGGGATGTTTGTGCTTCATTATTTCATCATCCGAAACACGAAAAACATCTCTACAAAACCTTTCTTCTTCCTCCAAAAATATTCTTGGATGCCTTTGAGAATGCGTTGCGTCAATGGTGTCGGGATTTGTCGCCTCCCGAAAAGTATCAACTCGTTTGCATGGGAGTTGGTCAATTGTTGGTGCCTCGTCAAGTTAAGGTACAACCCTCATTTCTTGAAGCATGCTCTCGGTTTTGGGATTCGAAACATCACGTTTTCGTTTTCCCGAAAGGCGAAATTTGTTCTCTTGCCGAAGAAGTCGGTGCCATTGATGGGTGGCCGGGTTGTGTTCCGGTGCCTCCACCGACTCGGTTGTATTATAAGGAGAAATTTCGTTCATTGTTAGGCTTGTCAACGAGCCAAGTCAATTTTCTCCTTGCTGCTCATGGTGTGAATATGTTGGCTCTTATCAACATTTTCTCCAACCGATTGGATGCCAATGTTTCGGAAGTGGCTAGGAGAAGGGCTCTTGGCTTTTGCCTTGTCCATGTATACCTCTTTGTCTATGCTTTGAAGAAGGAGGTGCCAAAATGCTATGGTAGCATGACCCTCGTGCATGTTGTTGAGCAAATGGAGCACGGTAGAGATCCATCATGGTTGGTGCTTGGCGAGATCATCCAAGCTTTGGACAAGAAGGGCTCTTGTGGAGAAGCTCCCTCGTTTGGATCTCCAAGGATCCCCCAAGTGTGGCTATTGGAGAGGCTAAGGTATGTAGAGCCTCCGGTTGATTCTTCCTCTTATTCTTTTCGTCATCTTACTATGAGGAAGAAGTTGTACTCGGATAGTTTTGCTTCCATCGAGGCCTATTGGGCCGCAAGATTGGCGGAGGAGGGTGGTCCTCATATCCGTTGGGTGGAACCATGGTGGCACTTGAAGTCCTTCACGGGGTTGCCCGCTTCGGGTGCTAGTCCTCGTTCTTTGATGGTGGTGGGTTTGAAGGTTGCTTCCTTCATTTATCTCGAAAGGCTCATGAGGCAAATGGGGCATCAACAAAAGGTGCCCGCTCAAGATACCCTTGTTTAAGAGAATGTTTTCCGGAACTCCGAGCTTGTGGAGGCCTTTGAAAGATGGTGGGCCACTCGGCCGCTTTGGGAGGTACCGCACCCGTTGCCACGACATGGGTGACTCCCGCTTATGTCAAGTGGTCAAGGGCTCCAACCTTGGAGGAGAGGTCCAAATCTCGTAAGGACGAGGTTGTTGACTTGAAGTATCGATAGGTTGGCAAGGCCAACCGTGCCTTCTTTGAGGACTATGTTGATGAAGCTAGCCCGGATGTGATGAGGCCACCAAAGAGGAGAAGCTCGGGTCCCAAAGATGTGATGGGCCTTGTATGGGCTCGTTTTGGGCCGAACATGGGGTCTTGCAAGAGACCGGGGGCCGTCTCCGTTGTAGATCCATTGAGGATCCGTTCCGAAGAGGAATTTCAAGCTAGGTGGGCCAACAAGAAGAACAAGGGGAAGATGTACCTTGTGGGAAAAGGCAAGGGTAGAATGGAAGAGTGAAGACCTCAATTACCCATTTTATTATTATGTTGTATTAGTGATGTGAGTTTTTATTATCTGATACTAGCTATGTATTGTGTGTTTTGTGCTAGTTTTATTATGTGAGGTGCTTTAGTCGACACCTTAGCTTTGACAAGTTGTAGGCTTGCCGAGCTTTATTTGTTGTTGAATTTGTAATCCCTCCCATTATTAATTAAATAAGAGGATTGCTTGTGTCAAAATTGTAACATTCCGTTTGATGTTTATGTAGTTGGTTATGTATGGAGTTAGTGTCGGAAGAGTTTATGATGTAGTTGATATGACATCGTGAGCGAGGTGTGGAGGTAGGAATAGTTGGTAGAGTTGGTGTTAAGAGTTCATGGTTTCATGTTCTGTAAGTTGGGGTTTTGTTTTGAGTTCTTAGTAGCTTTGTTACGTCTTGACCGAGTTAGTATGTTTGTTTTTATGTATGGGTTGAACTTCGGGGACAAAGTTCTTTTTAAGGAGGGAAGACTGTAATACTCCGTATTTATGAGTCTTTAGGTACTCTATCGAGTAGGCCTTACTCTGTCGAGTAAGGGTGAGTTGCGTTTTAAAATAGTTTCTGACCTGTTGGGTACTCGATCGAGTAACTAGGATACTCGATCGAGTAAGGGGGCACTCGATCGAGTACCTTAGCTACTCGATCGAGTAGCTCGGTTAGCGGGTGATAATTCGACGGGTTTTGTTAATAACACGGATTAATATATAAATCTCTCCGTCACTTTCATAATACACTTTTACAAACCTAATAACATTAAAAGGGAGATTCAAGTTACGTTCTTCGCAATCGTCCGTGTTGTTGACAAATCCCGGAGCTTGAGAGGTCGGATTCCATCGTTCTTTATACCTTTGTGATCCTTGCGTCGAGGGTAAGATCTACATACCAATTTTATAGTATTTCGTCAAGTTTCGTTAAACCCTAATTTTGGGATTGGGGGTTTTGTGTTAGTTTTGTGATTGTTAGTAATTATGTGATTATATGTTAGGAGGTGGATTCGTAGAAAAGGATTTGTGATACAGTTGTTGAGACCGTCTGATTGTGTTGCTGTTCCAGGTAGGATTTCCTACTCAGTATTAGTCCCATAATGGGATGATTGTTGATGTGCTGTGATTGGTTGTTTGATATAGTAATTGTATTGTGGTTGTGATTGTGATTGTGATCGTTGTCTATGGTTCGCGAGGCGTGGCCTCGGCTGAGTGAGGTCACTTGCGGGAGTGGCTTCACGCCCTAGTTTCGCCCTTCGTGGAACCCGCCACGGAAGGGGATGTGCACATTAATGGACCGGGTTATCGCTCATTATGAGGAGCGGGGATTTGGTGGGTGCGGCTGCGGTCCCCCACTGGCAGGGCTGGTCTAGTGGACAGTCGGTGATTTAGATTGTTGGAATTGGTGTGGTTGTGTGTGTGACGGTTAAGCTGACTGTTTATCTTATGTTGATATATATTGAGTTGTGTGATTAGTACTGACCCCGTTTAAATGTTTTAAAAACTGTGGTGATCCATTCGGGGGTGGTGAGCAGTTATTGAGCAGGTATGATATGACGCGTATGGGATAGCTGGGATGAGTCATCACGTGGCAGTTAGAAGTCTTCCGCTGTGTCAGACGATGTTTTATAGCTTTGATAGTTTTAGCAAAAGAGACCGTCGAGAATCTTGTATTTCTTTTTATCAGTTTGGAATTGTTATGTAATCACTTTAAACTTTATTTACTTTTAAAGTTGTTTCGTTATTGTCTTATGAATATCATGCCTCGGGTAACCGAGATGGTGGCATCCTTATACCTGAGTGGTCCTGGTAAGCCACTTGGAGTATGGGGGTGTTATAAATGGTATCAGAGCGACGATCCTGAAACCTGTAACCAATGAATCTAATGAACCTAGGGAGTCTAATTAAAATAAACCCGGGGTAGAAGTTGTAGGAGCTAATGCAAAGACTTGGGAGACGTCCTAAATTCGCGAACTCGCCCTACAATTTTGAACCGGTCACATGGGATATGAGTCGGGATCGCTATGTGCATACTTTGTGTGTTGTGTATCTATATAGTAAGGTGTTGTATGAATCAATGGATGTGTACATGTGGAGGATGTGAGATGTGTAGTGAAGGATAATGATGATATGATTATAATTGTCATTGATTGAATACATGAATTGTAAGACGGTTGGTTTATAATGTCGTTTTGAATTGGTTGAAAAGATGAGTTAAGGAATTGCATGAGAATATGAAATTCATGTGGAGGACATATTTATGTGATGGAAGTGGATTTTCTACTTTTGCTATGTTAGTAACATGTGAATAGGGGATTTCATGTCGTATATTATGTTATTGTGTACGTGAAGTTATAAAATAAGAGCATGTGGTAAATCGTGATTGACAAGTTAAATAATCTATGTGCATGATTAATGTTGTTGCTTGGCTTTTGAAAATAGTAACATATGATTATGAATACTGGTTTTATGAGTTTTGGACTGGTTGTGTTTGCTTGGTTGTTGTTTAAGTTGTTTGGAAGTAAAATCAAGTAGTTGTGTTTTTCGATTATAAAGAGGTTGTCTTTAAACTGTTATAACTTGAGATGTATAAGTGATTTTGATGTGATTCCAATTGGAGATGATAGCTTGTCCTTTTACGATTCTAACGATAGGTCACACGCCCAAAACGACCAAGTAATGAGTGAGTTATGACTGTTTTCTGGCTGGACAGTCTTTGAGAATTGGGGTACTCGATCGAGTATCCTTGGTACTCGATCGAATAAGTGGGCACTCGATCGAGTACCTCGATTACTCGATCGAGTAGCCCTGGTGATTTGTTTTACGTGCTTCTGATCTTCACCTACTCGATCGAGTAAGTCCCTTACTCGATCGAGTGGCTCGACTCGATCTAGTGACCCTTGTTTTGGGTCATATGCTTGCCCTTTGACTTCGTTACATAGTATGTTTAATCCAAAGGTGTTATTTTGCTTCTTTATGCATTGTTTTACATGTATGTTGGTCTTGATACGTAAGTTACCCAATCTTATGGTGTAGTGAGTGGCACCAGTAGTGAGTAGGAGTTCGGTTGGAGGACATGAGTTATATGTGTTGTGATAGATAGTGGAAAAAGAAAAGGAAGATTGGTATGGTGTATAGAGACATAGAGCATGTTTTGTGAGATGAGATGAGTGATATGTTTGTATGTTGAGTAATGTAAAAGTAAGTGAATATGGACAAGGGATGATGTGAGTCTAAGGAACGTGAGAATGAAAGGATTGAGAGTAAGGATGTGGATAGTGGCAACTTGAGATGTGTAAAGAATTATGGAGGGAGATGGTTAGGAGTCGAGTGGGTCAAGAATATATGTAGTGAAAGTTCGTTTTAAAAGGGGGTTGAGAATAGTGGTATATAGTGAACTTTATGAAGACATGTTGCGAGGTGGATTTGTAGACAGTGAGTGAGTTTGGAAGATTTGGTTTATTAAGAGGTGAAACTACTTGTGATTTCTTTGGGCATTTAACGGTATGAAATAAATTTTGATTTCTAGAGATGTACGAAGGAGATGCAATTGTTTGAACAGTGAACATTGATTTTATGGATAGATTAGTGGTAAGTGTGAGTGATAGCATAATAAGAGAAGATCCATGGTAAGAAAGAATGAGATGATATCGATATAAATAATGGGATGTGAGTCTTGGAGCAATGAGAAAGCGTAGGAACACTAACACTAAAGAGTTAAGAAGAAGTAATAAGGAGTTTTATGGTTAATTGATTTTATCGAGAGTAAAAGAAAAGAATGAGAGGAGTAAAACTAGGAAAACTGTTGACCGGAGTTATGTGATATAAAAGTAAGGAATCGTCAAGATGTATGATACTATCATGAGGATTTGAGTTAACGGTTACATAGGAGTCTCGGGACAACATGATTATTCATGGGTTTTGAGGAATTAAGGGAGTAAGAAGTTGGTAGAATATCTGCACAATATGATATTTTTGGTGGAAAGTTAGATGACGCTACGGTCAAGGATAGTGTTGAAAAGAAGGTTGAGGTAAATTTTGTTGGTGGATTTGATGTCCGTTATTTGGAATGTTAACCAAAGATAGGAAAGAAACCGTGATGTTTAGAGATGAGTGTAAGAGGTTTGATGTCCGAACAGTGGTAGTGTTATGGTTTGTGACTAATGGTTAAGAGTGATGGTATATTAGAAAGGTAGCAATTCTAAAGAGGTTGATTTGGTAGGGACCTGATTGTTGTGTATGATTGTGAGAGGGTATAAGATGTGGCTAGATGAGGCGGATGTTAATAGTTGAATAGTAATGGTATGGTTATATTTGGCAGGAAGTGATGGTTGTGCGAATGGGGGAATATGTTATGAGGGGCATATGAGTTAAACTCGGGCGACAGGTAACCTTTGTTGAGTGGTAACTTACGTGATCAGGATTGACTGGTTGGATGTGATTACGGGTCTGTGATATATAAATGTTTGTGTGAGGTTTTGACCTCACAAGACGTGGTATGGTGTGATTATCATGAAGTTGTTATTTGAATGTTCTGTAATGCATGTTGAGTACGCTAATCTAATTGAATGATATTCAAAAAGGTAATAATTTGAGTGATTTGGCATGACTGGTTACACTTGTATGTATTCATGATACATGTCAAACTGTGATATGGTAAGAGGATGATATTCACGAGGTTATTATCTGTTTAATTCATATAATATGTTGCTTGTGATTTAGTAAAGTGGATTTGAGTAAGTTTTCTTGTTCGAGAAGTTATGTTGAGCCAGTACTTATGGGATTGTGTAAGTTGTGATGACTATCGATGTGGTTGTGGTGCCTCGGGTGGTGATTCGGGCACGATATTTAGTGTTGTGATGCGGGTATTTTCGCACTGCGGTGTGGCTGTTGGTGGCGGTGTTGTGATGCCGTCACCGGATGTGGTGGAGTAGGCAGGATGTTTATGATTCGAGTTTCGAAAGTACATACCAGTTATACATAGATTGTGTTTTGTTTGATGTTGCTCCTGCGAGTTTCAGTTGGTGCAGATAGACAGTTGTCTTGTTTATTGATGTTTCTTACCAGTTCAGTTTTGGTATGAGAGTAGAGTATGATATGAAGAGAGTTGTATATGTTTTCGTTGTTATCATAGTATAGTGACATTCTGTTGATGGGACACAGTTGTGAGAAGTTGATACAGTAATTTTGATCTTGTTTTAAGTTGAGGCATCAGTAGTCATAGTCATGATCTGATATATGCAGGTGGTTCATAATCCTTTGTTGAGACAGTGAGTGTAGGGTGTTGAGTAATTAGTGTCGTGTTAACTTATGTATGAGTCTTGCGGTAATGAAAGAAAGGAACTTGAGGATCTAGTGTGAGTGTACGTAACAAGTGTGGATCGTGAGTTATGCTTTTGGCGATAAGAGTTTTATATAGTCTATATAGAGAGGTATGTCATGTTGCAGTAATGTGGAAGAGTTCGAGTGTTGGTTATGCTAAGGGTTTTGCAGTATTAGTTAGAAGGAGTGCAGAGTGAATTGAAGTATGAGAACTGTTTAAGTAAGAAAACCTTGGAAATAGGAACGGTTATAGAAATGAGGTTATAGGCGGTTATCTTTGACATGTGGTGGTGATGAGGATGATGAGATGATTTAATTAAGGATTTAGTATTAGTGAGTTACGGGGACGTAACATTTGTCTTAAGAGGAGTAGGATGCGTTAAAAGTGAGTTTCATGGTTGTGCATGTTGTAAAATAATTGGAAGTAGAGTGTTAGCATAGCGTAAAGGAGGGATTTGTTTTGTGGTTGATGTTGTTAAAAGGCCATGGTCGTGCTTGTAGTAGTGTGATGTTTAGGAGTTCGAGAGTTTTGATAGTGGCATGATGATGTTTATGAGTGTAAGTAAACTTCGAGGACGAAGTTCCTTTTAAGGGTGGTAGAATGTAACATTCCGTTTGATGTTTATGTAGTTGTTTATGTATGGAGTTAGCGTCGGGAGAGTTTATGATGTAGTTGATATGACATCGTGAGCGAGGTGTGGAGGTAGGAATAGTTGGTAGAGTTGGTGTTAAGAGTTCATGGTTTCATGTTCTGTAAGTTGGGGTTTTGTTTTGAGTTCTTAGTAGCTTTGTTACGTCTTGACCGAGTTAGTATGTTTGTTTTTATGTATGGGTTGAACTTCGGGGACGAAGTTCTTTTTAAGGAGGGAAGACTGTAATACTCCGTATTTATGAGTCTTTGGGTACTCTATCGAGTAGGCCTTACTCTGTCGAGTAAGGGTGAGTTGCGTTTTAAAATAGTTTCTGACCTGTTGGGTACTCGATCGAGTAACTAGGATACTCGATCGAGTAAGGGGGCACTCGATCGAGTACCTTAGCTACTCGATCGAGTAGCTCGGTTAGCGGGTGATAATTCGACGGGTTTTGTTAATAACACGGATTAATATATAAATCTTTCCGTCACTTTCATAATACACTTTTACAAACCTAATAACATTAAAAGGGAGATTCAAGTTACGTTCTTCGCATTCATCCGTGTTGTTGACAAATCCCGGAGCTTGAGAGGTCGGATTCCATCGTTCTTTATACCTTTGTGATCCTTGCGTCGAGGGTAAGATCTACATACCAATTTTATAGTATTTCGTCAAGTTTCGTTAAACCCTAATTTTGGGATTGGGGGTTTTGTGTTAGTTTTGTGATTGTTAGTAATTATGTGATTATATGTTAGGAGGAGGATTCGTAGAAAAGGATTTGTGATACAGCTGTTGAGACTGTCTGATTGTGTTGCTGTTCCAGGTAGGATTTCCTACTCAGTATTAGTCCCATAATGGGATGATTGTTGATGTGTTGTGATTGGTTGTTTGATATAGTAATTGTATTGTGGTTGTGATTGTGATTGTGATCGTTGTCTATGGTTCGCGAGGCGTGGCCTCGGCTGAGTGAGGTCACTTGCGGGAGTGGCTTCACGCCCTAGTTTCACCCTTCGTGGAACCCGCCACGGAGAGGGATGTGCACATTAATGGACAGGGTTATCGCTCATTATGAGGAGCGGGGATTTGGTGGGTGCGGCTGCGGTCCCCCACTGGCAGGGCTGGTCTAGTGGACAGTCGGTGATTTAGATTGTTGGAATTGGTGTGGTTGTGTGTGTGACGGTTAAGCTGACTGTTTATCTTATGTTGATATATATTGAGTTGTGTGATTAGTACTGACCCCGTTTAAATGTTTTAAAAACTGTGGTGATCCATTCGGGGGTGGTGAGCAGTTATTGAGCAGGTATGATATGACGCGTATGGGATAGCTGGGGATGAGTCATCACGTGGCAGTTAGAAGTCTTCCGCTGTGTCAGACGATGTTTTATAGCTTTGATAGTTTTAGCAGTAGACCGTCTGAGAATCTTTTATTTCTTTTTATCAGTTTAGAATTGCTATGTAATCACTTTAAACTTTATTTACTTTTAAAGTTGTTTCGTTATTGTCTTATGAATATCATGCCTCGGGTAACCGAGATGGTGGCATCCTTATACCTGAGTGGTTCTGGTAAGCCACTTGGAGTATGGGGGTGTTACAAAAATTGTGAACGCTTGTTTCTTCCATCCATTTTGTAAAGGTAATTCGGTTTAAATCATCCTAAACATTGCACTCGGGAGGTGGATTTTTTTAGGAAGGGAGAAAGGCTTTTTTTTGTATTTTTGTGGGAAAGGGAATGTTTTTCCCATTCTTTTTTTTGAAAGGTTTATAAGGGTGATGTTTTGTATGTGAGTAAACATAAGGGACTGTTTTTTTGATGGGGATGGTTGTATCCTTCTTGTGTAAGAAAGGACTGCCTACGTATCCACCTAAAGAGGTGAAATCAAACCATGATCGTAGTTCGAAATGTTTTATAAATTTTGATTGGGTTTTGTGGTTTTATCCCTCATGTATAAGAAGGACTGCCTACGTATCCACCTAAAAAGATGAAATCAAACCACGCTCATAGTTCAGGGGGTTTTTTGTTTCAGTGCAAATGGATGTTGCCTTTGACAGATCAAAGGGCATTCGAAACGGGCAAGGTGCCGCAACTTAGACTCGATAAAACATGCAATTTCAAATCAGAACACGTTGAGGAATTTGACTTGAAAGGGTTAAGGTGGTCGCTAGTTGTAAAACTAGGGTGAGGTCGTTGGTTACTATGGTTCAAGGGTAGTATTTTTTGAGTTGGTCTAGGTTGGTCGGGTTTGTAAAATCCCCCCCATCTAGGTCACTCAGTCTCACTGCGTCCCCCGAAAGTATTTTCTTGACCAGGTACGGCCCGGCCCAGTTGGGTTTGAACTGCCCCCTCGGATGGACGGGTAACGCTGCCCGAACCGACTTGAGGACCAAGTCGCTTTCCTTGATGTTCATGGGTTTAACCTTCTTGTTGAATGCCCGTTGTATACGTCGTTGGTATAGCTGGAAGTTATGCAAGGCGTTGAGCCGCCGCTCATCTAGAAGTGTGAGTTGCTCATACCTTCGACGGGTCCATTCTGCCTCAGGAACTTGACTCTCCAGTAGGATCCGTAGAGATGGGACCTCTAACTCTACCGGCTGAACTGCCTCCATACCGTATGCTAGGTAGAAGGGTGTGGCACCTGTCGGTGTTCGAATGGAGGTTCGGTATCCCCAAAGTGCGAATGAGAGTTTGCTCGGCCAATCGTGGTAGTTGTCTTGCATTTTCTTGATAATGGTGACAAGAGTTTTGTTTGCTGCCTCCACTGCTCCGTTGGTTTGGGGATGGTAGGGGGATGATCGATGTCGTTTGATCTTGTATTTGTCCAGCAAGGCTTGTGTTTCCTCCCAGAAGTGAGAGCCTTGATCGCTGATGATTTCTTGGGGTACCTCATATCTGCAGATGATGTTATTTTGGATGAACTTGGCCACTTGTTTGGTGGTCAAGACTGCATATGACTGCGCTTCTACCCATTTGGTAAAATAATCGATGGCGACGAGGACGAAGCAATGCCCCTTAGTGCCTATCGGGTTGACTTTTCTGATGATGTCGATGCCCCAGGTTGAGAAAGGCCAGGGTGATGTCATGGTGTATAAAAGGGATGGTGGTATGTGTTGTATGTTGGCGACGATTTGGCAATTGTGGCAATGTTTGACGTAGTTACGACATTCGGCTTCCATGGTGGTCCAATAATAGCCTAGCCGCATGATCTTTCGGGTCAGCAACAGTGCGCTCATGTGAGGGCCACATTCTCCGTCGTGAACCTTTCCTATAACTTTTTTGGCTTTGTGATGGTCAATGCAAAGGAGGAGAATCCCTTGGGGTGTTCTTTTGTATAATTGGTCTTGGTTTATCACGAATTGTCATGCAAGTAAACGGATGGCTCTTTGTCCTCTTGGATCAGAGTTAGGAGGGAATTCATTTTTTGTTTTGTAGTTGAGGATGGCTTGGTACCAGGGTTCGACATGGTTTTCCTCGTCGTTGTTGATGGCACAGATGTGAGCTGGCTTGCTCTTTCTCTCGACACATAGGGGCATCGATGTCATGTCGTCAGGTATGTTGACGAGCGCGACAAGTTTTGCCAGGGCATCAGCAAATTGATTTTCCTCTCGTGGCAAGTGGAAGTAGTTGACTTGGTCGAAGAACTCAGCCTCTTGATTGATTTTTGCTCGGTAAGGAGCTAAGCTATCACTTCGGATTTTCCATGATCCGGACACCTGATTGATGATGAGTGAGGAATCGCCGTGGACCCTCAGTCTCTTGATGCCAAGTGTTATGGCTTCTTGTAGGACGATGAGGCATGCTTCATATTCGGCGGCATTGTTGGTGACGGCGAAGTCTAGTTTGACCGATATCGGAACATGTTCTCCCTCTGGCGATATCAGAAGGATTCCTACCTCGAAGCCTCTCAGATTAGATGCACCATCGAAGCATAGGTCCGATGCGTCGGTGTCGGCGCAAAGGATGTCCTCGTCAGGAAGTGACCATGTGTCTGTCGTTGGATCCTCGTTGACGGGATTCTCCGGCAGGAAATCGGCGACTGCCCTTCCTTTGATAACCTTGAGGGGTACGAACTTGAGATCAAACTCGGACAACATGAGTATCCATCTAGACAGCCTTCCGTTTAGTACGGGTTTTTCGAAGATGTATTTGACCGGGTTCATCTTAGAATAGATGTGAATCGTGTAGCTGATCATGTAATGTCGCAGTTTCTTTGTTGACCATACTAAGGCAAGGCATGTCTTTTCCAGTTGGGTGTACCTTGTCTCATACTCAATGAACTTCTTGCTGATGTAGTAGATGGCTCGTTCTTCGCCATCGACTGTTTGTGCTAGCATCGCTCCCATGGCTGTGTCGGTGACAGTCAGGTATAGGGACAAGGGGATCCCTTGTTGAGGTGGCATGAGGATAGGAGGCTTCGATAGGATTTCTTTATCCTATCGAAGCCCTTTTGACAGTCGTCATCCCAATCGGTGTGATCGGAGGCGCGAAGTTTCTTGAAGATCGGTTCACAAATCATGGTGAAGTTGGCTATGAAGCGGCTGATGTATTGAACCTGAACGAGAAGTCCCCGAATCTCCTTCTCGTTCTTAGGTCGAGGCATTTGCTGAAGGGCTTTGATTTTGGTTGAATCAATCTCAATGCCTCTTTTACTGACGACATGTCCCAAGAGTTTTCCGGAGGTGACCCCGAATGCACATTTCTGAGGATTTAGTCTCATATTATATTTCCGCAGACGAGCGAAGAATTTCCGGAGGGCGTTGATGTGGCCGTCCCGTTCTCGTGACTTGATAATCATATCATCGACATATACCTCTACCTCCTTGTGCATCATATCATGTAGGAGAGTGGTAGCGGTTCTTTGATAGGTTGGTCCGGCATTGATGAGACCAAAAGGCATTACCGTATAGCAATATGTACCCCATTGTGTAGTGAATGCAGTCTTGTGCATGTCTTCCTCAACCATTTTGATCTGGTTGTACCCGGCGTACCCGTCCATGAATGATAGGAGGGCGTGCTCGGCAGTATCGTCCACCAGAATGTAAACATGTGGCAAAGGAAAGTCGTCCTTCGGACTTGCCTTGTTCAGATCCCTGAAGTCGACGCAAACCCGAATTCTCCCGTCTTTCTTTGGTACAGGAACAATGTTGGCCACCCAGTCATAATACTCAGACACTTTAATGAAACCGGCCTTAAACTGTTTATCCACTTCTTCTTTAATTTTCAGGGCCCACTCTGGGCGCATTCGGCGCAGCTTTTGCTTCACGGGTTTAGCTCCGGGCTTAATGGGTATCCGGTGCTCGGCAATTTCCCTGTCAATCCCAGGCATATCTCTGTAGGACCAGGCGAATACGTCCTTGTATTCGTGTAGGAGGTCAATGAATTGTCCCTATCCTAAGTTCTTGAGGTGTGTTGTCGGTTCCTACGTTAATAGGTTCGGTCTCCTCAATGATGGGGGTCCTGGTTTCCCGTTTGTCAAGTTCTTTGGCTAAGTGAGGTGGGTAATCACTCAAGTTAAATTCCTCATAGTCATTCAGAATTGCATTGCAGTTAAATTGAGACGAGTTATAAGCAAACTTAGCGTTCATTAAGTTGACTCGAGCGAAAAGCTCGGAGAGGACAGACATCTCATGGTCAGTCAGAGGCGAAACAGTAGAGGAGGTGGCCCCTGGAACAAGGTCCAGGTTGTCACCTTCCATGGGAGTGGGGACGACCCTAGTTGACTCAGCCTCTGAAGCAGCCACAAGCTTGTGATGAAACAGTGGGAATGGGACCTTGACTGAGACATCAAGAGTGCTAGGAGCTAATACAGACTCTGACTCCGACTCAGACTCAGATTCTTCTTCACTTCCCTCTTTGACGATCGATCCACTTGACAATTTTCCTCCCTTGGCGATCGATCTACTTGACAGTTTTCCTCCAGCCTTGTGTAGCCTTCTCCGGGTCAGTATCGGAGATCAAGGCGGTGGGTCGAACTAGTTGTCCCTTAGAGCAATGTTGATGATGTCCTCATAGTCGAAGTGCTTGATGTTATCTTCCACAAAGAGGAGAGTAACAACTTATCCGTCGAGGCATGGGGACGACTTAGACTCGGTTGATGCAGCTTCGGTGTTGTTGGGGATGAAGTAGCAGTCCTGGAAGACTTCTACACCCGGGTACCTAACCTTGGCCATAGAGTCATAGATCGGCTCCGGAAAGCCGTGGTAGAGCTCGGACTCTCCCTCGGGGACAAAGTATCCATTGAGGGTCAGATGATAGGGATGGAGAATAACTCTGTGCTTCTTGAGCTTCCGAATTAGGAGGAACATCTCCTGGATATCTTCAACGGTAGGTTCATAGCCCAGCCCGAAGGGGATATTGGGGACCTTAGCCTATTTCAAGGGAGGTAAGGTACTCTTTAGTGGATTGAGGGGTAAACCCAGGAAATAACCCTGGCGCATCAGAATGCGGTTGCCTGTGAGGTTGGCAAACGGGTCACAACCAGAGGGTGTTGATTCATCAGTTAGGGCATTCACAGCTTGAAATCCCCACATCTCGCTGTCGTCCTCCTCGATGGTTTGGAAGGCTATTCCCTTTTTTATGACGACTTTGATCGGGGAAGCAGGAATCGTGATCGTTTTCCCGTTAAAGGGGACCCTGATTTTCTGATGAAGGGTGGAGGTAACTGCCTTGACGGCGCGGATCCAGGGACGCCCAGAAGCATGTTGAAGGAGGCGTTGATATCAACTACCTGGAAACTGGTTTGTCTTTCCAGTGGTCCGGTTGCAACGGTTAGAGTGATAAGCCTTGCGACCTTACGACGAGTGCCATCATAAGCGTGTGCTCCTGGATTGGTTGGGACCAAATCAGTTTCCTGGATACCCAGTTTGTGAGCTGTTTTGAGGGGAATGACATTTACCGCGGATCCGTCATCCACAAGAACCATAGGTACATTCTTTTTGAGGCATTGTACGGTGATGTACAGGGCCAGGTTATGGTTGGCTCCGAAGAGAGGGATATCTTCATCAGAGAAGATGACCGGGTTGCTCAAGTCGGGGACATCCCTTGTCACGTGTGCCACTACTTCTTTGAGGGAGGAGGTAGAGGGCACAGTCAGTTTTCCCAAGGCTTGTAGTAGAGCTTGCCTATGCTCGAAGGATGTAGCAATCAGTTGCCAAATTGAGATTTCGGCTTTTGCTTTCTGCAGTTGTTTGAGGATCCAATTCTCGTGAGCCTTCGGTTGAGTGTCCACGTCTGGGACAGTTTGGTCATTCGTAGTTGGAGCGACCGTTGAGTTGTTCGGGTTTTGATAAGGGCATCCGGACCGGGTAAGATAACTGATCCCTTTTGCCCGTTTCTCTTTCCCTGGGACTATATAGATATCCTCAGCATCATCTATCCAGATACCATTGATTTCGGGGTATCGAGGGTACCTCGGAGGGATATTCCTCGGCGGGCAGTTTTTGTGAGGGTAATTTTTGTGAGCGTAGTTTTTGTGAGGTTGATTATGGTGGGGGTGATTATTGTGAGGGTGATTATTATGAGGTGCATGCCAAAATGGTCGCAGGAGCAATCCTTCCTGGGAGGGTCGTTTTGGGTGCTTGGGGGACCCTCCCTTGGGCGTGGTGTTGGGGGATTGAAAATCAGTCATCGGTAGGCGTCGTCAAGTCGGGTAATCCTTTCGGAGAGACTGGCTATAGCTTCCTCAACTTGTTGGAACATGGCAAGCATGGTTGCGACGCTGAACACAAATACCCCGTCCGAGGCATCCTTCTCCAAGGCATTCACCTCGTCATCAATTGGTGAGATGAGGTGTGAGCAGTCCAAGGTCGGCTCATCATCGGAGATAACATGGATTCCCAAAGGGTTCGTCTTGTTGTTTGGTTTAGTCGGTGGAGGCAAAGGTAATTCCCCTTTCTTGATCATGTCCTGAATGACGTGTTTGAGTTTGAAACAGGTTTCCGTTTCATGACCTTTCCCTTGGTGGTATTGGCAGTAGGCATTAGGGTTCCAGAAGCGGGATTTCTTAGCATCAGACGGATCCGGGGTGGATCCGATCGGTTGTAACTTCCCTTGGTCCATAAGCCTTTTCAGGGCGCTTGCATAAGTTCACCCTATGTTGGTGAACACTCTTTGAGGGCGCTCAGCTCTCTTTGCGGTTGGCTCGAGGAGGTCGACCTCGTTAATCTTGTTCGTTTGGCTATAAGGGCGAGATCCAGTTGATGTAGATCCCAGGTAGCCTCTACCGGTGGTTTTGGCTAGGACACCCTTTCGGAGGTTGTCTTCAATACGGGTTCCAAGGATTTGCAGATCCTGGAACGTCTTGATGTTTTGGTACCTCAGCAAGTTGGCATACACCAGGCGGAGATTGTTGACAAACGTTTCCACCAAAGTTGACTCACTCGGCTTGCTGACCAACTGAGTGCTTACTCTCCTCCAACGGGTCAAGAATTCGGTGAATCCCTCCTTATCATTTTGGGTTAGGACCTCAAGAGTACGGGTATTGGCTTGGATTTCGACATTGTCGGCATATTGCTTAGCAAATTCAACTGCAACCTCATCCCAGGTAGTGAGGTTCTTCAGGTCAAGGGAGTAGTACCATTGGCGAGGGATCGGTTCCAAGGATGATGGAAAGATCAGGGTGAAAAGTTCCTGTTTGACCCATTTTTTGGCCATGTAGTCTTTGAAGGCTCGAATGTGATTGAGTGGGTCCTCCATCCCTTGAATTTGGGCACATTAGTCACCGTAAAGTTGTCAGGTAGTTGATCCCCAACGGGTTCAAATCTTCGATTGTTTTCAAGGTGGATATTGTTACCCCGGGCTAGGAGTTGTTCTTCCAGGAGTTTGAGCCTTTTCTCAGTTTCAGTCAAGGGCAGAGTGTTGCGCTCTCCAGTTTCCTTATTTTCCAGGGTGTCGATACGGGTCTTGACACGATCCAGAGTGACCTTAAGAGCAGTGAGTAGGTTGGCTAGTTGAGCAGTTGTAACATCTCTGTTGTCATTGTTGTTATTGGATGAAGCTGAAGACGGGGCCATGGTTCTGAGGCAGACAAACGGCTCACATTACAACTCAATCCGACACGGTTCAAAGACTGAACGCAGTCAACACAAAGGACGGAACAAAGATCAGACTCAACTAGACGAGGTTGACCGTGTGTGGTACCTCGGTGCTGACTCGACTTATAACGTGACGCTGTTGACCGGACTTCAACTCGCGTCCAACGTAGTGGCGTGACGTGTTGGACGAGTCTCGTGGTGAGACGTCTCATAAGTAAAGACCCATAAGTACGTTTTCTTCGACTCGATAGACATGAGGCGGAATTGGAATGGTGGACTGAAGTTTTCGAAAATAGAAATTTTCAAAAAAGATTCGTTTGCCGCTTTATGGACGGCTTCCGAAGATAGGGATCCCCGCAAGTCGGTCTGTTGAAAGGTCGTCTTCAGCTTGTTTGCAAAAGACGGTTTGAGTTTGTGTCGGATTGGAAAACAACATACTGTTTCCCAAAACGGTTTTTGAAATTCAAAATTGTATGTTTTGAAAATCGAGTTTGAAATGTTTGAAAAGGTCACGGGGACGATGCATGGTCCTCAGGAACTCGAAAGTGTCTCGAGAAAAGGGTGTGTGCTTTTCTTGGGTTTTGAAAGAGCCATTGTCGGCGCGAAACGGGTTAAAATCCGTGTCTAGACACGACAATTATAACGGCGTAAAAAGGCGTTTTGAAGTGGTTGTAAAAAACCAAGTTTGAAAATTGTCATTACGAAGGCCTAGAAAGGCGTGTTGAAATGGTTGTAGAAAACCGGGTTTGAAAATCGTCATTACGACGGGCCTAGAAAGGCTTGTTGAAATGGTTATCAAAACCGGGTTTGAAAATTGTCATTACGACGGCCTAGAAAGGCGTGTTGAAATGATTGTAGAAACTGGGTTTGAAAATCGTCACTACGACGGCTTAGAAAGGCGTGTTGAAATGGTTATAAAAACCGGGTTTGAAAACCGTCATTACGACGGCCTAGAATGGCGTATTGAAAAGCAACGGTCGGCGAAAAACCGAGGTTTGAAATGACCATTATAACGGCGGGAAAGGGTGTTTTTGAAAGTTTGAAAATGACACGGAAGGACTTATGATCATATAGCACATAAGCACTCACAGTTTCATTATATTATGCATAATGCTGACACGGGTTTTGGCTTAAAAGGGTGGGTTACACACCAAGCAATAAAACCCCAATTTGCGAGAGGGATACCAATCCAAACAAAATGTGTAAGGAGGGTACCCTAGCCTCGTGCTCGAAGATGATGAAAGCTCTTTGATGAAACAGAAATGTGTATCGTCAACGGTATGCTTGACTCAATCAGGATTCAAAACGCGGGGATGAGAAAACTCACGCCGACGAGACGAGCCAATTGGTCGAAAAGGGTTAGGTTGTGGGCCCGGACAAGGAACCTGACCGTGATCGAATATCAATTAATGCATTCCAACTAAGACCTCGTCTCACCATCTAGGGATCACAAAGGCACAAGTGTCCTAGTTTTCCCTAGCGGAGTCGCCAATCTGTGGAAATGCCCCACCTACACACCAAGCCGATCTGTTGGACGTATAGCGGTCTTTTGAAAGCCACGCTCGGCGGCGTAAAAAATGCTTTCGACCCGATCGTTTTAGATTGGTCGGTTTCGTCTCGGCAAGGGTCTCGAAACAATTAGAGATGTTCGGAGTCACCACCAAGCATTTGTGGGATGCTTGGAACACGTTTGAATCCACTTTATACCTCGGTCAAACGAAGCACAAAGCAGTGTTTGACATAGGTACTAAAGATAAGGAGTCGTCCCTCTTTATCATCCTGTCTCTAGAATGACTCTCGTACGCCCTGGATAAGGTCGTCCACTATCCAAAGTTTCTGAGTAAGAGGTGAAGGTACGTATTAAACACCCATTTACCGAGTTAGGTTTACGGTGCATAACGTGATCCATTTGTATTAGTAAGACGTTTTGCAAACACGACTTTTGAATGAGCAAATTAGTCATCTGATCCGTCCTATATCCGGGTTAGCCGGAGTCGGGATCGTCCTAGACTATTGATGGAAAGGAGAACAGACCCTGCATCAGGCAGCCAGAAGAGACGCGAACCAATTGGCGATGCAAGAGGGTCGCTCCTGGTTTGAAAAAAGAAAAAGGAATGGCCTGTTTAGGCGTGGGTCAATTAACAATGGTAAACGTGCTCTGACCATTGAAAAACATTTATTAAACGTGTTGGAAAAGGGTATTTGAACCCTTTTTGGTTTGAAAAGGCTGTTTAGACCGCTTTTGTGTTGATTTGAAGAACGGGACTTGAATAATAGTCATTGTTTTGACAATATTCGATGTCGGGTTCGATTTTGCAAGCTTGAAATGAATAGTTTTGAAAAGGATTCTGAACTAATTGTTTTATGTTCATTTGAATATAATTAGTCAATATTCATCATCGTACTCGGGTTAAAATCCGACATGGTATATGGAACCAAGGATGACTTTGTGTTGATGACTAATACATTTATTTTGAAAATGTAAAGAAATGATGAAAGGCTTTAAAATACCCTTCAAAATGTAAATAAATGAAATAAAAGGCTTTAAAATACGTTTTAAATGTAATTAACCAAGTATTATCACTGAAACACGGATTAAACCGTTATGGTATTAAGAACCAAGGGTGAAAAATGTTTTATGGTTAAAAACTTGTAAAAATGGTTTGAAAATACTTGAAATGGCAAAAACCGTTTACAAATGTAAAAATAAAGAGAAGAAGAGACCAAACACGGTTTGGACTTAAGGCTGGGCAGGGTCCTTTAGGCGCGAGCCTATCTGCTACGTAAGTAGCCTCTGCCTCAACCAAAAGTCCGGTTTTGGCTCATTCTTCCCATGTTTTGGACCATGTTATGCATGATTTAGCATGTTATAGTCATAAAACAAATGAAAACATGATAAAAGAAGATTTTTACACCCTCATACTTACATGTTAGGCTTATGGCGAGAAATCGACGTAAGTGTATCAACTCGTTTGGTCGGAAAACTCGGTTTAAAACCATTTTGGTAAGTAAAAAGAGTGTTTTGTTAAGTTTAGTGATGGTGTAGTGGTCGAGATGGTCGGTCAAGTGATTTAATGCACGATGACGGTACCAAACAATGTGTAAGGCTTGTGTTTACGATCGGTAGGTCGTAAACACGTGTCGGATTGTGACTTAGGAAGTCGAGTCGAGAATTTTAAGGGAGAGGTGAGGGGGCGGACACTCGCGTAACTCTCAAATGGTTGCATT
Organism: Silene latifolia; assembly: GCF_048544455.1. Lineage (NCBI taxonomy): Eukaryota > Viridiplantae > Streptophyta > Magnoliopsida > Caryophyllales > Caryophyllaceae > Silene > Silene latifolia. The sequence continues at coordinate 98,753,832 of NC_133527.1, forward strand.
TAAGGGGTATTTATAGGAAAATGAGTGGTTGTGTGAGTTTTGAGTGATGTGGCCACCTGGGCTGCTCAAAGAGGCGCCAGCCATGTAGCACGTCTTCGAGGTGTCTTGTCGCTTTCGCACAAGTTTCGTACTTGACTATGTAATATTCCGGGAAATTTTAACATAGAAGCATTTAAATAGTTTTGTTTTTTGTGTTTGACTCGGTTTGACTCGTTGTTGGAGTCGGGATTTGAATTTTGAATCGGTTTTTTGTCCGGTGTCAGTTTTGACTCTAGTTAGTGTCATTGCGACCCCGTCGTCATGCATTAAACACTACAGGTACTTTTGAAAAGTTTTGAAATATTTTATTTTTGAAATCGTTTTAAGTTTTCCGACATAAAGTTGTACACAAACTGTCGATCAAACGTTGCGATTCCTAAGCATGTTGTAGTCCGATAATCCTGGGAAGTTTGTTGGAGTCTCATCAAATACTGGGTATCTACAATTAGTTGGAACCCAGTCTGACTCTTTCATGCCTAGCTTGTAAGCTGTTTTTAGTGGTATGACGTTGACTACGGAGCCATCATCCACTAGTGTCATGGGTACATTCTTTTTGAGACATGTGACCGTAATGTACAAGGCTAGATTGTGAGTGACACCGAAAGGTGGCAAATCTTCATCTGAGAAAGTAACTGATTTACATAGCTTGATTGAGTCCTGGAGGACTAGGTTGACCACATCGTCTGGATTAGAGTCGTGTGCTATGTTGAGTTTAGCCAATTCTTGTAGCAAAGCTTGGCAATGTGGAAATGAACTAGCAACTAGTTGCCAGACTGAAAGATCAACCTTTGTCTTCTGTAGTTGCTTTATTAGGTGGTCAGTGACTGAATCTTCGCTATTTTCTATTAGAGATGCCACATTCCCATTTATAGCTGAATTATTTGTTTGCACTGGACTAAAATTTTGATATGGGCGTTCAGACCGAGTTAGGTGATCTATGTTGAAATCCTCCAAAGTTTTGACCAAGAGATGTTCTTGGAGGTAAACATCTTCGTCATCGTCGGCCAAAACGCCATTGATAGTGTTGAGCTCTTTGAGGCGTAGGATTTCAGATTCTAGATGGATAATCTGTTGAGCCAAATTGTTAACTATCGTGATGACTTCTTGCATTGTAGATTCGCAGGATAGGGTGGTGGCCATTTGCGTGGCTCTTTGTATTGAGATAAACGTCCATCTTCAATCATGTCTTGGAGAGCATGCTTCAGCTTATAACAGTTTTCTGTGTCGTGTCCTTTACCCCTGTGATACTCGCAATAAACATTGTCATCTCAGAATTTGGACTTCTTTTCCGGGTCCGGTGTAGGTCCTACTGGTTAGATGCTTCCTTGCTTCATCAACCTTTTCAGCGCATTTGTATATGTGTCACCAATGTCGGTGAATTTTCTTAGTTTATTGTTTTTCTTGGATGACTCGACAAGGTTGACATCGTCGGTCTTGCTAGTGGAACCGTAGGAACGACTTCCGGTTGATGTTGACCCATGATATCCACGTCCCACCGTTTTGGACAAGAGTCCTTTGCGAATATCGTCTTTGATCCTTGTACCTAGTACTGTTAAGTCTTTGAAAGACTTGATATTTTTGTACCTCAAGTGATTTGCATAGATATGCCTTAGATTGTCCACGAAATTTTCCACAAGAGTGGCCTTGTCTGGACGCTCCACAAGTTGGGTACTAGTCTTCCTCCACCTACTTAAGAAGTCGGTGAATCCTTCCTTTTCATTTTGGGTAAGAACCTCTAGGGTGAGGATAATGACTTGAATTTCGGCATTATCAGCGTATTGTTTAGTGAACTCGATGGCCGCATAATCCCAAGTAGAGTTCTTCTTGTGGTCTAGAGAGTAGAACCATTGTTTGGGAATGGTGTCGAGAGATGAAGGAAATATCCTTAAGAACATCTCTGGTATGATGCCCTTGATAGACATGTAATCTTTAAAAGCACGAATGTGGTTTAGAGGGTTTTCGTGCCCCTAGAATTTTGGGATGTCAGGAATATTGAAGTTGGTTGGTAGTTGGCCATTTAATACTTCATACTTTCGGCTATTTTCCCTGTAGATGTCATCCCCTTTGAGGTACATCAGTTGCACTTCGAAGTACTGAAGACGCTTTTCAACTTTAGTGAGGACAGGGGAAGAATCACTTATGAAAGGTGGAGGATCATCATGCACTGAAATGTTGGGAATAGGATCCTCCGTAGGAGGAAACCTAGCTTCTACGGCCTTTATGCGACTTTCGATTGTTTGGAGACGAGCATAGGCAACATCTTGACTAGCCTTAAGATGGAGTTGCGCGACCAGGACTTGACTATTCCCATTATCTTCGGGTGGACCACGGACGCTTGCTGTGCTTTCGTTTGTTCCGAGCATCTTGGACCGAGGACAAGAACTGACGACGAATCAAGGCACATTCGACTACATTGCACACTTACTCAAACAAGACAAGACTCGTGGACTGACTGAAAAAAGGGGACACGTGTGTGTCATATGGCTTAAAAGAAAGTTGATTTTGAAATGTTGTCCTAAACAATCATTGTGTGTGATTGTAGGAGTGTTGATTTTCAAGTTTGATTTTTGAAATGGTTGACTTTTTGAAATTTTGACAGAGTTTCGACTTGACTTCATTGATTTTGAGCTTTTTAGGCCATCTTGAAAGATTTACATTTTTTATTTTGAAGAAAGATTTTGAAAATTTCGTCATGGTTTTGTTTACAAAAGGTGATAACAAGTAAGTTACAAAAACAAACATGGGCATTATAACGGTATGTTGAGTGCTTTTAGAAGGGTTTTGGTTTAAAGGGTGGGTTACCATACCAAGTTATCATACCCTTGGCATTCTATGTCTGGAATGACTCTCGTGATGCCATTGAACACGGATTTTCACAGAGATCTTGAGTAACGGGTGAGGGTACGTATTAGGAAGCTCGTTTATTTGAACACCTAATCCCGCCCGCCTCGATAGCAGCCTCTACTAATGATCAGGGAAGTTGTTTGTACTCGATATGTTGTCAATTGTATGCATGTAATGCAACATCGACAGATTAATCCTAGCATGTGAGAATTAACTATGTCGGTGAACAAACAATTTAGCAATTAATTGGGTCGAACTTGGAGGTTTGATTAATTACATGTGATTGCCAAGTAAATAAATCATATATAATATAAAATAAATAAATAAATAAATTACAACAAGAAACAAAATTACAACTGAATTACAATGGATAACTTGAATTTACGTCACAAGTACGCTCGAAAATGGAAGGGATTTGAAAAGAAATAGAAAAATTTGAAACTTAAAATATGCAAATATGACGAATTATTAGTGGTAATACTAGATAGTAGTTGATTAAAGCACTAAAGCTAAAGCTACGTCTGAACGCGATCAGTTCAGAGGCAGAATCCACCTCAGAACAGGCGCAACATCTACTGCGTCCCTTAGAAGAGGCGCATCAGACCGTGCGTCTGTTCTAGAGTTGGGTTCTGAGTGTGAAAGTCAGACTCGTTAAACCGTTATTGTTCGTTGGTTAATTTATGTTGATTATTGTTGTACAACTCAAGTGAATCTGATTTAGTTAGATTATATGCATATGAAACCGTCATAAAGCGATAAAAGGATATATTAAAATGAAATAAAATATTACCAGTTAGTTATTTACGATGTCGGAATTGATTTATATACAAAGCTTAAAACTGGAAAACAAAGAATTGACGAAGACAGAATCAAAATCATATATCAAAGACGAATTCAAGGGACTTGATATGAACGAATCGAACCTCTTAAATCCGGGTTTGCATTTAATGACGAAAACCTGCAAATATTAGTTATAAGGGATTTAGGTCGGAAAATATTGAAAAGTGTTAATGAAAACCAAATTATAAACTGAAAATAAGAATTTGTAAGAAAGAAGAAGAGAAAACGAAAGAAAATAAAGAAAACAGGTACTTGAGGAAGAAGAAGAAAGGTAGCAGCAGCAAAGCAACCTCTGGAAGAGGCGCAGCAAATGTTGACATCCTTCTAGAAGGCCCATCTGCTGATGCTTTTCTTCTAGGATGCCTTTCGCTGCTGTTTTGAAATACAGGTTTGAAAGAATAGTTTTGAAAACGGTTTTGAGCATACTTGTGATATAAATTCGTACGTTAATATGTATAAAATAAAATCCATTAAATAAAATTGGGATTTACACCCTGAGACATACATGTTTGATGAAGCGAGATTACCTAAATTATCGTATTAGTGATTGCTCGATCGATGTAATATGAAAGTGCCCTCTTAAGATGATATTTAGAACAAATTGATTGAATTGATTAAAGTGTAGTGGTCAAATTGGTCGGTCATGCAAAAGTGACAGGTACTCAGAATGATTTGAGCTTACGTGGTTGAGTAGATCAAGTACGTAGGCGTCGATAAGCAAGAGCGCGGTCTTAGAATGCAAAGGGAGAAGAGAAGGGCGGACACTCGCCTGAGAAATATGTAAGGCGGAGGCTTATTCTAATCACGAGGAGGAATTATGGTAAAAGTACGATTAGGAAAGAAATCCGGAAGAAATCTGAAAATTGGAGAAAAATCAACCCAGGAAGAGGCGCAGCAGGAACTGCGACTCTTCCAAGAGGGGAAGTACCTGCTGCGTTCTCTCTTGGGCAGTTTCCTCCTCAGCAAGAAAGATTTCCGCGGTTGATTTAGGAATTAAAGAAGATGTAGGCTTCCTTATTCCGCAAGGTAGATACTTTCGTGATAAAAGATATAATTTAGGAATATTACTCCGGAAAATTCCAGAATATTCCGACTCCGGTTTAAGACAGTTTAGAAAATGGAAGAGGTTTTTGACCCGAACTCCAAATGAGCTCTAATTACTGTCAAAGCGACCGTATCGGCGCGTAGATGAAGACTATGAGGTTGACTTGAATATTTGAGCTATCTGTGGACATGGGCCCGCCTGCAATGCCCGGTCATCTGCGGAAGTGCATCGGTCTTTTAAAAGCCACGCTTGACGGCGTAAAAAATGCTTTCGTCCGGATCGTTTTAGATTGGTCGGTTTCGTCTCGGCAAGGGCCTCAAAACGATGCAAGAGATTTTTGGAGTCGCCACCAAGCATTTGTGGGATGGTTGGAACCCGTTCGAATCAATTTTATACCTAGGTCAACCAAGGCAAAAAGCGGTGTTAGACATAGGTACTAAAGATAAGGAGTCGTCCCTCTTTAGCATCCTATCTCTAGAATGACTCTCGTACACCCTGGATAAGGTCGCCCACAATCCAAAGTTTATGAGTAAGAGGTGAAGGTACTTATTGGAAAGCCCTTTAATCGGACACCCAATCCCGCTCGTGGTAGCGACCTCTACTGATCGATCTTGGCTGGTTAAATGCAAAAGTTGATAAAACGGGTAAATGCATCCACAAGTTTGAACCTAACACGTGAGCTTTCTATATCGGTTGTTTATCCAAATATCAAGTAATTGATGTCAAGTTAGATTTAGTGTTGATTTGCATGTGAAACGGAAATTAAACATTTATTTACCGAGTTAGGTTTATGGTGCATAACGTGATCCGTTTGTCTTAGAAACGCGTTTTGCAAATACAATGTAGAAGGGGCAGATTTGTCATCTGATCCGTCCTGTATTAGGGTTAACCGAATTTAGGACCGTCCTAGACGAGTGATGTAAAGGAAGCACGGTCTGCATCAGGCAGCCTATTGAGGCGCAAGCCGTCAAGCAATGCAAGCAGGCCTGTTCTGGTTCGGTTTTGCAAGCTTGACATGAATAGTTTTGAAAAATGATTATGAACTAATTGTTTTAAGTTCATGTGTTTGTAATTAGTCAATGTTTATCATCGTACTCGGGTTAAAAACCAACATGGTATGTAGAACCAATGATGATTTTGTATTTATGACTAATGTGTTTTTTTTAAATGTAAAGAAATGAAATAAAAGGTTTTAAAATATCTTTTAAAATGTGATTAACCAAATATTATAAAGTTCCCATAGTATGACCCAAAAGCTATCTAAATACGCAATCCACCATCATCTCTTGCTGCCAAAGCAACACCAGACACCTGCCTAGCAGCACCACCATCTCACCTAAATAATATCACTTGCAATGACAATTATTAATAGTAGAATTATAAAAGAAGAAACTTACATCAGCAACAAAGACATTAGCATGGTAAAACGTAAAGAAAATGTAAAATCATTTTAGAAAGAAAACCTTATATCCTCAATTTTACGAATCTTCCCTCTAGTTGCGAACGGCTTTTGAACCTGCATCATATATCCATTATTAGAGTTAAAATTAAAAACGTAAGATATAGAAATATCGAAACTAAGCATCACAATTTTTACAAGTTACGGGAATTTGTAACTTAACCCCAAAATCTCCCTCCTATATTAGAACATGAACTCAAAGATTTTAACCAAATAATAATACTGAGGTCAGCGGTAAGACAAAAGAAAGCGCGTGAAAGAGAAGCATAGGAACTAAAAATGTATGACTTGTTCCCGAAGCACTAAACCACATGTAAAACAACATTGAATAGGAAGGACGTCCACCATCTTTGATTCTATTAATAATAAAGTCAAAGATCATACACATTATCCCAATACACAAAGTCAAAGATGCTCCAGCAGAATGCCGCATTACTATTCCTCCCGAGCTTGTTGCTCTGGTTTGTGTTAGAATTAAGAGAATTGTTTGAATGTTATGTATTTCATTGATTCATTATCATACAATATATATAGGAGTACATATGCACAAATTAAGGAAAACCTATTAACAATTACCTAAAGCTAAACAAGAGATATGGAAAGAACTATTATAGGAAAGATACATAGAGTAACGATCAAGGTAGAAAGATACGGAAATATATACAATAATATTTTAATGACTAACACGCCCCCGCAAGATGGACGCTCCAGAGGACAGGCCAATCTTGGAACAGAGAGTAGTGAACCGAGAACGAGGGAGAGCTTTCGTAAGAATGTCGGCCAGTTGATCAATGCTAGAAATGTGTTGAACACGTAAGTGCTGAGACCGTATCCGCTCACGAACGAAGTGGAAAGCAATGGCAACATGCTTCATACGTGAGTGAAAAATGGGATTTGCAGAGTAATGCGTAGTACTGAGGTTATCACAAAAAAGAACCGGAGGAGAATAAGGAGTAATACCAATGTCGAGTAGGAGAGCATGAACCCACTCAAGATCAGCTGTAGTGTCGGCAATGGCGCGGAACTCAGCTTCCGTAGTAGATGTAGCAAGAGTTCTTTGTTTCTTAGAATACCAGGCAATGGGATTACGACCAAGGTAAATAATGTAACCGGAAGTAGACACATAATCATCCTTGTCCCCGGCATAATCCGCATCACAATAAGCATGTAATTGAAGAGGAGAATTTCGAAAAAGCTGCAGGCCAACATTAATGGTACCGTGAAGATAGCGAAGGAGCCGTTTGACAGCTGCCCAATGAATGTCAGTAGGAGAAGACATAAACTGAGCGAGTCTATTAACAGTAAATGAAATATCAGGCCGAGTAAGAGCAAGGTATTGAAGACCGCCAATAACCGCACGATACTCAGAGGGAATAGAGAGCAAGGTGCTATGAGAACGCAACAAAGGAGGATGAGCAGCAATGGGAGTTGGAAGAGGCTTAGACTCATGCATTTTGTGGCGTTCAAGCAAGTCCGTGATGTACTTTGTCTGGGTAAGCAAGAGACCTGAATAATTAGGAGTAACTTCGACACCCAAAAAATAAGAGAGAGGCCCTAAATCTTTGAGAGAAAACCGAGCTGCAAGTGTAGCAATGAAGGATGAAAGACAAGCTTCAGACGGACTGGTGAGAATTATATCATCAACATATACCAACAGATAAATAGGGGAAGAAGTAGAACTGCAAATAAAAAGTGACGGGTCAGCAGGAGATATGCGAAAACCGTAGGCAAGCAAGGCTGCTTTGAGCTCAGTATACCAAGCACGAGGCGCTTGCTTGAGACCATAGATAGCCTTAGACAAGAGACAGTGATGAGAGGGACACGAAGCATCAACAAATCCCGGAGGTTGTGTCATATATACCGTGTCAGTAAGAGAACCTTGTAAAAAAGCATTATTAATATCCAATTGATGGAGAGACCAATTGTTGACAACTGCAAGAGAAAGAAGAAGACGAACCGTGACCGGTTTTACAACCGGACTGAAAGTTTCCGAATAATCAAGACCAGGGCTTTGATTAAAACCTTTAGCAACTAACCGAGCTTTGTATTTGTGAATCATATTATCGGAATCGTACTTGATTCGAAAAACCCATTTGCACCCAATTAAATTACGATCAGGTTGAGGAGGTACAAGGGACGAGGTTTTATTTTTGGTGAGGGCATTAAATTCCTCAAGCATGGCATCACGCCAATGAGGAATGGAGAGGGCTTGTTTGGCTGTCATGGGGAGGGAGTGAGTGGGAGAAAGAGTGACAGTTTTAGCATACTTAGGGTTCGGTTTCCTAATGTTGTTTAGAAGGCGAGTGGTGACTGTGCGTGGAGGAGGGGGCGGTGGGGGAGGAGGTGGTGGAGGTATTGAGGAGACAGTGGGACTGGTGGTGGTAAAGGCAGAGTGAAGCGAGGAGGCAGGGGAGGCAGGGGAGGCAGGGGAGGTAACAGACGAAGGGGATTGGTCAGCAGAGGGAGTTGCGGTTGCAGCAGGTCTTGTAGGTGAGAGAGGGGTGGCTGGGGAGGATGCCGTGGGAGAGGGGGTGTCTATGGAGGGTCCGGGGTGATAGGAGTAGATGAGGGAGGAGGGAGAATAGGTAACATAATGTCACACCATCGAGAAGTGGTTGAGGAAGACAAAGGAGGAGTGTTCGTGAGAGTAGAGTACGGGAAAGAGTCCTCAACAAAATTGACATGTCGGGATGTATACAGACGGTTAGAGATCGGTTCAAGACAGTGATAGGCACTTTGTGAGGCAGAATATCCGACAAAAATGCAAGGTTTGGACCGAGAGTCAAGTTTATGGGAAGCATAAGGACGGAGCCAAGGATAACACAAGCAACCAAAGCTCCGTAATTTAAGATAGTTTGGAGGTTTTTGAAAGAGTTTGAGAAAGGGAGACGCATTGTCAAGAGACCGTGTAGGAAGGCGATTAATGAGATATACCGCAGTGGAGAAGGCATGAGGCCAGAAAGTGAGAGGGAGTGAGGCATGAGATAGAAGAGAAAGACCCGTTTTAACTATGTGACGATGTCGACGTTCGGCATAACCGTTATGTTCGGGAATATGAGGTGGGGAGGTAAGATGAGAAATACCGTTGATAGACAAGGCTGGGGTAAGTTTGATAAATTCACCACCATTTTCGGAAAAGAATTGCTTAATAGGACGATTAAAATATTTCTCGACAATGGCTTTAAAACGTTGGAACACGAGTGCAGTATCCGATTTGTTTTTGAGAGGATATAGCCAGGTATATTTTGTGAAATGATCGACAAAGATAACATAATATTTGTAATTATCATAGGAGAGAATAGGACAAGTCCAAACATCAGAAAAGACTAAATCAAGTGGAGCAGAAGTAGATAATGTAGACTCGGAAAAAACTAATTTATGGCTTTTATTGACGTCACATGCATTACAATTTGAATAAGTAAGAGCAGGAATGTTTAGTGAAAAATTACTACGTAAATAAGAAAAGATAGATTTAGACGGATGTCCTAATTTATGGTGCCATGTGACGGAGGAAGCGAGGAGGCCGACATGAGCTTGAGGGGTTGGAGGATGCCAAAGATAAACACCGTCTTCAAGATTTCCTTGAAGAAGTATCTGACCCGTTTGAATAACCTTTATCAAAAAAGAAGAAGAAGAAAATTCAATTGTGGCGTTATTGTCACGACAAAATTGAGAGACGGAAAGAATTTTGCGAGAAATACGAGGGACATGTAAAACATTAGAGAAAACGAGTGTGGAATTGGAAGTAGTAACATTAAAGGAACCGGTATTAGAAATTGAAAGAGACGTACCGTCACCAATGATAACATCATCGGAGCCATCATATGGTGAGTGAAAGGAGAGTGTGGTAAGGTCATTGGTGATGTGGTGACTAGCACCACTGTCGACTATCCATGGACGAGAGGAGGAAGGCTGTGAGGACGCAGCCGTGTGTACTTGTGGCTGGCTGTTTGGCCGAGGTGCAGACCGAGGAGGGAAAAGATCAGGGAGTTGGATATTGGGGAAGTCTTTCTTGAACCTTCGACATATGGTAAGGTAATGTCCAGGAAACTTGCAATATTCACAGCGACCTTTGAAAGGGGTTTGAGACTCAGGGGAGGATGGGGTAGAGTTAGGCGTAGGAAGGAGAGGGGGTTGAGTTTAAGGACGGGAGTAGGAACAGTTTTAGTTGGGACGGGTTTGGGCAGCTAGAGCCGTGGCAGGGAAGGGGGATGAGGAAACAGGGGTAGGGGTGGTATGTTTTAAGGTGAGTTCATGATTGATTAATTTTTCATGGAGAGAGTCAAAAGAAATTATGGTGTCACGAGCTCGTATGGAATCGATAACTGATTGATAGGTGCTATTGAGACCATGGAAGACTTTGGCAATGATGTCCTCGGCATCCATTGGTTTGCCAAGGGCCGCGAGTTTGTCAGTGTAGGTTTTGAGTTGAGTCATGTAGTTGGATATGGATAGGTTACCTTTGGAGAAGGAGTCGAGTGTGTCCTTAATTTGAAGGATGTGTCCTCTAGAGGGATTAGCATAGGTATTGGAAAGGGTTAACCACGCTTCACGTGAGGTGGTAGCGTTGGTGATGAGCGAGGCAATATTGGTGGGTAGCGTGCCAATGATGGCACCAAGAATGAGCCTATCTTGGCGTTGCCAAGAGTTAAGTGTCGGGTTGGGTTTAGTTGTTTTGGTGGTTTCATCAGTGATAGTGTCAGGGGGAGCGGGATGGGTACCATCAACAAATTTGAGTAAGTCGTAGCCGAAGAGGATGTTTGAGAGTTGGGTTTTCCAATTGAAATAGGTAAGAGGTGTGAGTTCCTTGCATTGAGATAGGTTAACATCAATGAAGGAAGCCTTGGGGTCATTAGGATTTGGAATGAGGTTGCCATGAGATGCCATGGTGAAGGGGAGGCCGGGTGAAGATGGGAGGACCGAAAAAAAAATTGGGTGTTTTGTGGGAAAGACGGATCTTACAAGCTCGATACCATGTTAGAATTAAGAGAATTGTTTGAATGTTATGTATTTCATTGATTCAATATCATAAAATATATATAGGAGTACATATGCACAAATTACGGAAAACCTATTAACAATTACCTAAAGCCTAAACAAGAGATATGGAAAGAACTATTATAGGAAAGATACATAGAGTAACGATCAAGGTAGAAAGATACGGAAATATATACAATAATATTTTAATGACTAACAGTTTGTGCCTGTTTTCTTTTCCTCAGGCCACTAGATTGCATAGGTTCAACATCATTGCTCTTTCCAGATGGCACATGTTGAGCAGAGTCATCTCCAAGGAAGACTTTTAAGCCTGCCTCTGCACCCAATTTGGATGCCAAAGTACTAGCAGCTGCTGCCTTGGCATTATGATCTATGTCATATCTCTGCATCAAAGACAAGTGATGACCATTTTAAACCAACAAGAAATAGGCAGGCTACAAAATTGTTAGGCTCCAAAATCTTCAATTATGTATCCCATTAGAAGATACGTAATGAAATGTATCCAATCATCTCATATTAGCATTTTAGCAGGTGTATTCCATTAATGAACAGCTTATGATGCAAAATAGATCAGCAAACATCATAAAATGATCAATTAAGCAAGTATTAAATGGTAGAATTCCCTGACAGTCAAGAAAGAGCATCACAACTAACCTGATACACAATAAATTAATGTGAAAGCACATGTAGTACTTTCTGTTTCAATACTACAGAATTACATATCTAAAGTCAAAGAAACTTGTGAGTGTAATTTTCATGCACCTGAGAGAAACAAGGGAGAGGCAATGGCCTTATTAATGCCTATTCAATTGGGATGACAATGGACAGGTTCACCTCCACCGCAATGTTTTAGTATTATAAATCAATATGGAGCAATTTTTATTCGGTAATATTTACAGTCAAAGTTAGGAAAAATTTACCTCCAACATAGAAACCAAATCAAACCATGTTGCCCCTGCTGCAGTGAGGAGCTCAGTGCTGAGCTCGGTATTCCTGTTACTAATGATGAAATCAGAGATGCTCTCTTCCATATTCCAGGCCATAAAGCACCAGGGCCTGATGGATTCACTAGTGCCTTTTACAAGGATGCCTGTCAGGTGATTGGAGAGGAAGTTTGCACTGTGGTAAAGGATTTTTTTCTCAATGGTAGGCTTTTAAAACAAGTGAATCATACCCTGGTTTCACTTGTTCCCAATGTGGACTTGCCTCAAACTGTTGGACAATTTAGGCCAATCTAATGTTGCAATGTCATATATAAAGTGATCTCCAAACTCTTATGTACCAGATTGGCTAGGGTTCTTCCTCACATTATTTGCCCTACTCAAGGAGGTTTTGTAAAAGGGAGGAATATTATTGAGAATATTCTTGTTTGTCAGGACATCATTAGACTATACAAGAGAACTGCTGTTTCTCCAAGATGTCTCATCAAAGTTGATTTGAAAAAGGCTTATGACTCAGTGAACTGGCAATTCCTCAGTCAAATGCTTGATGCTTTGCTCTTTCCCGCTCACTTCAAGAAGCTTATTATGGAATGCGTGTCCAGTGCCTCCTACTCTCTTGTCCTTAATGGTAATAGCTTTGGATTTTTTCATGGGAAGAAGGGACTCAGGCAGGGAGATCCCCTCTCCCCTTTACTGCTCACCATAGCTATGGAATACCTCACCAGGATTCTTAACTTTACAACTGAAGTTTTGCCTTTCAAACATCACTCCCTATGTAGGAAGTTAAAGTTATCTCATCTGATGTTTGCAGACGACCTCTTATTGTTCTCAAAAGGAGACTATCCTTTTGTAATGCTTTTGTTAAGGTCCTTTGCCACTTTTTCTAGAGCTTCTGGTTTGGAGATGAATAATGCAAAGTCCAACATTTATTTTAATGGGGTGCATAACTCAATCAAACAACAACTCATAGCATGTTCAGGGTGTGTTGAGGGACAGATTCCTTTCAGATATCTTGGAGTCCCTATTGCTGCTGGTAAACTGGGGAAAAAGGAGTGTAAGATCCTGGTGGAGAAGATTATTGACAGAATCAGAATGCTTGGTGCAAGGCAGATCTCCTATGCTGGTAGACTCATCCTTGTTAAGTCTGTTCTTACTTCTCTTTTTTCTTATTGGGCAAATATTTTCCTAATTCCTAAAGGAGTGTTGAAACAAATTGATAATATTTGTCGTCATTACTTGTGGGATGGCACTAGCAACTATATGAGGGTGCCCCTTGTTGGCTGGGATCACATCTGTACCCCTAAGAGTGAAGATGGTCTTGGCATCAGGAACAGCTATCACTGGAATCTGCCCACTATTGGGAAGTTAGTTTGGTGGATTTATAGCAAGCCGGATAGTTTATGGGTAAAGTGGGTGCATCAAATTTATATAAAAGGCTCTCCCTGGTCTGACCATATTCCTAAAAGCCATATGAGTGGCAACTGGAAGGCTATATGTAAGACCAGGGATACGTTTATGAATGGTTACTCACAGGGTGTTTGGCTTGCTGACATGAGAGGATATTCTGTTAAGTCTGGTTATCATTGGATCAGACTTAAGGAAACAAAAGTGGGATGGCCAAAGCTAATTTGGAATCATGTTGCTCTTCCAAAGCATTCCTTTGTGAATTGGCTTATAATGAGGAATTCTCTGAATACTAAAGACAAGCTGCACAGGTTAGGCATCAGCTCTGATGATTTATGGTGCATATGCCAAGCTGAGTCTGAGACAGTGACACATCTGTAACAACATTGTCAATATTTCAGAGAGATCTTGCTACTGGTATGTAACTGGCTGAGGATCACTGAACCGCAGGGGAATTGTATCATCCGGATCGGAAGAAATGGACACGGTTCATTGGAATGTTTGCTTATCGTGTTCATGGTCAGTTATTATTATCTTTGTATGGCGCGAGCGTAATTCAGCGCGTTTAGAAGGAGTTATTTTGAAACCTAATGCTTTATTCGCTCAGTGTAAAAATCTGATGAAAATCAGACTTCTAAGTCAGCTAAGTAGGGTCAAAGTGTCTAGGTATAGAGATTGGATTACTAGTCTTGTAACCTAAGTTATGATGTATCTTGTTTACTTGGTTTGAGCTTAATGAGAATTACTTACCTTTCACCAAAAAAAAAAAAATCAAACCATGTTTGAGAAACTGAACTAATTACACAGTAAGTTCAAGTATTTGCTTCGTTATACAATAATACAAGTAAATTTTATAAGATTAAGGGCTCGCTTGGAATGGAAGTAATTATTAAGGGAGTAATGAGAGATAAAACAAGAAGAAATAGGAGGAGATTGGTGGTTGTGGAGGGTGGAAAGAGGAGGTGAGGCGGGAATTATTACCTCTATCAGACTCGTGGCGACTCCATCCCCAGCTAATCCCGCGCGCATCCATAGTATACCTGCTAGACAACTACTCACCACCCCCGAATGGATCATCATAGTTGTTAAAACATTTAAACGGGGTCCGTTACTGATCACACAAAACAAGATAAGCAAGATAACAATACAAAGATCACCCAACTCCGTCACATCTCCACACACCTGACTACACACTGAAGTGTGTAGTCCTGCCAGAATATCCATCGCAACAGATATTCCACGCCGCCAGTGGGGGACCGCAACCGTACCCACCAAATCCCCGCTCATCTATCCGAGCGAAAACCCAAGTTCCTTAATGTGCACATCCCCTCCTTTGGCGGGTTCCACAGAGGGCGAATCAAGGGCTTGAAGCCACTCCCGCAAGTGACACCACTCAGCCGAGGACGCGCCTCGCGAACCACAGACAAACACAACCAACCAATTATACAACAACAATTACCAATTATAATACCAATATGATAAAGATCAACGCCCATCACAATCATCACCACTCAACTATCAAATACCATGTAAACAATAACCGAGCAGGGAAACCCTACCTGGAAAAGCAAACACCAGGATCGTTACAATCAGCTGTTCAAAACCGCTCTTCTACGAAATCACCTCCTATAATCACACAATCATATAATTACTATCTAATAATCACCATACTCCCAAAATCTCCCAAAATACCCAATAAGGGTTTCAATCAAAATCAACGAAAAGACATAAAAACCGTACAAGGATCTTACCCACAAAACGACGGTCTCAATGGTAAAAAGAACTCTACAATCTGACGACTCTAGCCCTTTGGATTTGATAGAAATGTGAAGGAGAAAGCAACGTCCTTGTAAGCCACTAATACTAAATCCTTTGCTATACTTCCCAAAATCCTCATCACCACCGCATGTCAACGATAACTGACTATAACCTTTACACCTACAACCATTCTATATCTAGGGTTCTCTCTCTCTAACAGTTCTCATAACTCAAATCATTCGGCACCCCACCTAACCTATATGAAAAAATCCTTACCATAACCAATACTCCAACTCTTCCACATTACCGCAAAACGACATACTTCTCTATATAAGGAACCTATCTCCAAAAGCATAACTCAGGATCCACACTTGTTACACACACTCACACTAGATCCTCAAGTTCTTTTATTTTATTACCGCAAAACTCATCCATAACTTAACATGATAGTAATTCCGAACACCCTAGACTCACTGTCTCAATAAGTATTACGAACCACTTGCCACTTCTAGCTCAGCACGCACGTTCTACAGATCTCTTGCCACAACTATGTAAACTAATGCCTCCTCTAAAAGAAGTTCAAAAGTACTTCAACAACTTCTCGCAACTGTGACCCATCAACAGAATATTACTATATCATGACAACAACGGAAACATACCCAACTCTCTTTCATATCATACTCTATCGTCACTCCCACGCTGAAACTGGTAAGAAACATCAATAAAGAAAACAACCGTCTATATGTCCAAACCGAAACTCGCAAGAAACAACAGTAAACAAAACAGCAATCTATGTATAATTGGTATATACTTTTGAAAACTCGTCTCATAAGTATCCCGTCTACTCCACCACAACCGCTGACGGCATCGCAACACCGCCACCAACAGCTGCACCGTAGCGCCTAAGTACCCGCATCACAGCACGAAGTACCATGCCCGGATCGCCACCCGAAGCACAACAACCACATCAATAATCATCGAAACATATACAATCCCATAAACACTGACTGAGTACAACTTCCTTAACAATAAAACTTCCTTAAAACCGCTCTACTAGATCACAACGCAACAAATCATACGGAATAAACAGATAATTACCTTACGAATGTCATCCATACTATTACTCATGAGGTCGAAACATCACACTATCAGTTACATATATCATAAATACACAAAGAAGTATAAATAGCCATGTCCGATCATCCAAATTGTCACTTTTGAATATCATCCCATTAGGTTACTTTACCCAACATATATTACAGAACATTCAGATAATAGCTTTATGACTATCGCATTATACCACTATGCGTGAGGTCAGAACCTCACATAAACAATTACACACATCATAGACCCGTAATCACATCCAACTAGTCAATCCTAATCACGTAAGTTACCACTTGATAAAGATTATCTCTCACCCGAGCTTAACTCGTATGCCCATCATAGCACATTCTCCCATTCGCATAACTATCACCTCCTGACAAATATAACCCTACCATTAATACTCAACTCCTAGCAACCGCCTCCTATAACCACATCTTATACTCTCTCACAACTATACTATCAATCCAGCCTCTACAAAATCAACCTCTTTAGAATGGTTATCTTTCCTATTTATCATCACCCTTGATGCGTGCTTCATTTACATGTTTTATCTTGCCATTTTGCACGCATTTCTATGCTATTTTGAGTAGCGTAAGTTACTATTTTCCTTTGTTTCGGTTACTTTGGGTCGTACTATGTTTCATGTAGGTTGTTGACCCAAGTGGTGAAGAATGAGCCAAAACCCGTCCCCGGAGTTGCATTTTTGATTCTAGTGAAGCTAGAGCTCGGAAACGGTTGTCTTGGAATGCGTGAGGCTGCATGGAAGTGCGTGAGGAAGAGGTTGAACGTTGCTGTCTAGAAGAAAAGTCGATCGACTGCTGCATCTAGTCGATCGACTGGTTTTGCTTGAAGAGTTGGTCGATCGACTGATTTATTGGTCGATCGACTATTTTCACTTGTCAGGCCGTGTTTGTTTAATAAGTTATTCGGCCCATTAGTTGTTTAGGAATAAATTTTGGCTATTGTTATATAAAGTCAAGCTAAGAACTTTATTAGGTTATCTTTCATACTGTTAAACATTCCTTCCTATGTTAGTTTGGCTTGAATTTTCGGATCTGAACTTTGGAATTTTCTCTTTTCATTTGGTAATTCAATTAACCTTTATTCGTCATTTATTTCTTTCTCTTGTTTCTTATACTCTTCCTTGCTCTTCTATTATTTTATGTTTAATTGCTTTCCTCATACTTTCATCATGCTTAATTCAATTATCATTATTATTATTGATTTAGTTAGTTTGATTATGTAGCTAAATTTCTTATGCTGGGATTTAGGGGATCCATGGTTGTATGATGGTTTTTAATTAGGTTTTAGATTTGGAGTAATTATTCGTCTGAATTATTAATTGTAGCATTTAATTCCTATTTAATTAGTTGAATGCATGCGGCTAGTTATTTAATCTGAGAAACTCCAACCTAGATCGAAATATTGGAAAGAGTGAGATTTGCTACGAACAATAGAATACTTTTAATAGAGCGAGAGCATATTAGAAAGATTCTAGGGTGATTAGTGGACCGAGAGGACCTTATCACTGCCCTTCAGAACGTAATTTGACTAAGTCTTTGACCTTACCTTTGACTGTTATTAGACCATGGTGAACCGATAATCCTAGCTATTTTTCCGTTATATTTTTATACTCGATTTCTACACTTTACCCCTTTACTTTTCGCTACATTAGTTTAGTACTCAAACAAAATCAAACCCCCAGATTTGTTACATAGATAGATTAAATTTAGCAAATAGAACAAATTGTCTCCCTATGGATACGATCCCGACTTCCTCTACTGCATTAGTTTAGGCCAGTTGGTTTATCATTGATAGGTGTGCGATTTAGCTTGTTAAATTTTGGCACCGTTGCCGGGGACGCAACAATTCTCTGTTTGCTTATTTAGTTTGTCTTGTCTCAGGTAACATTAGTTCCTTGAGACCGTTCTCATTCCTTTCTTTAGTGTTTTGTTTATGCCCAAGTCTCACAGGTACAAGCTCGTGCCATTCGACTCTAAACTAGAAAAGACTTTTTGAGCTAGACGAAATTTTTGGAGGGAAGTCCTCCAAGCAGAAGACTTGAGTACGCTTGACGCCGCTTACGCCAGTTTTATTGCATAAAACCAGTCTTTTGAATAAGACACTTCTACTTCTGCATGCCGACTTTAGCAGGTCACTCAGAACCTACCCTTGAATCCATTCCTAAGGGATTCAAACTTCCTACAACAGATAATGGGACTTTCGAGATACGGTCATCCTACATCAACTTGGTAGAAAGAAATCTGTTTGGAGGGGGAGCTACGGAAGACCCTTCTACACATATGGAGAGATTCGTTACTTACTGTTGCTCCATACCCTTGACTGCTGGGGTGACCCAGGACCAAGTAAAACTGGTGCTCTTCCCATTCTCTCTGTGAGACGGTGCTGCAGAGTGGCTGCGTGAGTTAGACATGAAAGATCAGGGGGTTACATGATGGATTCCATGATGGATTCCTCTTGCTCTTGAGCTTGTAAAATGTCTTCTAGGATGGATTGCTCATCTTCTATAGGTTGACATGCTTCCACAAGGATGTTATGCACTAATTCGGATTGTGCATGAGTAAGTTCTTTGTTAGCTAGAGCGGCCTCAAAAAGATCTACCTCCAATTCCATGATGAATTCGAATGATTCATCACATTTGAATTCCATGATGGATTCCTCTTGCTCTTGAGCTTGTAAAATGTCTTCTAGGATGGATTGCTCATCTTCTATAGGTTGACATGCTTCCACAAGGATGTTATGCACTAATTCGGATTGTGCATGAGTAAGTTCTTTGTTAGCTAGAGCGGCCTCAAAAAGATCTACCTCCAATTCCCAATACATATTTTTAGCCTTACTTGCTTCCAAGGCCTCCAATGCTTGCATGGGATCTTTGAAGAAAGGTATACTTAGGTGGTCCTCTACAAAACAATCTATAAGGTCCATCTAGCAAAATATCAAACAACTTGAAAACAATTAGAACAAACCTTGAGGAGTTTTACTTCCCCAAGGCAAAGAAAGACACAACTAATAACAATACAAGAAAATCTAAATCAAGTTAACACCGTCCCCGGCAACGGCGCCATTTTTGGTCGTGATCCCTAGTGAGGGGTTTGGTTTTCAGTACTTGTCGTCAAGAGCACCTAGACCAAAACACAATTTATAACTTCACCAACAACTCTACAATTAGTAAAGAGGTAAGTAAAGGTCGGATCTCAAGGGACGGGAATTGAGATGAGATTTCTATTGCAACTAGTGGTGTCTAAGGGTGTCACAATTGGGGTTTGAAGTAGAAGGTCACTAAACTAAATAGCAATGAAAGTAAACAAGCAAGATGAATTAAAAGGGATGTAAACAATTGATAAAAAGCACTAGGGTGTCATGGAGTCATAGGTGATTCATGGGAATTGATCATACAAACATATTCTCAAGTTATAAGCAAGCAATTATTGTTGTGATGGATCGAGTTGGTTTATATCTTACAATCCTAGGAAAGTTTGGGTCCCAGAGCCGAATCGATTAGATTGTACAACACCTACAAGTAAACTTAATCTTACCTACTCAACAATATGCATGGTCTAATGAGACTCGAGTTAGTTTATGTCTTACGAGTCTCATTGAAAAGATAGGTGATGGGTAAAAAATGCAAGGATTCATAGGCTCACATTTCATCAAACATAACATGTGCATAAGTTGAGATCACAACAAGCAAGCAAATAAACTATGAAAGCATATTAATTTAAGCATGAATCATTCCCCATGTTGGTTTCCCCTAATTACCCATTAACCCTAGTTAAGGAAACTACTCACTCATTATCATGTTGAACATGCTAGCAATGTTGTCAATCATACCAACAAAGTGAAATATGATGAATAAATGAAAGTGATTAACAATAATTAAAAAGGGATTAAGGGAATTATACCTACTAATGATTCCAATAATAAAGCAAAGAATAAAAGAAGTACTTGATGCTTGATTGGAAGGTCGTCAATCTCCCAATAATAACCCAAATAATCTTCAATTACCCAAAATAAAGGATGAACAAGAGAGAGATTAAGGAAATAAAACTTGTATTAAAACTTGATTAAATGTTGATTACAAGATTAAAGAGAGATTTGATTGATATTAACTACACTAAAGATTGCTAAGAAGAACATGCTCTTCTCATTAGACTAATGGGGTATTTATAGTGGGGATTAGGTACATGAATTAGGGTTAACTAAGGGCTTAAAGGACGATTAAGTCCCTTGTTGAGGAAACGCCGGTCTCTTTAGGGAGACTCCGGTCTCTAGGGAGACTCCGGTCTCTAGAAAATGATGTACATCCTTCCTTGAAGCTTGAAGAAGACGAAATGGGACTGCCTGGGAATCCGGGCGTCTTTAGCACGGGATGGGCGGATTTGGCAGCTTCTTTCCGGGCGTCTTGTGAAGGAGGACGAGCGTCTATGGGTGGTTTTGCCCGGGCGTCTTCAGGAGAAGCCGCTCGGATTGTGGCGTGGTGAACGGGCGGATTCAAGGCAATCCGCACGGATTGTCAGGCAGTCTTGTTCCTTCTTCTTTTCTTCCTTTTTCTTCATAAAATCCTTGAGGATTTCCTCGGGGATGCAAGGATCCTTTCTCATCATTGCCCATCAACTATAGTATGTACAAAGGCCTTCTAATCTTGTCTCTCCTTGATGCTTGGTCATTGAATTCAATCAATTTAGCCTCATTTTGCCATGAAAATGCAAGGTTTGCACTCCTTTCCTACCAAGGGATCAAAACCTCAAAGAATATGCAAAACAAAGAACTAAAGACAATAAATGACCCAAATATGCACTAAAAAGCATGGGAACAAGGCTAATTCGGGGACTAAATATGCTCTAATTATGGTCACATCAATTATTAATTTACAAGTATCATTTGCATGACTCGGAATAATTACTATTATGTTAGTAATATTCATTGTCAGATTTGCAAGTTTGAAAAGCATAGTAAAATGTGTAAAAAGAAATTTTTTGATTTGAACTAATTATGTTAAGTTCAATTATTTGTAATTAGTCAAGTTTGTCATCGTACTCAAAATTAAACCGACATGGTATAAAGAACCAAGGATGATTATGAGTTATGACTAATATGTTTGCAAATGTAAATAAATGAGAAAAATGGTAAATAAAGAAAAGAGTGTTAAAATACCCATTAAAATGTAATTAACCAATAATATCATCGAGTCACGGAATAAACCGTCATGGTATAAAGAACCAAGGATGATTTTTGTAATGGTCAAAATATGTTTATCAGATAAATGAATTAAAATGGTAAATAAAAGAAACGAATTTCCTTTAAAACGTAATTAACCAATTAATATCACCGAGTCATGGATTAAACCGTCATGGTATATGGAACCAGGGGTGATTATAATTTATGGCTAAAATGTTTGTCATAAAAAACGATTTAAAATGGTAAAAATCGTAAAAGAAAAGAAGTAAAAATAAAAGAAAGTGTTGGAGGAAAGACGAACTCAAAAACATTTGAGTCTGACCTGGACACCCACGAGAGGCGCGAGCTTCCCTGCATAGCAAGGAGCTTCTATCTCAGGCCAAAACTCGGTTTTGGCTCGTCTAATCTATATTTGAATCGTGTTATGCATTGTTCATGCTCATAAACTCGTAAAAACGGTAGGGACATAAAATAAATGAGTTGTTTACACCCTCAAACTAACGTGTATTGATGTTTGCGTGGTAGACGACTTTAGAAACGGTTTTCTCGTTGTGACTACTCGCGATCAAAGAAGTTTAAAAGAGTGCCTTAAAAAAGGATTTGGTTTTGAAAATAAGTTGAAAATATGTTAATTAAAACATGTTGATTGATGAATTTAGTTGGTCAAATGGGCCGGTCGAATGCACGGCGACGGTACCAAACAATATGTGTAAGGCTTGTATTTACGATCGGTAGGTCGTAAACACGTGTCGATTTTGTGACTTAGGAAGTCGGGTCTAGAAGTTTAAGGGAGAAGGAGGGGGCGGACTCTCGCGTGAGGTTTGTAGTGTGTGAAGGTTGGTATTTATAGAAAAATGGGGGTGGTAGCAAGTCGGTTAAGTTTGCTTGCTGGCCAAGGGCATGCCAAAAGAGGCGCGAGCTACCTCGTAATGAAAAGGGGTGTATTGTCCCTTTCAATTTGAACGTGGCCTATTCTCCATCCATTTTTTATATGTGGTATTCATATAAAATGTTGTGTAACAATATGTGCATCTAATAAGATGATTTTGGTGTTACTTGAGGTAGGTTTTTGCGTGCTTGACTCGGGTTTGACCCTTGTGAGTCGGGATTTGGATTTGGAGTCGGTTTTGACTCTAATAAGGGTAATTTTAATGGAAATGACATGATGAAAACATTCATGGCATTATTTTTGACATTCGGGATTTGGGTTGACTCGAGTTGACTCAGGTTGACTCGAGTTGCGGGTTTCTGAGTCGGTTTTGGGTCCGAAGACGGTTTTAACTCTAAATAGTGTTATTTTAATGCAAATGAAGTTAGAAAAATTTTGAAATCATTTTTCATATTCGAGTAGTGCATTAAACCGTCTCATTTATAGCCAATCCACGCACGCATATCAAAAACATGTTATAGTCCGATCATCATCGGGTGGTTTTTTGGAAGGTGCAGATACTAGGTATCTACACACCTACACAATAGTTTAAAAATGTTACCTTGATCAACTTTTTATTGGTCACATATGCAACTATTTTCACTGTGAAGTTGCCATGCGGCAGCCCTAAAAACCCATCTATAATTAGAGGCCTAAAAACTCTAATCCATCCAATCAATAAAGAGAATTAAACTAACGCTTAAATATTTGTTAGTTAAGAAAAACATTCATATTCCATAATCTTTAAGCCGATTAAAATAATTAATTATTAATGATCCCGTGATTTTCACGGACTCTAAAACTAGTTCGTAACTTATTTATGAATAGTTAAGGCCCTGTTCTTTTGGACTGAAACTGATCTGATCTGAACTGAACTGAACTGAACTGAACTTATAAGATCTGAACTGAAATTATAGGATCTGAACTGAACTAAACCGAACTTATAGGATCTGAAGTGAATTAAATTAAGTGACTTTAAGTCCAAAAGAACAGGGCCTAAATATACATACTTTATGTTTGTTTATAAAAATATAGATTTTCCACTTATATCTCAAACTCATAAGGAATGAGTTCATACCCAATCCAAAGGGAGGTAGCTATCACTCATATCACCCCTAAGCTATCAAATCTAAAAAAGACAAAAAGTTGAAATTCTGGCAAAATATGAAAAAGTACAATCGACTTAAATTATTATATAAATTCATATTTTTTATTCATATGAAAATTAAAACTAGTTTTGTTCGAGGAGCTATTATACAAAGTAGTTTAGTAATACCAGGTATTTTCATAGGAAAAAAAATCTCTTTGTGAAAAATAATTAAAATTTTTAATAGCACTTTAAAAAACCAACTGAAAGCTACTGGAAATCTTAAATGAATAAAATAATTAGTTTAGTTACTAAACCACAATTGAACCAACCACTTCGTATGAGGAATTAAATTTTAACTTGTAATTCGAATATGTAGGATCTTTTATTTTAAACTCATAACTTCTTGCGAAACAAATGATAGTACTCACTCATTTTCATTGATTTCTTCCATTTTTTCTTTTTAGTACATTTTTTTATGTGTTCCACTTACCCTTTTTGGTATTCCACTTCTCTCACATGTACATAATCCACCTATTTATATTATTTACTTTTCTATCTATAGTTTATTATTTATTATTTTTCTTAAAAAGTGAGCCATTTTTAAAGTGGAGCTTATAGAATAAATGGAGGGAGAGTGGTATGTTGGACAACAACGTGTTGGGGTGGAAACTGAAAAAAATTGAGAATTTGAGTGGATTTGAAACTCTTAGATGTGTTTCGCAATCAATTACAATTGTTATTACCAAAATAGATTTCGATTCAATAAGATTTGGTCTGATTGACATCCTTAGTGACTATGCCACACAATCCAAGAGCAATGAAAGTACAATTTATGTTACATTATTATAGCATACCATCAACCTGAGCAGAAAAGAAACAAGTTCTTCTCGTATTCAAATCGATATTCATGATATTTTGACGTCGCATGTTCTAGCCGTTGAAAAGTACAACTTCAACCATGTACCACCAATCCGAGTGTGAAAATAACAAATTCCATGTGATTTCAAGTCAATGTTGATGCGTTTAACGTGAAGGCACTGGTGCTCTTTGTTCTAATAGTGATCAGACAACGTTTGACCGACGATATGCGACTGAGAGATATGAAACGTCCCCATATTTTCACCATTAATTAAGGATCATTTGATTTCGATTTCAATACTGACAAGATGAAAATCTCATATATTTTTCACATCCTAATCGACGAGGGTTTTAGGACATTCACAATAAATCGTAGTAACAATTGTTAGTATTAAGACCCTAATTAGACTCCTCTAATCTATACTATATAGTTAAAAGGCAACCTAAAGCAATTAATTTTTTTGCCATGTAGGATTTTCACAATTAATTCCTATTAATTAAGTTTTATTATAAATTATTATTTGATTATTTGATATATAATTCTTGTCTTTAAAAAAATGGGAACAACCTTTGATAAGTTAATAGTGTCCCACTTTTTACCACCTCACCCTATCCCACCGTCTTACTGAAAAGTAATAAATTTAATAAATCTTATTCCACATGACATTATTCATTAATTTTATTGATTCTTATTGATTATTGATAATATCACTTGAAATGATAATTCATTGAATCTACCAATTTTATGGTACCTAAAAGATTAGTGAGAGTCAAATAATCTCCTTTGTTGCAAACCATTGGACTCCCCAATTAGTGAGAGACTAGAGTTCCTCCGTAGCCACTTTAGTGCTATAAAAATTTCAATTATTGTCCAAAAAATTTAGTAAGTCTTTCACCTTTTAGCTTTCTAAAGTACTATATCAAATTAAGTCAATTTGTATGTTATCATATCTTTAGTAGGTGCGGAATAAAAACGGTCACAAGCTAAGATTGATTATTTATAATTATTCATACAATGTCATTTACTACTTGCAAAATTCATATATTATTAAAATTAGTTATTGGTAAATTTTACCCATATAAAATCTTTTAAATGGAGGTAATCGAAAATTAGTTATTGGTAAATTTTACCCATATAAAATCTTTTAAATGGGCCACATGCCGGTCTGTGGATTTGGGCTACCTACAGGTCCATAGTGACGGGCCACCTGAACGCCAGGCCAATCTGTGGACATGCAGCGGTCTAGAAAGCCACGCTCGGCGGCGTAAAAATGCTTTCGACCGGATAGTTTTAGATCGGTCGGTTTCGTCTCGGCAAAGGTCTCGAAACGATTAGAGATGTTCGGAGTCGCCACCAAGCATTTGTGGGATGCTTGGAACCCGTTCGAATCCACTTTATACTTAGGTCAATCCAGGCAAAAAGCGGTGCTTGACATAGGTACAAAGATAAGGACTCGTCCCCCTGTTAGCATTCTATGCCTAAAATGATTCTCGTGCGCCCTGGATAAGGCCATCCACTATCCAAAGGTTCTGAGTAAGGGGTGAGGGTACGTATTGGGAAGCCCTTTAATCGGACACCTAATCCCGCCCGCGTTAGCGGCCTCTACTGATCGATCATGGTTGTTTAAGTGTAAGAGTTGATAAAACGGTAAATGCATGAATGCACATCCAAAATTTCAACCTAACATGTGAGAGCTTTCTATGTCGGTTCATTTAATCCAAATATCAAGTAATTGATGTCGAGTTGGATTTAGATTGATTTTCATGTGAAAACGGAATTAAACATTCATTTACCAAATTCGGGTCATGATGCTTAACACGATCCAATTATTTGAAAAAGTGTGTTTAAAAGACAAAGTATAAAATGCAAACTCGTCAATCTGATCCGTCACGTATTCGGATAAACCGTAATCGGGATTGATACGTGCATTTTATATAGTCTTTTTAGGCCTTTTTATGCACGTATTTCTATGCTATTATCGTAGTTTATGCTACGAAATGCCCCGAATATGCTACTTTGGTTTGTTTTGTCTTATTTGCAGGAATGAACCAGAAAGTAGTGAAATCAAGCCTTTTACCGTCCGTTTAGCATGAATTTGGAGGAAGAGTAAATTTGGAGCGGGAACGGAGCTATTTTGAGATGCGCAAAGAAGAAAGATAGCTAGGCGAGCAAAAGAAGAACTTTAAATTGCTAGTGCCTACTTTGAAGAGCCATATCTCTAGTTCTACAAAAGATATTCAGGCGATTCTAATTGGAGATTAAAGCTGGTCCTATTATCTTTCCAACGCCACCAGAATCGCCTTGTTTGCCCAAGTAACGAAGAAATGGTAGCCGTTTGAATTTCAGTGCGCAAAGCAGGAAATTGTGCGCTGGAAAGTACTCGATCGAGTACAATTTTACTCGATCGAGTCCTTTTTCTACTCGATCGAGTAGTTGCATTTTAGGATTTACTCGATCGAGTAGATTTTATACTCAATCGAGTGGTTTAAGCTTTAGTTTACTCGATCGAGTGGTTTTAAATCACTCGAACGAGTAGATTCTCTTATGGGCTTGGGTCCGTGACGCATTAGGTCTAATTACGCATAGCTTTTTTTATAAATAAGGAGATTAGCCTTGCTAATCAGGGATCTCTATATATCTCTGATCATACATCTCTTAGTTTTACATCTCAACACTTTGCTACGATTATTGGGGATTCGGATTTGGCTTGCTACGATTTCCGATCTACAACTTTGTAACCGTAATCTTTCCCTTTTAATTCATTCTTGTTTCTTTATTGCTTTTATTATTCCTCTATTTAGTTATCATGTCTTATGTTATTAGATTAGCAATTGCTAGTGTAGTATCCCGAGCCATGCGTAGCTAATTCCTTTAATATGTTAGGACTAGGGAAACCGTGGTAGCAATATGTTAGGATCGACATGATTAGATAAGTTTTGCGACAAGAATTGTATTAAGCAATATAATTGTGATTAGGTTGAATGAATGCATGCAGGAGACCAATTAATTAGTTACCCCCGACCTAGATCGAAAGATTGGAAGGGAAGGCTTGCTTAATTACAATAAGTGATACCTAACTAGGGCGAAAGCAAAATTAGGGAGACCCTAGGGCGATTAGAGACCGAAAGGGTATAATCGTAGGTTTAAGGACCGAAAGGTGACGACCTCGCTCTTCTTATCAATAATTTAATCGACTCAGTTGACCCGATAGTGTAGTTGCCACGGTAGACCGATTCCTAGCATATTTTCTCTCTTATTACTCTGCTCTTATTTTCTCGTACTCTTTCTCTCTTTGCTTTAGATTAGTTTTAGATTAATTACAATCAATCAACCCCCGTTACTCACAGACTAAAATTAGACAGATAAATCTCATTTTGCCTCCTTGTGGAGATTGACCCTACTTACCGCTAGCTTCTGTTAGTTGTACTTAGGTTTATTTTTGATACTTTATGACGATCGGTATCAAATTTTGGCGCCGTTCTTGGGAGGCAAGCTTTTTATCTGTTTTTTTTTTAGTTTTTTTCTTGTCTCAGGGAACTTCAGTTCCTTGAGACCGTTCTTATGTCTTCCGTTCTCAGATTTCCGCAGGATGAAAACGAAAGCTTTGGTGCTTATATAGACAGGTTGGAGGAGTTTCTCGAACCAAGACGAGGAATTCTTTCGGGACTCCAAATATGCCAGTCTATCATCAAGGGAATGAATGTCCCTATGCGAGCATACCTCGAGGCTAAAGGTAAGGGGGATTTTGATGGACTCCCCACAAAAGAGGTATTAGAATTTTTTGATTGGTTTGCTGCTGAAACTGTTAAACCCAATTTCTCTCTTCATGTTGACTCAGACGTGGGGATGGGTGAGACTTTAGAGACCAATCTAGAGGATGCCATAATTTTTTACGGAGACATAGAGGAGACTTCTAGCATGGTTGACAATCCCTTCTATAGGTAAAATGTAGAACCCTTTTATGATTCTTTCACAGACAGTGAGGACGACTGGGAGGGTCTCTTTGAGAACTTCCCTACTGACAAGTCTAGCGTTAGGGGGAGTGAGGAGACAATTTTTGACTGCCTTGAGGTTAAATGGGATAGTTACGATGATATAGTAGATGAACCTATTATAGAGGACCCAATTGACCCAATTGCCTTTACCGTCCCTTGCATCTGGGATGAATACCCACCTTCCCCTTTAGCAGACCAGATTCCTCCGCCTCACCGTTTCTACCCGTCTGAGCATCTGAATTCTACTCGCGTTATTTTCGAGTCCAATGCTCCTGAGTTTTTTCCACTTGCGGTTAAGTCCAGCTTTTATATTCCGCCCTTAGCTGGAGGGAGGAATAATTTTGTGGATATTTTTAGGAGCTGTCATAGGAAATTTGTTAGACTTAAATGCTATTTCATTTTAATTTCCTATGCTATTGCTATTTTATGGTGCTACTTACATTTTTGTGTAGCACATGCGCAAATTGTTTGATCGGTTCTTTGCGCGCTTTGAGCTTGTTTTGACCAGGCTAATTAGAGCAAATGGATGAAAAAGAAGGTCGAGCTGGGACCCATCTCGAAACTAGCGCTACCCGGAGGCAACCCGGAGAGATTTATTTTTAGTTGTTTTTCAAACATTGCATTTTATTTCAGTTGTGTGTAATAATTGGTCTTCGTACCATAGACTATATCAGTATGCTTGCTTTGTTAGTTTTGCGGACTGTTTTTATTGCGTCTTTTGCAGGAATATACTAAGGATCACTCGATCGAGTACTTTTTGTACTCGATCGAGAGCTTTTGCTGCTGAAATCACTTGTCGAGTACTTATTCTACTCGATCGAGTACCTGCAAAAAAAAAAAAAAGTACTCGATCGACCACTATTCCTATCGATCGAGCTGTTTTGGACGCCCATTGCTTGGATTAACTTCTTGTGACGATGTTTCGGAGCTATTAGTGACCTCCCACGTTGCTGGCTGGTTTGGGGAGGTCCCTTATTCGCGCAATTTTGTGAGCTTTCCGTATTTACTCTCTTCCTCTTTTAGTTTGCATTTCCTTTCCATGTTTTGGTACAATGAGGGCATTGTACGGTTTGGTTTGGGGAGGTTATGCATCCATATCTGTGTCTGCATCTTGTTTTTATTGCATTTCTGTTATCACGTTTAATTTCAGTATGCATTGTTGTTTATTTTCATAAAAATAAAAAATCTCATAAAAATTGAAACAAAATTCAAAAATTCAAAAAAAATTCACGTTTATTTTTGCATATAGGTTGAGTCAGAACGGTTGATTTCCGTGATGAAATTGCACTATAACTTGTCATTTTTACTTGAGCCTTGCACTTTATTGACGGTTATTAGCTGAGTCTTACGCATATCTACGAGTTTTTGTTCAAATTTAGCTGACTGAGACTTGACCTGATAAATTGGCAACCTACTCTATAAATTCTGAGTTTTAGAGCCTTATAACTGGTGATATCCATGACCAGTTTACATAGGAATTGAGAGTAGTACTCCTTGCATAACATGTCTATTACTTTTGCACATTTATGACATTCGATTTCTTGTCAATTGCATACATTCGGGTTTGTGTTCGGTGTCACATGCAGGGAGGTGCTTGCAAATTTCCTTTTTCTTATATTTTTCACCCATTTAGCTCCATTTAAGCCAAAACTTGCCTTTTTGACCCACTAGCTACATCCCAAACTGAGCCTGCCTAGTCAAGCTAGTCTAGTATGTCTTTTGAGGTATGCTTTTTCCGTCTACAGTTTGGCCCGTATCATTTTGTTTGGAGTTGGTGTACAAAAAAAGAAAGGAAAAACGTGAATGAAAGAGAAAAAAAAAAAAAAAAAAAGAAAGAAAGAAAAATGTATGATACATGTGAAATAGGAAAAAGAAGAAAAAAAATGAAAAGAAGAAAAAATGTTGATTCACGTGACAACCAGAGGCATGAACATCAAAAAAAGCTTAGCTGGTTTGAATATTGAGTCCGTCTGTGCCTATTTCTATCTTGTGACGGTCTCACTCCTCCATTTTATTCATATCTTTTTGAGGAGATTGTGTATTGGGTAGTGAGTTTTTTGCCAAAGAAGGGCACTTGTGTGTATTTCTTAGTCGATTGAGATTCGGACGGTCTTATATGGTCCTGTTTAGGAACTAGCTTGACGTTTTTACCTCCACATTCCCATAACTTGTTTTGCCTCTTCTCACCTGAACCTCACTTTCCCATATCATTTGTAAGCCCTCACTTTGTGACGGACATTGTTGGTTGGAATGTATGTGTAGTACTTGAATCGTCTATCATTTTTGTTGCATGCATGTTATGTAGGTCGCAGTTTAGGTGAGTGACTTTTTCTCTTTCTCTCTTATACATATACTTTCACCCTCTTTCATGAGAGAAGAGTGACCACGTGAGAGTCCGATTTTGTTGGTCTTGCAAGGTCGATAGGTCGGCTTTATTTATGGACATCTTATAATTCGTTTGCGTATTGACCATTGTAGTCAGAATCGTTAATTTTAGTTTGCATTAAACTGGTTTAAGTAGACAAGTAATAGCTAGCTCTGAGTTATCTTTTCCGTTCCATTAGTTTGCATTTAGTTTACTCGAGGACGGGTAAAGGTTTGGTTTGGGGAGATTTGATACGTGCATTTTATATAGTCTTTTTAGGCCTTTTTATGCACGTATTTCTATGCTATTATCGTAGTTTATGCTACGAAATGCCCCGAATATGCTACTTTGGTTTGTTTTGTCTTATTTGCAGGAATGAACCAGAAAGTAGTGAAATCAAGCCTTTTACTGTCCGTTTAGCATGCATTTGGAGGAAGAGTAAATTTGGAGCAGGAATGTAGCTATTTTGAGATGCGCAAAGAAGAAAGATAGCTAGGCGAGCAAAGGAAGAACTTCAAATTGCTAGTGCCTACTTTGAAGAGCCATATCTCTAGTTCCACAACTGATATTCAGGCGATTCCAATTGGAGATTAAAGCTTGTCCTCTTATCTTTCCAACGCCACCAGAATCGCCCTGTTTTCCCAAGTAACGAAGAATTGGCAGCCGTTTGAATTTCAGTGCGCAAAGCAGGAAATTGTGCGCTGGAAAGTACTCGATCGAGTACAATTTTACTCGATCGAGTCCTTTTTCTACTCGATCGAGTAGTTGCATTTTAGGATTTACTCGATCGAGTAGATTTTATACTCAATCGAGTGGTTTAAGCTTTAGTTTACTCGATCGAGTGGTTTTAAATCACTCGAACGAGTAGATTCTCTTATGGGCTTGGGTCCGTGACGCATTAGGTCTAATTACGCATAGCTTTTTTTATAAATAAGGAGATTAGCCTTGCTAATCAGGGATCTCTATATATCTCTGATCATACATCTCTTAGTTTTACATCTCAACACTTTGCTACGATTATTGGGGATTCGGATTTGGCTTGCTACGATTTCCGATCTACAACTTTGTAACCGTAATCTTTCCCTTTTAATTCATTCTTGTTTCTTTATTGCTTTTATTATTCCTCTATTTAGTTATCATGTCTTATGTTATTAGATTAGCAATTGCTAGTGTAGTATCCCGAGCCATGCGTAGCTAATTCCTTTAATATGTTAGGACTAGGGAAACCGTGGTAGCAATATGTTAGGATCGACATGATTAGATAAGTTTTGCGACAAGAATTGTATTAAGCAATATAATTGTGATTAGGTTGAATGAATGCATGCAGGAGACCAATTAATTAGTTACCCCCGACCTAGATCGAAAGATTGGAAGGGAAGGCTTGCTTAATTACAATAAGTGATACCTAACTAGGGCGAAAGCAAAATTAGGGAGACCCTAGGGCGATTAGAGACCGAAAGGGTATAATCGTAGGTTTAAGGACCGAAAGGTGACGACCTCGCTCTTCTTATCAATAATTTAATCGACTCAGTTGACCCGATAGTGTAGTTGCCACGGTAGACCGATTCCTAGCATATTTTCTCTCTTATTACTCTGCTCTTATTTTCTCGTACTCTTTCTCTCTTTGCTTTAGATTAGTTTTAGATTAATTACAATCAATCAACCCCCGTTACTCACAGACTAAAATTAGACAGATAAATCTCATTTTGCCTCCTTGTGGAGATTGACCCTACTTACCGCTAGCTTCTGTTAGTTGTACTTAAGTTTATTTTTGATACTGCGACGACTGGTATCAAATTTTGGCGCCGTTGCCGGGGAGGCAGCGCAGTTTTATCTGTTTTTTTTTTAGTTTTTTTCTTGTCTCAGGGAACTTCAGTTCCTTGAGACCGTTCTTATGTCTTCCGTTCTCAGATTTCCGCAGGATGAAAACGAAAGCTTTGGTGCTTATATAGACAGGTTGGAGGAGTTTCTCGAACCAAGACGAGGAATTCTTTCGGGACTCCAAATATGCCAGTCTATCATCAAGGGAATGAATGTCCCTATGCGAGCATACCTCGAGGCTAAAGGTAAGGGGGATTTTGATGGACTCCCCACAAAAGAGGTATTAGAATTTTTTGATTGGTTTGCTGCTGAAACTGTTAAACCCAATTTCTCTCTTCATGTTGACTCAGACGTGGGGATGGGTGAGACTTTAGAGACCAATCTAGAGGATGCCATAATTTTTTACGGAGACATAGAGGAGACTTCTAGCATGGTTGACAATCCCTTCTATAGGTAAAATGTAGAACCCTTTTATGATTCTTTCACAGACAGTGAGGACGACTGGGAGGGTCTCTTTGAGAACTTCCCTACTGACAAGTCTAGCGTTAGGGGGAGTGAGGAGACAATTTTTGACTGCCTTGAGGTTAAATGGGATAGTTACGATGATATAGTAGATGAACCTATTATAGAGGACCCAATTGTCCCAATTGCCTTTACCGTCCCTTGCATCAGGGATGAATACCCACCTTCCCCTTTAGCATACCAGATTCCTCCGCCTCACCGTTTCTACCCGTTTGAGCATCTGAATTCTACTCGCGTTATTTTCGAGTCCAATGCTCCTGAGTTTTTTCCACTTGCGGTTAAGTCCAGCTTTTATATTCCGCCCTTAGCTGGAGGGAGGAATAATTTTGTGGATATTTTTAGGAGTCATCATCATAGGAAATTTGTTAGACTTAAATGCTATTTCATTTTAATTTCCTATGCTATTGCTATTTTATGGTGCTACTTACATTTTTGTGTAGCACATGCGCAAAATGTTTGATCGATTCTTTTCGCGCTTTGAGTGTTTTGACCAGGCTAATTAGAGCAAATGGATGAAAAAGAAGGTCGAGCTGGGACCTGTCTGAAACTAGCGCTACCCGGGAGGCAACCCGGAGATTTATTTTTAGTTGTTTTTCAAACATTGCATTTTATTTCAGTTGTGTGTAATAATTGGTCTTCGTACCATAGACTATATCAGTATGCTTGCTTTGTTAGTTTTGCGGACTGTTTTTATTGCGTCTTTTGCAGGAATATACTAAGGATCACTCGATCGAGTACTTTTTGTACTCGATCGAGAGCTTTTGCTGCTGAAATCACTTGTCGAGTACTTATTCTACTCGATCGAGTACCTGCAAAAAAAAAAAAAAAGTACTCGATCGACCACTATTCCTATCGATCGAGCTGTTTTGGACGCCCATTGCTTGGATTAACTTCTTGTGACGATGTTTCGGAGCTATTAGTGACCTCCCACGTTGCTGGCTGGTTTGGGGAGGTCCCTTATTCGCGCAATTTTGTGAGCTTTCCGTATTTACTCTCTTCCTCTTTTAGTTTGCATTTCCTTTCCATGTTTTGGTACAATGAGGGCATTGTACGGTTTGGTTTGGGGAGGTTATGCATCCATATCTGTGTCTGCATCTTGTTTTTATTGCATTTCTGTTATCACGTTTAATTTCAGTATGCATTGTTGTTTATTTTCATAAAAATAAAAAATCTCATAAAAATTGAAACAAAATTCAAAAATTCAAAAAAAATTCACGTTTATTTTTGCATATAGGTTGAGTCAGAACGGTTGATTTCCGTGATGAAATTGCACTATAACTTGTCATTTTTACTTGAGCCTTGCACTTTATTGACGGTTATTAGCTGAGTCTTACGCATATCTACGAGTTTTTGTTCAAATTTAGCTGACTGAGACTTGACCTGATAAATTGGCAACCTACTCTATAAATTCTGAGTTTTAGAGCCTTATAACTGGTGATATCCATGACCAGTTTACATAGGAATTGAGAGTAGTACTCCTTGCATAACATGTCTATTACTTTTGCACATTTATGACATTCGATTTCTTGTCAATTGCATACATTCGGGTTTGTGTTCGGTGTCACATGCAGGGAGGTGCTTGCAAATTTCCTTTTTCTTATATTTTTCACCCATTTAGCTCCATTTAAGCCAAAACTTGCCTTTTTGACCCACTAGCTACATCCCAAACTGAGCCTGCCTAGTCAAGCTAGTCTAGTATGTCTTTTGAGGTATGCTTTTTCCGTCTACAGTTTGGCCCGTATCATTTTGTTTGGAGTTGGTGTACAAAAAAAGAAAGGAAAAACGTGAATGAAAGAGAAAAAAAAAAAAAAAAAAAGAAAGAAAGAAAAATGTATGATACATGTGAAATAGGAAAAAGAAGAAAAAAAATGAAAAGAAGAAAAAATGTTGATTCACGTGACAACCAGAGGCATGAACATCAAAAAAAGCTTAGCTGGTTTGAATATTGAGTCCGTCTGTGCCTATTTCTATCTTGTGACGGTCTCACTCCTCCATTTTATTCATATCTTTTTGAGGAGATTGTGTATTGGGTAGTGAGTTTTTTGCCAAAGAAGGGCACTTGTGTGTATTTCTTAGTCAGTTGAGATTCGGACGGTCTTATATGGTCCTGTTTAGGAACTAGCTTGACGTTTTTACCTCCACATTCCCATAACTTGTTTTGCCTCTTCTCACCTGAACCTCACTTTCCCATATCATTTGTAAGCCCTCAGCTGTGACGGACATTGTTGGTTGGAATGTATGTGTAGTACTTGAATCGTCTATCATTTTTGTTGCATGCATGTTATGTAGGTCGCAGTCTAGGTGAGTGACTGTTTTCTCTTTCTCTCTTATACATATACTTTCACCCTCTGCTTCATGAGAGAAGAGTGACCACGTGAGAGTCCGATTTTGTTGGTCTTGCAAGGTCGATAGGTCAGCTTTATTTATGGACATCTTATAATTCGTTTGCGTATTGACCATTGTAGCTGTAACTGTTAATTTTAGTTTGCATTAAACTGGTTTAAGTAGACAAGTAATAGCTAGCTCTGAGTTATCTTTTCCGTTCCATTAGTTTGCATTTAGTTTACTCGAGGACGGGTAAAGGTTTGGTTTGGGGAGATTTGATACGTGCATTTTATATAGTCTTTTTAGGCCTTTTTATGCACGTATTTCTATGCTATTATCGTAGTTTATGCTACGAAATGCCCCGAATATGCTACTTTGGTTTGTTTTGTCTTATTTGCAGGAATGAACCAGAAAGTAGTGAAATCAAGCCTTTTACTGTCCGTTTAGCATGCATTTGGAGGAAGAGTAAATTTGGAGCAGGAATGTAGCTATTTTGAGATGCGCAAAGAAGAAAGATAGCTAGGCGAGCAAAGGAAGAACTTCAAATTGCTAGTGCCTACTTTGAAGAGCCATATCTCTAGTTCCACAACTGATATTCAGGCGATTCCAATTGGAGATTAAAGCTTGTCCTCTTATCTTTCCAACGCCACCAGAATCGCCCTGTTTTCCCAAGTAACGAAGAATTGGCAGCCGTTTGAAGTTCAGTGCGCAAAGCAGGAAATTGTGCGCTGGAAAGTACTCGATCGAATACAATTTTACTCGATCGAGTCTTTTTTCTACTCGATCGAGTAGTTGCATTTTAGGATTTACTCGATCGAGTAGAATTTATAATCGATCGAGTGGTTCAAGCTTTAGTTTACTCGATCGAGTGGTTTTAAATCACTCGATCGAGTAGATTCTCTTATAGGCTTGGGTCCGTGACACATTAGGTCTAATTACGCATAGGTTTTTTTATAAATAAGGAGATTAGCCTTGCTAATCAGGGATCTCTATATATCTCTGATCATACATCTCTTAGTTTTAAATCTCAACACTTTGCTACGATTATTGGGGATTCGGATTTGGCTTGCTACGATTTCCGATCTACAACTTTGTAACCGTAATCTTTCCCTTTTAATTCATTCTTGTTTCTTTATTGCTTTTATTATTCCTCTATTTAGTTATCATGTCTTATGTTATTAGATTAGCAATTGCTAGTGTAGTATCCCGAGCCATGCGTAGCTAATTCCTTTAATATGTTAGGACTAGGGAAACCGTGGTAGCAATATGTTAGGATCGACATGATTAGATTAGTTTTGCGACAAGAATTGTATTAAGCAATATAATTGTGATTAGGTTGAATGAATGCATGCATGAGACCGATTAATTAGTTACCCCCGACCTAGATCGAAAGATTGGAAGGGAAGGCTTGCTTAATTACAATAGGTGATACCTAACTAGGCGAAAGCTAAATTAGGAGACCCTAGGCGATTAGAGACCGAAAGGGTATAATCGTAGGTTTAAGGACCGAAAGGTGACGACCTCGTTCTTCTTATCAATAATTTAATCGACTCAGTTGACCTGATAGTGTAGTTGCCACGGTAGACCGATTCCTAGCATATTTTCTCTCTTATTACTCTGCTCTTATTTTCTCGTACTCTTTCTCTCTTTGCTTTAGATTAGTTTTAGATTAATTACAATCAATCAACCCCCGTTACTTATAGACTAAAATTAGACAGATAAATCTCATTTTGCCTCCCTGTGGAGATCGACCCTACTTACCGCTAGCTTCTGTTAGTTGTACTTAGGTTTATTTTTGATACTGCGACGACTGGTATCAGGGATCGTCCTAGATAAGTACCAAAATGAGACAGAACAATTCCAGGAAGCCCCATTGGGGCGCGAGCCTATTGGCGAGGGAAGGGGCTCTTCCCAGATTTTAAAATATGAAAACGAGAGATGTCTTGGGGCGCGAGCCATGAGCCGACCCAAGAAGCGTCTCCTGGTTGTTAAAAAGGTTGTTTAAAACCATTTTTTGTGATTAATGATTTGCGAGTATGGTTTGCATGACTCGGAATAATTACTATTATGTTAGTAATATTCGTTGTCGAATTTGCAAGTTTGGAAAGCATATTAAAATGTGTAAAAGGAAAATGTTTGATTTGAACTAATTATGTTAAGTTCAATTATTTGTAATTAGTCAAGTTTGTCATCGTACTCCGATTCAACCGACATGGTATAAAGAACCAAGGATGATTATGAATTATGACTAATATGTTTGCAAATGTAAATAAATGAGAAAAATGGTAAATAAAAGAAAGGGGTGTAAAAATACCTATTAAAATGTATTTAACCAATAATATCACCGGGTCACGGAATAAACCGTCATGGTATAAAGAATCAAGGATTATTTTTGTAATGGCCAAAATATGTTTAACATAAAAATGAATTAAAATGGTAAATAAAAGAAAAGAATTTCCTTTAAAATATAATTAACCAATTAATATCACCAAGTCACGGATTAAACCGTCATGGTATATAGAACCAATGGTGATTATAATTTATGGCTAAAAAATTTGTCAAAAAAATGATTTGAAACATTTGAAATGGTAAAAACCGATTAGAAATAAGAAATGAAATAAAGAGGAAAGACGAGAACAAACACGTTTGAGTCTGACCCGAGAACCCATAAGAGGCGCGAGCCTCTTTGCATAGCAAAGGGCTTCTGTCTCGGGCTAAAACTCGGTTTTGGCTCGTCTAACCTATATTTGAATCGTGTTATGTATTTTTCATGAATATAAACTCATGAAAACAGTAAAGATATGAAATAAATGAGTTGTTTACACCCTCAAACTTACGTGTATTGAGATTTGCAACGTAGACGACTTTAGAGACGATTTTCTCGTTGTGACTACTCGCGATCAAAGAAGTTTTAAAAAGGTGCCTTAAAAAAGGATTTAGTTTTGAAAATATGTTGAAAATATGTTAATTAAAACGTGTTGATTAATGTATTGAGTTGGTGAAATGAGTCGGTCGAATGCACGGTGACGGTACCAAACAATATGTGTAAGGCTTGTGTTTACGATCGGTAGGTCGTAAACACGTGTAGATTTTGTGACTTAGGAAGTCGGGTCTAGAAGTTTAAGGGAGAAAGAGGAGCGGACTCTCGCGTAAGGATTGTAGTGTGTGATGGTGGGTATTTATATAGAAATGTGGGATGGTAGGTCGGTTGTGTTTGCTTAGAGGCTAAGCAGACACCTGCTTTAGGCGCGAACTACCTCGTGATGGAAAGGCGTGTATTGTCCCTTTCAATTTGGACGTGGCCTTTACTCTATCCATTGTTTGGTTTGTGGTATTGAAATGAGATGTCGTGTAATAATATGGGCATCTAATAAGATGATTTTGGCTGTTACTTGAGGTAGGTGTTTTGTGTGCTTGACTCGGGTTTGACCCGTGTGAGTCGGGATTTGAATTTCGAGTCGGTTTTTTGCTCGGTGTCGGTTTTGACTCTAATTAGGGTCATTTTAATGGAAATGACATGACAAAGACATTCACGGCATTATTTTTTACATTCGAGATTTGGTTTTACTCGGTTTGACTCAGGTTGACTCGAGTTGCGGGTTTCTGAGTCGGTTTTGGGTCCGAA
Organism: Silene latifolia; assembly: GCF_048544455.1. Lineage (NCBI taxonomy): Eukaryota > Viridiplantae > Streptophyta > Magnoliopsida > Caryophyllales > Caryophyllaceae > Silene > Silene latifolia. The sequence goes on from NC_133527.1 coordinate 98,792,993, forward strand.
GACGGTTTTGACTCTAATTAGGGTCATTTTAATGGAAATGACATGATAAAGGCATTCATGACATTATTTTTGACATTTGAGATTTGGGTTGACTCGGGTTGACTCAGGTTGACTCGAGTTGCGGGTTTCTGAGTCGGTTTTGGGTCCGAAGACGGTTTGGACTCTAAATAGTGTTATTTTAATGCAAATGAAGTTAGAAAACTTTTGAAATAATTTTTGATATTCTAGTAGTGTATTAAACCGTCTCATGTATAGCCAATCCACGCACGCATATCAAAAACACGTTATAGTCTGATCATCATCGGGTGGTTTTTGGAAGGTGCAGATACTGGGTATCTACAGAGCCCCCACTTTGACTGACAGTTGGACAAGGCGAAAGTCAAAGTATGATCTCCAGGTCAATCGAGGATTACAACCTGAAGACCATTGCGACGTCGAGGCGACTCAAAAAGGTTTGAGCCAAGGACCTACCGCCGGGAAGGGCGACGACGAGGCGACTCGGGGATTCAAGTCAAGGACTTGCCGTCGGGAAAATTTTAGAGTCTGTCGACTTCCGATACGGGTCGTTTAAAGTCCATTAGACTACGTATAAAGGCTTGCCAGCCATAAGAAGGAGTCATACCTGAGGCATCTTCGGGATATGTCCTTGAGTCGTATCTTGTTTGCGGACAAAGGCTCGCCAGCTTTGTGGAGGAGTCGTATCCGAGGCATCTTCGGGATACGTCCTTAAATTGTTTCTTATTTGCAGACAAAGGGTTGCCAGCCGGTGTTGAAGGTGGTGCGTTTTGAGGCTCACCAGCCATAGGAAGGAGTCATACCTGAGGCATCTTCAAGATATGTCCTTGAGTCGTATCTTGTGTGTGTGCAAAGGCTCGCCATATGTGATAAGGTGTCGTAACCGAGGCATCTTCGGGATACGTCCTTGAGTTGTACCTTGTTTGCGGACCAAGGCTCGCCAGCTTGTGAAAAGGAGTCATACCTGAGGCATCTTCGGGATACGTCCTTGAGTTGTGTCTTGTTTGCGGATAAAGGCTCGCCAACCATAGGCGTAGTAAAGCTCGCCAGCCATGGGGCGTATATGAGGAGGGCTCGCCAACCGCGGTGCGTTGTAAGGCTCGCCAGCCATGTTGAAGGTACGTTTTGAGGCTCGCCAGCCATTAATGGTCGAAAAATCAACTGTGGGAAATAGCCTGTGGGACTTTCATTTTAAAATCGGCACTCGCTGGGGAGTTAGAAACTCTTCAAGACTCGCCGGGGATATGAGTTGCCGCTCGTTGAGATGTAGTGTACGCCATGTAATCGAGCCCTTGGATTTGACGGGTCGGTGTTTGCTGGGAAGAATCCAGTACTCAGTTGAAGTGAGTTCTTCTTCTCCAGATTACCTGCATGGTTAGTGGCCACACAAATACGCAGTCGCATAGACAATCACGTAGGCATGGAAGCATATAAGCACATAAGCACATAAGCATGTGAGCAATTAGCATATAAGCAACTAGCATGTATTATCCCACGTGAGGGGAGATAGAAGCTTCGAAAAGTTGTGAGATTTGATATTGAGTCTTGCTGGCGGCAGACCCGAAACTTGATAGATTGAAGACACGTGACCTCGCGACATTGACTCACAGGGAGGCATACTGACAGACTGACAAACAGACGGTCGTGAACATGATATAGACTTAGTATCGACATGATACGGGGGTGACTCTGATAGACATTGCACATGTAAGTGCAACTCCTAGCAAAGAAAGGGTGACAGCGCGTATCAAATCCCTGAGGTAGAAAATCCGCTCGGCTGGGGAATAAGAATTGATTATTTTCGCCAGACACCTTTGCCTCCTGTTTGCTTGTTTTGAGAACCCTTCTCGAGTTTTGATGATTCAGAGAGCGGAACCAAGACCTTGTCGTCATCCGAACCGAGCACTAGGCTGATGGTGGTTTATTTTGGACTGTGGTTGAGACTCAAAAGATGTTTGAGGATAAAGGATGGGTTACATCTTGAAAGAGAAGCCCTTAGGGTGAAGGTTGGAATTTGACAAAACAAGGAATGGGCGACGTCTTAAGGAAGAAGCCCCCACTAAAGAGGCATAAGATTAATTTTTGCGGCTGGGTGGGCTGCTTTTGAGGATTTATGTTGATAGTTAAGGTTGAAATGGGCGTGTGGTTGTGTCCTTGTTGAAGGACTGCCTACGTATTCGCGTTTTTGAGAAATCAAACCAGATCGTAGTTCTGAGCTGGTTATTGAGGATTGAAAATTGGAAGGGTTGTGAAAGGAGTATGCGGTTGTGCCGTTGTAATAGGACTGCCTACGTATTCGCGTGTTTGCGAAATCAAACTAGGTCGTAGTTCTGAATGTGTGCTTTGATAGTTGAAAATGAGGTGTATGGTTGTGTCCTTGAAGGACTGCCTACGTATTCACGTGAAGTGAAATCAAACCAGATCTTACTTCTGAATGTGTGTGCCTAAGCGAATTGTTAGGACCTTATAGTGATTTTGAGGTGTATGACTGTGTCCTTGATGGACTGCCTACGTATTCACGTGAAGTGAAATCAAACCAGATCGTAGTTCTGAACGTGTGCCTAAGCGAGATGTTAAAACCTTAAAGTGTGACGGTCACGACGGTAAATTCCGTTTGGTGACTCGTCTGAATGTGTGCCTAAGCGAGTTGTTAGGACCTTGATGTGACCATTATTTGCGCACATTTAGTCCCCTAATTGAACCTTTTGTGCATACTATTATAACATTCCATGACCATTTTATCCGTCAAATGCTTTCTATTTTGCTTTCCTAGTGCATTTTATATGTTTTTTTAGGAAAGGAGATAATAAGGCGGAAATTCCCGTCTTTCGTGCATAGTTGGAAGCTATTTGACTATGCTTGATGGACTAGTATGAAGAGGAAGCGAGAACTAAAGACCAATCCTACGAGAATAAAAAGAAAGTGAAGGAAAAGATTCTGAAGCTGAACCCGAGCGGATTTGCAGGCAAAACGCCCGTCCAGAATGACAATCCGAGCGTCCAAGCAACAAAGACGCTCGGATTCCTCCACTACAATCCGAGCGGATTTACAGAAAGACGCCCATGCACCCCCTCAAGAATCCGAGCGTCTTCCCTTCCTGGACGGACGGACCGCAACGTCTTCAGCCGAGATGCTCATCCCTCCAAAAAGACTAGCATTTTCCTGCTTAAAACTCAAAAATATAATTACTAATTTAGCCTTAGTTAACCTAATGAAGCTCTACTATATATACCCCACTTGTAAATAATCATGTATGGAGTTTTAGATTAGGCTAAGCCTCCACATTAGAAATTCCTCTTAGATTCAATTAGGAGTAGATTAGAATAGATTGCTCTTTAATATTTCCACAAATTACACATTAATCTCTCCTTAATTATTGTTCAAGCTTGTTACTTTTGGGTAATTGAAGATTATTGGGTCATTATTGGAGGATTGACAACCCTTCATCAATCAATCAAGTTTCTTCTATTATTCTTTGCTTTATTATTTGGATCATCTCAAGTTTGGTATAATTCCTTTACCCTTTTATCTTTATTGTTCATTTCTTCGTTCTATTATCATGTTTATACTTGTTGTGATTATTGACACCATTAATGGCATGTTTCCCATGATAATGAGTGAGTAATCTTTTAGCTAGGATTAGTGGGTAATTAGGGGAAACCAAACATGGGAATGACTCATGCTTAATTTAATATGTTCACATAATTAATTTGCTTCCTTGTTGTGATCTCAACTTTATGTTGGGAAATGTGTCCTCAACAATAGTGCGATTACATGATTTAAATATCATTATTAAATCTCATTTTAAAGAATACAATTGGGAAGTATTTATACTGTCAACTGGTCAACATATATCGGTAATGATTGGCTGACTAGAGTTTGACATTACTGTCGTGCGACGGTGGTGATCGATTGACCCCTAGGTCATACCTATAGGGCAACACTCTTAATTGATTATTTAATTAATCGTATAACGTTACGAGTTAATTAAATTACTTGAAAAATTGACGGACGATTTTGGAAGTAAAATTTACGTATCAAATTGAAATGTGATTAAATGAGATACGGTCTGAGTAATTGAATTGTATCATTACTCGGATGAAATTATTGTTTAAAGAAACAATTAAAACGGAATGAATAATTTATTATAAATACAGATTGTTGTAGTTTATAATTTGGAAACATTTTTTGGTACAAGTAATTACGAATTACTAGTCGATTTTGTAAAATGACATATTTTATGAGTATGTGATTTTTAATATGTTAAAAATACATTACATTGTGACATGTCATGTAACATGTCACATGTGACAAATTTGACAAATGACAAAAATAAAATGGATTCTCCATTTTATGTCTTAAAACCGAAAATGTGGGTGGACATATAGTTTATATTGTGTTATTTATTTTAAATGTAAACACAATCATAACAATGGGTAGTTGGCTTTGCATGCTTGGTCTCTTGTGAAGAGCAAAAATGAAAGCTATTGGGCAACCTACCCAATGCCATTTTTCGGCCAAATGAAGAGAAAAGAAAGAGTTTTTCTTTTCCTAATCAATTCATTCATTCAACATCTTATTTTCTAGTGTAAGAAAATTAAAAATACTCTCTATAATTTATGAGAATTCTAGAGAAATAAACTCCAAAATCCCCTTACTCTTGACCGAATATTCAAGAGCACAAACCATATTTTTGGGTCATTTTTCACAAGAATTAATATTATCTAGTATTCATAATATTAATTCTAATTAACAGAAAGCCTTGGGTATAAAGCTTAGGGAGAGATCTTATTCTTAGATCTTTGTTCTTCCATTTGGAATAGCTCAAGAACAAGAAGAGAAAGGTGATCTCTCTTGTGCCCAATATAGCCGAAATATTGAATGTAAGGACATTATTTCTCTTCTCTTTTATTAATGTTTGCATGCATAAAATCCGTTTTAATTTTATGACAAATTTATTAGACATATATGAGTATGTTTAATATGTATATAGATCTACATTTCCTTCAATCGGTATCAAGAGCCACGGTTGTTTGCATGCAAATTGGTTAAAAGTTTTTCCGAGTTATATGAATAACAAATAAAACTTGTAAAATTTGTGTTATTATGATATATCACGAAATAATTACATGCATGTTAATATTTCTGGTCCTAAAGTGTTTTAGGATATTTTGGTTAATTTTTCGGATTTTTATTGTTCATATTTAATAATAATGACATTTAAATGTGATTTTATGAGTAAAAATGTCATTTTTGGTCGAAAATTAGCTATACTTCGAATTTTCACTTGGTTTTTGGATATGCTGTTACATATATTATTTTGAGATAACCTGTAAATTTTCATAATTTTTGGACTTGTTATGCTCGAAAAATGAATTTTTCATCATTAAATTCGGATTTAAGAGAAAAATAGGTTAATATGAGTTAAATTTCGAATCTGGTCATAGAAAATTAATATGTTGTCACATGCAATTTTACAAGATGTGTGTAAAATAATTGGCTATAAAGAAGTCTTTTAGCATGATTTATGAATTTTTGAAGAAAAATGGCATAAATAGTGATATTATTAGTTGAAAATTAATAAAACATAATCTATGACTTAGGAAAAACGTCTAATGTTGCATTTTATTATATTTTTCAGATCTAAAGTTGAAAAGTTAATGAAAATAATTTTTCCATGTTCTTATGATTATTTTATTAAATATCGATAAACCGCAACATTGTTTTTCCTAAAAATTTGAAATTTTTAACCTAAGATTTTGAACATTATGAGTGTCATGGATTTTTCCAGAATGTTCATGAATTTTAAATTTCAAATTTTGAATTTATTTGAAATTTTGTGATTTATTTGAAGTTAAATAGCTTATTTTGTAATTTTGGTCCATTTATGAACAAATTTGTAAATAAAAGTTAATTATCGTCAAATTATTAGTGAAGACTATATTTTGAGTCCTAAGTGGTTAGGGTAATTAACTAGTGCATAAATATGAGTTTGTGCATTTTTGTGATTATAAAATGTTGAAATCACGCAAATCCGTAAAAACCGAGTAATATACGATATTGGCTAATTAAAAGGCGATTTAGCATAAAATTGAGCATGTTCATACATAATATAATGCTGCATTTTTCTTTATGATTGTCATAATTTTAATTTATGTAATTTTGAATTATGTAATTTTACTTAGTATGGCCTTAGATTTTAATTGGTATTTCCCGAAATGTATGGGAATATCGATTCGGTTGTATTTTTATTGTAATCTCGTATCACCGTTTTGTAATTTAAATTTTTTTTTTTATTAGTTACAAATGTATAATAGGAAATTATGTAATTTATTATGTAATTTTATTCATTCCGGAGTTCCAAAAGACGGATTACTTCAAGAATGGCGATACATAAAGACGGTGTTACCTCGAGATGCGTGCTACAACCGGAGTTCAAGGGACCAATGGAGTTGGTTTCCGAATATGTAATAGATTAATAGTTTTTCTATTTTAGGAAAGGCCATACTAGGATTTATTTATTTTTATGCTTGCATTTTATTTTATGTCACATGCATCGCTAAATCGCCATAACTAAACATGCATTGTTATTTTATCGAGTTTATCGACCGTGTCAATTCGAATTATCGTAGTTCACCGCTTTAGTTCACTTAAAACGTGATAGATAATAAATTGACATGACCTCTCGCTAAAACAAAACAATTGAGACATAGCCTTACCAAATAGTAGAAACCATGAAAACCTATTTCGTGAGGGAGTGCACTCGGCCCTACCGGGGTACAAACCTTGTTACATAGGGGAAGTGGGTGATAAATGTCAATCCACCGAATTCATGTTGATGAGGGTTTCATCGGCCATACCGTGCCCAAGTTGATGTGGATTTGGATCATGGACACATTTATTCGAAATTTGGATTGAGCTCAACGGAAGTATTCGCGACCGTAGTTGCATGTGTTCCGGGCTATAGATAAATATTAGAGTAATTTTATCGACCAAGAGTTCTAAAAGTAGAATCGATTAAAGCGTTAATCCACCGAGTTATATTGATAAGGGTTTCATCGGCCATACCGTGCCTAAGTCGATATGAATTTGGGTCTTGGAATCATTTATCATAGTTGGGTAGATGTCACTATGTAAATGCTATACTTGTTTTTCCAAGTATTAATAAAACGATAAATGTTAAGTTTTCCACTATTCCGTTTTTATATTGTTCTATTTCTTTACCCAATTCATATACGATATCATTTCGTTTTTGATTCAAATCTCCATTAAAATATCGTAACTAAAGACAAATATGAATTTGCTTCTAAAACCTCAAATGAACCATTGATAAGGATCTCTTGTAAAGAGTATAGATTAAAGTTATTCATTATCAAACAGGTTTTTGATTATTGACTAACACATCTACTTACAATGGATTGTTATTCATATACTTAAATGAATTAAGTACCTTGAAGCGATAAATTGTTTTGGTAATTAGTTTTGTCAGAATTCGTAAATGACCAAAATAGCGCAACCACTTCAATGAAAGTTTTAAGATTAAAACGAACAAATGAAGAGTAATCTTCATGAATTCAATTTTGCTTCTCAAAGCAAAGACTCATTGAAATGAGTGGGAGCATTCTCTTAAACCGTTAAGATGAGGACGAGGTTAAAGAAGTAAAGTTAGAATGGAATTGATACAAGGTAATGTTAAAGGTAAAGTTGTTGAGAATGACGATGCTAAACCTATCAATCCCAACCGATAAAGTTTCCATTGTCTTAAATGTTGGACACGAGAAAGGAAACTACCCCAAATTATTGAAGAATCAACAAGTTAGTTGTGGGACATCTAATGGGACCTTCTTCTTTAAAAATGTTTATTTGATTAAACATAAAATTTTGCTAAGTACTACTTCGTCTATATTAGAAACCAATGGAGGTTTTCATCATTGTACTTGATACATAGGATGATTAGAATATGACGACTAGCAACAATGATATCGAGAGACAGAGTAATTGTGTACTCAATCTAGTTTTTGGATTTAAAGTTGTACTTAATTATGACTATTAAGTGCATAAACTCTAAATAAGAATATAAACTTGTTAAGAAACAAAAGAGGTTTTCACCTTTGTGACCCTTTACACCATGATTTGATGTATGGCTAGCCCATCATCAAGGTGATTATATTCTAAACCAAACTAGAATGATATATCATGAAGATGATGTAAGACTCAAATTGGTAACCCAAGATTAAACCTTAAATTTTGGAATGATGAACGCAAAGAGTTATCGAGTACTCTTGAAACCATTAGGTTGTTAATGGTGTATGCGTATCTTGTATTCAAAGCAAGATGTCTCGTGCCTTTTGGTTGAAAAGGAGATCGAGTTTGTAAATCATCGATCCAAAATAGGTTGATCATTTTCTTTTACCAACGATTTAAGTTGACGATAATATGTTCACTTAATAAGGTAAATAGAGAAATCTTTGAAGAATTTCAAAGAGTTCAAGGAATCACGATTTAGTCGTGATGGGATTATCAAAGTGAAGACTTTGATATAAGCCAAAGGAAAATGTGATATAGTATCACAAGTTAATCTCTCCTAGCACGCATTATGGAATAATGTGTGATTAGATAAGAAATCAAACGCTATTCGATATGGTTTGGATTTCAATCAAGTTACTTTGAGTTACTTGATCCTTTTGGGGATTTTGTCATTTTTGTCTAAATTATTTTTCCACTAAATCGAATCATATGAGATATGAAATGGTAAGGGTACCATGGTTGTAAGTTTTCACAAAGAAACAAATGCTCATTTTTCCCTCTTCAATTAACACGAGTACGACGGGTTTGCGGCTCGTGAAGCTGTCTTTCTAAAATATAAGTTTATTTCTAGAAGACAGAGTGGGAGAAAATTATTCAAGAGCCACAAAGAATGTTATGTCGCAAGAAACTGGTCTTTCTTGGCTACATGAGACGTTTTGTGTAAGATGTTGTTCCTTTAAAACCTAGGAGGTTAAATTCGTCAAATTGATAAAAATGATGGATTCATGTTACTTTTAAGAAAGTAAAGAGCTTATAACTTACAAAGAAATCGTTTGATTCAAATTGATTACTTCTAGAAAGTAATGAACATATGACTTACATAAGAGTGTTTAAGTCACAACTCAATACAAGGCTTAGAGCCATAAAAATCCGAAATAAAGGGCTTGATTAGTGACAAAGGGTTTTGCACTAATAAAGAGATATTTCAAGCAAGATTGGTTGCAAAGGGTTTTGCACCAATTGAAATGCTTAAGCCTATTTGGATCTTCTTAGGGATTGTGTTTCGTTATTATGAAATACATAGCGAGTGAATCTAAAACCCACTTCTTCAATTAGAAGGAATGTATTCAATACATATCTTGAGTTTTGAAGATTCTTGCAATCCTAAGATAATGTGAAACTTAAGAGAGGATCTTAAGTAGGACATCAATGAGTTGGAATCAACATTTTGGATCATGTGATAAAACATTTCTCGATAAGTCGAGAAGTTTTGTTTATACATGAAGTTTAGTGGGAGTTACGGAAGTTTTAATTAGTCCGATATGTGGATGACATATTGATCATTGCGAATGATTTAAGACTTTTGGAGTATTATAATACATCTTGAATATCCGGATTTATGAAGATAAATCCACATGATATTAGCATCAGTAAGAAGTCTTATGTTGATAAGATTCATGACTAGTTCAATTAAATTGAACATATTTGATTGATTTCATTTGCTTCCGCTGCCGAATCAATTAAATGAATAATGATGTATAACACTTCATATGCTTTGAGTATGATGAATTGTTTTCAAAATCGAATTTAAGTAATCTTTGCCAAGTACGCCATAAAGATTGTCCTTAAGTGCTTGCAGAAGCATTAAGGCTATAATGCAAAGTGTTTATGATGCAATTTTGTGTAAGGGTGTTACACAAGTGACAATTGACAATTGAGATTGCGCATGGTTTCCGACAAAACCATAATCAAAACACACTAGGATGGTTAAGAAACCATTGTGGCAAAGTTAATTAAGAAGTAGATTTTCTAGAATCGTTCTAGGCAATAAAGAACAATGAGAGATATTTATAACGGAAATTGAGTACACTTGCGATCATGAGATGTGCAAGAAGGAAGAGTCCCGCACACTGCGAAATCAGTGGGAGCTGTTCTAAGGATAGAAGGCCTATGTCTTGATTGGATCTCGACACGTACTCAGAAAGTTTTGTGATGCAAATGTATACATTACAAAGGAAAACAAGTATGTAGTAAGGTTGAGTAAGGTACAAGAAATTGATAAAACCTACTAACCAAAGCCTTCTCAAAGGCTAAACATGATGAGTCATGTCATTTCAATTGAATTGAAATGAACAACTACGTACAACATCAAATTAGATTATAGAACATGAAATAGTAATCAGGCATTGACTATTCATGTGTGATAATCGCATTTGTCGTTCGAGTTTTATTTTAAAACTCTTTTATTATACTTTGTTACATCCAAACGGGTTGTAGAGACAACGTTGAACCCCGTTAAAGTGAACACGGATTAGCATTGTATTCGCCCATAGTCACTTGTATGAGGTGACGTCTCGAAGTGACTAGAGTGTGATGCGATTGATGGCAAGTTCAAGTGCCATACAGTCATGTGAGATGACTAGTCGATCACATAGGCAGGATGTTAGGAACACCTTGTCGGGCCTTATGACCGCTTATAGAGTTCTGGCAAATTTATATAGCCTGGTCGTGGCGAGAGCTGCTATAGTATTCTAATGAGTCGATTCTTTTGACTAAAGACTATTCACCTAAGATGGCACAGTTTCAGATTAACTTTGATTTGTGTTACTACGACCTTCGTAAATGGGGTCAAATGGGCATATTTTGGGTTATGATGGCTGTGGCTAGTCGAAGGGAATAAGTGCGATAGGAATTGTCCATCCCCTTGTCAGGGTTAAAACAATATCTCAGGGCCACTCGAGGAGTAATGAACTGGAAATGCGTGGCCACGCTCGGAAGGTATCCAGAGTGGATAAATCCGGTCAATCAGTTATTCTCCAGATCGAGGAAACCACTCTCGATATGATCACTTGCAAGTACGACCTGAAAGACACCTTGCATTGAGTGGGAGATAGTAATAGGACAAGAGAATTGGTAACGCACACTTGTCGAGGACAAGTGGGAGATTGTTGGGAAATGTGTCCTCAACAATAGTGCGATTACATGATTTAAATATCATTATTAAATCTCATTTTAAAGAATACAATTGGGAAGTATTTATACTGTCAACTGGTCAACATATATCGGTAATGATTGGCTGACTAGAGTTTGACATTACTGTCGTGCGACGGTGGTGATCGATTGACCCCTAGGTCATACCTATAGGGCAACACTCTTAATTGATTATTTAATTAATCGTATAACGTTACGAGTTAATTAAATTACTTGAAAAATTGACGGACGATTTTGGAAGTAAAATTTACGTATCAAATTGAAATGTGATTAAATGAGATACGGTCTGAGTAATTGAATTGTATCATTACTCGGATGAAATTATTGTTTAAAGAAACAATTAAAACGGAATGAATAATTTATTATAAATACAGATTGTTGTAGTTTATAATTTGGAAACATTTTTTGGTACAAGTAATTACGAATTACTAGTCGATTTTGTAAAATGACATATTTTATGAGTATGTGATTTTTAATATGTTAAAAATACATTACATTGTGACATGTCATGTAACATGTCACATGTGACAAATTTGACAAATGACAAAAATAAAATGGATTCTCCATTTTATGTCTTAAAACCGAAAATGTGGGTGGACATATAGTTTATATTGTGTTATTTATTTTAAATGTAAACACAATCATAACAATGGGTAGTTGGCTTTGCATGCTTGGTCTCTTGTGAAGAGCAAAAATGAAAGCTATTGGGCAACCTACCCAATGCCATTTTTCGGCCAAATGAAGAGAAAAGAAAGAGTTTTTCTTTTCCTAATCAATTCATTCATTCAACATCTTATTTTCTAGTGTAAGAAAATTAAAAATACTCTCTATAATTTATGAGAATTCTAGAGAAATAAACTCCAAAATCCCCTTACTCTTGACCGAATATTCAAGAGCACAAACCATATTTTTGGGTCATTTTTCACAAGAATTAATATTATCTAGTATTCATAATATTAATTCTAATTAAGAGAAAGCCTTGGGTATAAAGCTTAGGGAGAGATCTTATTCTTAGATCTTTGTTCTTCCATTTGGAATAGCTCAAGAACAAGAAGAGAAAGGTGATCTCTCTTGTGCCCAATATAGCCGAAATATTGAATGTAAGGACATTATTTCTCTTCTCTTTTATTAATGTTTGCATGCATAAAATCCGTTTTAATTTTATGACAAATTTATTAGACATATATGAGTATGTTTAATATGTATATAGATCTACATTTCCTTCACTTTATGCACATGTCATGTTTGATGAAATGCTAAGCCTATGAATCCTTGCATTTATAACCATCTCTTATCTATTCAACTTGACTTGTAAGATATAAACCAACTCGAGACTTGTTAGACCATGCATAGAAGTTGATTAGGAGGAAAGTAAGTCGACTTGTAGGTGTTGTATAATCTAATCGATTCGGCTCCGGGACCATACTCTTCCTAAGAACCGTAAGACATAAACCAACTCGGTTCCTCCACAACACTAATTGCTTGCTTTTAATTGTAAACATGTTTGTATGATCAACACCACGAATCCCCTATGACCCCATGACATCCTAGTGCTTTTAATCAATTGTTTACATCCTTCCTTTTATTACTTGTTTTACCTTATTGTTTGCATTAGTCTAGACACAACTACAAACCCAATTCAATCGTGACACTAGCATAAATTGAGATCGATAGACTTAGAGCCCAAAGCACACCGTCCCATGGATCGACCTCGACTTACCGCTAACTAGTTGTTTGTTGAGTATTATAAATGTGTTTGATTGGATGTGTGATGACCAACTCTTGTACATATCAAAATGGCACCGTTGCCGGGGATGGTGCTATGTGATTAAGTTCTTACTTGTTTGTCTATTTTGATTTTGCTTTCACCTTGAGGAACTTGTTCCTCAAGGATTGTTCTTACCGTTTTTGTGTAGTTTCCATGCTTGTAGTTGCTTCCTTGTCTTAGTTATGATGACTCAAGACTTTACATATGGAGTATGTGGTGGATATTTTGACTATGACTATGTGTATAGGGAGTTTGAGAACCAAGTCAACACAAACCTACCTTACTATTTGTACAAGGAAAATCCTAACCACTACCCCAATTTCTCCCACGAAAATCACCTCATGCAATATCCACAACAACCACCCACTCGATACCAACTTCATAATAACCTTCAAATGCCACAACAAAACCACTTTCACACCTAACCACAACAAGAAAATGAACCCATCCAAAATGTGATTCTCCAAATGATGGGAGAACAACAAAACTTCTTTAAACAAATGCTAGAGGAGAGCCAAAAGAGGGACAATGTTCTTCAAGGCATTGTTGCCCAAGGTGAGGAATTGGAGATTCAAATCACCCAATTGAAAGAATCCCAAGCAACCACCCCACACCGTTCTTTGGACATAGATCATGAATGTGAATTTGAAGTAGTAACTTTTGACATGAAAAATGAAGAATGGGAAGAGCCAATCTCCGTGAGCTCTTGTTGGTATGAAAGTGTTGTGTTTGATGAGGAAGATTTGAGGTTGAGTAAGCCGAATACTCTTAACCTTTGTGAGTATGAAGGTGTATCTTTTGATGTGAAAATTGAGATGTTGGAGGAAGAAATAATGAAGAAGAATGAAGCCCCCATTTATGATTCGTATGAAGATAGCAACAATGATGATGAGCTTCACGGATGGACTCGTAATATCACCTTGCTTGAGGAGCCTATCCTTGAGACATTTGAGATACCCTATCATGAAGAAGAACGTCCGTCCCATATTCCTCATGAAGACTACTTGACACCTATCATGGAGCCAATGATCGTTGAAGAGGATATGGTAGATCTTCTTCAAAAGGCCAAAGTATCGTACAAAAGCTACTTGGTGAAAAAGCTCAAAGAGAAACTTGCTCGTTAAGCCACTTGTGGAAGTTTGGCACCCACAATGACAACTTCTAAGGAACTCGATCATCAATGCCATGAGAATTCTCCTTCCACTTTTGAAGGATTGACAAATTCAAATGCTATCATCATTACCGAAATTGAAGAAGAAGTTGGTGAGTGGAAGTCTCCGGACGAATATGAACCATACTTCATATCTAGTGTTGACAAGAATCATGGGCTTGTTTATTGGAAGCATTTGGAAAGCTCTAGTGCCGAGGACAAAGTAAAAGAAAGAACATTTTACAAGCTTCCTTGGCCAAATTTCATGTTCAAATGGAGCAACCCATACTTGTGTTTATTTGGAGCTTGTTCACAAGCTTTTGATCTCTTATTAAGAGCCTTGAGCTCTATGGACAGAAATTTCTACAATTTGATTTAGTTTGGTGGAGTCCTATCTCAAACCCCCATTTTTAAGATATTTCTTGGATTCCTTACTTTGTATAATATTGTACATCCTTGCATTTGTATTTGATTTCTTGCATGAGAATAGTGAGAGAGAGAGAGTCATCTTACATTTTTATTGAGCAAATTTCAGAAAAAGATAAGGAGGAATAACAAATCGGTGAAAGGGTATTATTGTGCAAGGAAAAGAAAGAAAAAGAAGAAAAGCAGGCAAAGACGGCCGTCCCGAGGGCTGGACGCTCATCCAGGGCCCTCGTCGCATCACTGTTTAGCACTGTCTCAGAATCCGAGCGGATTCAGCACAAGACGCCCGTCTTCAAAGAAGCCGCTCGTATTCTCCACGGGACGCCCGTCCTAAATAACACCTGAAACAAAGTTTTGAAACTGCCAGGAAATCCGAGCGGATTTTTGACAAGACGCCCGTCCCGAGTAAGACGCCCGTCCCAAAACAGAAGACGCCCGGCTTTTGCCTGCTCCCAAAATTGCTGAGGTCTTTTCTCAAAATCTACGTGGATTTAAAGGAAGATGCTCGTCTTCTACAAGCTAAAGACGCCTGTCCCGCAACAAGGACTCTCAGATTGAGGTCTTTTTCTCGAACAATCCGGCCGGGCCCCACTCTTATCCGCTCGGCTTCCCCTATTCTTCAATAAAATCACCCCCTTTTCTCTCTCATTTCTTCACCTTATCTAACCCTAAAACACTCACCTTCATCCTCAAAAACACTCTCCTCACATCAAAAGCCAACAAAAACCCCATTTCCTCAACTTCAAGATGATGAACCTCAAGGGCAAGGCTAAGAAGTTTGTTGAATCCACCAGAAGGAAACGCAAGGGTTCATCCTCTTCAACCCCGCGAGAAGTAGTGCCACCAAGGAACTTCCGTCCCATCATAAGAGGTGGAATATAGCAACTTGAGTACTTCCAAGAGGTGCTTTTCGAATCCGATGCCCACCGCAAGAACTTTGTCAAATTGCTATGTAAGAACTATGAACCCACTCAATTCATAGATACTAAGGTGTTGGATGTCCTTGGGATAAGGTACCACACCGAGATGTCCTTTGATGGCTTAGGGATTGGAAAAATTTTCCATGCCCATGAGGAGACGTACCTTAGTCTCGCCCTGGAATTTTTGAGTAGCCTTCGTATTGTCACGAATACTCGAACTAATGTGGGCATGGAGTTTAGGTTGTGCAACTTACACCATAGCCTTATACTTGATCAATTTGCCCACATTTTCGGTCTTGAAGTGCCCACCAACTATACCGAAAAACCTGCTGATTTCGATGTGGACCTACTTTGGAGGGCTATTTCCGGGAGGAATTTTACCGGTTTAAAGCAATGCTATACCTTCGCCATCCAACATCCGGTGATTCGGATCACCGAGCGCTTTGTGGCCGGTACCATCAATGGGAGGTACGAACAAGATAGGTGTACTCTTATTGATTTAACTATTCTTGAGTCCTATTTGAATGTTCGGGGGACGAGGCGCTATAAATTCAACACGCCCCTTGAGATACTTACAAGGTTTCATGATTTTGCTCAAGGGACCACCCAACTCAAGACCTTCGTAATGGGAGGTCTAATTACTATTTTGGCCAACTACCTTTGCCCCGGGTTCAACTCCCGTGGGATTTATACTCCTCTTGAGGGGAGTACTTTGATTGATGAACATGCCGTCTTCAACCATCACCGGTGGTGTAACTACACACAAGAAATGAGTGTAGAATGGCTCACAAACGGATGAACCTCAATCATCCTTGAGGGTTGGAATATACCGGGCACCGACCCAAGATTGAGCCCATATTCGCCTGCTCCAAGCTACCTCCTTGATATCCAAATCCTCGACAATCCCCCTCAACGGGAAGAGGCACCCCGCCAACAACAAGTACTTCGTGGGGTACCGGCAAGGTCTACTCGCCCACCTTCCTATGTGCCTATTCCACCATACCCTACTCCTTATACCCAATTCCGACCGGAAATCCCCAATACCCGGGGTATTAATGATTTGATGAAACTCATGAATAGAGTGGATCTCGGGGTACATGAAGGGAGGGTCGACAAATACTTGGCCCTTTATCCCCAATACTATAACATGGCTCAACAAGGGTATATTGACCCCAATGGTCCTAAGCCCTCTTGGGTCCAACCACAACATTTGTTCCCTAATCAAGGGGACCAAGCTTGGAATCTCGGTGGTGGAGGGTACTCGGGCCAAGGAGGAGGGCATGATCAAGGAGAGTTTGACCAAGGAGGGTATTGGGGCCAAAAAGGAGGATATAACCAAGGCGGGAGTTCTCACCGGTATGGTTACCCCCAAGATGAGGAGGATGACGAGTGAGAGGCCTACCTCATCACCTCCATTTGTATGATACTCCTATCTCCCTCTCTCTTTTGTATATACATTGCATTTAGTGTAGCTTTCGCATGCATTTGTATCATATTGCATTTGCACTAGCTAGTTCATATAGTATAGTTGCATTGTAATATATCTGACATGATTCATGTAGATAGTTGCATATAGACTAGAATTCATGCTTAGTCACTAATGACCAATCCTATTCTTTTCTACACTAGAAATAGTGTTTAAATCGGTTTGGGGAGGTTTGATCATAGGTGACCATAGTCTACTAGAAAACATGCATCATATAGTATAGATTATATTGCATTCATTTGTTATATATGTCATATAGAAATGCATTTAGTTAGAGCATGCATTCATTCATGTCATATCATTGCATTTGTACTTTATTTCAAAAAAATCAAAAATCCATAAACATGTATTTCCTTTTTATTCCCACTCCTACATGTACATTGAGGACAATGTCCAAAATAAAGTGGGGGATGGGAATTTATATTCCAAAAATGATAAAAATTAATTTTTTTTTTGAAAAATACAAAAACATGTCTTTTTTATTTCATAGAAATCAAAAAAACCATAAAAATTTGAAAAATTGAAAAATCCAAAAACAAGTTCATTTCCTTTGTAGCGTAGTCTTGTATATATTGTTTGTATATATTATGTTTGTCTATCCTTTTTCACATTGATCGACTACACCACATCCGAGACATGAGGATATTGAAGACCGCATGGTATGATCTTCTCAATCTCCTTTTTCCACTTTATGTTAATGACTATGTGGCTTTATTTTGATTGATGCGGTACAACAATGTGAATTTGGGACTTTCATTAAGTTTATATGGCATATTAGTTGGTAGAATCATTTGCATTAGGATGTTTATATGTTAGTTGCATCATGGCATGTAGCTTGCATGTTAGAAAATTTTGCGAAACCGTCTACTTGGGAAGCATGACAAGTGTATATAGGCCCTAGTAGATGCTTTTTCTTCTTAAGACTTTGCTTGTTAGAATACTTGTAAAACACCCTAGGATGTGTCATGCTAGTATCCTTTGACCCATGGATTAAGGCCTAGTCAAGAGTACCTTGTGGTGTGATAACTCCTTGGCTACCGTTTATTCCAAGGTGACCCTTGAAACCATGCAACCATCATTAATCCATGTTCTACCATACATTTTTGTCATCAAAGGGAATGAGCACAAAAAGAAATCAATTTGAGTTCAATGAAAAGTGAAAGAAAGTTTGCAAAAATGCATCAAATGAAAAGAGGAGCAAAAATAGACTCCTATGCTTCAAATATAAGGCACCCTCACTACATATGGGGTGACTTTGAAAATGTTCAAAAAGAAATGCAAAAAGTTGAAAAATTGTCAAGCATTAAAAATGCCAAACATCAAAAGAAATGGCAAAGGAAAGTGTTCTCCAATGTTATATGCCACAAGAAATTGGGTTGGGGGGGGGGGGACAACAACAAAAGAAACTCCCAAATGAAACTCAAATCCTATTGATCCCTTTATCCATCGTATCCATTTTTGTGCATGGTAGAGAGGGGACGACCCTTTTTCTTGTATAGGCAAGAAGGGGAATTCCGCGATCCTCCAGTGTTTCTAACACCATAGGGAGTCTATTCTTGACAAAAGCATTTAACAATTGAGGACAAAGGTACCCTAGCTTGACACAACTTGGAGGTGATTTATTGGTATCCTTCTAGGCTTAGTAGTTTGAAGAAATTACATCTATGAAGGAGTGTATACCCTTGAATTGCTTCCCCTTTAGATAATTTCCGCCACTTAGATGAGGAAAGTGGCTATTCTTTTGTAGATGCATCCATTACTTGATTTTGTGTGCTTTAATGATTGGATGTGTCGCCATTTTGGCAAGACCCACATTGCCTTGCAAGAAGGCATCCTACCTCATGGTTGTCTTGTTGTGAGTTGAAGGGGCGGAGTGAGACCCGCTAATTGTCTCACATCGGTCATATTATTAGGATAGTTTAAATAAGGTCTAGTTTTTGTCACCTCTTTACTCGGGACGAGTAAAGGTTCGGTTTGGGAATATTTGATGAGACCATTATTTGCGCACATTTAGTCCCCTAATTGAAACTATTTTGCATACTATTATAACATTCCATGACCATTTTATCCGTCAAATGCTTTCTATTTTGCTTTCCTAGTGCATTTTATATGTTTTTTAGGAAAGGAGATAATAAGGCGAAAATTCTCGTCTTTCGTGCATATTTGGAAGCTATTTGACGATGCTTGATGGACTAGTATGAAGAGAAAGCGAGAACTAAAGACCAATCCTACGAGAATAAAAAGAAAGTGAGGGAAAAGATTCTGAAGCAAAACCCGAGCGGATTTACAGGCAAGACGCCCGTCCAGAATGATAATCCGAGCGTCCAAGCAACAAAGACTCTCGGATTCCTCCACTAAAATCTAAGCGGATTTACAGAAAGACGCTCGTGCACCCCCTCAAGAATCCGAGCGTCTTCCCTTCCTGGGCGGACGGACCGCAACGTCTTCAGCCGAGATGCTCATCCCTCCAAAGAGACTAGCATTTCCCTGCTTAAAACACAAAAATGTAATTACTAATTTAGCCTTAGTTAACCTAATGAAGCTCTACTATATATACCTCACTTGTAAATAATTATGTATGGAGTTTTAGATTAGGCTAAGCCTCCACATTAGAAATTCCTCTTAGATTCAATTAGGAGTAGATTAGAATAGATTGCTCTTTAATATTTCCACAAATTACACATTAATCTCTCCTTAATTATTGTTCAAGCTTGTTACTTTTGGGTAATTGAAGATTATTGGGACATTATTGGAGGATTGACAACCCTTCATCAATCAATCAAGTTTCTTCTATTATTCTTTTCTTTATTATTTGGATCATCTCAAGTTTGGTATAATTCCTTTACCCTTTTATCTTTATTGTTCATTTCTTCGTTCTATTATCATGTTTATACTTGTTGTGATGATTGACACCATTAATGGCATGTTTCCCATGATAATGAGTGAGTAGTCTTTTAGCTAGGATTAGTGGGTAATTAGGGGAAACCAAACATGGGAATGACTCATGCTTAATTTAATATGTTCACATAATTAATTTGCTTGCTTGTTGTGATGTCAACTTTATGCACATGTCATGTTTGATGAATTGCTTAGCTTATGAATCCTTGCATTTACAACCATCTCTTATCTATTCAACTTGACTTATAAGATATAAACCAACCCGAGTCTTGTTAGACCATGCATAGAAGTTGATTAGGAGGAAAGTAAGTCGACTTGTAGGTGTTGTACAATCTAATCGATTCGGCTCCGGGATCAAACTCTTCCTAAGAACCGTAAGACATAAACCAACTCGGTTCCTCCACAACACTAATTGCTTGCTTATAATTGTAAACATGTTTGTATGATCAACACCACGAATCCCCTATGACCCCATGACATCCTAGTGCTTTTAATCAATTGTTTATATCCTTCCTTTTATTACTTGTTTTACCTTATTGTTTGCATTAGTCTAGACACAACTACAAACCCAATTCAATAATGACACTAGCATAAATTGAGATAGATAGACTTAGAGCTCAAAGCACACCATCCAATGGATTGACCTCGACTTACCGCTAACTAGTTGTTTGTTATGTATTATAAATGTGTTTGATTGGATGTGTGACGACCAACTCTTGTCCATATCAGACCTTAAAGTGTGAGGGTCATGACGGTACACTCCGTTTGGTGACTCGAAAAATTGATTTGAGATAATTCCTCCTTGATCATGAATCGAAGAGGTGTAATTTGTGAAAATGTTCCTTATCATGTGAGCACACTAAAAAGTAGACCCTAAGGGTAGATTGGGTATGTCCCGTTCTCGGTAGCAAAGCCTTCGAGGACTCCGTATCTGGGTCAGGGTAAAAATGGCTTTGACATTATAGAATGTGGAGCTTGGTAATAATGGGTTCGTTTGATAGATAAAAATCTGGAGTTGAGGGTCACGATGGAAAATTCCGTTTGGTGACTCGAAGGTTGATTGGAGACCTCTTGATCATGAATCGAAGAGGCATAGTTTGTGAAAATATTTCTTGTTGTGTGAGTACACTAAAAAGTGGTCTCTAAGAATGAAATGATTTTTTTTGAAGACTCTGAATCTGAGTCATGGTGAAAGTGGCTTCGATATTTCGGAATGTGAAGTTTGGTAATAAAAGGTTTGTTTGACAGATAAAAATCTGGAGTTTGTATTTTGTGGTGTTTAGACCGATGGGTTACGGCTTGTAATGTTGCGCGGAATGGGGTCTCATGCTTGATGTGGCCTGAGCACGAAATGGTTGGTTAATATTTTGGGATAAGAATCCCATGTCTGGACCTTAAAGGTTAAGGTGTGATATTACGAGCTTGAGGGGAATCCTCAGAAGCCTAGATAAGTCTCCCTGTAGTAGTCTCGGGAAGGACTTAAGGGTGAAGCAATGTTGGTTGAGGTTTTGGTGTTTGGTTGACGAGTCTTGAGCTATCATTTAACTCTTTGACATCAGGTTTTGGTATTTTTGTGTTTTATACTTGTTGGTCCCAAAGTTTGGAGGGAAGAAACGTTGGTCATGGGCTTTGGACTTGTTGGTCCTGGACTTTGTCTTTTGGACTGACTTGTTTGGTGTTTTGGACTTGTCGGTCTGGGATTTTGCGTGTTGGACACGTTGGTCCTGGGCTTTGGACTTGTTGGTCCTGGACTTGGTATTTTGGACTTCTTGGTCCTGAGCTTTAGACTTGTTGGTCCTGGACTTGGTATTTTGGACTCATGGGTCCCGGGCTTTGGACTTGTTTGTCCTGGACTAGGTGTTTTGGACTCACGAGTCATGGGCTTTGGATTTGTTGGTCCTGGACTTTGTATTTTGGAATTGGACTTGTTGGTCTAAAGTTTGAAAAGTGACGGTTTAATTCCATTATTTGAAATTGTGGGGAAATAACGAATTTGAATTTCGCTATTTCATTTTTGTTTGAAAAAGGTCGGTTTTAAATTCCGTCGTTTGAAATTTGTGAAAATAGTGAACTTGAATTTCACTATCTTGTTTTTGATTTGAAATTGACGGTTTTATTTCCGTCGTTTGAAATTTGTGAAAATAGCGAATTTGAATTTCACTATTTTGTGTCTTGATTTGAAAATGACGGTTTTAATTTCCGTCGTTTGAAGCTGGTGAAGATAGCGAACTTGAATTTCACTATCTTGTTTTTTTTAATTTGAAAATGACGTTTTTAATTTCCGTCGTTTGAAATTTGTGAAAATAGTGAATTTGAATTTCACTATCTCGTTTTTGTTTTGGTTTTTCCTTGGCTTTGGTTTTTGCCTTTGTTTTTGCTTTGGCTTTGGCCTTGGGATGAATTGTTTTTGGCTTTGGTCTTTTGCTTTAGCCTTGAGCTTTGGCTTTGGGTGAATGGATATTGGCTTGGGCCTTTGATTTTAGCCTTTCGCTTTGACTTTGGGTGAATGGCTATTGGCTTGGTCCTTTGATTTTGGCCTTTCGCTTTGGCTTTGCTTTGGATATATCTGTTTTTTGGCCGTCCTTCGTTTGAGGAAGGTAAAGGTGCAGACGGGGATGTACCCGTTGGTGAGCGGTTGATATTTGGTGATGGGATGTTTTCGTGGGGAATGGGCCTGCCTTCCGTCATTGATCATGAACAAGGAGATATTCTGGTTTGTTATCCAGGTTTATCGTAGAATCCCTTCGATAAAAGCTCGTTCTAAATTAGGTCTATTGAAAGGTTTCTATTGCCAGACATGGAATAGGTAAAGAAAATGGACACGGAGTTTCGAGTCCTCTGCTTACTCAGAACGGAACGTCACTCGAGTTTACTCACATTGAATTCGAACATGTTGTTTGTTTTAAATCAATTCTCAAATCAACTCTCGTTGTCAACGGGAAATGGTAAAGAGGAGAATATATGATAGCTGGAAATTGTGCATTTATTTAGATAAATAAGATGTTCGCACAGACTCGATGAATACATGTGAATCATGGGGACAGCCCCCAGTTTGCACTTAGGAATAAAAGGACATACACTAGGATAGATATGAGAAAGCCTAAGACTCGGACTCGGACTCAGACTTAATCATAGATACGGAATCCTAATCATTACTTTCCTCCTTTACGATCTCCTTTGCAGCATCCAGCGGCTTGAATGTTTGATCTTGAGCATTGACCCACTTGAGCACTTCACACTCGTTGTTAGGGATTATATGAGGACAATAGTCGATGAGGCTTTTATCTCCTTGCAGAAAGAGATGTTCATTAGGGTTGTCTTCATCACTTGGTTGGCATAGGGATGAAGCTATCAGTTCATTATTGTCGATCATATTTTGAATAACATGTTTCAGTCTGAAGCATATTTCAGTGTCATGACCATTCCCTTGATGATATTGGCAATAGGCACTGCCGTCCCAGAAACGGGATTCCTGCTTTCAGATAGGCCCGGAGTGGGCCCGATTGGTTGTAGCTTCCCTTCAGTCATGAGCTTTTGAAGAGCTGCGGCATAGGTTGTGTTGAGTTTAGTTAATGTCCTTTGAGAACGCTCAACCTCGCTGTTTGATTTGAGACATTCAGGAGGATTGTCTTGACTGAGAGGTGCAATTATGATTTTGCCAGCTTCAATCATATCCTGAATGGCATGCTTGAGTTTGGAACAGGCTTCGGTGTCATGGCCCTTGTCTTTATGGTATTGGCAATAGACATTTTCGTTCCATGAACGGGCTCTTTTGTGTTCAGGTGGGTTCGAAGTCGGACCAATGGGTTACAACATTCCTTCTGAAGCAAGTATCCCCAAAGTAGTGCTATATGCTATTCCCAGATCTGTGAAAACCCTTTGATGTTTTCCCATTGTTCCAACATTGGTGTTTTTTGGGAGGTTTTTGTGAGTTTTGTTTTTGTTTTTGATTTTGATTTTGTCAATCTTGAGCGGAAACAAGATTTGGTTGTTGTCAAGGGGAAGTTTTTGGGATGTTGCTTGATATTTTGAAGGGTATTTTGGTGAGGCAATTTCATGTTCTTTGTTGGTAGGTTCGTGGATATGGGAACCATCGGATGACTCCTCATTTTCAACAGCTGTTGGTTGGTGAACGGAGGGTTTGTTTTATCCTTAGTGGTCAGGTTCATTTTCGGTACTACCAAACCCCTTCTCCAAATTAGCTACCCGGGTGTTCAAGTCATCGATAGCAACTTGCAACTTTGAGAATATGTTGTTGATGGAGACGGAGAGCATCATTATAGAGCTTTGTATCCATCTTCGTCAATTGTGTGAATTTTCTCATCGTCAGAGAGATGAGATGAGAGCAGTCCAGGGATGATTCCTGACTGTGTCCAATAGGGTTTTCAGGATTGTTGTTCTTGTTGTTTGCTGAGGGAGGTAATGGTAACTCGCCTTTTCGATCATATCTACGATGGCATCTTTTCGGGGGAGACACATTTCAATGTCATGTCCGCGACCTTGGTGATATTGACAAAATAGGTTTCCATCCCATCTTCGATCTCGCTTGTTTGGTAGAGGGTTTGGAGTTGGACCAATTGGACTAAGCTTTCCTTGGTAGATTAGCCTCTCCAAGGCTGTGGTATAAGGCATACCCAAATCAGGGAAGGACATATGAGGTCGTCTGGTTTTGGTTGGTGGAATTCCCAGGGGACTTGCTTCAGTGGTTTTGGTAGCCCTCCAACTAGGGTTGGCTTTGTCGTTGCCAAGTTGTCGGCTTTCAAGAAGCTTAACCCTTTCCTCAATATCAGAAGGGGAAAAATTCCCGGTTATCATTTTGTCCTCAACTTGGGAGAGACGAGTTCTCAAGTTTTCCACGGTAGCTAGGAGTCGAAGGACCATGTTGTTGGTTTCCGCACAAGTTATGGCGGATGCAGATTGATCGACTTCTTGAGTTTCTTGTTGACGATCGATGGTACCCAAGGGATTCCTATTTGACAAAATGATGGGCGTTATAACTTGTCTTGGCAAGGTATTGCACAAACAAAGGCAAGTGCGACACATATGCTTGAAAGGCAGTTTTGTTGTGAAGACGCGACGGTGTGACTAGGTTATGAGTTCATTAAAGATTGTGAATGACCTCTTGTGTTTGAACTCTTGGTACATGCCTTGAACTTAGACTCGTGTGTCAACTTTGGCATAGTGACGTCTAGACAGACGACTTCTGACTTAGTTTGGATGTGTGTTGATGGTGTGACGCCGTTGGACAAGACATGTACACAAACTTGACCTTTGACCCGTAATGTAGGGGAAAGACGGGTTTAATATCCGACGGATATTGACTCCGCTAACTCCATTGGAGATGCCTCGACAATTAGGCGACACGGCCTAGACCAGAAGGTAGTTTCTAACTTCGGCGGAGACTCGACGTTATCTAGACGACTTGACCTGAAATCGACTGGACTCTAAACGACTCGAGGCTGAATCGGAAAGGTGGACTGAAATTTTCGAAAATAGAAATTTTCAAAACGATTCATTTGTCGTTTTATGGACGGCCCACGAAGAATAGGGATCTTCAGAAGTCGGCCAGTTGGAAGGGTTGTCTTAGGTTTGTTTTCAAAAGACGGTTTGAGTTAAAATCGGCTCGGAAAACAATGTACTATTTCCAGAGACGGGTTTTGAAATTCCGAATCACGGATTTGAAAATCGAGAGTTGAAAATTTTTGAATCGTCATCAGAATGGCCAAAAAAACGGTTAAATTTGTTTTCAAAGGATTTAAAATTGGATTTGAAATCTGAAAACGGTTAAATTTGTTTTCAAAATTGGATTGAAATTTGAAAACAGTCAAATTTGTTTTCAAAGATTTGATTTTGAATTTGAAATCTGAAAACAGTTAAATTTTGTTTTCAAAGATTTGATTTTGAATTGAAATTTGAAAATGGTTAAATTTGTTTTCGAAATTGGATTGAAATTTGAAAATGGTCAAATTTGTTTTCAAAGATTTGATTTTGAATTTGAAATCTGAAAACAGTTAAATTTTGTTTTCAAATGATTTGATTTTGAATTGAAATTCTAAAACGGTTAAATTTGTTTTCAAAGATTTGATTTTGAATTAAAATTTGAAAACGGTTAAATTTATTTTCAAAGATTTGATTTTGAATTGAAATTTGAAAACGGTTAAATTTGTTTTCAAATTATTTGAAATTGGAAATTATGAGGATTGAATTCTTCATTACGACGGGTTCGAAAGCCGTTTTAACCTTTGAAAGACGGTATGCAAATCGAAGATTGTGAGAATTGAAATCGTCATTACGACGGCTTAGTAAAGCCAAATTTGATTTCGAAAACGGGATTTGAAATTTGAAAAGTCGCACGGGTTGAAATTGTCATTACGACGGTTTGAAAACCGTTTTTGTTTGAAAGTTGATTCCGAATTTTGAAAATTCGAGGATTGAATTTGTCATTATGACGGCATAATAAGGCACTTTTAGAATGTAACGGTCGGTGAGGGACCGAGGTTTGAAACGACCATTATGATGACGTAAAAAGGGTATTTTGAAATGGTTTGTGAAAACTCGGGTTTGAAAATCGTCATTACGACGGCCTAGAAAGGCGTGTTGAAATGTTTATAGAAAATCGGGTTTGAAAATCGTCATTATGACGGCATGAAAAGGTGTGCAACGGTCGGCGAAAGACCGAGGTTTAAAATGGCCATTATAACGACGCAAAATGTGTTTTTGAAAGGGTAGTAGAAAACCGGTTTTAAAAGTCGTCATTACGAGGGCATAAAAAGGGTTTGCAACGGTCGGCGAAAGACCGAGGTTTGAAATGGCCATTATAACGGCGCAAAAAGGTGTTTTTGAAAGTCTGAAAATGACACAGAAGGACTTATGATCACAAAACACATAAGCACTCACAGTTCATTATATTATGTATAATGTTGACACGGGTTTTGGCTTAAAAGCGTGGGTTACACACCAAGCAATCAAACCCCGATTTGCGAGAGGGATACCAATCCAAACAAAATGTGTAAGGAGAGTGCCCTAGCCTCGTGCTCGAAGGTGATGAAAGCTCTTTGACGAAACAGAAATGTGTAACGTCAATGGTATGCTGGACACAATCGGCATTCAAAACGCGGGGATGAGAAAACTCACGCCGACAAGACGAGCCAATTGGTCGATAAAGGTTAGGTTGTGGGCCCAGACAAGGAACCCGACGTATGACCGTCATATCAATTAATGCACTTAAACCACGACCTCGTGCGAGTTTCACCTCTAAGGATCACAAAGACACAAGTGTCCTAGTTGTCCCCAGCGGAGTCGCCAATCTGTGGACATAGGCCACAGTCCGGTCTGTGGATTTGGGCCACCTACCGGTCCGTAGTCACGGGCCACCTGCACGCGAGGCCAATCTGTGGAAATGCAGCGATCTAGAAAGCCAGGCTCGGCGGCGTAAAAATGCTTTCTACCGGATCGTTTTAGATCGGTCGGTTTCATCTCGGCAAAGGTCTCGAAACGATTAGAGATGTTCGGAGTCGCCTCCAAGCATTTGTGGGATGCTTGGAACCCGTTCGAATCCACTTTATACCTAGGTCAATCAAGGCAAAAAGCGGTGCTTGACATAGGTACTAAAGATAAGGACTCGTCCTCCTTTTAGCATTCTATGCCTAAAATGACTCTCGTGCGCCCTGGATAAGGCCATCCACTATCCAAAGGTTCTGAGTAAGGGGTGAGGGTACGTATTGGGAAGCCTTTTAATCGAACACCCAATCCCGCCCGCGTTAGCGGCCTCTACTGATCGATCGTGGTTGTTTAAGTGCAAGAGTTGATAGAACGATAAATGCATGAATACACATCCAAAAGTTTAACCTAACATGTGAGAGCTTTCTATGTTGGTTGATTTAATCCAAGTATCATGTAATTGATGTCGAGTTGGATTTAGATTGATTTGCATGTGAAAACGGAAATTAAATATTCATTTACCAAATTCGGGTCATGATGCTTAACACGATCCAATTATTTGAAAAAGTGTGTTTAAAAGACAAAGTATAAAATGCAAACTCGTCAATTTAATCCTTCACGTATTCGGATTAACCGTAATCGGGATCGTCCTAAACAAGTACCAAAATGAGACAAAACAATGCCAGGTAGCCCCATTGGGGCGCTAGCCTATTGGCGACGGAAGGGGCTCTGCCCAGATTTTAAAATATGAAAACAGGAGCTGTCTTGGGGCGCGAGCCATGAGCCGACCCAAGGAGTGTCTCCTGGTTGTTTAAAACCTTTTTTGTGATTAATGATTTACGAGTATGGTTTGCATGACTCGGAATAATTACTATTATGTTAGTAATATTCGTTGTCGGATTTGCAAGTTTGGAAAGCATATTAAAATGTGTAAAAGGAAAATGTTTGATTTGAATTAATTATGTTAAGTTCAATTATTTGTAATTAGTCAAGTTTGTCATCGTACACGGATTAAACTGACATGGTATAAAGAACCAAGGATGATTATGAATTATGACTCATATGTTTGCAAATGTAAATAAATGAGAAAAATGGTAAATAAAAGAAAGGGGTGTAAAAGTACCCATTAAAATGTAATTAACCAATAACATCATCAGGTCACGGAATAAACCATCATGGTATAAAGAACCAAGGATAATTTTATGTAATGGTCAAAATATGTTTAACATAAAAATGAATTAAAATGGTAAATAAAAGAAAAGAATTTCCTTTAAAATATAATTAACCAATTATATCACCGAGTCACGGAATAAACTGTCATGGTATATGGAACCAAGGGTGATTATAATTTATGGCTAAAAAGTTTGTCATAAAAATGATTTGAAACATTTGAAATGGTAAAAACCGATTACAAATAAGAAATTAAATAAAGAGGAAAGACGAGAACAAACACGTTTGAGTCTGCCCGAGAACCCATAAGAGGCGCGAGCCTCTTTGCATAGCAAAAGGCTTCTGTCTCGGGCCAAAACTCGGTTTTGGCTCGTCTAACCTATATTTCAATCGTGTTGTGCATTGTTCATGCATATAAACTAGGGCTGAGCAAAAAGTATCCGATCCGGTTTTTTTTCCGAATCCGATCCGAAATCCGAAAAAAATATTCCGAATATATGGATACCGTTTAAAGTGGATATCCGATCCGGTTTTTTCCGAATAAAATGGATCGGATGTGGATTGTGATTTTCTTAAAACCGGATATCCGGATCCGATCCGGATTTAAAAAAAAAAAAAAAAAAAAGTAAAAAATGAAAATTGAAAAGAGTACAAAGTACAAAACAGTGAACCACTCATACACTCAGCATTTCTAATTTTCTATCACATTTCTATTTTCTACAAAGTACAAACCCTAAAAATCAAAGTAACGCCTCCATCTCTATCCTCTCCTACTCTCTTTCAGATCTCAATATCTCATCATCAATCGCTCATCTCAAATCGACAATCGCTCATCATCAATCATAAGTTCATCACTAAGGCAATTCATTTCTCACACCAATAAATTGTTATCATTTGATTGTATTGGGTATATGTTATTCAATATGATACCGTCTCACTTCTTGTGTATAAAACATGATCCACAAAACTTTATGGCAATTTGTATTTTATAGTAGACCTGTCGAGTCTGATGGTGACGAAGATTTCCAAAGTGTGCAGGATGGTATGCATTTTTATCCATCATAGTTTGACTGAGATAATGCTATTTTCTTTTCCCATATATGAGAATATGATTTTCATGGTGTAGATCTATTATCCCAAAATGGGCTCGAACGAACGTCACTGGGTAAAAATTCACATGAAGTAAATTCTGCTCGAACTTCTATGAGTGATCTCGGTCGAAATTCATCTGAAACAAGACACCCTGTATTCCTTGATGAAATATCCTCCTCTTTAGATGATAGCTCTGGCAAGGACGACGGATTACTTCCCACAATTGTTTACCTTGTCTCAATACAACTACTGTGCCCTCAATTGAAAAGAGGACATCAATTAGCTCCCCAACTAGTGCAAAGAAGAAAGCAGCCTTAAAATTTTTTCTATACTTTTGAATCCGGATCGAAACCGGTTTCCGAAATCTGATTTCAATTTTGATTCAGTTTTCGGATATCCGAATTATTCGGATCGGATCTGGATCACGAAAAAAGATAATTTTAAATTCGGATATCCGATCCGGTTTTGAAATCCGGATCGGATATCCGGTTTTGCTCACCCCTAATATAAACTCATGAAAACAGTAAAGACATGAAATAAATGAGTTGTTTACACCCTCAAACTTACATGTATTGATGTTTGCAACGTAGACGATTTTAGAGACGGTTTTCTCGTTGTGACTACTCGCGATCAAAGAAGTTTTAAAAAGGTGCCTTAAAAAAGGATTTAGGTTTGAAAATATGTTAATTAAAACGTGTTGATTAATGTATTGAGTTGGTCAAATGGGTCGGTCGAATGCACGGCGACGGTACCAAACAATATGTGTAAGGCTTGTGTTTACGATCGGTAGGTCGTAAACACGTGTCGATTTTGTGACTTAGGAAGTCGGGTCTAGAAGTTTAAGGGAGAAGGAGGGGCGGACTCTCGCGTAAGGATTGTAGTGTGTGATGGTGGGTATTTATAGAGAAATGTGGGATGGTAGGACGGTTGTGTTTGCTTAGAGGCTAAGCAGACACCTGCTTTAGGCACGAGCTACCTCGTGATGGAAAGGGGTGTATTGTCCCTTTCAATTTGGACGTGGCCTTTCCACTATCCATTGTTTGGTTTGTGGTATTGAAATGAGATGTCGTGTAACAATATGGGCATCTAATAAGATGATTTTGGGTGTTACTTGAGGTAGGTGTTTTGTGTGCTTGACTCGAGTTTGACCCGTGTGAGTCGGGATTTGAATTTCGAGTTGGTTTTCGGTTCGGTGTCGTTTTTGACTCTAATTAGAGTCATTTTAATGGAAATGACATGATAAAGACATTCATTGCATTATTTTTGACATTCAAGATTTGGTTTGTCTCGGTTTGACTCAGGTTGACTTGAGTTGCGGGTTTCTGAGTCGGTTTTGGGTCCGAAGACGGTTTTGACTCTAATTAGAGTCATTTTAATGGAAATAACATGATAAAGGCATTCATGACATTACTTTTGACATTTGATATTTGGGTTGACTAGGGTTGACTCAGGTTGACTCGAGTTGCGGGTTTCTGAGTCGGTTTTGGGTCCGAAGATGGTTTTGACTCTAAATAGTGTTATTTTAACGCAAATGAAGTTAGAAAACTTTTGAAATCATTTTCCATATTCGAGTAGTGTATTAAACCGTCTCATGTATAGCCAATCCACGCACGTATATCAAAAACACGTTATAGTCTGATCATCATCGGGTGGTTTTTGGAAGGTGCAGATACTGGGTATCTACATGTGTCACCTTTAAGAGCTCCAGTTCTGTTTGTAAAGAAGAAAGATGGGAGTATGAGGCTATGCATCGACTACAGAGAGTTAAACCGTGTCACGGTAAAGAACAAGTATCCTTTGCTTAGGTTTGATGACTTGTTTGATCAGCTGAGTGAAGCTGGTGTGTTTTCCAAGATTGATTTGAGGTCAGGTTATCACCAATTGAGGATAGCTGATGAGCATATTCCAAAGACAGCTTTCCGGTCCAGTTATGGTTATTATGAGTATGTAGTAATGCCTTTTTGTTTGACCAATGCACCACCAACTTTCATGGATTTGATGAATCAGATCTTTACACAGTTCTTGAATAGGTTTATGGTTGTTTTCATCGACGATATCTCAGTCTACCCCAAGACTAAGGGAGAACATGAGGAGCACTTGAGGATGGTTTTGCAGACTCTGAGAGAAAAGCAACTTTATGCCAAGCTATCTAAGTGCGAGTTCTGATTAGAAGAGGTGGCTTTTCTGGGTCATGTGATATCTAAGAAAGGGGTGTCCGTGGATCCTAGCAAGATTGAGGCTGTGACCAAGTGGGAATCACCGAAGAGTGTCACCGAGATACGGAGTTTCTTGGGCCTTGCTGGATACTACAGGATGTTCGTGAAAGACTTTTCTACCATAGCACGGCCTATGACAACTTTGATGAGAAAAGAGACCAGATTTGTTTGGGATGAGAGTTGTGAGACAGCGTTACAGACATTAAAGGAACGTTTGACCACAACTCCTATTCTAGCTTTGCCAAAGGGATGTGAGAACTTTGAAGTATATACCGATGCTTCAAAGAATGGTCAAGGTTGTGTTTTGATACAGGTAGGGAAAGTTATAGCTTATGCGTCGAGGCAGCTAAAGCTATATGAGGAGAATTACCCTACTCATGATTTGGAACTGGGTGCAGTTGTTTTTGCTCTAAAGATTTGGAGGCACTACCTTTATGGGCAACCTTTAAGGTGTTTTCAGATCATAAGAGTCTAAAGTATATCTACACTCATAAGGAGCATAATATGCGGCAGAGGCGATGGATAAAGTTGATCAGAGATTACGATATGGAGATCATCTATCACGAGGGTAAGGCTAACGTTGTTGCAGATGTTTTGAGTAGGAAGAGCGTTCATTCGCTATGTACGGCCATGTCCTTGCTGAAGTTGAGGGATGAGATGTCCAAGATGGGGATCTGTATGATAAGGAAAGGGGACACCATCGAGGATTTGATGATTGAGCTAGACCTGTATTGGAACATCAAGAGTAAGCAAGAGCTCGATCCTAAGATCCAAGAGTGGAAGTCAAGGGTGGAGAGCGGTGCAACTTCCAGGTTTTCTATGCACACAGATGGGAGTGTTCATTTTGATGGGAGATGGTGTGTTCCTGAGGATGCAGAGTTGAGGAGAGTGATCCTGACATAGGCTAATTGCACTCACTATTCGGTTCACCCAGGTAGTGATAAGCTTTACCAAGACCTTAAGAAGACTTTCTGGTGGCCAAACATGAAGAAGGATGTAGCTGAGTTCATGGCTAACTGTTTGACCTGTGAGAGGGTCAAGGGTGAGCAGCGGAGACCACAGGGTAAGATTCGGTCTTTGGAGGTACCTGGGTGGAAGTGGGAATCGATCTCTATGGATTTTATTGTGGGGTAACCTAGGTCACAGCAAGGTAATAACATGATCTGGGTGATTGTTGATCGGTTAACGAAGTCAGCACATTTTGTTCCTATGAAAGACACCTGGTCCAAGATGCAGCTAGCCTTGCGTTATAGGAGACATGTAGTTCGGTTACATGGTATACCTAAGGATATAGTGTCTGAACGTGATGTGAGGTTTATATCCATGTTTTGGCAAGAACTACAAGAGAGCTGATGGGTACTACTTTGAAGATGAGCACAGCTTTTCATCCAGCAACTGATGGTCAGATGGAGATGACTATTAAGACCTTAGAGGACATGTTGAGAGCATGTGTTATGGAGTTTGGAGGCAGCTGGGAGGACAGGCTAGCTCTGATCGAGTTTTCATACAACAACAGTTACCATACGAGTATCGGGATGGCACCTTTTAAGGCTTTGTGTGGTCGGAAGTGCCGTAGTCCAGTGTGCTGGGATGACAGTTCTGAGGCAGTGGTTTTAGGACCACAGATGGTACAGGATATGGTTGAGCAGGTTCGGGTAATTCGGCAAAAGATGAGAGCAGCTCAAGATCGTCAAAGAGTTATGCCGACTTGCATTGCAGGGACATAAAGTTCGCAGTAGGTGACAAGGTTCTTTTGAAAGTGTCACCTATGCGGGGTGTGATGAGATTTGGAAAGAAAGGCAAGCTGAGTCAAAAGTTTATAGGTCTTTATGAGTTTTTTGACCGCATAGGCGAGGTAGCCTACAGACTAGCTTTGCCACCGGCATTAGATAGAGTCCACGATGTCCTTCATGTTTCCCAGCTTCGGAAGTATGTGAGTGACCCGTCGCATGTGCTTGAGGTCGAGAACATCGAGCTTGATGAGTCTTTCTCTTATGCTGAGGTTCCTAAGGAGATCCTGGATCGCAAGGTACGCAAGACAAGGAATGGTGAGACCATCTTACTCAAGGTACTTTGGTCCAATTACAATGTGAAAGAGGCCACATGGGAACCAGAGGAGGCTATGCAAAACTGTTTTCCTAACCTTTTCGATCAGGTATGGTTGGTTACGGGGACGTAACCGTTGTCTTTTTAGGGGGGTAGGAGATGGTCGCATGCATGTTTTTGTCTTAGTTTGAGTCGGGTTAGTCGAGTTTGTGATGTTTTAAACTAGTATAATGTTGGTATATGTGAGTCGAGATGTCGTTTATTTGTGTTTGTTTTGCGTAGAGTATGAACTTCGGAGACGAAGTTCTTTTTAGGGGGGAAGACTGTAATACTACGGAACTCCTTAGGCTAGTACTCGACCGAGTAGAGCCTACTCGGCCGAGTAGTGTAGATAGTGTAGTCTGTTTGGCTACAGCCGAGGAATACTCGGCCGAGTATGATGAATACTCGACCGAGTAGAGGATACTCGGTCGATTATACTTTATACTCGACCGAGTATCCGGTCTGGAGAGTAATATTTCAGCAGTTTGATGCGGGAGTGGTTAGGGATTATTTATTCGATAAAACAGTTTCTAAACATCATTTGCAACCCTAATGATACTTATGACATCTTAATCACTCCCAAATCTCTCCTCTGTGTGTGGACATCATAGTGATCGCATTCAGTCTTTCGTGCTCTCGCCGGTAAGTCTTATCCCTATGTTGTTAATGGTCAATCCTAGGGTTGCTTTATTTATGAATTTGGGGGAAATGGGATTGTGCAATGTGTAATTGTGTTATGTGATTATTGTTTAGGCGGGGATTTCGTAGAGGAGATGTTCTAGTGATTGATTCCATCGTTGCTGATTGTTGCTAAGGTAGGGTTTCCCTACTCAGTCTCTGTTGGTTGATTTAAGATGTGTTTGTATTGTAATTGTTGTTATCTGTTGATCATCGGAGTGGTGGTGTTGTGGTGGTGATTGTGATGTTGTGGTGTTGTGACGATTGTGAGGTTGTGGTATTGTGACGATTGTGGATGTTGTAGTGTTGTGATGATTGTGGTGGAGTCACTTGCGGGAGTGGGGGTTCACACCCTAGTTCGCCCTCCGTGGAACCCGTCACGGGAGGGGATGTGCACATTAAGGGACAGGGATATCGCTCGTTGATGAGCGGGATTTAGGTGGGGATTGGCTGCGGTCCTCCACTGTCGGTGAGGATTACCTGTTGCGATGGGTAATCTGGCAGGGCTACACACTTCGGTGTGTAGTCAGTTACTGTGTGTGATAGGAGGATTGGGTTCGAGGATGATCAGCTGGTTACCTTGTGTAGTTGTCTTATTTTGATTGAACAGTACTGACCCCGTTGTTGTTTTATGAAATCTGCGGTGATCCATTCAGGGATGGTGAGCAGGCCATGACACGTATTGCGTTTGGTGAGCTTGGGGCGGTCTTGGGAGAGTCGTCACGCCAGATGTAGTATCAACATCATGGGTCTTAGCATACGATTCTGTAGTTGTTAACATTCGGATTCTTATTTATTGGATTTTGGAACATTGTAGCCTTTTTACATTTACAGTATTTTAATAAATGTGTTTGGGACAGTTACTTTTGATATGTATTAACCTCGGGCAACCGATATGGTAACATTCTTTCATGTTAGGGTGGTCCTGGTAAGGCACCTTGGTATGAGGGGGTGTTACACTTGTTTACTAAAAATCTCATTTTGTCCCCTTCAAATTTTTTTTTTTCCATTATAAGACTATTCAGTTTTATTTCGACTTTGGACATTTGTCTCACAAATGCTTATAAGACCTATACTTAATTATACTATATAACTAAATATTAATTTAATTATTTAACACTTAAATAATACAAATTAAATGTTAATGTACATTTAACTTTTAACTGTCATTTTATCATTTTATCTACATAAAATGTGTCTTATAATAAATAATTAGTTAATTTTACAACCTCTTGTAAATATTATTAACTAATTACCTCTGCCTCACAATATACACACATATTATAATAATTTAGTTAATTAACTATTAATTACTAAATTTCGTCTATTTATTAATCAATTATCATATAAAATGATAAAATCCTTTGGCCCAAGTTCATAACTCGTCATCAAAAATAAATTCACTTTGACTAATTAAAAGTCAATTTATACAAGGTATTAATTATATTTCTATTTGGGCATCATCCTTTAGGTGTGACCGAAAAGGATCAGTTAATCATCGTCGTCTTACGACAGTAACGTCAAACTCTAGTCTGCCGAGCGTTACCGATTTACGTTGATCAACAGACAAATAAAATATTATATCCCTGATATTCCTTTTAAGAAATTTATTATGTATACGCACAATTGAGGAGGACACCTACTCCAACAATCTTCCAATTGTCCGATACAAATGTGCAATACCAATTCCCTTGTTCGTTAAAATCTCCCACTCAACGCAAGGTGTCTTTCATGTCCAACTTGCACACGATCATGTCATGAGTGGTTTCCTCGATCTAGAGAATAACTGTGTGACAGAATAACCGACTTATAGATCTTATCCGAGCGTGGCCACGCATTTACAATCATATCTCATCGAGTGGCCTTGAGATATTAAACCCTGACAAGGGTGGGCAATCATGTTGACCTATTTTCTTTGTTCGATACAAATCACAATGACCCAGGCAATGTCCATCGGCCTCTTTTTACGGCGCGACCTAGGAGAAACACCAAAGCCATCGGAAAACTATACCAACTTAGACAAATAGTCGCAAGTCTAAAGAATTGACTCAAAGAAATAAATATAAATCCTTGCCATGACAAGGTAACATCAGGATTCTATAAATGGTCACTGTCCGACAGAGTGTCACTACATTCTGCCTATGTAATCGACTATTCATCTTTATGACCTTATAGTGGTTGACACACCATCAATCGAATTGACAATCTAGTCACTCCGAGATGTCACCTCATCATTAAGTAACTAGCGACAAAATACAATGTTAATCCAGTTCACTTTAATAGGATTCAACGTTGTCAGAATAACCTATTTGATTGGAAAAACAAAGTGTTTAACTTCAGATAAAACTTAACATAAGAGTTAAAAACATAAACGATAAATGCGATTATCATATAAGAAATAATAAATACAATATCTTAATTATTACATATCACATAATTTACAACATCTCCAGTATTCATCTCAATCCCATAGAAACTACATGACCATTATGCTTAGTTTGAGACAATGATTTGGTTAAAGCATCAGCGACATTATCATTTGTCTCAACCTTGCAAACTGTTATTTCCTTCTTATCAATGAAATCTCTAATTACATGAATTTTTCTGGGTACATGTGTGGACAATGGGCCCACGGGGGCGCTTGGGAGAGAGAACAAGCGTTTGCATTTTGTGGAGTCGCCACCAATTTATTGTGGAAAATTGGAAACCGTTCGAATACCTCGTGCCAAGTCAAGACACAAAGTAGAGACATGAACACCAAGCAATCGTTACCCTTAGCATTCTATGTCTAGAATGACTCTCGTGGATGCCAATGAACACGGATGTTCACAGAGATCTGGAGTAAGGGGTGAGGGTACGTATTAGGAAGCTCTTTTGATCGAACACCTAATCCCGCCCGCCTCGATAACGGCCTCTACTAATGATTAGGGACATCATTTATACTCGATATATCGTCGATTATATGCATGCAATGCAACATCCAAGTTTTAATCCTAACATGTGAAGATTAACTAAGTCGGTTAACACGTAATTTAGCATACAATTTAGGTCGAAGTAGGATTTAGTGTTGATTACATGTGAAAGACATACAAATTATACAATGGCAAATACAATAAAATTACAATAATGAAAATTACAATAACTACATTGGGTTTAGCGATTTATGTCGAAAATACCTTTAAAACGGATAATTTGTGAAAAAGAATAAAAGAAAGAATTAACGAATAGATCAGTAGGTGATAATATGATTAATAGTCAATTATATTTAAACTAAATAATCTAGGTTAAGGCAGAACGGAAGTTCAGAGGCAGAAATCAACCTGGAACAGGCACAGCAGGACTGCGCCCTTTGGAAGAGGCGCAGCAGTTGCTGCGTCTGTTCCAAGAGTGAGTTCTGGCTGTGAAGCCGGAACTGCAAATCGTTAATGTAAATTAGTGATTTTAAGGGTCGATTAATATATTTACTCGGATGGAAGTGATTATCAGATTATTTACATGTGATTAATGGTCATAAAAGCAATAAAACATGGATGAGACGGATGCAAACGAATTAATTACATGGATGAATGATTGATTAGTGATATGGGTGAACAAAATAGGTTAAACACGACGAATTTATGACAAACTAATGACGAATATGCGATGAATATGACAATAGACAGATGAAAATATATCAAAGGTCGAATTCCAGAAACCCGATATGAAAGAATCGAATTTCTACAACCCGGATTGATTTTAGTGACGAAAACCCGCAAATATGAGATTATAAGGGATTAAGTCGGAATTAACGATGAATTAAACGTGTTAATGATGATGAATAATATACATGTGAAATTATTATGCTGTCGTGTCAAAGAATTGAAAGATAAACGAAAACGAATAAAGAAGACGAATTACAGAGGACGAAGGAAGAAGAAAGGAAGCAGGAACTGCGGCAGCCTCACGAAGAGGCGCAGCAGTTGCTGCGCTCCTTCGAGGAGGCGCAGCAGTTGCTGCGTCCTTTCTCGACGATTATCTTCTGGTAATCCGTAAAAAGGGTTTTAAAGCACGGTTTTATAAATCGGTTTTAACAAGTATTTTCGACATAAACCTTACATTAATGGTACAAAAGTAAATAGCAATAAATAAGAGAAAGATTTACACCCTCAGACTTACATGTTTGACGAAAAGAGATGAACTAAGTTTATGATTAGTGATGCTCGACTCAAATGTAGACGAAAGTGCCCTCGTAAGAGGAAAACGATTAAGATTAGTTAAGTTGATTATGGTGGAGTTGGTCAAATTGGTCGGTAATGCGAAACGAGGCTGGTACTCAGAAAGATCCGAGCTTACGTGGTCGAATGTTCAAGCACGTAGGCGCCAAAAAGTAAGAACAAAAGGTCTAGAATGCAAAGGGAGAAGAGAAGGGCGGACACTCGCGTGAGAAATATGAGGAGCGAAGGCTCCTATTTATACTAATCACGTGAAGAAATAGGGTTTTCGGAGAGACTTTGGAAGTGAATCTCGGAAAGATATGAAAAAGATACGAAAAATACGCAGAAAAGGACCTGGGAAGAGGCGCAGCAGTCACTGCGTCTCTTGGAAGAGGCACAGCACCTGCTGCGTCTGTTCCCAAGTGGTTTCCTCCTGCGGAAGAAAGATTTCCGCGTTTAAGTTATGGAATAACGGGATAATTTGGTTTTCCTTAATATTTTGTATGAATATTACGGGAAATTGTTTATTAAAGATTGTGAAATATTTATAAAATATGGAATATAAATATCCGGAACATTCCAGAACATTCTGACTCGGGATTTAGCGGTTATCAGAAAATGAAGACGGTTTTAGGCCCGGACTCCAAATGTACTCTAATTACTGACAAAACGATCGTATCGGCGCATAGATGACAACTAAGAGGTAGACATCAGTGTTTGAGCAATTACTTGACGATAAACTTACGAACTGTCACAAATCGTTCCCTATACCAAACATGCGGCCCAATCATCACCGGGTGGTTTGCGAGGGGTGCAGAAATGAGGTATCTACAACATGTCTAAACTTGTTACTAGACTTGGCTCTTTTGCTTGAAAAATTGCCCCACTGTTATCACAATAAATAATGATAGGATCTTCGGCCTTTGGTACTACCCTTAGTCCCTCCAAAAATTGTCGAATCCAAACAGCTACTTTTGCAGCTTCAGATGCTGCAATGTACTCAACTTCCATTATAGAATCAGCAGTCACAGACTCCTTAAAATGTCTCCAACAAATCGCTTCTCCATTCATCGAAATACAAAACCAGGCTGGGATTTCAAATCATCCTTATCTGTTTGGAAACTAGCAACCGTGTAACCTTTTACACGTAATTTAGTATCTTCTCCAAACACCAAGAATGAATCTTTAGTCCTTCTTAAGTACTTAAGAATATTCTTGACGGCTATCCAATGACTCTCACCTTGATTATTTTGGTAGCGACTCATCATATTCAAAGCATAAGAGACGTCGAGACAGGTGCACATCATAGAATACATGATCGATCTAACAGTGGAAGCATAAAGAATCAATTTCATGCTTTCAATATCCTTAGGCTTAGTGGGACATTGTGACTTACTCAAAGTTATCCCACAACCTATCGGTAGAAAACCTCTCTTATAGTTTTTCATATTGAACCGGTCAAGAATCTTATCTATATAAGCTTCTTGACTTAAAGCTAATTTCCTTTTAGACCTATCTGTATAGATCCGGATACCTAAGATGCACTGAGTTTCTCCCAAATCTTTCATTTAGAAGTGATTTCCCAACCACTCTTGTATAAAAGTAAACATAGATACATCATTCCCAATGAGTAGTATGTCGTCCACATACAAAACTAAGAAAACAACATTACTCCCATTAAACTTCATGTACAAACATAGTTCCTTGACACTTCGAGAAAATCCATTCTGTTTGATAGCATGATCAAATCGATGATTCCAACTTCTTGATGCTTGCTTAAGACTATAAATGGATCTCTTAAGTTTGCACACTTTGTTCCTCTTCTAGAAACAGAAAGGCGGTCTTGACATCCATTTGCCATATTTCATAATCTTGAAATACAGCAATCGCTAACATGATCCGAACAGATCTTAGCGTAGCAGCTAGTGCAAAAGTTACGTCATAGTGTAAACCATGAACCTAGGTGAAACCTTTTGCCACCTATCTAGCTTTGTAGACATCTTTATCTCCATCCATGCCGATTTTAATGTTAAAGATCCACTTACACGGAAGAGGTCGAACGCCTCTAGGTAAGTTTACCTGGTCCCATACCTGATTATCGTACATAGAATCCATTTCGGACTGCTTGGCTTCTAGCCACAACTTAGAGTCGGAACTAGTAATAGCTGATTTGTAGGTTTTAGGATCGTAACTTTCTAAAAGTAACACTTCATAATCACCATCCTCCTCGATAACTCCCAGATATCTATCAGGCTGGTGACTAACCCTTCCTGACCTCCTTGGTTCAGAAGAAACAATAACTGAGCCAGACGAAGAAGGAACATCTTCTTGTGTCATTTCCTTAGTTTGTGGCTCTTGAACTTCTTCAAGTTCAAATTTTCTCTCACTATGTCTTCTAGAAATAAACTCCTTTTCTAGAAAGACAACCTCACGAGCCACAAACACTTTTTTCTCGTGACGATTGGAAAAGTAATAACCACGAGTTTTCTAGGGGTAACCAACAAAGATGCATTTGTCAGAACGAGGGGCAAGCTTATCGTCAGACTTGTTCTTGACATAAGCACCACAACCTCATATTTTCATATATGACAAATTTGGGACCTTCTCTTTCCATATCTCATTTGGAGTTTTCTCGGCTGCTTTAGTCAGTCTTTAATCTAGTGAGCGTATAGCAAATAAAATGTCAAATCCCCAATATAAGTTTGATAACTCAGTTTGACTCATCATCGAATGAGCCATATCTAATAAAGTTCGATTCTTCCTTTCAGCCACACCATTTAATTGTGGTGTGCTAGGAGGAGTTAACTGAGATACAATACCACAGTCTTTAAGGTAAGCCGTGAAATCATTACTTAAATATTCACCACCACAATCTGATCGTAATGTTTTGATCTTTTTATCTAATTGGTTTTCGACTTCATTTCGAAATTCTTTGAATTTTTCAAAAGCTTCACTTTTATACTTCATTAAGTAAACGAAACCAAACCTACTTTGGTCATTGGTCTAAGTAATGAAGTAGTCATAATTTCCTCTTGCACTGACTGTCATTGGACCACATACATCTGTATATATTAAACCCAACAACTCACTTGATCGAGATCCTTTTCCTGAAAAGGTATACGAGTCATCTTGGCAAGCAGAGAAGATTCGCATGCACCATATGATTCATTATTAAATGGTTTAATAATACCAGTTGATACTAGTCTTTTAATGCGTTTCTCGTTTATATGTCCTAAACGACAATGCTGGTCGTACTCACTTGGAGGTTTAGTTTTTGGTTACTTGTCGTTAGGAGCACCTAGACCAAAACAATATTTATAATTTCAGAAACAACTCTAAAATTAGTAAAGAGGCAATTAAAGGTCGGATCCCAAGGGACGGGTATTGAATTAAGATTTTCAATTGTAAGTAGCGGTGTCTAGGGGTGTCACAATTTAGGGTTTGAAGTAGAAGATCACTGGTCGATCCATCTTGAGAGGTTTAGTTTTCAGTACTTGTCGTTAGGAGCACCTAGACCAAAACAATATTTATAACTCCACAAACAACTCTACTATTAGTAAAGAGGCAAGTAAAGGTCGCATCCCAAGGGACGGGTATTGAAGTAAGATTTTCAATTGTAACTAGCGGTGTCTAGGGGTGTCACAATTTGGGGTTTTGAAATAGAAGATCACTAAACTAAATAGCAAAGAAAGTAAACAAGCAAGATGATTAAAAAGGGATGTAAACAATTGATAAAAGGCACTAGGGTGTCATGGGGTCATAGGGGATTCATGGGAATTGATCATACAAACATATTCTCAAATTATAAGCAAGCAATTATTGTTGTGATGGATCGAGTTGGTTTGTATCTAACAATCCTAGGAAAGTTTGGGTCCCGGAGCCGAATCGATTAGATTGTACAACACCTACAAGTCGACTTAATCTTCCCTACTCAACTATATGCATGGTCTAATGAGACTCGAGTTGGTTTATGTCTTACAAGTCTCATTGAAAAGATAGGTGATGGGTAAAAAATGCAAGGATTCATAGGCTCGCATTTTATCAAACATAACATGTGCATAAGTTGAGATCACAACAAGCAAGCAAATAAACTATGAAAACATATTAAATTAAGCATGAATCATCCCCCATGTTGGTTTCCCCTAATTACCCATTAACCCTAGTTAAGGAAACTACTCACTCATTATCAAGTTTAGCATGTTAACAAGGTTGTCAATCATATTAACAAAGCAAGACATGATGAATAAATGAAGATGATTAACAATAATTAAAAAGGGATTAAGAGAATTATACCTACTAATGATTCCAATAATAAAGCAAAGAATAATAGAAGTACTTGATGATTGATTGGAAGGTTGTCAATCTCCCAATAATAACCCAAATAATGATATAGACTACACTAGGAATTGATAAGAAGAAGATGATTATCTAATTAGACTAATGGGGTATTTATAGTGGGGATTAGGTACACAAATTAGGGTTTACTAAGGGCTTAAATGACGATTAAGTCCTTGAGGAACCGCTCCTCTCCGAAAATATGCGAGTCTCCTTTTTGACGGTCTTTCCTAGATATGCGCATCCTTCATAGAACAAGGAGAAAATGTAAAGTTGCTGTAACACAATCCGAGCGTCCAAGGTATGGAACGAGCGGATTGTGGCCTTGTTGGACGAGCGGATTATCTGGCTGGACGGGCGGATTGTGGCGTTTTTGGACGGGCGTCCCTCTGGCAAAGATGCTCGGATTCCTGGTCTTGGACGGGCGTCCCGAGGGCAATTCGCTCGTATTCTGGGTCAGTCTCTTCCTTTCTTCTTTTCTTCCTCCTTCTTCCAACAATCCTCGGGGATCTTGTCGGAGATGCAGGGTTTTTTTCTCATCATTGCCCAACTACTATAATATGTACAAAGGCCTTCTAGTCTTGTCTTCTCTTTGATTCTTGGTCATTGAATTCAATCAATTTAGCTCTATTTTGCCATGAAAATGCAAGGTTTGCACTTCTTTCCTACCAAGGGAATAAACCTCAAAGAATATGCAAAACAAAGGACTAAATACAATAAATGACCTAAATATGCACTAAAAAGCATGGGAACAAGGCTAATTCGGGGACAAAATATGCTCAAATAATGGTTACATC
Organism: Silene latifolia; assembly: GCF_048544455.1. Taxonomy (NCBI): domain Eukaryota; kingdom Viridiplantae; phylum Streptophyta; class Magnoliopsida; order Caryophyllales; family Caryophyllaceae; genus Silene; species Silene latifolia. The sequence continues at coordinate 98,836,903 of NC_133527.1, forward strand.
AAATATCCCCAAACAGAACCTTCGCTCGTCCCGAGTAAAGAGGTGACAAAGACTAGGACCGTTATTTAAACTAACCTAATAGCATAGCCGATATGAGACAATTAGCGGGTCTCACTCCGCCCCTTCAACTCACAACAAGAAAACCATGAGGTAGGATGCCCTCTTGCAAGGCAAGGTGGGTCTTGCCAAAATGGCGACACATCCAATCATTAAAGCACAAAAGATCAAGTAATGGATGCATCTACAAAAGAATAGCCACTTTCCTCATCTAAGTGGCGGAAATTATCTACAAGGGAAGCAATTCAAGGGTACACACTCCTTCATAGATGCAATTTCTTCAAACTACTAAGCCTAGAAGGATACCAATAAATCACCTTCAAGTTGTGTCAAGCTAGGGTACCTTTGTCCTCAATCGTTAAATGCTTTTGTCAAGAGTAAACTCTCTATGGTGTTAGAAACACTGGAGGATCGCGGAATTCCCCTTCTTGCCTAGACAAGAAGAAGGGTCGTCCCCTCTCTACCATGCACACAACTGGATACGAAGAAAAAGGGATCAATAGTATTTGAGTTTCATATGGGAGTTTGCTTTTGTTGTTGTTTTTCCCCCCAGTTTCTTGTGGCATATAACATTTGAGAACACTTTCTGTTTGCCATTTCTTTTTTATTTTTGGCATTTCAATACTTGACAATTTTTCAACTTTTGCATTTTCTTTTGAACATTTTCAAAGTCACCCCAATTAGTAACGAGGGTGCCTTATATTTCAAGCATAGGAGTTTTCATTTGATGCATTTTGCAAACTTTTTCTTTTCTTTTCTTTTCTTGAACTCAAATTTTTTGAACAATTTCTTTTTGTGCCCATTCCCTTTGATGACAAAATATATGGTAGAACATGGATGAATGATGGTTGCATGGTTTCAAGGGTCACCTTGGAATAAACAGTAGCCAGAAGTTATCACACCAAAAGGTACTCTTGACTAGGCCTTAATCCATGGGTCAAAGGATACTAGCATGACACATCCTAGGGTGGTTTACAAGTATTCTAACAAGCAAAGTCTTAAGAAGAAAAAGCATCTACTAGGGCCTATATACACTTGTCAAGCTTCCCAAGTAGAAGGTTTCAAAAAAAAAATTTCTAACATGCAACTACATGCCATGATGCAACTATCATATATACATCCTAATGCATATGATTCTACCAACTAATATGCCAAATAATCTAAATACAAGTCCTAAATTCACATTGTTTATACCGCATCAATCAAAATAAAGCCACATAGTCATTAACATAAAGAGGAAAAAGGAGATTGGAAAGATCATACCATGCGGTCTTCAATATCCTCATGTCTCGGACTTGGCGTAGTCAATCAATGTGTACAAGGATAGACAAAAATAATATATACAAACAATATATACAAGACTGCACTACAAAGGAAATGAACTTGTTTTTGGATTTTCAATTTTTCAATTTTTTTGGATTTTTCGAAATTTTTGGATTTTTTTGGATTTTTGAATAAAAGTCAAGTTAGAATTTCCCATCCCCACACTAGTATGGGCATTGTCCTCAATGGCCAATATGATAGAAAATTATGCAAGTATGATGCATGATTTCTAAACTAAATGCAAGCTATAATAGGCTACACTACATGATGCATGGGTTTTTGTTATGGCGGAGAGTGTAATTTAGATTACCTCCTGATGCGTATGTATGTACTTCTCCAAACCAAAATAGACATTATTTCTAATGTCTAAAATTTCGGGGTAGTTCATGCACACGAAATGCAATGCATGAAACAATAAATTGTCATTTTGGATTTTTCATGTGGGAACAATAAAAAGAACACCTTAAAGGAGCCAAGGTGTTAGTCCTCCGTGTTTCTAGGACTCTCAAGACTATGATCAAGATAAAATAAAAGGTAAAAGAAGTAGACAAACCTCAATAGTGTAGGAGCCTCCAAAGTTTGCTAATCCTCCATCATATCGTCATTGTCATCATTTTCCTCCATAGATGTGGAATCATTTCCACTCTCATCTTCACTTCCACTTCCTTGATCTTGCTCACTTTCTTCATCATCTTCATTATCCTCTTCTTATTCATCTACCTCTTCATCAACACCCTCATCATCGACAACCTCATCATCGACATTCTCATCTTCACCCGGTCTTCCACCACTAGATGTGCTCGGAAAGAAAACTTCCCTATCCACCCAACTAGGCAAAGGACATGATGGATCAAGTAGTCCTTGCCTAGCTAAATGAAGGAGGGGTGGATATTGGGCCAAGTATGCATCTACTCGATCATTATAAGCTTGTTTGTGCATTTCTCTCATGAGTAGAGTCATGTAATCATTTCCTACATCAACATCTTTGGGTTTGAACTCTTGATATTTGAATGGGTAGGGTGGTGTGACAATGGAGGAGGAGGGCTCTTCAATCTCATCCCTGTGTTGACGGATGATGTACTCGGCTTCCTTGGAGAGTGGAAGAAGGTAGTTTGTTCGGTGAACACTCAGTCGGCAAATCTTTGAAGGCAAAGTAAAGGATCTAGCATCATTGGTTAGCCACCCATAGTTGGTGTCAAGAGAATCATGCTTGACCCACTTAAACTTGTTAATCATGGCATCAATATCAATGAGATGACCTCCTTTGATCGCCACATAGGTGTTATCTTTGTTGAAACTTGGGTCGAAGTTCTTGGCCAAGAGAGTAACTAGACCTCCATTTACAATATGAGCGGTGCCGTCCTTACCACAATCGATATTAAGCCATCTTTCCATCAAAAGTCTTAGAGCATTGTATGGCTTAGTGAATTCCCTTCCTATATTCAAGGCCGACTCAAGTAGAACACAATCGAGCTTGGTAAAATGATTAGTGCCTTTTCTTGCTATTATAGTATTCGCGATGACCTTGTGCCACACTCTAATGCCCGGATGGTGGACTAATAGAGCACGACAAGCATGAAAGCTCACAAATTTCTTCCCGAAAATTGCCTCCCAAAGAGGAGCGGGGTCATACTTTTCGGGCACCTTGTGATAATATGGTGTATCACTAAGGCCTAATATCTTACTCAAAACATCAAAAGTGATGCGCCTATTCACCTTTGCAAGACGAAACTCGATGTATTCTCTAGTCTCTACCTTAGTCACTTTCAATGAACTTATGAATTCCAAGGTAAGAGAGGGGTATGTCAATTCTCTCATGGTAAACAATTTACCCAATCCCATGGCTTCAAAGAAAGCTTTTGTTTGTTCACGGACACCCAATTTGTTCAAGGCATCTTCAGAAATGAATTTGGTGGGCAAAATGGCTTTCTTAGCATACTTGGCAAATGTATCCCTATGGGAGTCGGAAATGAAAATTACATCCGGATAGTTGGATAATTGAGCGATTTCCGGAGTTGTTAATGTTGTAGCTTCTAAGGGAGGATCTTGTTGTTGAACTTCCAAGTTTGCATTAGAAACCACCATAGCCATTGAAGCTTTCTTTGCTTGAAGAGTTTGTTGCCTTTTTGAAAGTGTCTTTGCTTTGAGTGCCTTTGTTGCTCCTTTTGTTCTTGCCATTGTTGATTACACCAAGAAAAGATTAAAAATCTTCAATTTCTAATTATGCCCAAATCGATTTAAGATGAAAGGATTTTGCTTTGTATTTCAAAAATTGACTCAAAGGTTGAAGATTTTGGTGCTTGAATCAATTATTGTTGCAAAAGGAGTGATTAATTCTTGTTGTGAGGAAGTTTTGATTTGTTTTTGTTGAATTTGATTGAGGAAATCTTGTTTTTGGTGATGGAGAGGATGAGGGTTTTGGGGTTTATGTGTAGTGTTTGAATGTTTGAATGAATGAAATGAATGTGGGAAGGGGGTTTAAAACACCCGAAAAATTCAAAACAACAGGGGAAAGACGAGCGGATTCCCGTCGGGACGCTCGGATTCTGCTCAAATAAGCTTCAGGAAAACTCGCCACAAGACGAGCGTCTTTCAGTGAAGACGAGCGGCTTCTGCAATGTAGGACGAGTGGCTTTCCTCAAAGACGAGCGGATTCTGTTACAGGAACTTTGCTTAATGTGCACTGGCAGAAAGACGAGCGGATTTCTGCAAAGACGAGCGTCCAGAATCAGACGAGCGTCTTCTCAGCTTGGACGCTCGGATTCTGTTACAGACCAGATTTTTGATTTTTGCAGCGTATTTAGACGGACGGATTCCTCCTCAGACACTCGGATTCCCGCAAGACGAGCGGATTTCCCTTTAAGCCGCTCGGATTCCTCCTGGTCTACCCGGATTCAGGTTCATCCGTGCACTTGCATAACCCGTGTCATTTTCATTCTTCAAATCCCGTGTTCTTCATTGTAGGGGTACTACAAAGGTATGAATAGCCTAGGCAATTTCTATCCCCACACTAAGTTAAAGCACTACACATCAATAAAATCATTAGTCCCTCCCTCACTTCTCTCAAAAATGATGAATATCTTGATCAAGGCACAAAAATCCAAAAATGACAAAAATGCAATGTAAGAATTAAAATGCAAGTTAGGGAGTTAGAATATTTACAAATGGTGGTTTGGAGGGGACTCCACCAAACTCTCATCCTTAGTGATATGTCATGGGGGCATGTTCAAGGTGTTGTTGATATTACCCAACACTTTGAAGAAGTAGTCGAAAGCTTGTTCATTATCATGATAAAGATCCTCAATAGATCTTTGTACTTGTTGTCCTTCATGATGGTCTTGATCGATAGCGTTGCCAATATAGGGATTGAAAATCCCTTCAAACTCATCATCCCAAAGACCGCAAACTCCGTCTACTTGATCATTAAAAATCTCTTGAGTTGATAGAGACAACTCTCCTCCTTTCTTGATTTGGCCAATGAGGCCATCCTCTTCACTTGTCATGGGTGAGCTTTTCAAGATCTCTTTGTTGCTATTCTCTTTCTCTTTTGATGGAGCATCATCAACTTTCTTTTTCCATTGGAATTCCGACTTCTTCCTATCATCATTCCGACTATAATGATCAACCAAAAAGCATGGTTCATGCAAACGGGGAGCTCTCATGGTCTTGTCAAGATTGAAAGTTCTGCTCTCATCTCCCACTTCTAGAGTAAGCTCTCCATGCTTCACATCTATCACCGCACCCACGGTGTGCAAGAAAGGTCTACCTAGAATGATTGAATATTGGAGTCTTTTTCCATGTCAACAATGACAAAGTCCATCGGGATGAAAATTTTCCCAACCCTTACGGGAATATCTTCCCATATCCCTAATGGTGTCTTCGTCGATCTATCGGCCATTTGGAGTGTGATGTTGGTACATTTAAGCTATCCCATCCCTAACCTTTTACTCACCGAATACGGCATAACACTCACACTAGCCCCTAGATCACATAAGGCTTTGTTGATCGTGGTGTCGCCAATGGTACACGGTATTGAGCAGCTTCCCGGATCTTTAAGTTTCGGAGGTGAACTCCCTTGAAGGATTGCACTACTCACCTTAGTGAAGGCGATAGTTTCAAGCTTCCGGATCGACTTCTTTTTCGTAAGGATGTCCTTCATGTACTTTGCATAGGCCGGCACGTGATTGTTTAATTCCGTGAAAGGAATCGAGACCTCCAAGTTCTTCACAATTTCCATAAATTTTCCAAGTTGGTCATCAAATTTGGGCTTAGCTTGACGACTTGGAAAAGGAAGTCTAATCACAATGGGTTCCTTCTTCTTGGTCTTGTCTTCACTTTTCTTTGAAACTTCTTCTTTTGTTGGTTCTCCATCCTTGAAGTTTTGCACAACCTCTTCTTTGTCACTAGCTTCCACAACTTCACCCTCAACTTGCTTTTTCGGCCCTTCATATCTCGTACCACTCCTCAAGTGAATGGCACTAACCATTTCATGTCTTGAGGGATTACTTTGAGGTGGTAATTGCCCCTTTTGTCTTTGAGGACTTGAGGATGCTAGTTGAGTCAATTGGGTTTCCAACATTTTGGTGTGAGCTAGGATGTTGTTGATGGTGATGTCCTTTGCTTGACTATCCTTTTGCATTTGAGTGAAAAACTCTTGTTGATTCTTTTGCATTTGGAGGACCGCTTTTTGAACATCAAAACCTTGGTCATTTTGTTGATTGTATGGAGTTTGGTTTTGGTAACCTTGGTTTTGGTTGTAAAAGGGTCTTTGATTTTGGTTTCTCATGGGAGGTGGGGTGTATGTTGGTTGAGGGTTTTGAACATTTTGGCTTTTGTATGATAGATTTGGGTGGAATTTGGTGTTTTCATTGTAATAATTGGAATAAGGGGTACCACTCTTGTATGCTTGAAAAGCATTCACTTGTTCATTTGTTCCCCTACATTCACTTTGGTCATGTCCCAAAGTTCCACAATTCTCACATATCCCACTTGGGATTGATGAAGACGGCGTCATGGCATTAACATGTTGCTTTGGTGATTTTGAGGCTTCTTCAAGTCTAGCCATATATTTTTCGAACTTCAAGTTGATGGTATCAATGTGAGCACTAAGTTGAGCACCCAATTGAGTAATAGAGTCACCCAATTGAGTAATAGAGTCCACTTCATGCTTTCTTCCTCTAGTAGCCTTGCGAGGTCTACTATACTGTGAATTATGGACCGCCATTTCCTCAATCTTGTTCCAAGTTTGATTATCGTCAACTTCGGTGAACATACCATTTGATCCCATGCTGAGAATGTTTCTTGAGTCTTCATAAAGACCATTCCAAAATTGTTGTACCAAGAACCACTCGCTAAGTCCATGATGAGGACATGAGCGACAAATTCCCTCGAACCGCTCCCAAGCTTCATACAAAGATTCTTCATCTCTTTACTTAAAACCCGTAATTTGAGCTCTTAGCATGCTAGTCTTTTCCGGTGGGTAGAACTTTTTGTAGAAAGCTAGAGCCAATTTCTTCCAAGAGTCAATTCCGAGAGTAGCCTTATCAAGGCCTTTCAACCATTATTTTGCGGTGCCAATTAGAGAAAAAGAGAATAAGACCCATCGAATTTGGTCTTGAGTTACACCGGTTTGTTAAATCGCATCACAATAGTCACAAAAAGTTTCCATGTGAGAGTGAGGGTCTTCACTAAGCATCCCCCCAAATTTGTTTCTTTCAACTAATTGGATAAATGCGGATTTGGCAATGAAGTTTCCGGTTAAGTGTTATGGTGTGGGAGTACCATTGGGTAGGTTCTCCTCGGTTGGTACGGAATGTGATGAAAATTTAGGCATTGTGGGTTGATTTTGTGTTGGATTTTGTGTTGGGTTCTCCTCACCTTCTCTTGCAAAAGGGTTGACGAACTCAATAGTATTTGGTTGAATATCTACAACCTCACCAATACCTCTCAATGTTCCTCTAGCAAGTCTTCTATTGTTTGTCAAGGTTCTTTCAATTTTTTGATCAAAGGGTAACAAGTTACCTTGTGATATTCTAGACATGCAAAATATCAAACAACTCGAAAATAATTAGAACAAACCTTGAGGAGTTTTACTTCCCCAAAGCAAAGAAAGACACAACTAATAACAATCTAAGAAAATCTAAATCAAGTTAACACCGTCCCCGACAACGACGCCATTTTTTGTCGTACTCACTTGGAGGTTTAGTTTTCGGTTACTTGTCGTTAGGAGCACCTAGACCAAAACAATATTTATAACTTCACAAACAACTCTAAAATTAGTAAAGAGGCAATTAAAGTTCGGATCCCAAGGGACGGGTATTAAAGTAAGATTTTTAATTGTAAGTAGCGGTGTCTAGGGGTGTCACAATTTGGGGTTTGAAGTAGAAGATCACTAAACTAAATACCAATAAAAGTAAACAAGCAAGATGATTAAAAAGGGATGTAAACAATTGATAAAAGGCACTAGGGTATCATGGGGTCATAGGGGATTCATGGGAATTGATCATACAAACATATTCTCAAATTATAAGCAAGCAATTATTGTTTTGATGGATCGAGTTGGTTTATATCTTACAATCCTAGGAAGGTTTGGGTCCCGGAGCCGAATCGAGTAGATTGTACAACACCTACAAGTCGACTTAATCCTCCCTACTCAACTATATGTATGGTCTAATGAACCTCGAGTTGGTTTATGTCTTACAAGTCTCATTGAAAAGGTAAGTGATGGGTAAAAAATGCAAGGATTCATAGGCTCGCATTTCATCAAACATAACATGTGCATAAGTTGAGATCACAACAAGCAAGCAAATAAACTATGAAAACATATTAAATTAAGCATGAATCATCCCCCATGTTGGTTTCCCCTAATTACACATTAACTCTAGTTAAGGAAACTACTCACTCATTATCAAGTTTAGCATGTTAACAAGGTTGTCAATCATATTAACAAAGCAAGACATGATGAATAAATGAAGATGATTAATAATAATTAAAAAGGGATTAAGAGAATTATACCTACTAATGATTCCAACAATAAAGCAAAGAATAATAGAAGTACTTGATGATTGATTGGAAGGTTGTCAATCTCCCAATAATAACCCAAATAATTCTTCAATTACCCAAAATAAAAGATGAACAAAAGAGAGATTAAGGAAATAAGATTTGTATTAAGACTTGATTAAAAGTTGATTACAAGATTAAGAAGAGATTAAAACTATATAGACTACACTAGGAACTGATAAGAAGAACATGATTATCTAATTAGACTAATGGGGTATTTATAGTGGGGATTAGGTACACAAATTAGGGTTTACTAAGGGCTTAAATGACGATTAAGTCCTTAAGGAATCGCTCCTCTCAGAAAATATGCGAGTCTCCTTTTTGCCGGTCTTTCCGAGACATGCGCATCCTTCATAGAACAAGGAGAAAATGGAAAGTTGTTGTAACACAATCTGAGCGTCCAACGTAAGGGACGAGCAGATTATGGCCTTGTTGGACGAGCGGATTGTCTGGCTGGACGGGCGGATTGTGGCGTTTTTGGACGGGCGTCCCTCTGGCAAAGACGCTCGGATTCCTGGTCTTGGACGGGCGTCCCGAGGGCAATCCGCTCGAATTCTGGGTCAGCCTCTTCCTTTCTTCTTTTCTTCCTCCTTCTTCCAACAATCCTCGGGGATCTTGTCGGAGATGCAGGGATCTTTTCTCATCATTGCCCAACTACTATCATATGTACAAAGGCCTTCTAGTCTTGTCTTCTCTTTGATGCTTGGTCATTGAATTCAATCAATTTAGCTCTATTTTGCCATGAAAATGCAAGGTTTGCACTCCTTTCCTACCAAGGGAACAAAACTCAAAGAATATGCAAAATAAAGGACTAAATACAATAAATGACCTAAATATGCACTAAAAAGCATGGGAACAAGGCTAATTTGGGGACAAATTATGCTCAAATAATGGTTACATCAAATGCCATAGACGCGCACTATAGCCGTGTTTCTGACCGTGAGTGGGCATGGAGGGTACCATTAGAACCATCATAGACCAGGGGTGACAATAGTGGTGGTCGTTGGGTGTGGGAGTGGCTGTAGTGGTCGTGGTGATGGTGTAAGATGGTGAGTGAGGGAGTGGTGTTGGTTGTGACGGTTTGAACAGGGTTGTTAGGGCATGGTGTTTGTGGGCTGTTGGTGGCGGGTTGGCTGGTTGTTTTGGTCGTGGGTGCTCGTCGTGGTGTGGACTAGGAGGTGGCAGAACTAGGTGGTGGTCGTGGTGGCTTGTGGTGGCGTTTTTGGGCGTGTTTATGGGGGGTGTTGAACACGGTTTCGACGGGTTGTGTGTGGTTTGTGTCGTGGGGTTTTCACGGGGATACTTGGGTGTTTGTGGAGTTTTGTTTATGGGTATTAGTTATGGGTTGACTTATTTGTTTGTGACGGGTTTTGACTTGGGTGATTCGGGTTTATTTTGTAAGCGGGTTTTTAATATCGTAACCTTTAATAATTAATAATAATAATAAGTAATCAATTTGAATAATGAATATAATTTATAATTAAAAATTAAAAGTAATAATAAATAATTGAATTGAATTATAATATTTTGATTAGGTGACGGTTGTGAAGAATTATAGTGGGATCGGATTGCTTTAACTATTTGGATTGCTTAAGCTGCTTAATTGGAGTGCTTGCTTGCCAGGTAGGGATAATCCTACTCAACTCGACTTTTAATTATCTATGTTTGATATGGTGGATTACTTACGTTAAATTGAATTGATCGTATGTGAATTTTGTTGGTTGATATAATCGTAATTGTTGGAAGGGAGATTCATATTGTATATGTTGGTTGATAATATCGTAATGGTTGGAAGGGTGACTTATGTTGATTTGTGTCGGTTATATTGATGAGGTGAATTGAATTGTTATCGTTGATTGGAATGTGGTTATTATAAAAAGCTGTGCGACAGTCAATTGTACGTTGTTGAGGGAGTTTGTACACTGGGGTAATGGTAATATGTACGTTGTGAGGGAGGGGTACTATTACATATTGTAGTACGTTGTTAAGGGAGGGGTACCAAAGTAATGTGAGCACGTTGTTAAAGGAGTTGTGCTAAGTAAAGGAAAGGAGCACGTTGTCAGGGAGTTGTGCAATGAAAGTGAATTGAATTGGATTGATAATTGTATGTTCTTGTTGTTTAGTTTTATTCCTACTCAACCTCGCGGTTGACTGTGTATTCGTGAACACCTGCGGTGAACCGTTTTATGGGGAGCAGATTTGACAGGTACCAAAGATTAGCTGACTTGGGAGCATTGGGATGAGAGCCAAACTTGGAACCTTAGAAGAAGTCTAGATCACATATATAGTTATATCACTTTATTTATTTCCGCTGCGAGTTGTAAATATTTATACTAAGTTTTATTTGGATAATTTGTAATAAACTGTAATCATTAAAGTTTTAATTTAAAGTACTTTGGTATTGTTGTACTTTGTTATTCACTACCTCGGGAAACCGAGATGGTAACAATCCTATTTATTTGGGAATGTCTAGCTAAAGGCGCCTGAATAAATGGGGGTGTTACAGTTTCATCCCACCAATACTTATATAAATTTGGTGGGTCAACTCTTTTGACTGATTCTACCACTAGAACTCTTGCTCGACGCATTTTTCTATAAATTCCTTCTTTAGTCCGAGAACAAATATGGGCACGGTGGGCCGGTTCATCCAATATTTGTTCCGTTGAGTCCAACAAAATTTATTTATCACCGTACTTTTACCCAACCTAAAAAGAAAGCACCTCGGTGAGCCGAGCCTACCTCTAATGACGAAGGGATTCATAGGTGTTAATATTTGGTAAGGCTAATCTCAAGTTTAAAATATGTGAGAGATCTTATCAATTTAATTGTCTATCAGTTTTAAGTGAATTAAATGGGTGAATGCTAGACAATTTTAAATTGATAACAACAAAAATAAAAATAAGAAACAAATGCATAAGGTGACGATTTGATATGAAAACAAGCATAAATATATACTTATATGGCCACCTAGTTAATCTAATTAACTAGACTATTACAATTCGGAAACAAACTCTTTGGTCCCTTGAGTCTTCATTAGAATAGCCTTCATCTTTTGGAATTCAGAACTCACTACGCCAAATAAGACATCCAATAACGGTCAAATAATGCAATCACCGTTTTTAAATAGAAAAACAGGACCGTTATTGCAACGACGGTTCTTAAATATATACCACGGTTGTAGAAATAACACGCGACCGTTATATAACATCAAGAACCGTTATAAAATCTTTTAAGAAACCGTTGTTAAATCTTAAGAACGGTTTGAAATCCGTTGTCGTAGTTTACTATTGACAACGTCTTATCATTCCAAAACCGTTGTTAAATATTATATAAGATAACGGTTCATTTCGTTATCTTATTTAATTGAATGTCAAAATTTAACAACGGCTTTATTGCATGCAAAACAGTTGTTATATTCATCTGTTGACAACGTTATGCAACCGTTATCTATTTATATTGATGACATTTTGTCAACGGTTCTGCTTAAATAAACTGTTGTAAAAGTTTTGAACTCGACAACAGTTATCGTTCGTTATCTTATATTTTTGGCGGTTTGGATGGGAGGGAAAATATGTCAACGGTTATTTATCTAAATAAAATCGTTGTCAAATAGTTGTTTGCAACGGGTTGTTTTTAACCGTTATCGCTTTTATTTTATTTTTAAAAAAATGATTTTAGCCTGTTGTAGCTTCTGCTGAAATGCTATTTTTTCAGCAGCGTTTGTAGCAGCTGCTGGAATGCTATTTTTTGAGTTGCTGCTGAAAAATAGCATTCCAGCAGCTGTGCAGTGCAAAACTTCAATCTTGTATCAAAATATTACACACCGCAATCAATTAAACCCAGTTTAAAAACAGTACAAACAGGATGATCAACAGCCAAAACACAACTGCTATTGAGAAAACAAAAGAAACCAATACACAATGGATCTATATATACACACTCGTAAATAAAGCATGAGAAAACTATTGAGACTCCGCTAATGAAACAACATAACTGGCCCACATATTTCTCATATGGTTGATGTCGTCTGGCGAATATTCTGAGGCTTTATTGAGTATTTATGGAAACTACAATTCAAAATATACATAATAAAAATAGATATAATACATGGAAGTATACAGAATTGAACTCAATTTACGTCTGAAATAGTTTTTAAATCACACTAACCCGTATCAGAATGGTAGATAGTTTTCTGTTGATAACCTCCCACATAGACTGGGAAACGTAAAAAGCGCATTATTTGTCGTCTGGTGCTTTAGGAGACTATTATATAAATCACACACAAATCATCTAAATTAGATAATCAACCTCTCGAATAAACATTAATTAAATGATACGAGTAATTATTAAGAATACACTTACTAATGGCGTGATAAAATTGGGAACATCGTCGCTTTCATATTTCCCAAGTGGACATAATCTTTTTTTTGCTTCAAAAACAGTAAATCATAAATATACACACATGCCATTATTATTTGCATATATATATATATATATATATATATATATATATATATATATATATATATATATATATATATATATATATATATATATATATATATATATATATATATATATATATATCAAGGCATACAATAACAAATGACATTATTGAAGGTTGTAAACTTACTCGTTATCATCCTTACACAACTGTCGAGGGTTTGCCTTCGCGAGAGTCAATCCAAATTAATCGTTTTTTTGTTTCAACTTGGATTGTCAGTAGCGCCCAATGCTTCCTATTCAATTTGGGACATTGAACTGTTAGTTCATTTACACGCATTTAAGCATGTTAATAATAAATTTATAGAACCATGGTTCATTACAATAATCACGTATTGTAGGGGGCAAGCCATAGTTTTTTGGACGACATCAACCGACGAGTGATGCTATTGATTTGTTCTGCATAAAATTTTGTGCACAGAGAACGCCTTAGGACTCAAGAATACGTAGGCGTGAATTGGGAACTTTCACTCAGCGATCTGATTATTCAGGTACCTATTACGCCACATGGAATGAAAAATGTTCTTGGAATTGATAATTTTAACAAACATCATTACTCATAAATGGAAATGACTAAATAGTTTTATTAATAAAACTTATTTCATCCAAATCAAAATGTGAACAACATCTAAATTGTCAAGGTCGACAAATTCCATCAGTTGCTTCGGGTCCAGTACGGCTATATCAGCTGCGCCCATAATTTTCTCTTCAATGTTAATCATGACTACATCCCTTCTAGGTGACTTCTTTATAACCAGGTTGTGCAAAGCCATAAGCGAAGCAGTTTTCATTTTTTTCTTATATTCACACGATTCATAATAAGAATCATAAGCAAGCTTGACTACAACAACTTCCATTGTAGTAGTAGTAATTGCTTTAGCTGCTGCCATGGCTTTGCTTAACTTCTGCAAATGTAAAGATTAAAGTAATTACGATGTGTTAATATTCGTATCCTAATATATTTAAAGAACAAGTAATAATTAACGTCTGCGTATAGGTACCTCAGGGATGACAACATTGATGAGGTTGTTAGGCCATTGCACATAAGAGCTCAGGGCTTCTTTCAAATAAGTGATCTCCTCATTAGAAAATGGTACTTTTACTTCCCCATACTCGTCTTTATATAATTGGGACGCTTCCACTTTACTGCAATTGTGACAAAGGGGTATACCATGAACCTTAACTTGTTGAAGCCGGTCGTAAGCGAACACGTATCCCCTGGCAACATCAACTTTCAGTTTCTCCTGTAAATATAGTAGACGATAAGCCACCTTGCAATCGCCCTTCACGATAGCTTTAATCAATTAGTACACATACATTCACTACCTTTAATAAATTTCATAAGTAAAAAACGTGTATTGAGATGAATAATTATAAACTAGCAGCTATTACCTTTTTCGGTGTAGAGAAGAACGTCTGATCATCAACTACCTCAATCTCTTCCTGTGTCACGGCCTTCCTAGCTTCCTCTTCCTCTTCAACTACCTGATATCGATCCTCAGCTCCCACCTAAGTCTCCTTTGCCATTTCATTCTCCCTTGCCATGTCCTCCTCGGCTTCCTTCTGTACATTAACACTTGTCCACATAACACGTACTGATTTTCCAAATCATATAACACATTGTATATATATATAAGACATAAATATTATTACCTATTTTTCCTCCTCATCCTCCTCCTCCTTCTCCTCCTCCTCTGCTTCCTTTATGACTTCATGAACCATATCCAACTCTTTTTCTGATGGCTTTTCCCCAGTTTCCAACATTCTCATCATCAACCTGACTATTTTATGTAGCTTTGTAGTAGAAATTAATGTCAGCATATATAGTTATAAATTACGTTGGTTCAAATATAGTATTTATAGATTACCTTCTTAGAATCATCACCACTTCGAGTAGTTTTCCCAAAATACATAGTGATACCAACATGCGTTAATACCCCTCTCACACGACCTGGATGCTCTTCTTTGCCGATTGACCTAGCAAGAATGTCATTACGTCCTTCAGGCTTCCATTTTCCTTCCTGTACCTCCTTCTCACAGATCCTCTACATACACATAAACCCATTAAGCAACTCACAATTATATAACTCCTACTACCAGTGGTAGGAGTGACATATTTATTCAAACTTACAATTTTCTCTTTGATGTCCTTATCATATTCAGTTTCCGTATTTCCATTCTGAGGAGTGTGACCTTCCACCCAAGCCTCGTGACGACTGAATTTTCCAAGCTTTGCCTAAAATTCATTCATCACATTGATATCCTCTCAAAATATGTATGATTACTATGAACATATATAATATTCATTACCTAATAGTCTAATACTATAAGAATTATGCACTTACAAGTTTCTTCTTAATCAATCTATAACCACCTCGGGAGCCATAAAAGACGGTCTTTTCTTTGAAATGTTCCTCTTGTTCCTCTCACTCATAGCCTTCATTAAATAAATTGTATCAAGAAACGTAAGCATGACCAAACACTAAACTAAGTATACTTCTTTACTTATTATTATTATTAAGTTACCTTAAACTTGTCAGACTGCCTATAAGCGATATAGCTATCCCAATGGTCTTAACTGACATACGGATACTTCTTTGTTGGTGAGTTCTTGTTCATCTCCCCGGTTTCCTTGTTGAACAAGTGCTTCTCAGCAATCTTTAACTTCAAAGAACTGAGGGCTTCCCCTGTCATTTTTTTTAGGTACTTATCATACTTTTCGGGGACAACGTAAGCTAACTGCATATATGATGAGCATAGTTGGTACAAGTGTTTCGGCTAATACACATATCAAGTAGTAACTTAATTTCAGCAAAAACATTTATTATTGTATATACACACCTTTATTTTGTTTATTAGCATGGTGTTCCGTATTTTACTCAGTTCACTGATACGCGGCGTACCAAGAGGCACATACTGTCTTACACAACAACCAATCTAACTCGCAAAATACCAGACATACTCACCATATGGCAGCCCCGTATCTTTATCCCATTGTAAAGGATTTGGTATCTTTGAATTTATTACTTCTAGGGAAACCATGTGGCACATTCGACCCGCAGTACCTGAGTCGTCGCCTGACGCATTTCCATCATTTCTTTTCCGCTTTTGGACCATATCTAAAGTAGAAATTAATAAACAAATAATAACAATGCATACTTATAAAAACAAAAAAATCTACCGAGAGGAGGGTTTATTACTTCTTTAAACAGGAGAATCCGGATTGATCTGGCGGCGACAATGGCGATGATGACGATGACTGCGACGACGATGGGGTAGGCTGGTGGTTGAGGGGAAACTCAATGTTTGAGGATATTATATGGTGGAAGGGAAGCTCAGAGTTTATATGTGTGAGTAATACAACACTTACAAGACCTTGTTTATTGGAAAGTAATAAACACGGTATAAGAAAAACCGTTGTATTTTGTTCCCAAACAGACAACGGTTTTGTGTGAAACCATAATTGATTAGCACTATCTACAACGGTTTAGAAATAACCGTTGTCTGTAATATTTTCATGTTGTTTGATTTTCCCGCCAAGAAATAAAGCATCATTTTTATATACATAACAACGGCCTGAACCGTTATAACTGTATATGTCCTGAACAACAGTATGGGTATAACTGTTTTATTTTATATTTCATTGTGTTTGATTTTACCGCCAAGAAATAAAGCATCATTTGGTATATGCCAGCTAATTACAATATATTTCTTAGAAAATCTTGCTTATTTCCATTAATTTAAAGGATTACAAGTTTACACATAAAGAGTACAAACTACCACCATACATAATAAACTAGGTAAATAATAATTAGAAGAAGAAATTTGACATTTAACTTAAGCCATGCCTCATTATTTTTGAGTTCTACGATATCCATGGTTAACTTCTTGCATTCTTCTTTTGCCTTCAATATTTCACTGTCATTTCCCCGCTTCGATTCTTCAAATTGATATAATATACTTCTCACTTGAGTAATCTCGATATCCATGCTCTTTTTCTCATTCACTAACCTGTTTATAACCTTCCTCTACCACTCAGTCATTGGTTCATCGACCCACTTGAAGTAATTGTATCCACACATTTTAGTCTTCGGATTATAGAATTTGCAAGTAAAAAACTTTCTTCCCGGATTTTACAAAGTCCATGAAGTCCACAATGCTGCCGGAACTGAGCAATTACATGTCCCTATTGAAATAGAGGAAGAAGAAGAGCTATGTCTTGACATAATTTGAGTAATAAGAGAGAGAGAGAGAGAGAGAGAGAGAGAGAGAGAGAGAGAGAGAGAGAGAGAGAGAGAGAGAGAGAGAGAGAGAGAGAGAAGAGAAAAAGAAATCAAGAAATCAAGAAAGAAAGAAGGTTATTTAAAATAATGTTTTTTAGCAATTGCATAATTTAACACGGGTCTTATAAGAACCGTTGTAATTATCTTTTTAGTATCTTCCAATTTCCAATTATTTATTAGAGGTGTTTGTGACCTAACACGGTTTTTATGCACTACCGTAGTCATTATAGTATATGTTATTGTTTCTTTCATTTGTCTGTTCTCAAGTTATTTAAAATCTATGTTAATAAGCATTTGCATGTAATAAGGAGTAGAACAATATATTAAAGCGAGCATATTATACAATGGTGTAAAAAAAAACAGTACAACAAGGGGAAAAAAAGGAAACACAATAAAAATAAAAAAACCACAAAAACAAATAGCTAACTAATTAGTACATTAATCAAACACCCTAATAGGAGTTTGAGTAGGAGGTGGGTACATGAGGATAAACATGATTATAAATCAAGCGTAGTACATCGGTATCAAGACAGGGATCAAAATGAGGCACTTCTTCATCTTCCCATGATTTTGGTACATTAATAAAATTGTACGGAATGATTCTTCTCATCAGATGAGCGTCCTCAGCGGTGGCAACCCATAAATGAGGCCCAGCGTGAACATAACGATCCTTAGGTTCGTCGCTATAATAGTCACTTTTGCCCCTTTGATGGTCACGTGATGCATACCTTGCAGCGAGTTGTTTTGCTTTGCGAAAATCGTCAAGACCATCCCCTCGAAACACGATCGGAGCATATCCAAGAAACCCACGACCAGAAATCCAAGCCAAGTAGATTGCCCTAACATTTGAAAACCCATTCTCAATGAGGATGTCCCTCAATGGGTTAAGAGACTTAGAAGCTGGATTCCCAGCAGCATCGCGTACGACTGGGAGATTGTGAATTATGCACGTAATCGGGTTGATATAGCGGGTTACCGATTGTTGAGGAGGTGCGACTGCGGATGATGAAAACGACGACATTCTTTTAATTATGATATGTATGTATATGTAGATTATTTAAAAAGTGAAGTAGAAAGGTTAGTAATAATAAAGTGATTCTTATTGTTACTAGAAATGTGATGCTGTTTATTGTATAATAAAGCTATAATTAATTGGATTAATTTCATCCATACGTTACATTCAAACTTGTATTAATTGTGCATGCATGCATGAGGTGAATAATGGTCAAACAAACAATAATAATAGGGCATGCATTGGTAAAACCACAAACTTTTCAGCTTTCACAGTGGATCTGTATTTACAACGAGTTATAAGAAAAACCGTTGTTTAATGGTGTAATATGACAACGGATATACAATAACCGTTGTTTATATAGGAAATATGATAACGGCGTAACAAAGAACCGTTATCATTTTGTGTTATACATATGGTCAAACAATCAATACTGCAACTTTGAATCAGAAAAAGTAAAAATTACAGGGCATGCATTAGTCAAATCACAAACACTAGAAAATCACAGATAACTAAATTTTTTTTTTTAAAAAACGGGTTCTGTCCAACCGTTGTTTTTTTTTTGGTAAGATGTGAGTTTGTATTACTATTAATCAAATTCCAGTCATTACAATATCCATTACAAGCATACTCAATTAGAGATAACTATGTCTAACTTCTTCAGCCACTCTGCATCCACCTGACTCACCTGCCCTTTAACTAGTCCCTGCACTCTTATATGAACTAGTTTTTTCACCTCATTCACAACTTTATCCGGCCTACATATACTGAATTCAACCCTACATCTGTTTCTTTCAAGCCAGATATTATACCAACATGCCATCAGCACCAAGTGGCATACCTGCTGCTGTAATCTAGTCAAGTAAGATAGATTGCCACCCAACTGTACTTGTAACCACTGCTAAAGTCCAGCAATGATTCTTGAACTAAAATCACATTCTGTAAACAAGTGCTTATGAGACTCAATCCACTGCTCACAGATGACACAGCTATCAGTGTCACTAACTCCAATCCTGAACAGTTTCTCCCTGGTGTTAAGAGCTTTTAGCTTGATTAACCAACCCACAAATGAATGTTTAGGTAAACACCAGCTATCCCAGACAACCTGGTACCAGTTTACAGGAGGGTGCACTCCCTGCAACCACAGATAACCAGACTTGATAGAATAACCTTTTGGATCTGCAATCCAATGATTATTCTGATACCCTGCAGCAAATAAGTCCTTCACCTTACAAACATTCCTCCGGTTCCAGTTTGAATCCAGAGGAGGTTGATAATTTTGCCAGTCTTGACCATGTAAATAGATGTGATCCACCCATTGTACCCAAAGCCTATCAGCTTTCATGTGAATCCAGTGCACCAATTTTCCTACAGTAGCTTTATTTAGAATTCCTGCCACTTTAATACCCAGACCTCCACTCTTCTTACTCATACAGACCTTATGCCAGGCAACCAAAGGAGCTCTATTGTGTTCAACTCCCCCATCCCATAAGTAGTTCCTGCATAAAGCCTCTATTCTTTTAATAACCAATTTAGGAATCAAGAAGATAGAAGACCAGTAATTATGTAAGGTATTCAACACTGAATTGATCAATGTCAATCTACCAGCATAACTTAGCTTTCTAGCACCAATCCCCCTAATTTTATGCACAATCTTATCCACCATCACATTACAGTCATGGATAGTCAATCTGCTGGATTGAATAGGAACCCCAAGATATTTCAAAGGCAGATCTCCCTCTGTAAAACCTGAAACTAGGAGTATGTCCTGCCTGACTGCATCAACCACCCCTTTGAAAACCACCTCAAACTTAGTAGTATTAATTTTCAATCCAGAGGAAGTTAAGAAAGTTGCATAAGCCCTTAAAAGAAGCATAATTGATCTAACATCCCCCTTACAGAACATCAGAAGATCATTTGCAAATAGCAAATGATTCAATCTTAACCCCCCACAAAGTGGATGAAATCTGAAATACCATTTCTGAGTGGCAAAATCTAGAATCCTGGTCAAGTATTCCATACAGATTGTGAAAAGCAAAGGAGACACAGGATCACCTTGCCTCAATCCTCTCTTCCCATTAAAATATCCAAACTGAGCCCCATTCAAGCTTAAAGAAAAAGAGGAAGTGGATACACAGGTCATCAGTAGGTGACTAAACCTTGCAGGGAACCTCATAGCTGCCAGCATTTGCTCAAGGAAATTCCACTCAATTGTATCATAAGCCTTTTGTAGATCTAACTTGAACATACATCTAGAAGACACATTAGCTCTGTTGTACAATCTGACCAAATCTTGGCAGATCAAGATGTTCTCAAGTATACTTCTCCCTTTCACAAATGCTCCCTGATTTCGACTAATCACATCAGGCAATACAAGTGCAAGCCTGTTACAAAGTAGCTTAGATATGACCTTATAAATGACATTACAACAGGAGATAGGCCTGAAGTGCTTCACACTAGTAGGTCTATCAATTTTTGGGATGAGTGTGATTATAGTAGAGTTAATCTGAGTGAGAAGTTTCCCAGTGTCAAAAAAGTTCATCACAGCAGCACAGACTTCCTCCCCAATAATACTCCATGCATGTTTATAAAATTGACTAGTAAACCCATCAGGACCAGGAGATTTCTCCTTAGGGATACTGAATAAGCATTACTTAACCTCATCAGCAGTCACGGCTTTACTTCAAATATTACAGTGCTCAGGGGAGCAGCACTTCCCTTTCCTTACCACATTAAAATCTACATCAGCAGTATCATTACATGTACCTAGCAACTCCATATAATAGTCCAAGAAAGCTCCTTGTATTTGTGACCCATCAGTACAACTAATACCATTCTTATCTTCTATCAGTAGAACCTTATTAAGCATAATTCTTCTCTTTATAGCATTATGAAAATATGCAGAGTTAATGTCACCTGCTAGGGACCCCTGGAGCTTTGCCTTCTGGGTAAGGAAGCTATCCCTAGCCACAGTAAGTTCCCTCAGCTCATGAGCCACTTCCATTTCCTGTTGCATCAACTCCAAATTGCCCGGGTGATCCACCAGTTTGTTCTGGATATTTTCCAAAAGGGAGCTAGTAATATTAGTACTATTTTCAATATCTGAGAAACAATGTTTGTTCAACTGCTTCAGGACTGGTTTCAAAGCCTTCAACTTCTTGATAACTTTGAACATAGGTGTACCATCATAATTCCTTCTCCAAACACTGTCCAAACACCACAGAAAATGTTCAGATAAACCCCACATATTAAAATATTTAAAGCTTCTTCTACCACTCATCTCCACTTTCCTATTAACAATGGTACAAGGACAGTGATCAAAAATCCCTTCAGGATGAAAATGAGCTATAAAATCACCAAACTTATCAAGCCACTGCTGATTACCCATTGCTCTATCAAGTCTGCTATAAACTCTATCCTGAGGTTCTTGCTTATTAGATCAGGTGAATAGGGCACAAGTGGCCTGAATGTCTTCCATTCCACACAAAGAAACACACTCTTGAAAATGCTCCATCTCTGCATCAGAAGTTGTCCCACCCAACCTCTCAACATGAGATTAAACAGTATTGAAATCTCCCATCCATAGCAAAGGGAGATCACAGTTTTCAGCAGTAGACTTCAAAAACTTCCATAAATCCACTCTTTCATTGAGACCATTAAAATGCATAAATCACAGTCAACAAAAACTGAGCAGAATCAACAGTTGAATTCACTAGCATATGAATACACTGAGGACCATAATACAGAAATTGGATGTCAAAGCAACTCGGTTTCCACATAATCCAAATTCTCCTTCCCTTATGCCAACTACAGTTAGTAGAGACACTCCAACCATCACATAGAGAAAGAACCGTTGTTGATATATGTAATATGATAACGGCTTAAGAAAGAACCGTTATCATTTTGTGTTATACATATGGTCAAACACGCGATACTGCAACTTTGAATAAGAAAAAGTAAAAATTACAAGGCATGCATTAGTCAAATCAATACCGTTGTGTTTTTTAGTCATTGGACAACGGTTTTTTGATAATCGTTTTGTTGCTACTAATTGGACAACGGTTTTTTGATAACCGTTGTGTTTTTACTCATTAGACAACGGGTTTTTGATAACCGTTGTAAGTTAATATGTTTATCACGGTAGAGTTGACCAATTCTTATTTAACTTGTACCGTTTCCAATACAACCCAAACTCATTATAAGTAGAATTATAATTTTCACAATCTTAACTTGTACCGTTTGCACTTTCCAATTCTTAACTTGTTAAGTCCTCCATTAATTTTTCACATCGATTATGTCGTCAAGTTCATCAAATTATAGTGGTTCATATTATTCATCCGCTGATGATGATGAAGCATCATATGAACCTCTTGTAGGACCCCCAAGTAGATTTATGTACGCTAAACCCTTTACGTGCATCATTCACAATCTCCCGTATACAGAGGATGGGCATAGAAAGGCTATACTCTCGTATAGCCTTGACTGGTTAATAGGTTTGATTCGGTTAGCCGGATTGAATTTGGTTCAAACTATCTACCTGGACAATGATGCGCATCATGGCCTCGGGCAGTGCGCCCTCATCGAGTTTGGCGGGCTGAGGAGCGGGAATTATTTCGTCAGGCTCGCAAACTTGAGCGAGCATTCTATAACAATAACTCTTCGAGACTCTGGTTTGATCAGGATGAACAGCGGGTAGGCCTATATTTATAGGTTGCGAATGAATCTGACCGTCTCCTACTACTTCCGATTCTGCACCGCCAAGGTCGCATTGCCGAGCAGGGGACAGTACCGTTGCAATGGGAAAATGACTGTGTGGATTGATGATCGGAGCCATTTCGTGTTCACAATTAAGCATATGTGGTCGTTGGTCAATGGTCGATACAAAACACAATTTATACTTCACAAACAACTCTACAATTAGTAAAGAGGCAAGTAAAGGTCGGATCCCAAGGGACGGGTATTGAGATGAAGATTCTATTGTAACTAGTGGTGTCTAGGGGTGTCACAAATTGGGTTGATGTAGAAGGTTACTAAACTAAGATAGCAATGAAAATAAACTAACAAGGTAAATAAAATAAGGGTGTAAACAATTGATTAAAAGCACTAGGGTGTCATGGGTTCATAGGGGAATCATGGGATATGATCAAACAAACATGTTCTCAAATTATAAGCAAGCAATTATTATTGTGATGGATTGAGTTGGGTTATATCTTACAATCCTAGGAAAGTTTGGGTCCCGGAGCCGAATCTCTTGGATTGTACAACACCTACAAGTCGACTTAATATTCCCTACTTAACACATGCATGGTCTAACAAGACTCGAGTTGGGTTATGTCTTACAAGTCAAGTTGAAAGGATAGAAGATGATAGTAAATGCAAGGATTCATAGGCTTAGCATTTCATCAAATATAACATGTGCATGTGTTAAGATCAAAACAAGCAAGCAAATAAGATATGAAAGCATATTAATTTAAGCATGAATCATTCCCCATGTTGGTTTCCCCTAATCACCCATTAAACCCTAGCTAAGAGACTACTCACTCATTATCATATTGATCATGCTAGAAAGGTTGTCAATCATACTAACATAATGAAACATGATGAATAAATGAAAGTAATTAGCAATAATTAAAAAGGGATTAAGAGATTATACCTACTAATGATTCCAATAATAAAGCAAGAATAATAGAAGTACTTGAATCCTAGATTGAGAGGTTGTCAATCTCCCAATAATAACCCAAATAATCTTCAATTACCCAAAATAAAGTAAGAACAAGAGAGAGATTAAAGAACTAAAACTTGGATTAAAACTTGATTAATATTTGATTACAATATTGAAGAGAGATTTGATTGATATTAACTACACTAATTATTGATAAGAAGAACATGCTCCTCTAATTAGACTAATGGGGTATTTATAGTGAAAATTAGGGAGGATGCATTAGGGTTAACTAAGGGCTAAACTAGTAATTACACTTTTTAAGTTGAGCAAGGAGCCTCCGGGATTATCCGAGAGAAGGGCTTCTCTTATCGATGCTTGAGGATTGAAAACGTGCTGTGCTGCGATCCGTGCGGATGGGAGTCGGGACGGCCGGATCTGGGCTGAGGAATCCGAGCGGATTCTTGGGCAAGACGCTCGGAGTGGCGAGGGGGAATCCGAGCGGATTCCTTTGCGGGACGCTCGGATTGGCGAGGACGGACGGATTCTCTACAATCCGTTCGGATTGTAGTTCAAAGAACTTTCCTTCTTCTTTTTCTTCCCTTTTCTTCATGAATTCCTTGGGGATTTCCTTGGGGACTCAAGGATCCTTTTCTCAACATTGCTCTTCTACTATGCTATGTACAAAGGCCTTCTAGTCTTGTCTCTCCTTGATGCTTGGTCATTGAATATGATCAATTTAGCCTTGTTTTGCCATGAAAATGCAAGATTCTTACTCCTTTCCTACCAAGGGATCAAAATCTCAAAGAATATGCAAAACAAAGAACTAAAGAAAAGAAATGACCCAAATAGGCACTAAAAAGCATAGAAACAATGGTAATTCGGGGGCTAAATATGCGCCAATTATGGTCACATCAAATATCCCCAAACCGAACCTTTGCTCGTCCCGAGTAAAGAGGTGACAAAGACTAGGACCAAAACTAACCTAACCTAATAATAATAGCCGATATGAGACAATTAGCGAGTCTCACTCCGCCCCTTCAACTCACAACAAGACAACCATGAGGTAGGATGCCTTCTTGCAAGGTAAGGTGGGTCTTGCCAAAATGGCGACACATCCAAACATTAAGCACACAAAAACACATAATGGATGCAAACAATTGAGATGAAGATTCTATTGTAACTAGTGGTGTCTAGGGGTGTCACAAATTGGGTTGATGTAGAAGGTTACTAAACTAAGATAGCAATGAAAATAAACTAACAAGGTAAATAAAATAAGGGGTGTAAACAATTGATTAAAAGCACTAGGGTGTCATGGGTTCATAGGGGAATCATGGGATATGATCATATAAACATGTTCTCAACTTATAAGCAAGCAATTATTGTTGTGATGGATTGAGTTGGGTTATATCTTACAATCCTAGGAAAGTTTGGGTCCCGGAGCCGAATCTCTTGGATTGTACAACACCTACAAGTCGACTTAATCTTCCCTACTTAACACATGCATGGTCTAACAAGACTCGAGTTGGGTTATGTCTTACAAGTCAAGTTGAAAGGATAGAAGATGATAGTAAATGCAAGGATTCATAGGCTTAGCATTTCATCAAATATAACATGTGCATGTATTAAGATCAAAACAAGCAAGCAAATAAGATATGAAAGCATATTAATTTAAGCATGAATCATTCCCCATGTTGGTTTCCCCTAATCACCCATTAAACCCTAGCTAAGAGACTACTCACTCATCATCATATTGAACATGCTAGAAAGGTTGTCAATCATACTAACATAATGAAACATGATGAATAAATGAAAGTAATTAGCAATAATTAAAAATGGATTAAGAGATTATACCTACTAATGATTCCAATAATAAAGCAATAATAATAGAAGTACTTGACTCCTAGATTGAGAGGTTGTCAATCTCCCAATAATAACCCAAATAATCTTCAATTACCCAAAATAAAGTAAGAACAAGAGAGAGATTAAAGAACTAAAACTTGGATTAAAACTTGATTAATATTTGATTACAATATTGAAGAGAGATTTGATTGATATTAACTACACTAATTATTGATAAGAAGAACATGCTCCTCTAATTAGACTAATGGGGTATTTATAGTGAAAATTAGGGAGGATGCATTAGGGTTAACTAAGGGCTAAACTAGTAATTACACTTTTTAAGTTGAGCAAGGAGCCTCCGGGATTATTCGAGAGAAGGGCTTCTCTTATCGATGCTTGAGGAATGAAAACGTCTTTGTCTTTGCGATCCGTGCGGATGGGAGTCGGGACGGCCGGATCTGGGCTGAGGAATCCGAGCGGATTCTTGGGCAAGACGCTCGGACTGGCGAGGGGGAATCCGAGCGGATTCCTTTGCGGGACGCTCGGATTTGGCGAGGACGGACGGATTCTCTACAATCCGTTCGGATTGTAGTTCAAAGAACTTTCCTTCTTCTTTTTCTTCCCTTTTCTTCATGAATTCCTTGGGGATTTCCTTGGGGACTCAAGGATCCTTTTCTCAACAATACTCTTCTACTATGCTATGTACAAAGGCCTTCTAGTCTTGTCTCTCCTTGATGCTTGGTCATTGAATATGATCAATTTAGCCTTGTTTTGCCATGAAAATGCAAGATTCTTACTCCTTTCCTACCAAGGAATCAAAATCTCAAAGAATATGCAAAACAAAGAACTAAAGATAAGAAATGACCCAAATAGGCACTAAAAAGCATAGAAACAATGGTAATTCGGGGGCTAAATATGCGCCAATTATGGTCGCATCAAATATCCCCAAACCGAACCTTTGCTCGTCCCGAGTAAAGAGGTGACAAAGACTAGGACCAATACTAACCTAACCTAATAACATAGCCGATATGAGACAATTGCGGGTCTCACTCCGCCCCTTCAACTCACAACAAGACAACCATGAGGTAGGATGCCTTCTTGCAAGGCAAGGTGGGTCTTGCCAAAATGGCGACACATCCAAACTTTAAAGCACACAAAAACACATAATGGATGCATCTACAAAAAGAATAGCCACTTTCCTCATCTAAGTGGCGGAAATTATCTACAAGGGAAGCAATTCAAGGGTACACAATCCTTCATAGATGCAATTTGTTCAAACTACTAAGCCTAGAAGGATACCGATAAATCACCTCCAAAAGGTGTCAAGCTAGGGTACCTTTGTCCTCAATCGTTAAATGCTTTTGTCAAGAGTAGACTCCCTATGGTGTTAGAAACACTGGAGGATCGCGGAATTCCCCCTCTTGCCTAGACAAGAAGAAGGGTCGTCCCCTCTCTACCATGCACAAAAATGGATATGATGGATAAAGGGATCGATAGATATTTGAGTTTCACTTTGGGAGTTTGCTTTCATTTTTGTTTTCCCCCCAAATTTCTTTGGCATTTGACTTTTTGAGAACACTTTCTTTGCCATTCTTTTTGATTTTTGGCATTTCAATACTTGACAACTTTTTGCATTTCTTTTGAACATTTTCAAAGTCACCCCAATTAGTAACGAGGGTGCCTTGTATTTGAAGCTTAGGAGTTTTCATTTTTGTTACTCCTCTTTTCTTTTGATGCATTTTGCAAACTTTCTTTCATTTTTCATTTCATTGAACTCAAATTGATTTCTTTTTGTGCCCATTCCCTTTGATGACAAAATGTGGTAGAATATGGATGATGGTTGGATGGATGCATGGTTTCAAGGGTCACCTTGGAATAAACGGTAGCCAAGGAGTTATCACACCACAAGGTACTCTTGACTAGGCCTTAAACCATGGGTCAAAGGATACTAGCATGACACATCCTAGGGTGTTTTACAAGCATTCTAACAAGCAAAGTCTTAAGAATAAAAAGCATCTACTAGGGCCTATATACACTTGTCAAGCTTCCCAAGTAGACGGTTTCGCAAAGTTTTTCTAACATGCAACTACATGCCATGATGCAACTAACATTTATACATCCTAATGCATATGATTCTACCAACTAATATGCCAAATAAACTAAATGCAATCCTAAGTTCACATTGTTTTTACCGCATCAATCAAAATAAAGCCACATAGTCATTAACATAAAGAGGAAAAAGGAGATTGGAAAGATCATACCATGCGGTCTTCAATATCCTCATGTCTCGGATGTGGCGTAGTCAATCAAAGTGAACAAGGATGAACAAACACAATATATACAAGACAATATATACAAAGGAAATGAACTTGTTTTTGGTTTTTCAATTTTTTAATTTTTATGATTTTTGAAATTTTTTCAATTTTTATGGTTTTTGAATAAAAGTTAAGTGTTAGAATTCCTATCCCCACACTAATATGGGCATTGTCCTCAATGGCCAAAATGATGGAAATTATGCAAAGATGATGCATGATTTCTATACTAAATGCGATTCTACACTAAGCTATACTACATGATGCATGATTTTTGTTATGACGGAGAGGATAATTTAAATTACCTCCCGTTGCGTATGCATTAACTTCCCCAAACCAAGTAAGACACTATTGCTAATGTCAAAGCATGGGGGAGTTCATGCACACACTATGCTATGCATGAAACTAGATTGTCATTTTGGATTTTACAAATGGGAACAATAAAGAAAGAACACCTCAATGGAACTGAGGTGTGAGTCCTTTGGTGTTGCTAGGACTAAACCAACAATGATCAAAATGAAATAAAATACAAAGAGATATAGACAAACCGTGGGAGAGTAGGAATCTCCAAGGCTAGTCTTCCATCATGCTACTATCACCATCACTTCCCTCATGAGAAGTGGTCACATTGCCACTTTCCTTGGCACTTTCTTCTTTGCTTTCTTCATCACCATCTTCACTATCTCCTTCTTCATCTCCACTTGCTTCTTCCTCAATATTATCATCAATCTCTTTATTATTTCCAACAACCTCATTGTCTTCCACCACGTCCCTTGATGCACCCGGAAATAAGGCTTCTTTATCCGCCCAACTAGGCAAAGGACAAGATGGATCAAGGAGTCCTTGCCTAGCTAGATGTTGGAGGGGAGGATATTGAGCCAAATATGCATTCTTCCGATCTTCATAAGCTTGCTTGTGCATGGCTTGCATAAGAAGAGTTACATAGTCTTTCCCAATTTCAACTCCTTGCGGTTTGAACTCTTCATACACAAAGGGGTAAGGCGGTATAACAATGGAAGAGGAGGGGGTTTCATGATCACCCTTTTGTTGTTGAATGATGTACTCGGCTTCTTCGGATAGGGGAAGTAAATAGTTGGTCCGGTGGACACTAAGACGGCAAATCTTTGCGGGTAAAGTGAATGATCGAGCCTCACTAGTAAGCCACCCATACTTGGTATCAAGGGGATTGTGAGCAACCCACTTAAACTTGTTAATCAAGATGGACATATCAATAAGATGGCCACCATCCTTAGCCTTGTACTTGCTATCCTTATTGAAATTAGGATCAAAGTGCTTGGCTAGGACCGTGACAAGGCCGCCATTAACAATAACGGTTTGACCCTTCTTCCCACTATCTACATGGAGCCATCTATCAACCAATAGCCTCAAAGAATTGTAAGGCTTGGTGTGAATTCTTCCAATATTCAAAGTTGATTCAAGGAGAATAAAATCGAGTCCCGTGAAATGATTGGTGTCTTTCCTAGCAATTATGGTATTTCCCGCAACTTTGTGCCATATTCTTATGCCCGGATGATGGACCAAAAGAGCACGACAAGCTTTAAAATCTTAAAATTTCTTCCCGGAGATTGCCTCCCAAAGAGGCTCGGGATCATACTTCCCATATTGCTTATAAAATTTATGTTCATCGCTAAGACCCAAAATTGCACCCAATTCCGGAAAGGTAATGCGTCTACTAGTGTTAGCTAGACGAAACTCAATATTTTCCCTATTCTCAACTTTTGTCACTTTTAAAGAACTTAAGAATTCCAAGACAAGGGAGGGGTATGTTACTTCCTTCATTTCAAACAATTTCTTTAAACCCATGGCATTGAAAAAGACTCTTGTTTGTTCAAGAACACCCAACTTCTCTAAAGCATCTTGGCATATGAATTTGGTGGATTGAATTTGTTTCATAGCAAACTTGACAAATGTATTTCTATGGGAATCGGAAATGAATGTTACCTCCGGGTAATGCAAGAGTTGATTAATTACCGGAGTAGAGGGTGATGCTTCCATAGGAATTTGTTGAGGTTGTTGTACTTCCAAGCTTGGTGTTGATACCACCATTGCCAAAGCTTTCTTCATTTGTAGAGCTTTTTGCCTTTGAGAGAGAGTTGTAGCCTTTGGTGCCTTTGTTGCCTTTGCTTTTGCTTTTGTTGCTCCCTTTGTTCTTGCCATTTGATGAGCTAACCAAGAAAAAGATCAAAAATCTTCAATTTGTAGAATGCCCAAATCGATTTTGAAGGTGAAAGGCTTTGCCTTTATGAGAACAAAAATCAATTCAAAGGTGAAGATTTTGTGCTTGGTTTTGATTGTTAATGAAGATGGAGTGATTGATTTGTTGTTTGAAGGATGGTTTGATTTGATTTTGGTGAGTTTTGTTGAGGGTTTTTGTTTTTGAGATGGAGAGGATGAGGGTTTTGATGTTATGGGTAGTGTTTATGAGTGAGTGAATGAATGAATGAAGGTGGGGTGGGTATTTAAAGAACTCGACAATTTTAGGACGCAGGGGCAATCCGTGCGGATTAGGCGCAATCCGCTCGGATTCTTCAGCTTCAAATTTTCAAAAAATCCCGCCTAGAGACGGGCGGATTCTGGGGAATCCGCTCGGATTCTTCTGAGATGAGACGGGCGGATTTCGTGCAGGACGGACGGATTCCAGTCCAGATATTTTTCTTTGTTTTTCTTCAGCTGCAAGACGGGCGTCTTTTTCAAAAGACGGACGGATTCTGTGAGACGGGCGTCTTTCCAGGAATCCGCTCGGATTCTTCGACAGTCAAGAAATTTGCAGTTTTCAGCTCAGCCCAAGACGGGCGTCTTCTCAGCAGGACGCTCGGATCCTCTGCAGACGGGCGGATTCTTAGGAATCCGCTCGGATTGGTCCTTGTGTACACGGATTCGCCCATCCGTGCACAAACGCATTCCCTTATCATTCTTTCTTTCTTTCAAATCTTGTGTTCTTCATTGCGGGGGCACTACTAAGGCATGAATAGCCTAGGCAATTGCCATCCCCACACTAAGGTAAAGCACTACACATCAATTAAAATCATTAGTCCCTCCCTCACTTCTCTCTTACATGACAATTATTTTGATCAAAGTAAAAATAAATCCAAAAATGACAAAAAATGCAATACAAAAATTAAATGTAAGTTAGGGAGTTAGAAATATTTACAAGTGGTGGTTTAGGGAGGACTCCACCAAACTCTCATTCTTGATGAGATGTCAAGGAGGCATGTTCA
The DNA here is from genome assembly GCF_048544455.1 of Silene latifolia. Taxonomy (NCBI): domain Eukaryota; kingdom Viridiplantae; phylum Streptophyta; class Magnoliopsida; order Caryophyllales; family Caryophyllaceae; genus Silene; species Silene latifolia. The sequence goes on from NC_133527.1 coordinate 98,868,192, forward strand.
AGGTGTTGTTGATGTTGCTCAACACCTTGAAGAAGTAGTCAAAAGCTTGTTCATTGTTATGGTAGAGGTCCTCAATAGACCGTGGTTCTTGTTGTTGATCATGATCGATGGCATGCCCAATGTAGGGATTAAAGATCCCTTCAAATTCGTCGTCCCAAAGACCACAAACTTCATTGAGTTGATCATTGAAAATCTCTTGCTTAGATGGAGACAACTCTCCCAATTTCTTTTCTTGGCCAATGAGGCCATCTTCTTCTTCCTTGGTTGATTTTGATGAGCTTTGCAAGCTCTCCTTGTCACAATTCACTTGCTCTTTGAATGGAGCATCTTCAATTTTCTTCCTCCATTGGAGTTCCGATTTCTTCTTTTCATTTTTTCGGCTATAATGATCAATCATGAAACATGGCTCATGCAAACGAGGAGCTCTCATGGTCTTGTCAAGATTAAAAGTTATGCTTTCATCTCCCACTTCTAGAGTGAGCTCTCCATGTTTCACATCAATCACCGCACCCGCGGTGTGTAGGAAAGGTCTTCCTAAGATGATTGGAATGTTGGAATCTTCCTCCATATCAAGAATGACAAAGTCCACCGGGATGAAAAACTTCCCAATTCGCACGGGGACATCTTCCCATATCCCTAATGGTGTCTTCGTCGATCTATCGGCCATTTGAAGAGTGATATTGGTACATTTAAGCTCTCCCATTCCCAACCTTTTACTTACCGAGTACGGCATGACACTCACACTAGCCCCTAGATCACATAAGGCTTTGTTGATCGTTGTGTCGCCAATGGTACACGGTATTGAGAAGCTTCCCGGATCCTTTAACTTTGGAGGTGAACTCCCTTGAAGTATTGCACTACTCACCTTGGTGAAGGCGATAGTCTCAAGTTTCCGGATCGACTTCTTCTTTGTGAGGATATCTTTCATGTACTTTGCATAGGCCGGAACGTGATTGATTAATTCCGTGAAAGGAATTGAGACTTCTAAGTTCTTCACAATTTCCATGAACTTCCCAAGTTGATCATCAAATTTAGGCTTGGCTTGACGACTTGGAAAAGGAAGTCTAATCACAATGGGCTCCTTTTCTTTGGCTTTGTCTTCATTTTTCTTTGAGCTTTCTTCTTTTGATGATTCCCCTTCTTTGGGACCTTGCACCACAACTTCATTCTCACTAGCTCTCACAACTTCATCCTCAACTTGCTCCTTCGGTGCTTCATACCTTGTACCACTTCTCAAGTGAATGGCACTAACCGTTTCATGTCTAGGGGGGTTACTTTGTGGTGGTAATTGCCCCTTTTGTCTTTGTGAGCTTGAAGATGCTAGTTGGGTCAATTGTGTTTCCAACATCTTGGTGTGAGCTAGAATGTTGTTGATGGTGGTGTCTTTTGCTTGGCTATCTTTTTGCATTTGGGTGAAAAATTCTTGTTGATTCTTTTGCATTTGGAGGACCGCTTTTTGGACATCAAAACCTTGGTAATTGTGGTGATTGTATGGATTTTGATTTTGGTAACCTTGGTTTTGATTGTAAAAGGGTCTTTGATTTTGATTTCTCATGGGTGGTGGAGTGTATGTTGTTTGAGGGTTTTGGACATTTTGGCTTTTGTATGAGAGATTTGGATGGAACTTGGTGTTTTCATTGTAAAAATTTGAATAAGGGGTACCACTTTTGTAAGCTTGGAAAGCATTGACTTGCTCGGTTGTTCCCCTACACTCACTTGAGTCATGACCCAAGGTTCCACAATTCTCACATATCCCGCTTGGGATTGATGAGGATGTCGTCATGGCATTGACATGATGTTTTGTTGATTTTGAGTTTTCCTCAAGTCTAGCCATAGCTTGTTCAAATTTCAAGTTGATTGTGTTAATGTGAGCACTAAGTTGAGCACCCAATTGAGTAACGGTGTCCACTTCATACTTTCCTCCTCTAGTAGCCTTGCGAGGCCTACTATATTGCGAATTATGGACCGCCATTTCCTCAATCTTGTTCCATGTTTGATTGTCATCAACTTCGGTGAACATTCCATTTGATCCCATATTGAGAATGTTCCTTGAATCTTCATATAAACCATTCCAAAATTGTTGCACTAAAAACCATTCGCTAAGTCCATGGTGAGGACATGAGCGACAAATACCTTTGAACCGCTCCCAAGCTTCATACAAAGACTTTTCATCCCTTTGCTTAAAACCCGTAATTTGAGCTCTTAGCATATTGTTCTTTTCCGGTGGGTAGAATTTTTTGTAGAAAGCTAGAGCTAGCTTCTTCCAAGAATCTATTCCAAGGGTGGCCTTATCAAGGCCCTTCAACCATTGCTTTGCGGTGCCGATTAACGAAAAAGGAAATAAGACCCATCTTATTTGGTCTTGAGTCACGCCCGTTTGAGAGATAGCTTCACAATAATCGCAAAAGGTTTCCATATGAGAATGAGGGTCCTCACTAGGCATTCCCCCGAATTGGCTCCTCTCAACTAGTTGAATGAAGGCGGACTTGGCAATAAAGTTTCCGGTAAGATGTTGTGGGGTAGGAGTACCATTTGGTAAATCCTCCTCGGTGGGTATAGAGTGTGACGAGAATTTAGGCATTGTAGGTGGATTTTGTGTGGTATTGTTTAATGGGTTTTCTTCTCCTTCTATTGCGAAAGGATTGACAAACTCACTAGTGGGTTGGACAACTTCACCAACACCTCCCAAATTCCTCCTAACAAGTCTCCTATTATTCGTCAAGGTTCTTTCGATTTCACGGTCAAAAGGTAACAAATCTCTTTGTAACCTTCTAGACATGCAAAATATCAAACAACTCAAAAACAATTAGAACAAACCTTGAGGAGTTTTACTTCCCCAAGGTGAAAAAGACACAACTAAAAACAATAAAAGAAATCTTAAATCAATTAAACACCGTCCCCGGCAACGGCGCCATTTTTTATCGTAGCCATTTCGTGTTCACAATTAAGCATATGTGGTCGTTGGTCAATGGTCGATACACAACACAATTTATACTTCACAAACAACTCTACAATTAGTAAAGAGGCAAGTAAAGGTCGGATCCCAAGGGACGGGTATTGAAATGAAGATTCTATTGTAACTAGTGGTGTCTAGGGGTGTCATAAATTGGGTTGATGTAGAAGGTTACTAAACTAAGATAGCAATGAAAATAAACTAACAAGGTAAATAAAATAAGGGGTGTAAACAATTGATTAAAAGCACTAGGGTGTCATGGGTTCATAGGGGAATCATGGGATATGATCATACAAACATGTTCTCAAATTATAAGCAAGCAATTATTGTTGTGATGGATTGAGTTGGGTTATATCTTACAATCCTAGGAAAGTTTGGGTCCCGGAGCCGAATCTCTTGGATTGTACAACACCAACAAGTCGACTTAATCTTCCCTACTTAACACATGCATGGTCTAACAAGACTCGAGTTGGGTTATGTCTTACAAGTCAAGTTGAAAGGATAGAAGATGATAGTAAATGCAAGGATTCATAGGCTTAGCATTTCATCAAATATAACATGTGCATGTATTAAGATCAAAACAAGCAAGCAAATAAGATATGAAAGCATATTAATTTAAGCATGAATCATTCCCCATGTTGGTTTCCCCTAATCACCCATTAAACCCTAGCTAAGAGACTACTCACTCATCATCATATTGAACATGCTAGAAAGGTTGTCAATCATACTAACATAATGAAACATGATGAATAAATGAAAGTAATTAGCAATAATTAAAAAGGGATTAAGAGATTATACCTACTAATGATTCCAATAATAAAGCAAGAATAATAGAAGTACTTGAATCCTAGATTGAGAGGTTGTCAATCTCCCAATAATAACCCAAATAATCTTCAATTACCCAAAATAAAGTAAGAACAAGAGAGAGATTAAAGAACTAAAACTTGGATTAAAACTTGATTAATATTTGATTACAATATTGAAGAGAGATTTGGTTGATATTAACTACACTAATTATTGATAAGAAGAACATGCTCCTCTAATTAGACTAATGGGGTATTTATAGTGAAAATTAGGGAGGATGCATTAGGGTTAACTAAGGGCTAAACTAGTAATTACACTTTTTAAGTTGAGCAAGGAGCCTCCGGGATTATCCGAGAGAAGGGCTTCTCTTATCGATGCTTGAGGAATGAAAACGTCTTTGTCTTTGCGCGATCCGTGCGGATGGGAGTCGGGACGGCCGGATCTGGGCTGAGGAATCCGAGCGGATTCTTGGGCAAGACGCTCGGACTGGCGAGGGGGAATCCGAGCGGATTCCTTTGCGGGACGCTCGGATTTGGCGAGGACGGACGGATTCTCTACAATCCGTTCGGATTGTAGTTCAGCAACTTTCCTTCTTCTTTTTCTTCCCTTTTCTTCATGAAATCCTTGGGGATTTCCTTGGGGACTCAAGGATCCTTTTCTCAACAATACTCTTCTACTATGCTATGTACAAAGGCCTTCTAGTCTTGTCTCTCCTTGATGCTTGGTCATTGAATATGATCAATTTAGCCTTGTTTTGCCATGAAAATGCAAGATTCTTACTCCTTTCCTACCAAGGGATCAAAATCTCAAAGAATATGCAAAACAAAGAACTAAAGATAAGAAATGACCCAAATAGGCACTAAAAAGCATAGAAACAATGGTAATTCGGGGGCTAAATATGCGCCAATTATGGTCGCATCAATTGAGCTGAAGGTGAAAGAGACATATATGGTGATATTGTCTCTGAATTCCAGAGGATGGGGTAACAAAAAACATATACGAATTTTTTTCTTTAGCTTGATATTTTAATGTACTCCTAAAAACCTAAGTCATTATAATAAAAGCTCGATATTTTTCTGGTGATATTGTCTCTGAATTCCAGAGGATGGGGTAACAAAAAACGTAACAAAAAACATAAATAATTAAACTTTAATTCAAACCACCACCATAATCCAAATACAACTTACAATGCCAGATAATAATTAAAGACTTAATTATTAGAATCTGATGAAGTATTAGGATACTCATTATGAATTTCGATATAGAGCAAGTCGTAGATCGACCCCTTATTATCACCGGGAAGCGCAGGTGGAATGGCCTCTCTCTCCCATGACATAGATACGGTGGCAAGAATGTGATGCTTCCTGCAATGTTTCAGCAGATGATGATCAAGATAGGTCGCAACCCATAGATAAGGATCTTGTTGTTTATCATTCGAATAGAAGTCCTCCTTCGCCGCATCTTCCCCCGCAAATATAGCCCCTAATTTCTTGCCTGACGAAAACTATCATGGCAGTTGGCTTCGTCAAACACAATAAAAGCGAAGCCTACAAAACCTTGCTTGTTTGTAGACACAGGGTACACTTTTTTAACCACGGTGAAACCGGAGTTATGAAGCATTTGCGTCAACCACCCAAAATTAGGGTTTAAACCCTTTCCATTCACACCCTAATGAGCCGGGAGATTATGGAGAATTCAAGCAAAAGGCTGTGCGTAACGAGAATGTGATTGTAGTTCCGTTACACCAGCCATATTTTTTTTAGAGAGAAATTTAGAAAGAAATTAAAGAGTAAATGTTTGGTAATTTAGAATTTGACCTAAAACATTATGAAGACATATTTATAGAATTATTTTGGTCAAATTGAATATTATTGGTCAAATTGAATATTTATTAAAATTCAGTTTTGAATGCAGTAATCAAATTGAAAAATCTAATCAAATACTGACAACGGTTGAATTGAAAAACCGTTATCTCATAATAGAAAATAATAACGGTTACAAAAAATCCGTAGCTATAACATAACAACGGGTAACAAAAACCGTTGCTGGTGTTAATTTAGTAACGGTTTTCAAAATGCCGATATCTTAAACTGGTAACGGTTTTCTAATAACCGTTGATAAGAGTGATTCTATAACGAGTTTTTGAAAACCGTTAAAAGTTTTTGACAACGGTTTGTTAAGAAGCCGTTGGAAAATTATAATAACAATGGTTTTCGAGGGAAACCGTTATTCCTATTAGCGCGGTCTAGGTTTCCGCCAATATTTGGAAAACGGTAATTTAAGTGTCCTTATTAAATAAATTAAACCGTTGTGATATGCTCCTTATTGATTGCCAGATTTAGCGTAGTGACTCCCTACCGAAAAACTTCGTCTTGTGGAAACTCCATCTTAAAAACTTAGACTAAGATAAATATAATAATCAAATTACATAGCTTTCCTATTATACATTCATTTGCAATAAAATTAAATCTATTAATTTATTACAAATTAACGATACGAAATCGCATTATATACAAACCAAACCGATATTTCCTTACGTTATGGTTAAAATCAATTTCTAACTATGGCCATATAAGGTAAAATTACATAAATAAATGTACAATAATTTTCATTCATCAACATGAAAAAATAAATATGCAAAAATTAATCTCATGCCAAATCTTCTTAATTTACCAACAACAATGACAAGAGCTCGGTTTTGTGGAATTGATCATTTTTAACAATTAAAAATTTATAATCCAATCATAAAACTTCTTTTTAGATAAACCAAGTTATATAATCTGGTACAATACCAAAAATTAGTCTTCACCAATTATTTGGCAATATTTTAGGTAGAAAATCATTTTTAATGCATAACTACCATTTAAATCACAACTTTTATGTAATAAAAACAATTTAACCACAACCCTTGTGAAAAATTTGTATTATAAACTTTTATACATTCTAGTACCTTACCATAATTATATGCATGTCGAAAAATCAGCTCATAAAACCAATTTATAACAATTTTATAAATTATTTATTAATTGTGTAATTTTTGCAATTTAATTCCAAATTAAATTTTAGATTTAGGAAAAAATTCAAAACAATATTTTGAATATTTTGGAACAATTTTCAGAAGCTAAAAAAAATTGAGCATAAAAAATTTAATTAACATTTATTCACAAATTAATCACTTTTTATCAATCTTTAGCACATAAAAAATCAATAGACTATGAAAATTAATCATATTAATTTTTAAAATTCTACTTCTTATAAATAGAACATGCAACTGATTATATGTAAATAACCATGGCCAAAATTAACATGCAACTCAATTTTATTAACATTTAACAAAAATAATGCATTTTAACTTGGGTTAAGATGGTAATCTTTTACCATATGCTATAAAATTCCGTAAAATTCAAAACTTCGATCCAGCCTTTTTAGGACCAGATTATTACATGCAAAATAATATTTGGTAATAAAACAAATTTTAACATCAAAATATTCATTTTTATCAATTTATCTCATAAAGTGATAAAACCGTCTTAATATAACATGCATGTGAATAATAATGCTCTGATACCACTTGTTAGTATTAAGACCCTAATTAGACTCCTCTAAATATATGTAAATTACTAATTAATTTAATTTAATGAGGTCTTAATCACATGCATTCAAAATCTAAGTGCTTAATAAAAGATAAGAGAAGAAATAATTTCCTTACATTCGGAAATTTGGCTATAAGAACAACAACTCCTATGCTGTTCTTACGAAATTCTACTTGCTTGGATGATCTTCCTAGTACCCAACTTAGACCACCTCCTTTAAGCTAAACCCAAGACTAGTCCAAAAATCCTAAAATTACTAACTAAATAATTTTGGGAAAACCTTGTATAATATGTAATATTATTACTCTAATAATACTAAAGGAATAATATTATATGTGAGTTTATTTGATGAAATATGATCAACAATTGATCAAATTATGATGTAAAAGATGATGAAAATGAGATGGTTTCCTTCTCCTTAAGTAACCAACCCAAGGAACGATTTTGAGATGATTTTTATCTCTAATAAAAAATCCTCTCATAAAAATGTGACATAAGAGGGTATTTATAGACCAAAATGTAAAGAATTGAAGTACAAAACTTAGTGGGTTAGGCATACTTGTTGACTAAAAATCCAATTTTGTCCCCTTCAATTTTTTTGGTCCATTATGAGACTATTCAGTCTTATTTCGACTTTCGATATTTGTCACACAAATGCTTATAAGACCTATTTTTAATTATAGTATATAATTAATATTAATTTAATTATTTAACACTTAAATAATACAAATTAATTAAATGTTCATGTAAACTTAACTTTTAAGTGACATTTTATCATTTTTTTGGTGAAATGTGAAATGATATTGATAATAGGCATTAGCAAATTACATCACCATACGCACCACAATCTTCCTACAACATACCAGTTAACTAGTTATACCTACACTAGCTAACCAGTTACATCCCGCTCTCGTTTTACATTTAACAAGTTTGTTAAGAGCTCTACCAATTACAGCTTGTTTAATTCTGCCAAAAAGAAAACCAGGAGTAGGCAAGATCCCTTCCATTCTACATCTATTACGAGCATCCCAAATGTGATAAATGAGACTAGCAATTCCCGCATAAGTAACCTGTTTCTGGAACAAGGATGGAGACCTCCAACTGTAGCACCAATCTAATGGCTCTTTATCTCCCATATCAATTTGTAACCAATCCTGAACCAAGTGCAGTCAGCGTCTACTGAATGCACAGTGGAAGAAAGTGTGATTTTTACATTCATCCTCTGGCTGGCAGAGAACACACACACTCTCGGAACAGATTCCATGAGCCACAAGCCTATCTCTAGTGGATAATCTATTGAGAGCATACAACCAAAAGATAAAAGAATGTTTGGGAACATTCATGTTATTCCAGACCATAGGCCACCAGGGAACTCTAGCAGTATCAGAATGGAGCCACTCATATCCTTTCTACACAGAATAATCACCTGAGAGCCAGGAAGCATTGCTGTAACCTGGTTTGAAAATTTCTTTGATCTTGCAGATTTGCCTCCAAGACCAACTAGACTGCAAAGATGGTTGATAATTCCACCAGGGGTTATTCTTAATATATATGGCATTGACCCATTTAATCCATAGGTGGTCTTTCTTACTAGCAATCCTCCAGGTAAACTCAGCTATGCTAGCCTTATTCCAATCAGCATAGTTAAGAAAACCTAAACCCCCATGTTGTTTGCTGTTGCAACAAAAGTCCCAGGAAACTAAAGGAGTTTTGAACTGATCATTCCCTGACCAAAGGTAATTCCTGCAAATCCTAGCAATCTTGTTGATGACAGTGGTAGGAATAAGGAAAATTCTGGCCCAATAAGCATGAAGCTGAGATAAGACAACCTGTATAAGCACCATCCTACCTGCATAGCTTACTTTCCTAGCACCCCAACTTCGAATTCTAGCAACAATTCTATCCACCAACTTATTACAGTCCCCCACAGAGAGTCTCTTATAGGAGATGGGGATTCCCAAATACCTGAAAGGGAAAGCCCCTAAAGCAAAGTTGGAGAATTGAAGGATCTTAGATTTGTCCTTATGGCAAATTCCATTCATAAAAAGTTCAGACTTGTCATGGTTAACAGCAAGGCCAGAAGCTTCTTCAAAAGTTTTGAGGGCCCTCAATAAAATTTTGATGGAGAATCAATCCCCTCTACTGAAAAGCAGGAGGTCATCAGCAAAGCATAGATGACTTAGCTTTAAGCTTCTACAGAGGGGGTGGAAATTAAAACCTTTCTTTGCAGTCACAACAGCCAGGATACGAGACAAGTACTCCATGCAAAGGGTAAAAAGAAGGGGAGACATAGGATCCCCTTGTCTGATCCCCCTTTTGCCATGGAAGTAACCAAACTGATTCACATTCAAAGAAAGAGAGAGTGAAGTGGAAGTCACACAAGCAATAATCCATCTCACCATTGTTTGAGGGAACTGCAGGCTCACTAACACATCCTTTATGAAGGTCCATTCAATGGTATCATAGGCTTTCCTAAGGTCTATTTTCATTAGAGCCATAGGAGAGCAACTCTTCCTATTATAGAGTCTGACTAAGTCCTGACAAATAAGGACATTGTCAACAATATCCCTTCCTTTTATAAATGCAGTTTGGTTGTGGCTAATGATATTGCCCAGGACTTCATTTAATCTGGAGCACAAAATCTTGGTGATGCATTTGTAGAGCACGTTACAGCACGCAATGGGCCTAAAATCCATTACAGTTTCAGGTTTCTCCTTCTTGGGAATGAGAGTGATAACAATGGCATTAAGTTGCTGAAGGAGCCTACCATTCCTAAAGAAATCCTTAACAGCTTGGATGATGTCAGGACCAACCACAGGGAAGGCATCCTTGAAGAACTGACTGGTATAGCCATCCGGTCCAGGAGCTTTATCAGGTGGTATGGAGAACAGAGCATCCTTTATTTCTGCATCAGTGACTTCTCTTATCATAACAGTAGCCTGGCTCTCAGAAACCAGAGCCCCATGTGCCATAACTCCCTTACAAACTGGACTCACAGCTCTATCACTACCCAGTAGAGAAATATAGTAGTCAAGGAAAGCTTGCTCAATGGTAATATTATTGTCACAGATGATCCCATGTACATTCTTAATTTGCAGCACTTTATTACTTATCCTTCTGGCATTGATAGAGTAATGGAAATAATGGGTGTTATCATCACCATTATTTAACCATTGCAGCTTGGCTTTTTGAGCCAGGAAACTCCTCCTGGCCTCCTCCAACTCAGAAAAAGATTGAGCAGCTTGCTTTTCCTCTTCCTGTAGAGTAAGATTACCAGTGTCAGCATAAACCTTCTTTTGAATGTCATGCAGCAGAGCCTCTGCAAGATGAGCAACAGTCTCAACATGACCAAAACACTCCCTGTTCAGATCCTTCAGAGGAGCTTTAAGATACTTCAGTTTTTTCACCACTTGAAACATAGGGAAACCTTTGATAGAAGTACTCCAGATGGCCCTTACCACATTTAAGAACTCAACACATTTTCCCCACATGTTAAAATAATGAAATCTGGATTTGAGTTGACATTTGATCATTTTATCTACATAAAATGTGTCTTATGATAATCAACTAGATTTCATGCCTGTGCGATGCACGGAAACTAAAATAAAGTCCTATTGTTAATCAAACTGGTAAACAATGTAAGTTCTTGTGTGTGAAATGGTAAATTTGTTATTGTAAACTAATTAATGACTTTGACTTTAAACTCTTCATAAAGTATCAATGTATTGTCATTATAGACGGATTTACCTCTGACGTTGTAGCCGTGATTTACTTTGGCATATAGTTTAAGAAATTATCAATTTAACTACCCCTCCAATCTTAGATGTTAGTCATAAGTCATAATTCGTATTAGCTTTTGAAGCCAATACTACTTGTTCTTATATTAACCTTATATATTATTATTATTCTAACCTTTTAAAAGTTTAAAACTTTTTCCTGTCCATGTCCTATACCTCATATATTAAATTAAAACAAATTAAAGAGATAAACAAATCTACACAATCCTCTTCCTACGCAAATATGGAAACACCTATTCCTAAAGAAGGCGGGACATGGATCTATAGAGGGAGAACATTTGTTTTTCCAAGCACAAGAGTAGTTCAGTTGATGTCATTAAATCTGAATGGTAAATATTATCTCAGTAATAAAAGAATATGTATAATAATTGAAATATATTCAAAAGATGTAAATTTACGTATTACGATTGGTAGTTATTTTGCTTCCATGTTGTATTTTTTAGAAAATATGATTCATTGTAGAATCTCAAGTAACCTACGTATTTCTTTCTAAAATTTTTAGATAGATTGTTATATTTCTTAGTGATAGTCCCATTTGTATGGTATCAAATATGCAAGCGGTTGGTAAAGTTATGAGAGATGATACTCATAATGTGGTTTGAAATCACGTGAAATAGTAATTGTTTTACATAGAAATAAAGATCACCCCTTAGTAAGAAAATATAAATCAACTGATCAACCGAATCGGAGATATGATAACGGAGTTTATCATATGTTGACGGGAATATTATCATGCACATCAATTAATGTTGCACCTAAATACTCAAAAAGGACATAGAAGAACATTATGAACGGCGAAATCAAAAACATTGTGATCCTGCAAAACCAACAAAGTAGTAAAACGTCAGGAAATTAGAAAAAAAGAAGAGTAAATATTAAATTAATGTACAATTAAAAAATATGCATGAAATTACTCAAGTCAACAAGTTCAACAGTAATGCATTACCTAGACCAACAAAAATCAGAAGAAGCATCAATAAAGCGACAACAATTAGCGTTGATATTCTGCAAAAAAAACAAATGGTACAACAATAATAAACACATAGACTAACCCAACACTAAAGACATAATAACGTGGATAGTAATCTAGTATTGCTTGACTTGTAAAGGGTTACTATTTGAGAAGGCTTCCGAGGTCAAGTTATGTATCTGACAAACAAAAAATAATATCAACTATTAGTGAATTATAAGAAGCTTAAACAAAGGATGTGCCACAAATAAACAAATGATTTAAATGTAGACTCCATAAATTTGTGGAACAATGAGCAAAAAATAAGAAGAATAAGAAAAGGAAACGTTATGATTTTGAGAATTGACCTAAGATGAAGATACACACACACACACACACACACACACACACACACACACACACACACACACACACACACACACACACACACACACACACACACACACACACACACACACACACACACACATATATATATATATATATATATATATATATATATATATATATATATATATATATATATATACACACCACAATTGTGGAGTTTGATTTAGGATAGGTTTAATAATACGGAATAATACGGGATGTATATTATATATATATCAATTTCATATTGAACTATAACAAAAACTAGATATATTATCTTTTATTTTTCATGATTTATTCTTTAGTATATAATTTTAGTTTTTATTCTTTAGGATGTAATTTTAGTTAAAGTGTTTTAAAAATCTTGAAGACTCTCACATTGCATGAAAAAAGCCTCTTATATATATATATATATATATATATATATATATATATATATATATATATATATATATATATAGAAAGAGAGAGAGAGAGAGAGAGAGAGAGAGAGAGAGAGTAATATTACGGATTTCCTAAGCGGCTAGTCGGCCGACTATGGTCTACTCGGCCGAGTAAGGGGTGTCGTGTATCCTGGACAGCTTACTGCCCAGGAATAATCGGCCGAGTATGTGGAATACTCGACCGAGTAGAGAGTACTCGGCCGAGTATCCTCTATACTCGACCGAGTATCCGGTCTGAAGGGTGTTATTTCCGCGGTTTGATTTAGAGATGATTAGAGTTATATAAAACGTGTTAATCAGTTTCTAATTATATTTTACAAAACCTAAACACTTCAACGACGCTCTAATCCTCTCCAAATCTCTCCCTAGTGTGTGTGATTTTTAACAAGTTTCTTCATCTCTCATTCTATTGTTGATGTCGGTAAGTCTTTGATTTCATTATTCCTTTGATTAATCTTTTAGGGTTTGGCTTGAATAATGAATTGGGGAAAAGGGGTTTTGCATATGGTGATTGTTTTTAGGTGAAGGATTTGTAGAGGAGCCATTCTTGATTACCTTGCTTGTGTCTCTTGTAGTTGTTGCTAAGGTAGGGTTTTCCCTACTCAGTTTTACTGTTTAATTGAATTAAGATTTATGTGGTAATCGTTGTATGATTGATGTTGTGATCATCTGTTTGTGATGGTGATGGTATTGGTGTTGGTGATGGTGTTGGTGTTGGTGTTGGTGTTGGTGTTGGTGTTGGTGTTGGTGTTGGTGTTGGTGTTGGTATTGGTGTTGGTGTTGGTGTTGGCTTGTTATTGTGATGATTGTGGTGGAGTCACTTGCGGGAGTGGCTTCACACCCTAGTTCACCCTCTGTGGAACCCGCCACGGCAGGGGATGTGCATACTAAGAGACATGGATTATTACTCATTGATGAGCGGGACCTTGGTGGGTGTGGCTGCGGTCCCCCACCGGCTTGTGATTGGGAGTTGGAGGTGGCTGATGATCAGTGTTTATCTTTAGTAGTTGCCTTGCTTTGATTATTCAGTAACTGATCCTGTTATTTTATAAAATCTGTGGTGATCCATTCGGAGATGGTGAGCAGATTGTGACAGGTGATTCAGTTCTTTAGCTATTAGACAGCCATGGCGAGTCATCACTCGATTCTAGCTTCCGCCTTCAAGAGACTTAGCTTTTATTTCTAGTTGTTAGACTTTGGTTTTGGTTTTCGAGAACATGTAAACTTTACTCATTTATACTATAAGAATTGTGTTTGGATTGTTAACTTTGATATACTAACCTCGGGCAACCGAGATGGTAACAATCTCTCATGCTAGGGTGGTCCTTGGTAAGACACCTTTATATTTGGGGTGTTACAAAGTGGTATCAGAGCGACGATTCTGGCATCTAAAACTAATGAACCCAATGAACTTAAGGAGTCAAATAAAATGAACCCGGGGAGAGTTATTTGGAGTTACCGCAAAGACTTGGGAGACGTCCCGAAGTCACATTAAGGCCCTTACGATCTCAAACCAGTCACATAGGGGGAGAGGGGGGGGAGTTTGTCTAGTCATGTGTGTATAATACCTGAAACTTGAATCTTGTTCTATGGTTAGATGAAATGATGGAAGAAATGGAATATGATAGTATGTGAAAGATGCATTGAAATTTATCGATATTAGATTTTTGAGCATGGAAATGTTAAGCATGTGAAGTTTTATTATGTGGCTTTCAAGGGTAATGACATATGTATATATATCTCAGTAGAAAAGCATGTGTAAAGTAAGTATACGATTAGCAGGGCGGTACTCGGCCGAGTAGGGAGTACTCGGCCAAGTAACCAACCACTCGACCGAGTGTTGTTTGGGGTGTGCGTAGCAGTAGCTACTGGTTGTGTCAGCTCATCCGAGTATTTGAGCATTCTCGACCGAGTGGAACATACTCGGCCGAGTATCACACATACTCGATCGAGTATGATTTCTAGGTATCTGACGTTGGCCAGTACTTGACCGAGTAGTCCATACTCGACTGAGTGCTTCTTTGGCGGAGGGTCGTTTATATTTTGAGCCGTAGGCTATGTGCTTACGCTTCCTTGCTTCTTATCAGCTCAAAATGTCGCCAAAGAGGTCAGCACGTATATCCAAGCATCGGAGATGTCCACAGATGAGGTAGCCCGTATGATCGAGCAGCAGGATGCACTCCTTGAGGCTCTTAAGAATGTGGGTAAGGGGGCGGAGAAACCGGTGGATGCTACCCACCTGATCACTATCATCGCCCGCTTCAACCCATCTACTTACGAGGGCATTGGGGAACCCAAACTGCTTGATAACTGGCATCGTGTGATGGAGAGTCTCCTAGAGGTTGTTAATTACCCACCGAAGTTAGCTGTTGAGCAGGCAGTGTACTATCTGAGGGGTGAGGCTGCAGTGTGGTGGCAGAATGTGAAGGAGGATGCCCGAGCTTTCTACAGGGAGGAGGGGGACGGTGTTATACTGTGGTCTGGTTTGAAGAGCGCCATAAGAGAATAATTTGTGCCGGAACATATCTGTCACAAGTTGAGATCCGAGTTTGATTCTTTCACTATGACTAACGACATAACGGTGACGGAGTACTACCACCGGTTCCTTGAGTTGTCACGTTATGCGGAGGACATGCAGCTGAGGTAGCGGGGTTTAGCTCTTCGTTTCGAAAGGGGATTGGCACCCAAAATCATGAATAGGTTACCCGCCGGGGTCATCACCGATCTGAAAGTTGTGTACTTGAGGGCCGGGCAAGCTGAGAGGTTAGTGAATTTATTCAAAGAGGCTGCGGAGAGGACCACCACTGAAAAGAGGAAAGCAGAAAGTGAGAGTGGCAATCAGTCGAGCCACAAGAAAGGCAATTTTGGTCAGTCTATAGCCTTTTTGGGAGAATCTGGGTTTTCTGAGGGATCATGAGCTTGGGGAAGAGGTGGAGGTTGGAGTGTTAGTGACAACTCGAACCTCACTTGCTTTAACTGTGGAGGAACAGGCAACAAGAAGTACGACTATACTAGTGCCAGAGTTGGAGGTACGTCGGGGGCTTATCTGGGAAGTTTCTCACAGGGTCCGAGTCAGAGTTTTGCTAGCAACAGGCCATCAGGGCCGTGGGGTGACCGTGGAGGGCAGAACAACAATGGCAGTTTCAACTGCAATAGTGGAGGATCTTATTAGCGCCCGAACAACAGTGTGACTCAGAACTCGGCAACTAAGCCGAGTACTTCTAACGCCTCGGTCTAGGGTGGAGGCCAGAAAAGTAGCGATAAGCTCTTTATGATGGACAAGCAGGAAGCTGAGAATGATGCTCATGTAGTTACCGATACCTTTCTTGTTCAAAATACACCGTCTTTTATTTTGTTTAACTCTGAGGCAACACACTCTTTTGTGTCTAGAAGCCATGTTTTGTCTATGGGCTTGGGAGAGTTTGCACTTGTAAAGGATAGTGTGTTTATACCTTCTGGGGAGTCGGTGTCTTGTGTCAAGTTGTATAGGGATGTGTCCATGTTGGTTGGAAGGGTAGACTTGCCGGTCAATTTGTTAGAGTTTCCTATGGATGGGTTTGAGGGCATCGTCGGGATGGAATGGTTGGGTAAGTATGATGCTAAGATATATTGTCGACAAATGAAAGTGTCTTTAAAGGGTCCTACGGGTATAAGGGTGTCTTATAAGGGGTTGGTTGTGAGGGCTAAGTGTAAGTTCATCGCGGTAATGACCTTAAAGTCATGTTTGAGGAAGAAGTGTCCCTTGATTATTTTCCAAGTAAGAGATCGGCGCGCTAAACAGTTGACAGCATCTGAGATACAGGTGGTGGGAGAGTTTAGTGATGTCTTTCCAGAAGAGATACCGGGGTTTCCACCTAAGAGAGATATCGACTTCAGTGTGGAGCTTAAACCAGGGACAGGTCCTATATCTAAAGCACCTTACCGTATGGCACCTAAAGAACTGGAAGAGTTGAAGAAACAATTATATGATTTCTTAGACAAGGGGTATATCCGGCCTAGTGTTTCACCATGGGGAGCACCAGTGTTGTTTGTGAAGAAGAAAGATGGGAGAATTAGGCTATGCATCGACTATAGGGAGCTGAATCGTGTCACGGTAAAGAACAAGTACCCTTTGCCAAGGATTAATGATCTTTATGACCAGTTGAGTGGCGCAAGGGTGTTCTCTAAGATCGATTTGAGGTTAGGTTACCACCAGTTGAGGATAGCAGATGAGGATATTCCTAAGACAGCTTTCCGATCCCGTTATGGTCAGTATGAGTATGTAGGGATGCCTTTTGGTTTGACAAATGCACCAGCAGCTTTCATGCATCTGATGAACCGGGTCTTTAGTCCATTCTTTGACAAGTCTGTGGTTATCATCATTGATGACATATTAATCTAATCTAAGACTAAGGAAGAACATTAGGAGCACTTGAGGTTAGTTTTGCAGACCTTGTGAGACAATCAACTTTATGCCAAGTTATCCAAGTGCGAGTTCTGGTTAGAGGAAGTGGCTTTTCTAGGGCATGTGATATCTAAAAACGGTGTGTCAGTGGATCCTAGCAAGATTGAGGTAGTAACCAAGTGGTAATCACCGAAGAATGTTGTTGAGATTCGGAGTTTCTTGGGTCTATCCGGTTACTACAAGAGGTTCGTGACGGAATTTTCTACGATAGCTTGGCCTATGCCGGCTTTGATGAGGAAAGAGACCAGTTTTCGATGAGATGAGAGTTGTGAGACTGTGTTCCAGACCTTAAAGGAGTGTTTGACCACAACCCTATCCTTATCTTTACCAGAGGTTTGTGAGAACTTTGAAGTATTTACTGATGCTTCAAAGAATGGGTTGGGTTGTGTTCTGATGCAGAATGGGAAGGTTATAGCTTATTCTTCGAGGCAGCTGAAGCCATATGAGGAGAACTTGTAGGTTAATATCCGTATACTACCCTTAAATTGCAGGACTATAACGTAAATTTAAACATGCAATTTATAGTCATAAAACGATAAATACAATAGAAACGATAAGTGTATAGAAATCAACCTCGGGTCCTTTAAATTGCGGCGTAAAAGAACAAAATCTAAGCGATTTCCTCCTAATCGTTGCACCCAAGACTTTGTCCGAGATATGCCCTTGTGCTAGAACAGTGTTCTCCGATTGCCTTGCAATATAGGGAGAACTGATGTGTGTTTTGCTTGAGA
Source organism: Silene latifolia (assembly GCF_048544455.1). Taxonomy (NCBI): domain Eukaryota; kingdom Viridiplantae; phylum Streptophyta; class Magnoliopsida; order Caryophyllales; family Caryophyllaceae; genus Silene; species Silene latifolia. The sequence goes on from NC_133527.1 coordinate 98,886,296, forward strand.
TGTGAGATCTCGGTTTCTACAGAGAAAAATTGCTCTCTCGAAACCCTAGTTTTTTTTTTACAAATGTTTTGATTAGGTTAGAAGGGAGGAGAAACCCTCCCTTTTGTTCCCTCTCACTCGGCCGGCCATGGGCTACCTAGGGAAGTGGGCTTCCACTTCCTTTTAGTCTTGGCTCATGGTCTGGTTCGCAAAATCGCTAAAATGTATATGACGGGTTTATATTATAAACTGTTATCGATTATCGGAAATTAAGGCATCAGCTAATAATACGAGTTAACTGAATTATTAATACGTGTCCGACAAAACAGTATTGTATAATTTATTTTAATATACATTTAATTAAATATAAATCACGTATATTTAATTTTACGAATTAATCAGTTAATTCGCCTTAGCCCATGATATTTAATCCGTATTAAATATAATATCTCAACATCACATATTTGACTAATTACTAGTCAAATAACTCGACTAACCGGTTAGTCAATTTTGGCATCTATATGACAAGTATTTTCATACCGTCACATCTCTCGAACGTATCCTATAGGTGTGACTTTTAGGGACCAGTTGATCACCGCCATCTGTATGACAATAACGTCAAACTTATCTAGCAAGCCAACCGTTATTGATAAACGTGGATCAACTGATAATAATACCAAAGTATGCCCTTTGATCCTTTTAGAGGTTTATAAGTCCTTGCACTAACTGTTAAGGACACCAACCCCAACAAGCTCCCACTTGTCCGTACAAGTGTATGTGCAATGACGTTATCCGCACTAACTGGAGGACACAAGCTCCAACAAACTCCCACTTGTCCGAACAAGTGTAGGTGCGATAACCGATTCTCATATTCATTTTAAAATTTCTCCCACTCAATGTAAAACAAATTGCGTATCTGGATCCACAAAGGTCGTATTTTACAATCGATCCGTATCTAGAGTGGTTTCCCCGACTAGAGAGTAACTTAACCGATAAAACGAATCCGTATCCGAGCATGGCCATGCATTTCGATTCTGACTCCTCGAGTGGCCCTGAGAAATATCGAGTACCTGATAAAGGCTGAATATTTCCTTCAACTCGACTCCTTCCGATCTAAGCACAGCATGAAATGACCCAGAAAAAATCTACTTGGCCCCCTGTTACGGATGACCGTGAGAAAGAAACCAAAGTCACCCAAAATCTGCCGTAGTCTCAAGAGACAGTCGATAGTCTAAGAATCGACTCTTAGGATCACTATGGAAGTCCTATCCACGACCGGGCAACGAATGTTATAAAACATTTAGGACTCCACGTCGATGTCACAATTGTGTCCTACGAAATATCCGTATAAATCGCCTCTGTGATTGGTCACCAACCTGTTGACTTATGGTTCGTTGAACCCACCATCAACCAACGTCACGTAATAATTGCCGAGTTATCACTCATGTGGGCAATTAAGGACTAACAAGATATGATGTTTGTTCAGTTCACTTTGTGGTGTTCAAAATTGTCGTACAATTCCACATGAAAAACAAAATATATATATATAAAATATCAAAACGATGATGTCGTATAGAGTACAAAGGAGAATGAATCGATCCATAAAAGAGTACTACAACTCAAGAACACGTTTGATTCCCATGGAATTTACGTGCCCTTCATGCTTATCTTGTCGTAATGCTTTAGTGAGAGGATCTCGCTATGTTATCATCTCGTAGCAATCTTTTCTATCACTACTTCCTTTTGCTCCACGTAATCCCGGATTAGATGAGCTTTCCGTTGTACATGTCTAGATTTGTTGCTAGACTTTGGCTCCTTAGCTTGGAAGATGGCACCACTATTGTCGCAATAGATGGTGATCGGGTCATTCGAACTAGGCACTACAGAGAGCCCATGTAAGAATTGACGCATCCATATCGCTTCCTTTGTTGCTTCGTACGCGGCATAGTACTCGGACTCGGTCGTAGAATCTGCTGTAATTTGTTTCGAACTCTTCCAAATGATGCAGCGCCATTAAGAGTAAAAACGAATCCTCGACCGAGATTTCGAGTCATCACGATCCGTTTGGAAGCTAGCATCTCGAATTCGGTTGCGCATAGCTTTTGTTCGCCTCCATAAGTCAAAGCCCAATCTTTAGTCCTCCGTAGGTACTTAAGAATGTTCTTGACAACCAGCCAATGTGGTTCACCTGGTTGCTGTTGGAATCGACTTGTCATACTCAATGCATATGCCACGTCTGGACGTGTGCATATCATGGCATACATGATTGATCCTATTGCCGAAGCATAAGGAATCCGTGTCATGCGCTCTTTCTCTTCCGGTGTCTCTGGTGCCTGAGACTTGCTCAAATGCACCCCTGGAGCCATAGGAAGGAACCCCTTCTTGGAGTTAGTCATACTGAATCTCTCTAGGACTTTGTCTATGTAAGACTCCTGACTGAGAGATAACATCCGTCGTGGTCTATCTCGATAGATACGGATGCCTAGAATTCTCTGTGCCTCTCCCATCTTTCATCCGGAAATGGTTTTTCAACCATACTTTCACCGAAGTTAAGAGAGGTATGTCATTCCCAATCAGGAGTATGTCGTCAACATACAATATTAGGAAGACAATCTTGCTCCCACTCGACTTGATATATAGGCATGGTTCCTCGACCGATCGAGTAAATCCATTGTCTTTTATCACTTGGTCGAAGCGATGATTCCAACTCCTTGATGCTTGCTTAAGTCCATAAATGGAACGCTTAAGCTTGCACACTTTCTTAGGATGTTCAGGATCGATGAAACCTTCGGGTTGTACCATGTACAACTCTTCCTCCAAAAAGCCGTTTAAGAAGGCGGTTTTCACATCCATTTGCCAAATTTCATAGTCATGAAAAGCGGCGATCGCTAAGATAATCCGAATGGAACGCAAAGATAACTACGGGTGCAAAAATCTCATCGTAGTGCAAACCTGGCACTTGGGTGAAACCTTTAGCAACTAGTCGTGCTTTGTAGATATCTTGTTGACCTTCCACAGAATGCTTTATCTTGTAAAGCCATTTGCATTGAAGGGGACGAACCTTAGCAGGTAAGTCAACAAGATCCCACACGTTGTTCTCATACATGGAGTCCATCTCGGATTGCATGGCCTCAAGCCATAGCTTTGAGTCAGAACTTGTTATGGCACCTTTATAGGTTGCGGGTTCACTACTCGTTAAGAGTAGAACGTCATCTATGTCATGTTCCTCGACCATACCGATGTATCTGTCCGGAGGAATAGAGACTCTACCCGACCTCCTAGGTTCCTCGGGGATATACACCGCAGCCGGGATTGAAGGAATAGGTTCCTCCAATGGTTGCTCGGTGTTTGGTTCTGGAATCTCCGACAAGTCGAAGGTTCTATCACTCTTTGCATTCTCGAGAAATTCCTTCTCTAAGAATGTCGCACTAGCCGCAACAAAAACACGTTGTTCGGTTGGCGAATAAAAGTAATGACCACGTGATCCTTTAGGATAACCTATAAAGTATGTCTTGACCGATCGCGGGCCGAGCTTATCTTCAGGTCTCCACTTGACATAAGCCTCGCAGCCCCAAACCCGTATAAAGGACAAGTTAGGGACCGTTCCCTTCCATAGTTCATATGGAGTCTTGTCAACAGCTTTAGACGGACTTCGGTTAAGTATTAGAGCGGCCGACATAAGAGCATAACCCCACAATGAATCGTAAAAACCGTGTGACTCATCATGGATCGAACCATATCAAGTAGTGTTCGATTTCTCCGTTCGGACACACCATTCAACCGAGGTGTTCCAGGTGGAGTTAACCGTAGGGCAATCCCACAAATCCTTCGGTGTTGATCAAACTCGTGAGAAAGATACTCGCCACCACGATCCGAACGCAGTGTTATTATCTTTCTACCCAACAGGTTTCTCGCACCCTATTTTGGTATTCCTTGAATTTCTCAAAGGATTCACTTTTGTGCTTCATTAAATAGACATATCCATATCTACTCAAATCGTCCGTGAAAGTGATGAAATACCTATAGCCTTCTCGTGCGGTGATTGACATAGGACCACATACATCCGTGTGTATGAGCCCTAATAGGTCAGAAGCGCGCATTCCAACACCTTTGAAGGAAATCCGAGTCATCTTACCGATGAGACATGATTCACACGTGCCAAATGATTGAAAATCAAAAGCCGAGATAGCTCCATGTTTGATGAGCTGTTTTACGCGTTTCTCATTAATGTGTCCCATACGGCATTGCCATAGATACGTTTGATCTTTGTCACCAACCTTTAACTTTTTATTCATTACGTGTAATATTTCGTTGGTCTGATCTAAAACATAAATTCCATTCATGGAGACTGCCTTGCCATAAATCATATTGTGTAATGAGAAAATGCAAGAATTATTCTCTATTACAAATGAAAAACCAAGTTTATCAAGCGCAAAACAAAATAATGTTTTTAGAAAGACTGGGTACATAATAGCAATCATATAATGATAACTCAAATCCGCTAGGAAGCTGGATCACATATGTCCCCTTGGAGATGGCGGCTACTCTTGCTCCATTCCCAACACGCAGCCCACCTCACCCTTTACGAGGGGTTCGATGTTTCGAGCCCCCGCACATGATTACACGATGAGAACCACAACCAAAAGATCAAGTACCCAAGTTCCGTAACTTGCGTGGTTAATCTCAATCATGTGAATAAAAGTAGAAGAGAGAGAAGACATACCAACGGGTTTAACACGACCTGCCTTTAAGTCCTCATGATAAACAGGACATGTGCGTCTCCAATGCCCAATCTTGTGGCAATGATGGCATTCCATGTTTTCACTCTTGCTCTTTGTCATGCCTGATGAGTTACTCGCCTCACCAGGACCACTCTTCCCCGAACCCGACTTCTTAAACTTCGCCTTACCTCTCGTTAGGTTTGCCGGAGCTTTGCCCTTACCTTTCCCTTTGTTTGACACAACGAGAACATCCTGTTTCGAGCTCCCACTACACTTCATGTCCTTCTCGGTGCATGCGTACGAGGAGGGAGTGCCATTCATGGGGAGTTTTCTTCAAATCATTCATATAGTAATTCGCTCTGAATTGCGAATAACCATCGTGGAGTGAGTGAAGAATACGGTCGATAACAATATTCTCGCTGATGTTACGATTAAAGGTCTCCGTTTCTCGACATTCTCAATCATGCTGAGAATGTGTGGGCTAACCGGTTGGCCCTTCCGGAGTCTCGCATCAAAGAAGCGAGTGGTATGCTCATAGGTCACGATTCTCGGTGCTTTCGAGAATTCCTTAGTGAGCGTGGTGAAAATCTTGTTTGCACCTTGGGCTATGAAGCGTTTATGCAAATTGGGTTCCATTGCAAAAATGAGCACGTTTTTAATCGCACCCGCTTCCATGACGAAATCGTTATAAGTAGCGATCTCGTTAGCTCCGGCCACCGTGGGAACTGGGTGTGGCGGCATGGGCTCAAGTAGATATTTGAGCTTTCCGTCGGCCAGCGGCAAGATTCCGTAATCTTGCCTCCCGATCCGCGTTGGATCCGTCATTCTTCGATCGAGTGGACTGATTCATCTGACTCATGAAGATCCTAAGCCCGGACTCACGGTCCAATGTGGCACTTGGCATTGGGTTATCACTTGAACCACCATTTGATGTTTAGCGATTTAAAACGTGATCTACACTGAAAAAGAAAGGAAAAACAAGACGAAATAAGCAACTCATCGAGGTGATTTAAGTCTATTTTAAAATTCATTTTAAACATGTAGACTCTCACACTTGCATAATTGATCTCCCTCAAGAATGATACAAGTGATCCCAAGACTCAATTTCAGTAAATTGATAAGCCAACTGTTTAGCTAATTCTTCCGGAAGAACTCTTGGTCGATAGATTTCCGTAAATCCTATCTATAGTCCACCATGATCACAGGATCGTACGAGTGACCATAGTGTTGAGATAAAATAGGTCAATCAGTTCCAACTTACCCGACGTAGAAGGGGTCATAGTATGCCTACCGACGAAGAAGGGACTCATTGGAGTTTGACCTATAAAGACCGTTCTCAATTTTGGTTTATACGAGGAAGATCCCATCAAACAAAATTATAATTCATTTTAAGTGAACGAATAACTAGCGTCTGTCGTGAATGAATTTATTTGGATGATGGCTTAAAACGTGTGACATGAGAATGTCAATGAAAACTAACTCGTGACCTCTATATGTGTCAGTTTTCATGCAATAAATTATAGGTGGTTTGGTTTTTAGGCGGAATATGATGCAAATTATCGTTGCGGAAAAAATAAATAAAGGAATGCAAAAACGTAAATAAAATTCCTAGTGTGGCCTATCCTAGTAAAAGAACATAATACAACTTTGGAATCCACCGTTGGACCCGAAAAGCTTGTCTTGATGTTCCATCTTGATCCAAGTAGCGGGAGTGAGCATCCGGTCTCCATCTTTGGTCTTCTCAAAAATTACAATTTAAAATTACAAATATAAACCTATTTACATTCTAATTAAAACTGTAATTACAAGTGAAAAATCCAAAACGGAGATACAAGATCTCAAAATACAACCAAGACCGTGTTCCATCATTACGGTAACACGTTCTACTAAGGCCACACTAAGTTACAATCGCTTGTAAAATTAAATACGTAAAAAAAAAAAAGCATTCACGGCATTCAACAAAACGATAAATAAAAATGCATCAACTAAAAACAAATTCATTCGTGACATAATTCCGTAATTATGTTAAATTTATCCAAACCACCTTTTAATGATTAAAATTCGAGTGATAAAACCGCTTCTATCATTTAATTTTAATCTATTATAATCCGTTACTTTAAATACAATTTAAAATAACTTAATGGTACGTGTGTGAACCGTTTCACAATCATAGCGAGTGTACTATATCCGGATAAAGTACATATTGAAGCCAAAAGAAAATTTAAATCAAAAGAAACAAATTTTCAATGCTGTAAAAGACGAAATCCCTCGATCCAGGGACATAAGTGCTCGATCGAGGGACAGGAGGGCTCGATCGATCAACTCGCAAGTCGATCGAGAGGTATGCTAATCAGAGGTGCTCGATCGACAACACCGGTGGTCGATCGAGTGCCTATATCAACAAAACTACTCGATCGAGTACGAGGACAACTCGATCGAGCGGAGGGGTTTTGAAGCGGTCGATCGAGTACAAAGAAGGACTCGATCGAGCAAAAAGGTTTTGAGATGGTCGATCGAGTACAATAGGGACTCGATCGATCAAAAACAAGACAAAACAAAGACTCGATCGAGTAGAAATACGCTCGATCGAATGCTAAAGTGGCTGAAAACTTCAAAACCCTCGTGAAAACATATTTCGAGACAAAATCAATTGCAAATATGATCAAAAACGCATTAAAACAAATTTGACAATTGACAAAAAACTTGACATGTTGCTATAATCTCCTTATAAAATAACAACATGTAAAAACAACATGAAATTTGAAGCAAAACAAAGTGTAAAACATGACACGGTTTGGTTTTCGAGACAAAACAGCAACAAGAGCAACCGTGTAAACAAGACACGGTTCCCAAAGCAACCAAAAACGCAGCAAATTAAAAAAAATATCTGCCGAGTTAAAAAGATGGCTGCCGAGACAAAATTTTAACCAAAAATCATCGTTTCAACAATCGTTTGATGAAAAACACATATAAAAATTTACGTGGCCTCGCTCTGATACCACTTGTAGGTTAATATCCGTATACTACCCTTAAATTGCAGGACTATAACGTAAATTTAAACATGCAATTTATAGTCATAAAACGATAAATACAATAGAAACGATAAGTGTATAGAAATCAACCTCGGGTCCTTTAAATTGCGGCGTAAAGAACAGAAATCTAAGCAGATTTCCTCCTAATCGTTGCACCCAAGACTTTGTCCGAGATATGCCCTTGTGCTAGAACAGTGTTCTCCGATTGCCTTGCAATATAGGGAGAACTGATGTGTGTTTTGCTTGAGATGTGAGATCTCGGTTTCTACAGAGAAAAATGCTCTCTCGAAACCCTAGTTTTTTACAAATGTTTTGATTAGGTTAGAAGGGAGGAGAAACCCTCCCTTTTGTTCCCTCTCACTCGGCCGGCCATGGGCTACCTAGGGAAGTGGGCTTCCACTTCCTTTTAGTCTTGGCTCATGGTCTGGTTCGCAAAATCGCTAAAATGTATATGACGGGTTTATATTATAAATCATTATCGATTATCGGAAATTAAGGCATCGCTAATAATACGAGTTAATCAATTATTAATACGTGTCCGACAAAACAAAAGATTGTATAATTTATTTTAATATACATTTAATTAAATATAAATCACGTATATTTAATTTTACGAATTAACTGGTTAATTCGCCTTAGCCCATGATATTTAATCCGTATTAAATATAATATCTCAACATCACATATTTGACTAATTACTAGTCAAATAACTCGGACTAATCGGTTAGTCAATTTTGGCATCTATATGACAAGATATTTTCATACCGTCACATCTCTCGAACGTATCCTATAGGTGTGACTTTTAGGGACCAGTTGATCACCGCCATCTGTATGACAATAACGTCAAACTTATCTAGCAAGCCAACCGTTATTGATAAACGTGGATCAACTGATAATAATACCAAAGTATGCCCTTTGATCCTTTTAGAGGTTTATAAGTCCTTTCACTAACTGTTAAGGACACCAACCCCAACAGAACTATCCTACACATGATTTGGAACTGAGTGCAGTTGTTTTTGCTCTTAAGATTAGGAGACATTACCTCTATGGGGCAACTTTTAAGGTGGTTTGGCTCGGCTATAAACTTCGTCGTCAAAAGCTACCAACCAAAACAATAATTATAACTCTACAAACTACTCTTAGCAAAGAGGTAAGTAAAGGTCGGATCCCAAGGGACGGGTATTGATGTAGGATTTTCAATTGTAAGTGGTCGTGTCTTAGAGTGTCACAATTTAGGGTCGAGGTAGGAGATCAACTAAAACTAATCAACAATGAAAATAAATGCAAGGTAAATAAAATGGAGCTATAAACAATTGACTAAAAGCACTAGGGTGTCATGGGTTCATAAGGGATTCGTGGGAGTGGATCATACAGACATATTCTCAAATTATAAACAATCAATTATTGTTGTGATGGGATCGAGTTGGTGTATAAGCTTACAATCCCTAGGAAGGTTTGGGTCCCAGAGCCGAATCGATTAGATTGTATAACACCTACAAGTCGACTTAATCTTTCCTATCCAACTATATTCATGGTCTAATGAGGCTCGAGTTGGTGTATAAGCTTACAAGCCTCATTGAAAAGATAGGTTATGGATAAAAAAAATGCAAGGATTCATAGGCTCGCATTTCATCAAACATAACATGTGCATAAGTTGAAATCATAACAAGCAAGCAAATAAATTATGAAAACATATTAGATTAAGCATGAATAATTCCCGATGTTGGTTTCCCCTAATTCCCCATTAACCCTAGCTAAGGAAACTACTCACTCATTGTAACACCCCGTATTTTATTAAGTTGGATAAAATTCTTTTAATTGCTATTTTGAATTTAATTACATCATTTAACGATTTATATATTTATGCTTAGCTGATTAATTAATTTCATCATAATTCGATACTTTAATTTTAATAATCATTAATAAGTTTATTTAAAGTTAGTTCGAGTTTACTGAAATTAGTTCGAGTTTATTTATTTAATAATTTCCGTTTCTTTACGAGTCCTTATGAAAGTTGTTTTAAGTAAACCCGAGATGGATTTTGGGAACAAAACCGTCCAATTAGCTATTTTGAGCTTATTTCACTAAATTAACAATTTTTATTAATATCCGTTAGTTTCATAAAAATCGCTAATAATTCCGTTTCAAGCCGATTTCTTATTATTTACGTTAACTAGCTGAGTTTATTTTATTTTCACTCATTAAATTTATTTATTATTGATTCCGTTTTATTACTGAAACTTTTACTAAAACCGGTTAAATTTAACTCGAAACGGTTTTAATAACTATCGAAGTTTCTTAACGACGAAGAAACGTACGTATAATATATAGCAGGCTAGCAGGCTCGTCACTCATTCTTTCATTTCCCACGTCTCTTTTCTTCTTCGTCGTCCTTCTGTTTGTTCCTTCTTTAACTTTTGTCTATAATCCGTCCTGGTGCTCCGTTTGTCATCCGTTTTCAACTATTTTTGTTCCATAGCGCTCCTCTCGTCGTTCTCGTCAATCCGTTGTAAGTAAAATTCATTTTCGTCATGTATTTTTACAAACCCATTTATATTTTCAGCTTTATTTTTTATAAGACGGTTGTATGTACTAAAATAGACGGTCTTGTAGAAGATTTGTTAGTCATAAATGATTAGTTCAATCGGAAAAAGGTAACAATTATAGACTACTCGATATTACTTATAAAATATGTTTATTTCGAATGCTGGTTAGTCTGTTTTATAATTAAAACGGTGTATAATTATATATAGGGATCCTTATGGATGTTAATTAGTCAGTTGTATAGTTGAGACGGTGTATACTGATATGTGGAGATGATTGAGACGGTGTATACTGACCTCTAGGGATCATTTGGTATGCTAGCTAGTAAGTGGTATATTTAAGACGGTGTATGCTGACATGTATGGATTGTTTTGGGTGATAATTGGTGTGTTCTATAGTTGAGACGGTGTATACTGACATGTAGGGATTGTTTTGGACTGATTTGGACTCTGTGTTGGGGCGATTTTTGTAGTCTTTAGGGTCTGTTTTTGAGTTGCTTTATACTTGTCGATTCCCGCTCTAAAACCGTTTTAAATGCTGACTTAGTTGGCACAGCTAGGACTGTTTTTAGGCGCGAGAATGGAGTCTTAAAGGGACGATTGGTATTCTGTTTTGGACTGATTTTTGGGTCAGGTTATGAAGTAGGGTGAAGGGTGGCTATGGGTAGTCGGGTGGTGGTCGTGTCGGACTCCTAGTGGCCTGGCCGTGGCCTAGGCAGTGGCCTAGCTAAGTCACGAGTTTGAGGCCATGTGTAGTTGGTGGTTAGGCCGAGTTTGAGGTTGTCATAAAAATTTTTGAGCCGTGTCTATAATTTGTTTTGACGCTAGTTTGGTTTATTTAAAATATAATTAAATTTATTTCCGTCTCATATTTTATATAAAGATAATTCGTTAATATCGTCCTTTCACATAATTTTTTAGGTGCCTCATATGTGGTTGAAGATGAAGAGTAATTTTGGGTTTTAGAAACTTTCTCAAGTTATTACTTGTCTCTTTGCTAGCGTAAGGTAACTATTCCGAGTTACTCGACGAATTAATGTCACATTAGTAGTTAATATTGTGCTTGTTGTTTGTTAAGTGTTTAGGTGATTGATAATGTGTTACTTTCGTTTTTCACATGATAGAAATTGGAAATAGCATGAGAATAATATTGCGATAAAATTTGTGATTTGGGCCAAAGTAGGCCAAGACTACGAGTGGGCCGTTGACCGAACGAGTTTGGTCAAACTAGGTTTAAACCAAAACCTCGATTTGACCGATGACCCGTCGCGGGACTCGGGTCGAGGGTTTGTCTTTGAGGTGAGATTGGTTGTTATTGGAAATTTTATGTTATGTCTTGATATTTGTAATTATCATTTCACATGTTGGTTGTTGGATGAATTGTTTGCCTTAGACTTGATCTTGTTGCCTCTTTGCCATTTTAGCTTGTTCTCATGAATTATGAAATTAACGGTTAGTTGGAATTTGGATTATTATTGATAATGGAGATATTGTTGGATTGTCAACTGAATTGGGTATCCTACTTGTCTTGTGTGGTGTGGGCTAAAGTATTCAAGTTTGGGACTAGTGACTAGGTCCTAGGTGAGTATTTCGGCCTTCATCATAGATAGGTCATTATAGTCTTTGACGAGTGTATGTTCACCGCTTAATAGCTCTGTGTTCCCGACTTGGTGGGTTTATATCCAAGTTGGGGCATGACCTCGTTACTTATTTTGAGAGTAAGTGGTCAGCTTAAGTACTAGCCAACCCTTTGGTGGACTACTTAGGGTACTCACATGGTTTTATACAATTGCGGGTCTTGGGTGCGGTGGTGTGTATCCGCATGTCTAGGTCTCAAGTGATTTTAGGCTAGGGTTGTGTTGTGTCTTGGCCATGTTTTGATAGAACCTCTGAGCCAAGATACCGGTTCGATTACCTTCCCTACCTCGTGGTATAGACTCGAGTTACAGAGTGACTATTGACCGTACTAAGAACTTATGCCTGTCTTTGATATATTGCCCTTTCTTGTTTGATGATTCTATGAATCATAGAAGGTGAGATGCAAGCCGGCTATGGTTGATAGAGTTTGGATTCCTGGATGTTATGTGATTCCCATGATAGTGTAGTATGAGTCGGTCTAGTATTCACATGCTAGGATTATGTGTTGCTATATTGTTGTTCACATGATAAGCACGATTGTCTAGCATCTATATGCTAAGGCATTGTGTGATTCGTATTCATATTTTTATGTTTACATGTTATATTATTTATGACATTTCGTGGCTGGGAGAACTCGGAGTTACTCCCCACTGACTGTGGCTTTCGTATTTGTATAAAATGCGATTGACAGGTAGGTGATGCATATATGGGGTACACGGACGAGCTAGCGAGCAAAGTAACCTTGGAACCTAGATTGACTTTATTATATTGTGACTCTTAAACACTTTTTATGTCACATACATTTTAGGGACATATGTCTCCCTTTCTCATATTTGGGTTGTATAACTTTGTTTCGCGACTTTAGCGATGGTTATGTTGTGAAACTTCTAGTTAGACCTTGTATGTTTGACACCTTCCAATTTGGATATCTTTATAACAGGTTGAGGTTTTACAATTACAGGTTTTTACCCAATTGAACCTATTACAAACATATCCATGCAGTTTTATTCTAGAATTACGTGTTTACTTTTCCGCGATAAGTGAGGGTGTCACAGTTGGTATCAGAGCATATTTGCTCCCGACGCACGTTTGTGCACCCCAATATAAATAACTTGACCTTAAAATAATAAACTTGAGAGATGGGTAATATGGGTAGACTTAGGACCTTATGTTGTAGTCTCTTTGTGTTTGCTCTTTGTTAGGTACTAACCTGTTTGTTGAATGTCATTTGATAATTATTGCGTTCTTGGATCAATGACCGTGAGCTTATCTATAGCTAATGGAGTTATTACCCTTATTATAAAAAATTTTTGAACTAAAGGTTTTGAAAATATTTTAATGTTTTTCACTGGTTTTAACGTCAATTAGTGTTAAAGCTTGTTATTGGAGACGTCTGATAATTAGTTTTATCATTTGTTGGTGTAAAAATGTATTTTTATGTCTTTGAATTGGAATATTGATGTTCTTGAGTGATCGCCAAGAGTATCACCGTTCCATTGAAAGGACACTTATATTTTAAGAAGATCAAGATTTAGTGCCTATTGCTGAGGATTGAAGATTTGTTCAACCTTTGAAGAATGCTTCTACTTCCTTGAAGATGTTTCTCGTTCTTTTTGTATCTCGCCTTATTCTTAATCTCTTGGTGCTTATCCTCCTTCTAAACTTCCTTCTGTTTTACTTTAAAAGCTACGCTTGTACTCCTAACTTGTCCTTTGTTCTTTGCTTATCCTCCCTTAACGCCATTAGATAGTACTCTTTCTTGTGAGAAATGTTGACCTTGGTTGGAAAATTCGACTTTTGAGGAGATTGTTTGTGTCTGACCCTTAACCCTGGTTTTGAGAGGATGTGATGTTAGAAAGACTTAGGTAATATGATGAGACATACTTAGTGATTCTTATACCTAGTTCCTTGACAAAGTGAGTATAATCGATTGGTGGATTCTTTGTGCTAGGAATGAGTTGCCTATGTGATTAAAGTTATAGAACTTGGCTTTGTTGTTTATGTTTTGGATTTGAAAGCTTAGTAGGTTGAGCGTCGTCACCTTAGGAGTAAACATGAGATAAGTTTAGAATATGAATTTGGAAGAAAACCCATTTTTAGATATTAACAATCCCGTATAGATTGGAAATGTGATTTGGTGTTAGTTGTTCCTTGAGAACTTTGTTGAAATGTCTTTGTCAATTGATTCTTTGGTTTTTTAAAACATTGAGGTTATGTCGAGTGCTTGAGATAAAGAGATGCTTTTATACTTGAGTGGTAGATTTGCTTTAGGGAAATCCTAATATGTGATAAGATAGGTGGAAGAAGTATCTAACCGATTTATCACCCCTTAAGCGAGCGTTTATTTTACCTTGACCCTTGTTTTGGGATTTGGTCGTTGTGTTATAAAGGTACAATACCCTAATAGACGTGACCTTGTTAGACAGAACCTTAAGTTTTAGGAAGCGTATGGATTAAGCCTTAAAATCCTCTTTCATACCTTTAATCGTTTTCCTCCCTTTCGTTCATACCTTGGTTGGATTTGATTCTTAAGTATAAAAGTTCACACGTTATTTCCTTGTCTTGAATACCTTCCTAATTCTAATATCTCTTACTGGTTGGTAACTAGTTATCTTTATGATTCGACTCTTTTAGTATCACGTCTTGACATATTCATATATCCCTTTTTAAATTTCCTATCATTTCCTGACCTGGTTATTACCCTTTGTTTCCTTAGTGGAGTGATGACATTGTTGTTTGAAATTTGAGTATCAGCCGTTTCCTTGTTGTCTAATTTCCCTTTCTCGTCGATCATAAGCGTTACCGTTCATACCTCTTTTTCTCGCTTCATCTTGCTCCTCCTTTAAGTTTGACACTCGTATCTTGTGAAACTCTATATTTGAAATCCTTATAATTTTGACTTCAATTTCTACCCTATGAAATTCATTATAGCTCTCTTGTTGCTTAAGTTTGAGCTCTCTTAACATCCTTTGTTTCTATGCTATCTAAGTTACTTTCCTTTTTGTACAACTTCTAAACTTTCAAGCTACCAGTTTCGATTCATTCTTAAAAGTTTATGTCACTTCTGCAAACCTAACCTATTTTTGAAGACTTGAAAATGAAAATTTGATTTAGTTCCCTATTTCTTCCTTGAATATAAACTCATTTATCGTAATTTTAATTACTAGACCCGAGATTTCGTTAAGTTTTGTCCAATTTCTGTTAACTTTGATCTATTTATGACTTCTTTGTCAAAGTTTAATGTTACACTTTCAGGGATTTGACCCCCAATTGGGTTTAAAGGTGAAACCTTTATTTCTCTTTTGGCTTTTTGCAAAAGAAAATTTGAGTAGATTACCTTTTCTTTTGATTTTAACGTTGATCGGATGTTAGAACTCGTTATTAGAAACGTTTAATAACTTGTTCTACTCTTGTCGACGAGTGATTTTCGGTTTTAAATTTGTCTTTGATTTGGAAGGTTAGCGTTCTTGTGTGCACAACAAGAGCAATTTCGTTCCATGAATGAGACTTATACTTTTGAAAACTCTTCATTAATGTTTTCGAAAGTATTTTGATTTTTGATTTATACAAATGATTTGCCTTTGACCTTATCTTGGATTTGGAATGTGATGTTCTTGAATGCGCAACGAGAACACTTCCGTTCCTCTGATGAGAGTCTGGTTATGTCGGAAAATTTTAGTTGAAGTTCTTGAAAGAATTTTGATTCTTACGATAAGTGACCTTTTAAATGTTTTGGTTACCGATTCCAATTTCAGTTTTATTTTTATAACCTTTCATTTATACTTTCAAGTTTCGAGGACGAAACTTTTTAAAAGATGGGGTGATTATAACACCCCGTATTTTATTAAGTTGGATAAAATTCTTTTAATTGCTATTTTGAATTTAATTACATCATTTAACGATTTATATATTTATGCTTAGCTAATTAATTAATTTCATCATAATTCGATACGTTAATTTGAATAATCATTAATAAGTTTATTTAAAGTTAGTTCGAGTTTACTGAAATTAGTTCGAGTTTATTTATTTAATAATTTCCGTTTCTTTACGAGTCCTTATGAAAGTTGTTTTAAGTAAACCCGAGATGGATTTTGGGAACAAAACCGTCCAATTAGCTATTTTGAGCTTATTTCACTAAATTAGCAATTTTTATTAATATCCGTTAGTTTCGTAAAAATCGCTAATAATTCCGTTTCAAGCCGATTTCTTATTATTTACATTAACTAGCTGAGTTTATTTTATTTTCACTCATTAAATTTATTTATTATTGATTCCGTTTTATTACTGAAACTTTTACTAAAACCGGTTAAATTTAACTCGGAACGGTTTTAATAACTATCGAAGTTTCTTAACGACGAAGAAACGTACGTATAATATATAGCAGGCTAGCAGGCTCGTCACTCATTCTTTCATTTCCCCACGTCTCTTTTCTTCTTCTTCGTCTTTCTTCGTCCTTCTGTTTGTTCCTTCTTTAACTTTTGCCTATAATCCGTCCTAGTGCTCCGTTTGTCATCTGTTTTCAACTATTTTTGTTCCATAGCGCTCCTCTCGTCGTTCTCGTCAATCCGTTGTAAGTAAAATTCATTTTCGTCATGTATTTTTACAAACCCATTTATATTTTCAGCTTTATTTTTTATAAGACGGTTGTATGTACTAAAATAGACGGTCTTGTAGAAGATTTGTTAGTCATAAATGATTAGTTCAATCGAAAAAAGGTAACAATTATAGATTACTCGATATTACTTATAAAATATGTTTATTTCGAATCTTTGGTTAGTCTTTTTATAATTAAGACGGTGTATAATTATATATAGGGATCCTTATGGATGTTAATTAGTCAGTTGTATAGTTGAGACGGTGTATACTGATATGTGGAGATGATTGAGACGGTGTATACTGACCTCTAGGGATCATTTGGGATGCTAGCTAGTAAGTGGTATATTTAAGACGGTGTATGCTGACATGTATGGATTGTTTTGGGTGATAATTGGTGTGTTTTATAGTTGAGACGGTGTATACTGACATGTAGGGATTGTTTTGGACTGATTTGGACTCTGTGTTGGGGCGATTTTTGTAGTCTTTAGGGTCTGTTTTTGAGTTGCTTTATACTTGTGGATTCCCGCTCTAAAACCGTTTTAAATGCTGACTTAGTTGGCTCAGCTAGGACTGTTTTTAGGCGCGAGAATGGAGTCTTAAGGGGACGATTGGTATTCTGTTTTGGACTGATTTTTGGGTCAGGTTATGAAGTAGGGTGAAGGGTGGCTATGGGTAGTCGGGTGGTGGTCGTGTCGGACTACTAGTGGCCTGGCCGTGGCCTAGGCAGTGGCCTAGCTAAGTCACGAGTTTGAGGCCATGTGTAGTTGGTGGTTAGGCCGAGTTTGAGGTTGTCATAATAATTTTAGAGCCGTGTCTATAATTTGTTTTGACGCTAGTTTGGTTTATTTAAAATATAATTAAATTAATTTCCGTCTCATATTTTATATAAAGATAATTCGTTAATATCGTCCTTTCACATAATTTTTTAGGTGCCTCATATGTGGTTGAAGATGAAGAGTAATTTTGGGTTTTAGAAACTTTCTCAAGTTATTACTTGTCTCTTTGGTAGCGTAAGGTAACTATTCCGAGTTACTCGACGAATTAATGTCACATTAGTAGTTAATGTTGTGCTTGTTGTTTGTTAAGTGTTTAGGTGATTGATAGTGTGTTACTTTCGTTTTTCACATGATAGAAATTGGAAATAGCATGAGAATAATATTGCGATAAAATTTGTGATTTGGGCCAAAGTAGGCCAAGACTCTGAGCTGGGCCAGATTGACCGAACGAGTTTGGTCAAACTAGGTTTAAACCAGTCAGCCTCGATTTGACCGATGACCCGTCGCGGGACTCGGGTCGAGGGTTTGTCTTTGAGGTGAGATTGGTTGTTATTGGAAATTTTATGTTATGTCTTGATATTTGTAATTATCATTTCACATGTTGGTTGTTGGATGAATTGGCTGCCTTATACTTCAGTCTTGTTGCCTCTTTGCCATTTTAGCTTGTTCTCATGAATTATGAAATTAACGGTTAGCTGGAATTTGGATTATTATTGATAATGGAGATATTGCTGGATTGTCACCGAATTGGGTATCCTACTTGTCTTGTGTGGTGTGGGCTAAAGTATTCAAGTGGGACTAGGCGGGACTAGGTCCTAGGTGAGTATTTCGGCCTTCATCATAGATAGGTCATTATAGTCTTTGACGAGTGTATGTTCACTGCTTAATAGCCTCTGTGTTCCTGACTTGGTGGGTTTATATCCAAGTTGGGGCATGACCTCGTTACTTATTTTGAGAGTAAGTGGTCAGCTTAAGTACTAGCAAACCCTTTGGTGGACTCCTTAGGGTACTCACATGGTTTTATACAATTGTGGGTCTTGGGTGCGGTGGTGTGTATCCGCATGTCTAGGTCTGCTTGTGATTTTAGGCTAGGGTTGTGTTGTGTCTTGGCCATGTTTTGATAGAACCTCGAGCCAAGATACCGGTTCGATTACCTTCCCTACCTCGTGGTATAGACTCGAGTTCTGAGTGACTATTGACCGTACTAAGAACTTATGCCTGTCTTTGATATATTGCCCTTTCTTGTTTGATGATTCTATGAATCATAGAAGGTGAGATGCAAGCCGGCTATGGTTGATAGAGTTTGGATTCCTGGATGTTATGTGATTCACATGATAGTGTAGTATGAGTCGGTCTAGTATTCACATGCTAGGATTATGTGTTGTTATATTGTTGTTCACATGATAAGCACGATTGTCTAGCATCTATATGCTAAGGCATTATCTGATTCGTATTCATATTTTTATGTTTACATGTTATATTATTTATGACATTTCGTGGCTGGGAGAACTCGGAGTTACTCCCCACTGACTGTGGCTTTCGTATTTGTATAAAATGCGATTGACAGGTAGGTGATGCATATATGGGGTACACGGACGAGCTAGCGAGCAAAGTAACCTTGGAACCTAGATTGACTTTATTATATTGTGACTCTTAAACACTTTTTATGTCACATACATTTTAGGGACATATGTCTCCCTTTCTCATATTTGGGTTGTATAACTTTGTTTCGCGACTTTAGCGATGGTTATGTTGTGAAACTTCTAGTTAGACCTTGTATGTTTGACACCTTCCAATTTGGATATCTTTATAACAGGTTCAGGTTTTACAATTACAGGTTTTTACCCAATTGAACCTATTACAAACATATCCATGCAGTTTTATTCTAGAATTACGTGTTTACTTTTCCGCGATAAGTGAGGGTGTCACACTCATTATCAAGTTTAACATGCTAACAAGGTTGTCAATCATATTAGCAAGGCAAAACATGATGAACAAGTAAGAAAGATTAACAATAATTAAAACAAGGATTAAGAGAATTATACCTATTGAGATTCCAAAATAATAATGCAAAGAATAATAGAAGTACTTGATGATTGATGAAGGTTGTCAATCTCCCAATAAAACCCAAATAATCTTCTAATTACCCAAAATAGATGAAGAACAATAGAGAAATTAAGAAGAGATTAAGATATGATTAATATTGATGAATTCTATTGGTTCGTCGGTTTTGGTACTCGTCGTCAAAAGTTACCTAGACCAAAACAATATTTATAACTTTCCAAACTACTCTACTATTAGTAAAGAGGTAAGTAATGGTCGGATCCCAAGGACGGGTATTGATGTAGGATTTTCGATTGCAAATGGTCGTGTCTAAGGGTGTCACAATTTGAGTTGAGATAAGAGATCACTAAACTAAATAACAATGTAAATAAACAAACAAGATGATTAAAATGAGATGTAAATGATTGATTAAAAGCACTAGGGTGTCATGAGTTCATAGGGGATACATAGGAATTGATCATACAAACATATTCTCAAATTATAAGCAAGCAATTATTGTTGTGATAGCATCGAGTTGGTTTATATCGTACAATCCTAGGAAGGTTGGGGTCCCGGAGCCGAATCTATTAGATTGTACAACACCTACAAGTCGACTTAATCCTCCCTACTCAACTATATGCATGGTCTAATGAGACTCGAGTTGGTTTATGTCTTACAAGTCTCATTGAATAAGTAAGTGATGGGTAAAAAATGCAAGGATTCATAGGCTCGCATTTCATCAAACATAACATGTGCATAAATTGAGATCACAACAAGCAAGCAAATAAATTATGTGAACATATTAGATTAAGCATGAATCATTCCCTATGTTGGTTTCCCCTAATTCCCCCATTAACCCTAGTTAAGAGACTACTCACTCATTATCAAGTTTATCATGCTAACAAGGTTGTCAGTCATATTAACAAGGCAAAACATGATGAATGAATGGAAATAATTAACAATAACTAAAACAAGGATTAAGAGAGAATTATACCTAAAGATGATTAAAAAACAATAAGCAAAGAATAATAGAAGTACTTGATGATTGATGGAAGGTTGTCAATCTCCCAATAATACCCAAATAATCATCAATTACCCAAAATAAATGATGAAAAATCGAGAAATTAAGGAAATAAGATTTGTATTAATGCTTAATTAAGAGTTGATTACAAGATTAAGATGAGATTAGAACATAAAAAGAGCATAAGAAGGATATGCTAATCTAATTAGTACAATGAGGTATTTATACTAAGGATTAGGTACATAAATTAGGGTTACTAAGGGCTTAAATGACGATTAAGACCCTTAAGAAAAGTTGAGGAAGTGCTCCTCTCGAAGGAGATGCCCATCTCCGCTTCGCTAGTCTTCATATAATATGCTCATCCCGAGCGGACTGAGGGAGAGACGGGCTGCACTGGAAAGGAATCCGAGCGGCTTGGTGAGGGAGACGCTCAGTTTGAGAGGGGTCAGGATGAGCGGATTGGCGAGAGGACGTTCGGATTGTACCAGGCCAAGACGCTTGTCCCGTGCACTACGACGCCCGTATCATGGCCCAACAACTTGTCCTCTTTTCTTTCTCCAACAATCCTCAAGGATCTCGTTGGGGATGCAAGGATCTTCTCATCATTGCTCATTTACTTCATTATTTACATAGGCCTTCTAGTCTTGTCTTTACTTCGATGCTTGGTCATTTGATTCGATCAATTTAGCTCCATTTTGCCATGAAAATGCAAGGTTCTTACTCCTTTCCTACCAAGGGATCAAAACCTCAAAGAATATGCAAAACGAAAGACTAAAGATAGTAAATGACCCAATTATGCACTAAAAAGCATGGGAACGAGGCTAATTCCGGAACTAAATATGCTCTAAAATGAGTCACATCAAATATCCCCAAACCGAATCTTTGCTCATCCCGAGTAAAGCGGTGGCAAAACTAGGACCTTTATTTAAACTAACCTACTCATATAGCTGATATGAGACAATTCGCGGGTCTCACTCCGCCCCTTCAACTCACAACAAGACAACCATGAGGTAGGATGCCTTCTTGCAAGGCAAGGTGGGGCTTGCCAAAATGGCGATACATCAAAGCATTAAGCACACAAAACAAGTAATGGATGCATCTACAAAAAATGAATAGCCACTTTCCTCATCTAAGTGGCGGAAATTATCTATAAGGGAAGCAATCTAAGGGTACACATTCCATCATAGATGCGGTTTCTTCAAACTACTAAGCCTAGAAGGATACCAATAAATTACCTCCAAGTTGTGTCAAGCTAGGTTACCTTTGTCCTCAATCTTTAAATGCTTTCGTCAAGAGTAGACTCCCTATGGTGTTAGAAACACTGGAGGATCGTGGAATTCCCCTTCTTGCCTAGACAAGAAGAAGAGTCGTCCCCTCTCTAACAAGCACAAAAGTGGATACGATGGAAAAGGGATCAATGGTATTTGAGTTTCATCTTGGGAGTTTGCTTTTGTTGTTGTTATTCCCCCCAATTTGTGGCATTTGACATTTGAGAACACTTTCGTTTTGCCATTTCTTTGATGTTTGGCATTTGCAACACTTGACAATTTTTCAAATTTTCTTTGCATTTTCTTTTGAACATTTTCAAAGTCACCCCATTTGTAGTGAGGGTGCTTATTTTTCAAGCTTTAAGGGTCTATTTTTGCTCCTGTTTTCATTTGATGTAATTTTCAAACTTTTTCAACTTTTCTTTTCATTTTTTGAACACAAATTTTGAACAATTTTTGTGCCCATTTCCTTTGATAACAAAATGTGGTAGAACATGGATGATGGTTGCATGGTTTCTAGGGTCACCTTGGAATAAACGGTAGCCAAGGAGTTATCATACCACAAGGTACTCTTGACTAGGCCTTAATCCATGAGTTAAAGGATACTAGCATGACACATCCTAGGGTGTTTTATAAGCATACTAAGAAGCAAAGTCTTAAGAAGAAAAAGTATCTGCAAGGGCCTTTTATATATACTTCTCAAGCTTCCCAAATAGATGCTTTCACAAAAATTTTCCTAAATGCAACTATATGCCATGATACAACTAACATATATACATCCTAATGCATATGCTTTTACCAACTAGCATGCCAAATAATCTAGATGCAATCCTAATTTCACATTGTTTATACCGCATCAATCAAAATAAAGCACATAGTCATTAACATAAAGAGGAAAAAGGAGATTGGAAAGATCATACCATGCGGTCTTCTATATTATCATGTCTCGGATGTGGCGTAGTCGATCAATGTGAAAAAAGGTGAACAAACACAATATATACAAAACAATATATACAAGACTACACTATAAAGGAAATGAACATGTTTTTGGATTTTTGAAATTTTGAAATTTTGTGTTTTGTTGAAATTAAAAGACATATTTTTGTATTTTTCAATTTTTATCATTTTTTTGTTTTTTATTTAAAAGGTCAAGTTAGAATTTCCCATCCCCACACTAGTATGGGCATTGTCCTAAATGACCAATACGATAGGAAATTATGCAATTTATATGAAAATGCATGATTTCTAAGCTAAATGCAAATTATATGATATATAAACAAGAGTGAATGCAATTAAGCTATGCTATATGATGCATGTGTTTTTGTTATGGTGGAGTGCATAATTTAGATTAGCTCCCAATGCATATGCATAAACTTCCCCAAATCTAAATAGACACTATTTCTAATGTCAAAAATTGGGGGAGTTCATGCATAAAAATGCTATACATGAAGCTACAATTTGTCATTTTCGATTTTGAAAATGGGAACAGTAAAATGAACACCTCAATGGAACCGAGGTGGATAATAGTCCTTCAATTTTACAAGGACGCCAAAAAGATGGAACGAAAAATTATGAAGTAAGTCAATAAAACATGCAACTCTTGTCATGAAAAAAGAAAGAAATAAGGGGGGGGGGGGAGAAAAGAAACTTCACTTTGGCCTTGATGGGTGCCTCGTGCCCGCTCCATCTAGCTCATGAAGTGTTCTTAAAAGGTCACCATCATCCCCTTCCAAGTCGATATCCCAAGCTCCTCTAGATGCATCACTTCCATTGAAATCCATAAATTCATCACCCTCGCTATCAAGCTCTACCGTATCTCCACCATTTGACTTGTCACTCCCTTCACCGTCTTGACCATTAGCACTTTCCGAGTTTGGGAAGAGAATATTCATTTGAGATCAAGAGGGAAACATTCCCTCTTCACTAATAATTCCTTGTCAAACCATTTGGTGAAATTGTGGATACAAGGCATAGTAATTATCCACATTGGCCTCGAATTGGCGAAGGTGCACATCTTGAAGGATCCTCGTCACGAAATCATCCCTAGGGAGGATGAAAGGATTTGGGTGGTTATAGGATTGGTATTGGAAGGGGTAGGGTGGTATCATAATCTTCTCATTTTAATTTCTTGGTTGCTCATGTTGTTGTTGTGTTGGAGGTGGTGCTTGATTGGCTTGATTTGGGTTTGTGGGGATGAGATAAGATGGGATTGGAGAAAGATGGCCTCTTATTGGTGAAATTCTTGGCAAACCATTCATTGGTAGGTAAATGGGGTTTCTCCCCTTGGTGATCCATTTAATCATCTTCTCATAAACCTCATGGGTTATCCAATGGTGTTGTATAAGAATTAGCACCTCGTTGATTCTCGTATTTCCCGGAAGTGGTGCATGCTCATTGTTTTCATTAAACTTGGGGTTAAAGTGCTTTGCAAGTCTTGTGATGAGTCCCCCATTTACAATATGCTTCATACCATCTTCATCCCCGTTTCGTAATTTTGCCCATTTCTCTAGGAGAACAAGCGGGGCGTTGAAATGGTACCCATTTCTCCCTTGATTCTCGAGATAGGATTCCATAAAGACAAGGTCTAGCTCATTTACTATTGCCGGATCTCGGCGAGCAAGAATAGTTCCGGATAGGAATCGCTAAGTGAGCCTAATAATGGGATTTTGGATATGAAAAGCTAAACATTCCTTGATATAGGAGAAATCCTGACCCATCATAGCTCTCCATAAGGGTGCTACACTATAATTTTTCGACCTTGATGTTCGGGTAGGCGACACATCTAGTCCAAACACACTTGCAAATTCGACAAGGGTCATCATCCTAGTTGTACTTTCCAATCTAAACTCTACACAAATTGTCTTGTTCAAAGTGGTAGTCTTTAAAAAACTCAAGAATTCAAGGACTAGAGACCGATATGTTCGTTCATGCATATGGAACAAAGTAGAAAGACCAAATAACTCGAAGAGATTTTCCGTTTGGTGATAGATTCCAAGTTTCCTCAAGGTTTTATGGCACATGAATTGGGTAGGAAGAATATTCTTACCAAGTAATCGGTGGAAAACGAGCCTTTGAACATCATTGACAAACTGTATATTTGAAAATTCATCAAGATTGGTGAGGTCAAATATCTCCTCATGTTCTCTTCTTAAAGTGTTGATGTGAGAAGTGGATGAGCTTCCTCTTACCCTTGGTCTTCTTTTTTCTCTAGATAATGATCCTCTTGGTCCCATTCTTGGATGTAGATCTGGACTTTGACTTGTTGAAATATGGAGATGTTCCTTGTGATTTAGATCTTCTTTTGAAACTTGTGAAACCCTAGATTTTGGGGATTTTTTTTTGTTTTTGAGGGGTAAATGAGTGCTTGAGATATGATTTGGGTTTTAAGAGAGGGGGTTTTATATTATAGAGTGGAAGGAAGGATGAGGTGTCACAAAATGTGTGGTGGGGAATAATTTAATTGGCGAGAAAATTGGGAATAAAAGACGCAGGGCGACGAGCAGCTCGCTCTCGGGACGCTCGGATCATGTACAATGGAGACGAGCGGATTCCTCACGGGACGCTCGGATTGTCATCCAGGACAGATCCTAATCTTTAAAGTAGCTAGGACGAGCGGATGTTGGTCAGGACGAGCGGATGCTGGTCAGGATGAGCGTCTTACTGCAACAGGATGGGCGGATTCAAAGAAGACGCTCGGATTCTCTTTCAGGGGGAAATACCAGAAACTAATATCATCAGGACGAGCGGACTCCTGGAGAGACGACCGTCTCGACAGAGATGAGCGGATTGTCATTGAGGACGCTCGGATCTCTAGTCAGAACAAAATAGCCGCCTCCCAGCTTTTCTTATCGACGAGCGGCTTTCAGCTAGGTCGCTCGGATCACCGGTCTGGACAAGCGGATTCCTTACGGGATGGTTGCGTTTGTCCTGCTCTTCTCTAATTTGGTGAAAGTGCTTTCCCACACTTGAATTGCTAGATCCTTCAATCATCAAAAACGATTAGTGACCCTCCCTCACTTACTCTCATGGCAGGAATCATGCTTATGATAAAGATGCAGTGAAGTTAACGATACAAGTTAAAGAAGTTAATATTTTTACAAGTGGTGGTTTGGAGAGGACTCCACCAAACTTTATCTTTGACAATCTTATCAAGGAGGAGGAGGTCCAAGGTAGGTGACCTCGACCTCCCCAATAAATGCTCCTTCATAATACAGTTTTAATCTTTGGCCATTAACTTTAAATTTGCTTCCATCTTCCGACCTTATCTCGAAGTCTCCATACCTTCCTACCTCGGTGATCACATAGGGAACCATCCATCTAGAGTTCAACTTCCCGGGAAAGAGACGGTATCGGGAGTTGAATAGAAGGACTTTATCTCCCTTGTGTAAGGCCTTTTGCTTGATCCTCTTGTCATGAAGCAACTTTGTCCTCTCTTTGTAGATCTTGGCATTCTCATAAGATTGTAGTCAGAATTCTTCCAACTCTTGAATTTGCATCATCCTCTTTTGACCACTTAGTTTGAGATCAATGTTCAGAGCTTTGATTGTCTAAAAAGCTTTATATTCTAACTCAATTGGTAAGTGGTATGCTTTCCCATAGACAAGTTTGTAAGAGGAGGCTCCAATGGGAGTCTTATAGGCCGTCCTATAAGCGCAAAGAGCGTCATCAAGCTTCATGCTCCAATCCTTACGAGTCTTATTAACAAATTTCTCAAGAATTTGCTTGATCTCTCTGTTTGAGACTTCATCTTGACCGCTTGTTTGAGGGTGATATCCCAAGCCGGTTCTATGTTGAAAACCATATTTGGTCAAAAGGGATGTAAGCTTTTTTTCGTGAAAATGCGTCCCTCCATCACTTATGATTGCTCTAGGGACTCCAAATCTTGGGAAGATTATTTTCTTGAAGAGTTTAGTGACCGTTCTTGCATCATCGGGTAGGGTGGCAATTGCCTCCACCCATTTTGAGATGTAGCCTACGGCCACAAGGATGTATTTGTTCCCTTTGGATGTCATAAATGGTTCTTGGTAGTCGATCCCCCAAACGTCGAAGATCTCTACTTCTAGTATCCCCTTTTGTGGCATCTCATTCCTCCAAGAGATATTCCTCGTTCTTTGACAAGCGTCATAATGAAGGATGAATTCCCTAGCGTCTTGGTGTAGATACCTCATTTCTACACCTCCCGCAAGCCACCCGGTGATGATTGGGCCGCATGTTTGGTACACGGAATGATTTATGACAGTTTGTAAGTTTATCATCAAGTGATAGCTCAAACACTTGTGTCTACCTCATAGTTGTCATCTAGGTGTCTTTATGGTCGTTTTGACAGTAATTAGAGTACATTTGGAGTCCGGGTCAAAAATTGTCTTCATTTTCTAATAACCGTTTAAAAATGCTGAGTCAGAATATTCTGGAATGTTCCAGATATTTCTATTCCCTATTTTCAATCTTTTAATCTTTGGTAAATTATATCCCGAAATTATTTTATAAATAATAATGAAATAAAGATCAAACCGCAATTCCATAATAGAAACGCGGAAATCTTTCTTCCGCAGGAGGAAACCGTTGGGGAAAGGGTGCAGCATGTGATGCGCCTCTTCCCCAGCTGCTTTCTGCGTATTTTCAAATCTTTTCGAGGTTTACTTCCAAAGTTTCACCGAAACCCTAATTCTTCCATGTGATTAGTACAAATAGGAGCCTTCGTTCCTCATATTTCTCACGCGAGTGTCCGCCCTTCTCTTCTCCATTTACATTCTACGACCACACTCTTGCTTTTTGGCATCTACATGTTTGAAATTTCGACCACGTAAGCTCGGATCCTTCTGAGTACCAGCCTCGTTTTGCATGACCGACCAATTTGACCAACTCCACATCAATCAACTCAATCAATCTTGCTTAATTTACTCTTAGAGGGCACTTTCTTCATACATTCGAGTTGAGCATCACTAAACGTTAACTTAGTTAATCTCGTTTCGTCAAACATGTAAGTCTGAGGTTGTAAATCCCATTTTTATTATTGTAATTTATTTTTGTAATCGTTATTGTAAGGTTTACGTCGAAAGTATATTCAAAACCGTTTTGCAGAACCTTTATTGAAACCCTTTTTTACGGATGAACGGGAGACAGACGTCGAGAAGGAGCGCAGCAACCGCTGCGCCTCTTCGAAGGGACGCAGCACTTGCTGCGCCTCTTCCTGAGGCTGCCGCAGTTCCTGCTCTCCTTCTTCTTCCTTCTTCTTCTGTTATTTTCGTCTGTTATTTCTTGCTTTGTCTTTGCTTGTTCTTATTTCATTAGCATAATATTTAACATATAATTCGATAATAATTCATCTTTTAATTCCTGACTTAAATCCCAAGTAATTCATATTTGCGGGTTTTCGTCATTTAAATCAATTCGGGTTTTAGAGATTCGATTCATCAATATCAAGTCTCTGGAATTCGATCTTTGGTATATTTTCATCTGATCATCGTCATCATTGTCAATAGTTGAACATTAATAACATAATTAACGAATTTAATTCATAATTAATCTTGTAATTAGCGTTTAATTCGTTCCAATTAGCTTTATCCCGTCTTGTATTGCTTTTACGACCAATTCATATGTAAATATTTTATTAAACCACTTCTATCCGAGTCAAATATTATTAATCAATCATTAATTTACCAATGAATATGAACAACACGCAATTCCGGCTTCACAGCCAGAATTCAGGTCAGGAACAGACGCAGCAACTGTTGCGCCTCTTCCAAAGGAGGAAGCTCTGCTGCGCCTGTTCCGGGTTGAATTCTGCCGATGAACTTCCGTTGTTGCTTTAGCCTCGTTATTAGTTTACGTATTAATTAACTATTAATCGTATTATCACCGCTCATCTGTTTATTTTCTAACCTAATTTATTTTCCCTTTCTTTTCTAAAATTATCCGTTTTAAGTGTATTTTCGACGTAAATCATCAAACCAATGTAATTATTGTAATTTTAATTATTGTATCTTGTTGTATTCTTTATTATCGCTTGTTTGTATGTTCTCACATGTAATCTACCTTAAATCCTACCTCGACATTAATGCATGTTAAACTACTTGATCACCGACTTAGTTAATTCTCACATGCTAGGACTAATCTAATGGATGTTGCATTGCATGCATATAACCTTCAACATATCAAGTATAGATAACTTCCCTAATCATTAGTAGAGGCTGCTATCGAGGCGGGCGGGATTAGGTGTTCGATCAAAAGAGCTTTCTAATACGTACCCTCACCTCTTACTCCAGATCTCTGTGAACATCCGTGTTCATTGGCATCCACGAGAGTCGTTCTAGACATAGAATGCTAAGGGTAACGAATTCTTGGTGTTCATGTCACTACTTTATGTCTTGACATGGCATGAGGTATTCGAACGGTTTCCAATTTTCCACAATAAATTGGTGGCGACTCCACAAATGCATAGCTTGCACGTTTTCTACCCGAGCGACCCCCGTAGGCCCGCGTCCATAGTTTGGCGAGTCTGCTGGGGATTAATACACTTACGTGTAGCCAAGGGTGAAACTTGAACAATGTTAGGGAATAGTTTATATGAGACAGTTGTCGGTTTTCATAACTCGGTCTTCC
Organism: Silene latifolia; assembly: GCF_048544455.1. Classification (NCBI taxonomy): domain Eukaryota; kingdom Viridiplantae; phylum Streptophyta; class Magnoliopsida; order Caryophyllales; family Caryophyllaceae; genus Silene; species Silene latifolia. The sequence continues at coordinate 98,915,515 of NC_133527.1, forward strand.
TAGATCGTTTATTCGGCCTTCCTAGGCCCAACCCAACCCATTCGACCAATCATCCTGTCTACACGGTCGAAATTCTTATTTGGGCCTAAGGATGGATAGCGATTGACGTCAACCATACCATGGTGCTTACTCTTGTTTGCATCAAGGGCTTTCACTACTCGAGTAAATGGACTAGGAATCGGCCTTACTCCTGTTTGGTACGACCCTCTCCACCCACCCTTTAAACCAAAACCCTTTTAAATGCACTCAACATCCCGTTATAATGCATGTATGAATGCTTGTATCATATGTGATCACCATTTTCTAAACAAAACCATGACGATTTTTGTAAAATCAAAACCTCTTTTAAAAGGTAAATTTTCGAAAATAGGCCAAATTTAGCGCAAAACTAGTCGAAACTCTGTCCAATTGTCGAGTCAAAATTCGGGCTTTGAAGCCCATTTCACAACCTCACTTCGAGTCCACTCCTACAACTTCACTATATTTGACTAGGACCAACATTTCCAAACTTTGTCATTTCTTCAAACCTCACTTGACATAAGTGGCACACTCCCACTTCACAAGTCAAACTTTTCTTTGAGTAAGTGTTCCTCGAATGGTCGATCGTCTTTTGATTCGTCGTCGATCTCTTATCCAGTTTTTCAAGATGCCTGGAACTAATCACGCAAGTGTCAATGGACAACCACCGAATGGTAATGATCTAATCCTAGCCGCGTTAACCCGTCTCCAAGCTAGCCAAGACCAAGTGTATAATCGCCTCAACACGATCGAGGGCTGAATTGTTGCTGTAGAAACTAGGTTGCCTCCTGCAGAAAATGAAGTGCCTCATGATTTTGTGAATGACTTCGCAAATGAAAATCCACCACCTTTTGTGGGAGCGCAAGAGGTCAACCCTCTCATAGGTCTGACTGAAGTTGAAAAACGACTCCAATATTTGGAGGAACAACTGATGTACCTCAAAGGGGATGATATCTATAGGGAAAACAATCGCAAGTATGAGGCCGTGAGTTCCAAATTGCCAACCAACTTCAACATGACGGATATCTCGAAATTCAAGGGGCACAAAAACCTTTTGAACCATATCCGTGCTTTCAAGGATTATATGTCTATCAAAGCCATTAAACCCGAGATGTTCTTAAGGATATTTCCTTCATCTCTTGACATCATTCCTAAGCAATGGTTCTATTCCCTAGAACACAAGAAGATTGCCACCTGGGATGATGCCGCGATCGAATTTGCTAAGCAATATGCGGATAATGCTGAGATCCAAGTCAATATGCGCACCTTAGAGGTTCTTACCCAAAATTATAAAGAAGGCTTCACCGACTTCCTAAGTAGGTGGAGGAAGACTAGTACCAAAACATCAAGACCTTCAAAGACTTAATTGTACTAGGTAAAAGGATCGAAGATGACATCCGTAAAGGACTCTTGTCCAAAATGGTAGGTCATGGATATCAAGCCTCAACAAGTCGTTCTTACGGCTCTACTAGAAAGACTGATGAGGTTAACCTTCTCGAACCATCAAAGAAGAGTATCCCACAAAGAAAGTTCTCAAATATTGGGGATACATACTCCAATGCTCTGAAGAGATTGATGAAACAGGGTAAGTGTTAACCAATAGGGCCTACACCTGAACCATAAAAGAAATTCAAGTCCTGGGACGAGAATTCGTACTGCGAATAGAATAGAGTTAAGGGACACGATACATAAAAATGTTACAAGCTAAAACATGTACTTCAAGACATGATGGAAGACGGTCGCCTACCAATACCGCCTGGAGGTAAGCCTAACAATACTCAGAATCCTCTTGGAGTTCTGATGATTACAAGTGAAGAATATACCTTAGATTGTTCACACCTCATTTCTCCAGTCGAAGATGAGATCCATGCAATAGAAGATGAAGGGAACTACTCCACCATTTCCCCTACTATCACCGACTTTATCGCATGGGCAAAGAGTTTGAATAAGCAAGTCTCAGAGTTAGAAAGTGTAGTGGCAACCCTACGTAATCCAAGTATCACACCCAAAGAACATGCGCCACTAAATCTCTCTAAAAATGCTACAATGCAAGAAGTAATAGCTGTGGTTGATGAATTAATCGACCAAATCATCCCATTGGAGGCCGAAATCATGAGGTTGAGAGAGCTTGCTACTGTCAATGGAGTATGGGCCGACGATGATGATGATGAATACCTCACCGAACACTACCTAGTCAAAGTCAGTGAGAAGATAGCCCAAAATAGTGAGGACCAAGATATAGACCACCTTACTCGTTCGGGGCGTCCATATCAAAACATTTCCTAAAATGGTCCCATAGCAAATGGTCCAATTACCAATACCAACGTTGTCACGCCAAATGATAACGGAGATACCTCTACTGACCATTTACTAAAGCAACTACAGAAGACAAAGGCCGATCTTTCAGTCTGGTGATGTGACCATAATTAGAGCATATTTAGTCCCCGAATTAGCCTTGTTCCCATGCTTTTTAGTGCATATTTGGGCCATTTATTGTCTTTAGTCCTTTGTTTTGCATATTCTTTGAGGTTTTGTGTCCTTGGTATGAAAGGAGTGCAAACCTTGCCTTTTCATGGCAAAATAGAGCTAAATTCATTAAATTTAATGACCAAGCATCAAAGAGAAGACAAGATTAGAAGGCCTTTGTACATACTATAGTAGATGGGCAATGATGAGAAAAGATCCTTGCATCCCCGAGGAAATCCTCAAGGATTTTATGAAGAAAAAGGAAGAAAAGAAGAAAGAAAGAAGTTGTAAGACAATCCGAGCGGATTGTCCACAAGACGCCCGTCCAGCAACCACAATCCGAGCGTCTTCCCCCTGTGGACGCCCGTCCAAAACACGCCCAATTCGCCCGCTTCCCCATCTGGACGCCCGTCCAGAATCACCAGAATCCGCCCGTCCCGTGCCCTGGACGCTCGGATTCTCTAACAACCATTTTGTCTTGTACAAGCTTCAAGGAAGGATGCGCATATTTTTCTAAGACCGGCGAAAAGGAGACCGGAGTCTCCTTAGAGACCGGCGATTCCTCAAGGACTTAATCGTCATTTAAGCCCTTAGTATACTCTAATTTATGTAACTAATCCCCACTATAAATACCCCATTAGTCTAATTAGAAGAGCATGTTCCTCTTAGCAATCTTTAGTGTAGTTAATATCAATCAAATCTCTCTTTAATTTTGTAATCAACATTTAATCAAGTTTTAATGCAAGTTTCATTTCCTTAATCTCTCTCTTGTTCATCCTTTGTTTTGGGTAATTGAAGATTATTTGGGTTATTATTGGGAGATTGACAACCTTCCAATCAATCATCAAGTACTTCTATTATTCTTTGCTTTATTATTGGAATCATTAGTAGGTATAATTCACTTAATCCCTTTTTAATTATTGTTAATTATCTTCATTTATTCATCATGTTTCACTTTGTTGGTATAATTGACAACCTTGCTAGCATGTTCAACATGATAATGAGTGAGTAGTTTCCTTAGCTAGGGTTAATGGGTAATTAGGGGAAACCAACATGGGGGATGATTCATGCTTAAATTAATATGTTTTCATATTTTATTTGCTTGCTTGTTGTGATCTCAACTTATGCACATGTTATCTTTGATGAAATGCGAGCCTATCAATCCTTGCATTTTTTACCCATCACCTATCTTTTCAATGAGACTTGTAAGACATAAACCAACTCGAGTCTCATTAGACCAAGCATATAGTTGAGTAAGGAAGATTAAGTCGACTTGTAGGTGTTGTACAATCTAATCGATACGGTTCCGGGACCCAAACTTTCCTAGGATTGTAAGATATAAACCAACTCGATCCATCACAACAATAATTGCTTGCTTATAATTTGAGAATATGTTTGTATGATCAATTCCCATGAATCCCCTATGACCTCATGACACCCTAGTGCCTTTTATCAATTGTTTACACCCCTTTTTAATCATCTTGCTTGTTTACTTTCATTGCTATTTAGTTTAGTGATCTTCTACTTCAAACCCCAAATTGTGACACCCTTAGACACCACTAGTTGCAATAGAAATCTCATCTCAATTCCCGTCCCTTGGGATCCGACCTTTACTTGTCTCTTTACAAATTGTAGAGTTGTTTGTGAAGTTATAAATTGTGTTTTGGTCTAGGTGCTCCTAACGACAAGTACTGAAAACTAAACCCTTAAAAGGGAACACAACCAAAAATGGCGCCGTTGCCGGGGACGGTGTTAACTTGATTTAGATTTTCTTATATTGTTTTTAGTTGTGTCTTTCTTTGCCTTGGGGAAGTAAAACTCCTCAAGGTTTGTTCTAATTATTTTCGAGTTGTTTGATATTTTGCATGACTAGAAGATCACAAGTTAACTTGTTACCCTTTGATCACGAAATTGAAAGGACTTTGACAAACAATAGAAGACTTGCTAGGAGAACTTTGAGAGGTATTGGTGAGGTTGTAGATATTCAACCAAACACTATTGAGTTCATCAACCCTTTTGCAAGAGAAGGTGAGGAGAACCCAACACAAAATCCAACACAAAATCAACCCACAATGCCTAAATTTTCATCACATTCCGTACCAACCGAGGAGAACCTACCTAATGGTACTCCCACACCACAACACTTAACCGGAAATTTTATTGCCAAATCCGCATTTATCCAATTAGTCGAAAGAAGCCAATTTGGGGGGATGCCTAGTGAAGACCCTCATTCTCATATGGAAACTTTTTGTGACTATTGTGATGCGATTTCTCAAACCAGTGTAACTAAAGACCAAATCTGATGGGTCTTATTTCCTTTTTCTCTAATTGTCACCACAAAACAATGGTTGAAAGGCCTTGATAACGCTACTCTCGGAATTGATTCTTGGAAGAAGTTGGCTCTAGCTTTCTACAAAAAGTTCGATCCACCGAAAAAGACTAACATGCTAAGAGCTCAAATTACGGGCTTAAGCAAAGAGATGAAGAATCTTTGTATGAAGCTTGGGAGCGATTCAAAGGAATTTGTCGCTCATGTCCTCACCATGGACTTAACGAGTGGTTCTTGGTACAATAATTTTGGAACGGTCTTTATGAAGACTCAAGAAACATTCTCAACATGCGATCAAATGGAATGTCCACCGAAGTTGATGACTATCAAACTTGGAACAAAATTGAGGAAATGGTGGTCCATAACTCACAATATAGTAGACCTCGCAAGGCTACTAGAGGAGGAAAGCATGAAGTGGACTCTATTACTCAATTGGGTGCTCAACTTAGTGCTCACATTGACACCATCAAGTTGAAGTTTGAAAAAACTATGGCTAATTTTGAAGAAGCCTCAAAATCACCAAAGCATCATGTTAATGTCATGACGGCATATTCATCAATCCCAAGTGGGATATGTGAGAATTGTGGAACTTTGGGACATGACCAAAGTGAATGTAGGGGAACAAATGAACAAGTGAATGCTTTTCAAGCATGCAAGAGTGGTACCCCTTATTCAAACTATTACAATGATAACACCAAATTCCACCCAAATCTCTCATACAAAAGCCAAAATGTTCAAAACCCTCAACCAACATACACCCCACCTCCCATGAGAAACCAAAATCAAAGACCCTTTTACAACCAAAACCAAGGTTACCAAAACCAAACTCCATACAATCAACAAAATGACTAAGGTTTTGATATTCAAAAAGCGGTCCTCCAAATGCAAAAGAATCAACAAGAGTTTTTCATTCAAATGCAAAAGGATAGTCAAGCAAAGGAAATCACCATCAACAACATCCTAGCTCACACCAAAATGTTGGAAACCCAATTGACTCAACTTAGCATCTTCAAGCTCACAAAGACAAAAGGGGCAATTACCACCTCAAAGTAATCCCCCTAGACATGAAACGGTTAGTGCCATTCACTTGAGGAGTGGTACGACGTATGAAGCACCGAAGAAGCAAGTTGAGGATGAAGTTGTGGAAGCTAGTGACAAAGAAGAAGTTGTGCAAAACTCCAAGGATGGAGAACCATCAAAAGAATAATTTTCAAAGAAAAATGAAGACAAGGCCAAGGAGAAGGAGCCCATTGTGATTAGACTTCCTTTTCCGAGTCGTCAAGCCAAGCCCAAATTTGATGACCAACTTGGAAAAATTATGGAGATTGTGAAGAATTTGGAAGTCTCGATTCTTTTTACGGAATTAATCAATCACGTCCCGGCCTATGCAAAATACATGAAAGACATCCTTACAAAGAAGAACTCGATCCGGAAGCTTTAGACCATCGCCTTCACTAAGGTGAGTCGTGCAATACTTCAAGGGAGTTCACCTCCAAAACTTAAAGATCCGGGAAGCTTCTCAATACTGTGTACCATTGGCGACACCACGATCAACAAAGCCTTATGTGATCTAGGGGCTAGTGTGAGTGTTATGCCGTACTCGGTGAGTAAAAGGTTAGGGATGGGAGAGTTTAAATGCACCAATATCACACTCCAAATGGCCGATAGATCGACGAAGACACCATTAGGGATATGGGAAGATGTTCCCGTAAGAGTTGGGAAATTTTTCATTGCGGTGGACTTTGTCATTGTTGACATGGAAGAAGACTCCAACATTCCAATCATTCTAGGTAGACCTTTCTTGCACACCGTGGGTGCGGTGATTGATGTGAATCATGGAGAGCTCACTCTAGAAGTGGGAGATGAGAGCATAACTTTCAATCTTGACAAGACCATAAGAGCTCCCCGTTTGCGTGAACCATGTTTTATGGTTGATCATTATAGCCGGAAGGATGATAGGAAGAAGTCGGAATTCTAATGGAAGAAGAAAGTCGATGATGCTCCATTCAAAGAGCAAGTGAATTGTAACAAAGAGAGCTTGAAAAGCTCACCAAAGTCAAGAAATAACGAAGATGGCCTCATTGGCCAAGACAAGAAAGTGGGAGAGTTGTCTCTATCAACTCAAGAGATTTTTAGTGATCAAGTAGATGAAGTTTGTGGTCATTGGGACGATGAGTTTGAAGGGATCTTCAATCCCTAAATTGGTAATGCCATCGATAAAGACCAACATGAAGGACAACAAGGGCAAAGGTCTATTGAAGATCTTTATCATGATAATGAACAAGCTTTTGACTACTTCTTCAAGGTGTTGAGCAACATCAACAACACCTTGGACATGCCCCCATGACATCTCACTAAGGATGAGAGTTTGGTGGAGTCCTCTCCAAACCACCATTTGTAAATATTTCTAACTCCCTAACTCGCATTTTAATTCTTACATTGCATTTTTGTCATTTTTGGATTTTTATGCTTTGATCAAGATATTTATCATTTTTGAGAGAAGTGAGGGCGGGACTAATGATTTAATTGATGTTTAGTGCTTTAGCTTAGTGTGGGGATAGCAATTGCCTAGGCTATTCATGCCTTAGTAGTGCCCTTACAATGAAGAACACGGGATTTGAAGAATGAAAATGACACGGGATATGAAAGTGCACGGATGGAACTGAATCCGGGTAGACTAGGAGGAATCCGAGCGTCCTTAAGGGGAATCCGCTCATCTTTAGGGAATCCGAGCGTCTATGGATGAAACCGTCAGTCCAATTGAACTACAAAATTGAAAATTTGGGACTGTTAGAGAATCCGAGCGTCCCAGTAGGGCAGACGCTCGTCTGAAAGAATCCGATCGTCTTTGCAGAAAGACGCCCGTCTTTTTGCCAGTGCAAAATAAGAAAACTCGTTGTAACAGAATCCGCCCGTCTTTAAAGGAATCCGCTCGTCCTACAACTGAAGAATCCGAGCGTCCCAGCTGAAAGACGCTCGCCTTTAGGCGAGAATTCCTGAACCCAGATTGAGCAAAATCCGAGCGTCCCGAAGGGAATTAGCTCGTCTTCCCCCTACAGTTCGAAAATTTTGGGTGTTTTTAAATACCCCTCCCACATTCATTCCTTCATTCATACATTCAAAACACTACGAAAAATACCAAAACCCTCATCCTCACCACGTCCAAAACAAGATTTCCTCAACCAAATTCAACTAAATCAAATCCAAACTTCCTTTCAACAACAATTAATCACTCCTTTTCCAACAACAATCAATCCAAGCACCAAAATCTTCAACCTTTGAGTCGATTTTTGAAATACAAAGGTAAATCCTTTTATCTTAAAATCGATTTGGGTATAATTGGAAATTGAAGATTTTCAATCTTTTCTTGGTATAATCATCAATGGCAAGAACAAAAGGATCAACAAGGGCACTTAAGGCAAAGGCACTCTAAAAAAGGCAACAATTCCTTCAAGCAAAGAAAGCTTCAATGGCTATGGTGGTTGCTAGTGCAAACTTGGAAGTTCAACAACAACAAAATCCTCCCTTGGAAGCAACAACATCAACAACTCCGGAAATTGCTCAATTATAAAACTATTCGGAGGTAATTTTCATTTCTAACTCCCATAGGGATACATTTGCCAAATATGCTAAGAAATCCATTCTACTCACCAAATTCATATGTGAAGATGTCTTGAACAAATTGGGTGTCCTTGAACAAATAAAAGCCTTCTTTGAAACCATGGGGTTGGGAAAATTGTTTACTACAAGAGAATTGACATACCCCTCCCGTACCTTGGAATTCTTGAGTTCATTGAAAGTGACTAAGGTAGAGACTAGAGAATACATCGAGTTTTGCCTTGCCAATGTGAATAGACGCATCACCTTTGATGTTTTTAGTAAAGCATTAGGTCTTAGTGATACACCTCGTTATTATAAGAAGCCCGAAAAATATGACCCCGCTCCTCTTTGGGAGCCGATTTCCGGGAGGAAATTTGAGAACTTTAATGCTTGTCGGGCTCTATTAGTCCACCATCCGGGCATTAGAGTGTGGCACAAGGTCATCGGGAATACTATCATTGTAAGAAAAGACACTAACCACTTTACCAAGCTCGATTGTGTTCTACTTGAGCCGGCCTTAAATATTAGAAGGGAATTCACCAAGCCTTACAATGCTCTAAGGCTTTTGATGGAAAGATGGCTCAATGTTGATTGTGGAAAGGAAGGCACCGCTTTTATCGTAAATGGAGGTCTAGTTACTCTCTTGGCCAAGTACTTTGATCCGAATTTCAACAAGGATAGCAAGTATGTGGCGAAAAAAGGGGGTCATCTCATTGACATGGATGCCATGATTAACAAGTACAAGTGGGTCAAGCATAATCCTCTTGACACCAAATATGGGTGGCTAACCAATGATGCTAGATCTTTTACTTTGCCTTCTAAGATATGCCGTTTGAGTGTCCATCGAACAAACTACCTTCTTCCCCTCTCAAAGGAAGCCGAGTACCTCATCCGTCAACAAAGGGGTGAAATTGAAATGCCCTCCTCCTCCATTGTCACACCACCCTATCCATTCAAATATCAAGAGTTCAAACCCGAAGGTGTTGAAGTGGGCAATGACTACATGACTCTACTTATGCAAGAGATGCACACACAAGCTTATCAGGATCGGGAAGATGCATACTTGGCCCAATATCCACCCCTCCTTCATTTAGCTAGGCAAGGACTACTTGATCCTTCATGTCCTTTGCCTAGTTGGGCGGATAGGGAAGTTTTTTTTCCAAGTTCATCTAGGGGTGAAAGACCGGGTGACGATGAGGTTGTCGGTGATGAGGTTGTTGATGATGAGGGCATTATTGAAGAGGTAAATGAAGAAGAAGAGGCGAATGAAGATGATGAAGAAAGGGATGAAGGAAGTGAGCAAGGAAGTGAAGAGGGGAGTGGTGATGAGTCCACTTCTATTGAGGAAGATGATGACAATGATGATATGGTGGAAGACTAGCAAGCTTTGGAGGCTCCTACCCTCTTGAGGTTTGTCTACTTCTTTCTTTGTTTTATTTATTTTTTTATCTTGATCATGGTTGGAGAGTCCTAGCAACATAGAGGACTAACAACTCGGCCCCATTGAGGTGTTCTTATTTTATTGTTCCCGTTTTGAAAATCCAAAATGACAAATTTAGTTTCATGCATTGCATCTTGTGTGCATGAACTACCCCAAAATTTAAGACATTAGGAATAATGTCTATCTCGGTTTGGGGAAGTACATGCATACGCAACGGGAGGTAATCTAAATTACGCTCTCCATCATAAAAAAACCCATGCATCATGTAGTGTAGATTAGTTTAGCTTGCATTTAGTATAGAATTCATGCATCATGTTTGCATAATTTCCCATCATTTTGGCCATTGAGGACAATGCCCATATTAGTGTGGGGATGGGGAATTATAACTTAACTTTTATTCAAAAACCCAAAAAAATCAAAAAGTTTCGAAAAAATTGAAAAAAAAAATGAAAAATTGAAAAAATCAATCACAAGTTCATTTCCTTTGTAGTGTAGACATGTATATATTGTATTTGTTCTATCCTTGTTCACATTGATCGACTACGCCACATCCGAGATATGAGGATATTGAAGACCGCATGCTATGATCTTTCCAATCTCTTTTTTCCTCTTTATGTTAATGACTATGTGGCTTTATTTTGATTGATGCGGTATAACAATGTGAATTTAGGACTTGCATTTAGCTTATATGGCATATTAGTTGGTAGAATCATTTGCATTAGGATGTTTATAAGTTAGTTGCATCATGGCATGTAGTTTGCATGTTAGAAAATTTTGCGAAACCGTCTACTTGGGAAACTTGACAAGTGTATATAGGCCCTAGTAGATGATTTTTCTTCTTAAGACTTTGTTTGTTAGAATACTTGTAAAACACCCTAGGATATGTCATGCTAGTATCCTTTGACCCATGGTTTAAGGCCTAGTCAAGAGTACCTTGTGGTGTGATAACTCTTTGGCTACCGTTTATTCCAAGGTGACCCTTGAAACCATGCATCCATCATCCATGTTCTACCACATTTTTGTCATCAAAGGGAATGGGCACAAAAAGAAATTGATTTGAGTTCAATGAAATAAAAAGTGAAAGAAAGTTTGCAAAATGCATCAAAAGAAAAAAGGAGCAAAAATAGACTCCTAATGCTTCAAATATAAGTCACCCTCAGTACATATGGGGTGACTTTGAAAATGTTCAAAAAGAAATGCAAAGAAAAGTTGAAAGTTGTCAAGTGTTGAAATGCCAAAAATCAAAGGAAATGGCAAAAGAAAATGTTCTCAAATGTTATATGCCACAAGAAATTGGGGGAAAAAATAACAACAAAGCAAACTCCCAAAGTGAAACTCGAATACTATTGATCCCTTTATCCATCGTATCCATTTTTGTGCATGGTAGAGAGGGGACGACAATTCTTCTTGTCTAGGCAAGAGGGGGAATTCCGCGATCCTCCAGTGTTTCTAACACCATAGGCAGTCTACTCTTGACAAAAGCATTTAACGATTGAGGACAAAGGTACCCTAGCTTGACACAACTTGGAGGCGATTTATTGATATCCTTCTAGGCTTAGTAGTTTGAAGAAATTGCATGTATGAAGGAGTGTGTACCCTTGAATTGCTTCCCTTGTAGATAATTTCCTTTTGTAGATGCATCCATTACTTGATTTTTGTGTGCTTAATGTTTGGATGTGTCGCCATTTTGGCAAGACCTGCCTTGCCTTGCAAGAAGGCATCCTACCTCATGGTTGTCTTGTTGTGAGTTGAAGGGGCGGAGTGAGACCCGCTAATTGTCTCATATCGGCTATGCTATTAGGTTAGTTTAAATAACGGTCCTAGTCTTTGTCACCTCTATACTCGGGACGAGCAAAGGTTCGGTTTGGGGATATTTGATGTGACCATAATTAGAGCATATTTAGTCCCCGAATTAGCCTTGTTCCCATGCTTTTTAGTGCATATTTGGGTCATTTATTGTCTTTAGTCCTTTGTTTTGCATATTCTTTGAGGTTTTGTGTCCTTGGTAGGAAAGGAGTGCAAACCTTGCATTTTCATGGCAAAATAGAGATAAATTGATTGAATTCAATGACCAAGCATCAAAGAGAAGACAAGATTAGAAGGCCTTTGTACATACAATAGTAGATGGGCAATGATGAGAAAAGATCCTTGCATCCCCGAGGAAATCCTCAAGGATTTTATGAAGAAAAAGGAAGAAAAGAAGAAAGAAAGAAGCTGTAAGACAATCCGAGCGGATTGTCCACAATGAAGGAAAAGTAGATCTATATACTTACATATTCATATATGTTTTTATTTAATTTGTCATAAAATTAAAGATGGAACTTATGCATGCAAACATTAAAACAAAATAAGGAAGAAACATTATTTTTACATTGTATTTTCGGTTTTAAGGGCACAAGAGAGATCACCTTTCTCTCTTGTTCTTGTGCTTTCCTTTAATGGAAGAACTAAGATCCAAGTGTAGGATCTCTCCCAAAGCTTTATACCCAAGGCTTTTTCTTAATTAAAATTAATATTATAGGAACTAGTACAATATTAATTTAGTAGAAAATTACCCAAAATATTATATATAACACTTAATATTTCGGTTTTTGAAGAAGGAAGAATGGGAGCTTTTTATCTCTCTAAAACTCTTATTTAGATAAGTGGTTGAATGAATATCAATAACAATAACATTATTGTATATTAGGTAAAATTAAGAGGAAAAACCAATTGGTTTTTCTCTCTTAAAAACCGGACAAAGGGAGTGGGAGGGGAGCCAATGCATGCACTCATTTGTCTTCACAATGTTCAATTGGGTTGCATGGCTAGGCTATTAGGTAATCATTGTGTTTACTAATAAATTAAACAACACAATATTAGCCTAATACCCCTTTAATTTCGGTACAATTATAACATGGAGTCCATATTATTTTTGTAAATTTGTCAATATGTAACATGTCACATGTAACATAAATTTGTTATGTATTATTAACATATTAAAAATCAACGTATTAATAAAAACACGTCATATACAAAAATCGACTTAGTAATTTCATAATTACTTGTACCAAAATATTTTACCGTTTATAAATCACAACAGTTTGTATTTATAATAATTCATTCAAATTTAATTGTTACCTTAAACAATTATTTCATCCGAGTAATGATACAATTCGATTACTCAGACAGTATCCCATTTAATCACATTTCAATGTGATACGTAAATTTTACTTCCAAATTCGTCCGTCAAATTTTCAAGTAATTTAATTAACTCGTAACGTTATACGATTAATTAAATGATCAATTAAGAGAGTTGCCCTATAGGTATGACCTAGGGGATCAACTGATCACCACCGTCGCACGACAGTAATGTCAAACTCTAGTCAGCCAATCATTACTGATATATGTTGACCAGTTGACAGTAAAATATTACTTCCCAATTGTATTCTTTAAAATGAGATTTAAACATGTGATCATCATGATCAACAGTCGTGATCGCATTATTGTCGGAGGACACATATTCCAACAATCTCCCACTTGTCCTCGACAAGTGTGCGTCACCAATTATCTTGTCCTATTACTATCTCCCACTCAATGCAAGGTGTCTTTCAGGTCGTACTTGCAAGTGATCATATCGAGAGTGGTTTCCTCGATTTGGAGAATAATTGATTGACCGGACTTATCTATCATAGATACTTTCCGAGCGTGGCCACGCATTTCCAGTTCATTACTCATCGAGTGGCCTTGAGATATTGTTATATCCCTGACTAGGGGTGGACAATTCCTATCGCACTCATTCCCTTCGACTAGCCACAGCTGACCCCATTTACGAAGGTCGTAGTAACACAAATCAAAGTTAATCTGAAACTGTGCCATCTTAGGTGAATAGTCTTTAGTCAAAAGAATCGACTCATTTGAATACTATAGTAGCTCTCGCCACGACCAGGCTATTTGAATTTGCCAGAACTCTATAAGCGGTCATTAGGCCCGACAAAAAGTTCCTAACAGTCTGCCTATGTGATCGACTAGTCATCTCACATGACTCTATGGCACTTGAACTTGCCATCAATCGCATCACACTCTAGTCACTTCGAGACGTCACCTCATACAAGTAACTATGGGCAAATACAATGTTAATCCATGTTCACTTTAACGGGGTTCAATTGTCTCCACAACCCGTTTGGATACAACAATGTACAAGGTGAGTTAATAATAACTCAAACGACAAATGTCGACATCACACTCGGGTGGTCAATATCATATTACAACCTTGTGATGTATATCGTAAGTGTAAACACTTATTGATTGCAATAGAAGTTTAACATGCCATGTGTCCATGTGTTCAAACTTCTTACACTTGCAATTTCCTTTACATTCATGTTCTCTCTTGTAGCATGAATCTTACCAAGTACACATCAAGGTTCCCGACCTTGGTTTTGGTTCTTTAACTTGAAAGAACTTCCTTATCGATTATCTCATAACGAACGAATTTGTGACGAATGATATAACTTGTACTGATCAAGTACTCAATCCACACACAATGCACTAGGTACATGTTTTGTAGAGTCTTGCAACAATTTGTCAAGATTATTAGCCTAGCACTTCTCACAAGTCCTAGCTTAATTAGGAGAGATTAGTTTTGAATAACCTCTTATTCAACTAAGCATCTTTCCAAAACTTCTTATTTCTCTTTCTAGGCTTGAAAGATTTAGGATTCTCATAAATCCTTATATGTGCTCGGATTTTCTATAATATGTGCAACCTCTTGACACACAATAGAGCATTCCGTCAAACACCGAAATCGCTCATCGGATTCTACTCGAGAATTCATGACGTTTCTATAATGGCTTATCAATCAATCATCATGCTCTTATGCATATGATTCATAATTGGACATGTACATGATTATTCTAATGGCGGAAACATTAGTTACTAATAATCATGAGATCAACCGTTCATAGGTTCAATGAACGACCATGACTGCTAATGGCAATTCCATTTTCATCTATATGAATAACCTATGTGAATGTTTATACGATGTGTATCTCTTAATACTAATCCAAAATCCCTTGATGTAATTGGATTCATCATAGTCCATTTTCATCCAGAATTGAAAACTCAAAACTTCCTCTAAGAAGGAAGGTGTTTGCTCGTCATTCTTCAATGAGTGATGAGTTGTAAATATTCAAAGGATGATAGCTCCCACTAGATTCCATGTCTTCACATGAGAATTTCCTAACTCCCACTCAATTCCTCATATTTCGAAATTGACTTCTCAATCGAAACTTTTCAAGAATTGAAATATAAATTGCATTGCCAAGTTATTAAGATAAAACCATATATGTTCCCATCATATCCCTTCAAAATACCTATTTTGAAGAGGTCTCATTTTAACCTTACGGAAAGAGATTTTAAATCTCTAACACACTCATGTCATAATGATGTGTGGCAATGTCATTATTCAAATATAAATAATATCTAGAACACGTCCTTCGAAAATATCCTTTTGGAAGGAGGTCTAACCATTTCATAATGAGGTTAAGCAATGACATTTGCGTGGTTAAAACTTGGCCATTGAAGATATCGGTATATCAATCTTTGCAACTCGATCATAACTAGTATGTAACTTTGATTCATTTAGGCTCTTAAGTAAATCTCAAGGTTGAAACTATAGGTCAAAATTTATCACAAAATAGTCTAAACTTAGTCAAAACTCTTATTAAGACTTTACATTAGTCATTTCTTCCAAAAACTTTCTTTTGGTGTCCTCACGTAGTTATCTCAAGAATATGATCTTTCGATTACTTCACTTGGTCTCTTTAGTCACATAGAACTAACTTGAGACCATAGATCTCATCTATTTGGTATACTATGTAAATAGATATACCCTCATTCCAAACATTTTCATTTACACAAGTACACAATTTTATCTTGTCTCGTGTGTTGTGTCCTCATTTTTCTCCCACTCTATCTTTAGAATAAATACACTATAGATTCGAAGATAGCATATGAGACACAAATAATGATGTTGAAGTATAAGGGGAACTATCTCATAGATAGACTAATAGTTATAGATTTCATATGTGTACTTGGTGATTGACATTCCTTTAAGAGAGTTCATAGACTCAACACCACTTTATAAATGATCATACACAAGCCTTAAGCATGTGGACATATAATGAAACCCGTCATTATAGTTGTCTATTAGATCACTTTAAGCGAATAATCTTATGTTTCTAAGAGCAAGCATTTAAAGATGAATTTTAGAACAAAAAGATAAAATGATAAAACGGGTGACTTGGGTTGCAAACCAAGTCACCATTATCCAAAATACAACCCATTATCCAAAATACCTTTCCATGTCGAACACAGAAACTTAAGGTTCTAAAATCCAAAACATAATTTAAAATAAGACAATGAAAAGCAAAGCTCCATAAAAGCTATCCCTAGCTTCTCGATGGTTTCTCATGCTTGCTTTTCCTTTCCCTTGTCTTTGCTTGGTGGAGGCCCTATTTACAATAAAAAGGGAGATACATTATCACAACTTTGCATCATAATACCATAGTTGAATTAGAAACATAAAAGAAGGATAGTCATTTACCTACTGGAGTAATCTTTCCAGCCTTAATATCGCCAAGGTATTTGGAACAATTTCTTTTCGAATGTCCCATACCATTACAATAATGGCATTTATCAAGAGGACCCTTCTTGATTTTTGAAGTGCTAGCTTCACAAGTCTTAGCTTTGGTGAATGTGGGAGCTTGCTTCTTGCCCTTCCTCCCATTCTTCTTGAATTTCCCCTTACTCTTAGTGCTTATGTTAAGCACATCCTTCGGTGGGTTCACATTTAACCCCATGTCCCTCTCGGCTTGCACAAGTAACTTGTGCAATTCTTCAAGAGACACATCCTTGTCTTGCATGTTAAAATTTACCCGGAATTGAACATATGCTTTTACTTTAGACAAGGAGTGTAGAATCCTATCTACAATGAGTTCTTTGGGGATTTCAACTTTTTGAATCTTCAAGGTCTCGACAAGCTCCATAAGTTTGAGCACATGAGGGCTAACCTTTTGGCCCTCTTTGAAGTTGAGATCAAAGAATGCCGCGGCCGCCTCATATTGGACGATCCGCGGAGTTTGTGAAAACATTGTCACAAGGAGTAAATCTCATTAGCATTGCCTATTTTAAAGGCTCTCCTTTGGAGGTCCGCCTCCATCGCAAATATCAAGACATTTTTCATTGCGGCGGACTCCTTTTGGTAAGCCTCATATGCTTCCCTAGTGGCGGCGGTCAACCTAGTAGTAGGTTCGGGTGGAGAGGCCTCGGTAAGGTAACGAAGCTTGTCGTCACCTTGGGCGGCTAATTTGAGTTGGGCATCCCAATCGGAGAAATTTGACCCATTCTTTTCAAGTTTACATCGATCCATAAAGGATCGGAGCCATGATGAACTAGCGAGAGGTGTGGCGTTTGGAGTTGGTGTTGCCATTTGTTATGAGAAAAAGAAGTGGTCTACAAACAAAATATAAGGAGTAAAACAAATGTCGTTTTAATAATAATACTCGTAAAAATGTGTGATTTAAACAAGTTTTATGCATTTTTCTAGTGACCTCTACCCAACTAGATAAATGATTTCAAGACCCAAAATCATATCAACTTAGGGCACGGTGTGCCGAAATACCCTTTATTAACATAACTCGGAGGATTAACCTTTTAATCGATTCTACTCTTAGAACTCTTGGTCGATGATATTTACATTAATATTCATCTCTAGCCCGAAACACATCCGGAAATCGTCGTGAATACTTTCGTTGAGTACAACCCAAATTTCGAATTAATGTGTCCATTATCCAAACCCATATCAACTTAGGACACGGTGTGCCGAAATACCCCTCATTAACATGAACTCGGTGGATTAACATTCATCACCCACTTCCCCTACGTAACAAGGTTTGTACCCCGGGGTAGCCGAGTGCACTCCCTCGCGAAATAGGTTTTCATGGTTTCTACTATTTGGTAAGGCTATGTCTCAATTAATTGTTTTAGCGAGAGGTCATGTCAATTTATTATCTATCACGTTTTAAGTGAACTAAAGCGGTGAACTACGATAATTTTAATTGACACGGTCGATAAACTCGATGAAAGAAGATGCATGTTTTAGTTATGGCGATTTAGCGATGCATGCGACATAAAATAAAATGCAAGCATAAAAATAAATAAATCCTAGTATGGCCTTTCCTAAAATAGAAAAACTATTTAACTATTACAAATTCGGAAACCAACTCCATTGGTCCCTTGAACTTCGGTTGTGACACGCATCTCGAGGTAACACCGTCTTTATGTATCGCCATTCTTGAAGAAATCCGTCTTTGGGAACTCCGGAATGAATTAAATTACATAATAAATTACATAATTTCCTATTATACATTTGTAACTAAAATAAAATAAATCTATTAAATTACAAAACGGTGATACGAGATCACAATAAAATTACAACCGAATCGATATTCCCAAACATTTAGGGAAATACCAATTAAAATCTAAGGCCATACTAAGTAAAATTACATAATTCAAAATTACATAAATAAAATTATGACAATCATAAAGAAAATGCAGCATTAAAATATGTATGAACATGCTCAATTTTATGCTAAATCGCCTTTAATTAGCCAATATCGTATATTACTCGGTTTTTACGGATTTGCGTGATTTCAACATTTTATAATCACAAAAATTACATAAATTCATATTTATGCATAAGTTAATTACCCTAACCTCTTAGGATTCAAAATTTAGTCTTTACTAATTATTTGACCATAATTAACTTATATTTATAAAATTGTTCATTAATGGACCAAAAATATACAAAAATAAGCTATAAACTTCAAATAAATCACAAAATTTCAAATAAATTCAAAATTTGAAATTTAAACTCATGAACATTCTGAAAAAATACCATGACACTCATAATGTTCAAAACCTTAGGTCAAAAAATTTCAAAATTTTTCCGGAAAAACAATGTTGCGGTTTATCGGTTTTTAATAAAATAATCATAAAAACATGAGATAATTTTTATTCATCAACTTTTCAATTTTAGATCTGAAACAGATAATAAAATGCAACATTAGACGTTTTTTCCTTAGTCATAGATTATGTTTTATTAATTTTTTCACTAATAATGTCACTATTTATGCTATTTTTCTTCAAAAATCCATAAATCATGCAAAAAGACTTCACTATAGCCCATTATTTTACACACATCTTGTAAAATTGCATGTGACAACATATTAAATTTCTATGACCAGATTCAAAATTTAACTCATATTAACCTATTTTTTACCTAAATCCGAATTTAATAATGAAAAATCCATTTTTCGAGCATAACAAGTCCAAACATTATGAAAATTTACAGGTTATCTCAAAATAATATATGTGACAACATATCCAAAAATCACTGGAAAATTCGAAGTATAGCTAATTTTAGACCGAAAATGACATTTTTAATCATAAAATCATATTTAAATGCCATTATTGTAAAATATGAACAATAAAAATCTGTAAATTTAACCAAAATATCCTAAAACATTTTAACCAGAAATTTTAACATGCATGAATTAATTTCGTGATATATCATAATAACACAAATTTTACAAGTTTTATATGTTAATCTTTATAACTCGGAAAAACTTTTAACCGATTTGCATGCAAACAACCATGGCTCTTGATACCGATTGAAGGAAAACTAGATCTATATACTTACATATTCATATATGTTTTTATTTAATTTGTCATAAAATTAAAGATGGATCTTATGCATGCAAACATTAAAACAAAATAAGGAAGAAATATTATTCTTACATTGTATTTTCGGTTTTAAGGGCACAAGAGAGATCACCTTTCTCTCTTGTTCTTGTGCTTTCCTTTAATGGAAGAACTAAGATCCAAGTGTAGGATCTCTCCCAAAGCTTTATACCCAAGGCTTTTTCTTAATTAAAATTAATATTATAGGAACTAGTACAATATTAATTTAGTAGAAAATTACCCAAAATATTATATATAACACTTAATATTTCGGTTTTTGAAGAAGGAAGAATGGGAGCTTCTTATCTCTCTAAAACTCTTATTTTAGATAAGTGGTTGAATGAATATCAATAACAATAACATTATTGTATATTAGGTAAAATTAACAGGAAAAACCAATTGGTTTTTCTTTCTTAAAAACCGGACAAAGGGAGTGGGAGGGGAGCCAATGCATGCACTCATTTGTCTTCACAATGTTCAATAGGGTTGCATGGCTAGGCTATTAGGTAATCATTGTGTTTACTAATAAATTAAACAACACAATATTAGCCTAATACCCCTTTAATTTCGGTACAATTATAACATGGAGTCCATATTATTTTTGTCAATTTGCCAATATGTAACATAACACATGTAACATAAATTTGTTATGTATTTTTAACATATTAAAAATCAACGTATTAATAAAAACACGTCATATACAAAAATCGACTTAGTAATTTCATAATTACTTGTACCAAAATATTTTACCGTTTATAAATCACAACAGTTTGTATTTATAATAATTCATTCAAATTTAATTGTTACCTTAAACAATTATTTCATCCGAGTAATGATACAATTCGATTACTCAAACCGTATCCCATTTAATCACATTTCAATGTGATACGTAAATTTTACTTCCAAATTCGTCCGTCAAATTTTCAAGTAATTTAATTAACTCGTAACGTTATACGATTAATTAAATGATCAATTAAGAGAGTTGCCCTATAGGTATGACCTAGGGGATCAACTGATCACCACCGTCGCACGACAGTAATGTCAAACTCTAGTCAGCCAATCATTACCGATATATGTTGACCAGTTGACAGTAAAATATTACTTCCCAATTGTATTCTTTAAAATGAGATTTAAACATGTGATCATCATGATCAACAGTCGTGATCGCATTATTGTCGGAGGACACATATTCCAACACACAAGACGCCCGTCCAGCAACCACAATCCGAGCGTCTTCCCCCTGTGGACACCCGTCCAAAACACGCCCAATCCGCCCGTCTTCCCCATCTGGATGCCCGTCCAAAATCACCAGAATCCGCCCGTCCCGTGCCCTGGACGCTCGGATTCTCTAACAGCCATTTCGTCTTCTACAAGCTTCAAGGAAGGATGCGCATATTTTTCTAAGATCGGCGAAAAGGAGACCGGAGTCTCCCTAGAGACCGGCGATTCCTTAAGGACTTAATCATCATTTAAGCCCTTAGTAAACCCTAATTTATGTAACTAATCCCCACTATAAATACCCCATTAGTCTAATTAGAAGAGCATGTTCTTCTTAGCAATCTTTAGTGTAGTTAATATCAATCAAATCTCTCTTTAATTTTGTAATCAACATTTAATCAAGTTTTAATACAAGTTTTATTTCCTTAATCGCTCTCTTGTTCATCCTTTGTTTTGGGTAATTGAAGATTATTTGGGTTATTATTGGGAGATTGACAACCTTCCAATCAATCATCAAGTATTCTATTATTCTTTGCTTTATTATTGGAATCATTAGTAGGTATAATTCTCTTAATCCCTTTTAATTATTGTTAATTATCTTCATTTATTCATCATGTTTCACTTTGTTGGTATGATTGACAACCTTGCTAGCATGTTCAACATGATAATGAGTGAGTAGTTTCCTTAGCTAGGGTTAATGGGTAATTAGGGGAAACCAACATGGGGGATGATTCATTCTTAAATTAATATGTTTTCATAGTTTATTTGCTTGGTTGTTGTGATCTCAACTTGTAAGACATAAACCAACTCGAGTCTCATTAGACCATGCATATAGTTGAGTAGGGAAGATTAAGTCGACTGGTAGGTGTTGTACAATCTAATCGATTCGGCGCCGGGACCCAAACTTTCCTAGGATTGTAAGATATAAACCAACTCGATCCATCACAACAATAATTGCTTGCTTATAATTTGAGAATATGTTTGTATGATCAATTCCCATGAATCCCCTATGACCCCATGACACCCTAGTGCCTTTTATCAATTGTTTACACCCCTTTTTATTCATCTTGCTTGTTTACTTTCATTTCTATTTAGTTTAGTGATCTTCTACTTCAAACCCCAAATTGTGACACCCTTAGACACCACTAGTTGCAATAGAAAATGTGATCTCAATTCCCGTCCCATGGGATCCGACCTTTACTTGCCTCTTTAGTAATTGTAGAGTTGTTTGTGAAGTTATAAATTGTGTTTTGGTCTAGGTGCTCCTAACGACAAGTACTGAAAACTAAACCCTTAAAAGGGAACACGACCATCTGGCAACTAGTTGCAAGCTCGTTCCCACATCGCCAAGCTTTACTGCAAGCTTTGGCCAAATAAACATGGCGAATAACTCCACACCCGAGGACGTAGTCAACTTGGTCTTCCAAGATTCGCCTAAGCTAAGTAACTTTGTTACTTTCTTAGATGAAGATTTGCCACCTTTCGCCGCAAGTCACAACTTGGCTCTATACATTACTGTCATTTGCTTAAAGAAGAATATACCAATGTCTTTGGTAGATGATGGCTCGACAGTCAACGTCATACCATTAAAAACAACGTACAAATTAGGCATGAAAGATTCAGATTGGACCCATACCAACCAAGGTGTTCGCGCATATGATGGTACACGACGAAAAGTGGTAGGACTAGTTAACCTTACCATAGTCACAGGGCCAATTGAATGAAAAGTTAACTTCCAAATAGTGGACATTGAAGTATCCTTCAACATACTTCTGGGAAGACCTTGGATTCACGCTTCCAAAGCGGTAACATCCACCCTCCACTAGAAAATCAAGATTCCACTAGATGGTAAAGTGGTGACGATCACTTCGTCACCCATCAAGGCAGTAATAGAAAAGAGGTCAACCAACCAAGTACTTGCAGATCCAGTATATGAGCTTGGGGGCTTCCATAACATAAACCTTGTAGAGAGTGAGTTGGCACCTTTGTATTTCGATCCCTACTTTAATTTAGTGGTCAACCACATACTCAAATCTCAGGGATACTTCCCGGGAATGCCATTGAATCATGTCCAAAGAAATACCTTTGAACCTTACAAAGAAGGCAACTCGCAAAGGATACCACTAGGACTAGGATACAAACCCACCAAGGAGGAAGCCCTAGAAATTCTCACTCAATTCCAAAACAGCAAGAATGTGGGAATCCAAATGCGACCCTACCTCCCTACCCTAAATGGATACTTCGTTAGAGAAGGGAGTCAAGAACTCTTTCACGGATTTCCGAAGCCTTGGTACTGCATAGGAAAGCAACTAGCTGCAATCGAGATCTTTCACGATTGCTACTTTATTCCCACAGAAACGGTTCCTACCGTCAAGACTCGTCAAGCACCTTGCTTAGACGAACAAGCTGTTAGCTTACTATTTGGAGAATATCGGTTTCTTAGAGCCGCGCAGGACGAGATCATTAACATGATACTTGAAGACGATCACTTCAACCCTACCGCATTGATCACAGAAACTAGTTCGAATCAACAGAAAGGATGTAGAAAATAGATCAAGTGGACAAAGAACCAAGGAAGACTCTTCAAGCTCACCACTGGAGAAGGAGAGATGTTCAAAGGAGAACCAGAAGACGATGAATTCGAGTTCGAGTCCGAGTCGGAGTCTAGAGGAGTCCCTAGAGAGTTTCCTGCTGTCGTCACTCCCACTCCCCTTGTTCCTCCTAACTTAGCATTGAGTAGTAACTGTTGGAGCTGTGTCCTCCAGTTAGTGCCAATAACGTCATTGCACATACACTTGTACGGACAAGTGGGAGCTTGTTGGGGGTGTCCTTTACGATTAGTGCAAGGACTTATAAATCTCTAAAAGGATTAAAGGGTATACTTTTGTATTATAATCAGTTGATCCACGTTTATCGATAACGGTTGGCTTGCTAGATAAGTTTGACGTTATTGTCATACAGATGACGGTGATCAACTGGTCCCTAAAAGTCACACCTATAGGATACGTTTGAGAGATGTGACGGTATGAAAATACAGATCATGTTGATGCGAAAAATTGACTAAGCAGTTAGTCCGAGTTATTTGACTAGTAATTAGTCAAAATGCGATGTTGAGATATTTTATTTAATACGGATTAAATAGAATGGGCTAAGGCGAATTAAACAGTTAATTTGTAAATTAAATATAAACGATTGTATTTAATTAATGTATATTGAATTATGTATACAATATTGTCTTTGTCGGACATGTATTAATATTTCAACTAATCCACATTATTAGTTGATGTTTTAATAACCGATAACCGATGACGATTTATAATAAAATCGCGTCATATACATTTATCATTTTACGAACCGGACCACGAGGTAAAAATTAAGAGGAAGTGGAAGCCCACTTCCCCATGAGGTCTCGGTTTGGCCGAATGAGAGGAAACAAAAGGAGAGCCTCTCCTCACTTGTAACCTAATGAAATTCATTTGAAAACACATTAGGGTTTTGGAGGCATTTTTCCTCTAAAATTCAGATCTCACATCTAAGAAAAACTCACACAAATTCTCTCAATATTGCAAGGCAATTAGAGAATACACTTCTAGCACAAGGGCATAATCTCAGACGGTCTTGGGTGTATCGATTAGGAGGAAATCTCTGTTGATTTCTGATCTTAGGCCAAATTCTCAAGGACCCGAGGTTGTTTCTTTATTCCTTATCGTTTCTATTGTTATTTCGTTTATGACAATAATTTGCATATCAAATTTACGTTATAGTCCTACAATTAAAGGGTTTTATACGGATATTACCCCACAATAATGATGAGTTCAGAAATGTCCCAACAAATTTGTCCATTTATCGCCATTGACTACGAATGATGGCCTCTTTGTTTCAACTCTTTTCAAATTTTAATATGAATAAATCAGGTTCAGCTTACTCCTTGAGTTATTCTGAATGCAATTCTGTTTACGATGATAATGAGGATGACCCAGACCCAGACTCAATCGAAATACCTCCTTACATAGCCAAAAAAATACTACAAGAGGGGAAGGGGGACCAGTTATAGAAAACACTGAACCCATCAACGTGGGAACCGAACAAGAACCCCAAGAACTTAGGATAGGGACGACCTTGAGCCCCGCCGAAAGGGCCAGTTTTATAGACCGCCTACATGAGTTCAAGGACGTTTTTGCTTGGTCCGACAAAGACATGCCAGGGATCGACAGGGATATTGCAGAGCACAGAATACCAATCAAAACAGGTTTCAAACCCGTGAAACAGAAGCTTCCTCGAATGAGAACAGAGTGGGCTCTTAAGATCAAAGAAGAAGTGGATAAGCAATTCAAAGCTGGGTTCATCAAAGTATCCAAATACTCAGACTAGGTAGCCAACATAGTACCCGTACCCAAGAAGGATGGGAGAATCCGTGTTTGTGTTGATTTCAGAGACTTAAACAAAGCGAGTCCCAAGGACGACTTTCCTCTACCACATATCGACATATTTGTGGATAATACAGCGGATCACGCGTTGCTATCCTTCATGGATGGATATGCAGGGTATAATCAGATCAAGATAGCCATACAAGACATGCACATAACCGCCTTCGTCACTCAATGGGGCACTTATTGCTACACGGTTATGCCATTTGGGTTAATCAATGCCGGAGCTTTACTGCAAGCTAGTTGCAAGCTCGTTCCCACATCGCCAAGCTTTACTGCAAACTTTGGCCAAATAAACATGGCGAATAACTCCACACCCGAGGACGTAGTCAACTTGGTCTTCCAAGATTCGCCTAAGCTAAGTAACTTTGTTACTTTCTTAGATGAAGATTTGCCACCTTTCGCCGCAAGTCACAACTTGGCTCTATACATTACTGTCATTTGCTTAAAGAAGAATATACCAATGTCTTTGGTAGATGATGGCTCGACAGTCAACGTCATACCATTAAAAACAACGTACAAATTAGGCATGAAAGATTCAGATTGGACCCATACCAACCAAGGTGTTCGCGCATATGATGGTACACGACGAAAAGTGGTAGGACTAGTTAACCTTACCATAGTCACAGGGCCAATTGAATGAAAAGTTAACTTCCAAATAGTGGACATTGAAGTATCCTTCAACATACTTCTGGGAAGACCTTGGATTCACGCTTCCAAAGCGGTAACATCCACCCTCCACTAGAAAATCAAGATTCCACTAGATGGTAAAGTGGTGACGATCACTTCGTCACCCATCAAGGCGATAATAGAAAAGAGGTCAACCAACCAAGTACTTGCAGATCCAAAGATATGAGCTTGGGGGCTTCCATAACATAAACCTTGTAGAGAGTGAGTTGGCACCTTTGTATTTCGATCCCTACTTTAATTTAGTGGTCAACCACATACTCAAATCTCAGGGATACTTCCCGGGAATGCCATTGAATCATGTCCAAAGAAATACCTTTGAACCTTACAAAGAAGGCAACTCGCAAAGGATACCACTAGGACTAGGATACAAACCCACCAAGGAGGAAGCCCTAGAAATTCTCACTCAATTCCAAAACAGCAAGAATGTGGGAATCCAAATGCGACCCTACCTCCCTACCCTAAATGGATACTTCGTTAGAGAAGGGAGTCAAGAACTCTTTCACGGATTTCCGGAGCCTTGGTACTGCATAGGAAAGCAACTAGCTGCAATCGAGATCTTTCACGATTGCTACTTTATTCCCACAGAAACGGTTCCTACCGTCAAGACTCGTCAAGCACCTTGCTTAGACGAACAAGCTGTTAGCTTACTATTTGGAGAATATCGGTTTCTTAGAGCCGCGCAGGACGAGATCATTAACATGATACTTGAAGACGATCACTTCAACCCTACCGCATTGATCACAGAAACTAGTTCGAATCAACAGAAAGGATGTAGAAAATAGATCAAGTGGACAAAGAACCAAGGAAGACTCTTCAAGCTCACCACTGGAGAAGGAGAGATGTTCAAAGGAGAACCAGAAGACGATGAATTCGAGTTCGAGTCCGAGTCGGAGTCTAGAGGAGTCCCTAGAGAGTTTCCTGCTGTCGTCACTCCCACTCCCCTTGTTCCTCCTAACTTAGCATTGAGTAGTAACTGTTGGAGCTGTGTCCTCCAGTTAGTGCCAATAACGTCATTGCACATACACTTGTACGGACAAGTGGGAGCTTGTTGGGGCTGGTGTCCTTTACAGTTAGTGCAAGGACTTATAAATCTCTAAAAGGATTAAAGGGTATACTTTTGTATTATAATCAGTTGATCCACGTTTATCGATAACGGTTGGCTTGCTAGATAAGTTTGACGTTATTGTCATACAGATGACGGTGATCAACTGGTCCCTAAAAGTCACACCTATAGGATACGTTTGAGAGATGTGACGGTATGAAAATACAGTCATGTTGATGCCAGAAAATTGACTAAGCAGTTAGTCCGAGTTATTTGACTAGTAATTAGTCAAAATGCGATGTTGAGATATTTTATTTAATACGGATTAAATAGAATGGGCTAAGGCGAATTAAACAGTTAATTCGTAAATTAAATATAAACGATTGTATTTAATTAATGTATATTGAATTATGTATACAATATTGTCTTTGTCGGACATGTATTAATATTTCAACTAATCCACATTATTAGTTGATGTTTTAATAACCGATAACCGATGACGATTTATAATAAAACCGCGTCATATACATTTATCATTTTACGAACCGGACCACGAGGTAAAAATTAAGAGGAAGTGGAAGCCCACTTCCCCATGAGGTCTCGGTTTGGCCGAATGAGAGGAAACAAAAGGAGAGCCTCTCCTCACTTGTAACCTAATGAAATTCATTTGAAAACACATTAGGGTTTTGGAGGCATTTTTCCTCTAAAATTCAGATCTCACATCTAAGAAAAACTCACACAAATTCTCTCAATATTGCAAGGCAATTAGAGAATACACTTCTAGCACAAGGGCATAATTTCAGACGGTCTTGGGTGTATCGATTAGGAGGAAATCTCTGTTGATTTCTGATCTTAGGCCAAATTCTCAAGGACCCGAGGTTGTTTCTTTATTCCTTATCGTTTCTATTGTTATTTCGTTTATGACAATAATTTGCATATCAAATTTACGTTATAGTCCTACAATTAAAGGGTTTTATACGGATATTACCCCACAGTAACAGTAGTTCAGGAAATGTCCCAACAGCTGTCCATTTATCGCCATTGACTACTGAACAGATGGCCTCTTTGTGTCAACTCTTTTCAAATTTTAATATGAATAAATCAGGTTCTGCTTACTCCTTGAGTTATTCTGAATGCAATTCTGTTTACGATGATAATGAGGATGACCCAGACCCAGACTCAATCGAAATACCTCCTTACATAGCCAAAAAAATACTACAAGAGGGGAAGGGGGACCAGTTATAGAAAACACTGAACCCATCAACGTGGGAACCGAACAAGAACCCCAAGAACTTAGGATAGGGACGACCTTGAGCCCCGCCGAAAGGGCCAGTTTTATAGACCGCCTACATGAGTTCAAGGACGTTTTTGCTTGGTCCGACAAAGACATGCCAGGGATCGACAGGGATATTGCAGAGCACAGAATACCAATCAAAACAGGTTTCAAACCCGTGAAACAGAAGCTTCCTCGAATGAGAACAGAGTGGGCTCTTAAGATCAAAGAAGAAGTGGATAAGCAATTCAAAGCTGGGTTCATCAAAGTATCCAAATACTCAGACTAGGTAGCCAACATAGTACCCGTACCCAAGAAGGATGGGAGAATCCGTGTTTGTGTTGATTTCAGAGACTTAAACAAAGCGAGTCCCAAGGACGACTTTCCTCTACCACATATCGACATATTTGTGGATAATACAGCGGATCACGCGTTGCTATCCTTCATGGATGGATATGCAGGGTATAATCAGATCAAGATAGCCATACAAGACATGCACATAACCGCCTTCGTCACTCAATGGGGCACTTATTGCTACACGGTTATGCCATTTGGGTTAATCAATGCCGGAGCTACATATCAACGCACCGCAACTACACTACTACATGACATGATGCATAAAGAAGTTGAGGTATACGTAGATGATATGATTGTCAAGTCCAAAGATAGAGAGGGGCACATTGTGAACTTTTGCAAATTCTTCTCAAGACTATGAAAGTACAACATGAGACTCAACCCACAGAAATGTGCATTTGAGGTAACATCCAACAAACTCCTGGGATATGTCGTTAGCCAACGAGGGATAGAAATAGACCCTTCCAAGATCAAAGCTCTATTCGAAATGCCACAACCTCAAATATAGAAGGAGGTTAGAGGATTCTTGGGCAAGGTGCAGTGTATAAGTTGATTAATACCGGAACTCACCATGATCTGTGAACCTATCTTCAAAAAGCTAAAGAAAACGGATCACACCATGTGGGATGATGATTGTCAAAAGGCATTCAACCAAATCAAGGAGATACTAGCCAAGCCACCAGTGCTCATGCCACCCCAACAAGATCAACCTCTTGGTTTATATCTCACAGTAACTGAAACAGCCATGGGTGCCATGCTGGCCCAAACGGTGGGAAAAGAAGAAAGAGATATCTACTACCTTAGTAAGAAGTTCTTAGAGTATGAGTGAATGTACACACCACTCGAAAAGACATGCCTCGCTCTTGTGTGGGCAACGAAGAAGCTACGCCATTACATGCTTAGCTACTCCGTCAAAATGTACTCGAAAATGGATCCTGTCAAATATCTCTTCAAAAAAACCTGTTCTCAATGGACGCCTAGCGAGATTGACATTGATGCTCTCAGAGTTCGATCTCAAGTATGTACCTCTGAAAGTTATAAAGAGGCGCCCTGTCGCCGAGTTCTTCGCAGAAAATCCCATCAATGATGCACAAGCAATAGACAACTGGTCGTTTCCGGATGAGGACATACTCCAAACCGATGTAGACTCCTGGGAGCTTTATTTTAATGGAACGTCGAACTTAAGAGGATTTGGAATAGGAGTGTTGCTTATTTCTCCTGAAGGCGGGCATACAACACTCTCTGTCAAACTCGACTTCGTGGTGACAAATAATGCGGCAGAATATAAGGCTTGCCTCATTGGACTACAAGCAGTAGTAGGTTTAGGCATTAAGAATCTTCGGGTACATGGAGATTCATCTTTGATCATCAACCAAATTAAGGGATCTTGGAAAATTCGGAGTGAAAGCCTAGCACCGTATCAAACCAGGATAGACCAAGTTGCCCAATTCTTCGATCAAGTAACGTAACTACACCTACCCCGAGAAGAGAATCAATTTGCAGATGCTCTTGCAAAACTCGCATCTTTGAGTAATATGCCGGATAATATGGTAGAAATGCCTTTATGCATCGAACGACCGTCAGAACCAGCTTATGTGCACCAAATTACAGATGAGGAAGAAAACATAGAGGAACCTTGGTTCCAAGCAATTCTGAACTTCAAACTCAACGGTACCTATCCACCAGACTTGGACAAAAGGGGACAACGTGCTATACCCTTACTAGCCTCCCAATACATCCTCATGCAAGGAGAATTATATAAAACAACACCTCTTGGTCTAGTCCTGCGTTGCCTTGATCATTCACAGGCACGAAAGGTGATGGAAGAAGTCCATGATGGAGAATGTGGCCCTCACATGAGTGGACTAATGATGGCAAATAAAATTACACGTTTGGGGTATTATTGGACCACAATGGAATCCGATTGCATCAAATATGTCAGACATTGTCATAACTGCCAAATCTTCAGGAATGTGCAACACGTCCCTCCTTCATTACTCTACACCATGACATCTCCTTGGCCATTTTCTGCTTGAGGAATAGACATCATCGGAAAGATCACCCCAGCCGGAACAGGAGGTCACTGTTTAATTTTGGTGGCTATCGACTATTTTACCAAATGGGTAGAAGCGGCTTCTTATACTAGTCTCACAGCCAAGAACGTGGAAAAATTCATACAAACCAATATCATCTGCCGATACGGTTGCCCACATGAGATCATCAGTGACAATGGGTCACATTTCCAGGCTGAGACTGAGCAATTGCTAGCCAAGTACAAAATCAAACATCACCATTCCTCGCCGTATAGACCACAAACTAATGGTGCAGTAAAGGCAGCAAACAAAAATGTTGTCACAATCCTCACGAAAATGATTGACAATTATCGAGATTGGCCAAGTAAGATACCATTTGCCTTGTGGGGATATCGCACATCCGTTAGGACGCCAACTGGGGCCACTCCTTTCTATTTGACCTACGGTATGGAAACCGTGCAACCAGTCGAGCTCGAAATACCATCCTTGTGTATTCTACTCGAAAGTCAAATCCCAGAAGCCGATTAGAAGAGGGATAGATATGAAGAACTCATCCTCCTAGATGAACAAAGATTGCGCGCATTACATAATGTGCAAACGTATCAGGCACGTATCAAATGAGCCTTCAACAAAAGGGTTAAGCCAAGAAAAATCAAAGAAGGAGACTTAGTTCTCAAACCAGTTAGGGCTCTTTTACCTGTCGATCCACGAGGAAAGTTTAAACCCAACTGGGCCGGACCATTTCTAGTCAAGTCCATACTCCCGGGGGGTGCACTTAGAATCACAGACCTAGATGGGAAGGAGTTTGCCAACCCAACTAACCTCGACCAACTGAAACGTTACTATGCCTAGAATAGGAACAAAAACGCACCTCGCGTAACACCACGTGTCGCTCCTGTGGCACGGAATAAACAACGGCCCTTGGCCAGCTGAAATAAAATTTACGTCACCTTGCTCTTGCAGTTTGACAAATAGTCATCCTCATATCATCAAATAAACTGAATTGTGCTTTAGGAGTAAGTAAAGCTCATGCTTATTTTCTAGTTCATTACAAGCTCTTGCTTAGAACAATTATTCTTTTACATTTACTTGAACTACGCACAAGGGTTTGATTTCATTTTTTTAAATGAATACGTAGGCAATTGTTCACAGGATACAACCCACTATTATTTTAAATGTAAATAGAACGACATTTGCATATGCATTTGGAATTCGACAAGAATAATAAAAGAAAATCACAACGGTTGCATAACCAATTAACCTTTAATATTCATTTCTTTCCATAATAATAATAGTATGCCACATAATAAAAATAATGCTAAAATAAATAGGCTAGGATTCTAAAAACCCCACCATTTTATTACAAACAATAATAATAATAATAATAATAATAATAATAATAATAATAATAATAATAATAATAATAATAATAATAATAATAATAATAATAATAATAATAATAATAATAATAATAATAATAATAATAATAATAATAATAATAATAATAATAATAATAATAATAATAATAATAATAATAATAATAATAATAATAATAATAATAATAATAATAATAATAATAAATAATACTAAGACTTAGGCTATTCTTCCATTTTCCCTTTGCCTTTGTCATTCTTGTCATATTTCCTATCTCGACCACGAGCCAGGCGCTCGTGCGCTATCTCAGATCTAATCACCAATTGTCTCTCTCGTGGTCTAGCCTTGCCATTCTTATCAACCACCTTCTCGATGACAGGAGAAGTCTTCGGTTTCTTCGACGGATGAACAACTCGGAATCCGGCTTCTTTCTCTCACTCGGTCAAGTGATTCTCTTTCTCCTTCTCTACATCACAAACCTTTTAGTCAAAAGGCTCGCGCTTCCTTAGTCTCTCGCGCTCCTTAGGAGTAGAAGCCTTCTTCCACTGCAAGTAGGAATCTGATACCCATAATGCGCTGACAGAAGTGTTTAGGAACTACATGTTTCTTTGAGCCCATTTGATGGCCCACTCTCTTCGACTCTCGGTAGTAAGCGCCATGGCAGTCTGAGGAACAGTGTCAAGCCTGGGAATCATCTGCTTCAATCCAACCTGTCTCATCAGCCTCTCGGGGAAGATGCAGATCATGAATTCCAAGCCAGGAATGCGCACCGATCAGATAGTATCCAGAGACGATACTCTAGTAACAGACTTAAGATGCCACCAGGGTACAATCCATTTAATCAGGGGTCTATCCTCGTTCTTCAACTTATTGTCCCAGTAGTTGCAAACCCTAGTAAAATCCACCATGTAAAGCCTGGTCCTCATTGCAATTGAGCGAACATGATAAGTAGGAACATTAACTGGGGGCTCGATCAACCGCCAACGCTCCATAAGCCAAACCTACCAAAGCAGGTATTAGTATCCAAAACCAAAAAATAAAAAATAAAACGAAAACCAAAAATAAAAACAAGAAAAAAAAACGAAAACAAAAGTTGTATTCTTTAACCTGCAAGATGATGGGACTTCCTAAATAAGGAAGGTCGCGGTTGGCTTTCCTGTTATCTAACCCCAATAGGATCTCTCCTAAACATAGGCAAGCTGGGCTCCTGCGTAGCTCTATCTGCTTCACTAGGCTCAAATAGCGAGGATCACCTCTCATATCCTCGTCAACATGCCCTTGAAGGACATAACCATGCAGTATGCAAAACCCAAATGCCCTACGCCTCGCCATATAGGAGATACAAGGGTCTGCCCTATTTATGAATCGATCGATAAAATCAAGCACTCGGACTCCTTTTGAGGTCACAAGACGATCAACCTCAGCTCTTGTCAATCCAAGCAAATCCCTATTTTTATTCTTATATGCTTGAGAAGTAGAGGGAATAGCAGGCATATGTTCCGGGTCCCAACCATCAATTACAGCAATTTCTTTAGGAAACGGACAGATATCGCCTCCAGGGAAGGCAAACACGTGGAAGTTCGGGTCCCAATACTCAAGACAAGCATCCAAGAACGGTTTGACGACCTTAATTAGCTTCAAGCTCAAAATCGATCCAAAGTTGTAGGCACCCATATCGTGTTTCTCCACATTTGAAAATTCGTTGGTCCATTCTTTGACATGGATTTCTAAAGTATTCATGATGTATGATTAATTAGAGAGTTTTTATGTAATAGACGGAAGAAAGACGGAAGAATTATATGAATAAAACCTCCATCGACGTCTATATTTATACTAAAAGTTGTTTCCTAAAATCTGTCAGGACGGACACACTAGGGAAAGGGCGCAGCACCTGCTGCGCCTCTTCCTCAACTGTATTTCTGTGATTTTACGCGTTGGATCTTTCCTAATTCCTTAAAGCATAATTTCCTATTCGTATGGGTTATTATTTTTGGTAATCCCGTCCAATTAATGTATTTCGAGTTTCCTATTTCCACGGGTACGTATTTCGAGGCGAGATCGGCATTTTCGTCAAATCAGCACACTTATCCATTTCCTTTTAATTTTCTTTTTTGGGGAATCATTTCACCAATTTAATTATTTATTTTTCAAACTTATCCATTTCTTTTTTATTTTTTCTTTTGGGGAATCATTTCACTCCCGTTTCATATCACATTTCAAACTTATATGTTTTCATTTTCATTTTTTTTAGGGGGTAATCCTCCCTACCGTCCGGTCATGTTCAGCAAATTTTTTTCCTTTTTTTGAGTCTTTGTCTTGCACTAATTTAGGCCATGTATACAAATACGTGTTTTATATGCAATTTCTATGTAAATTTCGGCAGTATGACGGCATAAACCGTCATCTACCAAACATGTTCAAAGCTAACCTGCAGGTACAAACAAGACACCCCGGCAGCAAAGGCACCCAGGCCGTCATATATACAACCAAAACGAAATATGTACACCAAACTGGGGGCTCGTGCCCGAAACAAAGTCCAAAAGTCCAAAATAAAGGTCCTAAAAATGTGCAAAAGTGTATGCAGTGCAGCCAACAACAAAAACAATATGAAAACAAAAGAACTGCTGCTGGTCGCCGCCTAGCTCAGTAACTCTCGCATCGAGAGAAGCGATCTCCGCGTCGCGGACCTCTAGCTCCCTCAGCAGGCGAGCTGTCTCCTCTCGGGACTGCGCTAGCTCTCGCTGCAAGTCACGCTCCCTCTGCAAATGACAAGAATTGGCTCATGTCAATCATTTCAAACATAAAGAAAGTTAGAAAATTCAAAAATGAAGTAAACGGAAGGTTCATACCTGACGTCCTCGACCGCCAGCATGTGCCTCGACGGCAGTAGCCCGTAGCCGGTTGGCTACCCTACACAAAGCCACGAACCGAGATGGCGCTACCTGCATTTTAATAAACAAGGATTCTCAATGATTTGACAAAGTTAAAGAAATGTATTCTTATAAAAAAAAGTTAATTAAGTTGGGGAACTTACCATCCGGATCAGGTGCTGCCAGTCGTCCAGGCCAGCATCTGTCACCGCCTCGCCAAAGTCGCGAAGCTCGGAGATCGTCGTCATCCCTGTCGCATCAGTGTACTCGAGGGTCTCGGGGTACACTAGGGTCTCGACGCCCGCCGCCTCAACCTCCTGCAAAATTCAATAGGTTTCCATTAATCGATGATCATTCATCATGTTTTCAAACCAATCGAAAGAAAGGTGAAGTACTTACCACGACCGGCTAGTACGCCAACCTCCGGTAGAGGAACGCCGAGTAGTCCCCGCCAGGATGAAGCAGAGCATCGCCACCGACGTCTGCCAAGTCAGTCTCCCTCTCAGCATTAGAAGGCTCCCTGAACATCATCCGAGGAGGATCGATAGGGACCGCGAAGGCATCTCGAGAGCACTGGCGAGTCAAATGCTCGCCCAAGTACCACACGGGACCTATCGACGTCCTTAGCAGCAACTCGCTCGAGCTCCTGGGTCGAAGGACCTCAGTCACAAAAGGAGGGACGCTAGTGTAGTCCGCCCAAGGCCTGGGCACCCACTGAGATAAGCAAACAAGGGGTCATTCTTTTGATCAGATCTAAAAGGAAGCGATGAGAAAGTAAATAATAGAAAGTGATACTCACGCCACTCAGCTGTAGGGCGTTCACGTCCCGTCGACAGACATCATGAGAAGAACGCTGACTCTTCTTACGACACATCACCCAATCCCGCACGACGGGATAGGCTCTCTCCCCTTGGTCCGTCCTCTTGGGCGTGAAGCCCGTAAAGTAGGAGTACACCCACGCCTGCAAACAAGGTAATCAATGACGATCTTTCGTAATTTGATAAGGAAAGGAAATGATCCTTCATGATATGAAATAAAGGTTCATACCTCCAGCAGTAGTCCAGGACCAACAGTGGCAGAAGAAGTCCCCTTCTCCACCAGCTCCGGACGAACCATGGCCCTCAAGTAGCGAATGAGGACCGCAAAACCAGCAGTGACCCAGTCCCAACGACCTAGGCCACTCTGGTCAGCAAGGAAGGGAAGAAGCTTCATCGACATCCTCTCTCCCTTGTCTCCGAGGTAGAACGAAGACAAAAACCTCCAGAGCCACAAAAGAGCTCTCTGCTCCGCAGTGTAGGGAGGAGGAGCCATCTCTCTCCTATTGATCGTCACCACCGTCTGGACCTTGCCAGTAAAGTAATCCCTGACATAGGAACTCGGCACCAACCCGGGAACCGCAGCAGCTTTTGCCGCCAGGTTCCAATCGATCCAGCTCCTAGCCTCAGCCGAGTCCACTCTTATGGCTATCTCCGGCCACACCACAACCTCGGTCCCACATGGCAAGCCAGAAATCATGCCGTAATCCTCCAACGTGACCCCAACCTCACCAGAAGGCATGTGAAAGGTTGATGTGACCATAATTTAAGCGCATTTAGTCCCCGAATTAGCCTTGTTCCCATACTTTTTAGTGCATATTTGGGTCATTTATTGTCTTTAGTTCTTTGTTTTGCATATTCTTTGAGGTTTTGTGTCCTTGGTAGGAAAGGAGTGCAAACCTTGCATGTTCATGGCAAAATGAGGCTAAATTGATTGAATTCAATGACCAAGCATCAAGGAGATACAAGATTAGAAGGCATTTGTACATACTATAGTAGATGAGCAATGATGCGAAAAGATCCTTGCATCCCCGAGGAAATCCTCAAGGATTTTATGAAGAAAAAGGAAGAAAATAAGAAGGAATGGAACTGCCTAACAATCCGTGCGGATTGCTCTGAAGACGCCCGTCCACCACCCACAATCCGAGCGTCTTCCTCCACAAGACGCCCGGGCAAAACCTGCACAAGACGCCCGTCTTCCCCCTTTGGACGCCCGTCCAGAAGCTGCCAAATCCGCCCGTCCCGTGCTAAAGATGCCCGGATTCCCTGACAGTCCCATTTCGTCTTCTACAAGCTTCAAGGATGGATGCACATCTTTTTCTAAGACCGGCGAAAAAGAGACCGGAGTCTCCCTAGAGACCGGCGATTCCTCAAGGACTTAATCGTCATTTAAGCCCTTAGTAAACCCTAATTTATGTACCTAATCTCCACTATAAATACCCCATTAGTCTAATTAGAAGAGCATGTTCTTCTTAGCAATCTTTAGTGTAGTTAATATCAATCAAATCTCTCCTTAATCTTGTAATCAACTTTTAATCAAGTTTTAATACAAGTTTTATTTCCTTAATTTCTCTCTTGTTCATCCTTTATTTTGGGTAATTGAAGATTATTTGGGTTATTATTGGGAGATTGACAACCTCTCAATCAAGCATCAAGTACTTCTTTTATTCTTTGCTTTATTATTGGAATCACTAGTAGGTATAATTCTCTTAATCCCTTTTTAATTATTGTTAATCATCTTCTTTTATTCATCATGTTTTACTTTGTTGGTATGATTGACAACCTTGCTAGCATGTTCAACATGATAATGAGTGAGTAGTTTCCTTAGCTAGGGTTAATGGGTAATTAGGGGAAACCAACATGGGGAATGATTCATGCTTAAATTAATATGCTTTCATTATTTATTTGCTTGCTTGTTGTGATCTCAACTTATGCACATGTTATGTTTGATGAAATGCGAGCCTATGAATCCTTGCATTTTTTACCCATCACCTATCTTTTCAATGAGACTTGTAAGACATAAACCAACTCGAGTCTCATTAGACCATGGATATTGTTGAGTAGGGAAGATTAAGTCGACTTGTAGGTGTTGTACAATCTAATCGATTCGGCTCCGTGACCCAAACTTTCCTAGGATTGTAAGATATAAACCAAATCGATCCATCACAACAATAATTGCTTGCTTATAATTTGAGAATATGTTTGTATGATCAATTCCCATGAATCCCCTATGACCCCATGACACCCTAGTGCTTCTTATCAATTGTTTACATCCCTTTTAATTCATCTTGCTTGTTTACTTTCATTGCTATTTAGTTTAGTGATCTTCTACTTCAAACCCCAATTGTGACACCCTTAGACACCGCTAGTTGCAACAGAAATCTCATCTCAATTCTCGTCCCTTGGGATCCGACCTTTACTTGCCTCTTTACTAATTGCAGAGTTGTTTGTGAAGTTATAAATTGTGTTTTGGTCTAGGTGCTCCTAACGACAAGTACTGAAAACTAAACCCCTCACGAGGGATTACGACCAAAAATGGCGCCGTTGCCGGGGACGGTGTTAACTTGATTTAGATTTTCTTGTATTGTTATTAGTTGTGTCTTTCTTTGCCTTGGGGAAGTAAAACTCCTCAAGGTTTGTTCTAATTATTTTCGAGTTGTTTGATATTTTGTATGTCTAGAAGATCACAAGGTGACTTGTTACCCTTTGATCACGAAATTGAAAGGACTTTGACAACCAATAGAAGACTTGCTAGGAGAACTTTGAGAGGTATCGGTGAGGTTGTAGATATTCAACCAAATACTATTGAGTTCATCAACCCTTTTGCAAGAGAAGGTGAGGAGAACCCAACACAAAATCCAACACAAAATCAACCCACAATGCCTAAGTTTTCATCACATTCCGTACCCACCGAGGAGAACCTACCCAATGGTACTCCCACACCACAACACTTAACCGGAAATTTTATTGCCAAATCCGCATTTATTCAATTAGTCGAAAGAAGCCAATTTGGGGGGATGCCTAGGGAAGACCCTCATTCTCATATGGAGACTTTTTGTGACTATTGTGATGAAATTTCTCAAACCGGTGTAACTCAAGACTAAATTCGATGGGTCTTATTTCCTTTTTCTCTAATTGGCACCGCGAAACAATGGTTGAAAGGCCTTGATAAGGCTACTCTCGGAATTGATTATTGGAAGAAGTTGGCTCTAGCTTTCTACAAAAAGTTCTATCCACCGGAAAAGACTACCATGCTAAGAGCTCAAATTACGGGCTTTAAGCAAAGAGATGAAGAATCTGTGTATGAAGCTTGGGAGCGATTCAAGGGAATTTGTCGCTCATGTCCTCACCATGGACTTAGCGAGTAGTTTTTGGTACAACAATTTTGGAACGGTCTTTATGAAGACTCAAGAAATCTTCTCAACATGGGATCAAATGGAATGTTCACCGAAGTTGATGACAATCAAACTTGGAACAAAATTGAAGAAATGGCGGTCCATAACTCACAATATAGTAGACCTCGCAAGGCTACTAGAGGAGGAAAGCATGAAGTGGACTTCATTACTCAATTGGGTGCTCAACTTAGTGCTCACATTGATACCATCAATTTGAAGTTTAAAAAAGCTATGGCTAGACTTGAAGAAGCCTCAAAATCACCAAAGCATCATGTTAATGCCATGACGTCATCTTCATCAATCCCAAGTGGGATATGTGAGAATTGTGGAACTTTGGGACATGACCAAAGTGAATGTAGGGGAATAAATGAACAAGTGAATGCTTTCCAAGCATACAAGAGTGGTACCCCTTATTCAAACTATTACAATGAAAACACGAAATTCTATCCAAATCTCTCATACAAAAGCCAAAATATTCAAAACCCTCAACCAACATACACCACACATCCCATGAGAAACCAAAATCAAAGACCCTCTTATAACCAAAACCAAGGTTACCAAAATCAAACTCCATACAATCAACAAAATGACCAAGGTTTTGATGTTCAAAAAGCGGTCCTCCAAATGCAAAAGAATCAACAAGAGTTTTTCACTCAAATGAAAAAAGATAGTCAAGCAAAGGAAATCACCATCAACAACATCCTAGCTCACACCAAAATGTTGGAAACCCAATTGACTCAACTAGCATCTTCAAGCTCACAAAGACAAAAAGGGCAATTACCACCTCAAAGTAATCCCCCAAGACATGAAACGGTTAGTGCCATTCACTTGAGGAGTGGTACAAGGTATGAAGCACCGAAGAAGCAAGTTGAGGATGAAGTTGTGGAAGCTAGTGACAAAGAAGAACTTGTGCAAAACTCTAAGGATGGAGAACCATCAAAAGAA
Source organism: Silene latifolia (assembly GCF_048544455.1). Lineage (NCBI taxonomy): Eukaryota > Viridiplantae > Streptophyta > Magnoliopsida > Caryophyllales > Caryophyllaceae > Silene > Silene latifolia. The sequence continues at coordinate 98,955,585 of NC_133527.1, forward strand.
GAAATTTCAAAGAAAAATGAAGACAAGGTCAAGGAGAAGGAGCCCATTGTGATTAGACTTCCTTTTCCAAGTCGTCAAGCCAAGCCCAAATTTGATGACCAACTTGGAAAATTTATGGAAATTGTGAAGAATTTGGAAGTCTCAACTCCTTTCACGGAATTATCAATCACGTGCCGGCCTATGCGAAATACATGAAAGACATCCTTACAAAGAAGAAGTCAATCCAGAAGCTTGAGACTATCGCCTTCCAAAGGTGAGTAGTGCAATACTTCAAGGGAGTTCACCTCCAAAACTCAAAGATTCGGGAAGCTTCTCAATATAGTGTACCATTGGCAACACCACGATCAACAAAGCCTTATGTGATCTAGGGGCTAGTGTGAGTGTTATGTCGTACTCGGTGAGTAAAAGGTTAGGGATGGGAGAGCTTAAATGCACCAATGTCACACTCCAAATGGCCGATAGATCGACGAAGACACCATTAGGGATATGGGAATATGTTCCCGTAAGAGTTGGGAAATTTTTCATCCCGGTGGACTTTGTCATTGTTGACATGGAAGAAGACTCCAACATTCCAATCATTCTAGGAATACCTTTCTTACACACCGCGGGTACGGTGATTGATGTGAAGCATGGAGAGCTCACTCTAGAAGTGGGAGAGGAGAGCATAACTTTCAATCTTGACAAGACCATGAGAGCTCCCCGTTTGCATGAACCTTGTTTTATGGTTGATCACTATAGCCAGAAGGATGATAGGAAGAAGTCGGAGTTCCAATGGAAGAAGAAAATCGATGATGCTCCATTCAAAGAGCAAGTGAATTGTAACAAAGAGAGCTTGAAAAGCTCACCAAAGTCAAGCAATGAAGAGGATAGCCTTATTGGCCAAGACAAGAAAGTGGGAGAGTTGTGTCTATAAACTCAAGAGTTCTTTAGTGACCAAGTAGATAATGTTTGTGGTCTTTGGGACGATGAGTTTGAAGGGATTTTAGATCCCTATATTGGTAATGGTATCGATCAAGACCAACAAGAAGGACAACAAGGGCAAAGATCTATTGAAGATCTTAATCATGATAATGAACAAGCTTTTGACTACTTCTTCAAGGTGTTGAGCAACATCAACAACACCTTGGACATGCCCCCATGACATCTCACTAAGGATGAGAGTTTGGTGGAGTCCTCCCTAAACCACCATTTGTAAGTATTTCTAACTCCCTAACTCGCATTTTAATTCTTACATTGCATTGTTGTCATTTTTGGATTTTTATGCTTTGATCAAGATAATTATCATTTTTGAGAGAAGTGATGGAGGGACTAATGATTTAATTGATGTGTAGTGCTTTAGCTTAGTGTGGGGATAGCAATTGCCTAGGCTATTCATGCCTTAGTAGTGCCCCTACAATGAAGAACACGGAATTTGAAGAATGAAAAAAATGACACGGGATATGCAAGTGCGCGGATGGAACTGAATCTGGGAAAAACAGGGAGAATCCTAGCGTCTTCAAGAGGAATCCGCTCGTCTTCAGGCAATCCGAGCGTCTTTGCAAGAATCCGCCCGTCCATTTGATCTGAAAATTTGAAATTTTGGGACTGTCGAAGAATCCGAGCGTCCTGGAAGAGAAGACGCTCGTCTTCAGAAATCCGCCCGTCTTTGAAGGAAAGACGCCCGACTTTTTGCCAGTGTAAAACAAGAAAGCTCACTGTCTCAGAATCCGCCCGTCTTCAGCAAAAGACGCCCGTCCTGCAGTCGAAAAATCCGAGCGTCTTTGCGGAAAGAGGCCCGTCTTTAGGCGAGAATCCTGAACCTAAAATAGGCAGAATCCGAGCGTCCTGAAGGAAAGACGCCCGTCTTCCCCTGCAGTTTTGAAATTTTTGGGTATTTTAAGTACCCCCTCCCACATTCATTTCTTCATTCATTCATTCAAAACACTACCCATAAACCCCAAAACTCAAAACCCTCATCCTCTCCATCACTAAAACAAGATTTTCTAAACCAAATTCAACAAAATCAAATCCAAACTTCCTTTTAACAACAATTAATCACTCCTCTTCCAACAAAAATCAAACCAAGCACCAAAATCTTCAACCTTTGAGTCGATTTTTGAAATTACAAAGGCAAAGCCTTTCATCTTAAAATCGATTTGGGTATACTTGGAAATTGAAGATTTACACTCTTTTCTTGGTATTTTCATCAATGGCAAGAACAAAAGGATAAACAAAGGCACCTAAGGCAAAGGCACTCTCAACAAGACAAAAATGTCTTCAAGCAAAGAAAGCCTCATTGGCTATGGTGGTAGCTAGTTCAAACTTGGAAGTTCAACAACAACAACCTCCCTTGGAAGCAACAACATCAACAACTCCGAAAATTGCTCAATTATCAAACTATCCGGAGGTAATTTTCATTTCTAACTCCCATAGGGATACATTTGCCAAGTATGCTAGAAAATCCTTTCTACCCACCAAATTCATATGTGAAGATACCTTGAACAAATTGGGTGTCCTTGAACAAACAAAAGCCTTCTTTGAAGCCATGGGGTTGGGAAAATTGTTTGCTACTAGAGAATTGACATACGCCTCCCTTACCTTAGAATTCTTTTGTTCTTTGAAAGTGACTAAGGTAGAGACTAGAGAAAACATCGAGTTCCGCCTTGCCAATGTGAGTAAGTACATCACCTTTGATGAATTGGGTAAAGTATTGGGTCTTAGTGATTCACCTAGTTATTACAAGAAGCCCAAAAATATGACCCCGCTCCTCTTTGGGAGGCGATTTCCGGGAGGAAATTTGAGAACTATCATGCTAGTCGTGCTCTATTAGTCCACCATCCGGGCATTAGAGTGTGGCACAAGGTCATCGGGAATACTATCATTGCAAGAAAAGACACTAACCACTTTACCAAGCTCGATTGTGTTCTACTTGAGTTGGCCTTAAATATTGGAAGGGAATTCACCAAGCCTTACAATTCTCTAAGGCTTTTGGTGGAAAAATGGCTAGATGTTGATTGTGGAAAGCAAGGCACCGCTTTTATTGTAAATGGAGGTCTAGTTACTCTTTTAGCTAAGTACTTTGATCCGAATTTCAACAAGGAAAGCAAGTATGTGGTGAAAAAAGGGGGTCATCTCATTGACATGGATGCCATGATTAACAAGTACAAGTGGGTTACCCATAATCCTCTTGACACCAAATATGGGTGGCTCACCAATGATGCTAGATCTTTTACTTTGCCTTCCAAGATATGCCGTTTGAGTGTCCATCGGACAAACTACCTTCTTCCTCTCTCAAAAGAAGCCGAATACATCATCCGTCAACAAAGGGGTGAAATTGAAATGCCCTCCTCCTCCATTGTCACACCACCCTATCCATTCAAGTATCAAGAGTTCAAACCCGAAGGTGTTGAAGCAAGCAAAGACTACATGAATCTACTTATACAAGAGATGCACAAACAAGCTTATAAGGATCGGGTAGATGCATACTTAGCCCAATATCCACCCTCCTTCATTTAGCTAGGCAAGGACTACTTGATCCTTCATGTCCTTTACCTAGTTGGGCGGATAGGGAAGTCTTCTTTTCAAGTGCATCTAGGGGTAAGATACCGGGTGATGATGAGGTTGTCAGTGATGAGGTTGTTGATGAAGAGGTAAATGATGAAGAAGAGGCTAATGAAGAAGAAGAAGAAGAGGATGATGAAGGAAGTGAGCAAGGAAGTGAAGAGGGAAGTGGTGATGAATCCACTTCTATTGAGGAAGATGATGACAATGATTATATGGTGAAAGACTAGCAAGCTTTGGAGGCTCCTACCCTCTTGAGGTTTGTCTACTTCTTTCTTTGTTTTATTTATTTTATCTTGATCATGGTTGGAGAGTCCTAGCAACATAGAGGACTAACACCTCGGCCCCATTGAGGTGTTCTTATTTCATTGTTCCCACTTTTGAAAATCCAAAATGTAAAATTAGTTTCATGCATTGCATCTTGTGTGCATGAACTACCCCCAACTTTAGGACATTAGAAATAATGTCTATCTTGGTTTGGGGAAGTACATGCATACGCAATGAGAGGTAATCTAAATTATACTCTCCGTCATAAACAAAAACCCATGCATCATGTAGTGTAGTATAGTATAGCTTGCATTTAGTGTAGAAATCATGCATCATGTTTACATAATTTCCCATCATTTTGCCCATTGAGGACAATGCCCATATTAGTGTGGGGATGGGGAATTCTAACTTAACTTTTATTCAAAAATCCAAAAAAATCAAAAAATTTTGAAAAACCATAAAAATTTGAAAATTTGAAAAACCAAAAACAAGTTCATTTCCTTTGTAGTGTAGTCTTGTATATATTATTGTATATATTGTGTTTGTTCATCCTTGTTCACATTGATTGACTACGCCACATCCAAGACATGAGGATCATGAAGACCGCATGGTATGATCTTTCCAATCTCCTTTTTGCTCTTTATGTTAATGACTATGTGGCTTTATTTTGATTGATGCGGTATAACAATGAGAATTTAGGACTTGTATTTATTTTATATATCATATTAGTTGGTAGAATCATTTGCATTAGGATGTATAAATGTTAGTTGCATCATGGCATATAGTTGCATTTAGAAAAAATTTGTGAAAACGTCTATTTGGCAAGCTTGACAATTGTATATAGGCCTTAGTAGATGCGTTTTCTTCTTAAGACTTTGCTTGTTAGAATACTTGTAAAACACCCTAGGATGTGTCATGCTAGTATCCTTTGACCCATGGATTAAGGCCTAGTCAAGAGTACCTTGTGGTGTGATAACTCCTTCGCTACCGTTTATTCCAAGGTGACCCTTGAAACAATGCAACCATCATTCATCCATGTTCTACCACATTTTGTCATCAAAGAGAATGGGCACAAAAAAGAAATTGTTCAAATTTGAGTTCAAGAAATGAAATGAAAAGTGAAAGAAAGTTTGCAAAAATGCATCAAATGAAAAGAGGAGCAAAAATAGAATCCTAAAGCTTCAAATATAAGGCACCCTCACTACATATGAGGAGACTTTGAAAATGTTCAAAAAGAAAATGCAAAAAGTTGAAAAGTTGTCAAGTGTTGAATTGCCAAAAATCAAAAGAAATGGCAAAAGAAAGTGTTCTCAAATGTTATATGCCACAATAAATTGGGGGGAAAAACAACAACAAAGCAAACAACCAAAGTGAATCTCAAATATCTATCGATCCCTTTATCCATCATATCCATTTTTGTGCATGGTAGAGAGGGGACGATCCTCAAGTGTTTCTAACGCTTGAGGGAGTCTACTCTTGACAAAAGCATTTAACGATTGAGGACAAATGTACCCTAGCTTGAAACAACTTGGAGGTGATTTATTGGTATCCTTCTAGGCTTAGTAGTTTGAAGAAACCATATCTATGAAGGAGTGTGTACCCTTGAATTGCTTCCCTTGTAGATAATTTCCGCCACTTAGATGAGAAAAGTGGCTATTCTTTTGTAGATGCATCCATTACTTTATTTTGTGTGCTTAATGTTTGGATGTGTGGCCATTTTGGCAAGACCCACCTTGCCTTGCAAGAAGGCATCCTACCTCATGGTTGTCTTGTTGTGAGTTGAAGGGGCGGAGTGAGACCCGCTAATTGTCTCATATCGGCTATGTTATTAGGTTAGTTTAAATAATGGTCCTAGTCTTTATCACTTCTTTACTCGGGACGAGCAAAGGTTCGGTTTGGGGATATTTGATGTGACCATAATTTAAGCGCATTTAGTCCCCGAATTAGCCTTGTTCCCATGCTTTTTAGTGCATATTTGGGTCATTTATTGTCTTTAGTTCTTTGTTTTGCATATTCTTTGAGGTTTTGTGTCCTTGGTGGGAAAGGAGTGCAAACCTTGCATGTTCATGGCAAAATGAGGCTAAATTGATTGAATTCAATGACCAAGCATCAAGGAGAGACAAGATTAGAAGGCCTTTGTAAATAGTATAGTAGATGGGCAATGATGAGAAAAGATCCTTGCATCCCCGAGGAAATCCTCAAGGATTTTATGAAGAAAAAGGAAGAAAAGAAGAAGGAATGGAACTGCGTGACAATCCGTGCGGATTGCCCTGAAGACGCCCGTCCACCACCCACAATCCGAGCGTCTTCCTCCACAAGACGCCCGGGCAAAACCTGCATAAGACGCCCGTCTTCCCCCTTTGGACGCCCGTCCAGAAGCTGCCAAATTCGCCCGTCCCGTGCTAAAGACGCCCGGATTCCCAGACAGTCCCATTTCGTCTTCTATAAGATTCAAGGAAGGATACACATCTTTTTCTAAGACCGGCGAAAAAGAGACCAGAGTCTCCCTAGAGACCGTCGATTCCTCAAGGACTTAATCGTCATTTAAGCCCATAGTAAACCCTAATTTATGTACCTAATCCCAACTATAAATACCCCATTAGTCTAATTAGAAGAGCATGTTCTTCTTAGCAATCTTTAGTGTAGTTAATATCAATCAAATCTCTCTTTAATCTTGTAATCAACTTTTAATCAAGTTTTAATACAAGTTTTATTTCCTTAATTTCTCTCTTGTTCATCCTTTATTTTGGGTAATTGAAGATTATTTGGGTTATTATTGGGAGATTGACAACCTCTCAATCAAGCATCAAGTACTTCTTTTATTATTTGCTTTATTATTGGAATCATTAGTAGGTATAATTCTCTTAATCCCTTTTTAATTATTGTTAATCATCTTCATTTATACATCATGTTTTACTTTGTTGGTATGATTGACAACCTTGCTAGCATGTTCAACATGATAATGAGTGAGTAGTTTCCTTAGCTAGGGTTAATGGGTAATTAGGGAAAACCAACATGGGGAATGATTCATGCTTAAATTAATATGCTTTCATTATTTATTTTCTTGCTTGTTGTGATCTCAACTTATGCACATGTTATGTTTGATGAAATGCGAGCCTATGAATCCTTGCAATTTTTACCCATCACCTATCCTTTCAATGAGACTTGTAAGACATAAACCAACTCGAGTCTCATTAGACCATGCATATTGTTGAGTAGGGAAGATTAAGTCGACTTGTAGGTGTTGTACAATCTAATCGATTCGGCTCCGGGACCCAAACTTTTCTCGGATTGTAAGATATAAACCAACTCGATCCATCACAACAATAATTGCTTGCTTATAATTTGAGAATATGTTTGTATGATCAATTCCCATGAATCCCCTATGACCCCATGACACCCTAGTGCTTCTTATCAATTGTTTACATCCCTTTTAATTCATCTTGCTTGTTTACTTTCATTGCTATTTAGTTTAGTGATCTTCTACTTCAAACCACAATTGTGACACCCTTAGACACCACTATTTGCAATAGAAATCTCATCTCAATTCCCGTCCCTTGGGATCCGACCTTTACTTGCCTCTTTACTAATTGTAGAGTTGTTTGTGAAGTTATAAATTGTGTTTTGGTCTAGGTGCTCCTAACGACAAGTACTGAAAACTAAACCCCTCACGAGGGATCACGACCAAAGGCGAGGTCGTGTCCTAGAACAGACCAAGGAACGCTCGAATCAGGCAAAGGTTAGCCCGAGTCTTCCTTCCCTTGATGTCCCTCCACGCTCGTACCAAGGCTCCAAAAGCTCCCTGCTCAATGATGGTCTGCTCCTCCGCCGACAGTCTCCCGTAAGCCTCCATCATCGTAGTGTAACTCGAGAAAGACCTGATGTTCCCGACCTCCTATTTTGATTCAAAGCGAGAGCTATTTTTAGCTTGAATGAAAGAGGAAAGGGATACCAAATAAAAATAAAAGAAGGTGAATAAAAGAATGATGAATTCGATTTACCAAGCTCTTCACCGTCCTGTAGGACAAGTGACTCTCCGCTGCCCAGATGAGATATCGGCTATCACATCTCTCAGTCCACTCGGGTGCTCCCCTCAGCTGATGTCCGCCTCGTCCAACATTGGCCCGCCTCGGGCCTCCTCCTCAACAGCCTCCTCCTCGACGACCTCGTCCTCAGCTGCCACTCCAGCAGTAAAAGCCCGCTTTAACGCCTCCTCGAGCGTACGAGAAGATTCAAGAACAGTGTCCACGTCCATGGGAGCCCTCCCGGACGTCGACGCCTCGTCACCTGCAAAATTAAAGTAAATTAGGCCGCGACAAGTGACGACGAGCTTAATTAGGGGATTTTCGAGCCTTCAAAGCTCCGAAATCGCTCTTTTCCCGCCATCTTTGGCCATTTTCCCAAAAACCCGATCGTTCATGTGGTAATATGGGTCAAGTCAAGTCTAAATTGAAGCCTAGTCATGGGTTCGAGTCGGAATTTCGATAGCATTTCGTTATAACAGTGATTATGCCCTAGAAAAGTGTCTTGAAAAAGCCGTCACAAATCAAAATTCTGAAATGGTAGGAAGTTTACCCATCATAGAATGATTCCAAATATCAAGTTTCATCACAAATGGGCAATCCTAAGGCTATTTTCGAAGTAATTTGCGGTTCAGCTGTGAGACCGTCACAATTTCACTCAAACGTTTAAAACTCAATGGTTATGATCCTTGTGCTGCCAATTATCCATTTACAAAGTCAATTTTACAAGGCAAAATCGTTTGGGGGAAAACCCCCAAATTTTCAACATTTTTAGGGTTGGAAACCCTAATTTGTCGGTCCAAATTGTTCAAATGCAGAAGATTAATGCAAAAATAATACACATACCTCAATTAGTCATAGCAAATGCTAGATTTTGATCAAATTTTGACAAGAAATGGTTGGTATTTGAGAGAGTATTTGAGGATTTATGTTTCGAAAATTATGAATAAAACACGATTTTTATCGAGTTTTTACTCAGACATGGACACATCCAGGAAAGGACGCAGAAGGTGCTGCGCCTCTTCCATGAGACGCAGCTCTTGCTGCGCCTCTTCCTCTGTTCCCGTCCAAGTCAATTTTCGAAAATTCGTTATAAGTTCGTTATTTGTGGGCCCATCTTTGGTGCGCCTCTTCCTCAACACCATATATCATATATTCGGTCCATTTGATGTTTATTCTTCGCCCGGACCCGTATTTTCAAGCAAACTACGGACTGTCGCGGTACTCTATCGAGACCTCGCTTGCCACAATAAGCGAATATCCTCTGATAGGTGTTTTGACACGCCTCGATTATGTTCCCCCAGCGAGAGTTCCGGAAAACCAATTGTCCCTCTCAAGACGTGGAGATCAGCCTCGGTTATGTTCCCCCAGCGAGAGTTCCGGACAGCCAGTCGTCCCTCTCAACACGTGGAGTTCAACATCAATCTCGAGTTTTGCCGAAGTTTGTTTGAAAACCGACCCAAGCAGATTTTTTCCCAGTGAGAGTTCCGAACAGCCAGCCGTCCCTCTCAACACGTGAAGTCCAACATCAATCTCGATTTTTGCCGAAGTTTGTTTGAAGACTGATCCAAGCAAATTTCTCCCAGCAGTTCCTACCGACGCCCTGCTGCCCCCTTCAATCCTTCATTCTTACGTTTTGCCTTCCCCTTGGAGTCCGACAGAGTACGGAATCTCAAGGAATTTCAGGTATGGTCTCTTCTTATGGCTGGCGAGCCTCCTTACGTAGTCTAATGGACTTTAAAAGACCCTCCCTGATAGTCGACAGACTCTAAAATATTCCCGACGACAGGTCCTTGACTCAGACCCCTTGAGCCGCCTCGCGTCGCCATAGTCGTCAGGTTGTAATCTTCGATTGACCGTATGGCTATACTTAGACTTTTGCCTTGTCCAAGCCTCAGTCAAAGTAGGGGCTGTGTAGATACCTCATTTCTGCACCTCCCGCAAGCCACCCGGTGATGATTGGGCTGCATGTTTGGTACATGGAATGATTTATGACAGTTCGTAAGTTTCTCGTCAAGTGATAGCTCAAACACTTTTGTCTACTTCATAGTTGTCATCTAGGTGTAATTACGGTCGTTTTGACAGTAATTAGAGTACATTTGGAGTCCAGGTCAAAAACCGTCTTCATTTTCTAATAACCGTTTAAAAATGCCGAGTCAAAATATTCTGGAATGTTCCGGATATTTCTATTCCCTATTTTCAATATTTTAATCTTTGGTAAATTTGGTCGGTCCGCTCTGAGCTTAGATTTCGGTTACTTGTCGTTAGGAGCACCTAGACGAAAACAATATTTATAACTTCACAAACAACTCTACTATTAGTAAAGAGACAAGTAAAGGTCGGATCCCAAGGGACGGGTATTGATGTAGGATTTTCGATTGCAAGTAGCGGTGTCTAGGGGTGACACAATTTGGGTTGAGATAAGAACATCACTAAACTAAATAACAATTAAAGTAAACAAGCAAGATGACTAAAATGAGATGTGAACAATTGATTAAAAGCACTAGGGTGTCATCGGGTCATAGGGGATTCATGGGAATTGATCATACAAACATATTCTCAAATTATAAGCAAGCAATTATTGTTGTGATAGGATCGAGTTGGTTTATATCTTACAATCCTAGGAAGGTTTGAGTCCCGGAGCCAAATCGATTAGATTATACTGTTGGAATATGTGTCCTCCGACAATAATGCGATCACAACTGTCGATCATGATGATCACATGTTTAAGTCTCATTTTAAGCATACATGTGGGAAGTAATATTTTACTGTCAACTGGTCCACACATATCGGTAATGATTGGCTGACTAGAGTTTGACATTACTGTCGTGCGACGGTGGTGATCAGCTGATCCCCTTAGGTCATACCTAAAGGGTAACACTCTTAATTGAATGTTTAATTGATCATATGACGATACGAGTTAATTAAATTACCTAAAATTGACGGACGATTTTGGAAGTAATATTTACGTGTCTCATTGTAATTTGATTAAATAAGATACGGTCTAAGTAATCGAATTTTTTTATTACTTAGATGAAATTATTGTTTACGGAAACAATTGAAACGGAATGAATAATTTATTATAAATACAAGATGTTGTGATTTATAAATTGGTAAACCATTTTTGGTACAAGTAATTTTGAATTACTATGTAAATTTTATAAGTGACATATTTTATTAATATGTTGATTTTTAATGGTTAAAAATACATTTTATAAATAAGATGTCATGAAATGTGTCACATGTGACATATTGACAAAATCACAAATAAAATGGACTTATCCATTTTATGTATGTGTACCGAAATGGAGGGAGTATTTAGGATAAAATTGTGTTGATTATGTTAAGTGGAAAACATGATGATTAACCTAAAAGACTAGCTTTGCATGCCTAATTGCTTTTGTGAAGAGCATCTTGGCCATGCATTGGGTCCTTCTTCTCCCCCACTCGGTTTCCACCTAGAAAAGAAGAGTGTTTCTTCTTTAATCATTCCTCTTTTACACTACATATTTTTCTAGTGTAATTTTATTCTATTCTCTAATACATTACTAGAACTTAGAGAGATAGAAAATACTCCATCATCTTTCCTTCTCTTGGCCGAAATACTAGAGAGCAAAAACAATAATTTTTGGGTCAATTTTGGTAAGATTAATATTGTTCTAGATCAAATAATATTAATCTTTTAAGAGGTTACCTTGGGTATATGCTTTTGGGAAAGATTCTAAACTTGAATCTTTGTTCATCCATATGAGAAAAGCTCAAGAACTAACAAGAAGGAGATCTTGTTGGTGCCCATGAAACCGAAATAATCTTAGTAAGGGTTGATGATTTCTTCTCTTTTAATTTATGTTTGCATGCATAAGATTTGTATTTAAATTTATGACTAAATTAAATTGTAACATATATGAATATGTTGTATAATGAGATATAGATTTCTAACAAGCGGTATCAAAGCCTTGGTTGTTTGCATGCAAATCGGTTATAGTTTTTCCGAGTTATACGATTAACATATAAAACTTGTAAATTTGTGTTATTATGATATATCACGAAATAAATTATGCATATTAAAGTTTCTGATCCTAAAATGTATTTAGGATATTTTGGTTAATTTATGGATTTTTATTGTTCATTTTATTTAATAATGGCATTAAAAATGTGATTTTATGATAAAAATGTCATTTTCGGACTAAAATTAGCTATACTTCGAATTTTCCAGTGATTTTTGGATATGTTTTCACATATATTATTTTTAGATGACCTGTAAATTTTCATAATTTTTGGAGTTTTTATGCTCGAAATATGGATTTTTCATGATAAAAATCGAATTTAAATGAAAAATAGGTTAATATCAGATAAATTTCGAATCTGGTCATAGAAATTTAGTATGTTGTCACATGCAATTTTACAAGATGTGTGTAAAATAATAGGCTATAATGAAGTCTTTGTGCATGATTTATGAATTTTTGATGAAAAATAGCATAAATAGTGACTTTAATTAGTGAATAATTGCTAAAACATACTTCATGACTAAGGAAAAACGTCACATGTTGAATTTTATTACCTATTTTAGATCTAAAATTGAAAAGTTGATAAATATAATTTTTCCTCATGTTTTTATGAATATAATTGATAAATCCGATAATCCGCAACATAGTTTTTCCGATAATTTTTCGAAATTTTAACCTAAGTTTTTTTAACATTATGAGTGTCATGGTATTTTTCCAGAATATTCATGAGTTTAAATTTCAAATTTTGAATTTATTTGAAATTTTTGTGATTTATTTGATGTTTATAGCATTTTATTGTAATTTTGAGTTCATTAATGAACAATTTTAAGAAATATAAGTTAATTATAGTCAAATAGTTAGTGGAGACTAATTTTGAGTCCTAAGTTGGTTAGGGTAATTAACTTGTGCATAAATATGAATTTATGTAATTTATTGTGATTTTAAAATGTTGAATCACGCAAATCCGTAAAAACCGTTTAATATACGATATTGGCTCCTTAAAGGCAATTTAGCATAAAATTGGGTATGTTCATACATATTATAATGCTGCATTTTATTTATGATTGTCATAATTTTGAATTATGTAATTTTTACTTAGTATGGCCTTAGTTTTTAAATGGTATTACCCGAAATGTATGGGAATATCGATTCGGTTGTAATTTATTGTGATCTCGTATCACCGTTTTGTAATTTAATAGATTTATTTTTATTTTAATTACATATGTATAATAGGAAATTATGTAATTTGTTTTGTAATTTATTTCTTCCGGAGTTCATTGAAGACGGTGTCACTCAAGAAGGTGATACATAAAGACGGTGTTACCTCGAGATGCGTGCTAAAACCGAAGTTCAAGGGACCAATGGAGTTGGTTTCCGAATATGTAATAGTTAATTAGATTTTCTATTTTAGGAAGGTCATACTAGGATTTAATTTATGCTTTGCATTTTATTTATATGTTGCATGCATCGCTAAATCGCCATAACATAAACATGCATTGTCATTTTAATCGAGTTTTTCGACCGTGTCAATTAAAATTATCGTAGTTCACCGCTTTAGTTCACTTAAAACGTGATAGAAAATAAATTGACATGGCCTCTCGCTAAAACAATTAATTGAGACATAGCCTTACCAAATAGTAGAAACCATGAAAACCTATTTCGCGAGGGAGTGCACTCGGCCACCCCGGGGTACAAACCTTGTTACGTAGGGGAAGTGGGTGATAAATGTCTATCCACCGAATTCATGTTGATGAGGGTTTCATCGGCTACCCCGTGCCCAAGTTAATGTGAATTTGGATCATGGACACATTTATCATAATTGGGTAGAGGTCACTATGTAAATGATTTACTTGTTATTTACAAGTATTAATAAAACGATAAATGTTAAATTTTCACTATTCCGTTATCATATTGTTCTATTTCTTTACCACAATTTATATACGATATCATTTCGATTTTAATTCAAATCTCCATTAAAACATCGTAACTAAAGACAAATATGAATTTTCTTCTAAAACCTCATATGAACCATTGCTAAGGATCTCTTGTGAAGAATATAGATAAAAGTTATTCATTATCAAACAGGTTTTTGATTCTTGACTAACACATCTACTTACAATGGATTGTTTTTCATATACTTAATTGAATTAAGTACCTTGAAGCGACAAATTGTTTTGGTAATTAGATTTGTCGGAAATCGTAATAGACCAAAATAACGCAACCACTTCAATGAATGTTTTAAAACTAAACAAACAAATGAAGAGTAGTCTTCATGAATATAATTTTGCTTCTCAAAGCAAAGACTCATTGAAATGAGTGGGAGCATTCTCTTAAACCGTTAAGAAAAGGATAAGGTTTTAAAGAAGTAAAATTAGAATGGAATTGATACAAGGTAATGTTAAAAGTAACGTTATTGAGAATAACAATACTAAACCTATCAATCCCGACCGATAAAGTTTCCATTGTCTTAATTGTTGGACGCTAGAAAGGAAACAACTCCAAATTATTGAAGAATCAACAAGTTAGTTGTGGGACATCTAATCGGACCTTCTTCTTTAAATGTTTATTTGATTGACATAAATTTTGCTAGTACTACTTCGTCAATATTAGAAACCGGTGGTGGTTTTCATCATTGTACTTTATACATAGGATGATTAGAATATGACGACTAGCAACAATGATGTTGAGAGGTAGAGTTATTGTGTACTCAATATAGTTTTGGGTTTAGAGTTGTACTTAATTGTGACTATTAAGTGCATAAACTCTAAATAAGAATATAAACTTGTTAAGATACAAAAGAGGTTTCACTTTTGTGACCCTATACACCACGATTTGATGTATGGCTAGCCCATTATCAAGGTGAATATATTCTAAACACAACTAGAATGATATATCACGTAGATGATGCAAGACTCAAATTGGTAACCCAAGATTAAACCTTAGATTTTGGAATGATGAACGCAAAGAGTTATCGAGTACTCTTGAAACCATTAGATCTTATGGTATATGCGTATCTTGTATTCAAAGCAAGATGTCTCGTGCCTTTTGGTTGAAAAGGAGATTGAGGTTGTAAATCATTGATCCAAAATAGGTTGATCAATTTCTATTACCAATGATTTAAGTTGACGCTAATGTGTTCACTTAATAAGGTAAATAGAGAAATCTTTGAAGAAGTTCAAAGAGTTCAAGGAATCACGATTTAGTCGTGATGGGATTATCAAGTGAAGACCTTGATGCAAGCCAAATGAAATGTGATATAGTATCACAAATTAATCTCTCTTAGCACACATTATGGGATAATGTGTGGTTGGATAAAGAAATCAAATGCTATTCGATATGGTTTGGACTTCGATCAAGTTACTTATAGAGTTCTGACAAATTTATATAGCCTGGTCGTGGCGTGAGCTACTATAGTATTCTAATGAGTCGATTCTTTTGACTAAAGACTGTTCGCCTAAGGTGGCACAGTTTCAGATTAACTTTGATTTGTGTTACTACGACCTTCGTAAATGGGGTCAAATGGGCATATTTTGGGTTATGATGGCTGTGGCTAGTCGAAGGGAATAAGTGCGATAGGAATTGTCCACCCCCTTGTCAGGGTTAAAACAATATCTCAGGGCCACTCGAGGAGTAATGAACTGGAAATGCATGGCCACGCTCGGAAGATATCTATGGTAGATAAATTCGATCAATCAGTTTTCTCCAGATCGAGGAAACCACTCTCGATATGATCACTTGCAAGTACGACCTGAAAGACACCTTGCATTGAGTGGGAGATAGTAATAGGACAAGAGAATTGGTGAGGCAGACTTGTCGAGGACAAGTGGGAGATTGTTGGAATATGTGTTCTCCGACAATAATGCGATCACAACTTTCGATCGTGATGATCACATGTTTAAGTCTCATTTTAAGAATATATGTGGGAAGTAATATTTTACTGTCAACTGGTCCACACATCTCGGTAATGATTGGCTGATTAGAGTTTGACATTATTGTCATGCGATGATGGTGATCAGTTGATCCCCTTAGGTCATACCTAAAGGGTAACACTCTTAATTGAATGTTTAATTGATCGTATGACGATACGAGTTAGTTAAATTACCTAAAATTGACGGACGATTTTGGAAGTAATATTTACGTGTCTCATTGTAATTTGATTAAATAAGATACGGTCTAAGTAATCGAATTGTTTTATTACTTAGATGAAATTATTGTTTACGGAAACAATTGAAACGGAATGTATAATTTATTATAAATACAAGATGTTGTGATTTATAAATTGGTAAACCATTTTTGGTACAAGTAATTGTGAATTACTATATGTTAATTTTATAAGTGACATATTTTATTAATATGTTGATTTTTAATGGTTAAAAATACATTTTATAAATAAGATGTCATGAAATGTGTCACATGTGACATATTGACAAAATCACAAATAAAATGGACTCATCAATTTTATGTAAGTGTACCGAAATGGAGGGAGTATTTAGGATAAAATTGTGTTGATTATGTTAAGTGGAAAACATGATGATTAATCTAAAAGACTAGCTTTGCATGCCTAATTGCTTTTGTGAAGAGCATCTTGGCCATGCATTGGGTCCTTCCTCCCCCCTCCCCACTTGGTTTCCACCTAGAAAAGAAGAGTGTTTCTTCTTTAATCATTCCTCTTTTACACTACATATTTTTCTAGTGTAATTTTATTCTATTCTCTAATACATTACTAGAACTTAGAGAGATAGAAAATACTCCATCATCTTTCCTTCTCTTGGCCGAAATACTAGAGAGCAAAAAAAAAAATTTTTGGGTCAATTTTGGTAAGATTAATATTGTTCTAGATCAAATAATATTAATCTTTTAAGAGGTTCCCTTGGGTATATGCTTTTGGGAAAGATTCTAAACTTGAATCTTTGTTCATCCATATGAGGAAAGCTCAAGAACTAACAAGAAGGAGATCTTGTTGGTGCCCATGAAACCGAAATAATCTTAGTAAGGGTTGATGATTTCTTCTCTTTTAATTTATGTTTGCATGCATAAGATTTGTATTTAATTTTATAACTAAATTAAATTGTAACATATATGAATATGTTGTATAATGAGATATAGATTTCTAACATATACAGCCCCTACAAGTCGACTTAATCCTCCCTACTCAACTATATGCATGGTCTAATGAGACTCGAGTTGGTTTATGTCTTACAAGTCTCATTGAAAAGGTCAGTGATGGGTAAAAAATGCAAGGATTCAGAGGCTCGCATTTCATCAAACATAACATGTGTATAAGTTGAGATCACAACAAGCAAGCAAATAAATTATGAAAACTTATTAAATTAAGCATGAATCATCCCCTATGTTGGTTTCCCCTAATTATCCATTAACTCTAGTTAAGGAAACTACTCACTCTTTATCAAGTTTAACATGTTAACAAGGTTGTCAATCATATTAACAAAGCAAAACATGATGAACAAATGAAGATGATTAACAATAATTAAAAAGGGATTAAGACAGTTATACCTAATGATGATTCCAAAATAATAATGCAAAGAATAAAAGAAGTACTTGCTGATTGATGTAAGGTTGTCAATCTCCCAATAAACCCAAATAATCTTCAATTACCCAAAGTAAAAGATAAACAAAAGAGAAATTGAGGAAATGAGATTTGTATTAATATTTGATTAGAAGTTGATTACAAGATTAAGGAGAGATTAGAATGATATAAACTACACTAAGGATTCATAAGAAGAGCATGATAACCTAGTTAGACTAATGGGGTATTTATAGTGGGGATTAGGTGCACAAATTAGGGTTACTAGGGGCTTAAATGATGATTAAGTCCTTGAGGAATCGCTCCTCTCAAGAAAAGATGCGGGTCTCCTTTTAGCCAGTCTTCCAAAAATATGTGCATCTTCAATGGAGGGAAGAAGAGGACGTGTCCCTCTGGAGTAGAATTCGAGCGTCCAAGGGTCGGGACGGGCGGATTGGGGAGCTGCTGGACGGGCGTCTGGGCAGCTTGGATGAGCGTCCTGGGAGGCTGCTGGACGGGCGTCCCGAGTGGTGGGACGAACGGATCCTGGCTCAGCTTCCTTTTCTTCTTTTCTTCTTCCAACAATCCTCCGGGATTTTGTCGGGGATGCAAGGATCTTCTTCATCATTGCCCATCTGCTACATTATGTACAAAGGCCTTCTAGTCTTGTCTTCTCTTTGATGCTTGGTCATTAGATTCGATCAATTTAGCTCTATTTTGCCATGAAAATGCAAGGTTTGCACTGCTCTCCTACCAAGGAAACAAAACCTCAAAGGATATGCAAAACAAAGGAATAAAGATAGTAAATGACCCAAATATGCACTAAAAAGCATAGGAACGAGGCTAATTCGAGGACTAAATATGCTCAAATATTGATCACATCAAATATCCCAAAACCGAACCTTTGCTCGTCCCGAGTAAAGAGGTGACAAAACTAGGACCCTTATTTAAACTATCCTACTAATATATCCGACATGAGACAATTAGCGGGTCTCACTCCGCCCCTTCAACTCACAACAAGACAACCATGAGGTAGGATGCCTTCTTGCAAGGCAAGGTGGGTCTTGCCAAAATGGCGACACATCCAAGCATTAAAGCACAAAAAATGAAGTAATGGATGCATCTACAAAATAATAGCCACTTTCCTCATCTAAGTGGCGGAAATTATCTAAAGGGGAAGCAATTCAAGGGTACACACTCCTTCATAGATATGGTTTCTTCAAACTACTAGGCCTAGAAGGATACCAATAAATCACCTCCAAGTTGTCTCAAACTAGGGTACCTTTGTCCTCAATTGTTAAATGCTTTTGTCAAGAATAGACTCCCTATGGTGTTAGAATTACTGGAGGATCACGGAATTCCCCTTCTTGCCTAGACAAGAAGAAGGGTCGTCCCCTCTCTACCATGCACAAAAGTGGATACGATGGAAAAGGGATCAATAGAACTTGAGTTCCATTTGGGAGTTTGCTTTTGTTGTTGTCCCCCCCCCCCCCCCCCCCCCCCCAATTTCTTGTGGCATTTGACATTTGAGAACACTTTCTTTTTTGATTTTTGGCATTTCAATACTTGACAACTTTTCAACTTTTTGCATTTTCCTTTGAACATTTTCAATGTCACCCCAATTAGTAATGAGGGTGCCTTATATTTGAAGCATAGAAGTTTTCATTTTTGTTACTCCTGTTTTCTTTTGATGCATTTGCAAACTTTTTTTTGATTTTTCATTTCAATTCTTGAACTCAAATTTTGAACACTTTTTGTGCCCATTCCCTTTTTGATGACAAAGTTTATGGTGGAACATGGATGAATGATGGTTGCATGGTTTCAAGGGTCACCTTGGAATAAACGGTAGCCAAGGAGTTATCACACCATAAGGTACTTTTGACTAGGCTTTAATCCATGGGTCAAAGGATACTAGCATGACACATCCTAGAGTTTTTTACAAGTATTCTAACAAGCAAAGTCTTAAGAAGAAAAAACATATACTATGGCCTATATACACTTGTCAAGCTTCTCAAGTAGACGGTTTCAGAAAATTTTCTTAACATGCAAACTACATGTCATGATGCAACTAACATTTATAACTCCTAATGCATATGCTTTTACCAACTAATATGCCAAATAACCTAAATGAAAGTCCTAAATTCACATTGTTTTAACCGCATCAATCAAAATAAAGCCACATAGTCATTAACATAAAGAGGAAAAGGGAGATTGGAAAGATCATACCATGCGGTCTTCAATATCCTCATGTCTCGGATGCGGCGTAGTCAATTAATATGAACAAGGATGAACAAACACAATATATACAATTCTACACTAAAAAGGAATGAACATGTTTTTGATTTTTTTCAATTTTTCAATTTTTTTGGATTTTTCGAAATTTTTTGATTTTTATAGATTTTGAATAAAAGTCAAGTTAGAATTTCCCATCCCCACACTAGTATGGGCATTGTCCTCAATGGCCAATACGATAGGAAATTATGCAATTAATATGCATGATTTCTAAACTAAATGCAAATTACACTAAGCTACACTACATGATGCATGTGTTTTTGTTATGTCGGAGAGCATAATTTAAATTAGCTCCCAATGCATATGCATGGACTTCCCCAAACCAAAATAGACATTATTTCTAATGTCTTGAATTTCGGAGGAGTTTATTGTTCGAATAAGTGTCCTCCGACAATAATGTGATCACAACTGTCGATCATAATGATCACATGTTTAAATCTCATTTTAAGAATACATGTGGGAAGTAATATTTAACAGTCAACTGGTCCACACATATCGATAATAATTGGCTGACTAGAGTTTGACATTACTGTCGTGCGACGGTGGTGATCAATTGATCTCCTTAGGTCATACCTATAAGGAAATACTCTTAATTGATTATTTAATTAATCGTATGTCGATACGAGTTAATTAAATTGCTTAAAATTGACGGATGATTTTGTGAGTAAAGTTAACATGTCTTATTGTAATTCTATTAAATTAGATACGGTCTAAGTAATCGAATTGTTTTATTACTTAGAATAAATTATTGTTTACGAAACAATTGAAATTGTATGAATAATTTATTATAAATACAAGACGTTGTAATTTATAATATGATAAACCATTTTGGTAAAAGTAATCAAGAATTACTAGTTAAATTTTGTATGTGACATATTTTATTAATATGTTGATTTTTAATATGTTAAAAATGAAGGAAATGTAGATCTATATACATACTAACATACTCATATATGTAAAAATTAATTTGTCATAAAATTAAAGGTGGAACTTATGCATGCAAACTAATTAATAAAATGAGAAAGAAACATGTTCTTACAATGTGATTTCGATTCATATGGGCACAAAAGAGATCTCCTTCTCTTTTGTTCTTGAGCTCTCCAAATGGAAGAACAAGGATTCAAATGTAGAATCCCTCCCAAAAGCATATACCCAAGGAATACATCTTGATAACCAATATTATTTAGATCTAGTAATAATATTAGTTTTTGCTATAAAATTGATACAAAATAAATTGTATTTTTGCTCTTGAAAATTTCGGTCAAGAGATGGAGTAATTTTTGTGAGTTTATTTCTCTAGAATTATCATAAATTGTAGAGAGTTTTTGATGAATTTTCTTACACTAGAAAATTGGATGGGAAGAATGAATTATTGTTTTAAGAGAAAAGCTCTTTTCTCTTTTCTTGTGGAGTGGCCGAAAATTAGGCTTGGGTAGGATGCCCAATACCTTTTCATTTTGCTCTTCTCAAAAGCTTAGGTTTTGCATGCCTACTTGTTAGCTTTTATCATTGTGTTTATACTTAAACAATTAACACAATTTCCACTAACTCCCTACATTTATTTCGGTACACTCACATAAAATGGATGAGTCCATTTTATTTGTGATTTTGTCAATATGTCACATGTGACACATTTCATGGCATCTTATTTATAAAATGTATTTTTAACCATTAAAAATCAACATATTAATAAAATATGTCACTCATAAAAATTATCATTGTAATTCATAATTACTTGTACCAAAAGTGTTTTCCGAATTATAAATTACAACATTATGTTATTTATAATAATTTATTCATTCCGATTCAATTGTTTCTGTAAACAATAATTTCATCTAAGTAATAAAATAATTCGATTACTTAGACCGTGTCTCATTTAATCATATTTACAATAAGATAAGTAAATTATACTCACAAAATCATCCGTCAATTTTAAGCAATTTAATTAACTCGTATCGGTATACGATTAATTAAATAATCAATTAAGAGTATTTCCCTATAGGTATGACCTAAGGGGATCAACTGATCACCACCGTCGCGCGACGTAATGTCAAACTCTAGTCACCAATCATTACCGATATGTGTGGACCATTGATCGTAAAATATTACATCCCATATGAATTCTTAAAATGAGATTTAATAATGATATTTAAATCATGTGATCGCACTATTGTTGAGGACACATTTCCCAACAATCTCCCACTTGTCCTCGACAAGTGTGCGTCACCAATTCTCTTGTCCTATTACTATCTCCCACTCAATGCAAGGTGTCTTTCAGGTCGTACTTGCAAGTGATCATATCGAGAGTGGTTTCCTCGATCTGGAGAATAACTGATTGACCGGATTTATCCACTCTGGATACCTTCCGAGCGTGGCCACGCATTTCAAGTTCATTACTCCTCGAGTGGCCTTGAGATATTGTTTTAACCCTGACAAGGAGGTGGACAATTCCTATCGCACTCATTCCCTTCGACTAGCCACAGCCATCATAACCCAAAATATGCCCATTTGACCCCATTTACGAAGGTCGTAGTAACACAAATCAAAGTTAATCCAAATCGTGCCATCTTAGGTGAACAGTCTTTAGTCAAAAGAATCGAATCATTAGAATACTATAGTAGCTCTCGCCACGACCAGGCTATATAAATTTGCCAGAACTCTATAAGCGGTCACTGCCCGACAAAGTGTTCCTAACAGTCTGCCTATGTGATCGACTAGTCATCTCACATGACTGTATGGCACTTGAACTTGCCATCAATCGCATCACACTCTAGTCACTTCGAGACGTCACCTCATATAAGTGACTATGGGCGAATACAATGCTAATCCGTGTTCACTTTAACGGGGTTCAATTGTCTCTACAACCCGTTTGGATGTAACAAAGTATAATAAAAAAGTTTTAAAGTAAAACTCGAACGACAAATGCGATTATCACACATGAATAGTCAATGCCTGATTACTATTTCATGTTCTATAATCTAATTTGATTTTGTACGTAGTTGTTCATTTCAATTCAATTGAAATGACATGACTCATCATGTTTAGCCTTTAAGAAGGCTTTGGTTAGTAGGTTTTATCAATTTCTTGTACCTTACTCAACCTCACTACATACTCGTTTTCCTTTGTAATGTATACATTTGCATCACAAAACTTTCTGAGTACGTGTCGAGATCCAATCAAGACATAGGCCTTCTATCCTTAGAATAGCTCCCACTGTTTTTGTAGTGTGCGGGACTCTTCCTTCTTGCACATCCCATGATTGCAAGTGTACACAATTTCCGTTATAAATATCTCTCATTGTTCTTTATTGCCTAGAACGATTCTAGAAAATCTACTTCTTAATTAACATAGCCGCAATGGTATCTTAACCATCCTAATGTGTTTTGATTATGGTTTTGTCGAAAACCATGCGCAACCTCAATTGTCAATTGTCACTTGTGTAACACCCTTACACAAAATTGCATCATAAACACTTGCATCATAGCCTTAATGCTTCTGCAAGCACTTAAGGGTAATCTTTATAGCTTACTTGGTATAGATTACTTAAATTCGATTTTGAAAACAGTTCATCATACTCAAAGCATATGAAGTGTTATACATCATTTCTTTTTAATTGATTCGGCAGCGGAAGCAAATGAAATCAATCAAATATGTTCAATTTAATTGAACTAGTCATTAATCTTATCAACATAAGACTTCTTACTGACGCTAATATCATGTGGATTTATCTTCATAAATCCGGATATTCAAGATGTATTATAATACTCCAAAAGTCTTAAATCATTCTCAATGATCAATATGTCATCCACATATCGGACTAATTAAAAATTCCGTAACTCCCACTAAACTCCATGTATAAACATAACTTCTCGACTTATCGAGAAATGTTTTATCGCATGATCAAAATGTTGATTCCAACTCATTGATGTCCTACTTAAGACCCTCTCTTAAGTTTCACATTATCTTAGGATTGCAAGAATCTAGAAAACTCATGACATGTATTGAATACATTCCTTCTTTTGAAGAAGCGGGTTTTAGATTCACTTGCTACGTATTTCATAACCTCATAATGAAACACAATCCTTAAGAAGATCCAAATAGACGTAAGCATTTCAATTAGTGCAAAACCCTTTGCAACCAATCTTGTTTTGAAATATCTCTTTATTAGTGCAAAACCCTTTGTCACTAATCAAGACTTTTCGTTTCGGATTCTCATGGCTCTAAGCCTTGTATTGAGTTGTGACTTAAACACTCTTATGTAAGTCATTTGTTCATTACTTTCTAGAAGTAATCAACTTGAATCAAATAATTTCTTTTGTAAGTTATAAGCTCTTTACTTTCTTAAAAGTAGCATGAATTCATCATTTTCAACAAATGACGAATTTTAACCTCCTAGGTTTTAAAGAAACAACATCCTACAAAACGTCTCATGTAGCCAAGAAAGACCAGTTTCTTGTGACATAACATTCTTTGTGGTTCTTGAACAATTCTTGAATAATTTCTCCCACTCTGTCTTCTAAAAATAAACTTGTATTTTAGAAAGACAGCTCCACGAGCCACAAACCCGTCGTACTTGTGATAATTGAAAAGGAAAAATGAGCATTTGTTTCTTGTGAAAACTTACAAACATGGTACCCTTACCATTTCATATCTCATATGATTCGATTTAGTGGAAAAATAATTTAGACAAAATGAAAAAATCCTCAAAAGGATCAAGTAACTCAAAGTAACTTGATTGAAGTCCAAATCATATCGAATAGCGTTTGATTTCTTATCCAACCACACATTATTCCATAATGCGTGCTAAGAGAGATTAATTTGTGATACTATATCACAATTCATTTGGCTTATATCAAAGTCTTCACTTTGATAATCCCATCACGACTAAATCGTAATTCCTTGAACTCTTTGAAATTCTTCAAAGATTTCTCTATTTACCTTATTAAGTGAACATATTAGCGTCAACTTAAATCGTTGGTAAAAGAAAATGATCAACCTATTTTGGATCGATGATTTACAACCTCGATCTCCTTTTCAACCAAATGGCACGAGACATCTTGCTTTGAATACAAGATACGCATATACCATTAACAATCTAATGGTTTCAAGAGTACTCGATAACTCTTTGCGTTCATCATTCCAAAATTTAAGGTTTAATATTGGGTTACCAATTTGAGTCTTGCATCATCTACATGATATATCATTCTAGTTTGGTTTAGAATATACTCACCTTGATGATGGGCTAGCCATACATCAAATCGTGGTGTATAGGGTCACAAAAGTGAAAACCTCTTTTGTATCTTAACAAGTTTATATTCTTATTTAGAGTTTATGCACTTAATAGTCACAATTAAGTGCAACTTTAAATCCAAAAACTAGATTGAGTACACAATTACTCTATCTCTCGACATTATTGTTGCTAGTCATATTATAATCATCCTATGTATCAAGTACAATGATGAAAACCTCCATTGGTTTCTAGTATTGACGAAGTAGCACTAGCAAAATTTATGTTTAATCAAATAAACATTTAAAGAAGAAGGTCCCATTAGATGTCCCACAACTAACTTGTTGATTCTTCAATAATTTGGGGTAGTTTCCTTTCTAGTGTCCAATATTTAAGACAGTGGAAACTTTATCGGTCGGAATTGATAGGTTTAGTATCGCTATTCTCAACAACCTTACTTTTAACATTACCTTGTATCAATTACATTATTATCTTTACTTCTTGGACCTCGTCCTCATCTTAACGGTTTAAGAGAATGCTCCCACTCATTTAAATGAGTATTTGCTTTGAGAAGCAAAATTGAATTCATGAAGATTACTCTTCATTTGTTCGTTTTAGTCTTAAAACTTTCATTGAAGTGGTTGCGTTATTTTGGTCAATTACGAATTCTTGACAAAACTAATTACCAAAACAATTTATCGCTTCAAGGTACTTAATTCATTTAAGTACATGGAAAAACAATCCATTGTAAGTAGATGTGTTAGTCTAGAATCAAAAACCTGTTTGATAATGAATAACTTTAATCTATACTCTTTACAAGAGATCCTTAGCAATGGTTCGTTTGAGGTTTTAGAAGCAAATTAAAATTTTGTCTTTAGTTACGATGTTTTAATGGAAATTTGTATCAAAATCGAAATGATATCGTATATGAATTGTGGCAAAGAAATAGAACAATATAAAAACGGAATAGTGGAAAACTTAACATTTATCGTTTTATAAATACTTGAAATAACAAGTATAGCATTTACATAGTGACCTCTACCCAACTATGATAAATGATTCCAAGACCCAAATTCATATCGACTTAGGCACGGTGGGGCCGATACATCCTTTATCAATATAACTCGGTGGATTAACGTTTAATCGATTCTACTTTTAGAACTCTTGGTCGATAATATTACATTAACATTTATCTTTTAGCCCAAAACACATCCGACAAGGGCACGGTGGGGCCGATACATCCCTTATCAAAAAACTTTTGTTGAGTTCAATCCAAATTTCGAATAAATGTGTCCATGATCCAAACCCACATTAACTTGGGCACGGTGTGGCCGATACATCCCTTATCAACATGAATTCGGTGGATAGACATTTATCACCCACTTCCCCTACGTAACAAGGTTTGTACCCCGGTGGGGCCGAGCGCACTCCCTCGCGAAATAGGTTTTCATGGTTTCTACTATTTGGTAAGGCTATGTCTCAATTAATTGTTTTAGCGAGAGGTCATGTCAATTTATTATCTATCACGTTTTAAGTGAACTAAAGCGGTGAACTACGATAATTTTAATTGACACGGTCGAAAAACTCGATAAAAGAAAATGCATGTTTTAGTTATGGCGATTTAGCGATGCATGCGACATAAAATAAAATGCAAGCATAAAAATAAATAAATAAATCCTAGTATGGCCTTTCCTAAAATAGAAAAACTATTTAACTATTACATTTCGGAAACCAACTCCATTGGTCCCTTGAACTTCGGTTGTGACACGCATCTCGAGGTAACACCGTCTTTATGTATCGCCATTCTTGAAGAAATCCGTCTTTGGGAACTCCGAGATGAATTTAAATTACATAATAAATTACATAATTTCCTATTATACATTTGTAACTAAAATAAAATAAATCTATTAAATTACAAAACGGTGATACGAGATCACAATAAAATTATAGTAATCGATATTCCCATACATTTCGGAAAATACCAATTAAAATCTAAGGCCATACTAAGTAAAATTACATAATTCAAAAATTACATAAATTAAAATTATGACAATGATAAAGAAAATGCAGCATTATAATATGTATGAACATGCTCAATTTTATGCTAAATCGCCTTTAATTAGCCAATATCGTATATTACTCGGTTTTTACGGATTTGCGTGATTTCAACATTTTACAATCACAAAAATACATAAACTCATATTTATGCATAAGTTAATTACCCTAACCTCTTAGGACTCAAAATTTAGTCTTCACTAATAATTTGACCATAATTAACCCATATTTTATAAAATTGTTCATAAATGGACCAAAAATTACAAAAATAGGCCATAAACTTCAAATAAATCACAAAATTTCAAATAAATTCAAAATTTGAAATTTAAATTCATGAACATTCTGGAAAAATACCATGACACTCATAATGTTCAAAATCTTAGGTTAAAAATTTCGAAATTTTTCCGGAAAAACAATGTTGCGGTTTATCGATTTTTAATAAAATAATCATAAAAACATGAAAAATTATTTTCATTAACTTTTCAATCTTAGATCTGAAAAATATAATAAAATGCAACATTAGACGTTTTTCCTAAGTCATAGATTATGTTTTATTAATTTTTCACTAATAATGTCACTATTTATGCTATTTTTCTTCAAAAATCCATAAATCATGCAAAAAGACTTCTTTATAGCCAATTACTTTACACACATCTTGTAAAATTGCATGTGACAACATATTAATTTTCTATGACCAGATTCGAAATTTAACTCATATTAACCTATTTTTCACCTAAATCCGAATTTAATAATGAAAAATTCATTTTTCGAGCATAACAAGTCCAAAAATTATGAAAATTTACAGGTTATCTCAAAATAATATATGTGACAACATATCAAAAAAACAATGGAAAATTCGAAGTATAGCTAATTTTAGACCAAAAATGACATTTTTACTCATAAAATCATATTTAAATGCCATTATTGTAAAATATGAACAATAAAAATCAGTAAAACTAACCAAAATATCCTAAAACATTTTAGGACCAGAAATATTATTATGCATGAATTAATTTCGTGATATATCATAATAACACAAATTTTACAAGTTTTGTTTGTTATTCTTATAACTCGGAAAAACTTTTAACCGATTTGCATGCAAACAACCTTGGCTCATGATACCGATTGAAGGAAATGTAGATCTATATACATACTAAAATACTCATATATGTAAAAATTAATTTGTCATAAAATTAAAGGTGGAACTTATGCATGCAAACTAATTAATAAAATGAGAAAGAAACATGTTCTTACAATGTGATTTCGATTCATATGGGCACAAAAGAGATCTCCTTCTCTTTTGTTCTTGAGCTCTCCAAATGGAAGAACAAGGATTCAAATGTAGAATCCCTCCCAAAAGCATATACCCAAGGAATACATCTTAATAACCAATATTATTTAGATCTACTAATAATATTAGTTTTTGCTATAAAATTGATACAAAATAAATTGTATTTTTGCTCTTGAAAATTTCGGTCAAGAGATGGAGTAATTTTTGTGAGTTTATTTCTCTAGAATTATCATAAATTGTAGAGAGTTTTTGATGAATTTTCTTACACTAGAAAATTGGATGGGAAGAATGAATTATTGTTTTAAGAGAAAAGCTCTTTTCTCTTTTCTTGTGGAGTGGCCGAAAATTAGGCTTGGGTAGGATGCCCAATACCTTTTCATTTTGCTCTTCTCAAAAGCTTAGGTTTTGCATGCCTACTTGTTAGCTTTTATCATTGTGTTTATACATAAACAATTAACACAATTTCCACTAACTCCCTCCATTTATTTCGGTACACTCACATAAAATGGATGAGTCCATTTTATTTGTGATTTTGTCAATATGTCACATGTGACACATTTCATGGCATCTTATTTATAAAATGTATTTTTAACCATTAAAAATCAACATATTAATAAAATATGTCACTCATAAAAATTATCATTGTAATTCATAATTACTTGTACCAAAAGTGTTTTCCGAATTATAAATTACAACATTCTGTTATTTATAATAATTTATTCATTCCGATTCAATTGTTTCTGTAAACAATAATTTCATCTAAGTAATAAAATAATTCGATTACTTAGACCGTGTCTCATTTAATCATATTTACAATAAGATACGTAAATTATACTCACAAAATCATTCGTCAATTTTAAGCAATTTAATTAACTCGTATCGGTATACGATTAATTAAATAATCAATTAAGAGTATTTCCCTATAGGTATGACCTAAGGGGATCAACTGATCACCACCGTCGCACGACAGTAATGTCAAACTCTAGTCAGCCAATCATTACCGATATGTGTGGACCAGTTGACTGTAAAATATTACATCCCATATGTATTCTTAAAATGAGATTTAATAATGATATTTAAATCATGTGATCGCACTATTGTTGAGGACACATTTCCCAACAAAAAATACATTATGGTGTAACATGTCATGTAACATGTGACACATGACAAAATTAACAAATAACAAAATAAAATGGACCTTTCATTTTATTATGGGTGTACCAAAAATGGGGAGGGTTAGGCTTTTAAATTGTGTTAATTATTTTAAATGGAAACATAATGATTAAGGCTTATGTTTAGCCATGCAACCCTACAAGATTTTGTGAAGAGCATCTTTTGCATGCATTGGCTCCCTAATAACCCACCCCCAACCGATTTTTCCACTAGAAAAATGCCAATGGTTTTTCCTCTATAATTATTCACTACCTTACCTAATATTTTCTAGTGTTAGAAAATTATTACATTCTCTAAAATTTGTGAAAACTTAGAGAAAGAAACCTCACAATATTACTCCCCTTGTCCGAAATTTTCAAGGGCCAATAAATCAATTTTTGTGTCAGTTTTAAGTTAGATTAATATTATTACTAGTTCATAATAATATTGGTTATTAAGGGTATTCCTTGGGTATATGCTTTTGGGAGAGGTTCTAATTTGAAACTTGTTCATCCATTGTTGAAAAGCTCAAGAACTAACAAGAAGGAGATCTTGTTGGTGCCCAAAATCCGAAACACAAATGTAAGAAGTGACGATTTCTTCTCTATTTTATTTTATGTTTGCATGCATAAGATCTTGTATTTATTTTATGACCAAATAAATTAATTCATATATGAATATGTATACTAATGAGATTATTGAATCCTAACAAGTGGTATCATGAGCCTTAGGTTGTTTGCATGCAAATCGGTTTATTGTTTTTTACGAGTTAATCTTATTAACAAATAAAACTTGTAATTTTGTGTTTATTATGATATATCACGAAATCACCTTGCATGTTAAAGTTTTTGGTCCTAAAATGTATTTGGGATATTTTGGTTTATTTATGGATTTTATTGTTCACTTTATATATTATTGGCATTAAAATGTGATTTTTATGATAAAAATGTCATTTTTGGACGAAAAATAGCTAAACTTCGAATTTTTCAGTGGTTTTTGGATATGTTTTCACATATATTATCTTATGATGGCCTATAAATTTTCATGTTAAAATAAGTTGTTTTGCTCGAAATATGAATTTTATAAGTTAAAATCGTATTTAATTGAATAAATAGGTTAATATGAGTTATATTTCGAATCTGGTCATGGAAATTTAGTATGTTGTCATATGCAATTTTACAAGATGTGTGTAAAATATTTGGCTATAGTGAAGTCTTTTTGCATGATTTATGAATTTTTGATAAAAAAAATCACATAAATAGTGACTTTAATTAGTATAATGCTAAAATATGCTTCATGACTAAAGAAAAACGTCACATATTGCATTTTATCATATATTTCAGATCTAAATGTGAAAAGTTGATGAAAATAAATTTTCTCATATTTTCATGGTCATATTTGTTAAAACCGATAAACCGCAACATTGTTTTTCTCGATAATTTTTCGAAATTTTTAACCTAAGTTTTGAACATTATGAGTGCATGGTTTTTTTCCAGAATGTTCATGAGTTTAAATTTCAAATTTTGAAATTATTTGAAATTTTTTATAATTTAATTTGAAGTTTATAGCATAATTTTGTATTTTTGGTCCATAATGAACAATATTAAGAAATCAAGTTGAGTTATTGTCAAAATAGTAGTGAAAACTAAGTTTTGAGTCCTAATATGGTTAAGGTAATTAAATTTTACATAAATATGAATTTATGAGACATTTTGTGATTTTAATAAGTTAAATCACGCAAATCCATAAAAACCGATAAAATATACGATATTGGCTCTTAAAAGGCGATTTAGCATAAAATTAAGCATGTTCATACATACTATAATGCTGCATTTTATTTATGTTTGTCATATTTTAATTTTATGTAATTTTTGAATTATGTAATTTTACTTAGTATGACCTTAGTTTTTAATTGGTATTACCCGAAATGTATGGGAATATCCTTTCGGTTGAATTATTGTGATCTCGTATCACCGTTTTGTAATTTAATAGATTTATTTTTATTTTTATTACAAATATATAATAGGTAATTATGTAATTCATTTTGTTATTTAATTATTCCGAAGTTCCTTAAAGACGGTGCCATTCGAGAAGGTGGAGTGTTGCCTCGAGATGCGTGCCAAGACCGAAGATCAAGGGAACAAAGGAGTTGGTTTCCGAATTTGTAATAGTTTATTAAATTTACTATTTTAGGAAGGCCATACTAGGATTTTATTATTTTTATGTTTTGCATTTTATTTATATGATGCATGCATCGTTAAATCGCCACAACTAAACATGCATTTTAAATCGTGTTTTTCGATCGTATCAATTACAATTATCGTAGTTTACCGCTTTAGTTCACTTAAAACGTGATAGATAATAAATTGACATGACCTCTCGCTAAATAAACAATTGAGACTTAGCCTTACCAAAAATTAGAAACCATGAAAACCTATTTCATGAAGGAGTGCGCTCGGCCAAACCGGGGTACAAACCTTGTTACGTGGGGGAAGTGGGTGATAAATGTCTATCCACCGGATTCATATTGATGAGGGTTGAATCGCCAAAGCGTGTCCAAGTTAATGTGGATTTGGATCATGGACACATTTATTCGAAATTTGGGTTGAACTGAACAAGTATAATCGATTAAAGAGTTAATCCACCGTGTTATATTGATGAGAGTTGTATCACCAAAGCGTGCCCAAGTTGATATGAATTTGGGTCTTGGAATCATTTATCAAGTTGGGTAGAGGTCACTAGATAAATGCAATAAAACTTGTTTAAATTAAAATTTACGAGTATTATTATTATTTTAAAAAAAACGACAAGTGTTTTATTCCTTCTATTTTTGTTTTGTAGACCACTTTTATTTCTCATAACAAATGGCCGCACCAAACAACAATGCCACCACTCTCACTAATGTTTCATGGCTCCGATCCTTCATTGATCGTTGTAAACTTGAAAATAATGGGTCAAATTTCTCCGATTGGGATGCCCAACTCAAATTAGCCGCTCAAGGTGACGACAAGCTTCGTTACCTCATTGAGACCTCTCCACCCGAACCTAATGCTAGGTCGAGTGCCGCCATTAGGGAAGCATATGAGGCTTACCACAAAGAGTCCGCCGCTATGAAAAGGAGAGCCTTTAAAATTGGCACCGCTTATAAAATCTATTCCAAACTTGTAACAATGTTCTCATAAGCACCAAGGATCGTCCAATATGAGGCGGCCTCAGAATTCTTTGATCTCGATTTCAAGGAGGGCCAAAAGGTTAGCCCTCACGTGCTCAAATTGTTGGAGCTAGTCGAGACGTTGAAAATTCAAATGGTTGAAATCCCCAAGGAGCTCATTGTTGATAGAATTCTTCACTCCTTATCCAAAGTCAAAGCATATGTGCAATTCCGGGTGAATTTCAATATGCAAGACAAGGACGTGTCTCTTAAGGAGTTGCACAAGTTACTTGTGCAAGCCGAAAGAGACATGGGGCTAAATGTTAGCCCACCTAAGGATGTGCGTAATATAAGCACTAAGAGCAAGGGGAAGTTCAATAAGAATGGGAAAAAGAGTAAGAGGCAAGCTCCCATGAACACCAAGGCTAGGACTTTTGAAGCTAGCACTTCCAAACCCAAGAAGGGTCCTCTTGATAAATGCCATTATTGTAATGGTGTTGGACATTGGAAGAGGAATTGTTCCAAGTATCTTTGTGACATCAAAGCTGGAAAGATCACTCTAGTAGGTAATTGACTATCCTTTCTTTTATGTTTCTAATTCAACTATGGTATTTTGATACAAGTTGTGATAATGTATGCCCTTTTTATTGTAAATAGGGCCTCCTCCATGCAAAGACAAGGGAAAAGAGAAGCAAGCTTAAGAAATCTTGAAGGAGCTAGGAGTAGCTACCAATGAAGCTTGGATTTTATTGTCTTTATTTTAATGTTATGGATTTTAGAACTATTTTGATTTCCGTGTTCGACATGGAAATGTGTGATCCTTTTTAAACAATGGTTGTATTTTGGATTTTGGTGGCTTGGCTTGCAACCCAAGTCACCCCTTTTATCGTATTTGTTTGTTCTAAAAATTCGTGTTTATATGCTTGCACATAGAAACATATGAACATCTACTTAAAGTGAACCAATTGACAACTATAATGATAGGATTCATTATATGTCCACAAGCTTGAAACTTGTGTATGATCAATTATAAAGTGATGTTGAGTTGATGAACTCTCTTAAAGGAATATCAATTACCAAAAACACTCATCAAATCTAAAATCTATTAGTCAATCTATGAGATAGTCCTCCTTCTACTTCAAAATCATTATTTGTGTCTCATAAGCTATCTTTGAATATCTAGTGTATTTATTCTAAAGATAGAGTGGGAGAAAGATGAAGACACAAAGAATACAAAGAATAATGTGTATGCTTGAGTAAATGAGATCTACGAAAGAAAGAATGATTTGTATACCAAAATAGAAAGTATACATGAATAGATGAGATCTACATGACAAAAGAGACCAAGTGAAGTAATCGAAAGAATATGTTCTTAAGATAAGTGAAGTAATCAAAAGAATATGTTCTTAAGATAACTACACGAGGAGACCAAAAGAAAGTTCTTGAAAGATTATGACTAAAGAAAAGTCTCAACGAGAGATTTTGCTAGTTTATGACCTAGATATAAATAGAGTTTCAATATTGATATTTACTTAAGAGCCTAAATGAAACAAAGTTGCATCCTTGAATATAAATGAGATTTATGATTAAATGTTGCAAAGAAAGATATGCCGATATCTACAAGAGCTAAGTTAATTGTTAACCACGCTAGTGTCATTACTTAACCTCATTATGAAAATGAAATGGTTAAACCTCCTTCCGAAAAGGGTATGTTGAGAAGGACGTGTATTAAGTGGGATTTCACTTTTAAATAATGACATTGCTACGCATCATTATAAAAATGAATGAGTTAGAGATTAAAATCTCTTTCCATAAATTTAAGATTGAAACCTTTTCAAAATAGGTATTTTGAAAAGATATGTTGGGAACATATATGGTTTTAGCTTAATAACTTGGCAAAGCAAAATGTATTTCAGTTCTTGAAATGTTTCGATTGAGTAGTCAAATACGAAACATGTGGAATTGAGTGGGAGTTTGAAATTATCATGTGAAGACATGAAATTTAGTGGGAGCAATCATCTTGTAAAATTTATAACTCATTACTCATTGAGAATGACGAGCTAGTACTATCTTTCACAAAGAAGTATTTGAGTTTTCAATTCTGGATGAAAATGGACTAAGATGAATTCATTCACATCATGGGATGTTGGATAGGCATTTAGATATGCACATCAAATCAACGAGAAACGTAGGTTATTCATATCGATGGAAATGGAATTACCATAAGCAGTCATGGTCATTCATTGAACCTAAGAATGGTTGATCACATGATTAAAGATTACTAATGGTTCCACCATTAGAATAATCATGCACATGTGCTATAATGAATCATATGCTTAAGAGCATGATGAGTCATTGGTAAGCCATATAAGAATCGTCATGAATTCTCGAGTAGAACTAATGAGCTATTCTAGTGTTTGATAGAACACTCTGTTATGTGACAAGAAGTTGCACATATTGAAGTTTCGAAAACGCGTAAGGATTTATGAAAATCCTAAGCTATTTAAGCTAAAAGGAGAAATAAGAAGTTTGAAAAGATACTTGGTTATATTAAGAAGTTACTCAAAACTAGTATTTTCAAATTGCTAGGACTTATGAGAAGTGCTAGGCTAATCATCTTGACAATTGTTGCAAGATCCTACAAAACATATACCAGGTACATTATGAATTGGAAGAACACTTGACTAGTGCAAGTTATGTCGTCCACCATAATTCGTTTGTTATGTGATAAACAACAAGAAAGTTCTCTCAAAATAAAGAACCTAAACCTAGTTTGGGAAACTAGATATGTACTTGGTGAGATTCATGCTATGTAAGACAAACATGAGAATAAAGGAAAATACAATTCAAGAGTTTGAACACATGGACACATGGTGTGTTAAACACATGTTGCAAATAACTAGTGTTTACACACTTACAATATACATCACAAGGTGGTAATATGGTATTGACTACCCGAATGTGATGTCCACATTTGTCGTTTGAGTTATTATTAACTCATCTTATACTTTGTTACATCCAAACGGGTTGTAAAGACAATTGAACCCCGTTAAAGTGAACACGGATTATCATTGTATTCGCCCATAGTCACTTACATGAGGTGACGTCTCGAAGTGACTAGAGTGTGATGCGATTGATGACAATTTCAAGTGCCATGGAGTCATATGAGATGACTAGTCGATCACATAGGCAGACTGTTAGGAACACTTTGTCGGGCTAATGACCGCTTATAGAGTTATGGCAAATTTATATAGCCTGGTCGTGGCGAGAGCTACTATAGTATTCTAATGAGTCAATTATTTGACTAAAGACTGTTCACCTAAGGTGGCACAGTTTCAGATGAACTTTGATTTATGTTACTACGACCTTCGTAAATGGGGTCAAATGGGCATATTTTGGGTTACGATGGTTGTGGCTAATCGAAGGGAATAGTGTGATAGGAATTGTCCACCCCTTGTCAGGGTTAAAACAATTTCTCAGGGCCACTGGAGGAGTAATGAACTGGAAATGCGTGGCCACGCTCGGAAAGTATCTATGGTAGATAATTCCGGTCAATCAGTTATTCTCCAGATCGAGGAAACCACTCTCGATATGATCACTTGCAAGTACGACCCGATAGACACCTTGCATTGAGTGGGAGATAGTAATAGGACAAGAGAATTGGTGACGCACACTTGTCGAGGACAAGTGGGAGATTGTTGGAATAAGTGTCCTCCGACAATAATGCGATCACAACTGTCGATCATAATGATCACATGTTTAAATCTCAATTTAAGAATACATGTGGGAAGTAATATTTTATAGTCAACTGGTCCACACATATCGGTAATGATTGGCTGACTAGAGTTTGACATTACTGTCGTGCGACGGTGGTGATCAGTTGATCCCCTTAGGTCATACCTATAGGGAAATACTCTTTATTGATTATTTAATTAATCGTATGCCGATACGAGTTAATTAAATTGCTTAAAATTGACGGATGATTTTGTGAGTAAAGTTAACGTGTCTTATTGTAATTAGATTAAATTAGTTACGGTCTAAGTAATCGAATTGTTTTATTACTTAGAATAAATTATTGTTTGCGAAACAATTGAAATTGTATGAATAATTTATTATAAATACAAGACGTTGTAATTTATAATTTGATAAACCATTTTGGTACAAGTAATCAAGAATTACTAGTTAAATTTTGTATGTGACATATTTTATTAATATGTTTATTTTTAATATGTTAAAAATACATTATTGTGTAATATGTCATGTAACATGTGACACATGACAAAATTGACAAATGACAAAATAAAATGGACCTTCCATTTTATGATGGGTGTACCGAAAATGAGGAGGGTTAGGGTTTTAAATTGTGTTAATTATTTTAAATGGAAACATAATAATTAAGGCTTATGTCTAGCCATGCAACCCTACAAGCTTTTGTGAAGAGCATCTTTTGCATGCATTGGCTCCCTAAAATACCACCCCCAACCGGTTTTTCCACTAGAAAAATGCCAATGGTTTTTCCTCTATAATTATTCACTACCTTACCTAATATTTTCTAGTGTTAGAAAATTATTACATTCTCTACAATTTGTGAAAACTTAGAAAAAGAAACCTCACAATATTACTCCCCTTGTCCGAAATTTTCAAAGGCCAATAAATTAATTTTTGTGTCATTTTTAAGCTAGATTAATATTATTACTAGTTCATAATAATATTGGTTATTAAGGGTATTCCTTGGGTATATGCTTTTGGGAGAGGTTCTAATTTGAACCTTGTTCATCCATTGTTGGAAAGCTCAAGAACTAAGAAGAAGGAGATCTTGTTGGTGCCCAAAATCCGAAACACAAATGTAAGAAGTGACGATTTCTTCTCTATTTTATTTTATTTTTGCATGCATAAGATCTTGTATTTATTTTATGACCAAATAAATTAATTCATATATGAATATGTATACTAATGAGATTATTGAATCCTAACATTTATGCACATGGAATGCAATGCATGAAACTAAAGATTGTCATTTTGGATTTTACAAGTTGGGAACAAAGATAAAGAACACCTTAATGAAGCCAAGGTGTTAGTCCTCCAATGTTGCTAGGACTCCACAAAATAAATGATCAAGATAAAATAAAAATAAGGGAAGTAGACAAACCATAATGGAGGTGTAAGAATGTAGGAGCCTCCAAAGTTTGCTAATCATCACCCATTGTATCATCATCATCATCCTCCTCCTCTATTGAGGTATCATCAACTTCCATAGATGTGGAATCGTGTCCACTCTCACTTTCATTTGCTTGTTCTTCCTCACTTTCCTCTTCCTCTTCTTGAGCACCACCCTCTTCAACAACCATCTCCTCTCCACCCGGTCTACTACCACTAGGAATGCTAGGAAAGAATACTTCCCTGTCCGCCCAACTAGGCAAAGGACAAGACAGATCAAGAAGTCCTTGCCTAGCTAGATGTAGGAGGGGCGGATATTGGGCCTTGTAAGCATCCACTCTATCATTGTACGCTTGTTTGTGCATTTCCCTCATGAGTAGTGTCAAGTAATCATTTCCCACTTCGACATCCTTGGGTTTGAACTCTTGGTATTCAAATGGGTAAGGTGGGGTGATAATGGAGGAGGAGGGCTCGGCAATTTCGCCTCTTTGTTGTTGAATGATATGCTCGGTCTCTTCGGAGAGTGGGAGAAGGTAGTTCGGTCGATGAACATTCAATCGGAAAATTTTGGAAGGCGAGGTGAAATATCTAGCTTCATTGGTTAACCACCCATATTTGTCGTCAAGAGTGTCGTGCTTGACCCACTTGAAGTTGTGAATCATGGTGTCCATATCAACAAGATGGCCTCCTTTAACCGACACATAGGTGTTGTTTTTGTTGAAATCCCGGTTAAAATGCCTAGCCAAATGGGTAACTAGTCCTCCATTTACAATAAAGGCGGTGCCTTCTTTGCCACAATCGACATTTAGCCATCGTTCAACCAAAAGTCTTATATCATTGTATGGCTTGGTAAATTCCCTCCCAATGTTCAAGGCCGACTCAAGAAGAATACAATCGAGTTTGGTAAGGTGATTTGTGCCATTTCTAGCTATCAAAGTATTCCCAATGACCTTATGCCATACTCTAATGCCCGGATGGTGGAATAAGAGAGCACGACAATCATGAAAACGCACAAATTTCTTCCCGGAAATTGCCATCCAAAGAGGAGCGGGGTCATACTTGATATGAGTCTTTGTATATTTCGGGTTATCACTAAGGCCTAATATCTTACCCAATTCGCCATAAGTTATGCGTCTATCAGCATTTTCAAGACGAAACTCGATGTTGGTTCGAGTCTCCACCCTTTGACTTCCAAAGAACTTAAAAATTTCAATGTGAGGCAGGGGTATGTCAATTCCTTCATTGTAAACAATTTACCCAATCCCATAGACTCAAAGAAGGTTTTGGTTTGTTCAAGAACACCCAATTTTGACAATGTATCTTCACAAATAAACTTAGTAGGCATGATGGTTTTCTTAGCAAAGATAATGAATTTCTCCCTATGAGAGTCGGAAGTGAAAGTTACCTCCGGATAATTGGATAATTGCTCAATGACCGGAGTTGTTGATGTTGTAGCTTCTATAGGGGGACCTTGTTGAACCTCCAACCTCGCCTCATGGACTACCAATGCCTTTGACAATTGTTTTGCTTAAAGAGCTTGTTGCCTTTTGGAAAGTGTCTTCTTTGGGGGTGCCTTGTTACCTCCTTTAGTTCTTGCCATTCTCCTTTGCTTGATTACACCAATGAAAGATTGAAATCTTCAATTTTTAGTGATACTCAAATCGATTTAGGATGAATGTTGTTTTGTATCCCAAAAATCGACTCAAAGGTTGAAGATCTTGGTGTTTGAATCACTTGTTGCAAAAGGAGTGATTAATTTTTGTTGTGAGGAAGTTTGGATTTGATTTGATTGAATTTGGTTGAGGAAATTTGGCTTTGTTGATGGGGAGGGTGAGGGTTTTTGGGGTTTTTGGGTACTGAGTTGTGCTTGTATGTTGAAGAAATGAGAATGAATGGGAGAAAAGGGGTTTAAATCAACCGTTATTTTTGAAATCGCAGCAGAGGACGAGCGGACCATGCATCGGGACGGGCGGATTCTTCAATGTTTAACCCAGGAAAAGACGCCACAGGACGAGCGTCTTGCTTCTAAGATGAGCTGATTCTTTGTGGAGAGACTAACGTCTTTCTGGAGGGACGCTCGGATTCCTTTACAGAGAAATCCCCATATTTTTGCTACTGAAAAAGACGAGCGTCTTTTGTGAAGGACGGCCGTCTAGAATGAGATGAGCGGATTCTCAGCTGAGACACTCGGATTCTCTTATAGACCAGTTTTTTGTATTCTGCAGCTCTACGAGACGAGCGTCTGGTGACTTTGGACGCTCGGGTTCTTCCGGACGAGCGGATTGTCCGATTGGATGCTCGGATTCCTCCTTGACCACACGGATTCAGGTCCATCCGTGGGTATTTCGTAACCCGTGTCATTTTCATTCTTCAATTCTCGTGTTCTTCATTGTAGGGGCACTACAAAGGAATGAATAACCTAGGCAATTGCTATCCCCACACTAAGTTAAAGCACTACACATCAATAAAATCATAAGACCCTCCCTCACTTCTCTCAAAATGATGAATATCTTGATCAAGGCACAAAAATAAATCCAAAATGACAAAGAATGCAATATAATAATTGAAATACAAGTTAGGTAGTTAGAATATTTACAAATGATGGTTTAGGGAGGACTCCACCAAACTCTCATCCAATGTGAGATGTCAAGGGGGCATGTTCAAGGTGTTGTTGATGTTACTCAACACCTTGAAGATGTAGTCGAAAGCTTGTTCATTATCATGATAAAGGTCCTCAATAGATTTTTGCATTTGTTGTTCTCCATGATGGTCTTGGTTCATAGCATTACCAATATAGGGATTGAATATCCCTTCGAACTCATCATCCCAAAGACCGCAAACTTCATCTACTTGATCATTGAAAGTTTCTTGAGTTGATAGAGACAACTCTCTTTCTTTCTTGTCTTGGCCAATGAGGCCATCTTCTTCACTTGTCATGGGTGAGCTTTTCAAGCTCTCATTGTTGCTATTTCCTTGCTCTTTTGATGGAGCATCATCCATTTTATTTTTCCATTGAAATCCCAACTTCTTCCTATCATCCTTCCGGCTATAGTGATCAACCATAAAACATGGCTCATGCAATCGGGGAGCTCTCATGGTCTTGTCAAGATTGAAAGTGATGGTTTCATCTCCCACTTCAAGGGTGAGTTCTCCATGCTTTACATCGATCACCGCTTCCGCGGTGTGCTAGAACGTTCTTCCTAAGATAATAGGAATGTTGGAGTCTTCTTCCATGTCAACAATGACAAAATCCACCGGGATGAAGAATTTTCCAATTCTCACGGGAACATCTTCCCATACCTCTAAAGTTGTCTTTGTTGATCTATCCGCCATTTGAAGCGTGATGTTGGTACATTTGAGTTCTCCCATTCCTAGCCTCTTGCTAACCGAATATGGCATGACACTAACACTTGCCCCAGGGGCACATAAAGCTTTGTTGATTGTAGTGTCACCAATAGTGCATGGAATGGAGAAACTTCCCGGATTCTTGAGTTTTGGAGGTGAACTCCCTTGAAGGATGGCACTACTCACCTTAGTGAAGGCAATAGTCTCAAGCTTCCAGATTGATTTCTTCTTCGTAAGGATGTCCTTTATGTACTTTGCATAGGCCGGAACGTGATTGATCAATTCCGTGAAAGGAATCGAGACTTCTAAATTCTTCAAAATTTTCATGAATTTTCCAAGTTGGTCATCAAACTTAGGTTTAGCTTGACGACTCGGGAATGGAAGCCTAATCACAATGGGTTCCTTCTCCTTGCCTTTTTCTTCATTTTTCTTTGAAACTTATTGATTGGTGGGTTCTTCTTCCCCATAGTTTTGCACAACTCTTTCCGTGTCACCAGCTTCCACAACTTCATCCTCAACTTGCTTCTTTGGTCCTTCATATCTCGTACCACTCCTCAAGTGAATGGCACTAACCGTTTCATGTCTTGGGGAATTACTTTGAGGTGGTAATTGCCCATTTTGTCTTTGAGAGTTTGAAGATGCTAGTTGGGTCATTTGAGTTTCCAACATTTTTGTGTGGGCTAGGTTGTTGTTGATGGTGATGTCTTTTGTTTGGCTATCTTTTTGCATTTGAGTGAAAAATTCTTGTTGATTCTTTTGCATTTGGAGGACCGCTTTTTGAACATCAAAACCTTGGTCATTTTGTTGATTGTATGGTGTTTGATTTTGATAACCTTGGTTTTGGTTGAAAAAGGGTCTTTGGTTTTGGTTTCTCATGGGAGGTGGGGTGTATGTTGGTTGATGGTTTTGAACATTTTGGCTTTTGTATGAGAGATTTGGGTGGAATTTGCACTAGTAGAGAAAACCCCTATCACGACGCAGTTATCGTGGCGGTTCTAATAGAAACGACGCGAAAAGCTCAAAAAATTGGCGGGAATGAAATTTTTATGTATGTAGGAGGTTTATAGTGGCGGTTTAAGTAAGAACCGACGTGATAACATAAGTTTTTTATGGCGGTTCCAAATAGGAAACGCCACCATAGGTCAATTGTGGCGGTTCTATTAACAACCGACGTTAAGAATGATGCTAAAAGTTAATACAAAGTTATACTTTTTTGGGTTAAAAAACCGCCATAATATATTTTTATGTCGGTTTCTAATTAAAACCGACTTTAATAGAAAAAATTAAAAAATTAAAACCTCAAAAAACGCCTTAGCATTATACGATTAGTTTCCTCTTAAACCCGTTTCTTCGTCTTCTTCAATTTCTCAGACTCCATTCTTGTTTCTCTCTCGAAACGCCCATGCTCCACTCCGTCTACCGCCACCACCATAAACCTCACTCCCCTCAACACCTTTCGGATCTGCACGCTCGCCCACCATGCCACCCTCGCTAACGTCGTGCCTCTCATCATCCCCATCATTGCTGCTTTCATTCAACGCTCCGATCATGGCTGCAACTGCTCAAAAATACACCACCGGTATGATTCAAAACACTAAATTAATAATATCTTCTTAATCTAATTCAGACCCTAATTCATCATACCCATACCCGAAACCCTAATTAATTTTATTTTTAATCTAATTTGATTGTTTAGACGATGTAAATTTGGTGGTAGAGTTGCACTATATCGATTTTGCTCCTCTAGATTGTTTTTGTTGATTTGTGATTTAAGATCTTTGATTTCTTTCAATGCCGCTTCAAGTCTGATGTTGGGGAATTCATTTTCCTGCTGGTGATGCCCGGCCACCCATTCCAAATGGCGGTAGATTATTGTCTTAAAAAACTTTTCCATCTTCCATTAGGAGTACCTAAAATTGATACAAGCCGGTTTGCTTAGATATTAGACTTGAGAGTTGAGACGGCAATTATATAGAAATAAAGAAATTTAAGGTCTTATTTTTATTATGCCCCTGTTTAATTATAATAAGTCTACAGTTAAAGATACGTATTCTCTGAAAGTTTTACTAGCTGCTTATGGTTCATAATTGAACGGTGTCAAGATATGCTAACTACCTATAGAAAAAAAACCGGAAACTGAAGTCTGACATTTGTACTTAGCTATGTGAACTCTGGAGTAATACGTTTTTCTTGCGGCTCTTTATTTCGTTCTACGAAGTAGGTCTTATTCATGTAAATCATGGCTACATTTAGAAAGGGTGTTCCAGTAGGTAACAAAAATCATTGGCTCAGCCGCCCTCTGTGATAAAAAGGATTTTTCTTCATTTACATGGAAAAAATAGTAAAAGTATTTTGAGGTAGAAAAGGTTGTTTAATCCTTTTAGTTGAAATTATTTCATGCTTAGTGGTGTATCTTTCTCACGTTTCTAAGTCAAAGGATAAGTCATACTAAGGACAACCTTACAACAAACTTGAATTATTATATGGATAAGTTTCATTGTTCGTTTAATCCTTTTTTCCTTATATTCCTAGCATGCAACATGGATAATCGGTAACAAATGTATTGTTGAGAAAATTACAGTCAGAAGTCCTACTAGCAGCTAAGACTCAAGAGTCAAGACTACTGAGCTTCGTGTGCTTTTAGTAAGGGGAAGATCAGATTTAGTGCTTGTTTGAATCTCTTACTTGGTACCTATGGGAATTCTAGCTAAAGGACG
This sequence comes from Silene latifolia, assembly GCF_048544455.1. Lineage (NCBI taxonomy): Eukaryota > Viridiplantae > Streptophyta > Magnoliopsida > Caryophyllales > Caryophyllaceae > Silene > Silene latifolia. Next base: position 98,999,332 of record NC_133527.1, read on the forward strand.
TCTTAATTCATGTAAGCCATTCTGCAGTGTCAACCATTCTGCAGTATCAACCAGGTCAGGAAAGAGTGCCTTGGTGATGCCCGGCCACCCATTCCAAATGGCAGTAGATTATTGTTGTAGCCTTGTCTGAATTGATCTTTTGTTTTTGCAAATTTTTTAGAATGGCATTCTCTATCTCTCTAACCTCAACGAATCCACTCTTTGAGAATGAAAATGTATCCCTTTATTTCTCTTGTTCATCTTAGTTAACTTGTTCTTAGATCTGGGAATATTGTGTGAATGTTTATGGCGTTGAGTAATTGGTGAAAACAGAAGCTCGTTCTGCGTTGTTGCATGGAAGCCTGGAATGTTATGATATTGAAGATGCGATTTGCCATGCTGTTGCCGCTGGTGTTCAACTCTGTTTTATCCCGGTTAACTTCTTTAACATCACTACTCTTTACTTGTTATTGGTAATTAATTCTCTGATTCTTACTACATCAAGCATTAATTACCTGCTTATATTATTTACCCCATATTAATCGTCTTCCTGAAACCATGTCATCTACATCTTCTCGGCAAACAGTTATGTAAAAGGTCTTGAATTTAAGAATCAAATTTATCGTTGAATGCGATAACAAATGCTGACCAATGTCATATGTGTAGATGTCAATCAATTTTTCATGTGACTTTCACAATCTGCCTAGGCTAAAATGATACTAGGAAGGAGCATTTGGCGGATTTTTTGAATAACAGGAGCTTCAAAATGAGATTGTTACATAATCACTAATGCTTCAGTAGCTTGAGTCGTACTTTCCTAATATATTTCTTAATTGTTTTTTTCATGTGCAAAGCTATGCTTTCGACTCCCCAAAGCACCAGATTATGCACAGACCAAGATTTGGAAGCATTGGCAGGTGGTGTATCTTTGCTAGTGACTCATTCAAAAGTAGTGTGCATTCCTTTTTTCAGTTATGTTTCTTGAGCTTAATTGTTTCTTTTGGGACTCACTGATCATTTTCAAGGAATTCGGATGTTATAATAGTTCACAGCTTGTTTAACATTTTGTTATATTTATATTTGGATTTGTTGCAGCGCGAATGAGCCTACTGTGGATCCCAACCGTCATGGTGGATATTTAGCTTTTAAAGCGCAGGTATTTGTTCAGAATTTAGCCTTTCTCCTATTGTCTTAAAAACCAGTCTTCTACCAGCAAGTATTTATTTTGAAAATGCTCAACTTGTAACTGATATTCTCAGATTTTGTTGTACGATTTTCTAAGAAAACCTTCCAGACAACAATTGATACAAACTTTAGCCCGCTTGATGAATGTGCTGTGTGAAATAGTTATAGGCCATGCTAATATATTCAAGGGTAAGAAATTTGGTGGCAGTACGTAGTTTAGATGTAAATTCTACCTAACTTCTGCAAATATAGGAAAGGGGCAGTTGTTGTGTGATCATTGTTTTGCTAATATATATGAATCTTGATACATCTTACCTATGTAGTTTATTCTGGCTAAGATTTATTCAGATAGAACTTTAATCAAAATACTTAATATTAGAATACTAGAAATCTACTTCCATTTCCTCTGATTGTTTCCATATAGAACTATATATGGTCCATGTCTAATTAATCTCCTACATGAAGGACTCAGCTGGCACTCGACACTTAAAGAGGCTATCTGCTGGTGGTCTTACTCACTTACTCATGTCCATTTGCTCCCAAGCTTTCACTTTGCTGTGGTGGATGATTACCAAAGGAAGTGGAGGTTTGTAGGTAACTTTTCTTTTAATTTATTCATATATGCCCCATATATTTGGTGCTAGTGTGTTTCGGTCCTACGGGCGAATTATGATCAATTAAGCATATGTTAGCATTAATAGAGCTACAGTTCTAATCTTTTTTTAGGCGCATCGCTGTAATTTGTTTAGGTTTACTTCAGTTTTACCACTAAATCAAATTGTTAATGTTTTTTTCTTTTTTTTTCAGTTTTTTCTTACTATTGGTTTTGTTAAATGTATCATTGCAGATTTAAGAGTGTCAATTGACGAGATGAAGGATGTTAAAGAGGTGTAGGCTTCAGAACTATATTACTACATACAGGTGATAACTTCCTTCACTTCTTACTTTGCTTCATAAATTTTAAGCCGAGTTGTGTTCACGTGTGTCGTGTAATAGAGTATTGTGACCATGAGCATTTGATCGTTGTTGGTTTTCATGTGTTCACACTCTCTCTTTGTAATGTTTGTCAACTCTCAACTTATTATTTTGATATTTCTATCTTTGCACTATTATCCAGCCTGACATTAGTAATTAGTGTCTATCTCAAGTTCTTGGTAGTTATCAGCATCATTTGAATGTCATTTTCACTGCAGGTAAATTGAACATAGGAATGGCCGATGAGTACAATTATCTTAACCAGAGCAAGCGCTTGGCGATTAATCACTACTACAAATCCAGGCAACTACAAAGCCCCTTTAACAACGATTATTCACGAAAATCACAATAGACGTTGTAGAATGTATGGCGCGAATTTTACTAAAATCAATTACAACGGGCATGGTTATAAAAACCGTTGTTATTAGTTTTAACAACGGGTCACACATGCACAACCGTTGTTAATAATTTGGCGCAAAGTTAGTGAAAAGTAATCACAACGGTTATTTTTGAAACCCGTTGTTAAAATTTATTTAACAACGGGTGTTTTTTTACAACCGTTGTTAAAACATATTTCACAACGGTTGTTGTTTAATAACCGTTGTCAATACCTTCCATACTATAAACCACACAAACAGAAGTCTGCTGCAGCCACAAAACACAACCCTTAATACACAAACACAAACACAAAGCAAAAACAAACACAAAACACACACTCTCTTTCTCTCTTTCTCTCTTTCTCTCTTTCTCATCATCGCTTTATCTTCTCGCCGTCACTTTGTTGATTTCATCGTCTATTACGTTCGTATTTATCGGGTAAATCTCACTTTATCCTTTATTAGTTTCATCATCATTATTTTCTTTTTCTATTTATTTCTTTTGCATGTATGTGTTTTTATCGACCATTATGTTATTTGTTTAAGTATTGTTCGCATAATTAGTTAGTAAAACAATGAAGAAGCAAGATGAAGAAGCAAGATAAACATAATTAATATATATATATATATATATTTATAAATACATAAATTAAAAAAAAAATTACATATATAAAAATGCAATTCTTATATTTTCATAGAGGATCTTATTCTACTCTATCGTATCCGTCCTCTCCTCCTTGGCTATTTGGAGGTTCCGTTCGCTTGCTATATCGTCATATAGCCGCAATCGCTGCTGCTTGCTCCATCAAGCCATCTTCTTTGGCGTGCTTGATGCGGATCGAGCATCCGCAAGGTAGCTCCTGAAACTTTCCTCAATATGGAGGAACCGGCGGATGAAGTTATTGTTGTTCTCGATCATGGTAAGAGTCTTAAGGATGAAATCATTCATTTTGTTGGAGTTTTTGGAGTTTGTTTTGAAAGATTAAGTAGAGTTTGTTTTAGCGAGTTAGGGTTTGGAGATGTATATATTGAGATAATGGAAATGTTAGTTGAGATAATGCAATGTATTTATACTAAGCAATGTGTGGGTTGAGTTGTTTTTTAATTAATATATATGTTAGGAAGTTGTGCCATAATCATCATCATATCTCTCAATGCTGCTTCAAATCTTATTACTAACCCTTCTCATTCCATATTATCCGTTCATATGTACAGTGATGTCAGTAATAATGCATGCATCGGAATTCTAACGGGCCGTAATTATGCATGCATCTAGTAATATTTAATTTAATTTTTTTTTATTTTTTAAGAACAAACAACAACGGTTATTTACAAACAACCCGTTGTCTTTAGTTATAACAACGGTTTTGTATATTAAAACCCGTTGTTATAACTTTCCCCCCAAAATTGAGTCACACTTTCCAAAACGGGTTTTTATACTTAAAACCGTTGTTAATATTTTTAACAACGGTTTTCTAAAGAAAACCAACCGTTGTTAAAACCTTTTACAACGGACGCTTTAACAACGTCCGCTTTTTTATACAACAACGGTTTTTGACCGTTGTTATAGCCTGTATTTGTAGTAGTGAATGGTCTTGATGATACTCTGAACTTCTTAAGCTATCAAAGATGTTAAAGAGGTGTACGTTATCAAAAGTTTAGAGAAAATGTAATGTTGATTTGTTTATTAACTAAGACGTGTATGTGATTATTTACACACTTGGAAGTATGTTTTTTTTAACATCAATAATACTAATTTGTTAGGTCGGATGATACACAAATTTGTTGGTTATCATTCACTTCTATTTATTGTTTGTTCATTTTGGTATTTGGATTGTCAAATCTTTAGGTTATTGCTACCAAAATTTTGGTAGCAATTTTTTATAAAAAAATAACTACCTATGGTGGCGGTTCTTCACCAAACAACCGACGTTATAATTACCTTTAGTGGCGGTTATGTACAAACAACCGACGTTATAATTACCTTTAATGGCAGTTCTATAACAACAACCGTCGTTATAGAGAACATGTAGTGGTGTAATGATATTATTGTTATAGTTATAGTGGCGGTTTTTAAACAATAACCGCCACTATAGGTGAGTTATAATGGCGGTTCTTGTCTAACAACCGTCGTTTTATGTAAGTCTATAATGGCGGTTTTTTTAACAACCGCCACCGTATGAGAGCTATAGTGGCGGTTGTAAAACCGCCGCAAAAGTATATACGACCCCGTGATATACGACGCACCCAAAACCTTTAAAAACCGCCATAAAAGGTCATTTTTGACCGCCACTGTAGGGGTTTTTTCTACTAGTGTTGGTGTTTTCATTGTAATAATTGGAATAAGGGGTACCACTCTTGTATACGTGAAAAGCATTCACTTGTTCATTTGTTCCCCTACATTCACTTTGGTCATGTCCCAAAGTTCCACAATTCTCACATATCCCACTTGGGATTGATGACGATGCTACAATGGCATTAACATGATGCTTTGGTGATTTTGAGGCTTCTTCAAGTTTAGTCATAGCCTTCTCAAACTTCAAGTTGATGGTATCAATATGAGCACTAAGTTGAGCACCCCGTTGAGTAATATAGTCCACTTCATGCTTTCCTCCTCTAGTAGCCTTGCGAGGTCTACTATATTGTGAATTATGGACCGCCATTTCCTCAATCTTGTTCCAAGTTTGATTATCGTCAAATTCGGTGAACATACCATTTCATCCCATGTTGAGAATGTTTCTTTAGTCTTCGTAAAACCATTCCAGAATTGTTGTACCAAGAACCACTCGCTAAGTCCATGATGAGGACATGAGCGACAAATTCCTTTGAATCGCTCCCAAGCTTCATACAAAGATTCTTCATCCCTTTGCTTAAAACCCGTAATTTGAGCTCTTAGCATGTTAGTCTTTTCCGGAGGGTAGAATTTTTTGTAGAAAGCTAGAGCCAACTTCTTCCAAGAGTAAATTCCAAGAGTAGCTTTATCAAGACTTTTCAACCATTGTTTTGCGGTGCCAATTAGAGAAAAAGGAAATAAGACCCATCGAATTTGGTCTTGAGTCACTCCGGTTTGTGAAATCGCATCACAATAGTCACAAAAAGTTTCCATATGGGAATGAGGGTCTTCACTAGGCATCCCTCCAAATTGGCTTCTTTCGACTAATTGGATAAATGCGGATTTTGCAATGAAATTTCCGGTTAAGTGTTGTGGTGTGGGAGTACCATTGGGTAGGTTCTCTTCGGTTGGTACGGAATGTGATGAAAACTTAGGAATTGTGGGTTGGTTGTGTGATTGATTTTGTGTTGGGTTCTCCTCACCTTCTCTTGCAAAAGGATTGATGAACTCAATAGTGTTTGGTTGAATATCTACAACCTCACCAATACCTCTCAAATTATTCCTAGCAAGTCTTCTATTGGTTGTCAGAGTCCTTTCAATTTCGTGATCAATGGGTAACAAGTTACCTTGTGATCTTCTAGACATTAAAAATATCAAACAACTCGAACACAATTTGAACAAACCTTGAGGAGCTTTACTTCCCGAAGGCAAAGAAAGACACAACTAATAACAATCAAAGAAAATCAAATCAAGTTAACACCATCCCCGGCAACGGCGCCATTTTTGTTCGGTCCGCTTTGAGCTTAGATTTTGGTTACTTGTCGTTAGGAGCACCTAGACCAAAACAATATTTATAACTTCACAAACAACTCTACTATTAGTAAAGAGGCAAGTAAAGGTCGGATCCCAAGGGACGGGAATTGATGTAGGATTTTCGATTACAAGTAGTGGTGTCTAGGGGTGTCACAATTTGGGTTGAGATAAGAAGATCACTAAACTAAATAACAATAAAAGTAAACAAGCAAGATGACTAAAATGAGATGTAAACAATTGATTAAAAGCACTAGGGTATCATGGGGTCATAGGGGATTCATGGGAATTGATCATACAAACATATTCTCAAATTATAAGCAAGCAATTATTGTTGTGATAGGATCGAGTTGGCTTATATCTTACAATCCTAGGGAGGTTTGGGTTCCGGGGCCGAATCGATTAAATTGTACAACACCTACAAGTCGACTTAATCCTCCCTACTCAACCATATGCATGGTCTAATGAGAATCGAATTGGTTTATGTCTTACATGTAAGGATTCATAGGCTCGCATTTCATCAAACATAACATGTGCATAAGTTGAGATCACAACAAGCAAGCAAATAAATTATGAAAACATATTAAATTAAGCATGAATCATCCCCCATGTTGGTTTCCCCTAATTACCCATTAACCCTAGTTAAGAAAACTACTCACTCATTATCAAGTTTAACATGTTAACAAGGTTGTCAATCATATTAACAAAGCAAAACATGATGAATAAATGTAGATGATTAACAATAATTAAAAAGGGATTAAGAGAGTTATACCTAATGATGATTCCAAAATAATAATACAAAGAATAAAAGAAGTACTAGATGATTGATGGAATGTTGTCAATCTCCCAATAAACCCAAATAATCTTCAATTACCCAAAATAAAAGATGAACAAAAGAGAAATTAAGGAAATGAGATTTATATTAATATTTGATTAGAAGTTGATTAAAAGATTAAGGAGATATTAGAATGATATAAACTACACTAAGGATTCATAAGAAGAGCATGATAACCTAATTAGACTAATGGGGTATTTATAGTGGGGATTAGGTGCACAAATTAGAGTTACAAAGAGCTTAAATGACGATTAAGTCCTTGAGGAATCGCTCTCCTCAAAAAAAGATGCGGGTCTCCTTTTAGCTAGTCTTGCAAATATATGCGCATCTTCAATGGAGGGACGAAGAGGACATGTCCCTCTGGAGTAGACTCCGAGCGTCCAAGGGTCGGACGGGCGGATTGGGGAGCTGCTGGACGGGCGTCTGGGCGGCTTGGACGAGCGTCCTGGGAGGCTGCTGGACGGGCGTCCCGAGTGGTGGGACGAGCGGATCCTGGCTCAGCTTCCTTTCCTTATTTTCTTCTTCTAACAATCCTCCGGGATTTTGTCGGGGATGCAAGGATCTTCTTCATCATTGCCCATCTACTACATTATGTACAAAGGCCTTCTAGTCTTGTCTTCTCTTTGATTCTTGGTCATTAGATTCGATCAATTTAGCTCTATTTTGCCATGAAAATGCAAGGTTTGCACACCTCTCCTACCAAGGAAACAAAACCTCAAAGGATATGCAAAACAACGGACTAAAGATAGTAAATGACCCAAATATGCACTAAAAAGCATGGAAACGAGGGCTAATTCGAGGACTAAATATGCTCAAATATTGATCACATGAAAATTATATCCTGAAATTATTTTATAAATAAAAAGGAAATCAAGATCAAACCTCAATTCTATAATAAAAACGCGGAAATTTTTCTTCCGCGGGAGGTAACCCTTGGGGAAAGAGTGCAACAGATGCTGCGCATCTTCCAAGAGACGCAGCAACTGCTGCGCCTCTTCCCCAGCTCCTTTCTGCGTATTTTCAAATCTTTTCGAGATTTACTTCCAAAGTTTCACCTAAACCCTAATTCCTCCGTGTGATTAGTATAAATAGGAGCCTTCGTTCCTCATATTTCTCACGCGAGTGTCTGCCCTTCTCTTCTCCCTTTACATTCTAAGACCACGCTCTTGCTTTTTCGCATCTACGTGCTTGAACTTTCGACCACGTAAGCTCGGATCCTTCTGAGTATCAGCCTCGTTTTGCATGACAGACCAATTTGACCAACTCCACATCAATCAACTCAATCAATCTTGCTTAATTTCCTCTTAGAAGGCACTTTCTTCATACATTCGAGTTGAGCATCACTAAACGTTTACCTAGTTAATCTCGTTTCGTCAAACATGTAAGTCTGAGGGTGTAAATCTCATCTTTTATTATTGTACTTTATTTTTGTAATCGTTATTGTAAGGTTTACGTCGAAAGTATATTCAAACCGTTCTGCAAAACCTTTATTCAAACCCCTTTTTACTAATTAACGCGAGACAGACGTCGAGAAGGAGAGCAGGAACTGTTACGCCTCTTCGAAGGGACGCAACATCTGTTGCGCCACTTCCCAAGGCTGCCGCAGTTCCTGCTCCCCTTCTTCTTCCGTCGTCTTCTGTTATTTTCGTCTGTTATTTCTTGCTTTGTCTTTGCTTGTTCTTATTTCATTAGCATAATATTTAACATATAATTCGTTAATAATTCATCTTTTAATTCCCGACTTAAATCCCAAGTAATTCATATTTGCGCGTTTTCGTCATTTAAATCAATCCGGGTTTTAGAGATTTGATTCATCAATATCAAGTCTCTGGAATTCGGCCTTTGGTATATTTTCATCTGTTCATCGTCATCTTTGTAAATAGTTGAACATTAATAACATAATTAACCAATTTAATTCATAATTAATATTGTAATTAGCGTTTAATTCGTTCCAATTAGTTTTATCCCGTCTTGTATTATTTTTACGACCAATTCATATGTAAATAATTTATTAAACCACTTCTTGTTAGGTTCATATACCTATTATTAGACTCCTCTAATAGTGAACTAATTAACTTGTTAATTATTTGTTCTTTAGATCTAGTGCATGCATAACAAAATGAAAGATTTATAAGAAAAACAATGTTCCTTACATTGTTGGTTGGTTCGAAAATTTGGGCACAAGTAAGGTCACCTTCCTTCACTTGTTCTTGAGCTTATAATGATGGATGATCCTCCTAAGACTCCAAGTTTAGAAGTCACTCCAATAAATTGCACCCAAGATGAATCCCAAAAATCTCTACTAATATTAACTAGATATGTAGTAGAAATATTACCTTAATAATACTAATGATCTTGTATTACTCTCTTAAGTAATGTATGATATGTATTAGTATTTATGGGGAGCTTTCTTGCAATTGCATGTGAGGATTTTTAGAGAGAAATAAACAAAACTAGCAAAAACAAGTAAGTGTCAAAATGAGCAACCAAATGCTCCTTTTGAAGTGCCAAAACCGGTTGGCTTATCCCATGAAGGGAATCTTTGCTTTTTGTTTTTACTCTTTGTTTAATTATAGGTAGAGTGTAGTATGTAGGCTTGTAAGATGTGTCATAGATATGTCTCTATCACACTATGTTATAACAAATGAACAAGACAAAAGAGCATCTTGTGTGCTCTCATGTTGGCCGAAATAATGGTCCTTATATGGTCCATTTTTGCCTTTTGTCATTTGTCCCACAAATGCTTATAAGTCATATGTTTAACTATCTTACATATTTAATTATTAAAGTAATCATTTAACACTTAAATATTACAATTAATAATATAATATACACTCCACTTTTTGAGTAGTATACTACCATTATATCATCATATAATGGGTCCCATAATTACTAGTTAGTTAAAATTACAACTTCTTGTAATTTTAAATAACTAATTACCTCTACCTCAAAACTTATATAATACCTCAACTAATTTAGTAATTTAACGCTTAATTACTAAATTAAATCTTATTTAATCACATTATAATAAGACGCAAAATTGCACTCCCACAATTAAGGAATTAATTAATTCGTATTGCATACAATTAGTTAAATATCTATTTGGGCCTCATCCTATAGGTGTGACCTAAAGGGATCAACTTACCACCACCGTCACACGACAGTAATGTCAAACTCTAGTCAGCCAATCATTACCGATTAATGACGGTCGATCATTGTATAAAGAATCATCCCTCACGTATTCTTAGTATGAGATTTAATTATGATATTTAAATCATGTGATCGCACTATTGTTGAGGACACATTTCCTAACAATCTCCCACTTGTCCTCGACAAGTGTGCGTCACCAATTCTCTTGTCCTATTACAATCTCCCACTCAATGCAAGGTGTCTTGCAGGTCGTACTTACATTTGATCATATCTTGAGTGGTTTTCTCGATCTGGAGATTAACTGTCTGACCGGAATTATCCATCATGGATACCTTCCGAGCGTGGCCACGCATTTCCAGTTAACTACTCCTCGAGTGGCCTTGAGATTTTAAACAACCCTGACAAGGGGTGGACAATTTCTATCGCCCTATTCCCTTCGTTCAGCCACAGTCCATCATAACCTAAAATATACCCAGTTTGACCTCATTTACGAAATCGTAGAGTATAAATCAAAGCTAATCAGAAGTTGTGCCAACTTGGGCGAATAGTCTCTAGTCAAAAGAATTGACTCATAAGAATACTATAGTAGCTCTTGCCACGACCAGGCTTTATGAATTACCAGAACTCTATAAGCGGTCACTGCCCGACAGATTGTCCCATACAGTCTGCCTATGTGATCGACTAGTCATCCCATATGACTCTATGGCACTTGAACTTGCCATCAATCGCATCACACTATAGTCACTTCGAAACGTCACCTCATATAAATAACTAGGGGCGAATACCATGTCAATCCAGTTCACTTTAATGGGGTTCAATTTGTCTCTACAACCCATTCGGATACGACAAGGTAGCGGTGAGTTTAATAAAACTCAAACGATAAATGCGATTATCACATATGAATAGTCAATACACTATTACTACTTCATATTCTATAATCTTTAGTGTATTATTAACACTAGTTTATGAGCAATAAAAGCTTGGAAAGAAGATATACCTGTAATCCATATATCCCAACTTTATAAATTGTTATTTCCTTCCATTCAATGTCATCTCTAATGACATGAATTTTATCCAAGTATATGTCTAGACATCTTACTAGACATGAGCTCTTTACTTGAAAGACGCTCCCACTGTTATCGCATAACTTGTGATAAAGTCATTTGTAGAGGGATTCACCCTTAATCCCTACGTTGACCATTTTATCACAACTTACTTAGATTCCTTTTGTAGAATTTGCAATGTGCGAAACTAAAACACATTTCTTAGTTTCTTACTCCTTTGTCAATAACATTAGCTTAGGATTTCATCAAATCCTTTTAAGCTTGGAAACTAAAGTTTGTGCAACCCTTCAACACCTTAACTTAGTTTATCATCCAAACATGTGTACAAGTCATCAATTGTACTTTAAGGCTTTCACAAGCCCATCTAATGAATTAACTTATTATTGATTTATTATGTACCTAGCATATGGTACATCACAACACGTGCGTCTGTTGGCATACATATCGTTCTAATGGCGGAAACATTAGTAATCGATTTCATGTAATCAACAACTTAATGGGTTCAGTGAACGACTATGATTCCATCATAGTAATTCCACTTTCATAATCATGAATAAGCCATTCAACTTTGTTGTTGTTCAACAGATGCGAAATATCTTATCCTCATAAGACTCTCAACTCTATGCCAATATTCTCTCACATAGATTCAAAATTTAGAATACTTTGCATCCCTTTCCATGTCTCCCAATTTCTCTTACCAGAAGAGAGCATTGGTATATCATTGTCAATAAGTAATATGTTATCAACATATAAGACATGGAGAAACAATTTTTAGCTCCCACTTAACTTCATGTATATCATGATTCTTCAATCATGTGAATGAAACAATTCACTATATCACATGAACGAAAAGTATAATCCTTTAATGCTAGCTTAAGACCATCTTGTGATCACTTAAGATAGCTACGCATAATATGTTAGGATTCTTAGATCTTCATCTAAGGTTTTGTGTTTTAAAACACTTCCTTCTCTAAATTCTCATTTTAGAAAAGTGAATTCAATTTGCCATTCTTCATTATAATGAAATGCGGCAATTCCTAACATAATTTGTCTTGATCAACATCTTTATGTAAATCTTATGCATTTGTGTACTCTAAAGCTCTATTTCCCTTTAAAGAGACCCTCACTTTAAAGTAAATCTACTCATGAGCAACAATTTTCGGATTGTAATGCTTCGGCTTGTATATATAACAAGGTCATGATACTATCACTTTCACAAAGTAATATTTTTAAACAATAAGACATGTGCGATAAACTCCCACTGAACTATACTTCCAATCTATCTTCATATACTATAGTTCATCTACACTCCAACTCTATAATTCTATTACTTTCACAAAGTAACATTTCAACTATAAGAGATGTTTGTGACGATACAATCTTCTCCCACTCTATCTCTCAGAAATACATCTATCTTCTTGAGAGATAGCTTTGTGAGTCACAAATATATATATTTGACGGAGTATTAGTGTTTATCTAGATAATGTACTAGCTTTCAAAAGGCCATCCCAAACATGGCAGCTTAATTCATGTAATATGGTTTAATAGACTCTCTATTCTTGGTATCTCATGGTTGACCATCCGATTAGAATTACTTGTCCGTATTGGATTGCAAATTCCCAAAATTGAGTTAAACAACTCAAACCAACTCATATTAGTTTGATTTTATGGGTCGTGACACTAGGTCATAAACCATCTTTGATAAATCAAATCTATTACTTAGATCTTTGCAACTATGATTGGATCGTAATGCTTTAGTACTTTGTTCAATTGGTTCTCTACGTCATTTTATAAATTTCTCAAATCTCTCAAATGCTTCACCTTTTATTTGATTAAGTAAATATACCCTTATCTACTTGAATCATTGGTAAAAGTGACGAAGTAGTCATAAATTCCCCTTGCGATGATGCTTATTAGAACACATACATCGGCATGTATTTGTCTCAACAATCACTCGCTTGTGTCCCTTTACCACTAAAGGAAGTACAAATTATATTGCAAAGGAGACAAGATTCGCATATTCCATATGATTGAAAATCAAATGGTCCAATAATACTAGTCGACACTAGCATTTAATGCGTTTCTCATTTACGTAACCTAATTGAAAAATCAAATGTACAAATCATTTAGATTACTAGTTATGAGTCTTTTGGATCGTATTATGTAGATATCTTTACATGAGTTGGAACTGTCTAAAACTTGTGTATCATAAAGATAAGTGACATGGCTCACATCCATGTCTATATTTCAATAAAATACAACAATTGTCTTTGATGACAAAATATAGATCCTTTCATGTCTCACATGGAAATAATGTTTTAGACTAAGTGCGTACATAATAACAATTATGTAAATTATAACTCAAAGCTAATTGCTAAAACAAGTATATAAATTTCTCTTGAAGTGGTGGCTACCCGAGCTCCATTTCGTTGTCGGAGATTCATATCACTCTTGTTTAGCTTTTCCACATTTCCAAGTCCCACTTGGAGTAACAAGCCCAACTTTGATATCTTCTAAATACTTGGGGCAATTTCGCCTCCAATGGCCCATGACATTACAATAATGACATTCCTCATAGGATTTGGCACCCTTCTTGGTCTTGGTCTTGGTAGTCCCACTATCCATTTCCAATTTATAATCAGGTTTGGGTTTCTCGCCCATTTTTGCCTTCCCTTTATTAAAACCAAAACCCCTTTCATTTGCAAGGACACTCTTGCTAGAACTCCCACTCAATTTGATATTTCTCATTGTTTCTTCAAACAAGGATGCCTTAGGTTTTATAAGATTTTCTTCACAAGAATTTCTTTCCAAGGTGGTGGGCAATGATATTGGAGTGGGTGGTGTGGAGGTGGTAAAGAAGCAAAAATTTCCATCCTGACCAATGCCAATGCGTAATTCTCTAATCGTATCATTGTCATTATCGGAGCATTTTTCATTGTATGATTGGAGCTATGAATTAAGGTGATGGGTGTAGGAGTATAATATGAATTCATTGCGAATAATTAACTACAAAATAGAAAATGAAGGAATTAATTATCATCTATCGTTTTAATAATACTCGTAAATTTAACTACAAGTATTGCATTTATATAGTGACCTCCACCCAACTACATAAATGATTCCGAGATCCAAATTCATATCAACTCGGGCACGGTGAGCCGATTCATCCCTTATTAATATAACTCGATGGATTAACTCTTTAATCGATTCTACTTTTAGAACTCTCGGTCGATAAAAATTACTCTAATTCTCATCTTTAGCCCGGAACACATGCGACTACGGTCAACAATACTTCCGTTGAGCTCAATCCAAATTTCGATGTAATAACTTTTTACTACCCCACTTCGCCAACGTAACAAGGTTTGTATTACGGTGAAGCCGGATTAACTCCCTTGTGAAATTGGTACTTCATGGGTTTCTACTTTTTGGTAAGGCTTTTTCTCAATTTTTAATATGTGAGAGGTCTTGTCAATTTATTATCTATCACGTTTTAAGTGAACTAAAGCGGTGAACTACGATAATTATAATTGACACGGTCGATGACTCGATATGATATGCATGTGTTGTTATGACGATTTGGCAATGCATGTAACATATTAAAAGAAATGCAAAGCAATTAATAAAATTCCTAGTATGGCCTTCCTAAAATAGAAAATCAAATAATCTATTACATATTCGGAAACCAACTCCTTTGGTCCCTTGAATCTTCAATTTGCACGCCTCCCAAGACACCGTCTTCGTCGGATCACCTTTCCGAATGGCACCGTCTTGAAGATGCTCCATAATTACAAATAATAATAAAATACAAAGCTATTCCTATTATACATTTGTAAAATGGAAAAATAATGAAATAAAAATAAAAGTGATACGAGATCACATTAAATTACAACCGAATCAATATTCCCTTTCATTACGGGTAATATTGATTAAAACTAAGGCCATACTAAGATAAAATTACATAATTCAAAATTATATAAGTAAAAGACATTCAACAATTGAAATATGCAGCATTATAATATGTACCTATCATGCAAAATCATGTGCCAAATCGCCCTATTTAACTTATGTCGTACATATAACCCGGTTTCATGGAAATGCGTGATAATAACCTTTTAAAATCACTAATTAACACTTAAATCACATCTAAGCTCAAGTTAATTATCCTAACACATTTTAGGACTCAAAAATCAGTCATCACTAAATTTTTGACAATAATTCAACTTGATTTAATTTTATGCTCATTTTTGACCTTAAAATCATTATTTATATGAAATAAATCCAAATTAAATCATAAATGTTTCAAAATTTGAATTTTAAATTTTTGAACATTCTGGAATAATTCTATGACCCTCATAATGTCAAAAACATGGTTAAAATTTTCGAATTAATTTTGAGAAAATATAGTTGCATTTTTATCGTTTTTATCTCATAAAATGTATAAAGTATACGAAAATTAAACCAATAATTTTTATAACTTTAGATCCGATTAGTGGGATATTTATGCAACTTAAAATAATTTTCTCAAGCCATGCAATACGTTTTAGCTAATTTTTGCTAAAATAGTCACTATTTATGCCATTTTTACTCAAAAATCCATAAATCATGCTAAAGAAGATATTTAAATCTAGAAATTTACATACTCTCTGTAAATCTTTCATGTGACTTCATATTAAAAGATCATGGCTTAATTCGAAATTTTACTATTTTTAACCATTTTACCTCTTTTAATCCATTTTTATCTCATAAAAATCATAAATCATGCAAAATTAATCAAATTAACTCGTCCTTTTACACACAACTTGTAAAATATGCATGTGAGGTCATATAAATTTTTCAAGGTCAGAAACGAAATTTAACTATTTTTAGCATTTTAATTCCCATTTTAGTCATAAAAATGTAATAAAATGACCAAAAATCCTTAAAATGAGCAATAAATTTCCACGAATCATAAAAATGACCTAAAAACATTTTAGGACCAGAATATATAACATGCATGGTGATTTCGTGGTTTATACTAATAAATCACAAATTTTTAGTTTTATATGTTAACCTTTTAACTCGGAAAAACAATAACCGATTATGCATGCAACATCCTATGCTCTGATACCACTTGTTAGGTTCATATACCTATTATTAGACTCCTCTAATAGTGAACTAATTAACTTGTTAATTATTTGTTCTTTAGATCTAGTGCATGCATAACAAAATGAAAGATTTATAAGAAAAACAATGTTCCTTACATTGTTGGTTGGTTCGAAAATTTGGGCACAAGTAAGGTCACCTTCCTTCACTTGTTCTTGAGCTTATAATGATGGATGATCCTCCTAAGACTCCAAGTTTAGAAGCCACTCCAATAAATTGCACCCAAGATGAATCCCAAAAATCTCTACTAATATTAACTAGATATGTAGTAGAAATATTACCTTAATAATACTAATGATCTTGTATTACTCTCTTAAGTAATGTATGATATGTATTAGTATTTATGGGGAGCTTTCTTGCAATTGCATGTGAGGATTTTTAGAGAGAAATAAACAAAACTAGCAAAAACAAGTAAGTGTCAAAATGAGCAACCAAATGCTCCTTTTGAAGTGCCAAAACCGGTTGGCTTATCCCATGAAGGGAATCTTTGCTTTTTGTTTTTACTCTTTGTTTAATTATAGGTAGAGTGTAGTATGTAGGCTTGTAAGATGTGTCATAGATATGTCTCTATCACACTATGTTATAACAAATGAACAAGACAAAAGAGCATCTTGTGTGCTCTCATGTTGGCCGAAATAATGGTCCTTATATGGTCCATTTTTGCCTTTTGTCATTTGTCCCACAAATGCTTATAAGTCATATGTTTAACTATCTTACATATTTAATTATTAAAGTAATCATTTAACACTTAAATATTACAATTAATAATATAATATACACTCCACTTTTTGAGTAGTATACTACCATTATATCATCATATAATGGGTCCCATAATTACTAGTTAGTTAAAATTACAACTTCTTGTAATTTTAAATAACTAATTACCTATACCTCAAAACTTATATAATACCTCAACTAATTTAGTAATTTAACGCTTAATTACTAAATTAAATCTTATTTAATCACATTATAATAAGACGCAAAATTGCACTCCCACAATTAAGGAATTAATTAATTCGTATTGCATACAATTAATTAAATATCTATTTGGGCCTCATCCTATAGGTGTGACCTAAAGGGATCAACTGACCACCACCGTCACACGACAGTAATGTCAAACTCTAGTTAGCCAATCATTACCGATTAATGACGGTCAGTCGACTGTATAAAGAATCATCCCTCACGTATTCTTAGTATGTGATTTAATTATGATATTTAAATCATGTGATCGCACTATTATTGAGGACACATTTCCCAACACTTCTATCCGAGTCAAATATTATTAATCAATCATTAATTTACCAATGAATATTAACAACACGCAATTTCGGCTTCACAGCCAGAATTCAGGTCAGGAACAGACGCAGCAACTGCTGCGCCTCTTCCAAAGGACGCAGCTCTGCTACCCCTGTTCCGGGTTGAATTCTGCCCCTGAACTTCATCGTATTAATTAACTATTAATCGTATTATCACCGCTAATCTGTTTATTTTCTAACCTAATTTATTTTCCCTTTCTTTTCTAAAATTATCCGTTTTAAGTGTATTTTCGACGTAAATCATCAAACCAATGTAATTATTGTAATTTTAATTATTGTATCTTGTTGTATTCTTTATTATCGCTTGTTTGTATGTTCTCACATGTAATCAACCTTAAATCCTACCTCGACATTAATGCATGTTAAACTACTTGATCACCGACTTAGTTAATTCTCCCCCGCTTTCTACACTCTCGTTGCCGGCCGTCGCCCAGTTTCCGACGCCCAGATTCCGTTGCCTTCCCTTATCATCATCCTCGTTCTCTTTATCATCATCATCATCATCATCATCATCATCAGGTATGTTCACTTTAATTTTGTGTTTCGTCATTCGGGTTTTAAGACGATCATCTTTTTTGTTTTTCATGCATCTGTTTGTTTTTCGTCTTCTTTGTTATCTTTATCATCCCGCATCGTCATGTACTTCATTCCTCTTATTAAGGTTTAGGATTTTAGTAGCTCAAACTGTTGTTTTAAATTTTCATTCCTCTTTAGGGTTTTAGATAATACACTGCATGACGTTGTTAAGTTGTTCATTTATTATTTCATTCATATTTGGGTTTTAGGATTATCATGGGTGAAAAACGGAAAATAAGTCAAAAGAATAATAAGCGTGCGGATGATAATAAGCCTGGCGAGAGGGGTCCTACGAAGTGCCCTGCAGCCCTTGTAGCTATAGCCGCTAAAGAGCCGCTTAAAATAACATGGAGCTCGAAGGGTTTCCCTACTGGTCCAAATGCGGGTTTTTTTATCCAGTTGGATTGGATGTTGCACAAGCCAGTTTGTGCCTATCCATTTGGACGATGTTAGAAATTTGAATCCAAAATTGGCAGAGTTATACTTGGCTCGTATAAAGGAGGCCTTTGATATTGCCGATGAATGTCATGATAAGTATTTAATGCAGAAGACAGGGGTGTCCACAGGCAGTGGAAGTGTGACATTGCTAGGGATTGGTTGTATGTGGACAAGGCAACGGGGGAGATGCGTAAGAGCCCACCGGCAAACAAGTGTCCCACCATCAGTTAGGAACAATGGGATCTTTTCAAAACGATGAGAACTAATGAGAAGTTTCAGGTTAAATATCCTCGCCTTTTAACGATTTACCTATCATTTTTTTAATTAATGAGTTCTTTATATAATATTTTTGTTATCTCATCTACTTGCGCTTTTATATAATTTGTAGGCTGTTAGCAGAAGAAATCGTGCTAACATTTCATGCAAGAAGGGGAAATGGTATGGTTCTCGAGGCGGTTACAGATTGATAGAAGACAACCTCGTAAGTAGCATGCATTCCCCTGTGAGATTTGATTTTTTAATCGCACTTGGACTTAATACGCATTTACATGTATAACTGTTACCATGTTAATGTGTAGGTGGCAAAGGGAGTGACCGACTTAGATCGGCATGTAACTTATAAAGAAGGGCACACGCCTAAAGGATCTCGGTCGCGTGACAAATATGATGAGGAAGTGTTGGCCAACATAGTAAGCATTATTTTATTAAGACGAGTTCATTACTAACTTTATTATTTTAGTCACAAATATAATTTGATGTTTATTTAATATATTATAGGACAAGGTATTGAAGGAGGTAGAAGAAGGGAAATTCACTCCCAATGGTCGTGATGACGTTCTAGCTAGAGCAATCGGCCGACCCGAACATCCAGGTCGATTGAGGGGCGTCCCGTTACAGGTTGGAGTAACGAAATATTATGGGACAACTGCCCCGAAAAAGAAGAAAACGAAGACTAAGGCTGAGAAGGCTGACATGGTACCATTTATTCTATTATTTTCATTTAAGTTCAATTCACATGTTATTGTTTGGATACAAATGGCTGTAACATTACATTCTTGGCACACAGGTTCAGTTATTGGCATCCGTACTACTAAAGATGAATGCTGGAGGCAAGCCTTCCGAAGAAAAAGTGAAGATGATGGAGGATGTCATTAAAGGGGGTAATAAGGTACAACAGATTGGTCAAGAGGCCGAGAACACTACTACCTTGGCAATACATGAGAAGGAAGTATCAGTCAATGAGATTCAGAAAGATCTGGTACCTAATGCTTCTGAAGTTGTAACAACTAAAGCCGACCAGGTACCTAATACTTCCTTATTTTTCTTTTCTTTTTTTTTAGGTAAGATCAGGAGGTGTGTTCCCTGCTAGGTCTAATGCTATAACTTCTGACATCGTTCTATTGGTTAATTTTATTATGTAAATAATGAGTCTGAAAAGGATATGCAACTTGAGAAGACGGTTGATGGAAAACAGCTGCATACATCCCCTTCAAGTCAGTTCACTGTTTTCAGTAAGGTATGCATGAAGTGTTTAATTAGTTAAATTTATATGAATTCTATTAAATTTTGGGATATAATAATGTATGTGTATTCTTCAGGCCGTAAACATGAGGGTAGTTATTCTTGCTGACCTTAAATTCGAGAAACCAATTGTGCGTGTTGGCCGTGCTCTCGTAGAAGAGCCCACCAAATCAGCAGCGGAAACTGTAGTGGTTATTCATGGCGAAAACCTTTTGCCGAATCATAGAAAAGTGGAGATAGCTGAAGTCTTTCCAGGCCATGAAAACTTTCAACTGCTCGTCCCAGTTCGTGACGACATTACCATTCTGGGAGATGCGGTTGGAAGTTTCATCCAATGGCCTGAATCTCACATCTTCCTGGCTCGTTCGTCTCCGCCTCAGCCGAAAGCAGTTGGGGTTAGAAAAAATACCTTTATATGTTAAATTTTTAATTGTTGAATGTTTTTATATGTTATTTTTTTTTTGTAAGGAACAAAAAGCCGGCTAAGGCGGATAAGCCTAAGTCCACAGACATGTCAACTACCTCGTCCAGACAACAACTTGATGAGGTATTTAATTAACTTCTCCATTTTTTAAAAAAACCTCCCTTTATTTATATTTTTTCTGTATTTCTAAAAAGCATGGAAATTTTTTGTAGGGAACAAAAAAGCCGGCTAAGTCGGATAAGCCTATGTCCACAGACATGCCAACTACCTCGTCCAGACAACAACTTGATGAGTTGTTTAATTAACTTCTCCATTTTTTAAAAAACCTCCCATTATTTATATTTTTTCTGTATTTCCAAAAAGCATGGAAATTTTTTGTAGGGAACAAAAAAGCCGGCTAAGGCGGATAAGCCTAAGTCCCCAAACATGCCAACTACCTCGTCCAGACAACAACTTGATGAGGTATTTAATTAACTTCTCCATTTTTTTAAAAACCTCCCTTTATTTATATTTTTTCTGTATTTCTAAAAAGTATGGAAATTTTGTGTAGGGGGCAAAAAAGACGGATAAGCCTAAGTCCCCATTCATACCTGCTACTACTACCTCATCATTGAATGAGTAGGTTGATGAGGTATTTAGTTAAGTACTATTTTATTTTTATTACTCCAACTAGCTAGCTAGGATATGTTACCTTTGGATTTTTTATTATTTTAATTATCTACATGTATGTAGGCTGGTGGTAGTAGCATAAAATCAGAGAATCATTATTTCCCAGAACTGAAAAATGTTAGGAGTTTAAACTCCACAAAATATTCTTGGAAGGATTACATGCTAAATGTAAGAACGGTGACGATGAGGAAACTGCATGAGGAGGCTTGCAATCGCATAACAAACGAGCAATTGATAATTATTCCGCTCGAGGAGCATATTGTATGGATTGAGCGCGAAGCAATTATGTCATGGGAGATACTAGCCGTTTGGGCTGGCCTAGACGAGATTGATGTCCAACACCTATTTGTTTGGATGAAGTAAGTTTCTTAATAAATAATTTCATATTCTAATATTCTGACTACTAGATAGTGTTTTAAATACCGGAATTAATACCGTAATAATGTAGGTTCTTGAAATAGAGAGTGATCCCCGAGAACAAGATTTCATGTGATCTATACGGATTCCTGTGCCCCTATATTTTATCTATGTTTATCACGTTGATTTCGTACGAAGATCGGGTAGAATATATTGCTCGGGAATTGGCAAAAAACAAGAAGCTGGTTTTTGCCCCTTATAAAGAAAACGGGTAATAAACAAATAAATATTACGTTTCCCCCTAAAATTACATTTTCATAACTAATATATGTACTTGTTAATAATGATGATGTCTCTTGACGTAGGACTCATTGGGTAGCAGCCATCATGCCGACCAAGAAGAAAGTTTTTTGGTTGGACTCTTTGCATAGACAACCAAGCGAAACCTTTAAGGGCTTGATTATTAAGTATGTTTATAATACTGATTTATTTATAATAACATTAAGTTTCAATTTTTATTTATAGCAAAAAGCTCATTTTTGCCCCAAAAAGATGAGTTTCTGCCTCCTTTTTTTTAAAAACAAAATAGGGCCTTTGAGAAGAAAAGAGCTAACGAGGATCAACCGACGAAAGATTCTGATGATGGCCCTAATTTTATTATGATAACAGGGGTACGTGCTCAAATACAATACCTTAAGTTCAAAAATCTGTCTTTAATAATAATACAATACCTAAAGTGCAAGATTCTGGTGTGGGCCTTCTCTCGTCTCTTCGTTTTTTATGCAATAATAGGTCCCTCTCCAGCCGGATATCATACAATGTGGATACTACGTTTGTCGGTTCATGTTGGAGATTATTATGCGAAGATATATCCTTATTCCAGAAAAGGTTAGTAATTTAATAATGTGTTTATTACTTTTTTTAAATTAGAGCTGATGTTGTCTTACTTGCTGCTATACCATGATGTTGCTATGGTGAATGATGTATGTTGTTACAATAATGTCTTGTCTTTGTTTTTTCCGCAGTATGTAATCAACGCGCCACAAGACCTTCAGCAGTACAAATGGCAACATATAGACGAGGTAAGGGACATGTTGGGCAAATACGTCTTAGAACATAGCAATGCAACATAGCAATGCTGAAGGCTAAATGCATGATACTCAGAGCTTAGATCAGCTTAGTAAATTTTTTGTTGAAGTTAGGGAATGATCTTAGTTCATGTAAAGTTAACTCCTTGTAAGTATATATATATATATATATATATATATATATATATATATATATATATATATATATATATATATATATAGAGAGAGAGAGAGAGAGAGAGAGAGAGAGGAAGGATCAAGTGAGTCCACCCAAAAGCATTGAGTCCCTAAGTCCTATTTGGAGCCATTAAAAAGATGGGATGAAGGGTTGAGATTGAAGAGGAAAAACAAGGGATTAGTGCAAAAAGTAGGGGATAAATGCTAATTAAACACTTCCTCTCACTACCATCACTAATCAACCCTTAATTTCACTATATAACCTTTCTTTTTCCACTCACTTCTCTCTCCTATCACACAAATATCATCCCTCCATCTCTCTAAAAACCAAAAAATCCAAAAAACCAAAAAATTCAAAAAACCAAAAAAAAAAAACTCCCCCCTCTCATCCTCACCAGTCACCACCACCGACCACCACACCCTACTACCCCGACATGTCAGCCACCACCACCACCACCACGAAATTCAAAAAACCCAAAAAAAATTCCAGATCTGATTACCACCCTCCCGACTACCACCTGACCACCACCACCATTCTCCCTCACGCACACCATCCCGACCTCCACCACGAATCTACCATGACCATCAACAGGAGCACCACCACAACCACACCCACATCGCCTTCTTCAACCGCCACTGTCATTCTCGCCTCCCACCACCGTCATTCCCACCACCGCAACCACCAAGCCACCACCCTTTTTTTTTTTCAGATCTGCCTACACAACCACCATGTACCGCCCGACGCCACCACAACAACACAACTTTTCACACCTCTCCTTCTCCGTCGACCAACAAATCGTTCCTCAACAACCCCCCACCACCGTCGACCTCCAACCACCACCGCCACCGCTATTGTCGCCCTCGATGCCGCCACAACCGCCCCACAACAACCCCACCACCGTAAAATGGTTGTTCTGAGGGTTGTTTTTCAGATCTTAATATTAATCGGTTTTGGAATTTTTTGTTTAAAGCTGTTTTATTTTCTTAAAAAGAATGGTGGTGGGTTTTTGATTTTTAAAAAGAATGGTGGTGGGCATGACTGTTTAACTGCACACTGTTGTTTTCTAAGTACCAAAGTCAACATTAATATTAGTGTTGTACTTCCAGATCTGAATTTAGAAGGACGGTGGCTTGTTTTTTTCAATTCGATTTCATTTTTTTTTTATTCAAATAGGTGAGTCTTGGGCTGTTGTTGTCGATAATGTTGTTGTTGTTACCTTTTTTTTTTTTTTTCATTTGTTATTGTGGTTGGTTAAATTTTACTTGCATACCTCATATTTTTTTTAGATCTATAAAGTTACCGTGTGGTGGATTCAGATCTATTTGTATTTTTGTGTTCTATCGGTTTGTTCTATATTTTTGTTTTATTATATTTTTTTTTCAGATTTACACTTGTATTTCCTCACATTTACACTCGTATTTATTTAAATTCACACTTTTATTTCCTCACATTTACACTCGTATTTATTTAAATTTACACTCATATTTATTTACATTTACACTCATATATCTTTACATTTACACTCGTATTTCTTTACATTTACACTCATATTTCTTTACATTTACACTTGTATATCTGTACATTTACACTTGTATATCTGTACATTTACACTTTTATATCTGTACATTTACACTCGTTAAAATTATATAGATTTGCACTCATATTTTGTGTGGATATGAGTTGGTGGTGGAGGACGACGGTTGTGGTGTTTTTTGGTAGTTGGACTAAAGTTTTACTCGTAAAGGACAAAAGTTACACTTATAAAGGACCAAAGTCACACTCAAAGGACCAAAATTACACTCTTAAACCTACAAATTTACACTTAAAATACTACATTTACACTCGGAAAACATCACATTTACACTCGTAAAACATCAAATTTACACTTGTAA
Source organism: Silene latifolia (assembly GCF_048544455.1). Taxonomy (NCBI): domain Eukaryota; kingdom Viridiplantae; phylum Streptophyta; class Magnoliopsida; order Caryophyllales; family Caryophyllaceae; genus Silene; species Silene latifolia. The sequence goes on from NC_133527.1 coordinate 99,024,141, forward strand.
AATGTTAAAATTATATAAATTCAAAATTTCCGTCACCAAAAATCAAATTTACACTATTAAAATGTTACATTTACACTCGTAAAACCTCACATTTACACTTGTAAAATATTAAAATTATATAAATTCAAAATTTCCGTCACAAAAAAACAAATTTACACTCTTAAAATGTTACATTTACACTCGTAAAACATCACATTTACACTTGTAAAACGTTAAAATTATATAAATTCAAAATTTCCGTCACAAAAAATCAAATTTACACTCTTAAAATGTTACATTTACACTCGTAAAACATCACATTTACACTTGTAAAATGTTAAAATTATATAAATTCAAAAATAAATTTTACACTCTTAAAATGTTACATTTACACTCGTAAAACATCACATTTACACTTGTAAAATGTTAAAATTATATAAATTCAAAATTTTCGTCACATTTACACTTGTAAAACTCATACAACATTACATTTACACTTCTGAAATCTAAAACTCAAAACTGATTAATTAGGGGCTAGAGAGAGAAAGAAAAATTAATTAGTGTATAGAAATTTGATTAGTGGTAATTTTTTTTTGGTAATTTTCAATCTCAACCACCCATCTCAATCCAACCATCCACATTTTTTTCCTTTTCTTTTTAATAGCCTTTAACCAAATGCATCTCAACCATTCATTGAGTCCATCCAATGGCTCTTAGAGGGACTTATGGACTCAATTTGAGAGGAGGACTCATTAGATCTTACCTCTATATATATATATATATATATATATATATATATATATATATATATATATATATAGGAATGGAATCATGTGAGTATGACTCATATATTTGAGGATTGAGGATTAATACCTTCATAAGTATTTAGGGTGGAACAAATAAGGGCAAATTAGTAATTTTATGAGTCACTATATAAGCTCCTTTTTATCAGCCAAAAGCGTTATTTCCTCTCAAATTTGCTTCTCCCTCTAACTTCTCTCTATTGTAACTTGTTTTTCCATTGTTGAGGTCGAGAATCCTAGAATTTAGGTGTGATCTCAGTTTTTTCTTCTCATTCTTATCAATTATCATACTATTTCAATCTTATTCGTGTGGTCAGGCACGTTATTGTTGTTAATTTCATCTTTTATGTTCTCTTTAATTTGTAATTTCAGCTTTAAATCACATATTTTTCCTTTTTTCGTACCTATGTTTCGAATTAGTAGTCATCTTACTGCGTTTCTTCTAATTTTGTTTCTATACTTTCAATTTAATCTTGCTTTATTTGTTATTTTCAGTTTAATTTTGTGTTTCCCTAAATTCGCTACGTTTTTGTTGGATTTCTATGTTTTCTGCTCTAATCTCCGCTTATTCAATCATCATCCCGATGTCTGGTACGTTATTGTTCTTAATTTTAGCTTTATTTTGTACTTTCAGCTTTCAATCACATGTTCTTTTATTTTTTGCCAAAGATTCCCAATTATTAGTCATCTTTACTGCTGTTCTTATAATTATTGTACCTAAAAATATTTTATGTGCATTTTAATTCTTATTTCATGTTTTACTTTTTTTTGCCCTAAGATTAAGTTGTCATATTGATATTCTTATAAAATATGATTGTTGTGATGGGTGTGATATGCATGTAGTCTCATTTTGTGCCTTACAGCAAGTGTGTTATTGTTTTAAAAAATATGTGATATTGTTTTCCAGAATTTGTGATATTATTTATGGGGATGTGTAACAATGTTCAGTCACATGTGTGATATTGTTTTCCTTACACCATGTGTGATACTGTTTTACAGAATATGTGATACTGTTTTCCTGAATTTGTGATATTGTTTAGCGGGATATGTAACATTGTTCAGACACTTGTGTGATATTGATTTCCTTCATATCTCTTAACTTTTTCTTGTTTGTTTACATTATACTTTTGTTGCTACTTCTTGCCAGATCCTACAAGTACTGTAACTTCTTCCCCTAACGATATTCATGAGTCTGCAATTACCTCTAATGATAGTAACGATATTCTTGAGTCTTCAGTTACTTTTACTTTACATATTGAACCACCTGATGGACCTAGCTCTACTCCACATGTTGAACAACATTCTGTTCCTTCTCGTGTGCATCAACTTCTTTTGGACTCCACACCTGGTGGTAGTGAATTGTCGATAAGGAAAGTTGCACTTGAGTTTAAACCTCATATTGGACAGTTTTTTGGGACCTTGAAAGAAGCTATTAGTTTTTATGGTGTGTATTCAGAAGCATGTGGTTTTCAACCTAGGAAGTCTTCCCAAAAAAGGTCTGTTTCTGGTGATGTGCAGTATAAATTTGTTGTTTGTAACCGTGAAAGTTTTATAGATCGTAAGAGGAAGGCTATTGTTTTATATAGTGGAGAGGAGCAGGAAACTCCCAAGCCATTTGATATTAGAAACACTAAACTAATTAGGATTGGTTGTAATGCTATGATTGAGTTTCGTTATAATGGGGATGGGTATGTTGTTTTCCAGTTTCATGAGTGGCATAATCACCATCTTTGTTCACTTAGAAATCAAAAACTTCAAAAAAAACACAAGCACCTCCATCTTTACCATAAAAAGACAATTATTGATCATTCAAGGGTTAATCAAGGCCCAATAATGGCATTTAGAAATGTTAAGGAATATGTAGATGGCTATGAGAATGTTGGAGCTCAACTGGTTGATTTTAAGAATTTTGGAAGGGATATCAAATGTTTCATAGGAGACCGGGATGCTCAATTGTTTGTTAACCATTTCGAGGATAAACGTGATACCAATGAAGGTTTTTACTTTGCTTATGAGGTGGATTCTGGGAAATGTTTGGTTCGTGCGTTTTGGTGTGATGTAGAGTCTTGTAGAAACTACTCTCTTTGTTTGGTGATTACATCACTTATGATCCAACTTACAGTATGAATAAGTATTGTATGGTTTTTACTCCTTTTACTGGGGTAGATCACCATAAAATGTCAGTTACTTTTGTTGCCGCATTACTATTTCATGAAGATGAAGATTCGTTCAAGTGGGTCTTTGAAAAGCTTCTAGATGCTATGGGTCAGCGAGAGCCACGCTGTATAATAACTGATCAATGTGCTGGAATAAAGAAGGGTTTGCGTGTTGTTTTCAAACATGTTAGGCGTAGATATTGCATGTTGCATATCATGCAAAAGTTCACTGATAAGGTTGGGCCTGCAATATCGAAAGAGACTGATTTTGTCAGCCGTTTGAATGCTATTGTTTGGGATGCTGAGTTAGAACCTCTGGAATTTGAAGAAAAATGGTCTCAGTTGGTTAATGAGCATAATCTTAAAGGTAATTCCTGGTTGTCAACCATGTTTAGAAAAAGGAGAAAATGGATCGTCCCAGCTTATTTTCGTGATATTCTTATGGGTTGTCTATTAAGAACAACTCAACGATCTGAGAGTCAGAATAATTTTTTCAAGCGTTTTGAAAATGCACATGGTACACTTGTTGAATTCTGGATGCGGTTTCAAAGCACCATTGATGTACAGCACCATACTCAAAAGCAACTTGATAGAGACGATGATTGTACTCTTCCACAATTATCAACTTCTCTTAAGTTGGAAGCTCATGCTTCCAAGCTTTATACACATTCTGCTTTCGCAGATTTCCAACTAGAAGCTACTGCTTCTATTTGTTCCTTTAGTGTTGGTGGCTTCACACCGCCTGCCAACGGTATAGAGGTAATTGGTATAGCTGATGCTAAAACGCAGAAGACCTATCAAGTCGTCTACAATTCTACAACCAATGATGCTGAATGTTCCTGCAAGTTGTTCAACAGAAAGGCTATTATTTGCAGACACATTATCTGGGTTTACTCTGGGAAACAAGTAGACACTTTGCCTGCTAAGTACATCCTTATGCGGTGGACTAAGAATGCACACAAGATCCCTCTTTATGGTTTACATGGTGAGTTAATGGATGACTTTGATGCCACTGATTTAAGAAAGCTGGAGATGCGCAAGTTATGGTCAGAGTTCTACGCAATTATCAGTGTGCTCAAGAATGTGCCTACCAATGAGATCACTGATCTTGTTGACACACTGAAGCAATTTAGGGTCAAACTCAATCCGCAATTAGAGTCAATGACCAAAGAGCGGGAGTTGGAGATGCTTCTTGGATGCAGTTCCTCAACTGAGGTGAGGATTTTACCACCTCGTCAGCCAAAGAACAAGGGTAGTGGGAAAAGAATGATCTCCAAAAAGCAACAATGCATAGCCAAAGCGGAGAAGCCTAAAAGGCTTTGCCATAATTGCAAACAAATGGCTCACCATGATAAGCGTAATTGTCCTAATGCTTTTGTACCTGATGCCGACAATAAGGTATGCTCACCATGACAAGTCTGTTTATAAAACTTTATATATGGTCTATGGTCACGAGTCAGAAACAATATCACACGTTATTATTTATAATATCACACCTTATACTAAACAGTATCACTATTTCAGGATAACAAAATGTGATATTGTTTGTAATGATCACGAGACAGAAATAATATCACACGTTATTATAAATAATATCACTGCTTATATAAAACAATATCACTGTTTCACCTTATTTTTATATTTTTCTGGGTAGTTCAGAAACAATACCACACGTTATTAGAAATAATATCACACCTTTTACTAAACAGTATCACTATTTCAGTATACCAAAATGTGATATTGTTTATTATGGTCGCGAGTCACAAACAATATCATACGTTATTAAAAATAATATCACTCCTTATATAAAACAATATCACTGTTTCACCTTATTTTTGTATTTTTCAGGGGAGTTCAGAAGAGGATGATGCTGATGATGGTTGATGTCGAAGGATTTTTTGTTGATGGCGCTCATTAAATATAGCAGCAATAAATAGACGACATACTTTATTACTAGTATATTATATACACCACAAACTTCATTATTAGAGTATAGATTATACGTTATTTTATATATAATATACTCGGGTATAATATTGGATCATTTTATTTGTCTCAGTTGTCTTATTTTTGTATTTTTTGTGATACTGAGAAACAATATCACACGTTATATTTAAAAATTTCACATCTTACACTAAACAGTATTACTACTTCAGAAGTACTTTACATGCCTCTTGTTTTAAAAAATTTCACATCTTGTTTTTTGTGTGTTGTCAAAATACACCACACCCAGTGTATAAAAATATCACAAACTGTGAAACAATAGCACAAACATCAAATTAAAATATCGCAGTTCATAATAAACAATATCACATTTTTTAAAACCATCATTATTGTTATTTACATTTATTATGCTTCTGCTGTTTTTGTAAAACAATATCAACCTGTGTACACAATAATATCACAACATTCTAAAAACAATATTAAAGTAAGATTTAAAAATCCATATCCACTGTTTTTGAGATTCAATACCACATAGAAGTATGATATTTGTTAGCAAACTGTGTGATATTATTTAGCAAACTGTATGATATTGTTTAGCATACTGTGTGATATTGTTTTACCGCATCTGTTTGTATTATTGAGAAGCAATATCACAAAAATTATAGCACAATATCACACGACACTTGAAAGAATATCACACTTTACCAAGAGTTATATCAGTTCCAAAAGAGCCATCACTACTTCTTTACCATTATAAAAAGTTTACCATTAGATTCCTTGTCCTACTAACATTACATCCATTTAGTTTCAATTACAACTTTGTGCTAACAAATCTAGTAGTCGTAATTCCTTCATCTACCTCTACCTCGGTTTTTAGGATTTGCAACGGTCTTTACTCTACCTCGTTTGTATGTTATTGTGGGCTCATTTCTACCATCTTCACCATCTCTTCCGGAATCAGCTCCTCTGTAAAGCAAATACATAATAACAGTTAGTTATTATTTCTGGACACCTTTTTTTTGTACAACAATAATTATAGCCAGTCCTAATTTCTTTCTACCTTTTTGCATAAAAAACTGTAAATGCTTTGGTTTTTACCTATTCCTAGGAGATTGCCGAAGAATTAGCAATTCTGTGTTAATAATCTGTATCTTAGTACAATCCTTCTTTGCTGTTTCCGGAACATCTTCTTTATTTGCCTCCTGGTCAACAACATCAGCCTTCTCTTTTGTCTGAACTTCTACCTTTGGTACTTCCTCCTTCTCAACAGTTTTCTCCTTCCCCTTCACATTTTTGTTGTTCTTCCTCTTTTGCTTTAATGTCTTCCAAAGTTCCTCCTTTCCAGCTGAAAATTCTTTTACCTTTTTTATCAAAGGTGCCATGTTCTAATTTATGTCAGCTAAAAGCAATGCTGCTGCCATTTCTAGCCAGTAGTATCGCCTATACACTTTCTGGTTCAAGTCGGCTTCAAACATCTCTCCCTCATACCGGATCATGTGCATCATTAAGAAGTTTCCAGACTCAGTTATGTTCATCTCTATCTTTTTCCAAGGGATGTTGATGTTGACAGTATCAAACGTTATTATACCATCCGCTCTTTCAATATTCTTCTTTGCTAGGTAGTCACTCATGTGCTCAGCCTACAATATTAAGCTTAACCATTAGTGATAATTTCACAAACACTCAAATCCATTATTTCATTGTTAATATACACCAATAATTTAAAAAAATATCAATTAATCATACCACCAAATCCACAACTTTGTATATTTGTATTTGCTCCTAGTCGGCGTACTCTGTGTTGTCCAACACTTCCACTGTCTCGGTTTTGAAATTTATACAAACATAGAAATAATGTTTTTTCCATACCATTGGAATAAAAACCAAATCTGCTTCCAGGTTACAGGGAACTGTGTTTCTTCTAATGAATTCGTCCCATTCTATGAACATCTTTTATTTAATCAATTCTCTGTCTCCAGTTCCTTCAGTTTTTATTTCCTGTTGTGTATATATATGTTAAAAGTCCTATTTTGTTTTAAAGAGTTATTACATTTAATAAAACTAAATCGACAGCTTACCATGTGTCGAATCCCAAAAAACATTAAACTTGTTTCACATTTTTCTGTGTGCTCAATGTGGTTCAGAATTAATGACCAACATTCAATCACATTGCTACTGACGTGCATATTTGGAAGCAACGACAATATATCATTTATGACAAGATATTGATCATTACTGAAGCTGGCAACCACCTCACTGCTCCAAACATTAACACAAAACAAATTAAAATAGATCAAACAATATCACACTACTCTAAAAATAGTATCACACCATTAAAGAAATAGTATCACACAAAATAGCGGTACTGATATATTCATAGATTTTAAAGAACCATACTCTAATGGGAAATGTGGTCGTACATTAGGCAGTAGTCAAGCACTTCCTTCCTCATGGTCAACATCTTTGCACACATTGATTTGTTAGCCTTCATAAACCTTGAGACGACCTCCAACTTAGCATCTGCCACACTACAGTTGTACGTGCTTCCAAGGCCATCTGATTTCCCCTCCTACCGCGTCCCACGACACTGGCAGAACCATCTTCTACCATAGCTAGAAAAAATATATATTTTTGTTATTGAATACATAATGAGTATATATAATGAAAATAAGTCAGTGTTAAAGAAAATAACCATTTATTTTTTATACAGAAGTTTGAACATTCTTTTTCCACCTTTTCCTCTCTTGTTTTTGTTTGCTGTTTTCCTTTTCGTCAGCAATTTAGGTAACAATGTTCCTTTGATGACATTAAGGTTTGTAACCTTCCTCAGGACCACATTCCTGTTGTAATATGTATCCTCAACAATAGTGCGATCACATGATTTAATATCATAATTAAATCTCATAATAAGAATACGAAAGGAATGATAAGTTAAATAGTCAACTGATCAACATTAATCGGTAACGATCGGCTTGCTAGAGTTTGACATTACTGTCGTGGGACGGTGGTGGTCAGTTGATCCCTTAAGGTCACACCTAAAGGATGATGCCCTTATCAGTAAAGTTAATTAATTGTATGTCGATACAAGTTGATTAATGCCTTAAATATGAACAATTTATATTTATGAGAGGAAATATGTATCTTATTGTAATGTGATTAAATAAGATCCTATTTAGTGGATTAATATGTTAATTCACTAAATTATATTGAGGTTTTATAAATGTTTCGAGGTAGAAGTAATTAGTTATTTACATTTACAAGAGGTTGTAAATTTAACTAACTAGCTATTATGGGACCCATTATATGTTGATGTAATGGTAAAATATTACTCAAAAGGTTGAGTGAATATATGATTATTAATTTGTCATATAATTGTTGTATGATCAAATTAATATTTAATTATGTAAGATAATTAAACATAAGACTTATAAGCATTTGTGGGACAAATATTATAAGACAAAAAATGGACCATAAGAGCTCATGTGTGTTGACTTAATGGGATGAATGCTTGAATTTTTGGCTTTGTCATTTAGTTGTTGGAAAGATACTCCAACAACTTATGACATAGCTTAAAGCTAGTCTACACCTACACACTAAAAAGCATCTTGCATGAGACAAAATTGAAAAGACCAAAATGCTCCATATAGAGCATTTTTGGACGGTAGGAATAAGATGAGAGGGAAGTTGTTCTTCTCATTTTTCTTACACTACTTTTCTCTAAAAATATTCACATGCAAAACCTCTTACATGCTTATTTTTCCTTCACCAAAACTTGAGAAGTTTAATCTAAATTGTTCAAATGAGATTACTAATATTATTAGTATAATATATGAATATTAGTAATCAATTTTAAGGTAGACTACTAAACAAATATCTAGCACATATTATTTAGTAGTGATAAGGGTTAAATCTTGGGTGCAATCAAGAGGAGAATCTTTATTTTGGGATTTTTGGAGGATCATCCAACATATTAAGCTCAAGAACAAATAAGGAAGGTGACCTTATTTGTGCCCATTAATTTCGAACCAATATACAATGTAAGGGACATTGTTTTTTCTTATAAATCTCTCATTTTGTTATGCATGCACTAGATCTAAAGAACAAACATTAAGAAGTTAATTATTTCATTATTAGAAGAGTCTAATAAGAGGTAAATAAACCTAACAATTGGTATCACCGCATAGGATATTGCATGCCTAATCGGTTATTGTTTTTCCGAGTTAAAATGTTAACATATAAAACTAAAAATTTGTGATTTATAAGAGTAAGTCACAAAATCATGATGCATGTTATATATTCTGGTCCTAAAATATTTTTAGGTCCTTTTTATGATTTATGGTATTTTATTGCTCATTTTTATGATTTTTAGTGAAATAATTACATTTTTATGAGTAAAATGAACTTTTATTCACTTAACTAAGTTAACCTTCACTAATGGCCGTAATTTTTTAGTATGACCTTACATGAATATTTTATGTATTGTATGTAAAATTTTGAAATGAAATGATTTCATTTAGCATGATTTATGAATTTTTAGTGTAAAAATGGCATAAATAGTGACTATTTTAGCATAAATAGCTAAAACGAATTGCATGGCATGAGAAAATTATTTTAGGTTGCATTAATATTTCAATTATCAGATCTAAAGTTATAAAATTAATTGGATTAATTTTTGGATACTTTAGATGTTTTATGAGATAAAACCGATAAATTGCAACTATAATTTCTCGAAATTAATTCAAAAATTTTAACCAGGTTTTTTTTTTACATTATGGGTGTCATGGAATTATTCCAGAATGTTCAAAAATTTAAAATTCAAATTTTGAAATTATTGTAATTTAATTTGGATTTATTTCATAAATGTTATGATTTTAAGGTCAAAAATGAGCATAAAATTAAATCGAGTTGAATTATTGACAAAAATTGAGTGATGACTAATTTTTGAGTCCCAATAGTTTTAGGATAATTAACTTGAGCTTAGGTGTGATTTAAGTGTTAATTTGTGATTTTAACAAGTTACGATCACGCATTTCCATAAAACCGGGTTATATAAACGATATAAGTTAAATAGGGCAATTTGACACATAATTTGGTAGGATAGATACATATTATAATGTTGCATATTTCAATTGTTGAATGTCTTTTATTTATATAATTTTGAATTATGTAATTTTATCTTAGTATGGCCTTAGTTTTAATCGATATTACCCGTAATGAAAGGGAATATTGATTCGGTTGTAATTTAATGTGATCTCATATCACTTTTATTTTTACTAGTTTTTCATATTACAAATGTATAATAGGAATAGCTTTTTATTTTTATTATTATTTGTAATTATGGAATTTCTTCAAGAGGGTGCCATTCGGAAAGGTGTTCCGACGAAGACGGTGTTCTTGGGAGGCGTGCCACTTGAAGATTCAAGGGACCAAAGAAGTTGGTTTCCGAATATGTAATAGATTATTTGATTTTCTATTTTAGGAAGGTCATACTAGGAATTTATTATTATTGCTTTGCATTTATTTTAATATGTTGCATGCATTGCCAAATCGCCATAACAACACATGCATATCATATCGAGTAATCGACCGTGTCAATTATAATTATCGTAGTTCACCGCTTTAGTTCACTTAAAACGTGATAGATAATAAATTGACACGACCTCTCACTAATTAATAATTGAGAATTAGCCTTACCAAATAGTAGAAACCATGAGTCCCAATTTCATGAGAAAGTAGGCTCGGCTCACCGGGGTGCTAAACTTGTTACGTTGGGTAAGTGGGTGGTAAGTTGTTACTACATCGAAATTTGGATTGAGCTCAACGGAAGTATTAGTGACCGTAGTCGCATGTGTTCCGGGCTAAAGATAATTATTAAAGTAATTTTTATCGACCGAGAGTTCTAGAAGTATAATCGATTAAAGAGTTAATCCACCGAGTTATATTGATAAAGGATAAATCGGCTCACCGTGCCCGAATTGATATGAACTTGGGTCTCGGGATCATTTATAATAGTTGGGTAGAGGTCACTATATAAATGTTTATAAACTTGTTTAAAATGTTTACAAGTATTATTAAAACGATAGATGTTAATTATTTCTTTCATTTCCGTTTTTGTAGTTATTTATACGCAATGGATACGATTAGAGAATTATGCTTTGGCATTGGTCAGGACGGAAATCTTTGCTACTTTACCACTTCCACACCTCCCACTCCAATATTTATGCCCGCCTCTTTGGTAAGAAAATCTTGTGAAGAAAATCTCACTAATCCTAAAGCATCCTTGTTTGAAGAAACAAGGAGAAATATTAATTTCAGTGGGAGTTCTAGCAAGAATGTTCTTGCAACTGAAAAGAGTAATGGTATTATTAAAGGAAAGGCAAAGATGGATAAGAAACCCAAACCTGATAATGAATTGGAAATGGATAGTGAGACTACCACAACCAAAACCAAGAAGGGTGCCCAATTTTACGAAAAATGTCATTATTGTAATGTCATGGGCCATTGGAAGCGAAATTGCCCCAAGTATTTGAGAGATATCAAAGCTAGAATTGTCATTCCAGTTAGGGTTAAGGAGTGTGAAAGCACTTAGCAAGGTTAACATGGATCTCCAATTCGCAAATGGAACTAGAGTAGCCGCCATTTCAAAGGGAACTCTTGTGATTGCCTTAGCTAAGTGATTTTCAATTGCATCTACATAATGGTGATTATGTACCAGTTTTGTCTAAAACATTATTTCCATGTTAGACATGGAAGGATTCATATTTCGCCATAAAAAAACAATCGTTGTATTTTGTTTGATAATAGACATGGCTGTGAGCCAAGTCACTTCTCCTAATGATATTCATGTTTTAGACACTTCCAACTCAAGCAAAGATATCTACATAATACGATCCAAAAGACTCAAACAAGTAATCCAAGTGTTTTGTACATTTGGCATTGTTGATTAGGTCTCATAAATGAGAAACGCATTAAAAGCTAGTGTCGACTAGATTTATTGAGCCATTTGATTTTAAATCATATGGAATATGCGAATCTTGTCTCCTTCGCAAAATGATTCGTACTCCCTTTAGTGGTAAAGAACACGAGCAAGTGATTTGTTAGGACTAATACATGCCGATGTATGTGGTCTAATGAGCTTCACTGCAAAGGAGAAATTATGACTACTTAGTCATTTTTACCGATGATTTAAGTAGATATGGTTATGTTTACTTAATCTAATATAAAAGTGAAGCATTTGAGAAATTGAAGAATTTCTAAATAAAGTAGAGAACCAATTGATCAAGAGAAATAAAACATTACGATCCGATCGTAGTGGCAAAGATCTTAATGAATTTGATTTATTAAATATGGATTATGACCATGTGTCACTACCCATAAGATAAAACTAATATGAGTCGGTTTGAGTTATCGAACTCAATCTTGGGAATTTGCAATCCAAAACGGACACGTTATTAAAAACGAATGGTCAACCCAGGAGATACCTGAAATAGAGAGTCTATTTAACATATGACATGGATCAGGCTCGCATATTACATGAATCAAACTGCCATGATAGAGCTGGTCTTTTATATGCTAAATACGTCAGTCTAGACAAACTTTAATTACTCCACCATATATGTTTGTAACTCACAAAGCTATCTCTTAAGAAGATAGATGTATTTCTAAGAGATAGAGTGCGAGTAGATTAGATCGTCACAAACATGACTTATAGTTATTGTGTTACTTTTTGAAAGTAATGGAACTATAATCTATAAAGATAGAGTGGGAGTATAGTTTAGTGGGAGTATAGCACACATGTCTTGTTGTTAAAATGTTGCTTTTCGAAAGTAATGGCATTAGTGGTATCAATGACCTTGTCCCAAATCGACCTTGTTGCATACGAGCCATAGCATTACAATCCAAATATTATTACTCAAGAGTAGATTTACTTTAAGGCGAGAGTCTCTTTAAAGTAAATAGAGCTTTAGAGTACCTAAATGCGTAGATTGACATGAAAATGTTGATCAAGATAAATTATGTTAGGAATCGTCACATTTCATTTTGATGAAGAATGGCAAATGATATTAAAAATTCGCTTTTCAAAAATGGGAATTTAGAGAAGGATGTGTTTGGAACACAAAGTCTTAGATAAAGATCTAAGAATCCTAACATATTATGCAAAGCTTTCTTAAGTGATCCTAGAATGGTCTTAAGCAAGCATCTAAGGATTATACTTTTCGTTCATGTGATAATTGAGAATGGTTTCATTCACATGATTGAAGAATCATGATTATACATGAAGTTAAGTGGGAGCAAGAATTATTTTTTCCATTCCTTATATGTTGATAACATATTACTTATTGAGAATAAAGTACCAATGCTCTCTTCTGTGAAACAGTGATTGGGAGACTTGGAAAGGGTGCAAAGTATTCTAGATTTTTGAATCTATGTGAGATAATATTGGTATAGAATTGTGAGTCTTATGATGATAAGATCTTTTCATATCTGTTTAACATCAACAAGATTGAATGAGTTATTCATGTTGATGGAAGTGGAATCACTATGATGGAGTCATAGTCATTCACTGAACCTATTAAGTTGTTGATTACATGAAATCCTTTGCTAATATTTCCGCCATTAGAATGATAATGTATGCCAACAGACGCACATGCCATGATGTGATATATGCCTAGTGATACCGTCGTCAGGTACCAAAAATAAATACCTAAGTACAACTAACTAATAGCTAGCAGTAAGCAGGGTCGATCTCCACAGGGAGGCTATTTTGCTAATTATCTGTTTAACTCAGTTTGTCAGGATGTCACAGAAATGGGGGTTTTGATTGTTCTACTAAAAACTATTAAGAGATTAAAAGGAAGGAACTAATCAGATAAGGAGAAACAGCTAAGACAGACGGTTCACCATAATCATTCAGTCAAGTATTCTAGGTCTCAGATTAATGCAAATACGATCTAAGGGGTAGCGAATGTCACCTTTCGGTCCTTAATTCACCCTAAAGCGTAAACAGCTTAACTTTTGCCCTCACTGCAATACCCTATTGTTCGCTACTAGTCTCGCCTTTTCCAACCTTTCGGTCCAGGTCAAGGATCACTAAGAATTAAAGGTCTAATTGCGTCGACTCAATTAGGCGGTTACAGTTAATTGTAGCATTTAACCAACAAAGACTATACTAACATTAACCCAATAAATCAATTACTATCCCCTCATGATTATGGATCCCCTATAGTCTTAGTATAAGGGAATTAGCTACTCATTATGAAATAAACAAGAACAATAATTAAAAGAGAAATAAACATTAAATTAAGAGAGAAAAGGGAAGAAATGTTACTAAAATAATGATCCGGAAACAAGAAAGAGAATAAGCAGAAAAGCAGCAGTCAAAGTAACGTCTGAGGTTCCAAGACGCGTTACAAATGACAACCTAACTTTCTATTTATAAGAAAATAGGATTATTAACTGACCTAATGACGGAAACTAACTTAAAAGCCCATCCCATCAGCGAATCCACTCGATCGAGTGGAATAAAACCACTCGATCGAGCAAACCTGAGCCAAAACAGTTCGATCGAGTAGAAAAACCGCTCGATCGACTAAAGCAATAACAGCAACTGGTCGATCGAGTAACAAAAGTACTCGATCGACTATTTATTAAACCTAAAACCACTCGATCGACTAGTTAAGTGCTTGATCGAGTGGATCTTGACTTCAGCAGCTCATAATTCTCGTTAGTTTGACTTTGACTTGTCCTTTTAGCTCCCGAAACACCTTCACGTATCCCAAGACAGCTATAATTCCCGCTCCAAATCCACTCTTCCTCCAAATGCATGCAAAACAGACGGTAAATGGCTTGATTTCACTACTTTATGGTCCATTCCTGTAATTAAGACAAAACACCAAGTAGCATATTCGGGCATTTCGTAGCAATAAACTACGATAAAAGCATAGAAATACGTGCATAAAATAGGCTAAAAAGACTATATAAAATGCACGTATCAAATCTCCCCAAACGAAACCTTTACTCGTCCCCGAGTAAACTAAATGCAACTAATGGAACGGAAAAAGATAACTCAGAGCTAGCTACAAATGCCCATTTAAGCCAATTTAATGCAAGCAAACTAACACTTATAGCTAAACAGTCAAATGCAAACGAGTTATAGGATGTTTATAATAAAGCTGAACCGTCGACCTTGCAAGACCTTTAAAATCGGACTCTCACGGGTCACTCTTCTCTCATAAAGCAAAGGGTGAACATATATATATGTAAGAGAGAAAGAAAAATAGTTGCTCACCTAAACTACGACTCACATAAACATGCATGCAACTAATATGATAGACAATTCTAACTACCGTACACACAATCCAACCAAACAAGATCCTGTCACAGCCGAGGGCTTACAAAAATATGGTAAAGTGAGGCAATGGGTAAGAAAAGGCAAAATATTTATGGGAATTTGGAGGTATAGGTGATCAAGCTAGTACCTAAACAGAACCATATGACAACATCCAATTCTAACTCAATTATGAATTAAGCACATGCCCTTCATTTGGCACAAAACTCACCAAACCGAACTAAAAATACTCCTCAAATGATATAAATAAAGCATAGGAGCGAAACCATCTTATAATCAAACAACATCTTTTTTCTTTTTCTTTCTTTTTCTATTTCTATTTTCGGTTTCTCTTTCTTTTTCTTCTTCTTCTTTTTTTTCATTTTTCATCACGTTTTCTTCTTCTTTTCTTTTTCTATTTTCCTCCTTTTCTTCATAAATACCAACTCCAAAACAATAGATATAAGCCAAACTTGATACAATAAACAGTATACCGCAGAACAATCTAAACTAGCTTGACAAGGCAGGCTAAATTTGGAATGTATCTAAGGGTCAAAAGGCAAATTTGGCTAATGTGGAGTTAAATGGGTAAAAATGAAAGAAAGGGAAATTGTAAGCACCTCCCTGCATGTGACACCAACCACTAACCCGAATGTATGACGGCAAAAAGCAATTGAATTTCATATACGTGCAAATTAATGAACATGCTATGCAAGGAGTAACTACTCACAATCCTACATGAAACTGGTCACAAATGACACCAGTTTATAAGGCTCTAAATCTTAGAAATTATAAGTAGGTTGCCAAAATTTCAGGTCAAGTCTATTCGTTCAGCTAAATTAAACATTAACTCGTAGATATGCAATAAGACAAAACTAAGAGAATATATAGTTTATTGCAAGGCTTAAGCAAAAAGACAAATGCAGTGCAATTTCATCATTGAAATATACCGTTCCGACTCAACCTATATGCAAAAATAAACATGAAATTTTTTGAATTTGTAACAATTTTCTGATTTTTATTGAATTTTTTTGAATTTTAACGAAAATAAACAATAATGCAAACATAAATTAAATGTGATAACTGAAATGCAATAAAAAACAATATGCAGACACAAATATGGATGCAAAACCTCCCCAAACCAAACCGTACAATGCCCCCATTGTACCAAAACATGGAAAGGAAATGCAAACTGAAGGGGAAAGAGAGTAAATGCGGAAAACTCACAAGATGCGCGGATAAAAGGGACCTCCCCAAACCGACCATGAACATGGGAGGTTGCTAAAGGCCCGGAAAACCGTCTCAGGAAGCTAATCCAAGTCAACAATACTCGATCAAGAGGAATAGTATCTGATCGAGTAGAATGGGCGCTCAAAACTGCTCGATCGAATGGAATTTAGGTCGATCGAGTGGTTTTTCATCCTACAGGTGGTCGATCGAGTAGATTAATCACTCGATCGAGTGAATTCATCAGCAAAAGTGCTCGATCGAGTAGAATGACTACTCGATCGAGTGATCCTCGGTGTAATTCCTGCAAAATGCAATAAAAACAGCCCGCAACTAACAAAAACAAGCTTAACTGAGACCGTCTATGGTATAAAAACCATTTATTACAACTTAAATGAAATAAAATGCAGAATAAAATTGCCGGGTTGCCTCCCGGTAGCGCTAGCTTCATCAGTCCCAGCTCGAACTTCTTTTCTTCGAGCCTCTCTAATAGTCATAATCAAAACACTCAAAGCGCGCAAAGATTAAATCATAAACCTGCGCATGTGCTACAAAAAAGCATAAGTAGCACCAAAGTGGAATAGCAAAATAGGAAATAAAAATGTTTAACTTTTTAAGTCGTACAAATTTCCTATGAGCGCTCCTAAATTTATCCACAAAATATAGGAGCGCGGGAGCAATTAACGATAATCTAGGGCTCCATCTCAGATTAACAATTTTAAAATGATAAGGATGGTAAAAAGTTGATAGTTTAAACGTCCACATGAGAAGGGGTATAGCATTAAAGGAAGAAGCATGAATCAAACGAGGCAATATGCTATTAAAACAAACAATAATAAGATTAACATCTACTACCTCAGGTTGGTTGCTCTCAACAACGGAATCACTGACAAAGGAATGCATTACCTCATCCGTGCTAGGAGCAAGTACCGACTTAGCTGTTTCTTCATCAACCTCTTCAGTGGAATCCATCCCGTAAACCGCAGCTTCAAGTGTATCCGACTCGGCTGTGAATAAGTGAGACTCACCGTATCCATTATCATCATCAAAATCGTCATCTAAATCAACCCCATATGACGAATCAAGGCTCCCAATGGCCAAATCAGTCGATCGAGCAAAATAATCACTCGATCGACCAACTTCCTCCTGAATTCCACTCGATCGAGTGGCAATATCACTCGATCGAGCACTTTCTCCTGGAAAATCACTCGATCGACTAATATTAGTCACTCGATCGAGTGATTCCTCCTATACAGGGCTGAAATCTTCGCGTAAGCTAGTGAAATATGATAGAAACTCGTCGTCGGAGTCATAGAGGTCATCTTCAGCATTGGGCAACACGGTTTCCTCAGGGGAAAAACCGCTCTCAGCAAGGTATACCTCTTCTTCTTGCATCTCACCGCTAATAAGAGCAATGTCGGTTTCGAGCTTAAGGAATCGAGCGTCCATATTTTTATTGCTCTCTTGCATTTGTGATACAAGCGTCACCATTGAATATGTCAGCTCCGCGATCTCTTCTATCTCCATCTCAGCTGCTAACTGAGCAACTACAGACCTGAGCTTATCAACTCGCGAGAAGTGTTGTCTATCATAATCTTGCTGAGCTTGCATTTGAGATGCAAGTGTCCCCATTAAAGATTTCACTCATGAATTCTTCTTCTTGTATATCGGGAGGATCTCGTTGCGGTGGCCATTGATAGGGTGGATGTGGCGGCACAACTACAGTGCTGCATTGTGCTCAAGCAAGTACCACATCCCCAAGATTTCTTCCTTTCCCAACTAGCAGGTTTTTCAGCTTGGGCTTCAAACTGAGCAATTAGTCGGGAGACAGATGTCATCTTGGCAAGAGGGATCGAAGGTACTCAAGCCTTCCCTTCGATAATCTCCCTCAGTAGCCTGTCTAATAAACCTGTAGGCCTATCAAAACAGCACTAAAGAAAAAAATAAGAACGGCCTCAAGGTACTCAGTCTTCCCTTGAGGTGAAAAATAGACAAAAATAAAACAGATAAAAGCGTCGCCTCCCCGGCAACGGCGCCAAAATTTGATACCGTCGTCAGGTACCAAAAATAAATACCTAAGTACAACTAACTAATAGCTAGCAGTAAGCAGGGTCGATCTCCACAGGGAGGCTATTTTGCTAATTATCTGTTTAACTCAGTCTGTCAGGATGTCACAGAAATGGAGGTTTTGATTGTTCTACTAAAAACTATTAAGAGATTAAAAGGAAGGAACTAATCAGATAAGGAGAAACAGCTAAGACAGACGGTTCACCATAATCATTCAGTCAAGTATTCTAGGTCTCAGATTAATGCAAATACGATCTAAGGGGTAGCGAATGTCACCTTTCGGTCCTTAATTCACCCTAAAGCGTAAACAGCTTAACTTTCGCCCTCACTGCAATACCCTATTGTTCGCTACTAGTCTCGCCTTTTCCAACCTTTCGGTCCAGGTCAAGGATCACTAAGAATTAAAGGTCTAATTGCGTCAACTCAATTAGGCGGTTACAGTTAATTGTAGCATTTAACCAACAAAGACTATACTAGCATTAACCCAATAAATCAATTACTATCCCCTCATGATTATAGATCCCCTATAGTCTTAGCATAAAGGAATTAGCTACTCATTATGAAATAAACAAGAACAAGAATTAAAAGAGAAATAAACATTAAATTAAGAGAGAAAAGGGAAGAAATGTTACTAAAATAATGATCCGGAAACAAGAAAGAGAATAAGCAGAAAAGCAGCAGTCAAAGTAACGTCTGAGGTTCCAAGACGCGTTACAAATGACAACCTAACTTCCTATTTATAAGAAAATAGGATTATTAACTGACCTAATGACGGAAATTAACTTAAAAGCCCAGCCCATCAGCGAATCCACTCGATCGAGTGGAATAAAAACACTCGATCGAGCAAAACTGAGCCAAAACAGTTCGGTCGAGTAGAAAAACCGCTCGATCGACTAAAGCAATAACAGCAACTGGTCGATCGAGTAACAAAAGTACTCGATAGACTATTTATTAAACCTAAAACCACTCGATCGACTAGTTAAGTGCTCGATCGAGTGAATCTTGACTTCAGCAGCTCATAATTCTCGTTAGTTTGACTTTGACTTGTCCTTTTAGCTCCCGAAACACCTTCACGCATCCCAAGACAGCTATAATTCCCGCTCCAAATCCACTCTTCCTCCAAATGCATGCAAAACAGACGGTAAATGGCTTGATTTCACTACTTTATGGTCCATTCCTGTAATTAAGACAAAATACACCAAAGTAGCATATTCGGGCATTTCGTAGCAATAAACTACGATAAAAGCATAGAAATACGTGCATAAAATAGGCTAAAAAGACTATATAAAATGCACGTATCACCTAGGGCGTGATAAGTCAATAAAAAGATAATTCCCGTGATATAGCTTGTGAAAGCCTTAAAGAACATTCTGGAGATTCTTGAGAAGAATTAAGGATTCGTTCATATGTTTGGATGATAAACTTAGTTAGGTGTTGAAGGGTTGCACATACTTTAGTTTCCAAACCAAAAGGGATTTGCTGAAATCCTAGGATGTCTTATTGACTTAGGAGTAAGAAACTAGAGAAGTATTTTAGTTTCGACTATTGCAAATTCTACAAAAGGAATCTAAGTAAATTATGATAAGTTGGTCAAGATAGGGATTAAGAGTGAATCCATCTACAAATGACTTTATCACAAGTTATGTGATAACAGTGGGAGCATCTTTCAAGTTAAAGAGCTCAAGTCTAGTAAGAAGACTAGACAAATACTTAGAGATAAATTCAAGTTATTAGAAATAACATTGAATGGAAAGAAATAGCAATTCATAAAGTTGGAATATATGGATATAGGGTATATCCACTTGCCAAGCTTTTATTGCATTTCGACTAGTGTAAAAGGTACACTAAAGATTATGAGATATGAAGTAGTAATAGTGTATTGACTATTCATATATGATAATCGCATTTATCGTTTGAGGTTTATTAAACTCACCCATTACTTTGTTAAATCCAAATGGGTTGTAGAGACAAATTGAACCCCATTAAAGTGAACTGGATTGACATGGTATTCGCCCCTAGTTACTTAAATGAAGTGACGTCTCAAAGTGACTAGAGTGTGATGCGATTGATTGCAAGTTCAAGTGTCATAGAGTCATACGGGATGACTAGTCGATCACATAGGCAGACTGTATGGGACACTCTGTCGGGCAGTGATCGCTTATAGAGTTCTGGTAATTCAAAAAGCCTGGTCATGGCAAGAGCTACTATAGTATTCTTATGAGTCAATTCTTTTGACTAGAGACTATTCGCCCAAGTTAGCACAAATTTCTGATTAGCTTTGATTTGTGCTCTACGACTGTCGTAAATGAGGTCAAATGGGTATATTTTGGGTTATGATGAACTGTGGCTAAACGAAGGGAATGGTGTGATAGGAATTGTCCACCCCCTTGTCAGGGTTATTTGAAATATCAAGGCCACTCAAGGAGTAGTGAACTGGAAATGCGTGGCCACGCTTGGAAGGTATCTATGGTAGATAATTCCGGTCAGACAGTTACACTCAAGATCGAGGAAACCACTCAAGATATGATCAAGTGCAAGTACGACCTGCGAGACACCTTGCATTGAGTGGGAGATTGTAATAGGACAAGAGAATAGGTGATGCACACTTGTCTCGGACAAGTGGGAGATTTTTGGAATATGTGTCCTCAACAATAGTGCGATCATATGATTTAATATCATAATTAAATCTCATAATAAGAATACGAAAGGGATAATAAATTAAATAGTCAACTGATCAATATTAATCGGTAACGATTGGTTTGCTAGAGTTTAACGTTACTGTCGTGGGACGGTGGTGGTCAGTTGATCCCTTAAGGTCACACCTAAAGTATGATGCCCTTATCTGTAAAGTTAATTAATTGTATGTCGACACAAGTTGATTAATTCCTTAAATATGAACAATTTATATTTATGAGAGGAAATATGTATCTTATTATAATGTGATTAAATAAGATCCTATTTAGTGGATTAATATGTTAATTCACTAAAGTATGTTGAGATTTTAGAAATGTTTCGAGGTAGAAGTAATTAGTTATTTACATTTGCAAGAGGTTGTAAATTTAACTAACTAGCTATTATGGGACCCATTATATGTTGATATAATGGTAAAATATTACTCAAAAGGTTGAGTGAATATATGATTTTTAATTTGTCACATAATTGTTGTATGATCAAATTATTATTTAATTATGTAAGATAATTAAACATAAGACTTATAAGCATTTGTGGGACAAATATTATAAGACAAAAAATGTACCATAAGAGCTCATGTGTGTTGACCAAATGGGGTGAATGCTTGAATTTTTGGCGTTGTCATTTAGTTGTTGGAAAGACACTCCAACAACTTATGACATAGTTTAAATCTAGTCTACACCTACACACTAAAAAGCATCTTGCATGAGACAAAATTGAAAAGACCAAAAATGCTCCATATAGAGCATTTTTGGACGGTAGGAATAAGATGAGAGGGAAGTTGTTCTTCTCATTTTTCTTACACTACTTTTCTCTAAAAATATTCACATGCAAAACCTCTTACATGCTTATTTTTCTTTCACCAAAACTTGAGAAGTTTAATCTAAATTGTTCAAATAAGATTACTAATATTATTAGTGTAATATATGAGTATTAGTAATCAATTTTAAGGTAGACTACTAAATAAATATCTAGCACATATTATTTAGTAGTGATAAGGGTTAAATCTTTGGTGCAATCAAGAGGAGAATCTCTACTTTGGGATTTTTGGAGGATCATCCAACATATTAAGCTCAAGAACAAATAAGGAAGGTGACCTTATTTGTGCCCATTAATTTCGAACCAATATACAATGTAAGGGACATTGTTTTTTTCTTATAAATCTCTCATTTTGTTATGCATGTACTAGATTTAAAGAACAAACATTAAGAAGTTAATTAGTTCATTATTAGAAGAGTCTAATAAGAGGTAAATGAACCTAACATTTCCTACTTTTATTTAAATCACTCAAGACAAGTGTCGTTGCAACCTCCCCCTATATAACTGTCTCTTCTTTTCATTGTTCAGTTCACTTTTAAAATCCTCACCCACAAAAAAAATATCATGTGAAACATCATGAATAATCCACAATTTAGGTTCAACTCTTTTGTTTGCCAATCAAAGGCCACATTTGCCAACATGTAGTCATGTATTTTTAGCCCACTTTCATTGCCTTTAGTGTTAAGGTAGTGCCCATAAATAGTCCCCTGTATATGTTTATAATAAATAACTATCAAATTTCAATCTTAGCTAACAAAAGCATTATATCCTTAGTTCTTATTTTAATATAGGACTTACAGTTAAATGAGCCAGGTGTACATGCTCCTCGTCTTCGAAATTATCATAGTCTCGGTTGTCCAAGTAGAACATTTTCTCCCTCTTGAAGTCAATACAAACGCAAATGTAGTGATCTTGATATAGCAAAGGTATGAACACCTATAGAAATATTATAAAGAAAATAACAAGTGGTATTCACAGAATATATACAGTATCACAAGTAACGAGTAACAATATCACAGAATATATAATACAATACCACAACTAAAATATTTATCTTATTTAAAGAATAATATCAATACTTACTTCTGACAATATCACATAATTTACTTAACAGTAACACAACTAAATGTATTTTTAAATTCTTACCATATCTGAATTCAAATTCAGTGGCTGCTTATACTGAGTTGACCACATATCCCATGTCCTACATACGTCTTCCTTAAGTCTTGCCATTTCATCAACATCTTCTTCATCTACAAGTATGATTTTCTCCATAGCACCCTGTTGTTCATAAGAGAACTGGTTAGTCTTATTAACATACTTTTTTACACTACGTATTTAACAACCCGACCCACCACGGTCATAACACAACCCAATAAGATGGGATACGTACCTTTGGGCCCATTACTTGTCCTCACTTAAGCCCAAAAGCACAAGGCCTTGTTACTAAGTGGTGGGTGGAATCCCTTATAAACATATCACAACCTCCTCAATTCCCCGATGTGGGACAACCTTACTCTCAATAACTGGGGTGTTACAATCTCCCCCACTTAAAGAACACAACGTCCTCGTTGTGCCTCCAACTTGACCGCAGCCAAGCCCAGAATCCTCCCCCGCTAGGTGTGTGACCCGGGTACTCTTGACCACGGGCTCACCACACGGTCGCAGGGTCGCTCTGATACCAATTATAACAACCCGACCCACCACGGTCGTAACACAACCCAATAAGATGGGATACGTACCTTTGGGCCCATTACTTGTCCTCACTTAAGCCCCAAAGCACAAGACCTTGTTACTAAGTGGTGGGTGGAATCCCTTATAAACATATCACAACCTCCTCAATTCCCCGATGTGGGACAACCTTACTCTCAATAACTGGGGTGTTACAACGTAATTTAAAACACGAGGAACACATGAAGTTTATGTTTTCCATACCGAGTGGACAAGGCCGTAGAAAATCCTTGTCGTTCTGTTGCTTTCCTTTTGTGCCATTTGGAACTGATTGAGCAATATTGTCTATGACTCAATAGCCACTGCTTCTATTTTAGTGTTAGGCAACAAAGACTCAATATCGCTCTTTGGTATGGCTTGGTAAATACCGAAGTTGGAGACAATCTCTCTGTACCATTTTCCAAAAAAAATTAACATATTAGTTTTTAAGTATTATTATGTAGTAGATTAATTCATGTCTTACATTGAAAAAATAAACTTACAACTTCTTAATTGTATGATCTGTAAGGAAGCAATAATCCATGACATCCTTCCGACGCTTCAAGACAGTCTCAAATAAATGGTCTTGTCTGAAAATTGAATCTGAGACAAGTTGAGCATCCTTGTCTGGCAAACCACAGTCCAAAGTACACCCCAAGTTATGAGGTACCATATCTGGTGAGTCGGGTATTTTGTTCATGTTTTCTTTGTCTGTGTGCAACAAATAGTCATTGATGCTCCTCGTTCCTGTTGTTTCCATCAAAGCATTTGGAACAACCTCCTTCAAATGAGTCTCCACACTTTTATCATCATTCTTCTCCCCAGCCTCTTTTCCACTGCCTTCTGTGTATGGTTTCTTAGTATCCAAGTCCTCAACATTTGGTACATTGTCAACATTTTTCTCAACATCTTTTCCAATTTACTCCTCAATATTTGGTACGTTGTCAACATTTGTTGTATCCTCATCCCGTTTTCCAACCACCTCATTCATTTCCTGGACCTCTTTTTCAATGCCCTCATTTGGTGTATCGGTGTTAACCTCCTCAACAGTCTTGGTTCCTCCTAAACCAACATTGAATACACCTTCATCAAGCTGGGTCAACACATCTGTCTCGTCATTTATTTTTTTTCACTCTCTTTTTCAATGCCATTTTGGTTAAGTGTATCACGATTCAACTCTTCATTGAATTCCTCCGCAATGGCACTTCTTACTCCTACACCAATATTGGATATTACATCGTTCAAATTTGAATTCATGTCATTATCCAGCCCATCATCTTGGTCTTTATCATCACCAGTGTCCAAGTTAGTAACATCATTAATATCATCATCTTGTTGTTCGTCATTGCATCCCAACGCATCATCACTGTTCTGAAGATCTTTATCCGTACATCCACCATATTTTTATTGTAATTCTTTGTACTGCACTTTCAACATCTCAGTCTAAACATCAAATGATGGTAGCCCTTATTTTGCTTTCTCCATTTCATATGACCTCGCTATCAACATGTCCATTAAGTTATGATAGCCAAGATCTTTTATGAAAGGCATCGTTTGAGTCTCTGTTGTACTGTTTTCAGGATTCTCAACCTCTTCTTTAGCAGCAGCATGTTCTTTAGGATCAACATCTTCAGCACCATCTACCTTGGCACCAGCTTGTGTAGACGTAGTTGGTTCACCCATTGAATTTTTTGCTTTCATAGTGATGAGCTTTCTCATGTTATGTACGTACCTACCAATGAACAATTCATTCTCTCTTTATACGTAGATAAATATATTAAACACTAAGATAGACTCTGCCAAATAAATTTCATGAGCACTCTGCCAAATTACAAAACAAATATATTAAACACTAAGATAGACTCTTTGATACGTGAGAATAAGGACATGTCAAACAATAATTAGGTTATTCAATATCAATATCATAACAATATCAGAGCCTACTAAAAACAATATCACACCATGGCAGAAACAATATCACAACAATGTTTTAATCAATATCACAACAATTTTTAAATCAATATTATTTGCTTTTAAAAAGTATATCACAACTAACCATGAACAATATCACAGAACTTATTTAACAATATCATAGATAAAATAATTATCAGAGAGCAAATATTTTTAGTAGTGCTTACATCCATTGCCCTTGCTCTAATCTGTTTATCAGTTTCAATACCACTAGGCAACTTCACCATCTTATACCTCTCTTTTGTTTCCACTTCAGCTTTAGCGTCAGCTTCATGATCAAACGCCTGCGTAAGTCTTATCTCTTGCCCTTCTGAAAAATATGGGGTTTTTTTTACGGACTTGTTTTTGCTAGCAGATGGGGTACTGAATCTTTGATATTGGAGCATTCCCCAAAGATCCAGTTTTTTCTCATCATCCACTCTTTTTGACATTTTTTTTATCGTCCCAATGTTGGATGAGTGGTAAAGTGTGTGGCAAAACATCGCCCTTAAAATCAAACCTATGCATACACGCTTGCATAAGAACTATTATGCATCCCCTGACAACTGACTTTGCCCCTTCTTTGAACACCTTAATACTCTTAACTATTTCGTCAAATACGTATTCACACAAATCAAATTGGCTTATCCTTGTCACATGCTCAACAGCCTTTACCAGTTTCAAGTCCAGCGATTTATTTGAAGACGGTCCTAGGAAAATAACATGATGTAAATTACGAACATTATTTTAAATTCACCTCCAGCATCATTAAATACATTTCATCAATTTGTCATGCACATCCTTGACCATAATTGGAGCGGAAGTACTCTTCAATTCAAACTTCGCCCTCCATGCATTTTTCAGCTTAGTGTCTGTCACAGCAGTGGTGTTTCCCATGTGAGCAACGTCCACTTTAACACCTTCTCGAGGAAGTTGAAATATGTCATGCACATCGTCTTTTGTCAACAGAAAATCAAACTTTTTTTGTTTTGAACATGTTGCATGTGTAGTCAAATGCCTTCAGAAGCAACTTTAGAATTCCATGTGGAATTTTTGTTACTTTCAACTCTAACAATCCACCAAACCCTATATCAGAAACAGCCTTTTTCTTCTCTTCTTTATTACACTTTTTTACCAACCACTTTCTTATGGATTTTACTTGGTTCATTCCGGATCCTTAATTCTAATTCGGTTTTTAAAAATCGTTTTAATCTTTTCTCTCGATTTAAATTTTATGTTTTTATAAAAGAAATCCGGAATTCGATTTTAAAACTCCTAAGTTTACCTTGACTTTCCATTACATTTTCGTTCTTCCTTTTTGTTTTTTATTTTCCCTTTTTTTATTCGTATTTTGAGGCGTGCGTTCACCCATGGACGGTTCGAAAGGATGATTCATGTCAGCCGACCCCAAATCATTTTGGGACTAAGGCTCTCATGTTGTTGTTGTTGTTGTTGTTGTTGTTGTTGTTGTTGTTGTTGTTGTATTTAAGTTGCTAATCAACTCAACCAACTTTAGTGGCCTACACTTAGTCTGAAATGGTTGTCCCTTCTTTTTTTTGACCTCAGGCTGGTCTACCTCTGCATCTTGTATCACCATTTCGTCTTCTTTGATTTCCTTGTTGATGGTTGCCCCTTTTTTTGTTGAGGACACGCTGCTCTACAACGTCATCTTGTATCACCATTTCGTCGTCTTTACTTTTATTTTTATTAGCAGCCTTTGACCTCTTGTTTGGCGGTTGTTCAACCTCATCATTTGTTGATGGCCTCTTTTTGCCGGATGTTTTCTCAGGTTTTTTGGAAGCTGTCAAGTCCTCTGCTGAATCAATATCACACTTCATTAGAAATAATTTCACACCTTATTCAAAACCACATCACTATTTTATGTCACTGGTTATAAGTATTTTTAAAGGAGTATACAATTTTTTATTTCTGTTAAACACTATCAATATTACAACTACTCAAAATCTATGAAGATTGAGTACCACTAATATTCACATTCAATATCACAGCATACAAATAACAGTATTACAAGTTTTTTTTTATCATAGCCAACACATAGATCAACATAACTCATTGTACTGAACAGAAACCATCAATTCATGGACCTCATTGTCAAACAAATTCAATTCAGTAATATGAAACTGTAATTGTGCACATTTAACAAAACGTTTAACCCTAATTTTCTCGATTCAAACAATTTGAAACCGTAATTTTCACAAATACACAATTTTGAACTTTCAATTTCACAATCGAATAGTGTTGAAACGAACAATTAAATAGTTTACTAGATTAAACAGTTTTTAACCAGTTTTAACACTATTTTTCACAAATAAACAATGTTGAACTTTAAATATCACAATCAAACAGTGTTGAAACCTAAATTTCGCAATTGAATAGGTTAAAACCTATTTTAGTGGATTAAAACAATATGAAATCCTAATTTTCAAGTTCGAACAATGTCGAACCCTAAATTTCACAATCGAGCAATTATGAACCCTAATTTAGGAGATTTAAAGAGAAAAGTATGTAATTAACAACTGCAACAGAAAAACATGCAATTAACAACTACGAATTTGTACAATTATATGAAAATTATTGGAAATTAACAAAGTTTAGCAATAATTTTCATACTTAAACTAACAACTGCATAAATACTCGATTTTAACAATTATTTCACTAAAATTCAAGTATTCGAGAGAATTAAGACAGAAACTGTACCTGATTTCTACTCAAAACGCAATTGTATTGAACAATGATTAGTATTTCTTCGTAAATTGTTAGTGATTCGCCAAAATAATCGAGAGTTTCTGTGTTTTTTTTCAGTTTTTAGAGAGAGAAAGTGAATAGTCAAAAAAACTATCGCGCATTTATGAATTTTGAACAAGTAAGCGTCTTGTTTTTGTTACCCTATTTGGAAGTGATATTGTTTAGTATAATGCGCGATATTGTATTCGTTACTCAATCCTCAAATATATTTAGTAGTTCTCACCGGATCCCGACTATATATATATATATATATATATATATATATATATATATATATATATATATATATATATATATATATATATATATATATATATATATATATATATATATATATATATATATATATATATATAGAGAGAGAGAGAGAGAGAGAGAGAGAGAGAGAGAGGCGGGATCTCGTGAGTTTGGTTCTTACGGTGAGTTGTGAGTTTGAAATCTCAACCATCGGATCAAGACAACCAACGACTGAGATTAAATAAAAAAATAAAACAAAGGGTCTGCATAACATGTCGTCCTATCACCCAAGCACATATCTCTCTTCAAAATAAGGATCCATTGTTTACATCCCAAAAAATCCCCATTTTTTATTGAAAAAACAGTCAATCAAACACGAGAACTTCATCCATGGCGTTCAACAGAAAAGTTGCGAATCTCATATTTCCGTACCTCCAATGCATTAATGAACCGTTCAAGCACGAACTTGTCGCTTACTACTGTAACCTTTGATTCCTTCGTTTACCTGGTTCGATCCCAGGTTTTATTTTCAAACCTTAATTTAGATCCCAGGTTTGATTTGATTGCAGGTTTGATTCCTTCGTTATGACCAATTGTATTGGCTGAGACGAAAGAGGCAGCGGCGTATGGTGAATTGGTCTCTATTGGTGGGCTTAGCCCTGGTGTTACTGGTAAATTGAGCTCAATTATTGCTGATATTCTTGACATTAAATGTGAGTTTGAGGTCTCGAACTGACTTGGATCGGGGCCTAGAATCGCCGCCATTTAGGCGTGTTGTTGCTGAGTCAACTCGGATGCCATTGTTGCACCACCATTTGGCTTTTTTGCTTGTATAATTGGTGGTTAATGAAGTGACGGAGGGCAGCCATGGTGACTTGGTTTCGATTCCAAGTTCGCGACGAGGAAATGGTGGTTGTTCGTCTAAGAAATATGGCCTGTTCATGTTCGATCGGAGGAGTAGGCAGGCGCACAGGTGCTCCGTGGTTGATTGGAGCAAGTTGGTCATAAGCGGGACAGTTGGTCATATCCCCTTTCGGAATCGAGTTATAACTTTATACTTATGAAGATAGATAATCAGCAGACAAGACCAACTTAGAGGAGCGATTCAAGTGAAGAGAGTCTAGGTTGTCCAAATAGTGAGCTGTAGCCACAGAAGCCTCAGAAACTTCTGACAGATGTTGCAATTTCTGAAAGCTCTTACAGTATTCAGATGGGCACAAACTTAGGTCTGCCCCGCCCAAATCCCGTGAATGTTCATGGCTAATGGAAGAAGAGCCCAACTCAGCGGAGCTATTTATCAAACCTGACCACTCCCCAGATTCAAAACCGCCATTCAAATCATCAAATGTAATCGAACTACATAAATCAAGGTCACCATTTGGGGAAACTGAAACCACAAAGCGTTTCAATTACACCATCGAATTCCAAAGGCCTTATTTTTCGACTCAGCTCCAGCATATTTGGCTATTAATCTCAGGTTAAGTATCAAGGGTCCACTGATCTGGGCCTGGGGTGTACCAGTGTAGAGTTGGCGGAACCTCATCCGAGAATAAATTGCAAGCTTCTTCTCCATTATACATAATCTGCTCCTCCAACTTGATTACTAATTCAAGCTTGTATACATTTATATTACTATTACGGATACATTGTATACCCTCTGATCTACACTCTGTCAAGCTGATGCAGTTCATTAAGAAAGAACTACTTGAGTTGAATCTGAGAGATGGCGAGTTTGGAGACATCCATATCAGCTGTTCCTCAGTCTGGATAAACTCCTCACCAATTGAATTCCCGTCATTCTCGTTCAAGATAGCGCTGGAATCGCTTTCGGATGGTTCATCCGACACCCTCTTTTTGTTGTTCATAGACTTTGAATCATCACATTCTGGATGATAATGAGCTATAATAGAATCATTAGACTTCATGATATGCACAAGCACTTGAGAGTCCGTTTGTACAAAACTGATTATTGACAAAGGCTACTACAAAATCTCCTGGGTCATTGGTAAATACAATTATACCCTCCATCTCATAGTTGCGCAGACTTGCAGCATAGTACTTAAGCTATATACATCGACGTCGTTCACCTACTTTCTGAAGTGACGGAGGACAGTTGATACTTTTTATATTTCTCTATTGATTAATTGTTAGGTTTCTCTTTGTTTTTTTTTTTTATGTTTCACTACAATAACACCATAATAATACTACAATAACACATGGATAACACTACAATAGCACAACAATAACAGCACAATAATACGGGGAAAAAAAGAGAAAAATGTTATGAAATATTACATTATAATATTATATGGATGTCCATATCTTAGAATATTCTAGGGTATATTATATTATGGAAACTCTACCTCATTGTATGTGTATATATACCCCCTCATAATGGAATAATATACAGTTCTGTCTCTACTTTCTTCTCCCTACCTTCTCTCTACTATTCTCCCTTCTCGTTATTTCACAACAAAAAAAAAATTAAAGTAGTAAAAAAAATCAAAGTGACACCGGAATAACATCACAATAACAGCAGAATAATAGTAGAATAACAGCACAATAACACGTGGTAAAAAAAAGAGTAAAAAATCAAAGTAGTAAAAAAAATCAAAGTGACACCGGAATAACATTACAATAACACCAGAATTACTGCACAATAACACGTAGTAAAAAAAAAGAGTAAAAAAACAAAGTAGTTAAAAAAATCAAAGTGACACCGGAATAACATCAGAATAACAGTAGAATAACAGCACAATAACACGGGATAAAAAAAAGGAAAAACAAATCAAAGTCGTAAAAAAAATCAAAGTGGCACCGGAATAACATCACAATAACACCAGAATAATTGTAATACCCCGTATTTTATATAATCGATTAAACGGATATTATTATATATTAGTATTATACTCCCTCCTATTCTCTATTTTCTTCCCTATTTCCTAAAACGGATTATTCAGGTTTTCTTCCCCTTTCCTTTTTTGGAAACTTTTTAATCTTATTTTATTCATTCCTCTCTCCTATCACCAAACCCCACCCAACTCACAATTCTTTATTTAATTCCTAATTATTCATTTCTCTCTCCTATCACCAAACCCCACCCAACTCACAATTCCTTATTTTATTCATTATTCTCTCCTATCATCAAACCCCACACAACTCACAATTCATATTTTATTATCCTCCTCAATATTTGTGCCCCAACCAAAGAGGAAGAAAAAGAAGAATAGGAGGGAGTACATTTTATATTGGTTGCATCGTAATATCGTGAATGTTATTAAGTCGGGTTTATATCGTATATGTTGAGTCGGGCTACATCACATTTTGTCTTTTGGGTCAAGAATTACCCATCTACATTTACCCAACGACCATACCCGTTTAACCCATTTGCCCTACCCGGAACATGTAACCACCATTTACCCTAAACCTAATCTAAGAGCCGCTCTCCCTCTCCCCTCTTTTCATTTTATCATTCATAAAACCATTTCTAAACCTAGAGAAAGGGAGAGGAAGAAGAATTGTCGAGCCTTTCATTTGATTGAAGATTTCTCATCGATTCCAACCTAATTCGATCTCCCTGTTTGTAAGTCGATTTCATTCCATTGTTTATACTGTTTTAAATTGTTCGTCTTCAAAAAGTTTGAAAAGAGAGTCCTATTTATTTGATGTCTAGTTTATGCATATAAAATCTCGTAGTCAAATTCTTTATTGTTTGTCCTAGGTGATTTATTTATGAACATGTCGCTGAAAAGTCCGCGAATCTGATTTGGTTGTGGAAAATGATTTGAAACCCTAATTTTTATGTCGATTCAGTTATGAGGCTTCTTCATACATCATATTTGTATAGTCTATATGATAATAGGATTTGGAATTACTGCAAAATAATGTTTTAAACTCGTTTTATGAATCAATACTTTTTATGCGACGGTTTAATTTTTTTGTAAATCAGTCTGAAAACTCTTGATAGGTTTGGAATTTGAGAAAAACACGTTAGATATAATTTGTATCTAAGACTCATGGGGTTCCAATCCAATTGGCCTTCTATCAATTTGATTTTTCTGGAATTAGTTATGTATTTTATTCCGAGTCTGTCATGTCTTTGGAAAATCGGAAAAATCGTGTTTGTTCTTTAAGTTGATATTCCTATTAAGTTATGATGAGTCTAGGTTATGTGCATGATTATTTGATTGAGTAGGTGGTAATTATACATAATTATGTTATGTAGGTGATGGATATGTGAAGGATCATAATTGATTGCTTGTGTGCTTGGATTGCGAAAAGGTAGGGAAATACACTTGACTTATTATCGTTGTTGTTGAATTGTGTTGACTTGTTTGTGTTTCATATGACCAAACTGTGAACGTTGACGTGATTCGTGGTTGTTGATTCATGTTATGATTCATATCCTGGAATGTGCTTGACTAAATTGATCGTATTGAGTATATTATCACAACATTCGGTAACCGGCATTATTCTATGATTTACCAGTTCAATGATATACATATTGTGTTGCATTAATTTCTTGAGCATTCATATGCAATGGAGATGGAGGATGTTGTGGTGACGTGGTGTGGTGATGATGATGTTGTGATAAGGCCCAGGCGGGTTCTCGCAGACTTGCCCTGGTGTCCTCAACCGTTGAGCGGGCGATCGGCTACGGTCGATATATAGTCTACCGGGGATCGGTATGGCTGGGTTGTACGGGTTATGAGATATGAGTTGAGATGGAGGTGGAGGTGACGGAGGAGCATGCATATCATATTTTGTTGTTTTATTGTATTCCCTACTCAACCTCGTGGTTGACCCCGTGTATTCGTGAACACCTGTGATGACCCAAATATTGGCGAGCAGACTTTACAGGTTTATGAGATAGGATGGGAGCTTGATGGTCGTGAGACACTGGATCAGAAGACTTAGTAGCTAGATCATCATTTAGAAGACTTTCACTTTTATTTATGTTAGTTCTTTGTAATTTGATGTATATGAGGTTTTGTAAAAAAAAGTTAAGTTAAAGAAATTATGTAAGTTGCCTTGGAGTTTAATTTGTTATTCACTACCTCGGGAAACCGAGATGGTAACAGTCCGGTTTATTAGGGAATGTCTTGCTAGAGGCTCCTTTATAAATCGGGGTTTTACAATAACAGCACAATAACATGCGGTAAAATAAGAGTAAAAAATCAAAGTAGTAAAAAAAATCAAAATAGTAAAAAAATCAAAGTGACACCGGAATAACATCACAATAACAGCCGAATAATAGTAGAATAACAGCACAATAACACGTGATAAAAAAAAAGAAAAAAAATCAAAGTCGTAAAAACAGTCAAAGTGACAGCAGAATAACATCACAATAACAGCGGAATAACAATAACACTTATAACAGCACAATAACATGTGGTAAAAAAAAAAAGAGAAAAAAATCAAAGTCGTAAAAAAAATCAAAGTAAAAAAAAACATAATAACACTACGTAAAAAAAATAAGGGTAAAAAAAATTTCAAGTAAAAAAAAATCTGGTACAAAAAGAAAAAGAAAAAATGGTAACATAATGAGAAAACTAGAGAAAAACATAAGAGAAAAAAAAATCAAAGTTGTAAAAAAAAAGCATAATAACACGAGACAAAAAAAAATAAGAGTAAAAAAAATTTCAAGTAAAAAAAAATCTGGTACAAAAAGAAAGAAAAAAAGGTAACATAATGAGAAAATTAGAGAAAAAAAATCAAAGTTGTAAAAAAAAGCATAATAACACGAGGTAAAAAAAAAAGGAGATAAAAAAATTAAAGTAAAAAAAAGAGTAGCACTAGAAAAAAGAGAAAATAATGACAGTGGTTTTATATGACATGTTAGATTAGATCTTGACCATTCATTTCTAATATAATCTAGTGGTTGAGATTTTATCAAAGTACAAACTCACAACTCACCATAAGAAACCAAACTCACAAGATCCTATCTCTCTCTCTCTCTCTCTCTCTCTCTCTCTCTCTCTCTCTCTCTCTCTCTCTCTCTCTCTCTCTCTCTCTCTCTCTCTATATATATATATATATATATATATATATATATATATATATATATATATATATATATAAGGCAAGATCCGGTGAGTTTGCCACTTCCGTGAGTTACCCCACGTATATATACAATTGACCTAACAAAACCAATTGATCAAAAAAATTCATCGATCAAAAAAATAACACGTATCTCTCTCTCTCTCTCTCTCTCTCTCTCTCTCTCTCTCTCTCTCTCTCTCTCTCTCTCTCTCTCTCTCTTCTTCTCTCTCTACTTTCTTACCAAAATACCAGCTACTCTGCTACGATCAAAAATCGCACAAAAAATCGTTAAAGTTGATAAAAAAATCCATCGATTCTTCACATTGTTTTTTGCAAATCCACAAATTTACATAAAATTCATTCACTATTTCGATTAATTCAATTGAAACTATCAATTTTTTCTTCAATTAATACTAAAATTTCCGAAAACCCTAACTGTTGAAATCAAAACGAAGGTATGCATATTTCTTAAGATTTCTTATTTAATACTCGAATAACTGCAGTATTTGAATCAAATAACGAACTCTAATATGATTTATGTGTTTTTTTCGTAATCAAAACGAAGGTATGAATATCATTTACGATTTCATAGCTAATAAATGAATAACTTCAGTGATTTTCGTAGCTATTGCAATCAAATAACTTTATGTGTTTTGATTCTACTCCGTTAGTATGCTTGTTTATCATACCGTTGACATTTGATTGATGATTTATTATCATAATCATCAATAACAGCACAATAACATGCGGTAAAATAAGAGTAAAAAATCAAAGTAGTAAAAAAAATCAAAATAGTAAAAAAATCAAAGTGACACCGGAATAACATCACAATAACAGCAGAATAATAGTAGAATAACAGCACAATAACACGTGATAAAAAAAAAAAAAAAAAAAGTCGTAAAAACAAATAAAGTGACAAATAGAATAACATCACAATAACAGCGGAATAACAATAACACTTATAACAGCACAATAACATGTGGTAAAAAAAAAGAGAAAAAAATCAAAGTCGTAAAAAAAATCAAAGTAAAAAAAAAACATAATAACACTAGGTAAAAAAAATAAGGGTAAAAAAAATTTCAAGTAAAAAAAAATCTGGTACAAAAAGAAAAAGAAAAAATGGTAACATAATGAGAAAACTAGAGAAAAACATAAGAGAAAAAAAAAATCAAAGTTGTAAAAAAAAGCATAATAACACGAGACAAAAAAAAAATAAGAGTAAAAAAAATTTCAAGTAAAAAAAATCTGGTACAAAAAGAAAGAAAAAAAGGTAACATAATGAGAAAATTAGAGAAAAAAAAATCAAAGTTGTAAAAAAAAAGCATAATAACACGAGGTAAAAAAAAGGAGATAAAAAAATTAAAGTAAAAAAAAAGAGTAGCACTAGAAAAAAGAGAAAATAATGACAGTGGTTTTATATGACATGTTAGATTAGATCTTGACCATTCATTTCTAAGATAATCTAGTGGTTGAGATTTTATCAAAGTACAAACTCACAACTCACCATAAGAAACCAAACTCACAAGATCCTATCTCTCTCTCTCTCTCTCTCTCTCTCTCTCTCTCTCTCTCTCTCTCTCTCTCTCTCTCTCTCTCTATATATATATATATATATATATATATATATATATATATATATATATATATATATATATATATATATATATATATATATATATATAAAAGCAAGATCCTATGAGTTTGCCACTTAGTGAGTTACCCCACGTATATATACAATTGACCTAACAAAACCAATTGATCAAAAAAATTCATCGATCAAAAAAATAACATGTATCTCTCTCTCTCTCTCTCTCTCTCTCTCTCTCTCTCTCTCTCTCTCTCTCTCTCTCTCTCTCTACTTTCTTACCAAAATACCAGCTACTCTGCTACGATCAAAAATCGCACAAAAAATCGTTAAAGTTGATAAAAAAATCCATCGATTCTTCACATTGTTTTTTGCAAATCCACAAATTTACACAAAATTCATTCACTATTTCGATTAATTCAATTGAAACTATCAATTTTTTCTTCAATTAATACTAAAATTTCCGAAAACCCTAACTGTTGAAATCAAAACGAAGGTATGCATATTTCTTAAGATTTCTTATTTAATACTCGAATAACTGCAGTATTTGAATCAAATAACGAACTCTAATATGATTTATGTGTGTTTTTCGTAATCAAAACGAAGGTATGAATATCATTTACAATTTCATAGCTAATAAATGAATAACTTCAGTGATTTTCGTAGCTATTGCAATCAAATAACTTTATGTGTTTTGATTCTACTCCGTTAGTATGCTTGTTTATCATACCGTTGACATTTGATTGATGATTTATTATCATAATCCTGAAAAATTGTTGGTAATCTAGATTAGCAGATCAACTGTTTGTTAAAATGTCTAGTTGAATGTAGAAACTCAGTTATGGTAATAAAAAAAACGTGGTTATCTAATAGTTATTCAAATGCAGAAACTCAGTTATTGTAATGTAGAAACTCAGTTATTGTATTGTATAAAGTCAGTTATTGTAACGTATTAACTCTGATATTTGTAGTTATTGTAATGTAAAAACTCGATTATTGTAATGAATAATGTCAGTTATTTTATATGTGATTCAGTTATTTACTCGTTAGTTATTTAAAGTCAGTTATAGTTATTTTACAATCCAGTTATTGTAATATATTGACCGAGTTATTCTATATGATGTTCTTACAAAATGCAGTTGTTGTAATATTACATCTCGATTATTGTATTACTTTAGCCAAGTTATTGTATTATTAAAACTCAGTTATTGTATCTTGTAATTACTTCTATTAAGTTATATTTTGCTTTTTGGTGATTTGCAGGTTGAATCAAGATAGACATGGATAATTGACGTTCAATGGAAAAATTGATGTATATACTTGGTCATTTTTTGTTACTTTTCATCTTGCTTAATTGAATAACTCAGTTATTGTAATGTAGGAACTCTGGTATTTGTAGTTATTGTAATGTAGAAACTCAGTTATTATAATGTAGAAACTCTGATATTTGTAGTTATTGTAATGTAGAAACTCAGCTATTGTAATGAATAAAACGTGCTATTGTATTGAGATGAAACTCAAATATATTCAGCTTTCTATCTTTTGTTTGTTTTCATCTTGTTTAATTGAATAACTAGTCATTTTCATTCATTTAATCATTAAGATTGGTTAATGCAATAGTAAAATTTGAAAAATGAAATAATCATTTATAAGAAGGTTAAAAAAAATCACTTACTTTCATTATATAACTATTTTGTTTCCAACACATTACACTTAAACATCTCTAACAAATTATATCTAAGCATCATCATCATTATATCTAAGTTTTTCAAATAATACATCTAACAATAGTAACATCACAAATATTACATATATTTATCTCTAATACTACGTCTAAAAGTAATTTTCCATCGAGAACTGTATCTTGTCGTTGTTTTCACCCTTCCTCCACCAATATTTCTTCGCGGCGAGAACCATGTTTTGCCTATTGATGAGGGTTGAACCAGTAGAAAAGAAAAGCTCACTGAAAGAAATAAAAAGCAAAAAATATGGTAAGTTATAAATAACTATGCAACTATAAGCAGATTATATAAGATCACAACAATAACTCCAAATTAAGATGCAATATTACTATAACCAACTTAAACAGATTATATAAGAAGACGCCATCTTACGTACAACAACTCTAATTTGAAATAAATAAAACAATACAATAACTAAGTTTGAATAATACAATAACTCGGTTAATGCAATACAATAACTATTATTAACAGAATATATTTTTAACATAGCAAACAAGAAATAACTACAAAATACAATAACTGAGTTTGAATAATACAATAACTTGGTTAAAGTAATACAATAACTGTTTTTTAACAGATTAATACAATAAAAAAGGAATAACTACAAAATTAGTAGTGGCTTACATACAAATATCAAAGAAACTCCAACACGTTCTTGTTAATTCCCAAATTAGCAGTGACTTGCTTTTGTAAAGAATTACGAATATCAAAGTCCAGTAATAATGAGTCCAATCAAATTCTTAACTAGTCATTTCCATTCAACTAAGGTACACAACACCCAATAAGACGCTGCTAGATACAATAACTGATTTTTCATAATAGAATAACCAGGTTAAAGTAATACAATAATCGACGTGTAAAGTTATAACAACTGCATTTGTAAGAATATAGAATAACTGAGTTTTCATATTACAACTGGACTGGATTAAAGCTAACTTTAAAACACTAACCAAGGATTCAATAAATATATAGAATAACTAAATCGCTATATATAATAACTACATCAATATATTACAATAACAGAAAAATTTCAAATAACAAACACATTATATCTTCATTAGAATGCACAACGAAATCACAATAAAAGAAAAACAACAAAATTCAAAAACGCAAAAATAAAATTACGAAACCCTAGAATTATGCGAAAACAATAGGAAATGTAATTTAACAAGAAAAACACAACAAATTGAACTACATAATGAAAATGACTGAATAAATTGAAGAATAAACGCACAAAAACAAGAAATTCAAGCAAAAAACAAGAAATTGAGAAATGCGAAATTGCAGGAATTCAACGGAAAAATAGTACAAAAGAAGAGATTCATTACCTGATGAGACGAAATTGAAGATGAAGTAGAGTTAGTGAGCACGAAACACAAGAATGACGGAGAAAATCGAAGAAACAAG
Source organism: Silene latifolia (assembly GCF_048544455.1). Classification (NCBI taxonomy): domain Eukaryota; kingdom Viridiplantae; phylum Streptophyta; class Magnoliopsida; order Caryophyllales; family Caryophyllaceae; genus Silene; species Silene latifolia. Next base: position 99,063,593 of record NC_133527.1, read on the forward strand.
GATGAACGAATTGAAATCGCAGTAGAAGAAGAATTAAAGAGGGAAACAGTGAAGAGGGAGAGAAAGACTGGAAAAAAAAACGGGGGAGCCGTCAATCTTACATCTTTTATATACAAGATGTAAGATTAAATCTCAGCCATTCATTTTAATTTAGATGAGTGGTCCAGAGTTAGAGGGGTAACTCACAAAGATTGACCCAACTCATATGATCATATATATATATATATATATATATATATATATATATATATATATATATATATATATATATATAGAGAGAGAGAGAGAGAGAGAGAGAGAGAGAGAGAGTCAGGATCCGGTGAGAACCACTAACATAATGAGAACCGTGAGAACCCTTACTAAATCATCCTAAAATCTTGTTCCGAAAGCTTTGATGGATCATTTACCCTTAGTTTAGTTTATTCCAACACATTTTTAGTAAGCTAAACAAAAAATTTTGATTTTATTAACAAAATATAAACTTAATGTACAAAAATACAATTAGGTATACTAAAATGGCTATAGATGCACGAAAACGAATACTAGGTGCGTGAAAATTGTTACATGCATGAAAATGATTACTAGGTGCATGAAAATATCAGGGTCTAGGTGCACGAAAACGAGTTCTAGGTGCGTGAAAATTCATAGATACATGAAAAATGAGTAGTAGGTGCATGAAAATTAATAAAATGTTTCTCGTCTCGATTCCGGTCAATAATTTATACCTTCTGGACCAAGAAATATGTTATCTAGGCATAAAATTCTATGCTGAATCCAAATATGTTGATATTTTTTAGAAAATAAATCTTTAAAGTGGAGTTCTCACGGTTCTCACTACGTAGGTAGTTCTCACCAGATCCCAAATCTATATATATATATATATATAGAGGAAGGATCAAGTGAGTCCACCAAAAAGCATTGAGTCCCTAAGTCCTCTTAGGAGCCATTGAAAAGATAGGATGGAGGGTTGAGATTGAAGGGGAAAAGGGAGGGATTAATGCTAAATGGAGGGGATCAATCCTAATTAATCAGTTTCTCTCACTACCACACTAATCAACCCCCTAATTTCACTATATAACCCTTCTTTTTCCACCCACTTCTCTCTCCTATCACATAATTATCCTCCCACTCATCTCTCTAAAAACCCCCCAAAACCAAAACAATTCCAAAAACCCAAAAATTCAAAAAATCAAAAAAAAAAAAATTCACTCCTCATCCTCACTCACCCACCACCACCCAACCCCAGCCCCGACCTCCATTTGTGCCTCCTCCCCCCTGCCTGTCGTGACCCACAACCACCGCACATCACCACCACCTTCCTTCTTTCTCCTTTCCCGTCACCACACTTCTACTGCCGCCACCACCAATTCGCAGCCCCACCACCACCACTCACCAACTAGCAGCACCGCCACCACCATCACCATCAATACAAAAAAAAAATGCAGCGCCTTTTCAGATCCACCACTCACCAACTAGCAGCACCGCCACCACCATCACCAACTAGTTGCAGATCTGAAATAGAAAAAAAAAGGGTGGTGTCGGGTATGTGGTGGTGTCGGGTCTGTCGTCGGGGCTGCGTACGGTGGGAGGTTGTGGCTTGTTGTCGGAGCTGCGTACGGTGGGAGATTGTGATGGTGTCGGGTGTGTCATAGGGTTTGTGGTGGTGACGTGCGACAGATCTGAAAAAAAAGAAAGGGTGGTGTCGGGTTGTGGTGCGTGGTTGGTGGTGGGTGGTTGGAGGGTTGGTGGTGTCGGGTTGTGGTGCGTGGTTGGTGGTGTCGAGTGCAGGGAGGTGGAGGTTGTGGTGAGTTAGTGGTGGTTGTCGTGGGGTTGTGGTGGTTGTCGTGAGGTATTTGTGGTGGGGTGGTCGTGAGGCAGTGGTGGTTGTAATGAGGTGGTTGTGGTGGATCTGAAAAGGCGCTGCATTTTTTTTTTTGTATTGATGGTGATGGTGGTGGCGGTGCTGCTAGTTGGTGAGTGGTGGTGGTGGGGCTGCGAATTGGTGGTGGCGGCAGTAGAAGTGTGGTGACGGGAAAGGAGAAAGAAGGAAGGTGGTGGTGATGTGCGGTGGTTGTGGGTCACGACAGGCAGGGGGGAGGAGGCACAAATGGAGGTCGGGGCTGGGGTTGGGTGGTGGTGGGTGAGTGAGGATGAGGAGTGAATTTTTTTTTTTTTTTTGATTTTTTGAATTTTTGGGTTTTTGGAATTGTTTTGGTTTTGGGGGGTTTTTAGAGAGATGAGTGGGAGGATAATTATGTGATAGGAGAGAGAAGTGGGTGGAAAAAGAAGGGTTATATAGTGAAATTAGGGGGTTGATTAGTGTGGTAGTGAGAGAAACTGATTAATTAGGATTGATCCCCTCCATTTAGCATTAATCCCTCCCTTTTCCCCTTCAATCTCAACCCTCCATCCTATCTTTTCAATGGCTCCTAAGAGGACTTAGGGACTCAATGCTTTTTGGTGGACTCACTTGATCCTTCCTCTATATATATAATGGGTGCCGTGGTTGGGTGACGTACGGTTGGCGTTCTGTTTGGCGTTGTTGTTTGGCGTTAATGTGTTTGTTGTTTGGCGTTAATGGTGTTAATGCGTTAATGAGAGGAGGGAGGTGGCTGTGAATTAATGTGTTTGTCACTGTGTTTGGCATTCTGTTTGGCATTGTTGTGTTTGTCTGTTTCGTTTTTGCCTTTGTGTTTGTCTGTTTCATGTTTGGCGTTAATGTCTTTTTGCCTTTGTCTGTTTCATTTTTTTTTTCTTAATTAATATGAGTAAGTTATGGTTGTTGTTGGGTTTGTTGTATTTATATTGGGGTTTGTTGTTTTTATTTTTTCACAAATCCCGTCTTTTTTTCAAATATCGTCTTGTTTTATATTTTTTCAAATATCGTCTTATAAAAAATCGTTTTGTTATATATTTTTTTTTAGATTTATGGGTTCAGATTTGGTTTTGTTGGCTTCATTTTTCATTTTTGTTTTTGTTTTTTTCGAGATCTCACAAATATCATTTCGAGATCTCACAAAAAAAACACTTGTAAATCAATTGGAAGCTTGTTCCCTTAATCTTTTATTAAAGTTATATTCATTTTTCAAATTTACATTCGTAGATCTCATAAATATATAGTAGATTTTTGAAAAAAAATCGTATTATCATGATTTTTATTCTTAGATCTAATAAATATATTTATTATACTCATATTTCTTTACATTTACACTCGTATTCCTTTACATTTACACTCATATTTCTTTACATTTACACTCATTTTTCAGATTTACACTCGTATTTCTTTACATTTACACTCGTATTTCTTTAACACTTATTTTTCAGATTTACACTCGTATTTCTTTACATTTACACTTATATTTCTTTACATTTACACTTATATTACTTTACATTTACACGCATTTCTCAGATTTACACTCGTATTTCTTTACATTTACACTCGTATTTCTTTACATTTACACTCATATTTCTTTACATTTACACGCATTTTTCAGATTTACACCCTTATTTCTTTACATTTACACTCGTATTTTTTACATTTACACTCATATTTTTTACATTTACACTCGTATATCTTTACATTTACACTCGTTAAAATTATATATATTTGCACTCATATTTTTTGTGGATATGAGTTGGTGGTGGAGGACGACGGTGGTGGTGTTTTTTGGTAGTCGGACTAAAGTTTTACTCGTAAAGGACAAAAGTGACACTTATAAAGGACCAAAGTTACACTCAAAGGACCAATTTACTCTTAAAATACTACATTTACACTCTTAAAACATTACATTTACACTCGTAAAACATCACATTTACACTTGTAAAATGTTAAAATTATGTAAATTCAAAATTTCCGTCACAAAAAATCAAATTTACACTCTTAAAATGTTACATTTACACTCGTAAAACTTCACATTTACACTTGTAAAATGTTAAAATTATATAAATTCAAAATTTCCGTCACAAAAAATCAAATTTACACTCTTAAAAATGTTACATTTACACTCGTAAAACATCACATTTACACTTGTAAAATGTTAAAATTATATAAATTCAAAATTTCCGTCACAAAAAATCAAATTTACACTCTTAAAAATGTTAAATTTACACTCGTAAAACTTCACATTTACACTTGTAAAGTGCTAAAATTATATAAATTCAAAATTTCCGTCACAAAAAATCAAATTTACACTCTTAAAAATGTTACATTTATACTCGTAAAACTTCACATTTACACTTGTAAAATGTTAAAATTATATAAATTCAAAATTTCCGTCACAAAAAATCAAATTTACACTCTTAAAAATGTTACATTTACATTCGTAAAACATCACATTTACACTTGTAAAATGTTAAAATTATATAAATTCAAAATTTCCGTCACAAAAAATCAAATTTACACTCTTAAAAATGTTACATTTACACTCGTAAAACTTCACATTTACACTTGTAAAATGTTAAAATTATATAAATTCAAAATTTCCGTCACAAAAAATCAAATTTACACTCTTAAAAATGTTACATTTACACTCGTAAAACATCACATTTAAACTTGTAAAATGTTAAAATTATATAAATTCAAAATTTCCGTCACAAAAAGTCAAATGTACACTCTTAAAATGTTACATTTACACTCGTAAAACTTCACATTTACACTTGTAAAACTCATACACTCGTAAAACATCACATTTACACTTATAAAACTCATACAACATTACATTTACACTTCTGAAATCTTAAACTCAAAACTGATTAATTAGGGGCTAGAGAGAGAAAGAAAAATTAATTAATGTATAGAAATTTGATTAGTGGTAATTTTTTTTGGTAATTTTCAATCTCAACCACCCATCTCAATCCAACCATCCACATTTTTTTCCTTTTCTTTTTAATATCCCTTAATCAAATGCATCTCAACCATTCATTGAGTCCATCCAAAGGCCCTTAGAGGGACTTATGGACTCAATTTGAGAGGAGGACTCATAAGAACTCCTCTCTATCTCTCTCTCTCTCTCTCTCTCTCTCTCTCTATATATATATATATATATATATGAGTCCATGAGTTCCATTGGCTACCCTTATATCATGTTATTGAGTGGCTTAGATTAAAAGTAAAAAGCAACTAATAATATTATTCTAATGGCTAAAACTAGAGGTGGACATTGGGCTGGGCCGGGCCGGGCCGGGCCAAGGGCGGGCCGGGCCAAGGGCGGGCCGGGCTGGAGAAGAGTAACACTGGCACAGCACTACCATGGGACCGTGCTGGGCTGGGCTGATGTTGTTCTGGCCCGGGCACGGCACTGACGAATTATTTTAGTGCTGAAATGTGTCGGGCCGGGCCGGAGGTGTTTTTTTTTTTTTTTTTTTTTTTTTTTCGGAAAAAAAGAAAGGAAAAAAAAAGAAAGGGCTTGGACGGAATTAATGTAATTTTTATATGTAATACCAATTAAAGTTTAAAGTTTGCCATTAATTTATAAAAATTACAATAATTACGATGCCTACGTATCTCGAAAGAATCAAAGCCCACGTAGTTCTTACTTACCTGACTTACCTTTTGGAGACGGATTGTTGAATTAGTTGGTGTTTAGTTGTAGTCGTCATCGTCCTCTTCTTCTTCTTCTAGGACGGTTTCACATTCGGGCGACGTCGGTGGAGCGGATGATCCCGATGGGGACATCAACTCGTCTTCGGGATTATCGTCTTCAACTTCGCTAGCTCCTTGGCGTCTCAATTCGGCTTGATCCCAATCTTTTTTACAAACACACATCTTTACGGTTGCGGGAGCCAAACTTGACCTTTTTTCGTCAAGTACTCTTCCTCCTGCACTAAAAGCTGACTCGGACGCAATGGTAGACGCAGGAACAGCAAGTACATCTCTAACTACTTTTGAAAGTCCAGGAAAATGGTCGGCATGGACTCTCCACCAATTAAGAATATCAGTGGGTTCATTTGTGTTACTATGGTCAATCGACAAGTATTCATTAACCATATATGCACTAGAAGGGGTAGAAGAAGTAGTAGTAGACGTTTTTGTTTTTTTAAAAATCAATGAAGTTAATTTACTATTATACAGGAAGTTAGTGGACGCTTTAGACGAGCTACTACTAGATTGACTCGTTATACCCATTTCTTTTTCATACAAACAATTGATCGAGGCCATTTCGTGTTCACAATTAAGTATATGTGGTCGTTGGTCAATGGTCGATACAAAACACAATTTATACTTCACAAATAACTCTACAATTAGTAAAGAGGCAAGTAAAGGTCGGATCCCAAGGGACGGGTATTGAAATGAGAATTCTATTGTAACTAGTAGTGTCTAGGGGTGTCACAAATTGGGTTGATGTAGAAGGTTACTAAACTAGAATAACAATGAAAATAAACAAGCAAGATGAATAAAAAGGGGTGTAAACAATTGATTAAAAGCACTAGGGTGTCATGGGTTCATAGGGGAATCATGGGATATGATCATACAAACATGATCTCAAATTATAAGCAAGCAATTATTGTTGTGATGGATTGAGTTGGGTTATATCTTACAATCCTAGGAAAGTTTGGGTCCCGGAGCCGAATCGATTAGATTGTACAACACCTACAAGTCGACTTAGTCTTTCCTACTCAACACATGCATGGTCTAACAAGACTCGAGTTGGGTTATGTCTTACAAGTCTCATTGAAAAGATAGAAGATGATAGTAAATGCAAGGATTCATAGGCTTAGCATTTCATCAAATATAACATGTGCATGTATTAAGATCAAAACAAGCAAGCAAATAAGATATGAAAGCATATTGATTTAAGCATGAATCATTCCCCATGTTGGTTTCCCTAATCACCCATTAAACCCTAGCTAAGAGACTACTCACTCATTATCATGTTGATCATGCTAGCAAGGTTGTCAATCATACCAACAATATGAAACATGATGAATAAATGAAAGTAATTAACAATAATTAAAAAGGGATTAAGAGATTATACCTACTAATGATTCCAATAATAAAGCAAGAATAATAGAAGTACTTGAATCCTAGATTGAGAGGTTGTCAATCTCCCAATAATAACCCAAATAATCTTCAATTACCCAAAATAAAGGAAGAACAAGAGAGAGATTAAAGAACTAAAACTTGGATTAAAACTTGATTAATACTTGATTACAATATTGAAGAGAGATTTGATTGATATTAACTACACTAATTATTGATAAGAAGAACATGCTCCTCTAATTAGACTAATGGGGTATTTATAGTGAAAATTAGGGAGGATGCATTAGGGTTAACTAAGGGCTAAACTAGTAATTACACTTTTTAAGTTGAGCAAGGAGGAGCCGGTATTTTCTGAGAGAAGGGCTTCTCTTTTCGTAGCTTGAAGAATGAAATCCGTCTTTGTCTTGAAATCCGTGCGGATTAGAGTCGGGACGGCCGGATTTGGGCTGGGCAATCCGAGCGGATTCGGGAGAGGGACGCTCGGATTGTTGAAGGGGAATCCGAGCGGATTCCAAGGAGGGACGCTCGGATTGTTGAGGCCGGACGGACGGATTATGTCCGCAATCCGTTCGGATTGTTGGTCAGCGTCAATTCTTCTTCTTTTTCTTCCCTTTTCTTCATAAATTCCTTGGGGATTTCCTTGGGGACGCAAGGATCCTTTCTCAACATTGCTCTTCTACTATGATATGTACAAAGGCCTTCTAGTCTTGTCTCTTCTTGATGCTTGGTCATTGAATACAATCAATTTAGCCTCGTTTTGCCATGAAAATGCAAGATTCTTACTCCTTTCCTACCAAGGGATCAAAATCTCAAAGAATATGCAAAACAAAGAACTAAAGATAAGAAATGACCCAAATAGGCACTAAAAAGCATGGAAACAATGGTAATTCGGGGCTAAATATGCGCCAATTATGGTCACATCAAATATCCCCAAACCGAACCTTTGCTCGTCCCGAGTAAAGAGGTGACAAAGACTAGGAGCAAAACTAACCTATCCTAATAATAATAGCCGATATGAGACAATTAGCGGGTCTCACTCCGCCCCTTCAACTCACAACAAGACAACCATGAGGTAGGATGCCTTCTTGCAAGGCAAGGTGGGTCTTGCCAAAATGGCGACACATCCAAACATTAAAGCACATAAAATCACATAATGGATGCATCTACAAAAAGAATAGCCACTTTCCTCATCTAAGTGGCGGAAATTATCTACAAGGGAAGCAATTCAAGGGTACACAATCCTTCATAGATGCAATTTGTTCAAACTACTAAGCCTAGAAGGATACCAATAAATCACCTCCAAGTTGTGTCAAGCTAGGGTACCTTTGTCCTCAATCGTTAAATGCTTTCGTCAAGAATAGACTCCCTATGGTGTTAGAAACACTGGAGGATCGCGGAATTCCCCTCTTGCCTAGACAAGAAGAAGGGTCGTCCCCTCTCTACCATGCACAAAAATGGATACGATGGATAAAAGGGATCAATAGATATTTGAGTTTCACTTTGGGAGTTTGCTTTTGTTTTTGTTTTTTTTTTCCCCAATTTCATTTGGCATTTGACATTTGAGAACACTTTCTTGCCATTTCTTTTTGATTTTTGGCTTTTCAACACTTGACAACTTTTTGCATTTCTTTTTGAACATTTTCAAAGTCACCCCAATTAGTAACGAGGGTGCCTTGTATTTGAAGCTTAGGAGTTCTATTTTTGCTCCTCTTTTCATTTGATGCATTTTTGCAAACTTTCTTTCACTTTTCATTTCTTTGAACTCAAATTGATTTCTTTTTGTGCCCATTCCCTTTGATGACAAAAATGTATGGTAGAACATGGATGAATGATGGATGTATGGGTGCATGGTTTCAAGGGTCACCTTGGAATAAACGGTAGCCAAGGAGTTATCACACCACAAGGTACTCTTGACTAGGCCTTAAACCATGGGTCAAAGGATACTAGCATGACACATCCTAGGGTGTTTTACAAGCATTCTAACAAGCAAAGTCTTAAGAATAAAAAGCATCTACTAGGACCTATATACACTTGTCAAGCTTCCCAAATAGATGGTTTCACAAAATTTTTCTAACATGCAAACTACATGCCATGATGCAACTAACATATACACATCCTAATGCAAATGATTCTACCAACTAATATGGCATATAAACTAAATGCAATCCTAAGTTCACATTGTTTTACCGCATCAATCAAAATAAAGTCACATAGTCATTAACATAAAGAGGAAAAAAAGGAGATTGGAAAGATCATACCATGCGGTCTTCAATATCCTCATGTCTCGGATGTGGCGTAGTCAATCAAAGTGAACAAGGATAAAGAAACACAATATATACAAGACAATATATACAAAGGAAATGAACTTGTTTTTGGTTTTTCAATTTTTTCAATTTTTATGATTTTTGAAATTTTTCAATTTTTATGGTTTTTGAATAAAAGTTAAGTGTTAGAATTCACATCCCCATACTAATATGGGCATTGTCCTCAATGGCCAAAATGATGGAAATTATGCAAAGATGATGCATGATTTCTATACTAAATGCAATTCTACACTAAGCTATACTACATGATGCATGGTTTTTGTTATGACGGAGAGGATAATTTAGATTACCTCCCGTTGTGTATGCATTAACTTCCCCAAACCAAATAAGACACTATTGCTAATGTCAAAGCATTGGGGTAGTTCATGCACACACTATGCTATGCATGAAACTAGATTGTCATTTTTGATTTTACAAATGGGAACAAAAAAGAACACCTCAATGGTACCGAGGTGTGAGTCCTTTAATGTTGCTAGGACTAAACCAACAAATGATCAAGATGAAATAAAGTACAAAGAAACAAGATACAAAGCTCTTTTCATGAAAAATAAAGATAAAGAGGAGAGATGAGAAAACTTCACTTGAACAAAGGTGGGTGCCTCTTGCCCGCTCCACCTAGCTATGAAGTAGTCTCCTAGATATCGGCATCATCTCCTTCAATATCGGTATCCCAAATATCCTTTGAAGCATCACTTAAACTTGGATCCATGAATTCATCTTCACTCTCAAGCTTCACCGTATCACCTCCACAAGAATCCCCACTTTCTTCCCCTTTGCGACCGTTCGCCCCTTCATTAGCCTTCTCCGAGTTAGGAAAAAGCAATTCCATTTGAGCCCATGAGGGGAAAGTTCCTTCCTCACTAATCCGTCCTTTTTGAGCCATCTCATAGTATTGGGGGTAAAGAGCATAATAAGTGTCCACGGAGGTCTCATATTGACGGTAGTGTAAATCTTGCAAGATTCCCGTGACAAAGTCGTCACGGGGGAGGATGAAGGGATTTGGGTGGTTGTATGGTTGGTAGGGAAAGGGGTAAGGAGGCACTTTTATCCTTTCATTTTGAGTTTGTTGTTCTTGTTGTGGTGGTAGATTTTGTGGAGGTGGAGTTTGCCTTTTTTGACTTGGGATGAGGTAGGAGGGCATTGGGGACAAGCTTCCTCTTCTTGGGGAGACCCGAGGTAGATCATGCATTGGGAAATAGAGTGGATCGCTCCCTTTTGTCAACCACTTTATCCTCTTATCAACCCCCTCAAGGGTTATCCAATGGTGTTGGACGATAAGGAGATCTTCATTAATTCTCGTGTTCCCCGCAAGTGGAGTGTACTCATTGTTCTCATTGAACCTTGGGTTGAAGTGCTTTGCAAGTCTAGTTATGAGTCCACCATTCACTATGTGCTTCATTCCATCATCATTCCCATTTCGAAACTTTGCCCATTTCTCTAGCATAACTAGAGGTGCATTGAATTGATACCCATCTCTCCCTTGAATGTTGAGGTATGATTCCATAAATACAAGGTCCAATTGGTTGACAATGGCCGGATCACGGCGGGCGAAAAGAGTACCCGAAAGAAATCTATATGTAAGCCTCAAGATCGGGTTTTGGATGTGAAAAGCAAGACACTCTTTGGTAAGAATGAAATCCCGGCCCGTCATGGCCCTCCACAATGGTGCAACATTATACTTTTTGGGCTTTGATGTTCGGGTAGGCGAAACATCAAGTCCGAACACATTGGCAAACTCGACAAGGGTCATCATTCTAGAGACATTCTCCAACCTAAACTTTATGCAAATAGTCTTGTTCAAGGTTGTGATTCTCAAAAAGCTTAAGAATTCTAGCACAAGGGACCGATAGGTTGGTTCATACATGCGAAAGAGAGTCGAAAGACCAAAAACCTCAAAGAGTGCTTCTACTTGGTGAAAGATTCCAAGCTTTCTTAAGGTATCATGACAAAGAAATTTAGTGGGAAGAATATTCTTACTTAAGAGTCGATGGAAGACCAATCGCTGCACATCATCAAGGAATTCCACATTCGAGAAATCATCGAGCCTTGTGAGGTCTACAATCTCTACATGCTCCCTTCTAATGGTGTTGAGATGTGAGGTAGAGGAACTTCCTACCATCCTTGGTCTTCTTGCACTTCTAAAGGAGGATCTCCTTGGTGCCATTCTTGCTTCTTTTGTTGGGTTCTTTTGATTTGAAGATTTGCTAGGGATGTTCCTTGTTGACACGTCTGTCGCGTACCTGTCAAAAATAACCAACTGGCCAACTAACTAATATAGCTAGGGAAGTCGGGTCGAATCCACAGAGAGGTAGGAAATTGGCTGCTAAAACTAGGCTCGTCTAAGTAACCAAAATTGGGGGTTATAAAATTGTGATTTCTAAACTAACAGAGTGAGGAAAAGAGAAATAAAAGGAAGAGGGTTAACAGATAAAAGAGAATAGCTAAGACAAGCGGTTCACCACAATCGTCCGGTCGAGTAATCTAGATCCCAAGTCAATGCAGTACAGTCCAAGGGGTAGCGAACGTCACCTTTCGGTCCTTAATTCACCCTAAAGTGTAAACAGTTTAACTGTCGTCCTCGCTGCAATACTCTATTGCTCGCTACTAGTCTCCCCCTTCCAACCTTTCGGTCCAGGTCAAGATCCACTAAGAATAAGGGTCTAATTGCGTCGACTCAATTAGGCAATTACAATTATATGTAGCATTTTAACAACATGGACGATACTAGCATTAACCCAGTAATTCGATTACTCTCCCTTCAAATCATGGATCCCCTATAGTCTTAGCAAAGGGAATTAGCTACTCATAACTATCAGATTAACAATTACGATAACCCAACAATTCAAACTAAACATGGTGAATGATCTAATTGATTGAACAAGTAAAAAGAAAAGAAAGAAAAGGGATTAAAGTAATAAAAACGAATAAGGAATAAATAGATCGATAATACCGAATTCGAGTAGCGAAGTAGTGAATAAGAATCCGAAGAACTGTGATAAAAGTAACAAAAGAGAAAATGTACGTAGTAAAGGAGATAGGAGTAACGTAATGTTCTCCTCAGTCTTATACTGTAAAAACACCTTAAACCTAATCTATGGACTGATTACAAAAGCCCATAAAGGATTAGGCGGAAATGAACCAAAAACACACGAAATCCTCTCGATCGAAAGCGGAGAGATTACTCGATCGAACACCAAGTCACTCGATCGAGCTAGGGCAACCTCTCGATCGAGCACTGCTGTATGAACTTCCTCGATCGACTCCTCCAACCAGTCGATCGAGCGGCTTGAATGTAGAAAGCATTCGATCGAGCACTAAAGCACACGATCGAGCTATATAAGCGCACCAGGACTTGAATTCCTTCCTTGACTCAGCTCATACGTCCTCCAAGTGTAAGATTCCTAAGCTCCGGCTCCTTATTTCCCATGAATGCATACGATTGGGACAATTAAGGCTCGATTTAGCTCCTCCTCGGTCATTTCCTGCAAATTACAATAAACGGACCAAAGTAGAGTGTTCAGGGGTATTTGTAGTCAGATGCTACATAAAGAGCACAGAAATGCGTGTAAAAATGAGGTGAAAACCTTATATAAAAGACACGCATCAAATCTCCCCAAACCAAACCTTTGCTTGTCCCCAAGCAAATATGAATGCAACTAAGGGTGAACAATAGAACGGGACCAACGCATCAGCTACAAATCATCCATCAGAACCAATTTAATGCAACAAAATGACAAAGCGGCAACCAAAAAGTGCAAACGAGTTAAATTAATATTTCAAGCTTACGAGTCATCGACCTTGCAAGATTCAAAGGTGTCGGACTCTCACGGGTCGCTCGTCACTCAAAATCGTGTACAGGGTGAGTATATATGTGAAAGATAGGAAGAAGAAAGACACTCACCTAGCTCGACCTATAAGAACATGCATGCAGCTAACATGAATAGAGTCTCTACAACCGTACATACGCATTCCAACCATACTAGTGACCAAGACACGTGCCGAGGACTTACATTTGGGTTAGTGAGGTAATGGGTAAGAAAGGGCCAAAATAAATTTGGATATGTGGGGTTAAAAGCTAGGCTAGTAACAACGGATCCGAATATAGATCGCATCCCACTTCATACTCATAGCAAAGAAGATAAAACGGTGCAAAATTATGCACTAAACTCACAAGACCAAAAGTCGTCAACTCCCCAGGGATATAAATAAGGCATGGGAGTGTGAAACAATGCAATTCTCATTCTTTTCTTCTTTCATTCTCTTTTTTTTTTCATTTGAATTTTTTTCTGTCTCTTTTTTTTCGCTTTCTTTCCTTTTTCGTTTTTTTTTTCTTTTTTTTTTCAATTCAACACATTTTCTTTTCTTTCCCTTTAATTCTTCCACCATCTTCTGAAATCAGATGAAATAACCATATTGCAATAACACATTCCAAAAACTACTCGTTACTAGCTTAGCTAGGGTAGGAAATATTATAGAAAGTAGTTGTTAGGACAAAAGGCAATTTGGCTATGTGAGGCTCATGGGTAGAATGAAACAAGGGGAACTGCCTCTCCTAACACGTGTCACCATCCACAGACCGAATGCATACAGGTATTAAGAAGACTGGACTCATGCTCGTGCAAATTGATGTTACATGTCTTAAAGAGAGTACTACTCACATCCTAAATGAAACCGGTCATGAATGTCACCAGTTTATAGAGCTCTAACCTCAGAATGTAATGTAGCTTGCCGACATAGGAATCAAGTCTATTCGTTCAGATAAGAGAGAAATAAAAACTCGTAGATTATGCACATAAACATGCCAGCTAAATGTCAAGAAAATGCAAGGCTCAAAATAAGGATTCAATGTAGCGTCAATGTTCAAACGTTCCGACTCAATTTAAACATGAAAATTTTGAAAATTTTTGAATTTTATGATTTTTTTTTTATGATTTTTAGAATTAATTATTAATTAAAACAACAATGCATGCGGAAATAAATAAACGTGCAAGCAAAAATGCAAGAAATAAACGTGCAGACACAGATATGGATGCATACCTCCCCAAACCAAACCGTACAATGCCCTCATTGTACCAAAAATAGGGAAGAAACGCAAAACGAAAGGGAAAGGAGAAGTGGAGTTGGAAAAACTTACAAAACGTCATATAGCGGGACCTCCCCAAACCGACCATGAACATGGGAGGTCAAAGAAAGTCAAACAAAGGCTTTATAGACGCAAAACAAATGCGGCTGGAGGTCATTACCCTTCGATCGAGCACTGAACAGCTCGATCGAATGTTTCACAAAGATGAGTGGACTCGATCGAGCACAAAGATCACTCGATCGAGTAAGCACGGGTAGGGATCTGGTCGATCGAGGACATCACCCCTCGATCGAGTAGCAGCCGCGTCAGAAAGTGCTCGATCGAACACCAAAACCCTTCGATCGAGTGACTTCTGCCTGTAAAAGACGCATAAAGGCAAGGAAGGCACAAAAATTGTTCGGGAAGCAGCGTCTAAAGTTCGACGTAAAGCTAAGGAAAACAAATAAAACAATTAAAACAAATAGTTCAACAAAAGCATAAATAAAATCATCCGGCCGCCTCCGGAGAGCGCTGTTTAATAGGTCCCGCACGACCTTTACGGTATCAAGTAATGGCGCATCGAGCTCGTCGAAGCGCAAGACTTCAACGCGGTTGTCCGCTTCATTCGCCTCATGGTAATGCTTCACATATTGGCCATTCACCTTGAATCTGTGGCCCTCGGAATCTTCAAGTTCTACGGATCCAAATTTGGTAACAGCTGTCACCGTGTATGGACCAGTCCACCTGGACTTCAGCTTGCCAGGAAATAGTCTCAACCGGGCATTAAACAGCAACACCTTCTGCCCCACATGAAACTCCCGAGGTAGGATCCTCTTGTCATGCCATCTCTTCGTCTTCTCCTTGTAAATGCGTGAGCTGTCATAGGCATTGAGCCTAAACTCCTCTAATTCATCAAGCTGCAAAAGACGATTCTGACCACACAATTTAGGATCATAATTAAGCTCACGAATTGCCCACCAGGCCTTACATTCCACTCAACGAGGTAAGTGACACGATTTCCCATAAACTAACCTATAAGGAGATGCACCAATTGGTGTCTTAAAGGCGGTTCTATAAGCCCATAATGTGTCATCTAGCTTAAGACTCCAGTCTTTCCGTGATTTAGAAACTACTTTAGACAAGATCTCTTTCAGTTCACGGTTAGAGACCTCTACGACCACTAGTTTGGGGATGATACCCCAAACCACGCCGTGTTGGACACCAACTCTGACAAAGATGGAAGTGAGTTTCTTTTCCTTAAAATGCATACCCCCATCACTAATGACGACCCTAGGGACACCAAAACGGGGAATATGATCTTTTTGAACATCTTTATCACGGTCTTATCTTTGTCACAATGGGGTGAAGCAATTGCCTCAACCCATTTTGACACATAGTCTGACTACCAAAATGTACCCATTACCTTTATTGGACGGAACGGTCCTTGGAAGTCAATGCCCCAGACATCGAAAACCTCAACCTCTAGGATGCCGTTTTGTGGCATCTCATGTCTCTTCGAAATGTTCCCCGATCGTTGGCATGCATCACAAGCTGAAACAAAAGACTTGGCGTCGGAAACAAAGAAGGCCAAGAAAACCAGGATCGAAGTACCTTAGCCACGGTGCGCGATGGACCGTGGTGACCACCATATGAAGAGGAGTGACAGCCTTCCAGGACTATTTTGGTCTCCCACTGCGGAATACACCGTCTGTAGAGACCGTCGCACATTCCTTAAACAAGTAAGGATCATCCTGGAAATCGCTTAGCGTTATAGAGAAAACGCTTCTTCTGAGAAGAAAGGTCGGGCGGCGACTTGCCACGACAACGAAGTTAGCTATATCTGCATACCAAGGTTCCTGATCAACAATAGACGATATAACAGCAATTAAACTATCGTGAGGAAAAGAATCATCAATAGGTAGAGAATCTTCCCCTTCTTGTCGCATCAGTCGCGACAAGTGATCAGCTACAACGTTCTCAGCTCCTTTCTTATCCTTAATCTGCAGGTCAAACTCCTGAAGAAGGAGTATCCATCTCAGTAACCGCGGTTTAGCCTCCTTCTTAGCAAGGAGGTGCCTCAGAGCTACATGGTCAGTAAAAACAGTGACTTCTGACCCAACTAAATAAGTACGAAATTTCTCTAAGGCATAAACTACAGCTAACAACTCCTTCTCAGTGGTAGTGTACTTCACTTGAGCCTCATCCAGAGTTCGGCTCGCATAGTAAATAGCATTCAAGGCTTTGTCTTTCCTCTGGCCTAGCACCGCTCCCAGTGCATAGTCACTCGCGTCGCACATGATCTCGAACGGCAAGTCCCAGTTGGGAGGTTGTATGATCGGCGCGGAGACTAAGGCCTGCTTTAACCTGTTAAAAGCAGAAAGACAAGCGTCAGTAAACACAAAAGGGGCATCTTTAACCAACAACTGTGTAAGTGGTTTAGCAATTTTGGAGAAATCCTTGATGAACCGGCGATAAAAGCCAGCGTGACCAAGGAAGCTCCTCACCCCCTTAACATTAACAGGAGGTGGTAATTGCTGAATCACTTCCACCTTTGCTTTGTCAACTTCTATTCCCCTATCAGAAACTAGGTGCCCTAGGACAACTCCCTCGTTGACCATAAAGTGGCACTTCTCCCGATTCAAAGACAAGATTAACCTCAATACAATACGCAACACTTTCTCAAGGTTAGACAGACATCGAAAAATCACTTCCATATACACTAAAGTCATCCATAAAAACTTCCATGATAGACTCAATATACTCCGAAAATATCCCCATCATACACCTTTGGAAGGTGGCAGGGGCATTGCACAAACCAAAAGGCATTCTGCATGTGCGCAAAAACACCCTTAGGACAGGTAAATGTAGTCTTGGCTTGATCGTGCGGTGGATAGGGATCTGAAGGAACCACGAATACCCATCTAAATAGCGAAAAAATTTATGAGAGGCTAACCTTTCTACCATTTGATCAATAAAAGGAAGGGGGAAGTGGTCTTTCTTAGTGGCGGCATTCACTGTCTGTAAATCTATGCACATCCGCCAACCAAATACTACTCGGGTAGGTATTAATTCGTTTTTCTCATTCTTAACTACGATTGTCCCTCCTTTCTTCGGGACTACCCGTGACTGGGCTTACCCATCTAGAATTACCTACCGAATAGATAATACCCGCATCCAGCAGCTTCATTACCTCACCATCACAACATCCTCGCATCTTCCGGTTCACCCGACGCCGACCCCCGCCTGCAAGGTTTGTGATCCTCCTCCAGCTCTATCCTGTGCATACAAATATCGGGACTAATCCCCGTGATATCATCCAGTGAATAGCCCATTGCTTTCTGTTTTTCTTAAGTACGACTAACAAAGAAGTCACCGATCATCACTAAGCTTAGCACTAACAATGACTGGATACTGCTCTGTATCGTCAAGAAAAGCATATTTAAGATGAGATGGGAGAGGCTTACGTTCCGGTACCTTTACCTCAATAGAGCAAAGAGTGCTGATCATTTGTTCCACCTGCTCTCCCTCATGCTCATCTAAATCATCGACAAGCAAATCCAACGCAGCGTCATCGTCCTCTGGGCTATCTGTACACTCGTCAAAAAGCATGAGAGCTTCTAGTGGGTCCTTCATAAAAGAACCCGACCAGAAGTCATAAATAGACTCATCAATGATATCGACCGAATAACAAGTGTCCTCTATCATTGGGTGGGCTAAAGTAGTGGGCAAACTGAATGTGATAGCGTCATCTCCTACTGCAAGGGTCAGACGCCCCTGTCTGACATCAATCACGGCCCCAGCTGTACAAAGGAACGGTCTTCCTAAAATGATCTGGGTCCGGGTGTCCTCAGCTATATCCAAAACAATGAAATCTACCGGGATGTAAAGCTTGCCTATTTTCACGGGCACATCCTCCAAGACACCTAAAGGTCTCCTAACAGATCTATCGGCCATCTGTAGGGTAATGTTAGTCACTTTGAAGTGACTCAGTTTCAATTTCTTGCAGACAGGAAGGGGCATGACACTAACACTGGCACCTAAATCGCAAAGGGCCTTATCAATAATCAAATCACCTATGACACAGGTAATAGAAAAGTCTGCCCGGTCTTTCATTTTTGGAGGGGCCTTATTTAACAGTAGGTTACTAGACTCTTCCATAAATGAAATCGTCTCAAATTCGCTCAAATTCCTCTTACGCGTCACAATATCCTTCATAAACTTAGCGTAAGTGGGAACTTGAGTGACAAGTTCAGAAAAAGGGACAGTTACCTGAAGGTTCTTCACGATGTCCACGAACTTACCATACTGTTGCTCAATCCTTGCGTCCTTCAGACGACTTGGGAAGGGTACCCTGGTAGCGATAAGTGGTCCCGCGACCTTTTCTTTGCCCTTGTCAGTTCGTGACGTCTCCACAGCAGGGGAAGATGACACGGTGGCGGTATTAGGTAATAAACTAGGATTCTCGCCACTTACAGCACTGGATCGAACACTTTTACTGGTCGATCGACCAGTTTCTTCCTCAATTTCATTCGATCGACCTATCTTGACACTCGATCGAGTGTCTTCCTCAGCATATTCACTCGATCGACCAACTTGGAGCCCTGCACTTCTCGATCGACTGTCATTGTCACTCGATCGAGTGACTGGGTGTTTAGAGCTGCTCGATCGAATGGATGCGTTGCTCGATCGAGTAGTTACTGCACACGCAGCAAGCATTTCCTGCAGAAACTCATCTAAATCGTCATCTGAGTCATCATCAGCTGTCAACACCTCGTTTTCCTCGTGAATAAGGTCACTTTGGAAATTCATCCCACTGACGGAATCGCAATTTGGAGGAGTCTTGGCTTGGTCTGCCGCGAGTGTTAACTGCGCGACTTGCTCTCTCAATTCCGATATAACAGTATCCGATTGCAACATGATGGATTTCAGTTCGGCAATTGCTTCTCTTGAAGAAGGAGAGCCCGGCTGTGATATTGGCGTGGAAGGAGTGGAAACGCTCTTTATCTCCTCATATAACTGGGAGAAAGGAACTCCCTGCTTGAACTTCTTATATGCAAGGGCACGCTCTACACCTGCCGTGCATTCGTAAAGGTCATGTCCTTCTTCACCAGATCTTCCACATGGCTCTGTATGCTCTATAATCGTAGGCATCTTGACGAATAGACTATTAACCTGCAAAACTAATCAAGCTTCGCGAAAATGAGATCAGTCTCAAGGAATGAATTCCTTGAGACGAGAGACAAACTTAATTAAAGCAACAAATATGCGCCACCTCCCGAAGAACGGCGCCAAAATTTGACACGTCTGTCGCGTACCTGTCAAAAATAACCAACTGGCCAACTAACTAATATAGCTAGGGAAGTCGGGTCGAATCCACAGAGAGGTAGGAAATTGGCTGCTAAAACTAGGCTCGTCTAAGTAACCAAAATTGGGGGTTATAAAATTGTGATTTCTAAACTAACAGGGTGAGGAAAAGAGAAATAAAAGGAAGAGGGTTAACAGATAAAAGAGAATAGCTAAGACAAGCGGTTCACCACAATCGTCCGGTCGAGTAATCTAGATCCCAAGTCAATGCAGTACAGTCCAAGGGGTAGCGAACGTCACCTTTCGGTCCTTAATTCACCCTAAAGTGTAAACAGTTTAACTTTCGTCCTCGCTGCAATACTCTATTGCTCGCTACTAGTCTCCCCCTTCCAACCTTTCGGTCCAGGTCAAGATCCACTAAGAATAAGGGTCTAATTGCGTCGACTCAATTAGGCAATTACAATTATATGTAGCATTTTAACAACATGGACGATACTAGCATTAACCCAGTAATTCGATTACTCTCCCTTCAAATCATGGATCCCCTATAGTCTTAGCAAAGGGAATTAGCTACTCATAACTATCAGATTAACAATTACGATAACCCAACAATTCAAACTAAACATGGTGAATGATCTAATTGATTGAACAAGTAAAAAGAAAAGAAAGAAAAGGGATTAAAGTAATAAAAACGAATAAGGAATAAATAGATCGATAATACCGAATTCGAGTAGCGAAGTAGTGAATAAGAATCCGAAGAACTGTGATAAAAGTAACAGTAGAAATGTACGTAGTAAAGGAGATAGGAGTAACGTAATGTTCTCCTCAGTCTTATACTGTAAAAACACCTTAAACCTAATCTATGGACTGATTACAAAAGCCCATAAAGGATTAGGCGGAAATGAACCAAAAACACACGAAATCCTCTCGATCGAGCAGAGAGATTACTCGATCGAACACCAAGTCACTCGATCGAGCTAGGGCAACCTCTCGATCGAGCACTGCTGTATGAACTTCCTCGATCGACTCCTCCAACCAGTCGATCGAGCGGCTTGAATGTAGAAAGCATTCGATCGAGCACTAAAGCACACGATCGAGCTATATAAGCGCACCAGGACTTGAATTCCTTCCTTGACTCAGCTCATACGTCCTCCAAGTATAAGATTCCTAAGCTCCGGCTCCTTATTTCCCATGAATGCATACGATTGGGACAATTAAGGCTCGATTTAGCTCCTCCTCGGTCATTTCCTGCAAATTACAATAAACGGACCAAAGTAGAGTGTTCGGGGGTATTTGTAGTCAGATGCTACATAAAGAGCACAGAAATGCGTGTAAAAATGAGGTGAAAACCTTATATAAAAGACACGCATCACTTGTTGATTGAGAATTGGAAACCCTAGAAAATTTGGGGATTTTTAATTTTGTGGGTGAAGAGAGTGATTTGGATATGTATGGGAGTCATAAGGAGGTGAGATTTATAGGGTAAGTGGAAGGAATAGTGATGTGGCATTATATGGGTGGTGGGGTGTGTTTTAATTGGAAAAAGTCGGGTCGAGAAATAGTGGGGAGAGACGAGCGGATTCGGAGGGAAGACGCTCGGATTCCTCCTTCACGAGACGGGCGGATTCTGGGCAATACGCTCGGATTACTCGCCACGAGTGAAATTCCAAAAATTTTTGTCGCCACAAGACGGGCGTCCCGAGAATAAGACGCTCGGATTCCTTCATGGTGGGACGGGCGTCTCTTTCAGAAGACGGGCGGATTTCAGTACAGAGATTTTTCTTGAAATGCACAGGCGGAGAGACGAGCGTCTTTCCACAAATCCGGACGGATTCAACCAGACGGGCGTCTTCTTCCATAGGACGCTCGGATTTTCAAACAGCCCAGAAACCTTCAATTTTTTCGACACGGCTGGACGTGCGGTTTCTTTCCTAGACGTCCGGATTCGGCCAAGACGGCCGGATTCCCGGGAATCCGCTCGGATTCTGGCTGCGAGCTTTGACATTTTCTTCTTTCTTTCAATGCATCCCCACACTTAGGAATTTGCTCCTTCCTTCATTCAAAAACTTGTTAGTAACCCTCCCTCACTTACGCTCATGAAAAGAGTTTATGACATTTATTAAAATAAAAGCAATAATAAATACAAGTTAGAGGGTTAGTATATTTACAAATGGTGGTTTAGGGAGGACTCCACCAAACTCTCCCTTAGATGGTCCTTTCAAGGGGGAGGAGGCCCGAGGTAGGTAGCCTCGACCTCTCCAACAAATGCTCCTTCATAGTATAGCTTCAACCTTTGACCATTTACCTTGAACTTGCTTCCATCTTCCGCCTTGAGTTCGAAATCTCCATATTTTCCAACTTCGGTTATCACATAGGGACCCATCCATCTAGAGTTCAATTTTCCCGGAAAGAGTCGGTAGCGGGAGTTGAATAGAAGGACTTTGTCTCCCTTGTGCAAGGCCTTTTGTCGAATTCTCTTATCATGAAGCAATTTTGTTCTTTCTTTGTAAATCTTTGCATTCTCATAAGATTGTAGTCGGAATTCCTCCAACTCTTGGATTTGGATCATCCTCTTTTGACCGCTCAATTTGAGATCAAGATTGAGTGCTCGGATTGCCCAATAGGCTTTGTACTCCAATTCGATTGGCAAATGACATGCTTTTCCATATACAAGCTTGTAGGGGGAGGCACCAATGGGAGTCTTATAGGCCGTCCTATAAGCCCAAAGAGCATCATCAAGCTTTGTGCTCCAATCTTTCCGAGTCTTGTTCACAACTTTTTCAAGGATTTGTTTGATCTCTCTATTTGAAATTTCCACTTGACCGCTTGTTTGAGGATGATATCCCAAGCCGGTTCGATGTTGAACACCATATTTGGTCAAAAGGGATGCAAGCTTCTTCTCATGGAAATGTGTTCCTCCATCACTAATGATAGCTCTAGGAACTCCAAATCGTGGGAAAATTATCTTCTTGAAAAGCTTGGTGACCGTTTTCGCATCATCATTTGGGGTGGCAATTGCCTCTACCCACTTTGAAACATAATCTACGGCCACAAGGATGTACTTGTTCCCATTGGATGTCACAAAGGGTCCTTGGTAGTCAATTCCCCAAACATCGAAAATCTCCACCTCTAGAATGCCCCTTTGTGGCATTTCGTTTCTCCAAGATATATTTCCCGTTCTTTGACAAGCATCACAATGAATGATGAATTCTCTTGTGTCTTGAAACATTGTGGGACAATAGAAGCCCGATTGGAGAATTTTTGCAACGGTTCTTCTTGCTCCATGGTGCCCACCGTAGGGTGATGAATGGTATCCTTCCAAGATTCCTTGGATTTCCCATTGAGGGATGCATCTCCGGTAGAGTCCATCACTACACTCCTTGTAGAGGTTTGGGTCATCCCAAAAGTACCTCTTCACTTCGAATAGGAATCTCTTCCTTTGGTTGTGGTTCAAGTTTGGAGGGAGCACCTTTCCAACAATATAATTGGCGTAATCGGCAAACCATGGGGTGATGTGCCTTTCAAGTTGAGTTTGAATAGCCATCAAAATATCGTCGGGGAATGAGTCATTGATCGGGGTTTCTCCATTTTCATCATGAAACCGGATTCTTGACAAGTGATCCGCTACTACATTCTCGGCTCCTTTCTTGTCTCTTATCTCCAAGTCAAATTCTTGAAGAAGCAAAATCCATCTCAACAATCTTGGTTTTGCCTCCTTCTTTATCAAGAGATGTCGGAGAGCACGGTGATCCGAAAATACAATCACCTTGGATCCAAGCAAGTAGGAACGGAATTTATCCAAAGCATAAACAATGGCAAGAAGCTCCTTTTCGGTTGTATCGTAATTCACTTGAGAAGGGTCGAGGGTTTTGCTTATGTAATAGATGGCATGAAGAGCTCTCCCTACCCGTTGGCCAAGAACCGCTCCAACGGCGTAGTTGCTAGTGTCACACATAATCTCGAAAGGTAACTCCCAATTTGGGGGTTGGATGATTGGTGCCGAGATCAATGCTTCTTTGATTCTATTAAAAGCTTCAACACACTCGTCAGTAAATTGGAATTGGGCATCTTTAAGCAAAAGTTGAGTGAGGGGTTTTGCTATTTTCGAAAAATCTTTTATGAAACGACGATAAAAACCCGCGTGACCGAGAAAACTTCTCACCCCTCTAACATTCACGGGAGGTGGGAGTTTCTCTATCACCTCAACTTTAGCTTTATCGACCTCGATGCCCTTTTCCGAAATCAAGTGACCCAAAACAATTCCTTCATTGACCATGAAATGACACTTTTCCCAATTTAAAACAAGACTAACATCTTCACATTTTTGCAATACAAGAAAAAGATTATGCAAACATGAGTCAAATTCCTTTCCATAAACACTAAAATCATCCATAAAAACTTCCATTATGGTCTCTAGGTAATCGGAGAAGACACTCATCATGCATCTTTGGAAAGTAGCGGGGGCATTACATAATCCGAAAGGCATCCTTCTATGTGCAAAAGTGCCATAGGGGCATGTGAAGGTGGTCTTATGTTGGTCATCCGGGTGTATAGGGATTTGGAAGAATCCCGAATACCCGTCAAGGTAACAAAAGAATTTGTTAGAGGCTAACCTCTCAAGCATTTGGTCAATGAATGGTAAGGGGAAGTGATCTTTCCTTGTTGCGGAGTTTAATTTACGGTAGTCAATGCACATACGCCAACCGGTGATCATTCTTGTCGGTATTAATTCATTCTTTTCATTCGTCACTACCGTGGTACCTCCTTTCTTAGGTACCACTTGAACGGGGCTAACCCACAAAGAATCCGATATGGGATATATGATTCCCGCATCAAGTAATTTCATGACTTCTCCTTTGACAACTTCTTGCATGTGGGGGTTCAATCTTCTTTGGGGTTGAATGGTAGGTCTATGGTCGTCCTCTAGATGAATCCTATGCATGCAAAAGTTGGGACTTATCCCCTTAAGGTCATCTAGACTATAACCTATAGCCTTCTCATGTTGTTTTAACACATTAAGTAATTTTCCCAATTGGTCAGCATCAAGTCTATCATTAACAATTACGGGTTTGGTCTTTGATTCATCAAGATAAGCATATTTCAAATTTGGGGGAAGGGGTTTCAAAGTAGGAGTTTGTACCTCACTTTCCTCCTTTGGAGTTTCATTGAGAATTTGCTCCATCTCCATTAAACATTCCATTCTCATGACATACTCTTCTTCACTTTCATGAACCTCATCATATTCGAATTCCATGATGGGTTCCTCTTGCTCTTGAGTTTGTAGAATATCCTCTAGGATGGATTGCTCATCCTCTATGGGTTGACATGCTTCCACTAGAATATTATGAACTAACTCGGATTGTGCATGAGTAAGTTCCTTGTTAGCTAGAGCGGCCTCAAAGAGATCCACCTCCAACTCCCAATACATGCTCTTAGCCTTACTTGCTTCTAAGGCCTCTAATGCTTGCATGGGATCCTTGAAGTAAGGGATACTCAAGTGGTCCTCTACAAAACAATCTATGAAATCCATTCTCGCAAAATATCAAACAACTCGAAAACGATTAGAGCAAACCTTGAGGAGTTTTACTTCCCCAAGGTGAAAAAGACACAACTAATAACAATAAAAGAAATCTTAAATCAATTAAACACCGTCCCCGGCAACGGCGCCATTTTTTGATCGAGGCCATTTCGTGTTCACAATTAAGTATATGTGGTCGTTGGTCAATGGTCGATACAAAACACAATTTATACTTCACAAACAACTCTACAATTAGTAAAGAGGCAAGTAAAGGTCGGATCCCAAGGGACGGGTATTGAAATGAGAATTCTATTGTAACTAGTAGTGTCTAGGGGTGTCACAAATTGGGTTGATGTAGAAGGTTACTAAACTAGAATAACAATGAAAATAAACAAGCAAGATGAATAAAAAGGGGTGTAAACAATTGATTAAAAGCACTAGGGTGTCATGGGTTCATAGGGGAATCATGGGATATGATCATACAAACATGATCTCAAATTATAAGCAAGCAATTATTGTTGTGATGGATTGAGTTGGGTTATATCTTACAATCCTAGGAAAGTTTGGGTCCCGGAGCCGAATCGATTAGATTGTACAACACCTACAAGTCGACTTAGTCTTTCCTACTCAACACATGCATGGTCTAACAAGACTCGAGTTGGGTTATGTCTTACAAGTCTCATTGAAAAGATAGAAGATGATAGTAAATGCAAGGATTCATAGGCTTAGCATTTCATCAAATATAACATGTGCATGTATTAAGATCAAAACAAGCAAGCAAATAAGATATGAAAGCATATTGATTTAAGCATGAATCATTCCCCATGTTGGTTTCCCCTAATCACCCATTAAACCCTAGCTAAGAGACTACTCACTCATTATCATGTTGATCATGCTAGCAAGGTTGTCAATCATACCAACAATATGAAACATGATGAATAAATGAAAGTAATTAACAATAATTAAAAAGGGATTAAGAGATTATACCTACTAATGATTCCAATAATAAAGCAAGAATAATAGAAGTACTTGAATCCTAGATTGAGAGGTTGTCAATCTCCCAATAATAACCCAAATAATCTTCAATTACCCAAAATAAAGGAAGAACAAGAGAGAGATTAAAGAACTAAAACTTGGATTAAAACTTGATTAATACTTGATTACAATATTGAAGAGAGATTTGATTGATATTAACTACACTAATTATTGATAAGAAGAACATGCTCCTCTAATTAGACTAATGGGGTATTTATAGTGAAAATTAGGGAGGATGCATTAGGGTTAACTAAGGGCTAAACTAGTAATTACACTTTTTAAGTTGAGCAAGGAGGAGCCGGTATTTTCTGAGAGAAGGGCTTCTCTTTTCGTAGCTTGAAGAATGAAATCCGTGCTGTACTGAAATCCGTGCGGATTAGAGTCGGGACGGCCGGATTTGGGCTGGGCAATCCGAGCGGATTCGGGAGAGGGACGCTCGGATTGTTGAGGGGGAATCCGAGCGGATTCCAAGGAGGGACGCTCGGATTGTTGAGGCTGGACGGACGGATTGTCTGCAATCCGTTCGGATTGTTGGTCAGCGTCAATTCTTCTTCTTTTTCTTCCCTTTTCTTCATAAATTCCTTGGGGATTTCCTTGGGGACGCAAGGATCCTTTCTCAACATTGCTCTTCTACTATGATATGTACAAAGGCCTTCTAGTCTTGTCTCTTCTTGATGCTTGGTCATTGAATACAATCAATTTAGCCTCGTTTTGCCATGAAAATGCAAGATTCTTACTCCTTTCCTACCAAGGGATCAAAATCTCAAAGAATATGCAAAACAAAGAACTAAAGATAAGAAATGACCCAAATAGGCACTAAAAAGCATGGAAACAATGGTAATTCGGGGGCTAAATATGCGCCAATTATGGTCACATCAACAATGTAATTTATGCAAAAGTGAAACAGCATAGTCAACTTCGGTTTTGGTGTCATGAGTCAAACCT
The DNA here is from genome assembly GCF_048544455.1 of Silene latifolia. NCBI lineage: Eukaryota > Viridiplantae > Streptophyta > Magnoliopsida > Caryophyllales > Caryophyllaceae > Silene > Silene latifolia. The sequence goes on from NC_133527.1 coordinate 99,090,760, forward strand.
AAAGTCTCATAATAAAAGTCTAACATATTTTGTAACTTTATTTGTTTAATTGTTGGGTCAAGTAATAATGCAAGTAAATATATAGAAGGAAATTCTGTAAAATAAGCTAACCACTTCTTTTTCATTTTTGCAATAATGTTAAATAATATGGGCACCTCATTTTCACATTCTTTCATAGCATGAACTATAGAAATGCATTGCAAGACAACTAAATGAATGTTAGGTTCATATTGTTGAGAAAAAATTTCACAAGCGGTTTTATAACATCTTAAAAGTTCACAAACATGATGGGCAAGTGTCCACATAGCATCGGTAATATATATATATAGCGCCTTCTTTATAGCCTTCATTATCATTATAGAAAGGAGTTAAAACCGATTTATATGCAATAGCTTGTTCTAACATTACAAATGTTGAATTCCATCTAGTGGGTGTATCGGTACACCAATTTTTAGCCTTTTTTTTTTATTTTGCTTACACAATTTTATATATTCACGTCTAAGGTTATGTGCATTTCTAATCCATCTAATACATGTTCTAATTGGGTGTAATAAAGGAAAAATTTCTTTTATACCTTCTTGGGCGGACAAATTAATTATATGCGCACAACATCGAATATGTACAAGTTCACCATTAAGCAATAAAGACATTTTATCCTTAACATATTCTATACATTTTGTATTAGTCGCCGCATTATCAAAAGAAATAGTCATAATCTTATTAGTCAAATTAAATTCATTAATTGTGTTGTTAATACGAATAAATATGTTATGACCGGTGTGTTTTTCCTCCATACTATCAAAAGCAATAATACGTTTTTGCAAAATAAAATCATTTCCAATCCAATGAACGGTCACACAAATAAACGGTTCACCTTGTTTTGATGTCCAACAATCGCTAGTAAGACTTACACGACCATCATATTTTGAAAAAAATCCTTTTAACTCATTTTTTTGTGTTTCATATTGAGAAAATGAACGTCTTTTTAAAGTATGTCTTGTTACTTTTTCAAAACTCGGGTTTAAGTTCATTTTGTTAAAACGTATTAATGCTTCGCTTTCACCATAAGTAAAAGGTTTTTCGGTCATAGTAACATACCTAGCCATATTATCAATCATTTTTTGCTTGTTATAGATAAAAGGCATACCTCCTCCCGCCGTAGACGACATATAACCTCCAAGTTGAGATTGAACCGGACCTTTAGAACTTGAACCACCCGTTTCCCAATTTTCGGCGGTGATTGAATGTTCCCTTTCCAAGTGTCGTGCACAAGTACCGGTGTCGGAATTAGATTTCCATCTATAAGTAGCATCCTTCATATTTTTTCCTAGCTCCTTGCATATTTGACAAGCTCGGAAAAAATTAGTAGGCTTTTCACCTTCTCCCGGTTGAGGCACTTTATCGAAAAATTTCCACACATAACTTCCACCACTATCTTTCTTAGCTTTGTTGGAAGAAATTTGATTTCGGCTACCTTGAACGGTGGTGCGAGACGATTGTGATGGATGGCCTATTTTTACAAGAATAACAAATTAAATTAGACAAATGTAATAATATAATTACAAAGATAATAAAAAATAATAAAGATTAGTATAATAATATTATTGTTTGTAATTTACAATAACAATAAAATTATTATACTAATTAAGTAATTAGTAAAAATAATGAACCCAACAAATAAAAAGAGGAATATAAAATTATAAATTAAGAAAAAAAATGCAATTTTACCTTCTTCATCTTGATGCCCTTCGGAAAACTCGACATTTGGTTGATGCTCCATAATTTTGATATGATAATATATTTTATATTTATATTTAACTTGGAAAACTATACCTTAATATAAATTTATTAATTAGAGATTTTAAAGAATATAAAAGAAGAGATTGATAAGAGATTAAGAGAAGTAGAGAATAAGAGATTAGAGAGTTGAGTTGTGTGAAAAATGAATTGAGTTAGTGGACTATTTATAGAAAAAAAAATGAAAAAAATAAATAAATAAACAAATGACAAAAGTAGCCAACGACTACTTTCCTACACACACAGACACACTGCTGAAACTTGACACAATTCACGCAAGTCTCAACGGCTAATTTCAATATCAACGGCTATTTAATTCTGGGCTGGGCCGGGCTGGGCTGGGCCGGGCTGGGCTGGGCCGGGCTGGGCCGGGCCGGGCCGGGCACAGCACTAACTTTAAGCGGGCTGAAAACCGGGCTGGGCTGGGAAAAGCAAACACTAGCACAGCCCGTAATGTACACAGTGCTGGGCCGGGCCGGGCCATGTGCTACCGGGCTGTTGGTATTTGGCCCGTGAGACAGTGCTGGGCCGGGCCGGGCCGGGCTGGCCCGCCATGTTGTCCACCTCTAGCTAAAACAATTACCTCTCTCATCCTACCACTCATAGGTTATTAGCATGCATGCAGGTTGTCAATCAAACATCACATACCACGTCCTACTGACTTCCCCCCATTTATCATTTGTCTCAATTATTCAAAATTAAATTTCCCCCAAAATATTTCCCCCAAATTAAACCCCAGTAATTTCAACCGCCTAAGAACTAAACTGCTTTCAAAATCTCCCAATTTTATCGCTTTTTTGTTACCTTATTATCGGTTTCTTCTCCATTTTCTTCACTCATTTGCAAACTGCCATTTTTGTCCATTCAGATTACTTTGTGTAGGTTATCAAGGTAATTTTTTTTTGGTTTTTAGAGTTTTATGATTTTTTCTCTTCATTTATTTAGACCTTTTTTTTAATTTATTGGCCATTGTTATGTAATTGCACTGTATTTGATCACTGTATTTGATCGCCATTGTATTTATACTGTTCTATTTGATCACTGTATTTGCTTACTTCATTTTGATTACCCAGTTATTTTTAGCACATTTAGGACATTTACTTATCTATTTTAGCACATACATTTTGATTACCCAGTGTGTTATGTTGTACTATTCCATTGAAGCACATGCATTCAGATTTTTAATCTTTCGTGTTAATTGAGATTATCCAGATATGTTAGATCTTTTTTATTGTTATGTTCATATTCATTCAGATTACCCAGAGTTTTTTGAAAAATCCCACTTTTGTTGTTTACAATTACTCTTTCTCTGTTAAAATTACAATTTTTTCAGAGTTTTTTTTTTAAAAATCCCACTTCTGATTACCCTTTTGTTAGAATTACACTTTTGTTGCTAAAATAACACTTTATGCTGCTACAATTACACTTTATTTTTGCTAAAATTACACTGTTGGCTGTTAAAATAACACTTTATTTTGTTAGAATTACACTTTTGTCTGTTAAAATTACACTTTTGTTTGTTAAAATTACACTTTTGTCTGTTAAAATAACATTTTATTTTGTTAGAATTAATCTTTTGTCTGTTAAAATTACACTTAATGCTGCTACAATTACACTTTTGTCTGTTAAAATTACACTTTTGTTTGTTAAAATTGTTCTTTTGTCTGTTAAAATTACACTTTATATTGTTAGAATTACACTTTTGTCTGTTAAAATTACACTTTTGTTTGTTAAAATTACACTTTTGTCTGTTAAAATAACATTTTATTTTGTTAGAATTATTCTTTTGTCTGCTAAAATTACACTTAATGCTGCTACAATTACACTTTTGTCTGTTGAAATTACACTTTTGTTTGTTAAAATTGTTTTTTTGTCTGTTAAAATTACACTTTATATTGTTTTTTTTTTTTGGTAAATGGTAAGTATATATTAAATCAAAAACCAATGTACATCACAATGTTTTTCTGAGTATCAGCTATGTATGAGAAGAAAAGTATAGAAAAATGATAGCCCTATCAAAGTACATCAGACAATCTTTGCTAGCCATTCTGATTCTTTCCTAGACAAAGTACCAAAGATTCCTAGACCAACCGAGATAAAACTTCCTTGAGGACCTGATTCACCAATGCCACTGGATGAGTAACAACCTGATCAACCCTTGCCTTATTGCGAGCTTTCCAGTTGCATAGACAATGACCACGACCGACCAAAGACACATCAACTTCTTCTCCAGCTTAGAGACCCCATGATGCTTACTAAACCAGGAGGAAAGTTCAGGAGCAGGAAAAGTAATTTGCAGACGTTGCTGCAATAGATGAATACATTGCTCACTAAAGCAACAATCATAGAATAGATGTTTATGAGACTCCTGATCAGTACCACACAGAAAGCAGGCAGTATCAATTACATATCCCATCTTAACCAGACGATCTTTTGTCAAGAGTCTTCCTTTCATGGCAGCCCAAAATATAAAGGAGGTCCTAGGAATATTCATATTGTTCCAGCAAGTATACCTCCAACTGATTTTGGGTATAACCTCCCGCAACAGTATACTCTTTATCCTCTCCCAACCATTTCCCTGAGGTGTATGCAGGTGCAAAAGTTTTCAGTAAGTGGGCAATTTTCTTCCAAGACCAGCTACAGTCACTAGGTGGCTCATAACTAGTCCAATCACCTCCTTTCATATAAACATGATTCACCCATTTGACCCTTAAGTGATCTTGTTTATTAGCAATCCACCATACATACTTCCCCAGCAAAGTTTTGTTCCAACTCTTCGAAGCTTTAATCCCCAATCCACCTTCATCTTTAGGAGTGCAGCAAGACTCCCACTTAACATTAGGAGTTTTCATATAAGCATCATTGCCCCCCCAAAGATAGTTCCTACAAATGGAGTCAATTTTGTTGAGGATCCCATTAGGTATCAAGAACACAGAGGACCAATAAGAATGTAAACCAGAAAGAACTGAGTTCACCAGCACTAGCCTTCCTGAATACGAGAGGTGTTTTGCACCCCAAGATCTTATTCGAGCAGTTATCTTATCAATAAGCTTCATTCCTTCATTCTTAGTTAATTTCTTAGAAGAAATTGGGATGCCCAAATACCTGAAGGGTAGCTTGCCTCTCTGGAACCCTGATACTTGCAAAATATTATCAATACTCCCTTGCTTCATACCATTAAAATATATATTCGACTTGTCCTTATTGAGGCAAAGGCCAGATGAGACTGAGAAAGTGGAAAAGGCTCTTATGAGCCACATAATAGAGCATTCATCACCTCTTGAGAACATTAATAAATCATCAGCAAAAAGAAGATGATTAAGCTTGAGAGAGCCACACAGGGGGTGAAACTTGAAATCTTGCTGTTGACCAATAACATGTAGAATACGTGATAAATACTCCATGCACAAGGTAAAAAGGAGGGGAGAAAGAGGATCTCCCTGCCTTAATCCTCTACACCCCTTAAAAAATCCAAAAGAATTACCATTCAGGGACAAGGAATAGGAGGGAGTAGACACACATACCATCACAAGATCAATAAATTTCTGAGGGAATTTCAGGGCAGCAAGCATTTGAGAGAGGAAATCCCATTCTACAGTGTCATAGGCCTTCCTAAGATCAATTTTGATGAGACAGCGGGGAGAAGCAGCTTTCCTATTGTATAACCTTACAATGTCCTGACAAATGAGGACATTTTCAACAATGTTCCTGCCTTGAATAAAACCTCCTTGATTGCAACTAATAATATCAGGAAGAATCTTCCCCAATCTGGAGCACAACAGTTTAGCAATGCATTTGTATATAGTATTACAACATGCAATGGGTCGAAATTCCATGACACTACCAGGATTAGTATTTTTGGGAATGAGAGTGATATTGGTAGAGTTAATTTGTTTTAGGAGTTTGCCAGTATGAAAGAAAGTATTCACAAAGATCAAAGATGTCCCGCCCACTATCTCCCAAGAGTCCTTAAAAAATTGGCTAGAATATCCATCAGGACCGGGTGACTTAGTGGAGGGGATAGAGAAAATACATTGCTTGACTTCCTCAATACTCACAGGACGAAGAAGCTCATTAATATGATGATCAGAAACCATGGTACCTGTCCTTACAGTAGGTAAGTGAACACTTTTAACAGCCTTGCTCGTGCCCAACAGGTCCATATAAAGTTCCAAGAACGCCTTCTCAATGTCATTAGGATCAGTCTGAGTAACACCATGCATATCCTTAATCTGGAGGACTTTATTGTGAACCTGCCTAGCCTTGATTTTCCTATGATAATAGCCAGTATTTTCATCTCCCTCATTAAGCCATTCAGTCTTTGCCTTCTGCTGGAGGAAGCTAAACATAGCTTTCTGAAGACCATAGAAAGTTTTGGCAGCCTCCTTCTCAGCTGCAATAATCAGAGTATCATCAGGTTGCCTATGCATTTGGGTTTGCAATTCATCCAGCTGCTGTCTAGCTACCTCAGTAGCTTTCTTAATATCAGAGTACCTGTTCTTATTAAGATCCTTCAGGGGCTTTTTCAAGTTCCTTAGTTTAGTGGTAATTTGGAACATTGAAATCCCATATATTGGAACGTCCCATTCCCTTTTAACTATGCTTTTGAAGTCAGCATCTAAACCCCACATATTGAAATATCTGAATGAAGTTTTCCTACTCTGACAATTCTTTCTTCTGTAGCATATAATAGGTGTGTGATCAAACAAACCCTCATTCATAAAATAAGCATAACTGTCAGGGTATTGATGCATCCAATCCTCAGTGACCATGCATCTATCAATGCGGGAAAACACCCTGGTGGACGGGTCTTGTTTATTATTCCACGTGAAAAAAGCCCCCTGAGCTTGGATATCCACAATATCACAGTAATCCACACACTGCCTAAAATCAGCTATTTCATTCCATACAACACTCCTGCCTTTCCTTTCATTAAAATTCAAAACAACATTAAAATCCCCACACAAACACCAAGGTAAAGAATTCTGATCCTTGATCTGCTGAAGCTCAGCCCATAGACTCCTTCTGTCATCATCATCATTGAATCCATAGACCACAGTAAACCAAAAAACATCTCCTGTTGCCAATTCAGTGACTTCAGCTGTGATTTGTTGCGCAGAACACGCTATTTGAGTAACATGAAACACCTGAGGAACCCAAATAAGCCAAACTCTTCCACCATTGTGATGTATATTGTTATTCATACCATACCAATTCTGTCCCAGGTTATTTAAAATAGAAGAAAAATCCTGAGTTTTGACCTTAGTCTCAACTAATCCAAAAAGACCTACTTTATTGAGGTGCAAGAACCATTTTATTTCAGCTTGCTTATTAGGATTATTCATGCCCCTTACATTCCAACACCCAATGTTATCCATTATTAATTATACTTGGTTCAGTAGTTCCCCCATTCTTTTCTGGACTTCTATTACCAGGACTCACAGCTTCTGCATAAGTTTTTGAAGAAGTTGAAGGAGAGTTATGCTCCTGTCTCACCATCTGAATGATTGGGCTAACAGGCACTAACACACTGGAATTATGGTAAGTAATGCCACCAAATTTAGGGCTTACAGGATTAACAACAGAAGCGTGCATAGGTGCCTTACCCTTCTGACTAGTCACAGGTCTGGGTCTCACAACAGGACGCCATACTTGAACTGGTTTGGTGGGGACATGAGCAGGAGCAGGAGCTGGACCAGGCACTCCAGCTTTCCTGCATTTGCCTGACAGATGACCTATACCCTTGCAAACATTACAGATATCAGGCCTCCATTCGTACTCCACCAGCACACAGACTTCCATACCTTTCTCATCTTTGAAGTAAAGTTTATCAGGAAGATCCTGACCCACCTGGACCTCAATCATTAACCTTGCATAACCTAGTCTGGTTTTATCTAGAGTAGCTCCATCAACACGCATAAATTTCCCAAACAAAGAGCCCAACTTAGCTAAGCAATTCTCCCCCCAGAATTTCAAGCCTAATCCACATAGACGAATCCATATGGGAACAGCTTTAACTTTTTCCTTAGCTAGGGAAGCAGTTTCTGTCCATGGTTTAACCACAAGTGGTTTATTGTCAAACATCGGAAATCCCTGCTTGAGAACTAACTCCTTACATTCCATAGTGGGAAATCGTACGAGAAAAACTCCATTAGGCAAAAAAGATATCTTATCATACTTGTACTTTCCCCATAAGCGGTTCACAAAGCCAGAAAGAAGTTCCCAAGGTGGATTGCCCCCCAAAACATAACAAATAACGGCCGTAGACCAGTAATCCAATTCCGGTTGAACATCCTCAAGGGAGACTTGAAACATAGACGAAGGAGAGGACTTAGGTGAACTTACAGGGGATCTAGGACGCTTACGATTAGAGACCTGAGTCCATTCACCATCCTTGTCTCCTGCTGCATCTTCCTTTTCAGAAACGCCTTCCGATTCAACAATGAGTTCCTGCTCAGAAACGGCTTCAGATTCAACAATGATTTCCTGTTCGGAAACGTCTTCAACTTCAACAATAGTATCCATCTCCAGAGGAGGAATTCCAACCATCTCACTTATCGATCGTGTACTCTTTGCATCTGATGATTGTGGAACATCCTGCACTGAAGAAGCCATGACAGGGGATGCGTCTAAATGAAGATTATTAAGATTGTTAAAAGAAAGTCGTAATTTTGCTTTAGATTTGATTGATTTTCTGAGTTGGGATGATTTAGGTTTAGGTTTCTTTGCCATTTGCAGAAGGAAACCCTAATTATTTTAGAGAGAAGCTAGAGCTTTCTCTCTCATCCTTCGTATACACTTTATATTGTTAGAATTACACTTTTGTCTGCTAAAATAACACTTAATGCTGCTACAATTACACTTTTTTTTGTTAAAATTACACTGTTGTCTGTTAAAATAACACTTTATTTTGTTAGAATTACACTATTGTCTGCTAAAATTACACTTTAAGCTGTTACAATTACACTTTTTTTGTTAAAATTTTACTTTTGGCTATTAAAATTACACTTTATATAGTTAGAATTACACTTGTGTCTGCTAAAATTATGCTTTATGCTGCTACAATTACACTTTTTTTTGTTAGAATTTTACTTTTGTCTGCTACAATTAATTTTTTGTAATGTTAACAGATGTCAGATGGAAATGAGGCTAAATCAGGCAACACCAAAAAAGCAAAGGTGTCTGTCAAGTTGAAGAAGCAGCTTGTTGAGCAGGTTGAAAAACTTAAAATTACTGTTATTTGTATTTTGTGTTATGTAAGGTCTATATGTCACGTTAATTAATACTGGTATCTTCAGCAGATGTCAGATCACGTTGAGGCTAAACCAGCCAAGAACAAAATAGCAAAGGTGTCTGTCAAGTGCCGGCCAAAGCAGCTTGTTGAGCTCGTTGAAAAGCTTAATGATGCCCAGCGAGACGCGGTACGGAGGATCGGTTTCGGTGGTATTTTGGAGCTTAAGCTCAAAACATACCCGATGGGTCATGTTAAAGATTTTCTCAAAGCATTCAGCGACGAATCGTATATTTTTCGGGCAGCTAAAGATAAGGAGTTCATGGTCACCAAGCATGACGTGTATGACTGTTTTATGTTACCACTTGGTCCTAAAACAGTTGATCTAGTACCTACTGGCCGCCAAAAGGATTCTCAAGCGCCGGAGAACAAGCAATTGAAAGATAAATGGCGGAAAGCGTACAACATAAAAGGGGTTAACGAAGGCATTAATTTAGGAATTGTCTTCCAAGATATCTTAAGAAAAAAATACAAAAAAGGAGGTCCTCAATTCTGCAGGCTGTTTGTTCTGCTTGCCATGTCATCATTCCTAACTCCAACTTCATACAGCAGGATTGACTTCAAGCTTTTGAGAGCCGTTGAAGATGTGAACGCTATTACGCAGTACGATTGGTGTAGTTATGTCCTGGAAAATTTGGTGAAGGCCGCGGCAGATACTGGTGAAAATAAACAGACTCTGCTCGGTTGTATCCCCTTCTTAACGATTACGTACTTTCAACATTTCGATTTCCGTGGTACGAGTTGTCCCTGTAATACTCCGTATTTATAAGTCTTGGGGTACTCTATCGAGTAGCCCTTACTCTGTCGAGTAAGGGTAAGTTGCGAGATAAAATAGTTTCTGACCTGTTGGGTACTCGATCGAGTAGCTGGGGTACTCGATCGAGTAAGGGGGTACTCGATCGAGTACCTTGGGTACTCGATCGAGTGTCCGGTTTTACGGGGAGTTTTCTCGGGTTTTGTTAATTATGCGATTAAGGTATTTAAACATAGTCGTCATTGTTTTAAATCACTTTTACAAAACCTAAAACCCTGTTTAAGAGAGAAAGCAACCAGTTCATCTTCCTAATCGCATCCTTAGCAATTCCCGAGTTCGACGGTCGGTTTTGTCGTTATTCGTATCGTTGAGTTCCCTGCGTCGAGGGTAAGCTTTTAATATAATTTTTATAATGTTTTGTTAAGTTTGGTTAAACCCTAATTTAGAGATTGGGGGTTTTGTGTGTAGTTTGTGATGTGTAGCCTCTATGTGTTATATGATAGGAGGAGGGTTCGTAGAAGAGACTTTTTGATACAGCTGTTGATACCGTCTGATTGTTGTGCTTTCCAGGTAGGATTTCCTACTCAGTATTAGTCCCATAATGGGATGATTGTTGATGTGTTGAGATTGATTGTTTGATATAGTAATTGTATTGTGACGGCTGTGATTGTGATTGTGATTGGTTGTCTATGGTTCTCGAGATGCGTTCTCGGCTGAGTGGAGTCACTTGCGGGAGTGGCTTCACGCCCTAGTTTCGCCCTTCGTGGAACCCGCCACGGAAGGGGATGTGCACATTAATGGACAGGGTTATCGCTCGGTATGATGAGCGGGGCTTAGGTGGGAACGGTGCGGTCCCCCACTCAGCGGGGCTGGTCCAAAGGGACGATCAATGATTGAGATGATTGGAATTGGTTGGTTGTGTGTGTGTGACAAGTTAAGTCATTTGTCTGTTTATCTTATTGTTGATATATGTATTGAATTGTGTGATTAGTACTGACCCCGTTTAAATGTTTTAAAAACTGTGGTGATCCATTCGGGGGTGGTGAGCAGTTATTGAGCAGGTGTGATATGACGCGTATGGGATAGCTGGGATGAGTCATCACGTGGCAGTTAGAAGTCTTCCGCTGTGTCAGACGAAGTCTAGTAGCTTTGATAGTTTTAGCTGTAGACCGTATGAGAACCTTGTAATTCCTTTTATTAGTTTTGGTTTGAACATGTAATCACTTAATCTATAATTACTTTAAAAGTACGTTTCTTTATTGTCTTATGATATTCGACCTCGGCAACCGAGATGGTAGTATCCTTATACCTGAGTGGTCCTGGTAAGGCACTTGGAGTATGGGGGTGTTACAAATGGTATCAGAGCGACGATTTTGGAACCTGTAACAAATGAACATAATGAACATAGGGAGTCTAATAAAATGAACCTGGTGTATGTGTAATGGGAGCCCCGGCTGATGCTAGGTTTTGGGTGAGTAGGCGCCCTCACTTCAAAATCTTGGCCCCATGATACTTAAGCCATTCACATGGTATGGGAACGTGGAGTCCGTGTGTATATGTGCGACGTGTAGGTTAATTGTGTTGTATATGGTTTGTTGAAAGCATGTTGCATGATAGTTGGTTGACATGTTGGTTGGAATCGTTGGAAAAGTATATGAGAATGATGAATGATATGGTAGAAAAAGAAAGTAGTTCGTATATGATGATGTGTGATGAAGTGGATTTGTAATGTTGTTGTATTAGCAACATGGAAATAGGATTTGTAGTGTATGGGTGTGGTTTGTGTTATGAAAAGTTATGAAAATTTAAAACATGCGGGTAATACATGATTGAAAGTTGAATGTTATATGAGCATGATAGATGGTAATGTTTGACTTTTGGTAAGTAGTAACATGAAGAATAGAGGTTCAATGATATGTGTTTTATATAACGAATTGGATGAAAAGCATGATGGTTGTTTATAACGTGGCACTTGATAACACGAAGTAGATTATTTTGTTAATTGTATGAGGAGTCGCGCAGATTTGAATGCGTAGTTGTAATCATAATGTTGAAATAATAATGAATGCATAGTACGTTAGGGTATGTGAGATAACATTCGGGTAGTATTCACGAGTCTGCATGACTCGATCGAGTGGGTTTGATTCGATCGAGTGGGTACTTGTCGTTATTTTGACAAGAATCGTGTTTTTGGGCACTCGATCGAGTACCTCGGGCACTCGATCGAGTATTGGGTCACTCGATCGAGTAGCCGGGCTACTCGGTCGAGTAAGTCGAGATCGAAGGTCCGTTTGGGTTCGAGTCGGGGCACTCGATCGAGCATGTTGGGCACTCGATCGAGTAGCCTCAACTCGATCGAGTAGGTTCTGGTACTCGATCGAGTGGGGTCTGTGCAGGTCATATGCGTATTTCGGGTCATATGTTTGTCTTTTGACATTCGTTGCATATTATGTTTAATTCAAAGGTGTTGTATTACTTCTTTATGCATTGTTTTACGTATGTGTTGGTCCTGAAGCGTAAGTTACCCAATCTTATGATGTAAAGAGTGGCACTATGATGAGTATGAGCTCGGTGGGGAGGACATGAGTTATATGTAATTATGATAGATGGTGGAAAAAGAAGAGGAAGATTGGTATAGTTTATTAAGGCATGGCGCACGTTTTGCGAGACGGGATGAGTGATATGATTGTGTGTTGAGTAATGTAAAAATAAGTGAATATAGACAAGGGATGATGTGAGTATAATGAACGTGAGAATGAAAAGATTGAAAGTAAGAATGTGGATAGTGGCAGCTTGAGGTGTGTAAAGAGTTAAGGAGGGAAATGGTTAGGAGTCGTGTGGGTTATGGATTTATGTACTGAAAGTTCGTTTAAAGGGGTTGAGAAGAGTAATATATAGTGAACTTTGTGGAGACATGTCGCGAGGTGTATTTGTAGACAGTGAGTGAGTTTGGGAGGTTTGGTTTATTAAAAGATGAAACTACTGTGTGATTTCCTTGGGTAATTAACGGTATTAAATGAATTCTGATTTCTAGAGATGTAAAAAGGGGGATGCAATTGTTTGAACATTAAACGTTGGTTCTATGGATAGATTAGTGGCAAGTATGAGTGATAGCATAATAAGAGAAGATCCATGGTAAGAAAGAGTGAGATGATGTCGGTAGAAAATAATGGAATTAAGTTGTGGAGCAACGAAGGGGTAACCAGATTTCTAAAGAGTTAGCTAGAAGGAATAAGGAGTTGAACTATTAATTGGTATTATTGAGTGTAAAGAGAAAAGAAGGATAAAAGTAAGCTGAGGAAAATGTTCACCGGAGCTATGTGATATAAAGATAAGAAATCATCGAAATATGTGATGGTATCACGTGGATGTTAGCTAAAGGTTATATAGGAGTTTCAGGGCAACATGATTGGTAATGAGTTTCGAGGAATTAAGGGAGTAAGAAGTTGGTGGAGTATTGGCACGATACGAGATATTTGGTGGAGAGTTGGATGACAATACAAATAAGATAGCATTGGGAATAATGTTGAGGTAATTTTGTGGATGGGTTTGATGTTCGTTATTTGCAATGTTAACCAAAAATGGTAGAAAAACCATGTTATTTTGATATGAGTGTAAGAGATTTGATATACGAGCAATGGTGGCATTGTGGTGTTATCACTAATGGCTAAGAGTGATGGAATATTAGAAAGGTAGCAATTCTAAAGAGGTTGATTTGGTAGGGACCTGATTGTTGTGTATGATTGTGAGAGGGTATAAGATGTGGTTAGATGAGGCGGACGCTATTAGTTGAATAGTGAAGGTGTGATTATATTTGGCAGGAAGTGATGGTTGTGCGAATGGGGGAATATGTTATGAGGGGCATATGAGTTAAACTCGGGCGGTAGGTAACCTTTTTCGAGTGGTGACTTACGTGGTCAGGATTGACTAGTTGGTTGTGATTACGGGTCTGTGATTTGTGTAAATGTTTGTGTGAGGTTCTGACCTCACAAGAAGTGGTATGGTATGATAATTATAAAATTGTTTTATGAATGTTCGGTAATATATATGTTGGACACGGTAATTTAATTTAATGATATCCAAAAAGGTAATAATTTGATTGATTTGACATGGCTAGTTATAATTTTATGTGTATTGATAACACATGTGTATTCCGGGAAATGGCAGAGAGGATGTTCATGAGATGCTTATCTGTTTATCCATATAATATGTTGCGTGGTGATTTAATAAAGTGGATTTGAGTAAGTTTTTCTTGTCTGAGAAGTTATGCTAAGTCAGTATTTATGGGAATTGTATGCAGTTGTGATGTCTATCGGTGTGGTTGTGGTGCCTCGGGTGGTGATCCGGGCACGGTACATAGTGCTGTGATGCGGGTATTTTCGCACTACGGTGTGGCTGTTGGTGGCGGTGTTGTGATGCCGTCACCGGTTGTGGTGGAGTAGGCGGGATGATTATGATTCGGGTTTCGAAAGTACATACCAGTTATACATAGATTGTTGTTTTGTTTGATGTTGATCTCTGCGAGTGTCAGTTTGTGCTGATAGATAGTTGTCTTGCTTATTCATGTTTTCTTTACCAGGTTAAGTTGGGAATGAGGTAGAGTATGATGTGAAATAGAGTTGTATATGTTTCGTTGTTGTCATGGGATAGTGATAATCTGTTGATGGGACACGGTTGTGAGAGGTTGTTACGGTAATTTTGATCTTGTTTTCAGATGAGACATCGGTAGACATGGTAATGGAAAATGATTCGTGGAACATGTGTTGTAATGAGCTGAAAGCGGCAGGTAGTTCATAATCTTTTGTTGAGACAGTGAGTGTAGGGTGTTGGGGAAATTAGTGTCATGATAAGTTGTGTATGAATTTTGCGGTAATGAAAGAAAGAATTTGAGGATCTAGTGTGCGTGTACGTAACGAGTGCGGATCGTGAGTTATGCTTCTGGGAGATAAGTGCCTTACATAGAGAGGTATGTTGTTTGGCAGTAATAATGAAGAGTGGGTATGGTGATTTGCTACGAGTTTATGGTATAGGTTAGGTGCGCTGCCGAATGAGTTGAGGAATGGGAAATGTTTATGTATGGGAGCCTTGGATATAAGAATGGTGAGTGTTTGGTTTATAGACGGTTATCTTTGACATGTGGTGGTACAGAGGGTAATGAGATATAGATATGGTTTGGTATTAGTGAGTTACGAGGACGTAACATTTGTCTTAAGAGGAGTAGGATGCGATAAAACAGATTTTGATGGTTGTACATATGGTAATATATTCGGAAGTTGAATCTTGATGTAGAATAAAAGATCGATTCGTGTTGTGGGTGATTTTATTAAAGGGCATGACCGTGCTTGTAGTAGCGTGATGTTTAGGAGTGTGAGAATATTTCGCTAGTATTGACAGTTGGATGATGAGGTTACGAGTGTGAGTAAACTTCGAGGACGAAGTTCCTTTTAAGGTTAGTAGAATGTAACATCCCGTTTGATGTCTATGAGTGTCTTGGTATTGGATTTGATAGTTGATGATATTATGGAGCTAGCAGCATTAGAGGATGGTAGTTGGTTATGTATGGAGTTGGTGTCGTGAGAGATATATATGTGGTAGATACGATATAGTGAGTCATGTTGTGGAAGTAAACATAGTTGGTGGAGTGGGTGTTAAGAGTTCATGTTCTATGTTCGGTCGAGTTCTTGAGTCCTTAGCTAAGTTGTTGTGTCTTGGTCGAGTCTGTATGGTTGTTTTTATGTATGGGTTGAACTTCGGGGACGAAGTTCCTTTTAAGGAGGGAAGACTGTAATACTCCGTATTTATAAGTCTTGGGGTACTCTATCGAGTAGCCCTTACTCTGTCGAGTAAGGGTAAGTTGCGAGATAAAATAGTTTCGACTGTTGGGTACTCGATCGAGTAAGGGGTACTCGATCGAGTAAGGGGTACTCGATCGAGTACCTTGGGTACTCGATCGAGTGTCCGGTTTTACGGGGAGTTTTCTCGGGTTTTGTTAATTATGCGATTAAGGTATTTAAACATAGTCGTCATTGTTTTAAATCACTTTTACAAAACCTAAAACCCTGTTTAAGAGAGAAAGCAACCAGTTCATCTTCCTAATCGCATCCTTAGCAATTCCCGGAGTTCAGACGGTCAGTTCTTGTCGTTATTCGTATCGTTGAGTTCCCTGCGTCGAGGGTAAGCTTTTAATATAATTTTTATAATGTTTTGTTAAGTTTGGTTAAACCCTAATTTAGAGATTGGGGTTTTGTGTGTAGTTTGTGATGTGTAGCCTCTATGTGTTATATGATAGGAGGAGGGTTCGTAGAAGAGACTTTTTGATACAGCTGTTGATACCGTCTGACTGTTGTGCTTTCCAGGTAGGATTTCCTACTCAGTATTAGTCCCATAATGGGATGATTGTTGATGTGTTGAGATTGATTGTTTGATATAGTAATTGTATTGTGACGACTACCGTGATTGTGATTGTGATTGTTTGTCTATGGTTCTCGAGATGCGTTCTCGGCTGAGTGGAGTCACTTGCGGGAGTGGCTTCACGCCCTAGTTTCGCCCTTCGTGGAACCCGCCACGGAAGGGGATGTGCACATTAATGGACAGGGTTATCGCTCGGTATGATGAGCGGGGCTTAGGTGGGAACGGCTGCGGTCCCCCATCGCGGTGGGTCCAAAGGGACGATCAATGATTGAGATGATTGGAATTGGTTGGTTGTGTGTGTGTGACAGTTAAGATGTCTGTTTATCTTATTGTTGATATATGTATTGAATTGTGTGATTAGTACTGACCCCGTTTAAATGTTTTAAAAACTGTGGTGATCCATTCGGGGGTGGTGAGCAGTTATTGAGCGGTGTGATATGACGCGTGTGGGATAGCCGGGATGAGTCATCACGTGGCGCTTAGAAGTCTTCCGCATTTGTGTCGACGAAGTCTAGTAGCTTTGATAGTTTTAGCTGTAGACCGTATGAGAACCTTGTAATTCCTTTTATTAGTTTTGGTTTGAACATGTAATCACTTAATCTATAATTACTTTAAAAGTACGTTTCTTTATTGTCTTATGATATTCAGTACCTCGGGCAACCGAGATGGTAGTATCCTTATACCTGAGTGGTCCTGGTAAGGCCCTTGGAGTATGGGGGTGTTACAGTCCCCACAGCCTCTCTCTCATTAAGCACTGGGACCGACAGACGCTTTCTGAAAGACTACATGGTGAGCTTGACAAGAACCGTTTGAGGCCGCAAACTTGGTCCTTGGTCAAGTATCCTCGGTGCCTTCAAAAGGAACTGTTAAGCATTGGCGGGGTGCCTAATGATAGCAAAGTGTTGGCCATTGGCAATGTGGTTAGTGATGCGGCATTACAAGTGACTTCAAATTCAGACAGGAAGAAGTTCATCGAGATTGAACTCCCATCTGGTGTTGATGATGACGAGGAGTTGAAAGCTCGGACTGTAGATGTAAGTGTTATTTGTTGATTTGTCAAGGCTAATTTACATGTTTTAAAGTTACTCTTTCTTTCACTACAATTGTAATTGCGATATTAATCAGTAATTGCTTAAATTACAAGGTTGTCAGTTAAAATTACACTTTTATCAGATAGAAGTACACTTAAGTTAAAATTACAATTTTGACTGTTAAATTTACACTTTTGTTTGTTAAAATTACACTTTTGTCCGTTAAAATTATACTTTTTAAAGTTAAAATTATACTTTTGTATGTTACAATTACACTTTTGTCCGTTAAAATTATACTTTCGGCCGTTAGAATTATACTTGTCAAAGTTAAAATTGTACTTTTGAATGAACACTTTTGACTGAACACTTGTCCAATTATCTTTTTTTGAGTGTAGGATGTGCATGAGCTTTACTTGAAGATGCAAAGGAATGCTACTGTGTTCTATTCATGGTATGCAGATGCAACCATGACGCTCAAAAGGTTAACAGGAGGCCTCAACTATTCTAGTGACCCTGTCGCTACACAATGCACGCAATCATTCTTTCAAAGCCAAAGGATGAAGGATTATGCTGTGGAAATGCAGGAGATAGCTGAACGAATAAATGATTCCGTGAAATCAGCGCCTGTGCTGCAACAAAGTCCAGGTGTTCAGTATCAGAATGAGGAGGTAGATGACGAGGGATACGAGCAGCAGGGTGGTGATGATGAGGAGGAGGAGGACAATGGTGATGAGGACGAGGCAGTTGACGAGGATGGTGATGATGTAGAGGATGAGGAGGTTGGTGATGATATGGAGGATGATGGATACGATAATGAGAAAGAGGTAACTGTAGATGTTGGTACAGACCTCGAAGGCGGGGTAGCTGCCTCAATTGATTGTGATGAACTAGCAAGTGTCAAAGCACGAGAGGTGTCTACACAACAAATAATGGAGGCAGTGCAATTTTATAACACGCCTGAATTTATGGATGTTGCTAATAGAGAGGATGACAGTAACGACACCAACGTGGACATTGGTAATACTCGGGAAATTTCCGTTATTTACAAAAGGAGGAAGGTAGTTGAGAAGGAGGCGGTCGTTGACGAACCACCTAAATTTGACCGGGAAATCCTTGAAGAGTATTATTCAAAAGAAGAGGTTGATGATGCTGAGAAGAAGTTCTATGCGAAGGCTGCTGCTGAGAAGGCTGCTGCTGCAAAGGAACAAGAGCAGACTATGGAAATGGAGGTGCCTGATGCTGGGAAACCTCAGATAGCTGATAAGAAAAATGAGGAGGATGGGCCCACCGACGCTGATCCAACTGTCACTCAGTTCCTATTTTCGACTGCGGAGATTAATGAAGCAGAGCGCCGAGCTGAAATGCCGGCCAGAGAAGCCCAAGGAATTTTAGAGGTACCAGAATTGTCGAAAGTGGCCCCTGACGCTTTGGGAACGGTTGTGCATGTGAGTGAAGCTGTGAATGCCGAGACGGACAAGGATGATGACCAGATTGGGAAGGGTAATGCTGAGCTTGGTCTCCAATGTGCAAGTACAACAGTGGTTACTGCAACATTAGACGATGTTGTACAAGTGGAGACTAAATCTTTGGAATTTAGTGGGCCTAATCCTGGGGAGTCTGAGAAGGCGGAAAATGCCTTGGTGGAAGTTCAGAACAAAGAAGTTGCCCCCCTGCCACTCAGTTCCTTTTCTCGACTGCTGAGATATGTGAAGCAGAGCGCGCAGCCAAACAGGCCTCAGAAGAATCTCAACATTACGAAGAGGGGCCCGGAAACGGCGGATGCGCAACAACTGATGAGCGGTCGTTAAAGGGTAACGAGCAGCCGAAATATGTATATGCGTTGCAGGCAAAGGAATTTATGGACGTAGAATGGACAAGTACTTTCTATTCTAGTGCGGACGTGAACGCGTTGTTCCAGGAGGACGCAACATCTGTGCATGCTGAAAAACAGCCAATGCGGAAGAATGGTGAGCCAAATTTGGATACAAATCCTCAGACAGTGGTAGAGAAGGTGGTGGATGGGGCTGCACTGAAGGATCACGGAGGTAATCCATTGACCTTTAGAGTTTAGAAGTGCCATGGATGAAGTTATATTTTTTTCACTAAAATTACTACTTTGACAGTTAAAATTACACTTTTTATAGTTAAAATGACACTTTATTGAAATAACACTTTAATTTGTTAGAATTACACTTTTGTCTGCTGCAATTAGACAATTTTTAGTTAAAATAACACTTTATTTTGTTCGAATTACACTTTTGTCTGCTAAAATTACACTTTTTTTAGTTACAATAACACTTTATTTTGTTAGAATTACATTTTCGTCTGCTAAAATTACACTTTTTTTAGTTACAATAACAATTTATTTTGTTAGAATTACATTTTCGCCTGCTAAAATTACACTTTTTTTAGTTACAATTACACTTTATTTTGTTAGAATTACACTTTTGTCTGTTAGAATTACACTTTTTTTAGTTAAAATTACACTTTTGTGTGTTAAAATAACACTTTATTTTGTTAGAATTATACTTTTGTCTACTAAAATTAAACTTTAAGCTGCCACATTTACACTTACTTTCTGATGATGAAATTACACTATTTTTATTACAGATGCGGCAGTGGAGGATGATGCCGTGAAGTCTTTGGAAGGGACTATCGACCATGGAGAGGTAACAGTGATGTAGTACCGAGGCGAGAGAACACCGAGATTCCTATCCCGGTACCGTACGTCCCTCACAGTGATCTGAGCTACCATCCTTTTTTAGTTCACTCGAGCGAGCCCTTACCATGCATGGATCACGTCATTGAGAACCTTGGGTGTTCTATTGATTGTGGGGCACCTGCTCCTGAATTGTGCTTTGCAACGAGAAACCTAGCATTCAGTCAGGAGCTTCTAGTGCCAATGTTTAGTGACAGGAAATACTTGATTGACTATGCGTTCAAGCAGTCAGACGCGTTTTCCGAGTTGTAAGTGTATTATTTTTTTACAAGGGGCCCTTAACATTCCTAATTATATATATATATATATATATATATATATATATATATATATATATATATATATATATATATATATATATATATATTTGTTGACTAAGTAAATGTTTTTGTTGTAGTGAACGATTGGTCCAATTTAGCGAGTTTTATTTCATTACCCGGGAAGACATTGGAACTTTGAACCCTGGGCAGCAAATCATGACAAGTGTTATTGATGGTTGGTGCTTGCTACTCAACCACATCATGAAACTTTCGGACATATCCCGTTGTTTCTTTGGCCTAAGTCACACTGTAAGTTAAAATTACACATTTGTCCGTTAGAATTATACTTTTTAAAGTTAAAATGTTACTTTTGTATGTTAAAATTACACATTTGTTCGTTAAAATGATACTTTTGGCCGTTAGAATTACACTTTTTATTGTTTAAATTATACTTTTAACATTACCCTTCTGTGTTAACAGTACACTGTTGCGTGTTACAATTACACTTTTTTTGGTTACAGTTTCACTTTATTTTTGTAAAATAGCTCTTTTAATTATCTGATCACGCATTTAACACTTTTCAAATTAAGGACCCCGCAAGGTATATTTGGAAGGCTCAAAAGCTTGGGAAAGTATTGAACAAAGACGAAGAAAGTTTTGGTGGCTGGGATACCTGGGCTGAAACCTGTCGTGCACCATTCTAGCTTGACACGGACATGGTATGTAACAAAACATGTAATCTAAATCATGATTTTTAAGGATTCCTTTTACTAATCTCAGCGACACACGATGCAGATCTTTTTGCCCGTGTTATCTGGTGACGGTGATCATTACAGCTGCGTGTGCATCAACTTTCTCACCGAGCAGATTGACTACCTCGACAACCGCACATACGATGACCCATTAGAAACGCTCCCTTACGGAGGGATAACACGTATTTCGGTAAGTGTCCGATATCCAAAAGTCAACCAATTTATATGGGTCATACTACGTTAACACACTGACGCGTATTCATGTTCAGGCAAATATAATGGGGAAGTATTTGGTGTCTAAAGGGCTGTCTAAGGGGGCAAAGGTCAGCGGGTTTAAGATCGTGAACATTGAGTTCAGTTGGCAAGGTCAAGGGTATTCGAGAAATGACTGTGGTGTTTTCATGATGCTACATATGATGTTTTACCGCGGAAGCCCTTTTCAATGTGACCTCGGGAAAGAGGATGCTATGAGTTTATACCGTGATGAGATTGCTGCAACACTCGTCCTCTGTGACATTAACAGTATCAGAGCGGACATCTTGATGTGGGTTGGTTATTTCAAAGCAACTGCTCGACATCCGTTGACAATAAAGTTGAATGTTGTTAAGAGGAAAACAGATGGTGACATAGGGCCGCAATCCACAAAACATGCTCGCGTAACTGAATCTGAAGAGCCTGTTATGGAGGCGACACTTGTTACCATGCGCATTCCGTCTGGTAAAGCCCTATCCTCTGTTAAGAGCCATCCTCGTGGAAAGGGGGATGGGTTGGGCTGCTCTCTCGACTGTGGTAGAGGTGGTCTCAACACAAATGTGGTGTCGAAGATGCTCCGGAGCAACCAAGCGTTAATCAAGGATATTAAACAGAGGAGGAAACATGTTGCCGACTATTGCTTGTTAGATGACCACAATTATGATGAACGGTCGGTTAATCTGAATTAATAATGTCTTCATACTCACATTAATTTTCACATTTAGTCTATTTTAATTAACGAGTTCTTTAATATTACGGAGTGCAGTGAACAGCTAGTCTGGTACACCCGGCACGCAACGCTTCGGAGAGCTGACATTATGTCCTTGGTGCCTGAAAACCTTATGTCGTTGAACGTCATCGAGTGCTGGTCGATTTTGATGAACTATTTGGAAAAGGAGGAATATGGCGACCAAATGAGGATGTCATTCTTTGGTATACGTCACATGGTACTTCCATTAACCATTGCATAATATTTATACCCACTTCTATTACACCTTTGTTAGTTAGAATGACACTTTTCTCAATTACAGTTATATTATGTGAATGTTTCACTTTAGTTCTTTTAATCAACAAAAGTGTCATTCTAACCGTCTGAAGTGTAATTTTAAGGAACAATAGTGTAATTTTAGGTGACAAAGCAACCACATTAATCATGTTCACTATTGCCTTTAAAAGGATATACTGTTGGGATTGCTTAGAACGTTTGAACAACCAGGCACACAATCAGACAGCAACTATGACAACCTGTACCAGCTCTGGGACACCTTCATCGTCGACAGTGAGCAAACCGTCAACTTGAAAACAGACTTGTTATTTGTCCCGTTCTGCACTGACGACCATTTCGCATGCGTATGTATCAATCACAAATCAAATTTAGTCGACTTGCTGGACGGGCAAAGGCATTCTGATTTGCAAAAGTCGCAGTTTGGAAAAGCAGCGCATTTAATTGTAAGTTTTCGTCCATCCCTTTCTTCCAAATGCTATCTATTTTTTTTTCAATCAGTTTTTTGAGGTAATTATGTACATATGCCGGCTAGCGCAGTGAGTGATTATTTAGAATCACGGGATAAGGAAAAGAAGAACACTAGAGCACGGGAAATTCCTAATTATGCGTTACGCCAGATACCTTTCAGCGGGATGTCACTTACTCTCAACCAACCAGAGTCGGGCCTGTTCACCATGATGGCAATGCTGTTATACGAGGGTCTTCCTTTTCAGCATGAAGACCTCGAGAAGAAGAAATCAAGGCGTTATTTGGTGATCCAGCTTATAGCTACCCTCATTTTAGCAGACATGAACGTCTTGCGCGAAGGTGTGCTCGAGAAGGTCAAAGCTTTTGTTAGCACGAAGGACAAACTGTGGAAGGTATTACAACAGAAGCGTAGACTGCCCCGTGCCAATGTGAAAAAATAACAACCTTAATCTAGTAGTTAAGTTTTTGTGGGAATTTTGCCTTGGCTATGTAAACATTTATTTCATACTTTGTATCATTATCAGATGTTAGCAACTTTAATCTAGACAGTTAGTTTTTGTGTAAACAATGTTAGCAGATGCTTATTGTTAGCTTTCAACATTCTATAAGACAAGGTGTTTTATGTAAATCCATATGACATGCCGGCAAAGAATGCCTTTCCTCTCAAGCATTCTGCAGCTACAAGTGCCTTTCAATGTATCTAGTTCAACAATATAGAGTAATATGTTAGTTAAATCAGTCAGAAGAAAGTGTGACTGTAATACACACAAGTGTAATTCTAACCGGCAGAAGTGTAATTCTAACCGGCCATAACACTGACAAATAGACCTTACATAACACAAAATATAAATGTAATTTTAAAAGGTAGCAGTGTAATTTTAAAAGGCAAAAGTGTAATTTTAGGTGTTTTATGACAAAATAGTTATGTTGTTAATAGATGGTGCAATAATATTTATGTTGTTTTACCAAACTATGTCATAAGGCTTTACTATAGATGAAGTGTAACTTTAATCGGATAATCTGTAATTATAATGAGTTTAAGTGTACTTCTGATCATAACAATCCTACCCTAAGCAGATATGAGGCCATTGCAATTTTATTTCCTAGTTATTTGTAATTGTAAGAACATAAATTGTCATAATAGTCAAGAGTGAAAAATTCAACGTTCTGGTGTTGCACATTATAACTGTTTCGTCCATTCAAAATACTTCAACAAAATACATTGTAATACCAACGGCGATCAGTTGCCTTCCTGGCAGTTTGATGTCTAAACACAATACGAAACATCATGTTGTACCTCGTATTTTGCGTAGACATCCCCAAAAAAATGTGCTGCTTATTAGGTATTATATTGATTATTCTAAGATGCCTTCTTCTTCTTCTTCTTCTTCTTCTTCTTCTTCTTCTTCTTCTTCTTCTTCTTCTTCTTCTTCTTCTTCTTCTTCTTCTTCCGACGAGGGCTCTGACGATTGCGACAATGGTGGGTGCTCTGCGAAAGGATTAGGGCATTTCCTTTTGTCATGGTTAGCTAATCACTTGCAATTTTTACACATACGTTTTGGCTTCCTTGCCAAAGCAACTGCTTTTTCCTTCATCGACAGCATTCTCTTTCCGCTTCCCTTGTTTTTGGATTTCTTGGGCAGCAAAATGGTTATCTCCTGACTAGGAGAACAACCAAGAATTTTCTCCAACTGTTGTTGTTTATTCAATGGTGATCCTAATGGTGAAAGTTTCTTCTTAAACTGTCTAATTAGACTAGAAAAGTTGTCGACATCATTCTTCAATTTGCCCATGAGCATACCAACTGTCTGATGAATCTTTGACCGCATTACTGATATTGCAATCTGTTTTCCATCTATTATATCAACGTCCTCAATTGCTTCACCATTACAATCGAACATTTTAGACAACCTTGCATCTTTACACCATTTTTTAACAACACATTGTTCTGGAATCATCTTCACTCCGTTTGATGAGTAAATCCATATGACATGCCGGCAAAGAATGCCTTTCCTCTCAAGCATTCTGCAGCTACAAGTGGCTTTCAATGTATCTAGTTCAACAATATAGAGCAATATGTTAGTTAAATCAGTTAGAAGAAAGTGTGACTATAATACACAAAAGTGTAATTCTAGCCGGCAAAAGTGTAATTCTAACCGGCCATAGCAGTGACAGATAGACCTTACATAACACAAAATATAAATGTAATTTTAAAAGGCAAAAGTGTAATTTTAGTTGCATAAAGTGTAATTTTAAGACAAGTGTAATTTTAACAGCCCAAAGTGTAATTTTAATCAACAAAAGTGTGATTTTAACGGATAAAAGTATAATTTTAACAACCCAATGTGTAATTTTAACAACCCAATGTGTAATTTTAATCAACAAAAGTGTAATTTTAACGGACAAAAGTATAATTTTAGCAAACAAATGCTACAGAATGATACCTGGGCAGTATGTGACCTCATAATTTCTGTCCCTGTTTGCATCTCTTACGGTCATCACCTCTAAAGAGGCACACTCAGTAAATCCTCTACTTTTACAAGTACCGATTGAGCACTTGACCTCTTCTTGAAATTCCTCGAATACTTTATGACTGTACACTTGCGCCCCGTGCACTTCGATAGCTAGATGCGTTGATATTATAGGAAAAGTGTGTCTGTTACAGTTGTCAATCTTTTTCTGTGTGTGTCTTTGCTGGTCTATCGCGCTGTCAAAACGCATTGAAAACTCAACTAATGTTCCTGACTTACTCTCAAATCTCTTAAAAAAACTATTTTCGCTCTCTGATCTTTGGGTTGTCCTCATAACACCCCCCATATCTAGGTCCCTACAATGAGCCACAACCCACTGCTTCCTTTTAGCGTACATTTCTTGGAACCATTCAATGTTATTAATATTGTGTTCCCTGCCAATTTCTTCCGATTTTGCATCGAAATCTGCCGCTTCAATGTCATCATCCTATATTATGGCATTCAATTTTTTTACAAAGACTGAATAATCGTCTCTTGTCACTCCATACTTGCTTGGCACCTTGTTCATGATATGCCACATACAATATCGGTGGCGCGCTGTCTTGAACACCAATGGCACCGCTTTAAGAATACCAGCATCCTGATCGGTGATAATATACTTAGGCTCTTTCCCACCCATCGCAGCCAGAAAACGGGTGAAAACCCATTTAAACGAGTCTGCATCTTCATGAGCAACAAGTGCTCCACAGAAAGTGACTGATCGTTTATGGTTATCAACCCCGGTGAAAGGTGTGAAGGACATTTCATACTTATTGGTGGAATACGTCGGATCGAACGACACTGCATCCCCAAAAACTGAGTAGTTCCTTCTAGCGATTCCGTCGGCCCATATAGCTTTACTAAGGCTACCGTTAGAATCAACATCATAGTCAAAGAAGAACCCTGGCCTATTAACAGCCAATTCCTTAAAGTGGTCCACGAACATCTGACCGTCCCGTTCATGAATGTAGCATTTCACATCTCTGTGAAAGTTCTTAAAATCATTCAAACTAGCTCCGATGTTTTCAAACCCATTAACATGTTCCTTCAAAATTTTGTAAGTCTTCGTTGCTCCTATCTTCAGCTGTTGATTATTGACAATATTTTAGATGTATGTATTTTAATCAACAAAAACGTAATTTAAACAGATACAAAAGTATAAATTCAAAAAACAAAAATGTTGTTTTAACAAGAAAAAGTGTAATTTTAGCAGACAAAAGTATAATTCTAACAAAATAAAGTGAAATTATAACATATACAAGTGTAATTTTAATCAAGAAAAGTGTAATTTTAATCAACAAAACTGTAATTTTGGCAACATAAATTGTAATTTTGACGGATATATGTATAATTGTAACACACAAAAGTGTAATTTTAACAGACAAATGTAGAATTCCAATGACTCAAACAAAGTGTAATTCTAACCAACAAAACTGTAAGTTCAAGAAGGCGAATGCTAACTTCAGCAAACCCGGCATACTCACCGTTGAATTATAAAGGATTATCATTTTGTGATAGTCTGTTATGTTGCATGCCAACTTTTGAAACTCTCTATCTCTGGCTGATACGAGTTCATGGTTGTGGCCACTATGGAGTCTGTCAATTATTAATTCCCCATTCCTCATGAATAGCCTAATCCTCGCTTTGCACCCAACGCACCTGACTTTGTGTCTCCTACCTGAGTCCTGGCGGCCACTACACTCCAATTGTCCCTTATGTTTGAATCCCTCCCGGTTGCAAACCAACAGTTTAGATCTTATTTCCCCGCCACACCATCTCTTAGTCGTGTACTTACACACATCAAAACCACAAGCAACAGCATAAATTCTATAAAATGTCACTGCTTCCTCTATTTCCAGAAATTCTTGACCAACATAGGAGGTGAACTTAGCTTCAACGTCCCTTCAAAATTCTTCCTCGTTCGGCTTTCGTTTTCCATTGTGCTCAATATTATCTGTCAATAGTGTCATTATTATCAATTGTGTTCATAACAGCTTAAAGTAACCCATATATTTGTTAAAATTATAGCTTCCTTAGAATTATACTTTTTGTTTTTATCACTACACTTTTGTCTGTTAGAATTATACTTTTTACTATTACAATTACAGTTTAAAAACTTACAGCTTTTCTGTTACAATAACCCTTTGGTTGTTAAAATTACACTTTTGTGTGTTAGAATTATACTTTTTACTATTACAATTACAGTTTAAAAACTTACAGCTTTTCTATTACAATAACCCTTTGGTTGTTAAATTTACACTTTTGTCTGTTACAATTATACTTGTTACTATTAGAATTACAGTTTAAAAACTTACAGATTTTGTCTGTTACAATAACACTTTTACTAGTCAAAATTACACGTTTCTCTGTTACAATTATACTTTTTCCTATTAGAATTATACATGTCCCTGTTACAATTATACTGTTTACAAATTTAGAATAATACTTTTGTTGCTTAAAATCACACCATTTATAGTTAAAATTACATTTACAACCATTATAATTACAGTTTTGTTAATCCTGAAATTACTCTTTCATCCGTCAGTATTACACTTTTGAATGTTACAATTACACTTTATTCGTCTTTTTACTGTCACGTTGCAGATACTATATTGACTCTTACAAATAAGAAACTGAAATATGAAGCAACTAATAACAAATGTGACATTATCTACCAGATAAATAACTCCAACGTCGAGAAGTTTAACTTCTTATTCACAGAGTTGATGTTGAACTCTATAATGCTGGAGTTCATGTTGAAAGAGTGGATTTACAGATTTCAAATAATAAAAAACAAGCTTAAAAAATAACCTAAAATACACTTCCTTCTCATATTTAAGCAACTGTTCATATTTAACCTAGTGTTTTGATAAAAAAAAGATATATAACCTAACTTTGAATGAAGAAAATAAATAAACAATCCAAAAATTACCATAGCCAAATGGAATCATTTGCAAATCCGTCATTTTTTACGTTGGACGGTGGTCTTGTTGTTTGTTTGTGAGAATGGAGGATAAATGAAGGATAAAGGAGGATGATAAAGGACGATGATAAAGGAAGATGATAAACGAAGAATGTAGGATTTGCTCTAAATTATCGCCAGGAAACTGAGTTTTTTTCAAATTGTGTTTTGGTGGAGTTTTTTTAGAATTGTGTTGAGGAAGGTTGTTGAATGATTATGCATGTGTTTATGTGTGCACAGTGGGTAATAGACATTAGTACTGACACACTAACCCTCTCTCCTCCTCAACCTATTTCTTTTTTTTTTTCACGCCTATATTTGCTTTAAAGTAGGCAAATCTCCACTCTCCATTTTGCTAATCCAAGGGCCCTAATAAAGACTTAGGGACTCAAAAGATATTAAGGACTTAGGAGAACTTTACACTATATATATATATATATATATATAGGGTCGGGGTCAGGTGCGAACTAAAGTTGGGTGCGAACCGTACGAACTAGTATCTATGGGCCAATTTTAATATCTAAACCAAAATAACACCCTTCTCGTATTCCTGTTCATATCTAATCCAAACTCACCCACCTTCTACTACTAATCTTCCACATCCAGCAACCAACATGTCTTCACCTTCCTCACCGTCGGCCATTGTCGTCGGAGCTCCGTCATAACTTCCTAACGCACACCATTACTCCACCATCCCCGGCTGTTTCATTTTCTTTTTCTTTTTATTTTTCTTCTTCAGCAGTACACTCGCCGGCGTCTTTGCTATCGTTTCGCCGTACAGATCTCACATCCTTCGCGTTTTTGTGATTCTATTTGGCTCGAAATATTGCAACAATGTCATCAATTCGGTCAGATTTTTGTAATTCTTCTTCATTTTTTATACATCTATGATTTAGATCATACTATTTTTAAAAACTGATATTTATGGTGGTTGAGGAGGCACGTCACCGAGCAACCTGTTGTGCGGTTGATGTTTGACGGAGTATTGGACTATGGTGAAAGAGGGGTGGTGTTTTCGTTGGGACGACGTTGGATAAGGGGTGGTGGTACGGATGCGAAATGGAGGTCGAGATTCATCGTGTCGAACATTGCGTGTGCTTGGTCGCTGGTGTGTGGTGGTTTGGGTGGTGACGTGTTGACTGAGGGGGTGGTTGTCGGAGTGATTCGAGTAGTCTTGTGAGTTGTGGTGGCCGGAAATGTGGGTAGAAGGCCTGTTGTGTGTGGCAGTGGTCCTAAGAGCCACCGGAGGCGGTGGTCAACACGTCATGTGTGGTGAATGGTGATGGGTCAAGGATTATATGGTGATTGTTGGTGGATACATAAAATAGTACTCTAGATGCACTTGTGTATTCTTCTGGATACATAAAGTATATTTGTGTATCTATAGTAAGAGACTTGTGTATCTACAGTAAGAGACTTATGTACCTAGGCTCTTATTTCTTACCGAAGATGACACAACCAGTGTTTGTTCATGCAATTGAGATTATAGATAGATTTCGATGTAGTAGAATTTCTGTTGTACCAAAGGTCGGATTTTAGCAGCTGTTCAAGTTCCGATAGCTGTCATTAATTGTTTAAGACGATGATTCATACCAAAATTCTAAACTTCGGTTTCGAGTTCTCGTTCTAATCAAGATTCGAAAGGGTGTACTCAAGTATCCTCTAAAAGATGGTTGACTCCGGGGCGCAGCTCCCTTTGTCCCACCAAAATTGCCCTTTACTAGAATCATACTTACTAGTGTGCTCTGTTTGTTGTATGATTAACTTGTAATAAACCGTGGATGTAATAAAGAGTTTCACTTTAATTTACGGGCCCATGTCTGAGCCATTGGAGCAAAACGTTCGTTGTGCAATCTCATCAACTCATTTAATGATTCCGAACAACAACCTTGCTAGATACATTCTTTTACCTTGCTAGATACACTCATTTACGTTGTTAGATACACATCTCTAACAAACTAGATACATTCTTTTACTTTGCTAGATACATTCATTTACGTTACTAGATACACTCCTCTAACAAGCTAGATACATTCTTCTACCTTGCTAGATACTCATTTGATCGCGGACCCTCGCTAATCCACCTTCTAGCCTTCTAGGAGTGAGTCCTAGAAGAGGTGTGTGAGAGATGATTAGCTAGGCAAGTTAATTAGCCGCTTGCCTAATCATCTCTTTTTTTGTCAAGAATAAACCAATAATGCATAGGCTGATATGAGAAATTAAGCAACAATAATAGCCAATGATTGATTATGCAAACTAGTTGAGCATTGTTGAGCCCTGAGAGCAAAGAACTAGCGACATACTCCTAGTATGTTTATACAGACACATGTTGTATCTCAATAACTGCAATCTGGTTGGCATTATACTATACACAGTTGAGCAAAGAACTACTCCGGAATATGTATGTTTTATTACTGCACTATTTATACTACTAATATTATTGGAATGAAATCGTCAGTAGTGTAGTATGTGAGTGGATCTTGAATCCTGATTCAGTGTAGAGAATGGAAGTGACCCTTGATAGGAAGGTTTGGAGCATACACGAAATCAGCCTCGTTCAAGATCACCATATCTCCAAATTCACCCACCTTGAACCTCAAACATTACGTACTTGTCCGGCTCTCTAATCAGGCATACTGAACACTTCTCTGCAATTCCTGATGCACTCTCCAATGCTTTCCAGAATGACCATTCCATCTGAATCTTGTATTCCTCCTCTTCTTCCCCCATCACCATTTCAACTGCAATTTAACAACAAACCTTAACTTAGTCTCATTTTTGGAGTAGTAACCTTCATAAGTTATGTGGAACGGTTTTATGTAAGAAATGAGCAAGATTAGAGTATGTATGTATATATGTACCAGTCTGAGCTCCCATAAAACTGAAATCTTCTGGTAACCTTATCATCATTGTAGGCAAGTCCTTTGATGATACGACAGTCTCGTACATGTAAGAGATGTTGGTGAAGTTTTGGTAATCGGCATCAGCTTCTTGCAACTCAATATTCACAGGACGACCTAGAGCAAAATCTGTCATAATTCACCTCAACTTCACAGTTAGCCACCACCGTCCACCACCCATTTTCAATGCTGAATTTTATTAGTAAAATCTCAAACACTAGACAAGGCAAGGAACAAAGAATTGATCTGAATAACATCACCTGAAATCGTGTATGTCCATTTTTTTACTAATCTACCTAACTATTACGGAGTACTTCGTAGATGAGATGCATTAATCTACGAATGACATGCCAAAAGAACCTTAACAAACACTTTCCAAATGTCCTGAATGATCGTATCCGAATGACCTGTCTGTCAAGGGTACATTGAACCAAACAATTTGTCCATATGGTAAGAAAACTTGAAAATTTCCGCGAAACGTACAAGAACTTAAATTGATCAGAAATTACACATTCGAACATTTTGATGACGGAAAAAATTATTGTCAATGTGTACATGATTCACTCTTAAGAGCATCAAATCAAAAACAATGACCAAGAATACCCAAACAAAATTCCATGTTCGCTCTCGAAATCGGAATGACAAGAATTTCCGGACAAGATGAAAGAACGAAGAATGTTGTTTAAATTTGAATAGCAGATAGAATTGTTTCGGGTATTGACAAACTATATTGAAATCGCATCTACTGCAACATTTGCTTTAGGAAGCCACCAACCAGGAAGAATCACTATCTTTGGGGTACCATGTCTCCAAACGCAAGTGCAAATAAACACACTTTACACCAAAAACAGTTTCCTTTTTTTTGTCCTAGATAATGCTCAAAGGCAGTACAGTACACATATGGTTACGAGATGCCACAGCTCACCATAACATCAATGCTGAAGCCAAGGAGGTCTTCAGAAATTCGAATAATGACGTTAAAGCTGAAAAGGATAAACCAGTCCATGACTCCGTAATAGTTAGGTAGATTAGTAATCATAAGAGAAACACGCTACACACCATTACCTTGCTAGATACACTCCTCTAACAAGCTAGATACATTCTTCTACCTTGCTAGATACTCATTTACGTTGCTACATACACATCTCTAACAAGCTAGATACGTTCTTTTACCTTGTTAGATACACTCATTTACGTTGCTACATACACATCTCTAACAAGCAAGATACGTTCTTTTACCTTGTTAGATACACTCATTTACGTTGCTAAATACACATCTCTAACAAGCTTGATACACTTTTTTACCTTGCTAGACAGTCATTTACCTTGCTAGATACACATTTTTAGCAAGCTAGATACACTTCTTTACCTTATTAGATACACATATCTTGCTAGCTAGATATACTTCATTATACGCGGTCCTTATTAGAGTGCAACATAAGAGCTGTTCTAAGAAATTTTCTCCTCATTTATTTGTTGAAAAAAGCCAGACTCGTAGGATTTCTGAAATACTAATGAAAACAGCTATTGTCAAACATTAGGCCAAGCAACGAATTTCTACTGATAAGATGCTTCCAAAGAGTTTCATAAGCTATAACTACTGCTAAATTCTGCTACCAGAGTTAGATCCAAAATTCACAACTCATGATAATCCGAAAAAACTTTAATTCGACATCCTTCCGGTACCCTGTCCAACGACCTATGCATCTTTATCGCACAACTCCTCAGCTTGCACATCAGCATGAGTTTCCTAATCAAAGAACAACAAAGTATTTACGTGAGACACTATATGAACAAGGCGTAGTTCAGTAAAAAAAAAAAAGTTGTATCAGATTCATAGACAAGCTGAAACTATCTCCATACCTCTTCTTCTTTCTGAGCATTATACTCCTCCATAGCCTTCTCATGCTCTGCCTTCAGTTGTGTTGCTCTGTCCTGCTCTGTCCAAATACGTCAACTTTTCCTGAATATTAGATGCAATAATTAAATCAGTACCACAAATCAATTAAATTAAATATCTACCTGCAAAAATGGGAAGCTGCTGTGGAAGATTATGAAATATTGTTACATGAGTCATTAGGAAATGAGGATGTGGGAAAGGCATTGTTTCATGCTCAGGTGAACCTTAAGAAAGCGTGGAAAAGATGTGTCAAACATGATCTATGGAAATGCGGTAATTAAAACCGAGAGCAGCAAACAGTTTAGAAACACAAACTATTCAATAAGAAACATAGAGTATACAGAGTATTAATCAAAGGCAAACACACACTATTTTTGAAGCAACTGTTGAGAGAGGGAGTCTGGAAATTACGACAAAGTCTAACAAGAATGGAAAATGAAAAGAGTGAGTCTAGAAATTATGACAAAGTAAGCCATAGAAGAAACAGCAACAGTCCAATATCTTCCCCAATATGCATCAGCTAAGAAGGCTCCTAGAAGAGGTGTAAGGATGTTCCTGACCATAGAGGAAACAACAACAGTCCAATATGTTCCTGAAGCATGTTCCTGACCATATGGATACAATTCTTGCTACAAGAAACGTTTCCTTGGTGCAACTTTCCAGTGAGGTAATTGACGAGGTTTGACTCAATAGCAAAAAAGGCCAGACGATCACAGCATTCACCGCCTGCACAGACAAGGGAAATTTTCTCACACCATATGATAGCTACAAGCCTACAACTTTTAAATAAGATAACATAAAACTTTAATAAATCGCTCCAACTAATAAAAATCGCTAAATAATAAAAAGCGGTAATTGAAAAGAATCCTATTAAGAAAAGACCTGACATACACAATTTAAACATGGAATAGTCAAAGCTACAGTTCGCACAAAAATAAGATATAATTCGCAAAAAAAACAGTACAATTAGCAGTAGAATTGTAAGAAAGTTTAAACTTGTGAATAAATTGGAGACGTTACATCAAGAACCGTAGTAGACGAATGATAGGCGAGCAAATGCGAAGTTATTCAACGGCATTTTGAGTGGAATGAGGTGCCGGAATGAAATTAGGGTTATAATTCTTCAAATTTGGGGGAAATTAAGAAAATGATGGAAGTAATTAACGAAAACAATGAAAATTAGTACGAATTATAAGCTTACATGACGAAGAATCTCCTAAATTTGATCAAAATTGGAGGATTGATGTGATGAATTTGAGCGAAACACGATCGAAAGTGTGATTTTCTGCGAAATAGTTAGATAGAGATCCCGCCGCCGGATAGCCGTCGTCATCGGAGAACGGCCGTCATCGGAGAGCGGTGCATGTCAGTGATGAGTGGTGTTAGTGAGAGTGTGTCGGGTGGATTTGGGGATTTTGTTTGAGAGGAAAAGGGGAGGAGAGGTGTAACTTTGTGTCTTTAATGTTGGCCTTTGAATACGTTCATCCAATGGTCTTTGTTTAGTTCGTAAGTTCGCACCGAACTTTAGGTTCGCACAGGATCCTATTTCTATATATATATATATATATATATATATATATATATATATATATATATATATATATATATATATATATATATATAGTGTAAAGTTCTTATAAGTCCTTACATCAAATTGAGTCCCTTAATCCTTCTAAAGGCCTTAGGATGAAAGGAATGGAGGGAGGAGATTGCATCTCAATGGAGGGCTAGAAATGCATCTAGCTAATCTTCCTCCCTAATCCTTCCTAATCTCCCCTCATTCTAATTTCATTGTTATCATTCATTCATTCCTCTCTCATTCATTCATTCCAAAAACAAAACAAAATCTCTCATCCTCTCTTCCTCCCATCACCAAAAAAAACCCAAAACCAAAAAACCAAAAAAAACCTAAAACAAAAATTTCAAATGAGAAATCCTCTCATTCTCATCCCGTCCCCTCAAACAACCACCCCGCACCCGCCACCACCACCGTCCTTTTCCCTCTTCCTTCCTGCTCCTGCCGCCTCTGCCGCCGGACACTGCACCACCGTCAGCAACCGCCACCACCACTCACCTCCTCCTCTTTCTGCCTGTAAGCCAACCCACCGCACCTCCCCATTCACCACCAACAACCCACCGCACCTCCCCATTCGACCAGATCTGACGCCTCATTCACTGTCGCCCTCCACAACCCAAAACCCGACACCTACCACATCCTCACGCCTAAACCGTCCTTTTCCCTTCCTTGAGATCTTGTTTCATTTTTTTTAAAAAAAAAAAAAACCCGTCTTTTGAAGGTTTTTTGAGATCTTGTTAGTTTTGGAATTTGTTGTTGTTGTTGGTTGTTCAATTTATGTTCTGACTTTTTCAGTTTCGTTTTTTTTTTTTTAAATCAAATCTCTTTTGAAGGTTTTTATTTATTTCAGAATCGTTTTTTTAATTTATTTCAGTTTCGGTTTTTTTATCGCTTTCTTTTATAAGTCATGTGGATGGTGACGATATTCGTGGTGGTGATGTGGTGACGATATTTAATTTGTTGGTGTTTTACATCGTTTTTTATTTTAGATCTAATATTGTTGGTGTTTATCTTGGTGTTTAAATATTGTTGGTGTTTTACATCGTTTTTTATTTTTTATTTTCGTTTTACATCATTTTTTATTTTAGATCTAATATTGTTGGTGTTTATCTTGGTTTTTTTACAAATCTCGCCTTGTTAATATCAGTTAAAATTTAACTTTTTTTTTGTTAAAATTACACTTTTTTTCGTTAAAATTACACTTTTTTTCGTGAAAATTACACTTTTTTTCTGTTAAAATTACACTTTTTTCGTTAAAATTACACTTTTTCCTGTTAAAATTACACTTTTTTCTATTACAATTACACTTTTTCTTGTTACAATTACACTTTTTCCTGTTAAAATTATACTTTTTCTTGTTGGAATTACACTTTTTCTTGTCACAATTACACTTTTTCTTCTTACAATTACACTTTTTTTTGTTACAATTACACTTTTTATGTTAAAATTACACTCAATTCTGTTACAATTACATTTTTTCCTGTTAAAATTACACTTTTTCTTGTTGGAATTACACTTTTTCTTGTTACAATTACACTTTTTCTGTCACAATTACACTTTTTCTTCTAACAATTACACTTTTTTTGTTACAATTACACTTTTTATGTTAAAATTACACTCAATTCTGTTACAATTACATTTTTTCTTGTTAAAATTACACTTTTTCTTGTTGAAATTACATTTTTTTCCTTTAAAATTACACCTTTCTACTTTAAAATTACACTTTTGTCGGTTAAAATTACACTTTTTCCTGTTAAAATTACACTTATCTCTATTAATGACTAAAGTTATACTCTTGGACTAAAGTTAGACAGATTAATTTGGACTATTTGGACAATTTGGACTAACTAATTTGGACAATTTGGACAATATGGACTAACTAATTTGGACTATTTGGACTATTTGGACGAACTAATGGAGTTTACGACTAAATTGAATACAATATTTACAACTAAATTTGGATTAAAATTATACAATTTTGGACTAAAAATACATTTTTGGACTGAAAATACACTATTTACGAATAATTTTGAACTAATAATACACTATTTACGACTAAATTTAGAGTAAAATTACACAATTAGAACTAAAGTTACACAATTCATTTATTTTGAGTCATTTAGATTGTGCAATTCCAATCATTGTCCACTAAAGTGTAACTTAGTAAATTGATAGTGTGTGTATCTTTTATCATTTTATGAGTGTAATTTTAGTCCACAAAAGTGTAATTTTAGTCCAAAAAAGTGTAATTTTAGTCTACAAATGTGTAACTTTAATCCACAAATAGATAAATTTAGTCTACAAAAGTGTAATTTTAGTCCACGAAAGTGTAATTTTAGTCCATAAAAGTGTAATTTTAATCCAAATGTATAACTAAGTCCAAATTTGTGTATCTTTAGTCCAAATTGTGTAATTTTTGTCCAAATTTCTGTAACTTCAGTCCAAATTGTTCTAACTTTAGTCCAAAAGCGTAACTTTAGTCATTGAGAAGATAACCTTAGTAGAGATACATGTAACTTTAATGAAGACAAGTGTAATTTTAAAGGAAAAAAATGTAATTTTAACAGAAAAAAATGTAATTTTAACGGAAAAGTGTAATTTTAACCCGAAAAAAAGTGTAATTTTAACAGAAAAAAGTGTAATTTTAACGGAAAAAAGTGTAAATTTAACAAGGAAAAAACTGTGATTTTAACCAAAAAAAAGTGTAATTTTACCGGAAAAAAGTGTAATTTTAACGGAAAAAAGTGTAATTTTGACCGATAAAGTAATTTTAATAGATCCTAAATCACACAATACCAAAAGAAAATTTTAA
Organism: Silene latifolia; assembly: GCF_048544455.1. NCBI lineage: Eukaryota > Viridiplantae > Streptophyta > Magnoliopsida > Caryophyllales > Caryophyllaceae > Silene > Silene latifolia. The sequence goes on from NC_133527.1 coordinate 99,128,161, forward strand.
ATACGAAATTTGGCCAATATATATAACAAGACGGATATTAACAAAGTGATATCAACAAGAAAAAAGTAAAAAATGAGATTTCATAACTAATAGATTTAGTACTATAATTTTAACCGGAAAAAAAGTGTAATTTTAACACAAAAAAGTGTAATTTAACGGAAAAAAGTGTATTTTTAACAAGGAAAAAACTGTGATTTTAACCCAAAAAAGTGTAATTTTAACGGAAAAAAGTATAATTTTAACGAAAAAAAGTGTAATTTTAACGAAAAAAAGTGTAATTTTAACCGATAAAGTAATTTTAATAGATCCTAAATCACACAATACCAAAAGAAAATTTTAAATACGAAATTTGGCTAATATATATAACAAGACGAATATTAACAAAGTGATATCAACAAGAAAAAAGTAAAAAATGAGATTTCATAACTAATAGATTTAGTACTAAAATCAAACTATAATTTGTAAGAATGTCAATAACCGGAAAAAAAAAAAAGACCAAAACATAAAACTTGAAAAAAAAAAAAACGGAAATGAACAAAAAATACGGAGATGGGTCAAAAAAAACAAAACATTAACTACAAAACGGAAATGAAAAAAAAAGACCAAAACATGAAAATTGAAAAAAAAATAACAAAATGGAAATGAACAAAAAAAACGGGTCAATGAAAATTGATCTATTTTAGTAGATCTAAGATTAAAATAAAAAAACTCCCAAATTTAAAACAATATTATATAGCAAGACGGTATAAGGAGAAAAAAACAACAAAAAAACTAAAAAGAACACCCAAACATCAAGTTAAAAAAAAAAAAAATTTAAAAAAATGACGTCGTGGCGGCGGTGGCGGCGGCGGGGGTGGCGACTGTGGTGGTGTCCGGTGGGTGGTGGTAGGTGAATGAAGAATAGATGAGTAAATGATTTATTTGGATTTTTTAGGTTTTTTATTTGTTTGGTTTTTTGAGTTTTTTTTTTCTTGGGTTTTTTTAGAGAATATGGAGAAGTGAGATATAGAGAGAGAATGAGGAGATGTGATAATGAGAGGTTAATGATTAGTGATGAGAACTAATGGAGTTAATAAGAAAATTTGAGGAAGAGAGCAAAATTAGAGGATTAACCATCTTTTTTGTGTTTCATCCTATCCCTTCATTTTCAAGATCCAAAGGCTCACAATGAGACTTATGGACTCACATGTAAGAGGTGGACTTACATGATCTTGTAACTATATATATATTGTATCATGGACTCACGGACTCAAAAAGATAGGGTTGACTCATGTGATCCTAATTCTATATATATATATATATATATATATATATATATATAGATTTAGGATCCTATGAGAACCTCCTTCCCATGAGAACCATGAGAACCCTTATCAACCATTGGATCAAACAATCTAGTGTCTTAGATTCGATGCGCGCTTCTGCTATTCTAAGTAAGGGCAGCTTTGTCTTTTTCATTTTATCCATTCTTCCTCCTCCGCTATCCCTATTTACACTTGAGAGTTCACTAAATATCTTTTTATACCATATACGCACTCTTAATTTTGTCAATTATTGCTTTAATTGATCTCGTTTTTCTTATCCTCAAGGTACAAACAATTCAATTTGTTGTTTATTTATCTGATACACCATTATTTATGTTCTTTTTATTCCGTTGTTATTTTTTTATCTGAATTTTTTGGTGTTTGTGTTTGATTTTGTGTTCATTTTTGTAAATTATGCATGTCTATGTTCTTCTTATTTGCTAATTATTGCTTAGTTTTATTGTGTTTGTCAAGCGATTTTGTAGTTTTCATTCTCAATTGTTTTTGCCTTATTTCTTAAGGTTTCCATTTTAGCCATTGTTTATCTTTTTTTCACTTCTTTTCTATTATTTGTTACTTGTTCTTGTCAATTTGCAGCTATACTTTTGTTTGAGCTATTTATCTTTTGTGTTAGTTATTTGGTATCCAGTATTGTTTTTTTTTTACATAATTATGTGATTATCATTGTTTATGTTTTGCATAATTGAATTGTTTGTAAAACTCCACTGATTTGTTCAAGTTGTTGTCTCACAATCTGTTATTCTGTTTGCCCAACAATTATTAAGATATTAGATACATATGCTAAATGTTTTTACGTACTTATTGTATCGCTGTTCAGAACCTATGATATTGTGTCGGAACATATGGTACATATGCTCTGAATTTACATTTACAAAGCTTAATTTTGTTCTCATTTATATCTACTTTTTTTTGTATAGGAATATATTATTCATGAACTTGCTGTCCAAATTAAGGCGACTTCAGAGCATACATTGTCTTAGAATCTTTCATACAAGATCGTCCACCCATCCTTTTTGAAACTCCGACATAAATAAGTAGCGTCATGTGAGATTAAAGTTAACGCATGAGCAATATGATGAAGCAAAATGCTCTTCTCGGAATGTTGGAAGTCGATGTTGTTAAGAATATTGGTGCTCTAGAAAATGTAAATCTCACACTAAGATCTTTATATGACTACTTTTTTTGTTGAAATTTATATGACTACATAATTCACTTCAAATCTTACTCCAGATAATAGTTTTATGGTAGTGTAGATGTTTAGGCTTCTTGTCATCTATGCACGGTGAAAAATATTCTTCAATTCTTTGTGGTAAAATAGTGGAAGCTGCTTTGGACAATTTAGAAATTGATGCACTAACTTCATAGTTTGATTTAATTTTCAATATGCACAGTTGAAAAGAGTAAAACTTGTTACACCCACGGTTACGATTGATCAATGTTTTTATGAACGTATGACACAAATTTTCTGAACATATGGTAAATAAGTTCTGAACCTTTAGTATATATATCTTGTTTCATATAGCTACCAATAATTTATCAAAATCACATGAGACAATACAACATTAAACATCCTTCCGTATGTTGCACAACTTGAGGTACAACACAAATTAACTACAAATACATCATTAAATAATTGTTTTTTCAAACTCTTATCATCTATTTTAAAGCATGAAACACCTACACAATCAACCAAACGTTTTCCTGAACTTGCGGCACTTATTTTCTGAACCTATAATACATAAGTTCTGAATTTTTAGTATGTACTGTTTAGATAGCTATCAATAATTTGTCAAAAATACGTGGGAAAATATACCATAAAACATTAAAGTATCCTAGCTACATCCTATAATTACTTGAGGTACAGTACAAAATAAATATATACTCCCTTCATACTAATTATTTTTTTTTTTATCAAAATACCTCTCACAAAAAATAAAAAGACACACAAATGATTGAGATGAAGGGATAATATACATTCCTCATTAATTGTTTCCACAAACCTTAACATGAGTCGTAAATCACGAAACACACAATGTTACAACCTATCAAATGTCATCCTGAACCGTTCGTACACACATCCTAAACTTTTGATACACACATTCTGAATCGTTCGTACACACATCCTAAACTTTTGATACACACATTCTGAACCTTTGGATTATACACACTATTATTCATTACCAATCATTAAAGCATCCCCTGAGAATGTGTCAAAATAACATGAGAGAATAAATCAAACGTACATACATTCCTAATTAGTTGTTTTCACAAAGCCTAACATGAATACACAAATAGTAAAATGTGAAACACCTAATATTACGATCTTGTCTATCTAAGCATGTGATATGAAAGTAATTTGTAGAATTAAAATGAAAATTTGTAAATGTATGGTTAGTATTTTTGTGTACCACTTATTTAATTGAACTACTTGATCTTCTTGTTAATGATGCTCATTTGCAATTAATTCATCTTTATTGTGCAATTAACTATCAAATTTCATCTCTCGCTGGAAATCGCATCTTATTTCTTTTGGTGAGAGTAATTGAGGGAATAGGCCAATAGGGGTTAGGGAAAGGGGGTTATCTAAGAATAGGGGTATTTTGTTGATTTGGTTAGTGTGTTAAAGAAGAAGACACGCTCCATTCAGGTCCACTGATCTTGTTTATCCGACGGTGGATATGGGTTCTCATGGTTCTCATAGGAAATGGGTTCTCATGAGATCTCAACCCTATATATATATATATATATATATATATATATATATATATATATATATATATATATATATATATATATATATATATATATATATAGAATTAGGATCACATGAGTCAACCCTATCTTTTTGAGTCCGTGTGTAATACTCCGTATTTATGAGTTTTTGGGTACTCTATCGAGTAGGCCTTACTCTGTCGAGTAAGGGTAAGTTGCGAAATAAAATAGTTTCTGACCTGTTGGGTACTCGATCGAGTAGCTGGGGCACTCGATCGAGTAAGGGGGTACTCGATCGAGTACCTTGGGTACTCGATCGAGTAGCCGGTTTCTGGGGAGTTTTCTCGGGTTTTGTTAATTATGCGATTAAGGTATTTAAGCTTCATCGTCATTATTCTAAATCACTTTTACAAAACCTAAATTCCTGTTTAAGAGAGAAAGCAAACAAGTTCATCTTCTTAATCGCATTCTTAGCAATTCCGGAGTTCGGACGGTCGTTCTTGTCGATGTTTATACCGTTGAGTTCCTTGCGTCGAGGGTAAGATCTACGTACCCTTTTTATTGTCTTTCCTTTGTTTTGGTTAAACCTTAATTTAGAGATTTGGGGGTTTTATGTGTAGTATGTGATTTGGTAGCCCTTATGTGTTGTATGATAGGAGGAGGGTTCATAGAAGAGGCTTTTTGACTCAGCTGTAGAGACCGTCTGTTTGTGTGCATATCGGGTAGGATTTCCTACTCGATTAGTCCCATAATGGGATATTGGTGATGTCTTTGTATTTGGTTGTTTGATATAATGATTGTCTTGTGTTTGTGGTTGTGATTGCTTTGTTGATGGTTCTCGAGATGCGTTCTCGGCTGAGTGGGGTCACTTGCGGGAGTGACTTCACGCCCTAGTTTCGCCCTTCGTGGAACCCGCCACGGAAGGGGATGTGCACATTAATGGACAGGGTTATCGCTCACTATGTGGAGCGGGGATTTGGTGGGTGCGGTGCGGTCCCCCATCGGCGGGTGGTCCAAAGGACGATCGATGATTGAGATGATTGGAATTGGTTGGTTGTGTGTGTGTGACAGTTAAGCTGTCTGTTCATCTTATTGTTGATATATGTATTGAATTGTGTGATTAGTACTTACCCCGTTTAAATGTTTTAAAAAAACTGTGGTGATCCATTCGGGGGTGGTGAGCAGTTATTGAGCGGTGTGTGATATGACGCGTATGAGATAGGCCGGATGAGTCATCACGTGGCGGTTAGAAGTCTTCACGTGTCGACGATGTCTAGTAGCTTTGATAGTTTTAGCTGTAGACCGTCTGAGAACCTTGTAATTTCTTTTATTAGTTTTGGTTTTGAACATGTAATCACTTAAACTATAATTACTTTAAAAGTACGTTTCTTTATTGTTTTATGATATTCATTGCCTCGGGCAACCGAGATGGTAGTACCCTTATACCTGAGTGGTCCTGGTAAGGCACTTGGAGTATGGGGGTGTTACAAATGGTATTAGAGCGACGGTTTTGGAACCTGTAACAAATGAACATAATGAACATAGGGAGTCTAATAAAATGAACCTGGTGTATGTGTAATGGGAGCCCCGGCTGATGCTAGGTTTTGGGTGAGTAGGCGCCCTCACTTCAAAATCTTGGCCCCATGATACTTAAGCCAGTCACATGGTATGGGAACGTGGAGTCCGTGTGTATATGTGCGACGTGTATGTTAATTGTCTTTGTATATGGTTTGTTGAAAGCATGTTGCATGATAGTTGGTTTACATGTTGGTTGGAATCGTTGGAAAAGTATATGAGAATGATGAATGATATGGTAGAAAAAGAAAGTAGTTCGTATATGATGATGTGTGATGAAGTAGATTTGTAATGTTGTTGTATTAGCAACATGGAAATAGGATTTGTAGTGTATGGGTGTGGTTTGTGTTATGAAAAGTTATGAAAATTTAAAACATGCGGGTAATACATGATTGAAAGTTGAATGTTATATGAGCATGATAGATGGTAATGTTTGGCTTTTGGTAAGTAGTAACATGAAGAATAGAGGTTCAATGATATGTGTTTTATATAACGAATTGGATGAAAAGCATGACGGTTGTTTATAACGTGGCACTTGATAACACGAAGTAGATTATTTTGTTAATTGTATGAGGAGTCGTGCAGATTTGAATGCGTAGTTGTAATCATAATGTTGAAATAATAATGAATGCATAGTACGTTAGGGTATGTGAGATAACATTCGGGTAGTATTCACAAGTCTGCATGACGCGATCGAGTGGGTTTGATTCGATCGAGTGGGTATTTGTCGTTATTTTGACCAGAATCGTGTTTTTGGGCACTCGATCGAGTACCTCGGGCACTCGATCGAGTATTTGGTCACTCGATCGAGTAGCCGGGCTACTCGGTCGAGTAAGTCGAGATCGAAGGTCCGTTTGGGTTAAGAGTCGGGGCACTCGATCGAGCATGTTGGGCACTCGATCGAGTAGCCTCAACTCGATCGAGTAGGTTCTGGTACTCGATCGAGTGGGGTCTGTGCAGGTCATATGCGTGTTTTGGGTCATATGTTTATCTTTTGACATTCGTTGCATATTATGTTTAATTCAAAGGTGTTGTATTACTTCTTTATGCATTGTTTTACGTATGTGTTGGTCCTGAAGCGTAAGTTACCCAATCTTATGATGTAAAGAGTGGCACTATGATGAGTATGAGTTCGGTGGGGAGGACATGAGTTATATGTGATTATGATAGATGGTGGAAAAAGAAAAGGAAGATTGGTATAGTTTATTGAGGCATGGCGCACGTTTTGCGAGACGGGATGAGTGATATGATTGTGTGTTGAGTAATGTAAAAATAAGTGAATATAGGCAAGGGATGATGTGAGTATAATGAACGTGAGAATGAAAAGATTGAAAGTAAGAATGTGGATAGTGGCAGCTTGAGATGTGTAAAGAGTTATGGAGGGAAATGGTTAGGAGTCGTGTGGGTTATGGATTTATGTAGTGAAAGTTCGTTTAAAGGGGTTGAGAAGAGTAATATATAGTGAACTTTGTGGAGACATGTCGCGAGGTGTATTTGTAGACAGTGAGTGAGTTTGGGAGGTTTGGTTTATTAAAAGATGAAACTACTGTGTGATTTCCTTGGGTAATTAACGGTATTAAATGAATTCTGATTTCTAGAGATGTAAAAAGGGAGATGCAATTGTTTGAACATTAAACGTTGGTTCTATGGATAGATTAGTGGCAAGTATGAGTGATAGCATAATAAGAGAAGATCCATGGTAAGAAAGAGTGAGATGATGTCGGTAGAAAATAATGGAATTGAGTTTTGGAGCAACGAAGGGGTAACCAGATTTCTAAAGAGTTAGCTAGAAGGAATAAGGAGTTGAACTATTAATTGGTATTATTGAGTGTAAAGAGAAAAGAAGGATAAAAGTAAGCTGAGGAAAATGTTCACCGGAGCTATGTGATATAAAGATAAGGAATCATCGAAATGTGTGATGGTATCACGAGGATGTTAGCTAAAGGTTATATAGGAGTTTCAGGACAACATGATTGGTAATGAGTTTCGAGGAATTAAGGGAGTAAGAAGTTGGTGGAGTATTGGCACGATACGAGATATTTGGTGGAGAGTTGGATGACAATACAAATAAGATAGCTTTGGGAATAATGTGGAGGTAATTTTGTGGATGGGTTTGATGTTCGTTATTTGCAATGTTAACCAAAAATAGGAGAAAAACCATGTTATTTTGATATGAGTGTAAGAGATTTGATATACGAGCAAATGTGGGCATTGTGGTGTTATCACTAATGGTTAAGAGTGATGGTATATTAGAAAGTTAGCAATTCTAAAGAGGTTGATTTGGTAGGGACCTGATTGTTGTGTATGATTGTGAGAGGGTATAAGATGTGGTTAGATGAGACGGACGCTATTAGTTGAATAGTGAAGGTATGGTTATATTTGGCAGGAAGTGATGGTTGTGCGAATGGGGGAATATGTTATGAGGGGCATATGAGTTAAACTCGGGCGGTAGGTAACCTTTTTCGAGTGGTAACTTACGTGGTCAGGATTGACTAGTTGGTTGTGATTACGGGTCTATGATATGTGTAAATGTTTGTGTGAGGTTCTGACCTCACAAGAAGTGGTATGGTGTGATAATTATAAAGTTGTTTTATGAATGTTCTGTAATATATATGTTGGACACGGTAATTTAATTGAATGATATCCAAAAAGGTAATAACTTGATTGATTTGACATGGCTAGTTATAATTTTATGTGTATTGATAACACATGTGTATCCCGGAAATGGTAGAGATGATGTTCATGAGATGCTTATCTGTTTATCCATATAATATGTTGCGTGGTGATTTAATAAAGTGGATTTGAGTAAGTTTTCTTGTCGAGAAGTTATCTTTGAGTCGATTTATGGGAATTGTATGCAATTGTGATGTCTATCGGTGTGGTTGTGGTGCCTCGGGTGGTGATCCGGGAACGGTACATAGTCTTTGTGATGCGGATATTTTCGCACTACGGTGTGGGTCATTGGTGGCGGTGTTGTGATGCCGTCACCGGTTGTGATGGAGTAGGCGGGATGATTATGATTCGAGTTTCGAAAGTACATACCAGTTATACATAGATTGTTGTTTTGTTTGATGTTGCTCTCTGCGAGTTTCAGTTTGTGCTGATAGACAGTTGTCTTGTTTATTCATGTTTTCTTTACCAGGTTAAGTTGGGAATGAGGTAGAGTATGATATGAAGTAGAGTTGTATATGTTTCGTTGTTGTCATGGGATAGTGATAATCTGTTGATGGGACACGGTTGTGAGAGGTTGTTACGGTAATTTTGATCTTGTTTTCAGATGAGACATCGGTAGACATGGTAATGGAAAATGATTCGTGGAACATGTGTTGTAATGATCTGAAAGCGGCAGGTAGTTCATAATCTTTTGTTGAGACAGTGAGTGTAGGGTGTTGGGGAAATTAGTGTCATGTTAAGTTGTGTATGAATTTTGCGGTAATGAAAGAAAGAACTTGAGGATCTAGTGTGCGTGTACGTAACGAGTGCGGATCGTGAGTTATGCTTCTGGGAGATAAGTGCCTTACATAGAGAGGTATGTTGTTTGGCAGTAATAATGAAGAGTGGGTATGGTGATTTGCTACGAGTTTATGGTATAGGTTAGGTGCTATGCCGAATGAGTTGAGGAATGAGAAATGTTTATGTATGGGAGCCTTGGATATAAGAATGGTGAGTGTTTGGTTTATAGACGGTTATCTTTGACATGTGGTGGTACAGAGGGTAATGAGATATAGATATGGTTTGGTATTAGTGAGTTACGAGGACGTAACATTTGTCTTAAGAGGAGTAGGATGCGATAAAACAGATTTTGATGGTTGTACATATGGTAATATATTCGGAAGTTGAGTCTTGATGTAGAATAAAAGATCGATTCGTGTTGTGGGTGATTTTATTAAAGGTCATGACCGTGCTTGTAGTAGCGTGATGTTTAGGAGTGTGAGAATATTTCGCTAGTGTTGACAGTTGGATGATGAGGTTACGAGTGTGAGTAAACTTCGAGGACGAAGTTCCTTTTAAGGGTGGTAGAATGTAACATTTCGTTTGATGTCTATGAGTGTCTTGGTATTGGATTTGATAGTTGATGATATTATGGAGCTAGCAGCATTAGAGGATGGTAGTTGGTTATGTATGGAGTTGGTATCGTGAGAGATATATATGTGGTAGATACGGTATAGTGAGTCATGTTGTGGAAGTAAACATAGTTGGTGGAGTGGGTGTTAAGAGTTCATGTTCTATGTTCGGTCGAGTTCTTGAGTCCTTAGCTAAGTTGTTGTGTCTTGGTCGAGTCAGTATGGTTGTTTTTATGTATGGGTTGAACTTCGGGGACGAAGTTCTTTTTAAGGAGGGAAGACTGTAATACTCTGTATTTATGAGTTTTTGGGTACTCTATCGAGTAGGCCTTACTCTGTCGAGTAAGGGTAAGTTGCGAAATAAAATAGTTTCTGACCTGTTGGGTACTCGATCGAGTAGCTGGGGCACTCGATCGAGTAAGGGGGTACTCGATCGAGTACCTTGGGTACTCGATCGAGTAGCCGGTTTTACGGGGAGTTTTCTCGGGTTTTGTTAATTATGCGATTAAGGTATTTAAGCTTCGTCGTCATTATTCTAAATCACTTTTACAAAACCTAAATTCCTGTTTAAGAGAGAAAGCAAACAAGTTCATCTTCTTAATCGCATTCTTAGCAATTCCCGGAGTTCAGACGGTCAGTTCTTGTCGATGTTTATACCGTTGAGTTCCTTGCGTCGAGGGTAAGATCTACGTACCCTTTTTATTGTCTTTCCTTTGTTTTGGTTAAACCTTAATTTAGAGATTTGGGGGTTTTATGTGTAGTATGTGATTTGGTAGCCCTTATGTGTTGTATGATAGGAGGAGGGTTCATAGAAGAGGCTTTTTGACTCAGCTGTAGAGACCGTCTGTTTGTGTGCATATCAGGTAGGATTTCCTACTCAGTATTAGTCCCATAATGGGATATTGGTGATGTGCTGTATTTGGTTGTTTGATATAATGATTGTCTTGTGTTTGTGGTTGTGATTCTTTTGATGGTTCTCGAGATGCGTTCCTCGGCTGAGTGGGGTCACTTGCGGGAGTGACTTCACGCCTAGTTTCGCCCTTCGTGGAACCCGCCACGGAAGGGGATGTGCACATTAATGGACGGGGTTATCGCTCACTATGTGGAGCGGGGATTTGGTGGGTACGGCTGCGGTCCCCCATCGGCGGGGCTGGTCCAAAGGACGATCGGTGATTGAGATGATTGGAATTGGTTGGTTGTGTGTGTGTGACGCTTAAGTCATGTCTGTTCATCTTATTGTTGATATATGTATTGAATTGTGTGATTAGTACTTACCCCGTTTAAATGTTTTAAAAAAGCGTGGTGATCCATTCGGGGTGGTGAGCGATTATTGAGCGGTGTGATATGACGCGTAGAGATAGCCGGGATGAGTCATCACGTGGCGGTTAGAAGTCTTCATTTGTGTCGACGATGTCTAGTAGCTTTGATAGTTTTAGCTGTAGACCGTCTGAGAACCTTGTAATTTCTTTTATTAGTTTTGGTTTTGAACATGTAATCACTTAAACTATAATTACTTTAAAAGTACGTTTCTTTATTGTTTTATGATATTCATTGTCTCGGGCAACCGAGATGGTAGTACCCTTATACCTGAGTGGTCCTGGTAAGGCACTTGGAGTATGGGGGTGTTACACCGTGAGTCCATGATACAATATCACACTTTATATTAAACAATATCACAGCTTATATTCAAAAAAAAAAAAAAATTCGAAAAAAAAAATTTGAAAAAAAAAATTCCAAAAAAAATTCGTGATATTGTTTTGTAATACAATATCACACGTTACACTAAACAATATCACAGCTTACATAAAACAAAAAAAAAAAAAAACTTTTTCGAAAAAAAAAAAATTTGAAACAAAAAATCATGATATTGTTTTGTAATACAATATCACACGTTATAATAAACAATATCACATCTTACATTAAAAAAAAAAAAAAAAAAAAAAAAAAAAAAAAAACTTTTTCGAAAAAAAAAATGAAAAAAAATCGTGATATTGTTTTGTAATACAATATCACACGTTATACTAAACAAAAAGAAAAAAAAAAAAAAAAAAAAAAAAAGCTTTTTCGAAAAAAAAAAATTGAAAAAAAAAAAAATTGAAAAAAAAAATTTTCCGAAAAAAAAAATCGAAAAAAAAATTTCGAAAAAAAATTTGAAAAAAAAATTCGTGATATTGTTTTGTATAGTGCGTGATATTGTTTTATGAATTCATGGACTCAAATATATAGGTGGACTCACTGGATCTTGCCTATATATATATATATATATATATATATATATATATATATATATATATATATATATATATATATATATATATATATAGATAGAGAGAGAGAGAGAGAGAGAGAGAGAGAGAGAGAGAGAGAGAGAGAGAGAGAGAGAGAGAAGAGTTCCCATAAGGCCCTTGCATCTTATGAGTCCCTAAGTCCTTATAAGGACCTGGAAGAGATGGAGGGATGAGATTACATCTTGATGGAGGGCCACAAATCTCCCTCACTAATCTCCCTCACTAATCCTATACAACTCATTCCTAATTTGTATAACTCCTTCCTTATTCTAATTCTCCCAACTCACTCACTCATTATTCACTCTCTCACACTTCTCTCATCCTTCTTTCTCTCTCATTTTCCTCTCATTCTCTCAAAACAAAACAAAAAAACCCAAATAAAAACAAACTAAAAAAAACCAAAAGAAAAACCAAAAACCAAAAAATAAACACAAATCCTCCCACCTTTACTCCCCCTTCACTCGGCGGCCAGATCTACGCCCACCACCATTCACCTCCTTTTCGCCTCCCACCGTCGCTGACCCAACACCACCCCACCACACACCACACAACACACCACCCGATCCACCGTCTTCTCCATCCCGTATCTCCAGATTTGCTGCCACTGGAGACCGCTGCTCTTGCCGCCACCGCCTCCTCCTCCCTCCTCCTCCTGCCTCATCCACAACAACAACTCACCTGCTTCAATCTACTTTTTTTTTCTTTTTTTTTCACCATATTTTCAGATCTCGGTATTTTTTGTCAAATTATTTTCATAATTTTTCAGTCGTCTTTTTTTTGGGTTGTTGGTGGGTCGTATGAATGGTGTTTTGTTGTGGTAATGGTGGTGAGGTGGTGGTTTTTGGTGTTGGTGGTGCGGTGTCCTGGTGGTAGGAGGTGGTTGTTGTCGTACTCCTTCCCGCCGTCTCTCCTTTTCTACTTGTTTGTTTAAACTAAACCGTACATATTTTACATTACTTGATGTATTTCTTGTTGTAACCAGTTGTCGCATATTTCTCATTAACATCAAATTAAAACCTTTGCATGTGGTGTAGGCTCCTGTTACTCGTATTTAAAATACACAACTCATGTAATGGTCCAACACTAACAATACCTCTTCCAAGCTTTATCATTTTTTCAAGCCCGCTTTTTATTTTGGATTCTATCTGTTTGTTTTGGTCTTGTTTGTTGGTTTTTTTTAAGTTTGGTTTTATTTTTGTTATTGTTATTGTTAGATTATTTGTGATTGTATTGTATTTGTGATTTAGTTTAATCGTCTCACATGTAGTATTGTTTAATTATTAATTGTTGGTTTTACGGTTTTTGTTAGATTTACGGGTTTTTTCTTAGATTTTCGGGTTTTTTGTTAAATTTACGGGTTTTTTCTTAGATTTATGCATATAATTTGTTATTCTCATGAGTCATTCACCAACATTTTATTTTTGCATATAATTTGTTAATTTAATTGGGTTATACGACTAAAGTTATACAATTTACGACTAAAGTTATACAATTTATGACTAAAGTTACACCCTTGAAATATTATTTTAGATTTCGGTTCTTTTTTTGTTATTTCAGATTTCGTACAACTTCAGTGGTCATTGTGTACAACTTCAATGCCCTTATGTGCAACTTCAGTGATCATTGTTATTTGTTTTTTTTTATATTTGTTTTTTTCTTAGATTAACGGGTTTTTTTGTTGGATTAACGTTTTATTATTATTATGGTGGACTATTTACGACTAAAGTTATACATTTTCAACATTAAAGTTTAAAGTTATACAAATATGGACTAAAGTTATACCCTTCAAACTTTAAAGTTATACAAATAAGGACTAAAGTTATAAAAAAATGGACTAAAGTTATACAAATATGAACTAAAGTTATACAAATATGGACTAAAGTTATACAAATAAGGATTAAAGTTATAAAAAAATTGACTAAAGTTATACAAATATGGATTAAAGTTATACAAAAAATTGGACTAAAGTTATACAAAAATGAACTAAAGTTATACAAAAATGAACTAAAGTTATACAAAAACAGACTAAAGTTATACAAATATGGACTAAAGTTATACAAATAAAGACTAAAGTTATACAAAAATTGACTAAAGTTATACAAATATGGACTAAATTTATACAAACAGTACTTATATCAATTCAAATTTGGACTAAAGTTATACAAAAAATTGGACTAAATTTGTATAACTTTAGTCCATTTTTGTATAACTTTTGTTTGTTTTTGTATAACTTTAGTCCATTTTTGTATAACTTTAGTCTGTTTTTGTATAACTTTAGTCCATTTTTGTATAACTTTAGTCCATTTTTGTATAACTTTAGTCCGTTTTTGTATAACTTTAGTCCATTTTTGTATAACTTTAGTCTTTTTGTATAACTTTAGTCCAAAATTGTGTAACTTTAGTCCATAATAGTATAACTTTAGTCCAAAATTGTGTAACTTTAGTCCATAATATTATAATTTTAGTCTTTTTTTGTATAACTTTAGTCCAAAAATCGTGTAACTTTAATCCATAATAGTATAACTTTTGTCTAAATGTAATTAAGATTTGAAACTAACACAATGTCATTGTTGTACATAATGTAAGTTAAAGTTATACATAATGTCAGTGGAGTTATACATAATGTCAGTGAAGTTATACATAATATCAGTGAAGTTATACATAATGTTCATTGAAGTTATACATAATATCGGTGAAGTTGACATAATGTAAATTAAAGTTATACATAATGTTAGTGAATAAAGACTAAAGTTTCAAATATCTTCTTTTTAGATCTAATAATTTATATAACAAGACGAATTTTAAAGAAACGACATTTGTAAAAATAAAAAAGTATATCACAAAAAAAAAAAACGATATTTAAAACCCGATTTTTTTTAAAAAAAAAGTATAACAAGAAGATATTTGAAAAGAATAAGTAACAACAAATACCAACAAAAATTAACAAATAAAATAAACTGACCCAAACAACAAATTTAACACAAAATCTAAAAAAAAAAAAAAAAAAAAAAGTGACGAAAATAACCGAGACGCAAAATCTGGAAAAAAAAAAAAAAAACTCGTTTATGGAATTTACCGACGGCGGTGGTGGAGGTGGGTGGCGGTGGGGGTGGGCGGTGGGTGGTGTCGGGTGGGATAGTGGTGGGTGGTGGTGAATGAGGAAGAGAGGAATGAATGATTTATTTGGGCTTTTTGATTTATTTGGATTTTTTGGGTTTTTTATTTACTTGGATTTTTGGGTTTTTTATTTATTTGGATTTTTGGGTTTTTTTTTAGAGTTTGAGAGAAGAGAGAAATGAAATGTGTAAGATGAGAGAGAAATGGATGAGTGGAAAACAAATATATAGTAAATTATTGATTAATTAGAGTGGATTAGTGAAGGAGGAGAGATATGGTGAGATTAGCTATTAAACACACTTTTTTGGGGTTGATCTTGGCCATCCATTTTCACCATCCAATGGACCTTAATAGAACTTATGCACTCAATACATATATTTGGTCTTAGTTGATCTCTTCTCTCTCTCTATATATATATATAGATATATATAGAGGGAGAGAAAGAGTTTTATTCTTACGTTGAGTCTGTACTCACAAATCTAGACTATTAGATAAAGATAAATACACGGCTGGGATTTAATTTTTACAAACACCTGTTTCCAACATTCACTTTCATATACTCCGTACTTTATCTACTCAAGCTCTATCTATGGTGGAAACTCCATAACAGCACTACATTATTACCAGTAACACTACACAAACTCCATTTCGCACCTCCATCCTATTGCCCCTTACTCTTATCGCAAAACCCCTTTGTTAATCTGGCTTTCCTTCTCCCCTCACCGCGTCGTCGTCGCCATGTCTCCCTGTAAACCTAACAAAAACTACGAAAATTCCATAGATTTTTCGTCTTCTCGATTACAGTAAGCTCTAATTCATCCTCGTCATCGATCGACGGAAATTCCATTTCTATGTTTTATCAATTTCTTCAAGCCAAGATCTATCAAATAGATTATAGAATAGTCATTTCATTCAACATATGTTACATTGCTTGAACACATGTGAGTGGCTTCTCGTTTTAAACGCAACAAATAGATAGAACTCGTCTCAAACTCGTCGCCACTTTTGCCCGACGGACACAATTTCACCAGACGACAACTGATTTCACCCGTTGGTAATTTTGAGTTGGTTCAATTCTTGCTCAGATTTGCGGGGCTCGGTTTCTAACATCGCTGGCGACTCAATTGGTGGCTCGACGGTGCTATTCTTGGTTGTCGCACAATGGAAAGGAGCAGGCTGAAATTCTGTTGGTTAGTTCTCCATGGTTGCTGCTATGATTGACGGGCCACAGTGGTTTTGTACTGTTGCAGGTAGGTGGCAAGGGACCATGGAGTCTGGTTGTTGAGTGTGAAACCATTTGGTGGTCTGGTCACGGTTGCTGGTCTGAACACGGATTCGATGTGAAGGTTGTATTAATGGTAGTTGGAGTGTGACAAGGTTTGAATTGGGTTGATGGTGATGTATGTGAATTGGTGATGGTTGCTGACAAAATGAAGGTGGGTGATGGAGTTTGTAGATGGTTGGTTGAGTGAGGTGTTGAGTTTCTCTGGTGGCTGCACTTGAAGAAGCACGGTGGTTCGTTTTTGGGCAACGTCCAAGGTGTACTGGCTTGTTTTTGCCGTCGATAAAGATGGAACAGCAGGTCAGAGGAGTCTCTTCAGTTATTTGGCCCGTCTTCTTCTTACTGGTTACTATGGTTGGTTTGAAGTATAAAGGGAGGTCCATGAAGATAGCATAGTTCTTAGTGATGGCAAAAGCATGCATCATAACCAGTGGCGGATCCAGGATTTGAGTAAAGGGGGGGCACCGTAAGAAAAAAAATTTTGCGGACAACATTTGAACATTAAATTCTAATATCGTCAATACATGATAATATAATTACCTTTCCCAATTTTGAGAGGGTGAATTAATTGCCATTTAAGCCCATCTAGTGAGCTGTGTTACGAAATCCTCAACCATGCATCAATGACAATTCCATGAAAACCTGAAAGATTAGATGAAAAAGCATTATCTTGTCTTTGTCTCAAGTTATGAATCATAGTTTTCATACGTGAGTAAATAAAAGATTAGATGAGAAAGCATTATCTTTAAAAAACATCTGTCTCAAACAAAAATTCTATGTAGAATACCTTAAACCCCCTGTATTTGACAAGTTCTTTAAGCTTATCCACCACAAAGAGTCTCCCTTCATCTTCGAAGTACCCAATATCTCCTATGTGCACCCAACCTGCATTGTCGATAGTCGAATTGGTGGCTTGAGGATTAATTGCTAACTGAAATCTACAAACAGTTTGGAAAAAATTGCTGACTGAAATCGAGTCGAATTAAATTAAGATCATAGATTGAACACAAAACTACAAAAAGTTTGGAAAAATTATCAGATAACCCATGTCCCATACACAAAAAACATCAGAAAACAGTGGATTCAGGGAATTAACAAATGACTAATGCTCATACATTCATACCTAAAACTGTTGAGATTAACAAATTAATAGAAATTATTGATTACATGTATAATGAAATTGTAGGGTTTCAGAAAATTGAAATAATTAACCAATCTAAACTAACATAAATCTACAATTACACAAATAGATAGATAAATTAACAAACTAATAAGAACAAATTGACAAATTAATTTATAAATATTCAATCAATTAAATATTCAATCAATCAAATATTCAATTCAATAATCGAATTTGGGGGAAAAAAATACATACCTAGGGGTTAGGGAGGCACTGGCCACTGAGGCAGACGGTAGGTGGACGCCGGACGGTCGGAAGTAAGGAGAAGGCCGGCGGTGAGTTGGTAAATCGGCGGCAGATGGTGGTTGAATTTGGGGATCTAGGTTTGTTTTATACAATGTTTGTTTGTGTTTATGGTGGTGTATTACTGTATGCGTCTTTCTTGTTTTTTTCCAGATTTTAAGTTTTTTTTTTTTTTTTTTTTTTTTTTGAGGGCACGTGCCCTCACTCCCCCCAAATCCGCCCCTGATCATAACCGCAAGAGGTGTTGTTATTGGCATAAGGTCGTGCATGAATCCATTGTTGTCCTGATGGTAATGTCGTCGACAGAGGTGCTTACAATCGGCCTGATGGTGGTCTATTGTTGTCCGGATACGACTTCGATTTCGGGTTGAGCGTGGTGATTGAGCAGGAAAGGAGGAGGATTGTTTAGTATTACTATTGCTGATTGTAATTTGTAAATTGATGGTGCTCTAATTGGACAGGAGTTAATTTGTTACGTGTTTTATGAAATGAATCTGATCAATTCCAACGTGATATTGGGATATGGTTTTAGGCTTGAGAAGTAGCAGTATATACAAATGGGCTAAGGTGCAAAGGGATATGGACTTCAAATAATTTTTTTTGATTTGTTTTTATTTTTTTCTTTTCCTCACTTTTGTGTCGTTTAGTATAGGATTTGTTGTTGATATGTTATCATGTACAATGTGTTGATTTACTAGTTATAACCAGAATAACAACAGAATAATAGGAGAATAATATCAGCGTAACAACACAGTAACACCAGAATAACAATACAATAATACCCGAATAACAATACAATAACACAAGAATAACACCAGAGTAACAGCAAAATAACACTAGAATAACAACACAATAACACTAGAATAACACTGGAATAACAAGCGGTAACGCAAAAATAAAATAAAAAAAGTATAAGAACATTGGAATAAAAAAACTAACTGGAATAAGAGGTGGTAACACAAAAAGAAAATAAAATAAAAGGTAACATAATGAGTAAATTAGAGGAGCATGAGAACATAAGAATCACACTGGAATAACATGTGAGTACAAACTCACCATAAGAAATCAAACTCACAAGATCCCAACTCTCTCTCTCTCTCTCTCTCTCTCTCTCTCTCTCTATATATATATATATATATATATATATATAAAGTCAAGATCCGGTGAGAACGAACACTCGGTGAGAATGGTGAGAACGAACTACCCATCCAATTTATTAACAACAAACATCACCCAAACAAACTCTTACTCATCGGTCATCCCAATAAACTATCATCACCATAAATAGACGCCGGCAACCACCACCAAACAGTCGACCAGCCACCACCACAGACGCCGACAAACACCACTACCACTCGTTTCCGTCATTTTCGCCTGAGTTCTACACATATCTCCTTTTTCTCTCTCCTTCTTCCATTTTTAACCATGCACCACCACCCTGAAGTTTGAAGATGTCGCCGGTCATCACTAACCACCGACCGACACCGACGTTGGAGCTTCGACTGCTACCACCAACATCTTATACGATAACCCTCGCCCTCTTATCATACCCAATTTCGGTTCCCTTCTAAAACCCTAACCACCCTCATCTTCCCCAAACGCTGCTCATCCACTACCATCTCCGCCGACGACGATCACCATCGAACTGACCATCGATCTTGTGTTTGTCGCAAGACGTTTGGATTGTATTGAGTGGATTAAGGGGAGACAACTCATCAATGGTGGCTGCGTCGTCGGACGAGGAGCCGAACTGAGGTTTCACTTAGGTTGATAATAGAAGGTGAACGCCGATGTTTGATTGCCGTCAAAGTCTACCTCCGTGTATTGGATAAGAGGTAGGTGATGTGAGTGATTAAGTTTGTGGCTCCGTTGTTGTCTGATTGCGGGTCTGCGCCGTTCTACATGGCCGTGATCTTCATGGTGGCAGGTGACGCTGGCGGCGTAGGTCTGGGTGGCCGCTGTCGGCGATGGATATGAGGTCACGTTTGGTTGTGGCGGTGTTAGTGAGCGGGTGGTGGTATGGTGTGGTGTTCGTCGGTGTCGGGGGTGATGGTTAGAGATAAATTATTTATGCAATTAAGGGAGAATTTGTTTTAGATACACTAAAACATTATCAGATACATTAATTACACTATCAGGTACGTTATTTCTAAGTAAGAAAAAAATATTACCTAGGATAGAAAAAAATGTATCTACATTCTTAAAAAGTGTATATAGAATTACGGTAAGAAGTTTAGCTAGGATAAAAAAAAATGAATCTACGTTCCTAAAAAGTGTATATAGAATTCCGGAAAAAAAGTGTACCTACTATAATTAAAAGTGTATATGAGATTTGGTAAAAAAAAAGGTGTACCTAGTATATATTCTAATATATATCGTGTGTTCTCACCAAGTTATCGTTCTCACCGGATCCTATATATATATATATATATATATATATATATATATATATATATATATATATATATATATATATATATATATATATATATATAAAATAGGATCATATGAGTTTGTTTTTTTTGCTGAGTTACCCCTCTGAATCTTAACCACTAATCTAATCTAAGATGGATGGCTCAGATTAAATCTTGCTTAACCTATAAATGCTTACTTTTCTATCCATATCCCACATTATTAGTAAAATCACACTCTCTCTCCTCTTTTTCCCCCAAAAAGCCAGAACAGAAAAAAAGAAAAAAAAAAAGAAGAAGAACGACGACGACATCGTTCAACTTTGTCAAAATTCAATCTTCATCAAATTCCTTCAAATTGCAGGCTACAAACACAATCTTCATCCTCAATCTTCATCATCCTCGCTCAAATTAGTCATCAATTAAGGAGATTCGTTGTCGCTTTCGCTTCATCTTAGTATTTCTCTTCGATTTCACTATAGGTAAGTACTAATTTTATTTTTCTAGATCTGATTTGTGCGTTTTCATTATCGTTCTTATTTATTATCTGCTTCATTTTCGTTGATTCGTTGTATTTATGTTTGTACTTCTGTATGATATTTAGTCCGTCTCACTGTTTGAGACTTCGGAAAGTAAGAAACTAACTTTGAACAACAATCAGGATGTCTCAAGCATCAAACTGTCGAATTTTGTCTGTTGGTGTTAGTTATTGTATTGCTTTGACTGAGTTATTGTATTATTCAAACTCAGTTATTGTATTTTGTAGTTATTTCTTGTTTATTGTATTAATCTGTAAATAACAGTTATTGTATTACTTCAACCGAGTTATTGTATTATTCTAATTCAGTTATTGTATTTTCTAGTTATTTCTTGTTTGTTATATATGTTAGAATATATTCTGTTAATAATAGTTATTGTATAGCGTTAACCGAGTTATTCTATTATTCAAACTTAGTTATTGTATTGTTTTAACTTACTTATTTCAAATTAGAGTTGTTGTAAGATGATTCCTTTTAATATAATCTTTTTAAGTTGTTTATAATAATATTACATATCAATTATTGTATTGTTTTAACTTAGTTATTTCAATTTGGAGTTATTGTTGTGGTCTTATATAATTTGCTTATAGTTGCATAATTATTTATAACTTACCCCCTTTTTTTGCTTTTAGATCTTTCAATGAGCTTTTATTTTCTGCGGATTCAGCCCTCATCAATAGGCAAAACATGGTTCTCGCCGGGAAGAAATACTGGTGGAAAAATGGTGAAAACAACGACAAGACGCGATTTTCGTTGGAAGAAATACTTTTAGACGTAGTATCGGAGATAAATATATGTAATATTTGTGATGTTACCACTATTAGATGTATTATTTGAAACACTTAGATGTAATGATAATGGTGCTTAGATATAATTTGTTGGAGATGTTTAAATGTAATGTGTTGGAAAGTTATATAATGAAAGTAAGTGGTTTTTTTTAACCTTGTTATATATTATTATTTCATTTTTCTGATTTTCCTATTGCATTAACCAATCTCAATTATTGATTGAATGAAAATAACTAGTTATTCAATTAAACAACATGAAAACAAACACAAGATAGAAATTTGATTATATTTGAGTTTCATCTCAATACAATAACACGATTTACTCATTACAATAACCGAGTTTCTGCATTACAATTATTACAAATACCAAAGTTTTACATTACAATAATTGAGTTTCTACATTGGAATAATTACAAATATCAGAGTTTCTATATTACAATAACTGAGTTTCTCTACATTACAATAACTAAGTTAATCAATTAAACAAGATGAAAGCTAACAAAAAATGACCAAGTATATACATCAATTTTTCCATTGAACGTCAATTATCCGCGTATATCGTGACTCGACCTGCAAATCACCAAAAAGCAAAATATAACTTAACAGAACACCCAAGAAGTAACTGGATTGTAAAATAAATGGATTGTAAAATAACTCTAACTCACGAGTGAATAACTGAATCACATAGAGAATAACTGACTTTATTCATTACAATAACATAGTTTTCGCATTACAATAATTACAAATACCAGAGTTTCTACATTACAATACCTGAGTTTCTACATTACAATACTGAGTTTCTACATTACAATAACTGAGTTTCTACATTAAAATAACTATACATACCAGAGAACATTATTCTCAATAAACAAGTTATTTTATTACAGTAACTTAATTATTCTATCATACAACATCAGTTATTCTATTACACGACGTCAATTATTCCATTAAGCATAATTGTAACACCCCCATACTCCGAGTGCCTTACCAGGACCACTCAGGTATGAAGACATCACCATCTCGGTCGCCCGAGGTATGATAATCAAATAGACAAAACGGAAACAATATTTATTATAAATAGTTTAATGATAAATACAATCCTCAAAACCAAACCAAAGTACAATACATTATTCCAAACTATCTGTTCTCAACTGAAATGTAAATAAATGCTAAACTACAAATGAAGACTCTATCGTCATGTCGTGGCCATCCCACTATCCCAAGACTCATCTCTATACCTGTTCAATACCTGCTCACCATCCCCGAATGGATCACCGCAGGTTTTACAAAACAACACCGGGGTCAGTACTAATCACACAATCAATATAAATAACAATAATAAGACAAACATACAGCTGAACTGTCACACACACACACACACACACACCACCAACTCCCATCATCTCAATCTTGACCGTCCACTGGACCGGCTACGCCGATGGGGGACCGCAGCCGTTCCCACCTAAGCCCCGCTCATCGTACGAGCGATAACCCCGTCCATTAATGTGCACATCCCCTTTCGTGGCGGGTTCCACGAAGGGCGAAACTAGGGCGTGAGATCACTCCCGCAAGTGACCCCACTCAGCCGAGAACGCATCTCGAGAACCATCAACAAACACAACCACAATCACAATCACAATCACAATCACAATTATCATATCAAACAACTAACTACAAGACATCACCAATATCCCATTATGGGACTAATACGAGTAGAAATCCTACCTGAAAGCACAACACGCAGACGGTATCTACAAATTTGTATCAAAACGGCTCCTCTACGAATTCTCCTCCTATCACACAACACATAGATGCTACCATTCAAATACTACTCATAAAAACCCCCAATTCCTAAATTAGGGTTTCATCAATCTTAACAAAACATTATAGAAATTATATTAAAAGCTTACCCTCGACGCAAGAAATCCAACGACACGAACTACGATACGAACTGACCGTCTGAACTCCGGGAATTGTCAAGAACGCGATTAGGAAGAAGAACTAGTTGCTTTCTCTCTTAAACAGGTTTTAGGTTTTGTAAAAAGTGATTTAAAACAATGACGAATATGTTTAAATACCTTAATCGCGTAATTAACAAAACCCGAGAAAACTCCCCGTAAAAATGACACTCGATCGAGTACCCAAGGCACTCGATCGAGTACCCCTACTCGATCGAGTGCCCCACTACTCGATCGAGTACCAAACAGTCGAAACTATTTTATTTCGCAACTTGCCCATACTTGACAGAGTAAGGGCTACTCGATAGAGTACCCCAAGACATATAAATACGGAGTATTACAGTCTTCCCTCCTTAAAAGGAACTTCGTCCCCGAAGTTCAAACCACTACAAAAACAAAGGTTCTCCAAAACATTCCCGACTCAACAACCAAAACAAAACTCAATATAAAACACGCTACTTACCCAACTCATCCCGACAACCTACCGACGCAACATATAAAAAGGTGTATAAAACTCTTAGAAACTGCTCGCGATCATCTCCTACCCCCCTAAAAGAAACAAGGTTACGTCCCCGTAACCATACATACCTGATCAAAAAGGAAGGGGTAACGCTCTTTCATGATATCCTCTGCCTCCCATGTAGCTTCCTCGGTCTCGTGGTTAGACCAAAGGATCTTGAGCAAAACTGTCTCACCACCCCTAGTCTTTCTAACCTTTCGGTCTAGGATCTGTTTAGGTACCTCAAGATATGATAAAGACTCATCAAGCTCTAAGTTCTCGGCCTCTAACACATGTGAAGGGTCGCTCACATACTTCCGCAGCTGCGATACATGAAACACATTATGTACTCTCTCTAACGCAATGGTAAAGCCGACGATAAGCAACTTCCCCAACTCGCTCTAAGATCTCATAAGGCCCTATAAACTTCTGGCTTAGCTTGCCTTTCTTCCCAAACCTCATAACCCCACGCATAGGAGACACTTTCAAAAGAACCTTGTCCCCAACCTGAAACTCTATGTCCCGACGATCTAGATCTGCATAACTCTTTTGTCGATCCTGAGCTGCTCTCATCCTTTCCCTGATCATCTTAATCTGTTCCACCATTTCATGCACCATCTCTGGTCCTAAGACCACTGCCTCAGCACTATCGTCCCAACAGATTGGACTCCTGCATCTCCTCCCATACAAAGCCTCAAACGGTGCCATACAAATACTAGTGTGATAGCTGTTATTGTAAGAAAATTCTATCAAGTCCAACCTCTGCTCCCAGCTACCACCAAAATCCATCACACAAGCTCGCAACATATCCTCAAGAGTCTTGATTGTTCTCTCAGTCTGCCCGTCTGTCGCAGGATGAAAAGCTGTACTCATCTTCAGATTTGTCCCTAACGATTCCTGCAACTCCTTCCAAAACCTCGATATAAATCTCGCATCTTTGTCAGACACTATGTCCTTAGGGACTCCATGTAACTTCAGCACGTTCTTTCGATAGGCCATAGCCAATTGTGCCTTAGTCCATGTATCTTTCATTGGAACAAAGTGAGTGACTTGGTCAAAGCGATCCACTATCACCCAAATCATATTGTTACCTTGTTGACTCTTAGGCAAACCCACAATGAAATCCATGGAAATGGATTCCCACTTCCACTCAGGCACCTCCAAAGACTGAACCTTACCTTGTGGTCTTCTCTGTTCCCCTTTAACTCTCTGGCATGTCAAACAACGGGACACAAACTCAGCTGTCTCTTTCTTCATCCCAGGCCACCAAAACGTTTTCTTCAAATCTTTGTAAAGCTTGTCTCCACCGGATGCACCAATATGGTGTGCAATGTGCCTCTATCATGATAGTCTTTTTCAACTCCTCATCATTAGGAACACACCACCTACCATCAAACCTTAAACTACCATCTGTATGAATAGAAAACCGGGACACTGTCCCTTTCTCTACCCCAGCTCTCCACTCCACTATCTTAGGATCCAAAGCCCGCTTATCCCGAATATCATCATAAAACTCAAGTCATCTCTTGTCATATCACCCATGACATCTCCTTTCTGCATCATATGTATCCCGAACCTCGCTACCTCATCTATCAGCCTCATCAAAGATAGAGCTGTACACAAAGAATGTACACTCTTCCTACTCAAAGCATCAGCTACAACATTGGCTTTCCCTTCATGGTAGATGATTTCCATGTCATAATCGTCAATCAACTCCATCCACCTCCTCTGTCTCATGTTCAACTCCTTCTGCGTGAAGATGTACTTGAGACTCTTGTGATCAGAAAAATACCTTAAAGATTGCTCCATAAAGGTAATGTCTCCAAATCTTGAGAGCAAACACCACCGCACCCAACTCCAGATCATGAGTAGGGTAGTTCTCCTCATAAGGCTTCAACCGCCTAGAAGCATAGGCAATCACTTTACCATTCTCGCATCAACACACATCCTAGCCCATTCTTCAAGCATCGATAAACCTCAAAATTCTCGCTTCCTTCAGGCAATGCTAAGACAGGAGCTGTGGTCAAACGCTCCTTTAATGTTTGGAACGCCGTCTCACAACTCTCATCCCAACGAAACCCGTTCTCTTTCCTCATCAACGCCACATCGGTCTAGCTATCTTGGAGAAATCTTTCACGAACCGTCTCGTAGTATCCAGCTAAACCCAAGAAACTCCTCACCTCAAAGAACATTCTTTGGTGCTTCCCACTTTGTCACAAACCTCAATCTTCGCCGGATCCACAAACTACCCCATCTTTAGAGATTACATGCCCCAGAAAAGCAACTTTCTCTAACCAGAACTCACACTTGGACAGCTTAGCATACAACTCATGATCTCTCAAAGTCTGCAACACGATCCTCAGATGCTCCTCATGCTCCTCCTTAGTCTTAGAGTAGACTAAGATATCATCGATAAACACCACCACGAATCGTCCAAGAACTGTCTGAAGATCCTATTCATCAAATCCATAAACACAGCCGGCGCATTAGACAACCCAAATGGCATCACCACATACTCATAATGGCCATACCTCGACGTGAAAGTCAGTCTTCGGTATGTCCACCTCTCTAATCTTCACCCGATGGTACCCCGACCTCAAATCAATCTTAGAAAAGACTGTTGCACCACTCAACTGATCAAACAGGTCATCTATCCTTGGCAAAGGATACTTGTTCTTTATCGTCACTCGGTTCAGCTCCCTGTAATCTATGCACAGCCTCAAGCTCCCATCTTTCTTCTTCACAAACAGAACTGGTGCTCCCCAAGGCGATACACTTGGTCTAATGTATCCCTTCTCTATCAGATCATCCAACTGCTTCCTAAGTTCCTCCATCTCCTTAGGACCCATACGGTACGGTGCCTTAGAGATTGGCCCCGTCCCTGGCTTCAACTCTACGGTGAAATCTATCTCCCTCTTCGGTGGCAACCCCGGAATCTCCTCTGGAAAAACATCTCGCAAATTCTCCCACCACCGGTATCTCATCAACTCTCGGACTCTCTATCCGGTCATCTCTCACATGGCACAAGATCGAGAGGACATCCCTTCCTCGTATAAGACTTCAAGGTAACAAATGTAATCAACTTAACTTTGGGTTTGACTAGAAACCCACGATAAGACACACTTACACCCTTTGGACCCCTTAAGGACACTTTCTTTTGATGACAGTCTATCTTGGCTTTATACTTTCCTAACCAATCCATCCCAACTATCATCTCAAAACCATTAAAAGGAAACTCTAGCAAGTCTACAGGGAAGTCAACTTGCCCAACTATCAAAGATACATCTCTAAACAACCTCCCACACGATACAGACTCACCCGAAGGTATGAAAACTTGCTCCCTAACAGACTCATATACTCTCAAACCCAACTGTTTTACATGACTCGAAGACACAAACGACTGAGAAGCCCCCGAATCAAACAAAACAAACGTAGGAATACCATTAACAAGGAATGTACTGGTGATAACGTGCGCATCCTCCTCACCGCCTTCTTGTCCATCATGAACAACTTGCCATCGGTCTTCCGCCCACCTCCCGGACAAGATCGGTGATGCGGTCGGCTTAGCACCCGACCCTTGATTGTTGTTGTTGTTGTTCATCGGTGTCCTCGATAAGAATTACCACCGCGTTGCGGTTGCCTCCACTCTGGTAGCTCTGACCTCCCCGGTTTGGCCATGATCCAGCTGGTCTGTTGCTCGCAAAGCTCTGTGCAGGTCTCTGAACAGATCCCGGTGCACTCGTGCACTCATGTCTCTTGTGGCCTACTCCACCACAACCAAAGCAGTCACTCCCCAACTATTACTCACACTCCTCGGCCTCGCCCAAAGGAAGTCCCAAAGACTAAACCCGGACCCGAAAGAAAATCCTTTAGATTGATTGTGGTTGCCTTTCTTGAAATTAGATTGGCCACCACCCTCGCTCTCGAGACTTCCTCTTCTCTCCACCTCGACCTCTCCCGAGCCATCTCCACTAGTCTCTCAGCTCTCCCAGCCCTCTCATACGCTTCCTTTACATCGCAAGGACTCCCACGGGTAACTTATCCATAATTTTCGTGGTTAGCCCTCTCTCAAACCTCAAAGCCGATTCTCCTCACTCAAACCCATATCCTCAAAGATATCTAGATTTCTCATTGAACTCGCCTGTAGTACTCACCACGACATCTCAAAGCAGTCATCTTAAACTTGTCGAACTCCTCTCTCAACTTACTCCTCACATGTTCTGGCACGAACTCCTTCCTCACAACCCTACGAAACTCCTCCCAAGGTATAGCAGGTAACCCTTGGTTGGTATATATCTCCTTGGCACTCACTTTCACCGAATCCCACCACTTGCCACCGCCTCCCTCGGATAGAATGCAGCTGATCCACTCTCATCTCATCGTGACGAACTAAATCTAGTATGTTCTCCATCTCCCTCAACCAACTATCAAGAAGGTTAGGCTCCTCAACTCCCTTGTACTCCTTCGGGTTAAACCTCGCAATATAGAGGCTGACTTTAGCATGGTCAACCTCCTTCTCCTTATCCTTATTCTTGTCCTCATTCACTTTCTTTAGGGTCTCAGTGAGAGCATCTTGGTGTTCTAACATCTTTACGATGTCATCCATGGTCATAAGCTCGCCTCGCGTACAAAGCATTTCTCTTTGGTGGCATCTTGAAACTATACATATATAAGAAAGGGTAGATATGAACATACGTACTAAACTTCAAAACACGAAAACACGCTGCCAGAACCTACTCGATCGAGTATCCAAACCCACTCGATCGAGTAACGGGCTACTCGATCGAGTGCCCCCATGTACTCGATCGAGTACCCAAACTCCATAACCAAACAGACCTTCTGATCTCTAACCCACTCGATCGAGTATCTAGGCTACTCGATCGAGTGATTTTCTACTCGATCGAGTACCCCTAGTTACTCGATCGAGTGCCCCAAAACGCGATTCTGACTCAAAATCGCTTAAAAACCCACCCGATCGAGTCCGCCCCACTCGATCGAGTATCACCAATACGTTAAAGCTACCCGCATGTTACGTCATATGCTACATGCTAACCTTATAAAATCACATGCTATCGTAATAAATATGCTACGCATCTATTCTACTATCAACAAGATCAATTCATCATGCTATTAAAGCCACATTGTAAATCATTCAACATGTTATCATCTCATTAACATGTTCCACATATCATTTCCTTTCACTTGCTCAACTTCCTATTTCAACACCAAACAATCAACACACTTCATCACTTTGTTGCACACGTTAATCAAACATACAGATGACTCGACAAACACTTTCCCCATGTGACCGGTTCAAAGTTGTAGGAGACCCCGCGACTTTAGGACGTCTCCCAAGCCTTTGCACTAGCTCCTACAACTTTTACCCCGGGTTCATTTTAATTGACTCCCTATGTTCGTTAAGTTCATTGGTTACGAGGTTTCGGGATCGTCGCTCCGATACCATTTGTAACACCCCCATACTCCGAGTGCCTTACCAGGACCACTCGGGTATGAAGACATCACCATCTCGGTCGCCCGAGGTATGATAATCAAATAGACAAAACGGAAACAATATTTATTATAAATAGTTTAATGATAAATACAATCCTCAAAACCAAACCAAAGTACAATACATTATTCCAAACTATCTTTCTCAATCGAAATGTAAATAAATGCTAAACTACAACGGAAGACTCTATCGTCATGTCGTGGCCATCCCGGCTATCCCAAAGATCATCTCTATACTGTTCAATACCTGCTCACCATCCCCGAATGGATCACCGCAGGTTTTACAAAACAACACCGGGTCGGTACTAATCACACAATCAATATAAATAACAATAATAAGACAAACATACACAACTGGCCACACACACACACACACACACACACACACACCAACTCCCATCATCTCAATACTCGACCGGACCACCGGACCACCGCCATGGGGGGACCGCAGCCGTTCCCACCTAAGCCCCGCTCATCGTACGAGCGATAACCCCGTCCATTAATGTGCACATCCCCTTTCGTGGCGGGTTCCACGAAGGGCGAAACTAGGGCGTGAGATCACTCCCGCAAGTGACCCCACTCAGCCGAGAACGCATCTCGAGAACCATCAACAAACACAACCACAATCACAATCACAATCACAATCACAATCATCATATCAAACAACTAACTACAAAGACATCACCAATATCCCATTATGGGACTAATACGAGTAGAAATCCTACCCGAAAGCACAACACGCAGACGGTATCTACAGCTGTATCAAAACGGCTCCTCTACGAATTCTCCTCCTATCACACAACACATAGATGCTACCATTCAAATACTACTCATAAAAACCTCCAATTCCTAAATTAGGGTTTCATCAATCTTAACAAAACATTATAGAAATTATATTAAAAGCTTACCCTCGACGCAAGGAATCCAACGACACGAACTACGATACGAACCGACCGTCTAACTCCGGAATTGTCAAGAACGCGATTAGGAAGAAGAACTAGTTGCTTTCTCTCTTAAACAGGTTTTAGGTTTTGTAAAAAGTGATTTAAAACAATGACGAATATGTTTAAATACCTTAATCGCGTAATTAACAAAACCCGAGAAAACTCCCCGTAAAACTGGACACTCGATCGAGTACCCAAGGCACTCGATCGAGTACCCCCTACTCGATCGAGTGCCCCAAACTACTCGATCGAGTACCCAACAGGTCAGAAACTATTTTATTCCGCAACTTGCCCATACTCGACAGAGTAAGGGCTACTCGATAGAGTACCCCCAAGACATATAAATACGGAGTATTACAATAATGATGAGTTTTCAACATCATTCCACCTGCAAATCACCAAAAAATATACAATTATTCGAAATACTAATGTTATTAAACATGAAAAATCACATAAATCATAAGAATTTGTTATTTGATTCAAATACTGCAGTTATTCGAGTATAACATATGAAATCGTAAGAAATATTCATACCTTCATTTTGATTTGAAGAGTTAGGGTTTTCCGAAATTTGGGTATTTCGAAAAAATTTGATAGTTTCAATTGAATTTTCCAAATTGTGAAAGAATTTTGTGTAAATTTCTGGAATTCACAAAAAAAATGTGAAGAATCGATGAATTTGTTGATCATTGAAGAATTTTTGTGCGATTTTTTTGATCGTAATAGAGCAACAGAGTTTTGATGGTAAAGTAAAGAGAGAGAGAGTACCTAGTTTAGTTTGTTTGCTGTGTGACGTATGATTGTGAACAATTGGTTTTGTTAGGTCAATATTATATATACGTAGGGGTAACTCACGAAAAGTGGCAAACTCACCGGATCTTGCCTATATATATATATATGTATATGTATATATATATATATATATGTATATGTATATATATGTATATGTATATGTATATATATATATATATATATATATATATATATATATATATATATATATATATATATATATATATATATATATATATATATATATATATATATATATATATATATATTGATGGGGCATATTCTCGCACCCGCCGACCAAGTCAACATATTGACCAAGGTCAAGGCTAAAAGACAACAAGTCAAAAGAAAAGCGACCTAACCGCAAGAAGCCTGTCGGCTGTCACTGGTCTCGGCTCGGCAACTAGCCGGCCGAAAGGCATATTCGTATACTCACATCCGGTCCCCTCGGCATGGAGTCAACCAGGCCTGCCGGCCTGTCATGGGTCCCTCGGCCGAGGGTAAGACAGTCTTTCCACTTGCTATGCCACTTGGCCACTTGGCCACTACGTGACAAAAGGTGAAAGTCTATAAATACTCCACATCTCTCATTGAGAAACTAACTGGAAATATGGTATAAAACTCCCTTATCTCTCTACAATATACTTGGCCAAGTTAACATACAACTTATCTCTCTAAGTTTACTGACTTGAGCGTCGGAGTGAGTACGTTCGGCCCCAAGCCGAGCCCTCAGTTTGTTTCATCTTTACAGGAAAGAGTGAAAGGAAGAGACGAGCAACGACATCATTCTACAAGCTTAAGTGGTCACAATCCTGCTCCGGAATTACACCCGGAACAATTGGCGCCGTCTGTGGGGATACGTACTAAAAGCTAGTCACCTACATTTAAAAAAAAAAAGAAAAACGAAAAACCATTCAGCGAGCTAAGAAGATGTCAAAGCAACAAGAAACTGTGAGTGAAGGACCTGCATTCTTCCAGGATGACACGTTCCGTAATTCTGAGATCGGGCAGTCCCCCACCGGCCGAGTCACTAACACGGCGCTCGGAATGCCGAAAGAGCCAGAAACACCACTGCCTACCGACCAAGTCACTGTCATGTGACATGTGGTCGATGCGGCCAAATTAAAGCTATTCCTGGACCTGATGGGTAGTACGCCGATTACCCCTGTCACGACGACGGGGATAGCAGCGCATCCACAGGTGACCAGGGCCCATAAAGTGACTCCGAACAACTTCTCCGGAGCGATACAAGGAGCTGAGCATGCTAGAACGCCAACAGAGCCCTTGGTGCCAGTGGCAGACCTGAGTCCTTCCCCCACTCGCGGGAGGACAGCGTCGCCGCGGCAACAACGAGGCCAGCCCCGAAGGAATGAAAGAAGTCCGACTCACCAAAGTCGGACAAGATGCCCTTCCCGCCAGAGGGAGATAAGCCGGACTAGGGTTGCGAGGAGCCGATCGCCGCGTGTCATTCGACACGTGGTCAGACAGCCCCTCAGTACCTATGTCCTCGAGATCCCTGTGCCAACTAAGCTGAAATTGCCGCTCTTATCATACAAAGGGGATAGTGACCCGACCGACCATGCCGAGGCTTTCGAGTCGTACATGTCGGTATGGGAGCAGCCCGATGAGGTGTGGTGCCGAGTCTTCCCAACGACCCTCCATGGCATGGCTCAGAGTTGGTACAAGGGGCTGCCTAATGGCTCGGTATACTGTTATGCCGACCTGAGAGACAATTTCATAGCCCAGTATGCTTGCAACAAGAGAAGGGTCGTGGAAACATCAGATCTCCTAACTATCCGACAGAGGGAGGACGAGTCCCTCCGAAGCTACGTGAAAAGATTCGACGCTAGGTTCAGCAGATCCGTGAGCTGAACACCGAACTGGCGGCCTTCGCGCTGATGAAAGGCCTCCCGAAAGGCGAGCTCAAAAACGAGCTGATCAAGTTCGAAGACCTCAACTTAGACTCCGCCAGAAAGATGGCCGACCGAGCCGTAAAGGTGGAAGACTATCACAAAACCAGGGTAGGCCACAGTGAAGCTGGGCACCCAGAGAGGAAGAGCCGCCGGGACAATATAGATGAAGGTCGCCGTGACGGGAATAGGTCACGCCCTGAGAGATGTAATAGGAAACAGCACTCGGCGGGCGCCGGGGGGAGTTCGGGACCATACAACCAGAAGCGGTACAGCAGTCTCACCCCCCTGTTCGCCTCTCCAGCCGAGGTCTTTACCCTAAGCAAGAATGATGGACAAAAGTGGGCAAGGCCCCCCAAGGCGAGGGGGGACGGTGACACAAGCCAGTTTTGCGAATACCACGGGCCACACCGGCCATAAAACTGACAACTGTCGACATCTAAGGAACGCCATCGAAGAGCTAATCCGAAAGGGGAGCCTCAGTAAGTATGTAGCTGGAGGCCCAGGAACAAGCGCCGACGGGGCGAATAGAAAGTCAATTTTCCAACGGATGGGAGTAATCCAGGTTGTCATCGGGGGAAACGAGAACGGTGGGTCAGCTAATGGGCACAAACGACACCTAAATGAGTTCTACCAAGCCATCAACTTTGTGCCTAAAACAGCGATCCCCGCTTCCACCATCCCCGATATAACCATTGGAAAGAAGGACTACGAGGGAGTCGTCGCCCCGCACAGCGACCCGCTTGTAGTCCACCTGGATATAGCCAACCACTTGGTCAAAAGGTGCCTGATTGACACAGACGCCTACACGAACATCATGTTCAGGGAGTGCTTTCTTAATCTCAGCTTAAAGATTGGAGACCTGAGCCCCTGCATTAACCCGCTTTACAGCTTCTCTGGGGCCGACCTGGTACCCCTGGGGTCAATCAGACTGCCGGTGATGTTCGGCCAAGCGGATGCGGCTAAAAATGTTTTATCTGAGTTCGTGGTTATCGATGGTTCGTCTGTCTACAATGTTCTCATAGGCCGGGTCACTTTGAGCGAGGCCGATGCAGTGATGTCCATCCGGGCCCTGACGTTGATGTACGTCTCGGACCGGGGGGGAGCACAAAAGCTCGTCTCAAAGGATGAGAGAGATGAAATAGTCAATATCCAAGTGTCTGCCAGAGGGTGCAACATGCAATCCCTCAAAGTGGCGAAGAAATCGGAGAAAGGGAAGAGCCCATCCTTGCAGCAGGAGGGCGAACCGATGAATACTAACGTCGGCATGGTCGAAGGAGCCGAGACCGAGGAAGTGGAAATTGACCCGGGCGCACCGTGAATCGCGGTGTCAACCTGGAGCCAAAATTCAGAGCTGATCTCCTAGACCTACTGAGGAAGAACAAAGATGTCTTCGCATACTCAGCTGCCGAGATGCCAGGCGTGAGACGGGAGGTGATCGTTCACAAGCTGAACGTACTCTCCACCGCTCGGCCGGTCAAGCAGAAGATGAGGAACTCCTCGGCCGAGAAGGATGAGGCCATCAAAGCTGAAGTAGACAAATTATTAGCGGCGGGCTTTATCATGCCTTGTACTTACCCTGAGTGGCTAGCAAATGTTGTAATGGTGAGGAAGTCGTCAGGGGCGTGGAGGATGTGTGTTGATTTTACCAATCTTAATAAAGCGTGCCCTAAAGATTTCTATCCCTTGCCTCGAATAGATAGTTTAATTGACGCCACGGCAGGCTACACTATGCTAAGCCTGCTAGACGCCTTCTCAGGGTATCATCAGGTATTCATGGCCGAGGAAGATATGCCTAAATGCGCATTCATCACCATTCACGGCACATTCATGTATAAAATGATGCCGTTCGGTTTGAAGAACGCTGGCGCAACTTACACCAAGTTGGTGGACAAAGTGTTCCAAAATCAAAAAGGGCGAAACATCGAGGCTTACGTTGACGATGCTATTGTAAAAATCAAGTCTGACAGCGAGCACTTAGCCGATTTGAGCGAGACATTTTGTTCACTAAGGAAATATAAAATGAAGCTTAACCTAAAGAAATGTAATTTCGGTGTCCGGGCTGGCAAGTTCCTCGGCGTGCTTGTCAGCGCCAGGGGAATTGATGCCAATCCGGAGAAAGTCAAAGCAATACTAGACCTACCGGAGCCGAGAAATCGAAAATAGGTTATGACGCTGACCGGAAGGATGGCGTCTCTCGCCCGCTTCATCTCTCGGTCGGCCGACAAGAGCACTCCGTTCTTTAAAGTGCTGAAGGGGAATAAAGACTTTAGGCGGGGAGGAACAAAGCATGGCTTTCAGCAACGAAAGCCCACCTTCGACACTGCCGACTGGCCCAGCCGACGCCGGGGGACGCTATATCTATACTTAGCGATTACCTCGGCCACGGTCGGTCTTGTAATCGTCGTCGGGAAGAAAATAAGCGGCAATACCCAATTTACTTTATCGACCATACACTGCTGCCGGCCGCGAAAGAAATTACCCACTAATCGAAAAGGCAACCCTCGCCGTCGTCGTTGCCGCAAGGAAGCTGAAACCCTACTTCGACGCACATCTCGTGACGGTCTTAACCGACCACCATTGGAGAAAGCATTAGAAAAATTCAAAAATCCGCAGACTTATCAAATGGGCGGTGGAGCTCTCCGGCTTTGGCATTCAAGACAAGCCGAGGCCTTCGATAAAGGGGCAAGCGCTTGCGGACTTCCCGGCCGAGTGCACATATCAAGAAGAATCACATCCCGTGTGGGAAGTGTATACCGACGGGTCCTCCACGGCGAACACTCGAGCCGGCATCCTTATCACCACCCCTAACGGAGACGAGTTTGAGTACGCCTTGAAGTTTACCTTCTCGGCCTCAAATAACGAATCCGAATATGAGGCGGTGATAATCGGAGTCGAGTTAGCTAGAGCCGGGGATGGAGCATATTGTGTTAAAAATGACTCGCTCTTAGTGACTAATCAAATCCGAGGAGAGTATGAGACTCGAGACGATGGGATGGTAAGGTACCCGGAGAGGGTAAAAGCGACACCTCAAAATTGAAATCTTTCCAAATACAAAGTGCATCCGCAGTCCGAGAACAACCGAGCCGACGCTCTCTCAAAACTCGCCAGTTCAAGCATCAAAAATGTCAGTCGAACCGTGCTGGTGGATATCAGAAATGCTAAAAGCATCACTGAGACCGTCGGCATGGTGGGCGACATCGAAACCGAGACGACGTGGATGACTCCAATAATGAAATACAAGCTGACAAAAGAGTTGCCGGAGGACCGCAGTCTGTCTTAGAAGATAAGAAGGATCGCTGCAAGGTACTTAGTGTTCGAAGGAGAATTGTACAAAAGGTCCGTAATAAGACCACTCTTGAAATGTGTCGGCCCAGCCGACGCGGAGCTTATACTGACAGAGATTCACAAAGGCATCTGCGGACATCACATGGGGCGAGAACGCTAGCCCACAAAGCTCTCCGAGCCGGCTATTTCGGCCTACCATGCTTTGAAAGATTCCGGGCAAAAACCAAGAAGTGCAAGAATTGTCGGATGCATGCTCGTAATACATGCACCTTCCCGAGACCGCAACCAGATTTAGTCCCCTACCATTTGCACAGTGGGGGATGGATTTATTAGGACCATTTCCGACGGCCTTCGGAGGAAGGAAGTACCTGATTGTCGTCGTTGACTACTTTACCAAATGGGTCGAGGCTGTCGCGGTACCTGCCAAGACCACGGCGGCCGTAAGAAAGGTGATTTGGGAGAACATCATAACTCGTTTTGGGTTACCCCAAGTCATTGTATTTGACCACGGCCGAGAGTTTTGGAGCGACATGGTGATGAATTGGTTGGAAGAGCTCGGTATCAAATTTGCATACTCCTCCGTCCGCCACCCTCGTAGCAACGGGCGGCGGAGGAGGCGCTAATAAAACAATACGAACGGGTTGAAAAAGAAGGTTGAAGATCTAAAGGAAGATGGGCTGATGAACTACCGGCGTCCCGTGGTCCATTCGAACCACGGAGAAAGAAGCAACAGTGCATCCATTCCACCTAGTCTATGGGTCCGAGGCCGTCCCGCTAATTGAAGCGGCGGTGCGAGCATTCGAACGCAAACCTTTAACCCGATCGAAAATGAAGAAGGCCCGAGAGCCTCCCTAGACCTGGTCGAAGAAAGTCGAGATACGGCACGGCTCAACTTGGCAGTATATCAAAACCGAATGAGAAGAGCCTACAATCGTAGGGTCCACAAAAGGGACTTGAGAGTAGGAGATCTAGTCCTGAGAAAGTCGGCCGCAACCAACAAAGGAAACATCCATGGTAAGATGACGACCAACTGGGAAGGACCCTACAGGGTGGTTGAAGAAATGAGGCCGGGGACATACCGGCTGACAGACATGGAGGGTGTGCCTCTAATGAGTCATTGGAACACAGACAACCTTAGGAAATATTTCGTATAACGGCGGAGGTGTTCGAGACTGTTGTGGGCACCCCAACGCGTGATTATATCTTATGAAGAGTGATCCAAGTTTTCCATCGAAATGCTTGTCCCCTCCATAGTCGTACCAAAGTAGACGCCACGGCCAAAGCCGGGCAGTCACTACAAATGCAGTTGATACTCGCGAACGCGACCAACATGCTTAAGAACGTATAAGTACGGTTGAGAAACGCAAATCGATCGCCTCGGCCAATCCGGGAGTGGCGGAGGAAGCGATCAATATGTCTATAGATACAAATGCGGTCGAGCCGTAACCTCGATTGCCTCGGCCAAATCCGGAGTGACGGGAAACGACCGATATGCTAACATGTTTACAACGGCGGTTGGGAAGCGCAAATCGACCGCCTCGGCCAGGGCCGAGAGTGAAGGAGGAAGCGACCGACATGCCAACATGTTGCTAAGCAAATTGGGAAACGTGAATCTTGCTACCTCGGCTGTTTCGGTGCGGCGGGAGGGCGGGACCAATATGCTAAAAACGTTTAAGTACGATTGAGATACGCAATCTAATCGCCTCGGCCAAGCCGAAGGTAAAACGAAAAAGCGCTCAATATGTTTAAAAACGTAAGAAGACAACTGAATGGAGGATGAGATCAAAGCCTCGGCCAAGCCGAAGGCAAATAAACAAACTTCATTAGAAATGTTTACAAGTGAGACAAAATAAAGTCGACGGCCGTCCCCATAGGGATAGCCTAAGCTCAACCTACCAAAGTTTGACAAAAAAGAAGGAACAACAAAAATTACAACATTAAGACATGAAGCGCCAAAAGGATGGCAGGGAGAAATGGCTCAATAGTTGGCCCCCGAACAGCTGAAGCTGTCCGAAGGACCAGGTGAATCTGGTGACGACCGCGCGTCTCCCTATGCTTGTTTCCGCTCGCCACCGGCAGCAGCAGCAGCATCACCAACGATGGGCGGCCCAGAGGACGACTTGGCAGCTTCATGTGCCTTTGCCCTCTCAGCCTCCTCTCTAGCCTCCTTCACCTTAGCATCATGGGCCGCCTTGGCCGCAGCTTCCTGAGTAGCCTTCGCCGCCTTCGCCTCGGCCGCGGCCTTGGCCTCCGCAGCAGCCGCCATCTCATCCAGAAGCTTGTCAAAATCTTGCCACGAAAAAGTGCCTTCAGGAAGGAGCTCCTTAATCGCATCCCTTGTGGCGTCTTCAGCTTGGTCCCGGTACCGGGCACACATTTCAGGGATGATGACGGTTTTCAGCAGCTCAATATCCTTCTCCCTCTGAGCAAGGATAGCCTTTGTGCCCTTATGTTCCTTCGTCTCGGCCGAATGCAGGGTATTCCATCTTTCCCTCTGCTCAACCATGGCCTTATAACCGCCCTCAAATTTGTTTCTCTCCTCCCGCAACTTAGCGGCATCAGCCAACGCGGACTCAACCTTAGCTCTCTCGGCTGCCAGACCACCTTCTCGGCGTCCTCCTTAAGCTTTCGCTCGGCGAGGAAGTCCTTCATGGTGGCCAGGAAGTCCCGCTTCGTCTTCTCGGCCTCCTCCCTAGAAGCGGCAAAGCTCAAGCCTAAGTCGTTCGAGCGTAGGGGCGATTTGAGCCACGAGCTTTTCTTGCTCGATAAGATGAGTGCCGGCAACTTCAACTTGACCCACTTCACCGGCCTTTTGGCCAACCTTATGCCGTCCGCCCGAGCCGAACGAAGGAAGCCTTCTCGGACGAGGAGTCGGCGGCGACATTTTTGTCGCCCGTCTGCGCACAGTCGCTTCTCCAATTGCCGTTCGGTGAGAACAACAACGGCGACGGGCCGATCTATAAAAACCCGACAAAGCGTCCATGTCAACATTCATCGACATATCGAAAGCTTTGTCATCGAATGCATAAGGAACCTGCTAAATCCGAGCCATGGGTTAGATCCGCACCCTGGCCTTCTTGGATTGAGGGCCGGCCGACCCCTTCTCTTTCCCCGCCTCGGTAACAGCAGACGGCAGCGAGCGTTGTTTCTTTCCTCTTATTTGAAGGAGGAGGACCCTCCAGAACGGTGACGTCCTCGTCAACATTGACGACCTCCTTATCTTTTTGGACTATGGGGATTGGAGATCGAGTTGGAGTTGACGTCGTAGCCGCCGAAGACATTGCTTTTGGTTTTCGGCGCGGCACGTTACCGCCAATCTCTGCTTGGGTCGCCCCCACGTCCATTAATTTCAACGCCTGCTCCATGAGTTCGTGCGGGGACCTGCTTGCGATCACGCGGCGCGGCCTTAGGGTGCAGCTCAACAACTCTCCTGTCCTGGTCAAGTCCCAACTTGTTTAGGATGGAGACAGAGAGATCCCGGCCGAATCTATCTGCAAAAAAACAAAGCAGGAGTTAAGCAAAAGAAGTAAACCGAGGCTCAAATACAGAAGCATAAAAGCAAAGGAGGGCCTCATACCGACCCCACTCACCCCGGGCCGAGGGTATGGATGAGGCCGACGTGACAAAGCGGCTCGTCTTGAAGGACGATCTGCGTCGGGGGCATCCATCCCTTCGGCGTGCCATCCTTCTCAGCCTCGAACATGTTCATTGCCCGCACTTCGTCGTCCTTAAGATAGACCTTCTTAGCGTCCATCTTAATCTTATTACGGGAGACATATCTTTCATGCTCCCCCTGACTCTCACAGAGCAAATTGACGCGGCGCTGGAAGGACCGGGGCAGTGGATAGTCCTCCGGAACCTCGACATATACCCACCGCCCCTTCCAGTCTTTGCAGGATGTCAGCTTGGAGACGGTCACGTAACCCGGCTCGGTCTGAACGCTGTACCACCTCATGACGCCTTGGGTAGACAGCCGAAGATGGTGGAGCCGGCGGAAAAGGTTCACCGTTGGGGCCACCCCCTTAAAGAGACAAAACCAT
The DNA here is from genome assembly GCF_048544455.1 of Silene latifolia. NCBI lineage: Eukaryota > Viridiplantae > Streptophyta > Magnoliopsida > Caryophyllales > Caryophyllaceae > Silene > Silene latifolia. The sequence continues at coordinate 99,168,624 of NC_133527.1, forward strand.
ACGAAACCAATAATCGTCCTAACGGCCAACGGGTGCAGTTGTGCCACGGCGACATTCATGGCTTTGATTATGGCCGAGACATGTTCATTAAGAGGAAAACGGAGCCCATACTCCAGATGTCTAATATACACACCGATACAACCTTCGGGAGGGCAACAGACTGCCTGATCACCCACGGGGAAAATAATTCTATACCCCCTGCCGAAGTTGTAGTGGTCTTCAAAAAGTTCAGGCCCGGAGACAGAAGCGAACTTGTTCGTCCAAACGCGATCAGGTTTAATCGAGCAGGCTTCGCCGTGCCACAAGTAATGCGGCCTCTCTGAATCAGATTGGGTCTTTTCCTCATCATCATCATCAAAATCCTCGAGATATTTCTCGTCGATTTCAGGGGAAGACGACTTGCGACCCCCGAACCCTACCGGGGTGACAACCAGTGGCTCCTGTTCATCGGGACGCGACGGTTCGTCCCCCGGGGTTGAGGTACTAGGCGGAGCATCATCAGCAGACATGGTGGCAACAAATACTTAAAAAATAAAAGTTGGGGAAGAATTTGTTTGTTTACCTTGAAAGAAAGTGTTACGCCGAGTAACGCTCCAAAAATTAGAGAGAGAAAACTCTTCGAAAACTAGAGAGAGGAATTTTTTTTTTTTTTAAGAAAAAGAAGTTTGCACATCAAAATGAGGGGCATACTGCTCTATTTATAGAGCAAAGCCCATTCAGTGGATCAATCAGAGCAAAGCCCATGAAGCGTCCACCAATCAACACCAGGCCACGTGTCAAGCATGCAGCCACGGAATGTCAATCGACATACAGTGACCCATATTCTTCGACACGCTTCTTGGTATCTACTTGCCAACGGCCAGCTGATCAACCAAGCTTGGCAGCACCGGCCGGGGGCAATCAAAAGCACACGGCACTCCCAACCTTGGTCTCGGCCAGCGCCATTTTATTTTCCACATTCGATGTCCATTACACAACCATGTGGAGAGGGGATATGGTACGGCCTGAACAGGACCAAGCCGAGGAAGAAGTTCGACATGCGCAGAATACGCTCAAAACGCATCGAAGGTCCATACCACGGCATAGACTACGCTGGGGGCAAATTGATGGGGCATATTCTGCACCCGCTGACCAAGTCAACATATTGACCAAAGTCAAGGCTAAAAGACAACAAGTCAAAAGAAAAGCGACCTAACCGACGAAGCCTGTCGGCCTGTCACTTGGGTCTCGGCTCGTCAACTAGCCGGCCGAAAGGCATATCCGTATACTCACATCCGGTCCTCTCGGCATGGAGTCAACCAGGCCTGCCGGCCTGTCATGGGTCCCTCGGCCGAGGGTAAGATAGTCTTTCCACCTGCTATGCCACTTGGCCACTACGTGACAAAAGGTGAAAGTCTATAAATACTCCACATCTCTCATTGAGAAACTAACTGGAAATCTGGTATAAAACTCCCTTATCTCTCTACAATATACTTTGCCAAGTTAACATACAACTTATCTCTCTAAGTTTACTGACTTGAGCATCGGAGTGAGTACGTTCGGCCTCAAGCCGAGCCCTAAGTTTGTTTCATCTTTACAGGAAAGAGTGAAAGGAAGAGACGAGCAACGACATCATTCTACAAGCTTAAGTGGTCACAATCCTGCTCCGGAATTACACCCGGAACATATGTGTATATATATATATATATATATATATATATATATATATATATATATATATATATATATATATATATATATATATATATATATATATATAGAGAGAGAGAGAGAGGCCGGATTCGGTGAGGCCGTTAATTATGGCGAGGCGGCCGGCCTCACCAAATTCCTTCATTAAACTTGGGGCCGACTGAATGTGGACTGATATTAAACGGGCTCATTCAATGTGGGCTGTCAATTCATCTTTTCCTAATTCTTCATGTGGCCTAAATATTTTATCAATCTAAACTTTTCTACGCAAAACATCTAAACAAATTTTCTTCATCAACGATTAATATCGTGATTGTAGTGATTGTTCATAGATTCCAAACCCAAACTCCATAAATGAATCAACGATCCATCAATTGCAGCGATTGTTCATAGATGATTCCAATTGATGAATTCCGTGAGGGTTGTGAAGCGATTAATATCGTGATTCCAATTGCAGCGATTTGCCGATCAACAAGCTACAACAATAATATCGTGATTTGATCAATTTCAGAAGACTTTATTCGATTAATTTGAAGGTAATTTCATCAAAATAACATACAACAACGTGATTTCAGCAATTTCAGAAGAAGATTTCGAGGTAATTTCATAATTTTGATCAAAATTGAGCTCGATTAATTTGTGTTTCAGTTTTAGTTTGTAAAATATTGTGATTTTAGTGGAATCGAAGGATCGATTTTGTGTAATATAAGGCTCAATTTCGTATTTCGAGGTAATTTCATATGCTGAAAGCTGTGAGATATTTCTAGCCTCCCTGCCTGTCTGACTTAAAATCAAATCATTACTTAGACTGGTTCTGAATTAGCTGATAAGAGAATTCCTGAGGGTGAGCATACAGATTGTTTTAATTTTTTTCCTTCAAACTATGTTCTGAATTAGCTGATAAGAGAATTTGCGTCTGCAAGAAACAGATGAAATGTGGAATCGACTGAATCAAGCCGTATTAATTCTTGTGATATTTAAAATTTGGGAGTAAGTTGATTGAAAGTGATACTATTGGAATTATATGGTACATCACCCACATAAACACACCTGGTTATGCCTGCTACAGTTGTTACTATTATTAAAAATCCTCCCTTGCTAGTTGGCAGTTGCTACTATTATTAATTGATATGAAGCTTTCAACTTTCCATTTTGGCGATCGGAAGTACTACTGATGCTTAAAGCCGTATCCATCAGTTTTTCTTTTGTTCAGAAATATGTCAATTCTTTAGTGTTATATTCTTTCCATTGTAGGATCCGCTCCTCCTCCTCAAGCTGAAGCTTATGATGCCTGTGTTGTTCACTCTAAAGCCTTTCAAGACGTAATTGCTCTTTCGACATTAAAGTTTCATAATGTTTGTTTGAATGTGTTCCGCGGTGTCTCACTAATCAAGCTGCTATCTTATATATATGTTGCAGTGTCTAAACAGCTGCGGAAGTGAGATCGGCAAGTACCAATTCTACATGGATATGGTGTCTAATTGCCGACACAACTCCGGCTCAGCCATCAGTGCCTAGTTTATAATTACAATGTTGAAGCAGTGGAGCTCTTCTTTGTGTTTTCTTGCATATGGAGCTTGTTCCGAGTTAATTTTCTCATAACGACTTCGAAATTATGTTTAAGGCTGCTGAATCATGCACTTTAAAACTTTTTATTAGTGGTTTTTTGTTTAATCTAGGACCCGTTTGAGTGAATCTTAGACATTATCTTGTGAACCTCACAATAGTGAACAAACCCGAGTGCTTGGTTCGGGTGATCGTGCCTAAGAAACGCCATACAAATAATCAATAGTTAGTACTCTCTGTTTTAGCCGTCTATATGCATTTATTCTTCAATATGATTTTATCTTAAATAACTAAAACACTCAAAATATGTTACTAATGACAAAAATTTATCATCTGATTTTGAGGATTTTTTTTTGTTTTTGAGGATCAATTTTTGACAAGTTTTACCTTGTTTGGTGAATCTTAGAGCTTATAATGTGAAACTAAATGATAATATTGTGAAACGTGGTCATAAATGGTTGAAATTATTTATTTTGCTCTTGTTCTTATTTTGTGAAGCCTAGACGTTGTTTTGTGAATCCTACGGCTTGTTTCGTGAAATTAGAAGGTAATATTGTGAAACTTGGTCATAAATTGGTTGAAATCACCTATTTTGCTCTTGTTCTTATTTTGTGAATCCTGGAGCCTGTTTTGTGAATCTTAGACCTTGTTTTGTGAAATTGGAAGGTAATATTGTGAAACTTGGTTATAAATTGGTTGAAATCACCTATTTTGCTATTGTTCTTATTTTGTGAATCCTAGAGCCTGTTTAGAGAATCTTAGACCTTGTTTTGTGAATCTTAGAGCTTATATTGTGAAACTACAAGGTAATATTGGGAAACGTGGTCATAAATGGTTGAAATTATCTATTTTGCTCTTGTTCTTATTTTGTGAAGCCTAGACCTTATTTTGTGAATCTTAGAACTTATATTGTGAAACTAAAAGACAATATTGTGAAACGTGGTCATAAATGGTTGAAATTATCTATTTTGCTCTTGTTCTTTTTTTGTGAAGCCTAGACCTTGTTTTGTTAATCTTACGGCTTGTTTTGTGAAATTAGAAGGTAATATTGTGAAACTTGATCATAATTGGTTGAAATCACCTATTTTGCTCTTGTTCTTATTTTGTGAATCCTAGAGCCTGTTTTGTGAATCTTAAACCTTATTTTGTGAATCATAGAGCTTATAGTGTGAAACTAAAAGGTAATATTGTGAACTGTGGTCATAAATGGTTGAAATTATCTATTTTGCTCTTGTTCTTATTTTGTGAAGCCTAGACCTTGTTTTGTGAATCTTAGAGCTTATATTGTGAAACTAAAAGACAATATTGTGAAACGTGGTCATAAATGGTTGAAATTATCTATTTTGCTCTTGTTCTTTTTTTTTGTGAAGCCTAGACCTTGTTTTGTTAATCTTACGGCTTGTTTTGTGAAATTAGAAGGTAATATTGTGAAACTTGGTCATAATTGGTTGAAATCACCTATTTTGCTCTTGTTCTTATTTTGTGAATCCTAGAGCCTGTTTTGTGAATCTTAAACCTTATTTTGTGAATCATAGAGCTTATAGTGTGAAACTAAAAGGTAATATTGTGAACTGTGGTCATAAATGGTTGAAATTATCTATTTTGCTCTTGTTCTTATTTTGTGAAGCCTAGACCTTGTTTTGTGAATCTTAGAGCTTATATTGTGAAACTAAAAGACAATATTGTGAAACGTGGTCATAAATGGTTGAAATTATCTATTTTGCTCTTGTTCTTATTTCGTGAAGCCTAGACCTTGTTTTGTGAATCTTAGAGCTTATATTGTGAAACTAAAAGACAATATTGTGAATGGCTTGTTTTGTGAAATTAGAAGGTAATATTGTGAAACTTGGTCATAAATTGGTTGAAATCACCTATTTTGCTATTGTTCTTATTTTGTGAATCCTAGAGCCCGTTTTGTGAATCTTAGATCTTGTTTTGTGAATCTTAGAGCTTATAGTGTGAAACTAAAAGGTAATATTGTGAACTGTGGTCATAAATGGTTGAAATTATCTATTTTGCTCTTGTTCTTATTTTGTGAAGCCTAGACCTTATTTTGTGAATCTTAGAGCTTATATTGTGAAACCAAAAGATAATATTGTGAAACGTGGTTATAAATGGTTGAAATTATCTATTTTGCTCTTGTTCTTATTTTGTGAAGCCTAGACCTTATTTTGTGAATCTTACGACTTGTTTTGTGAAATTAGAAGGTAATATTGTGAAACTTGGTCATAAATTGGTTGAAATCACCTATTTTGCTCTTGTTCTTATTTTGTGAATCCTAGAGCCTGTTTTGTGAATCTTGATCTTGTTTTGTAAATCTTAGAGCTTATAGTGTGAAACTAAAAGGTAATATTGTGAACTATGGTCATAAATGGTTGAAATTATCTATTTTGCTCTTGTTCTTATTTTGTGAAGCCTAGACCTTATTTTGTGAATTTTAGAGCTTATATTGTGAAACTAAAAAGACAATATTCTGAAACGTGGTCATAAATGGTTGAAATTATCTATTTTGCTCTTGTTCTTATTTTGTGAAGCATAGACCTTGTTTTGTGAATCATACGGCTTGTTTTGTGAAATTAGAAGGTAATATTGTGAAACTTGATCATAATTGCTTGAAATCACCTATTTTGCTCTTGTTCTTATTTTGTGAATCTTAGACCTTGTTTTGTGAGTCTTAGAGCTTATATTGTGAAACTAAAAGGTAATATTGTGAAAAGTAGTCATAACTGGTTGAAATTATCTATTTTGTTCTTGTTCTTATTTTGTGAAGTCTAGACCTTGTTTTGTGAACCTTAACCTTATTTTGTAAATCTAAGAACTTATTGAGTGGCTGTCGACGTATATTAGCATTAACAAAGTAAATAAAAATCCTATATTTATATTTGTTCATCTATATGAGACTCGAACTCACATCTTGCGCTATAGCACAATGCTCTACCTTTTGAGCTAATAGATGATATTACTCAAAAATTATTTATGTTTTAATAAATAACAAACCTATCGAAACACTAGTGATTTGATGTACATTTGAAAACATCTTTGTAAATATTTACAATAACACAAGAAACAAAAATAATCACAAAATAAGGAATACGACAATTTAGATGGCTCAACTCTATGCACAGAACCATCTGATGTAAGTTTCCGTAAATTAGCATAACACAGTTACCACTTATGTATGAGATAAAACATTGGAAGTAAACTTACGTAGAAGTCTGATGGCGTTATCTTGTGGATCGATAATTTTCTTGCTCGTGAGAGATGGACCTATCTAGATGGTGCATATCTTGAAAATGGTCCGAGGTCGCTCTTTCACATTCCGATCCACCACAAGAGCTACCACTAATTGAAGCAAAATTGGTGGAGTTCACTTCGCTTTTTCGCAAATTGCAAATGGTTCTTTACAACACATTTCATTTCCAATGGACCGAAAACGCATTACTTTTAGGCTTTGGAATATGATAAAATAAACCAAAATGAGTTGTGAGGTCAATTTTAGTTTCATTGTCTTTCATTCGTTATTATGGGCTATACATTGAAGATTTTTCAAATTAGACGTACTATATAAACATCTATCTAAAACCCTCCGGGATCAGCAAGCCAAAAGGTGCCTCTGTCCTCTACCACTAACTCGTGTTTCTACAGTTTCTAGGACATGGAGAAGGATGCATACTCTGATCTCCCCTTACCCCTACCACAAGCGGGAGCAGTTGAAATACGGAGTAATGAGTAATGTTGTTATTCTTAGTCATTAGAACCTGATCAGTACCCTTGCACAAAAAAATTACCTTAAAAAATGTACATCTATTGGTCCCATCGCACTTCTGATTATGATGCTACAATGTTTTTCAAGATTACATAAATCCTGCACATAGATGAGGTAACAGTCACAACTCACGAGAGAATGAACTCCCTAATTTTCACTCCAATCACATCATTTCACCAACCTTTTCTGTGTCAGGGTCGGGAACTTCAAAGTAACTGCCTCGGGGAGCTTTAATAGCGAAAACTGTCTTACCCTAACATAAAAAAAAATCATATTGCTAAATGACTCAGGTAATCTATTAAAATAAGGTGGAAGAATTAGTATTTAAAAGTTACAAGTAACACAAACCTTCAAATTAGGGAGCGTCATTATATCTGAAGCTGACAGAAAGAGGTGCCTACAGAATACAAGACGCAGAAATCAATCAACAGTGAGCCAGGTATGAGACAGACTCGCCTGTGAGACTAGCTAAAAATCATTATGTACTCTTCATTAATAAAGAGCTAATGGGTTGGTCTCACATGTAAGACCGACTCCTGTAAGTTTTTGGGATCAAATAGAGAAATTGCTCGCAAAAATCTTGCAAAATCATAAAAATGGGAAGGTACTTTTTATAGCTCGAATCTTCGGATAAAGCTTTCATAAGCTCCTGCTTTTCTCTGTATGGCAAAAAAGTTGTCAGCCAAACGATCTCGAGGAAGTTGATATCAAACAGAAAAATTCTGTGAGGGCAAACCTGATGGATTTATCAATCCTGATGGATTCATAAAAGTAGGTCTAGAGTTCACATAATCATGTCTAGATTTCACAAAATCAGATCTAGGTTTCACAAAATGAAATCCAGGTTTCACAAATCAAGTCGAGATTTCACATAATTAGGACTAGTTCACAGTGAAAGCATGAAGTTGCAAATAGAGAAACAAGAGTTTGCAACTGAGTGCAAAACATAGAGATTCACTATAAAGATTCACCCGAGGGTGTTTCCAGTTCGAACGCATACAACTGCATTTGCATAGTCATGACAATATGCCCAATAACTAAAGAACCCCCACATAAGTTGAGCAATATTTTCTTTATTTGGGACCCCAAAATTGCCAAGTTTCTCAACTTGATCAAAGAAAGAGGAGTCAATGTGATCAAAGAAAGAGCAGTCAATGTGATCTATATGGGACTCGAACCCACACCTTGCGCAATAGCACAATGCTCTACCTTTTGAGCTAATAGCTGATAAGTACAAATAGTGCATCAACAAATAACAAACACATGAAACATGATACATTAACCTCATATAGTTATTTTTTACTAGGAAATTAACCAATTTAATTCCTAAGTTCACATAACCGGGGTCCAAGCTTCACAAAGTCAAGTCTAGATTTCACAAAGTCAAGCCTATGTTTGACAAAATCAAGTTTCACAAAATCAGGTCCAGGGTTCACATAATCTAGTCCAAGCTTCACAAAATCAAGTCCAGGTTTAAATCAGGTCTATGTTTGCCAAAATCAGGTTTCACAGAATTAGGTCTAGGGTTCACATAATATACTCCAAGCTTCACAAAATCAAGTCCAGGTTTCACAAAATAAGGTCTATGTTGAACCTTATTTTGTGAATCTTGGACCTAATATTGTGAATCTTGGAGCTAATTTGTGAATCCTGGACCTAATTTTGTGAACCTTGGACCTAATCTTGTGAATCTTGGATTTGATTCTGTGACGGGGCTCATCTTGTGAATGTTGGCGATTTTGTGAATCTAGGACCCAATTTTGTGAAACTGACTCTTTATTTTGTGAATTTAGGACATGATTTTGTGAATCTCATTGAAAATCAATGTTAAAGAATAGTCACACCAGCCACACTCATTTTTCACCATCATCGAAATGTAAGGACTAGGTGAAGATCAAACCAAGGATTACCTCTTGTGCCTCCATAGTGAGGTTGTTTGTCCCAAAATTCATCACGCAACCTGTTGACTTGTGCTCTAATAATAGGTTCAGTGTGTGCCCATAGCCTTGGCTTGCGGATCCTCGACCTATTACCTGTTGAGGAAAAAAGACTAAAGAGCATTGCCTTCAAAGAATGACTGTTAAACAATAGCATATACAAGTATAATAGTGTCGCATGTGATTTATACATTACTGCACAATGGATTCCTCGTAATAACAAAAATGAATTTGTTATATTCTGTCTAATTATGTTCTGAATAGTGATCCTTACCAGTAGCAGCAGGGGTTTTTTAGGACTCGAGTTCATTACTTCCTTTGCTTTGTCCACTTCAGGTGTCTCATATTGGGGTCTCGTAATTTCAGGTATGCTATCACCTGCATTGTTCACGTCTTCATCGTCAACATCTGAAATTTTTTGACCTCTCGTACGTCTTCTCTTTGACGCAACATGTTTTATCCTAATTACACCCCGACCCTTTTGACTCCCTATAGAAAACAAAATCAAATTAAAAGAGGAGTTATGATCTAAACTGCTAATTTTCACTGACAAAGTAATATCCATAAAAATTTATCGACAATCTCAATGAAAAGACGGAAATCATTTAAGCACAACATATATATATATGATACTGCATACTATAGGAAAAACCACAGACGGAGTCACAAGGTCCTTTTGGACGCTCACGGGTTTCTGAAGGAAATGTAGATTCAAGTACATATTTAACATACTCATATATGTCTAAATAATTTGTCATAAATTAAAACGGATCTTATGCATGCAAACAATAATATATTAGAAGAAGAATAATGTCCTTACATTGTGAATTTCGGCTATATAGGGCACAAAAGAGATCACCTTTCTCTTTTGTTCTTGAGCTTATTCCAATGGAAGAACAAAGATCTAAGAGTAAGATCTCTCCCTATGTATTATACCCAAGGCTCCTCTTAATTTAATTAATATTACAAGACTAGTATAATATTAATTATGGTAGAAAATTGAACCAAAAATATTGTTAACACTTTGAATATTTTCGGTTTTGATGAGAGATAAAGAGAGGATTTTATTTCTCTAGAAAACTTGTATTTTGGATGAATAGAATGAATGGAATAATACTCTAACTTTAGTATATTACTTGGTAAAAATTATAGGAAAAACAATGACATATTGCCTTCCCCAAAACCGTGTAAGAGAGGCTTTATGGGTGAGCCAATGCATGGAGAAATTGTTCTTCACAAGGAACAATAGGTATGCAAGGCTAGGGTTACCTTTAATCATTGTGTTTTCCCACTAATTATAAACAACATATAATTAGCTTAAGACCCTTCTAATTTTCGGCCTATTCAATAATATGGATTCCATATTATTTTGTCAATTTGTCTATATGTTACATGTTACATGTCACATATATTTGTTATGTATTTTTAACATATTAAAAATCAACGTATCAATAAAAATACGTCACATACAAAATCGACTTAGTAATTTCATAATTACTTGTGCCAAAACATTTTACCATTTATAAATTTCAACTGATTGAATTTATAATAATTCATTCATTTTAATTGTTACATTAAACAATTTATTTCATCCGAGTAATTATACAATTTAATTACTCAGACAGTATCTCATTTAATCACATTTCAATATGATACGTAAATTTCACTTCCAAAATCGTCCGTCAATTTTCAAGTAATTTAATTAACTCGTAACATTATACGATTAATTAAATAATCAATTAAGAGTGTCGCCCTTTAGGTATGACCTAGGGGTCAATGATCACCACCGTCACACGACAAGATAATGTCAAACTCTAGTCGACCAATCATTACCGATATATGTTGACCAGATTGACATAAATAAAATTACTTCCCAATTGTATTCTTTAAAATGAGATTTAATAATGATATTTAATCATGTGATCGCACTATTGTTGAGGACACATTTCCCAACAATCTCCCACTTGTCCTCGACAAGTGTGCGTCACCAATTCTCTTGTCCTATTACTATCTCCCACTCAATGCAAGGTGTCTTTCAGGTCGTACTTGCAAGTGATCATATCGAGAGTGGTTTCCTCGATCTGGAGAATAACTGATTGACCGGATTTATCCACACTGGATACCTTCCGAGCGTGGCCACGCATTTCCAGTTCATTACTCCTCGAGTGGCCCTGAGATATTGTTATAACCCTGACTAGGGATGGACAATTCCTATCGCACTCATTCCCTTCGACTAGCCACAGCCATCATAACCCAAAATATGCCCATTTGACCCCATTTACGAAGGTCGTAGTAACACAAATCAAAGTTAATCTGAAACTGTGTCATCTTAGGAGAATAGTCTTTAGTCAAAAGAATCGACTCATTTGAATACTATAGTAGCTCTCGCCACGACCAGGCTATATAAATTTGCCAGAACTCTATAAGCGGTCATAAGGCCCGACAAAATGTTCTTAACAGTCTGCCTATGTGATCGACTAGTCATCTCACATGACTCTATGGCACTTGAACTTGCCATCAATCGCCTCACACTCTAGTCACTTCGAGACGTCACCTCATACAAGTGACTATGGGCAAATACGATGTTAATCCGTGTTCACTTTAACGGGGTTCAATTGTCTCTACAACCCGTTTGGATGTAACAAAGTATAAATTAAAGATAAAAGACAAATGAGATTATGAACATGAACCAAAAACAACACTTTTATTTCATTTCAAAATCTAACAGAAATTTGGTACACGTCTAAGTCCCATGGACGTAACATGCCCATCATGTTTAGCCTGCGATAAAGGCTTGGTGAGCGGATCGGCTATGTTGTCATCCGTCCCAACCTTACAAATCGCAATTTCCTTTCTTTCAATGAAATCTCTTATTACATGATATTTTCTAAGTACATGTCTAGATCTATTACTAGACTTCGGCTCCTTAGCTTGGAAGATCGTCCCACTATTATCACAATAGAGAGTGATGGGATCATCGGCGGTAGGTACTACTTTTAGACCTTCCGTGAATTGCTTGATCCACATAGCTTCCTTGGCGACCTCGATGCTTTGCAATGTACTCACCTCCGTTGTTGAATCCGCGATTCTGACTTCCTTGAAGCTTCTCCAGCTTACGGCACCACCATTGAGCATGAAAACAAAACCAACTTGTGATTTCATGTCATCTCTATCTGTTTGAAAACTTGAGTCCGTGTATCCTGTAACACGCAACTCGGTGTCTCCTCCAAACACAAGGATAGAGTCCTTAGTTCTTCTCAAGTACTTAAGGATGTTCTTGATGCAATCCAGTGACTCTCACCTGGATTTGCTTGATATCTACTCGTCATGCTCAAGGCATACGAGACATCCGGACGTGTGCATATCATGGCATACATGATTGATCCAACAATGGAAGCGTAAGGGATCAACTTCATGCGTTCAACATCATGGGGTTCGGAGGGACATTGAGTCCGCTCAATATCGTTCCGGTTACCATTGGTACCAAACCCCTTTTGGATTTGTCCATGCTGAATCGTCGAAGAATCTTATCAACATAAGACTCTTGACTTAGTGCCAATACCCTCTTGGGTCTATCTCTATAGATCCGGATACCTAATATGCGTTGTGCCTCTCCTAAATCCTTCATTTGGAAGTGGTTACCTAACCACTTCTTAACAGAAGACAACATTGGAATATCATTTCCAATGAGTAGTATGTCATCGACATACAAGATTAGGAACACAACATTGCTCCCACTGAATTTCATGTATAAACATGGTTCCTCAACATTTCGAGTGAAACCATTCTCTTTTATAACATGATTGAATCGATGATTCCAACTTCTAGATGCTTGCTTAAGACCATAAATGGATCTCTTAAGCTTGCACACTTTGTTAGGATTTTTAGAATCAACAAAACCTTCGGGTTGTATCATGTACACCTCCTCCTCTAAATGCCCATTTAGAAAAGCGGTTTTGACATCCATTTGCCATATTTCATAATCATGAAATGCGGCGATCGCTAACAAAATCCGTATGGATCTTAGCATGCCTACGGGGGCGAAGGTCTCATCATAATGGAGACCTTGGACTTGGGTAAATCCTTTTGCTACTAGCCTAGCTTTGTAGACATCGTCATGTCCTTCTATGCCATTTTTGACCTTGAATATCCATTTGCATTGGAGGGGTCTTGCCCCTTTAGGCAAATCTACCAAGTCCCAAACTTGGTTTTCAAGCATAGAATCCATTTCGGACTTCATGGCTTCAAGCCATAAGGTGGAATTAGGACTAGAGATTGCGGCCTTGTAGGTGGCGGGCTCGTCACTTTCCATAAGCAACACATCGAGTGTTCCATCTTCTTCGATAAGTCCCACATATCGATCGGGATGGCGAATTACTCGGCCCGTCCTTCTTAGTGGAGGAGGTACAACCGCGTTAGACGACGAAGGAACATCTTCTTGCGTCTCTATCTCGGTTTGTGGTTCTTGAACTTCATCAAGTTCAAAATTTCTCCCACTCTGTCTTTTAGAAATAAATTCTCTTTCTAAGAAGACAGCCTCGCAAGACACAAACACTTTATGATCTTGAGGTTTGTAGAAGTAATACCCTCGAGAGGTCGAGGGATAACCTACAAAGATGCATTTTTCGGATCTTGGGGCTAGCTTGTTGTCGTTCTTAGTTTTGACGTAAGCATCACATCCCCAAATCTTCATATAGGATATATTTGGGATCTTACCCGTCCACATCTCACATGGAGTCTTTTCGGTGGACTTTGTGGGACTATTATTCAAAGATCGAATTGCGGTTTGTATCGCAAATCCCCAAAACGAGTTCGGTAACTCGGTTTGACTCATCATGGATCGAACCATATCTAGTAAGGTTCGATTTCTCCTTTCGGCAACACCATTAAGTTGTGGTGTTCCGGGTGGAGAAAGTTGTGATATAATACCACGACTTTTCAAGTGTGAATCAAATTCAAGGCTAAGGTATTCTCCACCACGATCGGATCGTAGTGCCTTAATCCTTTTATTCAATTGGTTCTCCACTTCATTTTGAAATTCCTTGAATTTCTCAAACGCTTCACTCTTATGTTTAATTAAATAGATATACCCATATCTACTTAAATCATCGGTGAAGGTTATGAAGTAGTCATAATTACCACGAGCGGTGATAGACAATGGTCCACACACATCGGTGTGTATGAGTCCCAATAGCTCACTAGCTCGTGTCCCTTTACCACTAAAAGGATTACGAGTCATTTTGCCAATTAGGCAATATTCGCATGTGCCATATGATTGATAATCAAATGGTGTAATCACATTAGTTGAAATTAATCTTTTGATGCGACTCTCGTTTATGTGACCTAATCGACAATGCCAAATGAACGCTTCACTTGGGTCACTTGTTTTGAGTTTCTTTGATTGAATGTTATAAATATCTCTTGTAGGATTTGAGGTCTCTAAAATGTAAATGCCATTGATGGAAGTTGCTTGGCCAATAACCAAATCATTCCTAGAAATAGTACAACAATTGTTCTTGATGGCAAAACAAAAACCGTCCATGTCTAGCATGGCGATTGAAATAATATTTTTAGAGAGCGTAGGAACATAAAAACAATTATGCAAATACAACTCAAAACCATTTGGCAAAGCTAGAACATAAGTTCCTTTGGATTCGGCCGCTACCCGAGCTCCATTTCCAAGTCGAAGATCCACATCTCCTTGCTAAGCTTCTCCACATCTCTTAAACCCCGTAAATGATTACAAAGGTGAGAACCACAACCGGGATCAAGTACCCATGTCGTAGTGGAAGTATAATTTATATCAATAACATAAATTTCTTTAGGAATTGTACCTTTTGGAGTAATGAGTCCCTCCCTTATATTTCGCAAATACATAGGGCAATTCCTTAGCCAATGTCCCATGCCATAGCAATAATGGCACTCATCATTAACTTGCTTGAAGTTCTTGATTTTCTTTCCCTTCTTCTTGAACCTCTTGCCCTTTGAAGCAAGAACTTGATTGCTAGAGCTCCCACTAGCTTTGGCATCCTTATCTTCCAGAGATAAAGACCCTATAGATCGTATGAGGTAGTCTTCCCGAGACGGACTCACACGAGGTCTAGTAGTAGTGGGTGGTTTAGAAGTGGTGATGAAATTAAGGTTTCCATCCGATCCTATCCCGAAATGAAGTTCTCTAGTTGTATCGAAATTATTGTTGGAGCATACATTGTCAAGAACATGGTGATATGACTCAATGGTTATCGGTGCGGTAGCATTTGATGGATTCATTGTAATGCACTACAAATATGGAGGAAAGGAAATATTAACATTTGTCTTTTTAAATCATACTTGCAAATTTAACAAGATATGAACATTTATATAGTGACCTCTACCCAACTATAATAAATGATTCCAAGACCCAAATTCATATCGACTTAGGCACGGTGGGGCCGATACATCCTTTATCAATATAACTCGGTGGATTAACGTTTAATCGATTCTACTTTTAGAACTCTTGGTCGATAATATTACATTAACAATTATCTATAGCCCAAAACACATTGACAAGGGCACGGTGGGGCCGATACATCCCTTATCAAATACTTTTGTTGAGTTCAATCCAAATTTCGAATAAATGTGTCCATGATCCAAACCCACATTAACTTGGGCACGGTGGGGCCGATACATCCCTCATCAACATGAATTCGGTGGATTAACATTCATCACCCACTTCCCCTACGTAACAAGGTTTGTACCCGGTGGGGCCGAGCGCACTCCCTCGCGAAATAGGTTTTCATGGTTTCTACTATTTGGTAAGGCTATGTCTCAATTGATAGTTTTAGCGAGAGGTCATGTCAAATTATTATCTATCACGTTTTAAGTGAACTAAAGCGGTGAACTACGATAATTATATTTGACACGGTCGATAAACTCGATAAAATAAGACAATGCATGTTTAGTTATGGCGATTTAGCGATGCATGTGACATAAAATAAAATGCAAGCATAAAAGTAAATAAATCCTAGTATGGCCTTTCCTAAAATAGAAAAACTATTAATCTATTACATATTCGGAAACCAACTCCATTGGTCCCTTGAACTTCGGTTGTGGCACGCATCTCGAGGTAACACCGTCTTTATGTATCGCCATTCTTGAAGAAATCCGTCTTTAGGAACTCCGGAATGAATAAAATTACATAATAAATTACATAATTTCCTATTATACATGTGTAACTAAAATAAAATAAATCTATTAAATTACAAAACGGTGATACGAGATCACAATAAAAATTACAACCGAATCGATATTCCCATACATTTCGGGAAATACCAATTAAAATCTAAGGCCATACTAAGTAAAATTACATAATTCAAAATTACATAAATTAAAATTATGACAATCATAAAGAAAAATGCAGCATTATAATATGTATGAACATGCTCAATTTTATGCTAAATCGCCTTTTAATTAGCCAATATCGTATATTACTCGGTTTTTACGGATTTGCGTGATTTCAACATTTTATAATCACAAAAATACATAAACTCATATTTATGCATAAGTTAATTACCCTAACCTCTTAGGACTCAAAATATAGTCTCCACTAGTAATTTGACCATAATTAACTTTTATTTACAAAAATTGTTCATAAATGGACCAAAATTACAAAAATAAGCTATTAAACTTCAAATAAATCCAAAAATTTCAAATAAATTCAAAATTTGAAATTTAAATTCATGAACATTCTGGAAAAATTCCATGACACTCATAATGTTCAAAATCTTAGGTTAAAAATTTCGAATTTTTTTTTTTTTTTTTTTTTTTTTTTTTTTTTTCCGGAAAAACAATGTTGCGGTTTATCGATATTTAATAAAATAATCATAAAAACATGGAAAAATTATTTTCATTAACTTTTCAATTTTAGATCTGAAAAATATAATAAAATGCAACATTAGACATTTTTCCTTAGTCATAGGTTATGTTTTATTAATTTTTCAACTAATAATGTCACTATTTATGCCATTTTTCTTCAAAAATTCATAAATCATGCTAAAAGACTTCTTTATAGCCAATTATTTTACACACATCTTGTAAAATTGCATGTGACAACATATTAATTTTCTATGACCAGATTCGAAATTTAACTCATATTAACCTATTTTTCTCTTAAATCCGAATTTAATAATGAAAAATTCATTTTTCGAGCATAACAAGTGCAAAAATTATGAAAATTTACAGGTTATCTCAAAATAATATATGTAACAACATATCCAAAAACCAAGTGAAAATTCGAAGTATAGCTAATTTTCGACCAAAAATGACATTTTTACTCATAAAATCACATTTAAATGTCATTATTATTAAATATGAACAATAAAAATCCGAAAAATTTACCAAAAAATCCTAAAACACTTTAGGACCAGAATTATTAACATGCATGTAATTATTTCGTGATATCTCATAATAACACAAATTTTACAAGTTTTATTTTGTTATTCATATAACTCGGAAAAACTTTTAACCAATTTGCATGCAAACAACCGTGGCTCTGATACCAATTTAAGGAAATGTAGATTCAAGTACATATTTAACATACTCATATATGTCTAAATAATTTGTCATAAATTAAAACGGATCTTATGCATGCAAACAATAATATATTAGAAGAAGAATAATGTCCTTACATTGTGAATTTCGGCTATATAGGGCACAAAAGAGATCACCTTTCTCTTTTGTTCTTGAGCTTATTCCAATGGAAGAACAAAGATCTAAGAGTAAGATCTCTCCCTATGTATTATACCCAAGGCTCCTCTTAATTTAATTAATATTACAAGACTAGTATAATATTAATTATGGTAGAAAATTGAACCAAAAATATTGTTAACACTTTGAATATTTTCGGTTTTGATGAGAGATAAAGAGAGGATTTTATTTCTCTAGAAAACTTGTATTTTGGATGAATAGAATGAATGGAATAATACTCTAACTTTAGTATATTACTTGGTAAAAATTATAGGAAAAACAATGACATATTGCCTTCCCCAAAACCGTGTAAGAGAGGCTTTATGGGTGAGCCAATGCATGGAGAAATTGTTCTTCACAAGGAACAATAGGTATGCAAGGCTAGGGTTACCTTTAATCATTGTGTTTTCCCACTAATTATAAACAACATATAATTAGCTTAAGACCCTTCTAATTTTCGGCCTATTCAATAATATGGATTCCATATTATTTTGTCAATTTGTCTATATGTTACATGTTACATGTCACATATATTTGTTATGTATTTTTAACATATTAAAAATCAACGTATCAATAAAAATACGTCACATACAAAATCGACTTAGTAATTTCATAATTACTTGTGCCAAAACATTTTACCATTTATAAATTTCAACTGATTGAATTTATAATAATTCATTCATTTTAATTGTTACATTAAACAATTTATTTCATCCGAGTAATTATACAATTTAATTACTCAGACCGTATCTCATTTAATCACATTTCAATATGATACGTAAATTTCACTTCCAAAATCGTCCGTCAATTTTCAAGTAATTTAATTAACTCGTAACATTATACGATTAATTAAATAATCAATTAAGAGTGTCGCCCTTTAGGTATGACCTAGGGGTCAATGATCACCACCGTCACACGACGAAAGAATGTCAAACTCTAGTCGACCAATCATTACCGATATATGTTGACCATTGACAAACAACAAAATTACTTCCCAATTGTATTCTTTAAAATGAGATTTAATAATGATATTTAATCATGTGATCGCACTATTGTTGAGGACACATTTCCCAACAGTTTCAAATGAGTATCAAATTAAGTGGCTAACAAAAACAGAAACATAAGAAATCTTGACAAAATCCAACTATTAATGCTCCTTCATTCCTGACAGGAAATAAAGGCGATACAACACCAAGTTCACAGTCACTAAAGACTCAGATGTGCAAATAGAAAACCAAAATGATTTCTGTCAACTGAAACTAACATATACATCTGAAACTAACATAAACCTTATATAATTAGTTCCTCGGCAAATCTTCAATTGAATTCTACAAATGCCAAACAAATCCAGAATTACGCATCAGAAACATGAAAACTCACTCAATTACGCATAATTCAACCGTGAAAACCAGAATCATGCATCGCAAAACACGAAAGCTCGCTAAATTACGCATAATACAAAGAGAGCAAACCGAATTGTGCATCGGAAACACCGAAATCAGCTAAATTATGCGTAATTCAAAGTGGAGAAAACCGAATTACGCATTGGAGATACCGAAAATCATTAGAGTGCATAATTCAGAAAGAACACAAGAATTATGCCCCGAAAACACCGAAAATCGCCGAATTAAGCATAATTCAAAGAGAGAAAACCAAAATTACACATCGGAAACACTAGAAATCACTGAATTACGCATAATTCAGGAGAGAAAACCAGATTCACGCATCGGAAACAGTAGAAATCACTTGATTATGCATAATTCAGTTGACATAACTCAAATTACGCACAATTCAGTTCCTAAAAAGTTGAATTATGCTCGAATTAAATGTTCGCTTTGATCAAGCATAACATATGACCTTGGTGCTGTATAAATCAATACGAAAAAAATGAATGGAAGGGCGTCATAATGGATAAAACTCAAAAGTTGTTATTATTTACATCTGAAACTAACATATACACTAGGCTAACAACAATACTACCATAGTCGAGCTTGAAGTCGATTGAAAGTTAGTGTGAAAAATATGGAGTGAAAGGTCAGCGATAATGGCGAATACGAGATTAATCGAAAAGATGGAATGAACGAAGATTTTCACTCAAATCGATCAAAACCTCCATAAACAAGAACGAATTAAACTACTCGATTGAGAATTTAACAAAGTAAATAAATTGATCGAAAATTATTGTGAAGAATGTGGAATAAAATCGGGTTGAATCGAAATAAAAAGTAGGTGATTGAAATTACCTAACTTCCGGATGTTAATGGAGGTCAAAAAGCTTAGTGATAATGGCGGAGTGAAGCTCTGCGATAAAATGGCGACGAAATCTGAGTGAATGGCGAAGACAGAGCTCCGAAGAATGGCGAAAACGGTGCTCAATGAAGACGAGATAGAGAGAGGGAGTGAGAGAGTGAGGGTGAGTAAATGATTTTGTTTGAGAGAAAAGGTGCGGTTAGTTAGGAATTATTAAGGGGACACGTGTCAATATCTGGTGTGTTTGTAATTTTTAGATCTAACGATTTAGAATGGGTACAGCTACCTCACCCTAAGAAGGGTGCCTCACATGATTCAATCTCTCTCTCTCTCTCTCTCTCTCTCTCTCTCTCTCTCTATATATATATATATATATATATATATATATATATATATATATATCAAAATAAGGCTATCAAATTTGAAACACAAATTTTCATTATAGACGAACACTATCCGTCTATACGTATAGATGGATACCATTTTCCCTCACAAAATACTCATTTGTCATAAAGTGGAAAGCACATGGGAGTGCCCCACCTTGTCCCCCTACCCATTTTATTAGAGGTCTTTACCCGTCTGTTCGCCCCACCCGTCTATATCAAGACCTATTGAATTTGAAAAATGGAAAATAATTGTGTTTCTACAATCATAAGAGAGCTACTCACTCTCTTTAACATCAAAACTAAAGCGCCCAAAACTTTAGATATGGAGATATTTCAATCAGTTGTAGTAGAAGACTCCGGAGATAGGAAGACTGCAAATACATTCACGCCAGCTAAAACACGAGCTTGTGTTCAGGAGGAGGTAAACATGAGGAAACTCCTGAGGTGCGCCCTCCTTTTATGCTTCCGATATCTCCAATTCCAGTTTCATTTGAAAATGATATTGCATACCCAAATTATATTGGTTGTGAGAATTATAAAAAAAAGGAAAGTTTGCATGGTTAATAATCATAAAATAGTTGAGGATAAATGTAATAGGAGACTGAAAGCTAAACCATCTATAAGCAAAGGAAAATGGTTGTCTTTGCCACCCTCTAAATGCAACATGAGCAGAACTAAATCCTTGAAGATAATAAATCGTATTGCTTCTGTTCCTTTGTCGTTTCATCACGTTCATTAACATGTAAGACCAAGTAATTGGAGCTTAGTAGGATTGGTATTATTGCCTCTAATCTTAAAATTAAAGGAAGATATATGACGTTTCATTGTCTTTGGAAATGGAAATTGTGTTGCGACATCATAAAGCTTTGAAGTTGGTGGACGGACAATCTCATTTGTGTTCCACTAACGGAATTCTGAATCTAGATGAGGTGGCGACCCAACAACGACCACTATGGAAGCAATGAAACTTTTGAGCTATAATTGTCAAGGACGAGGAGAGGTGGACTCCTTGATAATTCCGTGGTTAGTCCACTAACATCATCCTAGAATAGTATTTCTAAAAGAAACAAAAACCACAGTTACAGCAGCACTAAATTAGACTCATCGTCTCTAGTTCCATAACTTTTGTGGAGTTGCACGCTTGTAGAAAAAGTGTTATTGACATTGGTTTTTTAGGTCCATTTACATTGGTTTTGGGCGATGTTTGTCGGGGCGTTATTTATTGCATTTATAACAAAAACATCGGTTGTAAAACCGATGTTAATGGCATATAATTACATCGGTTTTGGACCAAAATCGATGTAAATAACACCTTTTTTACATCGGTTTTGGACCAAAATCGATGTACATATCACCTTATTTACATCGCTTTTGGACTAAAATCGACGTAAGTATCACCTTGTTTACATCGGTTCTTTTCTAAAAGCGATGTAAATACTTCCTCTCATTTGGGAAATACGAATTCAATAATTTATCCGTAATTAAATGTTACATAAAATACGGCAGCACTCTTCTCTGTAAATTTTATATTCTCACACTATTAAAGATATACAAAATCAACCAATAAAAATACAAACAATAACCCAGCAACAGTCACGGCTTCCAACAATTCAAAGACAACCATCTATATTATTCTACAAAAAAAATATCATATTACAATTCCATCCACCATGCAAGTAGTTCAAAACACTAGCTCTACGATGCAAAACGTTAAATGTTTTCAATTACAATTTCTAGGATATCTAAGCCAATTACATTATTACATTAGATGTTTTTTAAACAATAAATCGGCCAAGCTCTAGAACCTCGTTCAGTTTGTTCAGTTACCTCTATACCTGTACCTAGACCTGGCAAATGGGCCATTCGGGTCGGGTCACTTCGGGTCGGGTAATTTTCAGGTCAACAACTTGTCAGGTCACTTTCGGGTCGGGTCATTTTTGGGTCGGGTCACTTCGGGTCGGGTCATTTTGGGTCGGGTCGTTTGGGTCATTTCGGGTCATTATTTTGCCCTAATTAAGTCATTTCGAGTCATTTTGGTTCAATCGGGTCATTTCGGGTCACACAATTCGGGTCACTTTGGGTCGGATCAATTTCGGGTCGGGTCTATCGGGTCACTTTTAGGTTATACATTTTGGGTCATTTTCGGGTCTCGGGTCGGTTCATTCAGGTCGGGTCAGTTTTACGAGGTCTACCTGTACCTGAAACACGCTACATAAAATTAGACGATAATGGTTATAAAAGGAATGCAAAAGGTACAAGAAACTTATAACACTTACATCCAGTCACTGATGATATGGCCGAATCTTGATGCCCACTCTCCGAATCATCAAAAATAGTCAATGTGCATCTTAGAAATCAATTAAGAAACAACAATTGACAACCGAGAAAGCTTGTAACCCTACCTATACACCAAGATTCAAAGAGTTCATACGCCATAAAATTATCAACCAAGTATAATACGATATAATCAGTTGACATTTACAATTCACTCAAATGCGTCATTTTGCTCAATACATGTACCAAGTTTTTACTGGTTTTATTGCCTTTGAACTAAAATAGTAACATGGTTTGGTAAGAGAAAGACAAACATAAAGTTGCAACTCATACAATTTGCAATTTGTTGTAAACACGCACGTTATAAAATAAATACTCAGGAAAGTAAATTATGAACTGGTTTTATTATAAAGAGTAGATGGTCTTAAGTTAAGACTTATCACAATCCCCTTTTCATTTTGACATTATTTAAATCGGTTGTGAGTACTTCTTAACTTAAGACCGTATGAAACAAAAATTTGTGTACACCAATTCTTTACCTCTTATGAAAAGAAATTCAGTATCTCATCAATTAATATCACCTGTAAAAGAGAGACTCAAGGTGTCGGTATTCTGTCATAATTTTTGTACACAAATCATTTTCTCCAATGTCTTCTGAATAAGGCACGATGTGAACATCAGCATCCTCACCCCATAATATATTTGTTAACTGAAATATATAAGAGAGATTAATGATAGAATGTCGCAACCTAATCAAAGATAAATACCCTAGATACAAATGAATGTAGTAATAGAGGTTGAACACAAGGAGACGGGAGATGCTATACAAGTTATTATGGGGTGAATTCTATCAATGTTGATTATCGATTGATTTGGTTGGGTTTATGAGACAATAATAATAAAGTAAGAGTCTAGGGAGGTCGGGTCACACATGCAAATTATGTAAATGCTCAAGTTAAATATAGAAGTTTTGATAATATCGTTAATTCTCCTTAAAGACAACCACATCTCGGCCTTATTGTCAACCATAGAACGGGTCCTAACGAGTTCTCGCTATGGCTAGGTCATCTAGTAAAACATGCTTAGTCTAATTCAATTTCGTGCCTCTCGACTTATAAAAGTGAATTAACAAATCTAATCTAAGATAGTGGCCAACAATCAAAAACTAATCAAAACAATGCAAACATGTGATTGGAACTTTTAATCGATATAATTACATCCCAATTCAACAATTGCTAGAACTATTTATGCATGGCTTCCCTTAATCCCTAGAGTAGTGAACTACTCTTGCATAATGATGACTAATCTAATGACAAATGATAAAGTAAACATGATAATTAGTGAAAGGAAATGACAAAGGAGTAACAAAATAATACTAGAAATGAGATTACCTTTATAATGGAAATGTAACTTGAACATAGAAAAACAAATACTTGAAATGGAAATTGTTATAAAACTTTGAAATGCTAGAGGAAATTTTTTATAACATAAAGGAAATGCTTAAGGGAAATCTAAACTAAACTAAGAACTGAAATAAGAGTATGAAAGTGGTGTAGAAAGTGTGTAAGAGATGTCGGATCAACACCCTTTATATAAGACCATAAGACGAAACTTAAACATTCAATGAGGGGGGTAACCCCGATCGGGGACACCACACCCCGATCGGGGTCGTGGCATTTCCCATTTTTCTCTTAAATCCGTCTTAACTTTGCACTTAATGTTAATGCGGAATCCGATACTTGTTTCTTTATGCGTCCGTCTAAGGTATCTTAGGCATTATTTGGTATCCAATGCAAGCTCTTATCATGGGCTTTCATTTGGACTTCATTTATTTACATATCCGAAATTGGTTTCCTCTTGCTCGGGTTTTCCAATTTCTTCCCAAAATGCCCCTATGCTTCCCGAAACACCTTTGCATGGTCAAGACTTGCTCTCATTAGCCTCGCGAACTTGGGTGAATGTTAATTTGACGGGAAAAAGCTACCGAGTGCTTTATTTCCTACAAAATGCAATGAATACGAGCAAAAACACTTAGAACACGGAATTAGCTCACAAACGCTAATAGAAGTGCAATAATCAAATAAACCGAGCTAAAAATAGGGGGTTAAACTATATATAAAATTGATCTATCAAACTCCCTCAAGCTAAACCCTTGCTTGTCATCAAGCAAGCACATAATATATAATGTATGACAAAGAAAAGGGTAAGAGCAACAATCATCCCAACCGAATGCAATTTCCGTCAAGTAACTTTAAAGTACAATGAATCAAATCCCGAAACAATATGGGCATAGGGAAAATACAACAACATGGATGAGATTTACATGACGGCGTAGCACAAAGGAATTCACATGGACATTTCGACTCTTGCATGATCTTATATGACATTGGGCTCCTCACGAGAAAACACTCACACTCATATTATGAATATGGCAAATATATGTGAATGTGACACTCTCCTATCTACGACTCAAGAGAATGCGCCCGCAATCTAGTATGGTAGACATTCAAAATCAGCAAGATAATGCTAATCATGATCAAATATGCATAAGAAAAGAAGCCAAGAACAAAGAAGAAGGCTAGGGGAAATAGGTAAGAAGGTGGACAAATGTTTTTGGTCATGTGGAGCTAATGTCAAGCTAGTAACTAACTTAAAAGTGTTAGGATGCTTATTCTGAACCTTAACCTTTCCCAAGAGCAAAAACTAGAGCCAAAAATAGGATGATGACTCATTTATTCATTATAGAACAAGAGACTACTTCTCAAAACAATACATTTCAAACATGGAAGCAACTCTTATTTCTTTTGCTTCTTTGTTTATCATTTTTCTCATGCTTCTTTCTTTTCATTTCTTTTCTTTTTTTCTATCTTTTTTAACTCGCTTTTTTTTCCTTTTCTTCACTACCATTCACCAAATTATGCGAATCAGAAATCCCGTAACAAAAATGCTCACAATAGTGACAAATAACCATATCCCAAATAAGAGAGCACCCTAATCAGTAATCACAAGTAACAAGTCACTAGCTCAACAAAGGTAGGCAATGTTATATGTGGCTAGGAAAAAGGAGTAATTTTTGGACAATATACATGGTCGGTCCGCTTTGAGCTTAGATTTAGGTTACTTGTCGTTAGGAGCACCTAGACCAAAACAATATTTATAACTTCACAAATAACTCTACTACTAGTAAAGAGGCAGGTAAAGGTCGGATCCCAAGGGACGGGTATTGATGTAGGATTTTCGATTGCAAGTAGTGGTGTCTAGGGGTGTCACAATTTGGGTTGAGATAAGAAGATCACTAAACTAAATAACAATAAAAGTAAACAAGCAAGATGGCTAAAATTAGATGTAAACAATTGATTAAAAGCACTAGGGTGTCATGGGTTCATAGGGGATTCATGGGAATTGATCATATAAACATATTCTCAAATTATAAGCAAGCAATTATTGTTGTGATAGGATCGAGTTGCTTTGTATTTTACAATCCTAGAAAGGTTTGGGTCCCGGATCCGAATCGATTAGATTGTACAACACCTACAAGTCGACCTAATCCTCCTCACTCAACTATATGCATGGTCTAATGAGACTCGAGTTGGTTTATGTCTTACAAGTCTCATTGAAAAGGTAAGTGATGGGTAAAAAATGCAAGGATTCATAGGCTCGCATTTCATCAAACATAACATGTGCATAAGTTGAGATCACAACAAGCAAGCAAATAAATTATGTGAACATATTAAATTAAGCATGAATCATCCCCCATGTTGGTTTCCCCTATTTCCCCATTAACCCTAGTTAAGGAAACTACTCACTCATTATCAAGTTTGACATGTTAACAAGGTTGTCAATCATATTAACAAAGCAAAACATGATGAATAAATGAAGATGATTAACAATAATTAAAAAGGGATTAAGAGAATTATACCTAATGATGATTCCAAAATAATAATGCAAAGAATAATAGAAGTACTTGATGATTGATGGAAGGTTGTCAATCTCCCAATAAACGCAAATAATCTTCAATTACCCAAAATAAAAGATGAACAATAGAGAAATTAAGGAAATGAGAATTGTATTAATACTTGATTAGAAGTTGATTACAAGATTAAAGAGAGATTAGAATAATATAAACTACACAAAGATTGATAAGAAGAACATGATAATCTAATTAGACTAATGTGGTATTTATAGTGGGAATTAGGTGCACAAATTAGGGTTACTAAGGGCTTAAATGACGATTAAGTCCTTGAGGAATCGCTCCTCTCAAGAAAAGATGCGGGTCTCCTTTTAGCTAGTCTTCCAAAAATATGCGCATCTCGAATGAAGAAAGAAGGGGACGTGTTGCTCTGGAGGACAATCCAAGCGTCCAAAAGGTCGGGACGAGCGGATTGTATAGCTTCTGGACGAGCGGCCTGGCAGCTTGGACGAGCGGCCTGTGGAGCTTCTGGACGAGCGGCCCGATAGGTGACACGCTCGGATCTTAGTTCAGCTTGCCATTACTTCTTTTCTTCTTTTCTTCTTCCAACAATCCTCCGGGATTTTGTCGGGGATGCAAGGATCTTCTTCATCATTGCCCATCTACTACATTATATACAAAGGCCTTCTAGTCTTGTCTTCTCTTTGATGCTTGGTCATTAGATTCGATCAATTTAGCTCTATTTTGCCATGAAAATGCAAGGTTTGCACTCCTCTCCTACCAAGGAAACAAAACCTCAAAGAATATACAAAACAAAGGACTAAAGATAGTAAATGACCCAAATATGCACTAAAAAGCATAGGAACGAAGCTAATTCGGGGACTAAATATGCTCAAATATTGATCACATCAAATATCTCCAAACCGAACCTTTGCTCGTCCCGAGTAAAGAGGTGACAAAACTAGGACCCTTATTTAAACTATCATACTAATATAGCAGATATGAGACAATTAGCGGGTCTCACTCCGCCCCTTCAACTCACAACAAGACAACCATGAGGTAGGATGCCTTCTCGCAAGGCAAGGTGGGTCTTGCCAAAATGGCGACACATCCAATCATTAAAGCACACAAAATAAGTAATGGATGCATCTACAAAAGAATAGCCACTTTCCTCATCTAAGTGGCGAAAATTATCTAAAGGGGAAGCAATTCAAGGGTACACACTCCTTCATAGATATGGTTTCTTTAAACTACTAAGCCTAGAAGGATACCAATAAATCACCTCCAAGTTGTGTCAAGTTAGGGTACCTTTGTCCTCAATCGTTAAATGCTTTTGTCAAGAATAGACTCTCTATGGTGTTAGAAACACTGGAGGATCGCGGAATTCCCCTTCTTGCCTAGACAAGAAGAAGGGTCGTCCCCTCTCTACCATGCACAAAAATGAATACGATGGATAAAGGGATCAATAGTATTTGAGTTTCATGTGGGAGTTTGCTTTTGTTGTTGTTTTTCCCCCCAATTTCTTGTAGCATTTGACATTTGAGAACGCTTTCTTTTTGCCATTTCTTTTGATTTTTGGCATTTCAATACTTAACAACTTTCAACTTTTGCATTTTCTTTTGAACATTTTCAAAGTCACCCCAATTAGTAACGAGGGTGCCTTATAATTGAAGCAGAGGAGTCTATTTTTGCTCCTCTTTTCTTTTGATGCATTTGCAAACTTTATGGCTTTTCATTTTATTTCTCAAATTTGAAAATTTTTTGTGCCCATTCCCTTTGATGACAAAATGTATGGTAGAACATGGATGAATGATGGTTGCATGGTTTCAAGGGTCACCTTAGAATAAACGGTAGCCAAGGAGTTATCACACCACAAGGTACTCTTGACTAGGCCTTAATCCATGGGTCAAAGGATACTAGCATGACACATCTTAGGGTGTTTTACAAGTATTCTAACAAGCAAAGTTTTAAGAAAAAAAAGCATCTACTAGGGCCTATGTACACTTGTCAAGCTTCCCAAATAGACGGTTTCACAAAATTTTTCCTAAATGCAACTTTATGCCATGATGCAACTAACATATATACATTCTAATGCATATGCTTCTACCAACTAGTATGCCAAATAATTTAAATGCAAGTCCTAAATTCACATTGTTTATACCGCATCAATCAAAATAAAGCCACATAGTCATTAACATAAAGAGGAAAATGGAGATTGAAAAGATCATACCATGCGGTCTTCAATATCCTCATGTCTCGGATGTGGCGTAGTCAATCAATGTGAACAAGGATGAACAAACACAATATATACAAAACAATATATACAAGACTATACTACAAAGGAAATAAACTTGTTTTTGGATTTTCAATTTTTTAAATTTTTTGGATTTTTCGAAATTTTTGATTTTTTTGGATTTTGAATAAAAGTCAAGTTAGAATTTCTCATCCCCACACTAGTATGGGCATTCTCCTCAATGGCCAATACGATAGGAAATTATGCAATGAAAATGCATGATTTCTAAACTAAATGCAAACTATACTAAGCTACACTACATGATGCATGTGTTTTTGTTATGGCGAAGAGCATAATTTAAATTAGCTCCTAATGCATATGCATGGACTTCCCCAAATCAAAATAGACATTATTTCTAATGTCATGAATTTCGGGGGAGTTTATGCACATGGAATGCAATGCATGAAACTAAAGATTGTCATTTTGGATTTTACAAGTCGGGAACAATAATAATGAACACCTTAATGAAGCCAAGGTGTTAGTCCTCCAATGTTGCTAGGACTCCACAAAATGATCAAGATAAAATAAAAAACAAGAGAAGTAGACAAACCATAAGGGAGGTGTAAGAGCCTCCAAAGTTTTCTAATCCTCACCCATCGTATCATCATCATCATCATCATCATCATCATCTCTTGAGGCATCATCAACCTACATATATAGATGTGGAATCATGTCCACTCTCACTTTCACTTGCTTGTTCTTCCTCACTTTCCTCTTCCTCTTCTTGGACTTCTTCTTCTTAAACCTCTTCTTCTACTCCTTCTTGGTCACCACCCTCTTCAACAACCATCTCCTCTCCACCCGGTCTACCACCACTAGGAATGCTAGGAAAGAATACTTCGCTATCCACCCAACTAGGCAAAGGACAAGACGGATCAAGAAGTCCTTTCCTAGCTAGATGTAGGAGGGGCGGATATTGGGCCTTGTAAGCATCTACTCTATCATTGTAAGCTTGCTTATGCATTTCCCTCATGAGTAGAGTCAAGTAATCATTTCTCACTTTGACATCTTTGGGTTTGAACTCGTGGTATTCAAATCGGTAAGGTGGGGTGATAATGGAGGAGGAGGGCTCGGCAATTTCGCCCCTTTGTTGTTGAATGATATACTCGGTCTCTTAAGAAAGTGGGAGAAGGTAGTTCGGTCGGTGAACATTAAATCGGCAAATTTTGGAAGGCAAGGTGAAGGATCTAGCTTCATTTGTTTACCACCCATATTTGTTGTCAAGAGTGTCGTGCTTGACCCACTTAAACTTGTGAATCATGGTGTCCATATCAACAAGATGGCCTCCTTTAACCGGCACATAAGTGTTGTTTTTTGTTGAAATCCCGGTTAAAATGCTTAGCCAAATGGGTAACTAGTCCTCCATTGACAATAAAGGCGGTGCCTTCTTTGCCACAATCGACATTAAGCCATCGTATGGCTTGGTAAATTCCCTCCCAATGTTCAAGGCCGACTCAAGAAGAATACAATCAAGTTTGGTAAGATGATTTGTGCCATTTCTAGCTATCAAAGTATTCCCAATGACCTTATGCCATGCTCTAATGCCCGGATGGTGGACTAAGAGAGCACGACAATCATGAAAGCGTATGAATTTCTTTCCGGAAATTGCCATCCAAAGAGGAGCGGGGTCATACTTGATAAGAGTCTTTTTTATATTTCGGGTTATCACTAAGGCCTAATATCTTACCCAATTCGCCATAAGTTATGCGTCTATCAACATTTTCAAGACGAAACTCGATGTTGGTTCGAGTCTCCACCCTTGTGACTTTCAAAGAACTTAAAAATTCCAAGGTGAGGGAGGGGTATGTCAATTCTTTCATTGTAAACAAATTACCCAACCCCATAGACTCAAAGAAGGTTTTGGTTTGTTCAAGAACACCCAACTTTGACAATGCATTTTCACAAATTAACTTAGTAGGCATGATGGTTTTCTTAGCAAAGAGAATAAATTTCTCCCTATGAGAGTCGGAAGTGAAAATTACCTCCGGATAATTGGATAATTGTTCAATGACCGGAGTTGTTGATGTTGTAGCTTCCATAGGGGGATCTTGTTGTTGAACCTCCAACCTTGCCTCATGGATTACCTAAGCCTTTGACAATTGTTTTGCTTGAAGAGCTAATTGCCTTTTGGAAAGTGTCTTCTTTTGGGGTGCCTTGTTGCCTCCTTTAGTTCTTGTCATTCTCCTTTGCTTGATTACACCAATAAAAGATTGAAAATTTCAATTTTTAGTGATACTCAAATCGATTTAGGATGAAAAGAATGTTGCTTTGTATCCTAAAAATCGACTCAAAACTTGAAGATTTTGGTGTTTGAATCACTTTTTGTTACAAAAGGAGTGGTTAATTTTTGTTTTTAGGAAGTTTGGATTTGATTTGGTTGAGTTTAGTTGAGGAAATTTGATTTTGTTAATGGAGAGGATGAGGGTTTTTGGGTTTTGGGTAGTGTTTGTATGTTTGAAGAAATGAGAATGAATGGGAGAAGAGGGCTTTAAAAGACCCGTTATATTTGAAAATGCAGTGGAAGACAAGCGGACCAGGTGTCGGGACGCTCGGATTCTTCAAAATTTGGCTCAGGAAAAGACGCCACAGGACGAGCGTCTTTCTGGAAAGATGAGCGGATTCTTTGTGGAGGGACGAGCGTCTTTCTGGCTGGACGCTCGGATTCCTTTATAGAGAAAATCCCAAAATTTTTGCAGCAAAAAGACGAGCGTCTTTCTTGAAGGACGACCGTCCATAATAAGACGAGCGGATTCTCTGCTGAGACGCTCGGATTCATTGTCAGACCAGGTTTTTGATTTCTGCTGCTCTACCAGACGAGCGTCTGGTGACTTGGACGCTTGGGTTTCTTCAGGACGAGCGTATTGTCCTTTTGGCCGCTCGGATTCTTCCCTGACCACATGGATTCAGGTCCATCCGTGGGTACTTCGTAACCCGTGTCATTTTCATTCTTCAATTCTCGTGTTCTTCATTGTAGGGGCACTACAAAGGCATGAATAGCCTAGGCAATTTCTATCCCCACATTAAGGTAAAGTACTACACATCAATAAAATCCTAAGTCCCTCCCTCACTTCTCCCAAAATGATAAATATCTTGATCAAGGCACAAAAATATAAATCCAAAAATGACAAAAATGCAATGTAATAATTGAAATTCAAGTTAGGGAGTTATAATATTTACAAATGGTGGTTTAGGGAAGACTCCACCAAACTCTCATCCAATGTGAGATGTCAAGGGGGCATGTTTAAGGTGTTGTTGATGTTACTCAACACCTTGAAGAAGTAGTCGAAAGCTTGCTCATTATCATGATAAAGGTCCTCAATAGATTTTTGCACTTGTTGTTCTCCATGATGGTCTTGGTTCATAGCATTACCAATATAGGGATGGAATATCCCTTCAAACTCATCATCCCAAAAACCGCAAACTTCGTCTACTTGGTCATTAAAAATTTCTTGAGTTGATAGAGACAACTCTCCTTCTTTCTTGTCTTGGCCAATGAGGCCATCTTCTTCACTTGTCATGGGTGAGCTTTTCAAGCTCTCATTGTTGCTATTTCCTTGTTCTTTTGATGAAGCGTCATCCACTTTCTTTTTCCATTGAAATTCCAACTTCTTCCTATCATCCTTCCGGCTATAGTGATCAACCATAAAACATGGCTCATGCAATTGTGGAGCTCTCATGGTCTTGTCAAGATTGAAAGTGATGGTTTCATCTCCCAATTCAAGGGTGAGCTCTCCATGCCTCACATTGATCACCGCTCCCGCGGTGTGCAAGAAAGGTCTTCCTAAGATAATAGGAATGTTGGAGTCTTCTTCCATGTCAACAATAACGAAATCCACCGGGATGAAGAATTTTCCAATTCTCACGGGAACATCTTCCCATACCCCTAAAGGTGTCTTTGTTGATCTATCCGCCATTTGAAGCGTGATGTTGGTACATTTGAGTTCTCCCATTCCTAGCCTCTTGCTAACCGAATATGGCATGACACTAACACTTGCCCCAAGGTCACATAAAGCTTTGTTGATTGTAGTGTCACCAATAGTGCATGGAATGGAGAAACTTCCCGGATCCTTGAGTTTTGGAAGTGAACTTCCTTGAAGGATGGCATTACTCACCTTAGTGAAGGCAATAGTCTTAAGCTTCCTGATTGATTTCTTCTTCGGAAGGATGTCCTTCGTGTACTTTGCATAGGCCGGAACGTGATTGATTAATTCCGTGAAAGGAATCGAGACTTCCAAATTCTTTACAATTTCCATGAATTTTCCAAGTTGGTTATCAAACTTAGGCTTAGCTTGACGACTCGGGAACGGAAGTCTAATCACAATGGGCTCCTTCTCTTTAGCCTTTTCTTCACTTTTCTTTGAAACCTCTTGATTGGTGGGTTCTTCTTCCCTAGAGTTTTGCACAACTCTTTCCTTGTCACTAGCTTCCACAACTTTATCCTCAACTTGCTTCTTTGGCCCTTCATATCTCGTACCACTCCTCAAGTGAATGGCACTAACCGTTTCATGTCTTGGGGGATTACTTTGAGGTGGTAATTGCCCCTTTTGTCTTTGAGAGCTTGAAGATGCTAGTTGGGTCATTTGAGTTTCCAACATTTTTGTATGGGCTAGGATGTTGTTGATGGTGATGTCTTTTGCTTGGCTATCTTTTTGCATTTGAGTGAAAAATTCTTGTTGATTCTTTTGCATTTGGAGGACCGCTTTTTGAACATCAAAACCTTGGTCATTTTGTTGATTGTATGGAGTTTGATTTTGATAACCTTGGTTTTGGTTGTAAAAGGGTCTTTGATTTTGGTTTCTCATGGGAGGTGGGGTGTATGTTGGTTGAGGGTTTTGAATATTTTGGCTTTTGTATGAGAGATTTGGATGGAATTTGGTGTTTTCATTGTAATAGTTGGAATAAGGGGTACCACTTTTGTATGCTTGAAAAGCATTCACTTGCTCATTTGTTCCCCTACATTCACTTTGGTCATGTCCCAAAGTTCCACAATTCTCACATATCCCGCTTGGGATTGATGAAGATGCCACCATGGCATTAACATGATGCTTTGGCGATTTTGAGGCTTCTTCAAGCTTAGCCATAGCCTTCTCAAACTTCAAGTTGATGGTATCAATATGAGCACTAAGTTGAGCACCCAATTGAGTAATAGAGTCCACTTCATGCTTTCCTCCTCTAGTAGCCTTGCGAGGTATACTATATTGTGAATTATGGACCGCCATTTCCTCAATCTTGTTCCAAGTTTGATTATCGTCAACTTTGATGAACATACCATTTGATACCATGTTGAGAATGTTTCTTGAGTCTTCATAAAGACCATTCCAAAATTGTTATACCAAGAACCACTCGCTAAGTCCATGATGAGGACATGAGCGACAAGTTCCTTTGAATCGCTCCCAAGCTTCATACAAAGATTCTTCGTCCCTTTGCTTAAAACCCGTGATTTGAGCTCTTAGCATGTTAGTCTTTTCCGGAGGGTAGAATTTTTTGTAGAAAGCTAGAGCCAACTTCTTCCAAGAGTCAATTCCAAGAGCGGCCTTATCAAGGCTCTTCAATCATTGTTTCGAGGTACCAATTAGAGAAAAAGGAAATAAGACCCATCGAATTTGGTCTTGAGTCACTCCGGTTTGTGAAATCGCATCACAATAGTCACGTCTCCATGTGAGAATGAGGGTCTTCACTAGGCATCCCCCCAAATTGGCTTCTTTCGACTAATTGGATAAATGCGGATTTTGCAATGAAATTTCCGGTTAAGTGTTGTGGTGTGGGAGTTCCATTGGGTAGGTTCTCCTCGGTTGGTACGGAATGTGATGAAAACTTAGGCATTGTAGGGTGATTGTGTGGTTGATTTTGTGTTGGGTTCTCCTCACCTTCTCTTGCAAAAGGGTTGATGAACTCAATAGTATTTGGTTGAATATATACAACCTCACCAATACCTCTCAAAGTATTTCTAGCAAGTCTTCTATTGGTTGTCAAAGTCCTTTCAATTTCGTGATCAATGGGTAACAAGTTACCTTGTGATCTTCTAGACATGCAAAATATCAAACAACTCGAAAACAATTAGAACAAACCTTGAGGAGTTTTACTTCCCCAAGGCAAAGAAAGACACACTAATAACAATCAAAGAAAATCAAATCAAGTTAACACCGTCCCCGGCAACGGCGCCATTTTTGGTCAGTCCGCTTTGAGCTTAGATTTCGGTTACTTGTCGTTAGGAGCACCTAGACCAAAATAATATTTATAACTTCACAAACAACTCTACTACTAGTAAAGAGGCAAGTAAAGGTCGGATCCCAAGGGACGGGTATTGATGTAGGATTTTCGATTGCAAGTAGTGGTGTCTAGGGGTGTCACAATTTGGGTTGAGATAAGAAGATCACTAAACTAAATAACAATAAAAGTAAACAAGCAAGATGGCTAAAATGAGATTTAAACAATTGATTAAAAGCACTAGGGTGTCATGGGTTCATAGGGGATTCATGGGAATTGATCATATAAACATATTCTCAAATTATAAGCAAGCAATTATTGTTGTGATAGGATCGAGTTGGTTTATATTTTACAATCCTAGAAAGGTTTGGGTCCCGGAGCCGAATCGATTAGATTGTACAACACCTACAAGTCGACTTAATCCTCCCTACTCAACTATATGCATGGTCTAATGAGACTCGAGTTGGTTTATCTCTTACAAGTCTCATTGAAAAGCTAAGTGATGGGTAAAAATTACAAGGATTCATAGGCTCGCATTTCATCAAACATAACATGTGCATAAGTTGAGATCACAACAAGCAAGCAAATAAATTATGTGAACATATTAAATTAAGCATGAATCATCCCCCATGTTGGTTTCTCCTATTTCCCCATTAACTCTAGTTAAGGAAACTACTCACTCATTATCAAGTTTGACATGTTAACAAGGTTGTCAATCATATTAACAAAGCAAAACATGATGAATAAATGAAGATGATTAACAATAATTAAAAAGGGATTAAGAGAATTATACCTAATGATGATTCCAAAATAATAATGCAAAGAATAATATAAGTACTTGATGATTGATGGAAGGTTGTCAATCTCCCAATAAACCCAAATAATCTTCAATTACCCAAAATAAAAGATGAACAATAGATAAATTAAGAAAATGAGATTTGTATTAATACTTGATTAGAAGTTGATTACAAGATTAAAGAGAGATTAGAATAATATAAACTACACTAAACATTGATAAGAAGAACATGATAATCTAATTAGACTAATGGGGTATTTATAGTGGGGATTAGGTGTACAAATTAGGGTTACTAAGGGCTTAAATGACGATTAAGACCTTGAGGAATCGCTCCTCTCAAGAAAAGACGCGGGTCTCCTTTTAGCTAGTCTTCCAAAAATATGCGCATCTCGAATGAAGAAAGAAGGGGACGTGTTGCTCTGGAGGACAATCCGAGCGTCCAAAAGGTCGGGACGAGCGGATTGTATAGCTTTTGGACGAGTGGCCTGGCAACTTGGACGAGCGGCCTGTGGAGCTTCTGGACGAGCGTCCCGATAGGTGACACGCTCGGATCTTAGTTCAGCTTGCCATTTCTTCTTTTCTTCTTCCAACAATCCTCCTGGATTTTGTCGGGGATGCAAGGATCTTCTTCATCAATACCCATCTACTACATTATGTACAAAGGCGTTCTAGTCTTGTCTTCTCTTTGATGCTTGGTCATTAGATTCGATCAATTTAGCTCTATTTTGCCATGAAAATGTAAGGTTTGCACTCCTATCCTACCAAGGAAACAAAACCTCAAAGAATATGCAAAACAAAGGACTAAAGATAGTAAATGACCCAAATATGCACTACAAAGCATAGGAACGAAGCTAATTCGGGGACTAAATATGCTCAAATATTGATGACATCAATATATATAAGCAAACAAGTGAATGGCTTCTAAATTCAATCATGATAGCAAAACTCATACACAATGGAACAAAAAACCATACTTGTGCTTATAGATGTAACGTACACCAAGAGGAGAAACTACACAAACCTAGATGAGACCGGATAAAGATGCATCGGCCTTTTGGAAGCTCTACCTTACCATATATGTAGCTTACCAATGTCAAGATCAAGTCTATTTTGTCCAAAATCCATCCCTCACCCACTATGTCAAGACATCCACATACATGCAAACCCGTCAAAAGCGTAACTCATTAGCTTAAAATGTTACAAAATGGTAAATGCAAAGAGAAATGGCATTATGCATAAGACATAAGGGTGAAACATTTTTATGAAATTTTTCAATTTTTTCAATTTTTTTGGATTTTTGAAATATGTGAAAGCAATTAAATATCTAGATTCACTAAATCCCTCCCCCAAGTTAGAACAACACATTGTCCTCAATGTGTGACACAAAGATAGACAAACAAAAACCAACAAGGGGAGATGGGATGACACATGCGAAAATAAAGGAACGAAAGAAAGCATACTAAAGTGTACAAGCCTCCCCCAAGCTAGCTTGAAAATGGGGTAAGGTCCAATCCAAGTAGCAAAGTACCTGCAAAAGACAAGTTACTACAAACTAAAGCAAACTAAATGTCTTATTGTCCTAACTATTACATCAAAACCAAATGGGAATTGCAATTGTCCAAAAACTATAAATTATCTTAAAAAGCATAAATAAAACGAGTTTTCCCAAATGAGCACTCTTTGTTCTCTAAAAAGCATGTCAACGCCCTTAGGAGTTTATCATATTCATGCGCATGAACAATACACA
Organism: Silene latifolia; assembly: GCF_048544455.1. Taxonomy (NCBI): domain Eukaryota; kingdom Viridiplantae; phylum Streptophyta; class Magnoliopsida; order Caryophyllales; family Caryophyllaceae; genus Silene; species Silene latifolia. The sequence continues at coordinate 99,206,169 of NC_133527.1, forward strand.
AGCATAGGTAAGCAATTGATAAGACGTAAACATAAAAGAATAATGGCAATAAAGGATAAATGTAATACCCGTCCTTCTAGAGACCTTTTGACCGACGTTGACTGACCTTAGACACCTATCTTAACCTTTAGAAACCTTACGAGTTAAGCCTTGTGACGTTGTGAACCTTTGAGTTTGTGTTACTCGATCTAGCGGAGGCTACTCGATCGAGTAGCTTGGGAACTCGATCGAGTAGAGGTCACTCGATCAAGAAGTGTGTTACTCGATCGAGTAACGTGAGTTCAGCAGGGAATTATAAATCGTAAATCGTGAAACCCAAATCATTTCTCTACCTTTCTTCCTAAACCTAAATGTCGTCATTCCTCTTCTCCTTCACCATGAATCATCTCCTTGAGATCTTTGAGAGTGTTTGCACCATGGGGATGGGATGCTTGAGTCGGGTAGCAGTCTTGACGCCGGATTGCTTTGTATAGGTATGTTGTCATCGTCATCATCGTCTCTCTTGGTTTCAGTTATGGTTATGGTAGTAGTAATAGATGGTTATGGTGGTTGTTATAGGTGGTTTCGATGGTTAATTGTTATCTTGTGATCGGGCGTGGAATCGCTGCGGTTTGCTAAAGGTAGGTTCGCCTACTCAGTTCTGTTTATTTTCTAGAGGGTATATTGTTGTTGTATAGTTGGTTTAGCGTCTTTGTTTTTGGTTGGTTGTGGTTGATTTATCAGTATCGTGTTGGATTTGATAGTTGGTGATGATTGATTGTACAGCTGATTGTGAATGATTGTCTGTGGTTCTCGAGGTGCGCCCTCGGCTGAGTGGAGTCACTTGCGGGAGTGGCTTCACGCCCTTGATTCGCTTTCTGTGGAACCCGCCACAGAAGGGATGTACACATTAAGGAACATGGGTTATCGCTCGGATTGATGAGCGGGGCTTAGGTGGGAACGACTGCGGTCCCCACTGGCAGGACTGGACCTTCGGGCAGTCAGAGGTGTGTGGTTGGTTGAAGGAGGTGGTGTGTGTGTATTGTTGTATTTGTGTTTGAGTCTACTTTTGTACTTATTACCTCAGTTGCTGACCTTGTGTGGTTTTGTTGTGTTGTCTCTTTATTTTGTGTCTGCCGTGATCCACTATGGTGAGCAGTCAGACTTAGCAGGTTGATGTATGGATCTTAGCTGGGTGCTTGGAGGGACGAGTCTATCACGAGTCATGGCAGAGATAGTTTCACCTATTTGATAGTTATCACGAGTTGTATCTTTTGTATCATTTGTTTGGTTAAATCACTTGTAATTAATATAATTGTTCTTTTATCAACATTTGATTCTTACTGACCTCGGGCAACCGAGATGGTAACGCCCTTGTCTACTAGGGAAGGTCTTGTTAAGGCTCCTTGATAGATAGGGTTGTTACAAAGTGGTATCAGAGCGACGATTTTGGAACCTATAATGTGTATGTATGTTGGGAGCCCCAGCTGATGCTTGATTTTGGGTGAGTAGGCGCTCTCATTTCAAAATCACGGCCCCATTATGCTTAAGCCAGTCACTGGGTATGGGAATATTGAGTCGGGAATTATGTGCATAGTATGTATGATAGATAAATTAGAAACAACTGTGATGGAGTATATGTTAATGTTTAGTGCGTGTAATTCGTGATGATGAGCTGTGAAGGTTTGTGATTGAGTGGAAGTGTGTGTGGATGTGGTAAAGATGGTGAAAGTACTGATAGTTGCATGCTATTATTGGATAATGTGGTGATAATAATGAGTTGTAAATCTTTGTATGCGTACTAGTTTATAAAGGGATTTGTAAGTCTTTGTATATGATGATAATAACGAGTTGTAAGTCTTGTACTAGTTGATAGTGTTTGTCAAGTAGTAATTGGAATTGAAATGGGTGAATTGTTGAGTACTTTTGTGCTATGGCATAATTAAGTCGGATATTTGGTTGATGAATTGTTGTGACATGATTGGAATTTTAGCAAACTTGAGTAATATATGATGGTTTATTGATAGGTGGATGCCTAGGGTAGTGTGTACATAGGTTGGATAGTTGAAGTTGCAGACGCGTAAGTAAATGTGACGTAATGTGTTGATTGTGTATGCTATAAGTTGATATTATAGTGAATTGTCTTGCGTAATGTTTGTTTAGAATGGGATGATATGTGTAATGTTCGGACGAAGTAGTTGTGTACCTTTGAGTAGTAATAATGTGTCGTGATTGGATGAAATAATTTGTGACGGTTTCCAAATGTAATTTGGAATCGACACGAGTTGTTGTTTTGCAGAGATCGTTAACTAAACTCGTAACTTTTGGACCATGTACCTAACCTTACTTGACCGAGTACAAGTACCTACTCGACCGAGTAGACCTTACTCGATCTAGTTGAGGAGATATAAGATCGAAAAAGTTGGAACTGCCAGCGGAAACTCGATCGAGTAGCTCCAACTCGATCGAGTAGAGGCCACTCGATCGAGTACCTTACTTACTCGATCGAGTAAGTGCTACAGTGCACGGTTTTATACGGGATTCATATACCTTTCCCGATTTCTTTTCCTCTTCATTCTTTCTTTGACAAAACCCTAATTTCTTCAATCTCTCTCTCTCTCTTTGCTCTCAAAACTTGGTGATTTTTTGCTTGATTTCTTGGTGTTCTTCTTGTTTTATTCGTCCTTTTCACTTGCTAATCATTCAAGGTAAGAATGTTCATCCTTTTTTTTTTGTTTTTAATCAATTAGAACAATATAAAGTGTTGGATTTTTCTAAAAATTCAATTTATACACATGTAAACTTGCTTATAATTGTTGTAACATGGTATAATTGCTTTATATTGTTGATTAATGATGCTAGAAGTAGAAAACCCGAATTAATATGAGGGTATGTGGGAACCGAAATTTCTAGGGTTTGGGATTCAAATTGAATTTTTGTTTGTCTTTTGCATATAAAAGGGGGAAAATTGAGTGATGTATGTTATGGGTATCATGTTTAGTGTTGATTTTAACTAGTTGTACCCAAAATTTTGTCTTAAAACTCCGTCTTAAAACTGCCCCAAACTAAAATTCGCCCCAATTCTTTTGATGAATATCTATTTGTGAAACGCTTTTGAAAAGAGTAATGCTATAATTTGGCAATTGGTTGCTCTTTGATGTAACAAATTTCATATTTTGATAGCTATAAAGACCGTCTGACAAAAATTTTGGAAGTATATGTCTAAATCTTTTGGATTGTTTTGGTGAAAGTGTGTACCTAGTTGTTTCTTCTTCCATGAGCATGCATAAACAGTTTATTTTGTATCTTCAAATAAGTGTTGTTTGTGGGCCTAATGACATGTGTTGAAACAGATGCCGAGACCTGCAGTTGGTACCCGTCAAAGTAAGAGAGGGAGGGCTTCTGAGCCTGAGGTTGGTGAGGGGAGTCAGGAACCCACGGTCCCACCTGTGCTTGAGTACTTCACCGTTGTCTTTGCCGATTTCAAGCAAATAGAGGCTTTTGTCGAGTTACAAAAGCGTCGTATGAAACCAACCCGTTGTATCGGCACCACCATATTAGAGGACCTTAAGGTAGAGACGGATGTGAGGCACATATTTGAGACCTTGGGTTTGACCGGTTTGTACCGTCTTAGGAAACATTCCTATGCCTTATTGACATTGGAGTTCATGAGTTCTTTTCTTTATGATACGGCGGCTAAGACCGTCCAATTTTGACTCATGAACACTAGTTTTATCTTGACCATGGACTTGTTTGCTAGCCACCTTGGCCTTGCCCGACCGGAGAAGGGAGCCCTTCGGGACATCCCGACTGAGTGTAGAGCCAGTAGTTATATGCCTTGCTTTACCGGTAAGAACGCCCCCACCTCTAGCAACATGTTAATTAATGATGTGCAACATATCACCTTGAAGAACTTTCTTCGTGCCTTGACTTGCCTACTCTATGACCGGAGGGATGTGAGTAAGCTTAACTCACATGAGGTGATGTTGCTTGTTGTCTACCTTAACCCCACCCGAGCCCCGAGAGTCTCTTTCAGTGCCCCGGCCATAGTTTCTGCTAGCCTAGCTTTGATGGCCACTTCTGAGACCCGTTTCTTGAGCCGCGGTGCCATTGCCACACGGTTGGCGGAGTGGTTGACCACCTTTGAGGCCTCCTCGGCCTATATACCTTTGGCCCCGTCTGTGCCTTTCTTGGACCGCAAGTACTTTCTCGACTAGAAATGGTTGAGAACCTTGGAGGGTGGTGGGTTGGCCTGGAGAGTTTGGGGGATGAGCTGAATGAGGATACCCGACCCCGAGCACCTTCCTGCGACTGAGCCCTTGACGGCGGCGGTAGTGGCAGCGGATTCCGATGACGAGGAGGAGGCTCCTGCGCGGCAATTTTACCTCATTGGTGATGATCTTTTGGAGGTGATGCCAGAGCCGACAAAAGGGGATCAGGCTAGACCTGAGGATCGGCAACATAGAGTAGGGAGGGGTCCGAGACGGGTGAGGGAGAGAGTCGCGGAGACTCAACCACAGCAGCCAGTGCCTCCACAACATCAATTTCCCAGCTATCCTGCGCTCTTCAGTCCAGAGATTTGGGTGAGTGAGCTCACGGAGAGAGTGTCTGCCACCTTGACATCCGGATGTAATACTACGTATTTATGAGTCTTGGGGTACTCTATCGAGTAGGCCTTACTCTGGCGAGTAAGGGCGAGTTGCGGATTAAAATAGTTTCTGACCTGTTGGGTACTCGATCGAGTAACGTGGGTACTCGATCGAGTAAGGGGGCACTCGATCGAGTACCTTAGCTACTCGATCGAGTAGCCGGTTTACGGGGGTTATTTTTCTCGGGTTTTGTTAATAATGCGATTAGAGTATATAATACTTCCGTCATTGTTCCTAAATCACTTTTCAAAACCTAATCACTGTGAGAAGAGAAAGCAAACTACGTCATTAGCTTTAATCGCATTGTTGGCAAATCCCGGAGCTTGGAAGGTCGGATTTCACTTTCCTTTGTTCCGTTGTGATCCTTGCGTCGAGGGTAAGACCTATATACCATTTTTATGATGTTTCTTTAAAGTTGGTTAAACCCTAGTTTGGGGGATTTGGGGGTTTTGTTGTTTGTATTATTGGTAGTGATTATGTGTTTGTATATTAGGAGGAGGATTCGTAGAGGAAGCTTTTTGATAACAGCTGTGAGGTCGTCTGATTGTTGTGCTTTCCAGGTAGGGTTTCCCTACTCAGTATTACTTACATAACGTGTGGTGATTGTGCTGTAGTTAGTGTTGTTGATTGATTCAGACGGTTGTGATATTGTATTGTGGTTGTGATTGTTTGTCTCTGGTTCTCGAGATGCGTTCTCGGCTGAGTGGAGTCACTTGCGGGAGTGGCTTCACGCCCTAGTTTCGCCCTTCGTGGAACCCGCCACGGAAGGGGATGTGCACATTAATGGGACAGGGTTATCGCTCGGTATGATGAGCGGGGATTTGATGGGTACGGCTGCGGTCCCCCACTGGCAGGGCTGGTCCAGTGGACAGTCGGTGACGGAGATGGAGTGGAGTGGATGATTGTGTATGATTGTTTGAGCTGTATTGGTTACTGTATTGTTGTTTATATAAATTATGTAAATAGTACTGACCCCGTTTATTGTTTTAAAACCTGCGGTGATCCATTCGGGGACGGTGAGCAGATATTGAGCAGGTATGAGTTGAGTACTGGGATAGCTGGGATGTGCCACGGTCTGATGATATAAGTCTTCCGTTGTAGCTTAGTAGTTTTCATAAACATTTCAATTAAATCAGTAGACAGTCAGTTTGGGAACATGTATTCGTACTTTTGGTTTTGGTTTTGAGATTGTAACCTTTCACTAAAGTATTTCTATTTAAACGTTGTTTCATTATTGTTTATTTGATTATCATTGCCTCGGGTAACCGAGATGGTAACATCCTTATACCTGGGTGGTCCTGGTAAGGCACTTGGAGTATGGAGGTGTTACAAAATGGTATCAGAGGGGGGGGGGGGGGGGGGTTCATCCCACTTAACCTTTAAATGAAAATCACTAACTCCTCCATCAATGTCAAATGGGTCAACTACATCCCATGTGAAAATATTTTCAAAGGTTTCAAATGACTCGGGCAAAACCTTATCCTTTTCATGATAATCGGGCTCAACCTCATCCATGGCACGTGTGTCAACTACCTCCTCCACGAAATGGTTAATTGGAACGACAATAGGGGAAATTTCAACCAAGAAAATCGGACTATCGTCATCGTCATACAATAATTCAAAATTGTTAGGGGGAAAAGACTCACATTGGGAGGTTGGGAGAGCATAAGGAGAGGTAATAAGCTCACATTGGCTCGCTTTCTTTTGAGAAAGTTGTTCCAAACGAGCCTGAAGTACTTTGAGCTCCTCTTCGATACGCCACACATTGAATTGGCATGCTACCTCCCGCAATTGACATTGGCTAGCCATGAAATCTAAGAAATTCCAAAGTTCCGACCCGATCATGTAATAGACACCTCCATTACTCAAGTTTAGAGCCAATTCTCGGGTCTCAAAATCCATGTCATCAAGCATAAGATGACCCAAGGAATCCCCATTAAGGACATGTCCAAGGGAGATGAGACCATCGCAAAAATAGTAGAACCGGGAAAGATAGTCATGAAAAGGCTCATCTTTGAGTTGTGGGACGAATCCGTCATTCATTATGAAAGGCCAAGCTTTATTACCTACAAAATAGGCACTAAAACTACAAAGAAACCGTGACAAGAATACAAAGGAACAAGTGTTCCTTGGAACAAATAAAACAAGATAAAATTCAACAACTAATTAATTAGCAAACAAAACCGTAATCCCCGGCAACGGCGCTAAAATTTGATAGGATGTCGCCATCTAATCAAAGATAAATACCCTAGACACAAATGAATGTAGTAATAGGGGTCGAACACAAGGAGACGGGAGATGTTATACAAGTTGTTATGGGATGAATTCTATCAATGACGGTTATCGATTGGTTTGGTTGGGTTTATGAGACAATAATAATGAAGGAAGAGTCTACGGAGGTCGGGTCACACATGCAAATTATGTAAATGCTCAAGTTAAACATAGAAGTTTTGATAATATCGTTAATTGTTTAGGCTTAAAGGCAACCACCTCTCGGCCTTATTGTCAACGATAGAACGGGTCCTAACGAGCTCTCGCTATGGCTAGGTCGTCTACTAAAACATGCTTAGTCTAATTCAATTTCATGCCTCTTGACTTATAAAAATGAATTAACAAATTTAATCTAAGATAGTGGCCAACAATCAAAGACTAATCAAAACAATGCAAACATGTGAGAAAAACTTTTAATCGATATAATAACATCCCAATTCAACAATTGCTAGAACTATTTATGCATGGCTTCCTTAATCCCCAGACTAGTGAACTACTCTTGAATAATGATCACTAATCTAATGACAAATGATAAAGTAAACATAATAATTAGTGAAAGGAAATGACAAAAGGAATAACAAAATAATATTAGAAATGAGATTACCTTTATAATGGAAATATAACTTAGAATATAGAAGAACAAATACTTGAAATGGAAATTGTAATACAACTTTGAAATGCTAAAAGAAATTGTTTATAACATAAAGGAAATACTTAAGGGAAATCTAATCTAAAAACTAAGAACTGAAATAAGAGTATGAAAGTGGTGTAGAAAGTGTGTAAGAGGTGTCGGATCAACACCCTTTATATAGGACCATAAGACGAAACGTAAACATTAAATTAGGGTGTAACCCCGATCGGGGACACCACAACCCGATCGGAGTCGTGGCATTTCCCATTTTTCTCTTAAATCCGTCGTAACTTTGCACTTAATGTTGATGCGGAATCCGATGCTTGTTTCTTTATGCATCCGTCTAAGGTATCTTAGGCATCATCTGATATCCAATAAAGCTCTTATCATGGCCTTTCCTTTGGACTTCATTTCTTTACATATCCAAAATTGGTTTCCTCTTGCTCGTGTTTTCCAATTTCTTCCCAAAATGCCCCTATGCTTCCCGAAACACCTTTGCATGGTCAAGACTTGCTCTCGTTAACCTCGTGAACTTGGGTAAATGTTAATTTGACGGGAAAAAGCTACCGAGTGCTTTATTTCCTACAAAATGCAATGAATACGAGCAAAAACGGCTAGAACACGGAATTAGCTCACAAATACGCTAATAGTAGTGCAATAATCAAATAAACCGAGCTAAAATAGGGGGTTAGATTATATATAAAATGGACCTATCAATTAATTAGTCTAGCGCCAAATATAATCAATCCATCATGCTGAAGATTAACCAGACACAAATCATAAATTATCCTGATCAGCCACCATTAAGTTTTGTCTCTGGAAAACAAAGTAAGGAGTAGCCCACTTAATTATAAACTAGTCCCCTTCACTTCCATCCTACAAGGCAATTAGAGTATCCCAACATAGGAAATTGAGGGTAAAACCTCAATACTGTAATATAGTTTAACCCCAACATCTTGGCAGGTTATTCTAAAGTTTGAATAGAATTTCAAGCATGAAGGAAGTCCATTTACTAGTCCACTGATAGTGAAGGATAAAAATGTCCATTCTTCAGCACTGAAGTTTCATATGTCAAATTTCTGATCTATAAAATGAAAATACTAAATAAATGATCCACTGATAGTAAAGGATAAGTTTCATATTTGGAGGCAGGGGGCAGCAGGAAGAATTATAGCATGTAATTTCACACTAAATCTCTTGTAGAGTCCTAAATTAATAAAGTAGAAAAAGGATGATAATAAAATGAAAGTACTAATGGCAAAAATGCAGCATTAGTCGCATGCAAATAAATGACACCCTATGCTGATCATGAACATTAACACCCATTACTGATAGGGCGCCACCAGGTGACGCCCAAATTGGGTGCCACCCTCTCACAACCCTTTTTAATTGAAGGGGTCCCCACTCACCCAATGTGAGAGGGTGGCGCCCAAATTGGGTGTCACCGGGTGGCGCCTTTTCATTTTCCTTACCGAAATAACTCGTGAAAAGTTTACCTCGCATCCACTATCCCTCCCAAAAGAAAAAGGGCCAAATGGTTTCTGTTACCATCCCTAACTCTAGTGTGGAAAAACATATGAATACATATGGCATCATAGTCGATTTTTGAAGTGGAAAATGGCGGAGAATCAAGCTGGCGATACTTGGCAGTTCCTGAAGCAGAATATGGACACCGTCATTTTTCTCTTGTGAAAGCAAATTAGATGTTTGGGTTTTTTCAGAAAGAAAGACCAATTCAATTGCTACGCAACTGAAAATAACTAGCTTATTGGGCGCTTTATAGAGAGGTGTACTTACGACGTCAGCGCGGCGGTAACAGAAGCGTATTGTTATTGCCATGACAGCCCTCGAATGGACATACAAACCATTTCATTCCCTATCAACATATTAAGATAGGTGGCATCAATATGAGAAGGCAAATCGGTCCAATAATAAAACTAAGCTTGTTTTTTGTAGGGAAATTTCTTTGGTTTTGACAAGATGCAATCAAGTAAATAAATGGATATAATTATCAGCCTAGAATCCACAAGAAATTAGACTAATAATTTGGGTTTTATTGAGCTTAAATTCAAGAGCCTAGAACAGGAATAAAAGTACAATAATAAAAACAGCAGGTGTAACTTAATTCATAGCCTTGCACAGAATTAAGCTATCCTTACCAACAGTCTTTGATTAATTACCTACAGCAATGCACAAGAGAATTATCAGCCTGACTCGTAACTACAGACTAAGCACAAGTTGAAAATATTTTTGTTTGAGAAGACATCTCATGTTTTTATATCATTTAATCATAATTTGCATTTTACAATGGACTAAGAGCTCCTTATATAGAGCATTCCTTGGTGTAAGATAAAACCTAAGAGAAATCTAACCATTGATGTAAAACTACTTTAATCTTAGGGCTTAGTGTGAAAGAGAAATAAGATAAATAAAATAAAGAAAATATGACTTTCTAATGTATTGGACAAGGGGAAATGGTTGTTGCTTCTGCTTTGTTTGGTGGCCTATGGCTGCACTTGTATAAGAGGTCAGCAAAAGAGGAGACAAGAAGGAGATAAGGACAAAGTTTTCGCTTTCCTTGTGTTCCTCCCACATGTAAGCTTCATATTATTATTTGTGGAGCTACTTTTTTGTCTCCTATATGACTTTATCATCCATAGAATAATTTAGGGACCAATTTAAGTCCTTCGACGTGCCCTTCAAAAGTGTGTGTGATAATGTTAATGCCCTTACAACACACAGCTCCAAAATAGATACTTTGCCATTGCATTCTAGAATCGGGTCAGGCTTGCAACGTCCATAACTCTTAGCTCATAATGGAGTAGAGTGCCTTATATGTGTCAAATGAAAGCTAAGGAAGTTAGATTTTATTTCCAAAAAGAATCATCTGAAAATATGACCTAAAAGTCGAGATTTTGAGGCTTGAGTGCTATCAGGTCATTGGCGACCTGATGCTGTAACAGTTCAGCATCCAGGGGCTTCTTGCAGGGGCTTTATCTTTCTGATCAAGGGGAAATGGAATAACCATGAGTAGCCAAAACGAAACTAAGTGAGTTGTCCTCCAAAGCAAATTGGAATTATGTAAGAAAATGGCTTGGATTGAGAGATACAGAGCTTTGAATAAGTTCAGGTCAGGAATGGATGTTCAGCAGCTTTCGTGTGCATGAGCACGAACTTTGAAAATCATATCTCCTAGCTGAGGTTGGCTATACTCATAATTGCTCAAATGAAATATAATGAAATTGGCTTTCACCTCCAAAAATAATCAAGCTTAATCATTAAGTGAATCTTGAGTTATTCAATTTTGAGCATTGACAGGTAATTTTAGAAAACAGGATTGCATTCCTGCGTGACAGTCTTTGAAGCCTTCTTGTGAAAAATATACTCAATTAATCTTTCTGATTCTAAAGCCATAGGAAAGTAGAACTTTTCAAGATTTTAACCATATAAAGAACATAAATTTTAAGCAAGTAGAACTCCAGATATGAGGAGTTGAATTCAGACCTGAAATTCAGAAACTGTTGGAGTATTTCAGATTTGTCTGGCTCATTTGGAAATGGCATTTCATTCAAAATAAAATAGCTTTTGGTCTTATTTCAAAGCTCATAGCTTGTTAACATTTTAAGATTTCTAAACATATAAATACCATGACATTTGAGTAATTAAAGTGGGATATATGAACTCTTGAACACGGCCCATATCCTGCCAGAAGAACAAGAAGAATACTTCGAGCTTTGTTCATTTTGCCAATGAATTTGCATCTGAATTATATGAATGCTTGGACTTTCACTTGTTATATTTGCTTGGTGAGAGAATGAAGGACCCTTAGTCCTTGGTCTTGCTGCAACCTCCCAGGTTGAAAAGGATTTGTCCTCAAATCTAGAATACTTAGGGTGGTTGAGGGGATGAAAGCTTTTATCACATCAAGGAATTGGTGTGACATACTTCCCCCTGGATCATATACTAGAATAAGATGCTTTTCTTTTGGAGCAAGCACATCTTCAAATTAGATTTTTTTCCTAGGAAAACAACAATTTCTTCACTTGGATCAAATGTTAGGTTCATCGCATCCTGATTGTTGTTCATCATCTTTAACATCAAAAGATGCTGCTCTCCCATAAAGTTCCTCCTAATGGGTAGACCATATGCATACTCATAGTCTCCCTGATCAAGCACCATACAGAAATATTTTTTGCCTCAAGTAAAAAACAGGCCCATATGGACAATGCAATGCACTTAGTTCAGTTTTCAGGTGAAAGCATCCATAATTCCCTACTCCTCATGGATCATAAATTAGAATCATGTTGCATGGCCTTGGAGTTAAAACAATTCCAAATTCAGATTGTTCACTCATCCAAATACCCCTAATCCTTCCTGGATCAAAGATTTGGTTGCTTGCCTAAGTTGGATATGAGTGCCAACACCAATTTCAGCAAATAGAATAGGAAATTGCACATCCAAAAAAGGTTCACTGCCACCATTTATGCCCATTCCAATTTCTCTTTCAATTGAGCTCATGTACTCTTCATTAAAAGGCCAAGGTGGCTTCACTCCAAGATTAACATCAACTACATCACATTGAAAGACCTGCAGCATATACCTACTTAAGCTTAATCCCAAATAAGGAATAACATCACTATTAGGACCTAATAATGCATCTAAGGAACTGTTGTTGTTTTGATGTGTTAATCTCAATATAATCATCACAAAATGAGCAAAGACTCCTTCAACATAATGTAGGGAACTTTCACTTGATGCCACAACCAATGCTAACAACTTCTCATAGCAATTTTGAACAAAATTCACCTCAGAACATAAAAATTTCAAAACTGGACAGTAAGGTGCCATGACATAGCAACTTAAACAACAACTAAGAAAGATATTTTAAACCTCTAAACTTTCCAAACCAATTCACAATTTCAACCCTTGTCAACTTGTAAATGTTACAGCTTATATCACCATTTCGCATTCATAACATGTATGAAATTGGGCTGGTTTGCAGTCTCATTAGCATATAAAAATGAAAGTGTGGAGTTGAAAGAACACATATTATACCTCCCAAACAGCTGGTTGTGAAACCCGGACAGTAGCTGGTGCAAAACTTCAGATTTTGGACTCTTGAGTCTTGAGCATGAAATAAAACAAGAACCTATTCTTGCTTCACCCTTTCTTGATGCCCAATGAATTTTACCATCTAATTGGGCCAATACTTGTCTCAAATTCGGGATCAAATGGTTATATAGTCTTTGGTTCACATACAATTCTATAGGACTTAAGTAGGTGCTCAAAAATGCACTTTTGACAGCATAACTTTCTTCCTCTTTTATGCCATGGACTGTAACAAGGCCACCATCAGTTTTTTCTTCCTCTATTGAGGGTGAAGGAACATGTCTTACATCTCTTTGCTCATAAGAATAATTTTCCATGGACTTAGGCTCAAGAGAGTCCAAGTACTCTTCCAATTTTCTTTGTGTTTCTGACTTTGACATCTCTTTTTTCTCCTTGGACATTCTTTTACCTCCCTCCTTGCTTCTTCTATGATAATCTTCAAGTGAAGATTTCAATTTGTGAATGGGAAAGGTAGTGTCTTGGGCAGAATAGGTTTCAATAACTCCCTAAGCTTGTTGACTCCTTCTTGGCACAACTCTACTGGTTTTGGTCTCCTTGAAACCACACACAAATTACTTACACTCTTTCCTTGCACAACATCTTCATGCCCACGACTTAAGGACTTCAATGTCTTTATAGCAGCCTTTAAGGAACCAGATATAGAACCTTGAATCAAATCAGGTGGCTTGGCATGGTTCTGGTCCTCGAACACAGGTGCGGCACCATTGCTGCCCCTTTCATTCTTGCATCCCATTGTTAAATCTACTAACTTCTTCGTGGCAGCTTCCAGGGACTTGGAAATGGAACCAAGGTCACAAGATTCTATCTTTGAGCATGGAACATAGGGAATAACATCAATTGCTACTGATTTTCCCATGAAAGAATAGAATGACAACAACTTCAGCAAGAACGGAGTTTTCAAACAACACACCAAAGCTTTGATAACTTCTCTTCACTCATTAGGCTGTTTTTGAATTTTTAAAGTAGTTAAGGATAATAAACTCACAATACTCTCAACCCAAGACTAACACAAAGGTGGAATTGTGTTATAACCTTTCTATTGGTACCAATTTGCAGTGTAATAGTAGGGGTTTCTTATAAGTTTAGGTATTTAAAGTTAAGACAAACAATCAACAAATAGATCTGAAAATTGTAGCAACAAACAATGAAAGTAAGCTTGTTTTTTTGTGGGGAAATTTCTTTGGTTTTGACAAGATGCAATCAAGTAAGTATATGGATACAATTATCAACCTAGAATCCACAAGAAATTAGACTAATAATTTGGATTTTATAAGGATTAAATTCCACAGCTGGTCGGACTAAATCTATTCGGTAACTTGTCGTTAGGAGTACCTAGACCAAAACACAATTTATAGCTTCACAAACAACTCTACAATTAGTAAAGAGGCAAGTAAAGGTCGGATCCCAAGGGACGGGAATTGAAATGAGATTTCTATTGCAACTAGTGATGTCTTAAGGGTGTCACAATTTGGGTTGATGTAGAAGGTCACTAAACTAAATAGCAATGAAAGTAAATAAGCAAGATGAATTGAAAAGGGTTGTAAACAATTGATAAAAAGCACTAGGGTATCATGGGGTCATAGAGGATTCATGGGAATTGATCATACAAACATGTTCTCAAATTATAAGCAAGCAATTATTGTTGTGATGGATTGAGTTGGGTTATATCTTACAATCCTAGGAAAGTTTGGGTCCCGGAGCCGAATCGATTAGATTGTACAACACCTACAAGTCGACTTAGTCTTCCCTACTCAACAACATGCATGGTCTAATGAGACTCGAGTTGGTTTATGTCTTACAAGTCTCATTAAAAAGATAGGTGATGGGTAAAAAATACAAGGATTCATAGGCTCGCATTTCATCAAACATAACATGTGCATGAGTTGAGATCAAAACAAGCAAGCAAATAAACCATGAAAGCATATTAATTTAAGCATGAATCATTCCCCATGTTGGTTTCCCCTAATTACCCATTAACCCTAGCTATGGAACTACTCACTCATTATCATGTTGAACATGCTAGCAAAGTTGTGAATCATACCAACAAAGTGAAACATGATGAAAAAATGAAAGTAATTAGCAATAATTAAAGGGATTAAGAGAATTATACCTACTAATGATTCCAATAATAAAGCAAAGAATAAAATAAGTACTTGATGCTTGATTGAGAGGTTGTCAATCTCCCAATAATAACCCAAATAATCTTCAATTACCCAAAATAAAGGATGAACAAAAGAGAGACTAAGGAAATAAAACTAGTATTAAAACTTGATTAATTGTTGATTACAAAACTAAAGAGAGATTTGATTGATATTAACTACTCTAATAATTGATAAGAAGAACATGCTCTTCTAATTAGACTAATGGGGTATTTATAGTGGGGATTAGGTGTAGGAATTAGGGTTAACTAAGGGTTTAAATGACGATTAAGTCCCTACTTAGGGAAACGCCGGTATTTTTGGAAAGATGGGCATCTTTCTTGAAGCTTGAAGAAACGAAGTTGTGCTGTCTTGGAATCCGTGCGTCTTAGGCACGGGACGGCCGGATTCTTCAATTGTTGCCCGGGCGTACTTGGGAGAAGACGGGCGTCTTCTGGTTGCTGCTGCCCGGGCGTCTTGTAAGGAAGACGCACGGATTGTGGCTTGGTGGACGGGCGTCTTCTTGAGAAGCCGCACGGATTTTCTTGCAGCGTGCTTCCTTCTTCTTTTCTTCCTTTTCCTTCATAAAATCCTTGGGTATTTCCTTGGGGATGCAAGGATATTTTCTCATTATTGCCCATCTACTATAGTATGTACAAAGGCCGTCTAATCTTGTCTCTCCTTGATGCTTGGTCATTGGATTCAATCAATTTAGTCTCGTTTTGCCATGAAAATGCAAGGTTTGCACTCCTTTCCTACCAAGGACACAAAACCTCAAAGAATATGCAAAACAAAGAACTAAAGACAATAAATGACCCAAATATGCACTAAAGAGCATGGGAACGAGGCTAATTCGGGGACTAAATATGCTCTAATTATGGTCACATCAAATATTCCCAAACCGAACCTTTGCTCGTCCCGAGTAAAGAGGTGACAAAGACTAGGACCATTATTTAAATTAACCTAATAACATATCCGATATGAGACAATTAGCGGGTCTCACTCCGCCCCTTCAACTCACAACAAGACAACCATGAGGTAGGATGCCTTCTTGCAAGGCAAGGTGGGTCTTGCCAAAATGGCGACACATCCAAACATTAAGCACACAAAATCAAATAATGGATGCATCTACAAAAGAATAGCCACTTTCCTCATCTAAGTGGCGGAAATTATCTACAAGGGAAGCAATTTAAGGGTACACACTCCTTCATAAATGCAATTTGTTCAAACTACTAAGCCTAGAAGGATACCAATAAATCACCTCCAAGTTGTGTCAACCTAGGGTACCTTTGTCCTCAATCGTTAAATGCTTTTGTCAAGAGTAGACTCCCTATGGTGTTAGAAACACTGGAGGATCGCGGAATTCCCCTTCTCGCCTAGACAAGAAGAAGGGTCCTCCCCTCTCTACCATGCAAAAAAATGGATACGATGGATAAAGGGATCAATATATATTTGAGTTTCACTTTGGGAGTTTGCTTTCATTTTTGCTTTTCCCCCCAATTTCATGTGGCATATAACATTTGAGAACAATTTCTTGCCATTTCTTTTTGATTTTTGGCATTTCAACACTTGACAACTTTCTTTGCATTTCTTTTGAACATTTTCAAAGTCACCCCATATGTAGTGAGGGTGGCTTATATTTGAAGCTTTAGGAGTTCTATTTTTGCTCCTCTTTTCATTTGATGCATTTTCTTGCAAACTTTCTTTCACTTTTCATTTCATTGAACTCAAATTGATTTCTTTTTGTGCCCATTCCCTTTGATGACAAAAATATGGTAGAACATGGATGATGGATGGATGGATGGATGCATGGTTTCAAGGGTCACCTTGGAATAAACGGTAGCCAAGGAGTTATCACACCACAAGATACTCTTGACTAGGCCTTAATCCATGGGTCTAAGGATACTAGCATGACACATCCTAGGGTGTTTTACAAGTATTCTAACAAGCAAAGTCTTAAGAAGAAAAAGCATCTACTAGGGCCTATATACATTTGTCAAGCTTCCCAAGTAGACGGTTTCGCAAAATTTTCTAACATGCAACTACATGCCATGATGCAACTAGCATATAGACATCCTAATGCAAATGATTCTACCAACTAACATGCCATATAAACTAAATGCAAGTCCTAAGTTCACATTGTTTTACCGCATCACTCAAAATAAAGCCACATAGTCATTAACATAAAGAGGAAAAAGGAGATTGGAAAGATCATACCATGCGGTCTTCAATATCCTCATGTCTCGGATGTGGCGTAGTTGATCAATGTGAACAAGGGTAAAACAAACACAATATATACAACAATATATACGTGACTACACTACAAAGGAAAAGAACTTGTTTTTGATTTTTCAATTTTTCAAATTTTTATGGTTTTTTCGAAATTTTCCAATTTTTTTGGATTTTTAAATAAAAGTTAAGTTAGAATTCCCCATCCCCACACTAATATGGGCATTGTCCTCAATGGCCAAAATGATGGGAAATCATGCAAGCATGATGCATGAATTCTACACTAAATGCAAGCTACACTAATCTACACTACATGATGCATGGGTTTTTTGTTTATGACGGAGAGGATAATTTAGATTACCTCCCGTTGTGTATGTATGTACTTCCCCAAACCGAGTTAGACATTATTTCTAATGTCCTAAGGTTGGGTGTAGTTCATGCACACACGATGCAATGCATGAAACTAAATTTGTCATTTTGCATTTTTAAAAGTGGGAACAATAAAGTAAGAACACCTCAATGGGGCCGAGGTGTTAGTCCTCTATGTTGCTAGGACTACCAATCATGATCAAGTTTAAATAATTAAAACAAAGAGAGAGATAGACAAACCTTAAGAGGGTAGGAGCCTCCAAAGCTTGCTAATCCTCCATCATATCATCACTATCATCATCTTCCTCAATAGAAGTGGACTCATCATCACTTCCTTTTTCACTTTCTTGTTCACTTTGTTCATCATCCTCTTCTTCTTCTTCACTAGCCTCTTCATCATCATCATCCTTATCAACCGCATCACTAACAACCTCATTATCACCCGGACTCTCATCCCTAGATGCACTCGGAAAGAAGACTTCCCTATCCGCCCAACTAGGCAAAGGACATGAAGGATCAAGTAGTCCTTGCCTAGCTAAATGAAGGAGGGGTGGATATTAGGCTAAGTAAGTATCTTCCCGATCCTTAAAAGCTTGCTTGTGCATCTCTTGCATAAGAAGAGTCATATAATCATTTCTTGCTTCAACACCTTCTTGTTTGAACTCTTGGTACTTGAAAGGATAGGGTGGTATGACAATGGAAGAGGAGGGCATTTCAATTTCACCCTTTTGTTGTCGGATAATGTATTCGGCCTCTTTTGAAAGGGGAAGTAGATAGTTGGTCCGGTGGACACTTAAACGACAAATATTCGAAGGTAAAGTAAAAGATCTAGCCTCACTAGTGAGCCACCCATACTTGGTGTCAAGAGGGTTATGAGAGACCCATTTGTACTTGTTTATCATAGTATCAATATCAATGAGATGACCACCCTTTTTCGCCACATACTTGCTATCCTTGTTGAAGTTCGGATCAAAGTATTTAGCCAAAAGAGTGACTAGACCTCCATTCACAATAACGGTAGTGCCTTGCTTCCCACAATCAACATTTAGCCATCTATCCACCAAAAGCCTTAGAGAGTTGAAAAGCTTGGTGAATTACCTTCCAACGTTCAAGGCCGACTCAAAAAGAACAAAATCGAGCTTGGTAAAGTGGTTGGTGTATTTTCTTGCAATGATGGTGTTTCCTATGACCTTGTGCCACACTCTAATGCCCGGATGGTGGACTAATAGAGCGCGACTAGCATGATAGTTCTCAAATTTCCTTCCGGAAATCGCCTCCCAAAGAGGGTCGGGGTCATACTTGCCAACATTCTTGAAATAACTATGTGAATCATCAAGACGCAATGCTTTACCCATTTCCTCAAAGGAGATGCGCCTACTAACATTAGCTAGGCGGAACTCGATGTTTTCCATGGTCTCTACCTTATTGACTTTAAAGAACTTAAGAATTCTAAGGTAAGGGAGGGGTATGTCAATTCTTTTGTTGTAAACAATTTTTCCAACCCCATGGCTTTAAAGAAGGCTCTAGTTTGCTCAAGGACACCCAACCTATCTAAGGCATCTTCACAAATAAACTAGGTGGATAGAGATGATTTTCTAGCAAACTTGGCAAAAGTGTCCCTATGGGATTTGGAAATGAAAATTACCACCGGATAGTTCGAAAGTTGAGCAATTTCCGGAGTATTAGATGTTGTTGCTTCCATGGGAGGTTGTTCTTATTGCACTTCCAAGTTTGAGCTAGCTACCACCATAGCCAATGAGGCTTTCTTTGCTTGAAGACTCTTTTGTCTTGTTGAGAGTGCCTTTGACTTTGGTGCCTTTGTTGCTCCTTTTGTCCTTGCCATTGATGCTTGAACCAAGAAAAGAGTAAAAATCTTCAATTTGCAAGTGTACCCAAATTGATTTAAAGATGAAAGGCTTTGCCTTTATAAATTCAAAAATCGACTCAAAGGTTGAAGATTTTGTTGCTTGGTTTGATTTTTGTTGAAAGAGGAGTGATTTATTTTTGTTAAAAGGATGTTTTGATTTGATTTTGATGAATGTATTTGAGGAAATCCTGTTTTTGTGATGGAGAGGATGAGGGTTTTGAGTATTGGGGTTTATGGGTAGTGTTTGGAATGAAGGAATGAAGAAATGAATGTGGGAGGGGGTTTATAAAAGACCCGAAAATTTTGAAATGCAGGGGGAAGACGGGCGGATTTCCTTCGGGACGCCCGGATTCTGTCTGTTCTGGGTTGAGAAATACTCGCCTAAAGACGGGCGGATTCTAGCAAAGACGCACGGATTTGTAAGTGCGGGACGGGCGTCTTTCAGTGAAGTCGGGCGGATTCCTTTCCAGGGATTTTTCTTGTTTTTCTCAGCCAAGAAGAAGGGCGTCTTCTCTTGCAGAACAAGCGTCTTTCTGAGGACGGGCAGATTCTTTGCAGGCCGCCCGGATTTGCTAACAGTCCCAAAATGTCAAAAGTTCAGCTCATGAAGGACGGGCGGATTCGGACCAAGACGCCCGGGTTGCCTGAAGACGGGCGAGTTCTCTTGAAAACGCTCGGATTCTCCCCCTTTTACCCGGATTCAGTCCATCCGTGTACTTGCCTATCCCTTGTCATTTCTCATTCTTCAAAATCTCGTGTTCTTTATTGCGGGGGCACTACTAAGGCATGAATAGCCTAGGCAATTGCCATCCCCACACTAAGCTAAAGCACTACACATCAATTGAAATTATTAGTCCCTCCCTCACTTCTCTCAAACATGATAATTATCTTGATCAAGGCATAAAAATCCAAAAATGACAAAAAATGCAATATGAGAATTCAAATGCGAGTTAAGGAGTTAGAAATATTTACAAATGGTGGTTTAGGGAGGACTCCACCAAACTCTCATTCTTAATGTGATGTCAAGGGGGCATGTCCAAGGTGTTGTTGATGTTGCTCAACACCTTGAAGAAGTAATCATAAGCTTGTTCATTGTCGTGATAAAGATCTTCAATAGATCTTTGCCCTTGTTGTCGGTCTTGATCGATAGCATTACCAATATTGGGATTGAAAATCCCTTCAAACTCATCGTCCCAAAGACCATGCACACACTTCATCTACTTGATCACTAAAGATCTCTTGAGTTGATAGAGACAACTCTCCCATTATCTTGTCTTGGCCAATGAGGCCATCCTCTTCATTGCTTGACTTTGGTGAGCTTTGCAAGCTCTCTTTGTTATAATTCACTTGCTCTTTGAATGGAGCATCTTCAATTTTCTTTTTCCATTAGAGTTCCGACTTCTTCCTATCATCCTTCCGGCTATAATGATCAATCATAAAACATGGTTCATGCAAACAGGGAGCTCTCATAGTCTTGTCAAGATTGAAAGTTATACTCTCATTTCCCACTTCTAGAGTAAGCTCTCCATGTTTCACATCAATCACCGCACCCGCGGTGTGTAAGAAAGGTCTTCCTAGAATGATTGGAATGTTGGAATCTTCTTCCATATCAACAATGACAAATTCCACCGGGATGAAAAATTTCCCAATTCGTACGGGAACATCTTCCCATATCCCTAATGGTGTCTTCGTCGATCTATCAGCCATTTGGAGTGTGATATTGGTGCATTTAAGCTCTCCCATCCCCAACCTTTTACTCATCGAGTACGGCATAACACTCACACTAGCCCCTAGATCACATAAGGCTTTGTTGATCGTGGTGTCGCCAATGGTACACGGTATTGAGAAGCTTCCCGGATCCTTGAGTTTTGGAGGTGAACTCCCTTCAAGTATTGCACTACTCACCTTAGTGAAGGCGTTAGTCTCAAGCTTCCGGATCGACTTCTTCTTTGTGAGGATGTCTTTCATGTATTTCGCATAGGCCGGCACGTGATTGATTAATTCCGTGAAAGAAATTGAGACTTCCAAATTCTTCACAATTTCCATAAATTTTCCAAGTTGGTCATCAAATTTGGGCTTGGCTTGACGACTCGGAAAAGGAAGTCTAATCACAATGGGCTCCTTCTCCTTGACCTTGTCTTCATTTTTCTTTGAGATTTCTTCTTTTGATGATTCTCCATCTTTGGAGTTTTGCACAATTTCTTCCTTGTCACTAGCTTCCACAACCTCATCCTCAACTTGCTTCTTCGGTGCTTCATACCTTGTACCACTTCTCAAGTGAATGGCACTAACCGTTTCATGTCTTGAGGGATTACTTTGAGGTGGTAATTGCCCCTTTTGTCTTTGTGAGCTTGAAGATGCTAGTTGAGTCAATTGGGTTTCCAACATTTTGGTGTGAGCTAGAATGTTGTTGATGGTGGTTTCCTTTGCTTGACTATCTTTTTGCATTTGAGTGAAAAATTCTTGTTGATTCTTTTGCATTTGAAGGACCGCTTTTTGAACATCAAAACCTTGGTCATTTTGTTGATTGTATGGAGATTGATTTTGGTAACCTTGCTTTTGGTTGTAAAAGGGTCTTTGATTTTGGTTTCTCATGGGAGGTGGGGTGTATGTTGTTTGAGGGTTTTGAACATTTTGGCTTTTGTATGAGAGATTTGGATGGAATTTGGTGTTTTCATTGTAATAGTTGGAATAAGGGGTACCACTCTTGTATGCTTGGAAAGCATTCACTTGTTCATTTGTTCCCCTACATTCGCTTGGGTCATGTCCCAAAGTTCCACATTTCTCACATATCCCATTTGGGATTGATGAAGATGCCGTCATGGCATTAACATGATGCTTTGGTGATTTTGAGGCTTCTTCAAGTCTAGCCATAGCCTTTTCAAACTTCAAATTGATGGTGTCAATGTGACCACTAAGTTGAGCACCCAATTGAGTAACGGAGTCCACTTCATGCTTTCCTCCTCTAGTAGCCTTGCGAGGTCTACTATATTGTGAGTTATGGACCGCCATTTCCTCAATTTTGTTCCAAGTTTGATTGTAGTCAACTTTGGTGAACATTCCATTTGATTCCATGTTGAGAATGTTCCTTGAATCTTCATATAGACCGTTCCAAAATTGTTGTACCAAGAACCACTCGCTAAGTCTGTGGTGAGGACATGAGCGACAAATTCCTTTAAACCGCTCCCAAGCTTCATACAAAGATTCTTCATCCCTTTGCTTAAAACCCGTAGTTTGAGCTCTTAGCATGTTAGTCTTTTCCGGTGGGTAGAACTTTTTGTAGAAAGCTAGATCCAATTTCTTCCAAGAATCAATTCCGAGAGTGGCCTTATCAAGGCTCTTCAACCATTGTTTCGCGGTGCCAATTAGAGAAAAAGGAAATAAGACCCATCGAATTTGGTCTTGAGTTACACCGGTTTGAGAAATCGCATCACAATAGTCACAAAAAGCCTCCATATGAGAGTGAGGGTCTTCACTAGGCATCCCCTCAAATTGGCTTCTTTCGACTAATTGGATAAATGCGGATTTGGCAATGAAATTTCCGGTTAGATGTTGTGGTGTGGGAGTACCATTGGGTAGGTTCTCCTCGGTGGGTACGGAATGTGATGAATACTTTGTCTAGTGGTCTACCTGGATCTAACTTCCAATCTTTTGCACGAACCCCCATCCAGCAAGCATCAGGATGGCAGTCTAGATCCATCATTAACGCAGCAGCTCCAGCAAGTAGCCAATTCCCTAGTGGAGCATGGTTCTGAGGAACGTTCGTGCAGCACACACCAGGATGGTAGCCTGATTCCATAATCAGTACGAAACCGATGACCAGTAACCCTGCATCCAGCCAATTTCATGGATGATCCTAATTAGGAGGTACTACTTTTGGTTTCTCTCATCCTGTTTCTAACCCTCTTGCAGAAATAGGTAGCTTAATGGAACATCAGTACCAGGAGCTGAGGGATCTGATGTACAAGATACCAGACGTACCGCATCCCTTGGAGAAAGCAGCACGAGACAGTTATGCAGACTCCCCCTTCGTGGACAACATAGCCCTCGTCAGCGTACCTAAAGGGTGCGTACCACCAGCCATGACGCTTTATGACAGGATTGCAGACCCACTCGTTCACATCAACCAGTACAAGAAGAAGATTATGGTGGTGACCGCAACAAGATCATTGAAGGAGGCCAGCATGTGCAAGGGATTCAGGTCAACACTGTCTTGAGCAACCCTGCATTGTTTCGTTGGCTTACCCAACAAAAGCATAACCAACTTCTCCAAATTGGTCAATATATTCAACCAGCAGTTTGCCAGCAGCAGAAAGCCAGAGAAGCAGACCAGCGATCTGTATCGGATAGTGCAAAGGTTTGAGGAATCCACTCGTGATTTTTTTAACAGGTTTAACATGGAGAAGGTGGCGATCCTGAGGTGCGATATAACAACAACTGTAGAGGTCTTCCGTCAAGGTCTACACCAGGATTCAGACCTCTACAAGGAGCTAACCAAATATCCATGTATGACATTTGAGGATGTCCAAGCAAAAGCAATGGCAAAAATCCGACTAGAAGAAGACTCATATACATAGACACGTAAGCTGCATCTGGGGTAGTTTGTAATTTCGTCACTTTCTTTATACTTCGAGTAATTACTGACTTGAGTATCGGAGGACCGTGTTAGGTTTATTTACCTCTTATTAGACTCCTCTAATAGTGAACTAATTAACTTCTTAATTATTTGTTCTTTAGATCTAGTGCATGCATAACAAAATAAGAGATTTATAAGAAAAACAATGTCCCTTACATTGTAAGATGGTTCGAAATTTTGGGCACAAATAAGGTCACCTTCCATATTTGTTCTTGAGCTTAAAATATTGGATGATCCTCCAAAAATCCCAAAGTAGAGATCCTCCTTAGATTGCACCCAAGACTAATTCCTTAAAAATAATATACTAATTAACTAGATTAGTGTATTATTATTCCTTAAAATGTATTCTAATATGTTTATTATTACTACACTAGTAACCTTGTTGATATTAGAATTTATGAACAATTTATAAGGTTTCTAAAATCTTGTTTTAGAGAGATTTTGAGAGAATAAAGCTAGCTTTGCATGTAGAGATGTGTATGAATGATAATAGGAAAAATAAGAGAATAAATCTCTTATAGAAAGAGGGACAAAACCGGTGGAGGCAAGGAGAACAAGCCAAAAATTGGAATCTCCTTTATGCTTTTTATCTTCACAAGATCATAGTAGTGTAAGCTAGTAGGTATAGGCACCATTATTTAATTTTTATCACATAAAATAAAATAACCACAACCCACTAATATTCCCTCCATTTCGGTTCATTCACAAAATATGGACCACCATTTTATTTTGTCAATTTGTCATTTGTCACACAATATGTCACATGTAGTATGATACATATTATTAATTAATTTAATGGATATTTATCACATAAATATCATTTAATAAATCAATTAAATTACATACAATAAATTGACTAGTTATACTTGATCACATAAATAAAATGGGTCATATAATTATAATTCACAACATCTTGTAATTATAATTAACCATTCATTCTTATCTCTATTGTTTCTCAAACAATAAACAATTTTAGTAATAAAATATTTCAATTACTAAAATAAATCTTATTTAATCCCATTATAATAAGATATCAATATTCTATCTTGCAAATAAATTGTTCAATTTTAAGTAATTGATCAACTTGAATCATCATACAATTAATTAATTTATCTATTAAGGGAATTGTCCTTTAGGTGTGACCTTAAGCGATCAACTGATCACCACCGTCATACGACAGTAATGCCAATCTCTAGTTAGCCAATCATTACCGATTAATGTTGATCAGTTGACCATAAAATGAATCATCCCTTACGTATTCTTAATATGAGATTTAAACATGTGATCGCACTATTGTTGAGGATACATATTCCAACAATCTCCCACTTGTCCGAGACAAGTGTGCGTCACCAATTCTCTTGTCCTATTAGAATCTCCCACTCAATGCAAGGTGTCTCGCAGGTCGTAATTGCACTTGATCATATCTTGAGTGGTTTCCTCGATCTGGAAAGTAACTGTCTGACCGGAATTATCTACCGTAGATACCTTCCGAGCGTCGCCACGCATTTCCAGTTCACTACTCCTCGAGTGGCCTTGAGATTTCAAACAACCCTGACAAGGGCTGGACAATTCCTATCGCACTATTCCCTTCGTTCAGCCACAGTTCATCATAACCCAAAATATACCCATTTAACCTCATTTACGACAGTCGTAGAGCATAAATCAAAGCTAATCAGAATTTGTACCAACTTGGGCGAATAGTCACTAGTCAAAATAATTAACTCATAAGAATAATATAGCAGCTCTTGCCACGACCAGGCTTTATGAATTACCAGAACTCTATAAGCGGTCACTGCCCAACAGAGTGTCCCATACAGTCTGCCTATGTGATCGACTAGTCATCCCGTATGACTCTATGGCACTTGAACTTACCATCAATCGCATCATACTCTATTCGCTTCGAGACGTCACCTCATATAACTAACTAGGGGCGAATACAATGTCAATCCAGTTTACTTTATTGGGGTTCAATTTGTCTCTACAACCCATTTGGATATAACAAGGTAACGGGTGAGTTTAAATAACTCAAACGATAAATGCGATTATCACATATGAATAGTCAAGACACTATTACTACTTCATATCTTATAGTCTCTAGTGTACCGTTTACACAAGTTTAAAATGCAATAAAAGCTTGGCAAGTGGATATACCCTATATCCATATATTCCAACTTTATCAATTGCTATTTCCTTCTTTTCAATGTTATATCTAATAACATGTATTTATCTAAGTATATGTCTAGACTTCTTACTAGACTTGGACTCTTTAACTTGAAAGATGCTCCCACTGTTATCGCATAACTTGTAATAAAGTCATTTGTAGAGGGATTCACCCTTAATCACAATTTACTTAGATTCCTTTTGTAGAATTTGCAATGCGTGAAACTAAAACACTTTTCTAGTCTCTTACTCCCACGTCATTAAGACATCCTAGGATTTCAGCAAATCCCTTTTGGTTTGGAAACTAATGTTTGTGCAACCCTTCAACACCTAACTTAGTTTATCATCCAAACATATGAACGAATCCTTAATTCTTCTCAAGAATCTCCAGGATGTTCTTTAAGGCTTTCACAAGCTATATCACGGGAATTATCTTATTATTAATTTATCATGACCTAGGCATATATCACATCATGGCATGTGCGTCTATTGGCATACATGATCATTCTAATGGCGGAAACATAAGAAATCGATTTCATGTAATCAACAACTTAATAGGTTCAGTGAACGACTATGACTCCATCATAGTAATTCCACTTCCATCAACATGAATAAGCTATTCAACCTTGTTGGTGTTAAACAGATACGAAAGATCTTATCCTCATAAGACTCTCAACTCTATGCCAATATTCTCTCACATAGATTCAAAATCTAGAATACTTTGCATCCCTTTCCAAGTCTCCAATCACTCTTTCACAAAAGAGAGCATTGATACATTATTCTCAATAAGTAGTATGTTATCAATATATAAGACATGGAGAAACATTTCTAGCTCCCACTTAACTTCATGTATAATCATGATTCTTCAATCATGTGAATGAAATCATTCACTATTATCACATGAACGAAAAATATAATCCTTTAATGCTTGCTTAAGACCATTCTAGGATCACTTAAGAAAGCTACGCATAATATGTTAGGATTCTTAGATCTGTCTAAGGTTTTGTGTTCCAAACACATCCTTCTCTAAATTCCCATTTTAGAAAAGCGAATTTTTAATATCATTTGCCATCCTTCATCAAAATGAAATGTGGCGATTCCTAACATAATTTATCTTGATCAATATCTTTATGTGAATCTTATGCATTTGAGTACTCTAAAGCTCTACTTACTTTTAAAGAGACCCTCGCGTTAAAGTAAATCTACTCTTGAGTAACAATTTTCGGATTGTAATGTTATGGCTCGTATGTAACAAGGTCATAATACTATCACTTTCATAAAGCAATATTTTAACCAATAAGACATGTGCAATAAACTCCCACTGAACTATGCTCCCACTCTATAGTTCCATTACTTTCACAAAGTAACACTATAAGACATGTTTGTAATGATCCAATCTACTCCCACTCTATCTCTCAGAAATACATCTATCTTCTTGAGAGATAGCTTTGTGAGTTACAAACATATATATGGTGGAGTATTAGGAGTTTATCTAGACTATGCATTAGCTTTCAAAAGGCCATCCCTATCATGGCAGCTTGATTCATCTGATATGCGAGTTTATCCATGTCATCTGTTTAATAGACTCTCTATTTTAGGTATCTCCTGATTGACCATCCGTTTTAGAATAATGTGTCTGTAATGTATCGTAAATTCCCTACTTTATGAGTTCAATAGCTCATTACAACTTTATAATTGATTTTACATAAGTAAGTTGTTACTTATAGTAACAATGACATAAGGAGAATCAAATTCATAGCTTATGGACATATAATAATCTAATCAGTATATCTTGTCTATTTGATCAATTTAAGTTGATAATCTAATGTTTCACTATGCAAGTAGTATATGATGATTGTCTTAGAACAAATGATAAAATAAGTGACTTGGGTTGAAAACCAAATCACAAATATCCAAAGCACAACAATTGTTTAAAGGATACAAACAAATTTCCTAGTCACATAAGGAAATTAAAGTAGTTCTAATAAAAGTCTCAAAATACATCATAAAATTAAAGACCAAGCAAATTAAAGCCAAGCTTCCATAGATCCATCATCACGGTCGGCTACCTCTAGCTTCCCTCATGATCCACTAAGCTTGCTTTTCTTTGCCTTTGTCCTTGCTAGGATGCTCTAATTACAATAAAAAGGGTAATCATCATAACTTGTATCAACATACCAAAGTTGAAATCGAAACATAAAAGATAGGGATAGTTATATACCTAATGGAATAACCTTTCCAGCCTTAATATCGCCAAGATATTTTGAACAATTTCTTTTCCAATGAGCAACACCACAACAATAGTGGCACTTGTCCCAGGAGGAGGCACTGTACTTGGGCTTGGAGGTACTAGCTTCACAAGCTTTACCTTTGTTCATGTTTGGAGTTCGCTTCTTTCCCTTGTTCCCACTTTTCTTGAAAGTTCCCTTGCTTTTATGATTGATATTGAGCACATCTTTGGTGGAGCTAACACTTAGCCCCATATCCCTTTCGGCTTACACAAGCATTTTGTGCAACTCATCAAGGGAGACTTTCTTGTCTTGCATATTAAAATTCACCCGGAATTGAACATATGCCTTGATTTTGTTAAGGGAATGAAGAAACCGATCAATCACGAGTTCCTCGGGAATCTCCACCTTATGCATCTTTAAGGTCTCAACATGCTCCATCAACTTGAGCACATGAGGGCTAAATTTTTAGCCCTCCTTAATGTTGAGATCAAAGAATGCGGAAGCCGCCTCATATTGTATGATCCACGGAGCTCGTGAAAACATGTTCACAAGTTTCATGTAGATCTCATGAGCGGTGTAATCTTTATAGCACTTCTTTGGAGTTCGGCGTCCATTGAAAACATCAACACATTTTTGATCGTGGCCGACTCCTTTTGGTAAACGTCATAGGCTTGCCTAGCGGCGGCGGCGGACCTAGAATTAGGTTCGGCAGTAGATGCCTCGGTAAGGTAACGAAGTTTGTCGACACCCTCCGCGGCCAATTGAAGTTGCACGTCCCAATCGGCGAAATTAGACCCATTCTTTTCTAACTTACAACGATCCATGAAGGATCGGAATCATGACACATTGGTGAGCGTGATGGAACTAGTGATTGCGGATGTGATTGGAGTTGCCATTGTAATTGAGAAAACGATTTTAACTACAAAATAGGAAGTGAAGGAATTAATGAACATCTATCGTTTTGACAATACTTGTAAACATTTTAAACAAGTTTTAAGCATTTATATAGTGACCTCTATCCAACTATCATAAATGATTCCGAGATCCAAATTCATATTAACTCGGGCACGGTGAGCCGATTCATCCCTTATTAATATAACTCGGTGGATTAACCTCTTAATCGATTATACTTCTAGAACTCTCGGTTGATAAAAATTACTCTAATATTTATCTTTAGCCCGGAACACACGCGACTACGGTCACGAATACTTCCGTTGAGCCCAATCCAAATTTCGATGTAATAACATTTTATTACCCACTTACCCAACGTAACAAGTTTAGTACCCCGGTGAGCCGAGCCTACGTCCTCACGAAATTGGGACTCATGGTTTCTACTATTTGGTAAGCCTAGTTCTCAATGATTAATTAGTGAGAGGTCTTATAAATTTATTATCTATCACGTTTTAAGTGAACTAAAGTGGTGAACTACGATAATTATAATTGACACGGTCGATGACTCGATATGAAATGCATGTGTTGTTATGGCGATTTGGCAATGCATGTAACATATTAGAAGAAATGCAAAGCAATAATAATAAATTCCTAGTATGGCCTTCCTAAAAATAGAAAATCAAATAATCTATTACATATTCGGAAACCAACTCCTTTGGTCCCTTGAATATTCAAGTGGCACGCCTCCCAAGAACACCGTCTTTGTCGAGACATCCTCTCCGAATGGCACCGTCTTGAAGCAATTCCATAATTACAAATAATAATAAAAATACAAAACTATTCCTATTATAAATTTGTAAAATTAAAAAACTAGTAAAAATAAAAGTGATACGAGATCCATTAAATTACAACCGAATCAATATTCCCTTTCATTACGGGTAATATCGATTAAAACTAAGGCCATACTAAGATAAAATTACATAATTCAAAATTATATAAATAAAAGACATTCAACAATTGAAATATATAGCATTATAATATGTATCTATCATGCCAAATTATGTGCCAAATCGCCCTATTTAACTTATATCGTATATATAACCCGGTTTTATGGAAATGCGTGATCGTAACTTCTTAAAATCACTAATTAACACTTAAATCACATCTAAGCTCAAGTTAATTATCCTAACACTCTTAGGACTCAAAAATTAGTCATCACTCAATTTTTGACAATAATTCAACTTGATTTAATTTTTATGCTCATTTTTTACCTTAAAATCATAATATTTATGAAATAAATCCAAATTAAATTACAATTATTTCAAAATTTGAATTTTAAATTTTTGAAAATTCTTGAATATATCCATGACACTCATAATATCAAAAATAATGTTTAAAATTTTTGATTTAATTTTGAGAAAATATAGTTGCATTTTATCGGTTTTATCTCATAAAACATCTAAAGTATCCAAAAATTAATCCAATCAATTTTAAAACCATAGATCTGATTAGTGGGATATTTATGAAACCTAAAATAATTTTCACATGCTATGCAATTCGTTTTAGCTATTTATGCTAAAATAATCACTATTTATGCCATTTTTACACTAAAAATTCATAAATCATGCTAAATGAGATCATTTCATCTCAAAATTTACATACACTCTATAAATCATTCATATGACAACATATTAAAGTTTCATGGCCTAATTCAAAATTTAACTATTTTTAACCATTTTACCTCTTTTAATCCATTTTTATCTCATAAAAATCATAAATCAGGCAATATTAATCAAATTAAAACAATATTTTACACACAACTTGTACGATATTCATGTGAAGTCATATAACATTTTCAAGGTTAGAGAGTAAGTTTAACCATTTTTAGTCATTTAACCTCCATTTATGCTATTTTCACACTAAAAATTCATAAATCATGAAATATTAATCACATTAATATGATATTTTATATGAAATACATAAAATATTCATGTGAGGTCATACTAAAATACCACAGTCAGTAGTGAAGGTTAACTTATTTTAGTGAATAAAAGTTTATTTTACTCATAAAATGTAATAAGATGACTAAAAATCATTAAAATGAGCAATAAATTTCCATAAATCATAAAAATGACCTAAAAATTTTTTAG
The DNA here is from genome assembly GCF_048544455.1 of Silene latifolia. Classification (NCBI taxonomy): domain Eukaryota; kingdom Viridiplantae; phylum Streptophyta; class Magnoliopsida; order Caryophyllales; family Caryophyllaceae; genus Silene; species Silene latifolia. The sequence continues at coordinate 99,237,500 of NC_133527.1, forward strand.
GACCAGAATATATAACATGCATAATTATTTCGTGACCTAATCTTATAAATCACAAATTTTTAGTTTTATATGTTAACATTTTAACTTGGAAAAACAATAACCGATTATGCATGCAATATCCTATGCTCTTATACCACTTGTTAGGTTTATTTACCTCTTATTATAGTCCTCTAATAGTGAACTAATTAACTTCTTAATATTTGTTCTTTAGATCTAGTGCATGCATAACAAAATAGGAGATTTATAAGAAAAACAATGTCTCTTACATTGTAAGATGGTTCGAAAATTTGGGCACAAATAAAGTCACCTTCCTTATTTGTTCTTGAGCTTAAAATGTTGGATGATCCTCCAAAAATCCCAAAATAGAAATCCTCCTTAGATTGCACCCAAGACTAATTCCTTAAAAATAATATACTAATTAACTAGATTAGTGTATTATTATTCCTTAAAATGTATTCTAATATGTTTATTATTACTATACTAGTAACCTTGTTGACATTAGAATTAATGAAAAATTTATAAGGTTTCTAAAAGCTTGTTTTAGAGAGATTTTGGGAGAATAGAGCTAGCTTTGCATGTAGAGATGTGTATGAATGATAATAGGGAAAATAGAATAAATCTCTTATAGAAAGAGTTACAAAACCGGTGGAGGCAAGGAGAACAAGCTAAAAATTGGAATCTCCTTTATGCTTTTTATCATCACAAGATAATAGGAGTATAAGCTAGTAGGTATAGGCACCATTATTTAATTTTTATCACATAAAATAAAATAACCAGAACCCATTAATACTCCCTCCATTTCGGTTCATTCACATAATATGAACCACCATTTTATTTTGTCAATTTGTCATTTGTCACACAATATGTCACATGTAGTATGATACATGTTATTAATTAATTTAATGCATATTTATCACATTGATATCATTTTATAAATCAATTAATTTACATACAACAAATTGACTAGTGATACTTGATCACATAAATAAAATGGGTCATATAATTATAATTCACAACATCTTGTAATTATAATTAACCATTCATTCTTATCTCTATTGTTTCTCAAACAATAAACAATTTTAGTAATAAAATATTTCAATTACTAAAATAAATCTTATTTAATCCCATTATAAGAAGATATCAATATTCTCTCTCACAAATGAATTGTTCAATTTTATGGAATTGATCAACTTGTATCGTCATACAATTAATCAATTTATGTATTAAGGGAATTGTCCTTTAGGTGTGACCTTAAGGGATCAACTGATCACCACCGTCATACGACAGTAATGTCACACTCTAGTTAGCCAATCATTACCGATTAATGTTGATCAGTTGACTATAAAATGAATCATCCCTTACGTATTGTTAATATGAGATTTAAACATGTGATCGCACTATTGTTGAGGACACATATTCCAACAGGCCGTTGGCTACGCCAACGGTTAACCCTAGCAACAAATTTCTTGCAGGACCATCATGAGATCATCCTGCCAGTAGGAGGGGTTACTCAGGCTCCAGGATATGTCATTATTCCTACATAACGGATCGCTCTTCCTGTAGAAATCATTTTGCGTGCAGGACAGATCCAGTAGATAACTATGCCAGACTTTCTAGCGAATCCATCAGAAGACTCTGAACCGTTCCCAACTCAGCTTGTTTCTTAAGCTTGTCCTCCTTGGCCGCATTCGCCTGCACCCAGAGCTCAGCGTTCTCTGTCTGCAGTTTATAAATGCTTCCTTCAAGATGAGAAATCCTCTATCGGAGAAACAATGCCATTTGTAGAGACATCCAGTTATAGCGAAAAAAATTCAGAAAAGGATAAAGCCAAGCAGGAGAAATGGAAGAATAGAAAATCACCTCAAAGGAATGCTCAGCAGCTCGGTTAACCAAACCACCCAAAGGCCTCTTTTCTAGCAATGATCTAGGGCCAGGAAGTAGCATCTGACCAAGGATATGCAAGTCCCATGAAGATTTGGACTTGCGAAAATTCCCTAGAAATATGAGCACTACCTCAGGAGGGGCACCAGCAGCAGAAGACCCAGGTACTGAAGTAAACCCAGAAGTAGGAGCAGTCCCTGTAGCGGGGGCAGATGGTGGAGAAGATCTAAGGGCTAGATGCACGGTTGCAAGTGGAGTGGTATCAATAGAAGTAGACTCCGTGGCCGAGTCAGTAGCAGCCCTCTTTCTGGTGCTAGATCCAGAGGCAGAAGCAGAGTCTTCCTTTCTCTTCTTAATAGGCTTAGTGTTACCTCCAACATCCATCCTCCTCCTCTGAGCCAGAATCATTTCCAAAGTAACCTTAGGCTTAGCAGATCCTGAAAGAAGGTGAGCAATTAAGAAGCATCAACACAAAAAATAACGCAGAAGCAGAGCAACATACCGGACGACATGAAGCCTTCTTCCTCTTCTACTTCTCCTACTTCTTCTTCTCTTCCTGAGGGAGGAGCAGAATCATGTACCAAGTTGGTGAAAGTTCTCTAAGAAATTGGAGGACCAACATAGAGGTGAGGAGTTCAGTAGCTGGTTGTTCGTTATCTTACTTTGTGATCCTTGGTAGGGTAGATATCTAGAGTCTGGGTGCAGTGCATGTTGGCGAACCACCAATGAGTCCAAACACCTGAGGATCCAGGAAATATGCGGCAACCAGAATGCTGTAGTACAACATTCTTGCAGGTGCAATTATAATCAGTCAGGGCCTTGAAGGTACCAAAGCAAAAAGTATCCAAGTGCGAGTAGTCCCAACTGGAAGAAAGACTACAAACCGTACCTACAAGAACAAGGAGCACTCTAAAACCGGCCCGCAATATAACAAATTATAGCTCAACAAGAGAAAGGCGAGCAGGAGCAAGGCTATTTTCATGCCCTCCACAGCGAAGCTGTGCAAGTCATGCAGGGGGTAGGAGCCTCCCCAACAATTTTCCAGCAGGCACCTACAGTTGATAAGACGATATTTTACGTGTTTTTGACCCACATTTTGTCTCTTATTTTATCTAATTAATAACCCGAGTTAGCTTTATCGACCCATTTTTGTGTTAAATCATACATTAGCCAATTTGTTTTAAATAAAGTTATTTCCTATTACTTTTTGGAATTTGGTACCGCTCTCGTATTTTTTTCGTAATTGTAGGTACTAAATAGAGCGGTAACCGAGTAACTAAGTGGGCCGAATAAAAGCAAATCAAATGAAGGCATCAAGTAAAAATCGGATGATAGTTGGTGTGTTGTCGCTTGTTCAGTTGGGCTTGTAAAAGTGGGTCGGCTTGCTTTGGTCACGTTACCTTACTCTCCACTTTGGTTCTTTGAATTAAATGAAAATAAGGAGAGGCCCACCATGATAAAAAACAACAAGAAAAGAAGGCAGGGGACTATTGATTTTTTTGGGGGCGTTGTTCCAGGAAGCAGGGAGTAGAAGACAAAGAAACAGTAGAGCAGAGTATTTTAGGGTAGTTTAATTTTGTTCTTCAAAACAAATAAAAACCCCTCTTTCTTATATTTCTACTTTAATCTAGTTAATATTTGTAGTTTACAATAATTATAAGGTGGATCTCTCATCTTATTCCTTTTTAATGCAAGTTTGGTATTGATTTATTCTCTCCCTTTTACTTATTGTTATTTAAATTAATGTTATGTTTTTAATTAGTTTAGTCTTCTTAAATTAATTAAAGTTTTAGTCTTTAATCCTCTTATTATGTTTAGTGTTAGTTTAATCATATTTAGTCATTAGATTTGTTTAAAGTTGGAATCTTTATTATTAAATTATGCTTAATCTTATGTCTAGAGTAATTATAGATGTGTCTTATGTTAGATTAGTAATGAGTTCTGAGTAATTTTCTCTCTAGGGTTTGATTAATCCCTAACATGCCAAGTTTACATGATTAAATCTCATTCTAATTAGTTGTTGAGTAATTGGTTCGGAATAATTAAAGGATTTGACTTGTCATGTTCTATTTGGGATTATAGTTGACTTTTAACCTTTGACAGTCGACGGGAGTTGGCTAGGTTGGGAGTCGGCTCACCTCATTTAGACTAGTTGCCAACTTGAGTTGAACCCGGAAGGGAGAATTCGAGAAGGGTGCCTATAATTGTCGGTTTGAAATCGACCCTCGGGAGATGGAGTGGGATGACCGGGAATCTAGCGCGAGCCTAATTACCTTGACCTATGCCGGGGTACACGGGAAATGGCCCATTTTAGCGGACCTTAGGCCTTGGATTAGGGAGTCCGACTTACGAACCCGGGAGGGAGGTAGGTCGGGATTACTAGTGTCCAAATACGAACACAGGAGGGAGGTGTTTGGCGAGCTAGAGGCGTCTTTCCCCCTAAACAATTATTCAATGACTTGTTAACGGGATTGTGGGGGTAAACAAGGTGTGTTGGTGGAGAAAATTGAACCCTAGACCTTTCTTTATTGCTTAAAACACTATTTCTATTACTTGTTTTACTGAGTTTAATAGTCTTAGTTTAGTTTATTTTTAGTTTGGTTAATTAGTTTAATATTAATCAACCTCTTGATTTCCGTAGCTAACGTACAATTTAAGACAAAACTAGTATTCAACTTTTGATCTCCTTGTGGTTCGACCTCGACTACCCTACTAAATTAGTTGAGAATTTTTTTGATTGGGGGAGTGCGACAAACCCTATTATCAACAGTTCTTAAAACGATTTGTCAGTAAGGCATTTATAATACTTGAAATATCTTTCTTGGGGTCACACATGCCCTACAGACTACATATTTTGGTATACAGTCTACCTGATGCAACTCTGTCAGGTTTCACGTTTTGCTTTAAACATTCTTTGACTCTGAAAATTTGATTGATCTTAAAATGCTTTTCTAGATCTTTACTTTTCGAGGTTAGTGTTAATAATCTTAAATACTTTCTTATTTTATTTTTAATATTTTGTTTTCAAGCATTTCTTGACTTTGACACTCTGACATTTGTTAGAAGTTGAACACTCCCCGAATTTTCCAAAAATTATTATAACTATTATTAAATTGTCCTTTCAAATGAGTTCTTATTTGAATGAAATTCCAAACTAATCTGTTAGAGCTTCTATTCCCTACAGAAGGCGTGTGTTCGTGGCTAAGCACTTACAACTGGGACAACCAGGCTCCCCTGCTGCATTAGCACCCATGCAAGCTTGGCTCTTCCGACTGATTGGGTAGACAAAATCCCAGAGCCAGCAATCCAACAGTAATGGCCAAACACACAGCGTAAACGTGCACGCATAAACGAAGTTACGCCAAAAACGGCAAGATACAAACAGTTGATACGCGCTACATGCGCTACAAACGACAAAACAAACAAACGATAGAATGGTACTCACGACGCTCGTAACGAAAGCTAAACGCACACTCAAACGCGATCATTCTCACGGCACATTGATAGACATTGCATTCAAAACATATAAGTTCAAAACGTGTTTAATTGCTGTATAAGCTAGATCGCTATATCATATATTAGAAGGTCATGGCATACACCTAGGTAGCATCGCTAATATTTTTCAGGTACCAGCTGCATACAAACTGCGTAAGAAGGTTCTGCCAGAGGCTCTCAACACCAGAATCACCTATGGCGACCAAACGCTGAACAGTAGAGTCAAAAGGTGGTAGGCCCCATTATCTATCGGCTAAACCCAGCATCCGCCAGCATCTCTGAGCTAGACCCAGAATCCACCAGCTGAACCCTAGCATCTACCGGCTGGACCCAGCGTCCATCAGCATCTCTCGGCATATACAACTAGGACCTAAAATTTATCAACATACATCAGCCAAAGCCAGACCCCATTAACTACCCCGTCTGGAGTCTGCCTTTTTTAAAACATATGTTAGTAGGAATCTACGAGTTTATATATGCAAAGCATCTATTTACCTATGCTTCCAAACCAGCAGAACCGTGGAGAGCCAAGAGGAACCCGGAGGAGGCAACTTCGCCCACTTGTAAATCTCACCCCCATAAGCATCTGCCAACAGAACTCTACCACGATACCTACAGGTACTTATTTCTAGAATAGCAGGAGCAGAGAGATGCAGAAATTTTGGGTGCGACCAGGGGTTCAGAACTATGTCCGATGTATGTAGCAGACATCACTTGTTCCAACAAAATAACACTGGGAGAATAGCAGTAGCAACTTGTTCCTGCATAATAGCAATAGAGGTTCCAGCAGAATGACAATAGCGTCCAGAACCTGAAGGACTAATTTCCCACCTCAGCCTGAAGCTGAGAAGAAAAATTGGGGGCAATTGTTATGGATAGAAAATACACTTTTTACAAGAGGCAACGTGGCCATCAAATATTGGTGGGCACAAGGTTGGTGGGATTGATGATATGGAAGCATGAGAGCCGTCAAATTGAGCAAGAAAACAAACACACGTGTGTTTTTTTTTACGCAATAATGGATGAGAATAAGTCAATGGGAGTTACTACATTAAACGGGGTCAAAGTTGTTATCAAGAAATCAGGGATGGATGAGCAGAATCCGGAGGCAGCCATTGGAGGTAGAAACCCTAGACTAGAGCAACTATAAAAGGGAAGCCAACAATCACAAATGGGATCTCATCCTATACTCAAGCAAGTACCATAAAATACTACGACGTTTCTATCATCATCTCATTCTACCCTAGCACTTCTACAACAAAACTCCCGCTCAATCGATCAACAATCCTCGAGCAAAATCGCCCTTGTATTTCTTTACTTTCGCAAATTCCGTCTCGATTATAGTGCCAAATTGGTGGGATTCCGAATCCCCCGCGGTTGTTCCCACATCGGGTTTTCTGCGTCACCAAATTCCTCGTGTCAATCTCTTATTTCGTTGCTTTTTCGTTCGTTCATATCGTTGCATTTCCTTCGTTTGTAGGCCTTAGATCGATCACTATAACTCACAATTTAAAATAATAACTCGGTAAATTTTTACCAAAACAGCTAAAAATACCCATGATAGCTCAAATGAAAGCTAATGAAATTGGCTTTCACGTCCATAAAGAATCAACCTTAATCATTAAGTGAATCTTGAGTTATTCTATTTTGAGCACTGACAGGTCATTTCAGAAAACAGGATTGCATTCCTGCGCGACAGTCTTTGAAGCCTTCTTGTGAAAAATATACTTAATTAATCTTTCTGATTCCAAAGCAGTAGGAAAGTAGACTTTTCAAGATTTTATCCATATATGAGGAGTTGAATTCAAACCTGGAATTCTGAAACTATTGGAGAATTTCAGATTTGTCTGGCTCATTTGGAAATGGCATTTCATTCAAAATAAAATAACTTTTGGTCCCATTCCAAAGCTCATAGCTTGTTAACATTTCAAGCTTTCTAAACATATAAATACCATGGAATTTGAGCAACCAAAGTGGGATATATGCACTCTTGAACATAGCCCATATCCTGCCAGAAGGAACAATAAGAATACCCCGAGCTTTGTTCATTTTGCGAATGAATCTGCATTATATGAATGTTTGCACTTTCACTTGCTATATTTGCTTGGTAAGAAAATGAGGGACCCTTAGTCCTAGCTCCTACTGCATTTAGTGAGTTAGTTAGATGTGGCGGCTACTCGACCTCTAGCCCCACATGTCCTAAAACGGTGTTTGCACCAACCCCTTCTCACCTAACCTAAGCCCCGTTGCAACATGCTTGTCTCTTTTGTATGTGCATCATTTAAACATTTCTCTTACGGATATTGAATGGAGTGCCATATTAGAATGCGGTCATGTCTCGCAAGTCGAGTTAAGGCAGTGATTTTGGTTACTTTTTTCACAAAAATCACCGGATCTTTATTGAGTTACTAGTGAAGCCCGTGAGAGTTGGTACTTGGGTCTCCTTCGGCTAAGGACTTGATATGGAGTCGAATCTTGTGTGTGTGTCATGTAAATCTTGGGAGTATAGCAACGTACTTCCCTTTTCCCCGCCTAGAATTTGTTTCTAGAACATTCCGTGTTGTCAATGTTGGTCACTTGAGCTAGATTTAGGGGTTTGACACCTTGGTATACCTTGAGATGACATCCTCCTCTAATAAATTTCCTTGTTTAGTTTTGAGAAATCTCACTTGAATGAGGCAAGTGTGTATGAATTTTGATTGATTCATTCCCTTGCAATACTTGGTAATTTAGTGCCATTTTGAATCAAAAGTTTTGTAGCAAGACCTTACTTGCCTTGCAATAAGGCACTTCCCCTTATGAAGTGTCAAATTGTGAGTTAAAAGGACTCCGGGTAAATCTAAACCCGATTCAGATATTATAAATAAAGTGTGCAAGTTATTTGTCTTTGTTAAGGGCCATAGTCTTGTTTAGCTTACTTACTCGGGGACGAGTAAGAATCAAGTGTGGGGAAGTTTGATGCGTGCTTTTTTGGTTGGCATTTCCTCCTCTTTTCGGCGCGTTTCGACGCGTTTCGGGATGAGTTATATCCCTTTTATTTGCATTGTTTGCCGTTACTCTTATACTTTATGTGTCTGTCTCGTTTTGTAGGGAATGAGCTGAGACTGGAGGACGGAAGCAAGAATAGAGTCCCAAGGAGCTTGCAGGGAAATATCCGTATAAAACCCCTTAAAATTAAGGACTATAACGTAATTTATCATGTGATTAATGGTCATAAACGAAAAACAAGAGAAACGATAAAAGAATAAGAATCAACCTCGGGTCCTGTGCAAAAACGGCCTAAGAACATAAATCAATGCAGATTTTCTCCTAATCGTTGCACCCAAGATCGTCTGAGACTATGCCCCTTGTGCTAGAAATTACTCTCTGATTGCCTTGCAATATTGAGAGAGCTTTTGTGAGTTTTCTGATGTGAGATCTAGAATTTCAGAGAAAAAGACTCCAAAACCCTAATTTTTCTTCAACTGAGAAGGATTAGGTCAAAAGGAGAGAAGGACTCTCCTTTTGTTCTATTCGGTCGACCGACCGGTTACTAAGGGATGGAGTGGGCTTTCCACTTTCTCCTTATTTAACTCGTGGTCCGACTCGTTTTGCTAAATGTATATGACGGGTTTTAATTATAAATCGTCATCCGTTATCGGATATTAAAATATCGACTAGTAACATGAATCAGTCGACATATTAATACTTGTCCGATAATGACAATATTGTATAATTAATTAATTCAATATACATTAATTAAATATAACCGTTTATATTCAATTTACGAATTAACCGCTTAATTCACCTTAGCCAGTATTATTTAATCCGTATTAAATAATTATCTCAACATTGTGTTTGACTAATTATTAGTCAATAACTCCGACTAACCGCTTAGTCATATTAGGCATCAACATGACTGTATTTTCATACCGTCAAATCTCTCAAACGTATCCTATAGGTGTGACTTTTAAGGACCAGTTGATCACCGCCATCTGTATGACAATAACGTCAAACTTATCTAGCAAGCCAACCGTTATTGATAAACGTGGACCAACTGATAATAAAACAAAAGTATACCCTTTGATCCTTTTAGAGATTTATATGTCATTGCACTAACTGTGGAGGACACCAGCCCCAACAAGCTCCCACTTGTCCGTACAAGTGTACGTGCAATAACGTTATCCGCACTAACTGGAGGACACCGGCTCCAACAAACTCCCACTTGTCCGTACAAGTGTATGTGCGATAACCGATTCTCATATCCATTTAAAAATTTCTCCCACTCAATGTAAAAAACTTTGCAGATCCGTATCCGCAATGGTCGTATTTTACAATCGATCTGTATCAAGAGTGGTTTCCCCGACTAGAGAGTAACTTAATTGATAAAACGAATCCGTATTCGAGCATGGCCATGCATTTCGATTCTGACTCCTCGAGTGGCCTTGAGAAATATCGAGTACCTGATAAAGGCTGAATATTTCCTTCAACTCGACTCCTGCCGATCTAAGCACAGTATGAAATGACCTAGAAAAAAATCTACTTGGCCCCCTGTTACGGATGACCGTGAGAAAGAAACCAAAGTCACTCAAAATCTGCCTTAATCTCAAGAGACAGTCGATAGTCAAAAGAATCGACTCTTAGGATCACCATGGAGGTCCTATCCACGATCTGGCACCGAATGTTATAAAACATTTAGGACTCCACATCGTTGTGACAATTGTGTCCTACGAGATATCCGTATAGCTCGCCTCTGTGATTGGTCAGTCAACCGTTTGACTTATGGCTCGTTGAACCCACCATCAACCAACGTCACAAAATAATTGCCAGAGTTATCAGCTCACGTGGGCAATTTAGGACCAAAATATAATGTTTGTTCAGTTCACTTTGTGGTGTTCAAAATTGTCGTACAGTTCCACATGAAAAACAAAATATATAAATATCAAAACGATGATGTCGTATAAAGTACACGAGAAAATGAATCGAATCCATAAAAGAGTACTACAACTTAGGAACACGTTTAATTCCCATTGAAATAACATGTCCTTCATGCTTATCTTGTCGTAATGGTTTAGTGAGAGGATCTGCTATATTATCAACTGTAGCAATCTTTTCTATCACTACCTCCTATTGCTCCACGTAATCTCGGATTAGATGAGCTTTCCGTTGTACATGTCTAGACTTGTTGCTAGACTTAGGCTCCTTAGCCTGGAAGATGGCACCTCTATTGTCGCAATAGATGGTGATCAGGTCATTCGAACTAGGCACTACTGATAGTCCTCGTAAGAATTGACGCATCCATATCGCTTCCTTTGCAGCTTCAGAAGCGGCATAGTACTCGGACTCAGTCGTAGAATCTGCTGTAACACTTTGTTTGGAACTCTTCCAGTGATCGCAAAGACCATTAAGAGTAAAAACGAATCCAGACTAAGATTTCGAGTCATCTCGATCCGTTTGGAAGCTAGCATCTGCGTAACCGGTTGCGCATAGCTTTTGATCGCCTCCATAAGTCAATGCCCAATCTTTAGTCCTCCATAGGTACTTAAGAATGTTCTTGACAACCATCCAATGTGATTCACCTGGATGCTGTTGGAATCGACTCGTCATTCTCAATGCATATGCCACGTCCGGACGTGTGCATATCATGGCATACATGATTGATCCTATAGCCGAAGCATAAGGATTCCGGGTCATGCACTCTATCTCTTCCGGTGTCTTTGGTGCCTGAGACTTGCTCAAATGCACCCCTGGAGCCATAGGAAGAAACCCCTTTTTCGAGTTAGTCATGCTGAATCTCTCTAGAATCTTGTCTATATAAGACTCCTGACTGAGAGATAACATCCGACGTGATCTATCTCGATAGATACGGCTGCCCAAAATTCTTTGTGCCTCACCCAGATCTTTCATCTGGAAATGGTTCTTCAACCATACTTTTACCGAAGTTAAGAGAGGTATGTCATTCCCAATCAGGAGTATGTCATTAACATACAATATTAGGAAGACAATCTTGCTCCCACTCGACTTGATATATAGACATGGTTCCTCGACCGATCGAGTAAATCCATTCTCTTTTATCACTTGGTCGAAACGATGATTCCAACTCAGAGAAGCTTGCTTAAGTCCATAAATGGAACGCTTAAGCTTGCACACTTTCTTAGGATGTTCAGGATCGATGAAACCTTCGGGTTGTACCATGTACAACTCTTCCTCCAAATAACCGTTTAAGAAGGCGGTTTTCACATCCATCTGCCAAATTTCATAGTCATGAAAAGCGGCAATCGCTAAGATAATCCGAATGGAACGCAGCATGACTACGGGTGCAAAAATTTCATCGTAGTGCAAACCTGGCACTTGGGTGAAACCTTTAGCAACTAGTCGTGCTTTATAGATATCTTGTTGACCTTCCACAAAATGCTTTATCTTGTAAAGCCATTTGCATTGAAGGGGACGAACCTTGGCAGGTAAGTCAACAAGATCCCATACGTTGTTCTCATACATGGAGTCCATCTCGGATTGCATGGCCTCAAGCCATAGCTTTGAGTCGGAACTAGTCATGGCACCTTTATAGGTTGCGGGTTCACTACTCGTTAAGAGCAGAATGTCATCTATGTCATGTTTCTGGACCATACCAATGTATCTGTCCGGAGGAATAGAGACTCTACCCGACCTCCTAGGTTCCTCGGGAATACTAACCACAGCCGGGATTGAAGGAACTGGTTCCTCCAATGGTTGCTCGGCATTTGGTTCTGGAATCTCCGACAATTCGAAGGTTCTATTACTCCTCGCGTTCTCGAGAAACTCCTTCTCTAAGAATGTCGCACTAGCCGCAACAAATACACGTTGTTCGGTTGGCGAATAGAAGTAATGACCAAATGTTCCTTTAGGATAACCTATAAAGTACGTCTTGACCGATCGCGGGCCGAGCTTATCCTCGTGTCTCCACTTGACATAAGCCTCGCAGCCCCAAACCCGTATAAAGGACAAGTTAGGGACCGTTCCCTTCCATAGTTCATATGGAGTCTTGTCAACAGCTTTAGACGGACTTCGGTTAAGTATTAGAGCAGCTGACAGAAGAGCATAACCCCACAATGAATCAGGCAATACGGTGTGACTCATCATGGATCAAACCATATCAAGTAGTGTTCGATTTCTCCGTTCGGACACACCATTCAACTGAGGTGTTCCAGGTGGGGTTAACTGTAAGACAATCCCACAGTCCTTAAGGTGTTGATCAAACTCGTGTGAAAGATACTCGCCATCACGATCTGATCGTAGTGTTTTAATCTTTCTACCCAATTGGTTCTGTACCCGATTCTAGTATTCTTTGAATTTCTCAAAGGACTCACTTTTATGCTTCATTAAGTAGACATATCCATATCTACTTAAATCGTCCGTGAAAGTGATGAAATACCTATAGCCTTCTCGTGCGGTGATTGACATAGGTCCACACACATCCGTATGTATGAGTCCTAATAGGTCAGCAGCGCGCATTCCAACACCTTTGAAGGAAATTCGAGTCATCTTACCAATGAGACATGATTCACACATGCCAAATGATTCAAAATCAAAGGCCGAGATAGCTCCATTCTGTATGAGCTGTTTAACGCGTTTCTCATTAATGTGTCCCATACGGCAGTGCCATAGATAAGTTTGATCTTTGTCACCAACCTTTAACTTCTTATTCATTACGTGCAATATTTCGGTGGTCTGATCTAAAACATAAATTCCATTCATGGAGACTGCCTTGCCATAAATCATATCGTGTAACGAGAAAAAACAGCTATTATTCTCTATTACAAATGAAAAACCAAGTTTGTCAAGTGCAGAAACTGAAATAATGTTTTTAGATAAACTGGGTACATAATAGCAATTATATAAAAATAACTCAAATCCGCTAGGAAGCTGGATCACATATGTTCCCCTCGAGACGGCAGCCACTCGTGCTCCATTCCCGACACGCAGTCCACCTCACCCTTTACGAGGGGTTCGATGTTTGAGCCCCCGCACATGATTGCACAGATGAGAACCGCAACCAGTATCTAGTACCCAAGTTCCGTAATTGCGTGGTTAATCTCAATCATATGAATAAAAGAAGAAGAAGTAGACATACCAACAGGAGTGACGCGACCTGCTTTTATGTCCTCACGGTATACAGGACATGTACGCCTCCAATGCCCAGTCTTGTGGCTATGATGGCATTCCATGTTACCGTCCTTGCTCTTTGTCGCGCCTAGTGAGGTGCTCGACTCACCAGGCCCACTCTTACCTGATCCCGACTTCTTAAACTTCGACACCTCTGCTAGGTCTCCGTTTGAGCTTTGCCCTTACCCTTGCCCTTGTTTGACACAACGAGAACATCCTGTTTCGTGGCTCCCACTAAACTTCATGTCCTTCTCGGTGCATACGAGAAGGGAGTGTAGTGCATGAGGACTTTTCTTCAAATCATTCATATAGTAATTGGCTCTACAGAGCGCAAAACCATCGTGGAGTGAATGAAGCATGCGGTCAATCACTAAGTTCTCGCTGATCTTACAATCAAGTGCCTCCAGTTTCTCGACATTCTCAATCATGCTTAGAATGTGTGGGCTAACCGGTTGGCCCTTCTGGAGTTTCGCCTCAAAGAAGCGACAGGTATGCTCATAGGTCACGATTCTCGGTACTTTCGAGAATTCCTTAGTGAGCGTGGTGAAAATCTTGTTTGCAACTTGGGCTATGAAGCGTTTCTGCAAATTGGATTCCATTGCAAAAATGAGTACGTTCTTTATCGCACCCGCTTCCATGATGAAATCGCTATACGTGGCGATCTCGTTAGCTCCAGCCGTGGGTCCTGGGTTTGGCGGGATGGGCTCTATCAGATATTTGAGCTTCCGTCGCAATGGCGGCATTCCGTAATGCCGCCTCCCGATCCGCGAAGTTTGATCCATCATTCTTGATCGAGTAGACCGATTCATCCGATTCATGAAGATCCGAAGCCAGGACTCACGGTCCAATGTGGCACTTGGCATTGGGTCGTCCGTACGGCCACCATTTTGTTATTAGCGGTTTAAATGATCGTGTTCTACATCGAAAAAGAAAGAAAAACAAAACGAAATAAGCAACTCATCGAGGTGATTTAAGTCTATTTAAAATTCATTTTAACGTGTAGACTCATTGCACTTGTATAATCGATCTACCTCAAGAATTATACAAATGATCCCAAGACTCAATTTCCGTAAATTGATAAGCCAACTGTTTGGCTAGTTCTACCGTTAGAACTCTTGGTCGATAGATTTCCGTAAATCCTATCTTTAGTCCACCAGAATCACAGGATCGTACGAGTGACCATAGTGTTGAGATAAAATAGGTCAATCAGTTCCAACTTACCTGACGTAGAAGAGGTCATATTATGCCTACCGACGAAGAAGGGATTCATTGGAGTTTGACCTATAAAGACTATTCTCAATTTTTCGTTATACGAGGAAGATCCCATCAACTTAGTTTTAGTTCATTTTAAGTGAACGAAAATCTAGCATTACGTGAATGAATTAACTTAGGTGATGGCTTATTAAGACCGTGTGACATCTGTATGTCATAGAAAACTAACGCGTAACCTCTATATGAGTCAGTTTTCATGCAAATATTAGGTGGTTTGGTTTTAGGCGGAATATGATGCAAACTATCGTTACGATGAAAAACATAAAAAAATGCAAAACGTAAATAAAAGTCTTAGTGTGGCCTATCCTAGCAAAATTAACATAATACAACTTTGGAATCCACCGTTGGACCCGAGAAGCTTGTCTTGATGTTCCATCTTGGTTCATGCAGCGGGAGTGAGCATCCGATCTCCATCTTTGGTCTTCTCAAAATTACAATTTAAAATTTACAAAATATAAACCTATTTACATTCTAAATTAAAACTGTAATTACAAGGAAAAATCCAAAACGGAGATGCAAGATCTCAAAATACAACCAAGACCGTGTTCCATCATTACGGTAACACGTTCTACTAAGGCCACACTAAGTTACAACCGTTTGTAAAATTAAATACGTAATAAAAACATTCATGGCATTCAAAAGTAACGATAAATAAAAGATGCATCAACTAAAAAAAAATTTATTTGTGACATAATTCCGTAATTATGTTAAATTTATCCAAACCACCTTTTAACGATTAAAATTATGTGACAAAACCGCTTTTATCAACTTAATTTTAATCCATTACAATCCGTCACTTTAAACCGCTTTAAAATAACTAAATGGCACGTGTGTGAACCGTTTCACAATCAAGCGAGTGTACAAAATCCGTATAATGTACATTTTATGGCCAAAAGAAAAATTAAAACACGGAAAAAAATAATTTTTCAGCGCTGCCAAAACACTTTACCTCTCGATCGAACAGTTAGGGTTTTGAAAAGGTCGATCAAGTACTGCGAGTACTCGATCGAGTAAAACAACACAGAATAGCTCTCGATCGAGTAGTATTACGCTCGACCGAGAGCAAAACAATTCTGAAACATTAAAACCCTTGTGAAATCGATTTGACAAAATAAAACCAATTGCAATTTTGACATAATCCGTATAAAATTAAATATACAATTGACAAAACCTTAACATATTGCTATAATGACCGTTTATAATAACAATATGCAAAAACAAATCGAAAACAAAACCAATCGATCGAGACACTACAGTCCTCGATCGACTGATCTAAACACTCGATCGGCTGTTTACAACAACACAGAAAATCTGACGTGAACAACATATCACGGTTTTCAAGGCAAAATTATCGATTCAAATCGTTTTATGAAAATCACGATGAAAAATTTACGTGGCCTCGCTCTGATACCAATTGCAGGGAAATATCCGTATAAAACCCCTTAAAATTAAGGACTATAACGTAATTTATCATGTGATTAATGGTCATAAAAGAAAAACAAGAGAAACGATAAAAGAATAAGAATCAACCTCGGGTCCTGTGCAAAAATGGCCTAAGAACAGAAATCAACGCAGATTTCTTCCTAATCGTTGCACCCAAGATCGTCTGAGACTATGCCCCTTGTGCTAGAAATTACTCTCTGATTGCCTTGCAATATTGAGAGAGCTTTTGTGAGTTTTCTGATGTGAGATCTAGAATTTCAGAGAAAAAGACTCCAAAACCCTAATTTTTCTTCAACTGAGAAGGATTAGGTCAAAAGGAGAGAAGGACTCTCCTTTTGTTCTATTCGGTCGACCGACCGGTTACTAAGGGAGGGAGTGGGCTTTTCACTTTCTCCTTATTTAACTCGTGGTCCGACTCATTTGCTAAATGTATATGACGGGTTTTAATTATAAATCGTCATCCGTTATCGGATATTAAAATATCGACTAGTAACATGAATCAGTCGACATATTAATACTTGTCCGACAATGACAATATTGTATAATTAATTAATTCAATATACATTAATTAAATATAACCGTTTATATTCAATTTACGAATTAACCTCTTAAATCACCTTAGCCAGTATTATTTAATCCGTATTAAATAATTATCTCAACATTGTGTTTGACTAATTATTAGTCAATAACTCCGACTAACCGCTTAGTCATATTAGGCATCAACATGACTGTATTTTCATACCGTCACATTTCTCAAACGTATCCTATAGGTGTGACTTTAAGGGACCAGTTGATCACCGCCATCTGTATGACAATAACGTCAAACTTATCTAGCAAGCCAACCGTTATTGATAAACGTGGACCAACTGATAATAAAACAAAAGTATACCCTTTGATCCTTTTAGAGATTTATATGTCATTGCACTAACTGTGGAGGACACCAGCCCCAACAGAGCTTTCATGGGAGAAGAACGGGAGGAAATGCTGAGAAGGTTCCTCTGCCGATAGGCCGGCAGCCGGCCAGCCGGCTGCGAACCCTTTCCATGCCTTAGAGGAAGAAGAAGGTGGAGAAATTCTCAGGAGAGTTTTCTGCCGGTAGGCCGGCAACCGGCAGGAAACCCTCCCTTTATGCCTTAAAAGAAATTTTGGAAGAAGTTCGGCCAAAAGAGAAAAGGGCTTGGTGCCGGCAGAGGTACCGGCAACCAGTGGCCCAGCAGGCAGCTCAAAAGGAATGAAGAAAAGGAAGAAAAGAAGAGGTTTCTTCTGCCGGTAGGCTGGCAGCCGGCCAGCCGGCAAAGACACCCATTCATACTTAGCCAAATTTTGAAGCTTAGAATTGGAGAAGAGCTCCCTGCCAGCAGTGAAACCGGCAGCCGGTCAACTAGCACGGAGCAGCAGTAACGCATTTCAGCACCTACCCCTCAATTTTGACCTAATTTCATGGAAGACTATATATACCCTCTCATAACTCACTTGTACACAAAACCCTAGATTTTAGAAATTTCCCAATTTATGCTAAGCTTTCCTTAATTAAGTTTTAATCTTTTCCTACTTACTCCTTAATTTAGTTTTGATCTAGTTTAATTCAATAGTTTTCATATTAGTAGTTGGGTTGTAAGAGAAGATTTTGAAGAAATTCTTCCATTATTAATCCAAAGCTTAATTCTTTCCTAAGTATTGGTATAATTTCTTTCCTTGTTTACTTTAGTTTTCAATTGTTTACATCTTTATTTCATTTTAATTGTTCTTTTAATTAGCATAATGTTTATTGTTATGTTGGTGCGTTGTTCTCCATTTATTCATACTTGTTCATCCACCATGAGTGAGTAGTTCACCTCTAGGATTTAGGGGGAACTTAAGTGAGGGTTAAACTATTAATATGGGTTGTTAATATTTGAGTTTTGGGTGATTGTTTAGCCTTTGTTAATATGCATAGAAGGTGTTTGATGAATTGTGTGTATGAAAGTTCATACTTTTCTTCAATTTATGTTGAGTACCTTCATAGATGAGAGTTTATGTAGGTACTTGATAGTATGTTTATGATGAATTTGAATGCATTGTGATGATTTTGTGTTCTACTTTAGGAGAAACTAAGTAATTAGTCCATAATCCTAGGCATTTAATTACCCAAGACTTGTTGACATCCATATCTAGTTTACCTTGCTTAAGGGAACCCAAAGACCCTAGTTTTCCATCAATTGTTTGCATATCATTATCTTAGTTAACTCGTTTTTTCACTCTAGCCGTAGTTTAGTTGTTATCGCCATTTTCTTTGTAAACTTTGATTTAAACGAACTAAGTACACATCCACCCCATCATTGCGAACGATCCCCTTATTATACAACTTAATTTGGGAGTTTTGCGAATTGATTTTGGTGAGAGGATGACGACAAATCTCAATATCAGTCAACATAATTGGTACACTAATTCTTTGATTTAAAGAGAGGAGATCATTGACTAACTAATTGATAGGTCATTATACTCCATGGGTTGATTAAGCCTTGGAACAAATACTGTATTATCACCTAGACTCAAGGTTTTGTTCAACAGGTGTTAGACTAACTACCTCAACAAACTTCCCAACGCATGAAATTTCTAAAAATAATTAGTTGAATCATACGAAAATGGTTGGTCGTATATTGCTACTAAAAGCCAAATTAAAGGAAGGAGGGATAAAGGGGTTGAAATTAAGGCCCACTCTTGTGGTTATAGTAATAATATCGTGTTGAAGACATATGAACATGATGAACTGGCCAGTACCGGCCATTTTGCAATACAAAGAGGGGAGCCTGAAGTCCCTCTTTGACTTGACTTTAGATTTCTTTGGCAGATCATAACAGAGTACATATATGAGAATTAATCAACACAATACAGTAGTCATGATGTCTTGGCCAAATACTTTGGTCTCCCATTACATTAATTTGAGTTATTATGTGACTGTTTATCGGAGAGTAGAAGACTAAGACTAACTGAATCTTTAATCATCTAAAAAAGGCTCATAGGGCATGTACTGATGATCCCACACAATCCTACTTAAAGTTTTACCCACTCACACACGATATGATATGTAACACCCCCTTCTTACCCGGTTAAGGTAATTGGGAGATGTTACCTTTTTGGTTTTCCGAGGCGGTGAATCGGAGATACAATAAAGGAATATTTATTATAAATGACAAGTTTAATGATTACAAACCATTAACTAATGAATAAAATACAACTCATGGCTACTATACTAATCTAACTAGCTACACTCGTCTCGTGACTCATCAAGCTCGTCCCATCTCCCGCGTACTATCTAAACAAATCTGCACCTAAACTGCTCCCCATATGACCAAGGGACATCAATGGATCAACACAGGCCACCCCAAAAGACATAGTTGACAATTACACAGAAACAGAAACGTCAGTTTCAAAAAACAGATAAAGTGCAACATGACTCAAGTGTGTGAACATGTAACATGACTACTAATATGAATAACCACTATCAAACAACCACCACCACGGTATCGGGACACGCCCAGACATACCGACAACCACACTGGTACCGGGACACGCCCAGATATACCGATAATCACAAACGGGTACTGGGACACGCCCAGACGTACGGGGTCCGGAAGCCAACCGAATCCCCTACCAGACATCGTGTCTCAACCACACGAGTCCCTCCGTAACTCAAGCCATTAATGTGCACATCCCTCTTGGTGTGGGAAGCTCTAAGAGGCGAATTAGGCGTAACACGGTCTCCCAACCATCTTACATCTCCAAACAACAACAACAACAACATCAACAAATCCTCCAACATATATGATAATAGCCAATACATGAACCACACTCAACATATCATAATCATCCTCTTAATGATGTGATTACCACTAAACATGTTATAATACAAATGCCCTAATTATGTAAGACTAACTAAACATCATCATAAACAAGATCACATTATTGAAACCTAGTAGGATTAACCTACCTTTTAGCATTCTTCAGAAGCAATCCAATTAATAAGCAAGATCCGTCTCATAAGACTGTCTCATCCTACAATACCACATAATAACTATTAAAAATCATCCTACACTATAACATAATACAAAACCCATTGTTAATTTTTTTTTTGGAAGAAATCAGCTTCCTATTAAAAATAAGAAAGAGACTCTTACAAAGTACAGCCACTAAGCAAACTTACAAGATTACTATGAAATCAAAGAAGCTACCATCTCCTCTAGTAAACTATCAGTAACATTAGAAAATAATCTAACAGAGACATAAAACTTAATGTGTTTGACTAACTGCTCAACAGTCCTAGAGGAACCATTAAACAACCGTCTATTTCTCTCCTGCCAGATCAAATACAACACGGCAGCTGCACTACAGCGTGCCCATTTCTTCCTCCAACCGCGTCCTTTGTACTTAGCAAGACGAAGAAGTTCTTGACTAAGACACAAAGGTCTTCTGGTAATGCCAAGCCAATGTAGAATATGCTGCAAGACTTAGTTAGAGAAGGGACAAATGAAATAGAGATGGGATATACTTTCCAAAGCTGCACAACACAAACTGCATCTGTTTACCATGCTCAATCCTCTTTTCATCAAATTATCCAACGTGGGAAGACCATTTTGAATAGCCATTCTCACAATGACAGCATGCCGAGGCATTACAACACTATCCATGAGAGGCTTGGCCCATCTCAAAGTTGGATGCTGACCATGAAAAGCAGAGTAGACCTGAGACATTATAAGCTTACCAGATTTGGTCCATAATTGCAGCCGTGCTTGAGTAGCATCAATGGAACCATTCTGACAAATAAATTCATCCCTCGTGGCCAAGAGAGCTTTCCAAACTGTTGTAGAACTGCAACCTGGCTGCACTCTCCAACAGTCAACTCTTTGGAAATAGTAATTCTAACACCATTGCACCCAGACTGATTGGGTATCATGGCAGAGTCTCCAAAACATCTTTGGCATAAGAGATTTATTCCAGCTAAGAATCTCCCGAATGTCAAAACCACCCTGAGCTCTAGTCCTGCAAACTTTCTGCCAGGAAAAGAAAACCATACGCCTGGTACTGCTCTGATAGTTCCAGAGAAACCCCCTACAAAGCTTATCAATATCAAACATAACCCCTTATTATTACCTACTAATTACCCATATTATTCATATTAATTACTAAATAATTAACCCAAGTAGAAACCCCTAAAAATTAGGGTTAAAACTTAAATAAAGAGGAGTGGGATTAAACTTACAAAGTATAGATGATGAAGAAAAAGATGAGAAATTTTCCTAAATCAAGCTTGGATCCATGGAAGAAGGTGTTTATGGGGTTTTAGACTGAAGGGAGAGAATTTGGAGTGAGAAGGAAGAAAATAAAATGAATGGGGATAAGGGGATAAGGGGATAAGATATCCTTATCCTGTGTTCTGATTCAGCGCCACTCGGTCGAATTTCACTCACTCGATCGAGTGTTGAGTCCACTCGGTCGAGTGAACCTCACTCGGTCGAGTGCGACACAGCTCTCAGCAATGACCAGTTTTCGTAAAACAGTCATATCTCACTCGTTTCTTGGTCATTTTGGGTGTGTGACCTACCGTTGGAATCGTAAGAGAATTTTAAGATGACCCTTCTATAGGCAGACATTATAACAACTCCACTAAGTCTAGTATAGGTTATACTCGGTCCACTTTATAGTTATACCTCACTCCCGAGTCATCTCTAGTCTAGTCTAAGGTCCCCTCACACATTCTAAGGATTCTTTCCGGGTCCCACAATATCCGGGTATTACAATTTGCCCCCCTTAAAATAAATTTCGTCCCCGAAGTTCGCCTCACTCTCTCTTTTCACAATTATTTCTCAATCTTCTCTCAAGTCTTATTACCGGTTCTCATGTACTCTCTCGCCATTTTACTCTATGATAAATTCCGTCAAGATTCTTAATGTCATTATGTGAACCCCCGCAATAACGCGGAAAATATAACTTATAAATTCAAGCGGAAATTAGGAAATTTTTGAAACTTTTAAAATTTAAGCGCGGGTTCATTAAAATCAAAAACACAAATAAAGATTGCAGAAATAAAGATTAAATTATAAAAACGTGATAATCAAGGTGAGGGAAAATATATCCCTCGAATGACAATACAATAAAAGGTGAGTATAAGCAATCCTAATAAACTGACTACAAGGCCAAAGTGCTCGCTAGCTCACACATGTCTTCACCCCATAAATGCACCAACTAGTACCTGTTATTCATGTAAACATGAATGCCTCAATCAGTGGGGAGTAATTCAAGGTTCTCCCAGCCACAAATTGTCAAAATGAACATAACAAAGAACTAAAACAGGTAAGTCATGTAAAATACTTATAAAAGATATGAATATCAAATTTATATTTAAACATGACAATTATATGAGATGGAACAATATAGATAACACCAGCATAATAAAGATTCAACAATTCCTTTAAGACAATTAAATAATATGAAAGACAAGAATACGGTCATTTATACAAAACACGCATTTCAAGGAAATACAACATAGATATGAGATTAGAATCCGAATCATGTGAAGCAATTAATAAGAGATCAATCAATGCAAATCACAAGAATAGAAACCGTAGCCATTACTTGGAAAACCACTTAGCAAACATTGCACGGGACGTGGCTACTAATGTTACATTCATACTTATGGCTTTCATCTCACCATAAGGACGGATGGGAACATCAATCCCGATGATCATATCGCAACTAGAGGGCTTATAGCTCACCTCTAGTATCCGATAGGACCAAGACAAACAACACAAGGCATAACTCTTGCCTTAAATGACATATGACAATATCTATACTAAGCAAGACCTTTACTACTCATTATATATAATTCCCCTGGTAGGACGACAATGGTACTCCCAAGACTCAGTCCTAGTCTAAATCTGGCCAGACTCTTAGGACAGTACAGTTCCCGATTCGACATGCGGCAGAACGGTCCGCATCCAAGACTCGAAGACAGATCGGAAATCGAGAAGCCACAATTGGCAGGGTAGTCCGAAAGAGGCGTAAAGATAAGTCGGGCAAAAAGGTATAGCATAAAGGCATTATCATAAGAATACGGCTCCTTACCAACCATTATGTAAATTAAGCCATTCGTACTTGAATAACATAAATGGGCATTTCATTTCCTCTCTAAATGATACTTGAGTATGTATACTAAATGCAATTGAACATTCTCATCATGTATAGGTAAACATTCCATTGAAATCTTATAAAACACTTGATCATAACATAATAAATTCAATTGAACCTTCTATTAGCATTTTGATAACATTTCTTTTTATTCCCATAAGGTTCTTGAAAATAAACATAATAAACGGGCATGAATTATTTACGTCATGATAGATATGAGGCGGAAATGTAAATAATTCAATCACCAATATTCATGAGCATATAATAATTAGATTGAACTCATTTTATAAGAAAAAAATGTCATGTCATTCCATGTGAGAAAAAGTATAGTAACTATAATAATAATAATAGTAGTAGTAGTAGTAGTAATAATAATAATAATAATAATAATAATAATAATAATAATAATAATAATAATAATAATAATAATAATAATAATAATAATAATAATAATAATAATAATAATAATAATAATAATAATAATAATAATAATAATAATAATAATAATAATAATAATAATAATAATAATAATAATAATAATAATAATAATAATAATAATAATAATAATAATAATAATAATAATAATAATAATAATAATAATAATAATAATAATAATAATAATAATCTTATCTATATTAATACAAAAGACAATACTCAATCCTCAGCGCGCCACGTCATTAATGCAATTTTTTTTTTGGACATTCGTGTTATGGTGGGACCCGTGAGTGTGCAATGTATTTATTTCTTCAGATTTCCGTCTTTTCAAACATGCGATTAATTCCGTCTTACATAAATTCTATGAAATAATATTATGAAAAAATTCTATGAATTAATATTATGAAATAATTTTATACATTCCGTGTAAATAAAATTAATATATATACACAGATTGAATTACAAATGCGAGTAAATAAAACTGAATTACATAATTTTAAAAAAAAATTACATAATAATAAAATTACATAATTTCAAGAAGGAATTACATTTATATACGGGATCGAATATAAATCCCAAATGAATAACATACATAATTTTTTAAAACTACATGGTACAATAGTTTTTGTTAAAAAAATAAATCTTGACGAAGTATTTACTTGGAGTATAAAATATTCATGTATTTTGGTTAATATTATTGTACCATGCAGCAACAACATCCCAACATAATTTTTTAAAAGTATATGGTACAAAACTTTTTGTTTAAAAAAAAATCAATTATGACGGAGTATTTACTTGGAATATAAACCTCGGCAACTTAACTATCAGCCGCGCACACCGAAAATGGTAGGTGATAATGATAGGCAATCGAGTTAATTTAGTCTTCAACTAGAATTTAAAACAAATTTTAATTTTTTTAACTGTAAAAAAACAAATAAATTTTGATTTAATTTACAAGTGATTAAAAAAGTTTTAATAAATTTTTTATAATAAATAATTCGCAATTGTTGTAATAAATATTTTTTTAATAATAACAACACGATAAGTTAACAGTCGAAAAACTTTAAAATATGTTCTTTTTCGAAAAAATAATCCTCTCAGATCTGTATAGAAAGCCGTTCATCACCGAGGATTTATGTACTTGGAACAAAAATTCTGGCAAATTTATTATCAGTCTCGCACTCCGAATTCGGAAGATGACAATGATAGGCTTCCGAGTAATTTCTGCTTCTACAAGTACGAATGATAGGCAACATTAATATCGTTATGATAAATTATGTAGATCGTAGATTTAGACCAACTAGATAAGTACAATAGAAATGCAAAAATAAATATACATCCAAAAACATTAATACTGGCCTAAATACATACCCGTGCAGTTTTGCACGGGTTTAAAACTAGTAATAATAATAATAATAAGATTTGGGATCATATGAGAACAACCCTTTAGGTGAGAACGGTGAGAACACTTTTCAACCATTAGATTTAACTCCACTAAATCTAATCTAAGGGTTGTGATTAACTCTATTATACAACCACCTATACAACCCAATCCATTGACCGACATTGACCGCCGGAAAAGTCAACGCCACCGGTCAATGGCGGTCAACAACGGTGGTTTGGCCGCCGGTCAAGGAAGGTCAACGTCCGGACAAATTCAATGACCCGTCGGAAAAGTCAACGCCACCGGTCAATGGAGGTCAACGACCGGACAAATTGAGTCAACGGTCAATGGTGGTAAGTCAACGGCGGTGGCTGGCAGTGGCTAGCGGTGGCCGGCGGTGGTTAGCGGCCAGTAGTCAAAGATGATAAACCACTTAGTGAAACTTCAAAAATGTTGTTAGTGAGGCTTGAACCCATGACCTCTTGGTTGAGATGCTCTTGCTATTACCACTGTGCCACAAGCATCTTGTTGCTATTTTTGTATCTCTTTAGATATATGTGTATATGTTAAGACCTGAGTTAAAACAATATCTACCTATAATAATTATTAAATGTACTTCTAACTTATATACAATGTACATTCAGTATAAAATCAATGTAATGCTTAGTTAGTTAAATATATTTGATAAAGATTGAACAAAATATCGTATGTACTTTGATAATTTGTACTTATTATTTACATAATTATTATAAAATTTACATTTGTTATAGGTTATAATATTTTAATGAAAAATGTACGTACAATATATTTATGCCGAAGGTACATTTTATTTTCATTGGAGGTACATAATATATTCTTATATAACATGTCATGTATATTTCAATTATCTATTAAATTCATATCATTAATTCGCTAGGTTCATCATATATATATATATATATATATATATATATATATATATATATATATATATATATATATGTAAGGTGTACATTGACCATATGATATAGGTACATCTTATAATAACTATGGGTGCATATCAAAGTATTTATTTTTATTAAAATTATTTATCAATCACGTTTCAACAAATCATCAAGTACCTTTAATTTGTTTAGGAGGTACATTAAATATATCTACAATAGGTACATTTATTAACGATTATAGATTCATATCATGTTTATTTTAATTAATTATCTTGCACGGATGAATAAATCATTTACATTTTATGTATATGAGAGGTACATTAAATTTATTATATAGGTCCATATAATACTTATTAAAGGTAAATATCATATTTATTTTAATTAATTATCAATTATGACTCGATTTTTTATTATGTACATTTTATTTATATAAGACGCACATTAAATATATATTATAGGTACATATAATAAATATTAAAGTTACATACCATGTATATTTTAATTAGTTACAAGGCATGTTTCAATAATTATTCAAGCACATTTTAATAATATAGAAGGGACATGAAATATATAATAAATGTACATTTTAATAATTATAGTTACATATCATATTTACTACAATTGTTTATTAACTTTATTTCACTTACTCATCGGGGACACATTATATATATTGGAGGTACATTAAATATAAAGTATAGATACAAAGAATAATTAACATAAGTACATAAAATATGTTGTTCAATTTTTATTAAGTACACTTAACTAACTCATCATGTACATTGATTTTATAAGGAATGTACATTAAATATAAACTGGAAGTACATTTAATACTTATTAGAGGTACATATTGTTTTAACTTAAGTCATAACAAAGATATATATTAAAAGAGATACAAAAATAACAACAAGATGCATTTGTCACAGTGGTAAAAGTAAGTGCATTTCAACCTAGAGGTCGTGGGTTCAATCCCCATAAACAACATTTTTGAAGTATGAAATTGTTGATCATCCACCGGCGGCCACCCTTGACCGGGAATCAGCCACCCGACGTTGACCACCACCGGCGACCACCGCCGGCCACCATTGACCGGCGCCGGCCACCATTGACCGTCAGTCAGCCACCCTTGACCGGTATTGACTTTTTGTTCATTGACTTTTGGGTGGATTGTGTGTAATATTAAAGCTTAACCTTTAAGATGATGTTAAATCTTGTACCTTAGATCAAAATTGAATGGTAGGGATTGGTTCTCACCGTTCTCACGATAAGCCCCGTTCTCACCGGAACTCTACAATAATAATAATAATAATAATAATAATAATAATAATAATAATAATAATAATAATAATAATAATAATAAAAATAATAATAATAAAAATAATAATAATAATAATAATAATAATAATAATAATTGTTGGAATACGTGTCCTCCGACAATAATGCGATCACAACTGTCGATCATGATGATCACATGTTTAAATCTCATTTTAAGAATACATGCGGGATGTAATATTTTACAGTCAACTGGTCCACACATATCGGTAATGATTGGCTAACTAGAGTTGATCCCCTTAGGTCATACCTATCGGTAATGATTGGCCGACTAGAGTTGATCTCCTTAGGTCATACCTCTAGGAAAATACTCTTAATTAATTATTTAATTAATCATACCGATACGAGTTAATTAAATTGCTTAAAATTGACGGATGATTTTCTGAGTAAAGTTAACATGTCTTATTGTAATTCGATTAAATTAGATACGGTCTAAGTAATTGAATTGTTTTATTACTTGGATAAAATTATTGTTTACGAAATAATTGAAATTGAAATTGAATGAATAATTTATTATAAATACAAGACGTTGTAATTTATAATTTGATAAACCGTTTTGGTACAAGTAATTACGAATTACTAGTCGATTTTGTATATGACATATTTTATGAGTATGTTTATTTTTAATATGTTAAAAATACATTACAATTTCACATGTCAAGTAACATGTCACATATGTCACAATTGACAAATGACAAAATAAAATGGACCTCCCATTTTATATATGTGCCGAAAATTGGAGGGGATTATGGTTGAAATTGTGTTAATTTTTTTAAATGAGAAAAACACGATGATTTGACCTTACTTGTAGCCATGCAAACCTAGTTGATCTTGAGAAGAACACAAGCTCATGCATTGGCCCATTTATCCTCCCACCCCACCGGTTTTTAGAAGAAAAGATAGAGGGTTTTTCCTCTATCATTCATTCACTACCTCAATATATATTTTCTAGTGTAAGAAAATATTATTCTCTCTACAACTTATGGAACATTTAAGGGAAATAAAACCTCACAAATCTCTCATCTCTTGGCCGAAATTACAAGAGAACAAATTAATATTTTGTGTCAAATTTTAAGTAAGACTTATATTATTACTAGTTCATAATAATATTAGTTATTAAGGGTTTTCCTTGGGTATATACTTTTGGGAGAGGTTCTATTTTAGACCTTTGTTCATCCATTGTTGGAAAGCTCAAGAACTAACAAGAAGGTGATCTTGTTGGTGCCCTAATATCCGAAACATATAAGTAAGATTGACGATTTCTTCTCTTATCTTTTTTTTAGTTTGCATGCATAAGATCTTCCATTTATTTTATGACTAAATAAATTTTTTCATATATGAATATGTAAACTTATGAGATTAATGAATCCTAACAAGTGGTATCAGAGCCTTAGGTTGTTTACATGCATTCGGTTTATGGTTTTTCCGAGTTATAAGATTAACATTCAAAACTAATTAATTTGGATTTATGAAGATAAACCTAAAAATAACTTTTCATGTTACAAGTTTCTAATCATAAGTGATTTTTAGGACATTTTGGTTTATTTATGGATTTTATTGTTCATTTTACATATTATTGGCATTAAAATGTGATTTTTATGATAAAAATGTCATTTTTGGACGAAAAATAGCTAAACTTCGAATTTTTTAGTTGTTTTTGGATATGTTTTCACATATATTATCTAATGATGGCCTGTAAATGTTCATGTTAAAATAAGTTGTTTTGCTTGAAATATGAATTTTATAAGTTAAAATCGTATTTAAATGGGTAAATAGGTTAATATGAGTTATATTTCGAATCTGGTAATGGAAATTTAGTATGTTATCACATGCAATTTTACAAGATGTGTGTAAAATATTTGGCTATAATGAAGTCTTTTTGCATGATTTATGAATTTTTGATGAAAAATCACATAAATAGTGACTATAATTAGTAATAATGCTAAAACATACTTCATGACTAAAGGAAAAACGTCACATGTTGCATTTTATCATATATTTCAGATCTAAGGGTGAAAAGTTGACGAAAATAATTTTCTCATAATTTTATGGTCATATTTGTTAAAACCGATAAACCGCAACATTGTTTTTCTCGATAAATTTTCGAAATTTTTAACCTAAGTTTTGAACATTATGAGTGTCATGGTATTTTTTCCAGAATATTCATGAGTTTAAATTTCAAATTTCGAAATTTTTTGAAATTTTTATAATTTAATTTGAAGTTTATAGCATAATTTTGTATTTTTGGATCCATTTATAAACAATATTAAGAAATCAAGTTTAATTATTGTCAAAATGTTAGTGGAGACTAATTTTTGAGTCCTAAGATGGTTAGGGTAATTAACTTGTACATAAATATGAATTTATGTAATTATTGTGATTTTAATAAGTTAAACCACGCAAATCCGTAAAAACCGATTAATATATGATATTGGCTCTTAAAAGGCGATTTAGCATAAAATTTGGAATGTTCATACATATTATTATGCTGCATTTTATTTATGAATGTCATTTTAATTTTATGTAATTTTTGAATTATGTAATTTTACTTAGTATGGCCTTAGTTTTAATTGGTATTACCCGAAATGTATGGGAATATCGATTCGGTTGTAATTATTGTGATCTCGTATCACCGTTTTGTGATTTAATAGATTTATTTTTATTTTTAATTACAAATGTATAGTAGGAAATTATGTAATTCATTTTGTAATTTAATTATTCCGGTGTTCCTTGAAGATAGTGCCATTCGAGAAGGCAATCCATCAAAGAAAGTGTTGCCTTGAAGTGTGTGCCAAGACCGAAGTTCAAGGGACCAAAGGAGTTGGTTTCCGAATTTTTAATAGTTATTAGATTTACTATTTTAGGAAGGCCATACTAGGATTTTTTTTTATGCTTTGCATTTTATTTATATGTTGCATGCATCGCTAAATCGCCATAACTAAACATGCATTTTTAAATCGAGTTTATCGACCGTGTCAATTACAATTATCGTAGTTCACCGCTTTAGTTCACTTAAAACGTGATAGATAATAAATTGACATGACCTCTCTATAAAATAAACAATTGAGACTTAGCCTTACCAAAAAGTAGGAACCTTGAAAACCTATTTCGTGAGGGAGTGCGCTCGGCCACACCGGGGTACAAACCTTGTTACGTAGGGGAAGTGGGTGATAATTGTCTATCCACCAAATTCATGTTGATAAGGGATGAATCGGCTACACCGGGCCCAAATTAATGTGAATTTGGATCATGGACACATTTATTCGAAATTTGGGTTGAACTCAACAAAAGTATTCTCGACCATAGCCGGATGTGTTTTGGGCTAAAGATAAATATTAATGTAATTTTATCGGCCAAGAGTTCTAAAAGTAGAATCGATTAAAGAGTTAATCCACCGAGTTATATTGATAAGGGATGAATCGGCTAAACCGTGCCCAAGTTAATATGAATTTGGGTCTTGGAATCATTTATCAAGTTGGGTAGAGGTCACTAGATAAATGCTATAAAACTTGTTTAAATTAAAATTTACGAGTATTGTTATTATTTTGAAAACGACAAGTGTTTTATTCCTTCTATTTTTGTTTTGTAGAGTACTTTTATTTCTCATAACAAATGGCCGCACCAAACACCAACGCCACCAATCTCACTAATGTTTAATGGCTCCGATCTTTCATGGATCGTTGTAAACTTGAAAAGAATGGGTCAAATTTCTCCGATTGGGATGCCCAACTCAAATTAGCCTCTAAAGGTGACGACAAGCTTCGTTACCTCATTGAGGCCTCTCCACCCGAACCTAATGCTAGGTCGAGTGCCGCCACTAGGTAAGCATATGAGGCTTAACACAAAGAGTCCGCCGCTATGAAAAATGTGTTGATTTTTGCAATGGAGGCGGATCTCCAAAGGAGAGCCTTTAAAATGGGTACCACTTATGAAATCTATTTTAAACTTGTGACAATGTTCTCACAAGCACCGAGGATCGTCCAATATGAGGCGGCCTCGGCATTCTTTGATCTCGATTTCAATGAGGGCCAAAAGGTTAGCCCTCACGTGCTCAAATTGTTGGAGCTAGTCGAGACATTGAAAATTCAAAAGGTTGAAATCCCCAAGAAGCTCATTGTTGATAGGATTCTTCAGTCCTTATCCAAAGTCGAAGCATATGTACAATTCCGGGTGAATTTCAATATGCAAGACAAGGACGTGTCTCTTGAAGAGTTACACAAGTTACTTGTGCAAGCCGAAAGAGACATGGGGCTAAATGTTAACCCACCTAAGGATGTGCTTAAAATAAGCACTAAGAGCAAGGGGAAGTTCAAGAAGAATGGGAAAAAGGGTAAGAGGCAAGCTCCCATGTCCACCAAGGTTAGGACTTTTGAAGCTAGCACTTCCAAAACCAAGAAGGATCCTCTTGATAAATGCCATTATTGTAATGGTGTTGGACATTGGAAGAGGAATTGTTCCAAGTATCTTGGTGACATCAAAGCTGGAAAGATCACTCCAGTAGGTAAATGACTATCCCTTCTTTTATGTTTCTAATTCAACTATGGTATTTTGATACAAAGTTATGATAATGTATCCCCTTTTTATTGTAAATAGGGCCTCCTCCAAGCAAAGACAAGGGAAAAGAGAAGCAAGCTTGAGATATCATGAAGGAGCTAGGAGTAGCTACCAATGAAGCTTGGCTTTTATTATTGTATTTATTTTAATGTTATGAATTTTAGAACTATTTTGATTTCCGTGTTCGACATGGAAATGATTGATCCTTTTAAACAATGGTTGTATTTTGGATTTTGGTGGCTTAGCTTGCAACCCAAGTCACCCCTTTTATCGTATTTGTTTGTTCTAAAAATGCGTCTTTATATGCTTGCACATAGAAACATATGATCATCTACTTAAAGTGATCCAATAGACAATTATAATGATAGGATTCATTATATGTCCACAAGCTTGAGGCTTGTGTATGATCAATTATAAAGTGATGTTGAGTTGATGGACTCTCCTAAAGGAATGTCAATTACCAAGTACACTCATCAAATCTAAAATCTATTAGTCAATCTATGAGATAATCCTCCTTCTACTTCAAAATCATTATTTGTGTCTCATAAGCTATCTTTGAATATCTAGTGTATTTATTCTAAAGATAGAGTGGGAGAAAAATGAAGACACAAAGAATACAGAGAATAATTTGTATGCTTGAGTAAATGAGATCTACGAAAGGAAAAATGATTTGTATACCAAATTAGATAGTATACATGAATAGATGAGATCTATGGTCTCGAATAGATGAGATCTACATGACAAAAGAGACCAAGTGAAGTAATTAAAGAATATGTTCTTAAAGATAACTACACGAGGAGACCTAAAGAAAGTTTTTGAAAGAAAATGACTAAAGAAAAGTCTCAACAAGAGATTTGGCTAGTTTATGCCCTACATATGAATAAGAGTTTCAATATTGATATTTACTTAAGAGCCT
Source organism: Silene latifolia (assembly GCF_048544455.1). Classification (NCBI taxonomy): domain Eukaryota; kingdom Viridiplantae; phylum Streptophyta; class Magnoliopsida; order Caryophyllales; family Caryophyllaceae; genus Silene; species Silene latifolia. Next base: position 99,270,417 of record NC_133527.1, read on the forward strand.
AAATGAAACAAAGTTGCATCCTTGAATATAAATGAGATTTATGTTTAAAAGTTGCAAAGAAAGATATGCCGATGTCTACAAGAGCTAAGTTAATTGTTAACCACGCTAGTGTCATTACTTAACCTCATTATGAAAATCAAATGGTTAAACCTCCTTCCGAAAAGGGTATTCTGAGAAGGACGTGTATTAAATGGGATTTCACTTTTAAACAATGACATTGCTACGCATCATTATAAAAATGAATGAGTTAGAGATTAAAATCTCTTTCCATAAGTTTAAGATTGAAACCTTTTCAAAATAGGTATTTTGAAAAGATATGTTAGGAGCATATATGGTTTTATCTTAATAACTTGGTAAAGCAAAATGTATTTCAATTCTTGAAATATTTCGATTGAGTAGTCAAATACGAAACATGTGGAATTGAGTGGGAGTTTGAAATTATCATGTGAAGACATGAAATTTAGTGGGAGCAATCATCTTGAAAAATTTATAACTCATTACTCATTGAGAATGACAAGCTAGTACTATCTTTCACAAAGAAGTATTTAAGTTTTCAATTCTGGATGAAAATGGACTAAGATGAATCCAATCACATCATGGGATGTTGGATAGGCATTGGGATATGCACATCAAATCAAAGAGAAATGAAGGTTATTCATATCGATGAATAGAATTACCATAAGCAGTCATGGTCATTCATTGAACCTAAGAATGGTTGATCACATGATTAAAGATTACTAATGTTTCCGCCATTAGAATAATCATGCACATGTCCTATAATGAATCATATGCTTAAGAGCATGATGAGTCATTGGTAAGCCATAGAAGAATCGTCATGAATTCTCGAGGAGAACTAATGAGCTATTCTAGTGTTTGATAGAACACTCTGTTATGTGACAAGAAGTTGCACATATTGAAGTTCGAAAACGCGTAAGGATTTATGAAAATCCTAAGCTATTTAAGCTAAAAGGAGAAATGAGAAGTTTGAAAAGATACTTGGTTATAGTAAGAGGTTACCCAAAACTAGTATTTTCAAATATACTAGGACTTATGAGAAGTGCTAGGCTAATCATCTTGACAATTGTTGCAAGATCCTACAAAACATATACCTGGTACATTATAAGGTGGAAGAACACTTGACTAGTGCAAGTTATGTCGTCCACCATAATACGTTTGTTATGTGATAAGCAACAAGAAGGTTCTATCAAAATAAAGAACCTAAACCTAGTCAGGGTAACTAGATATGTACTTGGTAAGATTCATGCTATGTGAGACGAACATGAGAATAAAGGAAAGTGCAATTCAAGAGTTTGAACACATGGACACATGGTGTGTTAAACTCATGTTGTGAACGACTAGTGTTTACACACATACAATATACATCGCAAGGTGGTAATATGGTATTGACTACTCGAATGTGATGTCCACATTTGTCGTCTGAGTTATTATTAACTCATCTTATACTTTGTTACATCCAAACAGGTTGTAAAGACAATTGAACCCCGTTAAAGTGAACACGGATTAGCATTGTATTCGCACATAGTCACTTATATGAGGTGACGTCTCGAAGTGACTAGAGTGTGATGCTATTGATGGCAAGTTCAAGTGACATAGAGTCATATAAGATGACTAGTCGATCACATAGGCAAACTGTTAGGAACACTTTGTCGGGCTAATGACCGCTTATAGAGTTCTGGCAAATTTATATAGCCTGGTCGTGGCAGGAGCTACTATAGTATTCTAATGAGTCAATTCTTTTGACTAAATATTGTTCGCCTAAGGTGGCACAGTTCAGATTAACTTTGATTTATGTTACTACGACCTTCGTAAATGGGGTCAAATGGGCATATTTTGGGTTATGATGGCCGTGGCTAGTCGAAGGGAATACTGCGATAGGAATTGTCCACCCCTTGTCAGGGTTATAACAATATCTCAGGGCCACTCGAGGAGTAATGAACTGGAAATGCGTGGCCACGCTCGGAAGGTATCTATGGTAGATAATTCCGGTCAATCAGTTATTCTCCAGATCGAGGAAACCACTCTCGATATGATCACTTGCAAGTACGACCTGAAAGACACCTTGCATTGAGTGGGAGATAGTAATAGGACAAGAGAATTGGTGACGTACACTTGTCCTGATTGTTGGAATATGTGTCCTCCGACAATAATGCGATCACAACTGTCGATCATGATGATCACATGTTTAAATCTCATTTTAGGAATACATGTGGGATGTAATATTTTACAGTCAACTGGTCCACACATATCAGTAATGATTGGCTGACTAGAGTTTGACATTATTGTCGTGCTACGGTGGTGATCAGTTGATCCCCTTAGGTCATACCTATAGGGAAATACTCTTAATTGATTATTTAATTAATCGTATGCCGATACGAGTTAATTAAATTGCTTAAAAATGACGGATGATTTTGTGAGTAAAGTTAACGTGTCTTATTGTAATTTGATTAAATTAGATACGGTCTAAGTAATCGAATTGTTTTATTACTTGGATAAAATTATTGTTTACGAAACAATTGAAATTGAAATTGAATGAATAGTTTCTTATAAATACAAGACGTTGTAATTTATAATTTGATAAACCGTTTTGGTACAAGTAATTACGGATTACTAGTCGATTTTGTATATGACATATTTTATGAGTATGTTGATTTTCAGCTCCTACTCTTTTGACACCGACTCTTACGATGCCAACCACTCTAGTCCCTGCATTCACTTCCGACTCCGCAATGAGTCGCGCCATTGGACTTTGGCCAGGTTTGGGGAGGTTCTAGGCCTCGTTAGTGACGGCCCCGTCGACCCACCTTGGGATATCCGTCAGCCACTCTGGGCTGCGCTCTCTCACACCCCCTTCCCCACACGGAAGGGAGCCCACGTACACTTACCTGCTCCCCGTTATTTCTTGCGACTTATGGGAGAGACCATCTTCGGGCTACCTGAGCCCAATAACGTGACCAACACTGAGCTAGCGATTCTCGCGGGGTACCTTAACATTGACTACGGTACCCCGTTTGTTCTAAACATTGCCTATTTGGTAGCTCAGCATTGGAACGGAATTGGGAAGAAGGTCAGGACCTCTGTTGTCTGCGGCGGGTTAGTGATCAGGATAGCCCGCCATCTTTACCCCTCTGAGCCTGGACTTACCGCGCCTCATAAGCAGGCCTACCTTGACTTGGCTGCCATGGTTGACTTCACCTGGTTCCCAAAGGTGAAGGGCGCGAGGACGTGGAATATTTGTGGTTCCACGTCTATTACCTTGCCGTGCCCTACCCTTCCTCCACTCTTACCGCTCCCGACTGTTGCTGAGGGAGCGAAGCCACCTCCTCCCACCTACCACCTCACCCTCACCCCTGCTTCTACCTCTTCCAAGAAGAGGAAGCGGGAGGCCGGAGAGCCTTCTGGCTCTCAGACTCAGACCCCAGCTCAGACTGGACCCACACCCACACCCACACCCACACCTTCACTTACCCCTCCTCCTTCTGGTTCGGCCCTGCCGGCTAATTTTGTTTGCCCTCCTGCTTTAGGGGCGCCCGAGGTCATGGACCAAGGGCGTCTGCATGCCTTGCTTCTGGATATGTGCAGGTACATTTCCGAGATAAGACGGGATGAGGCCTTGGCCCTATTCCCGCTCTACGAGTTCCATATCCGAGCATGGCGACCGATTCCAGCAGGATGGCCGCATCCCTCCTTCTACCGATACCCAGAGGGTGGGTACCCTCCACTCCCTTCTGACTCAGAGGACGAGGTGGAGGAGACATCGGTAGCACGAGAGGTGCGGTTGCGGGCTGAGCAGGCGGCACAACGAGCTGCCAGAGAGGAGGCGAGGGACCCCCCGTTTACACCGGCTGCGGAGGATGAGACTGGAGACGACGAGTAGCTACTGGTCTACTCACTTCCCCAGTTTTCTGGCTGGTTTGGGGAAGTTCGTTTTTGTATGTACCTCTTACTCTTTTCATTTTGTCTCCTTCTTTTTTTTTTATTGGTTGTATATTCCCGTTCCCCATATTTCTGCTGGTGTATGCTGGAGGACAACGAGGGCGTTGTCCGTTTTGGTTTAGGGAGGGTATTGCATCCTTTTGAGTCTGCATTTGCATTTGTTTCGCATTCACGTTTAATTTTTCAGCTTGCATTGTTGTTTATTTTCAATAAAAAATCAAAAAATCCAAAAAAATTAGAAAATTTCAAAAATTCAAAAACTTTTCACGTTTATTTTTCCATATAGGTTGAGTCGAAACGGTAGATTCCCGTGATGAAATTGCACTACAACTTGTCATTTTACTTGAGCCTTGCACTTTTATTGATAGTTATTAGCTTTGTCATACGCATAATCTACGAATTTCTGTTCAAATATAAGATGACTGTTTAGACTTGACCTATAAATTGGCAAACTACTTAAAAATTCTGAGTTTGTAGAGCCATAACTGGTGCCATTCATGACCAGTTCATTAGGAATTTTGAGAGTAGTACTCCCTGCATAGCATGTTCATCTCATTTGCACATTTATGACATTCGATTTCTTGTCAAATGCACACATTCGGGTTTGTGGTTGGTGTCACATGCAGGGAGGGTCTTGCAAATTCCCCTTTCTTTATATCTTTCACCCATTTAGCTCCACATTAGCCAAAACTTGCCTTTTTGACCCATTAGCTACATTCAAAACTAAGCCTGCCTAGTCAAGCTAGTTAGTATGTTCTTTTGTGGTATACTTTCCATTGCAGTTTGGTCCGTAATTCTTGTTTGGAGTTGGTGTTTATACTAAGGAAGGAGGAAAGAAAAAAAGTATTGAAAAGAAAAAAAAAGAGAGAAAGAAAACGTGTAAGAAAGAAAATAGAAAAAAAAATATGAAAAAAAAAAGAGCTGGAACGAAAAAAAAAAGAAAGAAAAAAATTGTGAAAACAGTTGTGCCCTCTTGTCAGAGTTGAGAAGATGTTTGAAGACGTACAATCGACAAGGGTTGTTTGTTTCAGTCAGTTGTTTCAGACGGTGCTTTTAAAGAGGAAGTTTGTGACCGTCTGATTCCTCCGTTTTATCCCATATTTTTTTGAGGAGATTGTGCTGAGTCTAGTGAGTTTTGTGCCAAATAAAGGGCACTTGTACTTAGTTTTTCAGCTATTTGAGATCCGGATGGTTTCATTATGGTCCTGTTAGGAACTAGCTTGACGCTTTTACCTCCACATTTCCATAACTTGTTTTGCCTTTTCTCACCGAACCTCACTATTCCCATATTATTTGTAAACCCTCGGCTGTGACGGACATTATCGGTTGGAATTTGTGCATTAGTACTTGAATTGTCTTTCATTTTTGTTGCATGCATGCTATGTAGGTCGCAGTTAGGTGAGTGACTGTCTTTTCTTCTCTCTTTTACATACTACATTTGCCCTTTGCTTCATGAGAGAAGAGTGACCACGTGAGAGTCCAGTTTTGTTGGTCTTGCAAGGTCGATAGGTCAGCTTTATTTCTGAACAGCTTATAATTCGTTTGCTTATTGACTGCTTGGCTTTAACTGTTGATTTTTGTTGCATTAAATTGGTTCAAGTAGACAAGTTAAGCTAGCTCTGAGTTATCATTTCCGTTCCATTAGTTTAGTTTTGAGTTTAATCGAGGGCGAGTAAAGGTTTGGTTTGGGGAGATTTGATATGTGCCTAATGTATAGTCTTTTTAGCCTATTTCAGCACGTATTTCTATGCATTTTTATACTATTTTTATGGTATTTTGCCCCGAATTGGCTACTTTGGTGTATTTTGTCCTTTTTGTAGGAATGATCGCGAAAGTTGTAGAACCACACTCCTTTTCGTCCTTTTTGCATGCATTTAGAGGAGACGGGATTGTTCCAGAGTGAGATACCGCATTTGGAAGCGTCATGGCATGCACTACGAGGCACTTAGGTGAAGACGTGAGCTGAATTGAAGACATAGTCACTCGATCGAGCTGTTTGCTGGTCGATCGAGTTGTTTCTACACCCTCTGATGCTCGATCGAGTAACATCTTACTCGTCCACTGAGCTGCACAAAAACCAAGTTCTCGATCGAGTAACCATTTGGTCGATCGAGTAACTTTTGCTGAGAATTTAGTCGATCGAGTGGTTTAATCCACTCGATCGAGTGGTTTTTATGGGCATGGGCTTTTAATTAGTCCGTGTAATGTTTTGTTCCGCAAGCTTTAGTTTCTTTTCTATTTAAACCTATGTTAATTAGGTTAATAGCAATCTTTTAATCATCTTTTATCTACCTTTTACTCTAGCTTTCACAGTAGAACTTTACTACGTAACTTTTATTCCTCTTCACTGTTACTTTACTTTGGGGTTATTATTGCTTGGATTCAGTTGTTCTTTACGCCGGATTCGCACTGATTGTAATCCCTTCTCTCCCTTTATTAATAATAATCATTTGTTGCTTTAATTTCGCATGTGTGTTCTTATTTTCCCTTGCCCTAATTTTCATTATTGCGAGTTTAGTTTATTTATAATGTTCACTGCTAGGAAATTGTCTGCTGTTAGTTTAATCACTGATATGAGTAGCTAAACTCCCTTCATGTTGGGATTAGGGAATCTGCGGTAGAAAGATGACGATTTAGTAGATGAATCAGATGAATTAATCACGAGACTCTGTCACTATGGCAATTTAACTGTAATTCCTGACCTAGTTGAGTGCACGCTTCTATGTCAACCTTTAATCTGGCTAAAATTAATCCTGGATCGAAACATTGGACTAAATAGGCCTGCTATAAACAGTAGACTACCCTAATGAGGACGAAAGTTAAGTTAGTGGTATTTTAGGATAGAAAGTGGACCGAAAGGACCTTTTAACATCCGTCTCACATTAGTTCGTCTGAATCATTTACAGCTGAGTTACTGGACTACCGTAGTGAACCGAATTCCCGACATGTCCCTCTCTTCTTGATAGTTTCAACCGTTTTTATTGCTTTTACTGCTCTTCCTTTTATTTCTCTTCCTTTCAAACTTCGTAGTTTAGAACCAATTTCAAACAAACCCCCAATTGTTACCATAGGATTAGAAATAGACAGCTATAATTACATTACCTCCCTGTGGATTCGATACTCGACTGCCTCTGCTACATTTTAGTTGAGACCGTTAGGTTTTATCTTTGATAGGGTTGCGATAGCCGTGTCATACCGCTACATACTCGATCGAGTAGCACTGTTACAGGAGGTTTTCGAAAATTAAAAATGTTCAATTGTTTCATAATCGCAAGTTTGATGTTTAATGTGGTTATTAGTACGTAGTAACACCTATGAACCGTTAATTTTATATATTGGAAGTCAAGTTCTGGTCTTATATTCACATTTGTCCCAATTAGTGAAGTGGTGACGGTTTCTTGTCGTTTTTATGTTACATATGCCATAGTATCATTCATCCATTAAAGTTACATTTCTTCATAAGTCGTGCATACGATTTTAACGTGCTTTGTCGATGGCGGCAGGTTATCCCGGTGGTGGTGTAAGATATATAATTTAACGCGTTCATGCTTAGCGAGTAATGTCCACAATCAATAATATGTTTCTAATTCACGTTATGAATCAAGTAATACGTAATGTGTGTTGTAATTTCGCTAGTGAACTTCGGGGACGAAGTTCCTTTTTAGAGGGGAAGAGTAATGTCGCGAAAATTATCGCGAAATAAAATGGCTGATTTTGAAATTATGTTTTGTTTGCCTATAATGTTTTGTTGTTTAATTGCAAAATTTTCTAGTACCTTGGTTACTTTAGTTCGTTAAAATGAATGGGAGAGTATGTCTTAAAGGACCATCATAAAGAGCTAGTTGTGGTGCGATAGAACGAATTAGTGAGTAACACGTGATGTTAGTTGTGCAGCATGAAGTTGGTACGAGATACGTTTCGGGTTGATAAGTTGTTATCACATGATGTTTCGGGTTAATAATTGTTATCAAATGATGAGCGATGGTTGTTTGTGTTGGCTCGTATGGCAAAGTCGATGTTTGATACATAATCATTAGTAAGAATTGATGCATACATGTAGAGTGACAATTAACAGTGATAATGCTTGCATGATAGTTGTAAGAGTCGATAGGTATAAAGTGTAGACGGTGATAATGATGACATGGAGGGGAATGGTATTTCCAGGGAGCAGTGGTTTGAGTAGGAAGTTTGGTAATGTCGTGTTTTTCCATGTCTTGTGCGTGAGATAGGTGAGTTGAACTTCGGGGACGAAGTTCTTTTAAGGGGGGAAGACTGTAATACCCGCCCTTTTAGAAGCCCTTTGACCAGCGTTGACTGACCTTGGGAGCGGGAGTAGTCTTAGAATTGCGTGCCAAAACCATCTTGGGTTGCGTGATATGAGTGGTACTCGATAGAGTAGAGGCTACTCGATCGAGTAGGGGGCCACTCGATCGAGTGTGCTGGGTACTCGATCGAGTACCGAGTTTTCAGCGAGGGTTTTATATCGCGTTTTGTTAAATCCACATATCACTTCCGCCACTTTCCTCCTACCCTTCAGTCGCCTCTTTCCCTTCCTTTCACCTCAAAACCTCCATGGAAGCCTTTTTGAAGATCCTTGTGCCTTAGCAAAGCGTCACTTGAGTCGGGTAGCGGTCTTTTGCTGAGTTTCTCCCTATAGGTATGTCATAATCATTATCGGTGTCCTTGTTCTTTACTGTTAGGGTTTGCTTGTTAGTAATAGATGATTGTATTGTGGTTATAGGCTTTGCTTGGTCGCTGGATATGTTGTTTGTCGACATGGATTGGTTGCAGTTGGTAAAGGTAGGTTCGCCTACTCAGTTTCTGTAGATGGTCTAGTACGTTGGTCGTTGTGGTTGTATTGTGATTGCTCAGTATCGTAGTTGTATGGTGATGATTGTGATTGTGATTGTAATTGTTGTCTATGGTTCTCGAGGCGTGTCCTCGGCTGAGTGAGGTCACTTGCGGGAGTGGCTTCACGCCCTAGTTTTGCCCTCCGTGGAACCCGCCACGGGAGGGGATGTGCACATTAATGGACAGGGTTATCGCTCATTATGAGGAGCGGGGATTTGGTGGGAACGGCTGCGGTCCCCCACTGACAGGGCTGGTCCAGTGGACAGTCAGGGACAGAGCTGGGTGGGTTATCATGTTTGTGTTTGAGTTTGATAGCTTGGTATTGTGTTGATAATTGTAGTAACTGTTGTCGTATCTTATCTCAGTACTGACCTTGTGTGGTTGTTTGTTTGTTATGTGTCTGCCGTGATCCCTTATGGTGAGCAGTCGGTCTTAGCGGGTGTTGATGTTGTTGATAGCTGGAGTCCGGGCAGGGCTGAGTCTTCACGAGATTCGATAGTCATAGCGAGTAGTCTTTGAGTTGTATCTTTCATATCGTTTGTTGGTTTAATCGCTTGTAATACAATATAATTGTTCTTTTATCAACATTTGATTATTACTATCCTCGGGCAACCGAGATGGTAACGCCCTTATATGCTAAGGAAGGCCTAGTTAAGGCTCCTCTGAATATGGGGGTGTTACAGGTTATCCCGTTACAATGCTATATTTCAAAGCCGAGACCAAAAGATTTTTCTTAAGATTCCATGTGGTGCAAAGTTGACCTAGAGGGGAATGAAAATGCAACCAGTTATCAAGTTAATTTCAGCAATGAAGCTTATTCGCATGCGGAGGAAAGGAAACCAAGTATATCTATGTGTGGTGACGAGTACTTCATCGTTACCGAAACTTGAAGATGTTCCGGTTGTCAGTGTGTAGGCAGATGTTTTTCCCGATGAGCTACCAGGTATACCTCCAGAGAGGGACGTTGAGTTTGCTATCGATCTGGTACCGGGGACATGACCTATTGCTAAAGCTCCATATCGTATGGCTCATGTTGAATTACAAGAGTTAAAGAAGCAGCTAGATGAGATGATCGAGAAAGGTTTTATCCGCCTGAGTGCTTATCCTTGGGGCGCTCCTGTTTTGTTGGTCAAGAAGAAGGATGGTAGTATGAGGTTGTGTATAGACTACCATGAGCTTAACCATGTAACCATCAAGAATAAGTATCAAGAATAAGTATCTGTTGCCCAGGACTAACAATTTGTTCGATCAGTTGAGGGGTGCAAGTGTGTTCTCCAAGATTGATTTGAGATCATGCTATCAACATATTCCAGTTAAAGAGGTCAATATACCGAAGACCGCTTTCAGTACGAGATATGGTCATTACGAGTTAGAGGTGATGCCTTTTGGGTTGACGAATGCTCCTGCAGTTTTCATGGACCAGATGAATAGGACTTTTAGGGAGTACTTGGATAAGTGTGTGGTGGTCTTCATTGATGACATCTTGATCCATTCCAAGGATGAGAACGAGCATAAAGTACATCTTCGCGCACTACTCGATATTCTTCGTAAAAAGAAGTGGTTTGCAAAATTTTCCAAGTGTGAATTCTGGTTAAAGGAGGTGTCTTTTTTGGGGCATATCATCTCAAAGGAAGGTGTGATGGTGGATCCTTCTAAGGTGGAGGCTGTTTTGGAATGGAAGAGTCTGACTAATGTCAACGAGATGAAGGAAATGTAGATTCATAAACATATTTAACATACTCATATATGTCTAAACTAATTTGTCATAAAATTAAAACGGATCTTATGCATGCAAACAATAAAATGAATAGAGGAGAAATCATGTCCTTACATGGTAAATTTCGGCTATTAGGGCACAAGAGAGATCACCTTTCTCTTCTTGTTCTTGAGCTTATTCCAATGGAAGAACAAAGATCTAAGAGTAAGATCTCTCCCTAAGTATTATACCCAAGGCTCCTCTTAATATAATTAATATTACAAATACTAGTTATAATATTAATCAATGGTAGAAAATTGAACCAAAACCTTTTATAAAACACTTGTTTGTTTCGGTTTTTAAGAGAGAAAATAGAGAGGATTTTTATCTCACTAAAACTCAATTTTGATGATGGAATATGAATGAATATCACTAACACTATTTAGTGTAATAATAGGTAAGATTATATGAAAAACCAATGATGGTTTTTCACATAAACAACCGGGTGGAAGGGGGACTTTTAGGGGAGCCAATGCATGAACATTTTTGTCTTCACAAGAAAATTAGAGTTGCATGGCTAGGATGTAGGTAATCATTGTGTTTACTCAATAAATTAATCAACACAATATTAACCTAATACCCCCATAATTTCGGTACAAATGATAATATGGAATCCATATTATTTTTGTCAATTGTCAATATGTCACATGTCATATGTGACATAAATTGTTATGTATTTTTAACATATTAAAAATCAACGTATTAATAAAAATACGTCACATACAAAATCGACTTAGTAATCTCATAATTACTTGTACCAAAAATATTTTACCATTTATAAATCACAACGGATTGTATTTATAATAATTCATTCAAATTTAATTGTTACATTAAACAATTTATTTCATCCGAGTAATGACACAATTCAATTACTTGGACCGTATCTCATTTAATCACATTTCAATATGATACGTAAATTTCACTTCCAAAATCGTCCGTCAATTTTCAAGTAATTTAATTAACTCGTAACATTATACGATTAATTAAATAATCAATTAAGAGGGTTGCCCTTTAGGTATGACCTAGGGGTCAACTGATCACCACCGTCACACACACGGAATGTCAAACTCTAGTAAGCCAATCATTACCGATATATGTTGACCGGTTGACAAACAATATTACTTCCCAATTGTATTCATTTTAATGAGACTTAAACATGTGATCATCATGATCAACAGTCGTGATCGCATTATTGTCGGAGGACACATATTCCAACAATCTCCCACTTGTCCTCGACAAGTGTGCGTCACCAATTCTCTTGTCCTATTACTATCTCCCACTCAATGCAAGGTGTCTTTCAGGTCGTACTTGCAAGTGATCATATCGAGAGCGGTTTCCTCGATCCGGAGAATAACGATTGACCGGATTTATCCACTGGATATCTTCCGAGCGTGGCCACGCATTTCCAGTTCATTACTCCTCGAGTGGCCCTGAGATATTGTTATAACCCTGACTAGGGGTGGACAATTCCTATTGCACTCATTCCCTTCGACTAGCCACAGCCATCATAACCCAAAATATGCCCATTTGACCCCATTTACGAAGGTCGTAGTAACACAAATCAAAGTTAATCTGAAACTGTGCCATCTTAGGCGAATAGTCTTTAGTCAAAAGAATCGACTCATTTTGAATACTATAGTAGCTCTCGCCACGACCAGGCTATATAAATTTGCCAGAACTCTATAAGCGGTCATAAGGCCCGACAAAATGTTCCTAACAGTCTACCTATGTGATCGACTAGTCATCTCACATGACTCTATGGCATTTGAACTTGCCATCAATCGCCTCACACTCTAGTCACTTCGAGACGTCACCTCATATAAGTAACTATGGGCAAAAACAATGTTAATCCATGTTCACTTTAACGGGGTTCAATTGTCTCTACAACCCGTTTGGATATAACAATGTACAAAGTGAGTTAATAATAACTCAAACGACAAATGTCGACATCACACTCGGGTAGATAATATCATATTACAACCTTGTGATGTATATCATAAGTGTAAACACTCATTGATTTGCAATAGAAGTTTAACATCCCATGTGTCCATGTGTTCAAACTTCTTACACTTGCATTTTCCTTCACATTCATGTTCTCTCTCATAGCATGAATCTTACCAAGTACACATCAAGGTTCTCGACCTTGCTTTTGGTTCTTTAACTTGAAAGAACTCTCTTACTGATCATTTCATAACGAACAAATTTGCGATGAATAATACAACTTGTACTGATCAAGTATTCATCCATACACAATGCACTAGGTATGTGTTTTGTAGAATCTTGTAACAATTGACAAGATTATTTAGCTTAGCACTTCTCATCAGTCCTAGCTTTTACTAGGAAAGATTGTTTATGAATAACCTCTTATTCAACCAAGCATCTTTCCAAAACTTCTCATTTCTCTTTCTAGGCTTGAAAGAATTGGGATTCTCAAAAATCCTCATATGTGCTCGGATTTTCTATAGTATGTGCAACTTCTTGAAACATAATAGAACATTCCGTCAAACACCGAAATCGCCCATCGGATTCTACTCGAGAATTCATGACGTTTCCTTTATGGCTCACAAATCAATCATCATGCTCTTATGCATATGATTCAAAATTTGGACATACACATGATTATTCTAATGGCGGAAACATTAGTTACTAATAATCATGAGATCAACCGTTCTCAGGTTCAATGAACTACCATGATTGCTAATGGTAATCCCATTTTCATTCATATGAATAACCTATGTATATGTTGATACGATGTGTATCTCTTTAATACTAATCCAACATTCCATGATGTAATTGGATTCATCATTGTCCATTTTCATCCAGAATTGAAAACTCAAAAGCTTCTTTATGAAAGAAGGTATTAGCTCGTCATTCTTTAATGAGTAATGGGTTTTATACATTCAAGGATGATAGCTCCCACTAAATTCCATGTCTTCACATGAGAATATCCTAACTCCCACTCAATTCAACATGTTTTGAAATTGACTTCTCAATCAAAATTTGTCAAGAATATAAATATAAATTGCCGTGCCAAGTTACTAGGATAAAACCATATATGTTCCCACCATATCCTTTCAAAATGCCTATTTTGAAGTGGTCTCATCTTAACCTTACGGAAAGAGATTTTAAATCTCTAACACACTCATGTCATAATGATGTGTAGCAATGTCATTATTCAAATACGAATAATATTTAGAATAGGTCCTTCGGAATACCCTTTCGGAAGGAGATTTAACCATTTCATAGGGAGGTTAAGCAATGACATTTGTATGGTTAAAACGTTGGCTAAAGAAGATATCGGAATATCAATTTTGCAATTTGATTTTGATCATAACTAGTATGTTACTTTGATTCATTTAGGCTCTTAAGTAAAACTCATGATTGAAACTATTGGTCAATTGCTTCATAAACTTAGTCAAAAACTCGTTAAGACTTTTCATTAGTCATTATCCTTCCAAAACCTTCTTTTGGTCTCCTCGTGTAGTTATCTTAAGAAAATTAAGTTAAGATTACTACACTTGGTCTCTTTAGTCATATAGAACTAACTTGAGACCATAGATCTTATCTATTCGGTATACTATGTAATTAGATATACCTTCATTCAAATCATTCTCTCTTGTGTAGATCTTCATATACACAAGTACACAATCTTAATCTTGTCTTGTGTGTTGTGTTCCTCATTTTTCTCCCACTCTATCTTTAGAATAAATACACTAATCATTCAAAGATAGCATATGAGACACAAATTAATGATGTTGAATTATAAGGAGAACTACCTCATAGGTAGACTAATTTGTTATTCATATGTGTACTTGGTGATTGACATACCTTAAGAGAGTTCATAGACTCAAAATCACTTTATAAATGATCATACACAAGCCTTAAGCATGTGGACATATAATGAAACCCGTCATTATAATTGTCTATTTGATCACTTTTAAGTGAATAATCTTATGTTTCAAAACGCAAGCATTTAAAGATGAAATTTTAGAACATAAAGGATAAATGATAAAACGGGTGACTTGGGTTGCAAACCAAGTCACTATCATCAAAATACAAACCATTATCCAAAATACCTTTCCATGTCGAACACGGAAACTTAAAGTTCTAAAATTCAAAACATAACTTAAAATAAGACAATGAAAAACAAAGCTCCATAAAAGCTATCCTTAGCTTCTTCATGGTTTCTTATGCTTGCTTTTCTTTTCCTTTGTCTTTGCTTGGTGGAGGCCCTATTTACAATAAAAAGGGAGATACATTATCACAACTTTGCATCACATTACCATAGTTGTATTAGAAACATAAAAGAAGGTTAGTCATTTACCTACTGGAGTGATCTTTCCAGCTTTGATATCACCAAGGTATTTGGAACAATTCCTCTTCCAATGTCCCATGCCATTACAATAATGGCATTTGTCAAGAGGACCCTTCTTGACTTTGGAGGTGCTAGCTTCACAAGACTTAGCTTTGGTGAATGTGGGAGCTTGCTTTTTACCCTTTCTCCCATTCTTCTTGAACTTCCCCTTACTCTTTGTGCTTATGTTAAGCACATCCTTGGGAGGGTTCACATTTAACCCCATGTCCCTCTCGGCTTGCACAAGTAACTTGTGCAACTCCTCAAGAGACACATCCTTGTCTTGCATATTGAAATTCACCCGGAATTGCACATATGCCTTAACCTTAGACAAGGAGTGTAGAATCCTATCTACGATGAGTTCTTTGGGGATTTCAACCTTTTGAATCTTCAAGGTCTCGACAAGCTCCATGAGTTTGAGCACATGAGGGCTAACCTTTTGGCCCTCTTTGAAGTCGAGATCAAAGAATGCCGCGGCCGCCTCATATTGGACGATCCGCGGAGTTTGTGAAAACATGGTCACAAGTTTGGAGTAAATCTCATTAGCATTGCCCATTTTGAAGGCTCTCCTTTGGAGTTCCGCCTCCATCGCAAATATTAAGACATTTTTCATTGCGGCGGACTCCTTTTGGTAAGCCTCATAGGCTTCCCTAGTGGCCGCGGTGGACCTAGTGGAGGGCTCGGGTGGAGAGGCCTCGGTAAGGTAACGAAGCTTGTCGTCACCTTCGTCGGCTAATTTGAGTTGGGCATCCCACTCGGAGAAATTTGACCCATTCTTTTCAAGTTTACATCGATCCATAAAGGATCGGAGCCATGATGAAGTAGCGAGTGGTGTAGCATTAGGAGTTGGTGTTGCCATTTGTTATGAATAAGAAGTGGTCTACAAAACAAAAAATAAGGAGTAAAACAAATGTCGTTTTAATTATACTCGTAAAAATGTATGATTTAAACAAGTTATAAGCATTTTTCTAGTGACCTCTACCCAACTAGATAAATGATTCCAAGACCCAAATTCATATCGATTTAGGCACGGTGGGGCCGATACATCCTTCATCAATATAACTCGGTGGATTAACGTTTAATCGATTCCACTTTTAGAACTCTTGGTCGATAATATTACATTAACAATTATCTATAGCCCAAAACACATCGACAAGGGCACGGTGGGGCCGATACATCCCTTATCAAATACTTTTGTTGAGTTCAATCCAAATTTCGAATAAATGTGTCCATGATCCAAACCCACATTAACTTGGGCACGGTGGGGCCGATACATCCCTCATCAACATGAATTCGGTGGATTAACATTCATCACCCACTTCCCCTACGTAACAAGGTTTGTACCCGGTGTGGCCGAGTGCACTCCCTCACGAAATAGGTTTTCATGGTTTCTACTATTTGGTAAGGCTATGTCTCAATTAGTTGTTTTAGCGAGAGGTCATGTCAATTTATTATCTATCACGTTTTAAGTGAACTAAAGCGGTGAACTACGATAATTCGAATTGACACGGTCGAAAAACTCGATAAAAGACAATGCATGTTTAGTTATGGCGATTTAGCGATGCATGTGACATAAAATAAAATGCAAGCATAAAAGTAAATAAATCCTAGTATGGCCTTTCCTAAAAAAGAAAAACTATTAATCTATTACATATTCGGAAACCAACTCCATTGGTCCCTTGAACTTGGGTTGTGGCACACATCTCGAGGTAACACCGTCTTTATGTATCGCCATTCTTGAAGAAATCCGTCTTTTGGAACTCCTAATGATAAAATTACATAATAAATTACATAATTTCCTATTATACATTTGTAACTAAAATAAAATAAATCTATTAAATATTACAAAACGGTGATACGAGATCACAATAAAAATTACAACCGAATCGATATTCCCATACATTTCGGGAAATACCAATTAAAATCTAAGGCCATACTAAGTAAAATTACATAATTCAAAATTACATAAATTAAAATTATGACAATCATAAGAAAATGCAGCATTATAATATGTATGAACATGCTCAATTTTTATGCTAAATCGCCTTTTAATTAGCCAATATCATATATTACCTTTTTTTTCACGGATTTGCGTGATTTCAACATTTTATAATCACAAAAATACATAAACTCATATTTATGCATAAGTTAATTACCCTAACCTCTTAGGACTCAAAATATAGTCTCCACTAGTAATTTGACCATAATTAACTTTTATTTACAAAAATTGTTCATAAATGGACCAAAATTACAAAAATAAGCTATTAAACTTCAAATAAATCCAAAAATTTCAAATAAATTCAAAATTTGAAATTTAAATTCATGAACATTCTGGAAAAATTCCATGACACTCATAATGTTCAAAATCTTAGGTTAAAAATTTCGAAATTTTTCCGGAAAAACAATGTTGCGGTTTATCGATATTTAATAAAATAATCATAAAAACATGGAAAAATTATTTTCATTAACTTTTCAATTTTAGATCTGAAAAATATAATAAAATGCAACATTAAACGTTTTTCCTAAGTCATAGAATATGTTTTATTAATTTTCAACTAATAATGTCACTATTTATGCCATTTTTCTTCAAAAATTCATAAATCATGCTAAAAGACTTCTTTATAGCCAATTATTTTACACACATCTTGTAAAATTGCATGTGACAACATATAAATTTTCTATGACCAGATTCGAAATTTAACTCATATTAACCTATTTTTCTCTTAAATCCGAATTTAATAATGAAAAATTCATTTTTCGAGCATAACAAGTGCAAAAATTATGAAAATTTACAGGTTATCTCAAAATAATATATGTAACAACATATCCAAAAACCAAGTGAAAATTAGAAGTATAGCTAATTTTCGACGAAAAATGACATTTTTACTCATAAAATCACATTTAAATGTCATTATTATTGAATATGAACAATAAAAATCCGAAAAATTAACCAAAAAATCCTAAAACACTTTAGGACCAGAAATATTAACATGCATGTAATTATTTCGTGATATCTCATAATAACACAAATTTTACAAGTTTTATTTTGTTATTCATATAACTCGGAAAAACTTTTAACCAATTTGCATGCAAACAACCGTGGCTCATGATACCGATTGAAGGAAATGTAGATTCATAAACATATTTAACATACTCATATATGTCTAAACTAATTTGTCATAAAATTAAAACGGATCTTATGCATGCAAACAATAAAATGAATAGAGGAGAAATCATGTCCTTACATGGTAAATTTCGGCTATTAGGGCACAAGAGAGATCACCTTTCTCTTCTTGTTCTTGAGCTTATTCCAATGGAAGAACAAAGATCTAAGAGTAAGATCTCTCCCTAAGTATTATACCCAAGGCTCCTCTTAATATAATTAATATTACAAATACTAGTTATAATATTAATCAATGGTAGAAAATTGAACCAAAACCTTTTATAAAACACTTGTTTGTTTCGGTTTTTAAGAGAGAAAATAGAGAGGATTTTTATCTCACTAAAACTCAATTTTGATGATGGAATATGAATGAATATCACTAACACTATTTAGTGTAATAATAGGTAAGATTATATGAAAAACCAATGATGGTTTTTCACATAAAAAACCGGGTGGAAGGGGGACTTTTAGGGGAGCCAATGCATGAACATTTTTGTCTTCACAAGAAAATTAGAGTTGCATGGCTAGGATGTAGGTAATCATTGTGTTTACTCAATAAATTAATCAACACAATATTAACCTAATACCCCCATAATTTCGGTACAAATGATAATATGGAATCCATATTATTTTTGTCAATTGTCAATATGTCACATGTCATATGTGACATAAATTGTTATGTATTTTTAACATATTAAAAATCAACGTATTAATAAAAATACGTCACATACAAAATCGACTTAGTAATCTCATAATTACTTGTACCAAAAATATTTTACCATTTATAAATCACAACGGATTGTATTTATAATAATTCATTCAAATTTAATTGTTACATTAAACAATTTATTTCATCCGAGTAATGACACAATTCAATTACTCAGACCGTATCTCATTTAATCACATTTCAATATGATACGTAAATTTCACTTCCAAAATCGTCCGTCAATTTTCAAGTAATTTAATTAACTCGTAACATTATACGATTAATTAAATAATCAATTAAGAGGGTTGCCCTTTAGGTATGACCTAGGGGTCAATCGATCACCACCGTCACACGAAAGTAATGTCAAACTCTAGTAAGCCAATCATTACCGATATATGTTGACCAGTTGACAGTAACAATATTACTTCCCAATTGTATTCATTTTAATGAGACTTAAACATGTGATCATCATGATCAACAGTCGTGATCGCATTATTGTCGGAGGACACATATTCCAACACGAGATTCGAAACTTCTTGAGTTTGGCTGGTTATTATCGCACATTTGCCAAGGATTTTTCTAAACTGGCAAAACCGATGACTACGTTGCTGAAGAAGGAATCAAAGATTATTTGGTCTGAGGCGTGTGAGAAGGCTTTTCAAGAGTTGAAAGCAAGAATAACCACTGGTCCTGTTTTGACTTTATCCGAAGACGGTGTTGAGTTTGACATCTTTTGTGATGCTTCTAAGAATCGGTTGGGTTGTGTCCTGATTAAGAATAGAAAGGTGATTTCTTATGCATCAAGGGAGTTGAAAGTTTAGGAGGTGAATTATCCGACACACGATTTGGAATTGTAGATACCCAGTATCTGTTAAGTCTCCAACAAACTCCCGATGATTATCCGACTATAACATGCTTAGGAATCGCAGCGTTGGATCGGCAGTTTTTGTAAAACTATACGTCAGAAAACTTAAAACGATTTCGAAAATAAAATATTTCAAAACTTTCCAAAAGTACCTGGAGTGTTTAATGCATGACGACGAGGTCACAATGACACTAATTAGAGTCAAAACCGACACCGGACCAAAAACCGACTCAAAATTCAAATCCCACTCCAAAAACGAGTCAAAGCGAGTCAAACACAAAAAAACAAACTTTTTAAAACTTCCATGTTAAGTATTCCCGGAATACTTCATGGTCAAGCACAAATCAAGTTCATCCAAAACATAAGATAGAACAAATCATGATTACAATTGCGTGATAGTGACAAGACACCTCGAAGACCGGCGAAATGGCTCGCGCCTCTTCGAGCAGCCCATGCGGCCACGTCGCACAAAATGCACACAACCACCCATTTCTCTATAAATACCCCTCAAATGCCACCATTTGAGAGTTACGCAAGTGTCCGCCCCCTCATTTCTCCCTTAAAATTCTAGACTCGACTTCTCAAGTCACAAACCGACACTTGTTTCCGACCTACCGATCGAAAACACAAGCCTTACACAATGTTTGGTACCGTCATTGTGCATTAAATCACTTGACCGACCATCTCAACCAACTACACAATCATTAAACTTGAAACACTCTTTTACATTACTAAAACGGTTTTCAAACCAAGTTTTCCGACCAAACAAGTTGATACACTTTCGTCAAATTCTCGTCTCAAGCTTGGCATGTAAGTATGAGGGTGTTAAAATCCTCCTCTATCATGTTTTTCATCTGTTTCATGACTATAACATGCTAAAACATGCATAACATGGTCCAAATATGGGATAAAAGAGCCAAAACCGGATTTTTGGCCGAGACAGGGGCTGCTTGTATAACAGCATGGTTCGCCTAAAGTCCCCCTCAAGCCTTAATCCGGCCGTGTTTGGTCTCTTCTTCCCTTTATTTTCATTTCATATTTGTAATCGGTTTTTACCATTTCAAATATTTCAAATCATTTTTATGATAAACTTTTAACCATAAAACATTTTTCACCCTTGGTTCCTAATACCATGACGGTATAATTTGTGTCCCGGTGATAATATTTGGTTAATTATATTTCAAAAGGTAATTTAAAACCTTTTATTTCATGTATTTACATTTTACAAGGTATTTTAAAACCTTTTATTTCATTTCTTTACATTTTCAAAACAAATGCATTAGTCATAAATACAAAATCATCATTGGTTCTACATACCATGTCGGATTTTAACTCAAGTACAATGATGAATATTGACTAATTAAAAACAAAATAACTTAAATCAATTAGTTAGTAATAATTTTCAAAACTATTCATGTCAAGCTTGCAAAACCGAACCCGACCTCGAATATTGTCAAAATAATGACGATTATTCAAGTCTCGTTCTTCACATCCACACAAAAGCGGTCTAAGCGACCTTTTCAAATCAAGACGGGTGTAAACACCCTCTTTTCAAACCATTTTGCAAACCTTTTCGATGGTCAGAAGACGTTCTTCAATCGTCTGATGACCCGCGCCTATAAAGTCCATTTATTTTCCAATTTTCAAATCAGGACAGGCTTGTTTGCATCGCCTGATGGCTCGCGCCTATACAGGCTACCTGATGCAGACCTTGTTTCCTTCCAGCACTTGTCTAGGACGATCCCGACTTCGGTTAACTCGAATACAGGACCGATCAGATGACAAATCTGCCTATTTTACATCATATTTGCAAAACGCCTTAATAAGACAAATGGATCACATTATGCATCATAAACCTAACTCGGTAAATGGATGTTTAATTTCCGTCTTGCATGCAAATCAACATTAAATCCAACTCGATGTCAAATACTTGATACTTGGATTAAACAACCGACATAGAAAGCTCACATGTTAGGTTCAAACTTTTGGATGCACATTCATGCATTTAAACCGTTTTATCAACTTTTACATTTAACCAACCAAGATTGATCAGTAGAGGCCACTACCGCGGGCGGGATTGGGTGTCTGATTAAAGGGCTTCCCAATACATACCTTCACCTCTTACTCAGAAACTTTTGATAGTGGACGACGTTATCCAGGGTGTACGAGAGTCATTCTAGAGATAGGTGATACCCGTCGTTGTGAGTACCAAAAATAAGATTTATAATTTCCTATTAAGACTAACCTAGGCTAGTGGTAACAGGGTCGAACCACAAGGAGGCAGATGTAAATTCTAGTTGATTTATATTCAGTCTAAGGTAACAATTGTGGGGGTTGAGTTGAGATGGTCTATAGCTAAGAACAAATAAAGATAATAAACTAAAAAGATGGTTCAAACAGATAAAGAAGGGGTACTAGGATGATCGGTTTATTAAAGCTTCGGCGGCAGCATGCTAAACAGGTCTAAATCGAACACAAGTGAGGCGGGAAATAAGAGGTCCTCTCGGTCCACTCTTAACAAATAGCATCTTTCGATCTCGCTATAGGTCCCTAATATCACTAATACTGACTCTCGTCCTGAAAAGTGACTAACGGTCTAAACTATACCCATCTTTCGATCTTAGCACAGTTTAATCGATTTAATTGATGGTCTAACAACTTCCCCTATCTTTCGATCTAATGGGTTGGTCATAAAATAAGCATCTAACTGGTCGCATGCATTCGATTCGTTAAATACAAGATTAAAATCAATTAAAACGAAGGGTAACCTCACGAGGTCAGTCGATCGACGAGAATGTCGATCGATCGACGACATGCGAATCGAGCCGTGTTCAATACTTTGCCGCCTATGCTAAAACTCGCCTACATCCTAGCACAAACTATTTAGCTACTCATGCTAAGGGTGAAAACAATAATAAGACTAATAAAGTAAACAGAGGAATTCATGCTTAAAACAGTAGAACAAAAAATTAACATAAACAACGATAACGGTTGCGGGAATCTACTTAGCAATTCTAAACTATTGATAAAATAAAGATGAACTAAAAGTAGGGCAGAAGGATACCGAGTTGCAGAGGAAAGATTAGGACTAGGAATTAAAAATCCAATGCTCACAATAATCCCAAACCCTAACTATCTGTCAAGAACCGTATGCGAAAAGTTAATGAAAATTACTGAATAAAACTTGATTAAAAACATCCTCCTAACTGAATGTTTCTAGGTTACGTTATATAGAAAGTTCACGTAACTGTTATTCCAAAACCTAAACTTAACGGGCTTAAAGTTCCTCGGTCTTTTAATTCTCGTCTGAAACAGCAGTGTGGTCGATCGACTAAGGTAGGTGGTCGATCGACTGGGATAACATTGAACAGTAGCTTCTGTAACCCGATAGTTGGTCGATCGACTGAGGGTGATGGTCGATCGACTGCTTGAGCTGCTACTTGACTTCTATAAACTCGTGGATTTGTCTTTTGGGCCTTGAATTGCGCACCAAGCTCGTTCCTTAAGCAAATACTTCTCGTCACATGCAATGCAGGATACTCGGGGACGGATTTAGCTTGATTTCCGCTGGATTCTTCACATTTCTGCAATAATGTACAAAAATACGGAAGTAGACGGAAATAGGGAGAAATGTAGCATACACTACATGAGTGAGCTCTGAAACGCGTGTAAAATGGGATGTAAAACATCATATAAAAGACACGCATCAAACTTCCCCAAACCGAACCCTTGCTTGTCCCCAAGCAAGAACTAGACTCGATCTAATTACCTAATGGAACGAGTTCAATCTCAGAGCGAATTGCAACATGCAAAGCCTAAACCAAATTTAATGCACAACCAACAATCAACTAGCAAATGAATCATGCAAACGAGTTATGAAGCCGTCAAAAACATGCTGAACCGCCAACTGTAGAGACTTATCAAATTGGACTCTCACGAGTCGCTCAAATCACTCAATAAGTACAGGTGAATATATGTAAGATAGAAAGAATTAATTTTGTAGTGACTCTCACCTAACTACGACCTATAAGAACATGCCTGCAATATAATATGAAAGAAATCTCTATGACCGTACGTATACATTCCAACCAAACAGATGACCAATGACACATGCCGAGGTATATATGGGATATGTGAGGTATGGGTAAGAAGAGGCAAAGCATTTTATGGTAAAGTGGAGGTACAGGTGATCAAGCTAGTACCAAAACGGAACCAAATGGCAACATCCAACTTCTTGCTCATAATCAAACGAAACGGTGCTATAGCAAGCACAAAACTCCCAATCTCCAAAATACTAAATCAATAAACTCCCCATAGGATATAAATGAAACATGGGAGCAAAAATCGCCAAAAGATAAAAGCTTGAATCATGCGAATAGATTTCTTCCTCGGATCTTCAGTCGATCGACTATAATTGGCAGTCGATCGACTGCTTTGTACAGTACATAACTCTTTTTTTTTTCTTTTTCTTTTTCGAATTTTTTTTTCATCTTTTCTTTTCCTTTTTCTATTTCTTTCTTTCCTTTATTTCATCTTCCCAATAACGTCTCAACAGAGCATATGCCAACAAAAACGAGTAATAACCCCAAGAACACAGACTACTAGCATGACAAAGGACAGGCTAAATGTAGGATGTAGTAAATGGGACAAAATGGGATATTTTTGGCAGTGTGGAGCTTATGGGTAAAATGAATAAAGGGAAACCTCTACCACATGTGTCGACAGACCACAAACCGAATGCATACAGGTATTAAGCAGATCAAGTTCATATTTATGCAAATTAAGGAAACATGTCTCATAAGGAGTACTACTCACATTCCTAGATGAACTGGTCATGAATGTCACCAGTTATAGGCTCTAGATCTCAGAATATGGTGTAGTTTGCCAATTTTCTAAGTCAGGTCTCAAGTTCAGTAGATAATTTAACGAAAACTCGTAGATATGCATATACGATTCTACTAATAACATGTTAATCAAGCAAGGCTCAGGCAAAACAGGTGCAAATGCAAAATCATCATGGAAATACTACCGTTCCGACTCGACCTATATGCTAAAATAAACGTGCATTTTATGGAAATTTTTGAATTTTTTTTTTTTTGGAATTTTTGTATATATAAAAGAAATGAAATAAACAATGCAAAACAGAATTAAACGTGAATGCAAGCAAATGATATGCGACGTAAAACCCTTCCCCAAACCAAATCGCACAATGTCCCCATTGTGCAAAATCATATAATAACTAAAAGAGAAATGGGAATTTGCGAGAAAAGAAATAAAATATAATGACATGAAGTAAAGAAATCAGGAACTCACAAGACTTTAAGCGCAGCAAAGGAAACCTCCCCAAACCAGCGTGAGCTAGGAGGTTTCAGTAGCCAGCAGTGCTACTGATAATTACCTGAAAAGACAAACAAAACCACGCATAAAACCGAGAAAACAATTTTTGAAGCGGTAAGATTGTGCACAAATGAGAAAATCAGAAGAAATACATAAATTGGACGGAAAATAAAGTGGAGTAGAAAACTCCCTTAAGTCGGCATATCGACCAAACACAGCAGGGGAGAGGTCGTGAATAAGTCAAAGAGCAGCAGACGGTCGATCGACCACTTAACCCGATCGATCGACCAGGTAAACATGAACAAATGTCGCCGGAACTGCGGATCGGTCGATCGACCACTGGAACCAGTCGATCGACTGAAAACACTGATGCAACCTCATATTTCTTCGTAATTGCTCAATGATTTGAGCTAACAAGCTCTAAATACCTGCAAGTGCACAATAATACGCGCCCAAAATTGCGCAAAACCCAGAATAAAGTCTAAAGTACTTAAAAATCCTAAACAAGCGAAATAAAATGCGAAGTTTTCGCGCACACAAAAAGCAAAAAAAAAAATGTCTTTAACAAAAGTAAATAAAATGAAGTTTATAACGAGCTCGATCAACTAATAGTTGATCAAGAAGGACCACGGTATGGCCCATTTCGTCGGCTCCTGGCTACTAGAGGTAGCCTCAATGGTGCTTATCTGAGCAGCTGCACCCTTCTTAGCTTCCACGTCTGTACGGCTCAACGGATCAATAGTCTCATCATCTCCCCAATCAATGACCTCTGCCGGCTCATCCAAGTCCAAATCAGACTCTCTGGCTTTGATTGGCTCGTCATCAACTATCTCATTAATTCCATAGCTCAGGCAACCAAGACCTCCTCTTTAAATGATAGGCTTTGTCGCAGCTAGAGTGACCTGCAGCTCATCCTTCCCCAAAGTAGCTCCTGCAATGTCTTAAACAACAGATTCTTCCTCCTTTCTGCTCCCAATCTGGGGCGGAGGGGTTAGCACAGGAGTAGTAATAGAGACAGGCAATTCAGGAAGCACAAAGTACGATTTCTTTTCAGAAACCGTGTTACAAGTAACAAGCCACATGGGGTCCTTCTTTTTTTAGCGAGTTGGGCAAAAATGATAGAATGTTTCCCAACTTTGAAGGTCAAAGTTCCAGAGCCTACGTCAATAATCGCACCGGCGGTGTGCGAAAGAAGCGAAACTACCTAGGATGATCGTCGGTATATGGGCATCCTCAGGCATGTCAAGGACAAAAAAGTCAACAGGGAAGAAAAACTTCCCTATTTGGACGGGTATGTCCTCTAGGACTCCTATAGGCTCGACCGCAGATCGGTCAGCCATCTGAACTGTCATGTCTGTGATAGCAAACCGGGTCAACTTAAGCTTCCTAGCTAGACTCAAGGGCATGACGCTTATACTAGCCCCTAAATCACACAATGCCTTCTCAATTAAGAAGGTACCTATGTTGCAAGGAACAAAAAAACTGCCCGGGTCCTCTAACTTAAGGGGTGCAGTGTGAGACAGATAAGAGCAAGACTCCTTAGTAAGTGCGACAATGTGCACTGTTTCAAGTGACCGCTTCTTGGACAAAAGTTTTTTCATAAATTTAGTATAAGCGGGCACTTGGTTAACTAACTCGAGAAAAGGAACCTGTACATTCAGACTACGGATAACTTTTTCAAATTTGCTGAGAGATACTTGTTCCTTGGTCGGCACTAGCCTCTCCGGGTAAGGGGCTGTAAGAAGTACCTTAGCCCTCTCCTCTAAATCGCGTGTGCCGGTATCCGTGGATTTAAGCTGAAAGTCCACCACCTTTTCCTTGTTGAAGCTTGACCCTTCCTCAGACCGTCTCAAATGAGAACCATTAACCGTCATTGGATCGAACTTCGGAGCCAGGACTGACCCATCAGCATTCGGGTCTTGTCCTAATGTCTTCGGGACTGTCGAACCCCGAAACAAGTGGTCTCGCAGATTATTTGGCATTAAAGGACGAAATTCCTCTCTATCAGCAGTAATCACGGTCGATCGACCCCTATCCCAAGTCGATCGACCTCTGTGTACAGTTCCAGAAGCTCCTGTAGCCCGTGCTTCAGTCGATCGACTAGGTATATCAGTCGATCGACTGATATACCTGGTAGAAGGCTGTTTCTTTGATTTATTCGTTGAAGCTTTCTTTTGACTTGTTTCTGGCTCATCTTTTTCAACAGCGTCCTCGACCATGGCAAGACCATCAAGGGTGGACCAGCTCCTCAAAGTGATGGCATTTAAGGTCTCCTTTTGGTCAATTTGGGTCGGCAAGTGTCCGGGAGCTCGAGTGTTGCTTTTGCTAGCCAATTGAGCAATTTGGCTCTCTAGTAGCTTCATCCCGGCCTCTCTTGCTTGGGACTCCTTTAGCAACAATTTCTTAAGCTCGGAAAATTCAGAATTCTGCGATTGTTGCTGCTGCGGCACATAGGGAGGTTTCTGATATTGTTGTTGCTTTTGATGAGGGGGCACATAGGGTTGCTGCTGCGGGGGAGCTTGAGTTGGGTTCAGGACATTTTGGCTCCTCCAACTCAAGTTTAGATGGGTATTCGGCTAATAGTAGGTGTTGGTCTGCCTATAGTGTTGAAAGGCAGCACAAGACTCAAAGGGACTAGGGCAGTTCTTCGAGATATGTCCCTCAGCTCCACACCTTTCACAGACGAAAGGACTGTCTGACACAGCATTTACTTGGTACATCCCACCTTTAGAAGCTCCTCCTAGTTCATACTTGTCAAATCTCGCAGGTGAGAGCCTCAAGCGCAGACAACAGAGGAAGATTCGGCGGCTCTCCTCTGGTTCCCTATGGAATTTCCATACTCGGCCTTGTGGGTGGCTAGATCGTCAATGATCTTCCACCCCTTGGTTGCTCCCAAATTCTCAGCAAATCGGCCATTGGCTGCAGCATCCAAAATGGCCCTCTGATCGTCGTACAACCCATTGTAGAAATGATTGCACAAGCTCCACTTTTCGAACCCATGGTGCGGTATGGTTCACACCAGTTTCTTAAATCGGACCCATGCCTCGTGGAAGTTCTCATCTGGCCCTTGTTTAAAGCCCGTGATTTGAGCTCTAATAGCAATCGTCCTTGAAGTAGAAAAGTACTTCTTGTAGAATGCCAATGCCAATGAATTCCAATCGGTGATCCCCTGAACGGTTCGGTCCAAATCTCTATACCACTCCCTTGCAAAGCATCACAAAGGAGATGATGAACATGGTCTCCTTGATCCAGTGCGGGGTCACGCCGGCTGGTGGGGGTATGGAACAATGATGAGTCAATAAAGGTCTCCATATGCTTAGCCGCATCTTCATTTGCGGCTCCCCTAACTCGGTTCTTCTCAACCATGCTAATGTATGAAGGCTTTGGTTCGAACTTCCTGGCATCTCCAGGTAATTCGAACCCCTTATATAAGTTTTCACTTTGTCGGCTCGAAATGACTAGCTATACTTGCTTCCTCGGCCATGACGGAATTTCGGAGAAGTAATCGTCTCGGTGAAGAAGTGGAAACGGGTGAAGATCGTGGGTCTTCTTGAACAGATCGTTCTCGTAATAGCTTGACAGAGTACTCAGCTCTTCCCCTGTCGGTAGTACCCTTTGTGTTCGTCTCAACTCGCGCAAAGATTTCTCTATCTCAGGGTCAAATGGCACTAGTTCACCACCCTATGACCTGCGCATAAGAGGAAACTACAAAAAGAATATAAGAAAAGTTTAAGGAACAGAAGTCCCTTAAACTAAGAAAGACTAAAATTAGGACTATTGCCTCTTCGGCAACGGCGCCAAAATTTGATACCCGTCGTTGTGAGTACCAAAAATAAGATTTATAATTTCCTATTAAGACTAACCTAGACTAGTGGTAACAGGGTCGAACCACAAGGAGGCAGATGTAAATTCTAGTGGATTTATATTCAGTTTAAGGTAACAATTGTGGGGGTTGAGTTGAGATGGTCTATAGCTAAGAACAAATAAAGATAATAAACTAAAAAGATGGTTCAAACAGATAAAGAAGGGGTACTAGGATGATCGGTTTATTAAAGCTTCGGCGGCAGCATGCTAAACAGGTCTAAATCGAACACAACTGAGGCGGGAAACAAGAGGTCCTCTCGGTCCACTCTTAACAAATAGCATCTTTCGATCTCGCTATAGGTCCCTAATATCACTAATACTGATTCTCGTCCTGAAAAGTGACTAACGGTCTAAACTATACCTATCTTTCGATCTTAGCACAGTTTAATAGATTTAATTGATGGTCTAACAACTTCCCCTATCTTTCGATCTAATGGGTTGGTCATAAAATAAGCATCTAACTGGTCGCATGCATTCGATTCGTTAAATACAAGATTAAAATAAATTAAAACGAAGGGTAACCTCACGAGGTCAGTCGATCGGCCGAGAATGTCAGTCGATCGACTGACATGCGAATCAGGCCGTGTTCAATACTTTGCCGCCTATGCTAAAACTCGCCTACATCCTAGCACAAACTATGTAGCTACTCATGCTAAGGGTGAAAACAATAATAAGACTAATAAAGTAAACAGAGGAATTCATGCTTAAAACAGTAGAACAAACAATTAACATAAACAATGATAACGGTTGCGGGAATCTACTTAGCAATTCTAAACTATTGATAAAATAAAGATGAACTAAAAGTAGGGCAGAAGGATATCGAGTTGCAGAGGAAAGATTAGGACTAGGAATTAAAAATCCAATGCTCACAATAATCCCAAACCCTAACTATCTGTCAAGAACCGTATGCAAAAACTTAATGAAAATTACTGAATAAAACTTGATTAAGAACTTCCTCCTAACTGAATGTTTGTAGGTTACGTTATATAGAAAGTTCACGTAACAATTATTACAAAACCTAAACTTAACGAGCTTCAAGTTCCTCGGTCTTTTAATTCTCGTCTAAAACAGCAGTGTGGTCGATCGACTAAGGTAGGTGGTCGATCGACTGGGATAACATTGAACAGTAGCTTCTGTAACCCGATAGTTGGTCGATCGACTGAGGGTGATAGTCGATCGACTGCTTGAGCTGCTACTTGACTTCTATAAACTCGTGGATTTGTCTTTTGGGCCTTGAATTGCGCACCAAGCTCGTTCCTTAAGCAAATACTTCTCGTCACATTCAATGCAGGATACTCGGGGTGGGATTTAGCTTGATTTCCGCTAGATTCTTCACATTTCCGCAATAATGTATAAAAATACGGAAGTAGACGGAAATAGGGAGAAATGTAGCATACACTACATGAATGAGCTCTGAAACGCGTGTAAAATGGGATGTAAAACATCATATAAAAGACACGCATCAATAGGATGCTAAAGAGGGACGATTCCTTATCTTTAGTACCTATGTCAAACACCGCTTTTGGCCTTGGTTGACCTAGGTATAAAGTCGATTCGAACGGGTTCCAAGCATTTTTACGCCACCGAGCGTGGCTTTCAAAAGAACGCTATACGTCCACAGATTGGCATGGCGTGTACGTGGCTATGTCCACAGATTGGCGACTCCGCTGGGGAGAACTAGGACACTTGTGTCTTTGTGATCCCTAGATGGTGAGACTCAAACGAGGTCTTGGATGAAATGCATTGATTGATATTACGGTCATAGCCGGGTTCCTTGTCCGGGCCCACAACCTAACCCTTTTGGAACCATTGGCTCATCTCGTCGACATGAGTTTTCTCATCCCCGCATTTCGAATCCCGATTGAGTCAAGCATACTGTTGACGTTACAGATTTCGTTTTCGTCAAAGAACTTTCATCACCTTCGAGCACGAGGCTAGGGCACCCTCCTTAAACATTGTGTTTGGATTGGTATCCCTCTCGAAAATTGGGGTTTGATCGCTTGGTGTATAATCCACCCTTTTAAGCCGAAACCCGTGTCAGCATTATGCATAATATAATTAAACTGCAAGTGCTTATGTGTTATGTGGCATAAGTCCTTCTGTGTCATTTCAAACTTTCAAAAACACCTTTTTGCGCCGTTATAATGGCCATTTCAAACCTCGGTCCTTCGCCGACCGTTGCATACAATTTCAACACGCCTTTCTAGACCATCATAATGACTGATGGGGTGGGTCGTTGTCCGCCATCAAACACATTTAAACCCAACTACTATCATAGCAAGCAAGTTGGGGTCGATCCACCGGACGGGGGTACTCAAATTGTTCAATCTAATCGTAGTTGTGCTTAGGGTTGTCACAATTGATTTGAACTGATTGATTCTAAACTAATGAAAGCAATAAAGTAGAACAAGCAATAAAGCAAATAAAGATGTAAACAACTAATAAAGGATACTAGGAAGTAATGGGATCATAGGGGAATCATGAAAAGATAGCATAAATGAGTTATAAAGATGCAAGCACTTTTATTATTGTTGGAATTAAGTTAGTTCATGTCATATCATTCATAAGAAGATTTGGGTCCCGGAGCCTAATCATTTGTGATTGTACAACACCTACAAGTTGACTTAATTCTTCCTATTAATCTACATGCATGATAAACCAAATCCTAGGGAAACTTACGTCTCGGAGCCGAATCGGTTAAGACTTTATAACACCTAAAAGTCGACTTTGGTTTTCCCTATTCAACTATATGCATGGTTTAATGAGGCTCGAGTTGGTTTATGTCTTACAAGCCTTATTTAAAAGATAAGAGATGGTCAAAAACTGCAAGGTTTCATAGTCTAGAATTTCATCAAACATAACATGTGCATAAGTTGAAGAACAATAAGCAGGCATTCATATGAACTCATTAAGCATAAATCTATCCCATGATTAACTCCCCTAATCCTCCACTAATACTAATTAAGTAACAACTCACTTATTATCATGGGAAACATGTTATCAATGGTGTCAATCATCACAACAAGTATAAACATGATAAGAGAGTGAGGAAATAAACAATAAAGAGTAAAGAGTAAAGAGATTATACCAAAATTAAGATGAATAATTGGAAAGAAAATAATAATAGAAGAAAACTTGATTGATTGATGAAGAGTTGTCAATTCTCCAATAATAACCCAGTAATCTTCAATTACCCAATAATAAACTTGAACAATAATTAAGGAAAGACTAATGTGTAATTTGTGGAAAGATTAAATGCTAATCTTTTCTAATCTACTGCTAATGAAGGCTTAATCTAATCTAAGAGGGCTTAGTCTCTTGATTATTATAAATGGAGTATTTATAGTGGTACGTCATTAGGTTAAGCAAGGGTAGATTAGTAAATAACAATCCTTTGAATAGAGCTTTGCAACTCCCGAGGGACTTGCGCGTCCTAGCTTGCAAGTAAAAGCATCCTGTAAAACAATCCGCTCGTCCCGAGTGAAAAACGCGCATCCTTAGCCTCAACCCGAGCGGGTTGATATTGTCCCGAGCGGGTTGTGTTGTATCTCGCTCTACTTGAGCTTCACACGCGCGAGTTGAGCTGTTCTTCCCCTTTTTCTTGCTTTTAAGCCTATGATCCTTCTATATACTCTTTATTTTTACATCCTTGGTCATCATTCTTGCCTTCTCTTCATACTAATCCATCTAAGAACGTCAACAAGCTTCCGAATATGCGTGAGAGACGGGAATTCCGCCTCATTATCTTCTTTCCTACAAGACATAAAAAAGCAATAGGAAAGCAAATAGGAATGATTTGACGGATAAATTAGGGGACTAAATGTGCGCAATTAAGAGTCACATCAAACATCCCTAAACCGAACCTTTACTCGTCCCGAGTAAAGAGGTGACTAGAACTAGACCATTATTTAAACTATCCTAATAATATAACCGATGTGAAACAATTAGTGGGTCTCACTCCGCCCCTTCAACTTACAACAACACATCCATGAGGTAAGATGCCTTCTTGCAAGGCAAGGTGCTGCTTACCAAAATGGCGATACATCCAATCATTAAGCACACAAAACGAGTAATGGATGCATCTACAAAAGAATAGCCACTTTCCTCATCTAAGTGGCGGAAATCATCTAAAGGGGAAGCAATCTAAGGAAACACACTCCATTGTAGATATCATTTCTCTAACTACTAAGTCTAAGAGGATACCAACAAATCATCTCCAAGTTGTGTCAAACTAGGGTACCTTTGTCCACAATCGCTAAATGATTTCGTCAAGAGTAGAATCCTTATGGTGTTAGAAACACTGTAAGATCGCGGAATTCCCCCTCTTGTCTAGACAAGAAGAAGGGTCGTCCCTTCTCCACCATGCAACAAAAATGAGATCAATGGATAAAAGGGATCGATATGCTTTGAGTTTCACAATGGTAGTTTGCTTTTGATTTGTTTTTCCCTCCAAATCATTGTGGAATTTTGACATTTGAAGAACATTTTCTTGCCATTTCTTTGATATTTGGCAGTTTGATACTTAGCAAAATTTTCAATTCTTGCATTTCTGAACATTTTCAAAGTCACCCTAATTTGTAACGAGGGTGCTTTTATTGAAGCATAGGAGTTTATTTTTGTACTCCTCTTTTCTTTGATGCAATTTGTGCTAACTTTTTGACTTTGATTTTGTACTTGAGCTCAATTTGATGGTTTTTGTGCCCATTCCCTTTTTGGTGGCAAAATATGATGATAGAAGTGAAATAACGGTTGCATGGCTTCAAAGGTCAGCTTGGAATAAACGGGTGTTTTGAGGGTATTCTAGCAAACAAAGTCTCAAGGAGAAAAATTATCTATAAGGGACGTATATACACTTGTCAAGTTTCCCAACAAGACATTTTCCCAAACTTTTCTAACCATGCAACTACATGCCACGATGTAACTATCATATATACAACCTAATGCATATGCTTCTATCAACTTGTATGCCATGTAATCTAAAACCAAACTCTTAGCAACACATTGGTTCATACCGCATCAATCAAAAGATAGTCACATTGTCATTAACATATAAAAAGGAGGAAGGAGATTTGGAAAGATCATACCATGCGGTCTTCTATTTCCTTCATGCCTCGAATGTGGCGTAGTTGACCCAATGTGATAAGAGTGACAAATAAAAAAACAAATATATACAATTCTACCCTACAAAGGAATGAACATGTTTTTGGAATTTTCAAATTTTTATGTGTTTTGTTTGAACATATTTTTGAGGTTTTTCGAAATTTTCAATTTTTCAATTTTTATGCATTTTTGGAATATAAATTCCCATCCCCCACTTTATTTTGGACATTGTCCTCAATGTACATGTAGGAGTAGGAATGAAAAAGAAAAACATGTTTTTGGATTTTTGATTTTATGGAAACGAAGTAGAAATACAATGATATGATATGAATGAATGCATGCTCTAACTAAATGCTATTCTATGTGACATATATGTATAACAAATGAATGCAATTTACACTACACTAGATGATGCATGTTCTATGTAAATGCTTAGGTCACCTATGATCAAACCTCCCCAAACCAATTTAAGCGCTATTTTTAGTGTAGAAAAAATGAGGTTTGGTCATTAGTGACTATATATGAATGCAAATTTAACTATATGCAACTAACTATATGAGTCATGTGAGATATATTACAATGCAAGGTATACTATATGATTAACTATGATGTATGTTACTTCATGGTTGAACCTCCCTAAACCGATTTTAAACACTATTGCTAATGTAGGAAGAAAGGGGTTTAATCATGAGGCAACTACATAAATGCAACTATACATGAGAGATAGGGAAAGAAAGGGTATTACAATCATTGTAGGGGATGAAGATGGTAGATAGGAGGCATATATAGAAATGACAAGAGCCAAATGAGAGAAAAAGATGAATTTCAGGGTCAACCCGCTCGAGTTGAAAATAACCCGCTCGAGTTCAACCTCAACCCGCTCGAGTTGATTTTGGCCCGCTCGAGTTAAAGCTCTGGGACGCGGGTTTTCTCCGGAATCCACCCAGATTCTCTTACAGGAACAATTTTTTCCTTTCCTTGGTCTTCAACTCGCGCAAGTTGGGCTCGGACCGACGTATTTTAGCGAATTTTTGACGCAAGTCATTTTTGATGATACGAAAGATGTGCACAAGCCCAAAATCTCCATTTTCTCCATTTCTTTACATTTTCCATCTTCTCATTTTCATTAATTCCCTTCAAAAAGCTCAATCAAAATATGAGATCCCTCGCTGTCATCTCTCATGCAATTTAATAAATGAATGCAAATCTACATTAAATGCATATATACAAGTTAATGGTTATTGAGGAACTCCATCAAACCAAAGATTCTCAATAAACAATTTCATAGAAAATTATCACTAGCACTCAAAGCACGTAGAAGTCGGTCAAATTCATCGGAGTGAGACATGAATAAGCATGGATAGCAACACAAGATTATGCAATGAAATAATGCCCAAGTAATAGACCGAACAAGCATGTGAAGAATACTATGACAACAATCATAAGAGATGTGATGGATGGTAGGAACATGAAATGGGTAGTTGGTTGGCAATTCACTCAACTCATCCTCCAAATAGTCAAAATCACCACATTCAATGCAAGTACTTTCATTATCATCTAAGGTGATTTCAAAGGTGTCTATTTCGGGTTCCCAAATGTCCTCATATTCTTCATCCCAACAAGGTCCATTATCAAAGAGGTTATCCTAACAAGGCTCACTAAGCTCAACACAATTGTCTCCCTCTAAAATGTCATCCTCAGAGGGTGAGTTTTCACTCAAGCTCATATCCATATTATTCTTACTTTGCCCATTAACATCAAATTTCATGGAAGTTAGGTTCATTGTTACACAAGAAGAGTAAGGTGACGGCATCCAAGCATTGGTTTCACAATCAAGAATGTACTCCTCTTCATCATCCCTCTCTTCATCTAGCACTTCATCTTCCCAAGGATGGGAAAATTTGTGAACATAGTAGGTTGGCTAAAGGTTATAGGAAGGTGTCTCATTCTCACAAATCTCATTTTCATCATATTTTTCCTTAATGAATTTATGAAATGTGGTTATTATCGCTTCCATACCTTCCTTGGCACTCTCAAATATGTCAGGTATAGTTTGCATGAGACATTGGGTGGTCATGAACTCAACAAATTCCCAAAATTCCTCACAACACATCTCACATATCCTACCACCACTCAAGTGAAATGCCAAGTTGTGGGTTTCAAGGTTCATGCCATTATAAACAACACAACATGCTTTATAATTTGAAAGAGTAAAACCATAATGCCAAGCATGAGTCATATAATCTTCAAATCTTGCAATATAATTATCAAATGACTCATTTTCATATTGCCAAAACGTGAATGTAGACATGTTAAACATATGAAATAATGCAAGTACAAGAATTAAAATTCTCAAGGAACCAAGATCCCTCAAGAAGAACCACAACTAAAACTAGAAAAAAAGTTCGTTTCAAATACAAAACACCGTCCCGGGCAATGGAGCCATTTTGATTTTTCGACGTCGTTTCATCTATCATACTTTCAGAGCCAAAGGAGCAACTCTTGGTTTGGGTTCCGAGCAATTTCTTTATGTAATGGCTTCCTTGTCGTCATCCTTGCTTTTAAGCCTATGATTCTTCTATATACTCTTTATTCCTACATATTTGGTCATCATTCTTGCCTCCTGTTCATACTAGTCCATAAAATATCGTCAAAAAGCTTCTAAATATGCACGGGGGACGGAAATTCGGCCTCATTTATCTTCTTTTCTACAAAACATACAAAATGCAATAGGAAAGCAAAATAGAAAGCATTTGACGGATAAAATGGCTATGAAATGTTATAATAGTATGCAAAATAGGTTCAATTAGGGGACTAAATGTGCGCAATTAAGAGTCACATCAAATATCCCGAGTAAAGAGGTGACTAAAACTAGACCTTTATTTAAACTATCCTACTAATATAACCGATGTGAGACAATTAGCGGGTCTCACTCCACCCCTTCAACTCACAACAAGACAACCATGAGGTAGGATGCCTTCTTGAAAGGCAAGGTGGGGCTTGCCAAAATGCTGATACATCCAAGCATTAAGCACACAAGACAAGTAATGCATGCATCTACAAAAGACTAGCCACTTTCCTCATCTAAGTGGCGAAAATTATCTAAAGGGGAAGCAATCTAAGGGTACACATTCCATGATAGATATGGTTTCTTTAAAATACTAAGCCTAGAAGGATACCAATAAATCACCTCCAAGTTGTGTCAAGCTAGGGTACCTTTCTCCTCAATTTTTAAATGCTTTTGTCAAGAGTAGAGTCCCTATGGTGGTAGAAACACTGGAGGATCGCGGAATTCCCCTTCTTGCCTAGAAAAGAAGAAGGGTCGTCCCCTTTCTACCATGCACAAAAGTGGATACGATGAAAGAGGGATCAATAGTATTTGAGTTTCATATGGGAGTTTGCTTTGTTGTTGTTTTTCGTCCCAATTTGTGGTATTTGACTTTTTGAGAACATTTTCTTTTTGCCATTTCTTTGATGTTTGGCATTTTAAACACTTGACAATTTTTCAACTTTTTCTTACATTTCTTTTGAACATTTTTAAAGTCACCCCATTTGTAGTGAGGGTGCTTATATTTGAAGCTTTAGGAGTTCTATTTTTGCTCCTCTTTTCATTTGATGTATTTTTTTTTGCAAACTTTCTTTCCCTTTGCATTTCATTGAACTCAAATTGATTTCTTTTTGTGCCCATTCCCTTTGATGACAAAAATGTGGTAGAACATGGATGATGGATGGATGCATGGTTTCAAGGGTCACCTTGGAATAAACGGTAGCCAAGGAGTTATCACACCACAAGGTACTCTTGACTAGGCCTTAATCCATGGGTCAAAGGATACTAGCATGACACATCCTAGGGTGTTTTACAAGTATTCTAACAAGCAAAGTCTCAAGAAGAAAAAAGTATCTACAAGGGCCTATATAGTATATACACTTGTCAAGGTTACCAAGTAGACGTTTTCACAAAAAAAAAAAAATTCTAACCATGCAAACTACATGCCATGATGCAACTAACATTTATACAACCTAATGTATATGCTTCTACCAAGTAGTATGCCAAATAATGCAACTCCTAAATTCACATTGTTTATACCACATCAACCAAAATAAAGCCACATAGTCAATAACATAAAGAGGAAAAAGGAGATTGGAATGATCATACCATGCGGTCTTCAATATCCTCATGTCTCGGATGTGGCGTAGTCGATCAATGTGAAAAAGGATTGACAAACAAACAAACAAGTATATACAAAATATACAATTCTACACTATAAGAGAATGAACATGTTTTTGGAATTTTTAAATTTTCGAATTTTTATGGTTTTTGATTTTACGAAATGAAAAGACATGTTTTTGTATTTTTCAAAAATTTTCAATTTTTATCATTTTGGAATATAAATTCCCATCCCCCACTTTATTTTGGACATTGTCCTCAATGTTCATGTAGGAGTAGGAATGAAAAAGAAATACATGTTTTTGGATTTTCAAAGTTTTATGGAAATTGAAATACAAATGAAATGATATGAATGAAAGCATGCTCTAACTAAATGCAATTCTATATGACATATATAACAAATGAATGCACTCTACGCTATACTAGATGATGCATGCTAAATGCTTAAGTCATCTATGATCAAACCTCCCCAAACCGATTTAAGCACTATTTCTAGTGTAGGAGAAATGAGCTTTGGTCATTAGTGATTATGCATGAATTATAGTCTATATGCAACTAACTACATGAACCATCTGAGATATATTACAATGAAAGCTATACTATATGAACTAACTAATGTAAATGAAATATGAAAAATAATACAAATGCAAGCTAAATGTATATGTATATAACTAAATGCAAGTGTAAATGTAATGCAAAGTCAGAGGAAAGGATATCTTATAAATGGTGGTTTGAGGGAGGACTCCACCAAACTCATTCATATGGCAAATTCCATGATCCATGGATCTCAATGCTCTCAATAGTTGATCAAAGGTTTGTGAATCGTCCTCAAGTAAGCATGAATAAGTCTTGAACCATTGAAAAATTGAGTAGGGCCAATCCATGAGGGACCTCCCTTTGAACTCCTTCCCCTTCTTCTTTGCATTGTGATGATGGCCTTCCCGGCTCTTGAATCTAGAAAGCTTGAGATTGTTGTCATAGGGGGTTTTCCGATTGGTCCTATTTCTTCCATGGTTGATGATGCGAATTCTTTGACTAGTCAATCCTCCAAGGATAGAAGGTGAACTTTCATGGCATTGATGATGGGGTGTCATAGGAGTTGGGATAGTGGGTGCCACATTTCCACATGTAGGCTCCTTCTTAGCCTTGGCTTTAAGCTTCTCCACTAAGTAATTCTTGTATGACGATTTGACTTTCGTGAGAAGGTCCATAATGTCATCTCCAACTATCATGGGCTCCATAGTGGGTGTGAGAAGGTCCTCATGTTCAATAAGGAAGAGGCATTCTTCTTCTTCATTGAAATAATCGTCAAAGTTCTCAAGGATGGGTTCCTCAAGAAAGCTAATCCCATGACTTCATTCATCATTTGAGTCCATCTTTCCCTCATCATTTTCTTCCATAGACGAGTCATCATTTCTTTCTCCATATGAATCATAAATAGGAGCTTTACTTCTCCTTAATAATTCTTCCTCCACCATCTCAATGTTCACATCAAAAGTCACACCCTCATAATCACAAAGGTTAAGAGTATTTGGCTTACTCAACCTCATATCTTCCTCATCAAATACCACACTTTCATACTAACAAGAGCTCAAAGAGATTGGCTCTTCCCACTTCATATCTTCTTCATCAAAGGTCATTGCCTCAAATTCACATTCATGGTCAATGGTCAAGGTTTGGTGGGGAGTGTTCGCTTGGATTGTTGCTTAGGTTGCCTTTATTTGGGCAATTTGAATTGCCAACTCCTCACCATGGGTAGCAATGCTTTGAAGAACATTGTCCCTATTTTGGCTTTCCTCTAGCATTTGTGTGAAACAATTTTGTTGGTCTCCCATCATTTGGAGAACCATATCTTGAATGTAAAAGTTGGGATCATGTTTTTGTTGTGGGTGGGTGTGAAAGTACTCATATTGTGGCATTTGAAATTGGTTGTAAAGTGACTTTAGGGTGGATGGTTGTTGTTGATATTGGGTGTGGTGATTTTGGTTGGAAAAATTGGGGTAGTAGTTAGGATTTTCGTTGTATGAATAGTAAGGTAGGTTTGTGTTGACTTGCTCCTCAAACTCCCCATACCATAGTCATACTCAAAAGATCCAACATATACTCCATATGTTAAGTCTTGAGCCATCATAGCTAAGACAAGAGAACAACTACAAGCATAGAAACTACACAAAAAACGGTAAGAACAATCCTTGAGGAACAAGTTCCTCAAGGTTAAAGCAAAATTAAAATAGACAAACAAGTAAGAACTTAATCACATAACACCGTCCCCGGCAACGACGCCATTTTGATTTGGTGAAGATTGTCGTCGGGTCTCCCAATCAAACACATTTATATTCTCAACAAACAACTAGTTAGTGGTTAAGTCGAGGTCGATCCATGGGACAGTGTGCTTTGGGTTCTAAGTCTACCTATCTCAATTTCTGCTAGTGTCACGATTGATTTGGGTTTGTAGTTGGTGAGTCTAAACTAATGCAAGCAATAAAGTAAAAACAAGCAATAAAAGGTGTAGACAAATAATAAAGGATACTAGGATGTCATGGGATCATATGGAATTCATGGGAGTTGATCATACAAACATGTTCTTAATTAAATAGCAAGCACTTATTATTGTGATGAGATAGAGTTAGTATATATCTTACAATCCCTAAGAAGGTTTGGGTGCCGGAACCGAGTCGATTAGATTGTACAACACCTACAAGTCGACTTAGTCCTTCCTATTCAACTATATGCATGGTCGAATAAGACTCGAGTTGGTTTATGTCTTACAAGTCTTATTGAAAAGATAAGTGATGGGTAAGAAATGCAAGGATTCATAGGCTTAGCATTTCATCAAACATAACATGTGCATAAGTTGAAATCACAACAAGCAAGCAAATTAATAATGAAAACATATTAGATTAAGCGTGAATCATTCCCCATGTTTGCTTCCCTTAATTACCCATTAATCCTAGATAGAAGACTACTCGCTCATTATCAAGTTTAACATGCTAATAAGGTTGTCAATCATATTAACAAAGCAAAACATGATGAATAAATGATGTGATTAACAATGATTAAACAAGGGTAAAAGAGAATTATACCTATGAAGATGATTCCAATTTATAAAGCAAAGAATAAAAGAAGAGAACTTGATTGATTGATGAAGAGTTGTCAATTCTCCAATAATAACCCAATAATCTTCAATTACCCAATAATAAACGGGAA
This sequence comes from Silene latifolia, assembly GCF_048544455.1. Lineage (NCBI taxonomy): Eukaryota > Viridiplantae > Streptophyta > Magnoliopsida > Caryophyllales > Caryophyllaceae > Silene > Silene latifolia. Next base: position 99,311,742 of record NC_133527.1, read on the forward strand.
CATTAATTAAGGAAAGATTAATGTGTGATTTGTGGAAAGATTAAAGAGTAATCTATTCTAATCTACTCCTAATTAAAGCTTAATCTAATCTAAGGAAGGATTTTATCTAATCTAAGGAAACTTAGTCCTTTTAATTATTACAATTAGAGTATTTATAGTAGTACATCATTAGGTTAAGCAAGGGTAGATTAGTAAATAGCATTGCTAAGTGTTGAGTAGGGAAATGCTCCTCTCGAAGGAGATGCGCATATAACGTTGCTAGTCCCGCCACAATATGCTCGTCCCGGGCGTCTGGAGAATAGGCACGGGCTCCCTGGACTGTGATCCGAGCGGATCGTGGAGGAGACGCTCAGATTATGAGGGGTGAAGACGCTCGTCTTAGAGGGGAGACGCTTGGATAATAGGAAAGGAAGATGAGCGTCTTGAATGGGATACGCTCGTCTTGGGTTTGGGGACGAGCGTTTTGAGTCTCGGGACGCGCAGATTGGCGGGCAGCTTGTCTATTTGAGCTCGGATCGTAAAACGGACGTCATTTCCTCATCCGGATTCCTATTGGAGTGATTCAAAAGCCTAGACCACTTGATTTATCGACGCCGTTTCACCTAGCATACTTTTAGAGCCAAAGGAGGAACTCTTGGTTTGGGTTCCGAGTAATTTCTTTATGTAATGGCTTCCTTGTCGTCATCCTTGCTTTTAAGTCTATGATCCTTCTATATACTCTTTATTCCTACATCCTTGGTCATCATTCTTGCCTCCTCTTCATACTAGTCCATCCAATATCGTCAAAAAGCTTCTAAATATGCATGGGAGACGGAAATTCCGCCTCATTTATCTTCTTTCCTACAAAACATACAAAATGCACTAGGAAAGCAAAATAGAAAGCATTTGACGGATAAAATGGCTATGAAATGTTATAATAGTATGAAAAATAGGTTCAATTAGGGGACTAAATGTGCGCAATTAAGAGTCACATCAAGTATAAACATGATAAGAGAGTGAGGAAATAAACAATAAAGAGTAAAGAGTAAAGAGATTATACCAAACTTAAGATGAATAATTGGAAAGGAAAGAATAATAAAAGAAAATAAAAGACCATAACCCCAAATTAGACCTCTCTAATTAGGTTATCAAGATTCTTTATTTTAGAAATATTTGGATCTATGTAACATGCATGTAATTTATAAGCCATAAAAATATAAAAGAAGAGAAAAAACAATTTTTCATTAGTATTTGGGCACAACAAGATCTCCTATCTTGTTGTTCTTGAGCTTAAAATAAATGGCAACATCCTCCATCTTCAAGTGTCAAAGATAGAACACCTCCTTTCTTAAACACCCAAGAACTTACCCCAAAATCTTACTAATATTAACTAGATATTACGTAAGATTGCCCTTGAAAAACATACTAACACTTTGTAAAAATATTAGGACGGCGGTGTTCAGCTAATCCCTTTCAGTCACACCTAAAGGAACGAGCCCCAACACGAAAACTAATTAATTGTATGAGATACAGTTTAATTAGTCCCTTGATAAATTGACTAAAAATTTAGTTGATTAATTTAATTTAGAGAGATATCGAGTTGTGAACTCGAGGCGCGGAAATTATTATTTAATTATGCGATAATTGAATAAATAATTATTTGAGACGGGAATTACTGATTAAACGGTTAATTGTTAATATTAGTACTAATTGACTAATGTGATTAGTATTAGTACGTAAAATATATGTGTAGCTGTACACGTATATTTACGGAGTGTTTTAGACGAATTTAATTGGGAAGTATTTAAACATAAATCGATGTTTAAATAAAATTTACACGTATTTGTGCGACAAATATAAGAACCAAAATGGACCCGTAAATGTTGGAATATGTGGCCTCCGACAATAATGCGATCAAGACTGTTGATCATGATGATCACATGTTTAAATCTCATTATAAAGAATACAATTGGGAAGTAATATTGTTACTGTCAACTGGTCAACATATATCGGTAATGATTGGCTGACTAGTGTTTGACATTACTGTCGTGCGACGGTGGTGATCAGTTGACCCCCTAAGTCATACCTATAGGGCAACACTCTTAATTAATTATTTAATTAATCGTATAATGTTACGAGTTAATTAAATTACTTGAAAAATTGACGGACGATTTTGGAAGTAAAAATTTACGTATCAAATTGAAATGTGATTAAATGAGATACGGTCTGAGTAATCGAATTGTATCATTACTTGGATGAAATTATTGTTTAAAGAAACAATCGGAATTGAATGAATTATTATAAATATGATTTATAAATTGGTAAAATATTTTGGTACAAGTAATTATGAATTACTGAGTCGATTTTTGTATATGACGTATTTTTATTAATACGTTGATTTTTAATATGTTAAAAATACATGACAATTTTATGTTACATGTGACATGTGACATGTGACATATTGACAATTGACAAAAAATAATATGGAATCCATATTACAATTAGTGCCGAAAATTGGAGGTGGATTAAACAAAGATTGTGTTTGTTTAAATTAGTGGTAAACATAATGATTGTTTACTTTAGTAGCCATGCAACCCTATGGTTATTGTAAAGAGCAACAATTGCATGCATTGGCTCCCTTCTATCCAACCTACCAACCGGTTTTTAGAAGAGGAAAAACATTTGGTTTTTCCTCTCCTTTTTACTATATGCTTAAGATTATTATTCAAGCATTATTCATTCTTTACTTATCCAAAAATAAGATTTCTAGAGAGATAAAAAGCTCTCTTATTCTTCTCCATAATACCGAAATTATTAAGTGTTCATAATAATTTTGGGTCAATTTTCTACTAGATTAATATTATACTAGTACTTATAATATTAATTTGAATTAAGAGAAAGCCTTGGGTATAAAGCTTAGGGAGAGATCCTACACTTGGATCTTGGTTCATCCATAAAGGAAAGCTCAAGAACAAAAGAAAAGGAGATTTCTTTTGTGCCCATATTGAACCGAAATTACAATGTAAGGGTGATTTCTTCTTTTGCTAATTAGTTTGCATGCATAAGATCTTTATTAATTTTATGACAAATTAATTTATAACATATATGAGTATGTTAGTATGTATATAGATCTACATTTCCTTCAATCGGTATCAAGAGCCACGGTTGTTTGCATGCAAATCGGTTAAAAGTTTTTCCGAGTTATAAGAATAACATATAAAACTTGTAAAATTTGTGTTATTATGATATATCACGAAATTAATTCATGCATGTTAATATTTCTGGTCCTAAAATGTTTTAGGATATTTTGGTTAATTTTACGGATTTTTATTGTTCATATTATACAATAATGGAATTTAAATATGATTTTATGAGTAAAAATGTCATTTTTGGTCTAAAATTAGCTATACTTCGAATTTTCAGTTGATTTTTGGATATGTTGTCACATATATTATTTTGAGATAACCTGTAAATTTTCATAATTTTTGGACTTGTTATGCTCGAAAAATGGATTTTTCATTATTAAATTCGGATTTAAGTGAAAAATAGGTTAATATGAGTTAAATTTCGAATCTGGTCTTAAAAAATTAATATGTTGTCACATGCAATTTTAAAAGATGTGTGTAAAATAATTGGCTATAAAGAAGTCTTTTTGCATGATTTATGGATTTTTGAAGAAAAATAGCATAAATAGTGACATTGTTAGTGTAAAATTAATAAAACATAATCTATGACTTAGGAAAAACGTCTAATGTTGCCTTTTATTATCTTTTTCAGATCTAAAATTGAAAAGTTTATGAATATAATTTTTCCATGTTTTTATGATTATTTTATTAAAAAATCGATAAACCGCAACATTGTTTTTCCGGGAAAATTTCGAAATTTTTAACCTAAGATTTTGAACATTATGAGTGTCATGGTATTTTTCCAGAATGTTCATGAGTTTAAATTTCAAATTTTGGATTTATTTGAAATTTTGTGATTTATTTGAAGTTTAATAGCTTATTTTTGTAATTTTGGACCATTAATGAACAATTTTATAAAATATAGGTTAATTATGGTCAAAATTATTAGTGAAGACTAAATTTTGAGTCCTAAGAGGTTAGGGTAATTAACTTATGCATAAATATGAATTTATGTATTTTTTTTTGTGATTATAAAATGTTGAAATCACGCAAATCCGTAAAAACCGAAGTAATATACGATATTGGCTAATTAAAGGCGATTTAGCATAAAATTGAGCATGTTCATACATATTATAATGCTGCATTTTCTTTATGATTGTCATAATTTTTATTTATGTAATTTTGAATTATGTAATTTTACTTAGTATGGCCTTAGATTTTAATTGGTATTTCCCGAAATGTATGGGAATATCGATTCGGTTGTAATTTTATTGTGATCTCGTATCACCGTTTTGTAATTTAATAGATTTATTTTATTTACAAATGTATAATAAGAAATTATGTATTTTATTATGTAATTTTATTCATTCCGGAGTTCCCAAAGACGGATTTCTTCAAGAATGGCGATACATAAAGACGGTGTTACCTCGAGATGCGTGCTACAACCGAAGTTCAAGGGACCAATGGAGTTGGTTTCCGAATATGTAATAGTTAAATAGTTTTTCTATTTTAGGAAAGGCCATACTAGGATTTATTTATCTTTTTGCTTGCATTTTATTTTATGTCACATGCATTGCTAAATCGCCATAACTAAACATGCATTGTCATTTTATCGAGTTTATCGACCGTGTCAATTAGAATTATCATAGTTCACCGCTTTAGTTCACTTAAAACGTGATAGATAATAAATTGACATGACCTCTCGCTAAAATAAACAATTGAGACTTAGCCTTACCAAAGAGTAGAAACCATGAAAACCTATTTCGTGAGGGAGTGCGCTCGGCCACACCGGGGTACAAACCTTGTTACGTAGGGGAAGTGGGTGATAAATGTCTATCCACCGAATTCATGTTGATAAGGGATGTATCGGCCACACCGTGCCCAAGTTGATGTGGATTTGGATCATGGACACATTTATTCGAAATTTGGATTGAACTCAACAAAAGTTTTTGATAAGGGATGTATCGGCCCCACCGTGCCCTTGTCGGATGTGTTTTGGGCTAAAGATAAATGTTAATGTAATTTTATCGTCCAAGAGTTCTAAAAGTAGAATCGATTAAAGAGTTAATCCACCGAGTTATATTGATAAGGGATGTATTGGCCCCACCGTGCCCAAGTTAATATGAATTTGGATCTTGGAATCATTTATCATAGTTGGGTAGAGGTCACTATGTAAATGCTATACTTGTTTACAAGTATTAATAAAACGATAAATGTTAAGTTTTCCACTATTCCGTTATAATATTGTTCTATTTCTTTACCACAATTCATATACGATATCATTTTGATTTTGATACAAATCTCCATTAAAACATCGTAACTAAAGACAAAATTTGAATTTGCTTCTAAAACCTCAAACGAACCATTGCTAAGGATCTCTTGTAAAGAGTATAGATTAAAGTTATTCATTATCAAACAGGTTTTTGATTCTTGACTAACACTTCTACTTACAATGGACTATGTTTCATATGCTTAATTGAATTAAGTACCTTGAAGCGATAAATTGTTTTGGTGATTAGATTTTCAGAATTCGTAATTGACCAAAATAACGCAACCACTTCAATGAAAGTTTTAAGACTAAAACGAACAAATGAAGAGTAATCTTCATGAATTCAATTTTGCTTCTCAAAGCAAAGACTCATTGAAATAATTGGGAGCATTCTCTTAAACCGTTAAGATGAGGACAAGGTTCAAAAAGTAAAGATAATAATGGAATTGATACAAGGTAATGTTAAAAGTAAAGTCATTGAGGAATGACGATACTAAACCTATCAATCCCGACCAAGAAAGTTTCCATTGTCTTAAATGTTGGACACAAGAAAGGAAACTGCCCCAAATTATTGAAGAATCAACAAGTTAGTTGTGGGACATCTAATGGGACCTTCTTCTTTAAATGTTTATTTGATTAAACATAAATTTTGCTAGTACCACTTAAATCAATATTAGAAACAAGTGGAGGTTTTCATCATTGTACTTGATACATAGGATGATTAGAATATGACGACTAGCAACAATAATGTCGAGAGATAGAGTAATTGTGTACTCAATCTAGTTTTTGGATTTAAAGTTGTACTTAATTATGACTATTAAGTGCATAAACTCTAAATAAGAATATAAACATGTTAAGATACAAAAGAGGTTTTCACTTTTGTGACCCTATACACCACGATTTGATGTATGGCTAGCCCATTATCAAGGTGATTATATTCTAAACCAAACAAGAATGATATATCATGTAGATGATGTAAGATTCAAATTGGTAACCCAAGATTAAACCTTAAATTTTGGAATGATGAACGCAAAGAGTTATCGAGTACTCTTGAAACCATTAGATTGTTAATGGTATATGCGTATCTTGTATTCAAAGCAAGATGTCTCATGCCTTTTGGTTGAAAAGGAGATCGAGGTTGTAAATCATCTATCCAAAATAGGTTGATCATTATCTTTTACCAACGATTTAAGTTGACACTAATATGTTCACTTAATAAGGTAAATAGGGAAATCTTTGAAGAATTTCAAAGAGTTCAAGGAATCACGATTTAGTCGTGATGGGATTATCAAAGTGAAGACTTTGATATAAGCCAAATGAATTGTGATATAGTATCACAAATTAATCTCTCTTAACATGCATTATGGGATAATGTATGATTGGATAAGAATTCAAGCGCTATTCGATAAGCTTTGGACTTCGATCAAGTTATTTTGAGTTACTTGATCCTTTTGGGGATTTTATCATTTTGTCTAAATTATTTTTCCACTAAATCGAATCATATGAGATATGAAATGGTAAGGGTACCATGTTTGTAAGTTTTCACAAGAAACAAATGCTCATTTTTCCCTTGCAATTATCACGAGTACGACGGGTTTGCGGCTCGTGGAGCTGTCTTTCTAAAATACAAGTTTATTTTTAGAAGACAGAGTGGGAGAAATTATTCAAGAGCCACAAAGAATGCCACAAAAATTGTTATGTCGCAAGAAACTGGTCTTTCTTGGCTACATGAGACGTTTTGTGTAAGACGTTGTTTCTTCAAAACCTAGGAGGTTAAATTCGTCACTTGTTAAAAATGATGAATTCATGCTACTTTTAAGAAAGTAAAGAGCTTATAACTTACAAAAGAAATTGTTTGATTCAAGTTGATTACTTCTGGAAAGTAATCGACAAAGGACTTACATAAGAGTGTTTAAGTCACAACTCAATACAAGGCTTAGAGCCATGAAAATCCGAAATAAAAGGCTTGATTAGTGACAAAGGATTTTGCACTAATAAAGAGATATTTCATAGCAAGATTAGTTGCAAAGGGTTTTGCACTAATTGAAATGCTTAAGTCTATTTGGATCTTCTTAGGGATTGTGTTTCATTATGAGGTTATGAAATACACAGCAAGTGAATCTAAAACCCACTTCTTCAATAGAAGCAATGTATTCAATACATGTCATAAGTTTTATAGATTCTTGCAATCCTAAGATAATGTGAAACTTAAGAGAGGATCTTAAGTAGGACATCAATGAGTTGGAATCAACATTTTGATCATGTGATAAAACATTTCTCGATAAGTCGAGAAGTTGTGTTTATACATGGAGTTTAGTGGGAGTTACGAAAATTTTAATTAGTCCGATATGTGGATGACATATTGATCATTGAGAATGATTTAAGACTTTTGGAGTATTATAATACATCTTGAATATCCGGATTTATGAAGATAAATCCACATGATATTAGCGTCAGTAAGAAGTCTTAAGTTGATAAGATTCATGACTAGTTCAATTAAATTGAACATATTTGATTGATTCCATTTGCTTCCGCTGCCGGATCAATTAAATGAGTAATGATGTATAACACTTCATATACTTTGAGTATGATGAATTGTTTTCAAAATCAAATTTAAGTAATCTTTACCAAGTAAGCCATAAAGATTACCCTTAAGTGCTTGCAGAAGCATTAAGGAAGTAAAGCAAAGTGTTTATGATGCAATTTTGTGTAAGGGTGTTACACAAGTGACAATTGACAATTGAGATTGCGCATGGTTTCCGACAAAACCATAATCAAAACACATTAGGATGGTTAAGATACCATTGTGGCAATGTTAATTAAGAAGTAGATTTTCTAGAATCATTCTAGGAAATAAAGAACAATGAGAGATATTTATAACGGAAATTGATTACACTTGCGATCATGAGATGTGCAAGAAGGATGAGTCCCGCACACTGTGAAAATAGTGGGAACTATTCTTAGGCTAGAGGGCCTATGTCTTGATTGGATCTCGACACGTACTCAGAAAGTTTTGTAATGCAAATGTATACATTAAAAGGGAAAACGAGTATGTAGTGAGGTTGAGTAAGGTACAAGAAATTGATAAAACCTACTAACCAAAGCCTTCTCAAAGGCTAAATATGATGAGTCATGTCATTTCAATTGAATTGAAATGAACAACTACGTACAAGATCAAATTAGATTATAGAACATGAAATAGTAATCAGGCATTGACTATTCATATGTGATAATCGCATTTGTCGTTCGAGTTTTACTTTAAAACTCTTTTATTATACTTTGTTACATCCAAACGGGTTGTAAAGACAATTGAACCCCGTTAAAGTGAACACAGATTAACATAGTATTTGCCCATAGTCACTTGTATGAGGTGACGTCTTGAAGTGACTAGAGTGTGAGGCGATTGATGGCAAGTTCAAGTGCCATAGAGTCATGTGAGATGACTAGTCGATCACATAGGCAGACTGTTAGGAACATTTTGTCGGGCCTAATGACCGCTTATAGAGTTCTGGCAAATTTATATAGCCTGGTCGTGGCGAGAGCTACTATAGTATTCGAATGAGTCGATTCTTTTGACTAAAGACTGTTCACCTAAGATGGCACAGTTTTCGATTAACTTTGATTTGTGTTACTACGACCTTCGTAAATGGGGTCAAATGGGCATATTTTGGGTTATGATGGCTGTGGCTAGTCGAAGGGAATGAGTGCGATAGGAATTGTCCACCCCTAGTCAGGGTTATAACAATATCTCAGGGCCACTCGAGGAGTAATGAACTGGAAATGCGTGGCCACGCTCGGAAAGTATCTATGATAGATAAGTCCGGTCAATCAGTTATTCTCCAGATCGAGGAAACCACTCTCGATATGATAACTTGCAAGTACGACCTTAAAGACACCTTGCATTGAGTGGGAGATAGTAATAGGACAAGAGAATTGGTGACGCACACTTGTCGAGGACAAGTGGGAGATTGTTGGAATATGTGTCCTCCGACAATAATGCGATCACGAGGACAAGTGGGAGATTGTTGGAATATGTGTCCTCCGACAATAATGCGATGACGACTGTTGATCATGATGATCACATGTTTAAATCTCATTATAAAGAATACAATTGGGAAGTAATATTGTTCTTGTCATCAACTGGTCAACATATATCGGTAATGATTGGCTGACTAGAGTTTGACATTACTGTCGTGCGACGGTGGTGATCAGTTGACCCCCTAGGTCATACCTATAGGGCAACACTCTTAATTAATTATTTAATTAATCGTATAATGTTACGAGTTAATTAAATTACTTGAAAAATTGACGGACGATTTTGGAAGTAAAAATTTACGTATCAAATTGAAATGTGATTAAATGAGATACGGTCTGAGTAATCGAATTGTATCATTACTCGGATGAAATTATTGTTTAAAGAAACAATCGGAATTGAATGAATTATTATAATTATGATTTATAAATTGGTAAAATATTTTGGTACAAGTAATTATGAATTACTGAGTCGATTTTTGTATATGACGTATTTTTATTAATACGTTGATTTTTAATATGTTAAAAATACATGACAATTTTATGTTACATGTGACATGTGACATATTGACAATTGACAAAAAATAATATGGAATCCATATTACAATTAGTGCCAAAAATTGGAGGTGGATTAAACAAAGATTGTGTTTGTTTAAATTAGTGGTAAACATAATAATTGTTTACTTTAGTAGCCATGCAACCCTATGGTTATTGTAAAGAGCAACAATTGCATGCATTGGCTCCCTCCTATCCAACCCACCAACCGGTTTTTAGAAGAGGAAAAACATTTGGTTTTTCCTCTCCTTTTTACTATATGCTTAAGATTATTATTCAAGCATTATTCATTCTTTACTTATCCAAAAATAAGATTTCTAGAGAGATAAAAAGCTCTCTTATTCTTCTCCATAATACCGAAATTATTAAGTGTTCATAATAATTTTGGGTCAATTTTCTACTAGATTAATATTATACTAGTACTTATAATATTAATTTGAATTAAGAGAAAGCCTTGGGTATAAAGCTTAGGGAGAGATCCTACACTTGGATCTTGGTTCATCCATAAAGGAAAGCTCAAGAACAAAAGAAAAGGAGATTTCTTTTGTGCCCATATTGAACCGAAATTACAATGTAAGGGTGATTTCTTCTTTTGCTAATTAGTTTGCATGCATAAGACCTTTATTAATTTTATGACAAATTAATTTATAACATATATGAGTATGTTAGTATGTATATAGATCTACATTTCCTTCAGTAAATAGGTCATTTTGGATCGTGTAAGTGCATGTGGTAGTGTGTGTGTGTTGCTTTAAAAACCATCATTTCTCTTACACATTTTACTTTCCGGCCATAATTACTTTTGTTCTAACCCATTCACATGTGCATTAGGTGTAATTAAATAAGAAGAAAACATTCCGCCACTAGCTCACATGTACCGTCCAAACCAAGCACAACAACACGAGTGTTGTTCATTTTTTTTCCACTTAACTTTTGCATGTGGAAAATTCTAGTGTTCCTCCCTCTAAAATCCTCAAAAAATAAGAAATAAAATACGAAGTGTTAGTATCATAAATCTAATATTTTTACTAAGTGTTAGTATGTTTTTCAAAGGCAATCTTACATAATATCTAGTTAATATTAGTAAGATTTTGGGGTAAGTTCTAGGGTGTTTAAGAAAGGAGGTGTTCTATCTTTGACACTTGAAGATGGAAGATCTTGCCAGTTATTTTAAGCTTAAGAACAACAAGATAGGAGATCTTGTTGTGCCCAAATACTACCATTACTCAATGTAAGGAAAAATTGTTTTTCCTCTTCTTTTATATTTTTAAGGCTTATATATTACATGCATATTACATAGATCTAAAGATTTCTAAAATAAAGAATCTTGATAACGTAATTAGAGAGGTCTAATTTGAGGTTATAGTCTTTTAAGTGGTATCAGAGCTTTGGCTTGTTTTATTATGCATGTTAATTTTAAGCATTTTAATCTAATTATGAGATAATTTTAAAAGCAAAAATGGTACTAAAATGAGGATTTTTTCACGAATTTTTTTGCATGCATACCTTCTGATCTCAAATTATTTGTGGTCAATTTTGGTGAGTTGTGGAATTATTTTGCTATTTTTAATCATTTTTATGGAAACCGAGTCGGAAATATCGTATTTTGGTTAAGAGGTTAACTAAAATATCTAAACTTGAACTATGACCTTCAAATTTTTATATGTTATCACATGCAATATTTACACATGTTCTGTAAAATTTCGTAAAAAGTTATGAAGATTTGCATGTTTGATGATTTTTATGGTTAAAAATCGATAAAAATCGATTATTTTATTCAAAAAAAATAAACGTAATTTATGGGTATGAAATTTTTTGGTATATTCCAAAATATGTTTTATATGATAAAAGTGAAATTTAAAAAAAGTTTTCACAATTTTTGATGTTTATTGGATTTTATTCGATAAAAACCGATAAATATGGATGTTTTTGTTCATAAAAATAATTTGAAATTTTAGGACTAAATTTTTGATCTTTTTAGGTTCCTGGAAGAGTTCTAGAATGTACAAAATTTTGGTGTCAAATTTTGTAATGGTTAAAATTATTTTTGATTTGTTTATCAAGGTCGTGATAAAAACGATTTAAAAAGCACATGGATAATATCAATTCAAACTAATTCTTATTAAGAAATTAGTGTGGACTAATTTTGAGTTCTAAATTAGTTTAGATAATTAGTTTGAGCTTAAATGAGATTTAAGTGTTAATTATTGATTTTTAACGGGTAAAAATCGATAAATTTCGCAAAACCGAACTTTTTAAGAGATTATGCTAAAGGGACGATTTAGGCATGAAAGTTATAGCATTTTATTTATTTTTATTGTTGAATAATGAACTTAATTTATTTAATTATTTATGTAAATTTTTGTACCTAGTATGGCCTTGTTTATTTTAATCGTTATTACCCGAAATGTAAGGGAATAGCGATTTGTTTGTAATTTAAATACGATCTCGTATCGTCGGTTTGTAATTAATTAATAGTTTTATACATTTATTTAATTAATGTATAATAGGAATAGCTATGTAATTTGATGTAATCGTTATATTTACCAGTGTTTCCAAAAGACGGAATTTACATCGAGATGGAGCAATTTTGGAAGAGGTTCCAAATCCCACAAGACGGTGCATGCTTGGAAGATGTTCCAATGAAGATGCTAGGGACCAAGGAGTTAGTTTCCGAATATGTAATAATCTAGTTAATTTGATTAGCTAGATGGCCATACTAGGATTTATCCGTTTTTGCATATTTATTTATTTTATTTTACTCTAGTTCATCATGCCGAAATCGCCACACATGCATTTTATTTCGTTTCATGCTTTTATCTTTCTATTGTCGATTTAAAGTTGTCAAAGATTCACCAAGTTAGTTCACTTAAAGGAGAATTATAACTAATTGACAAGATCTTTCACATTCTTTTAATTTAAAATTGAGATTAGCCTTACCAATTATTAACACCTATGAATTGTTGGAATATGTGTCCTCCGACAATAATGCGATCACAACCGTCGATCATAATGATCACATGTTTAAATCTCATTTTTAAGAATACATGTGAGATGTAATATTTTATAGTCAACTGGTCCATACATATCGGTAATGATTGGCTGACTAGAGTTTGACATTACTGTCGTACGACGGTGGTGATAATTTGATCCCCTTAGGTCATACCTATAGGGAAATACTCTTAGTTGATTATTTAATTAATCGTATGCCGATACGAGTTAGTTAAATTGCTTAAACTGACGGATAATTTTGTGAGTAAAGTTAACGTGTCTTATTGTAATTCGATTAAATTAGATACGGTCTAAGTAATAGAATTGTTTTATTACTTAGATAAAATTATTGTTTACGAAATAATTGAAATTGAATGAATAATTTATTATAAATACAAGACGTTGTAATTTATAATTTGATAAACTATTTTGGTACATGTAATTAAGAATTACTAGTTAATTTTGTATATGACATATTTTATTAATATGTTGATTTTTAATATGTTAAAAATACATTATAGTGTAAAATGTCATGTGACATGTGACACATGACAAAATTGACAAAAGACAAAATAAAATGGACCTTCCATTTTATATGTGTGCCGAAAAATTGGAGGGAGTATTAGTGTTTATATTGTGTTGTTTTAAATGAGAAAACACAATGATTACACTAGCTAATAGCCATGCAACCCTATAGCTTTTGAGAAGAGCATCTCTTGCATGCATTGGCCTCAAATACTCCCCCCTCCAACCGGTTTTGCATGTGTAAAGCCAATGGGTTGTTCATCTATAATTATTCACTACCTTACCTAATATTTTTCTAGTGTTAGAAAATATATTCTCTCTACAACTTGTGAATTTTTAGAGAAATAAAAACCTCACAAAATACTCCCTCTTGGACTGAAATATTCAAGAGCAAATACAAATTATTTTTGTGTCAAATTTGAAGTAAGATTAATATTATTACTAGTTCATAATAATATTGGTTATTAAGGGTGTCAAATTTTTTTTTTCTTTTTCACGTCTTTTTCATCATCCTCCCTTCCTTCATAGATTACCAACTCCGACTCAAATGGATACAAGCCAAATTTGGCACAATAAAATATATACCGCAAAACAATCTAAACTAGCTTGACAAGGCAGACTAAATTTTGATGTAGCTAAGGGTCAACAGGCAAATTTGGCTAATGTGGAGTTAAATCGGTAAAAATGAAAGAAAGGAAAATTGTAAGCACCTCCCTGCATGTGACACCAACCACTAACCCGAACGTATGACGGCAAAAAGCAATTGAATTTCATATACGTGCAAATTAATGAACATGCTATGCAAGGAGTAACTACTCACAATCCTACATGAAACTGGTCACAAATGACACCAGTTTATACGGCTCTAATTCCTTTGAATTTATAAGTAGGTTGCCAAAATTTCAGGTCAAGTCTATTCGTTCAGCTAAATTAAACATTAACTCGTAGATATGCAATAAGACAAAGCTAATAAGATAATTAATTCAATGCAAGGCTTAAGCAAAAAGACAAACGCAGTGCAATTTCATCAATGAAATCTATCGTTCCGACTCAACCTATATGCTAAAATAAACATGAAGTTTTTTGAATTTTATAAATTTTTCAATTTTTTTATGGAATTTTTGAATTTTTTTTTTAATGAAAAAAAACAACAATGCGTAAAAATTAAACGTGACAACAGAAATGCAATAAAAACAAGATGCAGACATAGATATGGATGCATAACCTCCCCAAACCAAACCGTACAATGCCTCCATTGTACCAAAACATGGAAAGGAAATGCAAACTGAAGGAGAAAGAGACTAAATACGGAAAAACTCACAAAATGCGCGAATAAGGGACCTCCCCAAACCAGCCAGCAACGTGGGAGGTCACTAATAGCTCCGAAACATCGTCACAAGAAGCTAAGTCAAGCAATGGGCGTCCAAAACAGCTCGATCGAGAGGAAAAGCGGTCGATCGAGTAGAATAGTGGTCGATCGAGTAAAATTTTTTTTTTTTTTTACTCGATCGAGTAGAAAGTTACTCGATCGAGTAACTCGTCTTTCTGCAGCTTAAAAGTCGAGTAGACTTCCTGCAAAGATGCAATGAAAAACAGCCCGCAAACTAACTAAACAAGCATACTAAAATAGTTTATGGTATAAAAACCATTTATTGCAACTGAAATTAAATAAAAAGCAAAATAAAATCGCCGGGTTGCCTCCCGGGTAGCGCTAGCTTCGACAGTCCCGCTCGACCTTCCTCTCATCATCCAACAGCACAGATCATTGGCCCACTACTAGGCCTCTGACTGGACGCGGTAGCTTCAGCAATTGTCAAGCAGACATCCGGCCTCCACAGCTTGGCAATGTAAGAATAACAGCTTCCCACAGCATCCGGGTCCCAAACTATTGTCTCAACACGCAGCTTCTTCCTAGACGGTGTAGCTTTATCAACACCTCCTCCTGGGTCGTCTATCGAGGCAGTTCCGGATTCCAGACTCGGGGCACCCATCTCGCCTCTCGGGTCTGTGAACTTGTCAAGACCTGCAGAAAGAGAAACAAACAAATGTTCCTCCAATTTGCTCCCAGAATGGGGCGGAGGTGTTATAACAGCAACAATAAGTGACACACTAGGAATATCAGACGGAATATCAATGGACTCTACATGAGGGATATCGTCACGGGATATGATATGCATAGGTTCGTTAGGATCATCAGACTTAGTAAAAACCAAATCCTCCCCTCCGACCTGAAAGGTAAGTGTCCCAACCCCGACATCAACAATTGCGCCAGTAGTGCACAAAAATGGTCGTCGCAAAATAATGGGAACATTGCGGTCTTCGGGTATGTTTAAGACAATGAAATCTGCAGGAATATAGAAATTCCTGATCCTAAAAGGTACGTCATGTAAAGCTCCTTTGACCCGTACATAGGAGTAATCAGCCAACTGGAGAGTCGTTCTAGCGCGTGTGAACTTAGTCAACCCAAATTTCAAGGCAAGAGACAAAGGTAAAATGTTGACATTAGAATCGAGGTCACATAAAGCATTATCAAACGAATGGGTCCCTATTGAACACGGAATAGGAAAACGACTTGGGTCAGACATATTAGGGAGGGTCCCATTCCGAAGAAGTGTGCTACACTCTTCAGTCATCGCAACATTCATTACCGTCTTAACATCACTAGTGTCCCTCTTAGACCAATTAATTTGACCGATAAATTCAGAATAAGAGGGTACATGGGCAATCATCGCTTTGTAGTGATTAGCGACATTGAGATCTCGGATACGGTCCAGGAATGCACGGTGTGGCAGCAACCGTTGTGGATAGGGAATTGACCGAACTGTAATACTACTCGATCGAGTAGTTTCCTCATCATCTATAGTCGGTTGAGGATCAGTGAATAGCTGAATGAACGCTTCTTCCTCAAGAGTCTTCGATCGAGTGTTTACATCCTCTCGATCGTGGGTTACAGCATCAATCTCGTTCGATCGACCGATTTTATCACTCGATCGAGTGATTTCTTCAGCAATTTCAGTCGATCGAGTAAAAATTCCACTCGATCGACCATCCTCAATTTCTGTAATGTTTGATCGACCATAATTATCACTCGATCGAGTGATGGGATGAATAAGTTCACTCGATCGAGTTGATTTTTCACTCGATCGAGTGTCTGCATTGCACGCAGCAAGTATTAATTCCAAAAACTCGTCTAAATCATCCTCCAGGGTATCTTCATGAAGCGGAATGGTGTCGGTGTTGATAGCATACACCGTCTCACATTGCTCTTGCTCGGTAATTAATTGATCACACCGGGCCTCTAGCTTCTTCATACGGCTATCAAATTCCGCACTAGAATTATGACACTGTAGTGCAAGTGCCAATATCGGTGACTTAACTTCTTGACCTCATCATTCCTAGCAAGTGGGGGAATTGGTTGCGGTGAGAAAGAATAACAAGGTGGTGGGTAGCCTTGTTGCAGCAACGGTTGTGGTCTAGGCCTCGGTGGAGGAGCAGCGTCGTAATTATTACCACAACCCCAAGATTCTTTCCTCTCCCAATTAGTAGATCTTTCAGTTTGAAGCTCAAACTGAGCAATAAGTCGAGAGACGGACGTCATCTTGGCAAAAGAGTCGAAGGTACTCAATCCTTCCCTTCGATAATCTTTTTCTAAAATCAGTCAAATAGACCTGTAGGACCTATCAAAACAGCACTAAAGAAAAAGATAAGAACGGCCTCAAGGTACTCAGTCTTCCCTTGAGGCGAAAAACAGACAAAATTAAAACAGATAAAGAGCGTCGCCTCCACGGCAACGGCGCCAAAATTTGATACGGTCGTTCTGTACCAAAAATAAATACCTAGATTACTACTAACAGAAGTCAGCGGTAAGTAGGGTCGATCTCCACAGGGAGGCTAAATTGCTATCTATCTGTTTAATTCGGTTTGTCAGAGTGTCACAGAAATGGGGGTTTTGATTGTTTTACTAAAACTATTAAGAGATTAAAAGAGAGGAATTAAGAAGGAAGTAAGTTTTAAACAATAAAGAAGGAGACTAGGGTGTCAGGTCATCAATGTAAGCCAAATAAAGATAGCTAAGGTCACAGATAGGTCACTAAACCAGTCTAAGGGGCTACGAATATCTCCTTTCGGTCTCAATTCGCCCTAAAACACTATTAGCTTGACTTTCGCCCTCACTAAAGTGTCATATTGTTCACTACAGGTCTCACCCCTTCCAACCTTTCGGTCCAGGTCAAGGTTTACCGGATTAACTAGTTAAATTGTGTCGACTCAATCAACTGATTAAAGTTATATGTAGTGATTGCAACATAAACACGATAATATGACGGATCTGCGATCTAATTAATCTAAATCATCGTTTCATGACTCCCCTAACCCTAGCAAGAGGATTAGCTACGCATATTGATGAAACAAATAACAAGAATAAGCAAGCAATTAATTAAAAGAGGCATAATAGAGAACGAGTAACAAGAATTGAATTGCATAAATTAAATACGAGAGTAATAGAGATTAGGAACAAACTAATTATGAATAAGAATAAGGGAAGAGAAATTACAATTGATCCGAAAAATAGAGAAATGAAGAACAAAGCAGTCGTCCGTCCCCTCTACTGACTCGCGGGCATGAATGATATGCTATTAGGTCTAAACTACTCTTATTTATACTAATTAGTATCATTATCATTAACTAAAATATAAGATAAGCATAAGATAAATCTAATTATACTCGACAATATCCTTCTCGCTGTAGCTAGTACTCGATCGAGTGATTTATCTACTCGATCGAGTACTTCTGTTTATTTTCCTGCTTTGCGCACTTAACTTCAAACGGCTGCCATTTCTTCGTTACTTGGGCAAATAGGGTGATTCCGGTGGCGTTGGAAAGCTAAGAGGACAAACGTTAATCCCCAATTGGCATCACCTGAATATCTGTTGTAGAACTCGAGATATGGCTTTTCAAAATAGGCACTTGAAATTTGAAGTTCTTCCTTTGCTCGCCTAGCTATCTTTCTTCTTTGCGCATCTCAAAATAGCTACATTCCCGCTCCAAATTCACTCTTCCTCCAAATGCATGCTAAACGGACGGTAAAAGGCTTAATTTCACTACTTTCTGGTTCATTCCTGCAAATAAGACAAAACAAACCAAAGTAGCATATTCGGGGCATTTCATAGCATAAACTACGATAAAAGCGTAGAAGTACGTGCATAAATTAGGCTAAAAAGACTATATAAAATGCACGTATCAGTTTCTGATAAGAATTACTGCCGTTGTGGTTGCCTCCACTCTGGTAGCTCTGACTTCCTCGGTTTGACCATGACCCAGCTGGTCTATTGATCGCGTAGCTCTGCGCAGGTCTCTGGAAAGTTCCCGGTGCACTTGTGCACTCATGTCTCTTGTGGCCTACACCACCACAACTGAAGCAGGTCGTTCCCCAACTACTACTACCACCTCCACGGCCACGCCCAAAGGAAGCCCCAGCACTGAACCCTGACCCAGAAGAAAACCCTCTAGACTGATTGTGGTTGCCTTCCTTGTGCCTAGATTGGCCACCACCCTCGCTCTCAGACTTCCTTTTCTCACCACCTAACCTCTCCTGAGCCATCTCCACCAACCTCTCAGCTCTCCCAGCCCTCTCATAAGCTTCCTTAACATCAGTAAGGACTCCCACGGGTAACTTATCCATAATCTTAGGGGTCAACCCCTCTCAAACCTCGGCGCTTGATTCTCCTCACTCAAACCCATGTCCTCGGCATACCTAGACTTGTCATTGAACCGCTGTAGTACTCGGCCACGTACATCTCGGCGGTCATCTTAAAACTGTCAAACTCTTCTCTCAACTTACTCCTCACATGCTCCGGTACAAACTCTTTTCTCATAGCCCTACGAAACTCTTCCCAAGGTATAGCAGGTAAACCTTGGTTCGCATATAACTCCTTAGCACTCACTTTCACCGTATCCCACCACTTACCACCGCCTCCCTCGGATAGAACGCAGCTGTTCCACTCTCATCTCATCGGACGGTGAACCAAATCTAATATGTTCTCCATCTCTCTAAGCCAGCTATGAAGAAGGTTAGGCTACCCAACCCCCTTGTACTCTTTCGGGTTAAACCTCGCTATATAGAGGCTGATTTTAGAGTGATCAACCTCTTTCTCCTTATCCTTATCCTTATCTTTCCCCACAGTCTTTAAAGCCTTAGTAAGAGCATCCTGATGCTCCAACATCTTAACGTTGTCATCTATGTTCATAAGCTCAGCTCTCGCATATAACGCATTCTTCTTGGGAGGCATCTTGAAACTATATCAGAAAAAGGGGCGGATATAAACATACGCGCCAAAACCTCAAAACACGAAAACAAGATGCCCAGACCCTACTCGATCGAGTTCCCAAACATACTCGATCGAGTAACAGGCTACTCGATCGAGTGCCCACCATACTCGATCAAGTGCCCCAACATCAGACCCCAAACAGACCTTCTGATCTCTAACATACTCGACCGAGTGACCCCCTACTCGATCGAGTGCCCGAGGTACTCGATCGAGTGCCCAAAAACACGATTCTGGACTCAAAATCGTCAAAAACCCACCCGATCAAGTCAGTCCCACTCGATCGAGTCATGCTAACTCAAAAACGCAACCCGCATGCTATATCATATTCTAACATGCTCAAAACTTTATAAAACCAACGTTATATCATAACTAAGCATATAATGCTACGCATCTTTTCATACGATCTACGAAATCATTATATCATGTTATTAAACGCCACATTGTAAACATCCATCATGTTTCTCATTCCAACAACAGTTCCACATATATCATCAACCTTTCTTTCACATTCTTAACTTTCTACTGCAAACATCCAACAGTTACACACACTTCATCATATTCACACACAAGCTAACCAAACAACGCATACGACCTTGACATACACCCCCCATGTGACCGGTTCAAAATTGTATGGCGAGTTCGCGACTTCAGGACGTCTCCCAAGCCTTTGCATTAGCTTCTACAACCTTTACCACGGGTTCATTTTAATTGACTCCCTATGTTCATTAGGTTCATTGGTATAACGATATTACCATCTCGGTTACCCGAGGCATGATATTCATAAGACAATAACGAAACACTTTAAATGATATAACTTTAGTGAAAAGTACAACTAAAGCCAAATCCCAAAATACGGGTACAAGTTCTTAAAACCAACTGTCTACTGAAATAATGAAATGTCATAAAACTAAAAGACTACAGCGGAAGACTTCTATCGTCAGACGGTAGCACCTCCCAACTATCCCAAGATTCTCCACTCAAACCTCGCTCACCATCGCTCACCATCCCCGAATGGATCACCGCCGGTTTACAAAACAACAACCGGGGTCGATTAATCACACAACTCAATATATCAACAATAAGATAAACAGACAACTTAACCGTCACACACACACAATCACACCAATCCCAACAATCTCAATCACGAACTTCCACTAGACCACCACGCCGCCGTGGGGGACCGCAGCCGTTCCCACCTAAGCCCCGCTCATCATACCGAGCGATAACCCTGTCCATTAATGTGCACATCCCCTTCCATGGCGGGTTCCACGAAGGGCGAAACTAGGGCGTGAAGCCACTCCCGCAAGTGACTCCACTCAGCCGAGAACGCATCTCGAGAACCATAGACAAACAATCACAATCACAGCCGTCAACACAATTACTATATCAAACAATCAATCTCAACACATCAACAATCATCCCATTATGGGACTAATACTAAGTAGGAAATCCTACCTGGAAAGCACAACTATCAGACGGTCTCTACAGCTGTATCAAAAGGCTTCTTGTACAAAACCTCCTCCTATCATACAACATACAAATGCTACCAAATCACAAACTACTCAAAACCCCCCAAATCCCTAGATTTGGGTTTAACCACCTTAAAGGAAAGACAATAAAAAGGGTACATAGATCTTACCCTCGACGCAAGGACCTCAACGATATAACCAACGATGAAAACCGACCTTCCAAACTCCGGGATTTGCTAACAATGCGATTAAGATGATGAACGTACTTGCTTTCTCTCTTTGACAGTAAATTAGGTTTTGCAAAAGTGTTTAGAATGATGACGAAAAAGGTTATATATCTTAATCGCATAATTAACAAAACCCGAGAAAAACTCCCCGTAAACCGGCTACTCGATCGAGTACCTAAGGTACTCGATCGAGTACCCCCTTACTCGATCGAGTATCCTAGTTACTCGATCGAGTACCCAACAGGTCAGAAACTATTTTAAGACGCAACTCACCCTTACTCGACAGAGTAAGGCCTACTCGATAGAGTACCCAAATACTCATAAATACGGAGTATTACAATTGCTATCCCCACACTACGATAATGCACTACATATCAATAAAATCATTAGTCCCTCCTTCACTTCTCTCAAAAATGATAAATATCTTGATCAAAGCATAAAAATCCAAAAATGACAAAAATGCAATGTAAGAATTAAAATGCAAGTTAGGGAGTTAGAAATATTTACAAATGGTGGTTTAGAGAGGACTCCACCAAACTCTCATCCTTAATGAGATGTCATGGGGGCATGTCCAAGATGTTGTTGATGTTACTCAACACCATGAAGAAGTAGTCAAAAGCTTGTTCATTGTCATGATAAAGATCCTCAATAGATCTTTGCACTTGTTGTCCTTTATGTTGGTCTTGATCGATAGCATTACCAATGTAGGGATTGAAAATCCCTTCAAACTCATCATCCCAAAGACCACAAACTTCATCTACTTGATCAATAAAAATCTCTTGAGTTGATAGACACAACTCTCTCACATTCTTGTCTTGGCCAATGAGGCCCTCTTCTTCATTGCTTGACTTTGGTGAGCATTTCAAGCTCTCTTTGTTACAATTTCCTTGCTCTTTGAATGGAGCATCCTCGACTTTCTTCTTCCATTGGAGTTCCCACTTCTTCCTATCCTCCTTCCGGCTATAATGATCAACCATAAAACATCGTTCATGCAAACGGGGAGCTCTCATGATCTTGTCAAGATTGAAAGTTATGCTTTCATATCCCACTTCTAGAGTAAGCTCTCCATGTTTCACATCTATCACCGCACCCGCGGTGTGCAAGAAAGGTCTACCTAGAATGATTGGAATGTTGGAGTCTTCTTCCATGTCAACAATGACAAAGTCCACCGGGATGAAAAATTTCTCAACTTTTACGGGAACATCTTCCCATATCCCTAATGGTGTCTTCGTCGATCTATTGGCCATTTGGAGTGTGATATGGGTGCATTTAAGCTCTCCCATCCCTAACCTTTTACTCACTGAGTATGGCATAACACTCACACTAGCCCCTAGATCACATAAGGCTTTGTTGATTGTGGTGTCGCAAATGGTACACGGTATTGAAAAGCTTCTCGGATCTTTAAGTTTTGGAGGTGAACTCCCTTGAAGTATTGCACTACTCACCTTAGTGAAGGCGATAGTCTCAAG
The DNA here is from genome assembly GCF_048544455.1 of Silene latifolia. Lineage (NCBI taxonomy): Eukaryota > Viridiplantae > Streptophyta > Magnoliopsida > Caryophyllales > Caryophyllaceae > Silene > Silene latifolia. The sequence continues at coordinate 99,334,709 of NC_133527.1, forward strand.
CTTCCGGATCGACTTCTTCTTCGTAAGGATGTCTTTCATGTACTTTGCATAGGCTGGCACATGATTGATTAATTCCGTGAAAGGAATCGAGACTTCCAAATTCTTCACAATCTCCATAAATTTTCCAAGTTGGTCATCAAATTTGGGCTTGGCTTGACGACTTGCAAAAGGAAGTCTAATCACAATGGGCTCCTTCTCATTGGCCTTGTCTTCATTTTTCTTTGAAATTTCTTCTTTTGATGGTTCTCCATCCGTGGAGTTTTGCACAACTTCTTCTTTATCACTAGCTTCCACAACTTCATCCTCAACTTGCTTCTCCGGTGCTTCATATCTCGTACCACTTCTCAAGTGAATGGCTCTAACCGATTCATGTCTTGGGCGATTACTTTGAGGTGGTAATTGCCCTTTTGCTTTTGTGAGATTGAAGATGCTAGTAGAGTCAATTGGGTTTCCAACATTTTGGTGTGGGCTAGGATGTTGTTGATGGTGATTTCCTTTGCTTAACTATCCTTTTGCATTTGAGTGAAAAACTCTTGTTGATTCTTTTGCATTTGGAGGACCGCTTTTTGAACATCAAAACCTTGGTCATTTTGTTGGTTGTATGGAGTTTGATTTTGGTAACCTTGGTTTTGGTTGTAAAAGGGTCTTTGATTTTGGTTTCTCATGGGAGGTGGGGTGTATGTTGGTTGAGGGTTTTGAACATTTTGGCTTTTGTATGAGAGATTTGGGTGAAATTTGGTGTTTTCATTGTAATAGTTTGAATAAGGGGTACCACTCTTGTATGCTTGAAAAGCATTCACTTGTTCATTTGTTCCCCTACATTCACTTTGGCCATGTCCCAAAGTTTAACAATTCTTACATATCCCACTTGGGATTGATGAACATGCCGTCATGGCATTAACATGTTGCTTTGGTGATTTTGAGGCTTCTTCAAGTCTAGCCATAGCTTTTTCGAACTTCAAATTGATGGTGTCAATGTGAGCACTAAGTTGAGCACCCAATTGAGTAATAGAGTCTACTTCATGCTTTCTTCCTCTAGTAGCCTTGCGAGGTCTACTATATTGTGAATTATGGACCGCCATTTCCTCAATCTTGTTCCAAGTTTGATTGTCATCAACTTCGTTGAACATTCCATTTCATCCCATGTTGAGAGTGTTTCTTGAGTCTTCATAAAGACCGTTCAAAAATTGTTGTACCAAGAACCACTGGCTAAGTCCATGATGAGGACATGAGCGACAAATTCCCTTGAATCGCTCCCAAGCTTCATACAAAGATTGTTCGTCTCTTTGCTTAAAGCCCGTAATTTGAGTTCTTAGCATGTTAGTCTTTTCCGGTGGATAGAACTTTTTGTAGAAAGCTAGAGCCAATTTCTTCCAAGAATCAATTCCGAGGGTAGCCTTATCAAGGCCTTTAAACCATTGTTTTGCGGTGCCAATTAGAGAAAAAGGAAATAAGACCCATCGAATTTGGTCTTGAGTTACACCGGTTTGAGAAATCGCATCACAATAGTCACAAAAAGTCTCCATGTGAGAGTGAGGGTCTTTACTAGGCATCCCCCTCAAATTGGCTTCTTTCGATTAATTGGATAAATGCGGATTTGGCAATGAAATTTCCGGTAAGTATTGTGGTGTGGGAGTACCATTGGGTAGGTTCTCCTCGGTAGGTACGGAATATGATGAAAATTTAGGCATTGTGGGTTGATTTTGTGTTGGGTTCTCCTCACCTTCTCTTACAAAAGGGTTGACGAACTCAATAGTGTTTGGTTGAATATCTACAACCTCACCAATACCTCTCAAAGTTCTCTTAGCAAGTCTTCTATTGTTTGTCAAAGTCCTTTCAATTTCGCGATCAAAGGGTAACAAGTTACCTTATGATCTTCTAGACATGCAAAATATCAAACAACTTGAAAGTAATTAGAACAAACCTTGAGGAGTTTTACTTCCCCAAGGCAAAGAAAGACACAACTAATAACAATATAAGAAAATATAAATCAAGTTAACACCGTCCCCGGCAACGGCGCCATTTTTGGTTGGACTCACTTGGAGGTTTAGTTTTCGGTACTTGTCGTTAGGAGCACCTAGACCAAAACACTATTTATAACTCCACAAATAACTCTACAATTAGTAAAGAGGCATGTAAAGGTCGGATCTCAAGGGACGGGAATTGAGATGAGATTTTCAATTGCAACTAGTGGACTCTAAGGGTGTCACAATTTGGGGTTTGAAGTAGAAGATCACTAAACTAAATAGCAATAAAAGTAAACAAGCAAGATGATTAAAAAGGGATGTAAACAATTGATAAAAGGCACTAGGGTGTCATGGGGTCGTAGGGAATTCATGGGAATTGATCATACAAACATATTCTCAAATTATAAGCAAGCAATTATTGTTGTGATGGATTGAGTTGGTTTATATCTTACAATCCTAAGAAAGTTTGGGTCCCGGAGCCGAATCGATTAGATTGTACAACACCTACAAGTCGACTTAATCTTCCCTACTCAACTATATGCATGGTCTAATGAGACTCGAGTTGGTTTATGTCTTACAAGTCTCATTGAAAAGAAAGGTGATGGGTAAAAAATGCAAGGATTCATAGGCTCGCATTTCATCAAACATAACATGTGCATAAGTTGAGATCATAACAAGCAAGCAAATAAACTATGAAAACATATTAATTTAAGCATGAATCATCCCCCATGTTGGTTTCCCCTAATTACCCATTAACCCTAGCTAAGGAAACTTCTCACTCATTATCATGTTGAACATGCTAGCAAGGTTTTCAATCATACCAACAAAGTGAAACATGATGAATAAATGAAGATAATTAACAATAATTAAAAAGAGATTAAGAGAATTATACCTACTAATGATTCCAATAATAAAGCAAAGAATAATAGAAGTACTTGATGATTGATTGGAAGGTTGTCAATCTCCCAATAATAACCCAAATAATCTTCAATTACCCAAAATGAAAGATGAACAAAATAGAGATTAAGGAAACGAGATTTGTATTAAAACTTGATTAAATGTTGATTACAAGATTAAAGAGATATTTGATTGATATAAACTACACTAGAGATTGCTAAGAAGAACATGATAATCTATTTAGCCTAATGGGGTATTTATAGTGGGGATTAGGTACATAAATTAGGGTTTACTAAGGGCTTAAAGGACGAAGTCCTTGAGGAATCGCCTGTCTCAAGAGAGACTCCGGTCTCCTTTTCGCCGGTCTTAGAAAAATATGCGCATCTTTCATAAAACATGTAGAAGACGAAATAGCTCTCACGCAATCCGAGCGTCCGGGGCACGGGACGAGCGGATTGCCTTCTTGTTGGACGAGCGGATTCCAGGGAAGACGGACGGATTAGTGTGGTTCTGGATGGGCGTCCAGCTGGGGAAGACGCTCGGATTGCCCTTGCTGGACGGGCGGATTGTGGGCAATCCGCTCGGATTGTCTTACAGCTTCTTCCTTTCTTCTTTTCTTCATAAAATCCTTGAGGATTTCCTCGGGGATGCAAGGATCTTTTCTCATCATTGGCCATCTACTATAGTATGTACAAAGGCCTTCTAATCTTGTTTTCTCTTTGATGCTTGGTCATTGAATTCAATCAATTTAGCTTCATTTTGCCATGAAAATGCAAGGTTTGCATTCCTTTCCTACCAAGGAAACAAAACCTCAAAGAATATGCAAAACAAAGGACTAAAGACAATAAATGACCCAAATATGCATTAAAATGCATGGGAACAAGGCTAATTCGTGGATTAAATATGCTCTAATTATGGTCACATCACCAAGCCAGGAAACTGCTCGTCTCAGTCAGGACAGTCGTCCAATAGGATAGACGCTCGTCTTTTTACTACTAAAATATGGGATCTTTCACTGGAAAGGAATCCGAGCGTCCTGAGCCAAAGACGCTCGTCTGAGCCAAGGAATCCACTCGTCTTTCCTGCAATCCGCTCGTCCCATGGCGTCTTTACCTGAACCAAATTTTTGAAGAATCTGAGCGTCCCGACACTAGGTCCGCTCATCTCCCTCAACGGGTCTTTTAAACCCTCCTTTCCCATTCATTTTCATTATTTCAAAACACAAACACTACCCAAAACCCCAAAACCCTCATCCTCTCCATCAACAAAAACCAAATTCCTCAACCAAAATCAACCAAATCAAATCCAAACTTCCTTAAAACAAAAATTATTCACTCCTTTAGCATCAACAAGTGATCCAAACTCCAAAATCTTCAAGTTTGAATCGATTTTTGGGATACAAGGCAACTTTCATTTATCGTAAATCGATTTGGGCATTACTAGAAATTGAAGATTTCAATCTTCCATTGGTGTAACTAAGCAAAGGAGTATGGCAAGAACAAAAGGTAGAAACAAGGCACCCCAAAAGAAGACCCTTTCTAAGAGGCAACAAGCCCTTCTTGATAAGCAAACATCAAAGGCATTGGTAGTCCATGATGCAAGGTTGGAGATTCAAGAACAAAATCCTCCTATGGAAGCTACTACTTCAACCACTCCGGTCATTGAACAATTAGCCTACTATCCGGAGGTAATCTTCACTTCCGACTCCCATAGATAGAAATTTATTTCCTTTGCTAAGAAAACTATCATGCCTACTAAGTTCATATGTGAAGATGCATTGTCAAAATTGGGTGTCCTTGTGCAAACTAAGACCTTTTTCGAGTGTATAAGGTTGAGTAAATTGTTTGCAATGCAAGAATTGACATACTCCTCCCTCACCTTAGAATTTTTAAGCTCTTTAAAAGTCACAAAGGTGGAGACCCGAACCATTATTGAGTTTCGTCTTGATAATGTTGATAGATGCTTATCTTTTGACGAATTGGGTAAGATATTTGGCCTTAGTGATAGTGCAAAATTTACAAAGATGCCAACCAAATATGACCCCGTACCTCTTTGGATGGCAATTTCCGGAAGGAAATTCACACGTTTTCATGATTGGCGTGCTCTCTTAGTCCACCATCCGGGCATTAGAGTATGGCATAAGGTCATTGGGAATACTTTCATAGCTAGAAATGGCACAAACCATCTTACTAAACTTGATTTTATCCTTCTTGAGTCGGCTTTGAAAATTGGTAGAGAATTTACCAAGCCATATAATGCTTTACGACTTTTGGTTGATCGATGGCTTAATGTTGATTGTGGCAAAGAAGGCACGGCCTTTATTGCCAATGGAGGATTAGTTACCTATTTGGCTAAGCATTTTAACCGGGATTTCAACAAGAACAACACTTATGCACCGGTAAAAGGAGGCCATCATATCGATTTGCCCACCATGGTTCTAAAGTTTAAATGGGTCAAGAACGACACTCTTGACAACAAATTTGGGTGGTTGACAAATGAAGCTAGATCCTTCACTTTGCCTAGCAAAATTTGCCGATTGACTGTTCATAGACCGAACTACCTTCTCCCACTCTCCGAAGAGACCGAATACATTATTCAACACCAAGGGGAAGAATTTGCCGAGCTCTCCTCCTCCATTATCACCCCACCTTATCCATTTGAATACCATGAGTTCAACCCCAAAAATGCCAAGGCGGGAAATGATTACTTGACTGTACTAATGAAGGAAGTGCATAAACAAGCTTATAATGATAGAGTTGATGCTTACAAGGCCCAATATCCGCCCCTCCTACATCTTGCTAGGCAAGGACTTCTCGATCCATCTTGTCCTTTGCCTAGTTGGGCGAATAAGGAGGTATACTTTCCTAGCACTTCTAGTGGTGGTAGACCGGGTGGAGAGGAGATGGTTGTTGATGAGAGTGGTGACCAAGAAGGTGAAGATGAAGATGTTCAAGAAGAAGAGGAAAGTGAGGAAGAACAATAAAGTGAAAGGGAGAGTGGACATGACTGCACATCGATGGAGGTTGATTATGCCTCAAGTGAAGAAGATGATGGTGACACGATGGGTGAGGAGTATCAAACTTTTGGAGGCTCCTACATTCTTACACCTTCTTTATGGTTTGTCTACTTCTCTTGTTTTTATTTTATCTTGATCATTTTGTGGAGTCCTAGCAACATTAGAGGACTAACACCTTCGCTTCATTAAGGTGTTCATTTTTATTGTTCCCAACTTTCAAAATCCAAAATGATAATTTCTAGTTTCATGCATTGCATTTTATGTGCATGAACTCCCCCAAAAAAATTTACATTAGAAATAGTGTCTATTTTGGTTTGGGGAAGTTTATGCATATGCATTGGGAGCTAATCTAAATTATACTCTCCATTATAACAAAAACACATGCATCATGTAGTGTAGTTTAGTGTAGTTTGCATTTAGTTTAGAAATCATAGATATTCATGTAAATTGCATAATTTCCTATCGTAGTGGACATTAAGGACAATTCCCATACTAGTGTGGGGATGGGAAGTTCTAACTTGACTTTTATACAAAATCCAAAAAAAAAAATTGAAAATTTTGAAAAATTTAAAAATCCAAAAACAAGTTCATTTCCTTTATAGTGTAGTCTTGTATATATTGTATATATTGTGTTTATTCATCCTTTTTCACATTGATTGACTACGCCACATCCGAGACATGAGGATATTGAAGACCTCATGGTATAATCTTTCCAATCTCCTTTTTCCTCTTTATGTTAATGACTATGTGGCTTTATTTTGATTAATGCGGTATAAACAATGTGAATTTAGGACTTGCATTTAGATTATTTGGCACACTAGTTGGTAGAAGCATATGCATTAGGTTGTATAAATGTTAGTTGCATCATGGCATATAGTTGCACTTAGAAATTTTTTTTGTGAAACTGTCTATTTGGGAAGCTTGACAAGTGTATATAGGCCCTTGTAGATCCTTTTTCTTCTTAAGACTTTGCTTGTTAGAATACTTATAAAACACCCTACGATGTGTCATACTAGTATCCTTTGACCCATGGATTAAGGCCTAGTCAAGAGTACCTTGTGGTGTGATAACTCCTTGTCTACCGTTTATTACAAGGTGACCCTTGAAACCATGCAACCATCATCCATGTTCTACCACATTTTGTCATCAAAGGGAATGGGCACAAAAATTGTTCAAAAATTGAGTTCAAGAATTGAAATGAAAAGAAAAAGTTTGCAATTGTATCAAAAGAAAAAAAGAGGAGCACAAATGGTCTCCTAATGCTTCAAATATAAGCACCCTCCCTACAAATGGGGTGACTTTGAAAATGTCAAAAAAAAAAGAGATGCAAAGAAAAGTTGAAAGTTGTCAAGTGTTGAAATGCCAAAAATCAAAAGAAATGGCAAAAAGAAAGTGTTCTCAAATGTTTTATGCCATAAGAAATTGGGGGGGAAAACAACAACAAAGCAAACTCCCATATGAAACTCAAATACTATTGATCCCTTTTCCATCGTATCCACTTTTGTGCATGGTAGAGAGGGGACGACCCTTCTTCTTGTCTAGGCAAGAAGGGGAATTCCGCGATCCTCCAGTGTTTCTAACACCATAGGGAGTCTACTCTTGACGAAAGCATTTAACGATTGAGGACAAAGGTACCCTAGCTTGACACAACTTGGAGGTGATTTATTGGTATCCTTCTAGGCTTAGTAGTTTGAAGAAACCATATCTATAATGGAGTGTGTACCCTTGAATTGCTTCCCCTTTAGATAATTTCCGCCACTTAGATAAGGAAAGTGGCTATTCTTTTATAGATGCATCCATTACTTGATTTTTTGTGCTTTAATGCTTGGATGTGTCGCCATTTTGGAAAGACCCACCTTGCCTTGCAAGAAGGCATCCTACCTCCTGGTTGTCTTGTTGTGACTTGAAGGGGCGGAGTGAGACCCGCTAATTGTCTCATATCGGTTATATTAGTAGGATAGTTTAAATAAGGGTCCTAGTTTTTGTCACATCTTTACTCGGGACGAGCAAAGGTTCGGTTTGGGGATATTTGATGTGACCAATATTTGAGCATATTTAGTCCCCAAATTAGCCACGTTCCTATGTTTTTTAGTGCATAATTGGGTCATTTACTATCTTTAGTCCTTTGTTTTGCATATTCTTTGAGGTTTTGTTTCCTTGGTAGGAGAGGAGTGCAAACCTGCATTTTAATGGCAAAATGGAGCTAAATTGATCGAATCTAATGACCAAGCATCAAAGTGAAGACAAGACTAGAAGACCTTTGTAAATAATGGCCAATGATGAAGACGGTCCTTGCATCTCCGATAAGATCCTTGAGGATTGTTGGAAGAAGAAAAGAAGAAAAGAATAAAAAGCTTGCTGAATTAGAATCCGCCCGTCGCAGCATCGGGACGCTCGTCCAACCTCCACAATCCGAGCGTCCCTCCAGCCTGCCCGCTCGTCCAACCTCCACAATCCGAGCGTCCCACCTTCCAGTCCGCTCGTCCAACTCCCACAATCCGCTCGTCCCGACCCCTTGGCCACCAGGATTGTCATCCAGTGCAGCACGCCTTCTCCTTGTTCTACTCGGGATGCGCATATTTCTGAAAGACTAGCAAAAAGGAGACTCGCATCTTTCTTCGAGAGGACAATTTCCACAACTTTTCTTAAGGGTCTTAATCATCAATTAAGCTCTTAGTAACCCTAATTTATGTACCTAATCCACACTATAAATACCCCATTGTACTAATTAGATTGACATCAATCCTTAATATAATTTATGTTCTTCTAATCTCTCTTTAATCTTGTAATCAACTTTTAATTAGGCATTACTACAAATCTCATTTCCTTAATTTCTCTATTGTTCATCATTTATTTTGGGTAATTGAAGATTATTTGGGTTTATTTGGAGGATTGACAACCTTCCAATCATTCATCAAGTACTTCTATTATTCTTTGCTTATTATTTTGGAATCATCATTAGGTATAATTCTCTTAATCCCTTTTCAATTATTGTTAATCATCTTCATTTATTCATCATGTTTTGCTTTGTTAATATGATTGACAACCTTGTTAGCATGTTAAACTTTATAATGAGTGAGTAGTTTCCGTAACTAGGGTTAATGGGGAACTAGGGGAAACCAACATGGGGATTGATTCATGCTTAATCTAATATGCTTTTATAATTAATTTGCTTGCTTGTTGTGATTTCAACTTATGCACATGTTATGTTGGTTGAAATGCGAGCCTATGAATCCTTGCATTTTTTACCCATCACTTATCTTTTCAATGAGGCTTGTAAGACATAAACCAACTCGAGTCTCATTAGACTATGCATATTGTTGGATATGGAGGATTAAGTCGACTTGTAGGTGTTGTACAATCTAATCGATTCGGCTCCGGGACCCAAACCTTCCTAGGGATTGTAAGATATACACTAACTCGATCCCATCACAACAATAATTGCTTGCATCTAGTTGAAAACATGTTTGTATGATCAAATCCCATGAATCCACTATGAACCCATGACACCCTAGTGCTTTTAATCAATTGTTTATATCTCATCTTAATCATCTTGCTTGTTCATTTACATTGTGATTTAGTTTAGTGATCTTCTTATCTCAACCCAAATTGTGACACCCTTAGACACCACTACTTGCAATCGAAAATCCTACATCTATACCCATCCCATGGGATCCGACCTTTAGTTACCTCTTTACTAATAGTAGAGTAGTTTGTGAAGTTATAAATATTGTTTTGGTCTAGGTGCTCCTAACGACAAGTAACCGAAAAATATAGTCCGACCAACACCTTAGTGGTTCCATTTAATTCTTTATATCTTGCTATTGTTGTCTTAATTTCATTAGTTTAGTTAAAATCAAAACCTTATAATTTTGACACTGCATAAATTGAAATAGGTAGACTTAAAACCAAAAGCACACTGTCCTGTGTATCGACCTCGACTCACCTACCTTCTAGTTGTTTGTTGAGATTATAGATGTGTGTGATTTAGTGAAAATTGACTTGCTCATCAAAATGGCACCATTGCCAAGGACGGTGTTTTGTGATTAAGTTCTTGTTTGTTTGTCTATTTTAATTGTGCTTTAACCTTAAGGTTTCTCAAGATCGTTCTTACCATTTTCGTGTAGTTTATGTATTTGTAGTTATTTCTTTGTCTTAGCAGTGATGATGACACAAGGCTTCCAACAAGAAGATTATGGACAAGTAGGAGCAAATGGGTATGACTTTTATGAATGGAGAAGGTTTATTGAGCAAGAAAACACACCGATATCCTTCAACTTCTACAATGAAAATCCAAATTACCCCCACTAACTTCCCATACCAAAACCCCCACATCCAAAATCAACAACAACTCTTCCAAAGCCAAAATTCCTACCGTCACCCATACAACCAATCTCCCATCTAACCACAACAAGATAATGAGCATAACCTTGATATCCATGATGTGGTTCTCCAAATGATAAGAGATCAACAAAACATCTTCATGCAAATGTTAAAGGAGAGGCAAGCTAGGGACAATGTTCTCAACAATATTTTGGCCTATGGTGAGGAGTTGACAAATCAAATTGCCCAAATGGAAGACACATAAAACCTCAATGAAGAAGATAACAAGGTTGAAGAAGAAGCGTTTGAGGGCACTATGAAGCAACTTATGCAACTATCTCACCACCTCGCCAAATTCTAAGCATTGAACATCTCATATTCCAACTTGTACCCACTTTACGAACATTCTTGATGGATGTGAATATGAAGGTGTAACCTTTGAAGTACGGAGTGTTTGATTGGTTATGGACTAAAAGTTGATGATGAATTGGAAGATGGTGTATTTGGAGAAGAGAGCAATTATGAAAGTGAGTTAGAGGCCAATTGTGAGACAACCACTATGTCTAAATTACCTCATGTATCTAGCTCACCCACTAGCCTTGCTCCTCCTATTTGGAAAACTTATGATGATGATGAGGAACACAACCCACCACACTTTCCTTTTATGATCCATGTAAAGGAAGTGTGTGCCCTTGACACTTGTGGGAGTGAAGGTAAAACTTGGGAAGAGGAGGTTGACGAAATTGAACTTGCTATATTTGGAGAATTTATAAGTAAAGAGGAAATCTATGATGTTGGCACCTTTGACCATAGTTTGAAAGAAATAGAAGCTCTCTTCTTCGGTAATGGTTCGAGTTCTAAGGAGGGTCATGAAGAAAGTGACAAAAATGAAGTCATGAGTGGACTATATGGCAAATATTTGGCTTCTCCACCTCTCATTCTTCACCAATATACTTGCCTTGAGAATGAGATACCGCTCCTCCTACCTTTTAGCAAACGTTGCAAGATGAAAGGGTCAAGCCATCAAGAAGGCCCAAGATATATTGTCAAGATGAGTAGGAGGAACTTTGAAAAGAATCGTTGGATGAGGAAGTGGGTGTAATTGTGGACATGCGCCACCCGCGCCGCGCGCACCTGCGCATTGGTTTCGAGGCGACGACACTTCTCCCACGGAACCTTGGGTTGCCAAATCACGTCATGGTCCATTACCGATTGGTGAGGCATTGAAATTGGTGAAAGGTTGAATAAGTCTGCATTTGTGGAGTCGCCACCAATTTATTGTGGAAAAATTGGAAACCGTTCGAATACCTCGTGTCATGTCAAGACAGAAAGTAATGACATAGACACTACGAACTCGTTACCCTTAGCATTCTATGTCTAGAATGACTCTCTAAGATGCCAATGGACACGGATGTCCAGAGATAACTAGAATAAGGGGTGAGGGTACGTATTAGGAAACTCTTTAATTAAACACATCATCCCGCCCGCCTCGATAGCGGCCTCTACTAATGATTAGGGAAATTATTCATATTTGATATGTCATCGATGTAATGCATGCAATGCAACAAACACAGATTAATCCTAGCATGTGAAATTGGACTCTGTCGATTAACACGTGTTTTAGCAAACAATTGGGGTCGAAGTAGATGTTAGATTAAATTACATGTGAAAACCAAGTAAATAAATCATACATAATAATAAATACAATAAATGAATTAGAATAATTAATATTACAATAATTATAACGTTTATTTGATCTACGTCAAAAGCACGCTCGAAGACGAGATTTCGAAGAAGAAAATAAAAGAAAATAAATTTAAAATATAAAAATACGTCAGATTAAAGGTGATAATATGATTAATAGTCGATTTAAACCGTAATTAGAAGCTACGTCAAAGCAAGAAAGAGTTTAGAGGCAGAAGCCAACCCAGAATAGGCGCAGCATCTGCTGTGTCTCTTGGAAGAGGCGCAGCACTTCCTGCGTCTGTTCTGGATTTGGGTGCTTGCTGTGAAGTCAGAATCGCGGATTGGTTATCGTTCATTAGTAATTTAAGATCAATTATTGATATATGACTCAAGTAGAAGTGCTTTAGCATGTTTATGTATACTAATATCGTCACAAGTCAGATTAGAGAACAAGTTTAAACAAAGTAATACAGCGATTGACATAATTATTATTATACGATGTCGGGTTTTATAAAGGTCAAAACTTTGAACTTGAAAACGGAATTAAATTTGGTAAACTTAAATCAAATAAAGAAAACTATGTACCAATGACGAATTCCAAAGACTCGATATGAGAAAATCGAACATTTAAAATCCGAGTTTGAATAGACGATGAAAACCCGCAAATATTGAATTATAAGGGATTTATGTCGGATTATGCATTCTAATTTAAAAAGGATTAGTTAGAAGCTTGTTTATATACTGAATCAAACAAAAGGAACAAAAGAACGAAAGAAAGGGAAAAGTGCAGCAAGTCGAGGAAGAAGAAGAAGAGCAGGAGTAGCGACAACCTCGGGAAGAGGCGCTGCAGGTGCTTTGACTCTTCGAAGAGGTGCAACTTCTTCTGCGTTTCTTCTCGATGTCAGGCCTCCGCTGTTTTAAAAAAACGGTTTTAAAAGATGGTTTTTAAGACGGTTTTAAACGTGCTTTTGATATAGACCTTACATTAGATGATACAAATAAAAGTACAATAAATGAGTGGGATTTACACTCTCAGACTTACATGTTTGACGAAACGAGATTGACTAAAGTTATGGTTTAGTGATTGCTCGACTCGATTATACGTGGAAAGTGCCCTTGTTAATGGATTTAAAAGATTGATTAGATTGATTAAAGTAGAGTTGGTCAAATTGGTCGGTCTATGTAACGTGACTGGGACTCAGAATCATCCGACCTTACGTGGTCGATTGATCAAGCGCGTAGGCGTCGAAAGCAATAGCGTAGTCAAAATTGCAAAGAGAGAGAAAGAAGGGTTGAAACACTCGCGTGCCAAATATTTCTAGACGACTATGGCGATGCAAGGGGGCTCAAGGGGTCTGAACCAAGGACCTGTCGTCGGGAACATTTTAGAGTCTGTCGACTATCGGGGAGGGTCGCTTAAAGTCTATTAGACTACGTAAGGAAGCTCGCCAGCCATAAAAATAAACCATACCTGAGTTGACAACGACGCTCCCATGACACCGTGGGGAAGAATAAGGGCATCTGATCGACAACGGCGTGCCCTTGGCACCGCTGAGGAGAAAAGACATCTGATCGACAACGGTGAACCCTTCGCACCGCTGAGGAGAAAAGGTATTTGATCGACAACAGCGCGCCCTTGGCACCGTTGAGGATAAAAGGCATCTGATCGACAACGGCGCGCCATTGGCACCGCTGAGGAGAAAAGGCATCTGATCGACAACGGCGCGCTCTTGGCACCGCTGAGGAGAAAAGGCATCTGATCAAAAATGGCGTTCCCTTGGCACCGCTGAGGAGAAAAGGTATCTAATCGACAACAGCGCGCCCTTGGCACCGCTGAGGAGAAAAGGCATCTGATCGACAACGGCGCGCCCTTGGCACCGCTGAGGAGAAAAGACATCAGATTGATAACGGGGCGCCCTTGGCACCACTAAGGAGAAAAGGCATCTGATCGACAATGGCGCGCCCTTGGCACCGCTGAGGAGAAAAGGTGGTTACTCAACAACGGCACGTCCCTGTCTGGGTAAATACCCGACTTAAGTCGTGTTTTGTTTTTCATTTCAAAACACAAATATTTCGTTTCTTCATCAAAACTCAACCATTTATTGTCAAAACTTGATCAAATCTTCCTAGAAACGATGACTAATCCAGGTATGTGTCTTATTCTTGCTTTAATTTGCATTTGAGCTTGATTTTTGGGTCAAAAATTAGGGTTTATACACTCATTTATGTCAAAAATTTGGGGCTTTTGTCCCAAATTAATTTGCCTCATGAAATTGAAATTAGAAATGAGTAATTGGCCATGTTAGGAACACAACCATATATCTCTTTCGAATTTCCATCAAGTATTAAGGATTTGAGGGCGAAATGTGACGGTCTCTCTGCTAAACCATAAAATACTTCGAAAATAGCCCTATACTAGCCCATTTTTTATGAAGCTTGGTGTTTTGGAACCCTTGAGTAGTGGGTAAACTTCCTATCATGCTGGATTTTTAATTTGTGACAGCTTCTTTGGGACACTTTTGTATGGCATAATTGCTATTGTAGCGAAATGCTGCCGAATTTTCGGCTCAAACCCGTAATTAAGCTTGAACTTAGACTCTTCTTGACCCATACTACCACGCTTGTGGTTAGGCTTTGGAAAGTTTGGCCAAGGATGGCTAGAAACGCCGCCTTCAAACGCTTAAAACGTTTGAAAATGCTTGAAAACGCTTCCGATATTGCTTTACTTGCTTCGATTTGCAGAGGATATTCCTTCTACGTCGGGGCGAGACCTTATGGATATCAAAGCTGAGCCTTCTACCGTCTAGGAGATGTAGGAGGAGGCCCCACGGAGGGCCAATGTGGGACGAGGCGGCCATCAGCTCGCAGGAGCACCTGAGTGGGCCGAGAAATGGGATGGTTGACATCTCATTTGAGCGGGGAGAGCCACTTGTCGTACAGGTTGGCGAGGAGTATTGTAAGCCTTTAGCTTGTCATTTCCTTATTCACTTGTTTATTTCTATACATATTTCCTTGTTTGTTTATTTGCGCTTTTCTATGCTTAATAAAGCTTTCTTTTAAACTGACGCAGGAGGCTGGAACATGCGGTCCTTTTCCGGTTACACGACGATGATGGACGCCTTCAGGAAGCTGGCAGAGGAGGAGAAGGCTATCATCGATTATGAAGCTTTCGGTGCCTTGGTACGAAGCTGGAGGGAGATCAAGGAAAGGAAGATTCGGGCTAACCTTTGCCTGATTCGAGCCTTTCTTGATCGATTCTGGGACACGACCTCGACTTTCCATATGCCTTTTTGAGAGATCGCGGTCACCTTGGAGGACTAATGCATGATCTTGAGTTTGTCGTGTGGAGAGGAGTCGTTGGTGTGGCCTTGACGGCCATGAGAGTAGACTCGGCCAAGGCGAGGAGTCTGATCGGCTGGAACTAGGCCACGGAGGTAGCGCAGGTTCTTGGTTTGGTGCCGAGTACCTACGTCAGGGACTACTTCGGCAGTAGGGTTCTGGCGAGGGTGAGGATGGATGGACGCGTGGTGCCTCCACCACTTTGTACTGCTGAGCAGCGGGCTCGTCTGTTGCTGTGGTGGTTCTTGTCTTCGATTTACCTCGTAGAAAAGGAGGAGAGGCTGTCGACAAAGCGTCTCCTGTTCATTTCTGACTTGAGTAGCCTAGGTCATTGGGACTTGGTTACTCCTAGCTTTGCGGTCCTCACGCGTTAGATGAGGGTCGTGGTTCATCCAGAGTTGATGGAGAAGGGGACTTCTCCTGCCAATGTCAGTCCTGGACTTCTGTGAGAGGCATGAACCTTTCTTGCAAATATGAAAGATCAGTTTTTCATTATTCTTATCTCCTTTTGAAAATATGAAAGATCATTTTTGTGGAGAATGTGTTGTAATCACTACCATTTTGTCTGCAGGCGTGGGTGTACTCTTACATTCCTAGCTTCGCGCCCACGAGGGCGGTATACGTGCCGAGAGCGTACCCCGTCGTGAGGGACTGGGTGGTGTGTCATCGGAAGAGTCAGCGGTCTTCTTACAATGATTGTCGGAGGGGCGTGAACGCCCTGAGCTTAGACAGCGTAAGTATCTTTGATCTTCATTTTATCATTTCTTTGCTTAGAGACGATCATAGGAATGACCCCTCGTTTTCTTGCTTTAGTGGGTGCCCCGGCCTTGGGAGAGCTACTCTGGGGCTCCAGCTTTGGTGGCTGAGGTTCCCTATCCCTGGAGTTCTAGTCGGTTTCTCTTCACAACACCCATGGGGCCTGTGTGGTACTTGGGTCAGTGTTTGTCTCGGCTGTGTTCCGGTGACACGTTTACGGTTTCCATCGACTCTTCACGGACGTTGTATAGGGAGCTTTAAGAGGCTGAGAGGACGACTGACCTGGACGGTGCGAGTGGTGACGCTCTCCTTCTTCTTTGCGAGGAGTACGCTGAGTTTGTTCGCCGGAGGCTAGCGTACTGGCCGATCGTGGTAAGCATATTTAATTTTTTTTTTTTTATAAAAGTGATAAATGATGAATGATCACCAAAATAATGAACCATTTGAGTTTTGCCGGAGATCGAGGTGGCGGGCGTCGAGCCCCCAGCTTTTCCAGAGACACTGGAGTACACCGACTCGACGGGCATGACGACGATCTCGAAGATCCGGGACTTCAGCGAGGCGGTGACCGACGCTGGCTTGGACACGTGGCAGCGCATCGTGAGGAGGGTAAGCCCCCAGCTTTGGTTGTCTTTTTTATTTTATGCTTTACTACATAGGAACGTATTTACTTGAACCTTCTCCGTATTTGAATGAAGATGGCACCGTCCAGGCACGTGGAGCTGTGGAGGATGGCCAACCGGCTGCGAGCTACAGCCATTGAGGCCCTTGCAGGTGGCTCGGGGCGGCAGGTATGAACCTTTCGTAACCGTTTCTTATTTGTATTACTTCCAATTTTGTGGAGGGAAGTAAAACATCACTTCTTTTTCTTCTGTGTAGAGGGAGCGTGAGCTAGCGCAGTCCCAAGAGGAGACGACCCGCTTGCTAAGAGAGCTCGAGGATAGAGATGCTGAGATCATTGCCCTTGAAGCGACAGTGGCTGAGCTGAGGGGTCGTCAGGACTAGTTTGCTGGCTGTTTGTTGTACATTTGTACCTTTTTTTATGTCACTCTGGGCAGGAGCCCGTATCTTGATGTACATTTGTTTTTGGTTGTATATATGATGGCATGTGTGCCTTTGCTGCTGGGTGTTTGTTTTATCTGCAGGTTAGCCTTGGAAAACAGGTTTGGCATGTGATAGTTTACGCCGGCATGCTGCCGAAGTTCACGTAGAAAATCACATAGCAAGAAATTACCATAGAAAATTGAATGGCCTAAATTAGCGCGAAAGAAGAAAACAAAATGAAAAAAAGTGCCCGAAAATGGACGAAATGACAAAAATGAAAAAAAAGTGCCCGGAAATGGACAAAATGACGCGACCGACAAAACGATACGACCGGACAGTAGGGAGGCTACCCCTAAAAAAAGAATTTAAAAGAAATGTCTAAGTGTATTAGAAAATTTTTGAAAAGAGGGAGTGAAATAATTCCTTGAAAAGAAAAAGAAAATTAAAAAAAGTAAGTGTGCGTTTTGGCAAAAATGTCGATTTTGCCTCGAAAAGCGAATCCGTAGATTTTAGGAACCACAATTTCGGTAATTATTCAGAATTACCAAATTAAATCCCTATTGGAATAGGAAATTTTTACGAAAATGGAATTAGGAAAGATCTACGACCGTCAAACGAAGAAAATAGCCTGGGGAAGAGGTGCAGCAGGAGTTGCGATCCTTCGAAGAGGCGCAGCAACTGCTGCGTCGTTTCTCCAGTTTGTCCGTCCTCAGCTGAAATTAGGAAACAACGAATAGTATAAATAGAGACCTCGGTTGAGCTTCTATTCTCACAATTCTCTCTTCCTTGACTTCGTCTATTACATAAAACCTCCTATATATCTTGTCAAAATTTTCCAACAAAATATGGATGCCTTTGAAAACCGCATTAAAGAGTGGACGAATAAATTTACGAATGTGGAGAAACACGACATGGGTTCTTTCAATTTAGGATCAATCATAAGTTTGAATCTAGTGTAGGTAGTGAGGCCCTTTTTGGATGCTTGTCTTGAATATTAGGACCCGACTTTCCATGTGTTTGTGTTAGAGTTAGTGTCCTCCACAATAGTGCGTTTACATAATAAATCTCATTAAAGGAATATCATCAGGATATTTAATTATTTGATCCTCGTCAGCTGATTAACGTAAATCGATAACGGTTGGCTGACTAGATTTTGACGTTATTGTCACGAGACGGTGGTGATCAACTGACCCCTTTTGGTCACACCTAAAGGAAAGAACCCCAATTGATAACTAATAACTGTATGAGATAAGATTTATTTAGTCCCTTGATTTATAGACTAAAAGGTTAGTCGATTATTTTTAGAGAGATTTCGAGTTGCGAACTCGACGCACGGCAGTTATTATTTAATTATGCGATAATTGAATAATAAATTTTGGGAGACTGGTTTTAGTTAATTAATTGTTAATTCAGTAAAACTGTACTAATTGATTAATGTGATTAATATTAGTACGTAAATAATATGTGTAGTGGTACACGTATATTTACCGAGTTTTTTGGACGAAATTAATCGGGTAACATTTAAACATAAAACGATGTTTAAATAAAATTTACACGTATTTGTGCGACAAATATAAGAACCAAAATGGACCCGTAAATGGGACATTGGACCATGTAAATGGAGTGTAGTGGATGATTATAATCATATTCATTTCACTTTGCTTGTTTTTCTTCCATAAGTTGTCATATGATCATTATGCATGCCATAAAGATTGGACAGAAATAGAAACAAGTCCACTCCTAAACACTACCCTCTCCCACCGGTTTTCCTCCTCTATTAAGACCAATTTTCGTTCATTTTTTACATGCTAGCTCACTTATGTTTTGCATGTGAACAAAAATTGTCCATCTCTCTAAAATAAATATTCATCACTTACTAAGCTTTTTAGTATACAAAATAAATATTCACTAAGCTTGTTAGTAATATTTTAAATATTATCAAGGGTTAATTTTACAAGTATTTAGTTAATACTTGTAAGATTATTTGCGTGTTGTTCTTGGTTGCTACTTGAAGGAGACATTCTTTTTGAAGGTTTTTCTAGGAAGATCATCCATCTTTATTTAGCTCAAGAACAAATTAGATAGGTGATCTAGTTTGTGCCCAATTTTACCATAAAAATCAATGTAAGGAAATTATTTTTCCTTAACCTTTATTTTTATGCTTTTATATTTGCATGCATGTTACATAGATCACTAAATTAACATATTATGAGATAATTTATTTTTAATTAGAGAGTCTAATTAGGATCTATTATCATTCAAGTGGTATCAGAGTTGGGCTTGTAATTTGCATGTTGATTTTAAGCATATTAATAAATTATCAAATAATTTATGAAAACATAAAAATTGTGTTAGAAGAGGCTTTAGCACGAAAATTTTTGGGCATGCATACCTACTAATCTCAAAAGGTTTGTGGTAAAATTTGGTGATTTATGAAGTTATTTTGCTATTTTTAATGATTTTTGGTAGAAAACCGAGTCAAAATGCCGTATTTTAGTTAAGAGTCAACTAAAAATAGTTAAAAATTGATTCGGGTCATAAAATTTTGATGGTGTTTCATGCATATTTTCTACAGATTGTATGAAAAATTTCGAAGGTTGGTTTGAAGTTTTGCATGTTTATTGATTTTATGAGATAAAAGTGAAATAAATTAATCATATACTCGAAACATTTGTTCCGGCCCATGATAAATTTATGTACATTTAAAAAAATATGATTTAAAAGTTAACAGTGAAATTTAAAATATATTTTCACCTTGTTTTGATGTTTATTGGTTTTAGTGGTTAAAAACCGATAAATATCGATCTTTTTTATTCATAAAATTTTATCCGAATTTTTGGACATTTTTTATGACATTTTGGTGTTCTCGGTAGTGTTCCAGAATACTCAAAATTTTTTGTTTCTTTGTTTGGTAATATTTTCAATTATTTTGGATTTATTAATTAAAAGTTATGATTTTACCGATTAAATTAGCAAATTATCACCAAATCAAACTAGTTATTCATCATCAAATTAGATAGGACTAATTTTTGAGGTTCAAAACAGTTTGGCCAATTAGTTTAGAATTAAATGAGATTTAAGAGTTGGTTATTGATTTTTACATGCTAAAAATCGATTAAATCCACAAAACCGAGATGGATACCTACGATTGTTATGATAGGGCGATTTTGGCATCATTTTACAGCATTTTAAGCATATTTATTTAAGTTGAATGAATGATTATCATTTATTTAAAGTATTTATTTTATTGTACCTAGTAAGACCTAGTTAATTTTTCATCGTTATTACCTGAAATGAATGGGAATAGCGATTTGTTTGTAATTTAAATACGATCTCGTATCGTCGGTTTGTAATTAATTAATTAATAGTTTTATTTATTTTATTAATTTATGTATAATAAGAATAGTTATGTAATTTAATTGTAACAGTTGTTCTTTCCGGCATTTCCAAAAGACGGATTTACATCGAGACGGAGTCTATTTTTGGAAAGGTTTTCCAAATCCCACTTGAAGAAGCCCCTTTTGGAAGATGTTCCTATGAAGAGGCAAGGGACCAAGGAGTTGGTTTCCGAAATGTAATAGACTAATTATATTTTTTTTTAACTAGATGGTCATACTAGGATTTATTCATATGTTTGCTTGCTTTTATTTTCGCGGATGTCAAAATCGCCATTCACATGCATTTTATATTTCGCGGTTGTCAATTCACGTGCCAATTAGTTCACTTATAGGGATTTTATGACTAAATTGACAAGATCTCTCACATAACTAAAATTGAGATTAGCCTTACCAATTAGTAACATCTATGAATCCCTTGTTCATTAGAGTCACGCTCGCCCAAGCGGGGTGTTTTCTTTTTACCTTGGGTAAGTAGGGTGGTAAACGGTTATTACGTGCCAAAAGTGGTTAGACTCAACGGGATATAAGACGGTCTTGTATTCCGGGGCTAGTAGATGAATTTAAGGTAATTCGTCAACCAAGAGTTCTAGAGGTAGAATTAGTCAACCGTTGACTTACCGAATTTACACGATTATGGGATGTTTCGCCCAAGCGATGCTCATTTTTGTTTAATATTTGGGTCTTGGAATCATTTACATAATTGTGGACACGGGGGCCCACAGGGGCGCTTGGGAAAACAAGCGTTTTCATTTGTGGAGTCGCCACCAATTTGTTGTGGAAAATTGGAAATCGTTCGAATACTTCACGACACGTCAAGATACATAGTAATGACATAGACACTAAGAAATCATTACCCTTAGCATTCTATGTCTAGAATGACTCTCGTGGATGCCAATGAACACGGATGTTCACAGAGATCTAGAGTAAGGGGTAAGGGTACGTATTAGGAAGCTCTTTTGATCGAACACCTAATCCCGCCCGCCTCGATAGCGGCCTCTACTAATGATTAGGGAAGTCATTTATACTCGATACGTTGTCGATTATATGCATGCAATGCAACAAACAATGTTTTTATCCTAGCATGTGAAGTTTAACTAAGTCGGTGAACATGTAATTAGCAAATAATAGGTCGAAGTAGGGATTTAGGTTGATTACATGTGAGAGGAAACAAACGATAGTAAAGAGTACAATAAACAACTTACGATAATTAAAATTACTATAATTACAACGGTTCAATGATTTACGTCGAAAATACGTTTAAAACGGATAATTTTGAAAAGAAAAGGAAAATAATTAGGGTTAGAAAACGGGCAGATTAGTGGTGATATTACGATTAATAGTCGATTAATACGTAAAACTAAGCAAAAACGGAAGTTCAGAGATAGAAATCACCCCGGAACAAACGTAGCAATGTTGCGTCCCTTGGAAGAGACGCAGTGATCACTGCGTCTGTTTCTGAAGTGACTTCTGGCTGTGAAGCCGGAACTGCATATTGTTAATGTTCGTTGGTGATTTAATGATCTATTATTGATGTTCGACTCAAGTAGAAGTGATTTAGCAGATTATTTACATATGAATCGATCATAAAAGCGATGAAGAAACAAGTGGGAATGAATGAGAATTAATTATTGTGAACTAATGTGAATTATAAACTAATTACAAATTAATGAGGTTTGTTTATGCAAATTAATGAGGTTATTTGATGATAAACAAATGAAATATACAAAAGGCAAAAGGCGAATTCCAGAGACATGATATGAACAAATCGAATCTCAAAAAATCCGGGTTACATTTTAATGATGAAAACCCACAAATATTGATTACTTGGGATTTAAGTCAAAAATCAAGGGTGATAAATAATTATGAATTATGTATTAAAATTATGCGAGGGGAAATATGAAGAAAATAAGAAAAGACGAAAAAAAGAGAGAGACGAATTAACAAAGAACAAAGGAAGAAGAAGAAAGGCAGAAACTGCGGCACCCACAGGAAGAGGCGCAGCAGATGCTGCGACTCTTCGAAGGGGCACAGCAATTGCTGCGTTTCTTCTTATAGATACCTCATTTCTGCACCTCCCACAAGCCACCCGGTCATGATTGGGCCGCATGTTTGGTACGCGGAATGATTTATGACAATTCGTAAGTTTATTGTCAAATGATAGCTCAAATACTTGTGTCTACCCCTTGGTCGTCATCTACGCGCCGTTACGGTCGTTTTGATAGTAATTAGAGTTCATTTGGAGTCCGGGCCAAAAACCGTTTCATTTTCTAATAAACCGTTAAAATGTCGAACCAGAATATTCTGAAATGTTCCGGATATTTCTATTCCATATTTCAATCTTTTAATCTTTTGGTAAAATATATCCCGAGATTTTATTTTGAACAATA
The DNA here is from genome assembly GCF_048544455.1 of Silene latifolia. Classification (NCBI taxonomy): domain Eukaryota; kingdom Viridiplantae; phylum Streptophyta; class Magnoliopsida; order Caryophyllales; family Caryophyllaceae; genus Silene; species Silene latifolia. The sequence goes on from NC_133527.1 coordinate 99,357,522, forward strand.
AGGAAGTTGAGATCTACCGCAATTCCATAATAGAAACGCGGAAAATCTTTCTTCCGCAAGAGGAAACTCCTGGGGAAAGGACGCAGCACCTGTTGCGCCTCTTCCAAGAGCCGCAGTGGCTGCTGCGCCTCTTCCCCAGCTCCTTTCTGCGTATTTTAAGATCTTTTCAAGATTTATTTCCAAAGTTTTACCGAAACCTAATTCCTCCGCATGATTACTATAAATAGGGACCTTCATTCCTCATATTTCTCATGCGAGTGTCCGCCCTTCTCTTCTCCCTTTGCATTCTAAGACCGTGCTCTTTGCTTATGGGCGTCTACGTGCTTGAAATTTCGACCACGTAAGCTCGGATCCTTCTGAGTACCAGCCTCGTTTTGCATGACCGACTAATTTGACCAACTCCACTCAATCAACTTAATCAATCTAGTTTAATTCCTCTTACGAGGGCACATTCGTCGTACATTCGAGTCGAGCAATCACTAATCGTTAACTTAGTTAATCTCGTTTCGTCAAACATGTAAGTCTAAGGGTGTAAATCTCATCTTTTATTATTGTATTTTACTTTTGTATCAATTATTGTAAGATCTACGTCGAAAGCATATATAAAATCGATTTAGAAACCCGTTTATTCCTTTTTACGGATTAACGGGAGACAGATGTCGAGAAGAAACGCAACAACTGTTGCGCCTCTTCGAAGGGCCGCAACATCTGCTGCGCCTCTTCCTCAGGCTCCTGCAGTTCATGCTTTTCTTCTTCTTCCTTCGTCCTCTGTCAATTCCTCTATTTTACTTCGTCTTTTCTTGTTTTCTTCTTATTTCGTTAGTATGATAATTTTAATATATAATTCATTAATAATTTATCACTTTTAACCCGACCAAGATCCCAAATAGCCAATATTTGCGGGTTTCCGTCATTAAATCAAATCCGGATTTTAGATGCTCAATTTTTTCATATCAAATTTCTGGAATTCGCCTTTTGTGTATTTTTCATTTGTTTATCGTCACCATCATCAGTAGTTCGGCATTAATAAACCTAATTAGTTTGTTCTAATAAATTTAATTCGTAATTAATTTTTAATTAGTGTTTAATTTGTTCTAATTAATTTGAGTCCGTCCTTTATTGTTTTTGTGACCCTCTCATATGTAAATAACCTGTTAAATTACTTCTAATCGAGTCGGATATCAATAACCGATCATTAAATTTACCAACGAAAATTAACAATATGCAGTTCCGGCTTCACAGCCAGAACTCACCTCAGGAACAGACGCAGTAACCACTGCGCCTCTTCCATGGGACGCAGCTCTGCTGCGCCTGTTCCGGGGTGAGTTCCGTCTCTGAACTTCCGTTTCTTGCTTTGACCTAATTCGTTAGTTTACGTATTAATCGACTATTATTCGCATTATCACTATTAATCTGTTCCTTTTCTAACCTAATTTATTTTCTTCTATTTTCCTCAAATTATCCGTTTTAAATGTACATTTGACGTAAATCAATTAATCCATTGTAATTATTGTGATTTTAATTATCGTTATTTATTTAATTACCGTATTGTATGATTATTTACTTTTTTTTCACATGTAACTAATTCTAAACCCTACTTCGACATTAATAAGTGTTAATTACTTGTTCACCGACTTAGTCTAAATCTTCACATGCTAGGATTAAAACGTTGTTTATTGCATTGCATGCATATAATCGACAACATATCAAGTATAGATAATTTTCTCTAACCATTAGTAGAGGCCGCTATCGAGGCGGGCGGGATTAGGTGTTCGATCAAAAGAGCTTCCTAGTACGTACCCTCACCCCTTACTCCAGATCTCTGTGAACAACCATGTTCATTGGCATCCACGAGAGTCTTTCTAGACATAGAATGCTAAGGGTAACAAGTTCTTGGTGTTTATGTCACTAATTTGTGTCTTAAGATGACGCGAAGTATTCGAACGGTTTCCAATTTTCCACAATAAATTGGTGGCGACTCCACAAATGCAAGCGCTTGTTTCCCAAGCGACCTCGTGGGTGCCCCGTGTCCACAGTTTGGCGACTCCGCTGGGGAGTAATACACTTACGTGTTGCCAAGGGTGAAACTTGAACAAGGTTAGGGAATAGTTTATATGAGACAGTTGTCGGTTTTCATTACTCGACCTTCCTAGGTCGTTTTATTCGGCCTTCCTAGGCCCAACCCAACCCATTCGACCAATCGTCCCACCAGGAAGGTCCAAATTCTTATCTGGGCCTAATGATGGATAGCGACTTACGTCAACCATACCATGTTGCTTACTCCTATTTATATCAAGGGCTTTCACTACTCGAGGGAATGGAATAGGAATCGGCCTTACTCCTATTTGGTACGAGCCTTTCCACAGACACCCGGGTTTGATTTCTCGGTATGGCAACCCACCCTTTAAGCCAAAACCCTTTAAATGCACTCAGCATACTGTTATAATGCCTGTTTAAATGCTTGTATCATTTTTTATCACCATTTTCTAAACAAAACAATTTTGTAAAATCAAAACCTCATTTAAAACGTAAATATTTTCGAAAAAAGGCCAAAATTAGCGCAAAGCCAGTCAAACCTCTATCCGAAAATCGAGTCAAAATGCATGCCTAAAAGCCTCACTTTGAGTCCACTCCTACAACTACACTATAGTTGAATGGGACCAACATTTCAAAACTTTGCCATTTTTCAAACCTCACTTACACAAGTGGCACACGCCCACTTCACAGTTCGAGTCTTTTCTTTGAGTAAGTGTGGTACAATGGTCAATCGTGTTTTGATTCGTTGTCAATCTCCTATCCAGTTTCCAAGATGCCCGGAACTAGTCACGCAAGTGTCAATGGACAACCACCGAATGGTAATAATCTGATCCTAGCTACGCTCGCTCGTCTCCAAACAAATCAAGAACAAGCTTATGAACGCCTTAATGCCATCGAGAACCGAATTGTTGCAGTAGAAACGAGACTACCTCCTGTAGAAGAAGACATTCCCAGCCAATGTGTGAATGACAACCTTCCACCATTTGTTGGACAACCAGAAACCAAACCTCCAGTAAGTCTTACTGAAGCCGAGAAGCAATTCCAATACTTAGAGGAACAATTGATGTACCTCAAACGAGATGATATTTATAGAGAGAACTGTAACACCCCCATACTCCAAGTGCCTTACCAGGACCACTCAGGTATGAAGACATTACCATCTCGGTTACCCGAGGCAATGATAATCAAACAACAATAAAGAAACAACGTTTATTATAAATAGTTTAACGAATAGTTACAATCCATGAAACCAACTAAAAGTACGATACATTATTCTCAAATGACTGTTCTAACTGAAATGTAAATAAACTAAGGCTACAGCAGAAGACTCCTATCATCTTGTCGTGGCATCCCAGCTATCCCAGTACTCATCTCAATACCTGCTCAATATCTGCTCACCATCCCCGAATGGATCACCGCAGGTTTACAAAACAACACCGGTCGTACTAATCACATAATCAATATAGATAACAATCATAAGATAAACAGACAAAATGAATCACACACACACACACACACACACCACCAACTCCCATCATCTCAATACGATCGTCCACTTTGGACCAGGCCGTGCAGTGGGGGACCGCAGCCGTTCCCACCTAAGCCCCGCTCATCGTACGAGCGATAACCTTGTCCCATTAATGTGCACATCCCCTTCCGTGGCGGGTTCCACGAAGGGCGAAACTAGGGCGTGAAGTCACTCCCGCAAGTGACCCCACTCAGCCGAGAACGCATCTCGAGAACCATCAACAACAATCACAACCACAAACACAATACAATCATCATATCAAACAACTAACTACAAAGACATCACCAATATCCCATTATGAGACTAATACGAGTAGAAATCCTACCCGGAAAGCACAACAAGCAGACGGTATCTACAGCTGTATCAAAACGCCTCTTCTACGAATCCTCCTCCTATCATATAACACATATAGGCTATACATCACATACTACACACAAAAACCCCCAATCCCTAAATTAGGGTTTAACCAATTTTAACAAATCATTATAAAAATTATATTAAAAGCTTACCCTCGACGCAAGGAACTCAACGATACGAATTACGACACGAACCGACCGTCTGAACTCCGGGAATTGCTAAGCATGCGATTAGGAAGATGAACTGACTGCTTTCTCTCTTAAACAGGGTTTTAGGTTTTGTAAAAGTGATTTAAAACAATGACGATTATGTTTAAATACCTTAATCGCATAATTAACAAAACCCGAGAAAACTCCCCGTAAAACCGGACACTCGATCGAGTACCCAAGGTACTCGATCGAGTACCCCCTTACTCGATCGAGTACCCCAGCTACTCGATCGAGTACCCAACAGGTCAGAAACTATTTTATTTCGCAACTTGCCCTTACTCGACAGAGTAAGGGCTACTCGATAGAGTACCCCCAAGACTTATAAATACGGAGTATTACAGTCTTCCCTCCTTAAAAGGAACTTCGTCCCCGAAGTTCAAACCACTACTAAACAAAGGTACTCCCTAACATTCCCGACTCAAAGAACCGAACGAAAAACATGGTACTAACCCAACTCATCCCGACAAACATACCGACACAACATATAAAAGGGGTATAAAACTCGTAAAAACTGCTCGCGATCATCTCCTACCCCCCTAAAAGAAACAAGGTTACGTCCTCGTAACCATACATACCTGATCAAAGAGGAAAGGGTAACGCTCTTTCATAGCTTCCTCTGGCTCCCATGTAGCTTCCTCGGTCTCGTGGTTAGACCAAAGGATCTTAAGCAAAACTGTCTCACCACTCCTAGTCTTTCTAACTTTTCGGTCTAGAATCTGCTTAGGCACCTCAAGGTATGATAAAGACTCATCTAGCTCTAAGCTCTCTGCCTCCAACACATGTGACGGGTCACTCACATACTTCCGCAGCTGCGATACATGAAACACATTATGCACTCTCTCCAACGTAGCTGGTAAAGCCAGACGATAAGCAACCTCCCCAACTTGCTCTAAGATCTCATAAGCCCTATAAACCTCTGACTTAGCTTGCCTTTCTTCCCAAATCTCATGACTCCACGCATCGGAGACACTTTCAGAAGAACCTTGTCCCCAACTTGAAACTCTATGTCCCGACGATGTAGGTCTGCATAACTCTTTTGTCGATCCCGTCTTTGCTCGCATCCGTTCGCCGATCATCTTAATCTGTTCCACCATCTCATGCACCATCTCTCGGTCCTAAAACCACCGCCTCAAAGACTATCGTCCCAACAGATTGGACGCCTACATCTCCTCCCATACAAAGCCTCAAACGGTGCCATACCAATACTGGTGTGATAGCTGTTGTTGTAAGAAAACTCTATCTAGTCCAACCTCTGCTCCCAGCTACCACCAAAATCCATCACACACGCTCGCAACATATCCTCAAGAGTCTTGATTGTTCTCTCAGTCTGCCCATCTGTCGCAGGATGAAATGCTGTACTCATCTTCAAAGTTGTTCCCAACGATTCCTGCAACTCCTTCCAAAACCTCGATATAAACCTCGCATCTCTGTCAGACACTATGTCCTTAGGGACTCCATGTAACTTAAGCACGTTCTTGCGATAGGCCATAGCCAATTGTGCCTTAGTCCATGTATCTTTCATTGGAACAAAGTGAGCTGACTTGGTCAGACGATCCACTATCACCCAAATCATGTTGTTACCTTGTTGACTCTTAGGCAAACCCACAATGAAATCCATGGAAATGGATTCCCACTTCCACTCAGGCACCTCTAAAGACTGAATCTTACCTTGTGGTCTTCTCTGTTCCCCTTTAACTCTCTGGCATGTCAAACAACGGGACACAAACTCAGCTGTCTCTTTCTTCATCCCATGCCACCAAAACGTTTTCTTCAAATCCTTGTATAGCTTGTCTCCACCGGATGAACCAATATGGTGTGCAATGCGCCTCTGTCATGATCGTCTTTTTCAACTCCTCATCATTAGGAACACACCACCTACCATCAAATCTCAAGCTACCATCTCGTATGAATAGAAAACCGGACACTTTGTCCCTTTCTCTACTTCAGCTCTCCACTCAACTATCTTAGGATCCAAAGCCTTTTTACCTCGAATATCATCATAAAACTCCGGATGTACTTGTCATATCACCCATGGCATCTCCTTTCCGCATCATATGAATCCCAAAGCTCGCTACCTCATCCCTCAACCTCATCAAAGATAGAGCCGTACACAAGGAATGTACACTCTTCCTACTCAAAGCATCAACAACAACATTGGCCTTCCCTTCATGGTAGATAATCTCCATGTCGTAATCGCCAATCAACTCCATCCACCTCCTCTGTCTCATGTTCAACTCCTTCGCGTGAAGATGTACTTAAGACTCTTGTGATCGAAAATACCTTAAAGATTGCTCCATAAAGGTAATGTCTCCAAATCTTGAGAGTAAACACCACCGCACCCAACTCCGGATCATGAGTAGGGTAGTTCTCCTCATAAGGCTTCAACGCCTAGAAGCATAGGCAATCACTTTACCATTCTCGCATCAACACACATCCCGGCCCATTCTTCGAGGCATCTCAGTATAAACCTCGAAATTCTCGCTCCCTTCAGTAAATGCGAGGACGGAGCTGTGGTCAAACGCTCCTTTAATGTTTGGAACGCCGTCTCACAACTCTCATCCCAACGAAACCTGTTCTCTTTTCTCATCAACGCTGTCATCGGTCTAGCTATCTTGGAGAAATCTTTCACGAACCGTCCGTAGTATCCAGCTAAACCCAAGAAACTCCTAACCTCAAAGAACATTCTTCTGCTTCCCACTTTGTCACTGCCTCAATCTTCGCCGGATCCACAACTACCCCATCTTTAGAGATCACATGCCCCGGAAAAGCAACTTTCTCTAACCAGAACTCACACTTGGACAGCTTAGCATACAACTCATGATCCCTCAAAGTCTGCAACACGATCCTCGGATGCTCCTCATGCTCCTCCTTAGTCTTAGAGTAGACTAAGATATCATCGATAAACACTACTACAAACTGGTCCAAGAACTGTCAAGATTCTATTCATCAAATCCATAAACACCGCCGCGCATTAGACAACCCAAACGGCATCACCACATACTCATAATGGCCATACCTTGACGTGAAAGTTGTCTTTGGTATATCCATTTCTCTAATCTTCACCTGATGGTACCCCGACCTCAAATCAATCTTAGAAAAGACTCATTTGCACCGCTCAACGATCAAACAGTCATCTATCCTTGGCAAAGGATACTTGTTCTTTATCGTCACACGGTTCGGCTCCCTGTAATCTATGCATAACCTCAAACTTCCGTCTTTCTCTTCACGAAAAGAATCGGTGCTCCCAAGGCGATACACTTGGTCTAATGTATCCCTTCTCTATCAAATCATCCCACTGCTTCCTAAGTTCCTCCATCTCCTTAGGACCCATACGGTACGGTGCCTTAGAGATTGGCCCCGTCCCTGGCTTCAACTCTACGGTGAAATCTATCTCCCTCTTCGGTGGCAACCCCGGAATCTCCTCTGGAAAAACATCTGCAAACTCTCCCACCACTGGTATCTCATCAACTGTCGGACTCTCTATCCGGTCATCTCTCACATGACACAAGATCAACGGACATCCCTTCCTCGTATAAGACTTCAAGGTGACAAATGTAATCAACTTAACTTTGGGTTTGACTAGAAACCCACGGTAAGACACACTAACACCCTTTGGACCTCTTAAGGACACTTTCTTTTGATGACAGTCTATCTTAGCTTTATACTTTCCTAACCAATCCATCCCAACTATCATCTCAAAACCATTAAAAGGAAACTCTAGCAAGTCTATAGGGAAATCGACTTGCCCAACTATCAAAGATACATCTCTAAACAACCTCCCACACGATACAGACTCACCCGAAGGTATGAAAACTTGCTCACTAACAGACTCATATACTCTCAAACCCAACTGTTTTACATGACTCGAAGACACAAACGACTGAGAAGCCCCCGAATCAAACAAAACAAACGTAGGAATACCATTAACAAGGAATGTACCGGTGATAACGTGCGCATCTTCCTCAGCTGCCTTCTTCTCCATCATGAATAACTTGCCATCGGTCTTCCGCCCACCTCCCGGACAAGATCGGCTTATGCGGTCGGCTTAGCACCCGACCCCGATTGTTGTTGTTGTTCGTCGGTGTCTTCGATAAGAATTACCGCCGTTGCGGTTGCCTCCACTCACGTAACTCGACTTCCCGGTTTGGCCATGATCCAGGCCCGGCTTGTTGCTCGCGAAGCTCGTGTCTCGAAAGATCCCGGTGCACTCGTGCACTCATGTCTCTTGTGGCCTACGCCACCACAACCAAAGCAGTCACTCCCCAACTATTACTCACACTCCCACGGCCACGCCCAAAGGAAGCCCCAAAGATCGAACCCGACCCAGAAGAAAACCCCTTAGACTGATTGTGGTTGCCTTTCTTGTAATTAGATTGGCCACCACCCTCGCTCTCAGACTTCCTCTTCTCACCACCAGACCTCTCCTGAGCCATCTCCACCAGCCTCTCAGCTCTTCCAGCCCTCTCATAAGCTTCCTTAACATCGGTAAGGATCCCCACGGGTAACTTATCCATAATCGTGGTAGACAACCCTCTTTCAAACCTCAATGCCAGGTTCTCCTCACTCAAACCCATATCCTCAGCATACCTGGACTTCTCATTGAACTGTCTGTAGTACTCGGCTACCGACATCTCAGCGGTCATCTTAAACTTATCAAACTCTTCCCTCAACTTACTCCTTACATGCTCCGGCACGAACTCCTTCCTCACAGCTCTACGAAACTCCTCCCAAGGTATAGCAGGTAAGCCTTGGTTGGTGTATATCTCCTTAGCACTCACCTTCACTGAATCCCACCACTTGCCTGCTGCCTCCCTCAGATAGAACGCAACCTGTTCCACTCTCATCTCATCAGGACAGTGAACCAAGTCTAAGATGTTCTCCATCTCTCTCAGCCAACTATCAAGCAGATTAGGCTCCCCAACCCCCTTGTATTCTTTCGGGTTAAACCTCGCAATATAGAGGCTGATTTTAGAATGATCAACCTCCTTCTCCTTACTCTTATCCTTGTCCTCATTCACTCTCTTCAGGGTCTCGGTAAGAGCATCCTGGTGCTCTAACATCTTAACGATGTCATCCACGGTCATAAGCTCAGCTCTCGCGTACAAAGCAGTTCTCTTGGGCGGCATCTTGAAGCTATATAAGAAAGGGGTAAACATAAACACACGTACTAAACCTCAAAACACGAAAACACGATGCCCAGAACCCACTCGATCGAGTTCCCAAACACACTCGATCGAGTAACGGGCTACTCGATCGAGTACCCAAACTCCAGAACCAAACAGACCTTCTGATCTCTTTCCTACTCGATCGAGTATCTAGGCTACTCGATCGAGTGGCCCCCTACTCGATCGAGTACCCCTAGTTACTCGATCGAGTGCCCCAAAACTCGATTCTGGACTCAAAATTGCCGAAAACCCACCCGATCGAGTCAGCCCTACTCGATCGAGTAACCCTAATTTGTAAGAGCTACCCGCATATTACGTCATATGCTAACATGCTAACTTTATAAATCACATATTATATCATAACAATCATGCTATTAATTGCCACGTTGTAAAACATTCAACATGCTATCATTTCATCAACAGTTTCTATATATATAACATCACTTTTCTTTCATCTCCTCAACTTCCAATTCGAACATCCAACAATCAACACATTCCATCACATTTGTACACAAGTTAACCAAACACACATACGACTCGACAAACACTTCCCTCATGTGACCGGTTCAAAGTTGTAGGGCGACCCCCGCGACTTTAGGACGTCTCCCAAGCCTTTGCACTAGCTCCTACAACTTTTACCCCGGGTTCATTTTAATTCACTCCCTATGTTCATTAAGTTCATTGGTTACAGGTTTTAGGATCATCGCTCTGATACCATTTGTAACACCCCCATACTCCAAGTGCCTTACCAGGACCACTCAGGTATGAAGACATTACCATCTCGGTTACCCGAGGCAATGATAATCAAACAACAATAAAGAAACAACGTTTATTATAAATAGTTTAACGAATAGTTACAATCCATGAAACCAACTAAAAGTACGATACATTATTCTCAAATGACTGTTCTAACTGAAATGTAAATAAACTAAGGCTACAAAGAAGACTCCTATCATCTTGTCGTGGCATCCCAGCTATCCCAAAGACTCATCTCAATACCTGCTCAATATCTGCTCACCATCCCCGAATGGATCACCGCAGTTTACAAAACAACACCGGGTCGCATTAATCACACAATCAATATAGATAACAATAATAAGATAAACAGACAGAATGAACACACACACACACACACACACACCAACTCCCATCATCTCAATACGACCGTCCACCGGGACCACCGCCAGTGGGGACCGCACCGTTCCCACCTAAGCCCCGCTCATCGTATTTGAGCGATAACCCCGTCCCATTAATGTGCACATCCCCTTCCGTGGCGGGTTCCACGAAGGGCGAAACTAGGGCGTGAAGTCACTCCCGCAAGTGACCCCACTCAACCGAGAACGCATCTCGAGAACCATCAACAACAATCACAACCACAAACACAATACAATCATCATATCAAACAACTAACTACAAGACATCACCAATATCCCATTATGGGACTAATACGAGTAGAAATCCTACCTGGAAAGCACAACAAGCAGACGGTATCTACAGCTGTATCAAAACGCCTCTTCTACGAATCCTCCTCCTATCATATAACACATATAGGCTATACATCACATACTACACATAAAAACCCCCAATCCCTAAATTAGGGTTTAACAAATCTGAACAAATCATTATAAAAATTATATTAAAAGCTTACCCTCGACGCAAGGATCTCAACGATACGAATTACGACACGAACCGACCGTCTGAACTCCGGGAATTCCTAAGAATGCGATTAGGAAGATGAACTGACTGCTTTCTCTCTTAAACAGGGTTTTAGGTTTTGTAAAAGTGATTTAAAACAATGACGATTATGTTTAAATACCTTAATCGCATAATTAACAAAACCCGAGAAAACTCCCCGTAAAACCGGACACTCGATCGAGTACCCAAGGTACTCGATCGAGTACCCCCTTACTCGATCGAGTACCCCAGCTACTCGATCGAGTACCCAACAGGTCAGAAACTATTTTATTTCGCAACTTGCCCTTACTCGACAGAGTAAGGGCTACTCGATTGAGTACCCCCAAGACTTATAAATACGGAGTATTACAAGAACAATCACAAGTATGAGGCCGTGAGCGCCAAATTGCCAACCAACTTCAACATGACTTATATCCCAAGTTTCAAGGGGTATGAAAACCCTCTGAATCATATTCGTGCTTCAAAGACTACATGTCTATCAAAGGCATCAAACCCGAGATGTTCTTAAGGATCTTTCCTTCATCTCTCGACACCATCCCTAAGCAATGGTTCTATTCCTTAGAGCACAAGAAAATCGCCACCTGGGATGACGCCGCAATCGAGTTCGTTAAACAATACGCGGATAATGACGAGATCTAAGTCAATATGCGCACTCTAGAGGTTCTTACCTAAAATAAGAATGAAGGTTTCACCGCCTTCCTAAGTAGGTGGAGGAAGACTAGTACCCAACTTGTCGAGCGTCCAGATGAAGCTACCCTCATGGTAAAATTCGTGGACAATTTAAGGCCCATTTATGCAAGTCACTTGAGGTACCAAAACATTAAGACCTTCAAGGATTTAACTGTACTAGGGACAAGAATTGAAGATGACATCCGTAAAGGATTCTTGTCCAAAACGGTAGGTCGTGGATATCAAGGCATAACAAGTCGCTCCTACGGCTCTACGAGCAAGACTGATGAGGTTAACCTTCTTGAATCGTCAAAGAAGAATAACCCACAAAGGAAATTCACGAACATTGGCGATACATACTCCAATGCCTTGAAGAGGTTGATGAAACAGGGTAAGCTCCAACACATAGGGCCTACACCAGATCCAGAAATGAAGTCCAAGTTCTGGGACGAGATCGTACTGTGAATATCATAGAGGTAAGGGACACGACACAGAAAAATGTTACAAGATAAAACATGTACTTCAGGACATGATTGAAGACGATCGCCTACCAATACCACCTGGAGGTAAGCCTAACAATACTCAGAATCCACTTGGAGTTTTGATGATTACAAGTGACGAATCTTCCTTAAATTGCTCACATCTTATCTTCCGAAAAGAGGAGGTAATCAACGGGATATGGAAAGATAGCAAGGAAGATGTCTACCTCCAGGATCTTCCCTTAATCAAAGAAGCCGAAAGCATCATAGATGAGATCATTGCCACGCTAGGCACAACAACCAATTCGAATCAGCAGAAAGGATGGAGAAAGTCGATCAAATGGACCAACAACCGAGGAAGACTCTTCAAGCTCACCACTGGAGAAGGAGAGATGTTTAAAGGAGAACCAGATGACAACGAATTCGAGACAGAGTCAGAGTCGGAGTCTAGAGGAGTCCCTAGAGAGTCTCCTCCCATCGTCATTCCTACTCCCCTTGTTTCTCCTAGCATAGCATCGAGTAGTAACAGTAGTTTGGGAAATGTCCCGACAGCCGTCCCTTTGCCGCCACTGACTACTGAACAGATGGCTTCTTTGTTTCAACTCTTTTCAAATTTTAATATGAATAAATCCGATTTTGCTTACTCATTTTGTTATTCTGAATGCAATTCTGTTTACGATGATAATGAGGATGACCCAGACCCAAACTCAATCGAACTACCTCCCTACATAGCTAAAGAAATACTACAAGAGGGGGAAGGGGTACCAGTTATATAGAACACTGAACCCATCAACGTAGGAACCGAACTAGAACCCCAAGAACTCAGGATAGGGACAACCTTGAGCCCACTGAAAGAGCCAGTTTTGTAGACCTCCTACACGAGTTCAAAGACGTTTTTGCTTTGTCCTCCAAAGACCTGCCAAGGATCGACAGGGACATTGCCGAACGTAGAATTCCAATCAAACCAGGTGTCAAACCTGTAAAATAAAAGCTTCGTCGAATGAGGACAGAATGGGCTCTTAATATTAAAGAAGAAGTCGATAAGCAATTCAAAGCCGGGTTCATTAAAGTTTCCGAGTACTCAGACTGGGTAGCCAACATAGTACCCGTGCCCAAAAAGGATGGGAGAATCCGTGTTTGTGTTGATTTCATAGACTTGAACAAACTGAGTCCTAAAGATGACTTTCCTCTACCACATATCGACATATTGGTAGACAATACAGCAGATAACGCGTTGTTGTCCTTCATGGACGGATATGAAGGATATAATCAGATCAAAATGGCCATATAAGACATGCATAAGACCGCCTTCGTCACTCAATGGGGCACCTATCGCTACACAGTTATGCCATTTGGGTTAATCAATGTTGGAGCTACATATCAACGCACCGCAACTACACTCCTATATGACATGATGCATAAAGAAGTCGAGGTGTATGTAGACGATATAATTGTCAAGTCCAAGGATAGAGAGGGGCAGATTAATAACCTTCGCTAGTTCTTCTTAAGACTATGAAAGTACAACATGAGGCTCAACCCTCAAAAATGTGCATTTAGGGTGACATCAGGCAAGCTTCTGGGATATGTCGTCAGTCAACGAGGGATAGAAATCGACCCTTCCAAAATAAAAGCTCTATGTGAAATGCCACAGCCTCAGACAGAGAAGGAGATTAGAGGATTTTTAGGTAAGGTGCAAACCTATCTTCAAAAAGCTCTAATCGAAACTCACCATGATCTGTTAACCTATCTTCAAAAAGCTAAAGAAAACAGATCACACCATATGGGATGACGGCTGTCAAAAGGCGTTCGACAAAATCAAGGAGATACTAGCCAAACCACCAGTGGTCATGCCTCCCCAACAAGATCAACCTCTTGGTTTATATCTCACAGTGACGGAAACAGCCATGGGGGCTATTCTAGCGCAAACCATCGGAAAAGAAGAAAGAGCTATCAACTACCTAAGTAAGAAGTTCTTGGAGTATAAATGCAAGTACACACCACTCGAAAAGACATGCCTCGCTCTTGTGTGGGCAACGAAGAGGCTACGCCATTACATACTTAGCTTTTCAGCCAAGGTTTACTCAAAAATGGATCATGTCAAGTACCTCTTCGAAAAGCCCGTCCTCAGTGGACACTTTGCAAGATGGACCTTGATGCTCTAAGAGTTTGACCTCAAATATGTCCTCTGAAAGTTATAAAAGGGCGTGCCGTCGCCGATTTCTTCACAGAAAATCCCATCAATGATAGACACATGGTCGTTTCCGAATGAGGACACACTCCAAGCCGATGTAGACTCCTAGAACCTTTATTTTGATGGAGCGTCGAACCTAAGAGGATTTGGAATAGGAGTGTTTCTCATTTCTCCTGAAGGTGAGTATACACCACTCTCTACCAAGCTCGACTTCGAGGTGACAAATAATGCAGCAAAATATGAAGCTTGCTTCATTGGGCTACAAGCGGCAGTAAGCTTAGGCATCAAGAATCTTTGAGTACATGGAGATTCTTCCTTGATAATCAACCAAATTACGGGGTCTTGGAAAATTAGAAGTGAAAGTCTAACACCCTATCAGGCCAGAATAGACCAAGTTGCCCAATTCTTCGATCAAGTCACTTATCTGCACCTACCTCGAAAAGAGAATCAATTTGCAGATGCCCTTGCAAAACTTGCATCTTTGATTAATATGCCAGATGATATGGCAGAAATGCCTTTATGCATCGAACGATGGTCAGAATCAGCTTATGTGCACCAAATCACAGATGAAGAAGAAAACCCAGACTTCAAGCTCAACGGCACCTATCCACCAGATATGGATAAAAGAGGACAGTTAGCTATACGCTTACTAGCCTCCCAATACGTCCTCATGGAAGGAGAACTATATAAAAGAACACCTCTTGGTGTAATATTGCGTTGCCTTAATCGTTCACAGGCACCTAAAGTGATGGAAGAAGTCCATGATGGAGAATGTGGCCCTCACATGAGTGGACCAATGATGGCAAAGAAAATTACGTGTTTGGGATATTACTGGACCACAATGGAATCCGATTGCATCAAATATGTCAGACATTGCCAGAATTGTCAAATCTTCAGGAATGTGTAACATGTCTCTCCTTCACTACTCTACACTATGACATCTCCTTGGCCATTTTTTGCTTGGGGAACCGACATCATCGGGAAGATCACCCCAGCCGGAACAGGAGGTCACCGTTTTATTTTGGTGGCAATCGATTATTTCATTAAATGGGTAGAAGCAGCATCCTACACTAAACTCACAGCCAAAAACGTGGCAAAGTTCATACAAACCAATATCATATGTCGATATGGTTGCCCACATGAGATCATTAGTGATAATGGATCACATTTCCAGGCTGAGACTGAATAATTTCTAGCCAAGTACAAGATCAAACACCACCATTCCTCGCCGTACAGACCACAAACTAATGGCGCAGTAGAGACAGCCAACAAGAACGTTGTCACAATCCTCAAGAAAATGATTGACAATTATCGAGATTGGCCAAGTAAGATACCATTTGCCTTATGGGGATATCGCACATCCGTCAGGACACCCATTCGGGCTACTCCTTCCTATTTGACTTACGGCATGGAAGCCGTGCAACCAGTTGAACTGAAAATCCCATCCTTGCGTATTCTACTCGAAAGTCAAATCCCAGAAGCTGATTAGAAGAGAGGTAGATATGAAGAACTCGTCCTCTTGGATGAACGAAGGTTGCGTTCATTACACAATGTGAAAACATATCAGGCACGTATCAAACGAGCCTTCAACAAAAGGGTTAAGCCTAGAAGCATCAAAGGAGGAGATTTAGTCCTCAAATCAATCAGAGCTCTTTTACCTATCGATCCACGAGGAAAGTTCAAACCCAACTGGGCCGGACCATTCTTGGTCAAGTCCATACTCCCGGGGGGTGTGGTTAGAATCACAGACCTAAATGGTAATGAATTTGCCAACTCAACTAACCTCGACCAACTGAAACGATATTATTCCTAGAAACGCGCCTCGCATGACACCACGTGTCGCTCATGCGGCATGAAATAAAAAACGGCCTTTGGCCCCGCTGAAATAAAGCTTATGTCACTTTGCTCTTGCATTCTGGCAATTCGTCATCCTCATATCATCAAATAAATTGAATTGTGCTTTAGGAGTAAGTAAAGCTCATGCTCATTTTCTAGTTCATTACAAGCCCTTGCTTAGAACAATTATTCCTTTACATTTAATCGAACTACGCGCAAGGATTTGATTTCATTTTTTAAATGAATACGTAGGTAATCCTTCACGGGATACAACCCATTATTTTAAATGTAAATAGAAAGACATTTGCATGTGCATTTGGAATTCGACAAGAATAAAAGAAAATAAAATCACAATGGTTTCATAGCTAATTAATCTTTTATTCATTTTCTTTCCATAAATAATAATAGTACGCCACATAATATAAAAATGCTAAAATAAATAGGCTAGGATTCTAAAAACCCCTCCATGCATTACAAATAATTATAATAGTAACAAATAATACCATGACTTAGGCTATTCTTCCATCTTCCCCTTGCCTTTGTCATTTTTGTCATATTTCTTATCTCGACCACGAGCCGGGCGCTCCTGTGTTATCTCGGACCTAATCACCAACGGTCTCTCTCGCGGTCTAGCCTTACCATTTCGATCAACCACCATTTCGACGGTAGGAGAAGTCTTCGGTTTCTTCGACGGATAAACAACTCGGAATCCGGCTTCTTCCTCTCCCTCAGTCAAATACTTCTCCCTCTCCTTTGCAACATCACGAATCTTGTAATCAACGGGCTCGCGCTTCCTTAGCTTCTCACGATCTTCTGGAGTAGTAGCCTTCCTCCACTGCAAGTAGGAATCCAATACCCATAAAGAACTAACTGAAGAGTTTAGGAACCACATGTTTCTCTGAGCCCATTTGAGAGCCCACTCTATACGACTCTCGGCGGTAAGTGCCACTTCAGTCTAAGGAACATTATCGAGCTTAGGGATCTTTTGTTTTAAGCCAACCTGCCTCATCAGTCTCTCCAGAAAGATGCATATCATGAATTCCAAGCCAAGCATACGCACCGATCGAGTAAGATCCAAAGACGATACTCGAGTAACTGATCTGAGATGCCACCATGGCACAATCCATCTGATCAAGGGGCCATCCTCATTCTTCAACTTGTTTTCCCAATAGTTGCAAACCTGGGTGAAGTCCACCATATAAAGTCTGGTCCTCATTGCAATCGATCGAGCATGGTACGCAGGAACATTAAATGGGGGATTGATCAACCGCAGACGCTCCATGAGCCAAACCTATGAAGGCAGAAATTAGTATCCAACAAAAAAAAAGAAAAAAAAAAAGAAAAAAAAAAAAGAAAAAAGAAAGAAAGAAAAGGTTGCATTTTTTTACCTGCAGAATGATAGGACTTCCTAAGTAAGGGAGGTCGCGGTTAGCTTTCCTGTTATCCAACCCCAATATGATCTCCCCTAAGCATAGACAAGTTGGGCTCCTGCGCAGCTCCATTTTCTCAACCAAGCTCAGATAACGAGGATCACCTATCATCTCCTCATCAACATGCCCTTGGAGGACATAACCATGCAATAGGCAAAACCCGAATTCCCTACGCCTCACAACATAAGAACTCGAAGGGCCTACCCTGTTTATAAATCGGTCAATGAAATCAAGCATTCGGACTCCTTTTGAGGTCACAAGGCGGTCAACCTCAGCTTTAGTCAGTCCAAACAAGTCTCTAAACTTGTTTTTGTACCCTTGAGAGCTAGAAGTTATGGGAGGCATACTTTCTGGGTCCCATCCACCAATTGCAGCAATTTCCTCAGGAAAAGGACAGATATCACCTCCAGGGAAGGCAAACACGTGGGAATTAGGGTCCCATTATTCGAGACAAGCATCCAAAAACGGTTTCACAACTTTCACCAATTTCAAGCTCAAAATTGACCCCAAATTGAAAGCACCAAATCATGCTTCTCGACATTTGTAAATTCGTTTGTCCATTCTTTGAGACGGTTTTCCAAGGCATCCATAATGTATAAATTTTCTATATAGTTGGAGTGTTTTTATGTAATAGACAGAAGAAAGACGGAATAATTGTGTGAATAAAAACTCCAGCGACGTCTATATTTATACTAAAAGTTGTTTCCTAAAATTTGTCAGAACAAACAAGCTGGGGAAATGGCGCAGCACTTGCTGCGCCTCTTCGAAGGGTCGCAGCTCGTGCTGCGCCTCTTCCTCAGAGGGTTTCTTTGGTTTTTCCGCGTTGGATCTTTCCTAATTCCTTTAAACATAATTTCCTATTCGTATAGGTTATTATTTTTGGTAAATCCGTCAAATTACAATATTTTTGTGTTTCTTAACCTTACGGGCACGTTTTTCGAGGCGAAATCGACATTTTCGTCAAACAAGCACACTTACCCATTTCTTTTTTATATTTCTTTTTGGGGGAATCATTTCACTCCCGTTTCACATTTCATTTCAAACTTATACGTTTCTTTTTTCGTTTTTTTAGGGGGTAGCCCTCCCTACCGTCCGATCATTTTCGGCAAAATTTTTGCATTTTCAGGTCTTTTCTTTGTTTTGCGCTAGTTAGTCCATGTGTACAAATACGTGTTTTATGTGTAATTTCTATGTAAATTTCGGCAGCATGACGGCGTAAACCGTCATCTACCAAACCTGTTCAAAGCTAACCTGCAGGTACAAACAAGACAACCCAGCAGCAAAAGGCACTTAGGCCGCCATATATACAATCAAAAGGTCATATGTACATCAAAATGGGGGGCTCTTGCCCGAAACAAAGTCCAAAAGTCTAAAATGAATGTCCTAAAACTGTACAAAACGTATGTGGTACAGCCGACAACAGAAGCAAAAACAAAAAACAAAAGCAACTACTACTGGTCGCCACCTCGCTCGGCAACTCTCACCTCGAGAGCATCAATCTCGGTATCTCAGACCTCCAACTCCCTCAGTAGGCGAGTCGTCTCCTCCTGGCACTACGCTAGCTCATGCTTCAGGTCGCGCTCCCTCTGCGAATGACAAAGAAATGGCTAATGTCAATCATTTCAAATGCAAAGAAAGTTAGAAAATTCAAAAATGAAGCAAACGAAAGGTTCATACCTGTCGTCCTCGACCACCAGCAAGTGCTTTCATGAAAGTAGCCCGAAGCCGGTTCGCTACCCTCAACAAAGCCACGAACCAAGATGGCGCCACCTGCATTTCAATAAGCAAAGATTCTCAATAAATGGACAAATGTATTCTTATACAAAAGCTAACTGTGTTGGGAACTTACCCTTCGAATCAAATGCTGCCACTCATCCAGGCCAGCATCTGTCACCGCCTCGCCAAAGTCGCGAAGCTCGGAGATCGTCGTCATCCCCGCCGCGTCGGTGTACTCGAGGGTCTCAGGGTACGCCGGGGGCTCGACGCCCGCCTCCTCAATCTCCTGCAAAATCCAAATGGTTTCTTTAGTCGATGATCATTCATCATTTTATCAAATCAACTCGTAAAGGAAGAATAAAACACTTACCACGACCGGCCAGTACGCTACCCTCTGGCAAGTGAACGCAGAGTAATCCTCGCCAGGAAGAAGGAGAGCGTCGCCACCGACGTCTTCTAGGTCGGCCTCCCTCTCAGCCTTGGAAGGCTCCTTAAGCATCGTCCGAGGAGGATCGATGGGAACCGTGATGATATCACGAGAGCACTGACGATTCAAATGCTCGCCCAGATACCACACTAGACCCATCAACATCCTCAGCAGCAACCGGCTCGAGCTCCTAGGTCGAAGGACCTCAGCCACGAAAGGAGGGACGCCAACATAGTCCGCCCAAGGCCTGGGCACCCACTGAGACAAGCAAACAAGAGGTCATTCCTATGATCGTTTCTAAAAAGTGATGAATAAGTAAGTAAAAGAAAATGATCAACAAGTACTCACGTCACTCTACTTCAGGGCATTCACGCCCTGTCGGAAGACATCGTAAGAAGAACGTTGGCTCTTCCTACGACACATCACCCAATCTCTCACAACGGGATAATCTCTCGCCCCCGGCTCCGTCTTCTTGGGCGCGAAGCCCGGAAAGTAGGAGTACACCCACGCCTACAAAACAAGATAATCAATCACGATCTTTCACGATTCAACAAGAAGAAAGAAAATGATCTTTCATGATGCAAAATGAAGGTGTATACCTCCAACAGCAGTCCATGGCCAACAGTAGCAGGAGAAGTCTCCTTCTCCAGCAGCTCGGAACGGACCATGGCCCTCATGTAGCGAGTGAGGACCGCAAAGCCTGGAGTGACCCACTCCCAACGACCCAGGTCACTCAAGTCAGAAAGGAAGGGAAGAAGCTTCGTCGACAACCTCTCTCGTTTGTCTCCAAGGTAGAGTGAAGACAAGAACCAGCAAAGCCATAGACAAGCTCTCTGCTCCACAGTGCAAGGAGGAGGAGCCTCCTCCCTCCCGTCAATCGTCACCACCGCCGGGATCCGGCCAGCAAAGTAATCCCTAGCGTAAGTGCTCGGCACTTACCCGGGAACCGTAGCAGCACTCGCCGCCAGGTTCCAGCTGATCAGCCTCCTGGACTCAGCCAAGTCCACCCTCATGGCCGTCGACGGCCACGCCACAGCCTCCGCTCCACAAGCCAAACCCTGAATCATGCTGTAGTCCTCCAACGTGACCCCGACCTCACCGAAAGGCATGTCAAAGGTCGGGGTCGTGTCCCAATACCGATCAAGAAAGGCTCGAATCAGGCTAAGGTTAGCCCGAAGATTCTTCTCCTTGATCTCCCTCCACGCTCGTACCAAGGCTCCAAAAGCTCCAAGCTCGATGATAGCCTGCTCCTCCTCCGACAGTCTCCAGTAAGCCTCCATCTTCGTCGTGTAGCCATAAAAGGACCTCATGTTTCCGACCTCCTATTTTTATTCAATGCAAAGCTATCTTTAGCTCAAGTGAAAGAGAAATGAAATGACAAATGAATGAGTAAAGAAAGTGTAACACCCCCATATCCAGAGGAGCCTTAACTAGGCCTTCCTTAGCATATAAGGGCGTTACCATCTCGGTTGCCCGAGGAAAGTAATTATCAAACGTCAATAAAAGAACTATTAAGTTATATTACAAGCAGTTTAAACAACAAACGATGTAAAAGGTACAACTCAGAGCTACTCGCTACTATAAATAAATCTCGTGAAGACTCATCCATGCCCGGACTCCAGCTATCCACAACATCAACACCTGCTAAGACCGACTGCTCACCATAAGGGATCACGGCAGACACATAACAAACAAACAACCACACAAGGTCAGTACTGAGACAAGATAAGACAAAGGCAACTACAATCAATAATACGAACAATGATATCAGACCAAACCGCAATCACAATAATCCAACCAAACCTGTCACTGACTGTCCACTGGACCAGCCCTGCCAGTGGGGGACCGCAGCCGTTTCCACCTAAGCCCCGCTCATCATACCGAGCGATAACCCTGTCCATTAATGTGCACATCCCTTTCTGTGGCGGGTTCCACGAAGGGCGAAACTAGGGCGTGAAGCCACTCCCGCAAGTGACCCCACTCAGCCGAGAACGCATCTCGAGAACCATCAACAGCCATCACAACCACAATCACAACACACACAATTACTATATCAAACAACCACAATCCATCTACAGAAACTGAGTAGGCGAACCTACCTTTACGCATCCGCAACCAATCCATGCCGACAAACAACATATCCAGCGAGCAAGCGAAGCCTATAACCACCATACAAACATCTATTACAACAAGCAATCCTAACTATAGGGAACCAAGGCACGGATGATGATTATGACATACCTATTAGGGAGAAACTCAGCAAAAGACCGCTACCCGACACCAGTGACGCCCTCCCAAGGTTCAAAGATCTTCAAAAAGGCTTCCATGGAGGTTTTGAGGTGAAGGGAAGGGAAAGGGGCGATCAAGGATAGGAGGAAAGTGGCGGAAGTGATTGGCGGGATTTAACAAAACGCGATATAAAACCCTCGCTGAAAACCAGGTACTCGATCGAGTACCCAACCTACTCGATCGAGTGGCCCCCTACTCGATCGAGTACCCTAGCTACTCGATCGAGTAGCCCCTACTCTATCGAGTACCACTCTTAACACGCAGCTCAAACAGGTTTTGGCACACTTTCCTAAGACTACTTCCGCTCCCAAGGTCGGTCAACGATGGTCAAAGGGTCCCTAAAAGGGCGGGTATTACAGTCTTCCCCCCTTAAAAAGAACTTCGTCCCCGAAGTTCACCTCACCCATCTCCCTCTCGAGACACGAGAACAACACGTCCTCACTCATCTTCCCGCTCAACCCATTACTCCCTGGAAACACCATTCCCCCCCCCCATGTCATCATCATCACCGTCTATACTTATATCTAATGACTTTTACTACTATCATGCAAGCACTATTACCGTTAACCGTTACTTTATATACATATAAACATCAGCCCGCAATGCGAATCACCACCCACGATCACCCGACGTACAGTGACAACTATCAAACTATCGGTCTAGAACATGTCTCATATCAACTTTCACGTGGTACAACTGATGCCACCATATTACTTGGTAACGTGATGCAAATACGATTCATCGCACTATAACTTTTCTCTATAACCGTCTTTTGAAACATACAACCACACTCCCTTAAGAACTAAAGCAAGTCGTTATATATTTTTTTTTTTTACATGATACCAACCACATTATAAACAATTACCAATAACATTATAAACGAGCTAAACATTATTCAAAACAACCTTTTTATTTCGCGACATTACTCTTCCCCTCTAAAAGGAACTTCGTCCCCGAAGTTCACCACCCAAATATCAACGCGTATTACTTATTATTTGTATCTTAACCTTAAAGGAAACCATTTTATTTGTTGTGGACATTACTCGCTAACTACATACTCGTTAAATTAGAAATCGTACCCAAGTCACCGGAATAACTAGTTACCGTTGACAACACACGTTTAAAATGATATGCACAAATATAGGCGAAGTTACAACTCCGATAAATAGATCGTAAGGAGGCGTATGGAATGTTAAAGTAACCAGAAATCATTACCGCTTCACTAATTGCGACAAATATGCTTATAACGCTTCAATCACGACTTGTAACATATGAAATTAACAGTTCAAAGGTGTTACTACGCACTAATAACCACATTAAACATTAAACTTGCCGTTATAAAACAATTGAACATTTTTAATTTTCAAAAACCTCCTCAATAATGCTACTCGATCGAGTAACTAGCGGTACTCGATCGAGTGCCATGCTACTCGATCGAGTGTCTTGGGTACTCGATCGAGTGGCCTACAGTCGAAACTTTTTCTCATTTCATCCCGTAGCTACTCGATAGAGTACGGGTACTCTGTCGAGTACCTACAGCCAATTCTTCATAAAACCCGCACGAGTTAACACCCATGCGCATATTTGTCATATAAAACCGAGTTGGGACAACTCCCCGACTTCTAATATCCTGCAACCAGTTAGAATATCAATTCCGACCTTATGGCGAATCATACAAATCCAACTAAGTCTCAATAATAAAAGGAAATAACTACCAAAGTCTAACAACAATATCACCATCTAACATCAACTACTATCAACAAAGATAAGGACGAGGAGTATCACTCCTCCTGCTGTTGATGCTACTGCTCGAACATCACCTCATCATTACCACCACCACCTCCAGCCATACCCGCACCTGATGAACCCACTCCCGCATCACCTCCTGCTCCCGGGCCCACGTACCATGGGGTCAAGCCACCGTAAGGGAAGGACTGAGGTGCCCCCCATGTCGACTGATCCACCCCGTAGGAATGGAAAACCCCTGTGTAGTCCCCGACTCCACTCCACCAAACCGGGTGGGGTCCCTCGGTCCCTATCCCCTGAGTGTACGCCATCTCGTGCATGTTCCTGAGTGTCAGAGTAGATGACACTCTCTCCGCCAAGTTAGCTGGATCGCGTCTCCGGGTGTCGAGGTAAGGGTAGCATGGAAAAGGCTGCTTGCCGTGGTGCTACTCGGGCCGTGGCCTAGTCTCCGAGGCCCTCTCCCTCACTCGACGGGGTCCCCTCACCACTCGGGTCTCTCTCGCCACCCGCACTCCCGCATTCTCGCCCTTTGTCGGCTCGGCCCGCATTCTCCTCAAGGATGGTGCGTCGATGAGATAGGTCTGTAGGCGGCGGGTCCGTCATCATCATCCTCCTCCTCGTCATCGGAATCCACCGTCACTACTGTCGGCTCCAAGGGCTCCGTGGGTGGGAGGTGCTCAGGAGCTGGAATCTTCATCCAACTCATCCCATGCACCCTCCATGCTAGGCTGCCGTCAGCCAAGGTCCTCAACCATTTCAGGTCGAGATAGTATTCACGATCCATGGTAGGCACTGGGGTAGCTAGAGGCACGTACGCCGAAGAAGCCTCAAAGGAGGTTAGCTTTTCAGCTAACCGAGTGGCAATAGCACCACAACTCAGGTACCGGGAAGAGGAAGAAGCCATCAAGGCAAGGGCAGCACAAACTATAGAAGGAGCATTAAAGACCACTTTCCTGGCCCGCTCCGGGTTGAGGTACGACATCAAAAGTAAAACCTCATGGTTATTCAATTTACTGATATCCTTTCGGTCATAGAGGAGGTTCGAAAGAGAGCGGAGAAAGACCCTCAAGGTAATATGCTGAACATCATTAATCAAAGATGTTGCTCGAGGTGGGAGCTTGCTTCCCGGTCAAGCAAGGCATTAGGCGGCGGCCGCACTCGGCTAGAATGTCGGTAAAGGAGTCCTTGGGAGGCTTGGCCAACCCAAGGTGAGAGGAAAACAGTCCATAGTCAACGTAAAACTGGTATTCATCAATCTAAACTCGACAACACCCCACTGGTCATAGTTAAAAGAGCTCATGAACTCCAAGGTAAGAAAAGGGTAAGTATGCTTCCTCAGCCTATACAAACCCGTAAAACCCAAGGTCTCGAATATGTGACGGACATCCGTCTCTATGTCCAACTCCTCTAATACACTGGTGTCTATCCACTTGGTAGGTCTCAATTTGCGTTTTTGTAAGGCTACAAAACGCTCCCTTTGCTTGAAGTCAACAAAAACAACTGTAGGGTATTCGGGGACTCGCGGGTACCACAGTCCACTTCCTTCCCCTAGCTCGGGGGTTACCCCTCCCCCGTTTACTTTGGCGGGTTCCAAGATTCAGTCTCGGCATCTGCTTTAGGTATAAGGTCAAACAATTTGTATAAAACATGTAGGCATATACCTCATACAATCTTAGTTCTATATACTTAGCAAGTTCCCTAACTCATCAACCAGTTCAATATTTGAAGCACATAAATCATGCCATTAAACTTAGATGCTCAGCTAGGTACACGCATTTCATTAATGGTTTCCTCAATTTTAACATATAGTCTCAGTTTGTAGCCACTTATAAACCGCAATTATGAAAATTTGGCATGTGAACACATATTCTCAGCAATTCGAATATCCTAGCATGCTTCTAAAGGTCGTTCCATTTACATTGCTAATTGCATGTTACTAATTCAAGAGAAAGAATAATTTATGGTATATCATCATCACTTTCATATTATGTTCAACAACTCAACTAAAATTTTCAGACGGTCTTTACAGCTGTGAAAATTTCGGCATATATTCATCACTCATGGATTCTATTAGCATAATGAAGTTCAACTCATGCTTATACTGTCAATTACAACATCAATTTTTCAATTATAAATCCCGAATTTCCATATAAGGCACTTTTAAGACGGAGTTTAAGGCAACTTTCTAAGGGTAAAATCATCAAAATCTATCCTCCAACATGATATAAACAATACTTAAGGCTCAATTATTCCATCTAATCATTGCAAAACAACCAAAAATCGATTTCAATTTTGGAAACCCTAGAAATTTCGGGTTCAATCTTTGCAATTTCTAATCTACTTTACAGCAATTAACCATCAACAAACATGGAAAGAAGGCATGTGAATCATGTTTCAACAATTAAAAGCACCAAATTGGTCATTATAATCGAAAATTTCAGATTGTTTTACTTTCTTAGCACATTCAAAGCAATAAACCATGTACATTAGGAAGAATAGCATACCTTGATTGATGAACAAGTAGAGAAACAAAATTAAACTAAGAAATCAACCCCAAGAATCACTACTAACCCAAGAGAATGAGAGGATTTGAGAGGGAATAAGGAATTGGAAGTAGGTTAAGTGGAGGTGTGTTGAAATATAGAGGAATAAGAAGAAGAAATAGAAAGATGAAGGGTTTAAAGAAAACCCGTAGGAATTACTGCACAGTAACCTACTCGATCGAGTGCCTGGGGTACTCGATCGAGTACAACCCTACTCGATCGAGTAGGAGCTAAATCATCGAGTAACTGCAGGAATTTTCCCACATCCCGACATCATAGCTTCCTAATTAGATCGAGTGAGGTCTACTCGGTCAAGTAAGCACTCGCACTCGGTCAAGTATAGTTAAGTACTCGATCATAAGTACGAAGTAACTTGAAGATTCCTGCAAAAACAACACCGCGTGTCGATTCCAACTAAGTTCGGAATTCGACACTCATTATCAAGTTCATTCACGCATTACTATTATTAACAAAGCTTACCATATTGTCAAACAAATGAAGTTTATTCCACTTACACTACACCCATTACCCTACTCGGTTTACCTGCTACCGAATCTTCCGTAAACATAATCACGTCATCGTATTACATTTAAGCTTACTTTATATATTACTACTAAATTGAAACATTTAAATTAACATTAGTTCATTCTTTCATTTGACATGTAATTGCATGATTTTCATAAATAAATGAATCTATCACTTCTCGCATAAATGCATACTTTTAAACAACTTAGTCGATCATGTCTTACATTCTATCATAAGCAATTCACCTTGCACGAATCAAATATTACGCAGCGGAAAAATTTCGACCATCCAATAAGGCAATAACGCATTACCATATGCTATGTCTCGAATTATAACTCACTATACTATAATTATCATCATAGCAGCTACATAAACTTTCGTCACATATCTTATAACCATCATATAAGCTCATTAATCACCCAACGAGCTTCAATAATCTCATCAATAATTACCATACTCGGCCCAAACATTACTATCACACCTCTATTAATTCTAACAAAAACTTAACCGGAGGTAGCTCCGGCACAATTAACATACATAGCACACATAGACACACGGACTCCACATTCCCATCCCATGTGTCTGGCTTAAGTGTCATGGGGCCAAGATTTTGAAATGAGGGCGCCTACTCACCCAAAACCTAGCATCAGCCGGGGCTCCCATTACACATATACCAGGTTCATTTTATTAGACTCCCTACGTTCATTATGTTCATTTGTTACAGGTTCCAAAATCGTCGCTCTGATACCACTTTGTAACACCCCCATATCCAGAGGAGCCTTAACTAGGCCTTCCTTAGCATATAAGGGCGTTACCATCTCGGTTGCCCGAGGAAAGTAATTATCAAACGTCAATAAAAGAACTATTAAGTTATATTACAAGCGGTTTAAACAACAAACTATGTAAAAGGTACAACTCAGAGCTACTCGCTACTATAAATAAATCTCGTGAAGACTCATCCCTGCCCGGACTCCAGCTATCCACAACATCAACACCTGCTAAGACCGACTGCTCACCATAAGGGATCACGGCAGACACATAACAAACAAACAACCACACAAGGTCAGTACTGAGACAAGATAAGACAAAGGCAACTACAATCAATAATACGAACAATGATATCAGACCCAACCGCAATCACAATAATCCAACCAAACCTGTCACTGACTGTCCACTGGACCAGCCCTGCCAGTGGGGGACCGCAGCCGTTCCCACCTAAGCCCCGCTCATCATACCGAGCGATAACCCTGTCCATTAATGTGCACATCCCCTTCCGTGGCGGGTTCCACGAAGGGCGAAACTAGGGCGTGAAGCCACTCCCGCAAGTGACCCCACTCAGCCGAGAACGCATCTCGAGAACCATCAACAGCCATCACAACCACAATCACAACACACACAATTACTATATCAAACAACCACAATACTACCACAACGACCGACACACTAGACCATCTACGAAACCGAGTAGGCGAACCTACCTTTACGCATCCGCAACCAATCCATGCCGACAAACAACATATCCAAATGAGCAAGCAAAGCCTATAACCACCATACAAACATCTATTACAACAAGCAATCCTAACTATAGGGAACCAAGGCACGGATGATGATTATGACATACCTATTAGGGAGAAACTCAACAAAAGACCGCTACCCGACACCAGTGACGCCCTCCCAAGGTTCAAAGATCTTCAAAAAGGCTTCCATGGAGGTTTTGAGGTGAAGGGAAGGGAAAGGGGCGACTGAAGGATAGGAGGAAAGTGGCGGAAGTGATTTGCGGATTTAACAAAACGCGATATAAAACCCTCGCTGAAAACCAGGTACTCGATCGAGTACCCAACCTACTCGATCGAGTGTGTTGGGAAATGTGTCCTCAACAATAGTGCGATCACATGATTTAAATATCATTATTAAATCTCATTTTAAGAATACAATTGGGAAGTAATATTGTTCTCGTCATCAACTCGGTCAACATATATCGGTAATGATTGGCTGACTAGAGTTTGACATTACTGTCGTGTGACGGTGGTGATCAGTTGACCCCCTAGGTCATACCTAAAGGGCAATACTCTTAATTGATTATTTAATTAATCGTATAATGTTGCGAGTTAATTAAATTACTTGAAAATTGACGGACGATTTTGGAAGTAAAATTTACGTATCAAATTGAAATGTGATTAAATGAGATACGGTCTGAGTAATTGAATTGTATCATTACTCGGATGAAATTATTGTTAAAAGAAACAATCGAAATTGAATGATTTATTATAAATACAATCTGTTGTGATTTATAAATTGGTAAAATATTTTGGCACAAGTAATTATGATATTACTAAGTCGATTTTTTGTATGTGACGTATTTTTATTAATACGTTGATTTTTAACATGTTAAAAATACATAACAAATTTATATCACATATGACATGTGACATATTGACAATTGACAAAAAATAATATGGATACCATATTAACATATGTGCCGAAAATAAGAGGAGGTTTAAGCTAATATTGTGGTTGTTTTATTAAGTGGTAAACACAATCATTACATGCTTTAGTAGCCATGCAAGCCTACTAAACATTGTGAAGACAAATGTATGCATGCATTGGCTCCCCTCCCACTCACCCTTGGTCCGGTTTTTAAGAGGGAAAAACTAATTGTTTTTCCCCTTAATTTGCCTCTTAGACTATAATGTAAGGTGATTATTCATTCATTCAATAACTTATCTAAAATAAGAGAGTTTTAGAGAGATAAAATACTCCCAAAAAATTCCTTCTCCTCTACACGGTTTTAGGAGCTTAAAACCAAAATAATTTTGGTTCAATTTTCACTACATTAATATTATACTAGTACTTATAATATTAATTAGATTAAGTGTTAAGCCTTGGGTATAAAGCTTGGGGAGAGATCTTGTACTTAGATCTTGTTCATCCATAAAGGAAAAGCTCAAGAACAAGAAGAGAAAGGTGATCTCTCTTGTGCCCTAATAGCCGAAATCTACAATGTAAGGACATGATTTCTCCTCTATTTATTTTATTGTTTGCATGCATAAGATCCGTTTTAATTTTATGACAAATTAGTTTAGACATATATGAGTATGTTTTTATGTATATGAATCTACATTTCCTTCAATCGGTATCAAGAGCCACGGTTGTTTGCATGCAAATCGGTTAAAAGTTTTTCCGAGTTATATGAATAACAAATAAAACTTGTAAAATTTGTGTTATTATGATATATAACGAAATTATTACATGCATGTTAATATTTCTGGTCCTAAAATGTTTTAGGATATTTTGGTTAATTTTTCGGATTTTTATTGTTCATATTTTACAATAATGGCATTTAAATGTGATTTTATGAGTAAAAATGTCATTTTTGGTCTAAAAATAGCTATACTTCGAATTTTCACTTGGTTTTTGGATATGTTGTTACATATATTATTTTGAGATAACCTGTAAAATTTCATAATTTTTGGACTTGTTATGCTCGAAAAATGAATTTTTCATTATTAAATTCGGATTTAGGTGAAAAATAGGTTAATATGAGTTAAATTTCGAATCTGGTCATAGAAAATTAATATGTTGTCACATGCAATTTTACAAGATGTGTGTAAAATAATTGGCTATAAAGAAGTCTTTTTGCATGATTTATGGATTTTTGAAGAAAAATAGCATAAATAGTGACATTATTAGTGGAAAATTAATAAAACATAATCTATGACTTAGGAAAAACGTCTAATGTTGCATTATCTTTTTCAGATCTAAAATTGAAAAGTTAGTGAAAATAATTTTTCCATGTTTTTATGATTATTTTATTAAAAATCGATAAACCGCAACATTGTTTTTCCGGTAAATTTTCGAAATTTTTAACCTAAGATTTTGAACATTATGAGTGTCATGGAATTTTTTCCAGAATTTTCATGAGTTTAAATTTCAAATTTTTAATTTATTTGAAATTTTTCGATTTATTTGAAGTTTAATGGCTTATTTTTGTAATTTTTGGTCCATTTATGAACAATTTTATAAATAAGGGTTAATTATGGTCAAATTATTAGTGAAGACTATATTTTGAGTCCTAAGAGGTTAGGGTAATTAACTTATGCATAAATATGAGTTTATGTATTTTTTTGTGATTATAAAATGTTGAAATCACGCAAATCCGTAAAAACCGAGTAATATACGATATTGGCTATTTAAAAGGCGATTTAGCATAAAAAATTGAGCATGTTCATACATATTATAATGCTGCATTTTCTTTATGATTGTCATAATTTTTAATTTATGTAATTTTGAATTATGTAATTTTACTTAGTATGGCCTTAGATTTTAATTGGTATTTCCCGAAATGTATGGGAATATCGATTCGGTTGTAATTTTTATTGTGATCTCGTATCACCGTTTTGTAATTTAATAGATTTATTTTATTTTAGTTACAAATGTATAATAGGAAATTATGTAATTTATTATGTAATTTTATTCATTCCGGAGTTTCCAAAAGACGGATTTCTTCAAGAATGGCGATACATAAAGACGGTGTTACCTCGAGATGCGTACCACAACCGAAGTTCAAGGGACCAATGGAGTTGGTTTCCCAATATGTAATAGATTAATAGTTTTTCTATTTTAGGAAAGGCCATACTAGGATTTATTTACTTTTATGCTTGCATTTTATTTTATGTCACATGCATCGCTAAATCGCCATAACTAAACATGCATTGTTATTTTATCGAGTTTATCGACCGTGTCAATTCGAATTATCGTAGTTCACCGCTTTAGTTCACTTAAATTGTGATAGATAATAAATTGACATGACCTCTCGCTAAAACAATTAATTGAGACATAGCCTTACCAAATAGTAGAAACCATGAAAACCTATTTCGTGAGGGAGTGCACTCGGCCCTACCGGGGTACAAACCTTGTTACGTAGGGGAAGTGGGTGATAAATGTCAAATCCACCGAATTCATGTTGATGAGGGTTTCATCGGCCATACCGTGCCCAAGTTGATGTGGATTTGGATCATGGACACATTTATTCGAAATTTGGATTGAGCTCAACGGAAGTATTCGCGACCGTAGTTGCATGTGTTCCGGGCTATAGATAAATATTAGAGTAATTTTATCGACCAAGAGTTCTAAAAGTAGAATCGATTAAAGCGTTAATCCACCGAGTTATATTGATAAGGGTTTCATCGGCCATACCGTGCCCAAGTCAATATGAATTTGGGTCTTGGAATCATTTATCATAGTTGGGTAGAGGTCACTATGTAAATGCTTTACTTGTTATTTACAAGTATTATTATCACGATAAATGTTAAGTTTTCCACTATTCCGTTATTATTGTTCTATTTCTTTACCACAATTCATATACGATATCATTTTGATTTTTGATTCAAATCTCCTTAAAACATCGTAACTAAAGACAAATATGAATTTGCTTCTAAAACCTCAAATGAACCATTGATAAGGATCTCTTGTAAAGAGTATAGATTAAAGTTATTCATTATCAAACAGGTTTTTGATTCATGACTAACACTTCTACTTACAATGGATTATGTTTCATATACTTAATTGAATTAAGTACCTTGAAGCGATAAATTGTTTTGGCAATTAGTTTTGTCAGAATTCGTAATTGACCAAAATAACGCAACCACTTCAATGAAAGTTTTAAGACTAAAACGAACAAATGAAGAGTAATCTTCATGAATTCAATTTTGCTTCTCAAAGCAAAGACTCATTGAAATGAGTGGGAGCATTCTCTTAAACCGTTAAGATGAGGACGAGGTTCAAGAAGTAAATGGAATTGATACAAGGTAATGTTAAAGGTAAAGTTGTTGAGAATGACGATACTAAACCTATCAATTCCGACCGATAAAGTTTCCATTGTCCTAAATGTTGGACACAAGAAAGGAAACTGCCCCAAATTATTGACGAATCAACAAGTTAGTTGTGGGACATCTAATGGGACCTTCTTCTTTAAATGTTTATTTGATTAAAGATAAATTTTGCTAGTACCACTTCGTCAATATTAGAAACCAGTGGAGGTTTTCATCATTGTACTTGATACATAGAATGATTAGAATATGACGACTAGCAACAATAATGTCGAGAGATAGAGTAATTGTGTACTCAATCTAGTTTTTGGATTTAAAGTTGTACTTAATTATGACTATTAAGTGCATAAACTCTAAATAAGAATATAAACTTGTTAAGATACAAAAGAGGTTTTCACCTTTGTGACCCTTTACACCATGATTTGATGTATGGCTAGCCCATCATCAAGGTGATTTTATTCTAAACCAAACTAGAATGATATATCATGAAGATGATGTAAGACTCAAATTGGTAACCCAAGATTAAACCTTAAATTTTGGAATGATGAACGCAAAGAGTTATCGAGTACTCTTGAAACCATTAGATTGTTAATGGTATATGCGTATCTTGTATTCAAAGCAAGATGTCTCGTGCCTTTTGGTTGAAAAGGTGATCGAGGTTGTATATCATCGATCCAAAATAGGTTGATCATTATCTTTTACCAACGATTTAAGTTGACACTAATATGTTCACTTAATAAGGTAAATAGAGAAATCTTTGAAGAGGTTCAAGAGTTCAAGGAATCACGATTTAGTCGTGATGGGATTATCAAAGTGAAGACTTTGATATAAGCCAAAGGAAATGTGATATAGTATCACAAGTTAATCTCTCTTAGCACGCATTATGAAATAATGTGTGGATGGATAAGAAATCAAACGCTATTCGATATGGTTTGGATTTCAATCAAGTTACTTTGAGTTACTTGATCCTTTTGGGGTTTTTATCATTTTTGTCTAAATTATTTTTCCACTAATACGAATCATATGAGATATGAAATGGTAAGGGTACCATGTTTGTAAGTTTTCACAAGAAACAAATGCTCATTTTTCCCTTTTCAATTACCACGAGTACGACGGGTTTGCGGCTCATGAAGCTGTCTTTCTAAAATACAAGTTTATTTTTGAAGACAGAGTGGGAGAAATTATTCAAAGAGCCACAAGATGTTATGTCGCAAGAAACTGGTCTTTCTTGGCTACGTGAGATGTTTTGTGTAAAACGTTGTCGCAAGAAACTGGTCTTTCTTGGCTACATGAGACGTTTTGTGTAAGACATTGTTTCTTCAAAACCTAGGAGGTTAAAATTCATCACTTGCTAAAAATGATGAATTCATGCTACTTTTAAGAAAGTAAAGAGCTTATAACTTTCAAAAGAAATTGTTTGATTCAAGTTAATTACTTCTAGAAAGTAATGAACGAATGACTTACATAAGAGTGTTTAAGTCACAACTCAATACAAGGCTTAGAGCCATGAGAATCCGAAATAAAGGCTTGATTAGTGACAAAGGGTTTTGCACTAATAAAGAGATATTTCAAAGCAAGATTGGTTGCAAAGGGTTTTGCACTAATTGAAATGCTTAAGTCTATTTGGATCTTCTTAAGGATTGTGTTTCATTATGAGGTTATGAAATACGTAGCAAGTGAATCTAAAACCCACTTCTTCAATAGAAGGAATGTATTCAATACATGTCTTGAGTTTAGTAGATTCTTGCAATCCTAAGATAATGTGAAACTTAAGAGAGGGTCTTAAGTAGGACATCAATGAGTTAGAATCAACATTTTGATCATGTGATAAAACATTTCTCGATAAGTCGAGAAGTTGTGTTTATACATGGAGTTTAGTGGGAGTTACGGAATTTTTAATTAGTCCGATATGTGGATGACATATTGATCATTGAGAATGATTTAAGACTTTTGGAGTATTATAATACATCTTGAATATCCGGATTTATGAAGATAAATCCACATGATATTAGCGTCAGTAAGAAGTCTTATGTTGATAAGATTCATGACTAGTTCAATTAAATTGAACATATTTGATTGATTTCATTTGCCTCCGCTGCCGAATCAATTAAAAAGAAACGATGTATAACACTTCATATGCTTTGAGTATGATGAATTGTTTTCAAAATCGAATTTAAGTAATCTTTACCAAGTAAGCTATAAAGATTACCCTTAAGTGCTTGCAGAAGCATTAAGGCTATGATGCAAATTGTTTATGATG
Organism: Silene latifolia; assembly: GCF_048544455.1. Lineage (NCBI taxonomy): Eukaryota > Viridiplantae > Streptophyta > Magnoliopsida > Caryophyllales > Caryophyllaceae > Silene > Silene latifolia. The sequence goes on from NC_133527.1 coordinate 99,392,452, forward strand.
CAATATTGTGTAAGGGTGTTACACAAGTGACAATTGACAATTGAGATTGCGCATGGTTTCCGACAAAACCATAATCAAAACACATCAGGATGGTTAAGATACCATTGTGGCAATGTTAATTAAGAAGTAGATTTTCTAGAATCGTTCTAGGCAATAAAGAACAATGAGTGATATTTATAACGGAAATTGAGTACACTTGCGATCATGAGATGTGCAAGAAGGATGAGTCCCCCACACCGTGAAAACAAAGTGGGAGCTATTCTTAGGCTAGAGGGCCTATGTCTTGATTGGATCTCGACACGTACTCAAAAAGTTTTGTGATGCAAATGTATACATTACAAAGGAAAACGAATATGTAGTAAGGTTGAGTAAGGTACAAGAAGTTGATAAAACCTACTAACCAAAGCCTTCTCATAGGCTAAACATGATGAGTCATGTCATTTCAATTGAATTGAAATGAACAACTACATGCAAGATCAAATTAGATTATAGAATATGAAATAGTAATCGGGCATTGACTATTCATATGTGATAATCGCATTTGTCGTTCGAGTTTTTCTTTAAAAACTCCTTTTATACTTTGTTACATCCAAACGGGTTGTAGTGACAATTAAACCCCGTTAAAGTGAACACGGATTAACATTGTATTCGCCCATAGTCACTTGTATGAGGTGACGTCTCGAAGTGACTAGAGTGTGATGCGATTGATGGCAAGTTCAAATGCCATAGAGTCATGTGAGATGACTAGTCGATCACATAGGCAGACTGTTAGGAATTTTTTGTCGGGCCTAATGACCGCTTATAGAGTTCTGGCAAATTTATATAGCCTGGTCGTGGCGAGAGCTGCTATAGTATTCTAATGAGTCGATTCTTTTGACTAAAGACTATTCACCTAAGATGGCACAGTTTTAGATTAACTTTGATTTGTGTTACTACGACCTTTGTAAATGGGGTCAAATGGGCATATTTTGGGTTATGATGGCTGTGGCTAGTCGAAGGGAATGAGTGCGATAGGAATTGTCCATCCCCTTGTCAGGGTTATAACAATATCTCAGGGCCACTCGAGGAGTAATGAACTGTAAATGCGTGGCCACGCTCGGAAGGTATCCAGAGTGGATAAATCCGGTCAATCAGTTATTCTCCAGATCGAGGAAACCACTCTCGATATGATCACTTGCAAGTACGACCCGAAAGACACCTTGCATTGAGTGGGAGATAGTAATAGGACAAGAGAATTGGTGACGCACACTTGTCGAGGACAAGTGGGAGATTGTTGGGAAATGTGTCCTCAACAATAGTGCGATCACATGATTTAAATATCATTATTAAATCTCATTTTAAGAATACAATTGGGAAGTAATATTGTTCTTGTCAACCGGTCAACATATATCGGTAATGATTGGTGACTAGAGTTTGACATTACTTGTCGTGTGACGGTGGTGATCGATTGCCCCCTAGGTCATACCTAAAGGGCAATACTCTTAATTGATTATTTAATTAATCGTATAATGTTGCGAGTTAATTAAATTACTTGAAAATTGACGGACGATTTTGGAAGTAAAATTTACGTATCAAATTGAAATGTGATTAAATGAGATACGGTCTGAGTAATTGAATTGTATCATTACTCGGATGAAATTATTGTTTAAAGAAACAATCGGAATTGAATGATTTATTATAAATACAATCTGTTGTGATTTATAAATTGGTAAAATATTTTGGCACAAGTAATTATGATATTACTAAGTCGATTTTTTGTATGTGACGTATTTTTATTAATACGTTGATTTTTAATATGTTAAAAATACATAACAAATTTATATCACATATGACATGTGACATATTGACAATTGACAAAAAATAATATGGATACCATATTAACATATGTGCCGAAAATAAGAGGAGGTTTAAGCTAATATTGTGGTTGTTTTATTAAGTGGTAAACACAATCATTACATGCTTTAGTAGCCATGCAAGCCTACTAAACATTGTGAAGACAAATGTATGCATGCATTGGCTCCCCTCCCACTCACCCTTGGTCCGGTTTTTTAAGAGGGAAAAACTAATTGTTTTTCCCCTTAATTTGCCTCTTAGACTATAATGTAAGGTGATTATTCATTCATTCAATAACTTATCTAAAATAAGAGAGTTTTAGAGAGATAAAATACTCCCAAAAAATTCCTTCTCCTCTACACGGTTTTAGGAGCTTAAAACCAAAATAATTTTGGTTCAATTTTCACTACATTAATATTATACTAGTACTTATAATATTAATTAGATTAAGTGTTAAGCCTTGGGTATAAAGCTTGGGGAGAGATCTTGTACTTAGATCTTGTTCATCCATAAAGGAAAAGCTCAAGAACAAGAAGAGAAAGGTGATCTCTCTTGTGCCCTAATAGCCGAAATCTACAATGTAAGGACATGATTTCTCCTCTATTTATATTATTGTTTGCATGCATAAGATCCGTTTTAATTTTATGACAAATTAGTTTAGACATATATGAGTATGTTTTTATGTATATGAATCTACATTTCCTTCAGAATGGCCCCCTACTCGATCGAGTACCCTAGCTACTCGATCGAGTAGCCCCTACTCTATCGAGTACCACTCTTAACACGCAGCTCAAACAAGTTTTGGCACACTTTCCTAAGACTACTTCCGCTCCCAAGGTCGGTCAACGATGGTCAAAGGGTCCCTAAAAGGGCGGGTATTACAGAAAGATGGAGAGAGAATGATGAATTCGAGATTTACCAAGCTCTTCACCGTCCTATAAGACAGGTGACTCTCCGCTGCCCAGATGAGATGTCGACTATCCCATCTCTCAGCCATCTCGGTACCTCCTCCTCAGCAACCTCCTCCTCGGCAGCCACTGCAGCAAAAGCCTCCTCTAACGCCTCTTCAAACGTAAGAGAAGAGTCGAAACCAGTATCCACATCCATGGGATATCTCCCTAACATACAAGCCTCATCACCTGCAAAATTAAAGTGAATTAGGCCGTGTCAAGTGACGGCGAGCCTTAGTTAGGGTATTTTCAAGCTTTTCAAGCTCCGACATCGCTCTTTTCTCGCCATTTTTGGCCGTTTCTCTCGAAACCCGACCGCTCATGTGGTAATATGAGTCGAGTCAAGTCAAGTCTAAGTTCAAGCCTAATCATGGGTTTAAGTCGAAATTTCGGCAGCATTTCGTTATAACGACGATTATGCCCTAGAAAAGTGTCCTGAAAAATCCGCCGCAAATCAAAAATTTGAGATGGTACGAAGTTTACTCATCACACAAGGATTCCAAATATCAAGTTTCGTCACAAATGGGCAATCCTAAGGCTATTTTCGAAGCAATTTACGACACAGTTGTGAAACTGTCTCAATTTCACTCAAAATGCTCAATGCTCGATGAAAATTCGAAATGAACACATGGATATGATCTTTATGCTACCAATTATCCATTTCTAAAGTCAATTTCCCAAGAGAAATTCATTTGGGGGAAAAGCCCCAAATTTTCGACAATTAGGGTTGAAAACCCCAAATTTGTCGACTCAAATTATGCAAATGTGAATGTTTAATGCGAGAATAAGACACATACCTCGATTAGTCATGACAAATGCAAGCTTTTGATCAAATTTTGACAGAAAATGGTTAGAATTTAGAGTTTTTGACGAATTTGTGTTTTGTTATTATGAAACAACACACGGGTTCTGTCGGGTTTTTACTCGGACATGGACGAACCCCAGAAAAGACGTGGTAGATGCTGCGCCTCTTCCAAGACTCGCAGCTCTTGCTGCGCCTCTTCCTCAGCTTCCCTCCAATTCGATTTTCAAAAGTTCATTACAAGTTCGTTATTTGTGGGCCCATCTTTGGTGCGCCTCTTCCTTAACACATATGTCGAATATTTGGTCCGTTCGATGTTTATTCTTCATCCGGACCCGTATTTTCGAGCAGACTCTGAATTGTCGCACTACTTTATCAAGACTTCGTTTGCAACAACGAGCGGATTTTCTCTGACAAGTGTTTCGACACACCTCAATTAATCCCCCAGCGAGAGTTCATGACAGCCGATTGTTCCTCTCGAGATATGGAGATTCAACCTCAAGTTTTGCCGGAGTTCGCTTGAGACCGATGCAAGCAGATTCCACCCAGCAGTTTCTACCGACGTCCTGCTACCCTTTCAATATTACGTTTTATTTCCCCTCGAAAAAAGAAGTCTCAGGTATGGTCTCTTCTTATGGATGGCGAGCCTCCTTATGTAATCTAATGGACTTTAAATGACCCTCCCCGATAGTCGACATGCTCTAAAATGTTCCCGACGACAGGCCCTTGGCTCAAACCCCTTAAGCCGCCTCGCGTTGCCATTGTCGTCAGGTTGTAATCTTTGATTGGCCTGATGGCTATACTTTAACTTTCTCCTTGTCCAAGCCTTAGTCAAAGTGGGGGCTCTGTTGATACCTTATTTCTGCACCTCCCGCAAGCCACCCGGTGATGATTGGGCCGCATGTTTGGTACGCGGAACGATTTATGACAATTCGTTAGTTTATCGTCAAGTGATAGCTCAAATACTTGTGTCTACCCCTTGGTCGTCATCTACGTGCCGTTACGGTCGTTTTGACAGTAATTAGAGTTCATTTGGAGTGCAGGCCAAAAACCGTCTTCATTTTCTAATAAACCGTTAAAATGTCGAGTCAGAATATTTTGGAATGTTCCGGATACTTCTATTCCATATTTCAATCTTTTAATCTTTTGGTAAAATATATCCCGAGATTTTATTTTGAACAATAAGGAAGTTGAGATCTACCACAATTCCATAATAGAAACGCGAAAAATCTTTCTTCCGCAAGAGGAAACTCCTGGGGAAAGGACGCAGCATCTGCTGCGCCTCTTCCAAGAGCCGTAGTGGCTGCTGCACCTCTTCCCCAGCTCCTTTCTGTGTATTTTAAGATCTTTTCGAGGTTTGTTTCCAATGTTTTACCGAAACCCTAATTCCTCCGCGTGATTTGTATAAATAGGGACCTTCGTTCCTTATATTTCTGACGCGAGTGTCCGCCCTTCTCTTCTCCGTTTGCATTCTAAGACCGTGCGCTTTGCTTATTGGCGTCTATGTGCTTGAACTTTCGACCACGTAAGCTCAGATCCTTCTGAGTACCAGCCTCGTTTTGCATGACCGACCAATTTGACCAACTACACTCAATCAACTTAATCAATCTAGTTTAATTCCTCTTACGAGGGCACTTTCGTCGTACATTCGAGTCGAGCAATCACTAATCATTAACTTAGTTAATCTCGTTTCGTCAAACATGTAAGTCTGAGGGTGTAAATCCTATCTTTTATTATTGTATTTTACTTTTGTATCAATTATTGTAAGATCTACGTCAAAAGGATATTTAAAATTGATTTAGAAACCCTTTTATTCAAACCTTTTTACGGATTAACGGGAGACAGATGTCGAGAAGAAACACAGCAACTGCTACGCCTCTTCGAAGGGCCGCAGCATCTGCTGCGCCATTTCCTGACGCTGCCGCAATTACTGCTTTTCTTCTTCTTCCTTCGTCCTCTGCCAATTCGTCTATTTTACTTCATCTTTTCTTGTTTTCTTATTATTTCTTTAGTATGATAATTTTAATACATAATTCATTAATATTTTATCACTTTTTACCCGACCTAGATCCCAAATAGTCAATATTTAAGGGTTTCCGTCATTAAATCAAACCCGGATTTTAGAGGGTCAATTTATTCATATCAAGTTTCTGGAATTCGACTTTTGTATATTTTTCATTTGTTTATCGTCACCATCATCAGTAGTTCGACATTAATAAACCTAATTAGTTTGTTCTAATAAACTTAATTCGTAATTAATTTGTAATTAGTCTTTAATTCATTCTAATTAATTTGATTCCGTCCTTTATTGTTTTTATGATCCTCTCATATGTAAATAACCTGTTAAATTACTTCTACTCGAGTCGGATATTAATAAGCGATCATTAAATTCACCAACGAACATTAACAATATGCAGTTCCGGCTTCACAACCAGAACTCACCTCAGGAACATACGCAGTAACTACTGCGCTTCTTCCTAGGGACGCAGCTCTGCTGCGCCTGTTCCGGGTTGCGTTCTGTCTCTGAACTTCTGTTTCTTGCTTTGAGTTAATTCGTTAGTTTACGTATTAATCGACTATTATTCGTATTATTACTACTAATCTGTTCGTTTTCTATCCTAATTTATTTTCTTCTATTTTCCTCAAATTATCCGTTTTAAATGTATTTTTGATGTAAATCAATTAATCCATTGTAATTATTGTAATTTTAATTACCTTTATTTATTTAATTACCGTATTGTATGATTATTTACTTGTTTTCACATGGAACGAATTCTAAACCCTACTTCGACATTAATAAGTGTTATTACTTGTTCACCGACTTAGTCTAAATCTTCACATGCTAGGATTAAAATGTTGTTTATTGCATTGCATGCATATAATCGACAACATATCAAGTATAGATGATTTTCCCTAACCATTATTAGAGGCCGCTATCGAGGCGGGCGGGATTAGGTGTTCGATCAAAAGAGCTTCCTAATATGTAACCTCACCCCTTACTCCAGATCTCTGTGAACGTCCGTGTTCATTGGCATCCACGAGAGTCATTCTAGACATAGAATTCTAAGGGTAACGAGTTCTTGGTGTCTATGTCACTACTTTGTGTTTTGACATGACGTGAAGTATTCGAACGGTTTCCAATTTTCCAAAATAAATTGGTGGCGACTCCACAAATGCAAACGCTTGTTTCCCAAGTGACCTCGTGGGCCCCACGTGTCCACACTTCTCGATGTCTATCTTCTATTAATCCATGAAATAGGTTTGATAAAAGGTTTTTATAAATCGATTTTAAGCATATTTTTGAAATAAACCTTACATTAATTTATACAATAATAAAATACAATAGGGAAATATGGAATTTACACCCTCGGACTTACATGTTTGACGAAACGAGATAAACTATGTTACCGATTAGTGATTGCTCGACTCGAATGTATGATGAAAGTGCCCTCGTAAGAGGATTTAGATTAAATTGATTTGATTAATTGAAGTCGAGTTGGTCAAATTGGTCGGTCATGCAAACGAGACTGGCACTCAGAAGGATCCGAGCTTACGTGGTCAATTGATCAAGCACGTAGACATCAATAAGCTAAGAGCGCGGTCTTAGATTGCAAAGGGAGAAGAGAAGGGTGGACACTCGTGTGAGAAAATGAGGAACGAAGGTCCCTATTTATACTAATCACACGGAGGAATTAGGGTTACAGTAAAACTTTGGAAACAAATCTAGAAAAGATTTGAAAACATGCAGAAGAGAGTTGGGAAGAGGCACATCAGCCACCGCGACTCTTGCAAGAGGCGCAGCAGGTGCTGCGTCCTTTCCCCAGAAGTTTACTCCTGCGGAAGAAAGATTTTCCGCTTTTCTGTTATGGAATTGCGGTAGATCTCAACTTCCTTACTGTTCAAAATATGATTTCGGGATATATTTTGCCAAAAGATGAAAAGATTAAAATTATGGAATAGAAATATCCAGAATATTCCAGAACACTCTGACTCGGCATTTTAAACGGTTTATTAGAAAATGAAGACGGTTTTTGACCTAGACTCCAAATGAACTCTAATTACTGTCAAAACGACCGTAATCGCGCGTAGAAGACAACCAAGGGGTAGACACAAGTATTTGAGCTATCACTTGACGATAAACTTACGAAATATCATAAATCGTTCCGTGTACCAAACATGCGGCCCAATCATCACCTAGTGGTTTGCGGGAGGTGCAGAAATATCTACAGAGTCCCCTCTTTGACTGAGGCTTGGACAAGGCGAAAGTCAAAGTATAGTCATTAGGTCAATCGAAGATTACAACCTGGCGACTATGGCGACGCGAGGCGGCTCAAGGGGAATGAGCTGAGGACCTGTCGTCAGGAACATTTTAGAGTCTATCGACTATCGAGGAGGGTCATTTAAAGTCCATTAGACTACGTAAGAAAGCTCGCCAGCCATAAGAAGAAACCATACCTGAGACTTCTTCCTTTGTCAAACACCGAGGGGAAATAAAACGTAATATTGAAGGGCAGCAGGACGTTGGTAGAAACTGCTGGGGGGAATCTGCTCGCGTCGGTCTCAAGCGAACTTCATATCTCGAGAAGTACAATCGGCTGTCATGAACTCTCGCTGGGAAAATAGCTGAGGTGTGTCGAAACACCGTCGAAGAAAACCTGCTCGTTGTTGCAAGCGAAGTCTTGATAAAGTACTGTGACAATTCACAGTCTGCTCGAAGGTAAAGTACTGCAACAATTCACAGTCTGCTCGAAGGTACGAATCCGGACAAAGAATAAATCCCTAGCGGACCAAATGCATGATGTATGGTGTTGGAGAAGAGGCGCACCAAAGATGGGCCCACGAATAATGAACTTGTAACGAACTTTTGAAAATCGAACTGGAGGGAAACTGAGGAAGAGGTGTAGCAAGAGCTGCGACTCTTAGAAGAGGCGCAGCACTTGCTGCATCCTTTCCTGGGTTCGTCCCTGTCTAAGTAAAAACTCGACCGAACCCGTGTTATATCATTATATCAAAACAGAAATACTTCTATAAACTCTTTCAAATTCCAACTATATTCCGCAAAAACTTAATCAAAATATTGCATTAATCATGAATAATCGAGGTATGTGTCTCATTCTTGCTTAAACATCCGTATTTTGCTTAATTTGGATCGAAAAATTAGGGTTTTCAACCCAAATAATTCGAAAATTTTGGGCTTTTCCCCCAAATGAATTTTCCTTGTGAAATTGATATTATAAATGGATAATTGGTAATATAAGGAACATAACCATGTGTTCTTTTTGAATTTTCATTGAGTATTGAGCATTTGAGTAGAACTGAGACGGTTTCTCAGCTATTTCGTAAATTGCTTCGAAAATGGCCTTAGGATTGCCCATTTGTGATGAAATTTGGTATTTGGGATCCTTGTGTGATGGGTATACTTCCTACCAACTCGGATTATTGATTTGTGAAGGCCTTTTCAGGACACTTTTCTACGGCATAATCGCCGTTATAGCAAAATGCTGCCGAAATTTCGACTCAAACCCATTATTAGGCTCAAACATAGACTTGACTTGACCCAGTTTACCACATGATCAGCCGAGTTTTGAAAGAAATGGCCAAATATGGCGAGAAAAGGCCATATTCGGAGCTTGAAAGGCTTCGAATTCACTTTGACCGAGGCTCGCCGTCATTTGATGCGGCCTAATTTGCTCTAATTTTGAAGGTGACATGTCTTCTAAGTCAGGGAGGGCTCCTATTGACGTGGACACCGACTTCGACCCTTCTAATGCTTTTGAGGAGGTGTTCGAGGAGGTCTTTGAGGAAGAGGCTGCTGAGGAGGAGGTCCCGAGGCGGGCCAACGTCGGACGAGGTGGTCGCCAGCTAGTGAGGGCACCTGAGTGGGCTAAGAAATGGGATGGTCGACATCTCATTTGGGCAGCAGAGAGTCACCTGGTTTAGAGGACGGTGAGGAGCATGGTAAGTCTCGAATTTGTCATTCCCTCATCATCTTTCCTTATTCATTTCTCGTTTCATTTATCTTTCACTTTGAGCTAAAGATAGCTTTGCGTCGAATCGATATAGGAGGCCGGGAACTTGAGGTCCTTCTCTGGCTACACGACGATGATGGAGGCCTATGGGAGATTGTCGGAGGAGGAGCGGGCCATCATCGAGCTTGGAGATTTCGGAGCCTTGGTGGAAGCGTGGAGGGAGATCAAGGAAAGGAAACTTCGAGTTAACCTTTGCCTGATTCGAGCCTTCCTCGATCGGTACTAAGACACAACCTCGACCTTTCACATGCCCTTTGGTGAGGTCGGAGTCACTTAGGAGGACTACGGCATGATTTCTGGTCTGTCGTGTGAAGAGCAGGCTGTAGTGTGGCCGTCAACGGCCATGAGGGTGGACTCGACTGAGGCCAGGAGGCTGGTTGGTTGGAACCCGGCGGCAAGCGCTACTGCAGTTCCCGGGTTAGTGTCGAGCACTTACGTCAAGGATTACTTTGCGGGTAAGACCTCGACGTTGGTGACGATGGATGGGAGGGAGGTGGCTCCTCCTTCTTGTACTGCGAAGCAGAGAGCCCGCATGTGGCTCTGGTGGTTCTTGTCTTCACTCTACCTTGGAGACAAGGGGGAGAGGCTGTCGATAAACTTCTTCCCTTCCTTTCTAACCTGAGCGACTTAGGTCATTGGGACTGGGTCACTCCTTACTTTGCGGTCCTCACGCGCTACATGAGGGCCATGGTTCATCCTGAGCTGCTGGAGAAGGGGACTTCTCCTGCTACTATCGGTCCTGGACTGCTGTTGGAGGTATGAACCTTCGTTTCGTTTCATAAAAATCATTGCTTCTTCTTTTTATCGAATCGTGAAAGATCATCATCGATTGTCTTGCTTTGCAGGCGTGGGTGTGCTCCTACTTTCCGGGCTTCACGTCCAAGAGGACGGAGCCTGGGCCGAGGGCTTGCCCATTTGTGCGAAACTGGGCGATGTGACCTAAGAAGAGCCAGCGTTCTTCTTACGACGTCTGTCGACGGGGCATGAATGCCCTTAAGCTGAGTGACGTATGTATTTTGATCACTTTTACTTCATTGTTTATTCATTATTTCTTAGAAGCGATCATAAGAATGATCTCTTGTTTGCTTGTCTTAGTGGGTGCCCAGGCCTTGGGTGGACTACCACGACGCCCCTCCTTTCGTGCCTGAGGTCCTTAGACCTAGGAGCTCGAGTCGTTTTCTGCTGAGGACGTCCATGGGTCCAGTGTGTTATCTGGGCGAGCGCTTGACTCGTCAGTGCTCTCGTGATGCTTTCACGGTTCCCATCGATCCTCCTCGGACGATGTTTAAGGAGCCTTCTGACGTTGAGCGGGAGGCTGACCTGGCAGACGTTGGTGGTGACGCACTTCTCCTTCCTGGTGAAGAGTACTCTCTGTTCGTTCGCCAGAGGCTGGCATACTGGCCGGTCGTGGTAAGTGTCTCATTTTCCTTTTTCGAGTTGACTTGACAAAATGATGAATGATCATCGAATTAAGACTTCTTTTGAATTTTGCAGGTTGAGGAGGCAGGCGTCGAGCCCCTAACTTACCCCGAGACCCTTGAGTACACTGACGCGGCGGGGATGACGACGATCTCCGAGCTACGCGACTTCGGCGAGGCGGTCACAGATGCTGGCCTGGAGGAGTAGCAGCATTTGATTAGGAGGCTAAGACTCCGATTCAGTTAGCTTTTGCTGTTGTATAAGAATACATTTGTCCATTTATTGACAAATTTTCGTTTATTGAAATGCAGGTGGCACCGTCTCGATATGTGGCAGGTGGCCAATCGGCTACGGGATACAGCCATCGAGGTACTTGCTGGTGGCCGAGGACGACAGGTATGAACTTCTCATTCACTTTGATTTCTGTTGTAATTTTCCGCATTTTGTTTGAAATGATCGAAATGAGGCATTTCTTTGTCATTCACAGAGGGGGCGTGACCTGGAGAGGGAGTTGGCACAGTCCCGGGAGGAGACGACTCTCTTGTTGGAGGTTAGAGACGCCGAGATCGCTACTCTTGAGGCGAGGGTCACCGAGCGGGGTGGCGACCAGGAGTAGTTGTCGTTGGCTGTACTGCATACATTTTGAACATTTAGGACTTCATTTTGAACTTTTTGATTTGTTCAGAGCCCCCAGTTTGATGTACATATAGCATTTTGATTGTATACATGATGGCCTGAGTCCCTTTGCTGCTGGGTTGTATATTTGTTCCCGCGGGTTAGCTTTGAACAGGTTTGGTAGATGACGGTTCACGCCGTTATGCTACCGAAATTTACATAGAATTTTCACATAAAGCACATAATATGTACATGGCTTAAACTAGCGCGAAATGAGAGGGATGACCTAAAAAAATGCAAAATTTTGCCAAGAAATGTGCGGAAATGACGCAAATGTCAAAAAAAGACCGGACGGTAGGGAGGGCTACCCCCTAAAAAAACGTAAAAAGAGATGTATAAGTTTGAAATAAAATGTGAAACGGGGAGTGAAATGATTCCCCCAAAAAAAGAAAATAAAATGAAATGGGTAAGTGTGCTTATTTGGCGAAAATGTCGATTTCGTCTCAAAAAGCGTTCCCAGAAAATTAGGAAACGTAAAATATGGTAATTTGACGGAATTACCAAAATAATATCCTATAGGAATAGGAAATTATAGGCAAAATAAATTAGGAAAGATCCGAAGTTGAAAATCACGGAAAACAGCCCGGGGAAGAGGCGCAGCAGGTGCTGCGCCATTTCCCCAGTTGGTCAGTTCTGACGGAATTTAGGAAACAACTTTTAGTATAAATATAGACGTCGGGGAAGCTTTTATTCACATAATTCCTCCGTCTTTATTCCGTCTAATTCATAAAAATTCTCCTATTTTCATAGAAGAAAATTCACAAATTATGGATGCCTTTGAAAACCGTCTCAAGAAGTGGACAAATGAATTTACAAACGTTGAAAAACAAGATATGGGTGCTTTCAATTTGGGGTCGATTTTGAGTCCCAAATTGGTGAAGGTTGTGAAACCTTTCTTGGATGCTTGTCTCGAATATTGGGACCCTAATTTCCATGTATTTGCCTTCCCTGGAGGTGATATCTGTCCTTTTCCTGAGTAGATTGCTGCAATTGGAGGATGGAAGCCAGAACATATGCCTGACATACCCTCTAGCTCTCAAGGGTACAAAAGCAAATTTAGAGATTTGCTTGGACTGACTAAAGCTGAGGTTGACCATCTTGTGACCTCAAAAGGAGTCCGTATACTTGATTTCATTGATCGATTTATAAACAGGTAAGACCCTTATATTTCTTACATGGCGAGGCGTAGGGAATTCGGGTTTTGCCTACTGCATGGTTATGTCATTCGTGGGCATGTTGATAAGGAAATGAGAGGAGATCCTTGTTACTGGAGCTTGGTTGAACAGATGGAGCTGCGCAAGAGCCCAGCGTGTCTGTGCCTAGGAGAGATCATTTTAGGGCTGGATAATAGGAAAGCCAACCGCGAGCTTCCTTACTTGGGAAGTCCTATCATTTTGCAGGTAAGAACCTCTTTCTCTCTCATTTTTTTTTGTATAATGCCATCCTTTTTCCTTTTTTTCTCTCTTTTTTATTCGTTTTCGTTTTTTTTTTTCCGGACATGAACTCCCGATTTCTTGGTAGGTTTGGCTCATGGAGCGTCTGCGATTGATCGTGCCCCCAGTTAATGTGCGAGGATATCATGCTTGGTCGATTGCAATGAGGGTCAGGCTCTATATGGTGGACTTCATCCGGGTTTGCAACTATTGGTTGAACAAGTTGAAGAATGAAGGTGGCCCTTTGATCAGATGGATTGTGCCCTAGTGGCATCTCAAGTCAGTCACTAGAGTGTCATCTTTAGATCCTACTCGGTCAGTTCGCATTCATGGCTTGGAATTCATGATATGCATCTTCCCAGAGAGATTTATGAGGCAGATGGGCCTTAATCAGAAGATTCCTAGGCTTGATACCATTCCTCAGACTGCATTGGCACATAATACCAAGAGTCGTAGAGAGTGGGCCCTCTAGTGGGCTCAGAGGAACATGTGGTTCATACATTCTTCTGTTAGTTCATTATGGGTATCAGATTCATACTTGCAATGGTGGAAGGCTACTACTCCCGAGGAGCGCAATAAATTGAGGAAGCGCGAACCTGTTGACTACAAGATTCGTGGGGTAGCAATGGAGAACCAAAAGTATTTGACTGAGGGGGAGGAATAGGCCGGCTTCTGAGTTGTTCACCCGTCGAAGAAACTGAAGACCGCTCCTGCCACAGACATGGTGGTTGATCGAAATGGTAAGGCCAGACCACAAGAGAGACTTTTGGTGATCAGGTCCGAAATAGCACAGGAGCGCCCGGCTCGTGGTCGAGACAAGAAGTATGATAAAAATGATAAAGGCAAAGGAAAGATTGAAGAGTATCCTAAGTCGTAGTATTATTTATTATTATTATTTGTAATAAATGGCGGGGTTTTTAGAATCCTAGCCTATTTATTTTTTAGCATTTTATATTATGTGGCGTATTATTATTATTTATGGAAGAAATGAATAAAAGATTAATTAGTTATGAAACTATTGTGATTTTTATTTTATTATTCTTGTCGAATTTCAAATGCAAATGCAAATGTCCTTCTATTTACATTTAAAATAATGGGTTGTATCCTGTAAAGGATTGCCTATGTATTCATTAAAAAATGAAATCAAACTCTTGTGCGTAGTTCGAGTAAATATAGAAGAAAAATTGTTCTAAGCAAGAGCTTATAATGAACTAGAAAATGAGCATGAGCTTTACTTACTCCTAAAATACAATTCAATTTATTTGATGATATGAGGATGACGAGTTGTCAAGATTCATGAGCAAGGTGACATAAGTTTTATTTCAGCGAGCCAGGGGCCGTTTTTATTTTGTGTCGCATGAGCGACACGTGGGTGTTACTCGAGGCGCATTTTTTTCCTATGCTAGGCATAATATTGTTTTAGTTGGTCGAGGTTAGTTGGATTCACAAATTCATTCCCATCTAGGTCTGTGATCCTAACCGCACCCCCCAGGAGTATGGATTTGACCAAGAATGGTCCGGCCCAGTTGGGTTTGAACTTTCCTCGTCGATCGACAGGTAGAAGTGCTCTAACTGATTTGAGGACTAAGTCTCCTTCTTTGATATATCTAGGCTTAACCCTTTTGTTGAATGCTCGTTTGATCCGTGCCTTGTATGTTTGCACATTATGTAATGCACGCAATATTCGTTCATCCAAGAGGATGAGTTCTTCATACCTATCTTTCTTCCAATCGGCTTCTAGAATTTGACTTTCAAGCAGAATGCGTAAGGATGGGATCTCTAGTTAAACTGGTTGTACAACTTCCATGCCGTAAGTTAAGTACAAAGGAGTAGCCCCAGTGGGCGTCCTAACGGATGTGCGATAAACCCATAAGGCGAATGGTATCTTACTAGGCTAATCGCGATAATTATCTATCATTTTCTTGAGGATTATTACAACATTCTTATTGGCTGGCTCTACCGCGCCATTGGTTTGTGATCTGTATGGCGAGGAATGGTGACGTTTGATTTTGTACTTGGCTAGCAATTGTTCAGTCTCAGCCTGGAAGTGTGATCCATTGTCACTGATGATTTCATGTGGGCAACCATATCGACAGATGATATTGGTTTGTATGGTCTTTGCTACGTTTTTTGCTGTGAGACTAGTGTAAGATGCCGCTTCAACCCATTTTGTGAAATAGTCAATCGCCACCAAAATGAAACAGTGACCTCCTGTTCCGGGGGGAGGGGGGTGATTTTCCAAATGATGTCGATTCCCCACGCAAAAAATGGCCAAGGAGATATCATGGTGTAGAGTAGTGAGGGAGGGACATGTTGCACATTCCCGAAGATTTGGCAATTATGGCAATGTATGACATATTTGATGCAATCGGATTCCATTGTGGTCCATTAATATCCCAGATGGGTGATTTTGTTTGCCATCATTGGTCCACTCATGTGAGGGCCGCATTCACCATCATTAACTTCTTCCATCACTTTCTGTGCCTGTGAATGATCAAGGCAGCGTAAAACTACACCAAGAGGCGTTCTTTTGTACAATTCTCCTTGCATGAGGAGATAATGAGAGGCGAGTAGGCGTATAGCACTTTGTCCTCTCTTATCCATATCTGGTGGATATGTACAATTGAGCTTGAAATTTAGAATGGCCTGAAACCAAGGCTCCCCTGGGTTTTCCTCTTCATCTGTAATTTGGTGCACATTGGCTGGTTCTGACCATCGTTCGATGCATAAAGGCATTTCTACCATGGCGTCTTGCATGTTAATCAGTGATGCAAATTTTACAAGAGCGTCTGCAAACTGATTTTCTTCTCGAGGTAGATGTAGGCAGGTTACTTGATCAAAGAATTGGGCAACTTGATCTATCCTGGCCTGATAGGGTGCTAGACTTTCACTTCGAATTTTCCAAGATCCCGTAATTTGGTTGATAATCAAGGATGAATCTCCGTGAACCCGAAGATTTTTTATGCCTAAACTTACTGATGCTTGTAGCCCAATGAGGCAAGCTTCATATTCTGCTGCGTTATTTGTCACCTCGAAGTCGAGTTTGACAGAGAGTGGTGTATGCTCACCTTCAGGAGAAATGAGCAATGCTCCTATTCCAAATCCTCTTAGATTTGATGCTCCATCGAAATAAAGATCCCAAGAGTCTACATTGGTTTGTAGTATATCTTCATCGGGGAATGACCATGTGTCTACTGCTTGGGTGTCATTGATGGGATTATCTGCGAATAACTCGGCAACGGCATGCCCCTTTATAACCTACAGAGGTACGTATTTGAGATTGAATTATGAGAGCATTAAGGTCCATCTTGCCAAGCGTTCGTTGAGAACGGATTTTTCGAAGAGGTATTTGACAGGATCCATTTTGGAGTACACCTTTACGAAGTGGCTAAGCATGTAATGACGTAGCTTCTTTGTTGCCCACACAAGAGCGAGGCATGTCGTTTCGAGAGGTGTGTACTTGCATTCGTACTCCAAGAACTTCTTACTAAGGTAGTAGATGGCTCTTTCTTCTTTTCCAACGATTTGTGCTAGCATAGCCCCCATGGCTGTTTCAGTCACTGTGAGATATAAACCAAGAGGTTGATCTTGTTATGGAGGCATGAGCACTTGTGGTTTGGCTAGTATATCCTTAACTTTGTCAAACGCCTTTTGACAGTCATCATCCCATATGGTATGATCTGTTTTCTTGAGCTTCTTGACAATGGGTTCACATATCATGGTAAGTTTCGATATGAATCGACTTATGTATTGCACCTTTCCTAAAAATCCCATAATCTCCTTTTCCATCTGAGGTTGTGGCATTTCGATTAGAGCTTTGATTTTGGAAGGATCGATTTCTTTTCCTCGTTGACTGACGACGTATCCCAGAAGCTTGCCTGACATTACCCCGAATGCGCATTTCTGAGGATTGAGCCTCATGTTGTACTTTCGTAGTCTTAAGAAGAATTTGCGAAGATTATCAATGTGTCCCTTCCGATTCTTTGGACTTGACAATCATATCATCCACGTACACCTCTACTTCTTTATGCATCATGTCATGTAGGAGCGTAGTCGCAGTGCGTTGTTACGTAGCTCCAGCATTGATTAATCAGAATGGCATAACAGTGTAACAATAGGTGCCCCATTGAGTAACAAAGGTGGTATTATGCATGTATTCTATGGCCATCTTGATCTGATTATATCCTGCATACCCGTCCATGAAGGACAACAACGCGTGATCTGCTGTGTTGTCAACCAATATGTCGATATGTGGTAGAGGAAAGTCGTCCTTGGGACGCGCTTTGTTTAAGTCTCTGAAATCAACACAAACTCGGATTCTCCCACCCTTTTTGGGTACGGGTACTATGTTAGCCACCCAATCTGAATACTCGGAAACTTTGATGAAGCCGGCTTTGAATTGTTTATCGACTTCTTCTTTGATCTTAAGAGCCCATTCTGTCCTCATCCGACGAAGCTTTTGTTTTACAGGTTTGAAACCTGGTTTGATTGGAATTCTGTGTTCTGCAATATCCCTGTCGATCCCTGGCATATCTTTGTAGGACCAAGCATAAATGTCTTTGAATTCGTGTAGGAGGTCTATGAAACTGGCCCTTTCGGTTGGGCTTAAGGTTGTCTCTATCCTAAGTTCTTGGGCTCTAGTTCGGTTCCTACGTTGATGGGTTCAGTGTTCTCTATAACTGGTGCCCCTTCCCCTTCTTGTAATATTTCTTTAGCTATGTAGGGAGCTAGTTCGATTGAGTCTGGGTCTGGATCATCCTCATTATCATCGTAAATAGAATTGCATTCAGAAAAACACAAAGAGTAAGCAGAATCTGATTTTTTCATATTAAATTTTGAAAAGAGTTGAAACAAAGAAGCCATTTGTTTGGTAGTCACTGGCGGTAAAGGGACAGTTGTTGGGACATATCCCAAACTACTATTACTACTCGATGCTAGGAGAAACAAGGGGATTGGGAGTGACGACATGAGGAGACTCTCTAGGGACTTCTCTAGACTCTGTCTCTGATTCTGACTCCGACTCCGACTCCGAATCTAACTCGAATTCATTATCTTCGGGTTCTCCTTTGAACATCTCTCCTTCTCTAGTGGTGAGTTTTAAGAGTATTCCTTGGTTGTTTGTCCATTTGGTCGATTTTATCCATCCTTTTTGCTGATTTGAATTGGTTTCGGTGATTAACGCTGCAGGTTAACCGTCCCGGAGCATCGTGGCGATAATTTCGTCTGTAAGACTTTCGGCACTTTTGATCAAGGGAAGTTCCTGGAGGTAGACATCTTCATCGCTGTCTACCCATATTCCATTTACTTTCCTATTGATCGGGGAGATAAGGTGTGAACAATCTAAGGTAGATTCTTCATTTGTAATCGTCAAAACTCCAAGAGGATTCTGAGTATTGTTAGGCTTACCTTCAGGAGATAAGGGTAGGCGACCATCTTCGATCATATCTTGAAGGACGTGTTTTAGCTTGTAACATTTTTCTGTATCGTGCCCCTTACCTCTATGATATTCGCAGTACGAATTTTCGTCCAAGAACTTGGACTTCTTTTCTGGATCAGGTGTAGGCCCTATGGGTTGGAGCTTACCTTGTTTCATCAGCTTCTTCAAAGCATTAGAGTACGTGTAACCAATGTTTGTGAACGTCCTTTGGGTGTTATTCTTCTTTGATGATTCAAGAAGGTTAACCTCATCAGTCTTGCTAGTAGAGCCACAAGAATGACTCGTTGAGCCTTGATATCCACGACCCACCATTTTGGACAAGAGTCCTTTATGGATGTCATCTTCAATTCTTGTCCCTAGCACAGTTAAGTCCTTGAAAGGTCTTAATGTTCTGGTATCTCAAGTGATTTGCATAAATGGGTCTTAAGTTATCCACGAATTTTTCCACAAGGGAAGCTTCATCCGGACGCTTGACAAGTTATGTACTAGTCTTCCTCCACCTACTTAGGAAGCCGGTGAAGCCTTCTTTCTCATTTTGGGTAAGAACCTCTAGAGTGCGCATATTGACTTGGATTTCAGCATTATCTGCGTATTGTTTGGCGAACTCGATTGCAGCATCATCCCAGGTGGCAATCTTCTTGTGCTCTAGAGAATAGAACCATTGCTTAGGAATGGTGTTGAGAGATGAAGGAAAGATCCTTAAGAACATCTCGGGTTTGATGCCTTTGATAGATATGTAGTCTTTGAAAGCACGAATGTGGTTCAAAGGGTTTTCATGTCCCTTGAACTTTGGGATATCAGTCATGTTGAAGTTAGTTGGTAATTTGGCGCTCACGGCCTCATACTTACGATTGTTTTCTCTATAGATATCATCTCCTTTGAGGTACATTAGTTGCTCCTCCAAGTATTGGAGTCGCTTTTCAGCTTCAGTAAGACCTATTGGAGGGTTGATTTCTGCTTGTCCAACATAGGGTGGAAGGTTGTCATTCACAAATTCACTAGGAACTTCATCTTCTACAGGAGGTTGCCTATTTTCTACAGCAACAATTCGGCCCTCGATTGTGTTGAGGCGATCATAAACTTGGTCTTGGCTTGTTTGGAGACGAGTGAGCGCAGCTAGGATTTGATCATTACTATTTTGGGGTTGACTGTTGGCACTTGTGGTATTAGTTTCAGGCATCTTGGAAATTGGATAAGAGATCGACGACGAATCAAAACAAGATCGACCATTCTAGCACACTTACTCAAAGAAAAGACTCGAATTGTGGAGTGGGAGTATACCACTTGTGTCAAGTGAGGTTTGAAAATGACAAAGTTTTGAAATGTTTGTCCTAGTCAACTACAGTGTAGTTGTAGAAGTGTTGACTCGAAGTGAATTTTTGAAATGGGTTTTGAGGCCCGAATTTTGACTCGATATTTGGGCAGGGTTTCGACTCATTTTGCGCTAATTTGGGCCATTTTCGAAAATATTTACATTTTGAAAAAGGTTTTTGATTTTACAAAATTCGTCATGGTTTTGTTTAGGAAATGGTGATCACATATGATACAAGCATTAAAACAGACATTATAACGGTATGCTGAGTGCATTTAAAGGGTTTTGGCTTAAAAGGGTGGGTTGCCATACCGAGCAATCAAACCTAGGTCGGTGGAGAGGCCCGTGCCAAACATGAGTAAGGTCGGTTCCTAGTCCAGTCTCTCGAGTAGTGAAAGCCCTTGATACAAACATGAGTAAGCATCATGGTATGGTTGACGTCAATCGCTATCCATCCTTAGACCCAGATAAGAATTTTAACCGTCCAGACGGGAGTCACGGGACGATTGGTCGAATGGGTTGGGTTGGGCCTAGGAAGGCCGAATAAAACGATCTAAGATAATTGAGTAATGAAAACCGACAACTGTCTCAAATAAACTATTCCCTAACCTTGTTCAAGTTTCACCCTTGACAACACGTAAGTGTATTACTCCTCAGCGGAGTCGCCAAACTGTGGACACGGGGGCCCCACGGAGGCGCTTGGGAAAACAAGCATTTGCATTTGTGGAGTCGCCACCAATTTATTGTGGAAAATTGGAAACCGTCTAAATACTTCGCGTCATGTCATGACACAAAGTAATGACATAGACACTAAGAAATCGCTACCCTTAGCATTCTATGTCCAGAATGACTCTCGTGAATGCCAATGAACACGGATGTTCATAGAGATCTTGAGTAAGGGGTGATGGTACGTATTAGGAAGCTCTTTTGATCGAACACCTAATCCAGCCCGCCTCGATAGCGGCCTCTACTAATGATTAGGGAAGTCATTTATACTTGATATGTTGTCGACTATATGCATGCAATGCAACAAACAATGTTTTGATCCTAGCATTTGAAGTTTAACTAAGTCGATGAACATGTAATTAGCAAACAATAGGTCAAAGTAGGGATTTAGGCTTGATTACTTGTGAGAGCAAACAAACGATAGTAAAGAGTACAATAAACAACATACGATAATTAAAATTATAATAATTACAACAGTTCAATGATTTACGTCGAAAATACGTTTAAAACGAATAATTTTGGAAAAGAAAAGGAAAATAATTAGGGTTAGAAAACGGGCAGATTAGTGGTGATATTACGATTAATAGTCGATTAATACGTAAAACTAATAAAATAGGTCGAAGCAAAAATGGAAGTTCAGAGACAGAAATCACCCCGGAACAGGCGCAGAAATGCTGCGTCCCTTGGAAGAGGCGCAGTGGTCACTACGTTTGTTCCTGAAGTGAGTTCTGGCTGTGAAGCCGGAACTGTATATTGTTAATGTTCGTTGGTGATTTAATGATCGATTATTGATGGTCGACTCAAGTAGAAGTGATTTAGCAGATTATTTA
The DNA here is from genome assembly GCF_048544455.1 of Silene latifolia. Classification (NCBI taxonomy): domain Eukaryota; kingdom Viridiplantae; phylum Streptophyta; class Magnoliopsida; order Caryophyllales; family Caryophyllaceae; genus Silene; species Silene latifolia. Next base: position 99,413,898 of record NC_133527.1, read on the forward strand.
CATATGAATCGGTCATAAAAGCGATGAAGAAACAAGTGAGAACGAATGAGAATTAATTATAGTGAACTAAAGTGAATTATAAACTAATTACAAATTAATTAGCTTTGTTAATGAAAATTAATGAGGTTAGATGATGATAAATAGATGAAATATAAAAAAGACGAAAGGCGAATTCCAGAGACTTGAAATGAACAAATCGAATCTCCAAAAATCCGGGTTTGATTTTAATGACGAAAACCGCAAATATTGATTACTTGGCATTTAAGTTGGAAATTAAGGGTGATAAATAATTATGAATTATCTATTAGAATTATGCGAGGGGAAATATGAAGAAAATAAGAAAAGACAAAAAAAAGAGACAGACGAATTAACAAAGAACAAAGGAAGAAGAAGAAAGGCAGAAACTGGGGCAGCCTCAGGAAGAGGCGCAGCAGATGCTGCGTTTCTTCTCGACGTCCGTCTTCAATTAATCCGTGAAAATAGGTTTGATAAAAGGGTTTTATAAATCGGTTTTAAGCATATTTTCGACGTAAACCTTAGATTAATTTATACAATAATAAGATACAATAATGAAATATGGGATTTACACCCTCAGACTTACATGTTTGACGAAACGAGATCAACTAATTTAACGATTAGTGATTGCTCGACTCGAATGTATGATGAAAGTGCCCTCGTAAAAGGATTTAGATTAAATTGATTTGATTAATTGAAGTGGTGTTGGTCAAATTGGTCAGTCATGCAAACGAGACTGGTACTCAGAAGGATCTGAGCTTACGTGGTCGATTAATCAAGCACGTAGACGTCAATAAGCAAAGAGCGCGGTCTTAGAACGCAAAGGGAGAAGAGAAGGGCAGACACTCGCATGAGAAATATGAGGAACGAAGGTCCCTAATTATACTAATCACACGGAGGAATTTGGGTTATGGTAAAACTTTCGAAACAACTCGAAAAGATTTCAAAACATGCAGAAAAAAGTTGGGGAAGAGGCGCAGCAGCTACTGCGACTCTTTGAAGTGGCGCAGCAAGTGCTGCGTCCTTTCCCCAGAAGTTCCCTCATGCGGAAGAAAGATTTTCCGCGTTTCTGTTATGGAATTGTGGTAGATCTCAACTTCCATACTCTTCAAACTATGATTTCGGGATATATTTTGTCAAAAGATGAAAAGATTAAAATTATGGAATAGAAATATACGGAATATTCCAGAACACTCCGACTCGGCATTTTAAACGGTTTATTAGAAAATGAAGACGGTTTTTGACCCGGACTCCAAATGAACTCTAATTACTGTCAAAACGACCGTAATGGCGCGTAGATGACAACCAAGGGTAGACACAAGTACTTGATCTATCACTTGATGATAAACTTGTTGGATTAAGTGTCCCCGACAATAATGCGATCACAATTGTCGATCATATTGATCACATATTTAAATCTCATATCAAGAATACGAAAGGGATGATACATAACATATATAGTCAACTGGTACACACATATCGGTAATGATTGGCTTGCTAGAGTTTGACATTACTGTCGTGCGACGGTGGTGATCAGTTGATCCCTTGAGGTCACACCTAAAGAACGATTCCCTTAATTGAAAAAAAAAGGTTAATCAATTGTATGTCGATAAAGATTAATTAATTCCTTAAAATTGAACAAATTATTATCATAAGAGAGAAAATGACATCTTATTATAAAGTGATTAAATAAGATTTTATTTAGTAATTTAAGAAGTTATATTACTAAAATTAATCGGTGTTTGCGAAACACGCGAGATGAGAATGATAAGTTAGTTATAATTACAAGATGTTGTGAATTATACTAACTAGTATTTAAATGACCATTTTATGAGAAAGTAATTTTGAATTACTAGTTAATTTGTTAAATGTGATTTATTTAATTTGTAAATGATATTTAATTTGTTAAATATGCATTTTAAATTAAAACATGACATAAGACATGTCACATGTCACATGACATACAATTGTACAATTGACAAGAATAAAATGGACTTCATATTACACATCAAAACCGAAATTGGTGGGCAAATTTTAGAAGTTTTGTCTTGTTCATTTGTCTTATTCATTTGTCTATGACACTTGATAGTGACATGACTATGGACAAAGGCTTACACAATTTGTCTTGTGAAGACAAAAAGGAAAAAGAAAAATGGTCCATAACAACTTAATCCCACCGGTTTTTGGAGAGAAATATAGAGAGATTTTTCTCCATAATTCATTCTCTCATGTTTTATGAAAACCCAACAACCTTCTCTCTCTTGTTCTTCATAAAATCAAGTTTTATGAATCAAATTTGTGCAAATCAAACACTAATAATACTAGTAGTAGTATATGAGTATTAGTAATCGATTTTAAGGTAAACAACATTACAAATATCTAGTACATGTTAGTTTGTGGGATTTTGGGATAGTCTTGGGTGCTACTTATTGGAGGGCTTCTATTTTGAAGTCATGGATGTTCATCAATTATTGAAAAGCTCAAGAACTATCAAGAAGGAGATCTTGTTGGTGCCCATAAAACCGAAATCATATAGTAAGAACAATGATTTCTTCACTTATCTTATTTATCTTTGCATGCATATGATCTAAAATTTATTTTATGACTAAATAAATTGTGTCATATATGAATATGTAAATTAATGAGATTAATAATTTCTAACAAGTGGTATCAGAGCCTTAGGTTGTTTGCATGCAAATCGGGTTATAGTTTTTCCGAGTTATATGATTAACATACAAAACTAATTAATTTGGTTTTATGAAGATAAACCTTAAAATAAATTTGCATGTTAAAAGTTTCTGCCCCTAAGTTATTTTTAGGACATTTTGGTTTATTTATGGATTTTATTGATCATTTTATTTATTATTGGCATTAAAATGTGATTTTTATGATAAAAATGTCATTTTTGGACGAAAATTAGCTAACCTTCGAATTTTTCAGTGATTTCTAGATATGTTATCACATATATTATCTAATGATGGCCTGTAAATTTTCATAATAAAATGAGTTGTTATGCTCGAAATATGGATTTTCAAGTTAAAATCCTATTTAAATGGGAAAATTGGCTAATATGAGTTATATTTTGAATCTGGTCATAGAAATTTAGTATGTTGTCACATTTAATTTTACAAGATGTGTGTAAAATATTTGGCTATAATGAAGTCTTTATGCATGATTTATGAATTTTTGATGAAAAATCACATAAATAGTGACTTTAATTAGTAAAAATTGCTAAAATATACTTCATGACTAAGGAAAAACGTCACATATTCCATTTTATCATATATTTCAGATCTAAAAGTGAAAAGTTGATAAAAATAATTTTTCTCATATTTTTATGTTAATAATTGATAAATCGGATAAACCGCAACATTGTTTTTCTCGATAAATTTTCGAAATTTTTAACCTAAGTTTTGAATATTATGAGTGTCATGGTATTTTTACAGAATGTTCATGGGTTTAAATTTCAAATTTTGAAATTGTTTGAAATTTTTATGATTTAATTTGAAGTTTATGGCAAAATTTTGTATTTTGAGTCCATTTATGAACAATAGTAAGAAATTTAGGTTAATTTTGTCAAATGTTAGTGGAAACTAATTTTGAGTCCTAAGATGGTTAATTAACTAGTACATAAATATGATTTTATGTAATTATTGTGATTTTTAAAAGGTTAAATCACGCAAATCCGTAAAAATCGATTAATATACGATATTGGCTCCTTAAAGGCCATTTAGCATAAAATTGAGCATGTTCATACATATTACAAATGCTGCATTTTATTTATGATTGTCATAATTATAATTTTATGTAATTTTTGAATTATGTAATTTTACTTAGTATGGCCTTACTTTTAATTGGTATTACCCGAAATGTATGGGAATATCGATTCGGTTGTAATTTATTGTGATTTCATATCACCATTTTGTAATTTAATAGATTTATTTTTATTTTTAATTACAAATGTATAATAGGAAATTATGTAATTTATTTATTCCGGAGTACCTTGAAGACGGTGCCACTCGAGAAGGCGATCCATTAAAGAAATTGTTGCCTTGAAATGCGTGCCAAGACCGAAGTTCAAGGGACCAAAGGAGTTGGTTTCCGAATTTGTTATAGTTTATTAGATTTACTATTCTAGGAAGGTCATACTAGGATTTTATTTATGCTTTGCATTTTATTTATATGTTGCATGCATTGCTAAATCGCCATAACTAAACATGCATTTTTATCGAGTTTATCGACCGTGTCAATTACAATTATCGTAGTTCACCGCTTTAGTTCACTTAAAACGTGATAGATAATAAATTGACATGACCTTTCGCTAAAATAAACAATTGAGACTTAGCCTTACCAAAAAGTAGAAACCATGAAAACCTATTTCGTGAGGGAGTGCACTCGGCCACACCGGGGTACAAACCTTGTTACGTAGGGGAAGTGGGTGATAAATGTCTATCCACCGAATTCATGCTGATGAAGGATTTATCGGCTACACCGTGCCCAAGTTAATATGGGTTTGGATCATGGACACATTTATTCGAAATTTGGATTGAGCTCAACGGAAGTATTCGTGACCGTAGTTGCAAGTGATCCGGGCTAAAGATAAATATTAATGTAATTTTATCGACCAAGAGTTCTAAAAGTAGAATCGATTAAAGAGTTAATCCACCGAGTTATATTGATAAGGGATTTATCGGCCACACCGTGCCCAAGTTAATATGAGTTTGGGTCTTGGAATCATTTATCAAGTTGGGTAGAGGTCACTAGATAAATGTTATAAAACTTGTCATATTATTTACAAGTATTATAATAAAAAGATAAATGTTAAGTTTTCCATTATTCCGTTATGATATTGTTCTATTTCTTTACCGCAATTTATATACGATATCATTTTGATTTTTGATTCAAATCTTCATTAAAACATTGTAACTAAAGACAAATTTGAATTTTCTTCTAAAAACCTCATATTATCCATTGTAAGGATCTCTTGTGAAGAGTATAGATAAAAGTTATTCGTGATCAAAAGGGTTTTTGATTCTTGACTAACATATCTACTTCAATGAATTGTTTCTCATATGCTTAATTGAGTTAAGTACTTTGAAATGCTATATCATTTTGGTAACTAGATTTGTTGGAAATCAAAATTGACCAAAATACCGCAACCACTTCAATGAAAGTTTTAAGACTAAACGAACGAATGAAGAGTAGTCTTCATGAAATTCAAATTTTGCTTCTCTAAGCAAAGACTCAATGAAATAAGTGGGAGCATTCTCTTAAACCGTTCAGAAAAGGATAAGGTTCTAAGAAGTAAAATTAGAATGGAATTGATACAAGGCAATGTTAAAAGTAACGTTATTGAGAATAGCAATACTAAACCTATCAATCCCGACAGATAAAGTTTCCATTGTCTTAAATGTTGTACACTAGAAAAGAAACTACCCCAAATTATTGAAGAATCAACAAGTTAGTTGTGGGACATCTAATGGGACCTTCTTCTTTATATGTTTATTCAATTAACATAAGTTTTGCTAGTACCATTTCGTCAATATTAGAAACCGATGGTGGTTTTCAACATTGTATGCGATAGATAGGATGATTAGAATATGACGACTAGCATCAAATAATATCGAGAGATAGAGTCATTGTGTACTCAATCTAGTTTAGGGTTTATAGTTATACTTAATTATGACTATTAAGTGCATAAACTCTAAATAAGAATATGAACTTGTTAAGATACAAAAGAGGTTTCACTTTTGTGACCCTATACACCATGATTTGATGTATGGCTAGCCCATTATCAAGGTGATTATATTTTAAACCAAACTAGAATGATACGTCATGAAGATGATGCAAGACTCAAATTGGTAACCCAAGATTAAACCTTAGATTCTAGAATGATGAACGCAAAGAGTTATCGAGTACTCTTGAAACCATAAATCTTATGATATATGCGTATCTTGTATTCAAAACAAGATGTCTCGTGCCCTTTTTTGGTTGAAAAGGAGATCGAGGTTGTAAATCATTGATCCAAAATAGGTTGATCATTTTCTTTTACCAACGATTTAAGTTGACGCTAATGTGTTTACTTAATAAGGTAAATAGAGAAATCCTTGAAGAAATTCAATGAGTTCAAAGAATCACGATTTAGTCGTGATGTGATTATCAAAGTGAAGACTTTGATATAAGCCAAAGGAAATGTGATATAGTATCACAAATTAATCTCTCTTAGCACGCATTATGGGATAATGTGTGGTTGGATAAAGAAATCAAACGCTATTCAATATGGTTTGGACTTGAATCAAGTTAGTTTGAGTTACTTGATCCTCTTTGGGGTTTTATCATTTTGTCTAAATTATTTTTCCACTAAATCTAAAACGAATCATATGAGATATGAAATGGTAGGGTACCATGTTTGTATGTTTTCAACAGAAACAAATGCTCATTTTTCCTTACTATAATCACGAGTACAACGGGATTGTGGCTCGTGAAGCTGTCTTTCTAAAATACAAGTTTATTTCTAGAAGGCAGAGTGGGAGTAATTATTCAAGAGCCACAAAAAATATTATGTCGCAAGAAACTGGTCTTTCCTGGCTACATGAGACGTTTTGTGTAAAACGTTGTTTCTTCAAAACCTAGGAGGTTAAATTCATCACTTGTTGAAGAGGATTAATCCATGTTACTTTTAAGAAAGTAAAGATCTTACAACTTACAAAGAAATTGTTTGATTCAAGTTAATTCTGGAAAGTAATGAACATATGACTTACATGAGAGTGTTTAAGTCACAACTCAATACAAGGCTTAGAGCCATGAAAATCCGAAATTAATTCCAAGTGAATTGTTAGATATCAAAGCTTGATTGGTGGCAAAGGATTTTGCACTAGTTGAAATGCTTAAGTCTATTTGGATCTTTTAGGGATTGTGTTTCATTATGATGATATACATATAGCGAGTGAATCTAAAACCCACTTCTTCAATTAGAAGGAATGTATTCAATACATGTCTTGAGTTTTGTATATTCTTGCCATCCTAAGTTAATGTTAAACTTAAGAGAGGGTCTTGAGTAGGACATCAATGAGTTGGAATCAATGATTTGATAATGGTATGAAAATTTTCCCGATAAGTCGAGAAGTTGTTTTTATACATGAAGTTTAGTGGGAGTTACGGATATTTTAGTAGTCTTATATGTGGATGACATATTGATCATTGCGAATGATTTAAGACTTTGGAGAAATATAGTACATCTTTAATATCCGGATTTATGGAGATAAATCCACATGATATTAGCTTCAAATAAGGAGTCTTATGTTGATAAGATTCATGACTAGTTCAATCGAATTGAACATATTTGATTGATTCCATTTGCTTCCGCTGCCGAATCAATTAAATAGGAAATGATGTATAAAACTTCATATACTTTGAGTATGATGAATTGTTTCAAATCGAATTTAAGTAATAGTTACCAAGTAAGCCATAACGATTACCCTTAAGTGCTTGCAGAAGCATTAAGGATGTAATGCAAAGTGTTTTTGAAGCAATTTTGTGTAAGGGTGTTACACAAATGACAATTGACAATTGAGATTGCACATGGTTTCTGACAAAACCATAATCAAAAGACATTAGGATGGTTAAGATACCATTGTGGCTATGTTATGTAAGAAATAGATTTTTCTAGAATCGTTCTAGGCAATAAAGAACAATGAGAAATATTTACAATGGAAATTGAGTACACTTGCAATCATGAGATGTGCAAGAAGGATGAGTCCCGCACACTGTGAAAACAGTGGGAGCTATTCTAAGGCTAGAGGGCCTATGTCTTGATTGGATCTCGACACGTACTCAAAAAGTTTTGTAATGCAAATGTATACATTACAAAGGAAAACGAGTATGTAGTAAGGTTGAGTAAGGTACAAGAAGTTGATAAAACCTACTAACCAAACCTTCTCATAGGCTTAACATGATGAGTCATGACATTTCAATTGAATTGAGATGAACAACTACATACAAGATCAAATTAGATTATAGAATATGGAATAATAATCAGGCATTAACTATTCATATGTGATAATTGCATTTGTCGTTCGAGTTTTATTTTAAAACTCTTTTATTATACTTTGTTACATCCAAACGGGTTGTATGATGATATTGAACTCCGTTAAAGTGAACCCGGATTAACATAGTATTCGCCTATAATCACTTGTATGAGGTGACGTCTTGAAGTGACTATAGTGTGATGCGATTGATGGCAAGTTCAGTACCATACAGTCATGTGAGATGACTAGTCGAACACATAGGCAGACTGTTAGGAACACTTTGTCGGGCAGTGACCGCTTATAGATTTCTGGCAAATTTATATATCCTGGTCGTGGCGGGAGCTACTATAGTATTCTAATGAGTCGATTGTTTTGACTAAAGACTGTTCGCCTAACATGGCACAGTTTCAGATTAGCTTTGATTTATGTTACTACGACCTTCGTAAATGGGGTCAAATGGGTATATTTTGGGTTATGATGGTTGTGGCTAGTCGAAGGGAATAGTGCGACAGGAATTGTCCACCCCCTTGTCAGGTTTAAAACAATATCTCAGGGCCACTCGAGGAGTAATGAACTGGAAATGCGTGGCCACGCTCGGAAGGTTTCTATGGTAGAAAATTTTGGTCAATCAGTTATTCTCAGGATCGAGGAAACCACTCTCGATATGAGCACTTGCAAGTAAGACCCGAAACAAAATGGGAAAGGTAGAGAGAGAAAGCTCTAGCTTCTCTCTTCGCTAATTAGGGTTTTTACTTCGTTATGGCAAAAAAACCTAGATCGAAACCTTCTCATATTAGGAAATCAATTAAATCTAAAGCAAAACTAAGGCTATCTTTTAATAATCTGCAAAATCTTTATCTAGACGACACGAATATGCCGACGAATCGTCCTTCTGGTAGTGATATTCCTCAGTCTGCTGACGCTAAGACTACAAAATCTGTTGGTGAGATTGTGGGTATTGCCCCGTTGGATATGGATGCAATTGGTGAACATGAGATCATATCTGAGAATGAAGAGGATGAGGAAGTTTCAATAATTCTTGAGGCTGAAGATGTAGCTCCAACAATTCGTGATAATGAAGTAGCTGGTACTGAGGATGGATGGACTCAGGTCAAAGGCAGAAAACACACCGAAACTCCAGTAAGTGATTCTAGTCCTTCCTCTCCTCCTCTGCTTCAATTATCCATGGAGGCTGTGCAACTAGAAATTGATTACTGGTCTACAGCTGTAATTTGTTATGTTCTGGGAGGTAATCCCCCATGGGAACTATTGTCTGGGTTTGTTAATCGTTTATGGGGGAAATATAAGTATGATAAGATATCGTTCCTTCCGAATGGTGCTTTTCTTGTTCACTTCCCTACTTTGGAATGTAGAGATCTTGTACTTAAACAAGGGTTCCCTATGTTTGATAACAAACCATTAGTGGTGAAGCCATGGACTAAAACAACGTCTCTTGCTAAGGAGAAGGTAAAAGCTGTTCCTATCTGGATTAGATTGTGTGGTTTGGGATTAAAATTCTGGGGAGAAAAAACTCTGGGTAAGTTGGGATCTTAATTTGGTAACTTTATGCGTGCTGATGGTGCTACTATGGACAAAAGTAGATTGGGATATGCAAGGCTAATGGTAGAGGTTCAAGTGGGTCAAGCATCGCCTAAAAAATTATTTTTTTAAGGATGAGAAAGGAATGGAAGTCTGTGTGTTGGTCGAATATGAATGGAGACCTGATGTATGTTCTGACTGTAAAGGAATAGGCCATACTACTGAACAATGCAGGAAGAAAGCTGCAGCACCTCCAGCTGCACCTGCTCCTGTTAAACCTAAACAGGTTCAGGTATGGAGACCTATTGTGAGACTTGTACCTCCTCATAAAATCGCTGCTGCTCCACCTAGAATGTCCCCTTCTTCACCTAAGTTTGGAGGTCCAACCCATCACAATTAAAGAGTTCTTATTCCTGTGAGTCCTATTATTCACCTTACTAGGCAGGATCATATCACTCCTCCATCACCTATGAACTCCTATGTTGAAGTTGTTAGTGATGTAAGAGTGATAAATCTGACAAGAATGGGGAACTGGTACTCAGATATTAATTAATAATGGATAACATTGGTTGTTGGAATGTTAGAGGCATGAACCACCCTAATAAGCAAGCTGAAATAAAGTGGTTTTTACATTTGAATAAAATAGGTCTTTATGGTTTAGTTGAAACAAAGGTGAAGACTCAGGATTTTACTGCTATTCTTAATAATCTGGGTCAACACTGGATTAGTATCAATAATAATTTACATCATCCTGGAGGTCGTGTGTGGTTAATTTGGGATCCACAGGTGTTTCATGTGACTACTCGAGACTGTACTGCTCAGCAAATCACAGTTGATGTGGTTCAAAATATTACTGGTGATAAATTTTGTTTTACTGTTATATATGGGTTCAATGATGAGGCTGATAGGAAATTCTTATTGAGAGAGTTGCAACAAATTAGTAGTCAAATTACCCAGCCTTGGTGTGTCTGTGGGGACTTCAACTCTATTCTTAATTTTAATGAGAGACTTGGTAGACCTGTCATGTGGAATGAACTGGTAGATTTTAGACAGTGTGTTGACTCCTGTGACATCACTGACATTCAAGCCCAGGGATCATTCTTTACATGGAATAACAAACAAGATCATGCTACTAGGGTCTATTCTCGCATTGATAGATGTCTTGTGTCCAATGATTGGCTGCTCAAATATCCTGATAGCTATGCCTATTTTATGAATGAAGGGCTGTTTGATCATACCCCTATAATCTGCTATAGGAAGGAGTGATGCCAAACTAAAAAAGTTTCTTTCAGATATTTCAACTTGTGGGGTATGGATCCTGATTTTAAAGAGTTGGTCAAAATGGAGTGGAACAAACCTGTCCCTGGCATTAGTATGTTTCAAATTGTCAATAAGTTAAGGAATCTGAAGAAACCTCTGAAATTATTGAAAAAAAATAGATTTTCTGATATTGAAAAGGCTACTGCTGTGGCAAGGCAGCAGCTGGATGATATCCAAACTGAACTGCAGAGGCAGCCAGGGGACATGACTCTTAGACAAAATGAGAGGGAGGCTGCTAAGTTGTTTTCTGACCTTCAAAAAGCTCAATTTAGTTTCCTTCAACAAAAAGCTAAAGCTGAATGGCTTAAAGAGGGGGATGAAAATACTGCTTTCTATCATAGGAAGATTAAGGCTAGGCAAGTTCATAACAAGGTCCTTCAAATTAAAGATATGCAGGGCCATTCTCATTCTGATCCTAATGCTATTGAAAATTCTTTCTTGGCATATTATCAAGACTTACTGGGGACTGGCAAGCCTGTAACTAAACTTCATGTGCCTACTGTCAGATCAGGTAAAACTATTACCCTTGCTCATGCTGCCATTCTCCTCAAACCTGTGTCGCTTGATGAGGTCAAAGAATGTATCTTCTCCATCCCTTCTACTAAATCTCCTGGGCCTAACGGCTATAACAGCCAATTCTTCAAGGACTCTTGGGATATTATGGGTGGGGATATCTTTAATGCTGTGAATTCTTTCTTTAACACTGGGAAATTGTTGAAACAAATTAATGCTACTTCTATCACACTTATTCCTAAAAATGCAAACCTTGTGAGTGTCATGGAATTTAGGCTTATAGCATGTTGTAATACTGTCTACAAATGCATTGCTAAGATCTTGTGCACAAGACAGGGTCAAGTGTTGCCTGATATTATTAGTAGTAACCAGGGAGGGTTCATCAAAGGGAGAAATATTGTGGAAAATATTTTAATCTGCCAAGACATTGTTAGACTGTATAAAAGGAAAGCTGCTTCCCCTCGTTGTCTTATTAAAATTGATCTAAGAAAAGCATACGACACTGTTGAGTGGGAATTTCTCTCACAAATGCTCTCTGCCTTGAAATTTCCTCAGAAGTTCATTGATTTAGTGATGGTTTGTGTTACTTCTCCTTCTTACTCTTTATCCTTAAATGGGAATTCTTTTGGCTTTTTCAAAGGGTGTAGAGGCCTTAGACAAGGAGATCCACTGTCTCCTCTCCTTTTTACAATCTGTATGGAATATCTTTCTAGAATCTTGAAGGTTGTAGGTCATCAACAGGATTTCAAATTCCACCCTATGTGTGGTCCTATGCAGCTTAACCACTTGCTTTTTGCTGATGACTTACTTTTATTTTCCAAAGGGGATGAAGTTTCTATTATGTGGTTGCTTAGGGCATTCTCTACCTTTTCTATTGCCTCTGGCTTGTCCCTTAATAAGGAAAAGTCTGATATATACTTCAATGGAATGCCCCAAGCTTCTATTAATAGCATTCTGCAAGTGTCTGGTTTCAAGAGAGGATCCTTGCCCTTTAGATATTTAGGTGTCCCTATCTCATCCAAGAAACTTACAAAAAATGAAGGCATGAAGCTCATTGATAAGATCACTGCAAGGATAAGATCTTGGGGGGCTAGACACCTTACTTATTCTGGGAGACTTGTTCTAGTGAATGCTGTACTTTCAAGTCTTCACTCTTATTGATCCTCAGTTTTCCTTATTCCTAATGGCATCCTGAAGAAAATTGACAATATCTGCAGGAATTATCTTTGGGGAGCAAAGATACATATATGAAATCACCTAACATTAAGTGGGATACTTGTTGCACACCCAAAGATGAAGGAGGGCTTGGTATAAAGGCTTCTAAACTGTGGAACAAAAGCCTATTGGGTAAATATGTGTGGTGGATTGCAGCCAAAAAGGATCATTTGTGGGTGAAATGGGTGAACCAAGTGTATATAAAAGGAAGAGATTGGACTAGCTATGAACCACCTAGTGATTGTAGCTGGTCTTGGAAAAAGTTTGCTTCTCTTTTTAAGACTTTTGCACCTGCTTATGTCTCTGGTCAATGGCTTGGGGAGGATAAGAATTATGAAGTCAGCAGTGGTTATAACTGGCTGCGAGATATTAAACCCAAAGTGGAATGGAGATATGTCTGTTGGAATCGTCTGAACATACCCAAAACTTCTTTTATTTATTGGGCAGCTGTTCAAGGAAGGCTTATGACCAAAGATCGTCTGGTTAGAATGGGGGTTGGAGTGGATCCTGCTTGTTTTCTGTGTGCTAATGGAGATGAAAACCATCATCACTTCTTTTGTGCTTGCTGCTATAGTATTCAATGCTTTACTCTGATACAGCAGGCTCTACATATTCAGTTACAGCCTAAAGATTTGCACGTATGGTTTAACAGGAGTCATGGAGGGACTAAACTTCAGAAAATAATGGTGTGCGCTATCTATGTTGCAGTGATATATGGAATTTGGAAAGCTAGGAACAAAGCTAGAGTTTCTGATGTTGTGATTCACCCTGTATTCCTGGTCAAGCATATTTTGAAGGATGCACTGAGTCGGTTTTGGGCAAGGAATAGAGGAAAGTTAACAAGGAAGGAAGAAGATTGGTTAGCAAGTATTATTAGCTGATGTAATCTGGGTACTGTTGCTTTATTTTTTGATAGACTCGTGAAACCGAATTATACTCCGATGATGTAAATTGTTACGATTTTTTGATATATATACTTACCCTTTACCAAAAAAAAAAGTACGACCCAAAAGACACTTTGCATTGAGTGGGAGATAGTAATAGGACAAGAAAATTTGTGACGCACACTTGTCGAGGACAAGTGGGAGATTGTTGGAGTAAGTGTCCCCGACAATAATGCGATCACAATTGTCGATCATATTGATCACATATTTAAATCTCATATCAAGAATACGAAAGGGATGATACATAACATATATAGTCAACTGGTCCACACATATCGGTAATGATTGGCTGACTAGAGTTTGACATTACTGTCGTGCGACGGTGGTGATCAGTTGATCCTTTGAGGTCACATCTAAAGGACGATTCCTTTAATTGAAAAAAAAAGGTTAATCAATTGTATGTCGATACAGATTAATTAATTTCTTAAAATTGAACAAATTATTATCATAAGAGAGAAAATGACATCTTATTATAATGTGATTAAATAAGATTAATCTGTGAAAATAGGTTAGATAAAACGGTTTTATAAATCGGTTTTAAGCATATTTTCGACGTAAACCTTACATTAATTTATACAATAATAAGATACAATAATTAAATATGGGATTGACATCCTCAGACTTACATGTTTGACGAAACGAGATTAACTAAGTTAACGATTAGTGATTGCTCGACTCGAATGTATGATGAAAGTGCCCTCATAATAGGATTTAGATTAAATTGATTTGATTAATTGAAGTGGTGTTGGTCAAATTGGTCAGTCATGCAAACGAGACTGGTACTCTGAAGGATCTGAGCTTACGTGGTCGATTGATCAAGCACATAGACGTCAATAAGCAAAGAGCGCGGTCTTAGAACGCAAAGGGAGAAGAGAAGGGCAGACACTCGCGTGAGAAATATGAGGAACGAAGATCCCTATTTATACTAATCACACGGAGGAATTAGGGTTACGGTAAAAATTTGGAAACAAATCTCGAAAAGATTTGAAAACATGCAGAAAAGAGTTGGGGAAGAGGCGCATCAGCTACTGCGACTCTTTGAAGAGGCGCAGCAGGTGCTGCGTCATTTCCCCAGAAGTTCCCTCCTGCGGAAGAAAGATTTTCCGCGTTTCTGTTATGGAATTGTGGTAGATCTCAACTTCCTTACTCTTCAAAATATGATTTCGGGATATATTTTGTCAAAAGATGAAAAGATTAAAATTATGGAATAGAAATATACGGAATATTACAGAACACTCCGACTCGGCATTTTAAACGTTTTATTAGAAAATGAAGACGGCTTTTAACCCGGACTCCAAATGAACTCTAATTACTGTCAAAACGACCGTAATGGCGCGTAGATGACAACCAAGGGTAGACACAAGTACTTGATCTATCACTTGATGATAAACTTGTTGGATTAAGTGTCCCCGACAATAATGCGATCACAATTGTCGATCATATTGATCACATATTTAAATCTCATATCAAGAATACGAAAGGGATGATACGTAACATATATAGTCAACTGGTCCACACATATCGGTAATGATTGGCTGGCTAGAGTTTGACATTACTGTCGTGCGACGGTGGTGATCAGTTGATCCCTTGAGGTCACACCTAAAGGACGATTCCCTTAATTGAAAAAAAAAGGTTAATCAATTGTATGTCGATACAGATTAATTAATTCCTTAAAATTAAACAAATTATTATGATAAGAGAGAAAATGACATCTTATTATAATGTGATTAAATAAGATTTTATTTAGTAATTTAAGAAGTTATAATACTAAAATTAATCGGTGTTTGCGAAACACGCGAGATGAGAATGATAAGTTAGTTATAATTACAAGATGTTGTGAATTATACTAACTAGTATTTAAATGACCATTTTATGAGAAAGTAATTTTGAATTACTAGTCAATTTGTTAAATGTGATTTATTTAATTTGTAAATGATATTTAATTTGTTAAATATGCATTTTAAATTAAAACATGACATAAGACATGTCACATGTCACATGACATACAATTGTACAATTGACAAAAATAAAATGGACTTCATATTACACATCAAAACCGAAATTGGTGGACAAATTTTAGAAGTTTTGTCTTATTCATTTGTCTTATTCATTTGTCTATGACACTTGATAGTGACATGACTATGGACAAAGGCTTACACAATTTGTCTTGTGAAGACAAAAAGGAAAAAGAAAAATGGTCCATAACCACTTAATCCCACCGGTTTTTGGAGAGAACTATAGAGAGATTTTTCTCCATAATTCATTCTCTCATGTTTTATGAAAACCCAACAACCTTCTCTCTCTTGTTCTTCATAAAATCAAGTTTTATGAATCAAATTTGTGCAAATCAAACACTAATAATACTAGTAGTAGTATATGAGTATTAGTAATCGATTTTAAGGTAAACCACGTTACAAATATCTAGTACATGTTAGTTTGTGGGATTTTGGGATAGTCTTGGGTGCTACTTATTGGAGGGCTTCTATTTTGAAGTCATTGATGTTCATCAATTATTGGAAAGCTCAAGAACTAACAAGAAGGAGATCTTGTTGGTGCCCATAAAACCGAAATCATATAGTAAGAACAATGATTTCTTCACTTATCTTATTTATGTTTGCATGCATAAGATCTAAAATTTATTTTATGACTAAATAAATTGTTTCATATATGAGTATGTAAATTAATGAGATTAATAATTTCTAACAAAACTTACGAAATGTCATAAATCGTTCCGTGTACCAAACATGCGGCCCAATCATCACCGGGTGGTTTGCGGGAGGTGCAGAAATGAGGTATCTACAATAATTTAGTGGGAGATCGTTATATAAATGTTAAAACTTGTTAAACATGTTTTCACAAGTAATTTTAAAACAATGAATGTTAATTTTTCCTTATTTTGTGTAGCATTTTAATTCGCAATGGCAACTTCATCAACTTCATCGACTACTTCACTAGGCAAAGATTCATGGCTAAGGTTCATAATGGACAAATATGACGGTAGTAACTTTCTTGAATGGGAATCCAACATCAAAAGCGCCACGTTGTCCGACAACGTGCTCACTTACTTGACCGATGCTCCTCCCATCTAGCCCGGTCCAAGGGCTTCATCGGTGGTGCGGACCGCCTATGATGACCATGTGAGGATGTCGAATGATATCAAGAATGTGTTGATATGGTCGATGTCCCCAAAGCTCAAGCTTTCATGCATTTCTTTAAATGCGTACGAGATATTCACTCGTATGATTACTATGTTTTCACAAACACCTAAAGTCCGTCAATACGATGCGGCGGCACGCTTCTTTGAAGCAAAGCTTGAGAGGGGCCAAAAGGTTGGTCCCCATGTGCTAAAAATGGTCGAATATGTCGACATCCTAGAGCGTCTAGGGTGTAAGATTCCTAAGACTCTTGTGCTGGATCGTATCCTCCACTCACTTCCCACCAAGTTTGCCCACTTTAAGGTAAACTACAACATGAATGACATGGATAAGAGTTATCATGAAATTCATGCACTCCTTACCCAAGCGGAGAGGGATATGGAAGCTAGTGGGAGTGAAAAAGGGGATGTTCTTACCATGAAGTTAAAGAACATGTCCCTTGGAGTTAAGAAACGAAAGGGGAAGGAAAAGTCTCAATTCAAGAAATCGTCAAAGAAACAAGACAAGGGAAAAGGGAAAGCCGTTGAGAATGGAAATCCCAAGGCAAAAAGTGTCAAATGCTCTGAGGCCAAATGTTTCCATTGTAATGGAAATGGGCATTATAGGAGGAGTTGTCCCAAATACTTGGAGGATCTCAAGGAAAGGCGTGTGACACCTATTGGTATGATTTATTCTCTTAATGTGATAGACGTTAATTATGCTTGCACTTCCACTTGGGTTCTTGATAGCGGATGTGGCTCTCATCTTTGTAATAATTTACAGGGTTTAAGGGACGTGCGAGCACTAGAAAAAGGTGATGTGGATCTCCGCATAAGCAATGGAGCTAGAGTAGCGGCCGTTTCCGTGGGGACCTATGTGCTCACTTTATCTAGTGGTCTAGAGTTGTATTTAAATAAGTGTTATTTTGTACCGACATTAACCAAGTCCATCATCTCCATTTCCGCGTTAGACGCGGAAAGTTTTTGTTTTATGATCAAGGACAATAGTTGTACTTTTCATTGAATGATGTGGTTTATGGCAAGGCCATTTCAATTGGAAGCATTTATGTTTTAAATGATCTTAATGACGTTTATCATGTGGAAACTAAAAAGCTCAAAACGGGTGATCCAAATGAATCCTACCTTTGGCATTGTCGTTTAGGTCACATAAACGAAAGACGCATTAAGAGACTTGATTCATCAAAAGTGCTCAAACCATTTGATTTCGAATCTTATGGTATATGCGAGTCTTGCCTTTTAGGCAAGATGACTCGTGCACCTTTTACAGGAAAAGGGACACGAGCTAGTGAGGTTTTGGCTCTCATACATACGGATGTGTGTGGACCATTAACCATCACCGCTATAGGAGGTTTTCACTACTTCATTACTTTTATTGATGACTTGAGTAGATATGGGTATGTCTACTTGATGAAGAATAAAAGTGAAGCTTTTGACAAGTTCAAAGAGTTTCAACATGAAGTAGAGAACCAATTGTATAAAAAGATTAAGACCATACGATCCGATCGTGGTGGTGAATATCTAAATACTGAATGATTGTGGCATAGTATCACAATGGACTTCTCCTGGCACACCACAACTAAATGGTGTGGCCAAAAGGAGAAACCGAACTTTACTAGATATGGTTCAGTCTATGATGAGTCTAACCGAGCTTCCTAATTTGTTTTGGGGTTTTTCCCTCTTGAATGCAATATTTTCACTAAATCGAAGCCCGGCTAAAGCGGCCGATAAGACTCCATATGAGATATGGATAGGGAAAGTCCCTCATTTGTCATTAATGCGCATTTGGGGTTGTGAAGAATATGTCAAGATCATGTCTGACAATAAGCTTTCACCCAGGTCTGACAAATGTCTTTTTGTAGGATATCTAAGGAAAACACGTGGCTATTACTTTTACAATCAACACGAGAACAAAGTGTTTGTGGCTCGTGATGTTGTCTTCTTAGAAAAGGAGTTTATTTCTAGGAGACAGAGTGGGAGAAAATTTGAACTTGACGAAGTTCGAGAGCCACAAACCGAGAATGAGGTAGAGGAGAACGTGGAGGATAGCATTCCCTCTTCCTCAGAAATGGTAATTGTTCTTAGCAAGTCAAGTAGGATTTTTAATCCACCTGACCGCTACCTTGGTAACATCGAAGAGGATGGTGTTTTGTTACTGTTCGAAAGTGATGAACCCACTACCTACAAATCGGCCATGTCTAGTCCCGATTCCTCGCTTTGGCTAGAAGCCATGCGGTTTGAAATGGATTCCATATACGAGAACCAAGTATGGGACTTGGTGGATTTACCTGAGGGAGTGCGACCCCTTCAGTGTAAATGGATATATAAAATTAAGCTCGGCATGTATAAACATGTAGATGTTTACAAATCTAGATTGGTGGCAAAAGGTTTCACCCAAGTTCTAGGTCTACACTATAACGAAACCTTCGCTCCAGTCGCTATGCTTCGGTCCATTAGGATAATATTAGCGGTTGCCGCATTTCATGATTATGAGATTTGGCAAATGGATGTTAAAACCGCCTTCTTGAATGGGATTCTATAAGAAGAGGTTTACATGATACAACCTGAAGGTTTTGTGGATACATCTAACCCTAAGAAGGTGTGTAAGCTCAAGAAGTCTATCTATGGCCTTAAGCAAGCATCTCGGAGTTGGAACCATCGCTTTTATCATGTCATTAAACAATACGGTTTCACTAGAAGTGTTGAAGAACCATGTTTATACATGAAGTTTAGTGGGAGTAAGGTTGCATTCCTTGTCCTATATGTGGATGACATATTGCTCATCGGGAATGATATTCCATCGCTCACTTCCGTTAAGGAGTGTCTAGGGAAACACTTCTAGATGAAGGACTTGGGAGAGGCACAATGAATCTAGGGTATCCGGATCTATAGGGATAGGTCCAAAAGGATACTAGCATTGAGTCAAGATGCTTATATTGACAAAGTTCTTGACCGGTTCAATATGAAAGACTCCAAGAGAGGATTTCTACCTATAGGCCAAGGGATTACTTTGAGCAAGTCACAGTCTCCCTCTACCCCTAAGGAGATTGAACACATGAAGACCGTCCCTTATGCTTCCGCTGTTGGGTCTATGATGTAAGTTATGATTTGCACTGGTCCCGACGTTGCGTATGCCTTGAGCATGACAAGTCGTTATGAAGCCAAGCCTGGTGAGAGTCACTGGATAGCCGTAAAGAACATCCTTAAGTACTTGAGAAGGACTAAGGATTCGTTCTTAGTGTTTGGAGGAGAAACTGAGTTGCAAGTGAGTGGTTACACGGACGCAAGTTTCCAAACCGATCGGGATTATATGAAATCCCAATCCGGCTACGTAGTTATGCTAAATGGAGGAGCATTTTGCTGGAGGAACTTCAAGCAAAGCGTTACTGCAGATTCTACAACAGAGGCTGAGTACCTTGCAGCGTCTGAGGCTGCAAAGGAAGCTGTTTGGATTAGGCAATTCATGGAGGGACTAGGAGTAGTCCATTCCGCCGAAGATCCGATCACTCTATATTGTGATAATAGTGGAGATATTTCTTCAAGCCAAAGAGCCGAACTTGAGTAATAAATCTAGACACGTTGAAAGGAAATACCATTTAATTAGAGATTATGTGGAAAGGAAGGAAATTGACATTTGTAAGGTTGGGGTAGAGGATAATATTGCTGATCCTTTAACCAAGCCTTTATCTATGGCTAAGCATGATGGTCATGTCGTCGCAATGGGATTGAGATGAGTACCATATTTTCTTTAGATTATGGATATGTAATAACTGGATAGAGTATCTCTTTTTATATGTATGATAATCGCATTCATTGTTTAAGCATTCATTTATGAATCTTTTATTTAGTGTGACTAAATTTTTAATACCTTGTTTATCTGAATATGTTGTGGAGACAATGTTGAACATTGTTCAAGTGAATAAGATGAACATTGTATTTTGTCCTTAGTCACTTAATGAGGTGACGTCTCGGAGTGACTAGATTGTAAGTCGATTGATGGTTGTTCAACACCATGAGGTCATATGTGATGACTAGTCGATTACATAGGCAGAGTGAGTGACACTTTGCCAGACAGTGACCATTTAGAGAGTATCTAAGTTCTATTATAGACGCCTGGTCGTGGCAGGGATCTCTAAGATGTTCCTATGAGTCGATTCTTTTGACTGGAGACTATTATCCAAGTCAATGTAGTTTCTGAGTGATTTTGGTTTTTGTCCTAGGTCGTGCCGTGAAAAGAGGCCAAAGGACATCTTCTGAGTCATGATGATATGTATTGGGCAAAGATAAATAGGGCATACAAGAATTGTCCACCCACGTTGGGTAACCATATCTCATGGCCACTCGAGGAGTTGTGACTATATATGCGTGGCCACGCTCGGAAGTAATCTGTGGGAGATTTTTATGGTCAGGTAGTCACACTCCCGATCGAGAAAATCACTCGCGATATGTTCATGTGCAAGTGCGAGCAGAAAGACACCTTGCATTGAGTGGGAGATTAAAACGGACAAGAGAATTGGTAGCGCACACCTTGTGTCGGACAAGTGGGAGATTGTTGGAGTTAGTGTCCTCCACAATAGTGCGTTTACAGAATAAATCTCATTAAAGGATATCATCAGGATATTTATTCATTTGATCCTCGTCAGTTGATTAACGTAAATCGATAACGGTTGGCTGACTAGAGTTTAACGTTATTGTCGTGAGACGGCGGTGATCAACTGACCCCTTTCGGTCACACCTAAAGGAACGAACCCCATGATAACTAATTAATTGTATGAGATACAATTTATTTAGTCCCTTGATTTATAGACTAAAAGGTTAGTCGATTATTTTTAGAGAGATTTCGAGTTGCGAACTCGAGGCACGGCAGTTATTATTTAAATATGCGATAATTGAATAATAAATTTCGGGAGACGGGTTTTAGTTAATTAATTGTTAATGCACTAAAACTTTACTAATTGATTAATGTGATTAATATTAGTACGTAAATAATATGTGTAGTGGTACACGTATATTTACGGAGTGTTTTGGTTGAAATTAATCGGGTAGCATTTAAACATAAAATGATGTTTAAATAAAATTTACACGTATTTGTGTGACAAATATAAGAACCAAAATGGACCCATAAATGGGACATTGGACCGTGTAAATGGAGTATAGTGGATGATTATAATCATAATCATTTCACTTTGCTTGTTTTTATTCCATAAGTTGTCATATGATCATTATGCATGCCATAAAGATTGGACAAAAATTGAAACAAGTCAACTCCTACACACTACCCTGTCCCACCGGTTTTCCTCCTCTATTAAGACCATTTTTTGTTCATTTTTTACATGCTAGCTCACTTGTGTTTTGCATGTGAACAAAAATTGTCCATCTCTCTAAAATAAATATTTATCACTTACTAAGCTTGTTAGTATACAAAATAAATATTCACCAAGCTTGTTAGTAATATTTTAAATATTATCAAGGGTTAATTTTACAACTATCTAGTTAATACTTATAAGATTATTTGGGTGTTGTTCTTGGGTGCTACTTGAAGGAGACTTTCTTTTTGAAGGTTTTTCTAGGAGGATCATCCATCTTTATTTAGCTCAAGAACAAATTAGATAGGTGATCAAGTTTGTGCCCAATTTTACCATAAAATCAATGTAAGGAAATTGTTTTTCCTTAACCTTTATTTTTATGCTTTTATATTTGCATGTATGTTACATAGATCACAAAATTAACATATTATGAGATCATTTGTTTTTAATTAGAGAGACTAATTAGGATCTATGATCATTCAGTTTGCCTTTCTGGGAGGCGAAATTTGTCCCTTTCCTGAAGAAATTGCTGCGGTTGGAGGATAGGATGCAGAAAGTGTTCCGGCTATACCCCCTAGCTCTCAAGGCCATAATAATAAATTCAGGGATTTGCTGGGATTGACCAAGACTGAGGTAGACCGTCTTGTGACCTCAAAAGGTGTCCGCATATTTGAATTTGTCGATCGATTTATAAATAGAGAGGACCCTACTATTTTTTATGTGGTGAAGTGTCGAGCTTATGGATTTTGCCTTCTTTATTGCTATGTCCTTCAAAGGCATGTCGACCAAGAGATGAGGGGTGACACTCGATTGCTAGGCATAGTGGAGCAAATGGAACTGCGCAGGAGCCCAGCATGCTTGATTCTAGGGGAGACCATTCTAGGATTGGACAATAGGAAGGCGGACCGCGTGCATCCTTATCTTGGGAGTCCTATCATTTTACAGGTAAGAACCCGTTTTCTTATCCTATTCGGCCGTTTTTTTTTCGTTTTTTTTTTGCCGGTTTTGGGACTGACTCCCGTCTCCTTTTCTGCAGATCTGGTTGATGGAAAGACTGCGGTTGATCAAGCCCCCAGTTGATGTGACAGGATACCACTCTCGATCAATCGCGATGAGGTCGAGGCTATATATGGTGGACTTCACTCGAGTATGCGATTATTGGGAAAATAAACTGAAGAGTGAAGGTGGGCCTTGATCAGGTGGATATTTCCTTGGTGGCATCTTAGGTCAGTGACTGGAGTATCATCTTTGGACCCAACACGCTCGATTCGCATTCCCGGCTTGGAATTCATGGTTCATACCTTCCCGGAGAGATTGATGAGGCAAGTGGGCTTACGAAAGAAAATCCTGAAGCTATACACTGTCCCTCAAAATGCCTTGGCGCATACTTTGGAGTCTTGTCGAGAGTGGGCTATTCGCTGGGCCCAAAGGAATAGGTGGTTCATACCTGTCCCGGTTGACTCATTATGGGTATCTGACTCATATCTGCAGTGGAGGAAACTAGCACCCCCGAGGAGCGTGAAAAGCTAAGAAATCACGAGCCCGTACACTATAAGATCCGCGAAGCGGCAAAGGAGAACCAAAGGTACTTAACTGAGGAGGAAGAAGAAGCCGGATATCGGGTCGTCCCTCCGTCGAAGAAACTAAAGAATTCTTATATCGAGAAGATGGTGGTGGATCCAATTGGAAGTGCTAGACCGCGAGAACGACCGTTAGTGATTAGGTCGGAAATAACGTAAGAGCACCCCGCTCGTGGTCGAGACAAGAAATATGACAAAGGTGACAAAGGCAAGGGGAAAATGGAAGAATAGCCTTAGTCATTTTATAATAGTATTATTTATTATTTGAGTTGTAATAAATGGCGGAGTTTTTAGAATCCTAACCTAGCATTTTAATTTCAGCATTTGAAATTTAAATGTATTTGGCGTATTACTATTATTTATGGAATAACGAATAAAAGATTTATTAGCTAAGAAACTTTCATGAATTTCCTTTATTTATTCTTGTCGAATTTCAAATGCATCATGCAAATGTCCTTCTATTTACATTTTGAAATGACGGGTTGTATCCGGTGAAGGATTGCCTACGTATTCATTAGAAACAATGAAATCAAACCCTATACGTAGTTCGAAAAAATGTAAAAGAATAAATGTTCGAAGCAAGAGCTTGTAATGAACTTAGAAAAAATAAGCATGTGCTTTACTTACACCTAAGGAAATGCAATTTAATTTATTTGATGATATGAGGATGTCAAAATGTTAAAACGCAAAAGCGAAATGTCATAAGATTTTAGCGGGCCAGGGCCGGTTTTATTTCGTGTCGCACGTGCGGCACGTGTGTCACGCGAGGCGCGTTTTATCCTATTTCTAAGGGTAGTACTCTTTCAATTGGTCTACGTTAGTCGGGTTAGAAAATTCATTCCCGTCTAGGTCTGTCATCTTAGCTGCACCTCCTGAAAGTATGGACTTGACCAAAAATAGTCCTGCCCAATTGGGTTTAAATTTTCCCCGTGGATCGACAGGTAAGAGAGCTCTGACTGACTTGAGTACTAAATCTCCTTCCTTGATATTTATTTGTTTGACCCATTTGTTAAAGACTCGTTTGATACTATCCTAATATGTCTGCACATTATGTAATGCTCGTAGCCTCCGTTCGTCTAAGAGGACAAGTTCGTCATACTTATCCCTTTTCAAATCAGCTTCTGGAATTTGACTTTCGAGTAGAATGCTTAGAGATGGGATCTCTAGCTCTACTGGTTGTACAGCTTCCATGTCGTAAGTCAAATAGAAAGGAGTATCCCCAGTGGACGTCCTAACAGACGTGTGATATCCCATTTAGTAAAATAGTCGATAGCTATTAAGATGAAACAGTGACCTCCTGTCCCAGGTGGAGTGATCTTCCCGATGATGTCTATTCCCCAAGCAGAAAATGGCCAAGGAGATGTTATGGGGTATAGCATTGAGGGAGGAATATGTTGCACATTCCCGAAGATCTGGCAATTTTCACAATGTCTGACGTATTTGATGCAATCCGACTCCATTGTCATCCAGTAATACCCCAAACGTGTAATCTTCTTTGCCATCATAGGTCCACTCATGTGAGGATCTCATTCTCCATCGTGAACTTCTTCCATTACTTTCCGTGCCTGTGAATGATCAAGGCAACGCAAGACGACACCAAGTGGTGTTCTTTTGTATAACTCTCCCTACATGAGGAGGTATTGAGAGGCAAGTAGGCGTATGGCGTGTTGTCCTCCCTTATCCATATATGGTGGATATGTACCATTTGCTTGAAATTTAAAATGGCTTGAAACCAAGGTTCCCCTGGGTTTTCCTCTTCATCTGTAAGAAACGTGCACATAGGCTGGCTCGGACCGCCTTTCGATGCATAAAGGCATTTCAACCACATTCTCTAGCATATTGATCAAGGATGCGAGTTTTGCAAGAGCGTCCGCAAACTGATTTTCTTCTCGAGGTAGGTGTAGATAGGTAACCTGGTCGAAGAATTGAGCAACCTGATCTATCCTGGCCTGATATGGTGCTAGACTTTTACTTCTGATTTTACAGGATCCAGTGATTTGGTTGATGATTAAATATGAGTCCCCATGAACACGGAGATTTTTGATCCCCAAACTCATTGCCGCTTGTAGACCAATGAGACAAGCCTTATACTCTGCTGCATTGTTTGTCACCTCGAAGTCGAGTTTGATAGAAAGTGGTGTATGTTCACCTTCAGGAGAAATGAGCAACACTCATATTCCAAAACCTTTCAAATTGGATGCCCCATCAAAGTAAGGATCCCAAGAATCCGTACTGGTTTGTAAAATATCCGCATCTAGAAACGACCACGTGTTTATTGCTTGCGTATCGTTGATGAGATTATCTGCAAAGAATTCAGCCACAACACGTCCCTTTATTACTTTCAAAGGTACGTATTTGACATTGAACTCCGAGAGCATTAAGGTCCATCTTGCTAAGTGTCCATTTAGGACGGGCTTCTCGAAAATGTATTTGACGGGATCCATTTTAGAATACACCTTGACTAAGTAGCTAAGCATGTAATGGTGTAGCTTCTTTGTTGCCCAAACAAGAGCGAGGCACGTCTTCTTGAGAGGTGTATACTTACTCTCATAGTCCAAGAACTTCTTACTAAGGTAGTAGATAGCTCTTTCTTCCTTTCCAACAGTCTGTGTGAGCATAGCCCCCATGGCTGTTTCAGTGACTATGAGATATAAATCAAGAGGTTGATCTTGTTGGGGAGGCATTAGCACTGGTGGTTTGGCCAATATCTCCTTTACCCTGTCAAATGCCTTTTGACAGTCTTCGTCCCATATGGTATAGTCTATTTTCTTGAGCTTTTTGAAGATAGGTTCGCAGATCATAGTGAGTTTCGATATGAATCGACTTAAGTATTGCACTTTACCCAGGAATCCTTTGACCTCCTTTTCTCTTTGGGGCTGGGGCATCTCGATTAAGGCCTTGATCTTGGATGGATCAATTTTTATCCCCCTCTGGCCGACAACGTATCCCAGAAGCTTGCCTGACGTTATTCCAAATGCACATTTCTGAGGGTTTAGCCTCATGTTGTACATGCGCAATCCGAGGAAGAATTTGCGAAGGTTATCGATGTGCCCTTCTCTATCCTTGGATTTGCCGATCATATCATCCACGTACACCTCTACCTCTGTATGCATCATGTCATGTAGCAAAGTAGTCGAGGTACGTTGGTACGTAGCCCCAGCGTTGATTAGCCCGAATGGCATAACAGTATAGCAATGTGTGCCCCACTAAGTGACGAAGGCTATCTTGTGCATATCTTCTCTGGCCATTTTGATTTGGTTATACCCTGCATACCCATCCATGAAGGATAACAATGCGTGATCTGCTGTATTATCTACTAGAATGTCGATTTGTGGCAGAGGGAAGTCATCTTTAGGACTTGCTTTGTTCAAGTCTCTAAAAACAACGCAAACCCGGATTCGCCCATCCTTTTTGGGTAAGGGGACTATATTAGCCACCCAGTCTGAATACTCGGAAACTTTGATGAATCCGGCTTTGAATCGCTTATCGACTTCTTCTTTAATCTTAAGAGCCCACTCTGTCCTCATCCGACGGAGCTTCTGTTTTACGGGTTTGAAACCTGGCTTAATTAGAATGCGATCTTCTGCAATATCCCCGACATGTCCTTGTAAGACCAAGCGAAGACGTCTTTGAACTGGTGTAGGATGTCGATAAAATTGGCCCTTTCAGTTGGGTCTAGAGTCGTCTTTATCCTAAGTTCTTGGGGTTCTAATTCATTTCCTACGTTGATAGGTTCGGTGTTTTCTATAACTGGTGCCCTTCCCTCTCTTCTAGTATTTCTTTGATTATGTATGGAGGTAATTCGATCGAGTCTGGGTCAGGATCATCCTCATTATCATCGTAAATAGAATTGCATTCAGAATAACACAAAGAGTAAACAGAATCAGATTTATTCATATTAAAGTTTGAAAATAGCTGAAACAAAGAAGCCATCTGCGCAGTAGTCAGTGGCGGTAAAGGGACAGTCGCTGGGACATTCCCCAAGCTACTGTTACTAGGCGATGCTATGCTAGGAGAAACAAAAGGGAGGGGAGTGACGACAGAAAGAGACTCTCTAGCGACTTCTGTAGACTTAGGTTCCGACTCCGACTCTGATTTCGACTCTGACTCAAATTCATCTTCTTCGGATTCTCCTTTGAACATCTCTCCTTCTCTAGTAGTGACCTTGAAGAGCTTTCCTTGATTGTTTGTCCACTTGATCGACTTTCTCCATCCTTTCTGTTGATTCGAGCTGGTGTCACTGATTAGTGATGTAGGATTGAAATGGTCGTCTTGCAGTATCATGGTAATGATCTCATCCTGCGCTACCCTGACAAATCGATCCTCTCCAACAGAAGGCTAACAGCTTGTTCGTCGAGACAAGGTGTATGACGAGTTTTGATGGTAGGAACCATTTCTGGAGGAATGAAATATCAATCGTGGAAGACCTCAATTCCAGCTAGTGGCATGCCTTTGTACCTCCAAGGTTCGGGAAATGCATAAAAATGTTCACAATCCCCTTCTCTGACAAAGTAACCATTTAGTGTAGGGAGATAGGGTTGCATTTGGATTCCCTGACTTTTGCGATTTTGAACTTGAGCAAGCATTTCATGGGTTTCAGCCTTCGTAGGCTTGTACCCCAAGCCTAGTGGTATCCTTTGGGAGTTCCCTTCCTTAAAAGGTGCAAAGGTATTCTTTCGGATAGGATTTAGTGGCACTCCTAGGATGTATCCCTGGGATTTGAGTATGTGGTTGACCACTAAGTTGGAGTATGGGTTGAAGTATAAGGGAGCCAGCTCGCTCTCTATAAGGTTTATGATTTGAAATCCTCCAAGCTCATACACTAGATCTGCAACTACTTGGTTGCTTGACATTTTCTCTATTACGGCCTTGATTCGTGACGAAGTGATCGTCACTACCTTGCCATATAGAGGGATCTTGATCTTTTGGTGTAAGGTGGATGTTACTGCTTTGGAAGTGTGAATCCAGGGCCTACCTAGAAGTATATTAAAATATGCCTCGATGTCCACTATCTGAAAATTAGCCTTTCGCTCGATTGGCCTAGTGGCCACAGTAAGGTTAACTAGCCCCACTACTTTACGTCGCGTTCCATCGTATACCCAAACGCCTTGGTTAGTAGGAGTCCGGTCTAATTCTTTCATGCCTAACTTGTATACTGTTTTTAGTGGTATGACATTGACTGCGGGGCCATCGTCCACCAAAGTCATTGGTACATTTTTCTTCAAGCATATGACTGTGATGTATAGAGCAAGGTTATGAATGACGTCAAATAGAGGCAAGTCCTCATCTGAGAAAGTAACTGGGTTACTTAGCTTTGCTGAGTCTTGGAAGACTAGGTTGACGACGTCATCGGGTGTAGAGTTGTGTGCTACGTACAATTTAGCCAATGCTTGCAGTAAAGCCTGACGATGAGGAAACGAACTTGCAACTAGTTGCCAGACTGAAAGATCAGCCTTTGTCTTTTGAAGTTGCTTCAATAAGTGGTCAGGAGAAGTATCTTCGCCATGGTTTGGTGTGATGACGTGTTAGGTTCATATACCTCTTATTTGACTCTTCTAATAGTAAACTAATTAACTTCTTAATATGTGTTCTTTAGATCTAGTGCATGCATAACAAAATCAGAGATTAATAATGAAAAACAATGTCCCTTACATTGTTATGTGGCTCTAAATAAGACACAAATAAGGTCACCTTCCTTTTTTGTTCTTGAGCTAAAATATAATGGATGATCCTCCAAAATCCCAATGTAGAGTTCCTCTTTTGATTGCACCCAAGACTAATCCTTTAAACTAGTATATTAGTTAACTAGATTAATATAGTAGTACCCTTAAAATTATTTCTAATAATATAGTTATTACTACACTAGTAATCTTATATTGTGATTAGAATTTATTATGAACAACCTTTTAATTTTCTAAAACTATTTTAGAGAGATTTTGAGAGAGTTTTGAGCAAGTATGCATGTGTGTTGAATGGATGATAATAAGAGAACAAATTCTCTTATATGAAAGAGGGAGGAACCGGTGGGAGTAGGCAAAAAATGCCAAGGGATGGCATCTTCCTTTTTGCTTTTGGTCTTCACATGAAATAGGTGTGTAAGGCTTGATGCAATAGGTATGATTAGCTCTATTTTATCACATAAAATAAGTCAACCACAATGCATCACAACTCCCTCCATTTCGGTCCATTTCACTTAAAATGGACTACCATTTTGTTTTGTCAATTTGTCATTTGTCACACAATATGTCACATGTAGTATGTTACATGTTATTAATTAATTTAATGCATATTTATCAAATAAATATCATTTTATAAATTAATTAAATTACATGTTATAAATAACTATCCCTAAACATGGTTTCCTAGCATGGATCTATCATCATAATAATATGAACATTAATGAGAAATTATTCAAACTGGGTAATAGCAGCACTGATACCTGTTTTATCTGTAGAAGATAAACTGAAAGCGTAAATCATCTCTTCTTCGAATGTTCCTATAGTCAATTGTGCTTCACCATGTTGGAGAATGGTTGGGATGCAAGTTACCAACTCAAGACTTCACCACATGGAGACTTCGTCTGTCAGACTCGAAATTGAAAAAGGAGATAATCAATGCTACCTTCAATGCATGCATCTATTCCATCTAGAAACAGAGGAACCTATGTAAACACGAGCTCCATCTCATACACCACCAAAAAACTGCTCATATGATGATTGAAGATCTGAAGTCTCGATTTAGGGGTAATCTCATCAGAGTTGAAGGGATTCATGATCGATCACTGCTAATGAAAGTGTTAAATAGCCGGATGATTATTTGAGTGATGAAAAGGAAAGCAAAAGACAATCTGATGGGAGAGATGAAGATGATCTAAGGAGATGAGCATTATCGTCCTTTTTGGGGTTATCTTTTTTATTTTGTTGTCTGAAATTGTAGTTCCTGAAAATTGTTGTTCCTGAGTTTGTTTTGGGTCGTATCTTATTCGGTCCCTTGTGTTTCACTACTACAATTTTAGGCTAAGAAGACACCCCTTAGAGTACTGTTGGGGATGTGGCCGTCTTATTTCGGTCAATATATTAGGCGCCATTAGTGATCGCAACAATAGGACGGTTAATAGAAAGACCCGTCCTTTTTTAAAAGTAACAAGGACGGTTGGTCAATAAAACCGTCCTCTAATTAATAAACAAGGCGGTTATTTAATAGATTCGCCTTGTTTTCTTTTAATAATGACGATCAAAATTCTCCTTGCTGGTTATTGTCTTCCCCTCTTATTCAAAGACTTATTTCACCACCATCAAACTCATACACTCGTTATACCCTAACATATATAACCACCATCACCGCCTCTTGTTACCACCATCAGACGCCACCACCAGCGCACCCCGCAAATCACAACCATCACCACCACGGTCTCCTTCAATAGCCCTAACGCAACACCACCGATCGTCCTAACTTAAGTGTGCCAAAATTAAAGGTAATTTCAATTTTATCTCATTTATTTCGTTTCACTTTTAATTTTCTAGCAATATTACTATCCAATTTCGTGTAAAATGAGTATTTTAGGCCTCAATTTATACTTAATTTGTACGTTTAGCGGGAATTATGTTTTTCTCAAACTTGTCACCAGTTCAATCAACGATTACTTGGGCAGTATGTAAAAAAAGAATAGAATCGATGCTTAAAACCAGAAGGTAGTAGTTATTGCAACTGGACTTGGATTGGGTTGGCAGTAGGAACTTTTTAGAAGACTCATTATTGGAATGAGTAGAGGAAACTGAGAGCATTCTATCACATGCTTGAAAAAGGCCATATCAGTGTGGTAATTTCTAAAATTGTTGAATCCTAGAAAGTTTATTTCAATTCGATTATCATTACACGTAAGACCGTCTCATGCAAGGTAGCGTGATCAACCAACAAAAGATTAAAAGCAATGAAAGAGGGAGAGCAAATTAGAAACTCACAAAAACTGAGAAATGAGAGTAGGAGGAGTGGGGAAGTGAGATTGTTCTTCTCCAATACTAGAGAAGAAGAGTCCTAATAAACTGTTTAAATCGATAATCGGTATACCTGATGGAGCTAACCACCCAATTAAATATTCTCGACGTCTTTCCAACAACCCATTTCCCCCTTCTAAAGAGCTAACTACAGTATTAGGGTAAAATAGTAAATATATTATGAAATGTATTTGTCTTTTTGCTCTTGCAGAAGCCGTGCTGAAGACTTGGCCTCCAAATACAGGGAATTTGCTTCCTCTATGTTAGCCTATAAGTTACATTAACTAATATTAGTGTTTCTACATTTTACACATCATGTCTCCTACGAATTTCGATGAATAAACTTCATTCGACTTTAATTTTAGTGAGGCAAGATGCCTATTCACTTAAATAGTGGGAGTAAATATAGAGGGAGTAATAAGCTATTCCATTTGTTCTGAAATACTAATAAGTTGAAAGATAGGATCAGCTTTGAGAATAGTGAGAGTCTGAGAGGTTATTGGCCACAAAACAGAAGTAGGCAGAATGTTTTTGGAAAATACACTTGTAAGCGGTAACTTCTCGCTAAATGAAATGGCGAGAAGCTGCTGAAATAAAAAAATAAATACTACTCACTAATTGAATTGGTGAGAAGTTATTGAATCTCTAAAAAAAATCAGTACGTGTGCGATTTTACTGAAACATTAAAAAATGAGATATTTAGAGTTGTGAAAGCATCTGAAAATAATGATTTGTTGAGTACGCTTAATATCGGTTGATGAAACAGGTGGATGACAAATATCAGTATCCAAGTGATAAAAAGGATCTTCAAGTCCAAGAATGGATATGTAAGGTATGTAAGGATCCACCAACTGGATTCTAGCAAATTACGCCTAGTGATGAGTTTCGATCTGGTGGGCCGCTCAAGCAGAATCTGACCTCTCATGTTGGACCAACAAACCTTGCTGTGAGCACCAGAATGTTATTTTTGTATGTTGAACTTGTTCTGTGTTAATAGCTTGGTATCCTACGAATAATTCAAGACTTGTGATCAAGTTCGATGTTTCTCTTTCAGATGTTCACCAGTGCTCATTATGCCGGGAAAGACATGGTGAAATTCGCAGATGGTGAGCCATAGAAAAGGGTTTTCGGCCCAGTTTTCATGTACTTAAACGGTCTGCCTAAGGGATTTGATTGGAATTGGTTGTGGGAGGATGCTAAAGAGCAGGTTAATATATCTTCTCTCATTTTTTAGCTTTCTAAGGCACCGATATTTTAGTATGGAGCAATTGTTTTTTTAAATGTACAACACTGACAACGATAATGTTGCAGTTGTTTCCTGAAACAGAAAGCTAGACTTACTCTTTTCCTGCTTCAAAATATTTTCCAACATCGGATCAACGGGAAAATCTCTATGGTAGATTACTGGTTTATGATAGGTTGGTACAATGGATAATTACTATATCCTTGTTCCTTTTCTCGAAATTATGTTCTAAACAAAAACAAAAATTGCCTTTGTTAACCTGAAAGTCTAATAGTTCCGATATTGTGCAGTTACTCTGATGAAGATTTTACTCCACCTGATCGGTGTATATTTTGGGCAAGCTTCCTTAACTGAAGTGAACTCATGGCAATTATAATGCAAGGTAATTACAATTAAGGAACCTGAGCTTAAAATGTTCTCGTTGTGTACTTATGAGGAAGCATAGTAGCTAAAGTTACTGCTCAGTTATCGTAGACCTTATATTAGTTTCTCTACTCGAATGTCATCCGATGTGGTTGTTTACTAGGAACATAGTGCAACACGTGATACTCTAGCAAGATCCAACTATACTCTAGCATGATCCAACGTCCCCCACTCTTCAGTTCTGAGCTCAACATAGTAGGAGTATAGTTTTCAATAACCTCACACCAGCATTGCTAAACCTTATGACTTTATGATATATTGAGAATCTGTAACCAATGCTACAATAAATTTCTACATGCAAATGTGACAATTTTGAGGAACTGGTGATATTAATGCGCTGATTAGATGAATTGATGCAGAATACTTCAACATGTCGCAGCTAAATCAAATATATTTGTTGTGGTACTTAAGGAAATCTCATCATATTAAGCGTATGCATCTTTTGTTTGAAATGATTTGGGTACTTAAGGAAATCTCATCATATATATTATTTGTAGAAGAAGGTAAGGATGATTTCCCCTGGTTCGAAGGGTGCACTGAAAAACCAAGGCGAACCGAAAGATGATATAAATATTGCATGGGATCCTTCATTACAATCTAGTTGGACTTGGAGGAAGATATGTGCTGTTAAGGACATATTTAAACCTGGTTATCATCTGAATCAGTGGTGTGATGGTAAGTATACTGTGGCTACTAGATATAGATGGTTGCAAGGACCTCAGACTAAAGCACAATGGGCTCCTGTGGTATGGAATAGGCTAAATGTTCCCAAGCATTCCTTTATTGCTAGGCTATTTGCTAAGGAAAGGTTGTTGACTAAGGACAGATTGAGGGCATTTGGACTACCTATTGATGGGATCTGTGACCTTTGTGCAGTGCATACAGAGGATCACAAGCACTTGTTCTACCAGTGTGCCTTCAGTATCAGGTGTTGGGCTATATTGAGGCAATGGCTGTGTGTCTCATTACCTCCCCAGGATATCCTTCACTGGTGTGTTAATTGGAGATGCAGATCATTGCTTAAAAAACACTTGGTTTTTGCTGCAGTGGTGGCTGTCTTGTACCAAATCTGGCGGGCCAGAATCCTCTGCAGAATTGGTATGGTTGTTCATTCTCCTACTCAGGTGATGAAGGAAGTGAAATCTTTTGTTCAAGCACGTTTCCAAAGCAGAAAGTGGCTTTCTAAATATCAGACAACCTGGTTTTTTAAGGCAGTCTAATTTTTTTTATAGGAGTTTGTGTAGGTTTCATATATAGAGTGTAATTCAAAAATTGTTTGTATTGGTGGCACGTCTATTATATTAATATATATATATTCACATTCTACCAAAAAAAAATATTGCATGAGAAGAAATGAGAAAAGCGGGTGAGAATGATTTTTTCCAACTTTTTATATCTAATAACCATTTCATTGTTTGGGTATAAAAGAAAGAGGTATTGGGAGGGGAAGAGGGTGGAGGGCAGGGTACGTGAACAAAAGTCGATATATGTTGGAGATCATCAGAGGACGATATATTAATATTATTCCTAGTGTATGTCCTTTCATTTGTTTCTTTTGTTTCAATATTAACTTCGTTTTATATAAATTACACGTGTTGATATGTAAATAATTGTAATTATGTTTTTTGGTTACTTTTTATGTAGTTCATCATTAAAGCCCAAAAGACATACTCGGTTGAGCAAACTGATGAGGTGCGGTCAATTTGGGCTAAATATGCATTGGTGTTTAAGGCGCAAGTATTTGATGGCAACGTCTAAAATATTTAGGCTCAACTAATGTTAGTGCTTGTGTTAAAAAATCAATTCTTGATAGTTTGTATCTTGGAGGTTCAAACCTTATTTCGTTTTGTTTGGTTGGATTTAGAGTATAAATGTAAGAATTGCTGAAATGTAGCCAGATATAATGTTTAACCAACTATATTATCGTATAGGGTATGAATGAAACAATTTCCATTTCAAAAATCTAGTTGTCAAAGAGCATGGATGCGTGCCACAATTGTGCGGGAAATATTCATAAATTCCTACTAATTTCATTTTAAAAAAATTGTGTAGAAGGCGGTTCCAACAGAAAGCGTGCTGAAGTTGGTGCAAAATTACGCGCGCCGTAAATTTAAAACAAGACGGTTGAGAGGCGCAACCGTCCTCTTTGTAAATGAAAAGAAGACGGTTCAAATCCACAACCGTCCTCTTTTTAAAAAGCAAAAAGAGGACGGTTTGACTTCACTCTAACCGTCCTCTTAGGCAACGAGGGCGGGTGATTTTAGGACGGTTGTTTTAAGATTCAAGGACGGTTTTAACCATTCTCTTTGTCTATTTTTGTAGTAGTGTTTGTTTGCATGATGGGGTGAGATGATGTTCGAGGATTGGGCTTATATCCCACTTGATGTATGGTTTATGTTTTCTTTGTATATACTTATATTTTACCGAAAAAAAATTGACTAGTGATACTTGATCACATAAATAAAATGGGTCGTATAATTATAATTCACAACATATTGTAATTATAATTAACCATTCATTCTTATGTCAATTGTTTCACAAACAATAATCAATTTTAGTAATAAAGTATTTCAATTACTAAAATAAATCTTATTTAATCCCATTACAATAAGATATAAATATTCTCTCTCTCACAAATGTATTGTTCAATTTTAAGGAATTGATTAACTTGTATCGTCATACAATTAATCAATTTGTCTATTAAGGGAATTGTCCTTTAGGTGTGACCTTAAGGGATCAACTGATCACCACCGTCAAATGACAGTAATGTCTAACTCTAGTTAGCTGATCATTACTGATAAGTATTGATCAGTTGAGTATATAAATGAATCATCCCTTACGTATTTTTAATATGAGATTTAAACATGTGATCGCACTATTGTTGAGGACACATACTCCAACAATCTCCCACTTGTCCGAGACAAGTGTGCGTCACCAATTCTCTTGTCCTATTACAATCTCCCACTCAATGCAAGGTGTCTCACAGGTCGTACTTGCATTTGATCATATCTTGAGTGGTTTCCTCGATCTGGAGTGTAACTGTCTGACCGGAATTATCTACCATAGATACTTTCCGAGCGTGGCCACACATTTCCAGTTCACTACTCCTCGAGTGGCCCTGAGATTTCAAACAACCCTGACAAGGGGGTGGACAATTCCTATCGCACTATTCCCTTTGTTTAGCCACGGTTCATCATAACCCAAAATAAACCCATTTGACCTCAGTTACGACAGTCGTAGAGCATAAATCAAAGCCAATTAGAAATTTGTGCCAACTTGGGCGAACAGTCTCTGGTCAAAGAAATTGACTCATAAGAATACTATAGCAGCTCTTGCCACGACCAGGCTTAATGAATTACCAGAACTCTACAAGCGGTCACTGCCCAACAGAGTGTCCCATACAGTCTGCCTATGTGATCAACTAGTCATCCCATATGACTCTATGGCACTTGAACTTGCCATCAATCGCATCACACTCTAGTTACTTCGAGACGTCGTCTCCTTTAAGCAACTAGGGGCGAATACTATGTCAATCCAGTTCACTTTAATGGGGTTCAATTTGTCTCTACAACCCATTTGGATTTAACGAGGTAAAAAAAAAATGAGTTTATACAAAGAAACTCAAACGACAAATGCGATTATCACATATAAAACAAAAACATGGTTTTTCATTTCACATCTTATAATCTAATACAAACTTGGCATGCGCTTCAGACCCATGGAAACAACATGTTTGTCATGCTTAGCCTAAGATAAAGGTTTGGTTAAAGGATCAGCTATGTTGTCATCCGTCCCGACCTTACAAATCGTTATTTCCTTTCTTTCAATAAAATCCCTAATTACATGAAATTTTCTAAGTACGTGTCTAGACTTGTTGCTAGACTTGGGCTCTTTAGCTTGAAAGATTACCCCACTATTGTCACAGAAGATCGTGATAGGAGCTTTGGCGGTGGGAACTACCTTTAGCCCCTCCAAAAATTGTCTAATCCACATGGCTTCCTTGGCAGCTTCTGACGCTGCAACGTACTTATCCTCCATAGTAGAATCCGCAACCACAACTTCCTTGAAGCTTCTCCGGCTTACGGCACCACCATTTAGCATGTATATAAATCCAGCCTGGGGTTTCATATCATCTTTATCTATTTGAAAACTCGAGTCTGTGTAACCCTTAACACATAGCTCGGAGTCACCTCCAAACACTAAGATAGAATCCTTAGTCCTTCGCAAGTACTTGAGGATATTCTTAACTGCTATCCAGTGACTCTCACCTGGATTATCTTGATATCTACTAGTCATGCTTAAAGCATATGAGACATCTGGACGAGTGCATATCATGGCATACATGATTGATCCAACAGCGGAAGCATAGGGAATCAACTTCATGCGTTCAATATCTTCGGGTTCGGATGGAGATTGAGACTTGCTCAAAATTATTCCACTACCCATAGAAATTAAGCCTCTCTTAGACTGATCCATTTTGAAGCGTCGAAGAACCTTGTCAATATAAGATTCTTGACTCAATGCCAATATCCTATTAGTTCTATCTCTATAGATCCGGATACCTAATATGCGTTGTGCTTCTCCTAAATCCTTCATTTGGAAATGATTTCCCAACTACTCCTTGACGGAGGATAACATTTGAATGTCATTTCCAATAAGTAGTATGTCATCCACATACAATATTATGAACACAACATTACTCCCACTGAACTTTATGTATAAACATGGTTCCTCAACACTTCGAGTAAAACCATTTTCTTTTATAACATGATTAAATCGATGGTTCTAGCTTCTTGATGCTTGCTTAAGACCATAAATGGATCTCTTAAGCTTGCACAGTTTGTTAGGATTTTTAGGATCTACAAAACCATCAGGTTATATCATGTACACCTCCTCTTCTAAATGCCCATTTAGAAAAGCGGTCTTTACATCCATTTGCAATATTTCATAGTCATGAAATGCGGCGATCGCTAACAGTGTCCGAATGGATCTTAGCATGGCTACGGGGGCAATGGTTTCGTTATAGTGAAGACCATGAACTTGGGTAAAACCTTTTGCCACTAGCCTAGCCTTGTGGACATCATAATGTCCTTTTATGCCATTCTTTACCTTGAAGATCCATTTGCATTGAAGAGGTCTCGCTCCTTCAGGAAAATCCACCAAGTTCCAAACTTGATTTGCATGCATAGAACTCATTTCGGATTCCATGGCTTCAAGCCATAAAGTTGAATTGGGACTAGAGATTGAAGCTTTGTAGGTGGCGGGCTTGTCACTTTTTAAAAGTAACACATCAAGACTCCCATCCTCTTGGATAAGTCCAACGTATCTATCAGGATGGCGAGTTACTCGACCCGACCTCCTCGGTTCAGGAATAATAACCGAATTAGACGACGATGGAACATCTTCATGTGCCTCTACTTCGGTTTGTGTCTCTTGAACTTCATCAAGTTCAAAATTTCTCCCACTCTGTCTCTTATAAATAAACTCACTTTCTAAGAAGACAGCCTTACTAGACACAAACACTTTGTTTTCATGAGGTTTGTAGAAGTAATTAGCCTTGGGAGGTATTGGGGTAACCTACAAAGATGCATTTTTCAGATCGCGGGGCTAGCTTGTTGTCGGTCTTTACCCTGACGTAAGCATCACATCCCCAAATCTTCATATAGGATATATTAGGAACCCTTCGTTTCCACATCTCATATGGAGTCTTTTCAAGTGCTTTTGTTGGACTATTGTTCAATGATTTGATTGCGGTTTGGATTGCAAATCCCCAAAACGAATCGGGTAACTCGGTTTGACTCATCATAGATCGAACCATATCTAGTAGGGTTCAATTTATCCTCTCGGCAACAACATTAAGTTGTGGTGTATCGGGTGGAGTGAGTTGTGACACAATGCCATAATCTTTCAAGTGTGAATCAAATTCATTACTAAGATACTCTCCACCACGATCGGATCGTAGTGCTTTTATCTTCTTGTTCAATTGGTTTTCTACTTCATTTTGAAATTCTTTAAATTTCTCAAAAGCTTCACTCTTGTACTTCATCAAGTAGATATACCCATATCTACTTAAATCATCGGTGAATGTAATGAAGTAGTCATAATTTCCCCTAGATGTGATAGTCATTGGTCCACAAATATCGGTATGTATAAGGCCCAATAGTTCACTAGCTCGAGTCCCTTTACCACTAAAAGGATTATTAGTCATTTTTCCTAGGAGACTAGATTCGCATATACCATAGGATTGAAAATCAAATGGTTTAATAACATTAGTTGAAACTAATCTTTTAATGCGATTGTCGTTAATATGACCTAATCGACAATGCCAAATGTACGATTCATTTGGATCACTTGATTTGAGTCTCTTGGTTTGTATGTTATAGATGTCATTCTTTGGATTTGAAGTCTCTAGAACATAAATGTCATTTATAGAAGAGCCTCGGCCTATGACCAAGTCATTTCTAGAAATAATACAACAATTGTTATTAATGGCAAAATTAAAGCCCTCTATGTCTAACATAGTAACTAAAATAATGTTCTTAGAAAGAGAAGGTACATAAAAACTATTATGCAAATACAACTCAAATCCATTTGCCAAAACAAGTACATAAGTACCCTTGGATGTGGCCGCTACCCTAGCTCCATTCCCAAGTCGGAGATCAACATCGCCCTTGTTCAGCTTTTCCACGTTTCTTAGCCCCTGTAAATGATTACAAAGGTGAGAACCGCAACCGTTATCTAATCCCATGTTGTGGTGGAAGTGAAATTTACATCAATAACATAAATTTCAGAAGGAATTTTACTAAGTGGAAAAACAAGTCCATCCTTTATATTTCCCAAATATATGGGGCAATTCCTCATCCAATGTCCCATGCCATGACAATAATGGCATTCATCATCAACTTTGGCTCCTTTGGTAGTCCCACTAGCCATCTTGTTTCCATTGTTGAATTTTCTACCTTTCTTTCCCTTCTTTTCGAACCATTTCCCTTTAGTTGCAAGAACTTGCTTGCTAGGACTCCCACTAGTTTCGGCATCCCTTTCTTCCAAAGATAAGGATCCCATAGATTTAGTGATATGGTCTACCTGAGACATATTCACAAAAGACCTAGTCATAGTAGGAGATATGGAGGAAGTAACGAAATTAAGGTTTCCATCGGAACCGATCCCAAAATGAAGCTCTCTAGTAATATAGAGATTGTTTTTGGAGCAAATTTCGTCAAATAAGTTATGACAAGCTCAATGGTAATTGGTGTTGTTGCATGTGTAGAATCCATTGCGATATATATAAACTACAAACATGGAGGTAAAGGAAATATTAACATTCGTCATTTTAATCAAACTTGTAAACACTTTAAACAAGTTTTAACATTTATATAGTGACCTCTAACCAACTATCATAAATGATTCCGAGGTCCAAATTCATATTAACTTGGGCACGGTGAGCCGATTCATCCCTTATTAATATAATTCGGTGGATTAACACTTTAATCGATTTTACTTCTAGAACTCTCGGTCGATAAAAATTACTTTAGTATTTATCTTTAGCCCGTAACACATGCGACTACGGTCACGAATAATTCCATTGAGCTCAATCCAAGTTTCGACTTAATAAAATTTTATTAACCACTTACCTAACGTAACAAGTTTAGCACCCCGGTGAGCCGAGCCTGCTTCCTTATGAAATTGGGACTCATGGTTTCTACTATTTGGTAAGGCTAATTCTCAATTATTATTTAGTGAGAGGTCTTCCCAATTTATTATCTATCATGTTTTAAGTGAACTAAAGCGGTGAACTACGATAATTATAATTGACACGGTCGATGACTCTATATGATATGCATGTGTTGTTATGGCGATTTGGCAATGCATGCAACATATTAAAATAAATGCAAAGCAATACTAATAAATTCCTAGTATAGCCTTCCTAAAATAGAAAATCAAATAATTTATTACATATTCGGAAACCAACTCCTTTGGTCCCTTCAATCTTAAAGTGGCACGCCTTCCATGAACACCGTCTTCGTCGGAACACCTTTCCGAATGGCACCGTCTTGAAGAAACTCCATGATTACAAATAATAATAAAAATAAAAAGCTATCCCTATTATACATTTGTAACATGAAAAACTAGTAAAAATAAAAGTGATACGAGATCACATTAAATTACAACCGAATCAATATTCCCTTTCATTACGGGTAATATCGATTAAAACTAAGGCCACACTAAGATAAAATTACATAATTAAAAATTATATAAATAAAAAAAATTCAACAATTGAAATATTCAACATTATAATATGTATCTATCATGTCAAATTATGTGCCAAATCGCCCTATTTAACTTATATCGATTATATAACCCGGTTTTTATGGGAATGCGTGATAATAACTTATTAAACTCACAAATCAATACTTAAATCAACTTTAAGCTCAAGATAATTATCCTAACACTCTTAGGACTCAAAAATTAGCCACCACTAATTTTTTGACAATAATTCAACTTGATATAATTTTATGCTCATTTTGACCTTAAAATCATACGGAGTAATATTTATGAAATAAATCCAAATTAAATTACAATAATTTTGAATTTTGAATTTTAAATTTTTGAACATTCTGGAATAATTCCATGACTCTAATAATGTCAAAAAACATGGTTAAAATTTTCGAATTTAATTTCGAAAAAATATAGTTGCAATTTATCGGTTTTATCTCATAAAACATCTAAAGTATACAAAAATTAATCCAATCAATTTTACAACTTTAGATCTGATAAGTGAGATATTTATGCAACCTAAAATAATTTTCTCATGCCATTTTTACACTAAAAAATTCATAAATTATGCTAAATGAGATCATTTTATCGAAAAATTTACTTACAGTGTGTAAATCAGGCATGTGACAGCATATTAAAATCTCAGGTCCCATTTCGAAGTTTAACTATATTTAACCATTTTACATCCTTTTAATGCATTTTTATCTCATAAAAATCGTAAATCATGCAATATTAATCAAATTAATACGAGATTTTACATACAATAAGTAAAATATTCATGTGAGGTCATATAAATATTTCAAGGTCAGAGACATAGTTAACTATTTTTAGCATTTTATTTCCCATTTTAGTCATAAAAATGCAATAAAATAACCAAAAATCATTAAAATGAACAATAAATTACCATAAATCATATCAATGACCTAAAAACATTTTAGGACCATAATATATAACATGCATCATGATTTTGTGATTTACTGTTATAAATCACAAATTTTTAGTTTTATATGTTAACATTTTAACTCGAAAAAACAATAACCGATTATGCATGCAACATCCTATGCTCTGATACCAATTGTTAGGTTCATATACTTCTTATTAGACTCTTCTAATAGTGAAATAATTAACTTCTTAATATGTATTGTTTAGATCTAGTATATGCATAACAAAATAAGAGATTAATAAGGAAAAACAATGTCCCTTACATTGTTAAGTGGCTCGAAATAGGGCACAAATAAGGTCACCTTCCTTATTTGTTCTTGAGCTAAAATATAATGGATGATCCTCCAAAATGCCAATGTAGAGATCCTCCTTTGATCGCACCCAAGACTAATCCCTTAAACTAGTATATTAATTAACTAGATTAATATAGTAGTACCCTTAAAATTAATTCTAATAATATACTTATTACTACACTAGTAACCTTATATTGTGATTATAATTTATTATGAACAACCTTTTAATTTTCTAAAACTATTTTAGAGAGATTTTGAGAGAGTTTTGAGCAAGTATGCGTGAGTGTTGAATGGATGATAATAAGAGAACAAATTCTCTTATATGAAAGAGGGAGGAACCGGTAGGAGTAGGCAAAAAATGCCAAGGGATGGCATCTTCTTTTTTGCTTTTGATCTTCACAAGAAATAGGTGTGTAAGGCTATGATGCAATAGGTATGATTAGCTCTATTTTATCACATAAAATAAATCAACCACAATGCATCACAACTCCCTCCATTTCGGTCCATTTCACTTAAAATGGACTACCATTTTATTTTCTCAATTTGTCATTTGTCACACAATATGTCACATGTAGTATGTTACATGTTATTAATTAATTTAATGCATATTTATCAAATAAATATCATTTTATAAATTAATTAAATTACATACAACAAATTGACTAGTGATACTTGATCAAATAAATAAAATGGGTCATATAATTATAATTCACAACATATTGTAATTAAAATTAACCATTCATTCTTATCTCAATTGTTTCACAAACAATAATAAATTTTAGTAATAAAGTATTTCAATTACTAAAATAAATCTTATTTAATCCCATTACAATAAGATATAAATATTCTCTCTCTCACAAATGTATTGTTCAATTTTAAGGAATTGATTAACTTGTATCGTCATACAATTAATTAATTTGTCTATTAAGGGATTGTCCTTTAGGTGTGACCTTAAGGGATCAACTGATCACCACCGTCAAACGACAGTAATGTCTAACTCTAGTTGGCTGATCATTACTGATAAATGTTGATCAGTTGACTATATAAATGAATCATCCCTTAAGTATTCTTAATATGAGATTTAAACATGTGATCACACTATTGTTGAGGACACATACTCCAACATGACGTTAGTGTTAGTAGTAACTGGACCACCCGTTTGTCCTTGAGCGACATTTTGAAATGGACTCCCTGAGCGAGTAAGGTGGTCCACATCTTGATATTGACTAAAGGTGTTCTTGGAGGTAGATCTTCATCATCATCTGCCCATATTCCATTCACGATATTGAGCTCTCTCAAGCTCATGATTTCAGCTTCTAAGCTGATTATTTGCTCGACTAGATTGTCGGTCACTGCGATCACTTCTTGTATTGTGGATTCTTGAGATAATATTGGAACCACTGGCCTGTGTTCCCTAGGTATAGTGCTTGGATTGCATAGGGATGTCACTATAGCTTCTAGCTCTGAAACTTGTCTACTTACACTCTTTGCCCATGCGACAAAATCAGCGATAGTAGGGGAGATGGTCGAATAACTCTCCTCATTTTCTAGTGCATTGATCTCATCTTCAGTTGGATAAATGACGTGTGAACTATCCAAGGTGGATTCCTCATCTGTGATCATCAGAATTCCAAGAGGATTCTGAGTATTGTTAGGCTTACT
This sequence comes from Silene latifolia, assembly GCF_048544455.1. Classification (NCBI taxonomy): domain Eukaryota; kingdom Viridiplantae; phylum Streptophyta; class Magnoliopsida; order Caryophyllales; family Caryophyllaceae; genus Silene; species Silene latifolia. Next base: position 99,458,342 of record NC_133527.1, read on the forward strand.
TGCATGAGGTATAGGCAGGCGCCCATCTTCAATCATATCCTGAATGACATATTTCAATTTGAAGCAATTATCTGTATCATGCCCTTTGCCTCTATGGTACTCGCAATAGGCATTCTCATCCCAGAACTTAGACTTCCTCTCTGGGTCAGGTGTAGGTCCTATGGGTTGGAGTTTACCTTGTTTCATTAATTTTTTTAGAGCATTGGAGTACGAGTTACCAACATTGGTGAACTTTCTCTGCCGGTTATTCTTCTTAGTAGATGATTCGACAAGGTTGACCTCGTCGGTCTTGCTAGTGGAACCATAAGAACGACTCGTTGTGCCTTGATATCCGCGACCTACCATTTTGGACAAGAGTCCTTTACGGATGTCGTCTTCAATTTTTGTTCCTAGCACTGTTAAGTATTTGAAAGACTTTATGTTTTGGTACCTTAGATGGTTTGCGTAGATTGGCCTTAAATTGTCCACGAACTTTTCAACAAGAGTAGCCTCGTCTGGGCGTTCGACGAGTTGCGTGCTAGTCTTTCTCCACCTAATTAGGCAGTCGGTGAATCCTTCTTTCTCATTCTGGGTAAGAACCTCTAGAGTGCGCATATTGACTTGAATTTCAGCATTATCTGCATACTGTTTGGTGAACTCAATTGCAGCACCATCCCAAGTAGCAATTTTCTTGTGATCCAAGGAGTAGAACCATTGCTTAGGAATAGTATCAAGAGATGAAGGAAATATCCTTAGGAACATCTCTGGCTTGATGCCTTTGATAGACAGATAATCTTTGAAGGCACGAATATAGTCCAAAAGGTTTTCATTCCCCTTAACCTTCAGGATGTCAGTCATGTTGAAATTAGTTGGCAGTTGAGCATTTTCTGCCTCATATTTGCGACTGTTTTCCCTGTAGATGTTATCTCCCTTAAGGTACATTAGTTGTCCTCCAAATATTGGAGTCGCTTTTCAGCTTCAATAAGACATGTTGGAAGATTGACTTCTGGTTGCCCAACAAAGGGTGGAAGATTGTCGTGTACGACCATCTCGGAAATGTGATCCTCTACAGGAGGAAGTCTAGCTTCTACAGCGACAATACGGCCTTCGATGGTGTTAAGGCAAGCATAAGCTTGGTCTTGGCTTGTCTGGAGATGAATGAGTATAGCTAGGATTTGATCATTACCATTTACGGACGGTTCGGGTCGACCATTAATGCTTCCATGACTAGCTCCCACCATTTTGGACTGAGGATAAGAGATCGACAACGAATCAAAACACGATCAACCATTTTCGCACACTTACCCAAAAAAAAAGACTTGACTCGTGAAGTGGGTGTGTGCCACTGTGTCAAGTGGGATTTGAAAATGATAAATTTTGAAATGTTTGTCCTAGACAACTATAGTGTAGTTGTAGGAGTGCTAACTCGAAGTGAGGTTTTGAAATGGGTTTGAGGCCCGAATTTTGACTAGACATTTGGACAGAGTTTCGGCTTATTTTGCTGTTTTAGGTCATTTTTGAAAATATTACATTTTGAAATGGTTTTTATTTTACAAAAATTTCGTAATGGTTTTGTTTACAAAAAGGGTGATCACGTATATGATACAAACATACATATGGGCATTATAATGGTATGCTGTGTGCATTTAAAGGGTTTTGGCTTAAAAGGTGGGTTGCCATACCAAGCAATCAAACCCTGGTCTTTGGAGAGGTCCGTACGAAACATGAGTAAGGTCGGTTCTTTAGTCCATTTCCTTGAGTAGTGAAAGCCCTTGATACAAACATGAGTATGTACCACGGTATTGTCGACGTCAATCGTTATCCATCTATTGGCCCAGATAAGAATTTGGACCATCCAGACGGGACGATTGATCGAATGGGTTGGGTTAAGCCTAGGATGGCCGAATGAAACGACCTAAGTAGGTCGAGTAATGAAAACCGACAACTGTGTCGTATAAACTATTCCCCAACCTTGTCCAAGTTTCACCCTGGGTAACACGTAAGTGTATCTTCCCCAACGGAGTCGCCAAACTGTGGACATGGGCCACCGGCGCCGCGCGCACCCGTGCGTTGGTCACGAGCCGGCGACACTTCTCCCATGAAACCTTGGGTTGCTAAAGCACGTCATGGGCCGTTACCGATTGGTGAGGCATTAAAACCGGTGAAAGGTTGAATAAGCCTCCATTTGTGGAGTCGCCACCAATTTATTGTGGAAAAATTGGAAACTGTTAGAATACCTCATGTCATGTCAAGACACAAAGTAATGACATAGACACTAAGAACTCGTTACCCTTAGCGTTCAATGTCTAGAATGACTCTCAAAGATGCCAATGGACACGGATGTCCAGAGATAACTGGAGTAAGGGGTGAGGGTACGTATTAGGAAGCTCTTTAATCGAACACCTAATCCCGCCCGCCTCGATATCGGCCTCTACTAATGATTAGGGAAATTGTTCATATTTGATATGTCGTTGATGTAATGGATGCAATGCAACAAACACGGATTAATCCTAGCATGTGAAATTAGACTATGTCGGTTAACACGTGTTTTAGAAAACAATTGGGGTCGAAGTAGATGTTAGATTAAATTACATGTGAAAACCAACTAAATAAATCATTCATAATAGTAAATATAATAAATGAATTAGAATAATTAAAGTTACAATAATTACAACGTTTATTTGATCTACGCCAAAAGCACGCTCGAAGACGGGATTTCGAAGAAGAAAATAAAAGAAAATAAATTTAAAATATAAAAATACGTCAGATTAAAGGTGATAATACGATTAATAGTCGATTTAAACAGTAATTAGAAGCTACGTCAAAGCGAGAAAGAGTTCAGAGGCAGAAGCCAACCCAGAACAGGCGCAGCATCTGCTGCATCCCTTGGAAGATGCGCAGCACTTCCTACGTCTGTTCTTGAGTTGGGTTCTGGCTGTGAAGTCAGAATCGTGGATTGGTTATCGTTCATTGTTAATTTAAGATCGATTATTGATATATGACTCAAGTAGAAGTGCTTTAGCATGTTTATGTATACTAATATCGTTACAAGTCAGATTAGAGAACAAGTTTAAACAAAGTAATACGACGATTGACATAATTATTATTACACGATGTCGGATTTTATAAAGGTCAAAACTTTGAACTTGAAAACGGAATTAAATTTGGTAAACTGAAATCAAATAAAGAAAACTATGTACCAATGACGAATTCTAAAGACTCGATATGAGAAAATTGAACCTTTAAAATCCGGTTTTGAATAGACGACGAAAACCCGCAAATATTGAATTATAAGGGATTTATGTCGAATTATGCATTATAATTTAAAAAGGATTAGTTAGAAGCATGTTTATATACTGAAACAAAAAAGAAACAAAAGAATGAAAGAAAGGGAAAATTATAGGAAGTTGAGTAAGAAGAAGAAGAGCAGGAGCAGCGACAGCCTGAGGAAGAGGCGCAGCTGCTGATGCGTTTCTTCTTGACGTCAGACCTCTGATGTTTTATAAAAACGGTTTTAAAAGATGGTTTTTAAGATGGTTTTGAACTTGCTTTTGAAATAGACCTTACATTAGATGATACAAAATAAAAGTACAATAAATGAATGGGATTTACACCCTCAAACTTACATGTTTGACGAAACGAGATTGACTAAAGTTATCGTTTAGTGATTGCTCGACTCGAATATGCGTGGAAAGTGCCCTTGTTAAAGGATTTAAAAGATTGATTAGATTGATTAAAGTGGAGTTGGTCAAATTGGTCGGTTTATGCAACGTGATTGGGACTCAAAATGATTTGAGCTTACGTGGTTGATTGATCAAGCACGTAGGCGTCGAAAGCAATAGCATAGTCTAGAATGCAAAGTGAGAGAAAGAAGGGGCGGAACACTGCGTGCCAAATATGGAGGCCGAAGGCCTATATTTATACTAAACCTATGGAGGAGTTTAGGAATGACACGGATATGGCAACAAATCACGGATATCTTCTAGAAAGCGTGGAAAGAGGGCTGGGGAAGAGGTGCAACAGCCACTGCAACCCTTGGAAGAGGCGCAGCACCTGCTCCGTCATTTCCCAGAGATTTCCTCCTCAGCAAGAATGATTTTCGCGTTCTATTATGGAATTTCGGTAGATCTACATTGGGTGGTTGGCGGGAGGTGCAGAAATGAGGTATCTACAGTAATTTGTGCTAGAATGGCAATGGCTATTGTAATACTCCATATTTTAGTTGGAGTACTCGGTCGAGTACTTGGTACTCGGTCGAGTGTGAGTTACTCGGCCGAGTAAACAAGTTCAGCGAGTTTGGCGGTTTCTATTATGTTTTGACCAAGGGTTTGTTTATAACGCTTAAGTCTTTTCTAATGTCATTTTTAGAATATATAAACCCTTTTATAAACCTAGAGAGACGGATAGGAAAAAGTGTTTGTGGAGCCTTTCTATTGATTGAAGATTTCTCACCTATTTCAACCAAATTCGATTCCCTTGATTGTAAGTCAATTTCATTCAATTATTTATGCTACTTTAGAGTCTTCTTCTTCAAAACGCTTCAAAATAGAGTCCTGTTTATTTGAAATCTAGTTTATGCATATCAAATTTCGTAGCCTAATTCCTTATGGTTTGTTCTAGGTGATTTATTTATTAACCTATCGCTGAAAAGTCCTCGAATCTGATTTAGTTGTGGAAATTAGTTTGAAACCCTAATTTATATGTCGACTCATGTTTGGGTATTTTTCATACACCATCTTTGTAGAGTCTAGATGACAATAGGATTTTGAATTACCGAAAAATGATGTTTTAAACTCGTTTTATGAATCGATACTTTTTATGCGATGGGTACCATCAGCTTTTGGAAATCAGTCTGAAAACCATTGATAGTTTTGGAATTTGAGAAACATGTTGTAGCTAAGACTCATGGGGTTCCAATACAATTGTCCTAGTATCGATTGGATTTTTCTGGAATTAGTTATGCATTTTTTACCCAGTTTATCATGTGCTAGAAAATCAGAAAAAGTCGTGTTTATTCTTTAAGTTGAGATTCCTATTAAGTTATGATGAGTCTAGGTTATCTGCGTGATTAATGGTTTGAGCATGTGGTAATTATATATAATTATGTTATGTTGGATATGTGAAGGATCATAATTTATTACTTGTGATCGGAGTATTGCTAAAAGGTTGGGTTTTCCCTACTTAGTTGCCTGATTAGTTGAATATAAGATGATGATGGTTGATTTATTGGCATGATTAATATGATTGTGATCGTGATATATTGGATGGTTCGGTTTGGTTGTTTGCTTTATTTGTGGTTTTCGAAGTGCGCCCTCGGCTGAGTGGAGTCGTCATCAGGAATGGCTTTACGCCCTTGATTCACCCCTTGTGGTTCTCGTCACAAGGGGGATGTGCACATTAATGGACATAGATTATTCGCTCTTGGATTTGAGCGGGGCTTAGGTGGTAAGGTTGTGGTCCTAACTGGCGGTGTGGATTCCCTGTTGCGATGGGTAATCTGGCGGGGCTACACACTTTAGTGGGTAGTCAATGATTGGAGATTATTGGAGTTAGAGGAATGTGTATTGAATTGCTTGGATGTTGTTTTCATTGTATTTCTTATTTTGGTTAATCAGATGACTGACCTCGTTGTTGTTTTACAAAACTGTGGTGATACATTCGGAGATGGTGAGCACTTGATGAGCAAGTACTTCTATAGATAGCTCGCGGGTTCTAGATGGGATTGAATCATCACTTGTTTAGTCTTTAGTCTTCCGCTGACAGTTGTTATAGTTTTGGATATTTGGGTTTTGCAGTGTTAGTACTTTTGGTTTCGGTTTTTCAGTTGTATACATTTAAACAGTTGAATCTTAAATTAGGTTTCTTTATGGTCACTTTTGATATACTTTACCTCGTGCAACCGAGATGATAGCACCTTGATATGCTAAGGTGGTCTTGGTAAGGCACCTCGGTGTGTGGGGGTGTTACAAAGTGATATCAGAGCAACGATCTTGGAACCTAAAACCAATGAACAAAATGAACATAGGGCGTCTAATAAAATTAACCCGGGTAGGATTCTTTGGAGCTGCCGTAAAGGTTTGGTAGACGTCCTAAAACCGTAATGTTGCCCTCAAAAATTCTAACAGGTCACTACGGGGTGTGTCAACGGGGTCGTTATGTGTATATGTGTTCTATGTATGTGTGTGTATAGTGAATGTATGTATGCTTATAAAAGGTGAAGTATCATGATGTGGATATGTGAGTAATGTGACAATTTTTATGAGAAATGTTGTTGGCATGAAAATATGATGAATATAGCGAATGGCATCAATCATGAGATGTTTCAAATGTGTGTCAAATGGGCGAGATGTGATGTGTATTATTGGTAGGGAAGTATGAGCACGAATTGGTAAAAGTGGTGATGTGGGTGTGGAGGAATTGAATATGTGAAGGAAGACGTCTTTTTGTCATGCATATTGAATATTGTGTCTAATTTACATGTTGTTATGATAAAATCTTACTTAGTATACTGGTTTAGAAGTATTGAGCTGCTATTGTTTGCAATATTGATGTTTAAGTTGTTTTGTTAAGAAAATTTGATTTGTATGGAGTCTGATTATAGAAGGGCCATATTTAAATGGTCATAAGTCGAGTTCTAGGAATGATATTTATTTGATTCTAATTGGACGTGATAGGCTGTTTTCTTATGATTCTAACGATAGGTCACACGCCCAAAATGACCAAGAAATGAGGGAGATATGACGGTTTTATGAAAACTGGACGCTGTTGAGAATTGCTTAGGGTACTCGACCGAGTACCTCAGGTACTCGACAGAGTACGCGGTACTCAACCGAGTATCACTACCACTTGACCAAGTACGGGTGTTTGTGATTTTGTAGTAGTTTGTGGAATGTGGCCACTCGGCCGAGTAGAGTCAGTACTCGACCGAGTGGGTTGTACTCGACCGAGTACCTCGGGTACTCGACCGAGTTTGTTTTATGTGACCGAATCTTATGACCAATTATAATACGTGATTTTAAGTTTGTTACTTTGGGTATGATAAACGGTTGGGCAAGTACATGGGGAAGACAAGTACAGTAGCATAAAGGATTGCAAAGAATAAAGACTGAAAGATGATTTATTTCTCATATTCTACCTCTTATTTTTTTTTTTGCTGCTATTTTGTACGTGGTTAATATATGTTAACTAAATTTTTATATATGTTAATCTCATTTGTTAGCTTTCGTTTGTCGCTTGTTTCATGCCTATATGAGTTACGGATTAAGAGAAACAATATTTTAGTGAGCAGTGGTTAGAATGTTACTGCACAGTGCTAATTTCGACCAACCAATTTGAAAAATTTACCATTTGATATGTATACATGCTTTTTGAGTGAATCAAACTCTCTTAATTAGTAGATTCGTAGAAGTTTCCAAATTGATAAATTTCACTTGATATGGATATGTCATTAATTAATTATGATTTTTGCAAGTTGACCCTTAAACGCGACAAATTGCTGATAACATTATGTTTGGACCCATCGGTTTGGGAAAATCCTTATAAATTGATTATTTGTGCTTTGGACCTAAGTCCAACTCTCCCACTTCAGTACTCTCTGTATTTTCTAAAAAGTATAAAACTCAGGTATTGGTTAAATTGTTATTTATTGGTGATTCTGGAAGTTACGGCATGCTTTATAGTGCTTGTGAATGTGAGTTTGATGACAAGTTTCTAATAAAGGTTACCCTATGAATTTCGAGGTCTTAGTTTCTATGTTTTGCCAACATGTGTTAGGTCACATGAGAAGTAGCCTAAACTATAAGCCTATGTAAAATAAGTGATGACATTGAAAGATTGTGGGTTTCGTGTCGTATATGCCATTTATTACATGACGATGTCTGCAAATAGCATGAACATGAATCATAGCTAGGTTGATTAAGTGGATTGATTTATTGCACATATTTTAAATAGTAATAAGTGTGCATACGTACAAGTAAATTGTGGTTACCTGAGCTAACGACTCTGATTGAGTCAGATATGTTACATGGTGGTTAATTATATTATCGGCATGAATATGGGATAGAACATCATATGTGTTAAATGAATCGTTGCAGGATGAGGTAATTCGTATATTGGTCCAGGAATGATGTACGATGAGTTAATGATGTTATTATCATGTAAATTGGAGTAGATATACAAATAGAAAGCTAATGAAGGAAATGTAGATTCATATACATATATAACATACTCATATATGTCTAATTAATTTGTCATAAAATTAAATATGGATTTTATGCATGCAAACATAAGATAAAATAGAGGAGAAATCATCCTTACATTGTGATTTCGGTTCTAATGGGCACAAAAGAAATCTCCTTTTCTTTTGTTCTTGAGCTTTCCAAATGGAAGAACAAAGATCTAAGAATAAGATCTCTCCCCAAGCTTTATACCCAAGGCTTAACACTTAATCTAATTAATATTATAAGTACTAGTATAATATTAATGTAGTGAAAATTGAACCAAAAATATTTTGGTTATAAGCTCCTAAAACCGTGTAGAGGAGAAGGTATTTTGGGAGTATTGTATCTCTCTAATTTAGCATTGAAAGTAGAGAGTAAATATTTTCTTTCTAACACTAGAAAAATAATGAGTGAAAATGAATGAATAATTTTAGAGGAGAAAACACTCTAAAAGGCCTAGGAAAACCGGTGGGAGGGGTGCCTTTTTGGGGAGCCAATGCATGCCCATTTTGGTCTTCACAAGGAGAATAGGTTTGCATGGCTACCTAGCTATTTCATCATTATGTTTTCTATACAAAATATAAACACAATTTTTAGCTAATGCACCTCCAAATTTTCGGCACTTATACATAATATGGAGTCCATATTATTTTGTCAATTGTCTATATGTTACATGTCACATGTCACATATATTTGTTATGTAATTTTTAACATATTAAAAATCAACGTATTATCAAAAATACGTCACATACAAAAATTGACTTAGTAATTTCACAATTACTCGTACCAAAATATTTTACCACATTATAAATCACAACAGTTTGTATTTATAATAATTCATTCAATTCAATTGTTACATTAAACAATTATTTCATCCGAGTAATGATACAATTCAATTACTTGGACCGTATCTCATTTAATCACATTTTAATTTGATACGTAAATTTTACTTCCAAAATTGCCCGTCAATTTTCAAGTAATTTAATCAACTCGTAACGTTATACGATTAATTAAATAATCAATTAAGTGTATTGCCCTTTAGGTATGACCTAGGGGGTCAACTGATCACCACCGTCACACGACAGTAATGTCAAACTCTAGTCAGCCAATCATTACCGATATATGTTGACCAGTTGACAGTAACAATATTACTTCCCAATTGTATTCTTAAAATGAGATTTAGTAATGATATTTAAATCATGTAATCGCACTATTGTTGAGGACACATTTCCCAACAATCTCCCACTTGTCCTCGACAAGTGTGCGTCACCAATTCTCTTGTCCTATTACTATCTCCCACTCAATGCAAGGTGTCTTTCAGGTCGTACTTGCAAGTGATCATATCAAGAGTGGTTTCCTCGATCCGAGAATAACCGATTGACCGGACTTATCTATCATAGATACTTTCCGAGCGTGGCCACGCATTTCCAGTTCATTACTCCTCGAGTGGCCCCGAGATATTGTTTTAACCCTGACAAGGGGATGGACAATTCCTATCGCACTCATTCCCTTCGACTAGCCACAGCCATCATAACCCAAAATATGCCCATTTGACCCCATTTACGAAGGTCGTAGTAACACAAATCAAAGTTAATCTGAAACTGTGCCATCTTAGGTGAATAGTCTTTAGTCAAAAGAATCGACTCATTAGAATACTATAGTAGCTCTCGCCACGACCAGGCTATATATAAATTGCCAGAACTCTATAAGCGGTCATAACGCCCGACAAAATGTTCCTAACGATCTTGCCTATGTGATCGACTAGTCATCTCACATGACTCTATGGCACTTGAACTTGCCATCAATCGCCTCACACTCTAGTCACTTCGAGACGTCACCTCATACAAGTAACTATGGGCAAATACAATGTTAATCCGTGTTCACTTTAACGGGGTTCAATTGTCTCCACAACCCGTTTGGATGTAACAAAGTATAATAAAAGAGTTTTAAAGTAAAACTCGAACGACAAATGCGATTATCACATATGAATAGTCAATGCTTGATTACTATTTCATAATCTATAATCTAATTTGATCTTGTACATAGTTGTTCATTTCAATTCAATTGAAATAACATGACTCGTCATGTTTTAGCCTTTGAGAAGGCTTTGGTTAGTAGGTTTTATCAACTTCTTGTACCTTACTCAACCTTACTACATACTCGTTTTCCTTTGTAATGTATACATTTGCATCACAAAACTTTCCGAGTACGTGTCGAGATCCAATCAAGACATAGGCCCTCTAGCCTAAGAATAGCTCCCACTGTTTTCACAATGTGCGGGACTCATCCTTCTTGCACATCTCATGATCGCAAGTGTACTCAATTTCCGTTATAAATATCTCTCATTGTTCTTTATTGCCTAGAACGATTCTAGAAAATCTACTTCTTAATTATCATAACCACAATGGTATCTTAACCATCATAACCACAATGGTATCTTAACCATCCTAATGTGTTTTGATTATGGTTTTGTCGGAAACCATGCGCAACCTCAATTGTCAATTGTCACTTGTGTAACACCCTTACACAAAATTGCATCATAAACACTTTGCTTTACTTCCTTAATGCTTCTGCATGCACTTAAGGGTGATCTTTATATACTAGGTAAAGATTACTTAAATTCGATTTTGAAAACAATTCATCATACTCAAAGTATATGAAGTGTTATACATCATTACTCATTTAATTGATCCGGCAAAATGCGAAGCAAAAGGAATCAATCAAATATGTTCAATTTAATTGAACTAGTCATGAATCTTATCAACATAAGACTTTTTACTGACGCTAATATCATGTGGATTTATCTTCATAAATATGGATATTAAAGATGTATTATATTACTCCAAAAGTCTTAAATCATTCTTGATGATCAATATGTCATCCACATATCGGACTAATTAAAATTTCCGTAACTCCCACTAAACTCCATGTATAAACACAACTTCTCGACTTATCGAGAAATGTTTTATCACATGATCCAAAAATGTTGATTTTAACTCATTGATGTCCTACTTAAGACCCTCTCTTAAGTTTCACATTATCTTAGGATTGCAAGAATCTACAAAACTCATGACATGTATTGAATACATTCCTTCTTTTGAAGAAGCGGGTTTTAGATTTACTTGCTACGTATTTCATAACCTCATAATGAAATACAATCCTTAAGAAGATCCAAATAGACTTAAGCATTTCAATTGGTGCAAAACCCTTTGCAACCAATCTTGCTTTGAAATATCTCTTTATTAGTGCAAAACCCTTTGTCACTAATCAAGCCCTTTTGATTCGGATTTTTATGGCTCTAAGCCTTGTATTGAGTTGTGACTTAAACACTCTTATGTAAGTCATATGTTCATTACTTTCTAGAAGTAATCAACTTGAATCAAACAATTTCTTTTGTAAGTTATAAGCTCTTTACTTTCTTAAAAGTAGCATGAATTCATCATTTTCAACAAGTGACGAATTTAACCTCCTAGGTTTTAAAGAAACAACATCTTACACAAAACGTCTCATGTAGCCAAGAAAGACCAGTTTCTTGCGACATAACATTCTTTGTGGCTTGAATGCGACATAGCATTCTTTGTGGCTCTTGAATAAATTTCTCCCACTCTGTCTTCTAGAAATAAACTTGTATTTTAGAAAGACAGCTTTACGAGCCGCAAACCCGTCGTACTCGTGATAATTGAAGAGGGAAAAATGAGCATTTGTTTCTTTGTGAAAACTTACAACCATGGTACCCTTACCATTTCATATCTCATATGATTCGATTTAGTGGAAAAATAATTTAGACAAAAATGATAAAATCCCCAAAAGGATCAAGTAACTCAAAGTAACTTGATTGAAATCCAAACCATATCGAATAGCGTTTGATTTCTTATCCAATCACACATTATTCCATGATGCGTGCTAAGAGAGATTAACATGTGATACTATATCACATTTCCTTTGGCTTATATCAAAGTCTTCACTTTGATAATCCCATCACGACTAAATCGTGATTCCTTGAACTCTTTGAAATTCTTCAAAGATTTCTCCTTTTACCTTATTAAGTGAACATATTAGCGTCAACTTAAATCGTTGGTAAAAGAAAATGATCAACCTATTTTGGATAAATGATTTACAACCTCGATCTCCTTTTCAACCAAAAGGCACGAGACTTCTTGCTTTGAATACAAGATACGCATATACCATTAACAATCTAATGGTTTCAAGAGTACTCGATAACTCTTTGCGTTAATCATTCCATAATTTAAGGTTCAATCTTGGGTTACCAATTTGAGTCTTGCATCATCTTCATGATATATCATTCTAGTTTGGTTTAGAATATAATCACCTTGATAATGGGCTTGCCATACATCAAATCGTGGTGTATAGGGTCACAAAAGTGAAACCTCTTTTGTATCTTAACAAGTTTATATTCTTATTTAGAGTTTATGCACTTAATAGTCACAATTAAGTACCACTTTAAATCCAAAAACTAGATTGAGTACACAATTACTCTATCTCTCGACTTCATTGTTGCTAGTCGTCATATTCTATTCATCCTATGTATCCAACACAATGATGAAAACCTCCACTGGTTTCTAATATTGACGAAGTAGTATTAGCAAAATTTATGTTTAATCAAATAAACATTTTTTAAAGAAGAAGGTCCCATTAGATGTCCCACAACTAACTTGTTGATTCTTCAATAATTTGGGGCAGTTTCCTTTCTTGTGTCCAACATTTAAGACAATGGAAACTTTATTGGTCGGGATTGATAGGTTTAGTATCGTCATTCTCAACAACTTTACTTTTAACATTACCTTGTATCAATTCCATTATAATCTTTACTTCTTGAACCTCGTCCTCATCTTAACGGTTTAAGAGAATGCTCCCACTCATTTCAATGAGTCTTTGCTTTGAGTAGCAAAATTGAATTCATGAAGAACACTCTTCATTTGTTCGTTTTAGTCTTAAAACTTTCATTGAAGTGGTTGCGTTATTTTGGTCAATTACGAATTCTGAAAAAAAAACTAATCACCAAAACAATTTATCGCTTCAAGGTACTTAATTCAATTAAGCATATGAAACATAGTCCATTGTAAGTAGAAGTGTTAGTCAAGAATCAAAAAAACTGTTTGATAATGAATAACTTTAATCTATACTCTTTACAAGAGATCCTTAGCAATGGTTCATTTGAGGTTTTAGAAGCAAATTCATATTTGTCTTTAGTTACGATATTTTAATGGAGATTTGAATCAAAAACGAAATGATATCGTATATGAATTGTGGTAAAGAAATAGAACAATATGATAACGGAATAGTGGAAAACAAAACATTTATCGTTAAATTAATACTTGTAAACAACAAGTAAAGCATTTACATAGTGACCTCTACCCAACTATGATAAATGATTCCAAGACCCAAATTCATATCGACTTAGGCACGGTATGGCCGATGAAACCCTTATCAATATAACTCGGTGGATTAACGCTTTAATCGATTCTACTTTTAGAACTCTTGGTCGATAAAATTACTCTAATATTTATCTATAGCCCTGAACACATGCAACTACGGTCGCGAATACTTCCGTTGAGCTCAATCCAAATTTCGAATAAATGTGTCCATGATCCAAATCCACATCAACTTGGGCACGGTATGGCCGATGAAACCCTCATCAACATGAATTCGGTGGATTGACATTTATCACCCACTTCCCCTACGTAACAAGGTTTGTACCCCGGTAGGGCCGAGTGCACTCCCTCACGAAATAGGTTTTCATGGTTTCTACTATTTGGTAAGGCTATGTCTCAATTTATTGTTTTAGCGAGAGGTCATGTCAATTTATTATCTATCACGTTTTAAGTGAACTAAAGCGGTGAACTACGATAATTCTAATTGACACGGTCGATAAACTCGATGAAAGAAGATGCATGTTTAGTTATGGCGATTTAGTAATGCATGTGACATAAAATAAAATGCAAGCATAAAGATAAATAAATCCTAGTATGGCCTTTCCTAAAATAGAAAAACTATTAATCTATTACATATTCGGAAACCAACTCCATTGGTCCCTTGAACTTCGGTTGTGGCACGCATCTCGAGGTAACACCGTCTTTATGTATCGCCATTCTTGAAGAAATCCGTCTTTGGGAACTCCGAATGAATAAAATTACATAATAAATTACATAATTTCCTATTATACATTTGTAACTAAAATAAAATAAATCTATTAAATTACAAAACGGTGATACGAGATCACAATAAAATTACAACCGAATCGATATTCCCATACATTTCGGAAATACCAATTAAAATCTAAGGCCATACTAAGTAAAATTACATAATTCAAAATTACATAAATTAAAATTATGACAATCATAAAGAAAAATGCAGCATTATAGTATGTATGAACATGCTCAATTTTTATGCTAAATCGCCTTTAATTAGCCAATATCATATATTACTCGGTTTTTTACTTGACGGTTTGCGTGATTTCAACATTTTATAATCACAAAAATACATAAACTCATATTTATGCATAAGTTAATTACCCTAACCTCTTAGGACTCAAAATATAGTCTTCACTAATAATTTGACCATAATTAACTTTTATTTACTTAAATTGTTCATAAATGGACCAAAAATTACAAAAATAAGCTATTTAACTTCAAATAAATCCAAAAATTTCAAATAAATTCAAAATTTGAAATTTAAATTCATGAACATTCTGGAAAATTCCATGACACTCATAATGTTCAAAATTTTAGGTTAAAAATTTCAAATTTTTCCTAAAAACAATGTTGCGGTTTATCGATATTTAATAAAATAATCATAAAAACATGGAAAAATTATTTTCATTAACTTTTCAATTTTAGATCTGAAAAATATAATAAAATGCAACATTAGACGTTTTTCCTAAGTCATAGATTATGTTTTATTAATTTTCAACTAATAATGTCACTATTTATGCCATTTTTCTTCAAAAATTCATAAATCATGCTAAAAGACTTCTTTATAGCCAATTATTTTACACACATCTTGTAAAATTGCATGTGACAACATATTAATTTTCTATGACCAGATTCGAAATTTAACTCATATTAACCTATTTTTCTCTTAAATCCGAATTTAATGATGAAAAATTCATTTTTCGAGCATAACAAGTCCAAAAATTATGAAAATTTACAGGTTATCTCAAAATAATATATGTAACAACATATCCAAAAACCAAGTGAAAATTCGAAGTATAGCTAATTTTCGACCAAAATGACATTTTTACTCATAAAATCACATTTAAATGCCATTATTGTTAAATATGAACAATAAAAATCCGAAAAATTAACCAAAATATCCTAAAACACTTTAGGACCAGAAATATTAACATGCATGTAATTATTTCGTGATATATCATAATAACACAAATTTTACAAGTTTTATTTTGTTATTCATATAACTCGGAAAAACTTTTAACCAATTTGCATGCAAACAACCGTGGCTCTGATACCAATTGAAGGAAATGTAGATTCATATACATATATAACATACTCATATATGTCTAATTAATTTGTCATAAAATTAAATATGGATTTTATGCATGCAAACATAAGATAAAATAGAGGAGAAATCATCCTTACATTGTGATTTCGGTTCTAATGGGCACAAAAGAAATCTCCTTTTCTTTTGTTCTTGAGCTTTCCAAATGGAAGAACAAAGATCTAAGAATAAGATCTCTCCCCAAGCTTTATACCCAAGGCTTAACACTTAATCTAATTAATATTATAAGTACTAGTATAATATTAATGTAGTGAAAATTGAACCAAAAATATTTTGGTTATAAGCTCCTAAAACCGTGTAGAGGAGAAGGTATTTTGGGAGTATTGTATCTCTCTAATTTAGCATTGAAAGTAGAGAGTAAATATTTTCTTTCTAACACTAGAAAAATAATGAGTGAAAATGAATGAATAATTTTAGAGGAGAAAACACTCTAAAAGGCCTAGGAAAACCGGTGGGAGGGGTGCCTTTTTGGGGAGCCAATGCATGCCCATTTTGGTCTTCACAAGGAGAATAGGTTTGCATGGCTACCTAGCTATTTCATCATTATGTTTTCTATACAAAATATAAACACAATTTTTAGCTAATGCACCTCCAAATTTTCGGCACTTATACATAATATGGAGTCCATATTATTTTGTCAATTGTCTATATGTTACATGTCACATGTCACATATATTTGTTATGTAATTTTTAACATATTAAAAATCAACGTATTATCAAAAATACGTCACATACAAAAATTGACTTAGTAATTTCACAATTACTCGTACCAAAATATTTTACCACATTATAAATCACAACAGTTTGTATTTATAATAATTCATTCAATTCAATTGTTACATTAAACAATTATTTCATCCGAGTAATGATACAATTCAATTACTTGGACCGTATCTCATTTAATCACATTTTAATTTGATACGTAAATTTTACTTCCAAAATTGCCCGTCAATTTTCAAGTAATTTAATCAACTCGTAACGTTATACGATTAATTAAATAATCAATTAAGTGTATTGCCCTTTAGGTATGACCTAGGGGGTCAACTGATCACCACCGTCACACGACAGTAATGTCAAACTCTAGTCAGCCAATCATTACCGATATATGTTGACCAGTTGACAGTAACAATATTACTTCCCAATTGTATTCTTAAAATGAGATTTAGTAATGATATTTAAATCATGTAATCGCACTATTGTTGAGGACACATTTCCCAACAGCTAATATATTAAAATATAAGTATTAAGTGATTTATTTGCATGAGATTAATCTAGCATATCTAGTGATATGACAATATATGGTTGACGGTGCAAATAGATGGCTTATGTGATGACGTGAGCAGCTGAATGATAGTTAATTGATGGTAATATATTGGTGTTGAAGTGTGTACGTTTTTTTTAAAGCTTATGATCCACATGAGTTGACATTAAACATGTTATTAATCACGATACAAATGATGATTGTCCTAGTATGTACTGTGCTTATAAACAATTGTGTAGGAATGATTCGAACATGTGTGGGTACCGAGTTTGAGCATGATGTGGAATTACGGGTTATACATTTATAATTGATTCATGTGCATATTATAATATATTTTCCAAGTAGTAATAATGTGGATACAAATTTGTGCTTAATAGTGGGAACTGGCAACTTATACTATGTATTTAAAGCATAGTGATAGTAATGAGCATGAGTAACGATAAATTGGCTTTTGTTGTTTATATCCCTTGTGCATGTTTGATAATTCCGATGAAATTTGTAACTTTGTTGGGAAGCTTAATTAGTAGCATAACAAGTCAAGCATGTTCGGTTATTTGAACTAGTAATAACATTGATATGTAATTAAAGGTTGTGTTATTGCATATCTTTACTGTTCGAGTATATGTGCATAAAAAGTGATTTTATTTTCTATTATCGATAACATACCTAGTAAGTTGGTAGTATATATATATATATATATATATATATATATATATATATATATAGATAGTATATATATAGTACTCGTACATGTGGTCGACAACGATTGGTGAATTATGACGGTCTCCAGGGGCTTGACATTGTGTATGGTATGTGATGGGTGATGTCGTCGGGTCACATCCAATCAAACACATTTATAATACTCAACAAACAACTAGTTAGTGGTAAGTCGAGGTCGATCCATGGGACGATGGTTAGTCAAATTATTCAATCTAATTATGGTTGTGCTTGGGTTTGTCACAATTATAATGGGTTGATGATTCTAATCTAATAAAAGCAATAAACAAGCAACAAAAGGAAAGATGTAAACAATTGATTAAAAATGCTAGGATATCATGGGTTCATAAGGGATTCATGGGAGTTGATCATACAACCATGTTTCCTACTAGATGCAAGCAATTATTGTTGTGATGGATCGAGTTGGTTTATATCTTACAATCCAAGTAAGGTTTGGGTCCCGGAGCCGAATCGATTAGATTGTACAACACCTACAAGTCGACTTAATCCTCCCTATCCAACTATATGCATGGTCTAATGAGACTCGAGTTGGTTTATGTCTTACAAGTCTCATTGAAAAGATAAGTGATGGTTGTAAATGCAAGGATTCATAGGCTTAGCATTTCATCAAACATAACATGTGCATAAGTTGAAATCACAACAAGCAAGCAAATTAATTAAGGAATCATATTAGATTAAGCATGAATCATTCCCCATGTTTGTTTCCCCTAATTACCCATTAATCCTAGCTAAGTAACTACTCACTCATGATCAAGTTTAACATGTTAATAAGGTTGTCAATCATACTAACAAAGTCAAACATGATGAACAAGTAAGAAAGATTAACAATAATTAAAACAAGGATTAAGAGAATTATACCTATGGAGATTCCAAAATAATAATGCAAAGAATAATAGAAGAACTTGATGATTGATGGAAGGTTGTCAATCTCCCAATAAACCCAATAATCTTCTAATTACCCAATAATAAACTTGAATTACTCACTAATAAACTTGAACAATAATTAAGGAAAGATTAATGTGTAATTTGTGGAAAGATTAAATGATAATCTATTCTAATCTACTCCTAATATAATCTAAGGAAGGATTGATTTAACCTAATGAAAACTTGATGGTTTGATTATTACAAATGGGGTATATATAATAGAGTATCATTAGGTTAAGCAAGGGTAAAATGGTAATTTAACAATGCTAATTGTTGGGTAGGGAATCGCCGGTCTCAAGAGAGACTCCGATCTCCTTTTTGCTAGTCTCTCAAGAAATATGCGCGGATCATGGTTCACGTAGCAAGGGAAGGCTTCCTGTCCAGGAATACGCTCGTCCCGAGCGTAATATGAGCGTGTTGAATTTGTCCCGAGCGGGTTGAGCTATATCCTGCTTCACTTGAGCTCGGATTGTAAAACGGACGTCATTTTCTCATCCGGACTCCTATTGGAGTGATTCAAAAGCCTAAATCACTTGAGTTTTCGACGCTGTTTCATCTAGCATACTTTCAGAGCCAAAGGAGCAACTCTTGATTTGGTTTTCGAGCAATTCCTTCTTGCATTGACTTCCTTCTTGTCATCCTTGTTTTTTAGCCTAAGATACCTTTATATACTCTTTATTTCTACTTCCTTGGTCATCATTCTTGCCTCCTCTTCATACTTAGTCCATCAATTATCGTCAACAAGCTTCCAAATATGCACGAAAGACGGGAATTTCCGCCTAATTGTCTTCTTTCCTTAAAAACATACGAAATACACTAGGAAAGCAAAATAGAAAGCATTTGACGGATAAAATGGTCATGAAATGTTAAAAGTATGCAAAATAGGTTCAATTAGGGGACTAAATGTGCGCAAATAATGGTCACATCAAATATCCCCAAACCGAACCTTTGCTCGTCCCAAGTAAAGAGGTGATAAAAACTAGACCTTTATTTAAACTATCCTACTAATATAGCCGATGTGAGACAGTTAGCGGGTCTCACTCCGCCCTTTCAACTCACAACAAGACAACCATGAGGTAGGATGCCTTCTTGCAAGGCAAGGTGGGTCTTGCCAAAATGGCGACACATCCAAACATTAAAGCACACAAAATCAAGCAATGGATGCATCTACAAAAGAATAGCCACTTTCCTCATCTAAGTGGCGGAAATTATCTACAAGGGAAGCAAATCAAGGGTACACACTCCTTCATAGATGCAATTTCTTCAAACTACTAAGCCTAGAAGGATACCAATAAATCACCTCCAAGTTATGTCAAGCTAGGGTAACTTTATCCTCAATCGTTAAATGCTTTTGTCAAGAGTAGACTCCCAATGGTGTTAGAAACACTGGAGGATCGCGGAATTCCCCTTCTTGCCTAGACAAGAAGAAGGGTCGTTCCCTCTCTACCATGCACAAAAATGGATAAGATGGGTAAAGGGATCAATAGATATTTGAGTTTTATTCGGGAGTTTGCTATGTTGTTATTTTTCCCCCAATTTGTGGCATTTGACATTTTGAGAACATTTTCCTTTTGCCATTTCTTTTGATTTTTGACATTTCAATACTTGACAATTTTTCAACTTTTTGCATTTTCTTTTGAACATTTTCAAAGTCACCCCATATGAAGTGAGGGTGCTTATATTTGAAGTATTAGGAGTCTATTTTTTCTCCTCTTTTCATTTGATGCATTTTGCAAGCTTTTTCACTTTTCATTTCATTTCTTGAACTCAAATATTTGAACAATTTTTGTACCCATTCTCTTTGATGACAAAATATGGTAGAACATGGATGAAGTATGGTTGCATGGTTTCAAGGGTCACCATGGAATAAACGGTAGCCAAGAAGTTATCACACCACAAGGTACTCTTGACTAGGCCTTAATCCATGGGTCAAAGGATACTAGCATGACACATCCTAGGGTGTTTTACAAGTATTCTAACAAGCAAAGTCTTAAGAATAAAAAGCATCTACTAGGTCCTATATACACTTGTCAAGCTTCCCAAGTAGACGGTTTTGCAAAATTTTTCTAACATGCAACTATATGCCATGATGCAACTAACATATATACATCCTAATGCATATGATTCTACCAACTAATATGCCAAATAATCTAAATGCAAGTCCTAAATTCACATTGTTTATACCGCATCCATCAAAATAAAGCCACATAGTCATTAACATAAAGAGGAAAAAGGAGATTGGAAAGATCATACCATGCGGTCTTCAATATCCTCATGTCTCGAATGTGGCGTAGTCAATCAATGTGAACAAGGATGGACAAACACAATATATACAAGATTACACGACAAAGGAAATGAACATGTTTTTGGATTTTAAAATTTTTCAAATTTTTATGGTTTTTATGTTTATGAAACAAAAAGACATGTTTTTGTATTTTTCAAAAAATTTCAATTTCTATGTGTTTTGGAATATAAATTCCCATCCCCCACTTTATTTTGGACATTGCCCTCAATGTACATGTAGGAGTAGGAATGAAAAGGAAATACATGTTTTTGTAATTTTTTTGATTTTTTGAAATAAAGTACAAATGCAACATGATATGAATGAATGCATGCTCTAACTAAATGCAATTCTATATGACATATATAACAAATGAATGCAATCTAAACTATACTAAATGATGCATGATAAATGCTTAAGTCACCTATGATCAAACCTCCCCAAACCGATTTAAAGACTATCTCTAGTGTAGAAAAGAATAGGATTGGTCATTAGTGATTATGCATGAATTCTAGTCTATATGCAACTAACTACATGAATCATGTGAGATATATTACAATGCAACTATACTATATGAACTAACTAATGTAAATGCAATATGAAATATATTATAAGTGCAAGCCTAAACTATATGATATATGTATGTTGCTTCATGGTTTAACCTCCCCAAACTGATTTTAAACAGTATTGTTAATGTAGGAAGAAAGGGGTTTAATCATGAGGCAACTACATAAATACAACTATACATGAGAGAAAAGGGTTCTTACAATCATTGTAGGAGATGAAGATGGTAGATAGGAAGCATATAGCCATAACACAAGCCAAATGAGAGAAAAATATGAATTTTAGCCTGAACAAGCTCCAGACAGGACTGACCCGCTTGGGTTGTGGGTGAACCTGCTCTAGATGGAACCAACCCTCTCGGGTTGACAGTAAAGACGAGCATTTTTCTTAAAATCCGCTCGGATTCTTTGTCAGAGAACTTTTCTTCTTTTCTTGGCCTTCAACCCGCTCGGATTTGTCTCGGGATGCGCATCTTTTTTGAAATTTCGACCCAACACCTTTCTCTTGATAACAAACTTACTCATAAGCCCAAATTCTCCATTTTCTTCATTTCTTTACATTTTTCATCTTATCATTTTCATTAATTTCCCTCAAAAGCTCAATTAAAATATGAGATTCCTCCCTTTGATCTCTCATGCAATTTATTTAATGAATGCAAAACTATACTAAATGCATATATACAAATTAATGGTTATTAAGGAACTCCATCAAACCAAGGATAATCAACAAACAATTTCATGGAAGATTATCACTAGCACTCAAAGAACGTAGAAGTCGGTCAAATTCTTGGGAGTGAGAAATAAATAAGCATGGATAACAACACAAGATTATGCAATGAAATAATGCCCAAGTAAAAGACCGAACAAGCATGTCAAGAACATTATGACAAAAATCATAAGAGAAATGAAGGATGGAAGGAACATGAAATTGGTAGTTGGTTGGCAATTCACTCAACTCATCCTCCAAATAGGCAAAATTACCACATTCAATGCAAGTACTCTCATTATCATCTAAGGTGATTTCAAGGGTGTATATTTGGGGTTCCCAAATGTCCTCATCATATTCCTCATCCCAACAAGGTCCATTATCAAAGGGGTTATCATAACAAGGCTCACCAAGTTCAATACAATTGTCTCCCTCAAATATGTCATCCTTAAAGGGTGAGTTTTCACTCAAGCTCACATCCATATCATTCTCACTTTGCCCATTAACATCAAATTCCATGGAGATTGAGTTCATTGAAACACAAGAAGAGTAGGATGACGGCATCCAAGCATTAGTTTCACAATCAAGAATGTACTCCTCCTCATCATCACTCTCCTCATCTAGCACTTAATCTTCCCAAGGTGGGGTAATTTTGTGGGCATCGTGGGTTGACTCAAGGTTATATGAAGGTTTCTCATCCTCACAAATCTCATTTTCATCATAGTTTTCCTCAATGAATTTTTGAAATGCGGTTTTTATTGCTTCTATACCTTCCTTGGCACTTTCAAATATGTCATGTATAGTTTGCTTGAGACAATGAATGGTCATGAATTCAACAAATTCTCAAAATTCCTCACAACTAATCTCACATATCCTACCACCACTCAAGTGAAATGCCAAGTTGCGGGTTTCAAGGTTCATGCCATTATAAACAACACAACATGCTTCATAATTTCAAAGAGTAAAACCATGATGCCAAGCATGAGTCACATAATCTTCAAATCTTGCAACATATTTACCAGATGATTCATTTTCATATTGCCAAAAAGTAAATGTAGACATGTTGAGCATGTGAAAAAGAACAAGTACAAGAAATAAATTCCCAAGGAACCAAAATTCCTCAAGAAGAAGCACAACTAAAACTAGACAAAAGAACAATTCAAATAAACAACACCGTCCCCGGCAATGGCGCCATTTTGATGGGTGATGTCGTCGGGTCACATCCAATCAAACACATTTATAATACTAAACAAACAACTAGTTAGTGGTAAGTCGAGGTCGATCCATGGGACGGTGGTTACTCAAATTATTCAATCTAATTATGGTTGTGCTTGGGTTTGTCACAATTATAATGGGTTGATGATTCTAATCTAATAAAAGCAACAAACAAGCAACAAAAGGAAAGATGTAAACAATTGATTAAAAATGCTAGGATATCATGGGTTCATAAGGGATTCATGGGAGTTGATCATACAAACATGTTTCCTACTAGATGCAAACAATTATTGTTGTGATGGATCGAGTTGGTTTATATCTTACAATCCAAGTAAGGTTTGGGTCCCGAAGCCGAATCGATTAGATTGTACAACACCTACAAGTCGACTTAATCCTCCCTATCCAACTATATGCATAGTCTAATGAGACTCGAGTTGGCTTATGTCTTACAAGTCTCATTGAAAAGATAAGTGATGGTTGTAAATGCAAGGATTCATAGGCTTAGCATTTCATCAAACATAACATGTGGATAAGTTGAAATCACAACAAGCAAGCAAATTAATTATGGAATCGTATTAGATTAAGTATGAATCATTCCCCATGTTTGTTTCCCCTAATTACCCATTAATCCTAGCTAAGTAACTACTCACTCATGATCAAGTTTAACATGTTAATAAGGTTGTCAATCATACTAACAAAGTCAAATATGATGAACAAGTAAGAAAGATTAACAATAATTAAAACAAAGATTAAGAGAATTATACCTATGGAGATTCCAAAATAATAATGCAAAGAATAATTGAAGCACTTGATGATTGATGGAAGGTTGTGAATCTCCAAATAAACCCAATAATCTTCTAATTACCCAATAATAAACTTGAATTACTCAATAATAAACTTGAACAATAATTAAGGAAAGATTAATGTGTAATTTGTGGAAAGATTAAATGATAATCTATTCTAATCTACTCCTAATATAATCTAAGGAAGGATTGATTTAACCTAATGAAAACTTGATGGTTTGATTATTACAAATGGGGTATATATAATAGAGTATCATTAGGTTAAGCAAGGGTAAAATAGTAATTTAACAATGCTAATTGTTGGGTAGGGAATCGCCGGTCTCAAGAGAGACTGCGATCTCCTTTTTGCTAGTCTCTCAAGAAATATGCGCGGATCATGGTTCACGTAGCAAGGGAAGGCTTCCTGTCCATGAATACGCTCGTCCCGAGCGTAATATGAGCGTGTTGAATTTGTCCCGAGCGGGTTGAGCTATATCCTGCTTCACTTGAGCTCGGATTGTAAAACGGACGTCATTTTCTCATCCGGACTCCTATTGGAGTGATTCAAAAGCCTAGATCACTTGAGTTTTCGACGCCGTTTCATCTAGCATACTTTCAGAGCCAAAGGAGCAACTCTTGATTTGGGTTTCGAGCAATTCCTTCTTGCATTGACTTCCTTCTTGTCATCCTTGTTTTTTAGCCTAAGATGCCTCTATATACTCTTTATTTCTACTTCCTTGGTCCTCATTTTTGCCTCTTCTTCATACTTAGTCCATCAATTATCGTCAACAAGCTTCCAAATATGCACGAAAGACGGGAATTTCCGCCTAATTGTCTTCTTTCCTTCAAAACATACGAAATGCACTGGGAAAGCAAAATAGAAAGCATTTGACAGATAAAATGGTCATGAAATGTTATAAAAGTATGCAAAATAGGTTCAATTAGGGGACTAAATGTGCGTAAATAATAGTCACATCAGTATGGGATTTTGAAATGAGGTTATGAGTTTGTAATACGTCACATGGTGTTGGTTGCCTAGTATCCAATTATGAGTGGAAGGTTTTTATAGTGGTTTGTCTCGTCCTTTTCGTATTAGTTGGCTATGTGAGCTTTCGTCTTCATTAGGGCTTTACGAGTTGTTACCGAAATTTGACATGATTTGATGATTTACAATCTCCTAGGAATGAGTTAAATATGACAGATGAGAACGAATATTGACCTTATGTGGCGGATTGTGGTTTGTTATGTCGTTTAAGATGTTGGTAGTGCACACGAAACCTCGGGGTCTGTTGGTATATGGGATGGATAAGAAACTTCGGGACAAAATTTGTTTTTATGGAGATGTAATGTGATACTATGTTTTGTTATGTGGTTATTTGGATTTCTATTATTAAATTACTACTTCAAGAAATGCGGTAACATGTTTATTATATTGAATGATAGCTCTCGTGCGTGGTCGAATTATAGTTGCACATGTTGTTTATATGTTTTATTATGAATTATATTTGTTTGAGTGTTGAGGAAGGATCGTGATGTCGCGGGGTTGTGTGGTTTTATATGACTTAGGTTACGGGGACGTAACCTTCTTTTTACGGGGGCTAAAATGTGACAACCCGAGTTTACTCAAGTTTATGTGAGTTAGCATAGTTTTACTAGTTATGTGTATGTGTTATATTATGGGTATGAGTTATATTGTGCTAATTATATGCGATGTTAGGTGTCGTTGGTTGTAATTGGCACGAACTTCGAAGACGAAGTTCTTCATAAGGAGGGAAGACTGTAATACTCCGTATTTTAGTTGGAGTACTCAGTCGAGTACTTGGTACTCGGTCGAGTGTGTGTTATTCGGCCGAGTCCATGACGTGGATGCGATGTCGTCGGGTCACATCCAATCAAATACATTTATAATACTCAATAAACAACTTGTTAGTGGTTAAGTCGAGGTCGATCCATGGGACGGTGTGCTTTGGGTTCTAAGTCTATCTATATTAATTTATGCTAGTGTCACTATTGATTTGGGTTTGTAGTTGTGTTCTAGACTAATAAAAGCAATAAAGTAAAACAAGCAATAAAAAGAAAGATGTAAACAAATGATTAAAAGTGCTAGGATATCATGAGGTCATAGGGGATTCATGGTGTTGATCATACAAACATGTTTACAATTATAAGCAAGCAATTAATGTTATAGAGGAACCGAGTTGGTTTATGTCTTACAAGTCAAGTTGAATAGATAAGAGATGGTTGTAAATGCAAGGATTCATAGGCTTGGCATTTCATCAAACATAACATGTGCATAAAGTTGACATCACAACAAGCAAGCAATTTGATTATGAAAACATATTAGATTAAGCATGAATCAATCCCATGTTAGTTTCCCCTAATTACCCACTAATCCTAGCTAAAGACACTACTCACTCATTATCATGGGAAACATGTCATTAATGGTGTAAATCATCACAACAAGTATAAACATGATAATAGAATGAAGAAATGAACAATAACGATTAAAGAGTAAAGGAATTATACCAAACTTGAGATGATCCAAATAATAAAGCAAAGAATAATAGAAGAAACTTGATTGATTGATGAAGGGTTGTCAATCCTCCAATAATAACCCAATAATCTTCAATTACCCAAAAGTGATGAACTTGAAATAATAAACTTGAACAATAATTAAGGAGAGATTAATGTGAGATTTGTGGAAAGAGTGAGATTAATCTATTCTAATCTACTCCGAATCTAATCTAAGAAAGCTTGATTTAATCTAAAGAAACTTGATTATAGTCTAATAATACTTGATAAAAAGATCCCCCCTTGATTATTTACAAGTGGGAGTATTTATAGTAGGAATTCATTAGGTTAACTAAGGCTAAATTAGTAATTATACTTTTGAGTTTAGAGCAGGGAAACGCCGGTATTTTTCGAAGGATGGGCATCTTTCACAGAGCTTGAAGAAACGAAAGTTTGCTGTAAGGGAATCCGGGCGTCCGAGGGGGAAGACGGTTGGATTGTTGAGGTGGTGCCCGGGAGTCTTCATGGGAATCCGCTCGGATTCTCTGGAGGAAGCCGGGCGTCTTGATTGCTGGGACGCACGGGTTGTCACTGCAAGACGGGCGTCTTCGTGGGAATCCGCTCGTCTTCTGTGACAGCGTCTTATTTCTTCACTTCCTTTTTATTCTTATGGGGTTGGTCTTTAGTTCTTGCTTCCTCTTCATACTAGTCCATCAAACATCGTCAGATAGCTTCCGATTATGCACGAAAAACGGGAATTTCGGCCTTATTGTCTTCTTTCCTACAAAACATATGAAATGCGATAGAAGAGCAAATAGGGAGGTTTTGACGGATAAAATGGCCATAGAATGTTATAATAGTATGAAAAATGGACTCAATTAGGGGACTAAATATGCTCAAATAATGGTCACATCAAATATCCCCAAACCGAACCTTTACTCGTCCCGAGTAAAGAGGTGACAAAAACTAGACCTTTATTTAAACTAACCTACTAATATAACCAATATGAGACAATTAGCGGGTCTCACTCCGCCCCTTCAACTCACAACAAGACAACCATGAGGTAGGATGCCTTATTGCAAGGCAAGGTGGGGCTTGCCAAAATGGCGACACATCCAAGCATTAAAGCACACAAAACAAGTAATAAATGCATCTACAAAAGAATAGCCACTTTCCTCATCTAAGTGGCAGAAATTATCTACAAGGGAAGCAATTCAAGGGTACACACTCCTTCATAGATGCGATTTCTTCAAACTACTAAGCCTAGAAGGATACCAATAAATCACCTCCAAATTGTGTCAAGCTAGGGTACCTTTGTCCTCAATCGTTAAATGATTTTGTCAAGAGTAGACTCCCTATGGTGTTAGAAACACTGGAGGATCGCAAAATTTCCCCTCTTGCCTAGACAAGAAGAAGGGTCGTCCCCTCTCTACCATGCACAAAAATGGATACGATGGATAAAGGGATCAATAGATATTTGAGTTTCACTTTGGGAGTTTGCTTTCATTTTTGTTTTTCCCCCCAATTTCATGTGGCATATAACATTTGAGAACACTTTCTTGCCATTTCTTTTGAACATTTTCAAAGTCACCCCATATGTAGTGAGGATGGCTTATATTTGAAGCTCTAGGAGTTCTATTTTTGCTCCTCTTTTCATTTGATGCATTTCTTTGCAAACTTTCTTTCACTTTTCATTTCATTGAACTCAAAATGATTTCTTTTTGTGCCCATTCCCTTTGATGACAAAAAATATGGTAGAACATGGATGATGGATGCATGGATGCATGGTTTCAAGGGTCACCTTGGAATAAACGGTAGCAAAGGATTTATCACACCACAAGGTACTCTTGACTAGGCCTTAAACCATAGGTCAAAGGATACTAGCATGACACATCCTAGGGTGTTTTACAAGTATTCTAACAAGCAAAGTCTTATGAATAAAAAGCATCTACTAGGGCCTATATACACTTTTCAAGCTTCCCAAGTAGACGGTTTCGCAAAATTTTTCTAACATGCAAACTACATGCCATGATGCAACTAACATATATACATCCTAATGCAAATGATTCTACCAACTAATATGTCATATAAACTAAATGCAAGTCCTAAGTTCACATTGTTACACCGCATCAATCAAAATAAAGCCACATAGTCATTAACATAAAGAGGAAAAAGGAGATTGGAAAGATCATACCACGCGGTCTTCAATATCCTCATGTCTCGGATCTGGCATAGTCGATCAATGTGAAAAAGGATAAACAAACAAGCAAACAAGTATAAACAATATATAAAATTCTACACTAAAAAGGAAATGAACATGTTTTTGGGTTTTTTGAAATTTTCAAATTTTTATGGATTTTGTTTTGTGAAATTAAAAGACATATTTTTGTGATTTTTCAAAAATTTTCAATTTTTATGCATTTGGAATATAAATTCCCATCCCCCACTTTATTTTTCAACATTGTCCTCAATGTACATGTAGGAGTAGGAATGAAAGAGAAATAAATTTTTTGTTGGATTTTTGATTTTTTGAAATAAAGTACAAATGCAATGATATGAAATGAATGAATGCATGCTCTAACTAAATGCAATTCTATATGGAATATATAACAAATGAATGCAATCTAAGCTATACTATATGATGCATGTTTTCTAGTAGACTATGTTCACCTATGATCAAACCTCCCCAAACCGATTTAAACACTATTTCTAGTGTAGAAATGAATAGGTTTGGCCATTAGTAACTATGCATGAATTCTAATCTATATGCAACTAACTACATGAATCATATGAAATATATTACAATGCAACCTATACTATATGGACTAACTAATGCAAATGAAGTATGGTACAAATGCATGTGAAAACTACACTAAATGCAATGTATATATAAAAGAGAGAGGGAGAGATGGGTATCATACAAATGGAGGTGGTGAGGTAGGCCTCTTTCACTCGTCATCCTCATATTGATCATAGCCATATCGATGAGAACTCCCGGCTTGGTCATACCCGCTTGCTTGGCCCCAATACCCTCCTTGGTCAAATTCTCCTCCTTGACCCGAGTACCCTCCACCTTGGCTAGAATGCCCTCCGCCGTCGCGATCCCAAGCTTGGTTCCCTTGATTAGGGAACAAGTGTTGTGGTTGGGCCCATTTGGGCAAAGGACCATTAGGGTCAACATACCCTTTTTGAGCCATGTTATAGTATTGGGGGTAAAGGGCCAAGTAGTTGTCGACCCTCCCTTCATGTACCCCGAGGTCCACTCTATTCATGACTGCCATCAAATCATTAATGCCCGGGGTATTGGGGATTTCCGGTTCAAATTTGGTATGAGGGATAGGTTATGGTGGGATAGGCACAAAGGAAGGTGGGCGAATAGGCCTTCTCGGTACGCCACGAGGTATTTGGCGGGGTGGCTCTTCCCTTTGAGGGGGATTGTCAAGAATTTGGATATCAAGGAGGTAGCTTGGTGGAGGCGAGTATGGGCTCAATCTTGGGTCAATGCCCGGTATCTTCCAACCCTCAAGGATGATTTAGGTTCATCCTTTGGTGTATCATTCTACACTCCCGTCTTGAGTGTAATTACACCACCGGTGATGAGGGAAGATGGTGTGCTCATCGATCAAAGTCCTCCCCTCAAGAGGAGTATAGGTCCCTTGGGCATTGAACCCGGGGCAAAGATAGTTGGCCAAAATAGTAATTAGACCTCCCATTACGAAGGTCTTGAGTTGGGTGGTCCCTTGAGCAAAATCATTGAACCTAGTAAGTATCTCAAGGGGCGTATTGAAGTTATAACGCCTCGTCCCTCGAACATTCAAATAGGACTCAAGAAAAGTTAAATCAATGAGAGTACACCTATCTTGTTCGTACCTCTCATTGATGGTACCGGCCAAAAAGCGCTCGGTGAACCGAATCACCGGATGTTGGATGGCGAAGGTATAACATTGCTTTAAACCGGTAAAATTCCTCCCGGAAATAGCCCTCCAAAGTTGGTCCACATCGATATTATCGGGTTTATGGGTAAAGTTGGTGGGCACATCAAGACCGAAAATGTAGGCAAATTCATCAAGTGAAAGATGATGGTCTAGGTTGCACAACCTAAACTCCATGCCCACATTGGTCCTAGTATTTGTTACAATGTGAAGGCTACTAAAAAATTCAAGCGTGAGACTAAGGTATGTCTCCTCATGGGCATGGAATAGTTTTCCAAGCCCAAGGCCATCAAAGAACATCTCGGTGGGGTACCTTATCCTAAGGATTTCCAACACCCTAGTATCTACGAATTGAGTGGGTTCGTAGTTCTTACCTAATAATTTGACAAAGTTTTTGCGGTGGTCATCGGATTCAAAAAGCACCTCTTGGAAGTACTCAAGTTGTTCAATTCCTCCTCTTACTATGGGATGGACATTCCTTGGTAGTGCTACCTCTCGCGGAATCGAGGAGGATGATCCCTTGCGTTTCCTTCCGGTAGATTCAACCAACTTCTTGGCCTTGCCTTTGAGGTTCATCATCTTGAAGTTGAGGAAATGAGGGTTTTGTTGGCTTTTGATGTGAGGGGAGTGTTGTTGAGGAAGGAGATGAGTGTTTTAGGGTTTGATAAGGTGAGGAAATGAGGGAGAAAGGGGGTGATTTTATAGAAGAAGGGGGAATCCGAGCGGCTAAGGGTGGGTCCTTTCCGGTTTATCCGAGAAAAATTGGCCAATCCGAGCGTCTTTGCTTCGGGACGGGCGTCTCGTGCTTGTAGAAGACGGGCGTTTTCCCACAAATCCGGGCGGATTCTAATGCAGGGATTCTGCTGAGTTGACAACAGGAAAAAGACGGGCGTCTTCTAGGTTGGGACGGGCGTCTTTCTCGGGACGGGCGGATTTTCAAAAATCCGCTCGGATTTCCTGGCAGCTCAAAATCTCGCTTCAGATGACATTTAGGACGGGCGTCTCGTGAAGAATACGGACGTCTTTTCTCAAGACGGGCGTCTTGTGTTGAATCCGCCCGTCTTTTGAGACAACGTCAACCAGTTATGTGACGGGGGTCTTGGACGGGCGTCCAGGCTTCGGGACGGGCGTCTTCTGCTTCGTTTCTTCTTTTTCTTTCCTTTCTTTTCACAATCATACCCTTTCACCGATTTGCTATTCCTCCTTATCTTTTTTTCTGAAATTTGTTCAATAAAGATGTAAGATTACTCTCTCTCTCACCACTCTCATGCAAGAAATCAAATGCAAATGCAATAATGTACAATATTATACAAGGTAAAAGGGTCTAGGAAATATCATACAAATAGTGGTTTGAGATAGGACTCCACCAAACTAGTTTAAATTGTAGAAATTCTTATCCATAGAGCTCAAGGCTCTTAATAAGAGATCAAAAGCTTGTGAACAAGCTCCAAATAGACACAAGTATGGGTTGCTCCATTTGAACATGAAATTGGGCCAAGGAAACTTGTAAAATGTTCTTTTTCTTTTTGCTTTGTCCTTGGCACTAGAGTCCCAATGTTGCCAATGAACAAGCCCATGATTCTTGTCAATACTAGGCATGAAGTATGGTTCATTTTCATCCGTAGACTTCCACTTACCACCTTCTCTTTCACTTTTGGTGATGATGATAGCATTTAAATTTATCAATCCTTCATGAGTGGAAGGAGAATTCTCATGGCTTTGATGATCAAGTTCCTTAGAAGATGTCATTGTGGGTGCCAAATTCTCACGAGTGGCTTCACGAGCAATCTTCTCTTTGAGCTTTTCACCAAGTAACTCTTGTATGATACCTTGGCCTTTTGAAGATGATCCACCATATCCTCTTCAATGATCCTTGGCTCCATGACAGGTGTCAAGTAGTCTTCATGAGGAATAGGGGAAGGACGTTCTTCTTCATGATAGGGTATTTCAAATGTCCCAAGGATAGGCTCCTCAAGCAAGGTGATATTTTGAGTCCATCCTCTAGGCTCATCATCATTGTTGCTATCTTCATACGAATCATAGATGGGGGCTTCATTCAACTCTTTCTCCAATGTCTCAACATTCACTTCAAAGGACACACCCTCATACTCACAAAGGCTAAGAGTATTTGGCTTACTCAACCTCATGTCTTCCTTATCAAACACAACACTTTCATATTCACAAGAGCTCAAGGAGATTGGCTCTTCCCATTTTTCATTCTCTATGTCGAAAGTTACTACTTCAAGTTCGCATTCATGTTCAATGTCCAAAGAACGGTGGGGAGTGATTGCTTGGGATTCTTTCATTTGGGCAATTTGAATCTCCAATTCCTCACCTTGGGCAACAATGCCTTGAAGGACATTATCCCTCTTTTGGCTCTCTTCTAGTATTTGTTTGAAGAAGTTTTGTTGATCTCCCATCATTTGGAAAATCACATTTTGAATGGGTTCATCTTCTTGTTGTGGGTAGGTGTGAAAGTGGTTGTATTGTGACAATTGAAAGTCATTATAAAGCGGGTATTGGGTGGGTGGTTGTTGTGGACATTGGATGTGAGTGTTTTGGTTGGAAAATTTGGAGTAGTAGTTAGGATTTTCATTGTATGAGTTGGGTAGGTTTGTGTTGACTTGCTCCTCAAACTCCCCATACCCATAGTCATACTCAAAAGATCCACCACATACTCCATATGTCAAGTCTTGAGTAATCATAGCTAAGACAAGGAAACAACTACAAGCATGGAAACTACACAAAAACGGTAAGAACAATCCTTGAGGAACAAGTTCCTCAAGGTGAAAGCACAATTAAAATAGACAAACAAGTAAGAAATTAATCACATAGCACCATCCCCGGCAACGACGCTATTTTTGACGTGGATGCGATGTCGTCGGGTCACATTCAATCAAACATATTTATAATACTCAACAAACAACTAGTTAGTGGTTAAGTCGAGGTCGATCCATGGGATGGTGTGCTTTGGGTTCTAAGTCTATCTATCTCAATTTATGCTAGTGTCACAATTGATTTGGGTTTGTAGTTGTGTTCTAGACTAATAAAAGCCATAAAGTAAAACAAGCAATAAAAAGAAAGATGTAAACAAATGATTAAAAGTGCTAGGATATCATGGGGTCATAGGGGATTCATGGTGTTGATCATACAAACATGTATACAATTATAAGCAAGCAATTAATGTTATGGAGGAACCGAGTTGGTTTATGTCTTTCAAGTCAAGTTGAATAGATAAGAGATGGTTGTAAATGCAAGGATTCATAGGCTTGACATTTCATCAAACATAACATGTGCATAAAGTTGACATCACAACAAGCAAGCAATTTGATTATGAAAACATATTAGATTAAGCATGAATCAATCCTATGTTGGTTTCCCCTAATTACCCACTAATCCTAGCTAAAGAAACTACTCACTCATTATCATGGGAAACATGTCATTAATGGTGTCAATCATCACAAGTATAAACATGATAATAGAATGAAGAAATGAACAATAAAGATTAAAAAGTAAAGGAATTATACCAAACATGAGATGATCCAAATAATAAAGCAAAGAATAATAGAAGAAACTTGATTGATTGATGAAGGGTTATCAATCCTCCAATAATAACTCAATAATCTTCAATTACCCAAAAGTGATGAACTTGAAATAATAAACTTGAACAATAATTAAGGAGAGATTAATGTGAGATTTGTGGAAAGAGTGAGATTAATCTATTCTAATCTACTCCTAATCTAATCTAAGAAAGCTTGATTTAATCTAAGGAAACTTGATTATAGTCTAATAATACTTGATAAAAAGATCCCCCTTGATTATTTACATGTGGGGTATTTATAGTAGGGATTCATTAGGTTAACTAAGGCTAAATTAGTAATTACACTTTTGAGTTTAGAGCAGGGAAACGCCGGTATTTTTCGAAGGATGGGCATCTTTCACGGAGCTTGAAGAAACGAAAGTTTGCTGTAAGGGAATCCGGGCGTCCGAGGGGGAAGACGGGCGGATTGTTGAGGTGGTACCCGGGCGTCTTCATGGGAATCCGCTCGGATTCTCTGGAGGAAGCCGGGCGTCTTGATTGCAGGGACGCACGGGTTGTCACTGCAAGACGGGCGTCTTCGTGGGAATCCGCTCGTCTTCTGTGACAGCGTCTTATTTCTTCACTTCCTTTTTATTCTTATGGGGTTGGTCTTTAGTTCTTGCTTCCTCTTCATACTGGTCCATCAAACATCGTCAAATAGCTTCCAAATATGCACGAAAAACGGGAATTTCCGCCTTATTGTCTTCTTTCCTACAAAACATATGAAATGCGATAGAAGAGCAAATAGGGAGGTTTTGACGGATAAAATGGCCATAGAATGTTATAATAGTATGCAAAATGGACTCAATTAGGTGACTAAATATGCTCAAGTAATGGTCACATCAGTGCACTTGACCGAGTAAGCCGGATCTGCGAGTTTGACGGTTTCTATTGTGTTTTGACCAAGGGTTTGTTTATAACGCTTAAGTCTTTTTTAATTTAATTTCTAGCATCTTTAAACCCTTTTATAAACCTAGAGAGAGGGAGAGGAAGAAGAGTTTGTCGAGCCTTTTTATTGATTGAAGATTTCTCACCTATTTCAACCTAATTCGATTCCCCTGATTGTAAGTCGATTTCATTCAATTGTTTATGCTGTTTTAAATTCTTCTTCTTCGAAAAGATTGAAATGCGAGTCCCATATATTTAAATTCTAGTTTATGCATATCAAATTTCGTAGCCTAATTCCTTACGGTTTGTTTAAGGTTATTTATTTATGAACCTATCGTTGAAAAGTCCGCGAATCTAATTTATTTATGGAAATTGGCTTGAAACCCGAAATTATATGTTGATTCAGTTTTGGGTCTTTTTCGTACACCATCTTTGTAGAGTTTAGATGACAATAGAATTTGGAATTACCTAAAAATGATGTTTTAAACTCGTTTTATGAATCGGTACGTTTTATGGGACGGGTTCTGTCATCTTTTGGAAATCAGTCTTAAGAACATTGGTAAGTTTGGAATTTGGGAAAATTTCGTAAGATAAGAGTTGTAGCTAAGACTCATGGTCTTCCAATCCAATTAGCCTTGCATCGATTGGATTTTTCTGGAATTGGTTCTGCATTTTATACCGAGTCTGTCATGTGATGGAAAATCAGGAAAAGTCGTGTTTGTTCTTTAAGTTGAGATTCATATTAAGTTAAGATAAGTCTAGGTTATGTGCATGATTAATTGTTTGAGTATGTGGTATTATACATAATTATGTTATGTAGGTGATGGATACGTGAAGGATCATATTTGATTGCTTGTGATCGGAATATTGCTAAAAGGTAGGGTTTTCCCTACTCGGTTGCCTGATTAATTGAATATAAGACGATGATGGTTGATTTATTGGCATGATTAATATAATTGTGATCGTGATATATTGGATGATTCGGTTTGGTTGTTTGGTTTGTTTGTTGTTCTCGAGGTGCGCCCCCGGCTGAGTGGAGTCATCATCGGGAATGGCTTCATGCCCTTGATTCACCCCTTGCGGTTACCTTCACAAGGGGGATGTGCACATTAATGGACATGGGTTGTTCGCTCTTGGAGTTGAGCGGGACTTAGGTGGTAAGGATGCGGTCCCCAGTGGCGGTGTGGATTACCCGTTGCGATGGGTAATCTGGCAGGGCTACACACAACAGTGTGTAGTCAATGATTGGAGATTATTTGAGTTGGAGGAATGTGTATTGAATTGCTTGGATGTTGTTTTCGTTGTATTTCTTATTTTGGTTAACCAGATGACTGACCCCGAAGCTGTTTTACAAAACTGTAGTGATCCATTCCGAGATGGTGAGCCGTTGATAAGTAGGTACTTCTACGGATAGCTCGCGGGTTCTTGCTGGGATGGAGTCATCACTTGTTGAGTCTTTTGTCTTCCGCTGACATTTGTTATAGTTTTGGATATTTTGGTTTTGCCAGTTGTAGTACTTTTGGTTTCGGTTTTTCAGTTGTATACATTTAAATAGTTGAACCTTAAATTATGTTTTTTTATGGTCACTTTTGAGATACTTTACCTCGGGCAACCAAGATGGTAGCACCTTGATATGCTAGGGTGGTCTTGGTAAGGCATCTCGGTGTGTGGGGGTATTATAGCTCTAAATTTTCTTATTCGAGGCTTATGCTCAAGCCTTTGACCGGTTGTTGAGAGCATTAAGTAACATGGAAAATATCAATGAGAATGACAACAAGAAGTCAGTTTGGTGGAGGCTTTTCTTAAACAACCATTTGAAAATATGATGACTGATGTCTTTAATTATTACATGCATCTAGTGTTTTTTTCTTAACTCCTTATTGAATCGTCAAGGATGAACCTTAATTGTAAGAGTGTGCCTTGGTCGGTTTGGGGAAGTTAAAGAATTTTCATACCTTGAGTGATGGCATTCAAGAGTCTTGTTGGACTCTTTAATAAGTTTTTGCCTCAATTTCACGGGACGTGTGCACCATAACCACATCAAAGTGTTTATTTTTGCTCCCATGGAGAAAAATCCAATAAGACAATTGAATGAACATCATTACCATTTAGTTTAATTGCATTTCATGAAGCCTTTTAGCATGAGAGAAAGTGAGGAGGGGGGGGGGGGGGGTACTCTCATTTGTGCTTAAAGTATTAATAGAGGATAAAGATCAAGTGTGGGGTTGCATTTGCCTAGGCTAAGAAAGCCTACGAAATCCTAACCCCATGATAGGGAGACCAAAAAGAAGGAAAAGGAAGAGCTAAGAAAGAATCCCCACGAGTAAATGACAACTCTTGAGAGCTAGAGCAAAGAGAAGCAACGAAGGGTATCCCTGCCAGTCGACTCGAGCGAGTCAAAATTCGACTCGAGCGATTTGAGCCCTCTTCTACAACTTAAACATGGCATCCTCCCTCCTTCCTTTCCCATTTCTTATCTTCTTCAAACATAAAACCCTTCTTATTCCTCACTAATACCCCTTTCTCTCCCATTACAATCAAAACTTAATCAAAATCGTTCTTATTGGTGGAAATGGAGGATTGCCTATCATATTTCCTAAAAAAAAGAGGCCCCTCCAGAATACCTTAATAAAAACCTCTCTTATATCCTCATGAATACACCCCTTAGTTAGCAAGACTCCAATGTGGGGGTGTGTAAGGCATAGAGGTGGATAATGAAGAGGGTAGCAAATAATTAAGGAGGATGACGATGATGATAGGCCAACAATGAAAGGATGTTGAGAAGAGGATGATGAGAGAAGAAGCAACCGAGAAAGGGTCGATAAATACAATGGTGGACGGTGGCTCATATAGGACAATTATGAGTCTACTTCCCTTTCTCTCCAACTCTAATGTTCATTAGTTTGCATTTAATTGTATAGTTGCATCTAGAATCATATTAGCACTTGCAACCAAACCTTCTTTTTTTTCATTGTAAACAATGTTTTGTTCGGTTTGGGGATGTTTGATTACAGGTATTACAAATTAATTCAAATTAGCTCTCTTTTAAACCGAGTATCATGCATCATAATAGTTTAGTTAGTATATGATGCGATCCCGCTAAGTGTTCACAAATTAAGATGTGGTCGTTGGTCACGGTCGAATCAAAACACAATTTATATCTCCACAAACAACTCTACAATTAGTAAAGAGGCAAGTAAAGGTCGGATCCCAAGGGACGGGAGTTGAAATGAGATTTCTATTGTAACTAGTGGTGTCTAAGGGGTGTCACAAATTGGGTTGATGTAGAAGGTTACTAAACTAAAATAGCAATGAAAATAAACAAGCAAGATGAATTAAAGGGGTGTAAACAATTGATTAAAGGCACTAGGGTGTCATGGGATCATAGGGGAATCATGGGATATGATCATACAAACATGTT
Organism: Silene latifolia; assembly: GCF_048544455.1. Taxonomy (NCBI): domain Eukaryota; kingdom Viridiplantae; phylum Streptophyta; class Magnoliopsida; order Caryophyllales; family Caryophyllaceae; genus Silene; species Silene latifolia. The sequence goes on from NC_133527.1 coordinate 99,496,878, forward strand.
CTCAAATTATAAGCAAGCAATTATTGTTGTGATGGATTGAGTTGGGTTATATCTTACAATCCTAGGAAAGTTTGGGTCCCGGAGCCGAATCGATTAGATTGTACAACACCTACAAGTCGACATAATCTTCCCTACTCAACAACATGCATGGTCTAATGAGACTCGAGTTGGGTTATGTCTTACAAGTCTCATTGAAAAGATAGAAGATGATAGTAAATGCAAGGATTCATAGGCTTAGCATTTCATCAAATATAACATGTGCATGAGTTGAGATCAAAACAAGCAAGCAAATAAAACATGAAAGCATATTAATTTAAGCATGAATCATTCCCCATGTTGCTTTCCCCTAATCACCCATTAACCCTAGCTAAGAGACTACTCACTCATTATCATGTTGATCATGCTAGTAAGGTTGTCAATCATACCAACAATATGAAACATGATGAATAAATGAAAGTAATTAACAATAAATAAAAAGGGATTAAGAGATTATACCTACTAATGATTCCAATAATAAAGCAAAGATAAAAGAAGTACTTGAATGCTTGATTGAGAGGTTGTCAATCTCCCAACAATAACCCAAATAATCTTCAATTACCCAAAATAAAGGATGAACAAAAGAGAGATTAAAGAACTAAAACTTGGATTAAAACTTGATTAATACTTGATTACAATATTAAAGAGATATTTGATTGATATTAACTACACTAATTATTGATAAGAAGAACATGCTCCTCTAATTAGACTAATGGGGTATTTATAGTGGAAATTAGGGAGGATGCATTAGGGTTAACTAAGGGCTAAACTAGTAATTACACTTTTTAAGTTGAGCAAGGAGGAGCCGGTATTTTCTGAGAGAAGGGCTTCTTTCTTCGTAGCTTGGAGAAGACAATCCGTGCTGTGCTAGAATCCGGGCGGAATAGGGTCGGGACGGGCGGATTCTGGCGTTGGAATCCGAGCGGATTCAGGGTAATCCGGGCGGATTGTGGAGGTGGAATCCGAGCGGATTCTGGCAAAGCCGCTCGAATTGTGCTGCTGCGGGACGGACGGATTGGTGACAATCCGCTCGGATTGTCAGTCAGCAACAAATCTTCTTCTTTTCTTCCCTTTTCTTCATAAATTCCTTGGGGATTTCCTTGAGGACTCAAGGATCCTTTCTCAACATTGCTCTTCTACTATAATATGTACAAAGGCCTTCTAATCTTGTCTCTCCTTGATGCTTGGTCATTGAATTCGATCAATTTAGTCTCGTTTTGCCATGAAAATGCAAGATTCTTACTTCTTTCCTACCAAGGGATCAAAATCTCAAAGAATATGCAAAACAAAGAACTAAAGATAAGAAATGACCCAAATAAGCACTAAAAAGCATGGGAACAAGGCTAATTCGGGGGCTAAATATGCGCCAATTATGGTCACATCAAATATCCCCAAACCGAACCTTTGCTCGTCCCGAGTAAAGAGGTGACAAAGACTAGGACCAATACTAACCTATCCTAATAATATAGCCGATATGAGACAATTAGCGGGTCTCACTCCGCCCCTTCAACTCACAAAAAGACAACCATGAGGTAGGATGCCTTCTTGCAAGGCAAGGTGGGTCTTGCCAAAATGGCGACACATCCAAACTTTAAGCACACAAAAACACATAATGGATGCATCTACAAAAAGAATAGCCACTCCCTCATCAAGTGGCGGAGGCACTAAAGAGGAACAAATTTAAGAGCGTGTAATCCTTCACAAATACTAGTTCAACAAATTACTAAGTCTAAGAGGATGGCACTAAATCACCTCCAAATGGTGTTAAACTAGACTACTTTCGTCCTCAATTTCCAAATGCTTTCGTCAAGAGCGATCGGATGGTGGTGGAATGATGATCCCTATGATGCTAGTGGCATATGACATGACAAGTCTCGAATTCTCCACAAAAGTAAAGGTCATGGATCGTCCCAAGCTCGACCAAGTGGCTTGACAAAAGGCTTTTTGGGAATGAAATGCTCAAATCTTTATTCACAACGGGTGGATATGACTAGTATTCAAAATTGTCCTCATTTCACTTTCACATTTCAAAATTTAAAGATGGGGTTTGTCCCTTCCGGGCTAGTGTCCTTTGCTTTCGCCAATCGCTTATTAGGCAACCGGTTAACCTCTAGACAATAGCTTTTCGGGGTGATAGTCACTCTGTCTCTGGGCGGCCGAATTCAAAACCGTATGGGGGCCCAATTCAATGGATCCCGCACCAAAGCACATCGAAGTGGTACGCCTCCATCAAAACAACTTAACTTTCTCAACTTTCAACAATTCATAACATTTGAGGTTTCCTGGCATTACATTACTTCCACATGACAAAATTTCTTTGAAATGAGCACTTCAAGCTTATTGATAGAAAATATTTTTGGGTTGCCTTACCACAAGGTCAAACAAGGTCACCTAGACAAGTTAACCAAGTCCACATCGCATCACGGGGTTGGATAGGTGACTCACATGCAAACCCTTGACTAGGCCTTGGGTCATGGGTCAAAAGACACTAGTATGACACTATCTAGGGTGTTTTATAACCATTCTAGTAGGCAAAGTCTTAAGTTGAACAAGTATTTATAATGGCTTAGTTGCTCTTGTCAAAGTTCCTAAATAGGCATTTTTCAAAACATTTCTAACATGCAACTACATGCCATGATGCAACTAATATAAACATCCTAATGCAAGTGATTCTATCAACTAATATGACATATAAACTAAATGCAAGTCCTAAGTTCACATTGTTATACCGCATCAATCAAAATAAAGCCACATAGTCATTAACATAAAGAGGAAAAAGGAGATTGGAAAGATCATACCATGCGGTCTTCAATATCCTCATGTCTCGGATGTGGCGTAGTCAATCAATGTGAACAAGGATAGAACAAACACAATATATACAAGACAATATATACAAGACTACAAAAGGAAATAAACATGTTTTTGGGTTTTCAATTTTCAAATTTTTATGATTTTTAAAATTTTTCAATTTTTTTGGATTTTTGAATAAGAGTTAAATGTTAGAATTCCCATCCCCACACTAATATGGGCATTGTCCTCAATGGCCAAAATGATGGAAATTATGCAAAGATGATGCATGATTTCTATACTAAATGCAATCTATACTAAGCTACACTACATGATGCATGGTTTTTGTTATGACGGAGAGGATAATTTAGATTACCTCCCGTTGTGTATGCATTAACTTCCCCAAACCGAGTAAGACACTATTGCTAACGTCCAAGGATGGGTGTAGTTCATGCACACACTATGCTATGCATGAAACTAATTTGTCATTTTGGATTTTGAAAATGGGAACAATAGAATGAGAACACCTCAATGGTACCGAAGTGTGAGTCCTCTAATGGGGTTAGGACTACTCCAACAATGATCAAAATGAAATAAAATACAAAGAGAGAAATAGACAAACCATGAGAGTGTAGGAGTCTCCAAGGCTTGCAAATATTCCATCATGCTATCACCATCACTTCCCTCATGAGAAGTGGTCACATTGCCACTTTCCTTGTCATTTGCTTCTTCACTTTCTTCCTCATCTTCCTCATCATCATCTTCACCATCCTTTTCTCCTTCACTTGCTTCTTCCTCAATATTATCATCAACTTCTTCATCATTTCCAACAACCTCATTGTCACCCAAAACGACCCTAGATGCACCCGGAAATAAGACTTCTCTATCCGCCCAACTAGGCAAAGGACAAGATGGATCAAGTAGTCCTTGCCTAGCTAAATGTAGGAGGGGTGGATATTGAGCCAAGTAGGCATTTTTCCGATCTTCAGAGGCTTGCTTGTGCATTGCTTGCATGAGAAGAGTCACATAGTTTTTCCCAACTTCAACTCCTTCCGGCTTGAACTCTTCATACTTAAAGGGGTAAGGTGGTATGACAATGGAAGAGGAGGGCATTTCAAGATCACCCTTTTGTTGTTGAATGATATACTCGGCTCTTTGGAAAGGGGAAGTAGATAATTGGTCCGGTGGATGCTTAGACGGCAAATCTTCGAAGGCAAGGTGAACGATCTAGCTTCACTAGTGAGCCATCCATACTTAGTGTCAAGGGGGTTATGGGCAACCCACTTGAACTTGTGAATCATAGTATGCATATCAACAAGATGGCCACCCTCCTTTGCTTTGTACTTGTTATCCTTATTGAAGTTAGGATCAAAGTGCTTAGCTAGGAGTGTGACTAGGCCGCCATTGACAATAACGGTCGTGCCCTTCTTTCCACAATCAATGTTGAGCCATCTATCTACCAAGAGCCTCAAAGAATTGTAAGGCTTGGTGTGTACTCTTCCGATATTCAAAGCCGATTCAAGGAGAATAAAATCAAGTCTTGTGAAATGGTTGGTATCTTTCCTAGCAATTATGGTGTTACCCACGACCTTGTGCCATACTCTTATGCCCGGATGGTGGACCAAAAGAGCACGACTCGCATGAAAATCCTCAAATTTCTTCCCGGAGATTGCCTCCGAAAGAGGTCCGGGGTCATACTTTCCATAACTCTTAAAATAACTCGGTTCATCACTAAGACCCAAAATTTCACCCAATTCCCTAAAGGTAATGCGTCTACTAACATTAGCTAGACGAAACTCGAGATTCTCCCTATTCTCAACTTTGGTGACTTTCAAAGAACTTAAAAATTCCAAGGTAAGGGAGGGGTATGTCAATTCCCTTGTTTCAAACAATTTCTTCAACCCCATGGCATTAAAAAAGGCTTTTGTTTGTTCAAGAACACCCAATTTTTCTAAGGTATCTTCACATATGAATTTGGTGGATTGTAATGACTTCATAGCAAACTTGACAAAGGTATTTCTATGGGTATCGGAAATAAAAGTTACCTCCGGATAATGCAAAAGTTGATCAATTACCGGAGTAGAAGGTGTTGTTGCTCCCATAGAAGGTTGTTGTTGTTGTTGCACTTCCAAGTTTGGTGTTACTACCACCATAGCGTTTGAAGAGCCTTTTGCCTTTGTGAGAGTGCCTTAGCCTTTGGTGCCTTTGTTGCCTTTGTTGCTCCCTTAGTCCTTGCCATTGATGAACTAACCAAGAAAAGAATGAAAAAATCTTTAATTTGTAGTATGCCCAAATCGATTTGAAGGTGGAAGGATTTGCCTTTATGAAAACAAAAATTGACTCAAAGATTGAAGATTTTTGTGCTTCGTTTTGATTTTTGTTGAGGAAGGAGTGATTAATTTGTTGTTGGAAGGATGGTTTGATTTGATTTTGGTGAATGTTGTTGAGGGTTTTTGTTTTAGTGATGGAGAGGATGAGGGTTTTGATGTTGTGGGTAGTGTTTATGAATGAATGAATGAATGAATGAAGGTGGGAGGGGTTTTAAAGAGACCGAAATTTTCGAATCTGCAGGGCCAATCCGTGCGGATTCTGCACAATCCGTGCGGATTCTGCTCCTTCTGGACTTTGCAAGACTCGCCTAAAGACGGGCGGATTTGTGACAATCCGCTCGGATTTTCTGAACACGGGACGGGCGAATTTGCTTAAAGACGGACGAATTTCAGTCTAGAAAATTTTGCTTGTTTTCCTCAGCTGCAAAGACGGACGTCTTTCTTACAAGACGGACGGATTCTTCAAGACGGGCGGATTCTTCACAGGGCGCCCGGATTCTGTCACAGTCAAGAAATTTTAAAAATTCAGCTTAGTTCAGGACGGGAGTCTTTTCTGCAATACGCTCGGATTCTTCAAGACGGGCGGATTCTCAGGAATCCGCTCGGATTCTTCCCCTGTGTACACGGATTCAGTTCCATCCGTGCACACTGCATTTCCCATACCGTTCTTCCATTCTTTCTTCAAGTCTTGTGTTCGTCGTTGCGGGGGCACTACTAAGGCATGGATAGCCTAGGCAATTGCCATCCCCACACTAAGCTAAAAGCACTACACATCAATTGAAATCGTTAGTTCCTCCCTCACTTCTCTCAAACATGACAATTATTTTGATCAAAGTAAATAAAAATCCAAAGATGACAAAAATGCAATACAAGAATTGAAATGTAAGTTAGGGAGTTAGAAATATTTACAAGTGGTGGTTTAGGGAGGACTCCACCAAACTCTCATTCTTTATGAGATGTCAAGGGGGCATGTCCAAGGTGTTGTTGATGTTGCTCAACACCTTGAAGAAGTAATCAAAAGCTTGTTCATTATCATGGTAGAGGTTCTCAATAGACCTTGGCCCTTGTTGTTGGTCTTGATCGATGGCATTACCAATGTAGGGATTAAAAATCCCTTCAAATTCGTCGTCCCAAAGACCACAAACTTCATTGAGTTGATCATTGAAAATCTCTTGCTTAGATGGAGACAATCCTCCCAATTTCTTCTCTTGGCCAATGAGGCCATCCTCTTCTTCCTTGGTTGATTTTGATGAGCTTTGCAAGCTCTCCTTGTTACAATTCACTTGCTCTTTGAATGGAGCATCTTCAATTTTCTTCTTCCATGTGAGTTCCGATTACTTCCTTTCATCCTTTCGGCTATAATGATCAATCATGAAACATGGTTCATGCAAACGAGGAGCTCTCATAGTCTTGTCAAGATTAAAAGTTATGCTTTCATCTCCCACTTCTAGAGTGAGTTCACCATGTTTCACATCAATCACCGCACCGGCGGTGTGTAGGAAAGGTCTTCCTAGGATGATTGGAATGTTGGAATCTTCCTCCATATCAACAATGACAAAGTCCACCGGGATGAAAAACTTCCCAATTCGCACGGGGACATCTTCCCATATCCCTAACGGTGTCTTCGTCGATCTATCGGCCATTTGGAATGTGATGTTGGTGCATTTAAGCTCTCCAATCCCCAACCTTTTACTTACCGAGTACGGCATGACACTCACACTAGCCCCTAGATCACATAAGGCTTTGTTGATCGTTGTGTCGCCAATGGTACACGGTATTGAGAAGCTTCCCGGATCCTTTAACTTTGGAGGTGAACTCCCTTGAAGTATTGCACTACTCACCTTAGTGAAGGCGATAGTCTCAAGCTTCCGGATCGACTTCTTCTTTGTGAGGATATCTTTCATGTATTTCGTATAGGCCGGAACGTGATTGATTAATTCCGTGAAAGGAATTGAGACTTCTAAATTCTTCACAATTTCCATGAACTTTCCAAGTTGATCATCAAATTTGGGCTTGGCTTGACGACTTGGAAAAGGGAGTCTAATCACAATGGGCTCCTTCTCCTTGGCCTTGTCTTCATTTTTCTTTGAACTTTCTTCTTTTGATGATTCTCCATCTTTGGAGTTTTGCAAAATTTCTTCCTTTTCACTAGCTTCCACAACTTCATCCTCAACTTGCTTCTTCGGTGCTTCATACCTTATACCACTTCTCAAGTGAATGGCACTAACCGTTTCATGTCTAGGGGGATTACTTTGAGGTGGTAATTGCCCCTTTTGTCTTTGTGAGCTTGAAGATGCTAGTTGAGTCAATTGTGTTTCCAACATCTTGGTGTGAGCTAGAATGTTGTTGATGATGGTTTCCTTTGCTTGGCTATCTTTTTGCATTTGAGTGAAAAATTCTTGTTGATTCTTTTGCATTTGGAGGACCGCTTTTTGGACATCAAAGCCTTGGTCATTTTGGTGATTGTATGGATTTTGATTTTGGTAACCTTGGTTTTGATTATAAAAGGGTCTTTGATTTTGGTTTCTCATGGGTAGTGGAGTGTATGTTGTTTGAGGGTTTTGAACATTTTGGCTTTTGTATGAGAGATTTGGATGGAATTTAGTGTTTTCATTGTAAAAGTTGGAATAAGGGGTACCACTCTTGTATGCTTGGAAAGCATTCACTTGTTCATTTGTTCCCCTACATTCACCTTGGTCATGTCCCAAAGTTCCACAATTCTCACATATCCCACTTGGGATTGATGAGGATGCCGTCATGGCATTAACATGATGCTTTGATGATTTTGAGATTTCCTCAAGTCTAGCCATAGCTTGTTCAAACTTCAAGTTGATTGTGTCAATGTGAGCACTAAGTTAAGCACCCAATTGAGTAACGGAGTCCACTTCATGCTTTCCATCTCTAGTAGCCTTGCGAGGTCTACTATATTGTGAGTTATGGACCGCCATTTCCTCAATCTTGTTCCATGTTTGATTGTCATCAACTTCGGTGAACATTCCATTTGATCCCATATTGAGAATGTTCCTAGAATCTTCATATAAACCATTCCAAAATTGTTGCACCAAAAACCATTCGCTATGTCCATGGTGAGGACATGAGCGACAAATTCCCTTAAACCGCTCCCAAGCTTCATACAAATACTCTTCATCCCTTTGCTTAAAACCCGTAATTTGAGCTCTTAGCATGTTAGTCTTTTCCGGTGGGTAGAATTTTTTGTAGAAAGCTAGAGCCAACTTCTTCCAAGAATCTATTCCAAGGGTGGCCTTATCAAGGCCCTTCAACCATTGCTTCGCGGTGCCGATTAATGAAAAAGGAAATAAGACCCGTCTAATTTGGTCTTGAGTCACGCCCGTTTGAGAGATTGTATCACAATAGTCGCAAAAGGTTTCCATATGAGAATGAGGGACCTCACTAGGCATCCCCCCGAATTGGCTCCTCTCAACTAATTGGATGAAGGCGGACTTGGCAATAAAATTTCCGGTTAGATGTTGCGGAGTAGGAGTATCATTTGGTAGATTCTCCTCGGTGGGAACGGAGTGTGACGAGAATTTTGGCATTGTAGGTGGATTTTGTGGGGTATTGTGTAATGGGTTCTCTTCTCCTTCTATTGCGAAAGGATTGACAAACTCACTAGTGGGTTGGACAACTTCACTAATACCTCTTAAATTCCTCCTAACAAGTCTCCTATTGTTCGTCAAGGTTCTTTCGATTTCGCGGTCAAAAGGTAACAAATCACCTTGTAACCTTCTAGACATGCAAAATATCAAACAACTCGAAAACAATTAGAACAAACCTTGAGGAGTTTTACTTCCTCAAGGCGAAGAAAGACACAACTAATGACAATAAAAATAAATCTAAATCAAACAAACACCGTCCCCGGCAACGGCGCCATTTTTGATGCGATCCCGCTAAGTGTTCACAAATTAAGATGTGGTCGTTGGTCACGGTCGAATCAAAACACAATTTATAGCTCCACAAACAACTCTACAATTAGTAAAGAGGCAAGTAAAGGTCGGATCCCAAGGGACGGGAGTTGAAATGAGATTTCTATTGTAACTAGTGGTGTCTAAGGGGTGTCACAAATTGGGTTGATGTAGAAGGTTACTAAACTAAAATAGCAATGAAAATAAACAAGCAAGATGAATTAAAGGGGTGTAAACAATTGATTAAAGGCACTAGGGTGTCATGGGATCATAGGGGAATCATGGGATATGATCATACAAACATGTTCTCAAATTATAAGCAAGCAATTATTGTTGTGATGGATTGAGTTGGGTTATATCTTACAATCCTAGGAAAGTTTGGGTCCCGGAGCCGAATCGATTAGATTGTACAACACCTACAAGTCGACATAATCTTCCCTACTCAACAACATGCATGGTCTAATGAGACTCGAGTTGGGTTATGTCTTACAAGTCTCATTGAAAAGATAGAAGATGATAGTAAATGGAAGGATTCATAGGCTTAGCATTTCATCAAATATAACATGTGCATGAGTTGAGATCAAAATAAGCAAGCAAATAAAACATGAAAGCATATTAATTTAAGCATGAATCATTCCCCATTTTAGTTTCCCCTAATCACCCATTAACCCTAGCTAAGAGACTACTCACTCATTATCATGTTGATCATGCTAGCAAGGTTGTCAATCATACCAACAATATGAAACATGATGAATAAATAAAAGTAATTAACAATAATTAAAAAGGGATTAAGAGATTATACCTACTAATGATTCCAATAATAAAGCAAAGATAAAAGAAGTACTTGAATGCTTGATTGAGAGGTTGTCAATCTCCCAACAATAACCCAAATAATCTTCAATTACCCAAAATAAAGGATGAACAAAAGAGAGATTAAAGAACTAAAACTTGGATTAAAACTTGATTAATACTTGATTACAATATTAAAGAGAGATTTGATTGATATTAACTACACTAATTATTGATAAGAAGAACATGCTCCTCTAATTAGACTAATGGGGTATTTATAGTGGAAATTAGGGAGGATGCATTAGGGTTAACTAAGGGCTAAACTAGTAATTACACTTTTTAAGTTGAGCAAGGAGGAGCCGGTATTTTTCGAGAGAAGGGCTTCTTTCTTCGTAGTTTGGAGAAGACAATCCGTCTTTGTGCTAGAATCCGGGCGGAATAGGGTCGGGACGGGCGGATTCAGGCGTTGGAATCCGAGCGGATTCAGGGTAATCCGGGCGGATTGTGGAGGTGGAATCCGAGCGGATTGTGGCAAAGCCGCTCGAATCAGTGTCTTCTTTGCGGGACGGACGGATTGGTGACAATCCGCTCGGATTGTCAGTCAGCAACAAATCTTCTTCTTTTCTTCCCTTTTCTTCATAAATTCCTTGGGGATTTCCTTGAGGACTCAAGGATCCTTTCTCAACATTGCTCTTCTACTATAATATGTACAAAGGCCTTCTAATCTTGTCTCTCCTTGATGCTTGGTCATTGAATTCGATCAATTTAGTCTCGTTTTGCCATGAAAATGCAAGATTCTTACTCCTTTCCTACCAAGGGATCAAAATCTCAAAGAATATGCAAAACAAAGAACTAAAGATAAGAAATGACCCAAATAAGCACTAAAAAGCATGGGAACAAGGCTAATTCGGGGGCTAAATATGCGCCAATTATGGTCACATCAAATATCCCCAAACCGAACCTTTGCTCGTCCCGAGTAAAGAGGTGACAAAGACTAGGACCAATACTAACCTATCCTAATAATATAGCCGATATGAGACAATTAGCGGGTCTCACTCCGCCCATTCAACTCACAACAAGACAACCATGAGGTAGGATGCCTTCTTGCAAGGCAAGGTGGGTCTTGCCAAAATGGCGACACATCCAAACTTTAAGCACACAAAAACACATAATGGATGCATCTACAAAAATAATAGCCACTCCCTCATCAAGTGGCGGAGGCACTAAAGAGGAACAAATTTAAGAGCATGTAATCCTTCACAAATACTAGTTCAACAAATTACTAAGTCTAAGAGGATGGCACTAAATCACCTCCAAATGGTGTTAAACTAGACTTCTTTCGTCCTCAATTTCCAAATGCTTTCGTCAAGAGCGATCGGATGGTGGTGGAATGATGATCCCTATGATGCTAGTGGCATATGACATGACAAGTCTTGAATTCTCTACAAAAGTAAAGGTCATGGATCGTCCCAAGCTCGACCAAGTGGCTTGACAAAAGGCTTTTTGGGAATGAAATGCTCAAATCTTTATTCACAACGGGTGGATATGACTAGTATTCAAAATTGTCCTCATTTCACTTTCACATTTCAAAAATTTAAGATGGGGTTTGTCCCTTCCGGGCTAGTGTCCTTTGCTTTCGCCAATCGCTTATTAGGCAACCGGTTAACCTCTAGACAATAGCTTTTCGGGGTGATAGTCACTCTGTCTCTGGGCGGCCGAATTCACAACCGTATGGGGGCCCAATTCAATGGATCCCGCACCAAAGCACATCGAAGTGGTACGCCTCCATCAAAACAACTTAACTTTCTCAACTTTCAACAATTCATAACATTTGAGGTTTCCTTGGCATTACATTACTTCCACATGACAAAATTTCTTTGAAATGAGCACTTCAAGCTTATTGATAGAAAATATTTTTGGGTTGCCTTACCACAAGGTCAAACAAGGTCACCTAGACAAGTTAACCAAGTCCACATCGCATCACGGGGTTGGATAGGTGACTCACATGCAAACCCTTGACTAGGCCTTGGGTCATGGGTCAAAAGACACTAGTATGATACTATCTAGGGTGTTTTACAACCATTCTAGTAGACAAAGTCTTAAGTTGAACAAGTATTTATAATGGCTTAGTTGCTCTTGTCAAAGTTCCTAAATAGGCATTTTTCAAAACATTTCTAACATGCAACTACATGCCATGATGCAACTAATATAAACATCCTAATGCAAGTGATTCTATCAACTAATATGACATATAAACTAAATGCAAGTCCTAAGTTCACAATGTTATACCGCATCAATCAAAATAAAGCCACATAGTCATTAACATAAAGAGGAAAAAGGAGATTGGAAAGATCATACCATGCGGTCTTCAATATCCTCATGTCTCGGATGTGGCGTAGTCAATCAATGTGAACAAGGATAGAACAAACACAATATATACAAGACAATATATACAAGACTACAAAAAGAAATAAACATGTTTTTGGGTTCTCAATTTTCAAATTTTTATGATTTTTGAAATTTTTCAATTTTTTTGCATTTTTGAATAAGAGTTAAATGTTGGAATTCCCATCCCCACACTAATATGGGCATTGTCCTCAATGGCCAAAATGATGGAAATTATGCAAAGATGATGCATGATTTCTATACTAAATGCAATCTATACTAAGCTACACTACATGATGCATGGTTTTTGTTATGACGGAGAGGATAATTTAGATTACCTCCCGTTGTGTATGCATTAACTTCCCCAAACCGAGTAAGACACTATTGCTAATGTCCAAGGATGGGTGTAGTTCATGCACACACTATGCTATGCATGAAACTTATTTGTCATTTTGGATATTGAAAATGGGAACAATAGAATAAGAACACCTCAATGGTACCGAGGTGTGAGTCCTCTAATGGGGCTAGGACTACTCCAACAATGATCAAAATGAAATAAAATACAAAGAGAGAAATAGACAAACCATGAGAGTGTAGGAGTCTCCAAGGCTTGCTAATCTTCCATCATGCTATCACCATCACTTCCCTCATGAGAAGTGGTCACATTGCCACTTTCCTTGTCATTTGCTTCTTCACTTTCTTCCTCATCTTCCTCATCATCATCTTCACCATCCTTTTCTCCTTCACTTGCTTCTTCCTCAATAATATCATCAACTTCTTCATCATTTCCAACAACCTCATTGTCACCCAAAACGACCCTAGATGAACCCGGAAATAAGACTTCTCTATCCGCCCAACTAGGCAAAGGACAAGATGGATCAAGTAGTCCTTGCCTAGCTAAATGTAGGAGGGGTGGATATTGAGCCAAGTAGGCATTTTTCCAATCTTCATAGGCTTGCTTGTGCATTGCTTGCATGAGAAGAGTCACATAGTCTTTCCCAACTTCAACTCCTTCCGGCTTGAACTCTTCATACTTAAAGGGGTAAGGTGGTATGACAATGGAAGAGGAGGGCATTTCAAGATCACCCTTTTGTTGTTGAATGATATACTCGGCCTCTTTGGAAAAAGGAAGTAGATAATTGGTCTGGTGGACGCTTAGACGGCAAATCTTCGAAGGCAAGGTGAACGATCTAGCTTCACTAGTGAGCCATCCATACTTAGTGTCAAGGGGGTTATGGGCAACCCACTTGAACTTGTGAATCATAGTATGCATATCAACAAGATGGCCACCCTCCTTTGCTTTGTACTTGTTATCCTTATTGAAGTTAGGATCAAAGTGCTTAGCTAGGAGTGTGACTAGGCCGCCATTGATAATAACGGTCGTGCCCTTCTTCCCACAATCAATATTGAGCCATCTATCTACCAAGAGCCTCAAAGAATTGTAAGGCTTGGTGTGTACTCTTCCGATATTCAAAGCCGATTCAAGGAGAATAAAATCAAGTCTTGTGAAATGGTTGGTATCTTTCCTAGCAATTATGGTGTTACCCACGACCTTGTGCCATACTCTTATGCCCGGATGGTGGACCAAAAGAGCACGACTCGCATGAAAATCCTCAAATTTCTTCCCGGAGATTGCCTCCCAAAGAGGTTCGGGGTCATACTTTCCATAACTCTTAAAATAACTCGGTTCATCACTAAGACCCAAAATTTCACCCAATTCCCTAAAGGTAATGCGTCTACTAACATTAGCTAGACAAAACTCGAGATTCTCCCTATTCTCAACTTTGGTGACTTTCAAAGAACTTAAAAATTCCAAGGTAAGGGAGGGGTATGTCAATTCCCTTGTTTCAAACAATTTCTTCAACCCCATGGCATTGAAAAAGGCTTTTGTTTGTTCAAGAACACCTAATTTTTCTAAGGTATATTCACATATGAATTTGGTGAATTGTAATGACTTCATAGCAAACTTGACAAAGGTATTTCTATGGGTATCGGAAATAAAAGTTACCTCCGGATAATGCAAAAGTTGATCAATTACCGGAGTAGAAGGTGTTGTTGCTCCCATAGAAGGTTGTTGTTGTTGTTGCACTTCCAAGTTTGGTGTTGCTACCACCATAGCCAATGCTTTCTTTGTTTGAAGAGCCTTTTGCCTTTGTGAGAGTGCCTTAGCCTTTGGTGCCTTTGTTGCCTTTGTTGCTCCCTTAGTCCTTGCCATTGATGAACTAACCAAGAAAAGAATGAAAAAATCTTCAATTTGTAGTATGCCCAAATCGATTTGAAGGTGGAAGGCTTTGCCTTTATGAAAACAAAAATTGACTCAAAGATTGAAGATTTTTGTGCTTCGTTTTGATTTTTGTTGAGGAAGGAGTGATTAATTTGTTGTTGGAAGGATGGTTTGATTTGATTTTGGTGAATGTTGTTGAGGGTTTTTGTTTTTGTGATGGAGAGGATGAGGGTTTTGATGTTGTGAGTAGTGTTTATGAATGAATGAATGAATGAATGAAGGTGGGAGGGGTTTTAAAGAGACCGAAATTTTCGAATCTGCAGGGGCAATCCGTGCGGATTCTGCACAATCCGTGCAGATTCTGCTCCTTCTGGACTTTGCAAAACTCGCCTAAAAACGGGCGGATTTGTGACAATCCGCTCGGATTTGCTTAACACGGGACAGGCGGATTTGCTTAAAGACGGACGGATTTCAGTCCAGAAAATTTTGCTTGTTTTCCTCAGCTGCAAAGACGGACGTCTTTCTTACAAGACGGACGGATTCTTCAAGACGGGCGGATTCTTCACAGTGCGCCCGGATTCTGTCACAGTCAAGAAATTTTCAAAATTCAGCTCAGTTCAGGACGGGCGTCTTTTCTGCAATACGCTCGGATTCTTCAAGACGGGCGGATTCTCAGGAATCCGCTCGGATTCTTCCCCTGTGTACACGGATTCAGTTCCATCCGTGCACACTGCATTTCCCATACCGTTCTTCCATTCTTTCTTCAAGTCTTGTGTTCGTCGTTGTGGGGGCACTACTAAGGCATGGATAGCCTAGGCAATTGCCATCTCCACACTAAGCTAAAAGCACTACACATCCAAGGTACTAAAGTTATTAATCGATAATAGTGGACGTAGGCTTCGACGTGTGAAGCTGAACCACTTCAAATATCGTGTGTCCCTCACATCTTTCTTTATTTCATAATTTACGCTTTAACTTGTTAATTAATTAGCCGAGTTTAATTTTAAGCTTCGAGTCATTAATTAACATATCACGCTCATACGGACAAATAAAAAAAGTGGGCATATTTAAATATACTTAATTCAACCCCCCCCCCTCCGCCCCCCCCCCCCCCCCCCCCCCACAAGTATATCGGATCGATAGACTCTTCAGGGTATCAGAGCCTCGTGCTCTTGATTGCCTAACCGCAAAGAGGCTGATCCGTCTACCCTATTTTATTTTATTTTTATTTTCGCTGCCTTACACATGTTAAATGGATTTCAATATCTTAAATGTCCTATCTTTGATGGGAAAAATTATAGCCTTCTAACAAACACTTGGTGTGCACAAAAATGAAGCATTTAATCAAAGACTCCCCTTTGTATCAAAACCAACAATCAAACCATAAAGAACCTACACAAGTTACCCCCCCCTCTACCCTAGTATGGCACTACTCACAAATAATTGTAACAACAAACATAAAAGGTGAAGACTTTAGCATGAGACAAACAAAGAAAAACATGTATAACAAATAGGAAATTAAACCAACATAAACATGTAAACAATTGAAAGGAAATAAAATAAAGATGAGAATTATACCAATACTAATTAAAGTAGGAAACATGGATTGATAAAAGGAAGATGAATCTCTTCAAGTCTTCAAATTACAACCCAATAACTAGATGTAAACTATTGGAAAGAGTAGATCTAACATGAACTAAAGAGTAATTAAGCTAAAATTAAGGAAAGATTAATGCTTTGATTAAGGAAAGACTGCATAAATTAGGGAATGATTAGTAGTCTAGGGTAATGTGTACAATAGAATTATGAGGGGGTATATATAGTATTCCCTAAAATTAGGTCACAAATGAGGGTAAGTTCTTCAATGCGTGTTGTCATTCTGTGCCGGCAGCGAGCCCTTTTCTTTTGGCTTCTTTTGCTTCCAAAATTTGGTTAAGTATGGGAACGGTGTCTCTGCCGGCTACCGGCCTACCGGTAGGAGACACTCCCTCTTCTTCCTTTCTTCTTCTTCATGGACTCTCTGCCGTGATACCGTCTACTGATGCCTCTGCCAGCAGCGCGCCTATATTTCTTTGGCCCAAAAACCTTCAAAATTCTCCGAAGACATGAGGGGAAGGTTCCCCGCCGGCTGGCCGGCTGCCGGCCTACCGGCAAAGAACTGTCCTCTGGTTTTCTTCACTTATTTTCTTCCTTGGAGATAAGGAGGTGGTTCCCTGCCGGCCTACCAGCAGAGAACCTTCTCTCACCTTTGGCTCTCCTTCTTTTCTATGTGATCTTCAAGCTAGCTGGCTCGCTCCCATTTTTTCTCTTCCGTCTCAATTCTTACAACATGAGACAACAAATCATGGCACGAGAAATAAAGAGACAAAATGCAAGTAATAGGCATAAAAAAACCATCTCAAAACTGGCCAAAATGCATAGAAAAGAAAGGAGAATTGCGACCAAATAAATGCATATAAAAAAGGAGCTAATTGGAGCATTTTAGCATGATTTTGGACTAAAATGAAGGCAAATCGACTCACTTGATGATTGGAAAGGAAGAGGAGATAAGGCACAAGTACTCTTAGATCAATAAAGCAAGATTGGGATGATTTGGATGCTAACCACCCACGAGTTATGGGGCAACGATGACGACAAGCGAGCCATTACAAGAGGAAATCGTTCAAACCCATACCAAGAAGTGTTGTTTTGGCTCTTAAACTATAATAGATGAAATCATTGTGGTTAGAATCCCGATTCGATCATAATATTTTACGATCCAAAAACGCTCGACTGATCATAGATCTTACGATTTTATTATGGTTGTAGAATCTTACGATCCTATTCATTTGAAATTTTCTAGAGGTAGGATAATAATACACTACTACATATACAGGCTAACAACGTTTAAAACCCATTGTTATATAAAAAAGCGGACGTTGTTAAAGCGTCCGTTGTAGTAGGTTTTAACAACGGTTGGTTTTTCTAAGAAACCCGTTGTGAAAACTATTAACAACGGTTTAAAGTAGAAAAAACCGTTGTGGAATGGGTGACTAAATTTTGGTGGGAAAGTTATAACAACGGTTACAATATAAAAACCCGTTGTTATAACTAAAGACAACGGATTTTTTTTAAATAACCGTTGTTGTTTATTTAAAAAAAAACTAAATTAAATATTACTAGATGCATGCATTATTATTAAGGCCCGTTATAATTCCGATGCATGCATTATTACTGCCAATCCCTGCATATGAATGGACAATATATGGAATGAGAAGGGTTATAAGATTTGAAGCAGAGATATGATGGCACAACTTCCTAAACATATATTAATTAAAAAACAACTCAAACGACACATTACTTAGTATAAATACATGCATTATCTCAACCACCATTCCATTATCTCACTATATATCTCCAAACCCTAACTGCTAAAACAAACTCCAAACCCTATATCTTTCAAACAAACTCCAAACTTCATCAACAATGAGTGATACCATCCGTGAGACTGTTACTATGACCGAGCACAACAGGAGTTTCATCCGCCGGTTGCTGGACATCGAGGACAGGTTCAGGAGCTACTTAGATGAAGCTCGATCCGCACTCAAGGACGCCAAAAAAAATGGCTTGACAGAGCAGCAGTTGTTGCAGCTATATGACGATATAGCAACTGTTGAACGAAACCTCCAATTAGGTAAGGAGGAGAGGATGGATATCATAGAAGAGAATGAGACTCTCTATGCATATCTAAGAATTGTATTTTTATCAATGTAATTCGTTTTTTAATTTATGTATTTATGTATTTATGTATATGTATATATATATATATATATATATATATATATATATATTCATTAAGTTTATCATGGCATTCCTCTCTATCATCTTGCTTCTTCTTTGTTTTATTTTATTTAATTTGTTTTACAAGCTAATAAACGCAGAAAAACAACAGTGACAAAACTAATTAAGCGAATAATACTTAGAGAAATAACATAATGATCGATAAAAACACATGCAAATGAAATAATTAGCGAAAAATAATGACTGAGATGACAAAACCTAAATTAAATCATGCATATTTACTTGATAATTAGAGAAAGTAAGAGACGATGAAACCAACAGTGACGGCGAGATGATAAAGCGACGATGAGAAAGTGTGTGTGTTTGTGTTTGTGTTTGTGTTTGTGTTTGTGTTTGTGTTTGTGTTTGTGTTTGTGTTTGTGTTTGTGTTTGTGTTTGTGTATGTTTGTGTTTGTGTTAGGTTTGCGTTTTGTGGCTGTAGCTAATATGTGTTTGTGTGGTTTATAGTATGGAAAGTATTGACAATGGTTGTTAAACAAAAACCCGTTGTCATTACAGAATATATTAACAACGGGTCCATAGTAAACCGTTGTTAAAAAGTATTAACAACGGGTTTATAAATAACCGTTGTAATTACTTTTCACTAACTTTGCGCCAATTTTGCGCCAAATTATTAACAACGGTTGTGCATATTTGACCCGTTGTTAAAACCTAGAACAACAGTTATGGAACCATAACCATTGTAATTAATTTTAGTAAAATTCACGCCATCCGTTCTACAACATCTTATGGTGATTTTCGTGGATAAGCGTTGTTAAAGGGGCGTTGTAGTTGCCTGAATTTGTAGTAGTGATACGATCCTACGATCTTACGATCTGGTTTTATGATAAAATAATAAATATATATTTTATATACCGACATTGTAAAATCCGAATATTGTATAAGTTGTAGAAATATGTTCATAACAATGGAACAAAAGTTATTAATCATCAATAATTTATAGATAAATATTAATAAATATGTATTTTAATATTTAATTTTATGTTTTTACCAAATAAAAAACTATATTTAGTTAGTTTGTAGAATCTTATGATCCTACGATCCGATTTTACCGATTCGATTCTACCAACTTCATCGATCCAAAGTAGAATCCTGATCCTGACAACATTGTATGGAATGGCGTCGAAAAATCTAGTCGTCTAGGAATTTGAATCACTGGATTCGGAATCCGGATGAGCAAATGACGCCAATTGTACGAACAAGGCTCAACTCGCTTCTCAACCCCTCGAGATGATTTCATCTTGCTCGAGATATTTCTAACCTGCTCGAGTTAATTTCAGCTCGCTCAAGCTCAAGGACAAGGATCAATCTAAAGCCTAAAGCTCGCTCGAGCTCACCAGACGTTGTGCAAGGCAACAGATTTCTCAGCTTTGCCACGTCATTCCTCCCCCTCTAATCAACCCTAATCTTGTAACCCTTATAAATACCCTATTTGTAATAATTCTAGGGTTAAGTCCTCTTAGAGGAATCTAAGCTATCTTATATTAGAATACTCTCTTAGATTAGGAGTAGATTAGTCTTTCATCTTTTCACAAAGCACTTTAATCCTTTCAATAATTGTTCTTTCAATTTATATCTTCAATAGTTTACATTTGGATTTCTTGGGTATGTATTTGAAGATTAAGTGACAAGTCTCCATCTTTATGCAAGGATCCACCTTTTTTTTATGTTCATCTTTACTTTCCAAGTTGGTATCTTTCTTATCTCTCTGTAATACTTTTTTCTTACTTGCTTCATATCATCATTCTTAGTTTAGTCTCTTTGTTTGTTGTTGTTATTAGTGTAATTCTCATGATGATTATTGAGTAGTAATCTTAATAAGGTTAATGGAGGAGCAGGGTATGTTTAAAGGGTAGAATTTATGCTTGCTGAGTCTTCCAAAATTGATTAATTGTTATGGTTTCAGCTAGTGCATATTAAGTGTTTGATAAAATACTTGTTTGACAAACTTGTATGAATCTCTATCTATTCATCACTAATTTAAGATCGAGAGCCTTAGTAGTTGTTAGACCATGCACTATGTTGGTGGGTAGAACGGGTGTATGTGAGAGCAAACCCTACTCAACCTAGGTAGGGCCATAAGATCGAGAGCCTATGTCCATAATCCAACTATAACATTGACCCAATTTAGATTCACATATATAAAGGTCCTTGACTGCTCCTATAAATCCATGACACCCTAGTGCTTCCATTTAATTGTTTACATCTTGTTATTGTTGTCTTAATTTCATTAATTTAGTTTACATCCAAAACCTTATAAGTATGACACTTGCATAAATTGAAATAGATAGACTAAGAACCAAAGCACACCATCCCGTGGATGAACCTCGACTTACCTACTTGCATGTTGTTTGTTGTGATTATACATGTGTTTGATTGAGTGAACAACGACTTGCCCATCAGGAAGACAATTGGAGGAGGTAGAGAAAAAAGAATAAATAGATAAAAACTCCTACTATGAAAGAAGAGGAGGAGAAGGTAGTTGTAGAGATTGATGAAAAGGTGGATGAGAAACCATTGCTAGTGCATGAACGGGAAGTTCCTTTTCCAGAAGCTCTCAAGACAATGCGGAAGAATGAAAAAGAAGTGATATCTATTAAACTTTCCGCCATTACGAAATAAATATTCCACTTTTAAATTTGGTTAATTATGTACCTTGATGCGTGTCATTTATATGATGTTTTACACCCTATTTTGCACGCATTTCAGAGCTCTTTTTTGTAATTTAAGCTACCATTTTCCCTATTTTCGTCTACTTTCGTATTTTCATGTAATATTGCAGATTATTGTGGAAATGAGTAGATAATGAGCTAATTCTGTCCCTGAGTACTTAGCATTACATTTGACATGGAGTAGATGCTCGAGGAATGAGCTTGGTGCGCGTTTCAAGCCTAAAGATAGCAAAAGCATAGGTGCGTACGAGTTTAACAAGCAAAGAAGCACTTCACGATATTGCAGCCTGCTTCAGATAATCGAGTGATTCTAATTTGAGGTGAGAGCTTATCCTCTTAGCTTTCCAACGCCGCGTAGAACGCCTGATTTGACCAAGTAACGAATAAATGACAGTTGTTTTAACATCGGTGCGCGCTGCAGGAATCGTCAGAATACATTACTGTACAGCACTCTTAGTCGATCGACTGGTCCATGTGGTCGATCGACCACCCCACGAGCTGATGCGCAAATTAAAAGACGAGGAAGCCCATTGTAATTAGGTTTAGGAATAAGGGTTTTACGTGACATTCCTATATAACGTAACCCCTTTCTATTCATTAATCATCATTCATTAGCTTAGTTTAATTCAGTTCCTATCATACAATCGAGTATTCATTAGTTTAGATAAATTTTCCGTCAATAAAGTTTTCTTTTGCATTAGGGTTTGATCATTTCGCTGGAATTCCTCTTTACGGTATTCTCTGTTCTTCCGTTCAATTTCGTTTCTTTTATTCTTCCATAGTTAGAATTGATAGTTATATTTCCCCAAGCTAATTTATCGTTTAATATTAGTTAATTATTTAATTAATTCAAATATGAATTCGTTTGCTTTAGTTGTAAATTTTACTGTTTTTATTATCGCTAATATGTCTAGCTAAATCATTCGTGCTAAGATGTAGGGTATCTATGGCGTAGATGGCAGTAGAATAGCTGAACCCGCATTAGGGCTTGGTCGATCGACTGGGTTAACTGGTCGATCGACTGAGCCGGTTAGTCGACCGACTGGGGTAGCTGGTCGATCGATTGACTTCGTGTCTGATTAGCACCGTATAATTCGTTAAGTGCAATATTTAACAATGAGACCGAGAGGAGACTTGTTAGATGCTTAGTTTTGACCAACCTGTAGA
Organism: Silene latifolia; assembly: GCF_048544455.1. NCBI lineage: Eukaryota > Viridiplantae > Streptophyta > Magnoliopsida > Caryophyllales > Caryophyllaceae > Silene > Silene latifolia. The sequence goes on from NC_133527.1 coordinate 99,519,031, forward strand.
TCGAAAGATAGGGAAGGGCATTAATTAACGAGTTGAGACGACTAAATTGCTGAGATCGAGAGATAATGTAATTTAGGCTTTAGGAATCACTTTTCATGGCGAAAGCTAGTATTAGTGAGACCTAGGGACTAGTAGCATAGGCCGAAAGGAGCTACTAGTTAACTTGGACCGAAACGACTTGTTTTACCCATCCTACGCGACTGTATTTCGGACCTACCTAGGATTATTGTGCCATCGCAGCTATAGTGAACCGACCGTCTTAGCATTCCTTTTATCATTGTTTACATCTTTTATTATTTCTATCTGCTATTTAGTTTATATTTCTAGATTTAGATTTAATACATATCAAAACCCCCACAACGGTTACCCTTAGACTAGAATTAATAACAACTATTATCTTCCTACCTCCCTGCGGATCGACCCTTACTACCACTTGCTAGTAGTTGTTTGGTTTTTTAAATATTATTTTTGATACTTACTTTGACAGGTATCAAATTTTGGCGCCGTTGTCGGGGAGGCAGCGCTAGTATAAGTTGTTTTATTATTTTAGTCTGTGTTTCGCCTCAAGAGAAGACTGAGTACCTTGAGGCAGTTCTTACCATCTTCTCTAGTGTTGTTTTGTTAGGTCCTACAAGTCCTATCTATAGTACTTCAGCAGAGTCCACCCATGTTCCATTCTCAGAAGCAGCAGGTGGAGTTTTGTGGGAGATGCGGCGGAATGGGACACATAGCAGATGCATACAGGAGCCCTAATGAGAATATGTTTGCTTTTCATCAATTTAAGCTCGACAATGCGTATAATTACGCTCCTACTACACCGCATCAACCATATGTGCCTCCTTATGTAGCCCCACCACCATCCACTCCGTCACAGCAAGAGTCGAATAATGAAGTTGCAGAGTTGACAAGTCTAGTGCAGCTGCTTATGGTGGAGGTACAGAAAAGTAATGCAACAAATGAGGTTTCAATCACGGAGCTGAAATCTCAATTTGCTACATTTGATAAGAATGTAGCTGAGATACCGAGTCAATTTCACTCTCTGAATCAGCGAATTGAGACCGTACATGCAATGACGCTGAGGAGCGGGGCTACTCTTGATGGACCCGAGAAAGCTGCTGAAAAAGGGAAGAAGAAAAAGGGCGAGAAAAAGACGATCAACAGTAATAACGGTCGATGGACCGCATCACCCAGTCGATCGACCACCCTTAATTCTTCAGCGACACTTTCTGATCCTTCTGACCATTCTGGAAAAAAAAAGAGTGGTCGATCGACCGACCTCACTGGTCGATCGACTGAGGAAGCAGCTGATGTTGAACCAATCCGTCCTCCAATGCCTAATAACATGAGGGACCACTTATTTCAGGGTACGACGACTCCGAAACTATTGAGTCAAGACCCAAATGCTGAAGGGTCAGTCCTGGTTCCAAGGTATGACCCCACGACGGTTAATGGTTCATTTCTGAGACGGTCTGAAGAAGGTTCGAGCTACAACAAGGACAAAGTAGTGGATTTTCAGCCTAAGTCCACTGATGCCGGTATGAGAGACCTAGAAGAGAGGGCAAAGCTACTACTAACAGCCCCTTATCCAGAGAGACTAGTGCCAACCAAAGATGAGGTAACAATCGATAAATTTAAAGATTTAGTGCGTAGTCTTAATGTGCAAATACCTTTCTTAGAGCTAGTTAATCAAATACCTGCATATATGAAGTTTGTGAGACAGTTACTAGCTAAGAAAAGGTCTTTGAATGCTGTCGAGTCTTTGCATTTAACTGAAGAGTCTAGTTCATACTTAAATCTCACTGCTGATCGTAAACTGTCTGACCCAGGTAGTTTCTTTGTCCCCTGTAATATTGGTACCTTCTCAATTGAGAAGGCATTATGTGATTTAGGGGCTAGTGTCAGTGTTATGCCTTTGAGTCTGGCTAAGAAATTGGGTTTGACTAGATTTGCCATTACTGACATGACTGTACAAATGGCTGACCGTTCTGCAGTTCAGCCAGTAGGGGTCTTAGAGAATGTGCATTCAAATTGAAAAGTTCTTTTTTCCTGTTGACTTTGTTATTTTGGATATTCCTGAAGATGTCAACACCCCAATTATTTTGGAAGATCGTTTCTGCACACTGCTGGTGCAATAATTGATGTAGGGGAAAGAACTTTGAGATTTAAGGTAGGAAAGCACTCCATATTGTTTGCCCAGTCTCATAAAAAGAGAGATCCTATGTGCCCCGTTACTTGTAATGTGATTTCTGAAAAGAAATCTTATGTTGAGATTCCTACTTCCTTACCTGTACCTATTCCTGTTATGACACCTCCGCCCGAGATTGGGAGCAATATGGAGGACGATTCTCTTGTTTTACATGTTGCAGGAACCGGTTTGGGGAAGAAAGAACCGCTGATCGCTCCAGCTGTGAAGGAGCCCATTATTTAGAGAGGCGGTTTGGGATGTCTGAGCTATGCAACTGACGAGGAGCCAGATAAGGAGCCTAAGAATAAGGAGCCAGTCAAAATTTCGGAGTCAGATCTTGAGTGTGAGGAGCTAGAAGATAATGGCCATGCTTGGGAAGATGCTAGAGATGATCCATTGAGTATTCCATTCGGAGTAGAGTGGAGCCCAGCTTCTGAGATGAGCACTGCGGAAGCTACTTCATGTAGACAGAAGCCTTGGTCGGAGATTTTCCGCAGTTTCCGTTGATCTATGCGTTTCTTAGACCTTTTAAAGACTATTTTATTGCTTTTAGACTATTTATCGTTTTTCGTGTGCGCGAGACTTCGCTTTTAATAAGTTTGCTTAGAATTTAAATATCTTTAGATTTTACATTTGGGTTTTGCGCAATTTTGGGCGCATTATTATGTGTATCTGCAGGTTTTTAGACCTTGTTAGCTCAATTTATTGAGCTATTTCGAAGAAATCAGAACTTACAGCAGGTTTCTCAGTCGTTCGACTGGCCATCTTGGTCGATCGACTGACTGCTACAGTTACAGAAGCTACTGTTCGTGTCACCCTGGTCGATCGACTGGGTGATGTGATCCATCGACCACCCAACGCTGTTGTACCCGTTTCCGATCACTCCCCTGCTGTGTTTGGTCGATTCGGGGAGATAAGGGAGTCTTTTCTCCACTTTATTCTCCGACTCATTTCTGTTTTCTTCTTTTTGTCTTATTTTGCACATAATTTTGCGTTTAATAAATTGCTTTCTCGGAATTACGCGCGGTACTTTTGTTTCTTTTCAAGTACTTATTGGTAGCACTGCTGGCTACTGAAACCTCCTAGCTCACGCTGGTTTGGGGAGGTTTCCTTTTGCTGCGCTTAAAGTCTTGTGAGTTTCCGAGTTCCATTTCATGTCTTATTTAGTTAATTTTATCGCAAATTCGTGTTTCCCTTTTATTTCATTACATGATTTTGCATAATGGGGACATTGTGTGATTTGGTTTGGGGAAGGGTTTTGCATTGCATTCACATGTTCTATTGCATTTCTGTTTCACGTTTATTTCAGTTTCATTGTTTATTTCATTTCCTATATATATACAGAAAATTGAAAAAAAATTGAAAAATTTCCAAAACTTCAAAAAAATTGCACGTTTATTTTAGCATGTAGGTCGAGTCGGAACGGTAGTATTTCAATGATGACATTGCATTTTCAGCCGTTTATGCCTAAGCCTTGCTAATTAAGATGTTATTAGTAGAATCATATCTGCATAGTCTAAGAGTTTTCGTTAAATTTCTTGCTGAACTTTAAACTTGACTTAGATTTTTGGCAAACTACATCAATTTCTGAGTTATTAGAGCCTATAACTGGTGTCATCTGTGACCGGTTTATCTAGGATTGTGAGTAGTTGCTCCTTATGAGACATGTTACATTAATTTGCATAAATATGAACTTAATTTACTTAATACCTGTATGTATTCGGTTTGTGGTTTGTTGACACATGTGGTACAGGTTTCCCTTTATCCATTTTACCCATGAGCCCCTCATAGCCAAAAATAGCCTTTTGTCCCTTTTACTACATCCTATATTCAGCCTGCCTTTGTCAAGCTAGTAGTATTAGTCTTTGGGAATGTTCTTATTATTTTTGGTTGCATATGCTCTTATTGAGATGATGTTGGATGAAAAAAATGAAGGAAGGAAAAGAATTGAAAAAGTTGAAAGAAACAGAAAAGAGAAAAAAAGGAGAGATTCGAAAAAAAGAGGTCAGTCGATCGACTGAGTACTGCAGCAGAAAAAGAAAATTCGAAAAAATCACATGTTGCAGTTGTTATGAGTTGGTGATTTTGTACTCCCATGTATTATTTCTAATTGTTGGGGAGTTGATTTGTTGTTGGGTTGTGAGTTTAGTGCTTACTGTTAGCCCCGTTTCATCGATTTAATCTTGAGTATGAAGTTGGAATATTTTAGAGTTTGGTTTTCAGTAGTTACTAGCTTGACTTTAACTCCTTTATCCAAATTCATTTTAGCCCCTTCTTACCCATAGCCTCACATATCCAAATTTACCTCGGCATGTGTCATGGTCTTTTATGGTTGGAATGGATATGTACGGTTGTAGAGATTACTTTCATATTAGATTGCAGGCATGTTCTTATAGGTCGTAGTTAGGTGAGTGTCACTGCAAGATTAATTTTTTCTATCTTTTACATATACTCACTTGTGCTTATGTGTGATATGAGCAGCCCGTGAGAGTCCATGATGATAAGTCTCTATAGTTGACGGTTCAGCAGTTTTTGGCGACTACATAACTCGTTTGCATGATTCGCTTTACTAATTGATTGTTAGTTGTTGCATTTCGCTCTGAGATTGAACTCATTCCATTAGGTCTTTAGATCGAGTCTAGTTCTTGCTTGGGGACAAGAAAGGGTTTGGTTTGGGGAAGTTTGATGCGTGTCATTTATATGATGTTTTACACCCTATTTTGCACGCATTTCAGAGCCCTTTTGTGTAGTTTAAGCTACCATTTTTCCTATTTTCGTCTACTTTCGTATTTTCATGTAATATTGCAGATTATTATGGAAATGAGTAGATAATGAGCTAATTCTGTCCCTGAGTACTTAGCATTACATTTGACATGGAGTAGATGCTCGAGGAATGAGCTTGGTGCGCGTTTCAAGGCCTAAAGATAGCAAAAGCATGGGTGCGTACAAGTTTAACAAGCAAAGAAGCACTTCACGATATTGCAGCCTGCTTCAGATGGCAATATCCCGAGTTCTAGAGCTGATAATCGAGTGATTCAAATTGGAGGTGAGAGCTTATCCTCTTAGCTTTCCAACGCCGCGTAGAACGCCTGATGTGACCAAGTAACGAAGAAATGGCAGCTGTTTCAAGATCGATGCGCGCTGCAGGAATCGTCAGAATGCATTATTGTACATCACTCTTGGTCGATCGACTGGTCCATGTGGTCGATCGACCACCCCACGAGCTGATGCGCAAATTAAAAGACGAGGAAGCCCATTGTAATTAGGTTTAGGAATAAGGGTTTTACGTGACATTCCTATATAACGTTAACCCCTTTCTATTCATTAATCATCATTCATTAGCTTAGTTTAATTCAGTTCCTATCATACAATCGAGTATTCATTAGTTTAGATAAATTTTTCGTCAATAAAGTTTTCTTTTGCATTAGGGTTTGATCATTTCGCTGCAATTCCTCTTTACGGTATTCTATGTTCTTCCGTTCAATTTCGTTTCTTTTATTCTTCCATAGTTAGAATTGCTAGTTAGATTTCCCAAAGCTAATTTATCGTTTCATATTAGTTAATTATTTAATTAATTCAATTATGAATTTTTTTGCTTTAGTTGTTAATTTTACTGTTTTTATTATCGCTAATATGTCTAGCTAAATCATTCGTTCTAAGATGTAGGGGATCTATGGCGTAGATGGCAGTAGAATAGGTGAACCCGCATTAAGGCTTGGTCGATCGACTGGCTTAACTGGTCGATCGACTGAGCCGGTTAGTCGATCGACTGGGGTAGCTGGTCGATCGATCGACTTCGTCCATTAGCACCGTATAATTCGTTAAGTGCAATATTTAACAATGAGACCGAGAGGTGACTTGTTAGATGCTTAGTTTTGACCAACCTGTAGATCGAAAGATAGGGAAGGGCATTAATTAACGAGTTGAGACGACTAAATTGCTGAGATCGAGAGATAATGTAATTTAGGCTTTAGGAATCACTTTTCAGGGCGAGAGCTGGTATTAGTGAGACCTAGGGACTAGTAGCATAGGCCGAAAGGAGCTACTAGTTAACTTGGACCGAAAGGACTTGTTTTACCCATCCTACGCGACTGTATTTCGGACCTACCTAGGATTATTGTGCCATCGCAGCTATAGTGAACCGACCGTCTTAGCATTCCTTTTATCATTGTTTACATCTTTTATTATTTCTATCTGCTATTTAGTTTATATTTCTAGATTTAGATTTAATACATATCAAAACCCCCACAACTGTTACGCTTAGACTAGAATTAATAACAACTATTATCTCTCTACCTCCCTGCGGATCGACCCTTACTACCACTTGCTAGTAGTTGTTTGGTTTTATAAATATTATTTTTGATACATACTTTGACAGGTATCATACCTCGTTATGCTAATTTTTTGAAAGAAATGTGTACCCATAATAGAAAGCAAAATGATCTAAAGGGTAAGGGTCCTAAGTGGAAGATTAGTGAGTATGTTTCTGCACTTTTTCAAAAGAAGTTACCCCCTAAATGTAGTGACCCCGGTATGTTTGCTATCCTTTACATCATAGGAGACCTTAGGTTTGAAATGACCATGATAGATTTAGGGGCATCTATTAATGTCATCCCATATGCCACGTATGAAAAGCTAAAACTCGGACCTTTGAAAGACACTAGTGTAGTAATTGAACTGGCAGACGGGTCTATTGTCTATCCTAAGGGGGTTGTAGAGAATGTCATTGTTAGTGTTGGTAAGTTAGTCTTTCCGGCTGACTTTTATGTTCTTGATATGAAGAGTGATATTGATTTTATTGCCGTCTTATTAAGGAGACTATTTTTTAGAACTGCGGGAACTAAGATTGATGTCCCTAAAGGTTCTCTTAGCATGGAATTTGATGGGCCTGTGGTTAAATTTGAAATGTGTTATAGACACTTTTGCTAACCATGATTTATCTAAGTGCCGAAAATCTCCTATTCCTAGAAAGGTGTCTGATGTTTTGCAGGGATCCCCTCCTAAAGAACAAAGGTATGTCATCTTATGGGATCGCCGTGATGATGCAGTGGAATCTTGGAAACCTGTTGGTAAGTTAAGGTAGTTTACTTCCCCTTATCTTAAGTCGGGTGGTTTACCATTCCGCGAGATGTCTAGGCAACGACCTTAAACAAAAGCGATTCCGAGAGGAAACTCGTAGATTTGTGTGTGCTATATATTTTTGCCAAAAAAAAAAACAATATAAAAAAAGAAAAAAAAATGAAACTCCCTTGATGTAACACCCCCATAAATTAGGAAGCCTTTAGAAGGCCTTCCTAGCCAATGAAGATGCTACGCATCTTGGTTTTCCAAGATAGTAGTGCGAACAACAAAGAAGAAGCATTTTAGCTTAAATTATTTTATAGTTAAATGAGTTATTACATATTTGAGGATTTAATTACAATCCCAAATTATACAAACCAAATAGAATAAAAGGAGTCTAATTAATAATGTTAAAAACCAAAGAAGAAGATTGTGTGGGTTGTCATATCCAGCTTGTTTTACTACATTTGGGAGACTAGGAACAAATGTAGAGTAGATAAACTTATGCTACACCATGTTGGTGTTATAAGGAGAGTCCGGGATTGGATCAAAAGCCGCATGACCATGCTCATAATAGATGAAGTCAATAATTGTGATATGAAATGGGTCAAGCAGCTGAAATTATGTTAGTATCTGTATGGTTATAGTCGTGTTGATAGCATTGTAGTATGTTGGTGTTTCTACTTCAAATTTTAATTATTAATTAAAAGTTTCACATTCCGCCAAAAAAATGTCAAAAACTTAGAAATGAAAAGTGGTGACACGCTAAGTGAGGACCTCTCCAAGCCTCCGACTCAATCGTATGCTCAAGGTACCTGTCAATTCACTGCTCCCCATATGACCGGAAATATCATATGGTTCACTACAGATATTTGAAAACATTTAAGGTCAGTCTCAATAATACGAGTGTCTACGGTATAACATGAGTATACAATATCAAATGCAAACATGATATGCAGGTATGAAATATGATAATCCCAAGTGACCTCCAATCACCACCCCTTCAAACAAACCTGATGATGGCATCGCAACACTGCCACCAACAGCCGGACCGCAGTCCGTAAAAAAAGACACTAGGGACACGCCGACAGTGCCGAGGCTAGGCGCTAAATGGGCCCTGCTAGACGTGGTGACACCACACGAATCCCTCCATACTCAAGTCATAAACGTGTACGTCCCTCTTGCAGTGGGAAACTCCAAAAGTCGACCCAAGCGTAAGACAGTCTCCCAATCCGTCTTACGTCTTCTCAACAACCAAATAGAAACTCGCCAACAACTAAGTGTACACACAATATATGCCAAATAAGATTTTTCACATAATTATGAACCAAATATGACATGAATGCACATACTCATCATTAAACCAATCCATTAATCAACAATTCTCCCATTTCATGTTATAATGCAATTCAAATGAAGAAGTGAAGTTAATACCACTAACCCATTATCATAATGACAGGTCAGTCGTATACCTATCAAAAATAACCAACTGGTTCTAACTAATATAGCTAGGGAAGTCGGGTCGATCTCCACAGGGAGATGGGAAAATGTCAGCTTTGTCTAAGTTCGTCACGGTAACCAAATGGGGGGTTTTAATTGTATTGTTCTAAACTAATGATAAGGATAGAGAAGAAAGAACAAGAGAATAAGGATTAACCAAGTAGAGAAAGTAGCTAAGACAGACGGTTCACCATGATCGTTTGGTCAAGTAATCTAGGTCTCAGGTCAATGCAAGTATGGTCTAAGGAGTAGTGAATATCTCCTTTCGGTCTCAATTCGCCCTAAAGCACAAATAGCTTAGCTTTCGCCCTAACTATAGTGCCTTATTGTTCGCTACTAGTCTCGCCATTTCAAACCTTTCAGTCCAAGTCAATGTTTACTGTGATATAAATGCCTAATTGCGTCAACTCAATTAAACAAATACAGATAAATGCAGCAGTTAACAACAAGGACTACACCACCATTAACCTAATAAGTCGACTACTATCCCTTCATGATCATGGATCCCCTTTAGTCTTACCAAAAGGGAATTAGCTATGCATCGCCATTGAATCAACAATAATAACATAATTGAAACTAAACATACTAACAAAGCTAATCAGTATTGAAATAGAGTAATAATTAAACAATAAAAGAGAGATAGCAAAATAACAGAAAATATGATTAAAAAATTAAAGAGGAATAATAGTACCAATCACAAATCCGAATTCGAGTAGCAAAAAGGGTAGAAGGAGAGCAAAATCCAAGAAACAGTAGCCAAAGATCGAGTAAAAGTTAATGAAAGAGTTATGCAGTCTAATGTTCTTTTTAAGCATAGGAAAATCCTCTCCTAAACCTAATCTATGGACTAATTACAAAAGCCCAAACGAAAATAGGCGGAAAAACTCTAATACAGGCTAAATCACTCGATCGAGTGGAAATAAACCACTCGATCGAGCAACTAAACATCAAACCCCTCGATCAAGTGGAAATAAACCACTCGATCGAGTAACTCCTTGTAAAGTCTTCTCGTTTGAGTACTCGAACTGCTTGATCGAGTAACCTTCAGTAAGTAAAGCATTCCCCTAGAAAAGTAGTCGATTGAGCTATTTTGGCACGTTTAGACATTATAACACCTTCCGAAACCAGCTCACGCGTCTTCAAAGTGTTGGATTCCAAGCTCCGACTCATGTTCTCCAAAAATGCATGCAAATGGGACGAATTAAGGCTCGATTTAGCTCCTCTTTGGTTTATTCCTGCAATTTACATAAAACGAACCAAAGTAGAATATTCGGGAGTGTTTGTAGCCAGATGCTACATAAATAATACAGAAATGCGTGTAAAAATGAGGTAAAAACCTTATATAAAATACACGCATCAAGTCTCCCCAAACCAAACCTTTGCTTGTCCCCAAGCAAATTATGAATGCAACTAAGAAAAAACAGAGGAACGGGACCAACGCATCAGCTACAAATCACCCACCAAAACCAGTTTAATGCAACAACTAACAAAGTGGCAAATGAGAAGTGCAAACGAGTTAAATCAATGTTTCAAACTTACTGAACCGTCGACCTTGCAAGACTTAAAAGATATCGGACTCTCACGGGTCGCTCATCACTCAAAATTAGGCACAGGGTGAGTATATATGTGAAAGATAGAAAGAAGTAAAGACACTCACCTAACTCGACCTATAAGAACATGCATGCAGTTAACATGAATAAAGTCTCTACAACCATACATACACATTCCAACCATACTAATGACCAAGACACATGCCGAGGACTTACATTTGGGTAAGTGAGGTAATGGGTAAGAAGGGCTAAAATGAATTTGGATATGTGGAGTTAATAGCCAGGCTAGCAACAACGAATCCAAATTTGAACTGCATCCCAACTTCGTACTCAGTATAACAAACAAAACAGTGCAGATTCCATACACTCTACTCACGAAACACCAAAACTTATCAACTCCCCATAAGGTATAAGTAAAACATAGGAGTGAAAATCATTATACAATTTCTCATTTTTTTTCTTCGCACATGATTTTTCTTTCTTTTTCTTTTTCATATTTCCATTTTTTCATTCATTTTTCATTTCATTTTTTTTCTTTTCATCCATCATTTTTTCTTTCATTCCCTTCAATTCTTCCACCAACTTCTGAAAATCAGATAAAAATAACCAAACTGCAGTAAAGCATTCCAAACAACTACTCATCACTAGCCCGGCTAGGGTAGGAAAAATATAGATAGTAGCTAAAAGGACAAAAAGGCAATTTGGCTATGTGGGGCTCATGGGTAGAATGAAATAAAAGGGAACTGCCTCTCCTAACATGTGTCACCATCCACAGACCGAATGCATACAGGTATTAAGAAGACTAGACTCATGCTTATGCAAATTGATGTTACATGTCTCAAAGAGAGTACAACTCAGATCCTAAATGAAACCGGTCATGAATGTCACCAGTTTATAAAGCTCTAACCTCAGAATGTATAACTTGCCGATATGTGAGTCAAGTCTATTTATTCAGATAAGAGAGAAACAAAAACGCGTAGATCATGCACATAGTCATGCCAACTAAATGTCAAGGAAATGCAAGGCTAAAGTAAGGATTCAATGTAGCGTCAAGGTTCAAATGTTCCGACTCAAATTAAACGTGAAAATTTTTGAATTTATTGCGATTTTTTGAATTAAAAACGACAATGCATGCGAAAATAATGAAACGTGCAAACGAAAATACAAGAAAAACATGCAGACACAGATATGGATGCATACCTCCCCAAACCAAACCGTACAATGCCCTCATTTTACCAAAAATAGGGAAAGAAATGCAAACTGAGGAGAAAAGGATAAGTGGAGTCGGAATACTCACAAAACGTCGTGAAGAGGGACCTCCCCAAACCGACCATGAACATGGGAGGTCAAACAAAGTCAAGCAGCAGCTCCATAGACGTAAAGTATTAGCTAGAAGACGTAACTACTCGATCGAGTAGGTAGGAATAACTCGATCGAGTGATCTAGTGTCTGGAAGGACTCGATCGAGTAAAAGAATCACTCGATCGAGTAAATGTGATTATGCGGCTGGTCGATCGAGTAAATATATCACTCGATCGATTGAATATTACTTCAAAAGTGCTCGATCGAGAAAAAAAAAACTACTCGATCGAGTGTTGTAACCTGCAGAACACGCATGAAAGACAAGGAGAGCAGATCGAGTGCGTAAAACAGTGTCTAAATTTCAACATAAAGCTTAAAAAAAATAAAAAATAAAAAATAAAAAGTTCAACAAAAATACAATAAAACAGTCCGGGCTGCCTCCCGGAGAGCGCAGGTTTAAGAGGTCTCGCACGACCTTTCTGGCATCAATTAACTGGCGCATCTGGCTCGTCGAAGTACAAGACTTCAACACGATTCTCTACTTCCTTTGCCTCATGATAATGCTTCACATATTGCTCATTCACCTTGAACCTACTTCCTTAGGAATATTCGAGCTCCACGGATCCAAATTTGGTAACGGCCGTCACTGTGGGGTAATATCCGTATAAGACCCTCTAAATTTAGGATTATAACGTAAATTTAGCATGTGAAATATTGTCATAAACGAAAAACAACAAAGAAACAATAAGGATTAAGAATCAATCTCGGGTCCTTTGTAGTGCGGCGTAAAGAACAGAAATCAACAGAGATTTCCTCCTAATTGTTGCACCCAAGACCGTCTGAGACTATGCCCTTGTGCTAGAAATGCTTTCTAATTGACTTGCAATATTGAGAAAGCTGTTGTGAGTTTTGTCGATGTGAGATCTAGGAATTTCAGAGAAAGTTGCACTGAAACCCTAATTGTTTTTCACTAATGATAATTAGGTCAACCAGAAGGAGAAGGCTCTCCTTTTTGTTCTCCTAATTCGGCCAAAACCGAGAGCCCTCATGGGGAAGTGGGCTTCCACTTCCTCTTAATTTTAGCTCGAGGTCCAGTTCGCCAAATGCTAAAATGTATATGACGGGTTTTTATTATAAACTGTCATCGGTTATCGGTTATTAATACATCGACTAATAACACGGATTAGTTGAAGTATAAATACATGTCCGACAAAGACAATATTGTATAATTAATTTATTCAATATACATTAATCGAATATAAATCGTTTATATTCAATTTACGAATTAACTGTTTAATTCGCCTTAGCCCATTTTATTTAATTCGTATTAAATATAATATCTCAACATCACATTTTGACTAATTACTAGTCAAATAACTCGGACTAACTGGTTAGTCAAAATTTGGCATCAACATGACTGTATTTTCATACTGTCACATCTCTCAAACGTATCCTATAGGTGTGACTTTTAGGGACCAGTTGATCACCGCCATCTGTATGACAATAACGTCAAACTTATCTAGCAAGCCAACCGTTATTGATAAACGTGGATCAACTGATAATAATACCAAAAGTATGCCCTTTGATCCTTTTAGAGATTTATAAGTCCTTGCACTAACTGTTAAGGACACCAACCCCAACAAGCTCCCACTTGTCCGTACAAGTGTATATGCAATGACGTTATCCGCACTAACTGGAGGACACAAGCTCCAACAAACTCCCACTTGTCCGTACAAGTGTATGTGCGATAACCGATTCTCATATTCATTTAAAATTTCTCCCACTCAATGTAAAACAATTTGCAGATCCGGATCCGCAAAGGTCGTATTTTACAATCGATCTGTATCATGAGTGGTTTTCCCGACTAGAGAGTAACTTAACTGATAAAACGAATCCGTATCCGAGCATGGCCATGCATTTCAGTTACAGCTCCTCGAGTGGCCCTGAGAAATATCGAGTACCTGATAAAGGCTGAATATTTCCTTCAACTCGAACTCCTTCCGATCTAAGCGCAGCATGAAATGACCCAGAAAAAATCTACTTGGCGCCCTGTTACGGATGACCGTGAGAAAGAAACCAAAGTTACCCAAAATCTGCCTTAGTCTCAAGAGACAGTCGATAGTCAAAAGAATCGACCCTTAGGATCACCATGGAAGTCCTATCCACGACCGGGCACCGAATGTTATAAAACATTTAGGACTCCACGTCGATGTCACAATAGTGTCGTACGAAATATCCGTATAAATCGCCTCTGTGATTGGTCAGTCAACCGGTTGACTTATGGCTTGTTGAACCCACCATTAACCAACGTCACAAAATAATTGCTAGAGTTATCAGCTCATGTGGGCAATTAAGGACTGAAAAATATAATGTTCGTTCAGTTCACTTTGTGGTGTTCAAAAATTGTCGTACAATTCCACATGAAAAAACAAAATATATAAATATCAAAACGATGATGTCGTATAGAGTACAAAAGGGAATGAATCTAATCCATAAAAGAGTACTACAACTTAGGAACACGTTTAATTCCCATGGAATTAACGTGCCCTTCATGCTTATCTTGTCGTAATGCTTTAGTGAGAGGATCTGCTATGTTATCATCTGTAGCAATCTTTTCTATCACTACTTCCTTTTGCTCCACGTAATCTCGGATTAGATGAGCTTTCCGTTGTACATGTCTAGACTTGTTGCTAGACTTAGGCTCCTTAGCTTGGAAGATGGCACCACTATTGTCGCAATAGATGGTAATCGGGTCATTCGAACTAGGCACTACAGATAGCCCATGTAAGAATTGACGCATCCATATCGCTTCCTTTGTAGCTTCGACGCGGCATAGTACTCGGACTCGGTCGTAGAATCTGTAAATGCTTTGTTTCGAACTCTTCCAGTGACCGCAGCGCCATTAAGAGTAAAAACGAATCCGGACGAGATTTCGAGTCATCTCGATCCGTTTGGAAGCTAGCATCTCACGAATCGGTTGCGCATAGCTTTTGAGGGCCTCCATAAGTCAATGCCCAATCTTTAGTCCTCCGGAGGTACTTAAGAATGTTCTTGACAGCTAACCAATGTGATTCACCTGGATGCTGTTGGAATCGACTTGTCATACTCAATGCATATGCCACGTCCGGACGTGTGCATATCATGGCATACATGATTGATCCTATAGCCGAAGCATAAGGAATCCGTTTCATGCGCTCTTTCTCTTCCGGTGTCTCTAGTGACTGAGACTTGCTCAAATGCACCCCTGGAGCCATAGGAAGAAACCCCTTCTTGGAGTTAGTCATGCTGAATCTCTCTAGGACTTTGTCTATGTAAGACTCCCGATCGAGAGATAACATCCGTCGTGATCTATCTCGATAGATACGGATGCCCAGAATTCTTTGTGCCTCTCCCAGATCTTTCATCTGGAAATGGTTTTTCAACCATACTTTCACCGAAGTTAAGAGAGGTATGTCATTCCCAATCAGGAGTATGTCGTCAACATACAATATTAGGAAGACAATCTTGCTCCCACTCGACTTGATATATAGACATGGTTCCTCGACCGATCGAGTAAATCCATTTTCTTTAATCACTTGGTCGAAGCGATGATTCCAACTCCGAGATGCTTGCTTAAGTCCATAAATGGAACGCTTAAGTTTGCATACTTTCTTAGGATGTTGTGGATCGATGAAACCTTCGGGTTGTACCATGTACAACTCTTCCTCCAAAAAGCCGTTTAAGAAGGCGGTTTTCACATCCATTTGCCAAATTTCATAGTCATGAAAAGCGGCGATCGCTAAGATAATCCGAATGGAACGCAGCATGACTACAGGTGCAAAAATCTCATCATAGTGCAAACCAGGCACTTGGGTGAAACCTTTAGCAACTAGTCGTGCTTTATAGATATCTTGTTGACCTTCCACAGAATGCATTATCTTGTAAAGCCATTTGCATTGAAGGGGACGAACCTTAGCTGGTAAGTCAACAAGATCCCATACGTTGTTCTCATACATAGAGTCCATCTCGGATTGCATGGCCTCAAGCCATAGCTTTGAGTCAGAACTAGTCATGGCACCTTTATAGGTTGCGGGTTCACTACTCGTTAAGAGTAGAACGTCATCTATGTCATGTTCCTCGACCATACCAATGTATCTGTCTGGAGGAATAGAGACTCTTCCCGACCTCCTAGGTTCCTCAGGAATATTCACCGCAGCCGGGATTGAAGGAATTGGTTCCTCCAATGGTTGCTCGGTATTTGGTTCTGGAATCTCCGACAGGTCGAAGGTTCTATCACTCTTTGCATTCTCGAGAAATTCCTTCTCTAAGAATGTCGCACTAGCCGCAACAAAAACACGTTGTTCGGCTGGCGAATAAAAGTAATGACCAAGCGTTCCTTTAGGATAACCTATAAAGTACGTCTTGACCGATCGCGGGCCGAGCTTATCCTCGTGTCTCCACTTGACATAAGCCTCGCAGCCCCAAACCCGTATAAAGGACAAGTTAGGGACCGTTCCTTCCATAGTTCATATGGAGTCTTGTCAACAGACTTTAGACGGACTTGGTTAAGTATTAGAGCAAATGTGACGTAAGAGCATAACCCCATAATGAATCGTAACACGGTGTGACTCATCATGGATCGAACCATATCAAGTAGTGTTCGATTTCTCCGTTCGGACACACCATTCACCGAGGTGTTCTAGGTGGAGTTAACGTAGGGCAATCCCACATCCTTTTAGGTGTTGATCAAACTCGTGAGAAAGATACTCGCCACCACGATCTGAACGTAGTGTTTTAATCTTTCTGCCCAGTAGGTTCTGTACCCTATTCTGGTATTCTTTGAATTTCTCAAATGATTCACTTTTGTGCTTCATTAAGTAGACATAGCCATATCTACTTAAATTATCCGTGAAAGTGATGAAATACCTATAGCCTTCTCGTGCGGTGATTGACATAGGTCCACATACATCCGTGTGTATGGGTCCTAATAGGTCGCAGCCGCGCATTCCAACACCTTTGAAGGAAATACGAGTCATCTTACCGATGAGACATGATTCACACGTGCCAAATGATTGAAAATCAAAGGCCGAGATAGCTCCATTTTTGATGAGCTGTTTTACGCGTTTCTCATTAATGTGTCACATACGGCAGTGCCATAGATACGTTTGATCTTTGTCACCAACCTTTAACTTTTAATTCATTACGTGTAATATTTCGGTGGTCTGATCTAAAACATAAATTCCGTTCATGGAGACTGCCTTGCCATAAATCATATCGTGTAATGAGAAAATGCAAGTATTATTCTCTATTACAAATGAAAATCCAAGTTTGTCAAGTGCGGAACCGAAATAATGTTTTTGGAAAGACTGGGTACATAATAGCAGTTATATAAAAATAACTCAAATCCGCTAGGAAGCTGGATTACGTATGTTCCCCTTGAGACGGCAACCACTCGTGCTCCATTCCCAACACGCAGGTCCACCTCACCCTTTACGAGGGGTTCGATGTTTCGGAGCCCCTGCACATGATTACACAGATGAGAACCACAACCAGTATCAAGTACCCAAGTTCCGTAACTTGCGTGGTTAATCTCAATCATATGAATAAAAGTAGAAGAAGAAGACATACCAACAAGTTTAACACGACCTGCCTTTAAGTCCTCATGATAAACAGGACATGTACGCCTCCAATGCCCAGTCTTGTGGCAATGATGGCATTCCATGTTTTCATTCTTGCTCTTTGTCGTGCCCGATGAGGTGCTCGACTCACCAGGCCCACTCTTTCCCGAACCCGACTTCTTGAACTTCGGTTTACCTCTCGCTAGGTTTGCCCGAGCTTTGCCCTTACCTTTCCCCTTGTTTGTCACAACGAGAACATCCTGTTTCAAGCTCCCACTGAACTTCATGTCCTTCTCGGTCCGTACGAGAAGGGAGTGCGATTCATGGGGACTTTTCTTCAAATAATTCATATAGTAATTCGCTCTAAATTGCGAAAAACCATCGTGGAGTGAGTGAAGCATGCGGTCGATCACAATGTTCTCGCCGATCTTACAATCAAAGGTCTCCGCTTCTCGACATTCTCAATCATGCTTTGAGAAAGTGTGGGCTAACTGGTTGGCCCTTCTCGAGTCTCGCATCAAAGAAGCGAGTGGTATGCTCATAGGTCACGATTCTCGGTGCTTTCGAGAATTCCTTGGTGAGCGTGGTGAAAATCTTGTTTGCACCATGGGCTATGAAGCGTTTCCGCAAATTGGGTTCCATTGCAAAAATGAGTACGTTTTTAATCGCACCCGCTTCCATACGAAATCATTAAACTTGGTGATTTCAAAGACTCTAGCCGTGGGACCTGGGTTTGCCGGGATGGGCTCTAATAAATATTTGAGCTTCCGTCGCGCGGCGGCATTCCGTAATGCCGCCTCCCGTCCGCGAAGTTTGATCCATCATTCTTCGATCGAGTAGACGATTCATCTGATTCATGAAGATCCGAAGCCAGGACTCACGGTCCAATGTGGCACTTGGCATTGGGTTGTCAGAAGAACCAGCCATTTGTTATTTAGCATTTAAAAGTTCGTGATCTACACTGAAAAAGAAAGGAAAACAAGAACGAAATAAGCAACTCATCGAGGTGATTTAAGTCTATTTTAAAATTCATTTTAACATGTAGACTCTCGCACTTGCATAATTGATCTCCCTCAAGAATGATACAAGTGATCCCAAGACTCAATTTCTGTAAATTGATAAGCCAACTGTTTAGCTAATTCTTCCGTAAGAACTCTTGGTCGATAGATTTCCGTAAATCCTATCTATAGTCCACCATGATCACAGGATCGTACGAGTGACCATAGTGTTGAGATAAAATAGGTCAATCGGTTCCAACTTACCCGACGTAGAAGGGGTCATATTATGCCTACCGACGAAGAAGGGACTCATTGGAGTTTGACCTATAAAGACCGTTCTCAATTTTGGTTTATACGAGGAAGATCCCATCAACTTAATTATAATTCATATTAAGTGAACGAATAACTAGCGTCTGCGTGAATGAATTAATTTAGGTGATGGCTTAGCATAGATCGTGTGACTTGATAATGTCAATGAAAACTAACTCGTGACCTCTATATGTGTCAGTTTTCATGCAATAAATAGGTGGTTTGGTTTTTAGGCGGAATATGATGCACATTATCGTTACGAAAAATTAAATAAAAGAATGCAATACGTAAATAAAATTCCTAGTGTGGCCTATCCTAGTAAAAAGAACATAATACAACTTTGGAATCCACCGTTGGACCCGATAAGCTTGTCTTGATGTTCCATCTTTGTCCATGTAGCGGGAGTGAGCATCCGGTCTCCTTCTTTGGTCTTCTCAAAATTACAATTTAAAATTTACAAATATAAACCTATTTACATTCTAAATACAAAACTGTAATTACAAGTGAAAAATCCAAAACGGAGATACGAGATCTCAAAATACAACCAAGACCGTGTTCCATCATTACGGTAACACGTTCTACTAAGGCCACACTAAGTTACAACCTTTTGTAAAATAAATAAATACGTAATATAAAGCATTCACGGCATTCAAAATTTACGATAAAAGAAATTCATCAACTAAAAACAAATTCATTCGTGACATAATTCCGTAATTATGTTAAATTTATCCAAACCACCTTTTAACGATTAAAATTCATGTGATAAAACCGCTTCTATCAGTTTAATTTTAATCTAATATAATCCGTTACTTTAAATACGCTTTAAAATAACTCAATGGTACGTGTGTGAACCGTTTCACAATCATAGCGAGTGTACAATATCCGTATAAAGTACATATTAAGGCCAAAAGAAAATTTAAAACAAAAGAATAAATTTTCAAAGCTGCCAAACCAAAAATCACTCGATCCAGGGACATAAGTGCTCGATCGAGGAATAAAAGAGCTCGATCGACTGAACTGCTAGTCGATCGAGAGGATTGCCAAACAGAAAGAGCTCGATCGACTATACTGGAGGTCGATCGAGTACTTTTATTAGCAACACTGTTCGATCGAGTACGAGGAGGTCTCGATCGAGCAGTCAGGGTATTAAAAGTGGTCGATCGAGTGCAGCAAGGACTCGATCGAGTGAAACAAGACAGAAAAATCACTCGATCGATTTAAAAACTTGCTCGATCGAGTACAAAAAATTTCTGGAAATGCAAAACCCTCGTGAAACAGTTTGTCAAAACAAAACTTATTGCAATTATGATCAATATCTTGTAAAAATAAATCAACAAATTGCAAAACATTAACATATTGCTATAATGATCGTGTAAAATAACAATATGCAACGGACAATAACCGTATCAGCCGTGTAAACACAAGACACGGTTTTAAAACCGCAACAGCAAAAAAAAAAAATTTTGCCGTGAGAAAATGGCTGATGCCGCACGGTTTTTAAGACAAAACAAAATCGTTTCAAATCGATTTATGAAAAATCACAATGAAAATTTACGTGGCCTCGCTCTGATACCACTTGTGGGGTAATATCCGTATAAGACCCTCTAAATTTAGGATTATAACGTAAATTTAGCATGTGAAATATTGTCATAAACGAAAAACAACAATGAAACAATAAGGATTAAGAATCAACCTCGGGTCCTTTGTAGTGCGGCGTAAAGAACAGAAATCAACAGAGATTTCCTCCAAATTGTTGCACCCAAGACCGTCTGAGACTATGCCCTTGTGCTAGAAATGCTTTCTAATTGACTTGCAATATTGAGAAAGCTGTTGTGAGTTTTGTCGATGTGAGATCTAGGAATTTCAGAGAAAGTTGCACTGAAACCCTAATTGCTTTTCACTAATGATAATTAGGTCAACCAGAAGGAGAAGGCTCTCCTTTTTGTTCTCCTAATTCGGCCAAAACCGAGAGCCCTCATGGGGAAGTGGGCTTCCACTTCCTCTTAATTTTAGCTCGAGGTCCAGTTCGCCAAATGCTAAAATGTATATGACGGGTTTTTATTATAAACTGTCATCGGTTATCGGTTATTAATACATCGACTAATAACACGGATTAGTTGAAGTATAAATACATGTCCGACAAAGACAATATTGTAAAATTAATTTATTCAATATACATTAATCGAATATAAATCGTTTATATTCAATTTACGAATTAACTGTTTAATTCGCCTTAGCCCATTTTATTTAATTCGTACTAAATATAATATCTCAACATCACATTTTGACTAATTACTAGTCAAATAACTCGGACTAACTGGTTAGTCAAAATTTGGCATCAACATGACTGTATTTTCATACTGTCACATCTCTCAAACGTATCCTATAGGTGTGACTATTAGGGACCAGTTGATCACCGCCATCTGTATGACAATAACGTCAAACTTATCTAGGAAGCCAACCGTTATTGATAAACGTGGATCAACTGATAATAATACCAAAAGTATGCCCTTTGATCCTTTTAGAGATTTATAAGTCCTTGCACTAACTGTTAAGGACACCAACCCCAACAGTCACCGTATAAGGACCACTCCACCTGGACTTCAGCTTGCCAGGAAACAATCGCAGTCGGGCATTAAACAGCAACACCGTTTGCCCAACATGAAACTCCCGAGGTGGAATTCTTTTATCATGCCATCTCTTCGTTTTTTCTTTATAAATGCGCGAGCTATCATAGGCATTCAGCCGAAATTCTTCCAACTCATCTAGCTGCAAAAGATGATTCTGACCACACAACTTAGGATCAAAGTTAAGCTCACGAATTGCCCACCAAGCCTTATATTCCAATTCAACAGGTAAGTGACATGACTTCCCATAAACTAACCTATAAGGTGATGCACCAATTGGTGTCTTAAAGGCAGTTCTGTAGGCCCATAATGTGTCTTTTAATTTAAGACTCCAGTCCTTCCGTGATTTAGAAACTACTTTAGACAAGATCTCTTTCAACTCGCGATTAGAGACCTCAACCTGACCACTAGTTTGGGGATGATACCCCAAACCACGTCGGTGTTGGACACCAACTTTAGACAGAATAGAAGTTAGTTTCTTTTCTTTAAATTGCATTCCCCCATCACTAATGACGACCCTAGGGACACCAAATCGGGGAAATATGACCTTTTTAAACATTTTATCACGGTCTTGGCATCACAATGAGGTGAGGCAATCGCCTCAACCCATTTCGATACATAATCTACAGCCACTAAAATATACCTGTTACCTTTACTAGACGGGAACGGTCCTTGGAAGTCAATGCCCCAGACATCGAAAACCTCAACCTCTAAGATGCCATTTTGCAGCATCTCATGTCTCTTTGAAATGTTCCCTGATCGTTGGCAAGCGTCACAAGCTGAAACAAAAGACTTAGCATCAGCAAACAAAGAAGGCCAGTAAAAACCAGACTGAAGTACCTTAGCCACGGTGCGCGAAGGACCGTGGTGACCACCATAGGAAGAGGAGTGACAGCCTTCCAGGACTACTTTGGCCTCCCACTGCAGAATACACCGTCTGTAGAGACCGTCTGCACATTCCTTAAACAAATAAGGATCATCCAAGAAATATTGCTTAACGTTATACAGAAAACGCTTCCTCTGCTGATGAGAAAGGTCAGGCGGCAGCTTGGCACTGACAACGAAGTTAGCTATATCTGCATACCAAGGCTCTTGGTTGACAATAGACGATAAAACAGCAAATAAAGTATCGTCAGGGAAAGAGTCATCAATAGGTAGAGAATCTTCCCCTTCTTGTCGCGACAGATGATAAGCTACAACGTTCTCAGCTCCTTTCTTATCCTTAATCTGCAAATCAAACTGCTGAAGGAGGAGTATGCATCTCCATAGCCGTGGTTTAGACTCCTTCTTAGTAAGGAGATGCCTCAAAGTTGCATGGTCATTAAAAACAGTAACTTCTGACCCAATCAAATAAGAACGAAACTTCTCTAAGGCATAAACTATAGCTAGCAGCTCTTTTTCAGTGGTAGTGTACTTCACTTGAGCCTCATCCAGAGTTCGGCTCGCATAGTAGATTGCATTTAAAGCTTTGTCTTTCCGTTGGCCTAGCACCGCTCCTAGTGCATAGTCACTGGCATCACACATTATCTCAAACGGCAAGTCCCAGTTGGGAGGCTGTATGATCGACGCAGAGACTAAAGCCTGTTTTAACCTATGAAAAGCAGAAAGACACTCATCAGTAAACACAAAAGGGGCATCCTTAAGTAGCAGCTGTATAAGTGGTTTAGCAATTTTTGAGAAATCCTTGATAAACCGGCGATAGAAGCCGGCGTGGCCAAGGAAACTCCTCACCCCCTTAACATTAAAAGCAGGTGGTAATTGCTGAATCACTTCCACCTTTGCTTTATCAACCTCTATTCCCCTATCAGAAACTAAGTGCCCTAAGACAACTCCCTCGTTGACCATGAAATGACACTTCTCCCAGTTAAGCACAAGATTAACCTCAATGCAGCGCTGCAACACTTTATCAAGGTTAGACAGACAATTAGAAAAATCACTTCCATAAACACTGAAATTGCCCATGAAAAATTCCATAATAGACTCAATATACTCTGAAAATATCCCCATCATGCACCTTTGGAAGGTGGCAGGGGCATTACATAAACCAAAACGCATCCTGCGATAAGCAAACACGCCTTAAGGACAAGTAAATGTAGTCTTAGCTTGATCGTTTGGCTGGATAGGGATCTGAAAGAACCTGGAATACCCGTCTAAATAGCAGAAAAACTTGTGAGAAGCTAACCTTTCTACCATTTGATCAATAAAAGGAAGGGGAAAGTGATCTTTCTTGGTGGCGGCATTAAGTTATCTGTAATCTATACACATCCGCCAACCAGTCACTACTCGAGTGGGTATTAACTCATTCTTATCATTCTTAACCACAGTAGTCCCTCCTTTCTTTGGGACTACCTGCACTGGACTCACCCATTTAGAATGACCAACAGAATAGATAATACCTGCGTCGAGCAGCTTCATTACCTCAGCCATCACAACATCCTGCATCTTTTGGTTCAGCCGGCGCTGACCCTATCTGCAAGGTTTGTGATCTTCCTCCAGCTCTATCCTGTGCATACTAATATCGGGACTAATCTCCTTGATATCGTCCAATGAATAACCTAATGCTTTCCTGTTTTTCTTAAGCACAGCTAATAAGGAAGTCAGCTGATCATTATCAAGCTTAGAACTAACAATGACTGGATATTGCTCAGTATCGTCTAAGAAAACATATTTTAGATGAGAAGGAAGAGGCTTATGCTCCGGTACCTTTACCTCAATGGAGCAAAGAGTGCTAATAATCTGCTCCACTTGCTCTCCCTCAGCGTCGGTGAGTACATGCTCATCTAAATCATCTATAAGCAAATCCAACACAGCATCATCGTCATCTGGGTTATCTGCACACTCATCCAAAAGTATAAGAGCTTCTAGTGGGTCTTTCATGAAAGAACCCGACCAGAAGTCATAAATAGACTCGTCAATAATATCAACCGAATAACAAGTATCCTCTATCATTGGCCGAGCAAAAGTACTAGGCACACTGAAAGTGATCGCGTCATCCCCTACTGCAAGAGTCAAACGCCCTTGTTTGACATCAATAACGGCCCCAGCTGTACAAGGGAATGGTCTTCCTAAAATAATTGGGGTCCGGTGTCCTCAGCTATATCTAAAACAATGAATTCCACTGGTATAAAGAGCTTGCCTATTTTCATAGGCACGTCCTCTAAGACACCTAAGGGCCTCCTAACAGATCTATCAGCCATCTGTAGGGTAATATTAGTCACCTTAAGATGACTCATATTCAATTTCTTGCAGACAGATAGGGGCATGACACTGATGCTGGCTCCTAAGTCACAAAGAGCCTTATCAATAACCACATTGCCAATAATACAGGTAATAGAGAAGCTACCCGGATCTATCATTTTAGGTAGAGCCTTATTTAAAAGTAAATTACTAGACTCTTCCATAAATGAAATTGTCTCAAATTCACTTAGCGCTCTCTTACGCGTCACAATATCTTTCATAAATTTAGTGTAAGTAGGTACCTGGGTAACAAGTTCGGTAAAAAGGACGGTTACCTGAAGGTTCTTCACAACGTCCACAAACCTACCGTACTGTCGCTCGATCTTCGCGTCCTTCAGACGACCTGGGAAGGGCACTTTGGTAGAAATGAGTGGACCCGCGACTTTCTCTTTACCTTGATCAGTGCGTGACGTCTCCACAGCAGGGGAAGATGACACGGTAGCGGAATTAGATAGTAAAATAGGGTCTCCGCTGCTTCTGGTGCTCGATCGAGCACTTTTACCACTCGTTCGAGTGGTTTCATATAGGCATTCACTCGATCGACCATTTTTATCACTCGATCGAGTGATCTCTTTTTCAGGTTTACTCGATCGATCATTCTTATCATTCGATCGAGTGATTTCTTCAGCAATTTTACTCGATCGAGTAAGAATAACACTCGATCGACCATCAGAGATTTGGGCACTACTCGATCGACCATAATTATCACTCGATCGAGTGATGGGATGAATTATTTCACTCGATCGAGTAGATTTTTCACTCGATCGAGTGTCTGGACAACACGCAGCAAGGATTTCGTCTAAAAACTTATCCATATCATCTTCCGAGTATCTTCAGCTGTCAAAACCCCGTCTTCTGGTACTATTGGCCCCTTATGAGTAAGGGCAACTTGGAGATTCGTTGCACTAACTGGATCGCATGTCGGTAGAAGGTTAGCTTGGTCTTTCGCGAGTGTTAACTGCGCGACTTGTTATCTCAACTCCAATATGACGGTTTCATTCCTATTGCACTTCTCCCCAAACTGTTGTGTTAAATTCAACATCAAGGATTTCAGTTCGGCAATTTCCTCGTTTGCAGAAGGAGAGACCGGTTGCGGCGCTGGCATAGAAAGAGTAGAAACATTCTTGATTTCTTCATACAGTTGAGAAAAAGGAACTCCTTGCTTGTATTTCTGATAAGCAAGGACGCGCTCTATACTCGCCAGACACTCAATAGGGTCATACCCTTCCATGCCACATCTACCACATGCTCAGTAATCGAACAAACCTGTGCACTCTCACCTGTAGCTTCTGTAATCTCCACATTACCTAGACTTATGCTAGGACTTTCCACTGCAGCTGCTACCAACTCATTAACTTGCTCACTACCTCGGGGATTTCCATATTCAGAGACATGAATAGCCATCTCCTCAATGAGACGCCACCCTTGGTCATCTTCAACATTCTTCGTGAATCTCCCCTTAGCTACACTATCAAGAATAGCTCTCTGGTTTCGATATAGTCCATTGTAAAACTGAGTACAAAGGAACCAGCGTTTGAACTCGTGATGAGGCACAGAGCGGACAAGCTTCTTGAACCTGGTCCAAGCCTCATCCAAGTCTTCAGTAGATAGTTGCTCAAAAGAACTAATCTGAGCTCTCAAGGTATTGGTGCGCTGTGGTGGGAAATATCGCCTGTAAAAGGCCAAAGCAAGGGAAATCATGTAGGTTACACCGGCTGCCTCCCTATCTAGATCTCTCAACCATTCCCGGGCATCATCAGCTAAAGAAAAGGGAAAGAGAGCTCCCTTAACTTTGTTCTGTGTCACCCCAGCAGAAAGAGTAATGGTAGAGCAATACTCCGTAAACAGCTCTATGTGCCTGCATGGATCTTCTTCCGGTACCCCCCTAAAGAGATTTCTCTCGACCAGCTGTATTTAAGATGGGTGGATTCCAAAGGTTCCCGGATCAGTAATGGGTAATAGGAAACCTTTTGGAAGCGAATCCACATTAGGCTCTGAGTGGCTGGCTATATTGGGCATTCTGGCAAATAGACTTTACAAAGCACAACAAATAACCTGCAAAACTAATCAAAAACTTTGCAGAAATGAGATCAGTCTCAAGAAATAAATTCCTTGAGACGAGAAACAAACTTAAATAAAGCAACAAAATTGCGCCAACTCCCCGGCAACGGTGCCAAAATTTGACAAGTCAGTCGTATACCTATCAAAAATAACCAACTGGTTCTAACTAATATAGCTAGGGAAGTCGGGTCGATCTCCACAGGGAGATGGGAAAATGTCATCTTTGTCTAAGTTCGTCACGTTAACCAAATGGGGGGTTTTAATTGTATTGTTCTAAACTAATGATAAGGATAGAGAAGAAAGAACAAGAGAATAAGGATTAACCAAGCAGAGAAAGCAGCTAAGACAGACGGTTCACCATGATCGTTTGTCAAGTAATCTAGGTCTCAGGTCAATGCAAGTATGGTCTAAGGAGTAGTGAATATCTCCTTTCGGTCTCAATTTGCCCTAAAGCACAAATAGCTTAGCTTTCGCCCTAACTATAGTGCCCTATTGTTCGCTACTAGTCTCGCCCTTTCCAACCTTTCGGTCCAGGTCAAGGTTTACTGTGATATAAATGCCTAATTGCGTCGACTCAATTAAACAAAAACAGATAAATGCAGCAGTTAACAACAAGGACTACACCAGCATTAATCTAATAAGTCGACTACTATCCCTTCATGATCATGGATCCCCTTTAGTCTTAGCAAAAGGGAATTAGCTATGCATCACCATTGAATCAACAATAATAACATAATTGAAACTAAACATACTAACAAAGCTAATCAGGATTGAAATAGAGTAATAGTGAAACAATAAAAGAGAGATAGCAAAATAACTTAAAATATGATTAAAGAATTAAAGAGGAATAGTAGTACCAATCACAAATCCAAATTCGAGTAGCAAAAAGGGTAGAAGGAGAGCAAAATCCAAGAAACAGTAGCCAAAGATCGAGTAAAAGTGAATGAGAGGAGTTACGCAGTCTAATGTTCTTTTTTAGCGTACGAAAATCCTCTAGTAAACCTAATCTATGGACTAATTACAAAAGCCCATACGAAAATAGGCGGAAAAACTCTAATACAGGCTAAATCACTCGATCGAGTGGAAATAAACCACTCGATCGAGCAACTAAACATCAAACCCCTCGATCGAGTGGAAATAAACCACTCGATCGAGTAACTCCTTGTAAAGTCTTCTCGTTTGAACACTTGAACTGCTCGATAGAGTAACCTTCAGTAAGTAAAGCATTCGATCGACTAGAAAAGTAGTCGATCGAGCTATTTTGACACATTTAGACATTATAACACCTTCCGAAACCAGCTCACGCATCTTCAAAGTGTTGGATTTCAAGCTCCGACTCATGTTCTCCATAAATGCATGCAAATGGGACGAATTAAGGCTCGATTTAGCTCCTCTTTGGTTTATTCCTGCAATTTACATAAAACGAACCAAAGTAGAATATTCGGGGGTGTTTGTAGCCAGATGCTACATAAATAATACAGAAATGCGTGTAAAAATGAGGTAAAAACCTTATATAAAATACACGCATCACATAACATGGTGAATTTCCAACACTAGTAAGCAACCAACACTTTTTTCCCCAACTAATCATGTTATAATGCAATTATGACATGTATTATGGAATTCATCACAAATGTAACAACCATATTACTAAGACCGAGTAGGGAAACCCTGCCTCTTGCAAATCTTCAATCACCAAGCACACACGCTAGAAGGGCTCCTCTAAGAAGTCTCCTCCTATATTTAATTAATGAAATAACTATCACAAATATGTTCTACAGCAATAATAATAGTAATTAACCCTTATTAACCTACTTAATTACCCAACAACCTAATTAAATCCTCATAAGACAACTCCCCCAAAATCGAGGGTTACTAACAAGTTGAATAAAGGTAAAAAGGTAATTTATAACTTACAAATGTAAAGGACTGAGAAAGAATGAAACTTGAGTAAAAATCTTTATAGACAAGATGAAATCTTAAAAGGATAAGGTTGTAGAGGATTTTGAGGGATTATTAGGGTGGTTGTGATATGGTGAAAGAGTTTTAAGGTTGTAAAAGTGAAGGAAATCTGAAAAAAGAAGGTATGTATACGAAGGCCCAACACACTGAGCCCAACACACGAAACAGTGATTGGGCCCGTACACTTGGTCGAGTGCTCGGTGGCACTCAATCGACTGCACCAGCCACTCGGCCGAGTGGCACACCACCAGAAGCTGGTTAACTACCCAGAGGGCACTCGGTCGCTATACTCGGTCGAGTACTTTTCCACTCGATCAAGTACTCCGCTGTACTCGTCCTAGTGCACTGCTATAAAATCGGGGGTATTACTCTTGCACTTTTATTGAATATTTATGGTGTTGGCGACAAAAGAAGGGAGACACAGAAGGTCTGCTAATTGCGGCATAATGTTGTGGGAACCTTCTTATTGTGATTGGATGGACATGTGTTAGAGTAGAGTAGTTTAGTATGGACCAAATGAGAATGTAATGTCATGCTTTTCGGTTTATGTCATTTGATTGTTTGTTAGGATTGGAGTAATGAGGGGCGCTAATAACTATTGTTTTTTAATGTCCTTGTTGTTGTTGGTGGTGTCGTGCTTTACGAGAGATGCTACTTGCTAGGTGTGGGGAGGAGGTGTGGAGAGTGGATTGATGTGACTATGCGCTCTTGAGGTGACGATTGTTGTACCTAAGGAGTCATCCGGCCTTCGTTCCATGAGGTGTGTTTTCTCCTTCCTTTTTATTGTCTTCTATGGAACATTGAAGACAATGTTTCATTCAAGTGTGGGGAGGAGAATTGTTCCAATTTGTAGTCAATGTGATGTGTTTAATTCCATTATTTATTTCAAAAAAAAAGAAAAGGAAAAAAATTGAAAAAAAAATGAAGAAAAAGAAATCAAAGTATCCCGATAGGTGAAAACCTGAAAGGGCGCCTAGGTAAGATTGAGATGTGGCCAAGGACGGAATGAAAACCCAAAAGGGCACTCCGGATAAAATGAAAAAAACAATTTGTGTGCCACTGACAGTATTGTGAGGTTGAAAAAATGATGAAAATGTAGAGTGAAAAACCGCAAGGGCGGGCATTCTAGGAAAAATGAGGGATTTAGGTGAAAAAGAAAAAATAATTCTTCCGATACTATTTGATCTCCCTTTGCTTTGCTAGAGATCGTGTTACAAGAGTTTCATTATAAATCTTGTTAGCTTCCTATGCTTCTGCGGATCGGTGTTGGTATAAGCTTGTATTGAGTCCTTTGAGTTTACTCGAGGACGCGTAAAGATCAAAGTGTTGGGATGTTGATAAGACGTATTTAGTAGGTGTTAATTGGGTTGACTTTGTGCAAATTGGAGGCCATGAGACAATCTTTTGTGTGCTTTATCAAGTAATTTTCTAAATGGATATATGGTTTATAACTTGTGAGTTTTGGATGGAGTGATTTTTTTTAATTAAAACCCGAAAGGGTTTAAGAAGTAAAATTAATAGAATCGGCATGAGCTACATCAGCAATATCCAACGATAAGGCGTCCAACCAACTACGAGTACCTAACGACCATGGCCTCAAATGAGCAAGCTCATGGGCAACCTTATTAAAGTTTCGACGAACTCAAGAAAAAGAAACTCTATCAAACTGATTACAAATATCATAAATGTCATTGTAAATTAAATAAATACTGCTACGCCCCCTCTATCGGTGCTGTAAATTGTGGATGACATTAGAATAATCACCCTCCAAAATAACTCTAGGAATATTCATCCGTCGCGCCTTATTCAATCCTTGTAAGAGTGCTTCCGCTTCTGCTTCCACCGGCTCCATACATACCGACCCTTGTACCACCACACCCCCATACAACCTCACCCTTGTCATCTCTACAAACCGCACCCATTCCAACCACCACCCCATCTACCACAGCCACACCCACGACCACCTTTAGCATGCCTACCTCCGGGCTCTTCCACCCACCAACATCTTGTTGGGAAATGTGTCCTCAACAATAGTGCGATCACATGATTTAAATATCATGATTAAATCTCATACTAAGAATACGTGAGGGATGATTATTAATACAGTCGACTGACCGTCATTAATCGGTAATGATTGGCTGACTAGAGTTTGACATTACTGTCGTGTGACGGTGGTGGTCAGTTGATCCCTTAAGGTCACACCTAAAGGACAATTCCCTTAATGGATAAATTGATTAATTGTATGACGATACGAGGTAATCAATTCCTTAAAAGTGAACAATTTACTTGTGAGAGAGAATATTAATATCTTATTATAATGGGATTAAATAAGATTTATTTTAGTAATAAAAATGCTTTATTACTAAAATTGCTTATTGTTTGAGAAACAATAGAGATAAGAATGAATGGTTAATTATAATTACAAGATGTTGTGAATTATAATTTTATGACCCATTTTATTTATGTGATCAAGTATCACTAGTCAATTTATTGTATGTAATTTAATTAATTTATAAAATGATATTTATGGGATAAATATGCATTAAATTAATTAATAACATGTAAAATACTACATGTATCATATTGTGTGACAAATGACAAATTGACAAAATAAAATGGTAGTCCATTTTATGGTGAATGGACCGAAATGGTGAGTGTGCTAATGGGTAGTGATTATTTTATATTATGTGATAATATTCATATAAATAATTGTGCCTACCTTTATGTAGCCTTACACATCTAGGATTTTGATAAGAGAAAAAGAGAAAGGAGATTCCAATTTTTGTTTGGTTCCCCTTGCCTCTTCCCACCCGGTTTCCCAACTCTCTTTATAGAGTTTTTGGTCTCTTATCTTACTTACACAATTCATTCAAAGTATACATGCAAGTGTCTTTGCTCTTCCTTCTCTCTAGTTTTCTCCAACAAGTTTTTGGAGATTCATAAGTTATTGTTCATCATTTCTAATATAAAAACAACATTACTAGTGTAGTAATAATAATAATATTAGAATTATTTAAGGATACTAGTATAATAATCTAGTTAATTAGTATACTAGTTTAAGGGTAAGTCTTGGGTGCAATCTAAGGAGGATTTCTATACTTGGGATCTTGGAGGATCATCCATCATTATTAGCTCAAGAACAAGTGAAGGAAGGTGACCTTACTTGTGCCCATAATTTCGAACCAATCTACAATGTAAGGAACATTGTTTTTCTCATAAATCTTTCATTTTGTTATGCATGCACTAGATCTAAAGAACAAATAATTAATAAGTTAATTAGTTCACTATTAGAGGAGTCTAATAATAGGTATATGAACCTAACAAGTGGTATCAGAGCATAGGATGTTGCATGCATAATCGGTTATTGTTTTTCCGAGTTAAAAGGTTAACATATAAAACTAAAAATTTGTGATTTATAAGTATAAGCCACGAAATCACCATGCATGTTATATATTCTGGTCCTAAAGTGTTTTTAGGTCATTTTTATGATTCATGGAAATTTATTGCTCATTTTAAGGATTTTTGGTCATTTTATTACATTTTTATGACTAAAATGGGAATTAAAATGCTAAAAATAGTTAAATTTCGTTTCTGGCCTTGAAAAATTTATATGACCTCACATGCATATTTTACAAGTTGTGTGTAAAAGGACGAGTTAATTTGATTAATTTTGCATGATTTATGATTTTTATGAGATAAAAATGGATTAAAAGAGGTAAAATGGTTAAAATTAGTTAAATTTCGAATTAAGCCATGATCTTTTAATATGATGTCACATGCAAGATTTACAGAGAGTATGTAAATTTCTAGATTTAAATATCTTCTTTAGCATGATTTATGGATTTTTGAGTAAAAATGGCATAAATAGTGACTATTTTAGCAAAAATTAGCTAAAACGTATTGCATGGCTTGAGAAAATTATTTTAAGTTGCATTAATATCCCAATAATCAGATCTAAAGTTGTAAAAATTATTGGTTTAATTTTCGTATGCTTTATGCATTTTATGAGATAAAAACGATAAAAATGCAACTATATTTTCTCTAAATTAATTCGAAAATTTTAACCATGTTTTTTTTTGACATTATGAGGGTCATGGAATTATTCCAGAATGTTCAAAAATTTAAAATTCAAATTTTGAAACTTTTATGATTTAATTTGGATTTATTACATATAAATGATGATTTTAAGGTCAAAAATGAGCATAAAATTAAATCAAGTTGAATTATTGTCAAAAATTTAGTGATGACTGATTTTTGAGTCCTAAAATGTGTTAGGATAATTAACTTGAGCTTAGATGTGATTTAAGTGTTAATTAGTGATTTTAAAAGGTTATTATCACGTATTTCCATGATACCTTAGGGTTATATGTACATAAGTTAAATAGGGCGATTTGGCACATGATTTTGCATGATAGGTACATATTATAATGCTGCATATTTCAATTGTTGAATGTCTTTTATTTATATAATTTTGAATTATGTAATTTTATCTTAGTATGGCCTTAGTTTTAATCAATATTACCCGTAATGAAAGGGAATAATGATTCGGTTGTAATTTAATGTGATCTCGTATCACTTTTATTTTTATTTCATTAGTTTTTCCATTTTACAAATGTATAATAGGAATAGCTTTGTATTTTTATTATTATTTGTAATTATGGAGCTTCTTCAAAGACGGTGCCATTCGGAAAGGTGATCCGACAAAGACGGTGTCTTGGGTGGCGTGCCAATTGAAGATTCAAGGGACCAAAGGAGTTGGTTTCCGAATATGTAATAGATTATTTGATTTTCTATTTTTAGGTAGGCCATACTAGGAATTTTATTTATTGCTTTGCATTTCTTTTAATATGTTGCATGCATAGCCAAATCGCCATAACAACACATGCATATCATATCGAGTCATCGACCGTGTCAATTATAATTATCGTAGTTCACCGCTTTAGTTCACTTAAAACGTGATAGATAATAAATTGACAAGACCTCTCACATATCAAAAATTGAGATAAAGCCTTACCAAATAGTAGAAACCCATGAAGTACCAATTTCGCAAGGGAGTTAATCCGGCTTCACCGTAATACAAACCTTGTTACGTTGGCGAAGTGGGGTAGTAAACTCGTTATTACATCGAAATTTGGATTGAGCTCAACGGAAGTATTGTTGACCGTAGTCGCATGTGTTCCGGGCTAAAGATGAGAATTAGAGTAATTTTTATCGACCGAGAGTTCTAAAAGTAGAATCGATTAAAAGGTTAATCCACCGAGTTATATTAATAAGGGATGAATCGGCTCACCGTGCCCAAGTTAATATGAATTTGGATCTCGGAATCATTTATGTAGTTGGGTGGAGGTCACTATATAAATGCAATACTTGTAGTTAAAATTTACAAGTATTATTAAAACGATAGATGATAATTAAATTCCTTCATTTCCTATTTTATAGTCAAATTTGTTTTATCAATTGCAATGACAACTCCAATATCATCTAATAATCATACACCGATCACCATTAATTCTTGGCTCCAATCATTCTATGAAAAATGCTTCTTGTATATCAACGACCCGATTAGAGTACTACGCTTTAGCATTGGTGAAGATGGGAATCTTTGTCTTTTTACTACTTCTACACCTCATACTCATGCCTACCTCTCAGGTAAGAGGTTCATATGAGGGGAATCTCATAGATTCCAAGATATCCTTGTTTGATGAATCAAGAAGTAATATCAAATTAAGTGGGAGTTCTAGCAAGAGTGTCCTTGCAAATGAAAGTAGTATTGGTGTTAGTAAAGAAAGAGCAAAGATATGTGAGAAACCCAAATCCGATTGTGAATTGGAAGTTGATAGTGAGACTACCACAAAACCAAGATGGGTATCCAATCCTACCATGAATATCATTATTTTAATGTCATGGGCCAATGGAAGCATATTTGCCCCAAGTATTTAGAAGATATCAAAGTTGGGCTTGTTACTCCAAGTGGGACTTGGAAATGTGGAAAAGCTAAACAAGAGTGATATGAATCTCCGACAACGAAATGGAGCTCGGGTAGCCACCACTTCAAGAGAAATTTATATACTTGTTTTTGCTAATAGCTTTGAGTTATGATTTACATAATTGTTATTATGTTCCCACTTAGTCTAAAACATCATTTCTATGTGAGACATGAAAGGATCTATATTTTGTCCTCAAAGACAATTGTTGTATTTTATTGAAAATAGACGTGGATGTGAGCCATGTCACTTATCTTTATGATACACAAGTTTTAGACAGTTCCAACTCATGTAAAGATATCTACATAATACGATCGAAAAGACTCATAACTAGTAATCCAAATGATTTGAACATTTGATTTTTCAATTAGGGTACATAAATAAGAAACGCATTAAACGCTAGTGTCGACTAGAATTATTGAACCATTTGATTTTCAATCATATGGAATATGCGAATCTTGTCTCCTTTGCAATATAATTTGTACTTCCTTTAGTGGTAAAGGGACACAAGCAAGTGATTGTTGAGACTAATACATGCCGATGTATGTGTTCTAATAAACATCACCGCAAGGGGAATTTATGACTACTTCGTCACTTTTACCAATGATTAAAGTAGATAAGGGTATATTTACTTAATCTAATAAAAGGTGAAGCATTTGAGAGATTTGAGAAATATCTAAAATGACGTAGAGAACCAATTGAATAAAGTTCTAAGCATTACGACCCAATCGTAGTGGCAAAGATCTAAGTAATAAATTTGATTTATTAAAGATGGATTATGACCTAGCGTCACTACCCATAAGATCAAACTAATATGAGTCGGTTTGAGTTGATGAACTCAATTTTGGGAATTTGCAATCCAAAACGGACAAGTAATTCTAATTGGATGGTCAACCATGAGATACCTAGAATAGAGAGTCTATTAAACCAAATAACATGGATAAGACTGTCATATTATATGTATCAAGCTGCCATGTTAGGATGGCCTTTTGAATGCTAATACATAGTCTGGATAAAATCCTAATACTCCGTTAAATATATATGTTTGTGACTCACAAAACTATCTCTCAAGAAGATAGATGTATTTCTGAGAGATAGAGTGGGAGAAGATTGTATCGTCACAAACATCTCTTATAGTTGAAATGTTACTTTGTGAAAGTAATAGAATTATAGAGTTGGAGTGTAGATGAACTATAGTCTATGGAGATAGATTAGAAGTATAGTTCAGTGGGAGTTTATCGCACATGTCTTATTGTTCAAAAATATTACTTTGTGAAAGTAATAGTATCATGACCTTGTTACATACGAGCCAAAGCATTACAATCCGAAAATTGTTGCTCATGAGTAGATTTACTTTAAAGTGAGGGTCTCTTTAAAGGGAAATAGAGCTTTAGAGTACACAAATGCATAAGATTTACATAAAGATGTTGATCAAGACAAATTGTGTTAGGAATTGCCGCATTTCATTTTAATGAAGAATGGCAAATAAAAAATTCGCTTTTCTAAAATGGGAATTTAGAGAAGGAAGTGTTTCAAACACAAAACCTTAGATTAAGATCTAAGAATCCTAACATATTATGCGTAGCTATCTTAAGTGATCACAAGTTGGTTTTAAGCTAGCATTAAAGGATTATACTTTTCATTCATGTGATTATAGTGAATTGTTTCATTCACATGATTGAAGAATCATGATATACATGAAGTTAAGTGGGAGCTAGAATTGTTTTTCCATGTCTTATATGTTGATGACATATTAATTATTGAGAATAATGTACCAATGCTCTCTTCTGGCAAGAGTGATTGGGAGACTAGAAAAGGGTGCAATATACGTTAGATTACCGAATCTATGTGAGAGTATATTGGCATAGAGTTGAGAGTCTTATGAGGATAAGATCTTTCGTATCTGTTGTAACATCAACAAGGTTGAATGGCTTATTCATGATGATGAAAGTGGAATTACTATGATGGAATCATAGTCGTTCACCGAACCCATTAAGTTGTTGATTACATGAAATCGATTGCTAATGTTTCCGCCATTAGAACGATTATGTATGCCAACAGACGCATGTCTTTGTGATGAAAAATATGCCTAGGGCATAATAAGTCAATAACAAGATAATTCCCATGATATGGTTTGTGAGAGCCTTATAGAACATCCTTGAGATTCTTGAGAAGAATTAGGGAAGGAGTCGTTCACATGTTTGGATGATAAACTAAGTTAGGTGTTGATGGGATACACAAACTTTAGTTTCCAAACCAAAACGGATTTGTTGAAATCCTAGGATGAATTGTTGACAAAGGAGTAAGAGACTAAGAAAGGTGTTTTAGTTTCGCGCATTGCAAAAATCTACAAAAGGAATCCAAGTTGTGATAAAATAGTCAACGTAGGGATTAAGGGTGAATCCCTCTACAAGTGACTTTATCACATGTTATGCGATAACAATGGGAGCGTCTTTCAAGTTAAAGAGCCCAAGTCTAGTATGAAGTCTAGACATATACTTGGAGAAATTCATGTCATTAAGAGATGACATTGAATGGAAGGAAATAGCAATTAATTAAATTGGAATATATGGATATCGGGTATATCCACTTGCCAAGCTTGTATTGCATTTTAACTAGTGTTTTTATAACACTAGAGATTATAGAATATGAAGTAGTAATAGTGTATTGACTATTCATATGTGATAATCACCTTTATCGTTTGAGTTTTTAATTAAACTCACCCGGTACCTTGTCGTATCCGAATGGGTTGTAGAGACAAATTGAACCCCATTAAAGTGAACTGGATTGACATGGTATTCGCCCCTAGTTACTCATATGAGGTGACGTCTCGAAGTGACTAGAGTGTGATGCGATTGATGGCAAGTTCAAGTGCCATAGAGTCATATGGGATGACTAGTCGATCACATAGACAATGAATGTATGGGACAATCGTCGGGCGTGACCGCTTATAGAGTTCTGGTAATTCATAAAGCCTGGTCGTGGCAAGAGCTACTATAGTATTCTTATGAGTCAATTCTTTTGACTAGAGACTATTCGCCCAAGTTGGCACAGCTTCTGATTAGCTTTGATTTATACTCTACGATTTCGTAAATGAGGTCAAACTGGGTATATTTTGGGTTATGATGGATCGTGGCTGAACGAAGGGAATAGGGCGATAGGAATTGTCCACCCCTTGTCGGGGTTGTTTGAAATCTCAAGGCCACTCGAGGAGTAGTTAACTGGAAATGCGTGGCCACGCTCGGAAAGCATCTATGATAGATAATTCCGGTCGACGCTTAATCTCCGGATCGAGAAAACCACTCAAGATATGATCAAATGTAAGTACGACCTGCAAGACACCTTGCATTGAGTGGGAGATTGTAATAGGACAAGAGAAATGGTGACGCACACTTGTCGAGGACAAGTGGGAGATTGTTGGGAAATGTGTCCTCAACAATAGTGCGATCACATGATTTAAATATCATGATTAAATCTCATACTAAGAATACGTGAGGGATGATTATTAATACGATGATCGACCGTCATTAATCGGTAATGATTGGCTGACTAGAGTTTGACATTACTGTCGTGTGACGGTGGTGGTCAATTGATCCCTTAAGGTCACACCTAAAGGACAATTCCCTTAATGGATAAATTGATTAATTGTATGACGATACGAGGTAATCAATTCCTTAAAAGTGAACAATTTACTTGTGAGAGAGAATATTAATATCTTATTATAATGGGATTAAATAAGATTTATTTTAGTAATAAAAATGCTTTATTACTAAAATTGCTTATTGTTTGAGAAACAATAGAGATAAGAATGAATGGTTAATTATAATTACAAGATGTTGTGAATTATAATTTTATGACCCATTTTATTTATGTGATCAAGTATCACTAGTCAATTTATTGTATGTAATTTAATTAATTTATAAAATGATATTTATGGGATAAATATGCATTAAATTAATTAATAACATGTAAAATACTACATGTATCATATTGTGTGACAAATGACAAATTGACAAAATAAAATGGTAGTCCATTTTATGGTGAATGGACCGAAATGGTGAGTGTGCTAATGGGTAGTGATTATTTTATATTATGTGATAATATTCATATAAATAATTGTGCCTACCTTTATGTAGCCTTACACATCTAGGATTTTGATAAGAGAAAAAGAGAAAGGAGATTCCAATTTTTGTTTGGTTCCCCTTGCCTCTTCCCACCCGGTTTCCCAACTCTCTTTATAGAGTTTTTGGTCTCTTATCTTACTTACACAATTCATTCAAAGTATACATGCAAGTGTCTTTGCTCTTCCTTCTCTCTAGTTTTCTCCAACAAGTTTTTGGAGATTCATAAGTTATTGTTCATCATTTCTAATATAAAAACAACATTACTAGTGTAGTAATAATAATAATATTAGAATTATTTAAGGATACTAGTATAATAATCTAGTTAATTAGTATACTAGTTTAAGGGTAAGTCTTGGGTGCAATCTAAGGAGGATTTCTATACTTGGGATCTTGGAGGATCATCCATCATTATTAGCTCAAGAACAAGTGAAGGAAGGTGACCTTACTTGTGCCCATAATTTCGAACCAATCTACAATGTAAGGAACATTGTTTTTCTCATAAATCTTTCATTTTGTTATGCATGCACTAGATCTAAAGAACAAATAATTAATAAGTTAATTAGTTCACTATTAGAGGAGTCTAATAATAGGTATATGAACCTAACACATCTCTCTTCAACTCACGCGCTACCCCCTCATCAGCCAATCCCCCATTACACTCCATCTCACATAATCAATCTCGCACCCTCCTCGCTACTAAATCCGCTCGCCATTCCCCATCTTCAAAAATAGTCTTATTTCTCTGCTCCCATATAGCCCAGTAACCCGTCATTAACTTCATCCATTCCTGTGTCCCCATATCTCTTACTCCCACTTCCACCAAATCCCGCACCCGCGCAAACCAATAACACAAAGGAAAATCCAACTCCAGCTCATCCAAGACTACACCAACCCAACCAGGCAACCAAAACCCTAGACAGCATGTAAACAATACTCCACACAGTCCCCGCAGAGTGGACATTTATCCCTGAATGAGGCCACCCGAGTCGAAACATTTTCCCTAGTAGCAATGCCATCTCTACAAAGATGCCAAAAAAATACCTTAATTTTAGGCAGTATAGGAGTTCTTCATATCTTATTCCACAGCCAGCTATCATTAGCCTCAGTAGACGACCCCTCCATCTCCCCAGCCTATTTGACCATTAATCTATAGGCCGATCGAACTGAGCATATACCATCCCGCTCACCACTCCAGTACCATTCATTGCTCGACGGCATATAACAAATATGCATTTTAAGGATTTGCACCTGTTCAAATGGGAAAAATAGCGTCTCGATCAACTCTGTATTCCATTCTCGCCTATCCTCCACCATAAGATCCGCAAACCTCAACTCTGGATCAGATTCGCCCCTAGGAGAAATGACCATACTCGTACGAGACCTACAAACCCACAGGTCCCGCCATACAGCCGTAGACAACCCATCCCCTACTCTCCTTCATAGACCCAAAGCGAACATCAACCTAGCCTCCCATATGCTTCGCCAAGAATAATTAGGATTACTACCAACATTAGCTTCTAAAAAAGAAGTGGATGGAAAATATTTACCTTTCAGTAATCGGGACATCAAGCTCTCCTCGCAGTCAACAGCCGCCAGGCCTGTTTACCCAGCATAGCACAATTAAACTTCTCATAGTCCCTAAACTCGAGCCCTCCACGGCGTTTCGGCAGACAGAGCTTCTTCCAAGCAACCCAACAGATTTTCCTTTTACCATTCTCCGCTCCACACCAGAACCTTGAAACAAGTGACCGCATTTCATTGCAGAAATTAGCTGGGAGGCTAAACACACCCATCACATATATAGGTATAGCTTGGGCCACAACCTTAATAAGCACCTCATTACCTGCCATACTGAGTAACGAACACTTCCATCCCTGCAATTTTTTGCTCAGCTTATCTTGAACCAGATTCATAAGCCCTCTCTTTGATCGTCCCAATACCGTAGGCAACCCTAAATATTTCTCCTAGAACTCAACCTGTCTCACACCTAACACAGTAAAAAATTGCTGACGCCGTACCATACTCGCCCCACGGCTGAAAAAAACCGTCGTTTTTGTCAAACTCGCCAGGTGCCCCGACGCCTATTGATACCGACCCAAGACCCTTATCACCTCCCTAGCTTCAGCCTCCTTAGCTTTAATGAAAATAATACTATCATTAGCGAAAAATAGATGGGACACACTCGGGGCAGTTGGAGCAATTTTTCATTGCATGAAAGGTAGCCATTTCAACTGACCGTCTCAGCATACACGACAAAACCTCCACACATAATATAGATAAGTACGGCGATAAGGGATCACCTTGTCTTAGGCCTCTGGTTGGCATAAAAGAAGTCGACCTCATAAAATTCACCAACACAAATATCGAACCGTTCGTACACACCTCATAACCGCATCTATCCATCGTTCATTAAAACCCATCCTAACCAATACTGCCTTTAATAAATTTCACTCAACACGATCAGATGCTTTCGCCATATCGAGCTCCCCCCCCACCACCACTACTTGTATTTTTCATATGATGAAAGAGCTCATAAGCAACCAGAATATTATCACTAATAAGTCTTCCAGGGGTGAAAGCCCATTGGTTTTCTGACACATTATTACCCAGAAATCTCTTCAACCTATTAGCAAGTACTTTAGAAACCAACTTATAAATCACATTACATAAACTAATAGGTCTAAATTATAACATCTTATCATGCACGTTTTTCTTTGGGAATAATACAATATTGGTCTCATTCAAGCTGGGCGGGAACGAATCCCCATTAAGAATATTCAACACTAACCTGACCACCGATTGACAAACAATATGCCACTAAGTCTAATAAAAGAGACCATCCATACAGTCAGGTCTAGGCGCCTTTAGCGGATGCATCAGGTTTAACGCAAATACCACTTCTTCACCTGTATAGTCCTCAGCCAGCCTCTCATTCATCTCCCCGTTGACCCTTTCCTAAACCACCTCGAAATATGTCATCAAACCCAGTCGGAGAATCCGACTCAAATAGACCACCAAAGTATCCAACAGCACATTGCGATATAGCCTCAGTTCCCTCATACACACGTCCCCACTTATCCACCACTTTAGCAATGAAGTTCCTTTGTTTCCGTCTTTCAACCTGCTTATGAAAAAAATTAGAATTCCGATCACCATCACGTAACCAAATAGCTGAAGAACGTTGACGCCAAAACTACTCTTCTTGCCGTAAAAGAGACGCAATTTCGGCCACCACTTGCATCCGTTCCCGAACCCGCTCCGCACTTCTACCCCCCTTATTAAGAGCCTTCAGACGGTCCCTCTTATTCACAAGACGTTTTATAATTTTTTCAATACTTACACCTTTCCATGCTTGCAATTCCTTTGCACAACGCGTAATACTATCCGTCAGCTCTGCATCCCCACTACCCCATCCACGTCGAACTAGCTCCTCACACCCATCCTCACCCACCCATATTTGTTCAAAACGAAAACACCTTCCTCCTCGACCATCCTGCCCACCACGGCCATCCCCCACAACCTTAATGGGGCAATGGTCCGACAATTCCCTATTAAGATTATAAAGTTTAGAATACGGAAAAAGATCGAACCATGCTTCATTGGCCATGGCCCAATCAATTCGGGATTGCCTATTATTATCCCCATCATGTCCATTATCAAACGTAAATTCATATCCCTCTAATGGAAGATCTTGAAGCCCAACCGCATCCACTGCATCTCGGAAATTATTCAATTTACCACTCGATCTCGAACCCCCCTTCATCTCAGTAGAGTATAAAATTTCATTAAAATCCTCCAAGCACAACCACGCCTCCTCCCCATCTTCCGCCAACAACCTAAGTAACTGCAACGATAAATGACTATCTTGTACTGCCAGCCACCCATAGAAACCAATAAATCTCCATGTTATACCCCCACCTCAACATCAAAGTCCATATAATGGACGGAAGCAGCCCTCAAAACACACCTCACCTATTGTCTCCACAAAAAAGCAAGCCCACCAGAACGACCCACAATATCAACAGAAAGACCAGTATAACCATCTAACCTACGTATAATTGAACACATATCATGACTACTCAACTTCGTTTACAAATAAAAATCATAGTCGAGGCCTCCCGTCGGATAAGGTTCTGAAGACCGTCTATTGCATCGGGGTTGCCCAGCCCCCTGCAGTTAAGGCTCAAGCAATTCATTGGGCCTGGCGGGGTAGAATCAAGCTCCGCCTCAGATATCATCACATCCTTGTGAATAGCAGCCTTATTATGTAACAAAGAACAACCCTGGTCAACCTCACCGTGTCCCCTTTTCTGATTCTCATTAAGTAGACTAGCATCTCGAACAAGAGTATTATCCAATCCCCCCACTCCCATTCCTACTTCACGAGCTAAACGCTTCCAAGACTTATTCACACTCCTCTCCTGCCCCGCAATACTTTTCACTACCCCCCACCAACTCACTACCCTCCACACCACCAGCCACACTCCTCTGCCCGTCTTCGAAACCTCGAGAACAGCACCCCATATTTCCATCATCTCACCACCACCCACACTAACCGTCTGTTAGTTATTTAGACCATATTAATACTCATCTTATGATATTAAAATTACAAATTAATTTAAAATATTCTAAATCTACATGCATGCAACTAAAATTATAAAAGATGGTATTAAACCATCTTAAGACAAAAGTTCCTTACATTGTATGAGGCAAGTTTTGGGCACAACTCAAGGACTCCTTCCTTGATGTTGTTCTTGAGCTATGAAATTGGATGATCCTCCAAGACAACAAACCACCAAAATAGATGGTCTCCTAAGGAAGCACCCAAGAATCAACCCAAAATACTACTATAATACTAACTAGATATATGTAGTAGTAAACCTTATATTATGTA
This sequence comes from Silene latifolia, assembly GCF_048544455.1. NCBI lineage: Eukaryota > Viridiplantae > Streptophyta > Magnoliopsida > Caryophyllales > Caryophyllaceae > Silene > Silene latifolia. The sequence goes on from NC_133527.1 coordinate 99,562,422, forward strand.
ATATTATTACACTAATAATATTATATAATGAATATTATTATTTGTGAATTAAATTTGATTTTTATGATCAACAAATTGATCAAGCTATGATGAAGAAGATGAAGAAAACGGACACCTTTTTCTATTCAAAGTAAACCAACCAAAAGAGGATAATTAGAGGTTTTTATTTTTCACCAAATTTTTCATCACATGCAAATGTATAAATAAGGGGTATATATAGACCTCTCAAATGTATACAATTGAGAGGATCATCACATGTGATTTTCCACCAAATGTTGACAAAAGTGATCTCTAATGACCTCATATATTTCGGTCCAAATGGACCTTATTTAATCCATTTTGATTTTTGACATTTGTCCCACAAATTCTTATAAGTCTTATATTTAATTATCTTACATAATAAAATATTAATTTAATTATTTAACAGTAAAATAATACAAATTAACCACTAATGATTACTTAACTATAAAGTAATCATGAGACCATTTTATCAACATATATTGTGTCAATACTACCCCATTTAGCTAATTTTACAACCTCTTGTAAATTAAAATAGCTAATTATCTTTACCTCAAAACTTATACATATATCGTATAAATTTAATTAATTAACTATTAATTAATAAATTTATTAATTAATTATCAAATAACTAAATAATAAATCCCCTTGGCCCGAGTTCATAACTCGTCATCAAATAATATATTCACATGACTTGTTAAAAGTCAATTAATACAAGGATTTAGTTAATTTGTATCTCATACAAATAATTAGTTTTTCCATTTGGGCATCATCTTATAGGTGTGCCTAAAGGGATTAGCTGATCACCGCCGTCACACGACAGTAATGTCAAACTCTAGTCAGCCAATCATTACCGATTAACGATGACCAGCTGACAAATAAAAAGATAAATCCTTGATATTCCTTTTACGAGATTTATTATGTAAACACACTTATTGTGGAGGACACTACTCCAACACCGTCCCCACTGCTGATTCCCGCAATCCATCACCACCATCCAGCCTCCGCTCCACCATACTTGTCGAACCTAGCCTAACTTCTTCATTAATTCCCCGGCCTTCATCCTCCAACACACTACTAACCCCCATAGCGCCTGTCCCCTTATTTCGTTTCATTTTGCTAGATAGGGCAATTTTCTGCAATTTCTCAGTCATCTACTGCTCACTCCGCAAATACTACTCCTCAAATTATGGTTTCAAATCCGTGTCCACCCTACTCCCTTCTACCACACCCACCTTACCCCCTGCCTCGGCGAAGCTCGTAACCCATCACCATATCTAAGCTCATCTTCATCATATGGACCGTTTTCACAGTCCTTCTCCCCATGACCCAACACCCTACACCCATAAGATAACAATGGCAGCCTCTCGTACTTCACCTCAAACACATTCACCTTCCCATTCGGCATTCGAATTTCAGTAGATGGCTGAAGGGGTTTCTGAATATCATGCAAAATACGTAAACGAACCACCCTCTCCAACTCCGGAATTTGGGCCTTGTCTCTCGACACAAACTTACCCAGGTGAGCCCCTAATTTACGTAAATTATCCTCATTCGTGCGCCCGTTAAGAGGAAGGTCATAGATACGTGCCCAAATCGGAAGATAATAAGCCATAGTATCCGTCATCTTCCCCTCAGCGTTCGGCACATTAAAGCACCAAACAAACTAATCAAAGTGTCATGGCTCCCCCTCCAAGAACTTCATTGTAACACCCCCTTCTTATCCGACCAAGGTAATTGGGAGATGTTACCATCCCGGTTTTCCGAGGCGGTAAATCGGAGATACAATCAAGAAACATTTATTATAAATAACAAGTTTAGCGATTACATAAATGTAAACAAATGAATAAATGTGAACTATACAAGTTACAAGTCGACTACCATCTATGTCATCTATGCTATGCTACTCGAATCCGAGTCCAAGGCGCGGCACAAATCCTAATCACGTCAACAAGCAAAACCTGTACTTAACCTGCTCCCCATATAATCGGAAATATCATATGGATCGACACAGGCCACCCCGGAAATAGGTGACAATTACACAGACACAACAAACGTCGGTTTTAATAAATAAAGTGTGACACAACTCAAAGTGTGTGAGTATGCAACATGACTATGATATGAATGAGACACCCTCCATAACTCAAGCCATTAATGTGCACATCCCTCTTGGAGTGGGAAGCTCCAAGTGGGGACTTAAGTGTAAGACGGTCTCCCAACCGCCTTACGTCTCTATATCAACAAGTAATCCACGAAACAATCACAACCGTCATATTCTCCAATATACATGACAAATACGATAATGCAAGATACCACACAATATGCCAATTACCGACTCATCAAGTCCTCTTAACCAATATCATGTTATAATGCAATCCAACCAACATACTTATCTCCTTAATGATACTATTAACCACTAAACAAGTTATAATGTAATTACTCTAATTATGTGCCACTAATTACAGCATTAACCACAACATATGCAATAACCACATTATTTAAACTGAGTAGGATTATTTTACCTTTTAGCAGTCTTTATAAGAAATCCGAAACCACCAAGAATCCATATCATAAAGCCGTCTAATCCTACATAATTCCATAATAACTATCACAACACATTCTACAACAACTAATACTACTAATTAACCATTTATTACTGTCGTGTAATTACTCCTAACACTAACTAAAACACTAATTAACAATACCCATACAAATCCCCCACATTTTAGGGTTAGTCTTAAAACGAATTATCCAAATTAAAGGAAAAAAGGTAGTATACTACTCACCAACTGATAAGGAACAAGAATATGAGAATTAATCTTCCAAATTCTTCACCCATAGTTGTAGATCTAGGATTTAGAGAATGAGAGATTGTAGAGAGAGGTAGGAGGGTTAAATGAGAAGAAATTAGGGTTTGGAAATGGGAAAAATCATAAACAAATAGGGTATATATATGTCAAGGCCCATCAATAGAAAAGCCCACGCGTAAAAACTGAGCGGTTCCCGTAGCACTCGATCGAGTGCTCAGTTTACTCGATCGAGTGACGGCTCCACTCGGTCAAGTGAACCTCCACTCGATCGAGCGACCTACGAATCAGGGGCTTTAACAACTTTGCAGGCTCACTCAGTCCCTCACTCGGTCGAGTAAGGTTTACTCGGTCGAGTACTCGGCCACTCGACCGAGTACTAGGTTAGAATTTACGAGGTATTACATTCATTTTATCTCGTACATCCTCAAATTTAAAGACAAAAATCTTCTCCCTCGCCTCCACCATATTACCCATCACTTTGCCCTTCGAATTCCACAATTTTAGCATCATATCAATCGCAACACGTCTATTAATTTCTTTTAACGCCCAAAGCTTTCCCACTATAAGCAGTTTCGTCGTTATCCCCTGTCCCTCATCTCCCTTCATATCCCAGTCGAACACAGTACTCCCCCCATCCGGTAACTCACCCATTACCCCCTTCCCCTTACTACAGTTTGCGTACTCCATAACCCACCCACGCAAACAATCACGGAACACGCAATCCTACCGAACAATAAAAAACAACCAAACTTTAAAAGAGGCCAAACCCTACAACAAATAGGAAAGTCGACAACAACAGAGATAAATAAATAAAAGGAAAAATCACCAACCTACGCACAACCAACGTGGATATAGGCCTTGAACAGGAAGGAAGAGGCAAAGATTAAACTTAGACGAAAACTCCCATAGAAACCCTAGGGAGACTTGTAATCATCACTATATATTTGAAGTATTCTTATTAAGGTCCTTTATAAATATTTCAAGTTTCAATTGTAGTCTTTTACTTATTGCGCAATAAATTTCATCTACTAAAATAGACCTAAACTAGATGTTGAAGTCGAAAGTCACACCATGTAAATAGCATACAAGATAAGTTTGTACACATCACAGTTCTACTATCAAGCTTTCGAGCGCCTCTACAACCAATATTGATTACAAGAGCATAATTATTGATTAGATACTCTAGAATCGGAAAGTACGACAATACGAAATACCTACCACATACGCAAGTCCACATATATTTGTGCATAACGTACACATCTATTAGATAAAGTGATTTTGATTAGTCTTGAAGATGGTTGTTTGAGCCGGGTTTTGGAAGCTATGATTTATGCGAGTAAAGTGGAGGTATATATTGATCTTTGAAGCTAAGGAGAAATAAGCTAGACGCAACCTACACGCAACCAATGGGGGCCGAACGTAGGTCGAAATGAAAGAAGGAATGTTTTAGAAGCTTTACATTAGCGCAACATTCACCCTAAATTCGAGCTTAACATGCATGTACGTCATATTGTTTTTGCCGCATTCGCCCAACATTCGAGCTACACGCGAGGTCTCTAGTTACATTCGGCCTCAGTGTAGCTCACCTTATTATGTCTTGTTTTATTATTTCACTCGTTTTGTTCCGAGATTTGATATTTGACTATTATTTTTAGTTGACTTTTTAGAGAAAATATTTAAACTTAATGTTTAATTTTTAAGAAAGACTTTTTTACTTTTGCAATTCTTTCAGAAAACCTAATTACTCTAGATCTAGTATGACGAATTAATTCCTCTCTTCTTCTTGGTTCAACGTTTGAAGCTACCAATTAATTGATTGTGAGATTGTCTTTGCCTTCTATCTTTCAAGCATTGTTCTAATCTCTTGTTCTTTATTCTTTTTATTATTATTTACATTCATTATATGATCAATAGTGTTAGTATTTATTAATCTTTTGCTAGTTTAGATTATCAACTTAGTTTGCTTGGTATCTAAATTAAAGTAGCAACTTTTAGGCCCTGTTCTTTTGGACTGAAACGGATCTGATCTGAACTGAACTGAACTTATAGGATCTGAACTGAACTGAAATGAACCTATAGGATCTGAACTGAACTTATAGGATTCGAACTGAACTGAACTTATAGGATCTGAACTGAACTGAACTTATTGGATCTGAACTGAACTTATTGTTGTTGTTATTTTATTGTTATTTGTTATTGTTATTGTTAATTTGTTATTGTTATTATTATTATTATTATTGTTCTTGTTCTTGTTCTTGTTTTTGTTCTTGTTCTTGTTCTTGTTCTTGTTCTTGTTCTTGTTCTTGTTCTTGTTCTTGTTCTTGTTCTTGTTATTATTATTATTATTATTTTTTTTTTTTTTTTTTATTATAAAGTGCGCGCAGCTTTCATTATAATAAAAATAAAGGGTTTACATGAAATTGGTGGGGAGCCGAGAGACAATCTGGGCTCCCACACCCTTAGCAATAGTAAAGCTAATACGAGTATTATTATTATTATTATTATTATTATTATTATTATTATTATTATTATTATTATTATTATTATTATTATTATTATTATTATTATTATTATTATTATTATCGCAAGTTTTATTTTTATTATTATAATTATTATTATTATAAAAAACGCAATATTTTATTGAGATTAAAAAAATTTTACAAGAAATTAGTGGGCAGCCAAGAGAGAACACTGATAAAAAAATATAGTCTAAAACACAAGGTAAGATAATCACATTTTTCCGCTTTATATACATTTTTTTGTTAATACATTATACTACGGTTACATTACGATAAAAAATAATTCGAAGAGGGATAATTTTGCTTTAAAAATAATAATGTATATATGTATCGAATAATTAATAATGTCAAATATTTTTGCATCGGTTTTTAAAAATAATACTCTGTATATAACTTTTCTAAACAGAATTTATAGGATCTGAACTTATAGGATCTAAACTGAACTGAACTTATAAAATCTGAATTGAACTGAACTGAACTTATAGGATTTGAACTGAACTTAATTTATAGGATCTGAACTGAACTAAACTTATAGGATCTGATCTGAACTTAACTGAACTTATAGGATCATAAATGAACTTAAATTAAGTGACCTTAAGTCCAAAAGAACATGGCCTTATCCTTCTAATTGATTCATTTTACCATTATTTGGGTTTGGGAAGAGATTAAACATACAATTGAATTACGACTGCATAGTTGTAGTTATTGTTTCTATCTGTTCCTTTAATCACTAAATACGATAGTGATAGGGATACTTTACGGTTTTGTCGTGTTTCTAGGTTTTTGATTATTTGGTTCAGACAGCTGCCTATAATCAAACTAGAGAAAGTATCAGTGAATTTAAGTAGAAATCTAAACAGCTCAATCTAGCAAAAGTTGATGTCATTAACATCGGACCTACTGATCCTGTAGAAGCATCTTCAGTAAGTACTTAGGTCCTGTTCTTTCTGGCTTATTTTCGATTTACTTGATTCGATTCACTCTATTCGATTCGATTCACTCGATTCACCAACTTCATTCGATTCGATTCAAATCGGCTTCATTTCGATTCAGATTCACTCAACTCAACTCAGCTTCATTCAGTTCAATTCAGCCCCACTAAGTTCAGCACATTTCATTTCTACTTATCTTAAACTTATAGATTTTATTAATATTTTAATATTTATTTATTTATTATTATTATTATATTAAAATTGTTATATCAATATTATTAATATTTTTATTATTGTTATTAATTAACTCATCATCACAATTATTATTATTATAATGAATATTGTGATTACTACAATTTATAATATCGATATTAATATAAATAATATAATTACTAATACTCTTATTAATATGAATATGAATATGAATATTAATTAATTACTTCCTCCATTCAACTCCAATCTATCTATTTCCATTTTCTACACTATTCACAAGTACACATTCATTCTCGATTTTCTCTCAATACATAAGTGAAAATATATTCATGTGGGATTTTGTTTGATTCGTCTTTACGAGTACATTAAAAATATCTAACTTTTATAATTTTTTCAAATAAGTAGCTAACGATATTTACCGCATAAAACACGCGTTGGCGAACATGAAAAAGCAAAGTGGTAGAGTGGAGTTGAATGGAGGAAGTATAATATTATTAATAACATTGCTGCTATTAATTTTAATAAACTAATATTATTATTAAAAATATTACTATTATTACTTTTATTATAAATACGTTTTTTTTCAAATACGAACTTTATTTTTTCACATACATTTTTTCTTAAACATTCTATTTAGTACCCTTTTTCACTTAAAAACCAACCAAATGAACTCTTAAATCATCATTTTTCCTAAAACTTATTCTAATTGCTTAAATGACTCAAAAGATTGATTCCAATTTAACAATTAATAAAGTATTTTACTTCTTTATCAATTATTAATATTATTTGTTTATTTTTAATTAATCATTCAAAATTTATTTGTTTGTAAAAGATAAAATTAGGATTTGTTAACTTTTATTTATTTAATTAATTAAATTAGCATTGATAGTGGTTCTTGGTGGCTACCGAATCACTCAAATTAGTATAATGCTTACACGAGCTAGGTTTTGAACAACAATTTGGCAAATTGGTGCTCCATTATTCCATCTAATTAGGATGGAATGTGGTTTGTGGTGGCTACATAAACACTCAAATTAGTATAATTATTAGTATATATATTATTATTAGTAATCTTCTTCATCATCATCATCATCATCATCATCTTCTTCTTCTTCTTCTTCTTCTTCTTCTTCTTCTTCTTATAATAGTAGTAGTAGAATTCTTCTTCTTCTTCTTCTTCTTCTTCTTCTTATAATAGTAGTAGTAGAAGTAGTAGGAGTAGTAGTAGTAGTAGTAGTAGTAGTAGTAATATAAAAATAGTAATAATTATGTAATAGTATTATTATTATTATTATTATTATTATTATTATTAATAATAATAATAATAATAATAATAATAATAATAATAATAATAATAATAATAATAATAATAATAATAATAATAATAATAATAATAATAATAATAATAATAATAATAATAATAATAATAATAATAATAATAATAATAATAATAATAATAAGAATAATAATAATAATAAGAATAATAATAATAAGAATAAGAATTATAATTATAATTATAATTATAATAAGATTTTGGATCATATGAGAATCGCACGAAGCGTGAGAACAGTGAGAACGCGCGTCAGTCGTTAGATCTTGTCTGACGCGGCTAATATAAGGGCATATAATGCGCGCTCGTTTACCAAAACTTGGGGGCTTTGTCTTTCTTTTTTCCTGAAATTTACCTCGCGCTTCTTCGTTATGCTTTCAACCATGGATTCCGAACTTCTTTGTTAAGCTTTCAACTATTTCTCTCTCCTTATTCTCTGTAGAGTTGCATTTGTTGGAATATGTGTCCTCCGACAATAATGCGATCACAATTGTCGATCATGATGATCACATGTTGAAATCTCATTTTAAGAATACATGTGGGAAGTAATATTTTACTGTCAAGTGGTCCACATATATCGGTAATGATTGGCTGACTAGAGTTTGACATTACTGTCGTGCGACGGTGGTGATCAGTTGACCCCCTTAGGTCATACCTAAAGGGTAACACTCTTAATTGAATATTTAATTGATCTTATGACGATACGAGTCAATTAAATTACTTAAAATTGACGGACAATTTTGGAAGTAATATTTACGTGTCTCATTGTAATTTGATTAAATTAGATACGGTCTAAGTAATCGAATTGTTTTATTACTTGGATGAAATTATTGTTTACGGAAACAATTGAAACGGAATGAATATATTATTATAAATACAGAATGTTGTAATTTATGACTCGGGAACCCATTACGGTACAAGTAATTATGAATTACTAGGTTAACTTTATAAGTGACATATTTTATTAATATGTTGATTTTTAATTGTTAAAAATACATTTTATACACATAATGTCATGGAACATGTTACATGTGACAAATTGACAAAATAATGTGTAAAATGGACTTTCCATTTTACACAATATGTACCGAAATAATAGGGTGGGTTAGGGTATTAAGTGTGTTTTATATTTTATTTAAAAGCATAATCATTAACCTAATTGATAGCCATGCACACCTAGTTGCTCTTGTGAAGAGCATATTGGTCATGCATTAGCCCTAGCCCCTTCCCCATACCCGGTTTCCCAACCTAGCAAGCTAAGGGTTTTTACCCTTTATAATCTCTATTATGCAAATAGATCATTACTTGTGTTGGGCATTATTATTCATTCATTCATAAAATAACTTATAGAAGTTTAGAAAGAGAAATAAAAACTCCAAAATTCATCCTATCTTGGCCGAAATTTCAAGAGGACAAAATCAATATTTTCGGTCAATTTTAGTAAGATTTATATTGTTCTAGTTCAAATAATATATTTATCTTTTAAGAGGTTATCTTGGGTATACATCTTTGGGAGGGATTCTATCTTTGAATCCTTGTTCTTCCATTTGTAAGGAAAGCCCAAGAACAAGTGAGAAGGAGAACTCACTTGTGCCCTAAATCCGAAATTACTATAGTAAGAATGACGATTTCTTCTCTATATTTATTTATGTTTGCATGCATAAGATCAAGATTTAATTTATGACTAAATTAAATATCCAAGATTTAATTTATGACTAAATTAAATATCACATATATGAATATGTCAATATAATGAGATTAATAATTTCTAACAGCATTTTCGTCTTTCTGTTGGATTTTCTCTTACCTATTTCGTCATGAAGGTATATACTGTTTAGCTTCAAGCTTTTTTCGATTTCGTCCTTAATTTATTTAGTCCGTTTTATGTAACTCTACTCTAACCTAAATTAATGTTTCTTATGTTCATTTTGCCGGATTATTCATTTATTGATGAATTTTGAGTTCAGTATTGTTGTTAAAATCGAAATTTGCGTTTTCATTTGCATGCTATCGGAATTTGTATTTTTCGCATTGTTTGTTGATTTCGTAACTTGCTTATACATTTCGATTTGTTTGTTGTTTTTTAGTTTGATCTAATTTGTGCTTTTTTGGATTTTTTTTGAATTTTAAGTACTTTTAACGTAAGTAGCATCAATTTAAGACCACATGCAAAAGGTCATAATTGCGTGCACATTATTGTTGTAGATCATGCACATTTCAATAAAACTGATAGGACATTTCTTTGTGAAACGTGTACAACACAACACAACTCATTAATATTACATGCAAAACTACTTTCGGTTATTGAAGCGCAAAGGCGATCCTGGAACTGTTACACGCCGTATTTCTCCGAGGTAGAACAACCTCAGTCCTACTGTTGATGATCCTACTCCAACGTTTTTCCGTATTACCACCCGGATGTCACCTAAAAGTTATGTTGATGTCCTTCGACACCTTGATTACAATCAATGGTGTGCTCTGGAAGAGATTGGTTTTTCTTCATTGTTCTGGCTAAGGGTTACAAGGCTTCCTTTAGGCCTTGGTTATTGGTTAATTGAGAACTACAACCCGTATTCGGATTTCATCATTCTACCTGATAAACAGCGCTTTCGTGTTTCTACTTCTTGTATTCATGATGCTGTTCGCCTCCCAATTGGAGGAAAACCTATTTTACTTTCATGCTGTAGTGACGAAGATGCAGAATATGATGCATTTTATGCGCATTGGAAAGCTCAATTTCATGTTGATGGTCAATTGGATATCAAGACCCTTGCAGGACATATTATTTGTCATGATGATTACAGTGATCAATTTAAGATTAATTTTGTTGTGCTTGCTGTCTCTTTGTTAATGTGCAACAATCAGAAGCCGTTCGTCAATCACCATGTACTAAAATCGCTGAGGAATGTGTCTGCCATTGGTCAGCTTGATTGGTGTCAATTTGTCATGGAGAGTTTGCGGTATAACACAAAGTATTGGGTCAAGAAGGGGAAGAAGAATCACTTTGGTGGACCTCTCCTGTTTCTAATGGTACAAATCTTCTGAGTTACATCAATTGTTAGTTATTATGGTTTTAAAACCTGTCATTTCCAGTCATAATCCTGTTTTTACTTGCAGCTTGTTTATGTTGACCGTGTTGTCCATGCAAAATGATTCGTAGAAAGAGATTACTATACTCTTCTGAATTAGACATCTGCTGCACTTTTCTCAAGGGAAAAGCAGGAGATGGAAGCTGGTCGGTTTGGTCTTGGTCGTGTAAAAGGTCGGCCGATGGAAAGAATTAGATTTTCTCATCCATGTAGACAAGTGGTTGAAAAAGTGTGTAGATACCCAGTATCTGCTGAGACTCCAACAAACACTCGATGATTATCGGACTACAACATGTTTTGGAATCGCGGCGTTTGATCGACAGTTTGTGTACAACTTTACGTCGGAAAACATAAAACGATTTCGAAAATAAAACATTTCAAAACATTTCAAAAATACCTGGAGTGTTTAATGCACGACGACGGGATCGCAATGACACTAACTAGAGTCAAAACCGACACCGGACCAAAAACCGACTCAAAAATTCAAATCCCGACTCCAACAACGAGTCAAACCGAGTCAACCACAAAAAACCAAACATTTCAAACCTTCTATCTTAAGTTTTCCCGGATTCATGTTGTTCAAGTACCAAACATGTGACTACAAAACCTAGGATAGAACAAATCATGATTGCGTTTGTTGTGAAAGTGACAATACAACTCGAAGACCTGCGACGTGGCTCGCGCCTCTTTGAGCAGTCCAAGTGGCCACGTCACTCAAAACTCACACAGCCACTCATTCTCCTATAAATACCCCTCAAATGCCACCCATTTGAGACATACATGAGTGTCCGCCCCCTCTTTTCTCCCTTAAAAATCTTGACTCGACTTCTTAAGTCACAATCCGACGTGTATTTATAACCTACCGAACGTAAACACGAGCCTTACACATTGTTTGGTACCGTCATCGTGCATTAAACCACTTGACCGACCATTTCGACCACTACACCATCACTAAAGCTTAAAACACTCTTTTTACTTACCAAAACGGTTTTAAACCGAGTTTTTTCCGATCAAACGAGTTATTACACTTACGTCGGTCACTCGCCATAACCAAACATGTAAGTATGAGGGTGTAAAAATCCTCTTTTATTATGTTTTCATTCGTTTCATGACTATAACATGCTAAAACATGCATAACATGAACCAAAACATGAAATAAACGAGCCAAAACTGATTTTTGGTCTGAGGCAGAAGCCCCTTAGGTCGCCAACTAGCCTGCGCCTAAATGGGGTATTCAGACCAGAGATCAACCGTGTTTGTTCTCGTTATTTCCCTTGATCCATTTTTCATATTTGTAATCGGTTTTCACCATTTCAAGTATTTTCGAACCATTGTTATTTTATTTCACATGTTTTAACCATAAAGCATTTTTCACCCTTGGTTCCTCATACCATGACGGTTAAATCCGTGTTTCGGTGATAATATTTGGTTAATGACATTTAAAAGGTATTTTAAAGCCTTTTATTTCATTTCTTTACATTTTCAAACAAACATATTAGTCACCAACACAAAGTCATCCTTGGTTCTAAATACCATGCCGGATTTTAACCCGGGTACGATGATGAGTATCGACTAATAACATTCAAATGGACTTAAAACAATTAGTCCATAATCATTTTCAAAACTATTCATGTCAAGTTTGTCAAATCGAACCCGCCACCGAATATTATCAAAATAATGATGATTATTCGAGTCTAGTTCTTCAAATCAACAAATGCTGTCTAAACGACCCCTTCAAACCAAACCGGGTTCAAATACCCATTTTCAACACATTTTATAACGTTTTCTAAAAGGTCAGAACACGGCACATAAACCGTGGGCTAACCCGCGCCTAAACAGGCTCTCCATTTCTCATTTTCAAAACCAGAGGGAGGCCCCTTATACCGCCGGCTGGCTCGCGCCTCATATAGCCGTCCGGTACAGGGTCTGTTCCCTTCCAGCATTAGTCTAGGACGATCCCGACTCCGGTTAACCCGGATATAGGACGGATCAGATGACTATTTGATTATCCAAAACCATATTTGCAAAATGTCTTACTAAGACAAATGGATCATGTTATGCACCCTAAACCTAATACGGTAAATGGATGTTTAATTTCCGTCTTGCATGCAAATCAACCATTAATCTAACTCGACATCTTATACATGATACTTGGATTAAATCAACTGAGTTAGAAAGCTCTCACATGTTAGGTTTAAATTATTGGATGCGCATTCATGCATTTAAACCGTTTTATCAACTTTTCCATTCAACCAACCAAGATCGATCAGTAGAGGCCGCTAAACGCGGGCGGGATTGGGTGTCTGATTAAAGGGCTTCCCAATACGTACCTTCACCTCTTACTCAGAAACTTTGGATAGTGGACGACCTTATCCAGGGCGTACGAGAGTCATTCTAGAGATAGGATGCTAAAGAGGGGCGATTTCCTTATCTTTAGTACCTATGCCAAACGCTGCTTTGCGCTTCGATTTGACCGAGGTATAAAGTGGAATTCGAACGGGTTCCAGGCATCCCGCAAATGCTTGGTGGCGACTCTGAATATCTCTAATCGTTTCGAGACCCTTACCGAGACGAAACCGACCGATCTAAAACGATCCGGTCGAAAGCATTTTTACGCCGCCGAGCGTGGCTTTCAAAAAGTTCGCTATACGTCCACAGATTGACCTGGCGTGTAGGTGGCTATGTCCACAGCTTGGCGACTCTGCTGTGGAGAACTAGGACACTTACGTATTTGTGATCCCTAGATGGTGAGACTAGAACGAGGTCTTGGTTGGAATGCATTAATTGATATTACGGTCACGGTCGGGTTCCTTGTCCGGGTCCACAACCTAACCCTTTTCGACCAATTGGCTCGTTTCGTCGGCGTGAGTTTTCTCATCCCCGCGTTTCGAATCCCGATTGAGTCAAACATACCGTTGACGTTACACATTTCTGTTTCGTCAAAGAGCTTTCATCACTTTCGAGCACGAGGCTAGGGCACCCTCCTTACACATTTTGTTTGGATTGGTATCCCTCTCGCAAATCGAGGTTTGATTGCTTGGTGTGTAACCCACCCTTTTAAGCCAAAACCCGTGTCAGCATAATGCATAATATAATGAAACTGTGAGTGCCTATGTGCTACTTGATCATAAGTCCTTCCGTGTCATTTTCAAACTTTCAAAAACACCCTTTTCACGCCGTTATAATGGCCATTTCAAACCTCGGTCTTTCGCCGACCGTTACACGCCTTTCTAGGCCGTCGTAATGACGATTTTCAAACCCGGTTTTGTATAACCATTTCAGCACGCCTTTCTAGGCCGTCATAATGACGATTTTCAAACCCGATTTTGTATAACCATTTCAGCACGCCTTTCTAGGCCGTCGTAATGACGATTTTCAAACCCGGTTTTGTATAACCATTTCAACACGCCTTTTTAGGCCGTCGTAATGACGATTTTTTAAACCCGGTTTTGTATAACCATTTCTAATCACCTTTTCACGCCATTATAATCGCCGCGTCTAGACACGGATTATAACCCGTTTCGCATCGACAATGGCTCTTTCAAAATCCGAGAAACGCACACACCCTTTTCTCGAGACACTTTCGAGATCCCGAGGACCATACACCGTCCCCGAGACCTCTTCAAACCTTTCAAACTCGATTTTCAAAACATACAATTTTGAATTGCAAAAACCGTCTTAGGAAACAATGCACTGTTTTCCGAGCCGACTCAAACTCAAACCGTCTTTTGCAAATAAACTTAAGACAACCCTTTTCAACTGATCGACTTGCGGAGATTTCTATCTTCGGAAACCTCCCATTAAAGCGACAAATGAATCTTTTTGAAAATTTCTATTTTTGAAAACTTCGGTCCACCATTCCAATTCCGCCTCGTGTCTATCGAGTCAAATCAAACGTATTTATGGGTCTTTACTTATGAGTCGTCTCACCACGAGACCCGTCCAACGGGGTCACACCGTCATGTTGGACTCGTGTCAAAGCTTCGGTCAAACACCGTCACGTCATAAATCGTCTCAGCACCGAGGGACCACACACGGTCGCCCCCGTCTTGTTGAGTCTGATCTTTGTCTCGTCCTTTGCGTTGTCTGCGTTCAGTCTTGGAACCATGTCCGATTGAGTTATAATGTGAGCCGTTTTTCTGCCCCGGAGCCATGGCCTCGTCTTCATCTTCGTCCAACAACAATGATAACAACAGAGATGTCACAATTGATCAGCTAGCCAGCCTTCTTACTCTTAGAGTCACCCTGGATCGCGTCGAGACCCGTATCGACGCTCTGGAGAACAAAGAAATTGGGGAACATAATACCCCACCTCTGACTGAAACTCTGAGAAGAGACTGAAACACTTAGAAGAACCTGTTGGGGACCAGTTACCTAAAAACTTCACCCTGGCCGGTGTGCCTAAGTTCAAGGGAGTGGAGGACCCACTCAACCATATCCGTGCTTTCAAAGACTACATGGCCATTAAGGAGGTCAAGCAGGAGCTTTTTACCCGGTTCTTCCCATCCTCTTTAGAGCCGATTCCTCGCCAATGGTACTACTCCTTGGATCCGAAAAATCTTACTACTTGGGATAAGATCGCAGTTGAGTTTGCCAAACAGTATGCCGACAATGTCGAGATCCAGGCCAACACCCGTACTCTCGAAGTGTTAACCCAAAACGACAAGGAGGGGTTCACTGAGTTCCTAACCCGTTGGAGGAAGGAGAGTACTCAATTGGTCAGTAAGCCGAGTGAATCAACTCTGGTGGAAACGTTTGTCAACAATCTTCGCCCGGTTTATGCCAACCTACTGAGGTATCAGAATATCAAAACTTTTCAAGATCTGCAGATTCTGGGGAAGCGTATTGAGGACGACCTCCGAAAGGGTGTCTTAGCCAAGACCACTGGCAGAGGTTACCAGGGATCCACCTCAACCGGATCTCGCCCTTACGGTCAGACAAACAAGATTGATGAGGTTAACCTCGTCGAACCATCTGCTAAGAAAACTGAGCGCCCCCAAAGAGTGTTCACCAACATAGGGTCGACTTATGCAAGTGTCTTGAAAAGGCTCATGGACCAAGGGAAGCTACAACCTATCGGACCCACCCCGGATCCGACCGACGCCAAGAAGTACCGATTTTGGAACCCCAATGCCTACTGTCAATATCATCGAGGGAAAGGGCATGATACCGAAAATTGCTTCAAACTCAAGCACCTCATTCAAGACATGATTGAGAAAGGAGATTTGCCACTACCCCCACCAACTAAACCGAACAACAAGACGAATCCTTTGGGAATTCACGCCATTTCTGCTGATGAGCCGACCCTAGACCCCTCTCACCTCATCCTGCCAATTGACGACGAGGTGAATCCTTTGGAAAAGGATCCTTCAGATGGAGTGTTTGTCTTTAGTGCTGCCACTATGCTCACTATGTTCCAGGAAGTTGAAGAGGCCATAGCCAGCCTCTCTGAAAGAATCACCCGACTCGACGACGCCTACCGTCGACTCATCTTCAATCCCCCAACACCACGCCCAAGGGAGAATTCCCCAAGCATTCAAAACTACCCACCCCAGGATGGATTGCTCCCGCGACCATTCTGGCATAGACCTCACGAAAATCACCCTCAAAATAACTACCCTCAAAATAACTACCCCCGTAAAAATCGCCCTCACAAAAATATTCCCCACAAGAACTACCCACCGAGGAATACCCCTCCAAGGTATCCTCGAGACTCCGAAATTAACGGCATATGGAGAGATGATGTTGAGGATGTCTATATACTCCCAGGGAAGGAGAAGCGGGCGAAAGAAATCGGACATCTCCCGGTCCGGACGTCCCTATCAAAATCCGAACAATCCAACGGTCGTTCCAACAACGAATGACCAGATCGTCCCAGAGGTGGACACTCAACCAAAGGCCCCCGAGAACTCAATCCTGAAATAGCTCCAGAAAGCAAAAGCCGAAATCTCAATTTGGCAACTGCGCAACGTCTTTTGAGCATCGACAGGCCTTGCTGCAGGCCTTGGGAAAATTAACCGTGCTCACCACCTCTTCCCTAGAAGAAATAGTGGCGCACATGACGAGGGACACCCCTGATCTAAATAACCCGGTCGTCTTCTCCGACGAGGACATCCCTCCGTTCGGAGCCAATCATAACCTGGCCCTGTACATCACCGTACAATGCCTCCAGAAAAATATACCCATGGTCCTCGTGGATGACGGTTCCGCCGTGAATGTCATTCCTCTCAAAACTGCCCACAGGCTGGGTATCAAGGAATCTGATTTGATCCCAACAAATCAAGGAGTACGCGCCTACGACGGCACTCCTCGCAAGGTCGCTGGGCTAGTCACTTTAACTGTCGCAACCGGACCACTAGAAAGACAAACCAGTTTTCAAGTGGTCGACATCGATGCGTCCTTCAACATGCTCCTGGGGCGTCCCTGGATTCACGCCGTCAAGGCGGTCACATCAACTCTCCACCAGAAGATCAGGGTCCCCTTCAACGGGAAAACGATCACGATTCCTGCTTCCCCAATCAAAGTAGTTATGAGAAGGGGGATAGCCTCCCAAGTCATTGAGGAGGACGACAATGAAATGTGGGGTTTCCAAGCCGTAAACGCCATAATTGATGAATTGACGCCCTCTGAATGTGACCCGTTCACCAACCTCACGATCAACCGTATCATGATGCGTCAGGGTTACTTCCCGGGTTTGCCGCTCAATCCACTAAAGAACCTATTTCCTCCCTTGAAGCAGGCTAAGGTCCCCAACATTCCCTTTGGGCTGGGATACGAACCTACTGACGAAGATATCCGGGAGATGAACCTCCTAGTCCGAAAACGCAAGAAGCACGGGGTTATCCTCCGTCCCTACCACCTGACTCTCAACGTTTATTTTGTCCCCGAGGGAGAGTCCGAGCTCTACCACGGTTTTCCGGAACCAATCTATGACTCTGTGGCGAAAGCTAGGTACCCGGGAGTGGAAGTCTTCCAGGACTGCTACTTTATCCCCGACAACATCGAAGCTGCATCAACTGAGTCCAAGCCGTCACCATGCCTTGACGGACAAGCTGTCACACTCCTATTTGGGGAAGATAACGTCAAACACCTCGACTATGAGGACATCATCAACATCGCCTTGAAAGACAATCAATTTGATTCAACCGCCTTGATCGCCGATACTGACCCGAAGAAAGCCACCCAGGGCTGGAGGAAAACCATCGAGTGGATCGATCGCCAGGGCCGCATTCTCAAGATAACAACTGGAGAAGGCCCTATGTTCAAGGAGGGAAGTGAAGAAGGATCTGAGTCTGAGTCTGAGTCTGAGTCTGAGTCTGAGTCAGAGTCAGAGTCTATCATAGCTCCTAACACTCCTGATGTCCCAGTCAAGGTCCCCTTCCCACTATTTTATCACAAAGTTGTGGCTGATTCAGAGGCTGAGTCTACTAGGGTCACCCCTACTCCCATGAAAGGTGACAACCTGGAGCCTGTTCCAGGGGCCACTTCCTCTGTTGGGTCGCCTCTGACTGACCACGAGATGTCTGTCCATTCCGAGCTTTCGCTCGTGTCAACTTAATGAACGCTAAGTTTGCTTATGACTCGTCTCAATTTAACTACAATGCAATTCTGAATGACTATGAGGAATTTGACTTGAGTGACTACCCACCTCACTTAGCCAAAGAACTTGACAAACGGGAAACCAGAACCCCCATCATTGAGGAAACCGAGCCTATTAACATAGGAACCGATAACACACCTCAAGAACTTAGGATAGGGACACCCCTGGACCCCTCGGAAAGACAGCGGTTCATTGACCTCCTCCACGAATACAAGGACGCGTTCGCCTGGTCTTACAAAGACATGCCTGGGATTGACAGGGAAATTGCAGAGCACCGAATACCCATTAAACCTGGGGCTAAACCTGTGAAACAGAAGCTACGGCGGATGCGTCCTGAGTGGGCCCTAAAAATCAAGGAAGAAGTGGACAAACAGTTTAAGGCTGGGTTCATCAAGGTGTCTGAATTCTCGGATTGGGTGGCCAACATAGTGCCCGTACCAAAGAAAGAAGGAAGAATTCGGGTTTGCGTCGACTTCAGGGATCTGAACAAGGCGAGTCCTAAAGACGACTTCCCCTTGCCACATGTTGACATTCTAGTGGACAACACTGCCGAGCATGCTCTTCTATCCTCCATGGATAGGTATGTTGGGTACAACCAGATTAAAATGGCTGAGGAAGACATGCACAAGACTGTGTTCACTACACAGTGGGGTACGTATTGCTACACGGTCATGCCTTTCGGTCTCATCAATGCCGGAGCAACTTATCAGAGAACCGCTACCACTCTCCTACATGATATGATGCACAAGGAGGTAGAGGTATATGTCGATGACATGATTGTCAAATCAAAAAAACGGGACGGCCACATCAGCGCCCTCCGAAAATTCTTCGCTCGTCTGCGGAAATATAACATGAGACTAAATCCTCCGAAGTGTGCATTCGGGGTCACCTCCGGAAAACTCTTGGGATATGTCGTCAGCAAGAGAGGCATTGAGATTGATCCAACCAAAATCAAAGCCCTTCAACAAATGCCTCGGCCTAGGAACGAGAAGGAGATTCGGGGATTTCTCGGTCAGGTCCAATACATCAGCCGATTCATTGCCAAGCTCACTATGATTTGTGAACCAATATTCAAAAAGCTTCAAGCCTCCGATCACACCGATTGGGACGACGCCTGTCAGAAAGCCTTCGACAGGATAAAGGAAATCCTATCCAAATCTCTTATCCTCATGCCACCTCAACCGGGGATTCCTCTATCCATATACCTGACTGTTACCAACACAGCCATGGGAGCAATGCTAGCACAAACAGTTGGCAGCGAAGAACGGGCCATCTATTACATCAGCAAAAAGTTCATTGAGTACGAGACGAGGTATACCCAACTGGAAAAGACATGCATTGCCCTAGTATGGTCAACAAAGAAGCTGCGGCATTACATGCTCAGCTACACGGTCCACATCTACTCCAAGATGAACCCGGTAAAATACATCTTCGAGAAACCCGTACTAAACGGAAGGCTGTCTTGATGGACACTGATGCTATCCGAGTTTGATCTCAAGTTCGTACCCCTCAAGGTTATCAAGGGAAGAGCAGTCGCTGATTTCCTGGCAGAAAATCCCGTCAACGAGGACCCAACGACCGACACATGGTCACTTCCTGACGAAGACATCCTTTGTGCCGATTCCGACGCATGGGACCTATACTTTGATGGTGCATCTAATCTGAGAGGCTTCGGGATAGGAATCCTTCTAATATCACCAGAGGGAGAACATGTTCCGATCTCGGTCAAGCTAGACTTCGTCGTCACCAACAATGCCGCTGAATATGAAGCATGTCTCATCGGCCTACAAGCAGCCATCACACTTGGCATCAAGAGATTGAGGGTCCATGGCGATTCCTCGCTCATCATCAATCAGGTGTCCGGATCATGTAAAATCCGATCTGACAGCTTAGCTCCCTACCGAGCAAGGATCTATCAAGAGGCCGAGTTCTTCGACCAAGTCGACTACTTCCACTTGCCACGAGAGGAAAATCAATTTGCTGATGCCCTGGCAAAACTTGTCGCGCTCGTCAACATACCTGACGACATGATGTCAATGCCCCTATGTGTCGAAAGACGGAGCGAGCCAGCTCACATTTGTGCCATTATCAACGACGAGGAAAGCCATGATGAACCTTGGTACCAAGCCATCCTCAATTACAAAACCAAAAACGAATTTCCTCCCAACTCTGATCAAAGAGGACAAAGAGCCATCTGTTTACTTGCATCACAATTCGTGATAAACCAAAATCAACTCTACAAAAGAACACCCCAAGGAATTCTCCTCCTTTGCATCGACCATCACAAAGCCAAGAAAGTCATGGGAGAGGTTCACGACGGAGAATGTGGCCCTCACATGAGCGCAATGATGCTTACACGGAAAATCATGCGGCTAGGTTACTACTGGACCACCATGGAAACCGATTGCCGTAACTACGTCAAACATTGCCACAATTGCCAAATCTTCGCCAACATACAACACATACCACCATCCCTTTTGTACACCATGACGTCACCCTGGCCTTTCTCAACCTGGGGCATCGACATCATCTGGAAAGTCAACCCGATAGGCACCAAGGGGCATTGCTTCGTCCTTGTCGCCATCGACTACTTTACCAAATGGGTAGAAGCACAGTCATATGCAGTCTTGACCGCCAAACAAGTGGCCAAGTTTATTCAAAACAACATCATCTGCCGATATGGGGTACCCCATGAAATCATCAGCGATCAAGGCTCTCACTTTCGGGCGGAAACTCAATCTTTGCTGGACAAATAGAAGATCAAATGACATCGATCATCCCCCTACCGTCCCCAAACTAACGGAGCGGTGGAGGCAGCGAAAAAAATTCGTGTCACCATTATCAAGAAAATGCAAGACAACTACCACGATTGGCTGAGAAAAATCCCATTCGCACTCTGGGGATACCGAACCTCCATTCGAACACCGACAGGCGCCACACCCTTCTACCTCGCATACGGTATGGAGGCGGTTCAACCGGTGGAGTTAGAGGTCCCATCTCTACGCATCCTACTGGAGAGTCAAGTCCCTGAGGCGGAATGGACCCGTCTAAGGTACGAACAACTCACTCTTCTAGACGAACGGCAACTCAACGCCTTGCACAACGTCCAGTTATACCAACGACGTATACAACGGGCATTCAACAAGTAGGTTAAACCCAGAAACATCCAGGAGGGCGACTTGGTCCTCAAATCAGTTCGAGCACCATTACCCGTCGATCCGAGGGGAAAATTCAAACCCAACTGGGCCGGGCCATACCTGGTCAAGAAAATACTTTCGGGGGGCGCAGTGAGACTGAGCGACCTAGACGGGGAGGACTTTACAAACCCGACCAACCTAGACCAAATCAAGAAATACTACCCTTGAACCCTAGCAACGAATGACCTAGCCTAGTTTTACAACTAGCAACGACCTCAACCCTTTTCAAGTCAAGTTCCTTAATGCGTTCTGATTTGAAATTACATGTTTTATCGAGTCTAAGCTACGGCACCTTGCCCGTTTCGAATATCCTTTGATCCGTCAAAGGCAACGTCCATTTGCACTAAAACAAAACAAACCCCCTGAACTACGAGCATGGTTTGATTTCACCTCTTCAGGTGGATACGTAGGCAGTCCCTCTTATGCCTGAGGGATACAACCACAAAACCCAATTCAAATTCACAAAACATATTGAACTACGATCATGGTTTGATTTCACCTCTTCGGGTGAATACGTAGGCAGTCCTTTCTTTCACAAGAAGGATACAACCATTCCCACAATCAAAAAAAACATTACCCACATACAAAAAACATCCCAAAAAAGGAAGAAAGGGAAAACCATTCCCTTTCCCACCAACATACAAAAATGAGCCTTTCTCCCTTTCCACAAAGTACCACTTTCCCAAGTGCAATTGTTTAGGACGGTTCAAATCGAATTGCCTTCACCAAATGGATGGAAGAAACAAGCGTTCACAATTTGCGACATGGGCAATCCTCTTATTTAATTAATAATGGGAGGGATTACAATTTCAACAACAAATAAAGCTCGACGAGTCTACAACTTGTCAAAGCTAAGGTATCAACTAACACACCTCACATAATAAAACTAGCACAAAACACACAACAACTAGCTAGTACAACATAATAAAAACTCACAACAATAATACAACATAATAATAAAGTGGGTAATGGAGGTCTTCACTCTTCCATTCTACCCTTGCCTTTTCCTTCGGGGTACATCTTCCCCTTGCTCTTCTTGTTGGCCCGCCTAGCATGGATTTCCTCCTCGGAGCAGATCCTCAATGGATCGAAGACGGCGATGGCCTCCGGGCTAGCACAAGACCCTATATTCGACCCAAGACGAGCCAATGCACGGCCCACCATATTCTTGGGGCCGGAACTCCTCCTTTTCGGTGGTCTCATCACATCGGAAGTAACACCATCAACATACTCCTCAAAGAAGGCGCGGTTGGACTTGCCAACCGCTCGATACTTCAAATCGACAACCTCGTCCTTACGAAATTTGGATCTCTCTTCTAAGGACATAGCTTGTGACCATTTGACATAAGCGGGAGTCACCCATGTCGTGGCAACGGGGTTTGGTATCTCCCAAAGCGGCCGAGTGGCCCACCACCTTTCAAAGAACTCCACAAGCTCGGAGTTCCGGAAAACATTCTCTTGGACAAGAGTATCTTGAGCGGGCACCTTTTGTTGATGCCCCATTTGCCTCATGAGCCTTTCGTGATATATGAAGGAAACAACCTTCAAGCCCACCACCATCAAAGAGCGAGGACTAGAACCCAAAGCGGGCAACCCCGTAAAGGACCTCAAGTGCCACCACGGCACCACCCAACGGATATGAGGACCACCCTCCTCCGCCAATCTTGCGGCCCAATATGCCTCGGTGGAAGAAAAACTATCCGAGTACAACTTCTTCCTCATAGTAAGGTGACGGAAGGAGTAAGAAGAAGGATTAACCGGAGGCTCTACATAGCTTAGCCTCTCCAATAGCAACACTTGAAGGATCCTCGGGGATCCAAAAGAGGGAGCTTCTCCACAAGAGCCTTCCTTGTCCAAAGCTTGGATAATCTCCACAAGCACCAACCATGATGGATCTCTACCATGCTCCATTTGCTCAATCACATGGATAAGGGTCATGCTACCATGGCATCTCGGCCCCTCCTTCTTCAAGACATCAATAAAGAGGTACACATGGACAAGGCAAAATGCAAGAGCCCTTCTCCTAGCCACCTCCGAGACATTAACATCTAATCGGTTTGAAAAGATGTTGATAAGAGCCAATATATCTACACCATGTGGAGCAAGAAGAAAGTTGATTTTGCTTGTTGATAAGCCCAACATGGAACGGAATTTCTCCTTGTAGCACAACCGAGTCGGAGGAAGCACCGGAGCACAACCCGGCCACCCACCAATGGCTCCAACTTCTTCGGCAAGAGGACAAAGCTCACCTTTCGGGAAAACGAAAATATGGTGTTTCGAATCCTAAAACCGAGAACATGCTTCAAGAAACGAAGGTTGCACCTTAACTTGACGAAGCACCAACAATTGACCAACTCCCATGCAAGAAAGTTGATACTTTTCGGGAGGCGATAAATCCCGGCACCATTGTTGCAATGCGTTCTCAAATGCATCCATGAAATATTTTTGTGGAAGAAGAAGAGGTTTTGTAGAGATGATTTTGTGTTTCGGATGATGAAACAATGAAGTACGAACGTCCCTATTTATACAAAATGATCAGCGCATTTTTCAAAAAAAGGGGAGAGCCGGCTTCCATCGCCAGGCCGCTCGCGCCTCTTTGAGGCTTCTCCAGGATTCCCGCTGTTGACTTGTCTCTTTCAACATGTGTTTTCTCCTGACACCTCAAACCTCCCGCCAGGAAGCTCGCGCCTCTTCGGGATGATTCAGGGCATTTTGTGTTTCCTCACACTCACATTTCCTTGTTTTCGCGTTTTACGAAATCCGACACGGTTTCCATGACGCAGATTTAAACATACGGATTTTTCTTTCTTTTTTTAAGGGGGGAAGGGCTAGTCGCCCCGATCCGCGATGGATCGTTTCCATGTCAGTCGAAATTCCGGAAATTTTTCGCTTTTTTCGCAATTCAAAAATCAAGATCGAAGATTGATAACACGACATCAATTTTCCTCAAAAATTCAAGCACTCACAAATTCGAGTCTTGACCTCAAAAATCAAAAATATTGACCTCAAAAATCAAAAATCAAATATACTCGCAAAAATCCTTTTCTAAAATTCTTTCCTGGCGGTTTGAGTTTGAATTTTTCGAGTCAACTTCAATAATTTCGACGCAATTTAATTCACGACACGAGTTAATTGCTCAAATTTTCAAATCATTCCCTATGAATTCCGAACGTGACGGCTTGTCACGGAATTTCAAAATTCGTTTCAAAATTTCAATTTTAACTTCAAGTCATCTTGGTTAATTTTGGTTTTCAATCAAATGCTTCTACGTGTTTGCGTTTATGTATATATGCTATCTATTGCCTGTTTTCTACACTAACGATGCAGGAACTGGTGCAAACATCAGAAGGAGAATCGACAGCCGACAGCGCTCCTCCGAAACACAACACAAAAAAGCCAAAAATCACAAAATAAACCACAATCCAACAACACATATATACAAACCGCCTTACGCAAAATACATCGACAAACGTCTATCATAACGACACTGGCCTAAAACAAACGTCTATCATACAAACACTGGCCTAAGACAACGAACTGGGGGCTATCCACCACCTACCGAACTAAGCACTCCCTACCCTTCCAATAAGAAAAGAAAGGGAGCAACATAGGGAACAAGGGAGCAACAACGGAAGCAGAGGTGATTACCATTATGGTAATACCCCGTTCCTACTCCACGACAAAAAAGAAGACAGTGCCTTGCAGACTTTGGATGATGAGGAGGCCAAGAACCATGATGCGATGCACCACTCCGATCATCGAACCCCACTCATCGCCCACCCCCGTCTATGAGCCACAACGAAAAGGACAAGCCGGCCATATCAGCCGCCTCTCCTCCTCTACGGAAGCATCCTCCACCACCGCCTCGAATACGACAGCCTCCTCGGCCGCTACAGCCCCTCCAGGATCGACTTCCTCCTCCAAAGCCTCAATGACGGACCCCACAGGTCCCAGACGATACCCTGCGATCAAAAAATAACAGCAAACAAAAAAAGTCAGCCGGAATTTCGGCATTACGACGGCATGAAATGGATAAATACAAAAAAAACACAACCTGAAATGCAAAACAAGGGCAATCCCGCCCAAAGTCCAACCAAACAAAACAATTCACAAAAAACAAACACAAAAATGACTCGCCCCTCTTTTCAAGCAAAAGACGAGTCAAAATCACAAAAACGGCATTTCAAGACCCATAAAAGGTCCGCCTACAAACCAAAATACATTCCCGACACAATGGGGTATTTTTCTACGGTTCAAAAAGGCAATTCATACGCTAATTTGAGCCCAAACCGGTCAAAATTCAAAAACGACCGCAAAAAGGCAAACGTGATTTTATCACGCCTCAAAAAGACCTAAATTACCAATAAGGTCCATTTCAAGGCAAACTGACTCAATTCAAGCCCAAACAGGCGCTTATTTGGTCAGACGTAAGACCGTCACAAAGGGCAAAAATCCAATTTTGCCCACAAATATCCAATGAAGGTCCATAAATGGCGAATACGGGTTTTCCCCAACTACAATGCAACCTAGTGGGACCCACGACCCAAGCAAATAAACTTGGCATTGCGAAATGAGACGGTGTCTCACCTCACTCGCGTTTTTCGAGCATAGGGAGCGGGAACGGGGACCAAAATGCAAACTAAAAGCACCCCTATACTCCTAAACAGGTTTCTAACCTAATGCAAGCATCAATTGCACTCGAAATAGGCTCAATTAAAAACGCCCAATTTGATTTTTTAGGGTAAAATCCGCCCTAATTCAATCAAGCTAAAGATCAACAAATTTGAATGGATTCAAGAGGAAATACTTACCTTGAGATGACATTGTTGATGATGGCACGAGTAGAAGCTAGCAAAGGTCCTTCAAATGGCGATTTTTGCGGGTTTTTGTGTCGAAAGGAAGAAGATGAAGTGAGGTTGATATGCGGACCAACCTCGCGTCTTTTACAGAAAAATAGGGAAGCCCTTTTGGTTCGCCAGGTGGCTCGCGCCTAAACCAGGCCTCCCCTTTCCTCTTTCAGCGGATTTTGGGCTTTAGCCCAATTTCCCGTGATAAACTTCAAGTTTTCATTCGACAATATATAAGGTCGTCATTTTTATCGAAAACAAATAGTGAAAACTTAAATTCACTATTTTCGAAGGCTTTAAACGACGGCACATAAACCGTCCCTCCAATCGAATAGTGAATATTTAAATTCACTATTTTCGAAAATTTTCAAGCAAACTGCGATCAAAACCGCCAATTTCAAAAATAATGGTGAAATCAAAATTCACCATTTCCCTTCAAAATTTCAAAAAAATTAATAGCGAAAATTCAAAAACCGCTATTTCTCCAAATTGTAAGCAACGGCAATTAAAACCGTCATTTTCAAGATAATAGTTGGGCATTGAATTCCACTATTCTCATCAAATGTCAACGGCGGCACATAAACCGTCGCTTCAATTAATAGTGGAGATTCCAAATTCACTATTTCCATCAAATGTCAACGGCGGCACATAAACCGTCAATTCAATTAATAGTGAAGATTCCAAATTCACTATTTCCATCAAATGTCAACGGCGGCACAAAAACCGTCACTTTAATTAATAGTGAAGATTCCAAATTCACTATTTCCATCAAATGTCAACGGCGGCACATAAACCGTCACATCAATTAATAGTGAAGATTCCAAATTCACTATTTCTTACAAATGTCAACGGCGGCATATAAACCGTCACTTTAAAACGCAATAGCCAACTCAAATTTGCTATTTTCCTTCAAAATTAAAACAAACGGCGATCAAAACCGCCACTTCAAGTTCAAAGAAGAACGACGAATGGTGAAGATGTCAAATTCACTATTCTTTCAAATACCAGCAGGGGGCTTCCTCGCGGAACCCGCTCATTCCAAAAACAGTGATAGTGAAAATCCATACTCACTATTCCCGCAGCGGCATCACGAGTTCGCTACTTTCAAAACAAGCCCATTCGACGCGGCTACTCCCATGGTCCATTAACCGACCGTACCCATGGTTGGTGAGCCTTTGTCCGCAACCTTTCAAGGACAGATCCCAAAGATGCCTCGGGTACATTTCCTTGTCGTGGCTAGCGAGCCTTTCTCTGCAACCGTTCAAGAACAGATCCCGAAGATGCCTCGGGTACATTTCCTTACAATGGCTGGCGAGCCTTTATCCGCAACCTTTCAAGGACACATCCCGAAGATGCCTCGTGTACATTTCCTTATCATGGCTGGCGAGCCTTTATCCGCAACCTTCCAAGGACACATCCTGAAGATGCCTCGGGTACATTTCCTTGTCGTGGCTGGCGAGCCTTTGTCCGCAATCCTCCAAGGACAGATCCCGAAGATGCCTCGGGTACATTTCCTTACCTCAGCTGGCGAGCCTTTGTCCACAAACGTGCGAAGACATATCCGAAGATGATTCGGGTACATTTCCTTATAATGGCTGGCGAGCCTTTATCCGCAATCCTTCAAGGACAGATCCCGAAGATGCCTCGGGTACATTTCCTTGTCTCAGCTGGCGAGCCTTTGTCCGCAACCTTCCAAGGACACATCCCGAAGATGCCTCGGGTACATTTTCTTATCATGGGCTGGCGAGCCTTTGTCCGCAAGCATTCAAGGACACATCCCGAAGATGCCTCGGATACATTTCCTTACCATTGGCTGGCGAGCCTTTGTCCGCAACCTTCCAAGGGCAGATCCCGAAGATGCCTCGGGTACATTTCCTTGTCGTGGCTGGCGAGCCTTTGTCCGCAATCCTCCAAGGACAGATCCCGAAGATACCTCGGGTACATTTCCTTACCATCAGCTGGTGAGCCTTTGTCCGCCAACGTGCGAAGACATATCCGAAGATGCCTCAAGTATGACTCCTTCTTATGGCTGACGTGCCTTTATACGTAGTCTAACGAACTTTAAACGACCCGCACGGACAGTCGACAGACTCTAAACAGTTCCTGACGATAGGTCTTTGGCTCGTACCCTCGAGTCACCTTGGCGTCGCCCTTCCCGACGGCAGGTCCTTGGCCCGAATCCTTTCGAGCCGCCTCGACGTCGCTTGGGTCTCCAGGTTGTAATCTTCGATTGACCTGGGGGCTCTACTTTGACTTTCGCCCTGTCCAAGCCTCAGTCAAAGTGGGGGCTCAGAGATACCCGATCTGCTGAGACTCCAACAAACACCTGATGATTATCGGACTACATCATGTTTTGGAATCGCGGCGTTTGATCGACAGTTTGTGTACAACTTTACGTCGGAAAACTTAAAACAATTTCGAAAATAAAACATTTCAAAACATTTCAAAAATACCTGGAGTGTTTAATGCACGATGACGGGGTCGCAAAGAAAATAACTAGAGTCAAAACCGACACCGGACCAAAAACCGACTCAAAAATTCAAATCCCGACTCCAACAACGAGTCAAACCAAGTCAACCACAAACATTTCAAACCTTCTACCTTAAGTTTTCCCGGATTCATGTTGGTCAAGTACCAAACATGTGACTACAAAACCTAGGATAGAACAAATCATGATTGCGTTTGTTGTGAAAGTGACAACACAACTCGAAGACCCGCGACGTGGCTCGCGCCTCTTTGAGCAGCCCAAGTGGCCACGTCGCTCAAAACTAACACAACCACTCATTCTCCTATAAATACCCCTCAAATGACACCCATTTGAGACTTACGCGAGTGTCCGCCCCCTTTTTTGTCCCTTAAAATTCTCGACTCGACTTCTTAAGTCACAATCCGACGTGTATTTACGACCTACCGATCGTAAACACGAGCCTTACACATTGTTTGGTACCGTCATCGTGCATTAAACCACTTGACCGACCATTTCGACCACTACACCATCACTAAAGCTTAAAACACTCTTTTTACTTACCAAAACGGTTTGAAACCGAGTTTTTTCCGATCAAAAGAGTTATTACACTTACGTCGGTCACTCGCCATAACCAAACATGTAAGTATGAGGGTGTAAAAATCCTCTTTTATTATGTTTTCATTCGTTTCATGACTATAACATGCTAAAACATGCATAACATGAACCAAAACATGGAATAAACGAGCCAAAACTGATTTTTGGTCTGAGGCAGAAGCCCCTTAGGTCGCCAACTAGCCCGCGCCTAAATGAGGTATTCAGACCAGAGATCAACCGTGTTTGTTCTCGTTATTTCCCTTGATCCATTTTTCATATCTGTAATCGGTTTTCACCATTTCAAGTATTTTCGAACCATTGTTATTTTATTTCACATGTTTTAACCATAAAGCATTTTTCGCCCTTGGTTCCTCATACCATGACGGTTAAATCCGTGTTTCGGTGATAATATTTGGTTAATGACATTTAAAAGGTATTTTAAAGCCTTTTATTTCATTTCTTTACATTTTCAAACAAACATATTAGTCACCAACACAAAGTCATCCTTGGTTCTACATAACATACCGGATTTTAACCCGGGTACGATGACGAGTATCGACTAATAACATTCAAATGGACTTAAAACAATTAGTCCATAATCATTTTGAAAACTATTCATGTCAAGTTTGTCAAATCGAACCCGACACCGAATATTATCAAAATAATGATGATTATTCGAGTCTAGTTCTTCAAATCAACAAATGCGGTCTAAACGACTCCTTCAAATCAAACCGGGTTCAAATACCCATTTTCAACACGTTTTATAACATTTTCTCAAAGGTCAGAACACGGTACATAAACCGTGGGCTAACCTGCGCCTAAACAGGGTCTTCATTTCTCATTTTCAAAACCAGAGGGAGGCCCCTTACACCCCCGGCTGGCTCGCGCCTCATATAGCCGTCTGGTACAGGGTCTGTTCCCTTATAGCATTAGTCTAGGACAATCCCGATTCCGGTTAACCCGGATATAGGGCGGATCAGATGACTATTTGATTATCCAAAACCATATTTGCAAAATGCCTTACTAAGACAAATGGATCATGTTATGCACCCTAAACCTAATACGGTAAATGGATGTTTAATTTCCGTCTTGCATGCAAATCAACCATTAATCTAACTCGACATCTTATACTTGATACTTGGATTAAATAAACCAACTTAGAAAGCTATCACATGTTAGGTTTAAATTATTGGATGCGCATTGATGCATTTAAACCATTTTATTAACTTTTGCATTCAACCAACCAAGATCGATCAGTAGAGGCCGCTAAACGCGGGCGGGATTGGGTGTCTGATTAAAGGGCTTCCCAATATGTACCTTCACCTCTTACTCAGAAACTTTGGATAGTGGACGACCTTATCCAGGGCGTACGAGAGTCATTCTAGAGATAGGATGCTAAAGAGGGACGATTTCCTTATCTTTAGTACCTATGTCAAATGCTGCTTTGTGCTTCGATTTGACCGAGGTATAAAGTGGAATTCGAACGGGTTTCGGGCATCCCACAAATGCTTAGTGGCGACTCCGAACATCTCTAATCGTTTTGAGACCCTTGCCGAGACGAAACTGACCGATCTAAAACGATCCGGTCGAAAGCATTTTTACGCTGCCGAGCGTGGCTTTCAAAAAGACCGTTATACGTCCACAAATTGGCCTGGCGTCTAGGTGACTATGTCCACAAAGTGCGGAGAGTGTCGAGGGATGTTAGTACTGATACAAAATCTCCAATTTCGTACTCGTCTCCGGAGGTATATCCATTGATTCTGGATGTATTCACTATTCCTTTTCAAGATTCACTTTGAAATATTTTCTTTGTACCTTCATAGTACAAAAGATGTACCTTCATAGTACTAAAGATGTACCTTCATATTGTCCCTTGTCCAGGAGTTTGCAGATGACTACACTGCTTCAGCAAAGAGAGTCATGGAAGATATCGTTGTGTTAGATGAGAAATACACGGTTGGTTTGCAATGTTTCCCAGGTGAAGAGTGTGTCAAACAGGCCCATTCAGCAACTGAATTTGTATATTTGACATATGGTGGTGGTACCGAAGATGTGTCGTGTGCACCGCCGTGGGAATCCAAAGACACCTGGATGAGGATGAACAGTTTATTCTTTGTAGCAAATGCAACCGAGAAAGCGTACAAATTGAAACTTGCTCGTGCTAAACACAGAGAACAATGTGCTAAGTGGAGAAATTCATCCGTACCTGTCACTGGTGAATTTTCGTTCGATTTAGGGTTGGAGAAAGACTTTACTGAGAGTGAGGCAAGGTTAGCCGCAGCTAAAGGGGTTAAACGGGATCACCCTGTCACTGGTGAATCTTCTTCACCTACCAAAAGGGTTCATTTCATGGCAAGTCCTTCTTATATACCTCTATCCAAAGAACAAGCAAGCAACATCATCTCGTTTTGATCCGCTGTTTTTCGCAATCCAAGATAATACCAATGTGTTAACACCTCTTATCATGTGCACCTTCAAGTGGTGAATATGTTTTTCAAACCGGGGCACTAACGGTCGTCGTTCCAGGTAATCTAAAATGTGTACTTGCTAAATTACCATTTTGTGAATGTCATTTTCACTGTTTCACACCAGACAAGTAATTTGATATATTTGTTGCTCTAGTGAGCACTTATATTCGTACAAGACTTATTTTGCAACGCGAATGCATTTGTGGTCATTAAAGCGGTCTGAACATGTTTCGAGTGTTGTAATTGATTGCTGGTCATCATATTTGAATTGTAAAGAGGAAGAAAATAATCTTGGTACTCCGAAGCGGTTCTTTTTTACCACGCTTGTGCATGTAAGTACATTTACATACACTCTTAAATGTTGTGTGTAATATGTATTTTGAAATATTGTACTTCCCTCTTTCGTTACTTTCCCATGCAGTCTGTATTAGCAAAACCCAGCCCAGGTTTAAGTGATGAAGATATTTATGAATTATTCGAGGCTCGTGTAAAAATGGAGTTGCAGCTTTTCCCGGGAATAGACATAACTTCAATCGCACTCGTAAGTTGTTATTGTTTGCTTGAAATACTTTGCAATTTTCTTTGCCATTGTTGTATTGCATTTTTAAAAAATTGAGTCATACTATTATCCCATAAGTCCTTTCTTTTTTTTGTTTAATTCCAACTACTAACTCATTTGAACCTCAACTTGTATATACCCATTTTATATTAAAAAAGTTCAGATTAGGCCAAATTAGGATAAATGGCCATTTAACACAATGTTAATGCTATAATTTCTCAATGTACTTT
This sequence comes from Silene latifolia, assembly GCF_048544455.1. Classification (NCBI taxonomy): domain Eukaryota; kingdom Viridiplantae; phylum Streptophyta; class Magnoliopsida; order Caryophyllales; family Caryophyllaceae; genus Silene; species Silene latifolia. The sequence goes on from NC_133527.1 coordinate 99,595,295, forward strand.
CTAAACGTACTAAATGTACTTTTTAAACATTTACAATGTTAATGTTGTAATTTCTCAATGTGGGGAATATCTAATATGCATGAGCAGTTGCAACTATATGCACACGTCGAGAACATAGACCATGAGTCATACTATCATTCCATTCTGCATTCTGTTTTTGTTTTATTTCAACTGCTTGAGTCAAAGGGAATTTTCTTTGCGTTTGTATTAAATGAGGTCACTTTATATTGCAATGTACCGTTCTCATTTTTTACATGTGCCTCACGATTAGTTAAAATGTACCCTTCCAAGAGTTTGACTGTACTTATGGTTGTACGTCATTTATTTTGTAAGTTCAGTTTTTTTTCCCAATTGTACACGAGAAACACTTCTTCTTATACGTGGTTGACCTGGTGAGGAAGCATTTCGTCATTCTTGACAACTCACTCTCAGATGAATACGCCATCAAGAAATAGGGTGTATCTCCACTGTTAATAGTATGTTTGAATTTGACACATTCTTCTTGTTCTATTGAATTGGGACTATTAGTCGCGCTTAACACTGGTTTAAAATGTTTTGTCATAAATTTATGCTATTGGAAGGCTTTTGGGTAAGAACCCAAAAACTTCTGACTCTAGCAACGTTGTGTTGGCTATGGATCCCATTGTTGCAAAGCTTAGTTGGAGAAATAACTACAATGTTGATGACTGTGGTATATACACAATGAGACACATGGAAACATTTATGGGATTAATCTCTTGGAAATGTGGCCTGAAGAAAAATGATGTGAGTGTTGGTTCTTATTTTAAAGAAATTCATGTTCATTGTGTTTTGCCTATCTCGTTAATTATTGGCTTCTAGTTTGCAACGGAGCGTGCTTAAAGTGTTACGATACAAATATCTATGCACATTACTAATGTTCGACCACAACGGTTGCCGTGAAACTGTCGCTGATCATGTGAAGAAGGGTCATTTCTCTAAAGCTAGTGATTACATTTAATGTTCAAATATTATCTACGCAGTATGTTAGAATTTGTCTGATGACACCCCTATTCATGTAGTATGATGTTTTAAATTCTAGTGTACGTTAGTATGTGTAATGATTTGCAATTGCATAAGCAAAATGTTCAATTTGTGAACCAATGTTTAGTTGCACTTAATTAAAGTACTTCTTTGTCTATTTTTAGCTTGCTATTTACTAGAACGTTATTATCTCCTTGAATAGCGACTTATGATGTACTGAATTAGCAAAATAATATAATGTACATTTCAGGTCTGCTTTTAAATCTCTTTTGTAAAACGGTACATGCACATTATGAACATACATAATGGACATTTGAATTAAATTTAAAGCACATTTATTTATATTATACATTGAAAACAGGAAAATAGGTCTAAAATCACGTCAAAAATCCCTTCCCAAAAAAAAGGGTTCACTCGCCCCTTGTTGGGTGTCTTTTGTTTTTACGGCTATACAAACCACACATAAGGGAAAGGCTTTAGAGTTGGATTAGGCGGATTCGCGGTAGCGGTCTTCCTAATCCAACCCTAAACCCTTTCCCGTCCCGTTTTAGGATACCCGACCCCCTAGTTTTAATCCCGTCCCCAAAAAGGGTTCAGTCGCCCCCTCTAGGGTGTCTTTTGGTCTTGCGGCCGTTCATAATCCAACCATAAACCCTTTCCCATGCCGTTTTAGGATACTTGGCCCGCTAGTTTTAATCTCGTCCCCAAAAAGCGTTCACTCGCCCCCTCTAGGGTGTCTTTCGATCTTGTGGCCGTTCGTAATCCAACAACTTGAGCTAATTTGTACATTATGAATGTCGAAAAAGTACATTTAGAACTTTTAGAAAATACATTGACAAATTATAACATTACCATTGTGTTAAATGGCCATATATCCTAATTTGACCTAATCTGAAGTTTTTAAGTATAAAATAGGTATATAAAAGTAGAGGTTCAAACGGTTCTAGCAGTTGGAATAAACAAAAAAAGAAAAAAAAAGAATGGACTTATGGCATTATAGTATGACCCAATTTTTTAAAAAAATACCGCCACTTTAAACTTCTTCTCTTTAACATCTTACTACTTTTTGATAAACCTGTCAATTAAATTGTAGCGGCACGTTTTCTCATTCTCAAATCGTTCACTTACTCTTTATCGCTCTCTATCGGAATGAAGGTTATACTCTTTGCCTTTAATTATTTGCTAAAAACAACTGTGTTTACTTTTCATCTTCTTTGAATTTTACATAGTTTCCTTAGCTATTAATGTTCGAAGATGTTCATTATAAATCAGTCCTAATATTATTTCTCAGGTGCATCAATATGTCGGAATTTATACGCATTGTTTCCTAATGATTTTGATGTACTTTGCTATGGCTTAATATTTTTAAATGTTTAGGATGTATTTTCTTCATGTACTTTTTTAATGTTTAGCATTTACTTTCTGGATACGTGTCCTTCATATCAATATGTCGGAATTTATACGCATTGTTTGCTAATGATTTTGATGTAGTTTGTTAATGTTTAGCATTTACTTTCTGGATATCTGTGCTTCATATCAATATGTCGGAATTTGTACGCATTATTTCCTAATAATTTTGATGTTCTTTGCTATGGCTTAATATTTAGGATGTATTTTCTTCATGTACTTTCTTAATGTTTAGCATGTCCTTTCTGGATATCTGTATTTTTAATGGCTTTATGTTTCTGTCTTATATGTTTTTTTTTTTTAAAAAAACATTTAAAACTGAAGAACACAGATGTCACTATGGTTGTGCAAATCAGTCCTTATTCACTTACTGTTTGTCAACCTCCATCGAGATTCACCAAAGACTCTTCTTCTGCTGTGATAATTGAAGTTTCTGACAGTCCTACAATAAGAGTAGTACATCATCCTAGCATTTGTCATACTTTACATATAGTTGACAAAAATTATTCTTCTGTTGCGATAATTGAAGTTCCCGACAGCCCTACAATAGAAGAGATTGTTAATCCTCCTACAGTTCGCCGCACTTCGTGTAGCATCTTAAAAAACTCCTTTTATCCTTTGTTGATTGATGTTCCTGACAGCCCTATTGAAGATGGGATTGTTGATCCATCTTGTAACTGGCCACACATTAAACAGATTGTGAGGGACAAACATGACATTGTTCGGGCCACCTTAGGAACAAGCTATGCAGAAGTGCCACCGATAGAAATTCTTGCTCATTTAACTGAAACACCAATTCAAACGTCATATCAAACAGACCAGGTTTTCAACAAACAACCCACTTCTTCTAGCAAACACATAGCGGCTCTTCGTAAAGGGAGAAAATTGATTGCTGAGAGGAATAAGGATGCGCCTACAAACGCTGCTGTGTCATTCAGTTTAGGTGTCTTCCCGGAAGATGAGGACTCTTCTGTTTATGCAGCACCAGAGCGGGGTAAAAAAAGAAAGAAACTTTCTGCTGATTGTCCACCTTTATATCCGAAAACAGGGACTCAATATCATTTTAGTAGGAGTCCTTCCTGTGAACCTCTCCTTGATACTATTGACGACACGAATCCCTTCATACCTTTGACATCAATGCAATATCAGATTTCAAATTATGTGTTCACTGGCCAGGGCTCTGTGGATAACAGTTGGTAATTACATACAGAAGATTTAATAATTTATATTCATTTACATAGTTCATCTTTACATATTTGCTGCTAATCATAATACTATTACTGTTTTTTGTGCAGTAATACGTTATTTGAGTTCAAAAATAATGTCTTGGTTGGGATCAACTGTTGTCATTAAAACTGTATCACTATATCTCAAGCTTTGTCATATATTCTTAGTCGGCATATCTAAACTACAAATAAAAGGATGGGAATCCAACCAATCCCACACGATTCTTTTTTAGTACACTTACATATGTAAGTTTGGTCATTTTTTTCATGTATTTCAGTTTACTATTTCCAACATTTTCACATTACTAAAATTTTATCTTCGTTGTGCAGTTGTTATTAATGAAGAACACAGGTGCTTCTATTAATGATCATCGTTACAAACCCTTCAAGCGTCGCATCGAAGTAGAATTAAATGAGTTTGAGTGGATTGATCTACCATCCATTGAACTAGTCAGTCCCTCACTTAATTTAGTAATTGAAATTAAATTCAGTATTACTGTAGTAGTCTATTTGAATAGAAGTCAGTGAATGTACTGTCAAAGTTTTCAAAATGTGCTATTACTTAACATGAAATTAACCTTTACCTGTCAGTGACCTTACAATTGTTTCTTTCCCTGATGCTAGTTCTTCTTCCCTATTGCACTTGAGAATCATTTTTTGTTGTACGTTTTCGACCTGCCAAGGAAATGTCTCATGATTCTTGACAATCGCATTAGAAGGGGGAGTGTCTTAGAAGAGTATTGTAATACCCGCCCTTTTAGAGGCCCTTTGACCAGCGTTGACTGACCTTGGGAGCGGGAATAGCCTTGGAAGTGAGTGCCAAAATCATCTTAGGTTGCGTGTTAAGAGTGTTACTCGACAGAGTAGAGTCTACTCGATCGAGTAGCTAGGTTACTCGATCGAGTAGGGGGCCACTCGATCGAGTATGTTGGGTACTCGATCGAGTACCGGGTTTTCAGCGAGGGTTTTATATCGTGTTTTGTTAAATCCGCATATCACTTCCGCCACTTTCCTCCTATCCTTCAGTCGCCTCTTTCCCTTCCCTTCACCTCAAAACCTCCATGGAAGCCTTTTGAAGATCCTTGTGCCTTAGGAAAGCGTCTCTTGAGTCGGGTAGCGGTCTTTTGCTGAGTTTCTCCCTGTAGGTATGTCATAATCATCATCCGTGTCCTTGTTCTTCATAGTTAGGGTTTGCTTGTTAGTAATATAGAATTGTATTGTCGGCATGGATTGGTTGCAGTTGCTTAAAGATAGGTTCGCCTACTCAGTTTCTGTAGATGGTCTAGCGTGTCAGTTGTTGTGAGTGTTTTGTGTTTGCTTAGTGTCGTAATTGTATGGTGACGATTGTGATGGTGATTGTGGTTGTTGTCTCTGGTTCTCGAGATGCGTCTCGACTGAGTGGGGTCACTTGCGGGAGTGACTTCACGCCCTAGTTTCGCCCTCCGTGGAACCCGCCACGGGAGGGGATGTGCACATTAATGGACAGGGTTGTCGCTCATTATGAGGAGCGGGGATTTAGTGGGAACGGCTGCGGTCCCCCACTGGCAGGACTGGTCCAGTGGACAGTCAGTGACAGAGTTGGTTGAATTACCGTGATTGTGTTGAGATTGGTAGCATTGTATTGTGTTGATAATTGTAGTTGCCGTTGTCGTATCTTATCTCAGTACTGACCTTGTGTGGTTGTTTGTTTGTTATGTGTCTGCCGTGATCCCTTATGGTGAGCAGTCGGTCTTAGCAGGTGTTGATGTTGTTGATAGCTGGAGTCCGGGCAGGGCTGAGTCTTCACGAGATTCGATGGTCGTAGCTAGTGGTCTTTGATTTGTATCTTTCATATCATTTGTTGGTTTAAACCGCTTGTAAAACATTGTAATAGTTCTTTTATCGACGTTTGATTATTACTATCCTCGGGCAACCAAGTTGGTAACGCCCTTATATACTAAGGAAAGGCCTAGTTAAGGCTCCTCTGAATATGGGGGTGTTACAAAGTGGTATCAGAGCGACGATTTTGGAACTTGTAACAAAAAAAAAATAATAATGAACGTAGGGAGTCTAATAAAATGAACCTGGTGTATGTGTAATGGGGGCCCCAGCTGATGCTAGGTTTTGGGTGAGTAGGCACCCTCATTTCAAAATTTGGCCCCATGATACTTAAGCCAGTCACATGGTATGGGAATGTGGAGTCCGAGTGTCTATGCGTGATATGAATGTTAATTGTGCCGGAGCTACTTCCGGTTAAGTCTTTGTTAGAGTTAATAGGGGTGTGATAGTGGTAATTGGGCCGTGTATGGTAAATGTTGACGAGATTATTGAAGTTCTTTGAATGATTAGTGAGCTTATATGATGGTTATGAGATATGTGACGAAAGTTTACGTGATAGAGATGCGTGAAAATGTGGAATTGGGTGTCGTGACATGAAGAGTGAACATGTAGGTGTTTGCTATAAGTTAATGATGACGGAAGTCATATACGAGTTTATAAATCCTACCGTAATTACTATGATGATAGTTATAGAAATATTGAGTAATAATCCGAATCATAGCATATGGTAATGTGTATATGCTTTGTTAATTAGTTGAAACTTTTCCGCTACGTGACAATTGATTTGAGTAAAATGAACTGCTTATAATTGCATTAGAGAACATGGATAGATTGATTTGTTATGAAGAGTATATAATTATGTGTTATATGAAAGAATAAATTAATGTTAGTTACATGTTTCATGTTATGGTGGAAGCGAGTGTGACAGCAACACGTTAAGACAAGTTTTGAGTATGATAGGATGACGTGACTAAGCTTGAGAGTGACTCGGTAGCAGGTAAACCGAGTTGGGTAGTTGTGTAGCGTAAGGTGGCATACACCTTGTTAGTAAGGCGATACATTGTGCGTGAGTAATGATTGTAAAACGTGATCGAATGTGATAATTGGTGCCGAATTCCGAACTTAGTTTGGAATCGACACGCGGTGTTGTTTTGCAGGTATCTTTGATTTACTTCGTACTTTTGACCGAGTACTTAACTATACTTGACGGAGTGCGGGTGTTTACTAGACCGAGTATACCTCACTCGATCTAGTTAGGAAGCTATGATGTCGGGATGTGGGAAAAATTCCTGCAGACACTCGACGATTTAGCTCCTACTCGATCGAGTAGGGTGGTAATCGATCGAGTACCCCAGGCACTCGATCGAGTAGGTTACTGTACAGCGAATCCTACGGGTTTTCTAAAACCCCTAATCTTTCTATTTCTTATTCTTCTTCCCCTATATTTCGAAACACCTAAACCTAAGCTACTCTCAAATCCTTATTTCCTCTCAAATCTTCTCATACTCTTGGGTTAGTGGTGATTCTTGGGTTAATTTCTTTGCTTAATTTCATTTCTTTACTTTGCTACTCAATCAAGGTATGCTATTCTCCCTAATGTACATGGTTTATTGATTTGAATGTGCTAGAGAAGTGAAACAATCTGAAATTTTCGATTATTGTGATCAATTGGGTGCTTTTAATTGTTGAAATATGATTCACATGCCCTCTTTCCATGTTTGTTGGTGATTAATTGTTGTAAATTAGATTAGAAATTGCAAGGATTAAACCCGAAATTTCTAGGGTTTGCAAATTTGAAATCGATATTTGGTTGTTTTACAATGGCTAGATGGTAGAATTGAGCCTTATGTGTTGTTTATATCATGTTGAAGGATGGATTTTGATGATTTTACCCTTAAAAAGTTGCCTTAAAACTCCGTCTTGAAAATGCCTCAAATGGAAATTCGTGATTTATAATTGGAATTTGGTGTTGTGAATGACATTATAAGTATAAGTTGAACTTCAATATGATAATAGTAACGATAATTGATGAAAATATGCCAAAATTATCATAGCTGTAAAGACCGTCTGAAAATTCTAATTGAGTTGTTGTTCATGATGTTGAAGGGTGATAATGATATGTTCTAAGTTATTCTTTTCCATGAACTAGTAAGAATGCCTCACATGGGATTAAGAAGTGTGTTTGGAACAATCTTTAGAATCATGCTAGGATATTCGAATTTGTTAAGCATATGTAATCACCATGATAAATTTCTTCCACGACTATGGCCTATGAGTAGTAGTAAACTGAGCTTGTATGTCAAATTTTCGAAACTGTTGGTGAATGTGTGTACATAGCTTAATATTCAATGTTAATGGTATGACTTATGTGCTTCACATGTTAAAATTTGTGGGTGAATTGGTGTGCCTAACTGAGTGAGTTAAGTTCAAGTTACATGAAGAATATGCTTTACGTGTTTGTGCAAGTTGCTTAAGTCATATGCTGAAACAGATGCCGAGACTGAACCTAGGAACCCGCCAAAGTAAACGGGGGAGGGGTAATCCACCTGAGATGGGGGAAGGGAGTGGACCTGTGGTACTCGCAGTTCCAGAGTACCCTTCAGTGGTTTTTGTCGATTTCAAGCAGAGGGAGCGTTTTGTAGACTTAAAAAAACGCAAGATGAGACCTACGAGGTGCATAGACACTACTTTGTTAGAGGAATTGGAGATAGAGACGGATGTCCGTCACATATTTGAGACTTTGGGTCTTCTTGGGTTGTATAGGCTGAGGAAACACTCCTATCCTTTTCTCACCCTGGAGTTTATGAGCTCCTTTATCTATGACCCCGCTGGCCAGACCGTTGAGTTTCGGTTGATGAACACTAGTTTCTTGCTTTCTATGGACCAGTTTGCTTCTCACCTTGGGTTGGCCAAACCTCCTAAGGATTCCATCACCGATATCCCTGCTGAGTGCGGTGTATGCCGCCTAATGCCTTGCTTGACCGGGAAACCAGCTCCTACCTCGAGTAACATGCTGATTAATGACGTTCAGCATGTCACATTGAGGATCTTTCTCCGTTCTCTCTCGAACCTTCTTTATGACAGAAAGGATATAAGTAAGCTAAACAACCATGAGGTGTTACTTCTGATGTCCTACTTGAACCCGGAGCGGACCAGGAAAGTGGTCTTTAATGCTCCTTCCATGGTTTGTGCCGCCCTTACCTTGATGGCTACTGCCTCTTCCCGGTACTTGAGTTGTGGCGCCATCGCCACTCGGTTAGCTGAAAAGCTAACCTCTTTCGAGGCTTCTTCGGAGTACGTGCCTCTAGTTACCCCAGTTCCCACCATGGACCGTGCCTACTATCTCGACCTGAAATGGTTGAGGACTTTGGCTGACGGTAGCCTAGCATGGAGGGTGTGGGGCATGAGTTGGATGAAGATTCCAGCTCCTGAGCACCTCCCACCCACGGAGCCCTTGGAGCCGACGGTAGTGACGGTGGACTCCGATGATGAGGAGGAGGAGGAGGAGGATGATGACAGACCCCGCCACCTGCAGACCTACCTCATCGACGACACCATTCTCGAGGTGATGCTGGAGCCGATAAAGGGCGAGAATGCGTCGGTCGTGGCGGTGGAGAGACCTAGGTTGGGGAGAGGACCCCGTCGAGTGAGGGAGAGGACCTCAGAGACTAGGCCACGGCCGGAGGCACCACAGCAGCAGCAGCCTTTTCCGTGCTACCCTTATCTCGACACCCCGGAGACGCGATCCAGCTACTTGGCGGAGAGAGTGTCATCTACCTTGACACTCCGGAACATGCACGAGATGGCGTACGCTCAGGGGATAGGGACCGAGGGACCGCACCCGGTGTGGTGGAGTGGAGTTGGGGACTACTCAGGGGTTTTCCATTCCTACGGGTTGGATCAGTCGGCGTGGGGGACACCTCAGTCCTTTGCCTACGGTGGCTTGGCTCCATGGTACGTAGGCCCAGGAGCAGGAGTGGACGCGGGGATTGGGTCATCGGGAGCAGGTACTTCTGGCGGTGGTGGTGATGATGAGGTGATGTTTGAGCAGCAGGAGCAGCAGCAGCAGGAGTGATACTCCTTGTACTTATCTTTGTTGATGGTAGTTGGTTTTAGGTGTTGGTATTGTTGTTAGACTTTAGTAGTTGCTTTCATTGAGACTTAGTTGGACTTGTATGGTTGGCCATAAGGCCGGATTTGATATTCTGACTTGTTGCAGGACGTTAGAAGTCGGGGAGTCGTCCCGACTCAAATTTATATGACAAATATGGGTATCTATGTTGGCTTATGACAGGTTGTATAGGGGAACTTGGCATGTAGGTACTCGATAGAGTACCCCGTACTCTATCGAGTAGCTACAGGAAGACGGGATAAAAAGCTTTCTGATCTGTAGGCTACTCGATCGAGTAGCCAAGACACTCGATCGAGTAGCATGGCACTCGATCGAGTACCGCTACTTACTCGATCGAGTAGCACTGTACAGGAGATTTTCGAAAATTAAAAATGTTCAATTGTTTTATAATTGCAAGTTTGATGTTTAATGTGGCTATTAGTGCGTAGTAACACCTTTGAACCGTTAATTTCATATATTGGAAGTCGTGTTTGAAGTTTTATGAGCGTATTTCTCACAGTTAGTGAAGCGGTAATAGTTTCTTGTTACTTTAATGTTGCATACGCCCTGTTATGATCTGTTTGTCGGAGTTGTAACCTCTCATACACTTGTGCATGCCATATTAACATATATTGTCGACGGTGACTAGATATTCCGGAGATTTGTGTATGATTTCTAATTTAACGAGTATATAGTTAGTGAGTAATGTCCATAACAAATAATATGGTTTTATTTAATGTCACGATGCAAATAATAGGTAACATGTGTTGTAATTTTTGTGGTGAACTTCGGGGACGAAGTTCCTTTTTAGAAGGGAAGAGTAATGTCGCGAAAATTATCGCGAAATAAAAGGCTGATTTCGAAATTAGGTTTTGTTTGCCTATAATGTTTTGTTGTTTACTTGTAGGAAGCGTAATTGATTACCTTAGTTGTTGAGTAATTCATGCGTGGGAGTTTGAAAATGATAGTATGTGTGTAAAGAGTTAGTTGCGGTACAATGTGTTGTAATAGAATTGCGATGATGGTGTAGTTGTGCGGCGTGAAGCTGTTATGAGATATGTTCGGGTTGATAGTTGTTGCCATATGATGGGAGATCGTTGTTTGTGCTGGTTTGTACTGCGAGGTTGATGTCTTATAGAGGATAGTTTGTAAAAGTTGAAGTATACATATAAGGTGACAGTCGATGTTAATAATGTTTGTTTGATAATTGCAAGAGTTGATATATACGTATGAGTAGAGCGTTAGACGGATGATGATGACATGGGGGGGATGATAATTAAGGAGAGTAGTATCGAAAGAAGGGTGAAGTTGTCTTTCCGTGTCGAGTGTGTTGGAAACGGGAGTTGAACTTCGGGGACGAAGTTCTTTTTTAGGGGGGAAGACTGTAATACCCGCCATTTTAGAGGCCCTTTGACCAGCGTTGACTGGCCTTGGGAGCGGGAATAGCCTTGGAAGTGAGTGCCAAAATCATCTTAGGTTGCGTGTTAAGAGTGTTACTCGACAGAGTAGAGTCTACTCGATCGAGTAGCTAGGTTACTCGATCGAGTAGGGGGCCACTCGATCGAGTACCGGGTTTTCAGCGAGGGTTTTATATCGCGTTTTGTTAAATCCGCATATCACTTCCGCCGCTTTCCTCCTATCCTTCAGTCGCCTCTTTCCCTTCCCTTCACCTCAAAACCTCCATGGAAGCCTTTTGAAGATCCTTGTGCCTTAGGAAAGCGTCTCTTGAGTCGGGTAGCGGTCTTTTGCTGAGTTTCTCCCTGGTGGTATGTCATAATCATCATCCGTGTCCTTGTTCTTCATAGTTAGGGTTTTCTTGTTAGTAGTATAGAATTGTATTGTCGTTATAGGCTTTGCTTGGTCGCTGGACACGTTGTTTGTCGGCATGGATTGGTTGCAGTTTCTTAAAGGTAGGTTCGCCTACTCAGTTTCTGTAGATGGTCGAGCGTGTCAGTTGTTGTGAGTGTTTTGTGTTTGCTTAGTGTCGTAATTGTATGGTGACGATTGTGATGGTGATTGTGGTTGTTGTCTCTGGTTCTCGAGATGCGTCTCGGCTGAGTGGGGTCACTTGCGGGAGTGACTTCACGTCCTAGTTTCGCCCTCCGTGGAACCCGCCACGGGAGGGGATGTGCACATTAATGGACAGGGTTGTCGCTCATTATGAGGAGCGGGGATTTGGTGGGAACGGCTGCGGTCCCCCACTGGCAGGACTGGTCCAGTGGACAGTCAGTGACAGAGTTGGTTGAATTACCGTGATTGTGTTGAGATTGGTAGCATTGTATTGTGTTGATAATTGTAGTTGCCGTTGTCGTATCTTATCTCAGTACTGACCTTGTGTGGTTGTTTGTTTGTTATGTGTCTGCCGTGATCTCTTATGGTGAGCAGTCGGTCTTAGCAGGTGTTGATGTTGTTGATAGCTGGAGTCCGGGCAGGGATGAGTCTTCACGAGATTCGATGGTCGTAGCTAGTGGTCTTTGATTTGTATCTTTCATATCATTTGTTGGTTTAAACCGCTTGTAAAACATTGTAATAGTTCTTTTATCGATGTTTGATTATTACTATCCTCGGGCAACCGAGTTGGTAATGCCCTTATATACTAAGGAAGGCCTAGTTAAGGCTCCTCTGAATATGGGGGTGTTACAAGTATGGTGATAGTGTACTTGAATTGGTAAATTTACATTCTCCTCAATTATGAATTATTATCGTTCACTTGCATTGGTAAATTCATGTACATTATGGTTCATCTCGTCTAATTTTTATTATTGTCTTTTAGGGTGATGCTTTTGCTCGGTTTTTGGGTGAAAATCAATCAACTATTCAGAAAAGTAATATAGTAATGGGCATGGATCCTACAATAGCAATGCTTCCATGGAGAAATAACATAAATATTTTTGACTGTGGTATTTACACTATTAGGCACATGGAAACATTTATGGGAATAGCCACTTGGGACTGTGGACTGTCCAAAATTGATGTGAGTTTTACATTTCAATTGTAACTTATTTAGACCAAATCAATGTTATCTTGTTGGTTATTAAATTCTAATTTCATTTTTTTTTTGCATATGAGATCGTTGACAATGTTGAGATTCAAGTACCTATGCACGCTACTAACATTTGAGCACAACAAACGTCGTAACAACATTATTAGACATGAATTAGCGTGTCACGACACTCACAAATAGTTCCTGAATATGATTTATTAGTTTTCTTTTGTGTTGTCGACATATCTGGCGTTAGTTGATGTCTATTGGGTTTACTGTATTGATAATGTACTTTTGATCTTTGGCGTATGTACAGCAAAGTTGTACTGGATGTGCATTCATCCCAAGCTACTTGTTATAATGTACATTCTATAATGATCTATTGTCCATTTTAAGGAAAACAAATGTTCTCCAAAATCAATGATGTTCTTGCTTTAATACGAGAATGTTTATTTTAAGGAAAACAAATTTACATCCTGTGTAACTTTCTTACTTTAGGATCTCACAATTGATACAATTAATTTTTATCGTGCGTGGTCATTTTAATACGAGAATGTTCATTTTAAGGAAAACAAAAAAATATACTCCGTATACACTAATATTTAAACAAATCATATGAGAAGAGGGCAGAAAAGAGAAGGAAAATAGCAATATTCGAAATTGAGTAAATATGTACAATTAGTATTTTAATTTAACTATTACTTCTATATCATATGTTGCACACAAATTTCCTACTTGCCCAAATAACCCCAACAAACGTAAATTTAGGGTGGACCTAATAATACCTATTATGGAAGTATAGCCAATTTATGTTCAATTATAAAACACACAATTAGGTGTAAATCTAAAATAGATAAAAGGAATACTTCTTTCAAACAATCTTTCCAAAGAAAATACTTCTTTCAACTACGGAGTATTAGGTAACTTCTCCATAAATTTTGATTATACCCCACCTTCGTTTTCAATACTTCTTCATTGCCAGGTAATCACGTTCATTTACTAACTTGTCCTGAATTTCGTCTATTCTTTTGGTGTATTTCTTAGGTAATTATACTTGGTTGATTTAAATCATTGACATAATCACCTGAAAATCCCGCCTCTTTTGTTGGTTACATTTTCGTCGTTTTCAGTTTATGGGATGTTCATGTCAAGTTTAATGGGATGTTATTTATTGATTACAATTGTGTGAGATTTACGTGTGTTGGGGTAATTGGGGCAAGTAGGAAATTGTGTACAACATATGAAATAGGAGTAATAGGTAAATTAAAATACTAATTGTACAATTTACTCAATTTCGAATATTGCTCACAGTGTTCATCGTTCAATTAATAGTGTTTTTAAAGTTTACAGTATGATGTTCTAAATGCTATCGTTCAATGAACATTTGGGAATAACCATTCTTAATCTGTCTACAGAGGAAATCATGTCATTATTTTGCTTGGGATTGGTAACAAATTCTGAAGAGGAAGACAGAAAACAATTCATTGAACATCATCTTGACGCAAAGAAGAGAATGCTAGGATGGCTATTTAATGGAAAGGACGCCATAATTGCAGGGGTGGAGGACAACTATGGAAAAAACACAGTACTACAAGGTGAAACGTACATGCTACAAATATTTCAAAAAGTTAATCAAGGTGACAAACATAACATGGAAGCAGTATGCAAGTGTTGGGCTAAGATGTTTATCTTACACAATGAGGAAGCCCGTTTAAGAGAGGAATATGAAAGGAGATTACAGACAAGCATTTCATTTGGGGTTAGAACGACTACCAGGGATAATGTAGTGGTTTTCCGAAGGTGTCTTTGTTACTTGACATACAATCTCTTAACAAGGAGGACATTGCACCTGTTTCAATATCATTTGGCACCCGAGTTAGGAAATCTTGTTGTTGTAGACAGTGAAGAAGAAGATTGTGACTCTATCCCGACATCAATTTCCCGACCAGCGGTCGAACTTGCTTTTATTCTATTAAATCAAACCGAGTAATACTATATATAAACAGCTGAGGTACATTTGAGTATAAGTTTTATATTTACCTCATACCCCTTGTACCTACTGTTGATTTTCAATGTCCATTCAGAATATAAGAATATAAGTACATTCTCTTATTTGTTAATGATATTTCATTATATTGACGTAGTACCTTTTGTAATTTTTGGATTTTCGATATATCATGAAAAGAATTGTCCCATCGTTGTATTTACAATGTCCATTACGTGCATTAACAATGTACCATTTAAATTAAATAATATAAATTAATGCATCTAATAATTACACTCTCAGATGCAAGTTGTAAAATAATTCAGGTGAAAAGACACTACTATTCATGATTATTTGATTAAATGAGACATGTGTCAAATGGCAGTTGTAAACTAATGCATGTGAAAAGACAAATAATACTACACTCATAAATTGTAACTTCTCCTATTCTTATCCAAAGCAGTTTATATATAAAACTCACTATAAATACTTATCTAAACTAGTGTGCTAATGTGACACCCTCATTTATTGCGGAAAAGTAAACACGTAATTCTACAGAAAAACTGGTAGGATATGTTTGTAATTGGTTCAACTAGCCAAAAACCTGTAATTTCAAAAATAATTTTCTAAACCAATCACAACATTTCCAAGTCTCCCAGAAGCGGGTGCCAAAACCTGCAATGCTAATGAACTACTTTACATGTCATAGCTAAATAAGAAAATAGAATGATACAAACCAAAAATAGAAAAGGGAGACATATGTCCCTAAAATGTATGTGACATAAAAAGGGTCACAATGAAATAAAACCAGTCTAGGTCCCAAGGTTACTTTGCTCGCTAGCTCGTCCATGTACCCCATATATGCATCACCTACACTCATTCGCATTTTATACAAATACGAAAGCCACAGTCAGTGGGGAGTAACTCCGAGTTCTCCCAGCCACGAAATGTCATAATTAATATAACATGTAAACATAAGAATATGAATACGAATCACACAATGCCTTAGCATATAAATGCTAGACAATCGTGCTTATCAGGTGAACACCAATATAACAACACATAGTCCTAGCATGGGAATACTAGACCGACTCATACTACACTATCATGTGAATCACATAACATCCAGGAATCCAAACTCTATCAACCATAGCCGGCTTGCATCTCACCTTCTATGATTCATAGAATCATCAAACAAGAAAGGGCAATATATCAAAGACAGGCATAAGTTCTTAGTCCCGTCAATAGTCACTTTGTAACTCAAGTCTATACCACGAGGTAGGGAAGGTAATCGAACCGGTATCTTGGCTCAGCGGTTACTATTAAGAAAACATGGCCAAGAGACAACACAACCCTAGCCTAAAATCTGCGCAGACCTAGACATGCGGATACACACCACCGCACCCAAGACTCACAACTTTTTTTAAAACAAAGTGAAGTGAGTACCCTAAGGACACCACCGAAGGGTCGGCTAGTACTCAAGCTGACCCCATACTATCAAAATTAGTACCTGAGGTCATGCCCCAACTTGGATAAACATCCACTAGTCAGGAACACAAAGGCTATCAAGCGGTGAACATATACTCGTCAGAGACTATAAAGACCTATCTATGATGAAGGCCGAAATACTCACCTAGGACCTAGTCACAAATAGTCCCGACTTGAATATTTTAGCCCACACCACCCAAGACTCACCACATAAGTCAAGTAAGACACCCACTTAACCTTAAGAGGGCAAAAAGTCCTACTTACCAACATAAATTCTAACATTCTATCATGTGAAAGCTATATAAATGTCTATTTACAAAGATACAATCCCAACAGTTCCTCAATAAGAATTCAATACTAATTTCCAATCCTAGCAATTATAACAATATAAAAGGCTTTAGGGGAAACTAGGGTCATTACTACAAATAAGAAGCTATTTAAATTCAACTAACTAAATAAGAAACTATTTAAATTCAACTAATTAAACATGTGAAATAGAGATATAATAAATGGCCTAAAACAAGAAAAAGGCCGATTATCTAATTCATTCAACCGAATTTTTACCCGCAACCCCACCTGCGGCAGTGCGGGTCAAATTGCGGTGACCAATCACTCAATTAATCGACATCGCATCGACCAAAGGGACTAAGGCTCAGTTTTCGGCACAATCAACAAAACATTTCAATTATAGCTATAACATTCATTTTGCTATTTCCAAATTCTATCATGTGAAAAATGAAAGTAAAACATTATCAATCACCTAAACACTTAACAAACAACAAGCACCACATCTACTACTAATGTGACATTAATTCATCGAGTAACTCGGAATAGTTACCTTACGCTAGCAAAGAGACAAGCAAAAACTTGAGAAAGCTTCTAAAACCCAAAACTACTCTTCCTCTTCAACCACATATGAGCCACCTAAAATAATTAAGTGGAAGGACGATATTAACGAATTATCTTTATATAAAATATGAGACGAAAATTAATTTAATTATATTTTAAATAAACCAAACTAGCGTCAAAACAATTTATAGATACGGCCCAAACTCGCGACTTAGCCAGGCCATCGCCTTAGGCCACGGCCAGCCACGGCCAAAGCCACCACAGCCAGGCCACGGCTAGCTACGGCTAGGCTGCTGCCACAAAGCTACGAGGCCACGCCCAGTGCAGTGTAGGGCCACGGCCAGGCTACACCCTCTTCTCCCGGCCGTCCCTAGGACGGTTTCCTAGGCCAAACCACGACGGATACCACCCAAACAAAAGACCCAAACCCAACATGTATATGTACTTGAGACGTTAGCAAAGAGGTTGGTTCAATTTAACATAAAGAAGCCCGTCAAAACAACCCGTCAAAACAGCCCAACAAAACCCAGTTTTCATGGTTCAAAAAGCTCATTTGTGACCGTCTTAAGACGAAATTTTAAGCATGAAAATGATAGTATTCCTCCAAACAAATTGCCCAACATTATTCCCCACTCCACCAAGAATCCAAAGGTACCATATTGTTCGGCACCCGGATGAACCCATCTTACCACACAAACCCACTATCATACAAACTAGCTCAAAACACTCGTACTGTAAGCAGTCTATCTTGTAAACAATGTAATACTACAATCATTCAACTCCTGCCTAGTCATTTTGCCTTTCAACCAAATCCAATGTAAATTACCACGTGTGACTAACTTGATCACCATTATCTCTTGGTTTATATTAATTGTCTATAGCCCATTATGCGATGCTCACTACCAAAACACGATGGATTCATCCACGTTTTTCTTGTTGATAACCAAATGCATAAGAAATTTCATTAGCCAATGACCTAGTAATTCGTGTATACTCTCCATAATGAATTATATTATAGCCCTCTCCACTAATCACCAAATCCTTTCATAAAGTCTGTCATCTAAAAGAATACCTAATACATCTCCTTATACCAATCATCAATGTAAATAAAATCGTTTACCCCAAATAAATCAATCCTTATATAACAGTTAATACGAATATATTGAACAAACTGACTTATAAGACCGTCACATGCTACAATAATATGGAAATTTCATAAAGAATGAAACTTTAACACAAGTAAGCATCCAATATACAAACTAGCATACAAAATCGACTTAGTAACGAATAATCCTATCACCGTTACCTTAAACGCTCCTTATTCTTCGAATAAATGGTCCACAAGGCACGAGCCTCACCCCGGGTCTTCGAATCCTTCATAAAAGGGCAAGAAAACGGAATAAAGAAGCTAAAAGACGACACTTTTATAAGACGGCGAAAGACGAAACCACTACGAAAAGGAGATTTTCTTACCTTAAAAGGACGAGGAAAGGACGAGGAAGCTAATGGTACAAAAATTATCGAATTTGGTTGAGAATGGAGGCGGGATCTGAGGTTTTAAGGTCGGGATGAAAATGAATGGTGATGGAGCTGTGTTTGTTGTTGTTGCTGGTAAAACGAAAAGGGAAAGGGAAAGTGAAGGGGGTGGGACGGGTAGGTTAGATAATAATAATAATAATAATAATAATAATAATAATAATAATAATAATAATACACCAGCTAGCTTGCTAGCTTCTAATTATACGTACGTTTCTTCATCGTTAAGTAATTTCGCTCGTTTTTAAAACCGCCTCGAGTTAATAAAATCGGTTTTTAGTAAAAGTTTCAGAAATAAAACGGAATTAATAATAAATAAATTTAATGAGTGAAAATAAAATAAACTCAGCTAGTTAACGTAAATAATACAAAATTAGCTCGAATCGGAATTATTAGCAATTTTTACGAAACTAACGGATATTAATAAAAATTGCTAATTTAGTGAAATAAGCTCAAAATAGCTAATTGGACGGTTTTGTTCCCAAAATCCATCTCGGGTTTACTTAAAACAACTTTCATAAGGACTCGTAAAGAAACGGAAATTATTAAATAAATAAACTCGGACTAATTTCAATAAATTCGAACTAACTTTAAATAAACTTATTAATGATTATTAAATTTAACGTAACGAGTTATAATGAAATTAATTAATTAGCTGAGAAAATAAATATATAAATTGTTAACCAACGAAATTAAATATAAAGTAGCAATTAAAAGAATTTTATCCAACTTATTAAAATACGGGGTGTTACAATCACCTCATCTTTTAAAAAGTTTCGTCCTCGAAACTTGAAAGTATAAATGGAAGGTCAAGAAAATAAAACTGGAATTTTTTTGAAATTGGTAACCCACAATATTAAAAGGTTGCAAATAGTAAGAATTAAAATTCTTTCAAAGTTTCAAATAAAATTTTCTGTCAGAACCAGATTCTCATCAAAGGAACGGAAGTGTTCTCGTTACGTATTCAAGAACATCACATTCCAAATCAAAGATAAGGTCAAAAGGCAAATTATTTGTATAAGTCAAAATCAAAATACCTTCAAAAACATTAATGAAGAGTTTTCAAAAATATAAGCCTCATTCATGGAAAGGAAATGCTCTTGTCGTGCACACAAGAACGCTAACTTTCCAAGTCAGAGACAAATTTAAAACAAAAACTATTCGCCGACAAGCGTAGAACAAGTTATCAAACGTTTTCAATAACTAGTTCTAACATCCGATCAACGTTAAAATCAAAATATGAGAAAGGTAATCTACTCAAATTTTCTTTTGCAAAAAGCCAAAATAGAAATAAAGGTTTCACCTTTAAACTAAAAGGGGAGTTAAATTTCTGAAGTATAATATTAAACTTTGACAAAGGCATCATAATTAGATCAAAGTGAATAGAAATTGGATAAAATTTACAAAAATCTCGGGTTTAGCAACTGAAAACCATGATAAGGAAGTCTATACTCAAAGAATAATTAGAGAATCAAATCGAATTTTCATTTTTCAAATCATTACAAGTAGGGAAAATTTTGTAATGGAGATATAAATTTTTAACAACGAACCAAAAATAGTAGTTTGAAATATTTAGAAATTGTGTGAAATGAAAAGTAAGTTAGACATCATAGATACAAGTATGCTAAGAGGGTTCAAGTTTAACCAACAAAAGAGTTATGACGAACTTCCTAGGGATAAGAATTGAAGTCAAATTTACAAGGATGTCAAAGATAGAGTTTCACAGGATACGAGTGTCAAACTTAAAGGAGGAGCAAGATGAAGCGAGGAAAGGAGGTATGAACGGTAACGCTCATGATCAAGGAGAAAGGGAAATTAGACAACAAGGGAACTTAAGCAACATATCAGGGTGTGAGACTAAAAGAGTCGAATCATAAAGATAACTAGTTAACAACCAGTAAGAGATATTAGAATTAGGGAGGTATTCAAGACAAGGAAATAACGAGTAAACTTTTATACTTAAGAATCACATCCAACCAAGGTTAACATTCCTCAAAAGAAAGAGAACTATCTAAAAGGCGTTAAGGGAAGATAAGTAAGGAACAAAGGACAAGTTAGGAGTACAAGCGTAGCTTTTAAAGTAAAACAGAAGGGAGTTTAGAAGGAGGATAAGCACCAAGAGATTAAGAATAAGGCGAGATACGAAAAGAACGAGAAACATCTTCAATGAAGTAGAAGCATTATTCAAAGGTTGAACAAATCTTCAATCCTAAGCAAAAGGCGCTAAATCTTGATCTTCGTAAAATATAAGTGTCCTTTCAATGGAACGGAGATACTCTTGGCGATCACTCAAGAACATCAATATTCCAATTCAAAGACATAAAAATACATTTTTACACCAACAAATGATAAAACTAATTATCAGACGTCTCCAATAACAAGCTTTAACACTAATTGACGTTAAAACCAGTGAAAAACATTAAAATATTTTCAAAACCTTTAGTTCAAATTTTTTTTTTTTTTAAATAAAGGTAATAACCCCATTAGCTATAGATAAGTTCACGGTCATTGATCTAAGAACGCAACAATTATTAAATGACAATCAACAAACAGGTTAGTACCTAACAAAGAGCAAACACAAAGAGACTACAACATAAGGTCCTAAATCTACCCATCTTACCCATCTCTCAAGTTTATTATTTTAAGGTCAAGTTATTTATATTGGGGTGCACAAACGTGCGTCGGGAGCAAATATGCTCTGATACCAACTGTGACACCCTCATTTATTGCGGAAAAGTAAACACGTAATTCTACAGAAAAACTGGTAGGATATGTTTGTAATTGGTTCAACTAGCCAAAAACCTGTAATTTCAAAAATAATTTTCTAAACCAATCACAACATTTCCAAGTCTCCCAGAAGCGGGTGCCAAAACCTGCAATGCTAATGAACTACTTTACATGTCATAGCTAAATAAGAAAATAGAATGATACAAACCAAAAATAGAAAAGGGAGACATATGTCCCTAAAATGTATGTGACATAAAAAGGGTCACAATGAAATAAAACCAGTCTAGGTCCCAAGGTTACTTTGCTCGCTAGCTCGTCCATGTACCCCATATATGCATCACCTACCTGTCATTCGCATTTTATACAAATACGAAAGCCACAGTCAGTGGGGAGTAACTCCGAGTTCTCCCAGCCACGAAATGTCATAATTAATATAACATGTAAACATAAGAATATGAATACGAATCACACAATGCCTTAGCATATAAATGCTAGACAATCGTGCTTATCAGGTGAACACCAATATAACAACACATAGTCCTAGCATGGGAATACTAGACCGACTCATACTACACTATCATGTGAATCACATAACATCCAGGAATCCAAACTCTATCAACCATAGCCGGCTTGCATCTCACCTTCTATGATTCATAGAATCATCAAACAAGAAAGGGCAATATATCAAAGACAGGCATAAGTTCTTAGTCCCGTCAATAGTCACTTTGTAACTCAAGTCTATACCACGAGGTAGGGAAGGTAATCGAACCGGTATCTTGGCTCAGCGGTTACTATTAAGAAAACATGGCCAAGAGACAACACAACCCTAGCCTAAAATCTGCGCAGACCTAGACATGCGGATACACACCACCGCACCCAAGACTCACAACTTTTTTTAAAACAAAGTGAAGTGAGTACCCTAAGGACACCACCGAAGGGTCGGCTAGTACTCAAGCTGACCCCATACTATCAAAATTAGTACCTGAGGTCATGCCCCAACTTGGATAAACATCCACTAGTCAGGAACACAAAGGCTATCAAGCAGTGAACATATACTCGTCAGAGACTATAAAGACCTATCTATGATGAAGGCCGAAATACTCACCTAGGACCTAGTCACAGCTAGTCCCAGCTTGAATATTTTAGCCCACACCACCCAAGACTCACCACATAAGTCAAGTAAGACACCCACTTAACCTTAAGAGGGCAAAAAGTCCTACTTACCAACATAAATTCTAACATTCTATCATGTGAAAGCTATATAAATGTCTATTTACAAAGATACAATCCCAACAGTTCCTCAATAAGAATTCAATACTAATTTCCAATCCTAGCAATTATAACAATATAAAAGGCTTTAGGGGAAACTAGGGTCATTACTACAAATAAGAAGCTATTTAAATTCAACTAACTAAATAAGAAACTATTTAAATTCAACTAATTAAACATGTGAAATAGAGATATAATAAATGGCCTAAAACAAGAAAAAGGCCGATTATCTAATTCATTCAACCGAATTTTTACCCGCAACCCCACTGCGACAGTGCACGGTCAAATTGCGGTGACCAATCACTCAATTAATCGACATCGCATCGATCAAAGGGACTAAGGCTCGGTTTTGACAATCAACAAAACATTTCAATTATAGCTATAACATTCATTTTGCTATTTCCAAATTCTATCATGTGAAAAATGAAAGTAAAACATTATCAATCACCTAAACACTTAACAAACAACAAGCACCACATCTACTACTAATGTGACATTAATTCATCGAGTAACTCGGAATAGTTACCTTACGCTAGCAAAGAGACAAGCAAAAACTTGAGAAAGCTTCTAAAACCCAAAACTACTCTTCCTCTTCAACCACATATGAGCCACCTAAAATAATTAAGTGGAAGGACGATATTAACGAATTATCTTTATATAAAATATGAGACGAAAATTAATTTAATTATATTTTAAATAAACCAAACTAGCGTCAAAACAATTTATAGATACGGCCCAAACTCGCGACTTAGCCAGGCCATCGCTTAGGCCACGGCCAAAGCATCGCCTTAGGCCACGGCCAGGCCCACGGCCAGGCCACAGCCAGGCCACGGCTAGCTACGGCTAGGCTGGCTGCCAGGCTACTGACGAAAGACCCCGGTGCAAAGAGTAGGGCCACGGCCAGGCTACACCCTACTTGTCCCGGCCCCTAGGACGGTTTCCTAGGCCAAACCACGACGGATACCACCCAAACAAAAGACCCAAACCCAACATGTATATGTACTTGAGACGTTAGCAAAGAGGTTGGTTCAATTTAACATAAAGAAGCCCGTCAAAACAACCCGTCAAAACAGCCCAACAAAACCCAGTTTTCATGGTTCAAAAAGCTCATTTGTGACCGTCTTAAGACGAAATTTTAAGCATGAAAATGATAGTATTCCTCCAAACAAATTGCCCAACATTATTCCCCACTCCACCAAGAATCCAAAGGTACCATATTGTTCGGCACCCGGATGAACCCATCTTACCACACAAACCCACTATCATACAAACTAGCTCAAAACACTCGTACTGTAAGCAGTCTATCTTGTAAACAATGTAATACTACAATCATTCAACTCCTGCCTAGTCATTTTGCCTTTCAACCAAATCCAATGTAAATTACCACGTGTGACTAACTTGATCACCATTATCTCTTGGTTTATATTAATTGTCTATAGCCCATTATGCGATGCTCACCAGCCAAAACACGATGGATTCATCCACGTTTTTCTTGTTGATAACCAAATGCATAAGAAATTTCATTAGCCAACAGCCTAGTAATTCGTGTATACTCTCCATAATGAATTATATTATAGCCCTCTCCACTAATCACCAAATCCTTTCATAAAGTCTGTCATCTAAAAGAATACCTAATACATCTCCTTATACCAATCATCAATGTAAATAAAATCGTTTACCCCAAATAAATCAATCCTTATATAACAGTTAATACGAATATATTGAACAAACTGACTTATAAGACCGTCACATGCTACAATAATATGGAAATTTCATAAAGAATGAAACTTTAACACAAGTAAGCATCCAATATACAAACTAGCATACAAAATCGACTTAGTAACGAATAATCCTATCACCGTTACCTTAAACGCTCCTTATTCTTCGAATAAATGGTCCACAAGGCACGAGCCTCACCCCGGGTCTTCGAATCCTTCATAAAAGGGCAAGAAAACGGAATAAAGAAGCTAAAAGACGACACTTTTATAAGACGGCGAAAGACGAAACCACTACGAAAAGGAGATTTTCTTACCTTAAAAGGACGAGGAAAGGACGAGGAAGCTAATGGTACAAAAATTATCGAATTTGGTTGAGAATGGAGGCGGGATCTGAGGTTTTAAGGTCGGGATGAAAATGAATGGTGATGGAGCTGTGTTTGTTGTTGTTGCTGGTAAAACGAAAAGGGAAAGGGAAAGTGAAGGGGGTGGGACGGGTAGGTTAGATAATAATAATAATAATAATAATAATAATAATACACCAGCTAGCTTGCTAGCTTCTAATTATACGTACGTTTCTTCATCGTTAAGTAATTTCGCTCGTTTTTAAAACCGCCTCGAGTTAATAAAATCGGTTTTTAGTAAAAGTTTCAGAAATAAAACGGAATTAATAATAAATAAATTTAATGAGTGAAAATAAAATAAACTCAGCTAGTTAACGTAAATAATACAAAATTAGCTCGAATCGGAATTATTAGCAATTTTTACGAAACTAACGGATATTAATAAAAATTGCTAATTTAGTGAAATAAGCTCAAAATAGCTAATTGGACGGTTTTGTTCCCAAAATCCATCTCGGGTTTACTTAAAACAACTTTCATAAGGACTCGTAAAGAAACGGAAATTATTAAATAAATAAACTCGGACTAATTTCAATAAATTCGAACTAACTTTAAATAAACTTATTAATGATTATTAAATTTAACGTAACGAGTTATAATGAAATTAATTAATTAGCTGAGAAAATAAATATATAAATTGTTAACCAACGAAATTAAATATAAAGTAGCAATTAAAAGAATTTTATCCAACTTATTAAAATACGGGGTGTTACAGCTAATTACAAAATCTAAGGAATAATCATACAAACCATCTTCACTCCCTTAAAAAGGTACTCTAGTTTCTGTTTTTTTTCCTTTTGTTCTTGTTATTTTTCCCTGCAAAAGAAATGCATATCTTTATGTAAATAAGTATATTGAATATTATTGCAAGAATAATGCAGTAATGGAATTCTAATATGCTCTGGTAATTTATTTCATACAAATAAAGGTTCATATATAATGTATTCGTGCCAATGTCCATAGTCATGCCTTTAAAGGAACATTTATTTTATTGATAATGTTCATAGGAAATATTGTTATGTATTTTGATATAGCATATATAAAAAATGTATTGAAAGTTAATGATAGTAAACGACATAATACTATTTAATTAACATTAGAAATACTTACAAAAGCCATTCAAGACTGTTTCATAATCAGTTTAAATATAAAACTCACTATAAATACTTGTCTAAACTAGTGTGCTAATTACAAAATCTATGGAATAATCATATAGAAAACGTCTTCACTCCCTTGAAAAGGTGCTCTGGTTTCTGGTTTTTTTTGTTCTTATTATTTTATCCCTGCAAAAGAAATGCATATCTTTATGTAAATAGTAGCCTATATAACATTCAGATTATTTCATTTATAAGTATTATTTGATTAATCAGTATGTCTTTTTATCTTGTGAAAAGAAATATATAGTTTAGTCCCCAGACGAATTAAAAGTTGTTTCAGGTCTGAAAATCAAACTGCATTTGTGGCTGGAACGTTTTGCCAAAATTAAGTATAGTAGATATTTCAATCTGGCAACGTGCTTAATATTTGCAGGAGAAGATTATTTTACCTTTTGCTGTAATCTGTTTTCACAATAACATTGTTTGCTTTTTGCATGATTATACAATGTCAAAGCCCACGTTAATTTGTTTTACCCTATAGTATGACCTTAAATATGGTTGAAGTTGGTACTTCACATAATGCCTTAAGTTTATTGTCACTCTTTTTAAAATACGTTTATTTTTTGTCTGAACCAGAATATGAGTTCCGTTACCTTTGTGGAAATAATGTCGGATATCGAGCAAAAACTCGCTGACGTTGAGTATGATCTCGCTGAAATGAAACGCAAAAGAGATTCACTGGATCAATATCTTATTGAGGTGCTTGGTAAAAACGAAGTATTAGAAGAACATCAGGAAGGACTATACGAGAAACTGGACATAGCTGAAGTGAATACAGAGTCACTACAACAGAGGCTGGACATTGCTGAAGCGCAGATGAAGTTTATCACGGCTGAAAGAGACAGCATAGCCCGACAACTTGAAGCTAATAGACAAAAACAAGACACGAGGCCGATATGGACCGTCGTTTCTCACCGGTGTCACACAAATTGTATTTGTATCATATGCTCTTCTTGATCGTGAAAATACTATACCTTGGTCAGCAGTCGTGAAGGATATGGAATTAATAGACGGTTATAAGAAACATCTAAGGGAGGACTTGCTGGAAGGTGAGAGCAATGGTCATGCTTCTGTTTGCAGTAAACCCAGAAAGGGTTAAGAACTTTGATGTTAATTTATGTATAATTATAATCTGCGGTTAAGTTTAGAAACATATGCGTTTTCATTAAGTATTATTGTCAGAACATATTTGCAGTTTATTATGAATGTTTATTTGAATCTAAATTATTATCTTGTACCTAAGCTTTAACTGTTTAGAATTGACCCTTTCTAATTTAAAGCCAGTTACAAGAGTGATCAACTATAATGTACCTTCAATATTTTACAAATGTCCACATTATTATGTAACGATGTACCAAAGCTTTAAACCCGTATTTATTTCAAAGATTATCCTCTTAAAATAAGGGAATGGGTTTAAGTCGCGGTCTGCCTAATCCAACCATAAATCCTTCCCCGTCCCGTTTTAGGATACTCAGCCCCCTAGTTTTAATCCCGTCCCCCAAAAGGGTTCACTCGGCCCCTCTAGGGTGTCTTTTTGTCTTGCCGCCTTCGAATGAGAAGCAAGGGAAAGAGTTTAGGGTTGGATTAGGTCGATCCGAGGTAGCGGTCCCCCTAATCCAACCCTAAACCCTTTCCCGTCCCGTTTTAGGATACACGGCCCCCCAAAAAAGGGTTCACTCGGCCCCTCTAGGGTGTCTTTTTGTCTTGCCGCCTTCAAATGAGAAGCAAGGGAAAGGGTTTAGGGTTTGATTAGGGGGATCCGCGGTAGCGGTCCGCCTAATCAAACCCTAAACCCTTTCCCGTCTCGTTTTAGGATACCCGGCCCCCCAAAAAAGGGTTCACTCGGCCCCACTAGGGTGTCTTTTTGTCTTGCCGCCTTCAAATGAGAAGCAACGGAAAGGGTTTAGGGTTGGATTAGGCGGATCCGCGGTAGCGGTCCGCCTAATCAAACCTTAAACCCTTTCCCGTCCCGTTTTAGGATACCCGCCCCCCCCCCCCCTAAAAAAGGGTTCACTCAGCCTCTCTAGGGTGTCTTTTTGTCTTGCCACCTTCAAATTAGAATCAAGGGAAAGGGTTTAGGGTTGGATTAGGCAGATCCGCGGTAGCGGTCCGCCTGATCAAACCCTAAACCCTTTCCCGTCCCGTTTTAGGATACCCGGCCCCCCAAAAAAGGGTCCACTCGGCCCCTCTAGGGTGTCTTTTTGTCTTGGCGCCTTTAAATAAGAAGAAAGGGAAAGGGTTTAGGTTTGGATTAGGCGGATCCGCGGTAGCGGTCCCCCTAATCCAATCCTAAACCCTTTCCCGTCCCGTTTTAGGATACTCGGCCCCCCAAAAAAGGGTTCACTCGGCCCCTTTAGGATGTCTTTTTGTCTTGCCGCCTTCAAATGAGAAGCAAGGGAAAGGATTTACGGTTGGATTAGGGGGATCCGCGGTAGCGGTCTGCCTAATCAAACCCTAAACCCTTTCCCGTCCCGTTTTAGGATACCCGGCCCCCCAAAAAAAGGTTCACTCGGCCCCTCTAGGGTGTCTTTTTGTCTTGCCGCCATCAAATGAGATGCAAGGGAAAGGGTTTAGGGTTGGATTAGGCAGCTCCGCGGTAGCGGTCCGCCTAATCAAACCCTAAACCCTTTCCTGTCACGTTTTAGGATACCCGGCCCCCCCAAATAAGGGTTCACTCGGCCCCTCTAGGGTGTCTTTTTGTCTTGCCGCCTTCGAATGTGAAACAAGGGAAATGGTTTAGGGTTGGATTAGGCGGATCCGCGGTAGCGGTCCCCCTAATCCAATCCTAAACCCTTTCTCGTCCCGTTTTAGGATACACGGGCCCCCAAAAAAGGGTTCACTCGGCCCCTCTAGGGTGTCTTTTTGTCTTGCCGCCTTTAAATAAGAAGAAAGGGATAGGGTTTAGGTTTGGATTAGGCGGATCCGCGGTAGCGGTCCCCCTAATCACACCCTAAATCCTTTCCTGTCCCGTTTTAAGATACCCGGCCCCCCAAAAAAGGGTTCACTCGGCCCCCCTAGGGTGTCTTTTTGTCTTGCCGCCTTCGAATGTGAAGCAAGGGAAAGGGTTTAGGGTTGGATTAGGAGGATCCGCGGTAGCGGTCCCCCTAATCCAATCCTAAACCCTTTCCCGTCCCGTTTTAGGATACCCGGCCCCCCAAAAAACGGTTCACTCAGCCCCTCTAGGGTGTCTTTTTGTCTAGCCGCCTTCAAATGAGAAGCAAGGGAAATGGTTTAGGGTTTGATTAGGGGGATCCGCGGTAGCGGTCCGCCTAATCAAACCCTAAACCCTTTCTCGTCCCTTTTTAGGATACCCGGCCCCCCAAAAAAGGGTTCACTCGGCCCCTCTAGGGTGTCTTTTTGTCTTGCCGCATTTAAATAAGAAGCAAGGGAAAGGGTTTAGGTTTGGATTAGGCGGATCCGCGGTAGCGGTCCCCCTAATCCAATCCTAAACCCTTTCCCGTCCCGTTTTAGGATACTCGGCCTTCCATAAAAGGGTTCACTCGGCCCCTTTAGGATGTCTTTTTGTCTTGCCGCCTTCAAATGAGAAGCAAGGGAAAGGATTTATGGTTGGATTAGGGGGATCCGCCGTAGCGGTCCGCCTAATCAAACCCTAAACCCTTTCCCGTCCCAATTTAAGATACCCGACCCCACAAAAGAGGGTTCACTCGGCCCCTCTAGGGTGTCTTTTTGTCTTGCCGCCTTCAAATGAGATGCAAGGGAAAGGGATTAGGGTTGGATTAGGCGGCTCCGCGGTAGCGGTCCGCCTAATCAAACCCTAAACCCTTTCCTGTCCCGGTTTAGGATACCTGGCCCCCCAAATAAGGGTTCACTCGGCCCCTCTAGGGTGTCTTTTTGTCTTGCCGCCTTCGAATGTGAAGCAAGGGAAAGGGTTTAGGGTTGGATTAGGCGGATCCGCAATAGCGGTCCCCCTAATCCAATCCTAAACCCTTTCCCGTCCCGTTTTAGGATAACCGGCCCCCCAAAAAAGGGTTCACTCGGCCCCTCTAGGGTGTCTTTTTGTCTTGCCGCCTTTAAATAAGAAGCAAGGGAAAGGGTTTAGGTTTGGATTAGGCGGATCCGCGGTAGCGGTCCCCCTAATCCAATCCTAAACCCTTTCCCGTCCCGTTTTAGGATACTCGGCCCCCCAAAAAAGAGTCCACTCGGCCCCTTTAGGATGTCTTTTTGTCTTGCCGTCTTCAAATGAGATGCAAGGAAAAGGATTTATGGTTGGATTAGGGGGATCCACGGTACCGGTCTGCCTAATCAAACCCTAAACCCTTTCCCGTCCCGTTTTAGGATACCCGGCCCCCCGAAAAAGGTTTCACTCGGCCCCTCTAGGGTGTCTTTTTGTCTTGCCGCCTTCAAATGAGATGCAAGACACCGCGGTCCGCCTAGTCAAACCCTAAACCCTTTTCTGTCCCGTTTTAGGATACCCGGCCCCCCAAATAAGGGTTCACTCGGCCCCTCTAGGGTGTCTTTTTGCCTTGCCGCCTTCGAATGTGAAGCAAGGGAAAGGGTTTAGGGTTGGATTAGGCGGATCCGCGGTAGCGGTCCCCCTAATCCAATCCTAAACCCTTTCCCGTCCCATTTTAGGATACCCGTCCCCCAAAAAAAGGGTTCACTCGGCCCCTCTAGGGTGTCTTTTTGTCTTGCCGCCGTCTAATGAGAAGAAAGGGAAATGGTTTAGGGTTTGATTAGGGGGATCCGCAGTGGCGGTCCGCCTAATCAAACCCTAAACCCTTTCCCGTCCCGTTTTAGGATACCCGGCCCTCCAAAAAAGGGTTCACTCGGCCCCTCTAGGGTGTCTTTATTTCTTGCCGCCTTCAAATGAGAAGCAAGGGAAATGGTTTAGGGTTTGATTAGGGGGATCCGCAGTAGCGGTCCGCCTAATCAAACCCTAAACCCTTTCCCGTCCCATTTTAGGATACCCGGCCCCCCCAAAAAAGGGATCACTTGGCCCCTCTAGGGTGTCTTTTTGTCTTGCCGCCTTCAAATGAGAAGTAAGGGAAAGGGTTTAGGGTTTGATTAGCGGGATCAGCAGTAGCGGTCCGCCTAATAAAACCCTAAAGCCTTTCCTGTCCCGTTTTAGGATACCCGGCCCCCCAAAAAAGGGTTCACTCGGCCCACCTAGGGTGTCTTTTTGCCTTGCCGCCTTCGAATGTGAAGCAAGGGAAAGGGTTTAGGGTTGGATTAGGCGGATCCGCGGTAGCGGTCCCCCTAATCCAATCCTAAACCCTTTCCCGTCCCGTTTTAGGATACCCGGCCCCCCAAAAAACGGTTCACTCGGCCCCTCTAGGGTGTCTTTTTGTCTTGCCGACTTCAAATGAGAAGCAAGGGAAATGGTTTAGGGTTTGATTAGGGGATCCGCAGTGCGTCCGCCTAATCAAACCCTAAACCCTTTCCCGTCCCGTTTTAGGATACCCGGCCCCCAAAAAAAAGGGTTCACTCGGCCCCTCTAGGGTGTCTTTTTGTCTTGCCGCCTTCAAATGAGAAGCACGGGAAAGGGTTTAGGGTTGGATTAGGCGGATCCGCGGTAGCGGTCCGCCTAATCAAACCCTAAACCCTTTCCCGTCCCGTTTTAGGATACCCGGCCCCCCAAAAAAGGGTTCACTCAGCCCCTCTAGGATGTCTTTTTGTCTTACCGCCTTCAAATGAGATGCAAGGGAAAGGATTTATGGTTGGATTAGGGGGATCCGCGGTAGCGGTCCGCCTAATCAAACCCTAAACCCTTTCCCGTCCCATTTTAGGATACCTGGCCCCCCGAAAAAGGGTTCACTCGGCCCCTCTAGGGTGTCTTTTTGTCTTTCCGCCTTCAAATGAGATGCAAGGGACCGCGGTCCACCAAGTCAAACCCTAAACCCTTTCCTGTCCCGTTTTAGGATACCCGGCCCCCCAAATAAGGGTTCACTCGGCCCCTCTCGGGTGTCTTTTTGCCTTGCCGCCTTCGAATGTGAAGCAAGGGAAATGGTTTAGGGTTTGATTAGGGGGATCTGGAGTAGCGGTCCGCCTAATCAAACCCTAAACCCTTTCCCGTCCCGTTTTAGGATACCCGGCCCCCCAAAAAAGGGTTCACTCGGCCCCTCTAGGGTGTCTTTATTTCTTGCCGCCTTCAAATGAGAAGCAAGGGAAATGGTTTAGGGTTTGATTAGCGGGATCCGCAGTTGCGGTGCGCCTAATCAAACCCTAAATCCTTTCCTGTCCCATTTTAGGATACCCGGCCTCCCAAAAAAGGGTTCACTCGGCCCCCCTAGGGTGTCTTTTTGTCTTGCCGCCTTCGAATGTGAAGGAAGGGAAAGGGTTTAGGGTTGGATTAGGCGGATCCGCGGTAGCGGTCCCCCTAATCCAATCCTAAACCCTTTCCCGTCCCGTTTTAGGATACCCGGCCCCCCAAAAAACGGTTCACTCGGCCCCTCTAGGGTGTCTTTTTGTTTGTCCGCCTTCAAATGAGAAGCAAGGGAAATGGTTTAGGGTTTGATTAGGGGGATCCGCAGTAGCGGTCCGCCTAATCAAACCCTAAACCCTTTCCCGTCCCGTTTTAGGATACCCGGCCCCCCCAAAAAAGGGTTCACTCGGCCCCTCTAGGGTGTCTTTTTGTCTTGCAGCCTTCAAATGAGAAGTAAAGGAAAGGTTAAGGGTTGGATCAGGCGGATCCGCTGTAGCGGTCCGCCTAATCAAACCCAAAACCCTTTCCCGTCCCATTTTAGGATCCCCCCACCCCCCCCCCCCCCCCCAAAAAAAAAGGGTTCACTCGGCCCCTCTAGGGTGTCTTTTTGTCTTGCCGCCTTCAAATGCGAAGCAAGGGAAAGGGTTTAGGGTTGGATTAGGCGGATCCGCGGTAGCGGTCCGCCTAATCAAACCCTAAACCCTTTCCCGTCCCGTTTTAGGATACCCGGCCCCCCAAAAAAGGGTTCACTCAGCCCCTCTAGGGTGTCTTTTTGTCTTGCCGCCTTCAAATGAGAAGCAAGGGAAAGGGTTTAGGGTTGGATTAGGTGGATCCGCGGTAGCGGTCCCTCTAATCCAATCCTAAACTCTTTCCCGTCCCGTTTTAGGATACTCGGTCCCCCAGAAAAGGGTTCACTCGGCCCCTCTAGGGTGTCTTTTTGTCTTGCCGCCTTCAAATGAGAAGCAAGGGAAAGGGTTTATGGTTGGATTAGGAGGATCTGCGGTAGCGGTCCACCTAATAAAACCCTAAACCCTTTCCCGTCCGGTTTTAGGATACCTGGCCCCCCAAAAAAGGGTTCACTCGGCCCCTCTAGGGTGTCTTTTTGTCTTGCCGCCTTCAAATGAGAAGCAAGGGAAAGGGTTTAGGGTTGGATTAGGCAGATCCGCGGTAGCGGTCCGTCTAATCAAACCCTAAACCCTTTCTTCTCCCGTTTTAAGATACGCGGCCCCCCAAAAAAGGGTTCACTCGGTTCCTCTAGGGTGTCTTTTTGTCTTGCCGCCTTCAAATAAGAAGAAAGAGAAAGGGTTTAGGGTTGGATTAGGCAGATCCGCGGTAGCGGTCCGTCTAATCAAACCCTAAACCCTTTCCCGTCCCATTTTAGGATACCCGGCCCCCCAAAAAAGGGTTCACTCGGCCCCTCTAGGGTGTCTTTTTGTCTTGCCGCCTTCAAATAAGAAGCAAGGGAAAGGGTTTAGGGTTGGATTAGTAGGATCCGCGGTAGCGGTCCGCCTAATCAAACCCTAAACCCTTTCCCGTCCCGTTTTAGGATACCCCCCCCCCACCAAAAAAAAAAAGGTTCACTCGGCCCCTCTAGAGTGTCTTTTTGTCTTGCCGCCTTCAAATGAGAAGCAAGGGAAAGGGTTTAGGGTTTGATTAGGGGATCCGCGGTAGCGGTCCGCCTAATCAAACCCTAAACCCTTTCCCGTCCCGTTTTAGGATACCCGGCCCCCCAAAAAAGGGTTCACTCGGCCCCTCTAGGGTGTCTTTTTGTCTTGCCGCCTTCGAATGTGAAGCAAGGGAAAGGGTTTAGGGTTGGATTAGGCGGATCCGCGTGGCGGTCCCCCTAATCCAATCCTAAACCCTTTCCCGTCCCGTTTTAGGATACCCGTCCCCCAAAAAAGGGTTCACTCGGCCCCTCTAGGGTGTCTTTTTGTCTTGCCGCCTTCTAATGAGAAGAAAGGGAAAGGGTTTAGGGTTTGATTAGGGGATCCGCAGTAGCGGTCCGCCTAATCAAACCCTAAACCCTTTCCCGTCCCGTTTTAGGATACCCGCCCCCCAAAAAAGGGTTCACTCGGCCCCTCTAAGGTGTCTTTATTTCTTGCCGCATTCAAATGAGAAGCAAGGAAATGGTTTAGGGTTTAATTAGCGGGATCAGCGTGGCGGTCCGCCTAATCAAACCCTAAACCCTTTCCCGTCCCGATTTAGGATACCCGACCCCCCAAAAAAGGGTTCACTCGGCCCCCCTAGGGTGTCTTTTTGTCTTGCCGCCTTCGAATGTAAAGCAAGGGAAAGGGTTTAGGGTTGGATTAGGCGGATCCGCGGTAGCGGTCCCCCTAATCCAATCCTAAACCCTTTCCCGTCCCGTTTTAGGATACCCGGCCCCCAAAAAAACGGTTCACTCGGCCCCTCTAGGGTGTCTTTTTGTCTTGCCGCCTTCAAATGAGAAGCAAGGTAAATGGTTTAGGGTTTGATTAGGGGGATCCGCAGTAGCGGTCCGCCTAATCAAACCCTAAACCCTTTCCCGTCCCGTTTTAGGATACCCGGCCCCCCAAAAAAGGGTTCACTCGGCCCCTCTAGGGTGTCTTTATTTCTTGCCGCCTTCAAATGAGAAGCAAGGGAAATGGTTTAGGGTTTGATTAGCGGGATCCGCAGTAGCGGTGCGCCTAATCAAACCCTAAATCCTTTCCTGTCCCGTTTTAGGATACCCGGCCTCCCAAAAAAGGGTTCACTCGGCCCCCCTAGGGTGTCTTTTTGTCTTGCCGCCTTCGAATGTGAAGGAAGGGAAAGGGTTTAGGGTTGGATTAGGCGGATCCGCGGTAGCGGTCCCCCTAATCCAATCCTAAACCCTTTCCCGTCCCGTTTTAGGATACCCGGCCCCCCAAAAAACGGTTCACTCGGCCCCTCTAGGGTGTCTTTTGGTCTTGCCGCCTTCAAATGAGAAGCAAGGGAAATGGTTTAGGGTTTGATTAGGGGGATCCGCAGTAGCGGTCCGCCTAATCAAACCCTAAACCCTTTCCCGTCCCGTTTTAGGATACCCGGCCCCCCAAAAAAGGGTTCACTCGGCCCCTCTAGGGTGTCTTTTTGTCTTGCAGCCTTCAAATGAGAAGTAAGGGAGAGGTTAAGGGTTGGATCAGGCGGATCCGCTGTAGCGGTCCGCCTAATCAAACCCAAAACCCTTTCCCGTCCCATTTTAGGATCCCCCCACCCCCCCCCAAAAAAAAAAAGGGTTCACTCGGCCCCTCTAGGGTGTCTTTTTGTCTTGCCGCCTTCAAATGCGAAGCAAGGGAAAGGGTTTAGGGTTGGATTAGGCGGATCCGCGGTAGCGGTCCGCCTAATCAAACCCTAAACCCTTTCCCGTCCCGTTTTAGGATACCCGGCCCCCAAAAAGGGTTCACTCAGCCCCTCTAGGGTGTCTTTTTGTCTTGCCGCCTTCAAATGAGAAGCAAGGGAAAGGGTTTAGGGTTGGATTAGGCGGATCCGCGGTAGCGGTCCCTCTAATCCAATCCTAAACTCTTTCCCGTCCCGTTTTAGGATACTCGGTCCCCCAAAAAAGGGTTCACTCGGCCCCTCTAGGGTGTCTTTTTGTCTTGCCGCCTTCAAATGAGAAGCAAGGGAAAGGGTTTATGGTTGGATTAGGAGGATCTGCGGTAGCGGTCAGCCTAATAAAACCCTAAACCCTTTCCCGTCCGGTTTTAGGATACCTGGCCCCCCAAAAAAGGGTTCACTCGGCCCCTCTAGGGTGTCTTTTTGTCTTGCCGCCTTCAAATGAGAAGCAAGGGAAAGGGTTTAGGGTTGGATTAGGCAGATCCGCGGTAGCGGTCCGTCTAATCAAACCCTAAACCCTTTCTTCTCCCGTTTTAAGATACGAGGCCCCCCAAAAAAGGGTTCACTCGGTTCCTCTAGGGTGTCTTTTTGTCTTGCCGCCTTCAAATAAGAAGAAAGGGAAAGGGTTTAGGGTTGGATTAGGCAGATCCGCGGTAGCGGTCCGTCTAATCAAACCCTAAACCCTTTCCCGTCCCGTTTTAGGATACCCGGCCCCCCAAAAAAGGGTTCACTCGGCCCCTCTAGGGTGTCTTTTTGTCTTGCCGCCTTCAAATAAGAAGCAAGGGAAAGGGTTTAGGGTTGGATTAGTAGGATCCGCGGTAGCGGTCCGCCTAATCAAACCCTAAACCCTTTCCCGTCCCGTTTTAGGATACCCCCCCCCCCCCCCCCCCCCAAAAAAAAAGGGTTCACTCGGCCCCTCTAGAGTGTCTTTTTGTCTTGCCGCCTTCAAATGAGAAGCAAGGGAAAGGGTTTAGGGTTGGATTAGGGGGATCCGCGGTAGCGGTCCGCCTAATCAAACCCTAAACCCTTTCCCGTCCCATTTTAAGATACCCGGCCCCCCAAAAAAGGGTTCACTCGGCCCCTCTAGGGTGTCTTTTTGTCTTGCCGCCTTCGAATGTGAAGCAAGGGAAAGGGTTTAGGGTTGGATTAGGCGGATCCGCAGGCGGTCCCCTAATCCAATCCTAAACCCTTTCCCGTCCCGTTTTAGGATACCCGTCCCCCAAAAAAGGGTTCACTCGGCCCCTCTAGGGTGTCTTTTTGTCTTGCCGCCTTCTAATGAGAAGAAAGGGAAATGGTTTAGGGTTTGATTAGGGGGATCCGCAGTGGCGGTCCGCCTAATCAAACCCTAAACCCTTTCCCGTCCCGTTTTAGGATACCCGGCCCCCCAAAAAAGGGTTCACTCGGCCCCTCTAAGGTGTCTTTATTTCTTGCCGCCTTCAAATGAGAAGCAAGGGAAATGGTTTAGGGTTTAATTAGCGGGATCGCGAGAGCGGTCCGCCTAATCAAACCCTAAACCCTTTCCCGTCCCGATTTAGGATACCCGACCCCCCAAAAAAGGGTTCACTCGGCCCCCCTAGGGTGTCTTTTTGTCTTGCCGCCTTCGAATGTAAAGCAAGGGAAAGGGTTTAGGGTTGGATTAGGCGGATCCGCGGTAGCGGTCCCCCTAATCCAATCCTAAACCCTTTCCCGTCCCGTTTTAGGATACCCGGCCGCCAAAAAAACGGTTCACTCGGCCCCTCTAGGGTGTCTTTTTGTCTTGCCGACTTCAAATGAGAAGCAAGGGAAATGGTTTAGGGTTGGATTAGGGGGATCCGCAGTAGCGGTCCGCCTAATCAAACCCTAAACCCTTTCCCGTCCCGTTTTAGGATACTCGGCCCCCCAAAAAAGGGTTCACTCAGCCCCTCTAGGATGTCTTTTTGTCTTACCGCCTTCAAATGAGATGCAAGGGAAAGGATTTATGGTTGGATTAGGCGGATCCGCGGTAGCGGTCCCTCTAATCCAATCCTAAACTCTTTCCCGTCCCGTTTTAGGATACTCGGTCCCCCAAAAAAGGGTTCACTCGGCCCCTCTAGGGTGTCTTTTTGTCTTGCCGCCTTCAAATGCGAAGCAAGGGAAAGGGTTTAGGGTTGGATTAGGCGGATCCGCGGTAGCGGTCCGCCTAATCAAACCCTAAACCCTTTCCCGTCCCGTTTTAGGATACCTGGCCCCCCCAAAAAAGGGTTCACTCAGCCCCTCTAGGGTGTCTTTTTGTCTTGCCGCCTTCAAATGAGAAGCAAGGGAAAGGGTTTAGGGTTGGATTAGGCGGATCCGCGGTAGCGGTCCCTCTAATCCAATCCTAAACTCTTTCCCGTCCCGTTTTAGGATACTCGGTCCCCCAAAAAAGGGTTCACTCGGCCCCTCTAGGGTGTCTTTTTGTCTTGCCGCCTTCAAATGAGAAGCAAGGGAAAGGGTTTATGGTTGGATTAGGAGGATCTGCGGTAGCGGTCCGCCTAATAAAACCCTAAACCCTTTCCCGTCCGGTTTTAGGATACCTGGCCCCCCAAAAAAGGGTTCACTCGGCCCCTCTAGGGTGTCTTTTTGTCTTGCCGCCTTCAAATGAGAAGCAAGGGAAAGGGTTTAGGGTTGGATTAGGCAGATCCGCGGTAGCGGTCCGTCTAATCAAACCCTAAACCCTTTCTTCTCCCGTTTTAAGATACGAGGCCCCCCAAAAAAGGGTTCACTCGGTTCCTCTAGGGTGTCTTTTTGTCTTGCCACCTTCAAATAAGAAGAAAGGGAAAGGGTTTAGGGTTGGATTAGGCAGATCCGCGGTAGCGGTCCGTCTAATCAAACCCTAAACCCTTTCCCGTCCCGTTTTAGGATACCCGGCCCCCCAAAAAAGGGTTCACTCGGCCCCTCTAGGGTGTCTTTTTGTCTTGCCGCCTTCAAATAAGAAGCAAGGGAAAGGGTTTAGGGTTGGATTAGGGGGATCCGCGGTAGCGGTCCGCCTAATCAAACCCTAAACCCTTTCCCGTCCCGTTTTAGGATACCCCCCCCCCCCCCCCCAAAAAAAAAAGGGTTCACTCGGCCCCTCTAGAGTGTCTTTTTGTCTTGCCGCCTTCAAATGAGAAGCAAGGGAAAGGGTTTAGGGTTGGATTAGGGGGATCCGCGGTAGCGGTCCGCCTAATCAAACCCTAAACCCTTTCCCGTCCCATTTTAAGATACCCGGCCCCCCAAAAAAGGGTTCACTCGGCCCCTCTAGGGTGTCTTTTTGTCTTGCCGCCTTCGAATGTGAAGCAAGGGAAAGGGTTTAGGGTTGGATTAGGCGGATCCGCAGTAGCGGTCCCCCTAATCCAATCCTAAACCCTTTCCCGTCCCGTTTTAGGATACCCGTCCCCCAAAAAAAGGGTTCACTCGGCCCCTCTAGGGTGTCTTTTTGTCTTGCCGCCTTCTAATGAGAAGAAAGGGAAATGGTTTAGGGTTTGATTAGGGGGATCCGCAGTGGCGGTCCGCCTAATCAAACCCTAAACCCTTTCCCGTCCCGTTTTAGGATACCCGGCCCCCCAAAAAAGGGTTCACTCGGCCCCTCTAAGGTGTCTTTATTTCTTGCCGCCTTCAAATGAGAAGCAAGGGAAATGGTTTAGGGTTTAATTAGCGGGATCAGCAGTAGCGGTCCGCCTAATCAAACCCTAAATCCTTTCCTGTCCCGATTTAGGATACCCGACCCCCCAAAAAAGGGTTCACTCGGCCCCCCTAGGGTGTCTTTTTGTCTTGCCGCCTTCGAATGTAAAGCAAGGGAAAGGGTTTAGGGTTGGATTAGGCGGATCCGCGGTAGCGGTCCCCCTAATCCAATCCTAAACCCTTTCCCGTCCCGTTTTAGGATACCCGGCCGCCAAAAAAACGGTTCACTCGGCCCCTCTAGGGTGTCTTTTTGTCTTGCCGACTTCAAATGAGAAGCAAAGGAAATGGTTTAGGGTTGGATTAGGGGGATCCGCAGTAGCGGTCCGCCTAATCAAACCCTAAACCCTTTCCCGTCCCGTTTTAGGATACCCGGCCCCCCAAAAAAGGGTTCACTCAGCCCCTCTAGGGTGTCTTTTTGTCTTGCCGCCTTCAAATGAGAAGCAAGAGAAATGGTTTAGGGTTTGATTAGGGGGATCCGCAGTAGCGGTCCGCCTAATCAAACCCTAAACCCTTTCCCGTCCCGTTTTAGGATACCCGGCCCCCCAAAAAAGGGTTCACTTGGCCCCTCCAGGGTGTCTTTTTGTCTTGCCGCCTTCAAATGAGAAGTAAGGGAAAGGGTTTAGGGTTTGATTAGCGGGATCAGCAGTAGCGGTCCGCCTAATCAAACCCTAAATCCTTTCCTGTCCCGATTTAGGATACCCGACCCCCCAAAAAAGGGTTCACTCGGCCCCCCTAGGGTGTCTTTTTGTCTTGCCGCCTTCGAATGTAAAGCAAGGGAAAGGGTTTAGGGTTGGATTAGGCGGATCCGCGGTAGCGGTCCCCCTAATCCAATCCTAAACCCTTTCCCGTCCCGTTTTAGGATACCCGGCCGCCAAAAAAACGGTTCACTCGGCCCCTCTAGGGTGTCTTTTTGTCTTGCCGACTTCAAATGAGAAGCAAGGGAAATGGTTTAGGGTTGGATTAGGGGGATCCGCAGTAGCGGTCCGCCTAATCAAACCCTAAACCCTTTCCCGTCCCGTTTTAGGATACTCGGCCCCCCAAAAAGGGTTCACTCAAATTTCTCTAGGATGTCTTTTTGTCTTACCGCCTTCAAATGAGATGCAAGGGAAAGGATTTATGGTTGGATTCGGGGGATCCGCAGTAGCGGTCCGCCTAATCAAACCCTAAACCCTTTCCCGTCCCATTTTAGGATACCCGGCCCCCCCAAAAAAGGGATCACTTGGCCCCTCTAGGGTGTCTTTTTGTCTTGCCGCCTTCAAATGAGAAGTAAGGGAAAGGGTTTAGGGTTTGATTAGCGGGATCAGCAGTAGCGGTCCGCCTAATCAAACCCTAAAGCCTTTCCTGTCCCGTTTTAGGATACCCGGCCCCCCAAAAAAGGGTTCATTCGGCCCACCTAAGGTGTCTTTTTGCCTTGCCGCCTTCGAATGTGAAGCAAGGGAAAGGGTTTAGGGTTGGATTAGGCGGATCCGCGGTAGCGGTCCCCCTAATCCAATCCTAAACCCTTTCCCGTCCCGTTTTAGGATACCCGGCCCCCCAAAAAACGGTTCACTCGGCCCCTCTAGGGTGTCTTTTTGTCTTGCCGACTTCAAATGAGAACAAGGGAAATGGTTTAGGGTTTGATTAGGGGGATCCGCAGTAGCGGTCCGCCTAATCAAACCTTAAACCCTTTCCCGTCCCGTTTTAGGATACTCGGCCCCCCAAAAAAGGGTTCACTCAGCCCCTCTAGGATGTCTTTTTGTCTTACCGCCTTCAAATGAGATGCAAGGGAAAGGATTTATGGTTGGATTAGGGGGATCCGCGGTAGCGGTCCGCCTAATCAAACCCTAAACCCTTTCCCGTCCCATTTTAGGATACCTGGCCCCCCGAAAAAGGGTTCACTCGGCCCCTCT
Organism: Silene latifolia; assembly: GCF_048544455.1. Taxonomy (NCBI): domain Eukaryota; kingdom Viridiplantae; phylum Streptophyta; class Magnoliopsida; order Caryophyllales; family Caryophyllaceae; genus Silene; species Silene latifolia. The sequence continues at coordinate 99,636,001 of NC_133527.1, forward strand.
AGGGTGTCTTTTTGTCTTGCCGCCTTCAAATGAGATGCAAGGGACCGCGGTCCACCAAGTCAAACCCTAAACCCTTTCCTGTCCCGTTTTAGGATACCCGACCCCCCAAATAAGGGTTCACTCGGCCCCTCTCGGGTGTCTTTTTGCCTTGCCGCCTTCGAATGTGAAGCAAGGGAAATGGTTTAGGGTTTGATTAGGGGGATCCGCAGTAGCGGTCCGCCTAATCAAACCCTAAACCCTTTCCCGTCCCGTTTTAGGATACCCGGCCCCCCAAAAAAGGGTTCACTCGGCCCCTCTAGGGTGTCTTTATTTCTTGCCGCCTTCAAATGAGAAGCAAGGGAAATGGTTTAGGGTTTGATTAGCGGGATCCGCAGTAGCGGTGCGCCTAATCAAACCCTAAATCCTTTCCTGTCCCGTTTTAGGATACCCGGCCTCCCAAAAAAGGGTTCACTCGGCCCCCCTAGGGTGTCTTTTTGTCTTGCCGCCTTCGAATGTGAAGGAAGGGAAAGGGTTTAGGGTTGGATTAGGCGGATCCGCGGTAGCGGTCCCCCTAATCCAATCCTAAACCCTTTCCCGTCCCGTTTTAGGATACCCGGCCCCCCAAAAAACGGTTCACTCGGCCCCTCTAGGGTGTCTTTTGTCTTGCCGCCTTCAAATGAGAAGCAGGAAATGGTTTAGGGTTTGATTAGGGGATCCGCAGAGCGGTCCGCCTAATCAAACCCTAAACCCTTTCCCGTCCCGTTTTAGGATACCCGGCCCCCCAAAAAAGGGTTCACTCGGCCCCTCTAGGGTGTCTTTTTGTCTTGCAGCCTTCAAATGAGAAGTAAGGGAAAGGTTAAGGGTTGGATCAGGCGGATCCGCTGTAGCGGTCCGCCTAATCAAACCCAAAACCCTTTCCCGTCCCATTTTAGGATCCCCCCACCCCCCCCCCCCCCCAAAAAAAGGGTTCACTCGGCCCCTCTAGGGTGTCTTTTTGTCTTGCCGCCTTCAAATGAGAAGCAAGGGAAAGGGTTTAGGGTTGGATTAGGCGGATCCGCGGTAGCGGTCCGCCTAATCAAACCCTAAACCCTTTCCCGTCCCGTTTTAGGATACCCGGCCCCCAAAAAAGGGTTCACTCGGCCCCTCTAGGGTGTCTTTTTGTCTTGCCGCCTTCAAATGAGAAGCAAGGGAAAGGGTTTAGGGTTGGATTAGGCGGATCCGCGGTAGCGGTCCCTCTAATCCAATCCTAAACTCTTTCCCGTCCCGTTTTAGGATACTCGGTCCCCCAAAAAAGGGTTCACTCGGCCCCTCTAGGGTGTCTTTTTGTCTTGCCGCCTTCAAATGAGAAGCAAGGGAAAGGGTTTATGGTTGGATTAGGAGGATCTGCGGTAGCGGTCCGCCTAATAAAACCCTAAACCCTTTCCCGTCCCGTTTTAGGATACCCGGCCCCCAAAAAAGGGTTCACTCGGCCCCTCTAGGGTGTCTTTTTGTCTTGCCGCCTTCAAATGAGAAGCAAGGGAAAGGGTTTAGGGTTGGATTAGGCAGATCCGCGGTAGCGGTCCGTCTAATCAAACCCTAAACCCTTTCTTCTCCCGTTTTAAGATACGCGGCCCCCCAAAAAAGGGTTCACTCGGTTCCTCTAGGGTGTCTTTTTGTCTTGCCGCCTTCAAATAAGAAGAAAGGGAAAGGGTTTAGGGTTGGATTAGGCGATCCGCGGTAGCGGTCCGCCTAATCAAACCCTAAACCCTTTCCCCGTCCCGTTTTAGGATACCCGGCCCCCCAAAAAAGGGTTCACTCGGCCCCTCTAGGGTGTCTTTTTGTCTTGCCGCCTTCAAATAAGAAGCAAGGGAAAGGGTTTAGGGTTGGATTAGTAGGATCCGCGGTAGCGGTCCGCCTAATCAAACCCTAAACCCTTTCCCATCCCGTTTTAGGATACCCCCCCCCCCCCCAAAAAAAAAAAAAAGGGGTTCACTCGGCCCCTCTAGAGTGTCTTTTTGTCTTGCCGCCTTCAAATGAGAAGCAAGGGAAAGGGTTTAGGGTTGGATTAGGGGGATCCGCGGTAGCGGTCCGCCTAATCAAACCCTAAACCCTTTCCCGTCCCATTTTAAGATACCCGGCCCCCCAAAAAAGGGTTCACTCGGCCCCTCTAGGGTGTCTTTTTGTCTTGCCGCCTTCGAATGTGAAGCAAGGGAAAGGGTTTAGGGTTGGATTAGGCGGATGCGCAGTAGCGGTCCCCCTAATCCAATCCTAAACCCTTTCCCGTCCCGTTTTAGGATACCCGTCCCCTAAAAAAAAGGTTCACTCGGCCCCTCTAGGGTGTCTTTTTGTCTTGCCGCCTTCTAATGAGAAGAAAGGGAAATGGTTTAGGGTTTGATTAGGGGGATCCGCAGTGGCGGTCCGCCTAATCAAACCCAAAACCCTTTCTCGTCTCGTTTTAGGATAGCCCCCCCCCCCCCCCCCCCCCCAAAAAAAAAAAAAAAGGGTTCACTCGGCCCCTCTAGGGTGTCTTTTTGTCTTGCCGCCTTCAAATGAGAAGCAAGGGAAAGGGTTTAGGGTTGGATTAGGCGGATCCGCGGCAGCGGTCCGCCTAATCAAACCCTAAACCCTTTCCCGTCCCGTTTTAGGATACTCGGCCCCCCAAAAAAGGATTCACTCAGCCCCTCTAGGATGTCTTTTTGTCTTACCGCCTTCAAATGAGATGCAAGGGAAAGGATTTATGGTTGGATTCAGGGGATCCGCAGTAGCGGTCCGCCTAATCAAACCCTAAACCCTTTCCCGTCCCATTTTAGGATACCCGGCCCCCCCAAAAAAGGGATCACTTGGCCCCTCTAGGGTGTCTTTTTATCTTGCCGCCTTCAAATGAGAAGTAAGGGAAAGGGTTTAGGGTTTGATTAGCGGGATCGCGAGGCGGTCCGCCTAATCAAACCCTAAACCCTTTCCCGTCCCGTTTTAGGATACCCGGCCCCCCAAAAAAGGGTTCACTCGGCCCACCTAGGGTGTCTTTTTGCCTTGCCGCCTTCGAATGTGAAGCAAGGGAAAGGGTTTAGGGTTGGATTAGGCGGATCCGCGGTAGCGGTCCCCCTAATCCAATCCTAAACCCTTTCCCGTCCCGTTTTAGGATACCCATTCCCCCCAAAAAACGGTTCACTCGGCCCCTCTAGGGTGTCTTTTTGTCTTGCCGACTTCAAATGAGAAGCAAGGGAAATGGTTTAGGGTTTGATTAGGGGGATCCGCAGTAGCGGTCCGCCTAATCAAACCCTAAACCCTTTCCCGTCCCGTTTTAGGATACCCGGCCCCCAAAAAAAGGGTTCACTCGGCCCCTCTAGGGTGTCTTTTTGTCTTGCCGCCTTCAAATGAGAAGCAAGGGAAAGGGTTTAGGGTTGGATTAGGCGGATCCGCGGTAGCGGTCCGCCTAATCAAACCCTAAACCCTTTCCCGTCCCGTTTTAGGATACCCGGCCCCCCAAAAAAGGGTTCACTCAGCCCCTCTAGGATGTCTTTTTGTCTTACCGCCTTCAAATGAGATGCAAGGGAAAGGATTTATGGTTGGATTAGGGGGATCCGCGGTAGCGGTCCGCCTAATCAAACCCTAAACCCTTTCCCGTCCCATTTTAGGATACCTGGCCCCCCGAAAAAGGGTTCACTCGGCCCCTCTAGGGTGTCTTTTTGTCTTGCCGCCTTCAAATGAGATGCAAGGGACCGCGGTCCACCAAGTCAAACCCTAAACCCTTTCCTGTCCCGTTTTAGGATACCCGGCCCCCCAAATAAGGGTTCACTCGGCCCCTCTCGGGTGTCTTTTTGCCTTGCCGCCTTCGAATGTGAAGCAAGGAAATGGTTTAGGGTTTGATTAGGGGATCCGCAGAGCGGTCCGCCTAATCAAACCCTAAACCCTTTCCCGTCCCGTTTTAGGATACCCGGCCCCCCAAAAAAGGGTTCACTTGGCCCCTCTAGGGTGTCTTTATTTCTTGCCGCCTTCAAATGAGAAGCAAGGGAAATGGTTTAGGGTTTGATTAGCGGGATCCGCAGATGGCGCGCCTAATCAAACCCTAAATCCTTTCCCGTCCCGTTTTAGGATACCCGGCCCCCCAAAAAAGGGTTCACTCGGCCCCCCTAGGGTGTCTTTTTGTCTTGCCGCCTTCGAATGTGAAGGAAGGGAAAGGGTTTAGGGTTGGATTAGGCGGATCCGCGGTAGCGGTCCCCCTAATCCAATCCTAAACCCTTTCCCGTCCCGTTTTAGGATACCCGACCACCCCCAAAAACGGTTCACTCGGCCCCTCTAGGGTGTCTTTTTGTCTTGCCGCCTTCAAATGAGAAGCAAGGAAATGGTTTAGGGTTTGATTAGGGGATCCGCAGAGCGGTCCGCCTAATCAAACCCTAAACCCTTTCCCGTCCCGTTTTAGGATACCCGGCCCCCCAAAAAAGGGTTCACTCGGCCCCTCTAGGGTGTCTTTTTGTCTTGCAGCCTTCAAATGAGAAGTAAGGGAAAGGTTAAGGGTTGGATCAGGCGGATCCGCTGTAGCGGTCCGCCTAATCAAACCCAAAACCCTTTCCCGTCCCATTTTAGGATCCCCCCCCCCCCCCCCCCAAAAAAAAGGGTTCACTCGGCCCCTCTAGGGTGTCTTTTTGTCTTGCCGCCTTCAAATGAGAAGCAAGGGAAAGGGTTTAGGGTTGGATTAGGCGAATCCGCGGTAGCGGTCCCTCTAATCCAATCCTAAACTCTTTCCCGTCCCGTTTTAGGATACTCGGTCCCCCAAAAAAGGTTCACTCGGCCCCTCTAGGGTGTCTTTTTGTCTTGCCGCCTTCAAATGAGAAGCAAGGGAAAGGGTTTATGGTTGGATTAGGAGGATCTGCGGTAGCGGTCCGCCTAATAAAACCCTAAACCCTTTCCCCGTCCGGTTTAGGATACCCGGCCCCCCAAAAAAGGGTTCACTCGGCCCCTCTAGGGTGTCTTTTTGTCTTGCCGCCTTCAAATGAGAAGCAAGGGAAAGGGTTTAGGGTTGGATTAGGCAGATCCGCGGTAGCGGTCCGTCTAATCAAACCCTAAACCCTTTCTTCTCCCGTTTTAAGATACGCGGCCCCCCAAAAAAGGGTTCACTCGGCCCCTCTAGGGTGTCTTTTTGTCTTGCCGCCTTCAAATGAGAAGCAAGGGAAAGGGTTTATGGTTGGATTAGGAGGATCTGCGGTAGCGGTCCGCCTAATAAAACCCTAAACCCTTTCCCGTCCGGTTTTAGGATACCTGGCCCCCCAAAAAAGGGTTCACTCGGCCCCTCTAGGGTGTCTTTTTGTCTTGCCGCCTTCAAATGAGAAGCAAGGGAAAGGGTTTAGGGTTGGATTAGGCGGATCCGCGGTAGCGGTCCGTCTAATCAAACCCTAAACCCTTTCTTCTCCCGTTTTAAGATACGCGGCCCCCAAAAAAGGTTCACTCGGTTCCTCTAGGGTGTCTTTTTGTCTTGCCGCCTTCAAATAAGAAGCAAGGGAAAGGGTTTAGGGTTGGATTAGGCGGATCCGCGGTAGCGGTCCGTCTAATCAAACCCTAAACCCTTTCCCGTCCCGTTTTAGGATACCCGGCCCCCCAAAAAAGGGTTCACTCGGCCCCTCTAGGGTGTCTTTTTGTCTTGGCGCCTTCAAATAAGAAGCAAGGGAAAGGGTTTAGGGTTGGATTAGTAGGATCCGCGGTAGCGGTCCGCCTAATCAAACCCTAAACCCTTTCCCGTCCCGTTTTAGGATACCCCCCCCCCCAAAAAAGGGTTCACTCGGCCCCTCTAGAGTGTCTTTTTGTCTTGCCGCCTTCAAATGAGAAGCAAGGGAAAGGGTTTAGGGTTGGATTAGGGGGATCCGCGGTAGCAGTCCGCCTAATCAAACCCTAAACCCTTTCCCGTCCCATTTTAAGATACCCGGCCCCCAAAAAAGGGTTCACTCGGCCCCTCTAGGGTGTCTTTTTGTCTTGCCGCCTTCGAATGTGAAGCAAGGGAAAGGGTTTAGGGTTGGATTAGGCGGATCCGCAGTAGCGGTCCCCCTAATCCAATCCTAAACCCTTTCCCGTCCCGTTTTAGGATACCCGGCCCCCAAAAAAAAGGGTTCACTCGGCCCCTCTAGGGTGTCTTTTTGTCTTGCCGCCTTCTAAATGAGAAGAAAGGAAATGGTTTAGGGTTTGATTAGGGGATCCGCAGGTGGCGGTCCGCCTAATCAAACCCTAAACCCTTTCCCGTCCCGTTTTAGGATACCCGGCCCCCCAAAAAAGGGTTCACTCGGCCCCTCTAAGGTGTCTTTATTTCTTGCCGCCTTCAAATGAGAAGCAAGGAAATGGTTTAGGGTTTAATTAGCGGGATCGCGATAGCGTTCCGCCTAATCAAACCCTAAATCCTTTCCTGTCCCGATTTAGGATACCCGACCCCCCAAAAAAGGGTTCACTCGGCCCCCCTAGGGTGTCTTTTTGTCTTGCCGCCTTCGAATGTAAAGCAAGGGAAAGGGTTTAGGGTTGGATTAGGCGGATCCGCGGTAGCGGTCCCCCTATTCCAATCCTAAACCCTTTCCCCGTCCCGTTTAGGATACCCGCCCCCAAAAAACGGTTCACTCGGCCCCTCTAGGGTGTCTTTTTGTCTTGCCGACTTCAAATGAGAAGCAAAGGAAATGGTTTAGGGTTGGATTAGGGGGATCCGCAGTAGCGGTCCGCCTAATCAAACCCTAAACCCTTTCCCGTCCCGTTTTAGGATACCCGGCCCCCCAAAAAAGGGTTCACTCAGCCCCTCTAGGGTGTCTTTTTGTCTTGCCGCCTTCAAATGAGAAGCAAGAGAAATGGTTTAGGGTTTGATTAGGGGGATCCGCAGTAGCGGTCCGCCTAATCAAACCCTAAACCCTTTCCCGTCCCGTTTTAGGATACCCGGCCCCCCAAAAAAGGGTTCACTTGGCCCCTCTAGGGTGTCTTTTTGTCTTGCCGCCTTCAAATGAGAAGTAAGGGAAAGGGTTTAGGGTTTGATTAGCGGGATCAGCAGTAGCGGTCCGCCTAATCAAACCCTAAATCCTTTCCTGTCCCGTTTTAGGATACCCGGCCCCCCAAAAAAGGGTTCACTCGGCCCACCTAGGGTGTCTTTTTGTCTTGCCGCCTTCGAATGTGAAGCAAGGGAAAGGGTTTAGGGTTGGATTAGGCGGATCCGCGGTAGCGGTCCCCCTAATCCAATCCTAAACCCTTTCCCGTCCCGTTTTAGGATACCCGGCCCCCCAAAAAACGGTTCACTCGACCCCTCTAGGGTGTCTTTTTGTCTTGCCGACTTCAAATGAGAAGCAAGGGAAATGATTTAGGGTTTGATTAGGGGGATCCGCAGTAGCGGTCCGCCTAATCAAACCCTAAACCCTTTCCCGTCCCGTTTTAGGATACCCGGCCCCCCAAAAAAGGGGTCACTCGGCCCCTCTAAGGCGTCTTTTTGTCTTGCCGCCTTCAAATGAGAAGTATGGGAAAGGGTTTAGGGTTGGATCAGGCGGATCCGCGGTAGCGGTCCGCCTAATCAAACCCAAAACCCTTTCCCGTCCCATTTTAGGATAGCCCCCCCCCCCCCCCCCAAAAAAAAAAGGGTTCACTCGGCCCCTCTAGGGTGTCTTTTTGTCTTGCCGCCTTCAAATGAGAAGTAAGGGAAAGGGTTTAGGGTTTGATTAGCGGGATCAGCAGTAGCGGTCCGCCTAATCAAACCCAAAACCCTTTCCCGTCCCATTTTAGGATCCCCCCCCCCCCCCCCCAAAAAAAAAGGGTTCACTCGGCCCCTCTAGGGTGTCTTTTTGTCTTGCCGCCTTCAAATGAGAAGCAAGGGAAAGGGTTTAGGGTTGGATTAGGCGGATCCGCGGTAGCGGTCCGCCTAATCAAACCCTAAACCCTTTCCCGTCCCGTTTTAGGATACTCGGCCCCCCAAAAAAGGGTTCACTCAGCCCCTCTAGGATGTCTTTTTGTCTTACCGCCTTCAAATGAGATGCAAGGGAAAGGATTTATGGTTGGATTCGGGGGATCCGCGGTAGCGGTCCGCCTAATCAAACCCTAAACCCTTTCCCGTCCCATTTTAGGATACCCGGCCCCCCGAAAAAGGGTTCACTCGGCCCCTCTAGGGTGTCTTTTTGTCTTGCCGCCTTCAAATGAGATGCAAGGGACCGCGGTCCGCCAAGTCAAACCCTAAACCCTTTCCTGTCCCGTTTTAGGATACCCGGCCCCCCAAATAAGGGTTCACTCGGCCCCTCTCGGGTGTCTTTTTGCCTTGCCGCCTTCGAATGTGAAGCAAGGGAAAGGGTTTAGGGTTGGATTAGGCGGATCCGCTGTAGCGGTCCCCCTAATCCAATCCTAAACCCTTTCCCGTCCCGTTTTAGGATACCCGTCCCCCAAAAAAGGGTTCACTCAGCCCCTCTAGGATGTCTTTTTGTCTTACCGCCTTCAAATGAGATGCAAGGGAAAGGATTTATGGTTGGATTAGGGGGATCCGCGGTAGCGGTCCGCCTAATCAAACCCTAAACCCTTTCCCGTCCCATTTTAGGATACCTGGCCCCCCGAAAAAGGGTTCACTCGGCCCCTCTAGGGTGTCTTTTTGTCTTGCCGCCTTCAAATGAGATGCAAGGGACCTCGGTCCGCCAAGTCAAACCCTAAACCCTTTCCTGTCCTGTTTTAGGATACCCGGCCCCCCAAATAAGGGTTCACTCGGCCCCTCTCGGGTGTCTTTTTGCCTTGCCGCCTTCGAATGTGAAGCAAGGGAAATGGTTTAGGGTTTGATTAGGGGGATCCGCAGTAGCGGTCCGCCTAATCAAACCCTAAACCCTTTCCCGTCCCGTTTTAGGATACCCGGCCCCCCAAAAAAGGGTTCACTCGGCCCCTCTAGGGTGTCTTTATTTATTGCCGCCTTCAAATGAGAAGGGAAATGGTTTAGGGTTTGATTAGCGGGATCCGCAGTAGCGGTCCGCCTAATCAAACCCTAAATCCTTTCCTGTCCCGTTTTAGGATACCCGGCCTCCCAAATAAGGGTTCACTCGGCCCCTCTCGGGTGTCTTTTTGCCTTGCCGCCTTCGAATGTGAAGCGAGGAAAGGGTTTAGGGTTGGATTAGGCGGATCCGCCGTAGCGGTCCCCTAATCCAATCCTAAACCCTTTCCCGTCCCGTTTTAGGATACCCGTCCCCCAAAAAAGGGTTCACTCAGCCCCTCTAGGATGTCTTTTTGTCTTACCGCCTTCAAATGAGATGCAAGGGAAAGGATTTATGGTTGGATTAGGGGGATCCGCGGTAGCGGTCCGCCTAATCAAACCCCAAACCCTTTCCCGTCCCATTTTAGGATACCTGGCCCCCCGAAAAAGGGTTCACTCGGCCCCTCTAGGGTGTCTTTTTGTCTTGCCGCCTTCAAATGAGATGCAAGGGACCTCGGTCCGCCAAGTCAAACCCTAAACCCTTTCCTGTCCCGTTTTAGGATACCCGGCCCCCCAAATAAGGGTTCACTCGGCCCCTCTCGGGTGTCTTTTTGCCTTGCCGCCTTCGAATGTGAAGCAAGGGAAATGGTTTAGGGTTTGATTAGGGGGATCCGCAGTAGCGGTCCGCCTAATCAAACCCTAAACCCTTTCCCGTCCCGTTTTAGGATACCCGGCCCCCCAAAAAAGGGTTCACTCGGCCCCTCTAGGGTGTCTTTATTTATTGCCGCCTTCAAATGAGAAGCAAGGGAAATGGTTTAGGGTTTGATTAGCGGGATCCGCAGTAGCGGTCCGCCTAATCAAACCCTAAATCCTTTCCTGTCCCGTTTTAGGATACCCGGCCTCCCAAAAAAGGGTTCACTCGGCCCCCCTAGGGTGTCTTTTTGTCTTGCCGCCTTCGAATGTGAAGGAGGGAAAAGGGTTTAGGGTTGGATTAGGCGGATCCGCGGTAGCGGTCCCCCTAATCCAATCCTAAACCCTTTCCCGTCCCGTTTTAGGATACCCGGCCCCCCAAAAAACGGTTCACTCGGCCCCTCTAGGGTGTCTTTTTGTCTTGCCGCCTTCAAATGAGAAGCAAGGAAATGGTTTAGGGTTTGATTAGGGGGATCCGCAGAGGCGGTCCGCCTAATCAAACCCTAAACCCTTTCCCGTCTCGTTTAGGATACCCGGCCCCCCAAAAAAGGGTTCACTCGGCCCCTCTAGGGTGTCTTTTTGTCTTGCCGCCTTCTAATGAGAAGAAAGGGAAATGGTTTAGGGTTTGATTAGGGGTATCCGCAGTGGCGGTCCGCCTAATCAAACCCTAAACCCTTTCCCGTCCCGTTTTAGGATACCCGGCCCCCCAAAAAAGGGTTCACTCGGCCCCTCTAAGGTGTCTTTATTTCTTGCCGCCTTCAAATGAGAAGCAAGGGAAATGGTTTAGGGTTTAATTAGCGGGATCAGCAGATGGCGGTCCGCCTAATCAAACCCTAAATCCTTTCCTGTCCCGATTTAGGATACCCGACCCCCCAAAAAAGGGTTCACTCGGCCCCCCTAGGGTGTCTTTTTGTCTTGCCGCCTTCGAATGTAAAACAAGGGAAAGGGTTTAGGGTTGGATTAGGCGGATCCGCGGTAGCGGTCCCCCTAATCCAATCCTAAACACTTTCCCGTCCCGTTTAGGATACCCGCCCCCAAAAAACGGTTCACTCGGCCCCTCTACGGTGTCTTTTTGTCTTGCCGACTTCAAATGAGAAGCAAGGAAATGGTTTAGGGTTGGATTAGGGGATCCGCAGAGCGGTCCGCCTAATCAAACCCTAAACCCTTTCCCGTCCCGTTTTAGGATACCCGTCCCCCCAAAAAGGGTTCACTCGGCCCCTCTAGAGTGTCTTTTTGTCTTGCCGCCTTCAAATGAGAAGCAAGAGAAATGGTTTAGGGTTTGATTAGGGGATCCGCAGATGGCGGTCCGCCTAATCAAACCCTAAACCCTTTCCCGTCCCGTTTTAGGATACCCGTTCCCCCAAAAAGGGTTCACTTGGCCCCTCTAGGGTGTCTTTTTGTCTTGCCGCCTTCAAATGAGAAGTAAGGGAAAGGGTTTAGGGTTTGATTAGCGGGATCAGCGAGCGGTCCGCCTAATCAAACCCTAAATCCTTTCCCGTCCCGTTTTAGGATACCCGGCCCCCCAAAAAAGGGTTCACTCGGCCCACCTAGGGTGTCTTTTTGTCTTGCCGCCTTCGAATGTGAAGCAAGGGAAAGGGTTTAGGGTTGGATTAGGCGGATCCGCGGTAGCGGTCCCCCTAATCCAATCCTAAACCCTTTCCCGTCCCGTTTTAGGATACCCGGCCCCCCAAAAAACGGTTCACACGATCCCTCTAGGGTGTCTTTTTGTCTTGCCGACTTCAAATGAGAAGCAAGGGAAATGGTTTAGGGTTTGATTAGGGGGATCCGCAGTAGCAGTCCGCCTAATCAAACCCTAAACCCTTTCCCGTCCCGTTTTAGGATACCCGGCCCCCCAAAAAAGGGGTCACTCGGCCCCTCTAGGGTGTCTTTTTGTCTTGCCGCCTTCAAATGAGAAGTATGGGAAAGGGTTTAGGGTTGGATCAGGCGGATCCGCGGTAGCGGTCCGCCTAATCAAACCCAAAACCCTTTCCCGTCCCGTTTTAGATACGCCCCCCCCCCCAAAAAAAAAAGGGTTCACTCGGCCCCTCTAGGGTGTCTTTTTGTCTTGCCGCCTTCAAATGAGAAGCAAGGGAAAGGGTTTAGGGTTGGATTAGGCGGATCCGCGGCAGCGGTCCGCCTAATCAAACCCTAAACCCTTTCCCGTCCCGTTTTAGGATACTCGGCCCCCCAAAAAAGGGTTCACTCAGCCCCTCTAGGATGTCTTTTTGTCTTACCGCCTTCAAATGAGATGCAAGGGAAAGGATTTATGGTTGGATTCGGGGGATCCGCGGTAGCGGTCCGCCTAATCAAACCCTAAACCCTTTCCCGTCCCATTTTAGGATACCCGGCCCCCCGAAAAAGGGTTCACTCGGCCCCTCTAGGGTGTCTTTTTGTCTTGCCGCCTTCAAATGAGATGCAAGGGACCGCGGTCCGCCAAGTCAAACCCTAAACCCTTTCCTGTCCCGTTTTAGGATACCCGGCCCCCCAAATAAGGGTTCACTCGGCCCCTCTCGGGTGTCTTTATTTATTGCCGCCTTCAAATGAGAAGCAAGGGAAATGGTTTAGGGTTTGATTAGCGGGATCCGCAGTAGCGGTCCGCCTAATCAAACCCTAAATCCTTTCCTGTCCCGTTTTAGGATACCCGGCCTCCCAAAAAAGGGTTCACTCGGCCCCCCTAGGGTGTCTTTTTGTCTTGCCGCCTTCGAATGTGAAGGAGGGAAAAGGGTTTAGGGTTGGATTAGGCGGATCCGCGGTAGCGGTCCCCCTAATCCAATCCTAAACCCTTTCCCGTCCCGTTTTAGGATACCCGGCCCCCCAAAAAACGGTTCACTCGGCCCCTCTAGGGTGTCTTTTTGTCTTGCCGCCTTCAAATGAGAAGCAAGGGAAATGGTTTAGGGTTTGATTAGGGGGATCCGCAGTAGCGGTCCGCCTAATCAAACCCTAAACCCTTTCCCGTCTCGTTTTAGGATACCCGGCCCCCCAAAAAAGGGTTCACTCGGCCCCTCTAGGGTGTCTTTTTGTCTTGCCGCCTTCTAATGAGAAGAAAGGGAAATGGTTTAGGGTTTGATTAGGGGTATCCGCAGTGGCGGTCCGCCTAATCAAACACTAAACCCTTTCCCGTCCCGTTTTAGGATACCCGGCCCCCCAAAAAAGGGTTCACTCGGCCCCTCTAAGGTGTCTTTATTTCTTGCCGCCTTCAAATGAGAAGCAAGGGAAATGGTTTAGGGTTTAATTAGCGGGATCAGCAGTAGCGGTCCGCCTAATCAAACCCTAAATCCTTTCCTGTCCCGATTTAGGATACCCGACCCCCCAAAAAAGGGTTCACTCGGCCCCCCTAGGGTGTCTTTTTGTCTTGCCGCCTTCGAATGTAAAACAAGAGAAAGGGTTTAGGGTTGGATTAGGCGGATCCGCGGTAGCGGTCCCCCTAATCCAATCCTAAACCCTTTCCCGTCCCGTTTTAGGATACCCGGCCCCCAAAAAAACGGTTCATTCGGCTCCTCTAGGGTGTCTTTTTGTCTTGCCGACTTCAAATGAGAAGCAAGGGAAATGGTTTAGGGTTGGATTAGGGGGATCCGCAGTAGCGGTCCGCCTAATCAAACCCTAAACCCTTTCCCGTCCCGTTTTAGGATACCCGGCCCCCCAAAAAAGGGTTCACTCAGCCCCTCTAGAGTGTCTTTTTGTCTTGCCGCCTTCAAATGAGAAGCAAGAGAAATGGTTTAGGGTTTGATTAGGGGGATCCGCAGTAGCGGTCCGCCTAATCAAACCCTAAACCCTTTCCCGTCCCGTTTTAGGATACCCGGCCCCCCAAAAAAGGGTTCACTTGGCCCCTCTAGGGTGTCTTTTTGTCTTGCCGCCTTCAAATGAGAAGTAAGGTAAAGGGTTTAGGGTTTGATTAGCGGGATCAGCGAGTGAGCGGTCCGCCTAATCAAACCCTAAACCCTTTCCCGTCCCGTTTTAGGATACCCGCCCCCCAAAAAAGGGTTCACTCGGCCCACCTAGGGTGTCTTTTTGTCTTGCCGCCTTCGAATGTGAAGCAAGGGAAAGGGTTTAGGGTTGGATTAGGCGGATCCGCGGTAGCCGTCCCCCTAATCCAATCCTAAACCCTTTCCCGTCCCGTTTTAGGATACCCGGCCCCCCAAAAAACGGTTCACACGACCCCTCTAGGGTGTCTTTTTGTCTTGCCGACTTCAAATGAGAAGCAAGGGAAATGGTTTAGGGTTTGATTAGGGGGATCCGCAGTAGCGGTCCGCCTAATCAAACCCTAAACCCTTTCCCGTCCCGTTTTAGGATACCCGGCCCCCCAAAAAAGGGGTCACTCGGCCCCTCTAGGGTGTCTTTTTGTCTTGCCGCCTTCAAATGAGAAGTATGGGAAAGGGTTTAGGGTTGGATCAGGCGGATCCGCGGTAGCGGTCCGCCTAATCAAACCCAAAACCCTTTCCCCGTCCCGTTTAGGATACGCCCCAAAAAAAAAAAAGGTTCACTCGGCCCCTCTAGGGTGTCTTTTTGTCTTGCCGCCTTCAAATGAGAAGCAAGGAAAGGGTTTAGGGTTGGATTAGGCGGATCCGCAGCAGATCCGCCTAATCAAACCCTAAACCCTTTCCCGTCCCGTTTTAGGATACTCGGCCCCCAAAAAAGGGTTCACTCAGCCCCTCTAGGATGTCTTTTTGTCTTACCGCCTTCAAATGAGATGCAAGGGAAAGGATTTATGGTTGGATTCGGGGGATCCGCGGTAGCGGTCCGCCTAATCAAACCCTAAACCCTTTCCCGTCCCATTTTAGGATACCCGGTCCCCCCGAAAAGGGTTCACTCGGCCCCTCTAGGGTGTCTTTTTGTCTTGCCGCCTTCAAATGAGATGCAAGGGACCGCGGTCCGCCAAGTCAAACCCTAAACCCTTTCCTGTCCCGTTTTAGGATACCCGGCCCCCCAAATAAGGGTTCACTCGGCCCCTCTCGGGTGTCTTTTTGCCTTGCCGCCTTCGAATGTGAAGCAAGGGAAAGGGTTTAGGGTTGGATTAGGCGGATCCGCTGTAGCGGTCCCCCTAATCCAATCCTAAACCCTTTCCCGTCCCGTTTTAGGATACCCGTCCCCCAAAAAAGGGTTCACTCAGCCCCTCTAGGATGTCTTTTTGTCTTACCGCCTTCAAATGAGATGCAAGGAAAGGATTTATGGTTGGATTAGGGGATCCGCGGTAGCGGTCCGCCTAATCAAACCCTAAACCCTTTCCCGTCCCATTTTAGGATACCCGGCCCCCCAAAAGGGTTCACTCGGCCCCTCTAGGGTGTCTTTTTCTTGCCGCCTTCAAATGAGATGCAAGGGACCTCGGTCCGCCAAGTCAAACCCTAAACCCTTTCCCGTCCCGTTTTAGGATACCCGGCCCCCCAAATAAGGGTTCACTCGGCCCCTCTCGGGTGTCTTTTTGCCTTGCCGCCTTCGAATGTGAAGCAAGGAAATGGTTTAGGGTTTGATTAGGGGATCCGCAGAGCGGTCCGCCTAATCAAACCCTAAACCCTTTCCCGTCCCGTTTTAGGATACCCGGCCCCCAAAAAGGGTTCACTCGGCCCCTCTAGGGTGTCTTTATTTATTGCCGCCTTCAAATGAGAAGCAAGGAAATGGTTTAGGGTTTGATTAGCGGGATCCGCAGATGCGGTCCGCCTAATCAAACCCTAAATCCTTTCCCGTCCCGTTTTAGGATACCCGCCTCCCAAAAAGGGTTCACTCGGCCCCCCTAGGGTGTCTTTTTGTCTTGCCGCCTTCGAATGTGAAGGAGGGAAAAGGGTTTAGGGTTGGATTAGGCGGATCCGCGGTAGCAGTCCCCCTAATCCAATCCTAAACCCTTTCCCGTCCCGTTTTAGGATACCCGGCCCCCCAAAAAACGGTTCACTCGGCCCCTCTAGGGTGTCTTTTTGTCTTGCCGCCTTCAAATGAGAAGCAAGGAAATGGTTTAGGGTTTGATTAGGGGATCCGCAGATGGCGGTCCGCCTAATCAAACCCTAAACCCTTTCCCGTCTCGTTTTAGGATACCCGGCCCCCCAAAAAAGGGTTCACTCGGCCCCTCTAGGGTGTCTTTTTGTCTTGCCGCCTTCAAATGAGAAGTAAGGGAAAGGTTAAGGGTTGGATCAGGCGGTTCTGCGGTAGCGGTCCGCCTAATAAAACCCTAAACCCTTTCCCGTCCCGTTTTAGGATACCCCCCCCCCCCCCCAAAAAAAGGGTTCACTCGGCCCCTCTAGGGTGTCTTTTTGTCTTGCCGCCTTCAAATGAGAAGCAACGGAAAGGGTTTAGGGTTGTATTAGGCGGCTCCGCGGTAGCGATCCGCCTAATCAAACCCTAAACCCTTTCCTGTCCCGTTTTAGGATACCCGGCCCCCCAAAAAAGGGTTCACTCGGCCCTCTAGGGTGTCTTTTTGTCTTGCCGCCTTCAAATGAGAAGCAAGGGAAAGGGTTTAGGGTTGGATTAGGGGGATCCACGGTAGCGGTCCGCCTAATCAAACCCTAAACCCTTTGTTCTCCCGTTTTAAGATACGCGGCCCCCCAAAAAAGGGTTCACTCGGTTCCTCTAGGGTGTCTTTTTGTCTTGCCGCCTTCAAATGAGAAGACAGGGAAAGGGTTTAGGGTTGGATTAGGCAGATCCGCGGTAGCGGTCCGTCTAATCAAACCCTAAACCCTTTCCCGTCCCGTTTTAGGATACCCGACCCCCCAAAAAAGGGTTCACTCGGCCCCTCTAGGGTGTCTTTTTGTCTTGCCGCCTTCAAATAAGAAGCAAGGGAAAGGGTTTAGGGTTGGATTAGTGGGATCCGCGGTAGCGGTCCGCCTAATCAAACCCTAAACCCTTTCCCATCCCGTTTTAGGATACCCGGCCCCCCCCAAAAGGGTTCACTCGGCCCCTCTAGGGTGTCTTTTTGTCTTGCCGCCTTCAAATGAGAAGCAAGGGAAAGGGTTTAGGGTTGGATTAGGGGGATCCGCGGTAGCGGTCCGCCTAATCAAACCCCTAAACCCTTTCCCGTCCCATTTTAGGATACCCGGCCCCCCAAAAAAGGGTTCACTCGGCCCCTCTAGGGTGTCTTTTTGTCTTGCCGCCTTCAAATGAGAAGCAAGGGAAAGGGTTTAGGGTTCGATTAGGCGGATCCGCGGTAGCGGTCCACTTAATCAAACCCTAAACCCTTTCCCTTTCCGTTTTAGGATACCCGGCCCCCCAAAAAGGGTTCACTCGGCCCCTCTAGGTTGTCTTTTTTTCTTGCCGCCTTCAAATGAGAATCAAGGGAAAGGGTTTAGGGTTGGATTAGGCGGATCCACGGTAGCGGTCCGCCTAGTTAAATCCTAAACCCTTTCCCGTCCCGTTTTAGGATACCCCCCCCCCCAAAAAATGGTTTACTCGGTCCGTCGGGTTTCTTTTTTCTTGCCGACCTCCTAGTTTTAATCCCATCCCATTTTAGGATACCCGAGCTCGTACTTTTAACCCTGATTTAGCAACATATTTCATTTTATCAATATTACAAATATTTACAAAGGCATTTAAGGCTTAAAAAAGAAATAAAAACGAAAGCAAACATTAAAAAGCAAGTAACAACTAAAAGAGGAAATAAATAGTTAATATATGCATTAATTGTATTGATTTATGTGTAATTTACTCTCTAATTTCTAAACCAATGCCAAATATTTTAGGGTATTTTTTTTTTTTTGATGACGAGGGGGTTGAATCTCCCCCGGGCCCATGCATTCCCGCACCACCACATGGACCATGTAAGCCACCCCTTTCGGGGGCTGCAGTGGCCAAGTGATCATCGCCCCAGCTGGGTAGTCGAACCCGGGACCTCTCAACTCCTGCATTTTTGCAAGCTTCAAGGTAACTAACTAACTATTTTAGGGTATCAAATCAATTTATCATTTCGCTTATTTTTTAACAGTTACAGTACACTAGTAACTAACTACCTACAAGAAAGAAAAAACGGAGTTAAAAAAATAAAAGTAGTAACTAGTTTTTAGCTCAGTCGTTTTACATTACCAGTATAGACGTTGTCATAGGAGAATTGTTCAACAGCAGTATAATTTTGACGTTACGCCCAATTTCCTCCGTTATATTAAGGTATTTTCTTTTCAATTTCATTTCTTCTCTATCATAACTCTAATATAATGTTTAATTTGAATCACTTAATTGTTCAACCGCAGTATAATTTTGATGTTTTGATTTCAGATATTTATACTGCTTTACTGTTAAAAATTCATTCGGATTAATGTGCATGAATTATTTTTTTCTACATTTAGAAATACATTCGCATTGTTCTTCCCCAATTTTATATCTCTGAAGTATTCTTTCAACATTTACCTTCTAGTTTCGGTTAATTTTGGATTTTTAATTGAAGGTAATAATATATATTGTTCATACAGCTTTAAATTAATGTGCGTATTGTTTTTAATATAGAAATTGTTCTGAATCATCTAAAAGTACATTATCTTTGTGACTAATGTACATTTCCTAAAATTAGGTAACTGGTGATTATCTCTACTTGTCAATTTTGTATTTTCAATTGAACGTAATAATATAATACATTCAGCTTAAATTAATGTGCCGTTTGTTTTTAATATAGGAACTGTTCTTAAACATTTAAAGAACATTATATTTGTGATTAATGTACATTTCCTAAAATTAGGTAACTGATGATTATCTCTACTTGTTAATTTTTGGATTTTTAATTGAAGGTAATAATATAATGTACATTCAGCTTAAATTAATGTGCCGTTTGTTATTAATATAGAAATTGTTCTGAATCATCTAAAAGAACATTATATTTGTGGTTAATGTACATTTCCTAAAATTAGGTAACTGCTGATTATCTCTACTTGTTTTGTAATTTCATTTTATTATTACAGACTATGGAGTAGGAAGATAAAAAATCTCAAAAGCGGAGAAAAGTTAATTTTATTTTTCCACCAACTGAAAGTTGCACTGATGGTAAAAATGAGTGTGCTCCATTTACAAGAAAGCGTAAATCAGCTACTATTAACAGTAAATCTAAGTCTATACAATCTTTCGCAAAGAAGATAAATGAAGAAAGTGACGATGATCTTGCAGTTAAAAAAACAAATTTTTTCTGTTAATAAACAAATTGTTACTGCAAAGAAAGAAAGTCCTCAAAAGGGTAAAGTATGTAATAAGATGGTATTCGGTTCCAAGTGTAAGCAGAAGTTTGATTTCTCTTCGTTTAAAAGTGCATATACGAGAATGTCTCCTACAGGAGTAGTTGAGGTAGTTGAACGTTTGTCATATGAACAGTGGTGCACGCTAGAAGAGATTGGATTTAGTGGGCTGTTTTGGTTAAGAGTCTGTTCCATTCCTTTAAAGCTTAGGTACTGGTTAATTAAGCAGTATAACCCATACCAAAACTGTATTGATCTTCTTGATGGTGAGAAGTTGTTCTTGAAGGTTTCTGATGTAAGATCAACATTTGGATTTCCAATAGGCCCTAAAACAGTTAAATTATCCAAAACTCATACTGAATCAGAAGAGTTTCAAGAGTTTTATGGCAAATGGAAACAACAATTTGGTATAAAAGATGGACAAGTTCCACTCAAAACGCTTGAGAATTGGTTGATAAATCATGATCATGGTGGTGATGAATTCAAGGTTAACTTTGTTGTGTTTGTTGTTTCTTTGCTAATGAGAAACACCCAAAACCCTTTGGTTAATCATCATGTTTTGAAATCGTTGATGAATGTTGATGAAATCAAAGATTACAATTGGTGTTCCTTTTTGTTAAAAAGTCTCCAAGAAAGCAAGATTGAGTGGGTGGAAAAGGAGACTCACTTCGGCGGGCCACTGTTGATTTTGGAGGTAAGAAGTCTCAAAAAAAAAAATTTGAAGTTCATAAATTAATTTAACATTGCAAGGTACGTTTTCATTCTCTTCTAAATAATTTTTTTTATTATTTATTTTTTTTTTTTTTGCAGCTCATCTATGTTGATCGCGTTGTTCATGTGGAACGAAAAGTTGAAAGAGATTATTATACGTTGGTAGGTTGAACTAGTAGTTTGTTATCATCCAGAGAGAAGGATGAGATGAAAAGCGGTATGTTTGGAAATGGTAAGTTGGAAGCACCAATGGAGGAGGTGGTTGACAATACAGGTGTCGAATCTGTCTATGAAACAAAGGACTACACCGAGGAGTATATTTTTGATCTTGCTAAATGTATAACTAGTTTAGCTCAGAACATATCATCTGTTAAGGCTAAGTTAGAAAAAGGAGCATCAATAATTAAGGAGAACAAGACTGCTAAGAAGCTCTGTGATCATGCATTTAGTTTACTCAATTTGTCAAATGAGCACAGCTCCGCTGATAGTGAAAGTTCTTTTGGTACTAATATTGCTGATATTCCAGATGCTGTTCCTGCTGCTGAGAATGATGTTAGTAATCATCCTTTGGTTCTTGAAGCTTTGAATAATGTAAACATAACTTTAAAAAATAGTATTCAGGTTGAAAGCATGTCATTTAAGGGGCCGATTTTTTTATACATACAAAAAGGTAAATATGTTGATCATATTTTTTGTTATATTATGTTAACTTGGTGCTTAAGTTCATTGTTCTTTAAATTGATACATTTCAACTACTCCAGAAGCCTTGTGCATTAAGAAAAGAAGGTGAATTAGTTGACAATGTGAATGAACATAACAAGGAAGAGGTGTCAAAAGGAGAGTCAGAGGAAAACAAAGTTGAAGCAGTTGAAAATGGAAATGAACACAAGAAGGAAGAGATGTCAAAAGGGGAGTTAGAGGAAGACAAAGTTGAATCAGTGGAAAATGGGAATGAAGATAACAAGGAAGACGTGTCGGAAGGGGAGTTTGAGGAAAACAAAGTTGAAACAGTTGAAAATAGAAATGAAGACAACAAGGAAGAGGTGTCAAAAGGGGAGTGTGACAAAAAAAAACGTCTGATGATGACAAGAATGTACGAAATGATTCGAACCATCTTTATGTTGATAGTGACGGGGAGAATGAGGAAGAAGCCAATACGGATAATCTTATAAATACCCTTGTATGTAGCATGTTATCTGAAGATTATAGTGAAGAACCCAAGGCAACCAATCCCAAACCAAGTTTAGATATTAGTACTGAACTTGATTTACTAAGAGGAGACACTAACCCATATACAGAGCCATCTGAGTTTCAGCACTGTATTGTTGACTACGTCTACTAAACTAAGGGAAAAGGCACTGTTCTTACTAGGTATATTTTATTCTACTCATTATATTTCTTTTATTTAATCATTCTGTACATTTCGTTTGGGTATTATGTGCATTATTAATAAAGATAATGTACATATGTGTAATTAACTGACTTAATTTGTGCAACGTCTGAACCAGTGAAAAGCTCTTTGAGTTTAAGAATGTCGTGGGTACCCGATATCTTTTTGCATCTCTAAAACCACCTCGGTATATAGCAGATGCTGTGGTTGATTGTTGGTCAGCTTACTTGAATTTCAATGAACTTGAAAGAGAATCTTCAGCACCACGTCGATTCTTTGCTTCAACCCTCGTATTTGTAAGTAAAATTTTATTTCATTCTATATTACAATAATTTTATGTTATACAAGTGTATATTAATAGAATAATATTATGTTTTGTGTGTGCAGCAAGCATTTTAAGGGCAAAGAAAAGAATTCAAATTTGAAAGACAATTGGAAGTATTCAAGAAGCATCTTAGAAATGAGTTAAATCATGCTGGGATTATTGATGTGATAAAAGTTTATATGGTTAGCTCAAACAATATATATAGTCAATACATAGTGTTTTCTGCTGCTAATTTACTATCGTAACAAATTTTATGTCTGCTGTATCTTCTAATCTTTTCTTATATAAAACAGTTTTTTTCCCAATAATATCCGACAAGCATTTTTACGTGTTCGTATTCAATATGGAGAAGAACAAGTTTGTCATTCTTGATAATCAACAGCATGATGAAACCCCAAAAACTCGTTATGGAAACAAACCTTGGAATATGGTAATTGTTCAGTTGCCTTTCATTGGTTATTTTTTCTTTTACAATGTCATATTTTTTGCACGGTCTCTCTAGACAGTTTGATCTGAATTTTTCCATGCAGCGTAATGCTTTGGCAGAATATTTCAATGACATTGTTGATTTGAAGGAAAGAGTAAGAGCAATGGAGCCTGCTGTATTGAAAATGCCTTGGAGAAACCATCAAAATGTTGTTGACTGTGGTATTTACACAATGAAACACATGGAAACGTACAAGGGGGGTCAGTATTGGATTGTGAGTTGACAAAAAACTACGTAAGTTTCTAAACAATTTATATCCAATAATTGTAAATGTACTTTTGGTTTAATTAAATGATCTTTCTTAAAGTATTAAAAGCACATTCTTGTTTATAAGTTACCTATCCTCAAGATACTCTAACTTTTGTAGATGGATGAACTTCGAATATTGAGAATCAAATATCTTTGCACTTTGGTTTCATCCAACTGCAACATTGTTTGTGATGACGTTTTAACAAAGGTGAAGCAGTATTAAGAGAAGCCCTTCCCAAAGAAACTGGATTCGTCTGATGAAAAATTCTACGAGGTTGATGAGACTGTTGGGGATGAGAAGATAGGAGAGGAGGTAGTTGGAAAGAAATAGAATAGTACCGATGATATTGGTGTCCCTGACAACAATGAGACTGTTAGGGTTAAGAAGAGAACAATAGAGGTGGGTTTTACAGAAGGGAATATACCAGATGGTAATGATGCTGGTGAGAACAATGACAGCATGACAGATGTGAGTAATACAAACAACATAGCTAGGATAAAAGACAAGAGTACAAATGAGCATAATCTGCTTGACAAAGGTCTTTTGACACGACCAAGGGCAAAGTCATCAACAATGAAAATGTTCATGAACATGAAACAAGTCAACCAGAGTCTCTGAGCATCCTTGCAAATCGTAATTTACTAAGCATAGATACATGCATTATTACTCCTCTTACTGACTTTCAGAATTGCATTGCTGATTATGTGTCATATAGTAGAGGAAAACATACCAATTTAGCCAGGTGTATATATATATATATATATATATATATATATATATATACAATATTTAAATTTAAAATGTTCTGTATCCTGTTTTGAGTTAACATTGGTAGTCCTGAACCAGGGAACTTCTTGTGCATGTGGGTGACATTTCTCTTCGGCGTATTGAAATGGCAACGCTACGACAATCTAAGTATTTAACGAGTGATGTGATCGATTGTTGGGCAAAACTTTTGAATGCCAAGGAATCTAGAAGAAACTCTTCAGAGCCATATCGATTTTTTTTCACCACAGCTGTGTGTGTAAGTCAAATATTTATATAAATTTATTTCAACAAGTAAATTTTATAATGCTTTTTCCCTTGATTAACATCAGAAACTTTACTTGTCTTGCATACAGATGATGCTTCAAGGAGAAATGGACACTGTTGAAAATTTTATGGTGATTAAGGATATAATTAAAGAAGAGTTTACCCAATTCTCGGTTAACCCAGATAGAATTGATTTGGTTAGCATCGACAATATACACTCTTTCTACATGTTATATTTAATTTGCTTGTTGCCTAATTAAATCTTTTAAAATCTACAGTTCTTCTTCCGAGTTATATATAAAAGGCATTACCATTTACTAGTCATTAACATCAACAAGTATAAGTTCATCATCATTGATAATGTGCATCGTGACGGAAAACCAGAAGAATTTTTCCACGATAGACCACTATCTTTTGTAAGATTTTATGCTCTCTTTTGCTTAACAGCACTATATGTTGTTCCTATTCATTATTGTGAATGTATAATGACTTTACATAGAGTGTACCTTCCCCAAAAATATGGTCTGTCTTAATTTTCTTATTTTTGTGATATTGTAGCTCATAATTATTAGTTTCCTAATGTTTTTCCCCCCTTCTCCGCCAGCGTGATGTTCTAGCAGAATACTTGAAAGACATCGGTGTTTCAAAGGTAAAAGTTGATCGCATCAAAAAAACTGCATCCTATTCTTGCAAAGATGGAGTGGAGGAACAACACTAACAAGACTGATTGTGGTGTTTACGTTATGAGACATATGGAGACATTTAAGGGTAATCTAAATTGGACCTGTGGGCTTAAAAAAGGCGATGTGAGTTTCAGAAGTAATACAATTATTTTTAATACATAATTCAGTATACATTTGTACATGTTCTAACCCTTTGTTTTCTTTACTTTCTTAGGATGCCGCCCTACTGATTCTGCGGAAGAAATACATTTCATATATGATTTCAACAGAAGGCAATGTATGTTTTGATGTTGTACTAAAGAAGGCAATGGATTTCCGTTCAAATCCACTGCCATGGGAAGAATACGACGATGAAGATGAGGAAGATGATGAATTCAAGCCGTAAAAACTTTTTTAGTTTCGTTTGTCACATGTGTGTGAGTAATGTAACATATATTGAGGAAGCTACGAGTCGAACAACCTGAAGTTTGAAAAAAATTTAATTCAAGAGAGTGTTATATTCCGGAAACAAATTTCAATAAAGTTTATTATGTTCTTGCAGAACAACAATAATGTTTATTGTGCAAAACGCCTTAAAATTATTGTACTCTGGGGAAACAATTCCAATCAAGTTGATAATGTCCCTGCAGAACAACAATAATGATCCGTTAATACAAATGTAATATACTTTGGCTATAAGAGTAATGTACTTTGGCAGTGAAATCGAATTGTACATACAAGCCTTTAAGAATGTTCCTTGCAGAACAACAATAATGATCCTTTAATACAAATGTAATATACTTTGGCTATAAGAGTAATGTACTTTGGCAGTAAAATCGAATTGTACATACAAGCCTTTAAGAATGTTCCTTGCAGAACAACAATAATGATTCTTTAATACAAATATAATATACTTTCCCTATAAGAGTAATGTACTTTGACAGTAAAATCGAATTGTACATACAAGCCTTTAAGAATGTTCTCGTAGTGTATATTATGGATGTCTATCCTTCAATCAAAAATTTGCACCTTCCACTTCGTTATCAGATTCATCTTCTTCATCGTAGTACTCCACATCATCAGATTCATCTCCTTCATCGCCGTCATCTTCATAGTAGTATTTGGTGAATATGCAACAAAATGTAAATTAAATATTAGATTTTATAAGGAGAAAATGGCCAAAATGAACAACTAAATTGATATACATTTAATGTTAACCAAATATACATTGCTGAAATTCTCATCTGTACCTTCAGAACAACCATAATGTTCATTGCACAAAGAGCTTATGTGCCTCCATATAAGAGTGATGATTTTGGAAGGTAAACACTATGTGCTATACTTGTATAATTTAATAATTATTTAACATTAATGTAATATGCTTTAACAAGAAACCAAATTATACATACCTGTCAGATGGTTTGTTTCTTTGCAAGTCCTAGAGTTGTGTCCTTGGCGGCCATATGTTTTGCATTACCTCTTCTCTTTTCCTCTCTTCTTTAGAGCTTTTAACATTTGTGATTCAATTCTCTTGCCCTTGGTCCTACCCTTTTTTTTAGATTTTTTAGGAACATGAATCACCAACTTCTGAGGTATTTTGCAACCCACGTACTTTTCTATTTCTTTCATCTTGTCTTTCTTCTTTGCTGGAACACTTCTGTTACTAATCATATCCAATCTAATATCTCTCAGTTTTTCTATCAAAAGCTTCATGTTGTTATCATCACACTCAGCTACGCTGACACAAGAATAAACCTCTTGCCACAGCTCAGTACTCAAAATTTTCCGGTCAGAAAACTTTTAATGTACATCTATCAGTTTGCCATCTTTATCAAAGACAGGCTTACTCATTGTAGCTTTTGTCCATCTTTGCATTATATACTGTTCTGGTATTTTCTGAAAATCTTGGTTGTGTAGAATCCAAAGGCAGTGCCTGCACAACAAGCCCATTCTCTGAAACATAGAACAGGAACAAGTAATCTCCATGTTATCTGGTGAATATGCTACGTTCCATGACTTATTTGGCATCTGCAAGTCTGTTAGAATATATATTTGTGTCTCATCAATCTTCTCCACATCTTTAAAACGGCAATCAGACAAAAATGCAACCAATTCTGTTTGGAAGTCTTTGAAAATGTTGTGCGAGTATATTTCAGAAGCATGGACTTCAAGGTTTGACTTTGTTTTCCGTGGGATTTCAGAGTGTTTGTTGTCACTGTTCAACTTGGACTGCTTGTGTCTTTATGCTTCCAAGACACTCTCATAGCACACCCAAAACTCAACAAGGGTCAAATGAGGTGTGAGGAACCTGTCAAAGAAACTGTTTTCACTCTCAGACCTAGAAGTAACCCTCATTAAGCCAGACATTGAAACATCTTTAAAATAGGCAGGGATCCATTGTTCCCTGAGATCGTACAAATCTGAAAACCACTCGTATTCTACAAGTTGATAATCAGTCATTATCTTCCCCCATTGTTCTTCGAATTCATCAGGCTCAAGTAGGTTGTTCCAAACACACCTATTGAGCCCGGTCTTAAAATCCTCATCTTGAAATAGTTGATAACTGACTTTTTCTCTTATTTTCTTCATTATGTGCCACATGCACAGTCTGTGTGTTGACTCCTTAAACACTTCCGGGACTACCGACTTCATTGATTTTTCCTTATCAGTAATTATAATTCTCGGCTGGCACCCGCCCATTGCTTCCAAAAATGTCTTGAACAGCCATGTGTAACACTCAATA
This sequence comes from Silene latifolia, assembly GCF_048544455.1. NCBI lineage: Eukaryota > Viridiplantae > Streptophyta > Magnoliopsida > Caryophyllales > Caryophyllaceae > Silene > Silene latifolia. Next base: position 99,662,267 of record NC_133527.1, read on the forward strand.
CTTTCATCACCTATCAACCCAGCTCCAAATGTTATGCACCTTTTGTGGTGATCAACTACTGTGAAAGGCACAAACACCTGATACCGTCGTTCAGTACCAAAAATAAAATACCTAGATACTACTAACAGAAGTCAGCGGTAAGTAGGGTCGATCTCCACAGGGAGGCGGTCACTATCTACTTGTCTACTCGGTCTGTCTAAGGTCACAGTGGGGGATTTTTAATTGTTTCGACTAAACTAAATAAGATAAAGGCAAGAGAAAAGGGATAAGAGAAATTAACAGGAAAAAGAGGGAACTAGGATGTTGGGTCATCAATGAACGTCAGTCAATCGCAGTTAAGGTCACAGATTGGTCGCATGTGTCGGTCTAAGGGGCAACGAATATCTCCTTCCGGTCTCAATTTACCCTAAAACACAAATAGCTTAGCTTCCGCCTTCACTACAGTGTCCTAATGTTCGCTACGAGTCTCACCCTTTCCAACCTTCCGGTCCAGGTCAAGGTTTACTACGCTAAAATGACTAATTGCGTCGACTCAATTAGACAGAAACAATTAATTGTAGCGATTAACAACATAGACATAACCACAATATACGATCTGTAAACCTAATTAACAATTAACATTAATTCATCGACTCCCCTAAATCCTAACAGAGGAATTAGCTAGACATAAATAAAGAAAGAACAAGAACAAAGGAAAGAATAATAATAATAAGCATTAAATAAAGAGAGTAAAAGGGAAAGAGAAAATTACAGAATATTGTCCGGAAAATAGAGAGGAAACAGTGTCTAATAGAGAAAAGAAGAAAAAGTAATGTATTGTATAATAAGAGATGATAAGTGACGTCTCCTCCTTTCCTATTTATAAGAAACTAGTTTTGTGACCCGTGAAATTCACGGGATCTTTTGTTTTTTACTATGATATTTTTAGTGAATCAAATCATAACATTCTACAATATGATTTCATGTTTTAAGACTTCTATAAAATCAAGAGAAATTAGTTTTTTTGTACAATAGTTTTATGTAAAATCAGAAACTAAAGTGTTATATAGTAAATACTTTTATCAAAACCATGTCATTATTTGACGTTCTTTTATGAGGGTTTTAAATGGTAAGTGGTGTTACTCAAATCCTTTTACGTGCTTTGTGATATGTCAAATATGCGCAAATAGAAGCTGATTAAAATCAATTAATAATACAGGTATTCGCATAATCGAAAACTGAAGTAACTCAATGGAAGCTGATTAAAATCAATTCATAATACAGGTATTCGCATAATCACATTACATGAAACCATAATATTATCAAACAAAGATCGCCAAACATGCAACACCCTCACTAATTAGATATTAAAATTTTATCAACAAATCCGAAATTAATATAAAACACACGATTAGAATTGTTGTGACAAAAACTAACATTTCACAAAGACCCATAATATTGCAAAAATAGTACTATAAAAAATTGCGGAACTAAGAATTTGAAAGGAGCAACTCGTAATAATTGGATCATTAAATCCCTATACTTAATCCATTAAACAATATTAAGCAAAAATGTGCTTTGACATTTCTCCAAATTTTTCACCTTGGGGATTCAACCGTATACTTCAAAATAGATAAACTAAGCATTCCACTCAATCATGTTTTCTATCAAAAGCCATTTTGAATAGGCATGTGTCTCATGTGTATAATTAAAGAAAATGAAAATTAAATTTAAGGTGTACAAAAGAATAATGTAGATGTAAATAAACTTTTTAGATTTCTCTCATCTTTATAGTTATTAATAATTGATAATTAATTCACCTCACTAATTTAACATCTAACTCCTTTCTTAAATGATAATTTTTGGGCTTTTCACTCCATTATTTATGCTACCTATTATCCATGTCAATAAGATTGAGATCCTCGCAAATTCAATTTCATTCTATGAGTGTTATTTTTCTAAGGAAAAATGATGATTAAAAAACAACACATATCAAAATAAAGCATACATTTGAAAGTTTTTGAAATACTAATTTTTTTATGAACCTAAAAACAATTAGTCATTTACATTCATGTTGTCAATCTTATAGTTAGTTTATAATATAGTATTGAGTCGAATGAATAGAGTATTTGTTTAAGTAATTCTAATATTTCTCTTCTTATTCTTCTTTCTTCAATAAACCATCCCTACATAAAAAAAAATCACTTAGTCATTAATTTTTGTTATTAATTTAAGTTTCTCTTAAATAATGGAAGAAAGATGACATTGAGTCTAAAGATGTAAGTATATTTACCTTTGAATAGCACAACACCACAAATCTCAATATCCCTAAATAAGAAATAAACAACAAATATGCGAGGTTAAAAATGTGATGTACTTCATAACCAATGGAAAATAAAATAAATAAATGAATTCTTAATTTAAAACCTTAATACATTTACCTTGATGTTGATACAATGATAAAAAAAAAGCTAGTGACATATACAATTCTTTTCGCGATAGCGGTACGAAAATATTTACTTAAATGTTGTCTCACAAATATTGTCTTCCGTCAAAAACTTATAGTCAATCTTGTAGTTAGTTTATAATATAGTATTGAGTGGAATGAAGGGAGTAGTTGTTTAAGCAATTCTAATATTTTCTTTCTCCATATAGTATTTTTTCTCCAATGAACCATCTATAGGGAAAAAAAAGACAAAATCCATCGAGTAATTAATAAGAAATAAAATGGTGAAATTTGATTTACGTGATATTAATCTTATCGTTATTAATTTAAGTTTTTATTTAAATAATAATAGAAAAAGGGCATTGAGCCATAAAGATGTAAGTATATTTATTTACCTTCGAATAGCACAATACCACTAATCTTGATAGTTCCTACATAAGAAAGTGTTAAAAAGTGATGAGCAACCAATTGAACTTAAAAACAAATAAATGAATTATTATTTTAAAACCTTAATACATTTACCAAACCTTAATACATTTACCTACCACAAATCTTGATAGTTCCTACATAAGAAAGTTTTAAAACTTAATGAGCATTTCATAACCAATGGAACTTAAAAATAAATTATTAAATTATTAATTTAAAACCTTAATACATTTACCTTACCTTAATACACTTACCTTGATGTTGATATACTGATAAGATTTAAAAAAGACTATTTACATATACAACTACGATTTTATTGGCGATGAGGGCAAAAAAATATTGGCGTGAAATTTGGCTCACAAATGTTGTCTTACATCGAACATTTATATCCAATTGAGGATGCATGTTATGACTTTTGGGTATCTTTTTATTATTATCATCAAATTTAATATATATATATATATATATATATATATATATATATATATATATATATATATATATATATATATATATATATAATTATGTATGTAGTAAGGTTTTAGGACTTTTGAGCATTCTTTTTCATTATTAGCAAATTTAATATAAACATAAATATGGAGCAAGGAGAAATGAAATGTTAAAGGTTTGCTTTAATTTTTATTTTATTTTTTATTTTTTTGTTGACAAAAACCACCTTGTTTAATGTTAAATATGTTATTATTTACTCTTAATATCAACAAAATATTTATTTTTTTAATAAACGGAGTAAATTAGAATTATGTGATATTTATTTGTTGCTTAAAATATTCTAACAATAAACGTCGAAATTTAAAATTTAATATGAATTTTGATTTTAATTGTTGTTTAATTTATCTACAAGCTTAAAAGTCCAAAGTATAATATTTGTAATGCTATTTGCATTTAATATTTCTTTCTTTTTTTCTTTTTTACTTTTAAAATTAGAAATAATGATGTAAACTTTGGTGTAAATTTTAATTATAAATTATAAAATTTTGATGTAAATTTGAAAGGGATATATAAATTTTGGAAAAAAAATATATTTAAATTAATGTCATATAATAATAAGTTGATGATTTATACCACATTAACTCGCCATGTCATATTAAAATTTGACATGTCATGTGTAGTAAGTGACGTGGCTTTTTGGTAGTATAAGGTGGCATTTATGACGTGGCATTTTAAGTTCCCCTTTTAATAGTATTATATAGATAGGATTTTATTTGACCTAATAGCGAAATAAGACTAAAAAGCCCGAGCCCAATAGCAAACCACTCGATCGAGCAAAATTAAGCTAAAACCACTTGATCGAGTGAAATAAATACTCGATCGAGTAAACCATAAAATGCAACTACTCGATTGAGTAGAAAAAGGAGTCGATCGAGCATAATTGTACTCGATCGAGTACTTTCCAGCGCACAATTCCTGCTTCGCGCACTGAACTTCAAACGGCTGCCATTTCTTCGTTACTTGGGAAAACAGAGCGATTCTGGTGGCTTTGGAAAGCTAAAAGGACAAGCTTTCATCTCCAATTGGAATCACCTGAATATCAGTTGTATATCTCGAGATATATCTCTTCAAAGTAGGCACTAGCAATTTGAAGTTCATCCTTTGCTCGCCTAGCTATCTTACTTCTTTGCGCATCTCAAGACAGCTACATTCCCGCTCCAAATTCACTCTTCCTCCAAATGCATGCTAAACGGACGATAAAAGGCTCGATTTCACTACTTTCTGGTCCATTCCTGCAAATAGAACAAAACAAACCAAAGTAGCATATTCAGGGCATTTCGTAGCATAAAACTACGATAATAGCATAGAAATATGTGCATAAAAAGGCAAAAAAGGACAATATAAAATGCACGTATCAAATCTTCCCAAACCAAACCTTTAGTCGTCCTCGGGTAAACTAAATGCAAACTAATGGAATGGAAAAGATAACTCAGAGCTAGCTACAAATGCCCACTTAAACCAATTTAATGCAAGCGAACTAACACTTATAGCAAAACAGTCAAATGCAAACGAATTATAGGATGTTTATAATAAAGTTGAACCGTCGACCTTGCAAGACCTTTAATAATGGACTCTCACGGGTCACTCTTCTCTCATGAAGCAAAGGATAAGCATATATATATGTAAGAGAGAAAGAAATATAGTCGCTCACCTAAACTACGACCCACATAAACATGCATGCAGCTGATATGATAGACAATTCTAACTACCTTACATACATTCCAACCAAACAAGGTCCGTCACAGCCGAGGGCTTACAAAAATTATGGTAAAGTGAGGCAATGGGTAAGAAAAGGCAAAACATTTATGGGAATGTGGAGGTATAGGCGGCCAAGCTAGTACCTAAACAAAACCATATAACAACATCCATTTCCAACTCATTTATGAATTAAGCACATATGCCTTTCATTTGGCACAAAACTCACCAAACCGAACTGAAAATACTCCTTAATAAATGTAAATAAAGCATAGGAGTGAAACCGATTTTTTTCAATCAAACATCTTTTTCATCATTTTTTTTTCATTCTTTTTTTTTCTTCTTTTCTTTCGGTTTTCTTTTCTTTTCTTTTCCTGCCTTTTTTCGAATTCTTTTTTTTTTTTCATTTTTCATTTCTTTTTTTTTTCTTCTTTTTCATGTCTTTTTTCATCATTCTCCCTTTCTTCATAAATTACCAACTCCGAATCAATACAAAACAAGCCAAACTTGGCACGATAATTTATATACCGCAAAAACATACACTAAACTAGCTTGGCAAGGCAGTCTAAATTTGGAATGTAGCTAAGGGTCAACAGGAAAATTTGGCTAATGTGGAGTTAAATGGGTAAAAATGAAAGAAAGGGAAATTGTAAGCACCTCCCTGCATGTGACACCAACCACTAACCCGAATGTATGTAGGCAAAAAGCAATTGAATTTCATATACGTGCAAATTAATGAACGTGTTATGCAAGGAGTAACTACTCACAATCCTACATGAAACTGGTCATAAATGACACCAGTTTATAAGGCTCTAAATCTTAGAAATTATAAGTAGCTTGCCAAAATTTTCAGATCAAGTCTATTCGTTCAGCTAAATTTTAACATTAACTCGTAGATATGCAAAAGACAAAGCTAAAAGATATATAGTTCAATGCAAGGCTTAAGCAAAAAGACAGTCGTAGTGCAATTTCATCATCGAAATCGACCGTTCCGACTCAACCTATATGCAAAAATAAACGTGATTTTTTTTTTGATTTTTCGTTTTTTTTTTTATAATTTTTTTTTAAGAGCAATGCACATGAAATATGAAAATTAAACGTGATAACAGGAATGCAATAAAAGCTGAATGCAAACACAGATATAGATGCATAACCTCCCCAAACCAAACCGTACAATGCCCTCATTGTACTCAAAAATAAGGGAGGAAAATGAAAACTAAAAAGGAGAGAGTGAAGAAGCGGAAAACTCAAAAGAATGCGCGAAGTAGGGACCTCCCCAAACCATCCGGCAACATGGGAGGTCACAAACAGCTTCATAGTGGCGTCATAGGAAGCGAATCAAAGCAAGAAAATTCGATCGAGAGAACCGATTATTAAACAAAATAAAAACTGAAATGTTCGAAAAACAACTAAAAAATTTAAACTCCGGGTTGCCTCCCGGACAGCGTTAGTTTCAGACAGGTCCCAGCTCGATCTTTTTTTCTTCGAGCCTCTCTAATTAAACCTGGTCAAAACAGCTCAAAGCGCGCAACAACCGATCAAACAGCTGCGCATGTGCTACACAAAACTGTAAGTAGCACCACAGTAGAATAGTAGCATAGGAAAATAAAATGTGTAAACGTTTGAGTCTAACAAATTTTCTATGACAGCTCCTAAATTTATCAACAAAATAAAGGAGCTCGGGAGCAATTATCAATAAATTAGAGTATCGTTTCAGATTAACAAAATTAAGATGGCAAGAACGGTGAAAAACTGGTAAATTAATTGACCAACTGGGAGGGGGTATAGCATTAAAAGAAAAGACACAAGTCATATGAGGTAGCGTACTATTAATATTAACATTAATAAAATTATCGCTAACTACCTCAGGTGGGTTGCTCTCAATGTCGGAATCATTGACAAAAGAATATATTACCTCATCCGTGCTAGGAGCAATTACTGACTCAACTACCTTCTCGTCACCCTCCTCTGTGGAATCCGTCCCGTAAATCGCAGCCTCAAGCGCATCCAGCTCAGCTTTGAAAAGGGGAGATTCACCGTAACCGTTATCATCATCAAAATTGTCGTCTAAAACTAACCCAAGTAACAAATCATTGCTCTCTCTGGCCCAATCAGTCGATCGAGTGGAAATAATACTCGATCGATAGTTTTCCTCATGATAATTACTCGATCGAGTATATAAATCAACTCGATCGAGTACTTCCTCTAAGCAACTGTTCGATCGAGTGGAATTTTCTACTCGATCGAACCTTTCTTCAGGTGTTTCACTCGATCGACCAATATATTTCACTCGATCGAGTGATTCTTGCTGTACAGTGCTGGATTCCTCGTGTAAGGCATCGTTATTTGATAGAACTTCGCAATCCGAGTTATAAAAACCATCATCAGCATTAGGTAACACGGGTTCTTCAGGGGAAAAACCGCTCTCTGCGTAGGTAACGCAGGCTTCCTCTAGTGTCCTAATTTTCGACTCAGCAGCTAGCTGAGCTATGTCAGACTAGAGCTCATCAATTTGCGTGCAAACCTGTCTATCATATTCTTACCTTTTGAGTGCAAGTGCCTTCATCAAAGATTTCAGCTCCGCAATCTCTTCTTTCTGTTTATCAGGAGGAGTAGCTTGTTGTTGCGGTGGCCAGATAAATGGAGGCTGTTGGTAGCCTCGTTGATAGGGTGGATGTGGGGGCACAACTACAGAAGGTTGACTAGCTCGTCTACGCTGCTTGAATGCATAGACCTCGTCATTTTCACCTAAGCAAAAAACTGCATTGTGCTCAGCAGCACCACATCTCTCATAGTAAATCACCTGCTGCGCCATATAATGGAACATAGATGACGGGTCAAAGGTACTCAAGCCTTCCCTTTGACGGTCTTTTACCTAGAACTGTCTAGGTAGGACCTGTAGGGCCTATCAAAACAGCACTAAATCAAAAGATTAGAACGACCTCAAGGGAAAAATCCATTGAGGCTAAAAACAGACAGAATTAAACAAATAAATAAAGTAGTTGCCTCCCCGGCAACGGCGCCAAAATTTGATACCGTCGTTCAGTACCAAAAATAAAATACCTAGATACTACTAACAGAAGTCAGCGGTAAGTAGGGTCGATCTCCACAGGGAGGCGGTCACTATCTACTTGTCTACTCAGTCTGTCTAAGGCCACAGTGGGGGATTTTTAATTGTTTTGACTTAACTAAATAAGATAAAGGCAAGAGAAAAGGGATAAGAGAAATTAACAAGAAAAAGAGGGAAATAGGATGTTGGGTCATAAATGAACGTCAGTCAATCGTAGTTAAGGTCACAGATTGGTCGCATGTGTCGGTCTAAGGGGCAACGAATATCTCCTTCCGGTCTCAATTCGCCCTAAAACACAAATAGCTTAGCTTCCGCCCTCACTACAGTATCCTAATGTTCGCTACGAGTCTCACCCTTTCCAACCTTCCGGTCCAGATCAAGGTTTACTACGATAAAATGACTAATTGCGTCGACTCAATTAGACAGAAACAATTAATTGTAGCGATTAACAACATAGACATAACCACAATAGACGATCTGTAAACCTAATTAACAATTAACATTAATACATCGACTCCCCTAAATCCTAGCAGAGGAATTAGCTAGACATAAATAAAGAAAGAACAAGAACAAAGGAAAGAATAATAATAAGCATTAAATAAAGAGAGTAAAAGGGAAAGAGAAAGTTACAGAATATTGTCCGGAAAATAGAGAGGAAACGGTGTCTAACAGAGAAAAGAAGAAAAAGTAATGTATTGTATGATAAGAGATGATAAGTGACGTCTCCTCCTTTCCTATTTATAAGAAATAGGATTTTATTTGACCTAATAGCGAAATAAGACTAAAAAGCCCGAGCCCAATAGCAAACCACTTGATCGAGTGATTTTAAACCACTCGATCGAGCAAAATTAAGCTAAAACCACTCGATCGAGTGAAATAAATACTCGATCGAGTAAACCATAAAATTCAAATACTCGATCGAGTAGAAAAAGGAGTCGATCGAGCATAATTGTACTCGATCGAGTGCTTTCCAGCGCACAATTCCTGCTTCACGCACTGAACGTCAAACGGCTGCCATTTCTTCGTTACTTGGGAAAACGGGGCGATTCCGGTGGATTTGGAAAGCTAAAAGGACAAGCTTTCATCTGCAATTGGAATCACCTGAATATCAGTTGTATAACTCGAGATATGGCTCTTCAAAGTAGGCACTAGCAATTGGAAGTTCTTCCTTTGCTCGCCTAGCTATCTTACTTCTTTGCGCATCTCAAGACAGCTACATTCCCACTCCAAATTCACTCTTCCTCCAAATGCATGCTAAACGGACGATAAAATGCTCGATTTCACTACTTTCTTGTCCATTCCTGCAAATAGAACAAAACAAACCAAAGTAGCATATTCGGGGCATTTCGTAGCATAAAACTACGATAATAGCATAGAAATACGTGCATAAAAAGGCCAAAAAGGACTATATAAAATGCACGTATCAACACCATATCGTACTTGTTTGTTCCATATGTAGCATATGCTGATAACACCTCACCGAACAGCATGTAGTTTTTTATGCAGATCGGATCTGCCCAAAACACTCCAGCCAGGCACTTGTTTTCATCTACTATAAAATCAAATTAAAATGAACTGCATGTGTCTTTTTTCCTAATAAGATTCTCAACAAACATTTGCGCATCAAAATTACCAATGTAGGTTTTTATGTCCCTGACAAAGTTTTTGAAATCAAACTCAGTAGCACCAATGTTGTTGTAACCTCCACACAGCTCCTTCCAACCTTTATAGGCTTTCAGTAGCAAGTGGATGGTTATGGGCTTCATCGAATCTGGTAACAATATAAGTTCCATTTTCTTGGCATTTGAACTGCACTAATGCACGACAGTCAATTCTTGTAATCGGCCTCACACGGCTTATGTCATCACATCGATTGTGCATCATTGTCGGCAGATATGATGTCGATGTCGAGTCCTCTTCCTTTTCCTACTTTCCTTTACACCTTGCCTATTGCAGACAACATTCCTTAATGCAAAACTGTTTGGTAACTCATTGCCTTTAATCCTTTTTGTTGTTGCAAGTCTTGGCATAAACCCACAGATTGTACAATATTCTTTGTAGAATAACTCTGTTTATTCTAGTGTTTCGAATACTTGTCCTACTTTAGGTTTCTTTTTCTCTGGACAGAATGGAATGTACTGGAGTGCATTTAATGTTTCAATTCTTGTTCTTGGTGTTTTAAAGTTGTTATTTGTAGAAGAAGATGTAGTTGCATCACTTGTACTCATTGTCTACTTCAACAGTAGTTAAGTAAGTAAGTATATTGAATATTATTGCATCAATAATACAGTAATCGAATTCTAATATGCTCTACAAAGATTGGTAATTTATTTCGTACAAATAAAGGTTCATATATAATGTATTCTTGTGAATGTCCATTATCATGCCTTTAAAGGAACATTTATTTTACTGCTAATGTTCATAGGAAATATTGTTGTACATTTTGATATAGCATATATAAAATGTATTGAATGCTAATGATAGTAAACAAACAAATAGACATAATACTATTTCATTAATATTAGAAAAATATTTACAAAAGCCATTTAAGGGTTTCAAAAGCATAAAGCCTACTGAGGCTTATACTGAAAAAAAAAAACACAAGATAATACAAAATAACAATAAACTAGAAAACTAACTTAATATATTTCTAAACTAATCTAACGGTCGGAGTCATAATAACCCTCATCACCAGACTGCTCCTCAATATCATATTCTTGTCTGTGTTCTTTATATTGTCGTGCTTGTTGTTTATGATGTCTAATTATTTCTTCACGACTAGACATAATCCTGCAAAGGCAATATCTTTCAAGGACCCGATCATTCTTTGTGACAGTGATTATACCATTTTCATTTCCCCGAACCACGTTTCGGTAATAATCCCTATCAATTACCTTTGGGTCGGTCCCTATAAGGAACCACCTTGACCAGGCCTTGCACACCTCGGACATGTTTTTGTTTTCTTCCCTCCCAAGTCGCTCAAAAAAAATCCGGAGCAATGACGGAGTAGTAAGGAAATGATGTAAAAGACGACTGTGTGATGGTACATCCATCTCCACAGGAATCTCTCTTCCATCAAACCAGTTTGAAGAAAACTGGCTTACTTTCCATTGCCAATAATTTTGCACGAAATTTTGTTTTTAAGCATCATTCTTGTAGTGGACTATTGTGCACTTTGAGTAAGACATTGTTTTTTTTTTTCTAAGAAAATTAAGTAGTTTTCTGGAGAGATTAAAAGTTTTGGTTATTGGAAAATGTTTTAGAAATGAAGGTAGGATGGAAAAGTGGTTGTGTACTCTTGGGTTTTATAGTGGATTAATTGAGTATAAGAGATTAAATTTTGTGAACAGTTGTGTCTTTTCAACTGCCACAAACATAATCATGATAATTAATAAATTGGGTGAAGTTATCTATGTTACTTAAACGACTATATGTATTACGGGTTCAATTTAATTGATATTTCAAATACCTGTCTAAATAATAAAATGTACCTTAAAAAATAATATAATATACATTTAAGGTCTGCTTTTAAATCTCTTGCATAAAACAGTATATGCACATTATGAATATACGTAATGGACATTTGAATTAAACTGAAAGCACGTTTATTTTCCAAATAATGTTCCATGTTCTTTTTTAAATAATTTAATGTATCTTTAAATATAATATAATGTACATTTTCCAAACAGTGCTTAATGATATTTTAGTTGCACCTAATTATTAGAAATACAAATTATGAATATAGATAGTGGACAATTTATTTGATGGAACATGTTTTTTATAATTAATATAATGTACATTTAGAAGTAATATTCAAATTAATGTGAATACTTGTGTCTTTTCACCATATAAGCAAGTTACAAACCGTCATTTGACTTATTGTGACTTATTGTGAACATTTGCAAGACCACTTGCAAAAGGTAATAATTACTTGCACATCTTTATTATATATAATGCACATTTCACTAAGACGGATTGGACATTTCCTTATGAAACGTGTACAACACAACACAACACATTATTATTACATGCAAAATTACTTTTCAGTTACTTCAAATTGCACACTTTTTCTTTCTCATTATTTTTACATTTTTTTCTCACCACAAAGTATATTTGCATTTATCATCCTCCTAAAATCAAACAAACAAACTATAAACCCTAATTTAACACTTTTCATTATAAAATTAATGTTTTTGTGGTTCTGGACATTAAATCTAGTTAACTATATTTAATCAAATCCGAAATTAAGTTGAATTTGCTTAAATTCAACTTTAACATCATCATAAAATCAAGTCAACAACGATTCAGAAAGGAATTAAATAACATTGAATGAACATACCTCAATATTGACTGTAGAAAACAATAATTCCAGATGAATGACGAAATCAATTCCGATTTTCCTTACAAAGTTTTGATGTTGAAATAACTGAATAGCTGATGGATGCAAAAGTTTGAACAAATTGAATCTGATTTGCGCTTCGAACACAACAATTGATGATGAATAACCGATTTTAGATCACTAAATTTGATGTCGAAAAACAAAAATTTACAAATTAAGGAAGGATTAATGATGAAATCGATTGATTTTGTTTCGTGTGGTTTGATTTTGTTACGTAGGTTTGATATTGCTCACATGTACAGTCTTATTTTTTGTTTTCCGCGAAACTCTACTTTTCAAAGAAGCGCGCGTCTAATCTCAGCCGTCGATAATTTGATGGACGGTTGAGAGCTGTTCTCACGGTTCTCACGATAAGCCTCGTTGTCACCGGAACTCTAGCATTATTATTATTATTATTATTATTATTATTATTATTATTATTATTATTTTGGTTCAGTTTAGCTCCAATCAGCTTTAATTTAGTTGAGCTCCATTCAGTTCAGTTGAGTTCAGCTTCATTCATTCAATTCAGTCAGTTTAGCTCTATTCAGTTCAGCTCTATAAAAAATCAGAAAGAAAATGGTTTTAGTATTTAGTAATTAGTATTGTTTGTTCGTTTTAGATGAATTGTATGTCCTTTTTGAATGTGAAACAGTTACTTTCTGCATTTCTCAAGGCTCCTCGGCCTCCTCAGGTTGAGAATACCAATGCCCTTAAGTAATGCAATCTATTTTCCTGGTTTGCTGACGATATATATTGGTGTTTTGGGTATTATTTTTCTACTTGCTTTTAGGTTTGCATCTTGGAATGCTCTCTCCGTTTTTCTCTCCTTTTTTTTTAGGGAATCATCTTGGTAGGCTCTGACATTTCTTGCTCAATTGTAATGGCCAAAATTAACGGCGTTTCTTTTTTTTTTTTTTTTTTTTTTTTTTATTGAAGAGCCTATTCCTAGCTTATATACTCCCTCTATTGAAGCCAATGTCATACATTCGTTTAATATGTAACAGACGGAAATAAAACACATTGACCACAAGCTCAAATATGGCTGAAAAACTGAAACCTACAAAGAGAAGCATCTTTTTAATCAGTGTTATCTACATGAATGTCTCAACTTTATTGCATGTTGCAAATGATCGTTCCTAATAGAATATAATCCTAGAGAGCAATCTTAGAGAAACGACATTACAATTACTACTACAAGCTGCTCTTTAAAAACGATGGCTTGCTCACCCAACTGTTCAGAAGTACAAAAATCCACACTAGCTATACTATCATACAGACATACAGAACAATATGGTGCAACGCATTTAGCTCGGCAAGGTTCTTCAAGGGATCAAGGTTCTTCAAGGGCTGAGATTATGATGTCGCCATGTCGGGAACATCCCCAAAATACTTCAAAGACACCATTTATATCAAATCATTTATGGATACCCCTTCTAGCGATGATTTATAGCAAGATTTCTAGTCTTTTCTCAAATCTTGTGAACACTAAAACCCTCATCTTCTGTTGTCAGGTTCTCCTTCCAATTCTTGAATTCTGATCCACCGAACACGACTTGTTTTATGCCAACAAAGCTGTTAAGAATGAGATCATGCCTATGAAGTCGTATTCTGAGCCCTTGATAAAGGGAGTGCATTCAAGCGACTAGGATGGTATACTGGTTCAAATGTATCATAGCATGTAATAGCACCGATTTATTAAATGAACAGAAAATAGATAGACTTACTCTGAACTTATTTGCGTCAATCCATTTAATAGGACATCCAGGAGAAGAGGTTCACTTGTTCCGATATCAACCCTAGGCGCGTTATCAAATAGTATAAGGCTCACTTGCATTTCAGTTTGACAGGATAAACATCATACAAAAAGATGCTTTAATATTTGGACTTCATACCATATCCGTGCTAAATTGTCTTGGATCTCAAGATCTCCTATGTTATAAAAGGTGGCTGGTTCAACATTTGCTCCCTGAATAGCATCATAACTCGGTCTTTTGTCCGAAGAAGATTGAGATAACTACATTTAAGTCCGCAAAGTTTCAGCTTCCAAGAATAATCAACCATACAGGTAAAAGTTAACCATGAAACACATGAATCAATTACCAAAACAAAAACAAGAGAACATTCAAGAAACACAAGCAAAAATAAGACATTGTCATGAGCTAATCGTTGTACTCAGCTTGAAAATGGATAGCTGTTCATACACCCATTGAACATAGAAGTCTTCATAAATTAATTACTTAATTTCAAAAAGAGATGTTTAGCATTCTTCATAACAAAAATCCAAACTACCCACTTTCAAGTTTGGGTAAATCCAAATCAAACTACCATTTTATTTTTAGTGAAGAAAATGTCAACCTATGCTAATAAAATACCTATATATACTTATATAGTATACTAATACAACAACAACAACAACAACAACATTACCCTAGTGCCTCAATGGCTCCCGCAAATTGCGGGGTAAGGGGGGTCGGATGCACGCAGCCTTACCCTTGTGTTAGCAATACAAAGAGACTGTTTCCGAATGACCCAAGATGAAAATTGAGTCGAGAACTGCATTGAAGGACCGCTACTTCACAAAAGAAAGAATTGATTTATTCCATTATAATCCATAACCAAAGAGTAATGAGTCTTTGGCTCTATTGAAAATATGGAAAATTATAGTATACTAATAAAAAAAAAAAAAAAAAGTAATCCAAACAACACCTAATTTTGCTTGGTACTTTATCTATTTTGTAAATTAGTCACTATAAATGTCACCTTTTGTAATAGAATATTATTGTAAGTGATCAACACTGCTGATCGAGGGAGTGGAGATGACCAACACTGCTGGTCGACCACATCTCACACGCGGCTGTAAATGTTATGAGCCGGCTTGTAGAACCCTCGGGATCAGCTCGGTCAAAGTTTAGCTCGAGTTCGGTCAAATCTGATCCCAAGCCGGAGCCAATGACGTTAACACATAAAGGGATAGCTACATGGCATGCAAAAAAAAAAAAAAGATCCGTCTTTCCTAAATGCCTAACATTTCTGAAATCCGTGGTTTTCCCCCTTGGTTTTTCAGAATCCCAAATTAAAGGTCAATAGTATTCCCTGGAGAGATGGATTTGTAGATTTTGAATAGAAGTATTACCTGCATATTCAGTGAATTGCAGCCACCAAGACGTCCAATTATGTGCCATGATCGAATCATCTGGTTGGCAGCAAAAGAAACACCATTTTCAGGTTTAGGGACCATTCATCTAGCATCAGGTTATTCGTCTAGCATCATGCATTCTAGAGAAAGATTACTTACATCACAAATAAGGGAGACATCCTTCTGTAGAAGAGGGTTGTAAAATTCGAACCATATAAATGAGTTTGAGTAATCAAATCTGTCAACCAACAAAAATAGAAAAGATATAAAGAGTGTACAGTTGAAGACTAAGGATTCGGGCACGAAATGTAGGAAGGAAGAGAAAGAGAGATTTTCAAGTACGAAGTGAGATATACATAGTGCTAACTGCTAAAGGCCTCAAGAGATGTCAAGTTTCACAAGGAATACATTATCCAGTCCAGCAAAGCAAGGTTAACCCACTGCGGTTATAATTATGCAGTTTGATTAAGGAACCAGCGAGACAGAAAGAAGTACTGTCTAATATGTCTGAAGTCTCAACCATTAACTAGGCATTGCTTCAAGCAGTCAAAAAGCATTCTCGTATACAAAAATTGAATACACTAGAAATTCCTAGGAGCAGTTGTAAGCAGATAGAAGCATTATTAGCGATTGCAGAAAGACCAACTTACTTATTGAATGTAACTGTGATGGGCACTCCTGAACCTGTTTTGGTTTGCAGTATTCTGTTTCTTTTCTTCCTCAGCCTTTCTTCCATCTGAAAGTAACAGTTGATTTAGTAAGACAAAACAGAATATATATCATTCACATGAAGAGATAGATTAGATAACAAGGGAAAAAATGTGTTGATTTGAAGTCATGTTGATACAACACATAGGTCATAGTTAAGGGTGAGTAAGCGATATTGTTGTAGTCGTGATAATATCGAATCCATTGAATATAGACTTACTTTGGAGCGAGCTTTATCCGGGTCATCAAGACAAGTTCCAAGAATTTCAGCAATTTCGGGATCTTTATCATACTCTTTCTCTTCTCCTTTTTCCCTAAATCTCTTACGAGGTCCGTCGAGCTCATCGTCAAATTCAAACTCCTCGTCTTTTGCTTCAACTTCCTTATCCAAATTTTGAACCCTTGGATGTTGCTTACACCTTTGATTTAGGACTCTGCCACCCAAATCTTTGACCATGAAACTTGCAGGTTTCCAGAGTGGTCTCCGATTTGCATATGTTATTTTTGTCAACAGGGTGAAATTATAGGGCTCAAGAGAGGCTGAGCACGCCGCAGCCTTGGGTGGTTGTCCAATGCATCCGCCGTGGCATATAGTGAGCATCTCAACTAAGGGTATAATGCAGAATGCAAGCTATCAGAACTTTAGTGGTTACAAAACAAGAGGATTTTCTAAAATTGGGGGTATCAACCAAATTAATGGCAAATTTCTAAATTGGAGATATGAGTTGAGCTAATAAATAAGTAACATAAACAGAATTGATGAAAGGTAAAAGGAATTAGTGTGACAAATTGAGGAGAGCCGGACGAGCTGGTTGAACCAAATCAATGCTGCACTCAGATAGCTCACCGGAAGGGGAAGAGAAAAATGATACTACATCATATTTAATGACTTTTTGAGTTTTTGTGTATTTTTTTCCGAGTATTATAAAGTTTATAAATTATATTTTAGTTTTATGATGTCAAAAATTAAATCTTTTTGAGTTTATATGTAATTTTTTTGAGTTATAATGTAACGTTTTGATATTAAAGTTTAAGTAAATAAACTCAAAAACTTTAAAATAAAACTCAAAAATTTTAGATTAAAACTCAAAAACTTTATATTAATGCTCAAAAACTATAACATCTGATTTACTACATCAGATGTATAATCCACTTACTGGAAGGGGAAGCTTAAGTTTTTTTTTTTTTTTTTTTTTTTTTTTTTTTTTTTGATGAAGATAGTAAACTAGGTCAATAGAAGTTGACCCATAATATACTCACGGATAGGAGTGATAAACGAAAAACAAAATCTTCCAAATTACCCAGAGTAACGTAAGAAAACAAGGGAAACAAAGCCCCAAAAAGAAGGCTCTCTATTGTAATATAGGAGTTAGTTATAGGTATTCTGTTATGATTAACTAACCCCAAATTAACCACAATTAGTTAGCTAATTAAGCTATGGTTAGGAAGTGAATGTCGGTTAAGAGTTGTTATAAATATCAAACAAACTCAATCATTGTAATAGCATCTGATATTTGAATAATTCTATAATCAATAACAAATATACAAAGTTTCTCATTCAACTATAATATACAAACATCATATTACGATTGTTACATATCCATTATACATTCAATCTATATTCATATCTTCATCTTTCCTCTTCGTATCTTCATCCTTGATTTCACATCTTCATCAGCAATCTTACAACTTCCTTGATCATCATGTTCACAGTCACCTGATTCAATATGGTATCAGTTTATAGTCTTATTATGATTCTGGGATTTCTGGGTCTGTTTCTTGCTTGAATATATCAGGAAATAGAGGTATATCTTCAAAAACGCTTCCGCACTTATTTTACAGTTCTTTCATTCCTACAGTTATTGATATCATCATTTTTTCTCATCTGTTATAAACATGCCTGAGATAACTTCTTCTGAAACCAATTTTGACTATTATGATGACCCCTTATATTTGTCTTCCTCTGTTCAACCAAATACTACTTTATCTTCCTTTCTTTCTGAGGGTCATGATTTCATGGGCTGGAAACGTGAGGTTCTTATATCCTTAGTTGCTAAGAACAAGGATGGTCTGTTAGATGGTACATGTCCCATTCCCCCCTCCACTGACAAACGTCATAGATAGTGGAAGAGGTGTGATTTTATGGTCATGAGGTGGATATCAAATTCGTTGGATAAGAAAATTAGGGAGAATTTTAAATATGTGAGTACATCAAGAGAATTTTGGTCTGAGTTGGTTGAAAGATTTGGTCAATGTAATGCCTTAGAAGTTTACCAGTTAACTAAAGATTTAGGAGATGTTGCACAAACAAATCTTTCCCTTGTTGAGTATTATAGTAAGATGAAGAATTTATTGGAAACCCTGGATTCTCTTGATCCATTACCTACATGCTCCTATGGCAAAATTGATTTGTGCTCATGTGCTTTGGTCAAGAAGATGATTGACAGGGAAAACAATGCCAAGATCATATAATTTCTCTTGAATTTGAACAGCAGTTATGATGGGGTTCGTACTCAGATCCTATCTTTAGAATCATTGCCTTCTATCAACAAGGTCTTAGCCTTGTTGCAGAATATAGAAAGGCAGAAACAGATCACTGAGACTGTGTCTACCTTAACATACCCCAGTGCCTATGCCAGTTTTACGCAGTCTGATCAGAAGAAGGTTTTTCAGAATACCAGAAATGTTGCATCTGGGCCTGACAGTGATAAACATTGTGACCATTGCAACAGGTTTGGGCATACCAGAGAGACATGTTTTGGTCTAACTAAATGCCCACACTGTAACAAGACAGGTCACAATCCTGCAAATTGTTTTCTGATTAGAGGTTTTCTTGGTGATAGGCAAAGGGTAAGGATAAGGTACCTTATAAGTGTTAGGTTCTTTAACCCTCTTATTAGACATTTCTAATGTAGATCTAAGTTACTAATTAATTTAGATGTGAAGAATCTAGTTGCATGCAAACAAAATAAGAGTAAAAAGAGAAAACGATTTTTCCTTACATTTATATGAGACGGAAATATGGGCACATCGATGGACTCCTTCCAACCTTGTTCTTGAGCTATGAATATAAGGATGATCCTCCAAGTTTCAAAGTAGAAACTCTCCTTTTAATTGCACCCATTAGATTTAATGAACAAATTTTGAACATAAAAACTATTTGTATGGAAGGCGGAGAGTAAGGTTTTTGAGCATGAGCATTAGATTAAATAAGAGAACTTATTCTCTTCTTTTATGGGAGGGTGGCCGGTTTGTAGAGCATAGGGAAGGCAATTCCCTTTTACTTTTTGTCTTACCCAAATAATAGGCTAGCTTATGTGTGTTTAGGTAATCATGGTGTCTTTTTTATGAAAAAGAACAACCATCATCACCATAAAACACCTACCCAAAACCGGCCCCCATAAGATAAAATGGACTTTCATTTTATTTTTGTAGTTTGTCAAATGTAATAGGTAGGTCATGTGACATGTAACATGTCATTAGACATTTTAATGCATATTTAACAAATTAAATATCATTCTAAATTAAATAAATTACATTTAACAAATTAATAAGTAATTCATAATTACATGTATATAAAATGGGTCACATTAAGTCTAGTTAATATAATCTACAACATTTTGCAATTATGATTAACAAATTGTTCTTATCTCCAATGTTTCATAAACATTAATCAATTTTAGTAATATAACATATTAATTACTAAATTGAATCTTATTTAATCACATTACAATAAGATATATAACTCTCACTCATTGATAAAAAATTTGTTCAATTTAAGGATTTAATTAATCTGTATTGACATACAATCAATTAACTTATCAGTTAAGGGAATTGTCCTATAGGTGTGACCTTCAGGGATCAACTGATCACCATCGTCAAACGACAGTAACGTCAAACTCTAGTCAGCCAATCGTTACCGATTAATGTTGATCAGTTGACAATATATTGAATCATCCCTTGTGTATTCTTAATATGAGATTTAAATATGTGATCGCACTATTGTTGAGGACACATATTCCAACAATCTCCCACTTGTCCGAGACAAATGTGCGTCACCAATTCTCTTGTCCTATTACATCTCCCACTCAATGCAAGGTGTCTTGCAGGTCGTACTTGCATGTGATCATATCTAGAGTGGTTTCCTCGATCTGGAGAGTAACTGTTTGACCAGAATTATCTGCCGTAGATACCTTCCTAGCGTGCCCACGCATTTCCAGTTCACTACTCCTCGAGTGGCCCTGAGATTTAGATAACCTTGACAAGGGGTTGGACAATTCCTATCACAATGCTCCCTTTGTTCAGCCACAGTTCATGATGACCCAAAAGATGCCCATTTGCACTCCATTTTCGGAAGTCGTGGAGCAAAAATCAAAGCCAACCGGAAACTATGCCAACTTCGGCGAACAGGCTCTAGTCAAAGAATCGACTAAAAAAAATACTATAATAGCTCTCGCCACGACCAGGCTATATAAAAATTACCAGAACTCTATAAGCGGTCACTGCCCGACAGAGGGTCCCATACAGTCTGCCTATGTGATCGACTAGTCATCTCTTATGACCCTATGTCACTTGAACTTGCCATCAATCGACTCACATTCTAGTCACTAGGAGACGTCACCTCATATAAGTGACTAGGGGCCAATACTATGTTAATCCAGTTCACTTGAATAGGGTTCAACGTTGTCCTTACAACCTATTTGGATATAACAAAGTAATATAAAAGAGTTTTAAAATAAAACTCAAACGATAAATGCGATTATCACATATGAACAATCAATACAATATTAATGCTTCATATCTCATAATCTTAAGAATATAAAATCCATGTTACTTCATGGTGGTTTGGTCAAACTTGCAATAAAAGCTTGGTTAGAGGATATATAATATAATCCACTCATCCCAACTTCATTAAATTGCAATTTCCTTCCTTCGATGTAATCTTTTAATTACATGTATTTTCTAAGGACATATCTAGACTTGAATCTAGGCTTGGGCTCTTTTACTTGAAAGATGCTCCCACTGTTATCATATAACTTGTGATAAGATCCATGGTTTAAAGGATTTACTTTTAGACCCTTTATAATCCATCTTATCCCTACCACAAAGTACTCAGACTCTATTTGTAGAATTCACAATGACTGACTTTTCAAGGTTGTTCTCACTATTCGTACTCCTGACAATTGACTACAAGATCGGCCTAAGAAACTTGAGCTTACCCTTAACACAAAACTCCATGTTTCTATAAAAGATAAGTACGAATCCTTATTTCTTCTCAAGAACTCAAGGATGTATCTAGTGTCTATCCATTGACCCTCACATGGATTGACTTGTCTTGCTTAAAGTATACAATTTATCAGTGCTTGCGCATATCTTAGCACATTAGGTCGATCGGATGGCGGAAACATTGGGAATCGATTTCATGCGTTCAACAATTCAAGATTCAGTGGATAACTGTGATTCGGATCAAAGTAATCCCACAATCCATTGGAATAAAATCCCTCTTAGATTTATCCATGCTGAAATCATGAAGAATCTTATTAAAATAGGACTTTGACTTAATGCCAATATCCTTTTCGATATATCTCCATAGATCCGGATATCTAATATGCGATGTGCCTCACCTGAATCTTTCATCTGGAAATGATTTTCCAACCACCCCTTTACAGAGGCAAGCATCAGTACATCATTCCCAATGAGTATTATGTGAAGACAATTTTTGCTCCCACTAAACCTTATGTGTAAACATGGTTCTTCGACACATCGAGTGAAACCATCTCTATTATCACATGAACTAAAAATAAGCTCCCACTAAACTTCATGTATAATTATGGTTCTTTGAAAAATCAAATGCAACCATTCTCTATTATCACATGACTAGGAAAAATGATTTTTACAATCTTTTAATGCTTTGCTTAAAACCACATATGGATCCCTTAAGCTTACTTAGCATGTTAGAATTCTCAGACTTAAACCTAAGATTAGTGTCACACACACATCCTCTTCTAAATACCTATTTAGAAAAGCGGTTTAACATCACTTGCCATGTTTCATCAAAATGAAATGCGTCAATTACTAACATGATTTGGTTGGATTAACACCACCATGTTCATCTACACTATTCTGTACTTGAAAGCTTTACTTCAAAGAGACCAATATCTTAAAGTAATTACTCTTAGCTTTGCGTATAAAATCTATCACGGATTGTAAAACCAAGATTTCTTTGCAATAAATTCCGATTTGGATCACTAGCAACAATTCACTCAACAGATAATAGTTCTATTACTTTATAAAAGCAACTCTATTTATAACATGTGGATGACTTTCTAGAACATTTTCTCCTGTCATTATTCTACAAAATAAGTTTGTAGCGAATTTTCTCCCACTCTATCTTTTTAGAAATACACCTATTTTCCAAGTAGATAGCTTTAGGAGCGATGATGCGTGTATTTTATATAAGGTTTTTACCTCATTTTTTACACGCATTTCTATATTATTTATGTAGCATCTAGCTAAAAATACCCCCGAATGTTCTACTTTGGTTGGTCTTGTGTAAATTGCAGGTACGGACCAGAAAGGAGCAAAACCGAGCCTAAACTTGTCTCATTTGCATGCATTTGTTGAGAATAAGGAATCGGAGCTCGGAAACCATCACTTGAAAACGCATGAGCTGACTTCGGAAGGCGCCAAGGGGTCCTATGTGCTAATATAGCTCGATCGGCTAACTATTTAGTCGATCGAATGCTTTATCCATCGTAGATTCACTCGATCGAGCTGTTATTGTAACACCCCCATATTCAGAGGAGCCTTAACTAGGCCTTCCTTAGCATATAAGGGCGTTACCATCTCGGTTTCCCGAGGATAGTAATAATCAAATGTCGATAAAAGAACTATTATATTGTATTACAAGCGATTTAAACCAACAAACGTTATGAAAGATACAACTCAAAGACTACTCGCTATGACTAGCGAATCTCGTGAAGACTCATCCCTGCCCGGACACCAGCTATCAACAACATCAACACCTGCTAAGACCGACTGCTCACCATAAGGGATCACGGCAGACACATAACAAACAAAACAACCACACAAGGTCAGTACTGAGACAAGATACAACAAGAGCAACTACAATTATCAACACAATACAAGCTATAAATCTCAGACACAATCACAACAACCCAACCAACTCCATCACTGACTGTCCACTGGACCAGCCCTGCCAGTGGGGGACCGCAACCGTTCCCACCTAAGCCCCGCTCATCATATCGAGCGACAACCCTGCTCATTAATGTGCACATCCCCTTCCGTGGCGGGTTCCACGAAGGGCGAAACTAGGGCGTGAAGCCACTCCCGCAAGTGACTCCACTCAGCCGAGAACGCATCTCGAGAACTAAAGACCACAACACAATCACCATCACTATCAACACCATGCCATTACGATACTAAGCAATCCCAAAACAATCACAACGACCGACACGCTAGACCATCTACAGAAACTGAGTAGGCGAACCTACCTTTAAGCAACTGCAACCAATCCATGCCCACATATAACATATCCAAAGAATCAAGCAAAGCCTATAAGCACAACACAATTATCTATTACTAACAAGCAAACCCTAACAAGAAAGAACAAGGACACGGATGATGATTATGACATACCTATAGGAGAAAACTCAAAAAAAAGACCGCTACCCGACACAAATGACGCTCTCCTAAGGCACAAGGATCGTCAAAAGGCTTCCATGGAGGTTTTGAGGTGAAGGGAAGGGAAAGGGGCGACTGAAGGATAGGAGGAAAGTGGCGGAAGTGATTTGCGGATTTAACAAAACGCGATATAAAACCCTCGCTGAAAACTCGGTACTCGATCGAGTACCCAACATACTCGATCGAGTGGCCCCCTACTCGATCGAGTAACCTAGCTACTCGATCGAGCAGCCTCTACTCTATCGAGTACCACTCTTAACACGCAACTCAAGATGGTTTGGCACGCCTTTCTAAGGCTACTCCCGTTCCCAAGGTCAGTCAACGCTGGTCAAAGGGTCCCTAAAAGGGCGGGTATTACAGTCTTCCCCCCTTAAAAGAACTTCGTCCCCGAAGTTCAACTCACCTATCTCACGCACAAGACACGCAAAAACACGACATTACCAACTCCCTACTAAAACCACTGCTCCCTGGAAATACCATTCCCCCCGCATGTCATCATCATCACCGTCTACGCTCTATACCTATCGACTCTTACAACTATCATGCAAGCATTATCACCGCTAATTGTCACCCTACATGTATGCATCAATTCTTACTAATTATTATATATCAAACATCGACCTTGCCATACGGGCCAACACAAACGACCATCACTCATCATATGATAACGACTATCAACCCGAATCGTATCTTATATCAACCTCATACTGCACAATTAACACCACTGTGTTACTCAATTCATTCTATTACGACGCATCGCGCCGAGATAAAACTCTTTATGACGGTCCTTTGCAACGTACTATCATTTTCACTTCAACGCATGAATTACTCAATAAACTAAGGTAACCAATTACACTTCATACAAGTAAAGTAACCAAGGTACTAGAAAATTTTGCAATTAAGCAACAAAACATTATAGGCAAACAAAACATAATTTCAAAATCAGCCTTTTTATTTCGCGACATTACTCTTCCCCTCTAAAAAGGAACTTCGTCCCCGAAGTTCACCAGCGAGATTACAACACACATTACGTATTACTTGATTCCTAACATGTAATGGAAACACATTATTTACCATGGACATTACTCGCTAAGCATACACTCATTAAATTATGAATCCTATACATACATTGGGACAACTCGCCGCTGTCTCTAAAGTACATTAATATCATATGCACAAACGTAGGAAGAAATGTAATTTCAATGAATGAATGGTAATATGGCATATGTAATATTAAAACAATCAAGAAACCGTCACCACGTCACTAATTGTGACAAATGTGCACATAAGACCGGAACTTGACTTCCAATATATAAAATTAACGGTTCATAGGTGTTACTACGTACTAATAACCACATTAAACATCAAACTTGCGATTATAAAACAATTGAACATTTTTAATTTTCGAAAACCTCCTGTAACAGTGCTACTCGATCGAGTATGTAGCGGTACTCGATCGAGTGCCATGCTACTCGATCGAGTGTCTTGGCTACTCGATCGAGTAGCCTACAGGTCAGAATGCTTTTTATCCCACTTTCCTGCAGCTACTCGATAGAGTACGAGGTACTCTGTCGAGTACCTACAGGCCAAGGTGCCTTATAAAACTTGTCGTAACCTCACATACGTAAACATAGTTGTCATATAACTTGAGTCGGGATGATTTCCCGACACCCAAAACAGTCCTGCAACATAGTTAAGTGACAAATCCGGCCTTATGGCCAACAATACAAGTTCAAAATCAAAGTCTCAACGAAAACAACTACGAAAGTCTAACCACACAACTAATCACTAAAATCAACTACCATCAACAAAGATAAAACAAGGAGTATCACTCCTGCTGCTGCTGCTGCTGCTCCACCATCACCTCGTCATCACCACCACCTCCGGAAGTACCCGCTCCTGATGACCCAATCCCCGCATCCACTCCTGCTCCTGCTCCTGGGCCCACGTACCATGGAGTCAAGCCGCCGTAGGCAAAGGACTGAGGTGTCCCCCACGTCGATTGATCCTCCCCGTAGGAATGGAAAACCCCTGTGTAGTCCCCAACTCCACTCCACCACACCGGATGCGGTCCCTCGGTCCCTATTCCCCGAGCGTACGCCATCTCGTGCATGTTCCGGAGTGTCAAGGTGGATGACACTCTCTCCGCCAAGTAGCTAGATCGCGTCTCCGGGGTGTCGAGGTAAGGGTAGCACGGAAAAGGCTGCTGCTGTGGTGCCACCGGTCGTGGCCTAGTCTCCGAGGTCCTCTCCCTCACTCGACGGGGTCCTCTCCCCAACCTAGGTCTCTCCACCGCCACGACCGACGCATTCTCGCCCTTCTTCGGCTCTGACATCACCTCGAGAATCGTGTCGTCGATGAGGTAGGTCTGCAAATGGCGGGGTCTATCATCCTCCTCCTCCTCCTCCTCATCATCGGAGTCCACCGTCACTACCGCCGGCTCTAAGGGCTCCGTGGGTGGGAGGTGCTCGGGAGCTGGAATCTTCATCCAACTCACGCCCCACACCCTCCAAGCTAGGCTACCGTCAGCCAAAGTCCTCAACCATTTCAGTCGAGATAGTAGTCACGATCCACGGTGGGCACCGGGTAACTAGAGGCACGTACTCGAAGAAGCCTCGAAAGAGGTTAGCTTTTCGATTAACCGAGTGGCGATGGCGCCACAACTCAAGTATCGGGAAGAGGCAGTGGCCATCAAGGCAAGGGCAGCGCAAACCATCGAAGGAGCATTAAAGACCACTTTCCCGGTCCGCTCCGGTTCAAGTAAGACATCGAAGTAACACCTCATGGTTGTTCACCATCGATATTCGGTCGATCATAAAGGAGGTTCGAGAGAGAACGGAGAAAGATCCTCAATGTGACATGCTTTGAACGTCATTAATCAAAGATGTTACTCGAGGTAGGAGCCGGTTTCCCGGTCGGACACGGCATTAGGCGGCATACACCGCACTCAAAGCGGGGATATCGGTGATGGAGTCCTTGGGAGGCTTGGCCAACCCAAGGTGAGAAGGAAATTGGTCCATAGAAAGCAAGAAACTAGTGTTCATCAATCGAAACTCAACGGTCCGCCAGCCGGGGTCATAGATAAAAGAGCTCATAAACTCCAAGGTAAGAAAAGGATAAGAGTGTTTCCTCAGCCTATACAAACCCATAAGGCCCAAGGTCTCAAAAATGTGACGGACATCCGTCTCTATCTCCAAATCCTCAAACAAAGTAGTGTCTATACACCTTGTAGGTCTCATTTTGCGTTTTTGTAAGGCTACAAAACGCTCTCTCTCGCTTGAAATCAACAAAAACAACGAAGGGTACTGAACTGCGGGTACCACAGTCCACTCCCTTCCCCCATCTCAGTGGGTTACCCCTCCCCGTTTACTTTGGCGGGTTCCTATGTTCGATCTCGGATCTGTTTTGGCATATGTTCAAACAAACTTGTATAAACATGCAAACATTTACTTCACGTAATTCGGACTTTACCCATTCAGCTAGGCATACAAATTTCACCCACAAATTTGACATGTGAAGCACATAATTCACGCTATTAACCTTGAATATTAAGCTATGTACACACATTCACCAACAGTTTTCCAAATTTGACATACAAGCTCAGTTTACCACTACTCATAAGCCACGGTTGTGAAAGATTTATCATGGTGATTACACATGCTCAACAAATTCTAATACTCTAGCATGATTCTAAAGGTTGTTCCAAACACACTTCTAATCACATGTGAGGCATTCTTACTAGTTCATGGAAAAAAAAATAACTTAGAACATATCATTATCACCCTTCAATATTATGAACAACAACTCAATTAAAATTTTCAGACGGTCTTTACGGCTGTGATAATTTTGGCTTATTTTTCATCAATTATCGTCTCTATTATCATATTGAAGTTCAATCTTCACTTAAACAGTCATATACCATACCAAATTCCAATTATAAATCACGAATTTCCACTTGGGGCACTTTTAAGATGGAGTTTTTAAGGCAACTTTCTAAGATGAAAATCATCAAAATTCATTCTCCAATGTGATATAAACAAGGTATAGTACTCAATTTCATCATCCAATCCGTGTAAAATACCTAAAAATCGATTTTGATTTCGTAAACCCTAGAAATCACGATTTCAATTTTGCAATTTCTAATCTTATTTACAACAATTAATCACCAACAAACATGGAAAGAAGTCATGTGAATCATATTTCAACTATTAAAAGCAACAACCTACCCATGTGAATCGAAAATTTCAGATTATTTCACTATCCTAACACATTCAAAACAATAAATCATGTAAATTAGGAAGAAAAGCATACCTTAATTGAGTAACAAAGTAAAGAAACGAAATTATACAAAGAAATTAACCCCAAGAATCACCACTAACCCAAGAGTAAGAGAGATTTTGAGAGGATTTTGAGAGGAAACAAGCTTTAGGGCTCGAAATATAGAGGATGAATGGGAAGAAATAGAAAGAATAAGGGTTTTATGAAACCCGTAAGTCTTACTGTACAGTAACCTACTCGATCGAGTGCCTAGGGTACTCGATCGAGTACCACCATACTCGATCGAGTAGGAGCTAATTCGTCGAGTATCTGCAGGAATTTTTCCCACATCCCGACGTCATAGCTTCCTAACTAGATCGAGTGAGGTCTACTCGGTCTAGTAAGCACTCGCACTCGGTCAAGTATAGTTAAGTACTCGGTTAGAAATACTAAGTAACTTGAAGATTCCTGCAAAACAACATTGCGTGTCGATTCCAAACTAAGTTCGGAATGCGGCACGAATTATCACATTCCAGAACGGATTACAATCACTATCACGCAAAATGCAATTCTCAACGAATAAGATGCACGTCACATTACGCTATACAAGTTACCCAACTCGGTTTACCTGCCACCGAATTATTTATAAACATAATCATGCCATCATATTACACTTAAACTTACTTTACATGTTACTACTAAACTCGTATCCACTTCAATTTGAAGCGTATAATTAACTTCAATTCCTTCTTTCACACATCACATTAATGCATACTCTTCATAACAAATTAATCTATCATGTTCTACATTCAATCATACTCAAATCATCTTGTACAAATCAATTATTACACAGCGGAAATTTCGGCCAACAATAAGGCATAAACGTATCACTATATGCTATGCTTCAAATTACAACTCGACTATTCTATAACTACCATCATAGCAATTACGGTAGGATTATAAACTCGTATATGACTACCGTCATCATCAACTTACAGCAATCACCAACATGTTCATCCTTCTATTATAGCGTACACATTCACATTCCCACGCATTTCTATCGAATAGACCTTTGTCACGTATCTCAAAATCATCTTAGAAGCTCACTAATCATGCCCACACTTCACTAAACATGGCCCATATACAGCTATCACATCCCTATTAACGCTAACTAAGGCTCAACTACAGGTAGTTCCGACACAATTAGCATACACGTCACACATATACAAACGGACTCCACATTCCCGTATCCTGTGACTGGCTTAAGCATCATGGGGCCAAGATTTTGAAATGAGGGCGCCTACTCACCCAAAACCTAGCATCAGCTGGGGCTCCCATTACACATACACCAGGTTCATTTTATTAGACTCACTACGTTCATTATGTTCATTTGTTACAGGTTCCAAAATCGTCGCTCTGATACCACTTTGTAACACCCCCCATATTCAGAGGAGCCTTAACTAGGCCTTCCTTAGCATATAAGGGCGTTACCATCCCGGTTGCCCGAGGATAGTAATAATCAAATGTCGATAAAAGAACTATTATATTGTATTACAAGCGATTTAAACCAACAAACGTTATGAAAGATACAACTCAAAGACTACTCGCTATGACTAGCGAATCTCGTGAAGACTCATCCCTGCCCGGACACCAGCTATCAACAACATCAACACCTGCTAAGACCGACTGCTCACCATAAGGGATCACGGCAGACACATAACAAACAAAACAACCACACAAGGTCAGTACTGAGACAAGATACAACAAGAGCAACTACAATTATCAACACAATACAAGCTATAAATCTCAGACACAATCACAACAACCCAACCAACTCCATCACTGACTGTCCACTGGACCAGCCCTGCCAGTGGGGGACCGCAGCCGTTCCCACCTAAGCCCCGCTCATCATATCGAGCGATAACCCTACTCATTAATGTGCACATCACCTTCCGTGGCGGGTTCCACGAAGGGCGAAACTAGGGCGTGAAGCAACTCCTGCAAGTGACCCCACTCAGCCGAGAACGCATCTCGAGAACCAAAGACCACAACACAATCACCATCACTATCAACACCATGCCATTACGATACTAAGCAATCCCAAAACAATCACAACGACCGACACGCTAGACCATCTACAGAAACTGAGTAGGCGAACCTACCTTTAAGCAACTGCAACCAATCCATGCCCACATATAACATATCCAGCAATCAAGCAAAGCCTATAAGCACAACACAATTATCTATTACTAACAAGCAAACCCTAACAGTAAAGAACAAGGACACGGATGATGATTATGACATACCTATAGGGAGAAAACTCAGCAAAAGACCGCTACCCGACACAAGTGACGCTCTCCTAAGGCACAAGGATCTTCAAAAGGCTTCCATGGAGGTTTTGAGGTGAAGGGAAGGGAAAGGGGCGACTGAAGGATAGGAGGAAAGTGGCGGAAGTGATTTGCGGATTTAACAAAACGCGATATAAAACCCTCGCTGAAAACTCGGTACTCGATCGAGTACCCAATATACTCGATGGAGTGGCCCCCTACTCGATCGAGTAACCTAGCTACTCGATCGAGTAGCCTCTACTCTATCGAGTACCACTCTTAACACGCAACTCAAGATGGTTTGGCACGCCTTTCTAAGGCTACTCCCGTTCCCAAGGTCAGTCAACGCTGGTCAAAGGGTCCCTAAAAGGGCGGGTATTACAGTTATGATGCTCAATCGGTAGGGCTGATACAAGAAGTACTCAATCGAACTCCATTTCTGTTCGATCGAGAGGAATTGCTGGATATGTCCTCGATCGAGTGGTTTCATTCTACTCGATCGAGAGGTTTTACCTTGTATGTGTGTTTTTATCTTATTTCGAGTTGGGCTTTGTAATTAGGATTTAAGCTAGGTTAAGTAGTACGTGATACGGCTTCTTCATCATCGCTCATACCTCGACATTATTTTCTCTCTCTCGATTCTCTACTCTCTCATACTCTTGCTCTAGAAATTTTGCTTGGATCTAAAACTTGTAATCGGTAACATCCTTCTTTCTTTATTCTTAGTTATTCATTGCTCTTTATTTATTTATTTCTTTACCTTCACTTGTTATTATCAATCTTTCATTGCTTTGTTATTATGTTGAATTTCTCTTGCTTATGTGTGATTGTTGCTACCCCGATAATTATGCATAGCTAAATTCCCTTGCTAAGACATAGAGGAGCCATGATTCTAAGGGAATGGTAAATTGAATTATTAGGTTTATTGCTAGTTTAATCTATGTTGTTAATCGCTGCTATTAATTGTTCTTGTCTAATTGAGTCGATGCAATTAGTTAATAAATCTTACTAAGCTTTGACCTAGATCGGAAGATTGGAAAGGGTGAGACTCGTAGCGAACATTAAGGCACATTAGTGAGGGCGGAAGCTAAGCTGATTGTGTTCTAGGGCGAATTGAGACCGGAAGGAGATATTCACTGCTCCATAGATTATACTTGCATTGACCTGAGACTTAGATTGCATGACTAAAGAATCATGGTGAACCGATTGTCTTAGCTATTTTCTCTCTACTTGTTTAATTTCTACTCCCTTGCTTTCTTCCTCTTTCTTGATCTCGTTAGATTAGAATAAACTATTCAAACCCCCCAGAACTGGTTACCTAGACGGACTTAATTCAGGCTGACATTTTCCCATCTCCATGTGGAGATAAACCCTACTTACTACTAGCTTCTGTTAGTGTATCTAGGTTTTATTTTTGGTACCTGACGACGGTATCAAATTTTGGCGCCGTTGCCGGGGAGGTGGCGTAAGTTTGTAGCTTTTATTAAGTTTATCTCTCGTCCCAAGGAATTTATTCCTTGAGACTGATCTCATATTTTTGCAAGTTCTTGATTAGTTTTGCAGGGTATCTGTTCCAGAAGAGAACATTGTCGTACCCGCTTCACTGTAAATTCTATCTGCTAGGATGCCGAATATAGCCAGTCATTCAGAGCCTACGGTGGATTCGCTTCCAAAAGGTTTCATTCTACCCACTACCGACTCGGGGACCTTTGGAATCCACCCCTCTTACATACAGCTGGTCGAGAGAAATCTCTTCAGGAGGATACCTGGAGAGGATCCGTGCAAGCATATAGAACTATTTACAGAGTACTGCTCCACCATTCCTCTAGCTGCTGTGGTAACGCAAGACAGAGTTAATGGGGTTCTTTTCCCTTTTTCCTTGACTGATGATGCCCGGGAATGGTTGATAGATTTAGACAGGGAAGCCGCCGGTGTCACTGACGGGAATTCCCTCGCCTTAGCCTTTTACATGCGATATTTCCCACCACAGCACACTAATGCGTTGAGAGCTCAAATTACTGCATTTGAGCAACTACCTACTGAAGACTTGAACGGGGCTTGGATTAAGTTCAAGAATCTCATCCGTTATGTGCCACATCATGGTTTCAAGTGCTGGTTCTTATGTACCGAATTCTACAATGGGTTGTATCCGGACCAGAGGGCTGTCCTTGATAACGCGGCCAAGGAGAGATTTTAGAAGAATGTGGAGGATGATAAAGGATGGCATCTTATCGAAGAAATGGCCATTCATGTTGCCGAATATGGAAATCCCTGAGGAGGTAAGCATGTGAACGAGTTGTTAGTAGCTGAGGTGGAGTGTCCTAGCGGAAGGCTAGGTAGTCCAGAGATTATACAGACTATGGGTGAGCACGAACAAGTTTGTGCTAATACCGAGCATGTAATAGTGTGTGGTAGATGCGATATGGAGGGGCATGACCCTATTGGTTGTATGGCGGATGTGGAGCATGTTATTGCTTATCTAAAATACAAGCAAGGGGTACCATTCTCCAAGCTATATGAGGATTTGATAACAAAAAGTGTCTCTAGCCCTTCTACTCCGATGCCGCAACCATATTGGCTCCCTACAAATGGGGAGTTAGCCGAACTAAAATCCTTGGTATTTAACTTAACGCAACAACTTTGGAAGAAATGCAACAAGGATAATACCGCCATATCTGAGCTAAGAGAGCAAGTTGCGCGTCGAACACTTGCGCAAAACCAAGCAATTCAACCACCTCCATGTGACCCAATCAACGCCATTAATCTCCAAAGCGGTCTTGCTTATGATGGACCGAGAATGCCAGAAGATGGGGTTGTGACAGCTGATAATACCCCGGATGACGTGTTGGAAGAGCTAATTGACGATATCCCTGCTGAATATCGCCCTGCAGCTCGATGGAATGAAATGCCTGTTCGATCGAGT
Source organism: Silene latifolia (assembly GCF_048544455.1). Classification (NCBI taxonomy): domain Eukaryota; kingdom Viridiplantae; phylum Streptophyta; class Magnoliopsida; order Caryophyllales; family Caryophyllaceae; genus Silene; species Silene latifolia. The sequence continues at coordinate 99,695,829 of NC_133527.1, forward strand.
GATTTAGCCCCTCCCATTACTCGATCGAGTATAATTCCAACTCGATCGAGAGGTGCCCATTTCACAGACTTCGATCGAGGAATTGATTCTTCTTGATAGAGTAATTCGGCAGAAAAAGCTGTTCGATCGAGTGATTTTGGGACTCGATCGACAGAACCAGAAATTCAAGAACTCGATCGAGAGGTTCAAATGCCTCGATCGAGTGATTCTCCTGACAAAACCATTCGATCGAGCGAAGAAACTGTTCGATCGAATGCCAGAACCAGCGGAGCTTCAAATATAATATCTAATTCTGCTACCGTGTCATCTTCCCCTACCGTGAAGGCGTCACGTGCTGATAAAGGTAAAGAGAAAGTCCCGGGTCCACTCATTGCTACCAGAGTATATCTAGGACGTCTGAAGGATGCTAAGGTTGAGCGACAGTCCGGTAAGTTTGTGGACGTGGTCAAGAACCTCCAGGTAACTGTCCGTTTCACCGAACTTATTACCCAGGTACCTACTTATGCTAAATTTATAAAAGATATTGTGACGCGTAAGAGAGAGCTAAGTGAATTTGAGACTGTTGCTTTCATGGAAGAGTCTAATAATTTACTTTTAAATAAAGCTCCGCCTAAAATGAAAGACCCGGGTAGTTTCTCTATTACCTGTACTATAGGCAATGAAGTAATAGATAAGGCTCTTTGTGATTTAGGAGCCAGCATCAGTGTCATGCCCTTCTCTATCTGCAAAAAGCTTAATATGAGTCACCTTAAAATGACTAATATCACATTACATATGGCTGATAGATTTGTAAGACGACCCTTGGGTGTCTTGGAGGATGTGCCTGTGAAAGTAGGCAAATTCTTTATACTAGTGTACTTTATTGTTTTAGACATAGATGAGGATACCCGGACTCCAATTATACTAGGAAGACCATTCTTATGTACAGCTGGGGCCATTATTGATGTCAAGCAAGGGCATTTGACTCTTGCAGTAGGGGACGACACAATTACTTTTAGCCTGCCTAGTACTTTGGCTCAGCCAATGATAGAGGATACATGTTATTCTGTTGATGTTATTGACGAGTCTGTTTATGACTTCTGGTCGGGTTCTTTTATAAAGGACCCACTAGAAGCTATAATGCTTTTGGATGAGTGTGCAGATAACCCAGATAATAATGACGCTGTGTTGGATTTGATTGAAGCTGCTTTAGATGAGCGTGAACTAACCGACGCTGAAGGGGAGAGAGTGGAACAAATGATTAGTACTCTATGCGCCATAGAGGTAAAGGTACCTGAGCGTAAGCCTCTCCCTTCTCATCTTAAATATGCTTTCTTAGATGATACATAGCAATATCCAGTTATTGTTAGTGCTAAGCTTGATGATGATCAGCTGACTGCTTTGTTAGCTATGCTTAAGAAAAACAGGAAAGCTATGGGTTATTCTTTGGATGACATCAAGGGGATTAGTCCCTATATTTGTATGCACAGGATCGAGCTTGAGGAGAATCACAAGCCTTGCAGACAGGGTCAGCGCCGACTGAACCAGAAAATGCAGGATATTATGATGGCTGAGGTAATGAAGCTGCTTGACGTAGGTATTATCTATTCTGTTGGTCATTCTAAGTGGGTGAGTCCAGTTCAAGTAGTTCCTAAGAAAGGAGGGACTAACGTGGTCAAGAATGACAAAAACGAGTTAATACCTACTAGAGTAGTAACTGGCTGGCGGATGTGTACAGATTACAGACAACTAAACGCCGCCACGAAGAAAGATCACTTTCCCCTTCCTTTCATTGATCAGATGGTAGAAAGGTTAGCTTCTCATAAGTTTTTTTGTTATCTAGATGGGTACACAGGGTTCTTTCAGATCCCTATCCATCCAGATGATCAGGAAAAGACTACTTTTACTTGTCCTCAGGGCGTTTTTGCTTATCGCAGGATGCCTTTTGGTTTGTGTAATGCCCCTGCCACCTTTCAAAGGTGCATGATGGGGATATTTTCTAAGTATATTGAGTCTATTATGGAAGTCTTTATGGACGATTTCAGTGTCTATGGAAGTGATTTTGCTAACTGTCTGTCTAACCATGATAAAGTGTTGCAGCGCTGCATTGAGGTTAACCTTGTGCTTAACTGGGAGAAGTGCCACTTTATGGTCAACGAGGGAGTTGTCTTAGGGCACTTAGTTTATGATAGGGGTATTAAGGTTGACAAAGCAAAAGTGCAAGTGATTCAGCAATTACCTCCTCCTGTTAATGTCAAGGGAGTGAGGAGTTTCCTTGGTCATGCTGGCTTTTATCGCCGGTTTATCAAGGAATTTTAAAAAATTGCTAAACCACTTCACAGCTGCTTCTTAAGGATGCCCCCTTTGTATTCACTGATGAGTGTCTTTCTACTTTTAACAGGTTAAAGTAGGCCTTGATTTCGGCGCCGATTATACAGCCTCCCGACTGGGATTTGTCGTTTGAGATTATGTGTGATGCTAGTGACTATGCACTAGGAGCGGTGCTGGGCCAAAGGAAAGACAGCTTTGAATGTAATCTATTATGCGAGCCAAACTCTGGATGAGGCTCAAGTGAAGTACACCACTACTGAGAAAGAGCTGCTGGCTGTGGTATATGCGCTAGAAAAACTTCGTTCTTATTTGATAGGGTCGAAGTTCTTTTTTTTCACGACCATGCAAATACTGAGACACCTTCTTGCTAAGAAGGAAGCTAAACCACGACTGTTGAGATGGATACTCCTCCTTCAGGAGTTTGATTTGCAAATAAAAGATAAGAAAGGTGCTGAGAATGTAGTAGCTGATCATCTGTCGCGACTGTCACAACAAGCGGGAGAAGATTCTTTACCTATTGATGATTCTTTTCCTGATGATTCTTTGTTTGTTGTTTTGTCTTCTATTACTAACCAAGATCCTTCGTATGCAGATTTAGCTAATTACGTTGTTAGTGGCACGCTGCCGCCTGACCTTTCTTATCAGCAGAGGAAGCATTTTCTTTATAATGCTAAGCAGTACTTCTGGGATGACCCTTATTTATTTAAGGAGTGTGCAGACGGTCTCTATAGACGGTGTATTCCGTAGTGAAAGACCCAAGCAACTTGGAGGGCTATCACTCTTCTCCTTATGGTGGTCACCACGGTCCATCGCGCACCGTGACTAAGGTACTTCAGTCTGGTTTTTACTGGCCTTCTTTGTTTGCTGATGCTAAGGCTTTTGTTTCAGCTTGTGATGCTTGCCAACGCTCTGGGAACATTTCAAAGAGACATGAGATGCCACAAAATGGTATCTTAGAGGTCGAGGTTTTCGATGTCTGGGGCATTGATTTCCAAGGACCCTTCCCATCTAGCAGAGGTAACAGGTATATCTTGGTAGCTGTAGATTATGTGTCTAAGTGGGTGGAGGCAATTGCTTCACCTAATTGTGATGCCAAGACCGTGATTAAGATGTTTAAAAAGATTATATTTCCCCGATTTGGTGTCCCTAGGGTCGTCATTAGTGATGGGGGAATGCATTTTAAAGAAAAGAAACTAACTTCTATTTTGTCTAAGGTTGGTGTTCAACACCGACGTGGTTTGGCGTATCATCCCCAAACTAGTGGGCAAGTTGAAGTCTCTAATCGTTAGATTAAAGAGATTTTATCTAAGGTAGTTTCTAAATCACGGAAAGACTGGAGCCTTAAACTAGAAGACACATTATGGGCTTATAGGACTGCCTTTAAAACACCGATTGGTGCATCACCATATCGGCTGGTTTATGGGAAGTCCTGCCCTTTACCTGTTGAGTTAGAATGCAAGGCATGGTGGGAAATTCATGAACTTAACTTTGATCCTAAGTTGTGTGGTCAGAATCGTTTATTGCAGCTAGATGAATTGGAGGAGTTTAGGCTCAATGCCTATGATAGCTCACACATCTACAAAGAGAAGACGAAGAGATGGCACGACAAACGGATCCTACCTCGAGAATTTCATGTCGGGAAAAAGGTGTTGTTGTTTAATGCCCGACTACGATTATTTCCCCGCAAGCTGAAGTCCAGGTGGAGTGGCCCTTATACAATGACAGCTGTCACTAAGTTTGGGACTGTTGAGCTAGAAGGTTCCGAGGGAAATAGGTTCAAGGTAAATGGCCAGTATGTGAAACATTACCAGGAGGAAAATGATGCAGACAACCGTGTTGAAGTCCTGTACTTCGACAATCTTAATGAGCCAGCTAATTGAAGCCAGAAAGGTCGTGCGAGACCTCTTAAACCTGCGCTATCTGGGAGGCAACTAGGCCCGTTTTATTGTACTTTTGTTTAGACTTATTCTTCTTTTCATGTTGTGTGCTTGAGACTCCTTTTACGCTGAACTATCACGCATCTTTTAGCCTTGTACGTCCCTTTTATATGGTTTGCAGGTGTTTTAGTTCGATCGAGTGGTTTCTCTACTCAATCGAACCCTTTTTGCTGGAATTTTGCTCGATCAAGCATCTATTGCTCTCGATCGAAATACTGCAAAACTACTTCTCTCGATCGAGTATCCCATCTTCTCGATCGAGCTCGTTTGGCACCAATTCCACTCGATCGACCCATCCTGATCTGTTCGATCGAGTCATTGTGCAGACCAGCTTCTCTTGTTCGCTCCAAGTGATGCTGCGTGGCTACCTATGACCTCCCATGTTCATGGCCGGTTTGGGGAGGTCTCTCATTCCGTTGTCTTGTAAGCTTTCCGACTCCCGTTATCCTTTTCTCTTCAGTTTGCATTTCTTTCCCTATTTTTGGTACAATGAGGGCATTGTACGGTTTGGTTTGGGGAGACTGTAATACTACGGTTTTATGAGTCTCTGGAGTGGGCCTTACTCTGTCGAGTAAGGGTGTTTTACGATTTAAAATCGTTTCTGACCTGTTGGGTACTCGATCGAGTAGCCTTGGTACTCGATCGAGTAGGCGACACTCGATCGAGTATGTTAGTTACTCGATCGAGTAGCCGGTTTACGGGGGGATGATTTGTCGGGTTTTGTTAATAATGCGAATTAATATATAAACACTTCCGTCACTTTCATAATACGCTTTTACAAACCTAATCACTTTCAAAAGAGAAATCAATTTACGTACTTCGCATTCATCACATTATTGACAAATCCCGGTGCTTGGAAGGTCGGAATTCATCTTTCTTTACATCTTTGTGATCCTTGCATCGAGGGTAAGATCTACGTACTGTTTTTATAGTATTTTGTTTAAGTTGGTTAAACCCTAATTTGGGGATTTGGGGGTTTTGTTGTCTTTCTTGATTGGTAGTAATTGTATGATCATATGTTAGGAGGAGGATTCGTAGAAGAGGCCTTTTGATAACAAATTTTTGAGATCGTCCCATCAGACATTGCATTCCGGTAGGGTTTCCCTACTCAGTATTAGTCCCATAATGTGTTGGTGGTGATTTGTGATTGTTGATTGTTGTCATACGAGTATTGTGACGGTTGTTGGTTTTGATTGCTGATTAGTAGTTGTGATTGTTTGTATCTGTCTGTGTTCTTTGGGGCGCGTCCCTGGGCCGAGTGGAGTCACTTGGGGTGGCTTCACGCCCATTATTCGCCTTATGTGGAACCCGCCACAGAAGGGATGTGCACATTAATGGATTTGGGTTTATCGCTCAACGGAGATGAGCGGGGATTAGGTGGGAACGGCTGCGGTCCCCCACTGGCGGTGTGGAGTGACCTGTTGCAATGGGCACTCTGGCAGGGCTACACACTTTAGTGTGTAGTCAGTATTGTGGAGTTGGTGATGGAGTTCGGAGTATATCTGTGACGATTGAGCTGTGTTGTTTGTCGTGTTGTTGGATTATATAAATTGTGTGATTAGTACTGACCCCGTTTAAATGTTTTAAAAACTGTGGTGATCCATTCGGGGGTAGTGAGCAGTTATTGAGCAGGTATGATTGATGCGCATGGGATAGCCGATGAGTCATCACGTGGCGTTAGAAGTCTTCCATTGTCGACGATGTCTAGTAGCTTTGATAGTTTTATCAGTGGACTGCTTGAGTACTTTGTATTTCATTTAACAGTTTTGTTTGAGACATGTAATCAATTAAATTATATTTACTTTTAAAGTACGTTTCTTTATTGTCTTATGATTATCATTGCCTCGGGTAACCAAGATGGTAGCACTTACATGCCTTAAGTGGTCCTGGTAAGGCACTTGGAGTATGGGGGTGTTACAAAATGGTATCAGAGAAACGATCCTGAAACCTGTAACCAATGAATCTAATGAACCTAGGGAGTCTAATTAAAATGAACCAGGGGGAGAAGTTGTAGGAGCTAATGCAAAGACTTGGGGGACGTCCTAAAGTCGCGAACTTGCCCTAAAATTTTGAACCGGTCACCATGGGATATGAGTCGGGATCGCTATGTGTTTATCTTGTGAATTGTGTACCTATATGGTGATGTGTGGCATGAATCAGTGGATGTATGTATGTGGAGAATGGGGAATGTGTAGAAAAGATGGTGATGATGTGATTTCGTAAGTTATTGATTGAAAGCATGATAGTTATTTTAAGATATGGCATTATAGAAATGCGGATTGAAAATTTGTTTGATTTGAGTTATACATAGAGTTATGTATACATATATGTTGTTGGTAGTGTTGTACGAGTTTATATAGCTGAAAGTTTGAGTAAGAGCATGAATAATGGGTGGAAAAAGATAATAATTGTTGCATGATAATATGATTTCTGATAAAGCATGTTGTATGATGGAAGAGATTTTATTATGTTGTTATGCTTGTAACATGTGAATAGGAGACTTGATGTTATATATTTGTTATTTTGTTTACGTAAAGTTATAGAATAAAAACATGTAGGTAATACATGCTTGGTAAGTTGAATGGTGTATGTGCATAATGGATGTTGTTGCTTGGCTTTTGAAGATAGTAACATGTGGTTAGGGATACTAGTTTTATGAGCATCGAGTTGTTTTTGTTTACCTTGTTGTTGTTTAAGTTGTTTGGAAGTAAAATCAAGTAGTTGTGTTTTCGATTATAGAGAGGTTGTCTTTAAACTATTATACCTTTAGATTCATAAATGATTTTAATGTTATTCCAATTGGAGGTGATAGCTTGTTCTTTTACGATTCTAACGATATATCACACGCCTAAAATGACCAAGAAATGAGTGAGTTATGACCGTTTTACGAAAACCGGACAATGCTGAGAAAAACGTAGGGTACTTGATCGAGTGGCTCTTACTCGATCGAGTGCACCTTGGTACTCGATCGAGTACCCCTTACTTGATCGAGTAGCCCTGATAATTTTTATGTACGTGTCTATGACTTTCACCTACTCGATCGAGTAAGTCATTTACTCGATCGAGTGGCCTGTACTCGATCTAGTGACCCCTGTTTTGAGTCATATGCTTACCTTTTGACTTCGTTGCATATTATGTTTCATTCAAAGGTGTTATATTGTTTCTTTATGCATTGTTTTATGTCATCCTGATACGTAAGTTACCCAATCCTATGATGTAAGGAGTGGCACCTGTGGTGAGTATGAGTTCGGTGGGAGGACATGAGTTATATGTGGTTGTGATAGATAGTGGAAAAAGAAAAGGAAGATCGTTATGGCTTAATTGAGACATAGAGCATGTTTTCTGAGATGAGATGAGTGATATGATTGTGTGTTAAGTAACGTAAAAGCAAGTGAATATGGGCAAGGGATGATGTGAGTCTAAGGAACATGAGAATGAAAAGATTGAAAGTAAGGATGTGGATAGTGGCAGCTTGAGATGTGTAAAGAATTATGGAGGGAGATGGTTAGGAGTCGTGTGGGTTAAGGATATATGTAGTGGAAGTTCGTTTTAAAGGGGTTGAGAAGAGTGGTATATAGTGAACTTAATGGAGATATGGAGCGACGTGGATTTGCAGATAGTGAGTGAGTTTGGGAATTTGTGTTATCAAGAGGTGAAACTAATGTGTGATTTCCTTGGGCAATTAACGGTATAAAATGAATTTTGATTTCTACAGATGTAAAAAGGGAGATGCAATTGTTTGAACTTTAAACATTGATTCTATGGACAGATTAGTGGCAAGGGTGAGTGATAGCATAATAAGAGAATATCTATGGTAAAAAAAATGAGATGATATCGATATAAAATAATGGGATGTGAGTTTTGGAGCGATAAGAAGGTAATTGGAGCACTAAAGGGTTAGGTAGAAGTACTAAGGAGTTGAGCTATTAAATGGTATTGTTGAGTATAAAGAGAAAAGAAGGATAAAAGTAAGCTGAGAAAAATATTCACCGGAGTTATGTGACATAAAAGTAAGGAATCGTCGAGATGTATGATACTATCAAGAGTAAGTAAGTTAATGGTTATACAGAAGTTTCACGACAACATGATTAATCACGAGTTTCGAGGAATTAAGGGAGTATGAAGTTGGTGGAGTATTTGCACGATACGAGATTTTTGGTGGAGAGTTAGATGACGATACAAGTAAGGATAGTATTGGGAATTATGTTGAGGTAATTTTGGTTGATGGATCTGATGTTCGTTATTTTGGATGTTAACCAATGATAGGAAAGAAACCGTGATGTTTAGAGATGAGTGTAAGAGGCTTGATGTCCGAACAATGGTGGTGTTGAGGTGTTGTCACTAGTGGTTTGGTCGGGACTATTTCGGATGCTATATTCTATTTTCGGAACAATTGTCGTTGGAAGCACCTAGACCAAAACACAATTTATAACTTCACAAACAACTCTACAATTAGTAAAGAGGCAAGTAAAGGTCGGATCCCAAGGGACGGGAATTGAAATGAGATTTCTATTGCAACTAGTGGTGTCTTAGGGGTGTCACAATTTGGGTTGATGTAGAAGGTCACTAAACTAAATAGCAATGAAAGTAAATAAGCAAGATGAATTGAAAGGGTTGTAAACAATTGATAAAAAGCACTAGGGTGTCATGGGGTCATAGGGTATTCATGGGAATTGATCATACAAACATGTTCTCAAATTATAAGCAAGCAATTATTGTTGTGATGGATTGAGTTGGGTTATATCTTACAATCCTAGGAAAGTTTGGGTCCCGGGCAATCGATTAGATTGTACAACACCTACAAGTCGACTTAGTCTTCCCTACTCAACAACATGCATGGTCTAATGAGACTCGAGTTGGTTTATGTCTTACAAGTCTCATTGAAAAGATAGGTGATGGGTAAAAAATGCAAGGATTCATAGGCTCACATTTCATCAAACATAACATGTGCATGAGTTGAGATCAAAACAAGCAAGCAAATAAACCATGAAAGCATATTAATTTAAGCATGAATCATTCCCCATGTTGGTTTCCCCTAATTATCCATTAACCCTAGCTATGGAACTACTCACTCATTATCATGTTGAACATGCTAGCAAGGTTGACAATCATACCAACAAAGTAAAATATGATGAACAAATGAAAGTAATTAGCAATAATTAAAAAGGGATTAAGAGAATTATACCTACTAATGATTCCAATAATAAAGTAAAGAATAATAGAAGTACTTGATGCTTGATTGAGAGGTTGTCAATCTCCCAATAATAACCCAAATAATCTTCAATTACCCAAAATAAAGGATGAACAAAAGAGAGATTAAGGAAATAAAACTTGTATTAAAACTTGATTAATTGTTGATTACAAAACTAAAGAGAGATTTGATTGATATTAACTACCCTAAGAATTGATAAGAAGAACATGCTCTTCTAATTAGACTAATGGGTTATTTATAGTGGAAATTAGGTGGATGCATTAAGGTTAACTAAGGGCATAAATGACGATTAAGTCCCTACTTAGGGAAACGCCGGTATTTTCTGAAGGAAGGGCATCTTTCTTGAAGCTTGAAGAAACGGATTTGCGCTGTCTTGGAATCAGTGCGTCTTAGGCACGGGACGGCCGGATTCAGGAGTCTCTGCCCGGGCGTCTTTGAGAGAAGACGGGCGTCTTCTAGGTCTTTGTTGCCCGGCGTCTTTGGTAGAAGACGCACGGATTGTGGTCCTGGGGGACGGGCGTCTTCAGGGGAGGCCGGGTGGATGCTTGGCTCACCGTGTTTCTTCTTCTTTTCTTCCCTTTTCTTCATAAAATCCTTGGGGATTTCCTTGGGGATGCAAGGATCTTTCCTCATCATTGCCCAACTACTATAATATGTACAAAGGCCTTCTAATCTTGTCTCTCCTTGATGCTTGGTCATTGGATTCAATCAATTTATTCTCATTTTGCCATGAAAATGCAAGGTTTGCACTCCTTTCCTACCAAGGACACAAAACCTCAAAGAATATGCAAAACAAAGAGCTAAAGACAATAAATGACCCAAATATGCACTAAATTATTCTAAATTGGATTTTAATTAAACTAAATTATTCTAATAATCCTAAATATAATTAAACTAAGCATCCTAAATTTTTCTAAGCATCCTAAACTAACCATAATTAATTAAAACAATAACCATAAAATAACCCTAATTAATCAAAATAATAAAATAAAATAAACAAACTTTGTAATAATTAAGTGAGGCAAGGAAGTAAGAGGAGGGAGGACGGCAGCGGCAGGGGCGGCGGCGGCAGATTGGAGGGAGAAAAGGGAGAAGGGAAAAGGGAAAGGGGAAAGGGGAAAGGGGAAAGGGGAAAGAAGAAAGGAGAGAGGAGAGAGATGACTATGACATGGTGGTGGTCAGAGTGATGGTGGTATGAGTGGTCGTGGTCGGCGAAATTTTGGGGGTTTTTGAAAAATAATTGACTTGAAATAATTTAGGAGAGATAAGAGGGAGACGGGTGTAAAACCCGTGTATAAAAAAAAGCTGCGACGGAATTTCCGTCGCAAGATTAAAATAATATTTTATCTTGTGATCTGTAAAGCCTGGCATTTAAAAAAAGCCTGGGACGGAATTTCGGAAGCAAAAAAAATAATATTATTATAGCGACGAAATTTCCGTTGCAACCGATATTATTATTGCGACGGAATTTCCGTCGTAGGCCTTCCCGCCATGTCAGAAAAATGCGCGGTTTTGGGAGATTTGGCTGCTATGGAAATTCCGTCACAGATTGAGGAAATCGTCGCAAGGCACGTCGCAGCATTTTATTTGCTACGGCCTATGTGTCCGTCGCAATGTCTCCGTCGCTATAGAACCTTTTTTTTTGTAGTGTTCACAATCATACATAGAAAATGGAAGAACTACATTAAGCATATGACCAATTCATGAATTCCATCCCACATGTTATGAACAACAACCCTTCCAATACCCACATGACATACTAACCAATTCATGAATACATATAACAAGGAAAGACACATAAACATGCTTATAAAACGTTGAAACCGAGTAGGATAACCTACCTTTGAGCATAACCCTCAAGCTAATCGAAATCACCAAGTATCCATCTCTTAAAATTGTCTCAACCTACATAAATCATGTAATAACCATCACAATCCACTCTATACTAGATTATAACATAAACTCTTTCATTATAAGTCACTAATTACTCACTTAACATAACTAATTACTAATTAGTCTCTCTTGGTAAACCCTAACTCGAATTTACTTAAAAGACAAAGGGGAAAGGTGACATTTCTACTTACAAAGGTAGATCGGGGCATAAGAGGCATGCTCCACCATTAATCTAAGCTTGAAGATTGAGGAAAAGGCATTGGAAGCATTTTAGAGAGATGGGAGGGATTTTGGAGAGATAAGGAAGGAGGTGGGAAATTATTTTAGGGTTAGGGAAGAAAGGGATTAAATCCCGTATTCTGAAAACAGCGGCACTCGACCGAGTGCCGAGTCCACTCGGTCGAGTGAACTCACTCGGCCGAGTAGGACTCCACTCGATCGAGTGGACGCACTCGCGCGAGTGTACTATTGAAGAGTCTATCACACCCGAAATACTCGAGAGGGGGAGGGGGGTGAATTGAGTATTTTAAAACTTATGCCTACTTTTTATTTTATATAAATGATTAATTACTTAAAGTTTATTAATTAAACTATAACAAATTAACTAAGTGATTATGAACGTAATGAAATGAACGAAAACAAAAACTGCAAGGACACGCGATATTTGAAGTGGTTCAGCTTCACACGTTGAAGCCTACGTCCACTATTCTCGATTAATAATTTTAGTACCTTTATCCGGATTACAAAATTATCAACCCACTCGTATAGCTAACTCTAACTATAACTCAATTTGAATATCACTAGATATTCGGTTTTGACTATCTTAAGTTACTAAGAAAGCACTTGATTGTTCTTCTAAGTGTTCACACAATTGAACGAGTAAGAAACAATATGAAGTACTATTATCTTATGACGTAACCTTAAGAAAGATAAACAAATTAAAGAACACGACTTTTCGCAAGATTTTCCAAACGAAAAACAATAAGAATAGCCAATTAAAAATTAAACTCAATTTTGTTTGCAAGAGATTTTAATATTTCGAAAAGCTTTTTTTTTTCAGAATAAAGAATGATCATATGTATTTATAGTAGAGGAAAGAACTAGGGTTTGCATGAAACCCTAGGATGCCGTGAGATAGGAGGTTTGTCTCAAGAGATAAATCTCTATCTCTTTCCTAATTCAATCCAAGATATATTTAGTTTAGGTAAATAAGATAAAAGTTAATCTTATTTTCCTATAACTATATCTTTAAGATTTTTAGATAAGTAAACAAATTATTTTTTTTTTGTAAAAGATTTATCATTTCATTTCTTAAGAAGAAAAGAAATTACATTTTGCAAAATTATCCAATATAGAACAACTCAAACTAATCAAAAGGGAAAATCTTAACCAGGCTGAAGACTAGCTAGAAAAAGCTCAGAATGTCGCATGAACATTCTAACGGCAATCTTGAACTTGAGTTTGTCAAGCAGAACATATAGGGAGAGCTGCCCTTGTGAAAAAATCCTGTGATTTCGTTCAGTCCACAGAGAATGCACTACAACAGCAATAGAAACTTGGAACCAATGCTTTCTCCATTTAACCATATGAGAAGTAGCCAGAAGAGAGAATTCTTGCTGCATATTTAAAGCAGGCCTGACAACTTTCATCCACTGAAGAATAGAAGACCAAACATGATGAGAAAAGGAACAAGAAAAGAAGAGATGATCATGGGTTTCTTCCTGAGTCTCACACTGGCAGCATCTTTTAGCAAGAGAGAACCCTCTTCTATAAAGATTATCCACAGTTGCAAGCTGCCCTGGGACTGCCATAGAAGAGATAATCTTATGACTAGGCAGAATCCCTGAGTAAGTTAGACTAGTAACCCAATTCTCAACAGGAGTAGGCTGCCTGAAGAGCAAGTAGAGAAGATTAGTAGAGATATGAGAACCAGAACACCAAGCATATAGCTGGTGTTGAGCATGCTGAACAGACCATGAGAGGGAGACAAAGATGTCCCTAGTTTTGAGAATATCCTTGAAACAGGAAGGGACCTGATCTTTACTGATAACTGTCCAAATGGATTCCTGTTTCAGGACATAAGTCTTGATCCAGTTAGCCCACAAACCAGCAGCAGGGACAAAAAGCTTCCAAACCCATTTCATCAGTAAAGCTTGATTCCAAGAGAGGAGATCCTTAATATTGAAGCCACCATAGGTCCAAGGAACACAAATGTTAGTCCAGCTTTTGAACACCAGACTTCTATTACCTACTGTAATATTCCAAAAGAAATCCTTCTAAGTTTATTTATGTGATGAATGACTTCCTTTGGAAGAAGGAGATTGGAACACTAGAAATTGTCCAAACCAAAAATCACAGAGTTCTGAAGCTCGGCTCGGCCAGCATAGGAAAGAACATGAGAAGACCAGTGATGTATACTTTTCTGGATTTTTGTAACTAATGAGTCAAACATAGAAATTTTGAGCTTAGAGGTAGCAAGAGGGAGCCCTAGGTATCTGAAAGGGAATTGACCCAATGAGAACCCAGTAGCAGCTAATATCTCCAGCATGATAGATTGAGAAACCCCTCCAAAGTAGATATTAGTTTTCTCAATGTTGGCATGTAAACAAGATATCAGAACAAACTGAGAGAGAGTTGTTTTAACAGCAGTGACTGAGTGCACATCTCCTCTTACAAAAATCATTAAGTCATCAACAAAGATCAAATGAGTGAGATTAAGTCTACTAAACTTAGGATGGTAGGAAACCTGAGGTTGAGAGAAATGTCTTCTGAGATATCTAGAAAGAATTTTCATGCTGAGGACAAAAAGGTAAGGAGAAAGGGGGTCTCCTTGCCTAATGCCACTTTTACCAGGAAACCCCTGAAATAGCTCCATTAATCTTAAAAGAATACTAGGTGTTAGAAATGCAACCCATGATCCATTTAGAGAATAAAGGAGGAAACCCCAGAACCTTAAGCATTTGTGAGACAAAATCCCAATGGAGAGAATCAAATGCTTTTCTAATGTCCACTTTTACTAAACATCTGGGAGAGATATTCCTTCTGTTATAGCCTTTAACAAGAGCCTGAGAAAGAATAATATTTTCAAAAATACATCTCTCTTTCACAAAAGCAGCCTGTTCATTGCCAACAATAGAGGGTAGGACATGCTGGAGTCTATTAGCCAAGATTTTACTAATGGTTTTGTAAAAAACAGTGCAGCAAGATGTGGACAGCAGGGGAACCACGGGGGCGCTTGAGAGAGAAGAGAAACAAGCGTTTGCTTTTTTGTTGGAGTCGCCACCAATTTTTATGGGAAATTGGAATCGTTCGAATACCTCGTGTCATGTCAAGACACAAAGTAGAGACATGAACACTAAGCAATCGTTATCCTTAGCATTCTATGTCTAGAATGACTCTCGTGGATGCCAATGAACACGGGTGTTCATGGAGATCTGGAGTAAGGGGTGAGGGTACGTATTAGGAAGCTCTTTTGATCGAACATGTAACACCCCCTCATACCAAGGTGCCTTACCAGGACCACCCTACCATGAAAGTGCGTTACCATCTCGGTTACCCGAGGTTAGTACATATCAAAAGCGTCTGAACTGAGCACATTTATTAAAGTAATGTAAAATGCAAGGTTTACAATATCCGAAACCAAATACTGTCTAATGAAATACAACTTCAAAGTCTTACTAATAAAAGAAACTCGCTAAGACTCAGACAGTGATGCTATGACTCGTGGTGGCAATTCTCCCAATGAAATCCCCAAGCTCTCACTAGCAAAACTCATCAAAGCCCGCTCACCATCCCCGAATGGATCACCGCAGATTACACAAACAACAACGGGGTCAGTGTTATGCAACAACAAGACAAACAAATGCAATACTCGTCCGATCATCGTCAACTCCCAATCACCCTGTCTCACATAGTAACCGCTACACACTAAAGTGTGTAGCCACCGCCAGATTACCCATCGCAACAGGTAATCCTCGCCGCCAATGGGTGACCGCAGCCGATCCCACCTAGTCCAGCTCCTCAACGAGCGACAATAACCCCTGTCCCTTAATGTGCACATCCCCTCCCGTGGCGGGTTCCACGGAGGGCGAACTAGGGTGTGAAGCCACTCCCGCAAGTGACTCCACCACAATCACAATCACATGACATTACTGTCATCTCAATCCCCTCACACCAACACTGTCACAACAATCTCCATATTACGATGATCAATAGACAACGATAAATACAACAATATGTCATGTAAAGCACAAAGAATCGAGTAGGGAAACCCTACCTTAGCAATCACAAATGATAAGCAACACGGACAATCAAAAAGGCTCCTCTACGAAGTCTTCTCCTATCCAAAGATCATACAACACAATTACACTTTGAACAATTCCCAACATCCCCTTCCATATAAATGTATAGCAACCCGAAACGATGCAATAATTACAAAGATGTACTTACCAACAAGTCTGCAACAAGAACCTTTACGCAAGAATCACCGCAAATTATCGCCACAAAGATGCTACGAAATGCTCAAAGGGATGATTAGGGAATGATTTGGGTAGGATTAGGGTACGTAGAAATGTTAACGCTTTGTGAAAAGTGATATTAGAAACGACGCGAATTATAAAATACCCTAATCATTCCTTAATCAAACCGTCGAAATAAAACTTCGCCAAACCGGACACTCGGTCGAGTGCGGCAACACTCGGCCGAGTGTCCAATACTCGGTCGAGTATTCGCTATACTCGGCCGAGTATTCCTCAACGACCGAAATAACACGCACTAAGAGCACTACTCGGCCGAGTAGGCTCTACTCGGTCGAGTAGGCTCCAAAGAAGATCCGTATTGTTACAATCTTTCCCCCTAAAAAGAACTTCGTCCCGAAGTTCACACTCTGCTATACACAAGCACAACACCACGACACAAGACTCACAACACCACGACACAAGACTCTAACACTCACATGAGACAACTCCGAGGAACTACACAAAACGCACCTCCCGACACGAATCAAACAAAGCAAAGAAAACACAAAACACTATCGCGACCATCTCCTACCCCCCTAAAAAGAGAACGGTTACGTCCCCGTAACCAAACATACCTGCTCAAAAAGGTTAGGAAAGCGGTCTCGCATAGCTTCCTCGGGTTCCCATGTTGCTTCCTCCACATTATGATTAGACCAAAGGACCTTGAGTAAGACCGTCTCACCATTTCGGGTCTTACGAACCTTGCGATCAAGAATCTCCTTAGGAATCTCGGCATAAGACAAGGATTCATCAAGTTCGATGTTCTCCATCTCGAGGATGTGCGACGGGTCACTCACATATTTCCGGAGTTGAGACACATGAAAAACATTGTGAACTCTATCCAAAGCTGGTGGTAAAGCTAACCTGTAGGCTACCTCGCCAACACGGTCCAGAATTTCATAAGGACCTATGAACTTTTGGCTTAGCTTACCCTTTTTCCCAAACCTCATAACACCTCGCATAGGTGACACTTTCAAAAGCACCTTGTCACCTACCGCGAACTCAATGTCCCTGCGGTGTAAGTCGGCGTAGCTCTTTTGACGATCTTGAGCTGCTCTCATCTTTTGGCGAATCAACTGGATTTGCTCAACCATATCCTGAACCAACTGTGGCCCTAGAACCACTGTCTCGGAACTATCATCCCAACAAACTGGACTTCGGCATTTCCGGCCATACAAAGCTTCAAATGGTGCCATCCCAATACTTGTATGATAACTATTATTGTATGAAAACTCGATCAAATCAAGTCTGTCTTCGCAACTGCCTCCAAAGTCCATAACACATGCCCTTAGCATGTCTTCTAAGGTTTTGATGGTCCGTTACTGTCGACCATCGGTTGCTTGGATGAAAAGTCAGTACTCATCTTCGATGTTGTACCCATCAACTCTTGCAGTTCTTGCCAAAACTTTGATATGAACCTCGCATCACGATCGGAAACAATATCTTTCGGAATACCATGTAACCGAACCACATGCTTTCTGTAACCCAAAGCCAGCTGCATCTTAGACCAAGTATCTTTCATTGGAACAAAATGGGCTGACTTGGTTAGCCGATCAACAATCACCCAAATCATGTTGTTACCTTGTTGTGACCTAGGTAACCCCACAATGAAGTCCCTAGAGATCGACTCCCATTTCCACTCGGGCACTGTCAGGGACTGAATCTTACCTTGAGGTCTCCTTTGTTCACCTTTGACCCTTTGGCAAGTCAAACATCTAGCCACAAACTCAGCTACCTCCCTCTTCATGTTCGGCCACCAAAAAGTCTTCTTAAGGTCTCTGTAAAGCTTGTCACCACCCGGGTGAACTGAATAAGGAGTGCAATGAGCCTCAGACAAGATCATTCTCCTTAACTCTGCATCGTCAGGAACACACCATCTCCCATCAAAACGAACACTCCCATCTGGATGTATAGAGAACCTAGATGCTGCTCCGCTCTCTACCGTTGACTTCCACTCCTTGATTTTAGGATCAAATTACCTTTGATGTTTTCATACAACTCTGGCTCGATCGTCAAATCCCCTATGGTATTCCCCTCTCGAATCATAAAGATCCCCAATCTAGACATCTCATCTCTCAACTTCAAAGAAGGACATAGGTGCATAGCGAATGAACGCTCTTCCTACTCAAAGCATCTGCGACAACATTAGCTTTACCCTCGTGATAGATGATCTCCATATCATAATCTCCAATCAGCTCCATCCACCGCCTCTGTCGCATGTTAAGCTCCTTCTGAGTGTAGATATACTTTAAACTCTTATGATCAGAGAACACCTTAAAAGTTGCGCCGTAAAGGTAGTGCCTCCAAATCTTAAGTGCGAAAACAACTGCACCCATCTCCAAATCATGAGTAGGGTAGTTTTCCTCATATTGCTTCAGCTGCCTCGAAGCATAGGCTATCACTCTTCCTCCCTGCATCAAGACACAACCCAAACCGTTCTTTGAAGCGTCGGTATAAACCTCAAAGTTCTCACAACCCTCTGGCAAGGCTAGGATAGGAGCTGTGGTCAAGCGTTCTTTTAAGGTCTGAAACGCCGTTTCACAACTCTCATCCCAAACAAATCTGACTTCTTTCCTCATCAAGGATGTCATAGGCCGTGCTATGGTAGAGAAATCCTTCACAAATCTCCGTAGTAGCCGTGAAAGGCCTAAAACTCCGAATCTCAGCAACATTCTTCGGCGATTCCCACTTGGTAACGGCCTCAATCTTACTAGGATCCACAGATACCCCCTTCTTGGATATTACATGGCCTAGAAAAGCCACTTCCTCTAACCAGAACTCACACTTGGATAACTTGGCATAGAGCTGATTTTCCCTCAAAGTCTGCAAAACTATCCTCAAGTGCTCTTCGTGCTCTTCTTTAGTCTTGGAATATACTAGGATATCGTCGATGAAAACAACCACAAACTTATCCAAAAACGGTGTGAAGATCCGGTTCATCAAATCCATAAAAGCTGCTGGCGCATTGGTCAACCCAAAAGGCATCACTACATACTCGTAGTGACCATAGCGAGATCGGAACGCTGTTTTAGGAATATCTTCGTCTGCTATCCTCAGCTGATGATACCCCGACCTCAGATCAATCTTAGAGAACACACCAGCTCCACTAAGCTGATCGAACAAATCATCAATCCTCGGCAACGGATACTTGTTCTTCACTGTAACCCGATTGAGCTCTCTGTAGTCAATGCACAATCTCATACTCCCATCTTTCTTCTTTACAAAAAGAACTGGAGCTCCCCACGGTGACACGCTAGGCCTGATATAACCCTTGTCTAACAACTCATGTAACTGCTTCTTCAACTCAGCCAACTCTTTAGGTGCCATACGATAAGGTGCTTTAGATATAGGACCCGTTCCCGGTTTAAGCTCCACGCTGAAATCGACATCCCTCTTGGGAGGCAAACTTGGTATCTCCTCCGGAAATACATCTTCAAATTCTTTCACCACAGAAATCTTAGAAGTTGTCGGCGGCTCTACACGGTGATCTCTCACATGACAAAGGATTAAGGGACACTTTTTCCTTAAACATGACTTTAAAGTCATAACCGCTATAAACCTACACTTAGGCTTTACCACAAACCCTCTATAGGACACCTTAACACCCTTGGGACTCTTTAAAGACACTCTCTTCTGTCTACAATCTATCCTGGCATCATACCTACCTAGCCAATCCATCCCAACGATCACCTCAAACTCATCCTTAGGAAACTCTAACAAGTTTACTGGTAAATCTACCCCTCCAATCACCATGGATATACCCTTATATAACTTGAGACACGACACAGACTCCCCCGAAGGTATGAACACATCATATTTTACAACCTCAAACTTACCCAAACCCATAGACACAGCATGACTTTTAGACACAAAAGAATGTGTAGCCCCGGAATCAAACAAAACAAAGGACGGTACATTATTAACAAGAAAGGTACCGGTAACTACATGAGCATCATCCTGTGCTTCCTGCTTATCCATCATGAAGAGCTTTCCACTATTTTTCTGTCCTCCACCCCGAATCAAGCATTGAAGGTACTAGGCTTAGCCGCCGAATCTGGGTGACACCGTTATTCTCGACGCCGATAAGATCCACCACCACCGCGGTTGTAACCGCCCGGCTACCCCGTCCACCTCTGTTGCCCCATGAACCTCCCGGTCGGCTACTAGCAAAACTCGAGTCGGCCCCCGAGAGAAATTTCCGATCGAGCTCCCGAACCATTGCGGGCTTGTAGCTCGTGCATTCCCGCCTTTTGTGGCCTATACCACCACAGTTGAAGCACGTAAGGTTGGTGTTGTCACTTACAGCCCGACCTCCATTCTTTCCCCAGCCACGAGAACCTCCAGAGAAACCAGCTCCACTAGAGAAAGCTTTAGCATGGTTGAAATTCCCTTTCTTGTTGGTTGGCTGATTGTTGTTCCCACTATCAGCCTTCCTCTTTTCGGTAGCAGTCCTCTCCTCAATCTCCCTTGAGAGATCCACCATTCTCTCAGCTTGACCCGCTCTCAGATACACTTCCTTGAGGTCAGTAGCAACCCCAGCCGGCATACGACTCACGATCTTAGCAGACAAACCCCTCTCAAATCGGAGAGCCAAACCTCTCTGTCCAAGCTGCAAATCTTCCACATAACGAGAAAGCTCCATAAACCGATGATAGTAATCAGTGACCGTCATCTCCTCAGACATAGTGAAAGATTCAAAGTCAGATCTCATCTTGTGTCGGATATGCTCCGCACAAACTGTTCCCTCATAGCACTCTTCAACCTGGACCACGGGATAGCCCCTTTCTCCCCGGTAGTAAGCTCTAGCATCATCCTTGACGTTCTGCCACCAAACTGCAGCTTCTCCTCTTAGGTAGTATACAACCTGTTCAACAATCATATCCTCGGGGCACTTAACCATTTCCATGAGAGCTTCAATCTCACGGTGCCACTTCTCGAGCAGCTTTGGTTCGCCTACCCCGTCATATGTGGGAGGGTGGAAACGAGCGATGTTGATGCTAAGCTGGGTTGCATCCACATTTCTCTCGTTTCCTTTTCCCACATTTTTGAGAGCTTCAAGGAGAGCCTCTTGTTGCTCAATCATGCGAGCAACCTCATCAACAGACATCTCCGAAGCTTGGATCTGCGCGGGAGTTCTTTTGGGCGGCATTTTGAGCTGGTAAGAATGAAAGAAACGTAAACACATGCTCAAAATATAACATCCCTCCGCCATAAGAACACTCGGCCGAGTATAAATCATACTCGGTCGAGTAAAGATCACTCGGTCGAGTATCCTCTCAGATACTCGGTCGAGTATCGACTCCAGAGACAAACATCAAAGCACAAAAAGAAGCACTCGGTCGAGTATAGCAACACTCGGCCGAGTGGACCATACTCGGTCGAGTGTACCCCCATGCTCGGTCGAGTTACTATAAACAGTAGCGATTGCTACTTTCCTTCAAACAACACTCGGTCGAGTTCCCGTATGCTCGGCCGAGTACTCAATACTCGGTCGAGTGCCTATCATGCTCGGCCGAGTAACACTATTTACAGGTTAACACTTTACGATCCCTTTATCATGCTCAGTATTCTCATAACAATACGTAAGAAAGCAAAAGCCATGTTATAAACATATCAACATGCAGTGCATATATCAAAATTTTAATGCCACATTGTAAACATATCAGCATACTATTCATGCTTATTCGATTTCTAACATAACAATCATTTACAATCCATTTCTTCCATCATTTCTCCCTTCATCACCTTCACAACTTTAACACACATATATATTCAACTATCAACTTTTACTAGCCTTCATCATCACATACATGTACATGCAAAACCTACTCTCACCACTTTTCCCCATGTTACCGGTTTGAGTTAGTGAGGGCCAAGTTGCGACTCCGGGACGTCTCCCGAGTCTTTGCGGTAGCTCCAGACAACTCTCCCCGGGTTCATTTTATTTAGACTCCCTAGGTTCATTAATTCATTTTGTTTAGGTGCCGGAATCTTCGGCTCTGATACCACTTTGTAACACCCCCTCATACCAAGGTGCCTTACCAGGACCACCCTACCATGAAAGTGCGTTACCATCTCGGTTACCCGAGGTTAGTACATATCAAAAGCGTTTGAACTGAGCACATTTATTAAAGTAATGTAAAATGCAAGGTTTACAATATCCGAAACCAAATACTGTCTAATGAAATACAACTTCAAAGTCTTACTAATAAAAGAAACTCGCTAAGACTCAGACAGTGATGCTATGACTCGTGGTGGCAATTCTCCCAATGAAATCCCCAAGCTCTCACTAGCAAAACCTGTCAAGCCTGCTCACCATCCCCGAATGGATCACCGCAGATTACACAAACAACAACGGGGTCAGTGTTATGCAACAACAAGACAAACAAATGCAATACTCGTCTGATCATCGTCAACTCCCAATCACCCTGTCTCACATAGTAACCGACTACACACTAAAGTGTGTAGCCCTGCCAGATTACCCATCGCAACAGGTAATCCTCGCCGCCAGTGGGTGACCGCAGCCGAACCCACCTAGTCCAGCTCCTCAACGAGCGACAATAACCCCTGTCCCTTAATGTGCACATCCCCTCCCGTGGCGGGTTCCACGGAGGGCGAACTAGGGTGTGAAGCCACTCCCGCAAGTGACTCCACCACAATCACAATCACATGACATTACCGTCATCTCAATCCCCTCACACCAACACATCACAAACAATCTCCATATTACGATGATCAATAGACAACGATAAATACAAAAATATGTCATGTAAAGCACAAAGAATCGAGTAGGAAACCCTACCTTAGCAATCACAAATGATAAGCAACACGGACAATAAAAAAGGCTCCTCTACGAAGTCTTCTCCTATCCAAAGATCATACAACACAATTACACTTTGAACAATTCCCAACATCCCCTTCCATATAAATGTATAGCAACCCGAAACGATGCAATAATTACAAAGATGTACTTACCAACAGTGCAACAAGAACCTTTACGCAAGAATCACCGCAAATTATCGCCACAAAGATGCTACGAAATGCTCAAAGGGATGATTAGGGAATGATTTGGGTAGGATTAGGGTACGTAGAAATGTTAACGCTGTGAAAAGTGATATTAGAAACTGACGCGGAATTATAAAATACCCTAATCATTCCTTAATCAAACCGTCGAAATATAACTTCGCCAGACCGGACACTCGGTCGAGTGCAGCAACACTCGGCCGAGTGTCCAATACTCGGTCGAGTATTCGCTATACTCGGCCGAGTATTCCTCGGCAGAACCGAAATAACACGCACTAAGAGCACTACTCGGCCGAGTAGGCTCTACTCGGTCGAGTAGGCTCCAAAGAAGATCCGTATTGTTACAGAACACCTAATCTCGCCCGCCTCGATAGCGGCCTCTACTAATGATTAGGGAAGTTATTCGTACTCGATATATCGTTGATTGTATGCATGCAATGCAACATCTAAGTTTTAATCCTAGCATGTGAGAATTAATACTAAGTCGGTGAACAATCAATTTAGCATACAATTAAGGTCGAAGTAGGATTTAATGCTCAATTACATGTGAGAACATTCAAATGATACAAGAAATAATGATAAATACAATAAAAGAAAATCACAATAAAAGAATTACAATAATTACATTGGATTAGGTGATTTATGTCGAAAATACCTTTAAAACGGATAATTTGGAAAAAACGAATAAAGGAATAAAATTACGAACAGATCAGAAGGTGATAATACGATTAATAGTTAATTATACGCGAGCTAATTAAACTATGTCAAGGCAAAAACGGAGTTCGGGACATAATTCAACCGGAACAAGCGCAGCGAGTGCGTCCTTTGAATAAGCGCGCAATGAGCAGACGTGCGTCTTTCTGACAATTCTTCTTTGTGAAGCGGAATTGCGTGTTGTTAATACTCATTGGTGAATTTGACGATGGATTAATTTATTTACTCAGATGGAAGTGATTAATAGGTTATTTACATGTGATTAATGGATCATAAACAATAAAACATGGATGAAACGGAGATAAGGCGGGTTAATTACATGATTAATGATTGATTAGTGACATGGGTGAACAAAATAGATTGAATATGACAAATTAATAACGAATTAATGATGAACATGCGATGAATGTGACAAAAGACAGATTAAAATATATCAAAAACGAATTCCAGAAACTCAATATGAACAAATCGAACTTCTACAACCCGGATTGAATTTAATGACGAAAACCCGCAAATATTGGATTATAAGGGATTTAAGTCGGATTTAATGACGAATTAAACATGTGAATGAATGATAAATAATATACATGTGAGGTTTTTATGATTGTACCAAAGAATCAAACAAAAACAAACAAAGTTAACGAATCACAGAGGACGAAGGAAGAAGAAAGGAAGCAGGAACTGCGGCAGCCTCACGAAGAGGCGCAGCAGGTACTGCGCTCCTTCGAAGAGAGGTTTTAAAGCACGGTTTAGAAATCGATTTTAAGAGGTATTTTCGACATAAACCTTACATTAATGATGATACAAAAGTAAAATACAATAAATAAAAGAGAGATTATACACCCTCAGACTTACATGTTTGACGAAACGAGAAGGACTAAGATATCGATTAGTGATGCTCGACGCGAATGCAAAGAAAGTGCCCTCGTAAGAGGAAAACGATTAGATTAATTAAGTTGATTGATGTGTAGTTGGTCAAGTTGGTCAGTCATGCAAACGAGGCTGGTACTCAGAAGGATCCGAGCTTACGTGGTTGAAAGATCAAGCACGTAGGCGCCAAAAAGTAAGAACAAAAGTCTAGAATGCAAAAGGAGAAGAGAAGGGCGGACACTCGCGTGAGGAATATGAGGAGCGAAGGCTCCTATTTATACTAATCACGTGGAGGAATAGGGTTTCGGAGACTCTTTGGAAGTGAATCTCGGAAAGATATGAAAAAGATACGAAAATTACGCAAATAGGACACAGGGAAGAGGCGCAGGCGATCCATCTGCGTGTCTTGGAAGAGGCGCGACTGCGCGCGTCTGTTCCCAAGTGGTTTCCTCCTGCGGAAGAAAGATTTACGTGTTTTAGTTATGGTAGGACGGAATAATTTGGTTTTCCTTAATACTTTATATGAATATTACGGGAAATTGTTTGCCAAAAGATTAAGATTGTGAAATATTTATAAAATATTGAATAGAAATATCCGGAACATTCCAGAACATTCTGACTCGGGATTGAACGATTATCAGAAAATGGAGACGGTTTTAGGGTCGGACTCCAAATGTACTCTAATTACTGTCAAAATGACCGTATCGGCACGTAGATGACAACTAAGAGGTAGACATTAATATTTGAGCAATCACTTGACGATAAACTTATGAATTGTCATAAATCATTCCGCGTACCAAACATGCGGCCCAATCATCACCGGGTGGTTTGCGAGAGGTGCAGAAATTAGGTATCTACAGAGCCCCCACTTTGACTGAGGCTTGAACAAGGCGAAAGTCAAAGTATAGCCATCAGGTCAACCGAAGATTACAACCTGACGACTATGGCGACGCGAGGTGGCTCAAGGGGTTTGAGCCAAGGACCTGTTGTCGGGAACATTTTAGAG
Organism: Silene latifolia; assembly: GCF_048544455.1. Classification (NCBI taxonomy): domain Eukaryota; kingdom Viridiplantae; phylum Streptophyta; class Magnoliopsida; order Caryophyllales; family Caryophyllaceae; genus Silene; species Silene latifolia. The sequence goes on from NC_133527.1 coordinate 99,721,311, forward strand.
TCTTTCGACTATCGGGGAGGGTCGTTTAAAGTCCATTAGACTACGTAAGGAGGCTCGCCAGCCATAAGAAGAGACCATACCTGAGACTTTTTCTCGAAATGCTTCCGGAGGTGCATGGGAGCTAAGGGGCGAAGATCAGGTGTGAAGGTTAAAATAAAGTGAGTAGCAGGACACAGACGGGAACTGCTGAAAGAAGACTGCTTGGGTAGTCTTTGAGAAAAAGAGTAAAGAGCAGGACACAGGCGGGAACTGCTGAGGAGAAATCTGCTTGGGTAGACGTTAATCTCCATATCGTGAGAGGGAAAGTATATCCGCTTACTCTCGTGAAGGTGTGTCGAAACACCTGTGAAGGAATAAATTCTTGTTGTGACGAGCAAAGGTCTTGGAAGAAATAAATGACGTGTAACAGTCTGTTGCTGGCTTGGTAAATGCGAGCCGGAACGAAAGATAATCGTCAAACGGACCAAAAGGATAAAATAGCATCGGCGAAGAGGCGCACCAAATATGGGCCCACAAATAACGAACTCATAACGAATTTTTGAAAATTCGTATGGAGGGAACACAAGGAAGAGGCGCAGCGCCTGCTGCGTCTGTTCCCCAAAGTGTCTATTCTGCGTAAAAACGCGATAATCAGAAGGTTCATTTCATTATTTCGAAACACAATTCCTTCAATTTCTCTCTCAAAAATCAAACATTTACGCCAAGGTTTGATCCAAAAGCTTGCATTAATCATGACTAATCGAGGTATGTGTCTCATTCTTGCATTAATCTTCTGTATTTGTCGAATTTTGGATCGAAAAATTAGGGTTCATGACCAAATTGATCGAAAATTTGGGGCTTTTCCCCCAAATTCATTTGCTTTGTCAAATTGACATTAGAAATGGATAATTGGTAGTATAAGGAACACAACCATGTATTTATCTCGAATTTTCGTTGAGTTTTTGAGCCTTTGAGTGAAATTTGAGACGGTTTCACAGCTGAACCGTAAATTGCTTCGAAAATAGTCTTAGGATTGCCCATTTGCGATGAAACTTGATATTTGGGACCCTTGGATGATGGGTAAACTTTCTATCATCTCGGAATTTTGGTTTGTAACAGCTTTTTCAGGACACTTTCTAAGGCATACTCGCCATTATAACGAAATGCTGTCGAAATTTCGACTCGAACACGTAACTAGGCTTCAAATTAGGCTTGACTTGACCCATATTACCACATGGGTGATCGGGTTGGTGAGAGTCTGGCCAAAAACGGCGAGAAAAGAGTGGTTTCAGGGCTTCCAAAGGCTCGAAAATCCCTTAACCAAGGCTTGTCGTCATGCGACGCGGCCTAAATTTGCTTTAATGTCACAGGTGATGTGTCTTCTACTTCTGGGAGAGCTCCCATGGAGATAGACACTGCTGCTGTCGAGGAGGCTCTAGAGCAGGCCTTCACCGCCGCGGTGATGGCTGCTAGAGACGAGGTCCACGAGGAGGAGGCTGCTGAGGAGGAGGAGACCCGAGACGGACCAACGTTGGACGAGGAGGTCGTCAGCTGAGAGGAGCTCCTGCGTGTGCTGAGACTTGGGAGAGTAGGCACCTGCTGTAGGCTGCCGAGGGTCACCTGTCCTACAGGACGGTGAAGAGTTTGGTAAATAGGAATTCACTACTCATCACTCATCTTCTCTCGTTTCAATTGCTCATATCTTTTCCAATTTTCATTCAAAACTAAAGATAGCTTTTGTTTCAAATCACAATAGGAGGCCGGGAACATCAGGTCATTCTCGGGCTATACGACAGTGATGGAGTGCTACGAGCGGCTGTCGGCAGATGAGCGCGCCATGATCGAGCACGGAGCGTTTGGTTCTTTGGTGCAGGCCTGGAGGGATATCGCGAAGAGGAAGCTGCGGGCTAACCTTAGCCTGGTCCGCGCTTTCTTGGACCGATTCTGGGATACGACTTCCACGTTTCACATGCCTTTCGGTGAGGTGGGAGTCACTCTGGAGGACTACGGCATTATTTCTGGTCTGCCGTGTGGGACCGAGGAGGTGGAGTGGCCAGAGACTGCCATGAGGGAGGACTCGGCCGAGGCGAGGAGACTGATCGGCTGGAACTTGTCGCCGAAGGCCGTCACAATGCCGGGCTTGGTGCCCATCTCCTACGTTCGAGACTACTTTGTGGGAAAGATCCCGGCACTGGTGACGATTGATGGGAGGGAGACGGCTCGTCCTCCCATCAGGTGACCGAGAGGGCTCGTTTGTGGCTCTGGTGGTTTCTGTCTTCGATTTACCTCGGAGACAAGGGAGAGAGGCTGTCGACAAAGCTTCTTCCCTTCCTTTCTGACCTGAGCTCCCTAGGGCGTTGGGACTGGGTCACTACTGGCTTTGCGGTCCTCATTCGCTTCATGAGGGCCATGGTTCGTCTAGAGTTGATGGAGAAGAGGACTTCTCCTGGTGCTGTCGGACCTGGACTACTGCTGGAGGTATGAACCTTCATTGAGGCTTGAAATGAATTCCCTTCTTTATCAAATCACGAATGATCGTTATTGACTATCTTGTTTCACAGGCGTGGGTGTACTCCTACTTCCCGGGCCTCGCGCCCAAGAGGACGGAGCCGCTGGAGAGGGCGTATCCCGTTGTGAGGGATTAGGTGATGTGTAGGACGAGGAGCAAGTGTTCCTCTCACGGCGTTTACCGGCGGGACGTGAACGCTCTTCAGCTGGATAGCGTAAGCATCTCACTTATATTCATTCGCTTCTTCATTGTTTTTTAATTGATCATAGGAATGATCCTTGTTTGTCTTATCACAGTGGGTGCCCAGACCTTGGGCGGAGTGTGCCGGAGCGCCTCCTTTTGTGGCTGAGGTCCTTCGACCCAGGAGCTCGAGTCGGCTGCTGCTGAGGACGTCGATGGGTCCTGTGTGGTACTTGGGCGAGCGCTTGGCTCGTCAGTGCTCTCGGGACGTGTTGACGGTTCCCATCGATCCTCCTAGACGATGTTCGAAAGCCTTCGAGGCGAGAGAGGGGGCGACTTGGGCGGCGTCGGCGGTGACGCCCTCCTTCTTTCTTGCAAGGACTACTCGGCGTTCCTCTACGGGAGGTTGGCGTACTGGCCGGTAGTGGTGAGCATCTTTACTCTTTTTCTTTACTTGATTTTTGAGAACTTATGATGAAAGATCATCGATTAATGAGAAATATTTGGCTTCACAGGAGGTTGAGGCGGCGGGCATCGAGCCCCCAGAGTACCCCGAGACCCTCGAGTACAGTGACGCGACCGGGAGGACGACGATCTCCGAGATGCGTGACTTTGACGTGGCTGTGACGGATGCTGGCCTAGACGACTGGCAGCATCTGATTCGGAGGGTGAGCCTCTGACTTGTATAATTTTTGTGTAAGAACACGTTTGATTGAACTTTATTAAATTTATTGAGAACTTCCTTTTGAAAATGCAGGTTGCGCCGCCTCGGTTCGTGGCGCTATGGAGGGTGGCCAACCGGCTGAGAGCTACTGCCGTCGAGGCACTTTTCGGCGGTCGAGGTCGTCAGGTATGAACCTTATGCTTATTTCATTTTTGATTTTTAATTCCTTTGTAATTGCTTGGACTGATTTGACACGATTGACATGAGCCAATTTTGTTGTTGTTTACAGGGGGACCGCGAGCTGGAGCGAGAGTTGACCCAGTCTCGGGAGGAGACAACTCGCTTGTTGAGGGAGCTCGAGGTTCGGGACGCCGAGATTTCCGCTCTTGCGGCAAGAGTTGCGGAGCTGGAGGGCGACCAGCAGTAGCTTTGCTTTGTTTTTGTAGACTTGCACACTTGTACATTTTGGACCTTAATTTTGGACATTTTTTGGGCTTTTGTTTGGGGCGAGAGCCCCCAGTTTGCTGTACATTTCCTTGTTTGGTGTATATAAGATGGCCTGAGAGCCTTTGCTGCTGGGTTGTGTTGCTTGTATCTGCAGGTTAGCTATGAACAGGTTTGGTAGATGACGGTTTACGCCGTCATGCTGCCGAAATTTACATAGAAATCACACAAAACATTCATTTGTATATACATAATGCCTTAATTAGCGCGAAATGAAAGACTCGAAAGAAATGCAAAAAATGCAAAAATTTTGCTGGAAATGACCGGATGGTAGGGAGGGTTACCCCTAAAAAAAGAAAAAAATAGAAATCTATTAGTTAGAAATGTAGACATGGAATTAAGAAATTGAAATTAATATATAAATGTTTGAAATTCGGTAAATTGAAAATTATTTTCTAAAGTAAATGAATTAAATGAGAAATGTAAATGAATTAAAATGAATTAAAACAAAAAATATTTCCTAAAATGAAAATGAAAATTATTTCCTAAAATGAAAATGTGCACGTGTGGTAAAATGGCGAAAATGTCGATGTCGCTTCGAAATTCGTGCCATGAATTAGGAAACCCGAAACATGGTAATTTTCACGTATTTACCAAAATAATAACCCGTAGGAATAGGAAATTATTCGTCATGGAATTAGGAAAGATCCAATGCGGAAAATCACAGAAGTGAAGCTGAGGAAGAGGCGCAGCAGGTGTTGCGCCTGTTCCCAAGCTGTCCTGTTCTGACGGATTTTTGGAAACAGAAATTAGTATAAATAGAAACGCGGATGGAGCTTTTATTCACATAATTCTTCCGTCTCGTCTTCGTCTTATTATATAAAATTCTCAAAAGAAACTTTTCATCATGAATACTTTGGAGATTCGCTTGAAGGAATGGACTAACGAATTTCCTAACATGTAAAAATATGATATGGGTGCCTATAACCTTGGATCATTGTTGAGTTTGAGGCTAATCAAGGTTGTTAAACCGTTCTTGGATGCTTGTCTTGATTATTGGGACCCGAATTATCACGTTTTTGCGTTCCCTGGAGGCGACATTTGCCCATTTCCTGAAGAAATTGCTGCTGTTGGTGGGTGGGATCCCGAACATTTGACTGCCATTCCTTCTACTTCGCAAGGGTACAAGAGCAAATTTAGAGATTTGCTTGGGTTGACTAGACTTGAGGTAGACCGACTAGTTACCTCGAACGGAGTGAGAATGCTGGACTTCATAGACCGATTCATAAATAGGGCCGACCCCACCGTTTCTCATGTTGCTAGGCGGAGGGCATTTGAGTTTTGCCTTTTGTATGCGTATGTCTTCCAAGTGCATGTTGATGAAGATTTGAGAGGTGATCCCCGTCTTCTGGTCCTTGTTGAGCAAATGGAGCTGCGCAGGAGCCCAGCTTGTTTATGCTTAGGAGAGATCTTGTTGGGCTTGGATAATAGGAAATCCAACCGCGATCTACCATATTTGGGGAGTCCCGTCATTTTGCAGGTAAAACAACACTTTCTTTTTGTTCTCTTTTTTTTTTTCGTTTTTTTTTCGTTTTTTTTTGTTTTTTTTGTTTTTTTGTTTTTTTTTGTTTTTTTTTCCGTGTTTTTTGTGTTATGTCTAATACATGCTTTTGTTAGGTTTGGCTTATGGAACGGCTTCGATTGATCGAGCCCCCAGTCCATGTTCCTTCTTACCATGCCCACTCGATTGCGATGAGGACGAGGTTGTACATGGTGGTCTTCACTCGGGTCTGTGATTATTGGAAGAATAAGCTGAAAAGTGAGGATGGTCCTTTGATTAGGTGGGTCGTACCGTGGTGGCACCTCAAATCCGTCACCGGAGTGTCTTCTTTGGATCCTACTAGGTCCGTGCGCATTTCTGGTCTAGAATTCATGGTGTGTATCTTCCCGGAAAGATTGATGAGACAAATCGGAATGAAGCAGATGATCCCGAAGCTGGATACCGTTATGCGCGACCATTTGTGGCACTTACCACTGATAGCCGGAGGGAATGGGCCATTAAATGGGCCCAAAGAAACATGTGGTTTTTGAATTTCTCCGCTAATGCCTTATGGGTGTCGGATTCTTATCTGCGATGGAGGAGGGCTACGACTCCTGAAGAACGCGAGAGATTGGGGAAGCGCGAGCCTGCGGACTACAAGGTGCGCGAGGTAGAGAAAGAGAAAGAGAAGCATCTGACAGAAGGAGAAGAAGAAGCCGGGCTTCGAGTTATTCATCCTTCGAAGAAACCGAAGATCTTTCCTGTCGCGGAAATGGTGGTTGGCAAGAATGGGAAGTCGAGGCCTCGAGAAAGACCATTGGTGATTAGGTCTGAAGTGGCGCAAGAGCGTCCGGCTCGAGGTCGTGACAAGAAGTGTGACAAGAATGACAAGGGCAAGGGGAAGATGGAAGAATAGCCCAAGTCCTTTTATTATTATTATTTATTATTATTATTATTGTTGTAGTAAAAAAAGGTGGGGTTTTATGGAATCCTAGCCTCTTCTATTTTTATTATGTAGCGTACTATTATTATTAGAAAATGAATAAAAAAAAAAAGGTTAAATGGTTATGAAACCGTTGTGATTTTCTATTTATTATTCTTGTCGAATTCCAAATGCAATGCAGATGTCCTTCTATTTACATTTTTGAAAATGATGGGTTGTATCCTATGAAGGAGTGCCTACGTATTCACTTAGAAAATGAAATCAAACCCTTGCGCGTAGTTCGAGTAAATGTAAAAGAATAATTGTTCTAGGCAAGAGCTTGTAATGAACTTAGAAAATTAGCACGAGCTTTTGCTTACTATGAAGGTGCAAATTTAGTTTATTTGATGACATGAGGATGACCAATTTGTTAAAATGCAAGAGCACAGTGACATTAGCTTATTTCAGCTTGGCCAGGGGCCGATTTATTTAGTGCCACAAGAGCGACACGTGGGGTTACGCGAGGCGCGTTTTTGTTCTTATTCTAGGCATAGTACCGTTTCAATTGGTCAAGGTTTGTCGGGTTGGAGAACTCATTCCCATCTAGGTCTATGATTCTAACTGCACCCCCCGTAAGTATGGATTTGACTAGAAAAGGTCCGGCCCAATTAGGTTTGAATTTTCCCCGTGGATCGACAGGTAAAAGAGCTCTAACCGATTTGAGCACTAAGTCTCCTTCCTTGATGTTTCTGGGCTTAACCCTTTTGTTGAAAGCTCGTTTGATACGGGCTTGGTATGTTTGGACATTATGCAAGGCGCGTAGCCTGCGTTCATCTTGGAGGATGAGTTCTTCATATCTATCCCTTTTCCAATCAGCTTCTGGGATTTGACTCTCGAGTAAGATACGCAAGGATGGTATCTCTAGCTCAACTGGTTGTACAGCCTCCATGCCGTAGATCAAATAGAAAGGAGTAGCCCCAGTGGGCGTCCTAACATATGTACAATATCCCCACAGAGCAAAGGGTATCTTGCTTGGCCAATCTCGATAGTTGTCAATCATTTTCTTGAGAATTGTGATAACGTTCTTATTTGCTGCCTCTACCGCACCATTAGTCTGTGGTCTATAGGGCGAAGAGTGGTGATGCCTAATTTTGTACTTGGCTAGCAATTGCTCAGTCTCAGCTTGGAAATGGGATCCATTATCACTAATGATCTCATGCGGGCAACCGTATTGACAGATGATGTTGTATTGTATGAACTTTGCCACATTTTTGGCCGTGAGACTGGTGTAGGAAGCCGCTTCCACCCACTTGGTAAAATAGTCAATTGCCACTAGGATGAAACAGTGACCTCCTGTTTCGGCTGGGGTTATCTTCCCGATTATGTCAATTCCCCAGGCAGAAAATGGCCAAGGAGATGTCATCGTATAGAGCAATGAAGGAGGGACATGTTGTACATTCCCGAAGATTTGGCAATTGTGGCAATGTCTTACATATTTGATGCAATCGGATTCCATTGGGGTCCAATAATATCCCAAACGTGTGATTTTATTTGCCATCATGGGCCCACTCATGTGAGGACCGCATTCTCCGTCGTGGACTTCTTCCATCACCTTTCGCGCCTGTGAATGATCAAGGCAACGTAAGATTACACCAAGAGGTGTTCTTTTGTATAACTCTCCTTGCATGAGAACGTATTGGGAAGCGAGTAGGCGTATAGCACGTTGTCCCCTCTTGTCCATATCCAGTGGATAGGTACCATTGAGTTTGAAATTCAGGATTGCTTGGAACCAGGGTTCCTGCGCGATCTCCTCTTCATCGGTGATTTGATGCACATAAGCGGCCCGACCGTCGTGCGATGCATAAAGGCATTTCCATCATGTTATCTGGCATATTAATCAAAGATGCGAGTTTTGCAAGAGCATCTGCAAATTGATTTTCTTCTCGAGGTAGGTGTAGATAGTTTACGTGACCAAAGAATTGAGCAACTTGGTCTATTCTAGCCTGATAAGGTGCGAGGCTTTCGCTTCGGATTTTCCAAGATCCTGTAATTTGGTTGATGATTAGGGATGAATCCCCATGCACGCGAAGATTTTTAATGCCTAAGCTCACTGCCGCTTGCAGTCCAATGAGACAAGCTTCGTATTCTGCGGCGTTATTTGTCACCTCGAAGTCGAGTTTGACAGAGATTGGTGTATGCTCGCCTTCAGGAGAAATGAGCAACACTCCTATTCCAAATCCTCTTAAGTTTGACGCTCCATCAAAGTAAAGGTCCCAGGAGTCTACATTAGTTTGGAGTATGTCCTCGTCTGGAAATGACCAAGTATCTATTGTTTGTGCATCGTCGATGGGATTCTCTGCAAAGAATTCGGCAACGGCGCGACCTTTTATTACTTTCAGGGGCACGTATTTGAGGTCGAATTCTGAGAGCATCAAAGTCCATCTTGCTAGGCGTCCGTTGAGGACGGGTTTTTCGAAGAGGTATTTGACTGGATCCATTTTGGAGTATATTTTGACGGAGTAGCTAAGCATGTAATGGCGTAGCTTCTTCGTTGCCCACACAAGAGCAAGGCATGTCTTTTCGAGTTGTGAATATTTACACTCGTACTCCAAGAACGTCTTACTAAGGTAGTAGATAGCCCTTTCTTCATTTCCTATAGTTTGAGCTAGCATGGTGATGCGTGTCTTTTATATAAGGTTTTCACCTCATTTTTACACGCATTTCTGTGCTTTTTATGTAGCATCTGGCTACAAATACCCCCGAATATTCTACTTTGGTCCGTTATTTGTATTTTACAGGAATTGACCGAAGGGGAGCTAAATCGAGCCTTAATTGTCCCAATTGTATGCATTCATGGAAAATAAGGAGCCGGAGCTTGGAAATCTAACACTTGGAAGACGCGTGAGCTGAGTTCGGGAAGCAATTCAAGTCCTAACGTGCCTATATAGCTCGATCGAGTGGTTCACTATTCGATCGAATGCTTTATGTACTCAAGACTGGTCGATCGACCAGTTTAAGGAGCTAATCGAGGAGTTTATGCAAGGGATGCTCGATCGAGTGGCTTATTACCCCTCGATCGAGTGGTTTGGTGATGATCTGCTCGATCGAGTAGATTACTTCTACTCGATCGAATGATTTCTTGTGCTTTAGTCAATTTCCGCCTAAATTACTTATGGGCTTTTGTAATTAGTCCATAGATTAGGTTTTAGAATGAATTCTAGTATAAGACTGAAAGAGTAACTACGTTACTCATCGCTTCGGCTCTCACGTTGTTTTTTACTCTAGTTCTTGCCACTGTTCTTGGGATTTTTGCTCCTTTTACTCGGATTTGAGATACGATCGGTACTATCACTCTTTTTGATCTCTTAATTCTTAATCATTGCTGGAATTCTTCCTTCCCTTTATTGTTATCGTAATCGGTTTATTTAATCCTTTAGTTCTATCATTATGTCTAGTTTTGATTATCAATTTGTTGCTATTGTTGATTCGATGATTATGAGTAACTAATTCCCTATGATAAGACTATAGGGGATCTATAATGTGAAGGGAGAGTAATCGATTTACTAGGTTAATGCTGGTACTGTCTTTGTTGGTTAAATGCTACAATTAATTGTAATTGCCTAATTGAGTCGACGCAATTAGACCCTTAATTCTTAGTGATCCTTGACCTGGACCGAAAGGTTGGAAAAGGTAGACTAGTAGCGAACAATAGAGTATTGCAGTGAGGACGAAAGTTAAGCTGTTTACACTTTAGGGTGAATTAAGGACCGAAAGGTGACGTTCGCTACCCCTTAGACCGTCTTTGCATTGACCTGGGACCTAGATTACTTGACCGGGATGATTATGGTGAACCGATTGTCTTAGTCAATTGTTCTTCTTTATCTCTTTTAATTCCTTCCTTTATTTCTCTTCCCCTTGTTCTCTTTAGTTTAGAAATCACATTTTATAAACCCCCAATTTGGTTACTTGACGAACTTAGATTTAGCTGACATTTTCCTACCTCTCTGTGGATTCGACCTGACTTCCCTAGTTATATTAGTTAGAGCCAGTTGGTTATTTTTGACAGGTACGCCATAGCCGTGTCAAATTTTGGCGCCGTTGCCGGGGAGGTGGCGCAAACTTGTTGCTTTAATTAAGTTTGTCCCTCGTCTCAAGGAATTCATTCCTTGAGACTGATCTCATTTCTGCAAAGCTTTGATTAGTTTGCAGGTTAGTTGTTGGTTTGAAAGTTTATTTGCCAAGATGCCTACTATTACGGAGCATAAAGAGCCATGTGGTAGATGTGGCACGGAAGGGCATGACCCTATCTTATGCATGGAAAGTGTTGAGCGCGTTCTTGCCTATCGAAATACAAGCGGGAGTTCCTTTCTCCCAACTGTATGAAGAAATCAAGAATGATTCTACCCCTTCTACGCCAAACCACAACCGGTCTCTCCTTCCGCAAGAGAAGAAATTGCCGAATTAAAATCCATCATGTTGAGTATGTCAAAGATGTCACGGCAATCAAACGGTTATATCGAATTGAAAGAACAACTCGCGCAGCTTAACACTCGCGATGCACCAAGCCAAGCTTCTTCCAATTTGCGATCCAACGGTCAATGAATTTTCAAAATGACCTTACTTATGAAGAAGACGAGGTTTTGATAGCTGACGATAACTCGGATGATGATTTAGACGAGTTTTTGCAGGAAATACTTGCTGCGTGTGCTGTAACCACTCGATCGAGTGACTTTTCTACTCGATCGAGCAGTTTATACCATCCTATCACTCGATCGAGTGAAAATGGTGGTCGATCGAGAAGCGCAGAATTCCAAGTTGGTCGATCGAGTGACAGTCTTACTCGATCGAGTGACTATGCTGAAGAAATCACTCGATCGAGTGATAAACATGGTCGATCGAGTGAAACAGGAAAAGCAATTGGTCGATCGACTGATAAAAGTACTCGATCCAGTACTTTAAGTGGCAGGGATCCTAATTTACTATCTAATACCGCCACCGTGTCATCTTCCCCTGCTGTGGAGACGTCACGCATTCATAAGGGTAAAGAAAAAGTTGCGAGGCCACTCATCGCTACCAGGGTACCCTTCCCAAGTCGTCTGAAGGACGCAAAAATCGAGCAGCAGTACGGTAAGTTTATGGACGTCGTGAAGAACCTCCAGGTAACTGTCCCTTTTTCCGAACTTGTTACTCAGGTACCCACTTACGCCAAGTTTATGAAGGATATTGTGACGCGTAAGAGAAATTTGAGTGAATTTGAGACGATTTCATTTATGGAAGAGTCTAGTAAATTGCTGTTGAATAAGGCCCCTCCAAAAATGAAAAACCCGGGCAGCTTTTCTATTACCTGTGTCATAGGCAATATGGTTATTGATAAGGCCCTTTGCGATTTAGGTGCCAGTGTTAGTGTCATGCCCCTTCCTGTCTGCAAGAAACTGAAGATGAGTCATTTCAAAGTGACTAACATTACCCTACAGATGGCTGATAGATCTGTTAGGAGGCCCTTAGGTGTCATAGAGGACGTGCTGTGAAAATAGGCAAGCTCTACATCCCAAGAGATTTCATTGTTTTGGATATAGCTGAGGACACTCGGACCCAAATTATCTTAGGAAGACCATTCCTTTGTACAAATTTGTCGTTATTGATGTCGACAAGGGCGTCGACTCTTGCGATGAGGGGATGACGCTATCACATTCATTTGCCCAAGATTTAGCCCACCCAATGATAAAGGACACTTGCTATTCGGTCGATATCATTGACGAGTCTATTTATTACTTCTGGTCGGGTTCTTTTATGAAGGACCCACTAGAAGCTCTTATGCTTTTTGATGAGTGTGCGAGATAGCCCGGCACGACGATGACGCTGCGTTGGATTTGCTTGTTGATGATTTAGATGAGCATGAGGGAGAACAGGTGGAACAAATGATTAGCACTCTTTGCTCCATTGAGGTAAAGGTACCAGAACGTAAGCCTCTCCCTTCTCATCTTAAATATGCTTTCTTAGACGACACGAGCAATATCCAGGTCATTGTTAGTGCCAAGCTTAGTGATGATCAAATGACCTCTTTGTTAGTCAGATTAAGAAAAACAGAAGGCAATGGGCTATTCACTGGACGATATCACGGGGATTAGTCCCGATATTTGTATGCACAGGATAGAGTCGGAGGAGAATCACAAACCTTGCGAGACGGGGTTAGCGCAGTGAACCGAGAAGATGCGGGATGTTGTGATGGCCGAGGTAATGAAGGCTGCTGGATGCAGGTATTATTTATTCTGTCGGTAATTCTAGATGGGTGAGTCCAAAGATGTGGTCTCGAAGAAAGGAGGGACAAATCGTAGTTAAGAATGAGAAGAATGAATTAATACCTACTCGAGTAGTGACTGTCAATGTGATAGATTACGATAACCGAATGCCGCCACTAAGAAAGATCACTTTCCCCTTCCTTTTATTGATCAAATGGTAGAAAGGTTAGCTTCTCATAAATTTTTCTGTTATTTAGACGGGTATTCAGGGTTCTTCCAGATCCCTATCCACCCAGATGATCAGGCTAAGACTACTTTTACCTGTCCTAAGGGCGTTTTCGCGTATCGCAGAATGCCTTTTGGTTTGTGCAATTCCCCTTCCACCTTCCAAAGGTGTATGATGGGGATATTTTCAGAGTATATTGAGTCTATCATGGAAGTTTTTATGGACGATTTCAGTGTATATGGAAGTGATTTTTCCGATTTGTCTGTCTAACCTTGAGAAGGTGTGTTGCAGTATTTGTATTGAGGTTAATCTCGTGGCTTTGAATCGGGAGAAGTGCCACTTTATAGTCAACGAGGGAGTTGTCTTAGGGCACTTAGTTTCTGATAGGGAATAGAAGTTGATAAAGCAAAGGTGGAAGTGATTCAAAGAATTACCACCTCCTGTTAATGTTAAGGGGGTGAGGAGCTTCCTTGGTCACGCCGGCTTTTATCGCCGGTTTATCAAGGATTTCTCCAAAATTGCTAAACTACTTACACTGTTGCTGCTTAAGGATGCCCCTTTTGTGTTTATCGATGCTTGTCTTTCTCGCTTTTAACGGTTAAAGCGGCTTTAGTCTCTCGCGCCGATCATACAACCTCCCAACCGGGACTTGCCGTTTGAGATCATGTGTGATGCGAGTGACTATGCACTAGGAGCGGTGCTTGGTCAGAGGAAAGACAAAGCCTTGAATGCTATCTACTATGCGAGCCGAACTCGGATGAGGCTCAAGTGAAGTACACTACCACGAGAAGGAGCCGTTAGCCGTAGTTTATGCCTTAGAGAAGTTTCGTACTTATTTAGTTGGGTCGAAGTCACCGTTTTTTCCGACCATGCAGCTTTGAGGCATCTCCTTGCTAAAAGGAGGCCAAACCACGGCTACTGAGATGGATACTCCTTCTTCAGGAGTTTGATTTGCAGATCAAGGATAAGAAAGGAGCCGAGAACGTTGTAGAAGCGATCACTTGTCGCGATCGATGCGACAAGATGGGGAAGATTCTCTACCCATTGATGATTCTTTTCCTGACGATACTTTGATTGCTGTTATATCGTCTATTGTTAACCAAGAACCTTGGTATGCAGATATAGCTAACCGTTGTCGGTGGCAAGCTGCCGCGACCTTTCTCATCGCCAGAAGAAGCGTTTTACGTATAACGCTAAGCAAGATATCAGGATGATCCTTACTTGTTTAAGGAATGTGCGAGACGGTCTCTGCACAGACGGTGTATTCCGCAGTGGGAGACCAAAATAGTCCTGGAAGGCTGTCACTCCTCTTCATATGGTGGTCACCACGGTCCATCGCGTCACCGTGGCTAAGGTACTTCATGTCCTGGTTTTTGGCCTTCTTTGTTTGTTGACGCTAAGTCTTTTGTTTCACTTACGACGCTTGCCAACGATCAGGGAACATTTCAAAGAGACATGAGATGCCACAAAACGGCATCCTAGAGGTTGAGGTTTTCGATGTCTGGGGCATTGATTTCCAAGGACCGTTCCCATCCAGTAAAGGTAATAGGTACATCTTAGTAGCTGTAGACTATGTGTCAAAATGGGTTGAGGCAATTGCTTCACCCTATTGTGATGCTAAGACCGTGATAAAGATGTTTAAAAAGATCATATTCCCCCGTTTTGGTGTCCCTAGGGTCGTCATTAGTGATGGGGGGATGCATTTCAAAGAAAAGAAACTAACTTCCATACTGTCTAGAGTTGGTGTCCAACACCGGCGTGGTTTGGGGTATCATCCCCAAACTAGTGGTTAGGTAGAGGTCTCTAATCGCGAGTTGAAAGAGATCTTGTCTAAGGTAGTTTCTAAATCACGGAAGGACTGGAGTCTTAAGCTAGATGACACATTATGGGCTTATAGAACTGCCTTTAAGACACCAATTGGTGCATCACCTTATAGGCTAGTTTATGGGAAATCGTGTCACTTACCTGTTGAATTGGAATGTAAGGCCTGGTGGGCAATTCGTGAGCTTAATTATGATCCTAAGTTGTGTGGTCAGAATCGTCTTTTGCAGCTAGATGAATTGGAAGAGTTTAGGCTTAATGCCTATGACAGCTCGCGGATTTACAAATAAAAGACGAAGAGATGGCATGACAAGAGAATCCTACCTCGGGAATTCCATGTTGGGCAAAAGGTGCTGCTGTTTAATGCCCGGTTGAGACTATTTCCTGGCAAGCTGAAGTCCAGATGGAGTGGTCCTTATACGGTGACAGCTGTTACCAAATTTGGATCCGTGGAGCTTCAAGATTCCGAGGGGCGTAGATTCAAGGTGAATGGCCAATATGTGAAGCATTACCACGAGGCGACTGAAGCAGACAATCGCGTTGAAGTCTTGCGCTTCGACGAGCTCGACGCACCAGTTAATTGATGCCAGAAAGGTCGTGCGGGACCTCTTAAACCAGCGCTCTCCGGGAGGCAGCCCGGATTGTTTTATTGTACTTTTGTTGGACTATTTATTTTTCTTTAGCTTTACGTTGAACTTTAGACGCTGTTTTATGAACTTCCTATGCATTTCCTTGCTTTTATTGCGTGTGCTGCAGGTCAAAGTACTCGATCGAATGATATTGTGCTCGATCGAGCACTTTCTGAGGCAGCTTTCACTCGATCGAGTGATAATGTCCTCGATCGACTAGATCCAAACTCATGCCTACTCGATCGAGTGGTTTTTCACTCGATCGAACCCTTCCTGTGCACTGGTTCACTCGATCGAGCTGTTCCAAGAGCTCGGTCGAGTGGTTTTGACTCCCAGCTGTTGATTTACGTCTATGGAGCTACTGCTTGACTTTCATTGACCTCCCATGTTCATGGTCGGTTTGGGGAGGTCCCTCCTTACGACGTTTTGTAAGTTTTCCGACTCCACTTCCCCTTTTTCCTTTCAGTTTGCATTTCTTTCCCTATTTTTGGTACAATGAGGGCATTGTACGGTTTGGTTTGGGGATGTATGCATCCATATCTGTGTCTGCATGTTTTCTTGCATTTCTGCTTCCATATTTATTATTTCCGCATGCATTGTTGTTTGTTTTACTTCAAAAAAAAAAAATCATATAAAATTCAAAAATTTTCAAATTTCAGGTTTAATTTTGGGTCGGAACGTTTGAACATTGACGCTACTTTGAACCCTTACTTGAGCCCTGCATTTTCTTGACATTTAGTTGGCGTGATTATGTGCATAATCTACGAGTTTTTGTTTCTCTCTTATCTGAACGAATAGACTTGATTTATTATGTCGGCAAGCTACATTACATTCTGAGGTTAGAGCTTATTAAACTGGTGACATTCATGACCGGTTTCATTTAGGATGTGAGTAGTACTCTCTTTAAGACATGTAACATCAATTTGCATAAGCATGAGTCTAGTCTTCTTAATACCTGTATGTATTCGGTCTGTGGATGGTGACGCGTGTTAGGAGAGACAGTCCCCTTTATTTCATTCTACCCATGAGCCTCACATAGCCAAATTGCCCTTTTTGTCATATCAACTACTTTCTATAATACTTCCTACCCTAGCTGAGCTAGTAATGAGTAGTTCTTGGAATGTTTTATTGCAATATGGTTATTTCATCTGATTTCAGAAGATGGTGGAAGAATTGAAGGGAAAGAAAGAAAGAAGGAAAATGTCGAATTGTTGAGAAAAATGATGAAGAAAAAAAAAAAGAAAAAAAAAAGAATGAAAAGCGAGAAACGCGAAAAAGAAAAGAAGAAGAAAAAGAAGGAAAAATCTATAAATACTATTAAAAGGCTACCCTAAAATGTTCAATTAAGTCCACGTAGACAATGCCACGTAGGATAAAAAAAGCCACGCAGACATTTGAAGTCCACCTCAGCCCCATAACCCAAATGCCACATACACATTCATACCCAATTACCCCGTCTCTTATCATCACTGTTCCTACCGACAACGACAATCCCCCTTTTTCCGCTCATTTTGTTAACCGACATTAATTTATTATTACATGACATTAATTTAATTCATTTATCTATAAATTAATTTAGTTCACTTATCTATAATATTAAAAGATATTATCTATATTCTTAAATGATTTTTGTATATTAAATATATTGTTTTCCCAAATTTATGTAAACCTTAGAAATTACATCAAAATTTCATAATTTATAGTTAATATTGACATTTTAATTGAAATTTTGTGATAAAACATTAAAACATGTTAATAAAATTTATAATTTATAATTAAAATTGAAATTTTTATAATAAAATATGTTAATAAATTAATTAAAACTTATTAATTAAAACTCTTCATATTACTTACCACCCACCATTTTTATTAACATTTTTTCCTATTTAATTCATTTTTTTTAATTAAACACGGAAATAAATTGATTAAAACTCTTCATAATATTTAACACCCACCAAATTAATTAAAATTTTTTTCTATTTAATCAATTTTTATAATATAATATGTTAATAAATTGATTAAAACTCTTTATATTACTTAACAGTTAACACCAATAATTTTCATTAACATTCTTTCCTATTTAATTCACCTCTTGAGTTTCTCGGCAATCAATTATTTAATTAAATAATACCACAAAATAAATTAAAAATAAAATTAAAATATTGGATTTTATGGTTGTATAATGGCTATAAAACCTATAAAACCTATAATAGTTTCTATCTATAAAATCTTATTAAAAGGCTAACAAAAAAATGTGACATTGCAAGTTTAATTGTGATGTGACAACTTTTAATGTGACATGGTAAAAAAAAGTGATATGGATTACTAATTTAAGAAAATTAAAAAATATAAGGTAAAAAAAGTTAAAAAAATATAAGGGATAAACACAAAAAAAAAAAAAATATTGTAAACCATTGATCTCCTCTCATAATTTTTTTTATTTATTTACCTTATTTATTTAATAACCATTATTTCCTTTATTTAATGAAATGACCTTTTAACTTTCCCTTTATCATTACTATATATACTCCGTATTTATGTACCATATTTTTTTTTATTTTTCTTTCATTCATAAAATTTTGAGAGAATTTGTAATAGAATTTTTCATATATATAACTATTATATTCACCCTAATTTTCAATTTTATTCAAAAAATAGCACCTAAAGTATACATAGAAAAGTAAACTAATTGTTTCATTTTTCATTTTTCTTATGTTTTGTATTAATTTGTTATTATTTTTTTGTGTTTGTATTAATATTGCAGGAGAATGAATTTCCAACTTTATTCAAAAAATTGGTAGGTAAGGTATAGCTAAAGAACTAAATTAATTATTTCGCTTTTTATTTTTATTATGTTTTGAATTAATTAGAATCTTATTAGTTACTTTTTTGTGTTTATATTAATATTGCAGGAGAATGAATTTCCAACTTTATTCAAAAAATTGGTAGGTAAGGTCCCCCAGTCGTGTTTATTTATTTACTTTTTTTTAAATTATTTGTGAGTGGTTTTTTAATTAAAATTAAACAAATGATTGAGAGGGGGACTACTCCATATAAGTTATTCACAAATTAAACACTTAAACACAATCAATTATTAATGATCCCGTGATTTTCACGGGCTCCAAAACTAGTTACATATGAAAAAGAATGAGAATTGTATAATGATTCACACTCCCATGCCTTATCTATATTTTATGGGGAGTTGACGATTTTTGGTGTTTTGTGAGTTTAGTGCATAATTTTGCACCGTTTTATCTTGATGTTATGAGTACGAAGTTGGGATGCAGTTTATATTTGGATCCGTTGTTGCTAGCCTGGCTATTAACCCCACATATCCAAGTTCATTTTAGCCCCTTCTTACCCATTACCTCACTGACCCAAATGTAAGTCCTCGGCACGTGTCTTGGTCATTAGTATGGTTGGAATGCATATGTACGGTTGTAGAGACTTTATTCATGTTAACTGCATGCATGTTCTTATAGGTCGAGTTAGGTGAGTGTCTGATTTCTTCCTATCTTTCACATATATACTCACCTTGTGCCTGATTTTGAGTGACGAGCGACCCGTGTGAGTCCGATATCTTTTGAGTCTTGCAAGGTCGACGGTTCAGTAAGTTTGAAACATTAATTTAACTCGTTTGCACTTTTCACTGCCACTTTGTCATGTTATCGCATTAAATTGGTTCTAGTGGATGATTTGTAGCTGATGCGTTGGTCCCGTTCCATTGTTCACCCTTAGTTGCATTCATATTTGCTTGGGGAAAAGCAAATGTTTGGTTTGGGGAGATTTGATGCGTGTCTTTTATATAAGGTTTTCACCTCATTTTTACACGCATTTCTGTGCTTTTTATGTAGCATCTGGCTACAAATACCCCCGAATATTCTACTTTGGTCCGTTATTTGTATTTTACAGGAATTGACCGAAGGGGAGCTAAATCGAGCCTTAATTGTCCCAATTGTATGCATTCATGGAAAATAAGGAGCCGGAGCTTGGAAATCTAACACTTGGAAGACGCGTGAGCTGAGTTCGGGAAGCAATTCAAGTCCTAACGTGCCTATATAGCTCGATCGAGTGGTTCACTATTCGATCGAATGCTTTATGTACTCAAGACTGGTCGATCGACCAGTTTAAGGAGCTAATCGAGGAGTTTATGCAAGGGATGCTCGATCGAGTGGCTTATTACCCCTCGATCGAGTGGTTTGGTGATGATCTGCTCGATCGAGTAGATTACTTCTACTCGATCGAATGATTTCTTGTGCTTTAGTCAATTTCCGCCTAAATTACTTATGGGCTTTTGTAATTAGTCCATAGATTAGGTTTTAGAATGAATTCTAGTATAAGACTGAAAGAGTAACTACGTTACTCATCGCTTCGGCTCTCACGTTGTTTTTTACTCTAGTTCTTGCCACTGTTCTTGGGATTTTTGCTTCTTTTACTCGGATTTGAGATACGATCGGTACTATCACTCTTTTTGATCTCTTAATTCTTAATCATTGCTGGAATTCTTCCTTCCCTTTATTGTTATCGTAATCGCTTTATTTAATCCTTTAGTTCTATCATTATGTCTAGTTTTGATTATCAATTTGTTGCTATTGTTGATTCGATGATTATGAGTAACTAATTCCCTATGATAAGACTATAGGGGATCTATAATGTGAAGGGAGAGTAATCGATTTACTAGGTTAATGCTGGTACTGTCTTTGTTGGTTAAATGCTACAATTAATTGTAATTGCCTAATTGAGTCGACGCAATTAGACCCTTAATTCTTAGTGATCCTTGACCTGGACCGAAAGGTTGGAAAAGGTAGACTAGTAGCGAACAATAGAGTATTGCAGTGAGGACGAAAGTTAAGCTGTTTACACTTTAGGGTGAATTAAGGACCGAAAGGTGACGTTCGCTACCCCTTAGACCGTACTGCATTGACCTGGGACCTAGATTACTTGACCGGATGATTATGGTGAACCGATCGTCTTAGCTGTTCTTCTTTATCTGTTTAATTCCTTCCTTTATTTCTCTTCCCCTTGTTCTCTTTAGTTTAGAAATCACATTTTATAAACCCCCAATTTGGTTACTTGACGAACTTAGATTTAGCTGACATTTTCCTAACTCTCTGTGGATTCGACCCGACTTCCCTAGCTATATTAGTTAGAGCCAGTTGGTTATTTTTGACAGGTACGCGATAGCCGTGTCACATGGCACCCATGGCAGTTTCGGTTACCGTGAGATATAAACCAAGAGGTTGATCTTGTTGAGGTGGCATGAGCACTGGAGGTTTGACCAATATCTCCTTTATTTTGTCAAATGCCTTTTGACAATCATCATCCCACATGGTGTGGTCTGTCTTCTTGAGCTTTCTGAAGATAGGCTCACAAATCATTATAAGTTTCGATATGAATCGACTTATATATTGCACTTTTCCCAGGAATCCTCTGACTTCTTTTTCTGTTTGTGGTTGCGGCATTTCGATCAGAGCCTTGATCTTGGAAGGGTCTATTTCTATACCTCTTTGACTAACGACGTATCCCAGGAGTTTGCCAGACGTTACCCCGAATGTGCACTTCTGAGGATTGAGCCTCATGTTGTACTTTCGTAGTCTTGCGAAAAATTTGCGAAGGTTCGCAATATGCCCCTATCTATCCTTGGATTTGACGATCATGTCGTCTACGTATACCTCAACTTCTTTGTCCATCATATCATGTAAGAGTGTAGTTGCGGTGCGTTGATATGTAGCTCCGGCGTTGATCAATCCAAACGGCATCACTGTATAGCAGTAGGTTCCCCATTGAGTGACAAAGGCGGTCTTATGCATATCTTCCATGGCCATTTTGATTTGATTATAACCCGCGTATCCATCCATGAAGGACTGTAATGCGTGGTCTGCAGTATTGTCCACCAGTATGTCGATGTGTGGTAGAGGGAAATCATCTTTAGGACTTGCTTTGTTTAGATCCCTAAAATCAACACAAACACGGATTCTCCAATCCTTTTTGGGTACAGGTAGTATGTTGGCTACCCAGTCAGAATATTCGTAAACTTTGATGAACCCGGCCTTGAATTGCTTATCAACTTCTTCCTTAATCTTGAGAGCCCATTCCGTTCTCATTCGGCGAAGCTTCTGTTTCACAGGTTTGAAACGTGGCTTTATCGGAATCCTATGCTCGGCGATATCCCTGTTGATTCCTGACATGTCTTTGTAGGACCAAGCGAAAACATCTTTGAACTCGTTTAGAAGGTCTATGAAGTCGGCCCTTTCGGTAGAGCTCAAGGTAGTACCTATCCTAAGTTCTTGGGGTTCTAGTTCGGTTCCTACATTGATGGGTTCGGTTTCCTCTATTACTGGTCCCCCTTCCTCTTCCTGTAGTATTTATTTGGCTACGTAGGGAGGTATTTCGATCGAGTCTGGGTCTTGGTCATCCTCAGTATCATCGTAAAAAGAATTGCACTCAAGATAACACAAAGAGTAAGCAGAACCTGATTTATTCATATTAAAGTTTGAGTAAAGTTGAAACAAAGAAGCCAACTGATCCATGGTCAATGGCGGCAAAGGGACAGTGGTTGAGGCATTTCCCGAACTACTGTGACTACTCGAGGCTAAACTAGGAGAAACGAAGGGGACGGGGATGACGACAGGAGGAGATTTTCTAGTGACTTCTAGACTCCGACTCTGACTCCGACTCCGACTCGAACTCATCGTCTTCTGGTTCTCCTTTGAACATCTCTCCTTCTCCAATGGTGAGCTTGAAGAGTCTTCCTTGATTGTTGGTCAACTTGATCGATTTTCTCCATCCTTTCTGCTGATTTGTGCTTGTTTCTGTGATTAACGTGGTAGGGTTGAAGTGGTCATCTTGAAGTATCATGGTAATGATCTCATCCTGTGCGGCTTTAATAAATCGATCTTCTCCGAACAACAAGCTAACAGCTTGTTCGTCTAAGCAAGGTGCTTGACGGGTTTTGACGGTAGGAACCGTTTCTGGAGGAATGAAGTAGCAATCGTGAAAGATCTCGATTCCGGCTAGCTTCCTCTCGAGATAATGCCAAGGCTCAGGAAATCCGTGAAAGAGTTCCAGGCTTCCCTCCTTAACAAAGTACCCATTTAAGGTGGGGAGATAGGGTCGCATTTGGACTCCTGTGTACTTACGGTTCTGAACTTGAGCAAGCATCTTGAGAACCTCCTCTTTAGTGGGTTTGTACCCTAGCCCAAGTGGTATTCTTTTTGAGTTGCCTTCCTTATATGGTGCGAAGGTATTTCTGCGGATAGGGTTCAAAGGCATTCCAGGGAAGTATCCCTGGGTTTTGAGTATGTGGTTGACCACCAAGTTCGAGTAGGGGTCGTAGTACAAGGGTGCCAGTTCACTTTCTATGACGCTTATGCTTTGGAAGCCCCCAAGCTCATATACTGGATCTGCGAGGACTTGATTATTTGACTTCTTTTCGATTATTGCTTTGATGGGTGACGAAGTGATCATCACTACTTTGCCATTTAGTGGAATCTTGATCTTTTGATGAAGGGTGGATGTCACTGCTTTGGAAGCGTGAATCCAAGGTCTTCCTAGAAGTATGTTGAAGGAAGCTTCGATGTCCACTATTTGGAAGTTAACCTTTCGCTCAATTGGTCCTGTGGCTATGGTTAGATTAATGAGTCCTGCAACCTTTCGTCATGTACCATCATATGCGCGAACACCTTGATTGGTAGGGGTCCAATCCGACTCTTTCATGCCTAGTTTCTATGCTGTTTTGAGGGGTATGACGTTGACCGCAGAGCCATCATCTACCAAGGTCATTGGCACATTTTTCTTTAGACAAATGACAGTGATGTAGAGAGCCAAGTTGTGACTAGCGCCGAAAGGCGGTAGATCTTCGTCTGAGAAAGTAATAGGATTACTTAGCTTCGGTGATTCTTGGAAGACCAAGATGACTACATATTCGGGTGTCGAGTTATGTGCTACATTTAGCTTGGCCAAGGCTTGCAGTAAAGCTTGGCAATGTGGGAACGAGCTTGCTACTAATTGCCGTGACCGAAGATCGACCTTTGTCTTCTGTAATTGCTTGAGCAAATGATCAGTGGAGTCATCTTCGTTATCATTTGGTGTGACAACGTTGGTTGGACCATTTTGAGTAGTGCTTTGATATGGGCGACCCGAACGAGTTAGGTGGTCCACATCTTGATCTTCGCCATTTTGGACTATTTCTTTGACTAGGGAGTTCTCAATGAGATACTCGTCCTCATCATCGTCGGCCCAAACTCCATTGATTGTAGCTAGTCTTCTCATTCTCATGATTTCATTTTCTAGTCGTATGATTTGGTCGACTAATTTATCTACCACAGCGACTATTTTTTGCATAGTAGCATTTTGAGAGAAGACTAGTGGCACATGCTCTTTAGGTGTCGCGTTGGGATCACGAGCAGTTGTCGCCACATTTTCTAATTCCCAAACTTGCTTATCCACCCTCCTTGCCCATGTGATGAAGTCGGAAATAGTAGAGGAGATGGTAGAGTAGAAACCTTCATTTTCGATTGCATAGATTTCATTTTCGATTGGAGAAATGAGGTATGAACAATCTAAGGTAGATTCATCACTTGTGATCACTAGAACTCCAAGAGGATTTTGAGTGTTGTTGGGTGTACCTCCCGGCGGTATTGGCAATCGACCATCTTCAATCATGTCTTGAAGCACATTTTTCAACTTGTAGCACTTTTCTGTGTCATGTCTCTTGCCCCTATGGTATTCACAGTATGAGTTCTCATCCCAGAACTTGGATTTCCTTTCGGGTTCGGGAGTAGGTCCAATGGGTTGGAGTTTGCCTTGCTTCATTAGCCTTTTTAGAGCGTTGGCGTAAGTGTCCCCAAGATTTGTGAATTTCCTTGGTGAGGTAGTTTTCTTGGATGGCTCGAGAAGGTTAACTTCATCTGTCTTGCTAGTAGAGCCGTATGAACGGCTTGTTGAGCCTTGATATCCTCGACCTACTGTTTTGGACGAGAGTCCTTTACGGATGTCATCTTCGATCCTTGTCCCTAGTACGGTTAAGTCCTTGAAACTTTTGATGTTTTGGTATCTCAAATGGTTGGCATAAATGGGTTTGAGATTATCCACGAACTTCTCCACAAGGGTAGCCTCATCCGGCCGTTCAACTAGTTGGGTACTAGTCTTCCTCCATCTACTTAGGAAGTCGGTGAATCCTTCTTTGTCATTTTGGGTAAGAACCTCTAGAGTGCGCATGTTAACTTGGACCTCGGCATTATCCGCATATTGTTTAGAAAACTCGATTGCAGCATCTTCCCAAGTAGCGACCTTCTTATGATCTAGAGAGTAGAACCATTGCTTTGGGATAGTGTCAAGAGCTGAAGGAAAGATCCTTAAGAACATCTCGGGTTTGATGCCTTTGATAGACATGTAATCCTTGAAAGCAAGGATGTGGTTCAAAGGGTTCTCATGACCCTTGAATTTAGGGATATCCGTCATATTGAAGTTGGTTGGTAATTTGGCATCGACGGCTTCGTACTTGCGGTTATTCTCTCTATAAATGTCATCCCCCTTAAGGTACATCAATTGCTCCTCTAAGTATTGGAGTCTTTTCTCAGCTACAGTCATCCCCATGAGAGGATTTTCATCCCGGGATTCATTCTCGGAGTCACCTATTACTTCACTTTCATGGGGAGGCAACCTTCCCTCTACGGCATAGATCCGGCCCTCGATGATCTCAAGGCGATCATGGACTTGGTATTGGGTATCTTGGATACGGGCTAGCGCGGCTAGGATTCGATCATTACCATCTTGAAGTTGGTTGAGGTTTGTTTCGCTGGATCCAGGCATCTTGAAAACTGGATAAGAGATCGATGACGAGTCAAAACACGATCGACCATTCTAACACGCTTGCTAAAAGAAGAAATGTTTTGACTCGTGAAGTGGGTGTGTGCCACTTGTGTTGAGTGAGTTTTGAAGAAAGACAAAGATTTTGAAAATGTGTATCCTAGTCAACTATAGTGTAGTTGTAGGAGTGGACTCGAAGTGAGGTTTTGAAATGGGCTTGTGGCCCGAATTTTGACTTGACAAACGGACAGAGTTTCGACTTGATTTTGCGCTAATCAAATGGCCTATTTCGAAATTTTGATTAAGAAAAGGGGTTTTAATTTTTGAAAAATCGTCATGGTTTTGTTTAGGAAATGGTGATCATATAATGTACAAGCATTTATACAAGCATTATAACGGGATGCTGAGTGCATTTAAGAGGGTTTTGGTTTAAAGGGTGGGTTGCCATACCGAACCATCAAACCCGAAGTCTGTGGAGAGGCTCGTACCAAACAAGAGTAAGGCCGATTCCTAGTCCATTTCCTCAAGTAGTGAAGGCCCTTGACACAAACAAGAGTAAGCATCATGGTATGGATGACGTCAATCGCTATCCATCCTTAGGCCCAAATAGGAATTAGGACCGTTTAGACGGGACGATTGGTCGAATAGGTTGGGTTGGGCCTAGGAAGGCCGAATAAAACGGTCTAGGAAGACCGAGTTATGAGAACCGACAATTGTCTTGTACAAACTATTCCCTAACCTTGTTCAAGTTTCACCCTTAGCTACACGTAAGTGTATTATCCCCAGCAGAGTCGCCAAACTGTGGACAGCGGGGGGCCCACGGGGAATGAACACGGGTGTTCACGGAGATCCGGAGTAAGGGGTGAGGGTACGTATTAGGAAGCTCTTTTGATCGAACACCTAATCCCGCCCGCCTCGATAGCGGCCTCTACTAATGATTAGGGAAGTTATTCGTACTCGATATATCGTCGATTGTATGCATGCAATGCAACATCTAAGTTTTAATCCTAGCATGTGAGAATTAATACTAAGTCGGTGAACAATCAATTTAGCATATAATTAAGGTCGAAGTAGGATTTAATGCTCAATTACATGTGAGAACATTCAAATGATACAAGAAATAATGATAAATACAATAAAAGAAAATCACAATAAAAGAATTACAATAATTACATTGGATTAGGTGATTTATGTCGAAAATACCTTTAAAACGGATAATTTGGAAAAAAACGAATAAAGGAATAAAATTACGAAAAGATCAGAAGGTGATAATACGATTAATACTTAATTATACGCGAGCTAATTAAACTAAGTCAAGGCAAAAACGGAGTTCAGGGACAGAATTCAACCCGGAACAGGCGCAGCAGAGCTGCATCCTTTGGAATAGGCGCAGCAGACGCTGCGTCTGTTCCTGACTTGAATTCTTGATGTGAAGCCGGAATTGCGTGTTGTTAATACTCATTGGTGAATTTGACGATGGATTAATTTATTTACTCGGATGGAAGTGATTATAGGTTATTTACATGTGATTAATGGATCATAAACAATAAAACATGGATGAAACGGAGATAAGGCGGGTTAATTACATGATTAATGATTGATTAGTGACATGGGTGAACAAAATAGATTGAATATGACAAATTAATAACGAATTAATGATGAACATGCGATGAATGTGACAAAAGACAGATTAAAATATATCAAAGACGAATTCCACAAACTCAATATGAACAAATCGAACTTCTACAACCCGGATTGAATTTAATGACGAAAACCCGCAAATATTGGATTATAAGGGATTTAAGTCGGATTTAATGACGAATTAAACATGTGAATGAATGATAAATAATATACATGTGAGGTTATTATGATTGTACCAAAGAATCAAACAAAAAACAAACAAAGTTAACGAATCACAGAGGACGAAGGAAGAAGAAAGGAAGCAGGAACTGCGGCAGCCTCACGAATAGGCGCAGCAGGTACTGCGCTCCTTCGAAGAGGCGCAGCAGTTGCTGCGTCCTTTCTCGACGGTTAGTCTTCTGGAAATCCGTAAAAAGAGGTTTTAAAGCACGGTTTAGAAATCGGTTTTAAGAGGTATTTTCGATATAAACCTTACATTAATGATGATACAAAAGTAAAATACAATAAATAAAAGAGAGATTATACACCCTCAGACTTACATGTTTGACGAAACGAGAAGGACTAAGATATCGATTAGTGATGCTCGACGCGAATGCAAAGAAAGTGCCCTCGTAAGAGGAAAACGATTAGATTAATTAAGTTGATTGATGTGTAGTTGGTCAAGTTGGTCGGTCATGCAAACGAGGCTGGTACTCAGAAGGATCCGAGCTTACGTGGTTGAAAGATCAAGCACGTAGGCGCCAAAAAGTAAGAACAAAAGTCTAGAATGCAAAGGGAGAAGAGAAGGGCGGACCCTCGCGTGAGGAATATGAGGAGCGAAGGCTCCTATTTATACTAATCACGTGGAGGAATAGGGTTTCGGAGACTCTTTGGAAGTGAATCTCGGAAATATATGAAAAAGATACGAAAATTACGCAGCATAGGACCTGGGAAGAGGCGCAACAGTCACTGCGTCTCTTGGAAGAGGCGCAACACCTGCTGCGTCTGTTCCCAAGTGGTTTCCTCCTGCGGAAGAAAGATTTCCGTGTTTTAGTTATGGTAGGACGAAATAATTTGGTTTTCCTTAATACTTTATATGAATATTACGGGAAATTGTTTGCCAAAAGATTAAGATTGTGAAATATTTATAAAATATGGAATAGAAATATCCTAACATTCCAACATTCCGACTCGGGATTGAACGATTATCAGAAAATGGAGACGGTTTTAGGGTCGGACTCCAAATGTACTCTAATTACTGTCAAAACGACCGTATCGGCACGTAGATGACAACTAAGAGGTAGACATTAATACTTGAGCAATCACTTGACGATAAACTTATGAATTGTCACAAATCGTTCCGCGTACCAAACATGCGGCCCAATCATCACCGGGTGGTTTGCGAGAGGTGCAGAAATGAGGTATCTACACAAGAATAGGCCTGTAGTCCAACACTAAATCAGGGATCTGTTTCTTAGGTATTAAAGAGAGAAGAGTAGCATTAGCTTGCTTAGCCATATGGCCAGTTCAAACTAAGCACAACAGCACAAAAATCCTTTTCAATAATTGACCAGGCAGATTTAAAAAAGCTTGAGGAAAACCCATCAATCCCTGGACTGCTGTTAGAATGAATACTGAACACTGCTTCTTTTATTTCCAGATGGGTAACATTCTTGATAAGACTGTGGTGGCCTGTAGGCAAAACACAACCATCTTTACTTAACAAATCAGCATCCAATATTGAGACAGGCTGGTTGGAACCAAGTAGATCAGAATAATAGTCTTGAAAAGCATGAGTAACTCCATCCTGACCAAAATGAAGGATTCCACTATTATCCTTGATTGAACCAATAAATTGAAGATGTTTTCTTTCAGCAATCTTAGCAAAGAAAAACTTGGAATTGGTATCAGTTTGTTGTAGGTGAGTAATCTTAGCTCTTTCTTGTAAGATGGAGAGTTCAATAGTTTTGATACGAGTGAACTCTTTGATAGCCAGTTTCTCCTCATGAATGAATTTAGGGGAGAGTGGGTCATTGAGCAAATTAGCCTGAACCTCCTTGAGCTGCACTCGAGCAATTTTAACTTTATCAGAGATATTGCTGAAGTGAGACTGATGCTATTGTTTAAGAGCAGCTTTAACACTCTTAAGCTTTTCAAAGAAACTAAATATAGGACTACCAGCTTTAGAAGTCTTCCAGGCATTTTTGACAGTCCTCATAGTCAGGATGCCCAATCCAATTATTGAGGAAACTAAGCCTTTTATGAAGTTTCCTATCATTGAACACAGTGACCACTACTGGAGAATAATCAGAGAGCCCAGATTCATGAAAGTGAGCACTAGACGATGAAAAAGAAGTAGTCCAGCTGGGATTCACAAGGACCCTGTCCAACTTTGACCAAACCCTAGTTAGCTGGTCCTGTTTGTTAGTCCAAGTTAAATCAGTGCCAGTACTAGACATATCATCAAGAGAATAGGAAGCCAAACAAGAATTAAATGCCAGCATATCTTGCAAAATAGGAGGATTAGGACTCAGTTTCTCTTCAGGACTTCTAATAACATTGAAGTCACCCAGGACAATCCAAGGCTTAGAAGTGCAAATAGATCTGAGGCTATTCCAAAGAAGTAACCTCTCTGTAGTATCATTGGTACCATAAACAACACTTAACTGGAAGTCAGTGCTGGAGAGATGGTGATGAGTTTGACAACTGATCCACTGAGCATCAATCAAGATATTACTAATAGAAACAGAAATGGGATTATAGATCAACCAGATCCTGCCATTATGATGAGTACTGTAATTACAAATAACCTTCCAAGTACTAAAAAGCTGTCTTATAATTTTCCTGGCCTTATTTTCTTTGACCCTTGTTTCCAATATGGCTAGAACATCAAGCTGATTATGCACCAAGAAATCCTTAACATCACACCGCTTAACAGGACAATTGAAACCCCTAATATTCCACGAGGCAACTTTCATTTAAAGAGAAATATCAGGAGGATTAGGCCCTTGAGGAATTTCCACTAAACCTTGAGCTGAACATTCTTGATACATCTCATCCATAGCAACAAGAGAGGAAGGATCTAAAGAAGAGGATTTATGGCCTACCTCAAAGCATCCTGAGCCTACATTCCTCCCCATTTGAACCACCCCCTCTGCAGCTAGAGATGAAGTACCACCTAGTTCAGTAACCTGTTCTTCCTCTTCTAGAATTTGAAAGGAACTAGTAGTAATCAAACCATCATTTATACCAGCAGAACTGGACATAGAGCATTCTGAGTGCATTACAGAAACATCATGGGAAGAAGAACTATAAGGTGGAAGAGATCTCTGACCTAGCAAAGAGCATCCTGAGTCTACATTCTCCTCCACACAGCTAGTCATCTGCCCAGAAGAACCTGAGGTACCACCTTGCTCCACAACTTTAGAAGTGTTAGAAGAGTTCAGTTTGGACTCCTGTTTTTCAGTAACATGTTCTTCTTCTTCTAGAACATGGAAGGAATTAGTAGTAACCAAACCATCATTTATGTCAGTAGAACCATAAATTTAGGGACTGGCACCTTCTTTGGTAACTGAGCCAGCACCCTTTTGCAAGTAGATGAAGTGTGACCAAGTTTGCCACATTCTCTACAATAATAAGGCAACCATTCATAGACCACTTTTTGAGTGATTTGACATATATGGGGGACATTGAGCACCACATGGCTACGGAGGTCCTTTGAAACATCAAATTCCACCATTATCCTAGCAAAGGAAATTTTGGACTTCTCAGTAGTAGCAGGGTCAGCAAAGAGTGGTTTCCCTATTTTGCTGGCCATTTTACTAAGAACCTTATCAAACCAGAGGTAAGGATCCAATCCAAGGAAGAGTATCCAAACTGGAACTCTGGCCACCCTCTCCATTTCAAGAGAAAAGGAAGGGGACCAATGTTTAAGAATAAGAGAGTTAGAACTCACTTTCCATGGTCCATTCCTAAGAACATTAGACATTTCTTCCTCAAAAGTGAAACGAAAAGAAAACCAACCACTTCTAAAATATTGAACAATAGGAGAACCAATATTGCCCCAATGAGCTGTAACATAATCCTGGATAGTTTTAAGAGATGGCTTAGAACCTAGGACATGACCCATTAAAGTATTTTCCAAAATCTTGAGTTCAGCAGCAAAATCAGATTCCTCAAGATCAATTTCAGTAGAATGCACACTTTGCTCACAATAAAAGAGGTTCATACCTAACTTCTGAGGCTTTTTAACCACATCACTCCATTTTCCCCCAATTTTAGGTGGAGACGAGTTAGGAAGCGCCTTAGATATAGAATTTTCAGTAATGTCCTTAACAGTATTCTTTCCAGTGTTATCAACAGACAAAACAGCAGTATCATCAATCAAGTATCAGTATGAACATGATTAACAGTATTATCCACAGAAGAATCCGAGACAGAGACGGAATTAATCGGACAATTAATAGTTTGAATTGGAGACGTAGCAGAGAGAGAAGGAACCTTTGATGCAAATGTAGGACCAGAAGACCGAATTAAAGAAGAAGATTGAGAAATACCAGCTGGTTTACTGGCGGAATCGATCAAAACATTCACTGTATTCAAGGGATTCGAAGACAAAGAGAGCTCCCCCAAATCACCACCATTTTCATCAATATGAGAATCAGAAGAAAGCACCGCCATAGATGGAGCTATGGTGGCCTTAGAACGAGAAATGTGACCCCTAGTTCGCGCCATGAGAGAGAATGAGAAGAATTTCTATAAGGAAGCCATGAAAAAGTTTGTTAGAAAAGTTTGTTAGAGAAGGAAAAACGGTTCTCAGAAAATCCGTTTTTGTTTTTTTTAGAGAGAAAAATTTTTAGAGTGAAAAATAAACAAATTAAATCATGTATATATTTAAGATAAGAAAATATCTTATAAATATATAAGCTAGATTTAATTAGATAGGTTACTTGTACTAGAGGACTTGTAAAACCTAAAGGTTCAACGCCAGCGGCTGAAACCCTAGGCCCGTGTCCATCTAGACGAAAATCCCTCTTCTTGGATTAGGGTTAGGTTAAAATAAACTAGCAAACCCTAGGTAGCATGACGACCCATAAGTCGTTTCACTAACCAATAGATATATGCAACTTATTTATTATAACAACCCATATATCAACTCCACTATAGATACATATGATTTCGAAATATGTTTAAAGAATTTTATCCTTTGAAAAATGATTTAATAATTATTAAAATCGTGCTATTAAAATGTAACCCAAAGTTATAGTAGAAACAAATATAACTTTAAGTTTGGTAAGTAAAGTTATAGGTGAAATAGATATAACTTTACCTTCCCCATATTCTTTTCTTAAGATGCTGTCATTAGATGAAGACCTATACTACCTAATCTTCCTGGAGATCTTCAGTGATAGAATCTTCTCTTTATCTTGACCAAAAGCTCTTCATCTTGAGCTTGTTAAAGACTTGATCTAGCCTTTTGCTTGAGTGATCATCATACTTGAAACTTGTTACAGTTACCATGATGCTTTAAGAATCTTCAATGTTATAGCTCAAGCTGCTATAACGTTACTTGAATGATGCCTCACAAATCTTCAATGTTATAACTATGAATGCAATAACTTTACTTGTTAAACTTGTAAACCTAAGTCAATCTAACAAAGACTAAACAAACAATTACGAGCAAGAGTATATATAAAACGAAGCACACACTTGTCATTATCAAAACTTAATCATATATCTATATGGTCCAACAAATTCCCCCTTTTTGATGATGACAAGTCTCTTATGATCTGTGACTAAGTGAACGTTCCCCCTCAACAAAATACTATAAAAGTTCTAGTCAGTCAAACGCAAGAACAATCTACTAATTGACAAAGTATAGCATCTAAGGACCTTAAGAGATTAAAGGTTCTGACAAGGAGCAAGCTTAGGCAAATACTTAAGTCACAATAATTTTCTTCCCCCGCTTGGCATCATCGAAAAGACGAGAAAAGACATAAAACAACTAGAATGATATAGATTGAGACACGTATTAAGCATGCAAAGAAAGATTATAAAACGATAAAATAATCTACATAAAGCATGCCAAATATAAAATAAGAGTACTACAAACCAAAGTAGTCTAATTGCCAATGGGCCGAATAAGGAGACAAGTGATAAAGCCAAATGCGCCGAATGGAAGAGCAAGCCAAAATGGGCCGAATTAGACAATTATTCAAAATTGAAAGTCTAAGAAAAAGAAAGGGAAGGTAAGAATGAATACGGGTTAAGGGTAGTCGCGTTTCACGACATTCGGGTTCACATAACCGGGACGGGTCCTAAACTCAAGAGACTCAAGACAATCAAAGTATGAGCGGACATGGTTAGCTTGTGCCGTGAGACACCTCTCGAAATTGAGCACTTTCAATGACAAGGCTTTAGTAGCCTCGTAAACAACCCGCATATCCTCATGCATAGCCTTCCCTTCACGCCATATTGCCCCTCCTTGACTAGCTAAGTTAGCCAAGGACCGGGATGTTGGAGTGTCCCCGACAATAATTCGATCACATTGTCAATGACATAATTAAATCTCATAATAAGAATACACAAGGGATGGTTCAATTATATAGTCAACTGACCAACATAAATCGGTAATGATTAGCTAACTAGAGTTTGACATTACTGTCGTTTGTCGGTGGTGGTCAGTTGATCCCTTGAGGTCACACCTAAAGGACGATTCCCTTAATAGAAAAGATTAATTAATTGTATGACGATACGAGTTAATTAATTCCTTAAAATTGACTAAAAGGTAGTCGAACAAATTATTTAGAGAGATTTCAAGTTTTGAACTCGAGGCGCGGTAATTATTATTTAATTATGCGATAATTGAATAATAAATTATTTGAGATGGAAATTAATAATTAAGCGGTTAATTATTTAAATTTGTACTAATTGACTAATATGATTAATATTGGTACGTAAATTACATGTGTAGATGTACACTTATATTTACGGAGTGTTGTTAGACGAAATTAATCGGGAAGCATTTAACCATGAGACGATGTTTAAATATAAAATACACGTATTTGTGCGACAAATATAAGAACCAAAATGGACCCATAAAAGGGCACCTTAGACCGTGTAAAAGCTAGTAATATTGTGTCTTTAGACACAATTATTACAAAAAGCATGCTTGCTTTATTTATCTTCCATATTCTCTTTTGTTCTACCCTAAGTCATTTTCTATTGGGTGCTTAAAAAGAGAAAAGAAAAACACTCCACTTACCATTTAATGGACCGTCCCCCTCCTTCACTAGAGTAGTGTTGTTCACTTCATTTTTACACATCTTTTGCATGTGAAATGAAAACATAGTTTTTTCTTCTTTTCTCTCTAAAATATAAAATGGTTTATGATAAATTTGTTCGTAAAAATCTAATAATATCATAACATTACTAGTGTAGTAATAATAAACATATTAGATTTAATTTTAAGGTAACAAGTATATTTTACCTAGTTAGTATTTATACTTGTATTAAGGGTATGTCTTGGGTGCAACTTATTGGAGGCATTATATTTTGAATGCTTGGAGTTCCTAATATATTTATGTTCAAGAACAAGTGAAGGAAGGAGTTCTTCACTTGTGCCCAAATATTTCGGCCAAAATACTATGTAAGGAGACGATTTCTTCTTACTTCCTTTTATTGTTTTGCATGCATTAGATCCTTAAGTTTTTATGACTAAAACTTTAAAATAAAATATTTGATATGTAAAATATGATTTTCTACAATTGGTATCAGAGCAACATGGTTGTTGCATGCAAAATTGGGTTAGTTTTTCCGAGTTAATTTGTTAACAAATAAAACTTGTTATTTAGGATTTATGAAGATAAATCATGAAATAATTTTACATGTTAAAACTTTCTGGTCTTAAATAGATTTTAGGTCATATGGGACGATTTATGAATTTTTATTGTTCATTTTATATATTATTGGCATTAAAATGTGATTTTTATGGGAAAAATGTCATTTTTGGACGAAAAACAGCTAAACTTTGAATTTTTCAGTGGTTTTTGGATATGTTTTCACATATGTTATCTACTTATGGCATGTTAAATCTCATGAATAACTAAGTTATTTTGCATGAAATATGGATTTTATAAGCTTAAATCGAATTTAAAGGGTTTATTAGGTTAATATGTGTTATATTTCGAATCTGGTCATGGAAATTTAATATGTTATCACATGCATTTTTACTCATTATTTTTAAAAATCTTAGAGGTATTGGACTCCTTTAGCATGGTTTATGAATTTTTGAGTAAAAATTCAATAAATGGTGACTTTATTTAGTATATAATGCTAAAACATATTTCATGACTTAAGAAAAACATCATATGTTGCATTTTATCCCACATTTCAGATCTAAAAGTGAAAAGTTGGTTAAAATTAATTTCCTCATATTTTTATTGTCATAATTGATGAAAGCGATAAATCGCAACGATGTTTTTCCTTGAGAAATTTTTGAAATTTTTAACCTAAGTTTTGAACATTATGAGTGTCATAGTATTTTTCCAGAATGTTCATAAGTTTAAATTTCAAAATTTTAAATTATTTGAAATTTTTATAATTTAATTTGAAGTTTACAGCATATTTTTGTAATTTTTGGTCCATTATGAACAATATTAAGAAAACAAGTTGAGTTATTGTCAAAATATTAGTGAAGACTAAGTTTTGAGTCCTAAGATGGTTAGGGTAATTAACTTGAACATAAATATGAATTTATGAGACATTTTTTTTATTTTAACAAGTTTATAATCACGCAAATCCGTAAAAAACGATATAATATACGATATTGGCTCTTAAAGGCGATTTAGCATAAAATTGAGCATGTTCATACATATTATAATGTTGCATTTTATTTATGATTGTCATATTTTTAATTTATATAATTTTTGAATTATGTAATTTTACTTAGTATGGCCTTAGTTTTAATTGATATTACCCGAAATGCATGGGAATATCGATTCGGTTGTAATGTTTGTGATCTCGTATCACCGTTTTGTAATTTAATAGATTTATTTTATTATACATGTATAATAGGATATTATATAATTTTATTTATTAGTTTATAATTTCCCGGAGTTTCCATGAAGACGGTGTTACCTCGAGATGCGTGCTAAGACCGAAGTTCAAGGGACCAAAAGAGTTGGTTTCCGAATTTGTAATAGTTTATAAGATTTAATATTTTAGGAAGGCCATACTAGGACTTTATATTTATGCTCTACATTTCCTTATATGTTTGCATGCATCGCTAAATCGCCATAACTAAACATGCATTCTTTTTAATCGAGTCTTCGATCGTGTCAATTATAATTATCGTAGTTCACCGCTTTAGTTCACTTAAAACGTGATAGATAATAAACTGGCATGAACTCTCACTAAATTAATAATTGAGATATAGCCTTACCAAATAGTAGAACCCATGAAGTACCAATTTCATAAGGGAGTTAAGCCGGCTTCACCGTAATACAAACCTTGTTACGTTGGCGAAGTGGGGTAGTAAAATGTTATTACATTGAAATTTGGATTGAGCTCAACCGAAGTATTCGTGACTGTAGTCGCATGTGTTCCGGGCTAAAGATAAATATTAGTGTAATTTTATCGACTGAGAGTTCTAAAAGTAGAATCGATTAAAGAGTTAATCCACCGAGTTATATTGATAAGGGATGAATCGGCTACACCGTGCCCGAGTTAATATTAATTTGGATTTTGGGATCATTTATCATAGTTGGGTAGAGGTCATTATGTAAATGCTTTACTTGTTAAATTATTTACAAGTATTATTATAACGATAAATGTTTTAGTTTTCATTATTCCGTTATCATATTGTTCTATTTCTTTACCTCAATTTATAGATATCATTTCGATTTTAATTCAAATATCCATTAAAACATTGTAACTAAAGACAAATATGAATTTTCTTTTAAAACCTCGTGTTAACCATTGGAAGGATCTCTTGTGAAGAGTATAGATGAAAGTTATTCATGATCAAAAGGGTTTTTGATTCTTGACTAACATATCTACTTACAATGGATTATTTTTCATGTGCTTAATCGAATTAAGTACTTTGAAACGTTAAATCATTTGGTAATTAGATTTGTTAGAAGTCATAATTGACCAAAATAAAGTAACCACTTCAATGAAAGTTTTAAGACTAAACGAACGAATGAAGAGTAGTCTTCATGAAATTCAATTTTGCTTCTCTAAGCAAAGACTAATTGAATTGAGTGGGAGCATTCTCTTAACCGTTAAGAAAAGGACGAGGTTCTAAGAAATAAAATTAGAATGGAATTGATACAAGGTAATGGTAAAAGTAAAGTTATTGAGAATAACGATACTAAACTTATCAATCCCGACCGATAAAGTTTCCTTTGTCTTAATTATTGGACGCTAGAAAGGAAACTACCCCAAATTATTGAAGAATCAGCGAGTTAGTTGTGGGACATCTAATGGGACCTTCTTCTTCTTTAAATGTTTATTTTATTGACATAAATTTTGCTAGTACTACTTCGTCAATATTAGAAACCGGTAGAGTTTTTCATCATTGTATTTGATACATAGGATGATTAGAATATGATGACTAGCAACAAATGATGTTGAGAGATAGAGTCATTGTCTACTCAATCTAGTTTTTGGGTTTACAGTTGTACTTAATTATGACTATTAAGTGCATAAACTCTGAATAAGAATATAATCTTGTTAAGATACAAAAGAGGTTTCGCTTTTATGACCCTCTACGCCACGATTTGATGTATGGCTAACCCATTATCAAAGTGATTATATTCTAAACCAAACTAGAATGATATATCATGTAGGTGATGCAAGACTCAAATTGGTAACCCAAGATTAAACTTTAAATTTTGGAATGATGAACGCAAAGAGTTAGCGAGTACTCTTAGAACCATTAGATTTTTAATCTTATGGTATATGCATATCTTGTATTCAAAGCCAGATGTCTCGTGCCTTTTGGTTGAAAAGGAAATCGAGGATGTAAATTATTGATCCAGAATAGGTTGATCATTTTCTTTTACCAACGATTTAAGTTGACACAAATGTGTTCACTTAATAAGGTAAAAAGAGAAATCTTTGAAGAAGTTCAAAGAGTTCCAGGAATCACGATTTAGTCGTGATAGGATTATCTAAGTGAAGACTTTGATATAAGCCAGATGAAATGTGATATAGTATCACAAGTTAATCTCTCTTAGCACACATTATGGGATAATGTATGGTTGGATAAAGAAATCAAACCCTATTCGATATGGTTTGAACTTTAATCAAGTTACTTTGAGTTACTTGATCCTTTTGGGGATTTTATCATTTTGTCTAAATTATTTTTTTCACTAAATCTAAAATGATTCATATGAGATATGAAATGGTAGGGTACCATGCTTGTATGTTTTTCACAAGAAACAAATGCTCATTTTTTCCCTTACAATAATCACGAGTACAACGGGTTTGTGGCTCGTGAAGCCGTCTTTCTAGAATACAAATTTATTTCTAAAAGACAGAATGAGAGAAAATATTCAAGAGCCACAAAAGAATTGTGTCAAAAAATTGTATGTCGCAAGAAACTGTATTTTCTTGGCTACATGACGTTGTTTCTTCGAAACCTAGGAGGTTGAACTCATCACTTGTTGAAGATGATGAATTCATGTTACTTTTAAGAAAGAAATGAGCTTACAACTTACAAGAAATTGCTTGATTCAAGTTACTTCTGGAAAGTAATTAACATATGACTTACATGAGAGTGTTTAAGTCACAACTCAATACAAGGCTTAAAACAATGAAAGTCCGAAATAAATTCCAAGTGAATTTGTTAATTAAAGCTTGATTGGTGGCAAAGGGTTTTTGCACTAGCTGAAATGCTTAAGTCTATTCGGATGTTCTTAGGGATTGTATTTCATTATGATGAGATATATATAGCGAGTGAATCTAAAACCCACTTCTTCAAAGAAGGAATGTATTCGATACATGTTATGAGTTTTGTAGATTCTTACAATCCTAAGACAATGTGAAACTGAAGAGATAGTCTTAAGTAAGACATCAATGAGTTGGAGTCAATGTTTTGATCATGTTATAAAACTTTTCTCGATGGGTCGAGAATATGTGTTTATACATGAAGTTTAGTGGGAGTTACGGAAATTTTGATTAATCTTATATATGGTTGACCTATTGATCATTGGGAATGATTTGACACTTTTGGAGTATTATAATACATCTTTAATATCTGGATTTATGGAGATCAATCCACATGATATTAGCGTCAAATAAGAAGTCTTATGTTGATAAGATTCATGACTAGTTCAATCATGTTGAACATATTTGATTGATTCCATTTGCTTTCGCTACCGGATCAATTAAATGAGTAATGATGTATAACACTTCATATACTTTGAGTATGATGAATTGTTTCAAAATCGAATTTAAGTAATAGTTACCAAGTAGCCATATAGATTATTCTTAAGTGCTTAAGGAAGCATTAAGGA
Source organism: Silene latifolia (assembly GCF_048544455.1). Taxonomy (NCBI): domain Eukaryota; kingdom Viridiplantae; phylum Streptophyta; class Magnoliopsida; order Caryophyllales; family Caryophyllaceae; genus Silene; species Silene latifolia. Next base: position 99,760,415 of record NC_133527.1, read on the forward strand.
TGGAAAGTTAAGTGTTTTTTGAAGCAATTAACTAATTTGTGTAAGGGTGTTACACAAATGACAATTGAGATTGCGAAAGGTTTCAGACAAAACCATATTCAAAACACGTGAAGATGGTTATGGAACCATTGTGGCTAAGTTATTTAAGAAATAGATTTGCTAGAATCGTTCTAGGCAATAAAGAACAATGAGAGATATTTTAAAACGGAAATTGAGTACACTTGCAATCATGAGATGTGCAAGAAGGATGAGTCCCGGACACTGTGAAAACAGTGGGAGCTATTCTAAGGCTAGAGAGCCTATGTCTAGATTGGATCTAGACACGTACTCAGAAAGTTTTGTAATGCAAATGTATACATTACAAAGGAAAACGAGTATGTAGTAAGGTTAAGTAAGGTACAAGAAGTTGATAAAACCTACTAACCAAAGACTTCTCATAGGCTTAACATGAAGAGTCATGTCATTTCAATTGGATTGAGATGAATAACTACATCCAAGATCAAATAGGATTGTAAGAATATGAAATAGTAATCAGGTATTGACTATTCATATGTGATAATCACATTTCTCGTTCGAGTTTTTAATCTAAAAACTCCTTTTATACTTTGTTACATTCAAACTGGTTGTAGAGATAATATTGAACCCCGTTAAAGTGAACCCGGATTAACATGGTATTTGCCCATAGTCACTTGTATGAGGTGACGTCTCGAAGTGACTAGAGTGTGATGCGATTGATGGCAAGTTCAAGTACCATAGAGTCATATGAGATGACTAGTCGATCTCATAGGCAGACTGTTAGGAACACTTTGTCGAGCCTAATGACCGCTTATAGAGTTCTGGCAAATTTATATAGCCTGGTTGTGGCAAGAACTACTATAGTATTCTAATGAGTCGATTCTTTTGACTAAAGACTATTCGCCCAAGGTGGCACAATTTCAGAGTAACTTTGATTTATGATCCTACGACCTTCGTATATGGGGTTAAAGGGCTTATTTTGGGTTACGATGAGCTGTGGCTAGTCGAAGGGAATAGTGCGATAGGAATTGTCCACCCCTTTGTCAGGGTTAAAACAGTATCTCAGGGCCACTCGAGGAGTAATTAACTGAAAATGCGTGGTCACGCTCGGAAGGTACTATGGTAGATAATTCCGGTCAATCAGTTATTCTCCAGATCGAGGAAACCACTCTCGATATGATCACTTACAAGTACGACCTGAAAGACACCTTGCACTGAGTGGGAGATAGTAATAGGACAATAGAATTGGTGACGCACACTTGTCGAGGACAAGTGAGAGATTGTTGGAGTGTCCCCGACAATAATGCGATCACATTGTCATGACATAATTAAATCTCATAATAAGAATACAGAAGGGATGATTCAATTATATAATCAACTGACCAAGATAAATCGGTAATGATTGGCTAACTAGAGTTTAACATTACTGTCGTTTGACTGTGGTGGTCAGTTGATCCCTTGAGGTCACACCTAAAGGACGATTCCCTTAATAGAAAAGATTAATTAATTGTATGACGATACGAGTTAATTAATTCCTTAAAATTGACTAAAAGGTAGTCGAACAAATATTTAGAGAGCTTTCGAGTTTTGAACTCGAGGCGCAGTAATTATTATTTAATTATGCGATAATTGAATAATAAATTATTTGAGATGGAAATTAATAATTAAGCGGTTAATTATTAAAATTTGTACTAATTGACTAATGTGATTAATATTGGTACGTAAATTACATGTGTAGATGTACACTTATATTTACGGAGTGTTATTAGACGAAGTTAATCGGGAAGCATTTAAACATGAGACGATGTTTAAATATAAAATACACGTATTTGTGCGACAAATATAAGAACTAAAATGGACCCATAAAGGGCACCTTGGACCGTGTAAAGCTAGTAATATTGTGTCTTTAGACACAATTATTACAAAAAGCATGCTTGCTTTATTTATCTTCCCTATTCTCTTTTGTTCTACCCGAAGTCATTTTCTATTGGGTGCTTAAAAAGAGAAAAGAAAAACACTCCACTTACCATTTAATGGACCGTCCCCCTCCTTCACTAGAGTATTGTTGTTCACTTCATTTTTACACAACTTTTGCATGTGAAATGAAAACATAGTTTTTCCTTCTCTTCTCTCTTAAATATAAAATGGTTTTATGATAAATTTTTTCTTAAAAATCTAATAATATCATAACATTACTAGTGTAGTAATAATCAACATATTAGATTTAATTTTAAGGTAACAAATATATTTTACCTAGTTAGTATTTATACTTGTATTAAGGGTATGTCTTGGGTGCAACTTATTGGAGGCATTGTATTTTGAATGCTTGGAGGATCATCCTAATATATTTATGCTCAAGACCAAGTGAAGGAAGGAGTTCTTCACTTGTGCCCAAATATTTCGGCCAAAATACTATGTTAGGAGACGATTTCTTCTTACTTCCTTTTATTGTTTTGCATGCATAAGATCCTTAAGTTTTTATGACTAAAACTTTAAACTAAAATATGTGATATGTAAAATATGATTTCCTACACCGGAATGACGGACACACTCCTTAGCCGCCCTAGCCGCATCCTGAGCCATAGCATCAACCCGAGCTTCCAACCCATGCAAATAAGACAGACCTCGGCAAGATCCGAACCCTTCGAACACGAAGCCCCATTCCTGTCTCGACACAAACCCGAGACCAATTCCGCAACCGTCTTATTTTGTGCATCCAATTTATCACAAATACTCGCCATAAACGAGTCCAACTTTTGTTCAACAACCGAGACCACATCCGACGATTTCTCCACTACATTCCCTTTAGCCAAAAACACCAAATCGGGTCCAATTGCACCAATCTTCAAGAATTTAAGATGAGTGTCACACATCTCATCTTTGATAATTACACCATAGCTAGAAGATGAAATTACCCCTTTTTGTTCCAAAAGCCGAGAGACCCACATACCATACGGCAAATCCAAAGTAGTATAAAATTTTTCCTCGGTGACGGAAATACTTGTTTGGACGATTTTATGAAACACGAGACGAGGAAGACTAACTTTGGATCCTTCAAGCCACTTAGACATAAATACCATCTCATAACTCGACAATTTATCACGACCACCCCTCCTCGGGATAACCGTGTTCCAAAGAAAATTGAGAAAGAATTTCAATTTTGGAGTGAACGACCCCGCAAGCATATTACTCGACCCCATAGCATCAGCATCAAAAGATTTCTTAATTTTAATCTTTTCTTCCTCTGTCACATCTCCCCATTCCGCACTCGGATTTATTTCGATCCCATCATCAGGGACCGAAAACAGAGTACAAAAATCGGCAAGGGAGATTTTGACTTCGGTTTCATTCACCATAGCATGCAACACGTTATTTTTTACGGAGACAAAAGAATAAAACTGGATTACCTCAATAGGATAAACCAGACCAACAAAGGAACTAACTTTCTTCCATTCTTAAAAATTCAAGAAATCCTTAAAAAATTGTAAAGCTTCAATTTTCCCATACCATCTTTCGGAGTAAGAACAACCACCATGAATACCATACCGCATAACATTGTTGACTCGGGTTCTTTCTGAAGGAAAAGTAGATCTATAAACTTACATATTCATATATGTTATAATTTAATTTGTCATAAAATTAACTAATGATCTTATGCATGCAAACAAATAAATAAAATAAGGAAGAAACATCCATTCTTACATTGGATTTTCGGTTCAAATGGGCATAAGAGAGATCACCTTTCTCTCTTGTTCTTGAGCTTTCCTTTTGGATGAACAAAGGCCCAAGTGTAGGATCTCTTCCAAGGATTTATACCCAAAGCTTACTCTTAATAAAATTAATACTATGAATACTAGATAATATTAATTTTTGTAGAAAAATGACCCAAAATAATATTAACTTGCAGTCTAAATGGATATTTGTAGCTCGCTTCTTCGCCTTCAAATATTGTTAAATCATGCAAACGGGCCCGTGTCATACCCAAATTGAGTAAAGAGAGTCCGCTTCACAGTTCATAGTTCATCCTCTATGCTGTATTGCTGTGAGCAGACCGAACTTCCAAAAAAAAAAATAGATGATGGCGTCGCCCGGGTTTGAACCGGAGACCTTCAGTGTGTTAGACTGACGTGATAACCAACTACACCATAACACCTTTGTGTTAAATATTTGGATTGAGTTATCTCTATACCTACTTAACATAAAATTTAGCTACGAGGACTCCATCAAGCGTTGATGATGCTCCCTTCCTCACAATCATTTGTCTACCTTTATTTAAAATACCCGTCACAATGAATATAAAATGTAAACAAATAATAAAGACGGTAAGTACACTTCATAACAACAATTTGATTAATCTAAGTAAATACAAAGCCACGAATCTTGATGTAGTGAGCTTTAAGGTTTTAGATGAGTATTCAACTTGATTTTTTAGCTCCTTGGGTCGAACCGAGTCCTCATTCAACCTACCATAAGTCTGTAACCCTCTTACCGAATTCGTTGTCTTTCCATACATCCAAAAATTCCAAACAGTAACAGTTTAAGTAACTCACCGAATCCAAAACCGACAAATCCGGAGAAATGCAAGAAATAAAAGACGCGCATCTTTTTCTTTGCAAGTTTCAGGATGACTAATGTAAATCACCAGACAAAGGGCAATGATATTTTGAGGGTGTTGATTGTTGAATCATCACGATAAAGTCGACGAGAAACAGATTCAAAAGATGTCTTTTGACATCCAAAGGTGCATCACAAACACTAACGCGATAACAGAAAAACTAAAAAGTTACATATAGCCTGACATAACTACCAAATCTGTGCTTTTTTTTTTACTGCAATGAAACTAGAACAAAATTGGTTTGGTAAATCTTAGAAGAAAGTAACTGGCAGTAGAATTACTGATTTACTGCTAGGCCTTCACTTTTGCGGTAACACTCCTCTTATTATGCCAGACACCAATTCGATCACCATTGATAGGACTCTTTTTCGGTGCCACTGAACATTTGTGACAAAATGATAAAATCCCCAAAAGGATCAAGTAACTCAAAGTAACTTGATTGAAGTCCAAACCATATCGAATAGCGTTTGATTTCTTTATCCAACCACACATTATCCCATAATGCGTGCTAAGAGAGATTAACTTGTGATACTATATCATATTTCATTTGGCTTATATCAAAGTCTTCACTTTGATAATCCCATCACGACTAGATCGTGATTCTTTGAGCTCTTTGAACTTCATCAAAGATTTCTCTATTTACCTTATTAAGTGAACACATTAGCGTCAACTTAAATCGTTGGTAAAAGAAAATGATCAACCTATTTTGGATCAATGATTTACAACCTCGATCTCCTTTTCAACCAAAAGGCACGAGACATCTTGTTTTGAATACAAGATACGCATATACCATAAGATCTAATGGTTTCAAGAGTACTCGATAACTCTTTGCGTTCATCATTCCAGAATCTAAGGTTTAATCATGGGATACCAATTTGAGTCTTGCATCATCTACATGATGTATCATTCTAGTTTGGTTTAGAATATATTCACCTTGATAATGGGCTAGCCATACATCAAATCATGGTGTATAGGGTCACAAAAGTGAACCTCTTATGTGTCTTAACAAAATTATATTCTTATTTAGAGTTTATTCACTTAATAGTCATAATTAAGGTATAAAAATAAACCCAAACCTATATTGAGTACACAATGACTCTATCTCTCGACATCATTGTTGATAGTCGTCATATTCTAATCATCCTATGTATCAAATACAATGATGAAAACCACCACCGGTTTCTAATATTGACGAAGTAGTACTAGCAAAATTTATGTTAATCGAATAAACAATTAAAGAAGAAGGTCCCATTAGATGTCCCACATCTAACTTGTTGATTCTTCAATAATTTGGGGTAGTTTCCTTTCTAGTGTCCAACAATTAAGACAATGCAAACTTTATCGGTCGGGATTGATATGTTTAGTATCGTTATTCTCAATAACATTACTTTTAACATTACCATGTATCAATTCCATTCTAATTTTACTTCTTTAAAACCTTATCCTTTTCTTAACGGTTTAAGAGAATGCTCCCACTCAATTCAATGAGTCTTTGCTAAGAGAAGCAAAATTGAAATTCATGAAAACTACTCTTCATTCGTTTGTTTAGTCTTAAAACTTTCATTGAAGTGGTTGCGGTATTTTGGTCAATTTTGATTTCAAACAAATCTATTTACCAAAATGATATAACGTTTCAAAGTACTTAACTCAATTAAGCATATGAGAAATAATTCATTGTAAGTAGACATGTTAGTCAAGGATCAAAAACCCTATGATCACGAATAACTTTTATATATACTCTTCACAAGAGATCCTTACAATGGATAATACGAGGTTTTTAGAAGAAAAATTCAAATTTTGTCTTTAGTTACGATATTTTAATGGAGATTTGAACTAAAATCGAAATGATATCATATATGAATTGTGGTAAAGAAATAGAACAATATGATAACGGAATAGTGGAAAACTTAACATTTATCGTTTTATTAATACTTGTAAATAACAAGTAAAGCATTTACATAGTGACCTCTACCCAACTATGATAAATGATTCCAAGATCCAAATTCATATTAACTTGGGGCACGGTGTGCCGAAATACTCTTTATTAATATAACTCGGTGGATTAACTTTTTAATCGATTCTACTTTTAGAACTCTTGGTCGATAAAATTACATTAATATTTATCTTTAGCCCGAAACACATCCGGAAATCGTCGTGAATACTTTCGTTGAGTTCAACCCAAATTTCGAATAAATGTGTCCATGATCCAAACTCATATCAACTTAGGGCACGGTGTGCCGAAATACCCTTCATTAACATAAATTCGGTGGATAGACATTTATCACCCACTTCCCCTACGTAACAAGGTTTGTACCCCGGTGTGGCCGAGTGCACTCCCTCACGAAATAGGTTTTCATGGTTTCTACTTTTTGGTAAGGCTAAGTCTCAATTGTTTATTTTTAGCGAGAGGTCATGTCAATTTATTATCTATCACGTTTTAAGTGAACTAAAGCGGTGAACTACGATAATTGTAATTGACACGGTCGATAAACTCGATTAAAATGATAATGCATGTTTTTAGTTATGGCGATTTAGCGATGCATGCAACATATAAAATAAAATGCAAAGCATAAATAAAATCCTAGTATGGCCTTCCTAGAATAGTAAATCTAATAAACTATTACAAATTCGGAAACCAACTCCTTTGGTCCCTTGAACTTCGGTCTTGGCACACATCTCGAGGTAACACCGTCTTCATGGAAACTCCGGGAAATTACAAAGCAATAAATAAAATTGTAGATGAATTACATAATTACCTATTATACATTTGTAATTAAAATAAAATAAAACTATTAAATTACAAAACGGTGATACGAGATCACAAAAAAAAAAAAATTACAACCGAATCGATATTCCCATACATTTCGGGTAATATCAATTAAAACTAAGGCCATACTAAGTAAAATTACATAATTCAAAAAGTACATAAATTTAAAATTATGACAATCATAAATAAAATACAGCATTATAATATGTATGAACATGCCTAATTTATGCTAAATCGCCTTAAGGAGCCAATATCGATATTAATCGGTTTTTACGGATTTGCGTGATTTAACCTTTTAAAAATCACAATAATTACATAAAATCATATTTATGTACTAGTTAATTACCCTAACCATCTTAGAACTCAAAATTAGTCTTCACTAACAGTTGACAATAATTAACTTATATTTCTTAATATTATTCATAAATGGACTGAAAATACAATTTTTTTGCCATAAACATCAAATTAAATCATAAAAAATTTAAATAAATTTGAAATTTGAAATTTTAAACTCATGAGCATTCTGGAAAAATACCATGACACTCATAATGTTCAAAACTTAGGTTAAAAATTTTGAAAATTTATCGAGAAAAACAATGTTGCGGTTTATCGATTTTAACAATTATCACCATAAAAATATGAGAAAAATTATTTTTATTAAATTTTCACCTTTAGATCTGAAATATATGATAAAATGCAACATGTGACGTATTTCCTTAGTCATGAAGTATGTTTTAGCAATTTTACTAATTAAAGTCACTATTTATGTGATCTTTCATCAAAAATTCATAAATCATGTATAATGACTTCATTATAGCCAATTAGTTTACACACATCTTGTAAAATTGCATGTGACAACATACTAAAGTTTTATGACCAGATTCGAAATATAACTCATATTAACCTATTTTCTCATTTAAATACGATTTTATCTTGAAAAATCCATACTTCGAGCATAACAACTCATATTATTATGAAAATTTACAGGCCATTAGTAGATAATATATGTGAAAACATATCCAAAAACCACTGGAAAAATCAAAGTTTAGCTATTTTTAGTCCAAAAATGACATTTTTATCAAAAAAACACATTTTAATGCCATTATTATATAAAATGAACAATAAAATCCATAAATAAACCAAAATGTCCTAAAAATCACTTAGGACTAGAAACTTTTAACATAAAAAATTATTTTAAGGTTTATCTTCATAAAACCAATTTAATTAGTTTTGTATGTTAATCATATAACTCGGAAAAACTATAAACCGATTTGTATGCAAACAACCTAAGGCTCATGATACCGCTTGTTAGAAATTATTAATCTCATTAATTTACATATTCATTAATGAAACAATTTATTTAGTCATAAAATAAATTTTAGATCTTATGCATGCAAACATAAATAAGATAAGAGAAGAAATCATTGTTCTTACTATATGATTTCGGTTTTATGGGCACCCACAAGATCTCCTTCTTGTTAGTTCTTGAGCTTTCTAATAATGGATGAACATCCATTACTTCAAAATAGAAGCCCTCCAATAAGTAGCACCCAAGACTATCCCAAAATCCCACAAACTAACATGTACTAGATATTTGTAATGTGGTTTTCCTTAAAATCGATTACTAATACTCATATACTACTACTAGTATTATTAGTGATTGATTTGTACAAATTAGATTCATAAAATTGATTTTTGTGAAGAACAAGAGAGAGAATGTATTGTTTTTCATAAAATATAAGAAGAATGAAAAAAAATTGAGAAAATCCCTCAATTTTCCATGTAAAAACCGGTGGGTTAGAGGGCTTTAGGACCCTTTTCCTTTTTCCTTTTTTTCTTCACAAGACAAATTGTGTAAGCCTTTGTCCATAGTCATGTCACTATCAACTGTCATAGACAAATGAATAAGACAAATGAATAAGACAAAACTTCTAAAATTTGCCCACCAATTTCGGTTTTGATGTGTAATATGGAGTCCATTTTATTTTTGTCAATTGTACAATTGTATGTCATGTGACATGTGACATGTCTTATGTCATGTTTTAATTTAAAATGCATATTTAACAAATTAAATATCATTTACAAATTAAATAAATCACATTTAACAAATTGACTAGTAATTCAAAATTACTTTTTCATAAAATGGTCATTTAAATACTAGTTAGTATAATTCACTACATCTTGTAATTATTACTAACTTATCATTCTCATCTCGCGTGTTTCGCAAACACCGATTAATTTTAGTATTATAACTTCTTATATTACTAAATAAAATCTTATTTAATCACATTATAATTATATGTCATTTTCTCTCTTATGATAATAATTTGTTCAATTTTAAGGAATTAATTAATCTGTATCGACAAACAATTGATTAACCTTTTTTTTTTCAATTAAGGGAATCGTCCTTTAGGTGTGACCTCAAGGGATCAACTGATCACCACCGTCGCACGACAGTAATGTCAAACTCTAGCCAGCCAATCATTACTGATATGTGTGGACCAGTTGACTATATATGTTATGTATCATCCCTTTCGTATTCTTGATATGAGATTTAAATATGTGATCAATATGATCGACAAATGTGATCGCATTATTGTCGGGGACACACTTACTCCAACATTTACAAGTAGTCAAGCCACCACCATCAACCTACAGTAACACGCCCAAACTCCCTCTCTTACCCAACATCAACAACAATACAAACAACCCTCACAACCCTTTAACCACCACCACCCAAAACCAGTGACTCACTAATACTAGGTCCTTTGCTACACCTCCCATAAACCTCATTACCACCGTATGTCAATGATAACCCACTATAACCTTAAGACCTACAACCATTCTTATATCCAGGACTCTCTTTCTCTAACAGTTCTCGTGCCTCCAATTATTCTGTACTCCCATAACATATATCATAAAATCCTCAGTATAACCACTACTTCATCTCTTCTACATTACCAAAAATTGACATACTTCTATATACATATACACTCATCTCCACAATCTTATCTCATAATCCTCAAGTGTTACACATACTCCCATTAGCTTTTCAAGTTCATCTCTTCTATTACCACAAAACTCACCCTTGACTTGACATGATACTAAGTCCATAAACTTTGTACTCATTGTCCCACGAAAAGTTGCTAAACCACATGTAGTTTCAAGTTCAATGCCACACATATTCCACAATTTCTTTCCACAACTATGTCCACCAATGCCTCATCTAACACAATATCAAATGTACTCCAACAACCTCTCACAACTGTGTCCCATTAACAGAATATTACTTTACCATGACAACAACAGAACCATACCCAACTCTCTTTCATATCATACTCTATAAAAACAGATAGGGCCATACCCATACCGACACTGGTAAGAAACATCGGAAAACAACACAACGGTCTATATGCCCCGACTGACACTGACAAGAATAGCAATAAACAAACAACAATCTACGACAACACGAAAATTCTCGTATCACAACACGAATTACCGTTAACAATGCACAACAACCACATCGACAGCTATCACGACTTTCACAATCTCATAACACTGACTCAACACAACTTCCTTGACCACAATACTTTCTTAAAACTGCTCTACCAGATCACGACGCTGCATATTATACGGGATCACAAATACCAACCTTATGAATATTATCCATACCATGAATCTTGAGGTCGGAACCTCACACCATTACTTACAGTTATCCTACATACACATATAAATATAACATATGACTCGGAACACACATATAACGACTCGTAACTATCACGCCACACCATTACTCATGAGGCCAGGACCTCACACAAAGTTTTACACACCTCATGGACCCATAATCGAATCTAACTAGGCAATCCTGATCACATAAGTTACCAGTTGACAATGAATACCTCTCATCCGGACTTAACTCGGGTGCCCATCATAACATATTATCTCATACACATAACTATCACCTCCCCCCCCACCCCCGCAAACGTAGCCATAACAACAGTACCCAACTTCTAGCGAACACCTCATATATCCACCTCTCGTACTCCCTCACAACCATACATACCAATCAATCTCCACAGAACCAACCCCATTAGGACAACTAACTTTCTTGATGTAACATCATCTTCAACCACTAGTGACAACAATATGACACCACCATCCTTCATGTGACCGCTCTCTCACTATCACTTCTTTATATAACAGTTTATTTCCTCTTTTGGTTGTCATCCCATACGACGAGCATCAGATCCATCAACAAAATTTTCCTCAACATTATTCCCAATTCTATCCTTTATCGTATCGTCACCTAACTCTCCACAAAAATCCCAGATCGCGCAAACACTCTACAAGATTCTTATTCCCTTAATACCTCGAAACTCACGGCTAACACGTCGTCCTGTTATCCTATATAACCATTAACTCACACCCTCAAATGAGGCTATCGTATATTCCCGTAATTTCCTACTTACTTCCACCTCTCTTTCCCCCTTTTCACGCAATAATACCAATTAATAATTCATCTTCTTCCTCTTTATACCTAACTCTTTAGTAATTTGTTTATTTTCTTGTAGCTCCACAACTCTAATTCCATTAATTCACATCAATATCTTATCATTCTTTCTTATCATCTATCCTCTCTCATCTTGCTTCTCACTCACCCTTGTCACCATCCAGTCTACACACTAATGGTTACTCTTCAATTAGTCGTATCTCCCTTTCATATCTCTGGAAAACCAAAAATTTACCTCATACCGATAATTTCCCAAGGAATTACATACTATGCTCACCTCTAGATATTCCAAATTCCCAAACTCGACCACTATCTACCCATCGCGGCATAACTCGATCTCACTATACACCATTCATTTCCATCTCTCTATAGCGATCTTTTATCACATACATCCTTAGCCAACTCAATCCTAACCGTCTCCCTCCATAAATCCTTACACATACCACTATGTCACTATTCATATCCCTCATCTCAATCTTTCATTCTCACGTTTCTTTACACTTACATCATCCTTGCCCATATATACTTACTTTTATATTACTTAACACACGACTATATCACTCACCATATCTCACAAAACATGCTCTTTACCTCAATTAGCTCACATTCTTCCCTTTTCTTTTTCCACTATCTCTCAGAACCACGTTAACACATGTCTTCCTTATCTAACATGTGTCCCTCATAAGCCGGCATTCTCTATATTATAACACCCGGTAACTTACGTATCAAGACCGTCACATATATAAAAGAATGCGTTAAGACTCAAAACATACGTTTGCACATACCCCACGACTCAAAACAATTGTAAGAATATAGACACCGACTCAAAATTAAGGTAAAAACAAAGCCACTGACTCAAAATGGCCGCCCACTGAGGTACTCGGTTGAGTACATGGCGTACTCGATCGAGTATGGGATACTCGGTCGAGTAATGAGACTACTCGGCCGAGTTCAGGACTCTAGAAGCTGAACACGCTTATCACAGAGAGATTACTGGGCCGAATATGGAATACTCGGTCGAGTATGAAAGATACTCGGTCGAGTAGGGACTACTTGGTCGAGTATCGGCGCAGTTCTCAGCACCGTCCAGTTTTTGTAAAACAGTCATATCTCACTCGTTACTTGGTCGTTTTGGGCGTGTGACCTATCGTTAGAATCTTAAGAAGACAAGATATCACCTCAACTTGGAATCACAGCAATATAATTTCTAGAACTCGAGTTATGACAGTTTTAAGACAGCCCTTCCATAATCGGTCTTCATACAAATCAACTTTTCTAAACCAACACAATTTGAACATGCATAATGCAACAATAACAACCCAACACTTTTAAAAACCAGTACATAGCTGAACTTTTTACATACCCACATGAAAATTAAACACGACATTCATATATATGGACGCATGCCCTTAATCACATGCTACTACCAACAGACCAAGCATTAACATCATCGTGATCATATACACATGAACCACTACTATTTTGAAAGCCATGTACTAAACAAGTAACATGCTCGACATATATCATGCTCAAGATCTATCGTATACAAATCCAAAATTCACCCTTCATATATTACCACTTTCCAACACTTTTACCATTCTTCCAACAACTTCACAAGATTCACGTTATAGGTATCAAACATACATGACTCAAACACACAACAGTTTGCCCCCATGTGACCGGCTTGAGATCGTAAGGCCCTTAATGCGACTTCGGGACGTCTCCCAAGTCTTTGTGGTAGCTCCAAACAACTCTCACGGGGTTCATTTTATTAGACTCCCTAAGTTCATTGGATTGATTAGTTTTAGGTGCCAAAATCTTCGGCTCTGATACCACTTTGTAACACCCCCTCATACCAAGGTACCTTACCAAGGACTACCCTAGCATGAAAGGCTGTTTCCATCTCGGTTTCCCGAGGTTAGTATATCAAAGGTACCAATTCTAAACAACCTTTATTAAAGTATAAAGAGTTAGTGATTACATGTTTCCAACACCAAACCAAAGTATAACTGTGAAAGGTCTAACAACTACAAAGAATGCAAGCTAAGTCTCTTGACGGCGGAAGCTAGACTCGAGTGATGACTCCCCATGACTGTCTCATAGCTAAACATATGCATTACATGTAACAATCTACTCACCATCCCCGAATGGATCACCGCAGGTTTTATAAAACAACAACAACGGGGTCAGTACCGTTCAATCAAGATAAGACAGACCAATAATGTAACCGGCTGATCATCCTCCACAGTAACTAACCACACACCGAAGTGTGCAGCCCTGTCGGATAACCCATCGCAATAGGTAATCCACTCCATCGGTAGGAGACCGCAGCCCATCCCCACTTAATTCCCGCTCATCAACGAGCGACAACCCTGTCCCTTAATGTGCACATCTCCTCCCGTGACGGGTTCCACGGAGGGCGAACTAGGGTGTGAAGCCACTCCTGCAAGTGACTCCACCACAATCAACACACACATCACAGTACAACAAAATCACAGCTGTCACAACACCACCACCGTTATAGCACAACCACATCACCACCGTCACCACACATCCATACTCCGATGATCAGCAGATAACAACAATTACAATACAAATACAATCTTAAATCAATTAACAGTAACTGAGTAGGGAAACCCTACCTTAGCAACAACAGCAATATGTAGAATCAGGCAACTAGAATGGCTCCTCTACGAAGTCTTCTCCTATACAATAATCACATAACACAATTACACATTGCACAATCCCCTTTTTCCCCAATTCATACATAAAGTAAACCCTTAGAATAAATCATCAATGACATGGGAATAAGGACTTACTGACGGTGGAATGAACGATTGAATGCAAAAGCTACGATAATTACACACACAGTGGAAGATTTGGGAGTGATTAGGATATCATAAACGTGATTAGGGTTGTGAAAATGATGTTTTGAAACTGCTTTGGCAATTAAATCATCCGTAAACACTCCCGCATTAAATCGCTGAATAAATACACGCCAGACCGGATACTCGGCCGAGTATCCTCTACTCGGTCGAGTATTCATCATACTCGGCCGAGTATTCCTCGGCAGAAGCTCAACAGAACACACACATAACAGTACTCGACCAAGTAGGCTCTACTCGGTTGAGTACTTAGCTTAATAAAATCCGTAGTATTACAGCTTGAGTCGGGTAGCGGTCATGACGCCGGATTGCTTTGTTTAGGTATGTTGTCATCATCATCATCGTCTCCTCTGATTTCAGTTATGGTTACGATGGTAGTAATAGATGGTTATGATGGTTGTTATTGGTGGTTTCGATGGTTGATTATTATCTTGTCATCGGGCGCGGAATCGCTGTTGTTTGCTAAAGGTAGGTTCACCTACTCAGTGTTGTTGGTTGTCTAGAGTGTCTATTGTTGTTTTATAGTTGGTTTAGTGTCTTTGTTTATTATTGGTTGATTAACATTGTATTGGAATAGGAGATGGTGTTTGTTGATTGTTCAGTTGGTTGTGATTGTTTATCTGTGGTTCTCGAGGTGCGTCCTCGGCTGAGTGAAGTCACTTGCGGGAGTGGCTTCACGCCCTTGATTCGCCCTCTGTGGACCCGGCCACAGAAGGGATGTGCACATTAAGGAACATGGGTTTATTGCTCAGATTAGATGAGCGGGGCTTAGGTGGGAATGGCTGCGGTCCCCCACTAGCAGGACTGGACCTTCGGACAGTCAGAGATGTGCGGATGGTTGGAGGAGGCAAGGTGTGTGTGTGTGTGTTACTGTAATTGTGTTGTGTCTGCTTTTTTACTTGTTACCTAGGTAACTAACCTTGTGTGGTTTTGGTTGTGTTGACTTCTCGTGTGTCTGCCGTGATCTACTATGGTGAGCAATCAGTCTTAGCAGGTTGATGTATGGAGCTCAGATGGGTTCTTGGAGGGACGTCTATTACGCATCGTGACAGAGATAGTTTCACCTAGTTGGTAGTTATCACGAGTTGTATCTTTTGTATCGTTTGTTTGGTTTAAATCACTTATAATATAATATAAACGTTCTGTTATCGACATTTGATTATTACTGTCCTCGGGCAACCGAGATGGTAACGCCCTAATCTGCTAGGGAAGGTCTGGTTAAGGCTCCTTGGTAGATGGGGGTGTTACAAAGTGGTATTAGAGCGACGATTTTGGAACCTGTAACTAATGAGCCTAATGAACGTAGTGAGTTTAATAAAATGATCCAGGTGTATGTATGTTGGGAGCCCCAGCTGATGCTTGATTTTGGGTGAGTGTGCGCCCTCATTTCAAAATCTTGTCCCCAATATGCTTAAGCCAGCCACTGAGTAAGGGGATATCGAGTCAGGAATTGTGTGCATAGATGTATATGATGCATAAGTTAGCGGTAGTTGTAATGTAATCTATGGTAATGTCGAGTGCGTGAATATAGTGATGATGAGCTGCAAAAGTGTGTGTGAATCGTTGGAAATGTGTGTGAATGTAGTAGAGATGGTGAAAGTACTGATAGTTGCATGTTAATGTTGGATAATTTGATGCTAATAACGAGTTGCAAGTCGAGTTTCCATATGCGTTTTAATTAGTATACGTTGGCAAGTAATGTTTGGGAATAGAATGGATGAATTTGTTGAGTACTTTTGTGATATGGCATAATTAAGTTGGATATTTGGTTGATTAATTATCGTGACATGTTTGAAATTTGTAGCGAACTTGGGTAATATATGATGGTTTATTGATAGGTGGATGCTTAGTGTAGGGTATACATAAGTTGGATTGTTGAATTTGCAAATACGTAAGCAAATGAGAAGTAATGTGTAGATTGTTTATATGTATGAGCTGATATCATAACGAATTATCATGCATAATGTTTGTTATCGGATGGAGTGATATACGTAATGTTCGGATGAACTAGTTGTGTACACTTGAGTAGTAATAATGTGTCGTGATTGGATGAAATAATTTGTGACGATTCCAAACATAATTTGAAATAGACGCGAGTTGTTGTTTTGCAGGAATCGATAACTAAACTCGTAACTTTTGACCGTGTACCTAACCTTACTTGACCAAGTACAAGTGCCTACTCGACCGAGTAGACCGTACTCGATCTAGTTGAGGAGTTATAAGATCGAAAAAGTTGGAACTGCCAGCGAAAACTCGACCGAGTAGCTCCAACTGGATCGAAAAAGTTCTTTGTTCATTCATACATAAAATCCTAATTTCTTGCAATCTCTCTCTTTCTCTCAAAACTTGGTGATTATTGTGCTTGAGTTCCTTGTTTTTTCTTGTTTAATTCGTCCTTCGCATTTGCTAATCATTCAAGGTAAGAATGTTCATCATATTCTTTGTTTTTAATCAATTAGAACAACATAAAGTTTTGGATTTTTCTAAAAATTCGGTTTATATACATGTATTATTGCTTGTAATTGTTGTAACATGGTATAATTGTTATGGATTGTTGATTTTTGATGCTAGAAGTAGAATAATCGAATTAATATGGGGGTATGTATGGACCAAAATTTTTAGGGTTTGGGATTCAAATTGAAAATTTGTTTGTCTTTTGGGTATAGAATGGGGAAAATTGTGTAATGTATGTTGTGAATATCATGTTTGGTTTTGCCCAAAATTTGGTCTTAAAACTCCGTCTTAAAAGTGCCCCAAACTGAAATTCGCCCCAATTCCTTTTGACGGTTACCTATTTATGAAGCTATTTTGAAAATATTGATACCCTAATTTGTAGTTGGTTTGTTAATTGATGTCGCGAGTTTTCATATTTTGATAGTTATAAAGACCGTTTGATATGAATTTTGGAAGTAGTATGTTTGAACCTTTTGATTGTTTTGGTGAAAGTGTGTACCTAGTTGTTTCTTCATCCATGAGTATGCATGAAAGTATATGCATCTTCAAGTAAGTGTTCGTTTGTGTGCCTAAAATGTGTGTTGAAACGGATGCCGAGACCTGCAGTTGGTATCCATCAAAGTAAGAGGGGGAGGGCTACTGAGCCTGAGGTTGGTGAGGGGAGTCATGGACCCACGGTCCCACCTGTACCTGACTACCCAACCATCGTCTTTGCTGATTTCAAACAAACAGATGCTTTTGTCGAGTTACCAAAACGTCGCATGAAACCAACCCGTTGTATCGACACAACTATCTTGGAGGACCTTAGGGTAGAGACGGATGTGAGGCATATCTTTGAGACTTTGGGGTTAACCGGTTTATATCGTCTCAGGAAACATTCCTATGCCTTCTTGACCTTGGAGTTTATGAGCTCTTTTCTCTATGATGTGGCGGTTCAGACCGTTCAATTTCGTCTCATGAACACTAGTTTCATCTTGACCATGGACTTGTTTTCTAGCCACCTTGGCCTTGCCCGACCGGAGAAATGAGCCCTTAGAGATATCTCGACTGAGTGTGGAGCCAGTAGTTACATGCCTTGCTTTACCGGTAAGAACGACCCCACCTCTAGCAACATGTTGACAAATGATGTAAAACACATCGCTTTGAAGATCTTTCTTCGTGCCTTGACTTTTCTACTCTATGACCGGAAGGATGTGAGTAAGCTTAACTCACATGAGGTAAATTTTCTTGTTGCCTACCTTAACCCCACCCGAGCCTCGAGAGTTTCCTACAGTGCCCCGACTATAGTTTGTGCTAGCTTATCTTTGATGGCCACTTCTGAGACCCGTTTCTTGAGCTGCGGTGCCATTGCCACATGGTTGGCGGAGAGGTTGACCACCTTTGAGGCCTCCTCGGCCCTTACACCCATGGCCCCGTTTGTGCCTACGGTAGACCAAGTCTACTTCCTCGACCAGAAATGGTTGAGAACTTTGGAGCATGGTGGTTTGGCTTGGAGAGTATGGGGGATGTGTTGGATGAGGATACCTGACCCCGAGCACCTTCCTGTGACTGAGCCCTTGATGGTGGCGGTAGTGGAAGCGGACTCCGATGATGAGGAGGAGGCTCCTGCGCGGCAGTATTACCTCATTGGTGATGATCTTTTGGAGGTGATGCAAGAGCCGACTAAGAAGGAGCATGCTAGACCCGAGGATAGGCAGCCTAAAGTGGGGAGAGGACCAAGACAGGTGAGGGAGAGGGTTGCTGAGACCCAGCCAGAGCAGCACGTGCCTCCAAAGCATCTGTTCCCAGCTACCCTGTGTTCTTTAGTCCTGAGATGAGGGTGAGTGAGCTCACGGAGAGAGTGCCTGCCACTTTGACACTCCGGAACCTCCACGAGATGGCATATGTGCTGGGCATTAGGACTACCTCGGCCCAACCAGTGTGGTTGAGAGGTGTTGGTGATGACAGTGGGGCCTTTCACTCATTTGGCGTAGATCGGACTACTTGGGGAGAGCCTCAGAGTTATTCTTACGGTTGCTTGGCACCTTGGCGCGTGGGAGCGGATTCAGAAGTTGGAGCAACTATGGGCGACGAGACTGGAGAAGCTGGCATATCTGGTGAAGGTGGTGGAGATGAGATGATGGACGAGCCGGCCATGCAATGATGGTGTTTGTTTGTTTTATTTTGTTTTCATGGATTTGTAGTATTTGGTACTTGTTTTGGTTGGTACTTTCGTTAGACTTTGGTTTGTATTTCGGCCATATTTGGATGATTTTCGGACTTACTATGCAGGTTGATAGTGTGCATGTTTCCTTGGCCTCACGAGGTAGTAATTTGGGGAATATCGACCTGTGACTACTTGATTGAGTGCCCCTCACTCGATCGAGTAACTGCATGAGTGACTTTGGAATGCATTCTAATCTCGACGTACTCGATCGAATAGCTGATGAACTCGATCGAGTAACGTCAACTTGATCGAGTACCTCTCAAGGTCGATCGAGTGCCCCTGTAGGGTGTTTATTTCGTTTCAATTTTTGTTTGTATCTTCAAGTTTGTGGTTCTTGTGATGAATGTCCCTTGTTTTGGGGGAGTGACAACATTTTCGTGTGTCAAGTATATTTTATGATGTTATATATAGATGTGGTTTATACAATTTAGGTTTGATTCATACACTTTTGCATGCTAGATCAATTTGCCTCAAGTGAAATGATGAATAATGGTTATAATTCTTGTTGCATAATTTGTATGGTAGCATAAGAAATTAAATGACGTCATGGATGATACTGGATGACAGGATGTCTCGTTGTATTGTTCACTTTTCCGATGGTTTTCATATAAATGAATCATATTTATGTAATGTCAAGGACGTATCAAGGTCGTTTTGAGTCCCAATGTCTGATATGATTTGTACATAATATCAATGTGGAATACAAATTTATCGCCTTGTGTAACAGTTCAAGTTGTTTTGATGGTGAACTTCGGTGAACGAAGTTCCTTTTAAGAGGGGAAGAGTAATGTCGCATGGGAAAATGACTTAATTATGACAATCTTATAGTATTTCAAGTAGTTGTTTGAGTAGTTAGTAGTGGTAATTGTATAATTGTTGGAATTTGTTGATTAAATTATCATGTTGTTATATGGTTAAATGGCAGTTTTTAAATAATTGAATCGCTGTTGCATGATTGAGTAATAGAAATAATTTAAAGGAATTAATGTAAAGGAATGGTATGTTGTTGTGTGTAAGTAATCTACTTCTGGGTATTTGATAACAAACGATTGTTGACAAGTAATTGATTTGAATATGTAGCTGAGTGTTGACAAGTAGTTGATGGAGGAATAAATAGATAGTCATGTTGGCTTAATCTGGGTAATGACATGAGATAAGTGCTAGTGATAGTCGAGTTGGTTGTCCTTTTAAGTAATGTAAGTTTGGTGATTTGATAGGAAGTCGTGTTGTGTAATATGTGCTAAGGTAGACGACGATCATGGTTGATGAACATTCATATCGGGGTGGTATTCATGAACGGTTGTGTTGGCCCGTGTCGGGATGGATAGAGGTAGCTTGCCTTGGTTCCTTGTGCTTTGTGTCATGGGGGGGAGGATGAGTTGAACTTCGGGGACGAAGTTCTTTTTAGGGGGGGGGGGGGGGAAGAATGTAATACTCGTCCGTTCAGAGACCCGTTGACCGACGTTGACTGACCAGGGACGCCTATCTAGACCTTCAGAAACCTTACGAGTCAAACCTTGTAACGTTGTGAGTATTTTAGTTCGTGTTACTCGATCTAGCAGAGACTACCCGATCGAGTAGATTGGGAACTCGATCGAGTAGAGGCCACTCGATTGAGTAAGTGAGGTACTCGATCGAGTACCGGGTTTTCAGCGGGAAATTCTAAATCGTATAGTCGTGAAACCCAAATCATTTATCCTTTCTTTGTAAACCTAAATGCCGTCATTCCACTTCTCCTTCACCATAGTTCCTCTCCTAGAGGCCTTTAAGAGTGGTTACACCATAGGGGTGGGATGCTTGACTCGGGTAGCGGTCTTGACACCGGATTGCTTTGTATAGCTATGTTGTCAATATCATCATCATCGTCTCCTCTAATTTCAGTTATGGTTACGGTGGTAGTAATAGATGGTTATGATGGTTGTTATAGGTGGTTTCGATGGTTGATTGTTATCTTGTCATCAGGCGCGGAATTGCTGCGGTTTGTTAAAGGTAGGTTCGCCTACTTAGTGTTGTTGGTTGTCTAGAGTGTCTATTGTTGTTGTATAGTTGGTTTTGTGTCTTTGTTGATGATTGGTTGATTAACATTGTATTGGAATAGGAGTTGGTGATTGTTGATTGTTCAGTTGGTTGTGATTGTTTGTCTGTGGTTCTCGAGGTGCATCCTCGGCTGAGTGGAGTCACTTGCGGGAGTGGCTTCACGCCCTTAATTTGCCCTCTGTGGAACCAGCCACAGAGGGGATGTGCACATTAAGGAACACTACAAAAAGAAATAAAACAGGCGACCGATTTTGGCGACTGAAGTCAGTCGCTGATGTGACCAATATTTGAGCATATTTAGTCCCCGAATTAGCCTCGTTCCTATGCTTTTTAGTGCATATTTGGGTCATTTACTATCTTTAGTCCTTTGTTTTGCATATTCTTTGAGGGTTTGTTCCCTTGGTAGGAGAGGAGTGCAAACCTTGCATTTTCATGGCAAAATAGAGCTAAATTAATCAAATCTAATGACCAAGCATCAAAGTAAAGACAACGACTAGAAGGCCTTTGTAAATAATGTAATATATGGGCAATGATGAAGAAGATTCTTGCATCTCCGACAAGATCCCGGAGGATTGTTGGAAGAAGAAAAGAAGGAAAGAAGAAAAAGCTCACTGGACTGGAATCCGCTCGTCCCAACATCGGGTCGCTCGTCCAAGAGCCATAATCTGAGCGTCCCAGCACCAGGCCGCTCGTCCAAGAGCTACAGAATCCGCTCATCCCACACACCAAGCCGCTCGTCCACCACCTCCAGAATCCGCTCGTCCCGACCCATTGGTCGCTCAGATTGTTCTCCAGTGCAGGCCGGCTTCTTCTTGTTCTATTTGGGATGCGCATATTTTCGAAAGACTAGCAAAATAGAGACTCGCATCTTTTTTCGAGAGGAGCATTTCCTCAACTTTTCTTAAGAACTTAATCGTTATTTAAGCCCTTAGTAACCCTAATTTGTGCACCTAATCCCCATTATAAATACCCCATTATTCTAATTAGATTATCATGCTCTTCTTATCAATCTTTTGTGTAGTTTATATTATTCTAATCTCTCTTTAATCTTGTAATCAACTTTTAATCAAGTATTAATACAAATCTCATTTCCTTAATTTCTCTATTATTCATCCTTTATTTTGGGTAATTCAAGATTATTTGGGTTTATTTGGATGATTAACAACCTTCCAATCATTCATCAAGTACTTCTATTATTCATTGCTTATTATTTTGGAATCAACATTAGGTATAATTATCTTAATCCCTTTTTAATTAATGTTGATCATCTTTACTTATTCATCATGTTTTGCTTTGTTGATATGATTGACAACCTTATTAACATGTTAAACTTGACAATGAGTGAGTAGTCTCCTTAACTAGGGTTAATGGGGAATTCGGGGAAACCAACATGGGGAATGATTCATGCTTAATCTAATATGTTCACATAATTTATTTGCTTGCTTGTTGTGATCTCAACTTATGCACATGTTATGTTTGATGAAATGCGAGCCTATGAATCCTTGCATTTTTTACCCATCACTTACCTTTTCAATGAGACTTGTAAGACATAAACCAACTCGAGTCTCATTAGACCATGCATATAATTGAGTATGGAGGATTAAGTCAACTTGTAGGTGTTGTACAATCTAATCGATTCGGCTCCGGGACCCAAACCTTTCTAGGATTGTAAGATATAAACCAACTCGATCCTATCACAACAATAATTGCTTGCTGATAATTTGAGAATAAGTTTGTATGATCAATTCCCATGAATCCCCTATGAACCCATGACACCCTAGTGCTTTTAATCAATTGTTTACATCTCATTTTAGTCATCTTGCTTGTTTACTTTTATTGTTATTTAGTTTAGTGATCTTTTTATCTCAACCCAAATTGTGACACCTCTAGACACCACTACTTGTAATCGAAAATCCTATATCAATACCCGTCCCTTGGGATCTGACCTTTAATTGCCTCTTTACTAATAGTAGAGTTGTTTTTGAAGTTATAAATATTGTTTTGGTCTAGGTGCTCCTAACGACAAGTAACCGAAATCTAAGCTCAAAGCGGACCGACCAAAAATGGCGCCGTTGCCGGGGACTGTGTTAACTTGATTTTATTTTCTTTGATTGTTATTAGTTGTGTCATTCATTGGCTTGGGGAAGTAAAACTCCTCAAGGTTTGTTCTTATTGTTTTCGAGTTGTTTGATATTTTGCATGTCTAGAAGATCACAAGGTAACTTGTTACCCATTGATCACGAAATTGAAAGGACTTTGACAACCAATAGAAGACTTGCTAGAAATATTTTGAGAGGTATTGGTGAGGTTGTAGATATTCAACCAAATACTCTTGAGTTCATCAACCCTTTTGCAAGAGAAGGTGAGGAGAACCCAACACAAAATCAACGACACAATCAACCCATAATGCCGAAGTTTTCATCACATTCCGTACCAACCGAGGAGAACCTACCCAATGGTACTCCCACACCACAACATTTAACCGGAACTTTTATTGCAAAATCCGTATTTATTCAATTAGTCGAAAGAAGCCAATTTGGGGGGATGCCTAGTGAAGACCCTCATTCTCACATGAAGACTTTTTGTGACTATTGTGATGCGATTTGACAAACCGGAGTGACTCAAGACCAAATACGATGGGTCTTATTTCCTTTTTCTCTAATTGGTACCACGAAACAATGGTTAAAGAGCCTTGATATGGCTACTCTTGGAATTGACTCTTGGAAGAAGTTGGATCTAGCTTTCTACAAAAAGTTCTACCCTCCGGAAAAGACTAACATGCTAAGAGCCCAAATCATGGGTTTTAAGCAAAAGGGGCGAAGAATCTTTGTATGAAGCTTGGGAGCGATTCAATGGAACTTGCCGCTCATGTCCTCATCATGGATTTAGCGAGTGGTTCTTGGTACAACAATTTTGGAATGGTCTTTATGAAGACTCCCGAAACATTCTCAACATGGGATCAAATGGTATGTTCACCGAAGTTGACGATAATCAAACTTGGAACAAGATTGAGGAAATGGCGGTCCATAATTCACAATATAGTAGACCTCGCAAGGCTACTAGAGTAGGAAAGCATGAAGTGGAATCTATTACTCAATTGGGTGCCCAAATTAGTGCTCATATTGATACCATCAACTTGAAGTTTGAAAAGGCTATGGCTAAGCTTGAAGAAGCCTCAAAATCACCAAAGCAACATGTTAATGCCATGGTAGCATCTTCATCGATTCCAAGTGGAATATGTGAGAATTGTGGAACTTTGGGGCATGACCAAAGTGAATGTAGGGGAACAAATGAGCAAGTGAATCCTTTTCAAGCATACAAAAGTGGTACCCCTTATTCCAACTATTACAATGAAAACACCAAATTCCATCCAAATCTCTCATACAAAAGCCAAAATGTTAAAAACCCTCAACCGACATACACCCCACCTCCAATGAGAAACCAAAATCAAAGACCCTTTTACAACCAAAACCAAGGTTACCAAAATCGAACTCCATACAATCAACAAAATTACCAAGGTTTTGATGTTCGAAAAGCGATCCACCAAATGCAAAAGAATCAACAAGAATTTTTCACTCAAATGCAAAAAGATAGCCAAGCAAAAGACATCACCATCAACAACATCCTAGCCCACACAAAAATGTTGGAAACTCAAATGACCCAACTAGCATCTTCAAGCTCTCAAAGACAAAAGGGGAAATTACCACCTCAAAATAATCCCCCAAGACATGAAACGGTTAGTGCCATCCACTTGAGGAGTGGTACAAGATATGAAGGGCCAAAGAAGCAAGTTGAGGATAAAGTTGTAGAGGCTAGTGACAAAGAAAGAGTTGTGCAAAACTCTAGGGAAGAAGAACCCACCAATCAAGAAGTTTCAAAGAAAAATGAAGAAAAGGCCAAAGAGAAGGAGCCCATTGTGATTAGACTTCCATTCCCGAGTCGTCAAGCTAAGCCTAAGTTTGATGACCAACTTGGAAAATTCATGGAAATTGTGAAGAATTTAGAAGTCTCGATCCCTTTCACGGAATTGATCAATCACGTTCCGGCCTATGCAAAATACATGAAGGACATACTTACAAAGAAGAAATCAATCCGGAAGCTTGAGACTATTGCCTTCACTAAGGTGAGTAGTTCCATCCTTCAAAGGAGTTCGCCTACAAAGCTCAAGGATCCGGGAACTTTCTCCATTCCATGCACTATTGGTGACACTATAATCAACAAAGCTTTATGTGACCTTGGGGCAAGTGTTAGTGTCATGGCATATTCAGATAGCAAGAGGCTAGGAATGGGAGAACTCAATTGCACCAACATCACGCTTCAAATGGCGGATAGATCAACAAAGACACCTTTAGGGGTACGGGAAGATGTTCCCGTGAGAATTGGAAAATTCTTCATCCCGGAGGATTTCGTTATTGTTGACATGGAAGAAGACTCCAACATCTCTATTATCTTAGGAAGACCTTTCTTGCACACCACGGGAGCGGTGATCGATGTGAAGCATGGAGAGCTCACCCTTGAAGTGGGAGATGAAACCATCACTTTCAATCTTGACAAGACCATGAGAGCTCCCCGATTGCATGAGCCATGTTTTATGGTTGATCACTATAGATGGAAGGATGATAGGAAGAAGTTGGAATTTCAATGGAGAAAGAAAGAGGATGATACCCCATCAAAAGAGCAAGGAAATTGCAACAATGATTGCTTGAAAAGCTCACCCATGACAAGTGAAGAGAAAGGCCTCATTGTCCAAGACAAGAAAGAAGGAGAGTTGTCTTTATCAACTCAAGACTTTTTTAATGAGCAAGTAGACGAAGTATGCAGTCTTTGGGATGATGAGTTTGAAGGGATATTCAATCCCTATATTGGTAATGCTATAACCCAAGACCATCATGGAGAACAACAAGTGCAAAGATTTATTGAGGATCTTTATCATGATAATGAGCAAGCTTTCGACTACTTCTTCAAGGTGTTGAGTAACATCAACAATACCTTGAACATGCCCCCTTGACATCTCACATTGGATGAGAGTTTGGTGGAGTCCTCCCTAAACCACCTTTTGTAGATATTCTAACTCCCTAACTTGCATTTTAATTATTCTATTACATTTTTGTCATTTTTGGATTTACATTTTTGTGCCTTGATCAAGATATTCATCATTTTGAGAGAAGTGAGGGAGGGACTTACGAATTTTTTGTTGTGTAGTGCTTAGACTTAGGGTGGGGATAGCAATTGCCTAGGCTATTCATGCCTTTGTAGTGCCCCTACAATGAAGAACACAAGAATGGAAGAATGAAATGACACGGGTTATGAAGCACCCACGGATGGAACTGAATCTGTGTGGTCAAGGAAGAATACGAGCGTCTGAGGGATAATCCGCTCGTCCTGAAGAAATCCGAGCGTCCAAGCTATCAGACGTTCGTCATTTCATCAAGATTATTTGGGTTTATTTGGAGGATTGACAACCTTCCAACCATTCATCAAGTACTTATATTATTCTTTGCTTATTATTTTGGAATCATCATTAGGTATAATTTTCTTAAACCCTTTTTAATTATTGTTAATCATCTTTACTTATTCATCATATTTTGCTTTGTTGATATGATTCACAACCTTATTAACATGTTAAACTTGATAATGAGTGAGTAGTTTCCTTAACTAGGGTTAATGGGGAATTAGGGGAAACCAACATGGGGAATGATTCATGCTTAATCTAATATGTTCACATAATTTATTTGCTTGCTTGTTGTGATCTCAACTTATGCACATGTTATGTTTGATGAAATGTGGGCCTATGAATCCTTGCATTTTTTACCCATCACTTACCTATTCAATGTGACTTGTAAGACATAGTCACATTAGACAATGCATATAGTTGATTAGGGAGGATTAAGTTGACTTGTAGGTGTTGTACAATCTAATCGATTGGGCTCCGGGACCCAAACCTTCCTAGGATTGTAAGATATAAACCAACTCGATCCTATCACAACAATAATTGCTTGCTTATAATTTGAGAATATGTTTGTATGATCAATTCCCATGAATACCCTATGAACCCATGACACCCTAGTGCTTTTAATCAATTGGTTACATCTCATTTTAGTCATCTTACTTGTTTACTTTTATTGTTATTTAGTTTAGTGATCTTCTTATCTCAACCCAAAATGTGACACCCCTAGACACCACTACTTGCAATCAAAAATCCTACATCAATACCCGTCCCTTGGGATCCGACCTTTACTTGCCTCTTTACTAATAGTAGAGTTGTTTGTGAAGTTATAAATATTGTTTTGGTCTAGGTGCTCCTAACGACAAGTAATCGAAATCTAAGCTCAAAGCGGACCGACCAGTCGCTAAACTCAATTTAGCGTCTGACTTCAGTCGCCAAACACCAGTCGCAGACCTTGGTTGCTTTTTCTGATTTTAGCGATCAAAGTCAGTCGCTAAATTTAGCAACTGCAATTTCAGTCGCTAAATGAGGAAAATAGCGACCGAAATGGTAGTCGCCAATGTGGCGACCGACATGGGGTAGTCGCCAAATTAGCGACGGACTTTCGTTCGTTAATTTGCTTTTCAGTCTCTAATTTGGGTGACCCAGCCAAAATCAGGGATGCTCTTTAGCGACTGATTTGTGGTTGCAAAACTGCAAATCAGTCGCTAAAGCTACTGACTATTTTTGTGGCTTTTTTCGTTTTCATTGCTAGCCAAATATTTACAACCTGCATACAAACCGATGTTCAACAACGCCATACATCCCAAACTTCAACACACACAACACCATACATTTCAAATTTCAACCCAACACCACACATTTGAAACATACATTTTCCCAAACTTCATTTCATATATTGAAAATGAAAGGTTTACAAGCTAACATATTCTAAAGTTCAAGTCTTACATGCTAAATTAAACTTACTTAACTATTGAGAAGCCAACACCGGCTCCACTCCCTTCATGTGGACCATGCGGATCCATAGGATCGTAGTCGGGTCTAGGTCCGGGGTTACAACTTTGCCACCACGTCTCAAACATTGCTATTTTTTCTTTATTTCGCGGAGTTATTCATCACGTTTTTTGTCACAATTCATCACTCTCTCTTAGTTGAGTTTGAAATTGACTAATAACTCCCGGTTGATATGTGTTGCTGGGAATTGTTGAATTCGATCTCCTACGCGTGTTGTCATAGAAAGCCTGTGTTGAACTTCCGGTACCATACACGTTTCCTTTCTTGAAGCCTTTCACCAACTCAAACCAGATGTCATTATCCTCCTTTTCTGGTTTGGCGGCTTTTGTATGTTCAAATGCATCCTACAATATTAAACAAAACATTATAAGTTAATATGGTAACCAAAATAAGACATTAAAAAAGAGTAAATTAACAAAAATTAAGTTTTACGGAAAACTTACATATAATTCCTTGTCTTTTGGCTTAGTCCAAATCCTTCTCCTTTGTGGTCAACCCTGGAATGCGTGTCAAGAAACAGTCCCGATGCCGTCGTAACCGGTTTTGACTTCTTCTTTCCTTTCTGAATGAACAAAAAACATACATGTTAGAAAATCAACAAAAAATCTAACATACAACATGTTGAAAACCAAAAAAAGTGTGAAATAATAGACAAACTTACACCCAATACACGATCCCCGAACGATCGGGATCCCCCGTAATGAGTAGGCTCGACCACAGCAACTTTCCGTCCTCCTTTTTTGTTGAGGGATGCTTGTTTAGACCTTTTCTGAAAAGCTTCGGTTTTAGTATGCTTTATTAGGCCTTCACACTTCTCACCTGCAATTACAAATATGAAATCATAACTAATAAGTTACTGATATTATTTATAATATAATAGAGTATATGCTAATTAATACAAATAACAAAACAAGTTAATTAAATACCTTTCATATTCTCTGGCTCCTTTGGGCGCCTGACCGTCTTCCAGATCAAGTCCCGATATCGTCGAGTACCGACTTCATTGTACCTTTCACGGACATTCAGTTCTTGAGACTCATCCCAAGCAAATGATTGCTACAAAAAAAAGGCGACAAAAAAACATATCAGTATAAAATAAAAGTCAAACTTGGTTCTTAAAAAATTTATCAGAAATATTTGGTTTCTAAAACAAAGAACTACGGAAAATATATACCCGAAAGTTATTGAACCACACCTCTTTTTGTGCATCAGAAGCAAAAGTCCACGCTGTAGGAACTGGACCCATGAAATTAGTCTTCGTGCTTTTCGTTACACCTCGTATCACGCAATCGTCCCTAAACCTGCATTTATTTCGAACATGTAGAATCAGAAACAATTATTATTTTACAAAAAAAAGATAATAATAACCTTAGACTAACAAAGAATAAGACTTACCATAATCCCGCCGGCTCAAGTATCATCCGACGATCCGCAGTGTACCGTATCTGCACCTGTGGTACTGCCTCGTCGGTTGCATCAGGCTGATCCTCGTCACTATCACCGTCACCGTCTGTCTGCATCGGATCCTCACGCACAATCTCCTCCTCCTCCTCCTCCTCACGCATACTCTGTCGACAAACTAAGCCGCCTCCTCGCTTCCAACCTCGACCTCCTCCAGCCATCTGCAATAATACAAATAAAAATTAACACAAATAATGATAAATGAAAATTATACGGACTTCTAAGTTTTAATTTACTCTTGAGGAATACAAAATTATACCAATTTAATCATAATCATCATCGTTTTCTTCTCCATCACCATCATCGTCGTCGTCGTTGTTCTCATCCTCATCATCACCATCATCATCATCATCATCATAAACGTAATCATAATCATCTTCATCTCCAAACCCCTCATCCCTCCTCCTCCTTTTTTCCTCCTCCCTTCTCCTCCTCACCTCCTCTTCCCCCCTCCTCTCCTCCTCCTCCTCCTCCTCCTCCTCCTCCTTCGGCAATCTCTATTCCACCTCATAATCTACTTCCTCTTCCATGTATTCACCATCTTTATTCTCATTCTCATAGTTGATTTCATCGGGTGGAGACAAAAGTGTTTCACATGAAACGTTTTCTGCTTGAAAAAACATTGTATCAATTAGTGACTGTGCCTTTGTCTTAAAGATTGCACACCACCCCTTTTGATTTCTATCATTTGTTGTGCTTGGATAAGTAGCAAAATACACTTGATGAGCCCGATGTGCAAGTATAAATGAATCATACTTAGAGTATGTTCTAGTACGATTAACTTCTACAAGCTTGTATTGTTCATGTACTCTCATTCCAGCCACAGAATTATCCTTCCAGTTAACCTTGAATAAGATAGTTTTATAAGCTCGGTCACGTCCATTATAACTAATTTCGAAGATGTCTTCAACTATACCATAGTATTCGTTGTCATCAAGAGAAGAAATAGTAACACCCCAATTGCACCTAGCCTTACCTTTACCATGGTTGAATGTTTGAAAATTAAACCCATTAACCGAATATCGATTCCACGTTCTTACCATTCTTGAAGGACGAAACGCCAAACTTCTTAGCAAATCATCTTGAATATTCAACTCAATTACATGTTTCTGAAACCATGTTGGAAATTGGTCCTCATGTTTGTCCCAAACATCATCCTTACTTATATTAGGATTCCTCTCAAAGAAATCATTAACAAACTGTGTTTCGTATGACTCCAAGAGGTCACAATTAGATAGAACGTAAAGGTGGGCACGATTAACGCCCATATCTCATCCCCAGGCGCTCGTTTCGGAGGGGCATCAAGCACCTCTTTAGCTTTTCTGAAAGCTTTCTTGTTCCTCCTATGTGTATTTCCCTCTCGTAAGAAACATCTATGACAATCATACCAGCTTATTTTCTTGCTATTGGGAAGCCAAAATGCTTTACTCTCGCCCATGCAACAAGGACATGCTTTTTGTCCTTGTGTAGACCATCCAGATAGCATACCATAGGCGGGAAAATCATTTATTGTCCACAAAAGGGAAGCTTTAAGTTGAAAATTTTGTTTTTTAGATACATCATACGTTCCAACCCCAACTTCCCACAAATGTTTCAACTCCTCCACCAATGGTTGAAAATAAACATCCAAATTACGTTTCGGGCTTTTTGGTCCGGGAACAATAAGTGACAAGAAGATAAATGGTCTTTTCATACATAACCAAGGTGGTAAGTTGTATGGTGTGACCGTAAAAGGCCAACAAGAGTACTTCCTCCCAAAATTACCGAAAGGATAAATCCATCCGTACACAAGCCAAGTCGTACATTGCGGGGTTCCTTGGCAAATTCAGGATACATCTGATCAAATCGTTTCCATTCTTCCCCATCACTAGGATGACACATCTTCCCCGGAGCACGTGGGTTTTATTTGTGCCATCTCATTTGTTCGGCAATGTTTTTGATGGCATAGATTCTTTGAAGTCTTGGAGCGAGAGGAAAGTAAAACAATTGGTTACATGCTATTGGTTTATTACTCTTTTTGGCCCTCTTACTACCCTTGCCTTTTTTCAACACCAAAACTGTATCTCCCTCACTTGTCTCATATCTATTCTCCCCACAATCTTTGCACTTGTCAAGCAAAGCATCATCTTTCCAAAATAGCATACATCTTTCAGGACATGCATCAATCTTTTCATGCGGTAACTGAAGACCTTTAGCTGCTTTATTGGTAGTGTAGAAACTTCGGGTCATGATACTATTATTGGGGAAAGATTCCTCAAGGAACTAGGCAATGCCATCAACAGCAAGAAATGGCATATTAAACTCATATTTCAAGGTAACTAGCCTAGAAGCGGCTTGTAATAATGTCATTCTGCTTCCTTCATACAAGGGTTTTTATGAGGCTTTTAACATGTCAAGAAAGGCATTTGCTGGTGGGTGTGGCGGTTGTTCTTCACAAATGGTTATATGGTCATCACTATTAAAAATAGTGGAATCCATAGCATCAACATTCATCTCTCTATATGGGTTCTCATCAATTTGTATTTGTTGGGTGTGACCTTGTTCATGAATTGGAGAATATGCTTCTCCATGTGAAATCCAATTGTAATAATTTGGCTTAAACCCGTTTATAATGAGATGTTCTTCTACTTTAATGTCAGGCAGGTATTTCAGGTTTTTGCATTTAGCACAAGGACACCTAAGTTTTTTGTCTATCAAGTCATATTCATCTTGTTGCTTAGCCAATTCAATAAACTCGCCAACACCTTTTATAAATCTAGCGGTAGGACGTCTTTTCTTATTGGAATTGTCTAATCTTCCTTCATACATCCATGAACGTTCCAATCTCTTCATTTTAATCTAAAGAAGAACCCACAATAATTTAAACGTTTTTTAAAAATAACAATGATATTACATACAAAATTTTCACATTATACTCCACATTATACAATAAACATATGAAAAGAATATATAAATATTGTCAATAAGTAATCCATCTTCGAATGGGGTCCTTAACACTCCAACCTAAACCCGTTAATGTACGTTTCAAGTCACTAGCAAACACACTTGTAATTTAATAATGAGGAAAAAATTCGGCAGCAATTCCCTTCAGTTCTCCAAATACACATCAATTTAGAATAAAAATTACTCCACATATACATCTATTCGGAGAACATTAAAGGGATCGCCACCAAACTCATTCCTCATTAATAAATCATAAGTACGTGTTTACTACCTAAATGACTTGAAATGTACAAATACAGTCCCAAAATGGAGACTATTCAAGAATTACTCCTAATGACTAATTCTTGAACGGGTACTAAGTCAACATCAAATCAAACTAACAATAATTTAAAGTTTAAGATAAACAACACTTGGTACTAAATTAATTAAGTCAATCAATAGCACAATATCAATAACATAATAAAGGTTTCTATCCTAGAGTCCGTAGCATATTTTGAACTAAAATTAGTGAATTTAAAAGGTAACTGGTAAGAGGAGGTTACCTAATCAAGTCAAAGCAGAAATGACAAGAAAACGAGAAGCAACAGCTACGGCGGATGGGGGTGCTCAGCAGCGCGTGACAACCCTCGATGGAGAAAAGAAAAACAAAAAAATAGGGTTATTCAACAATAACATGCATTATCAAACTAAATTTATCAAAATCAAGTCCTAAAGAAGGTTTCACTTAGCTAATAGCTAGTTTCTCTTAATCCAAAAGACGGTTCCATTTAGATAATTCAATTAATGCAAAATACGGTTCCACTTAGCTTAATACTAATAATAATAAGACGGTTTCACTTAACTTAGTAATAATAATAATATTAAGACGGTTCCACTTAGCTTAATACTAA
This sequence comes from Silene latifolia, assembly GCF_048544455.1. Taxonomy (NCBI): domain Eukaryota; kingdom Viridiplantae; phylum Streptophyta; class Magnoliopsida; order Caryophyllales; family Caryophyllaceae; genus Silene; species Silene latifolia. The sequence continues at coordinate 99,794,159 of NC_133527.1, forward strand.
TAATAATAAGACGGTTTCACTTAGCTACCCAACACCAAACACCACCCACGACCAACCACTGCCACGACCCACCAAGGCCCACCCACGGCCGACCCACCGCCACCCATGGTCCACCCACCGCGACCCACGGCCGACCAAACCCCCACCCATAACCCTAAACCTAAACACAAACCCCCTTAATCATTCCCTTTTAATTCAAACACAAATTATACTAAAATCTAACTACAAATTAATCTAACCTACTTACTACAAATGAATCTAACAAACTAACCACAAATTAATCCAACTAACTACAAATTATTCTAACAAATTAAACCAATTAAACTGAAATTAAACAAAAAAAAAAACTAACCTAATTAAATAGGAGTGGTGGAGGCGGTGAGGACGGTGGCCACGGCTAGAATATTAGGTGGTGGCATCGTTCTTGGTGGTGTCGTCGTTCTTGTCGATCGCCTTTCCTTTTTTTTGTTCGAAAGAGTAAAGCAGGAGAGAGGGAAGAAAAAAGCTGCGGGATTTCTATAAAGCAATTTAGCGACCGACTTCAGTCGCTAAATCTGAAAGTCGGTCGCTAAATAAGTTTCCTTTTTTAAAAAAAGCAGTCGCCAAATTAGCGACTAATTTCAGTCGCTAATTCTGATATCAGTCGCCAATTTGGCGACTACCATGTTCAGTCGCTAAAAATCTGTCGCCTATTTTAGTTTTTCTTGTAGTGCGAACATAGGTTTATCGCTCGGATTAAACGAGCGGGGCTTAGGTGGGAACGGCTGCGGTCCCCCACTGGTAGGACTGTACCTTCGGGCAATCAGAGATGTGTGGATGGTTGGAGGAGGCAAGGTGTGTGTGTGTTACGGTACTTGTGTTGTGTCTGCTTTTGTACTTGTTACCTCGGTTACTGACCTTGTGTGGTTTTGGTTGTGTTGTCTTCTTGTGTGTCTGCCGTGATCCACTATGGTGAGCAATCAGCCTTAGTAGGTTGATGTATGGAGCTTAGCTGGGTTCTTGGAGGGACGAGTCTATCATGCGTCTTGACAGAGATAGTTTCACCTAGTTGGTAGTTATCATGAGTTGTATCTTTTGTATCATTTGTTTGGTTTAAATAACTTGTAATATAATATAAAAGTTCTATTATCGACATTTGATTATTACTGTCCTCGGGCAACCATGATGGTAACATCCTTATCTGCTAGGGAAGGTCTGATTAAGGCTCCTTGGTAGATGGGGGTGTTACAGCCAATCCCCAGGTCATGCCATGGTCTTGCACGACAGCGCCACACCCGGTTTTAATACAAACACCACACAACACCAATAATATATACAATTCCCGACAACCACCACACAAACCACCACCTAAAACCACCCTATCGCCACCCTTAGCGTCGCCCAACCACCACGAGTCCAACCAACCCGGTCCCAAGTCAAGTCGAGTCACAACAGGGGTCATAAACCAGTCTAAAATCAACACGGCTACCTCGTTTAAGACGCCCCAAATACCAACCACGGTGGTCAACGGCGGTGAAGGATGGTCCCACTAAGGTCACGGTGGTTCACGGCAGGTCCTAAGGTCAACCGTATCTTATACGGTGTTATTACAATTATTTAATTAAATAAGACGAGATAAATATATTATAAGACAGTCTTACCTTGAAACGATAACTTTTATGAAATTCCTCTACTTTTCTCCCTTTAGATCTTTCTTCCTTTGCCTTCAATGAATTATTTGTTTTTTATGATTGTATATGTCTTATCAGGTAGGCAGGACTTGCTTATATAGTTGTAGGAATGAAAGAGGGAGGAAACTACCTAATTTCCAATTCCCTTTATTATTATTGTTTTACCATTATTATTACGTATTATTAGTAGTATTGTATTATTGTATTCACGGATTACACGAGCCACACGTGTGCCAATGTGAGCTTCAACAATTCCCGACTTATGATTATTTAATTATTTTATTTCCGTCTGACAATATAATCATCTAATTAATATAATTATTAAATACCTTTTAAAATCCATTTTAATATAATTCCACCATCTAACTAACCATTAACCTTGTCCTAAATACGGGGTATTACAACCTATCCTTTAGAATTGATGGCGATATTGTCGATTTTAACATGCCTAATCTTGTGAAGAAACAAATGTTGGATCAAGCTTGCACAATTGAAATCGTTGATAAAGTTGTTAAAGAAGTGGCTAGAGAAGAAGCCGAGAAGGAAGAGGCCTTCCAATTTGGCATCCATGATGAGAAGATGGATGAATTTCATGAAGTTGATGATAAAGTGCTCAAGAAAGTTGAAGGCATACTACCTCCTAAGGTATAACTCAATACTTTGCATCCCACACTCAAGTATGTGCACTTCTTGGTGAGGGGGAGAGTTACCCGGTTATCATCAATGCTAACCTAGATGCTACTCAAGAAGAAAAACTTTTGAAACTTCTCAAAAATCATAGAAAAGCCTTGGGTTATAGCATTGATTACATAAAAGGGTTAAGTCTGAGTCTTTGCATGCATAGGATTGTCTCATAGGACGGAAGTCAACCTAGTGTAGAAGGTCTAAGAAGATTGGACACGAAAATGGTAGAGGTTGTTAAAAATGAGGTCTTGAAATTGTTGGAGGCAAGGATTATTTACCAAACTACGGATAGTAAGTAGGTAAGTCCCGTCCACGTGGTCCCCAAGAAAGGTGGGATAACCATGGTTGAGCACGAGGATGGAACTTCCCTACCTACCCGTCCGGTTACCGGGTGGCGCATGTGCATTGATTACCTGAAACTAAATGCCGCCACCCGCAAAGACTACTTCACGTGCCCCTTCATAGACCAACTGCTTGAACGATTGGCGGGGCATTCCTATTATTATATCCTTGATGGTTATTCCGGGTTCTTTCAAATCCCAATTCACCCGGAAGGCCAAGAGAAAACGACATTCACATGCCCCATTGGAGTCTATGCTTACCGGAGAATGCCATTTGGGTTGTGTAATGCACTCGACCCCTTTCAAAGGTGTATGATGGCCATATTTGCCGATTTCTTAGATAAGAGTATGTAGGTCATCATGGACGACTTTACTGTCCATGGGGATTCTTTTGATCCTGGTCTTGTCAATTTGTCTATTGTCTTAAGTTGATGTGAGGAGCACAACTTAGTCCTTAATTGTGAAAAATGGCATTTTATGGTAGAGGACGGAGTTCTGCTTGGCCACATCATATCCAAGAGGGGAATAGAAGTTGACAGAGCCAAGGTTGCGGTAAATAGAAAACTTATCACCCCCTACAAATGTGAAATGGGTGGGAAGCTTTCTTGGTCATGCCGGCTTTTATAGACGGTTTATCAAAGACTTTTCAGAGATTGCAAAACCGTTAACTTTACTTCTCCTCAAGGATGCTCCTTTTCTATTTGATCAAGTTTGCCTTGAGTCTTTTAATAGGCTGAGGCTTGCATTAGTGACGACCGCCATCATCCGAGCACCGGATTGGAGTCTCCCTTTCGAGATTATGTGTGATACTTCCGACTATGCCGTAGGAGCGGTTTTGGGGCAAGTTGTAGATGAGACACCATGTCATTTACTACACAAGAAAGACACTCGGTCAAGTTCAATGCAATTACTCAACCACCAAGAAAGAAATGCTTGCAATTGTCCATGCTATTGATAAATTTCGACCGTATATAGTGGGCTCCAAGGTGGTGGTTTACACGAACCACACCGCCTTGACGCAATTGATGGTGAAGAGAGATGCTATGCCGCGACTCTTGTGGTGTGTTTTTTTACTAATCTTGAAATTATGGACAAATTCGGGGCTGAAAAAGTCGTGGCCAACCACATGTCAAGACTCATGGTTGATGATCATGGAATCAAAGATGAAAGTGGATCCATAATTTAATGTCTAAGGGAGGATAGACTAATGGTGATAACCAAAAAGGTGTCATGGTTTGCAGACTTGGCAAATTATTTGGTAAGCGGATTTCTTCCGGATGAGCTTGATGCTAGAGAAAGGAGGAAGCTAAAACGTGATACTAGGAGATATTTTTGGGATGAGCCTTAATTGTGTCGAATATGTGGTGATGGTATGTATAGAAGATGTGTTTCAAGAGAGGAGGGCATGGAAATAGTGGATAGGCTCCATAACTCGGCCTATGGTGGGCACTTGACTACTTCAAGAATAGTTGCCACGGTGCTACAAGGTGGGTATATTGGCCCTCAATGTTGAAAGACATACACTTTTTAGTGAAATCTTGTGATTCTTGCCAATGAACCGGCAATATTGGGACAAGGAATGAGATGGCGCTCAATAATATCCTTGAAATTGAGTTATTTGATTGCCGGGAATCGACTTTATGGGCCCATTTGTTAACACATTTTGGAATTAATACACTTGGTGGTCGTCGATTATGTTTTCAAGTGGATTGAAGCGGTAGCATCCCCTACTAATGATTCAAATGTAGTGATGAAGTTGTTTAAGAGCACGATCTTCCCAAGGTTCAGAACCCCCAAGAGTTGTCATAAGCGATGGCGGTTCTCATTTTCGACAAAGTACCTTTAAGGCTTTGTTGGAATCTCATGGAGTGCGATATAAGACCGCCCTTGCCTATCACCCTCAAACAAATGGGCAAGTGGAGGTCTCTAATCGTCAAATCAAAGCTATATTGGAGAAGGTGGCCAACAAGAGCCAGAAAGATTGGTCACAAAGGTTCCCCGATGTCTTGTAGGCACTAAGAACAGCGTATAAGACGCCAATTAGGACAACTCCATATAAGCTTGTTTATGACAAGGCTTGTCTGTTACCCGTTGAACATGAGCACAAAGCATGGTGGGCTTTGAAAGAGATGAATTTCGACATTGACATAACCGGTGAGAAAAGATTACTCCAAATAAGTGAACTCGAAGAATTGAGGTTGGAAGAATATGAGAGCTCAAGGATCTAAAAAGATCAAACAAAGAAGTGACATGATGCCAAAGTTGTTGACAAGAAGATCCATTTTAGGTGACCAGGGCCTTTTAAAGTGATGGACATCTCTCCCTAAGGTGCATTTGAGCTTTGGAGCGAAGAAGGTGGAAGCTTCAAACTCAACGGTCAAAGGGTGAAGCGGTATTACCAAGGAGATGAAAGAGGTACCGTAGAAGTATTCTACCTCGAGGACCCCCTCCCCGAGAAGGAGTCGGATGAATGCTTTTCCAAAATGATAGGTTTGGTGGAGGTCCTCAATAACCACCATTTTTTGTAAATATTACACGCATTAAGGTAGGATATGAGAGCATTTGGATCAATTTTCACCTTGTGCGAATTTGGATTTGGTGATGGGATATCACGACAATGTCGTTTGGGTAAATGAGGAACATAAGAGCATTACCTTTGCTTAGCCGATATCCCGACGAGGCAAGTCAGTGTAAAAGTGGAAAATACGCAAATCGAGGCTAAGTGAAGGAGTTGGGATTTGAACTCAGGAAAGAAGAATAATACACGAAGAGAAGGTTAGGACACAACCACCCGTGCCACGCGGACCCGCGTGTTGGTTTCGAGACGGCGACACTTCTCCCACGGGACTGCGGCGCGAGGCCGAGGGACGTTTTGGGTCGTTACCGATTTGAAAGGCATTGAAACCGGTGAAAGGTTTGACAAGCATGCATTTGTGGAGTCGCCACCAATTTTGTTGGAAAATTAGAACCGTTTGAATACTTCATGCCATGTCAAGACACAAAGTAGTGACATGAATAATAAGAAATTCGTTACCCTTGGCATTCTATGTCCAGAATGACTCTCGTGATGCCAATAAATACGGATGTTCACAAAGATCTTGAGTAAGGGGTGAGGGTACGTATTAGGAAGCTCGTTTATTTGAACACCTAATCCCGCCCGCCTCGATAGCAGCCTCTACTAAAGACCAGGGATGTTATTTATATTCGATATTTTGGCAGTTGTATGCATGAGATGCAACATTAACAGGTTAACCTAGCATGTGGGAATTAACTATGTCGGTCTTACAAACAATTTAGGAATTATTGGTCGAAGTAGGAGGTTAGATTAATTACATATGATTTCCATGTAAATAAATCATACATAATATGAAAAAAAATAAATAAATTACAAAAAGAAATAAATTGGAATTGAATTACAATGGGATAACTAGAATTTACATCACAAATACGCTCGAAAAAAAAGGGGTTTGAAAAGAAATAGAAAAGTTGAAACTTAAAATATGCAAATATGTCGGATTATTAGTGATAATATGAGATAATAGCCAATTAAAGCCCTAAATCTAAAGCTACATCTGAAAGAGATAAGTTCAGAGGCAGAATCCACTTCAGAACAGGCGCATCATCTGTTGTGTCCCTTAGAAGAAGCGCATCAGACTGTGCGTCTATTCTTGAGTCTGGTCTGACTGTGAAAGTCAGACTCGTTAAATTGTTATAGTTCTTTGGTTAATTAACGTTGATTATTGTTATACAACTCGAGTAAATGTGATTTAGTTATATTACGTGCATATGAAACCGTCACAAAGCGATAAAAGGATAAATTAACATGAAATAAAACAAGTTAGTTATTCTGCGATGTCGAAATTGATTTATAAACAAAGCTTAAAACTTGAAAAACGAAGAATTGACGAAGAAACAAATCAAAATTGTATATTAAAGACGAATTAAAGGGACTTGATATGAACTAATCGGCCCTCTTAAACCCTGGTTTGAATTTAATGACGAAAACCCGCGAATATTGGTTATAAGGGATTTAGGTCGGAAATTATTAAAAAGTATTAATGAGAACCGAATTACAAACAGGAAATAAGAACTTTGAAAGAAAGAAGAAGAGAAAACGAAAGAAAATAAAGAAAACATGTACTCAAGGAAGAAGAAGAAAGGAAGTGGCATTGAAGCAACCTCTGGAATAGGCGCAACAAATACTGCGATCCTTCCAAAAGGCGCATCTGCTGATGCGTTTCTTCTAGGACGTCTTTCGCTGCTGTTTTGAAAAATAGGTTTGAAAGAATGGTTTTGAGCATACTTGTGATATAAATTCGTACATTAGTTAATACAAAATAAAACACAATGAATAAAATTGAGATTTACACCCTCAGACTTACATGTTTGACAAAGATCGATTAACTAAGTTATCGTATTAGTGATTGCTCGACTCGGTGTTATATGAAAGTGCCCTCTTAAGAGGGTTTAGAACAAATTGATTGAGTTAATTAAAGTGTAGTGGTCAAATTGTTCGGTCATACCTCTGAAAACTGGAGAAAAAGCAGCCCAGGAAGAGGCACAGCAGGAAGTGCGACCTTTCGAAGAGGCGCAGTACCTGCTGCGTTCTCTCTTCGGCAGTTTTCTCCTTAACAAGAAAGATTTCCGCGGTTGATTTTGGAAAGGGAAGATATAGGCTTCCTTATTTCAAGAAGTAGATATTTTCGTGGTAAAAGATATAATTTAGGAATTTTACTAAGGAAAATTCCAGAATATTCTAACTCGGGTTTAAGACGGTATAGAAAATGGAAGCGGCTTTTGACCCGAACTCCGAATGAACTCTAATTACTGTTAAAATGACCGTAATGGCGCGTAGATGACGACTATGAGGTTGACTCGATTATTTAAGTTGTCACGTGTCGATGAACTTACGAAATGTCATAAATCGCTCCGCGTAATTAAACATGTGGCCCAATCATCACTGGGTGGTTGGCGGGCGGTGTAAAAATCAGGTGTCCACAGAGCACCCACTTTGACTAAGGCTTGGACAAGGCAAAACTCAAAGAATAGTCTCCAGGTCAATCGAAGATTACAACCTGAAGACTATGGCGACGCGAGGCGACTCAAGGGGTCTGAGCCAAGGACCTGTCGTCGAGAACATTTTAGAGTCCGTCGACTATCGGGGAATGTTGTCTAAAGTCTATTAGAATACATAAGGAGGCTCGCCATCCATAAGAAGAAATCATACCTGAGATATAGGCGAACTGAGACTTTCTGAGAACCAACAATGAAGAGCACGACTTTCCAAGAACCGCTGAGCAAACTTGACGTTAGAAGAGCGAGACTTTCTGAGAATGCTTGAAGCAACGAAAATTTCTGAGGGCCGCTAATTAATACATATTTTGGTTGAAGGCACAACTTTCCGAGAAATGCGGAAGCTCGATTGACTTGAGTAGGAGGCGAGACGTTTCGAGAAACACTGACGAAATTTGACTTCGTAATAGGCGAGACTTTCCGAGAAACGCTGAGAAAAGGCAGGACTTTCCGAGAGCTGCTAACAATAATTAACTTTGGCAGAGGGTGCGACTTTCCGAGAAATGCTAAAGAATAATTGACTTGAAGGAGGTGGATCTTTCTGAGAACTGCTGGATAACAATTATCTTGAAAACGGGACTTTCCGAGAACCAAATGCTTGAGATTTATTTAAAAGAGGATGAGACTTTCCGAGAACCGTGGATAATTAATTTGCACTGAACTCGTATTTAAAGAAATACACGGGATATATAGCGGTAATGAACTCTAGCTGGGGAACAAAAAATTGCAACCGCTGGGGAGAATGTAGACCAAATGGGTGAAAAATATACCCGTAGAAAATATACGAAGTAAAAATACTCGTAGCACAAAAGGAAATATCCAAGTGTGGAAGAATATAGGGCTTGGGCCCGCAAATAACGAACTTGTAACGAATAAACAGGAAAAACTACTGCAACACCCGCTAGAGAAGAGGCGCAGCAGAGAACAGGCCTGGGGAAGAGGCGCAACAAACACTGTGTTTTCTCCCGAAGTTATTCATGCCTGAGTAAAATAGAACTCAGCGCGAGTTCTTATTCAGTTAAAAAACTTTTTGTCTTCTTCTTCCTCTCGACAAAACCCGTATAATCAACAAAATTTCACAAAAATTTGATCAAAATCCGCCACAAATCACGACAAATCCAGCTATGTGTCTCGTCTTTTCTCTAGATTGCATTTGTAGCTTGAATTGGATAGAAAAATTAGGGTTTTTTTATACCCAAAGACTCGAAAATTTGGGGGTTACGTACCAAATGAATTTGTCCCTCGAAATTGACATTAGAAATTCGTAATTGAACATGCTAGGTGCATAACCATTGATTCATTTTGAATTTTCGTTGAGTTTTGATGAAATGAGAACAAAATAAGACGATCTTTGCTAAACCGCTTCAAATGGCTCGAAAATGGCTTTAAACTTGTCGATTTTTAATGAAACTTGATGTTTTGGAATCCTTGGAAGATGGATAAACTTCTTATCATGTCAAAATTTTGATTTGTGACAGGTCTTCCGGGACACTTTTTGAATTGGTTTGTGCTTATACTAGTGAAATGCTGCCGAATTTTCTGCTCGTGACCATGACTAAGCTTAGTTTAGATACGTAGGAACATAATTTTATCCCTTTTATTAACTTGCTAGATGGTAGGGCTCGAGAAATGGTTTCGGAACGGCTCAGAAGGGCCTCTAAATGCTTTGATTTTGCTTTTTTTTTTTTTGCAGAGGTCGTACCCTTTACGTCGGGGCGACACGCTATGGAGGTGGATGCCGATCCCCTCACGACCATGGTGGTTCACATGGAAGAAATGGATGAGGAGGAAGAGGCGGCCCGAAGGGTCAAGGTGGGGAGGAGAGGGCGCCAACTTGTGCTTGCGCCTTAGTGGGCAGATAATGGGATGACCGACATCTAATTTAGGCGGTGGAGAGTAACTTGTTGTATCGCGTAGCAAGGAGCATGGTAATATTTTGATCTTGTCTTGTGTCCTAAAAAGTCTTTTTATATTACCTGCTTTACTTAGCTAAGAAGCTAATAAAATTTTGAAAGTGCAGAAGGCCTGAAACATGAGCTCCTTTTCTGGGTACACGACCATGATGGAGGCCTATGAGAAGCTGTCGTCGGAGGAGAAGGTGATCATTTAGCGTGGGGCCTTCGGATCCTTAGTGAGGGGATGGCGAAAGATCAAGGGAAGAAGATTCAGACCAACATGTGCCTGATTCGAGCTTTCCTAGATCGGTTATGAGATACGACCTCGGTTTTCCATATGACTTTTGGAGAGATCGGGGTCACTTTGGAGGACTACGACATGATCTCCGGCTTGCATTGTGGAGAGGAGCCGATAGTGTGGCCTGCGATGGCCGTGAGAGCAGATTCAGCCGAGGCTACAGGTTTGATCGGCTATAACTTGGCCAAGGTTACGGCTAGGGTACCCACCCTAGTTCCGAGTTCTTACGTCAAGGATTGCTTTGACGGCAAGACTCCAGCGAGGGTACAGATGACTGCAGGTGGTGGGATCATGCCTCCTCCACCGTGTACATCTTAGCAGCGAGCCCGATTGTGGCTCTTGTGATTTCTATCTTCGATTTACTTCGGAGATAAGGGGGAGAGGTTGTCGATGAAGCTTCTTCCTTTCCTTACTGACTTGAGCACCCTAGGTCATTTGGACTGGGTTACTTCTAGTTTTGCGGTCCTCATAGGGTACATGAGGGCCATGGTTCATCCTGAGCTGATAGAGAAGGGGACTTCTCCTGCTACTGTTGGTCCAGGTCTCACTTTGCAGGTATGAACCTTCCTTTACTTTTCTTTTGATTTTAGAAATGATAGAACTGCTTATAAACGAAAGATCATATAGAAATATGAAATAGAAGGCCGCTTTGAGTTAAAATTAGAAAATATTATGAATTGAATTAGGAATGGGAGAGATTATTTTGAATTGATTTGAAATGGGAACTTTGATTTTGAATTAAATTGAAATGGGAATTTTTTATTTGAATTGTGTTTGAATTGAAATGGGAATTTTGATTTGAATTTGAATTGGTAATTTGAATTGGGAATTTGCTTTGAATTTTGGTTAGAATCGAATAGGGAATTTTAAGGAGATTTGAATTTGGAATTTGAGTTGAATTTGGAATTTTTGATTTGAATTTGGAGTTTTTTTATTTAAATTTTAATTGAATTTGGAATTTTTGATTTGAATTTGGAATTTTGATTTGAATTTGAATTGAAAGATCGAATAGATATAGTAATGATGGATCATTTTGATTTTATAGATGTTTTGAATTGTTTTAAAATGGAAGAGAATGAATAGAAATAGAAATAGGAATTTGGAAAAATGAAAGATCATTTTGTAAAAGATGAAACTTTGAAATTGAATAAAGGATTTTTGTATATGATCATTTCTGTTTTTCAGACATGTGTATACTCGTACTTCCCCGGCTTTGCTCCCAACAGGGTTGCAGATGTGGCGAGAGAGTATCCCAAAGTTAGAGGCTAGATCGTTTGTCGGCAGAAGAGCCTGCGGTCTTCTTACGACACCTGTAGAAGTGTAGGTTAATATCCGTATACTACCCTTAAATTGCAGGACTATAACGTAAATTTAAACATGCAATTTATAGTCATAAAACGATAAATACAATAGAAACGATAAGTGTATAGAAATCAACCTCGGGTCCTTTAAATTGCGGCGTAAAGAACAGAAATCTAAGCAGATTTCCTCCTAATCGTTGCACCCAAGACTTTGTCCGAGATATGCCCTTGTGCTAGAACAGTGTTCTCCGATTGCCTTGCAATATAGGGAGAACTGATGTGTGTTTTGCTTGAGATGTGAGATCTCGGTTTCTACAGAGAAAAATTGCTCTCTCGAAACCCTAGTTTTTTTTTTACAAATGTTTTGATTAGGTTAGAAGGGAGGAGAAACCCTCCCTTTTGTTCCCTCTCACTCGGCCGGCCATGGGCTACCTAGGGAAGTGGGCTTCCACTTCCTTTTAGTCTTGGCTCATGGTCTGGTTCGCAAAATCGCTAAAATGTATATGACGGGTTTATATTATAAACTCGTTATCGATTATCGGAAATTAAGGCATCACTAATAATACGAGTTAATCAATTATTAATACGTGTCCGACAAAACAAAACATTGTATAATTTATTTTAATATACATTTAATTAAATATAAATCACGTATATTTAATTTTACGAATTAACTGGTTAATTCGCCTTAGCCCATGATATTTAATCCGTATTAAATATAATATCTCAACATCACATATTTGACTAATTACTAGTCAAATAACTCGGACTAACCGGTTAGTCAATTTTGGCATCTATATGACAAGTATTTTCATACCGTCACATCTCTCGAACGTATCCTATAGGTGTGACTTTTAGGGACCAGTTGATCACCGCCATCTGTATGACAATAACGTCAAACTTATCTAGCAAGCCAACCGTTATTGATAAACGTGGATCAACTGATAATAATACCAAAGTATGCCCTTTGATCCTTTTAGAGGTTTATAAGTCCTTGCACTAACTGTTAAGGACACCAACCCCAACAAGCTCCCACTTGTCCGTACAAGTGTATGTGTAATGACGTTATCCGCACTAACTGGAGGACACAAGCTCCAACAAACTCCCACTTGTCCGAACAAGTGTAGGTGCGATAACCGATTCTCATATTCATTTTAAAATTTCTCCCACTCAATGTAAAACAATTTGCAGATCTGGATCCACAAAGGTCGTATTTTACAATCGATCTGTATCTAGAGTGGTTTCCCCGACTAGAGAGTAACTTAACTGATAAAACGAATCCGTATCCGAGCATGGCCATGCATTTCAGTTACAGCTCCTCGAGTGGCCCTGAGAAATATCGAGTACCTGATAAAGGCTGAATATTTCCTTCAACTCGACTCCTTCCGATCTAAGCACAAAGATGAAATGACCCGAGAAAAAATCTACTTGGCCCCCTGTTACGGATGACCGTGAGAAAGAAACCAAAGTCACCCAAAATCTGCCGTAGTCTCAAGAGACAATCGATAGTCAAAAGAATCGACTCTTAGGATCACCATGGAAGTCCTATCCACGACCGGGCAACGAATGTTATAAAACATTTAGGACTCCACGTCGATGTCACAATTGTGTCCTACGAAATATCCGTATAAATCGCCTCTGTGATTGGTCAGTCAACCTGTTGACTTATGGTTCGTTGAACCCACCATCAACCAACGTCACGAAATAATTGCCGAGTTATCACTCATGTGGGCAATTAAGGACTAACAAGATATGATGTTTGTTCAGTTCACTTTGTGGTGTTCAAAATTGTCGTACAATTCCACATGAAAAACAAAATATATATATATAAAATATCAAAACGATGATGTCGTATAGAGTACAAAGGAGAATGAATCTGATCCATAAAAGAGTACTACAACTCAGGAACACGTTTGATTCCCATGGAATTTACGTGCCCTTCATGCTTATCTTGTCGTAATGCTTTAGTGAGAGGATCTGCTATGTTATCATCAGTAGCAATCTTTTCTATCACTACTTCCTTTTGCTCCACGTAATCCCGGATTAGATGAGCTTTCCGTTGTACATGTCTAGATTTGTTGCTAGACTTTGGCTCCTTAGCTTGGAAGATGGCACCACTATTGTCGCAATAGATGGTGATCGGGTCATTCGAACTAGGCACTACAGAGAGCCCATGCAAGAATTGACGCATCCATATCGCTTCCTTTGTTGCTTCGAGACGCGGCATAGTACTCGGACTCGATCGTAGAATCTGCTGTGATTTGTTTCGAACTCTTCCAGGTGATCAGCGCCATTAAGAGTAAAAACGAATCCGACCGAGATTTCGAGTCATCACGATCCGTTTGGAAGCTAGCATCTGCGTAAAGGTTCATGCGCATAGCTTTTGTTCGCCTCCATAAGTCAAAGCCCAATCTTTAGTCCTCCGTAGGTACTTAAGAATGTTCTTGACAGCCAACCAATGTGGTTCACCTGGTTCTTTGTTGGAATCGACTTGTCATACTCAATGCATATGCCACGTCTGGGCGTGTGCATATCATGGCATACATGATTGATCCTATTGCCGAAGCATAAGGAATCCGTGTCATGCGCTCTTTCTCTTCCGGTGTCTCTGGTGCCCGAGACTTGCTCAAATGCACCCCTGGAGCCATAGGAAGGAACCCCTTCTTGGAGTTAGTCATACTTGAATCTCTCTAGGACTTTGTCTATGTAAGACTCCCGATCGAGAGATAACATCCGTCGTGGTCTATCTCGATAGATACGGATGCCTAGAATTCTCTGTGCCTCTCCCAGATCTTTCATCCGGAAATGGTTCTTCAACCATACTTTCACCGAAGTTAAGAGAGGTATGTCATTCCCAATCAAGAGTATGTCGTCAACATACAATATTAGGAAGACAATCTTGCTCCCACTCGACTTGATATATAGGCATGGTTCCTCGACCGATCGAGTAAATCCATTGTCTTTTATCACTTGGTCGAAGCGATGATTCCAACTCCTTGATGCTTGCTTAAGTCCATAAATGGAACGCTTAAGCTTGCACACTTTCTTAGGATGTTCGGGATCGATGAAACCTTCGGGTTGTACCATGTACAACTCTTCCTCCAAAAAGCCGTTTAAGAAGGCGGTTTTCACATCCATTTGCCAAATTTCATAGTCATGAAAAGCGGCGATCGCTAAGATAATCCGAATGGAACGCAAAGTAACTACGGGTGCAAAAATCTCATCGTAGTGCAAACCTGGCACTTGGGTGAAACCTTTAGCAACTAGTCGTGCTTTGTAGATATCTTGTTGACCTTCCACAGAATGCTTTATCTTGTAAAGCCATTTGCATTGAAGGGGACGAACCTTAGCCGGTAAGTCAACAAGATCCCACACGTTGTTCTCATACATGGAGTCCATCTCGGATTGCATGGCCTCAAGCCATAGCTTTGAGTCGGAACTTGTTATGGCACCTTTATAGGTTGCGGGTTCACTACTCGTTAAGAGTAGAACGTCATCTATGTCATGTTCCTCGACCATACCGATGTATCTGTCCGGAGGAATAGAGACTCTACCCGACCTCCTAGGTTCCTCGGGATATACACCGCAGCCGGGATTGAAGGAATAGGTTCCTCCAATGGTTGCTCGGTGTTTGGTTCTGGAATCTCCGACAAGTCGAAGGTTCTATCACTCTTTGCATTCTCGAGAAATTCCTTCTCTAAGAATGTCGCACTAGCCGCAACAAAAACACGTTGTTCGGTTGACGAATAAAAGTAATGACCACGTGATCCTTTAGGATAACCTATAAAGTATGTCTTGACCGATCGCGGGCCGAGCTTATCTTCAAGTCTCCACTTGACATAAGCCTCGCAGCCCCAAACCCGTATAAAGGACAAGTTAGGGACCGTTCCCTTCCATAGTTCATATGGAGTCTTGTCAACACTTTAGACGGACTTGATTAAGTATTAGAGCGGCGACATAAGAGCATAACCCCATAATGAATCGGGTAAAACCGTGTGACTCATCATGGATCGAACCATATCAAGTAGTGTTCGATTTCTCCGTTCGGACACACCATTCAACCGAGGTGTTCCAGTGGAGTTAACGTAGGGCAATCCCACATCCTTCGGTGTTGATCAAACTCGTGAGAAAGATACTCGCCACCACGATCCGAACGCAGTGTTATTATCTTTCTACCCAACAGGTTCTGCACCCTATTTTGGTATTCCTTGAATTTCTCAAAGGATTCACTTTTGTGCTTCATTAAGTAGACATAGCCATATCTACTCAAATCGTCCGTGAAAGTGATGAAATACCTATAGCCTTCTCGTGCGGTGATTGACATAGGACCACATACATCCGTGTGTATGAGCCCTAATAGGTCCGCAGCGCGCATTCCAACACCTTTGAAGGAAATCCGAGTCATCTTACCGATGAGACATGATTCACACGTGCCAAATGATTGAAAATCAAAAGCCGAGATAGCTCCATGTTTGATGAGCTGTTTTACGCGTTTCTCATTAATGTGTCCCATACGGCATTGCCATAGATACGTTTGATCTTTGTCACCAACCTTTAACTTTTTATTCATTACGTGTAATATTTCGTTGGTCTGATCTAAAACATAAATTCCATTCATGGAGACCGCCTTGCCATAAATCATATTGTGTAATGAGAAAATGCAAGAATTATTCTCTATTACAAATGAAAAACCAAGTTTATCAAGCGCAAAAACAGAAATAATGTTTTTAGAAAGACTGGGTACATAATAGCAATCATATAATGATAACTCAAATCCGCTAGGAAGCTGGATCACATATGTCCCCTTGGAGATGGCGGCTACTCTTGCTCCATTCCCGACACGCAGTCCACCTCACCCTTTACGAGGGGTTCGATGTTTCGGAGCCCCCGCACATGATTACACAGATGAGAACCACAACCAGTATCAAGTACCCAAGTTCCGTAACTTGCGTGGTTAATCTCAATCATATGAATAAAAGTAGAAGAGAGAGAAGACATACCAACGGGTTTAACACGACCTGCCTTTAAGTCCTCATGATAAACAGGACATGTGCGTCTCCAATGCCCAGTCTTGTGGCAATGATGGCATTCCATGTTTTCACTCTTGCTCTTTGTCATGCCGATGAGTTACTCGCCTCACCAGGACCACTCTTCCCCGAACCCGACTTCTTAAACTTCGCCTTACCTCTTTGTTAGGTTTCCGAGCTTTGCCCTTACCTTTCCCTTTGTTTGACACAACGAGAACATCCTGTTTCGAGCTCCCACTACACTTCATGTCCTTCTCGGTGCATGTACGAGGAGGGAGTGCCATTCATGGGGAGTTTTCTTCAAATCATTCATATAGTAATTCGCTCTGAATTGCGAATAACCATCGTGGAGTGAGTGAAGAATACGGTCGATAACAATATTCTCGCTGATGTTACGATTAAAGGTCTCCGTTTCTCGACATTCTCAATCATGCCGAGAATGTGTGGGCTAACCGGTTGGCCCTTACGAGTCTCGCATCAAAGAAGCGAGTGGTATGCTCATAGGTCACGATTCTCGGTGCTTTCGAGAATTCCTTAGTGAGCGTGGTGAAAATCTTGTTTGCACCTTGGGCTATGAAGCGTTTATGCAAATTGGGTTCCATTGCAAAAATGAGCACGTTTTTAATCGCACCCGCTTCCATGACGAAATCGTTATAAGTAGCGATCTCGTTAGCTCCCGCCGTGGGAACTGGGTGTGGCGGCATGGGCTCAAGTAGATATTTGAGCTTTCCGTCGGCGGCGGCGGCATTCCGTAATCTTGCCTCCCGATCCGCGAGTTGGATCCGTCATTCTTGATCGAGTGGACCGATTCATCGACTCATGAAGATCCTAAGCCAGGACTCACGGTCCAATGTGGCACTTGGCATTGGGTTATCACTTGAACCAGCCATTTGATGTTTAGCAGTTTAAAACGTGATCTACACTGAAAAAGAAAGGAAAAACAAGACGAAATAAGCAACTCATCGAGGTGATTTAAGTCTATTTTAAAATTCATTTTAAACATGTAGACTCTCACACTTGCATAATTGATCTCCCTCAAGAATGATACAAGTGATCCCAAGACTCAATTTCTTTAAATTGATAAGCCAACTGTTTAGCTAATTCTTCCTTAAGAACTCTTGGTCGATAGATTTCCGTAAATCCTATCTATAGTCCACCATGATCACAGGATCGTACGAGTGACCATAGTGTTGAGATAAAATAGGTCAATCAGTTCCAACTTACCCGACGTAGAAGGGGTCATAGTATGCCTACCGACGAAGAAGGGACTCATTGGAGTTTGACCTATAAAGACCGTTCTCAATTTTGGTTTATACGAGGAAGATCCCATCAAACAAAATTATAATTCATTTTAAGTGAACGAATAACTAGCGTCTGTCGTGAATGAATTTATTTGGATGATGGCTTAAAACGTGTGACATGAGAATGTCAATGAAAACTAACTCGTGACCTCTATATGTGTCAGTTTTCATGCAATAAATTATAGGTGGTTTGGTTTTTAGGCGGAATATGATGCAAATTATCGTTGCGGAAAAAATAAATAAAGGAATGCAAAAACGTAAATAAAATTCCTAGTGTGGCCTATCCTAGTAAAAGAACATAATACAACTTTGGAATCCACCGTTGGACCCGAAAAGCTTGTCTTGATGTTCCATCTTGATCCAAGTAGCGGGAGTGAGCATCCGGTCTCCATCTTTGGTCTTCTCAAAAATTACAATTTAAAATTACAAATATAAACCTATTTACATTCTAATTAAAACTGTAATTACAAGTGAAAAATCCAAAACGGAGATACAAGATCTCAAAATACAACCAAGACCGTGTTCCATCATTACGGTAACACGTTCTACTAAGGCCACACTAAGTTACAATCGCTTGTAAAATTAAATACGTAAAAAAAAAAAAAGAGCATTCACGGCATTCAACAAAACGATAAATAAAAATGCATCAACTAAAAACAAATTCATTCGTGACATAATTCCGTAATTATGTTAAATTTATCCAAACCACCTTTTAATGATTAAAATTCGAGTGATAAAACCGCTTCTATCATTTAATTTTAATCTATTATAATCCGTTACTTTAAATACAATTTAAAATAACTTAATGGTACGTGTGTGAACCGTTTCACAATCATAGCGAGTGTACTATATCCGGATAAAGTACATATTGAAGCCAAAAGAAAATTTAAATCAAAAGAAACAAATTTTCAATCTTTGTAAAGATTTAAATCCCTCGATCCAGGGACATAAGTGCTCGATCGAGGGACAGGAGGGCTCGATCGACTGAACTGCAAGTCGATCGAGAGGTATGCTAATCAGGAGGTGCTCGATCGACAACACTGGTGGTCGATCGAGTACCTATATCAGCAAAACTACTCGATCGAGTACGAGGACAACTCGATCGAGCAGAGGGGTTTTGAAAGCAGGTCGATCGAGTACAGCAAGGACTCGATCGAGCAAAAAGGTTTTGAGACAGGGTCGATCGAGTACAATAGGGACTCGATCGATCAAAAACAAGACAGAAACAGCACTCGATCGAGTAGAAATACGCTCGATCGAATGCTAAAGTGGCTGAAAACTTCAAAACCCTCGTGAAAACATATTTCGAGACAAAATCAATTGCAAATATGATCAAAAACGCATTAAAACAAATTTGACAATTGACAAAAAACTTGACATGTTGCTATAATCTCTGTATAAAATAACAACATGTAAAAACAACATGAAATTTGAAGCAAAACAGCCGTGTAAAACATGACACGGTTTGGTTTTCGAGACAAAACAGCAACAAGAGCAACCGTGTAAACAAGACACGGTTCCCAAAGCAACCAAAAACGCAGCAAATTAAAAAAAAATATCTGCCGAGTTAAAAAGATGGCTGCCGAGACAAAATTTTAACCAAAAATCATCGTTTCAACAATCGTTTGATGAAAAACACATATAAAAATTTACGTGGCCTCGCTCTGATACCACTTGTAGGTTAATATCCGTATACTACCCTTAAATTGCAGGACTATAACGTAAATTTAAACATGCAATTTATAGTCATAAAACGATAAATACAATAGAAACGATAAGTGTATAGAAATCAACCTCGGGTCCTTTAAATTGCGGCGTAAAGAACAAAATCTAAGCGATTTCCTCCTAATCGTTGCACCCAAGACTTTGTCCGAGATATGCCCTTGTGCTAGAACAGTGTTCTCCGATTGCCTTGCAATATAGGGAGAACTGATGTGTGTTTTGCTTGAGATGTGAGATCTCGGTTTCTACAGAGAAAAATTGCTCTCTCGAAACCCTAGTTTTTTTTTTTACAAATGTTTTGATTAGGTTAGAAGGGAGGAGAAACCCTCCCTTTTGTTCCCTCTCACTCGGCCGGCCATGGGCTACCTAGGGAAGTGGGCTTCCACTTCCTTTTAGTCTTGGCTCATGGTCTGGTTCGCAAAATCGCTAAAATGTATATGTCGGGTTTATATTATAAACTGTTATCGATTATCGGAAATTAAGGCATCAGCTAATAATACGAGTTAACTGAATTATTAATACGTGTCCGACAAAACAGTATTGTATAATTTATTTTAATATACATTTAATTAAATATAAATCACGTATATTTAATTTTACGAATTAACTGGTTAATTCGCCTTAGCCCATGATATTTAATCCGTATTAAATATAATATCTCAACATCACATATTTGACTAATTACTAGTCAAATAACTCGGACTAACTGGTTAGTCAATTTTGGCATCTATATGACAGTATTTTCATACCGTCACATCTCTCGAACGTATCCTATAGGTGTGACTTTTAGGGACCAGTTGATCACCGCCATCTGTATGACAATAACGTCAAACTTATCTAGCAAGCCAACCGTTATTGATAAACGTGGATCAACTGATAATAATACCAAAGTATGCCCTTTGATCCTTTTAGAGGTTTATAAGTCCTTGCACTAACTGTTAAGGACACCAACCCCAACAAGAAGGGGTGTCAATGCTGTGCCGCTTGACGGTGTAAGTATTTCCCCTACTCTCGATCTTTATTTACCTTTCTTTGAATAGTAGTTATCATAGGAATGACCCCCTGGTATTGGTGGGTGCTGAGACCTTGAGAGCACTATACTGGCGCTCCAGCTTTCGTAGCCGACGTTCTCCGACCTAGGAGTTCGTGTAAGCTGCTTCTGACGATGCCTATGGGAGTTGTTTGGTACCAGGGTTAGCGGTTGGCCCAACAGTGCCTCTGTAACGCTTTTGTGGTTCCCATCGATCCTCCATGGACGATGATTAGGGAGCCTTTAGAGGCTGAGAGGACGACTGACATTGAAGGAGTGAGCACCGACGCTCTTTTCCTTCCCGAGCTCGAGTACTCGGAGTTTGTGTAGAGGAGCATGGCGTACGGGCCGATCATGGTAAGTATACCTTCTTCTTGGCTTTTTGAAATGACGTATTCGAATACAGCTTGGAAATGATAATTTTGACTTGGTAGGTGATCGAGGTGGCGGGAATCGAGCGCCCAGCTTTTCCTGAGACACTAGAGTATCCTAGGCCCGTTGGTACGACGGTGCTGATGGAGATTCTGTCTTGTACTGAGGCGATGACAGAGGTTGGACTCGAGGATTGGTAGCACGTCGTGAGGAGAGTAAGCCCCCAGTTTAGGCTGTCTTTTCCCCTTTTGAAATGATCGTGTAAGAACTTGGTTATAATCCTGGTTTTATTATTGAAATAGAGGTGGCACCGTCGAGGCACGCGAAGCTGTGGCGGATGGCTAAGCGGTGCGAGCGACGGTTGTGGAGGCTCTTTCGGGTGGCCTGAGTCGGCATGTATGAACCTCCCTTTCTTGATATGGATGTATGAACATATGTAGTACTTTCATAGTTCTTGCATTTATCGGCTTTCTTTTCCTTTCAGAGGGAGTGTCAGCTGGAGCATGAGTTGGATGAGTCACGAGAGGAGATGGCCCAGCTGTCGAGAAAGATGAAGGTTTGAGATGCTGACATCGCCATTCTTGAGGCGATGGTGACAGAGTTGAGGGGTCGTCTGGCTGACCGTCACAGCTAGACTTGTATTTTTGTACATTTTGTTTTGCTTTTGGGTATGAGCTCGAAATTTTTTGTACATCTGAATGCCTTGTTGTATATTTATGATGGTCTGCGAGCCATTTGCTGCTGTTGGGTGTGAAATATGTCGGTACCTGAAGGTTCGCTCGGAAACAGGTTTGGCATTTTGACAGTTTACGCCGTCATGATGACGAAATTCACATAGAAAAACAAAATAGAGCACATATAGTATAAAAATTGGCTTTATATAGCGCAAAATGCAACTTGATTAAGCTGGCAAAAAAAAAGTGGCCTATTAGCGAGCAAAAATGACTCGACAAAACGTCTCGACGCGCGGCGGATTGTGGGAGCACTTCCCCCTTAAAAAAAAAAGAAATAAAAGAGAGTAAGTTTAGAAAATTTTGAAACGAGTGAGTGATCGAAATGACTCCCCAAAAAATAAAATAAAATAAAATGGGCAAGTGTACTTGTGACGAAACGCGAAGTGCCTATGTCATATTGAAAAGCAAACCCGTGTCGAACTAGGATTCCGCAATGAATTTGGAATAAAAAAAACTTGGTAAGGAAATAGAAAATTTCCGTATGTCAGGAAACATATTCCTATAGGAATGGGAAAGTCAAGCCAAAATCGAATTAGGAAATATCCTCGCGGAATTCGTAGGAAACCGACATGGGGAAGGGGTCGAGCAAGAGTTGCGTTGCTTACAAAGGGCGCAGAATTTGCTGCATTATTTCCCTAGCTGGTCTCTTCTTGAGCAATTTTAGGAAAGGCCGAATAGTATAAATAGAAGCCTTAGTTTAGCTACTATTCTCACAACTCTTCCCTCTATTACTCCGTAGCTCATCAAATATAATATTTCTCTCAAAATAAATATTTCCAAGAAAAATGGTTGCTTTTGAATCCCGACTCAAAGAATGGACTAATGAGTTTTCGAACGCGGAGAAGCATGACATGGGTATTTTTGGACCAATCATCAGTTTTAAACAAGTGAAAGTGGTAAGACCATTTCTTGATGCTTGTCTTGAATATTGGAACCCGGATTATCATGTTTTCGCCTTACCTGGAGTTTAAATTTGTCCTTTCCCTGAAGAATTTGCAGCGATTGGAGGGTGGGTTATATAAAGTCATCCGGCCTTACCATCTAGTTCCCAAGGATATAAGAATAAATTTAGGGACCTTCTAGGATTAACCAAAGGTGAGGTAGATCGTCTTGTAACTTTCAAAGGTGTATGGATTTTCGACTTTGTGGACCTTTTTACAGACAAGGAGGACCCTTCTATTTCCTATGCTACGAGGCGCAAAGCATTCGGATTTTGCCTTCTTCATTATTTTGTTTTAAAGGGCCATGTTGACGTGGAAATGAGAGGTGACCCGCGATTTTTGGGTATTATCGAGTAAATGGAACTGCGTAAAAGCCCAACTTGCTTGGTATTAGGAGAGACTATCCTAGGGTTTGATAACCGAAAGACATATCGTGAGCGCCCGTATCTTGGAAATTCTATCATCCTACAGGTAAATATGCTCCCGTCTTTTCTTTCGTTTGTTTTTTTTTTTGGTTTTTTTTTTCGAGAGATAGGGACATTAGTACTTGTCTCCTTTTGCATATTTGGCTGATGGAAAGGCTACGATTGATCGAGCCCCTAGTTGATGTGCCTGGATATCGATCACGATCTGTGCGATGCATAAGTTGGTAATTACTCTTGAGGATTTAAAGAATGTTTACCACTTGAAAATCAAAACCACTAGGCGCTTCAATCTTCGAGTCAGGGTAAAAATGGCTCATCTAATTACAAATTTCGATTCAGGCGACGAGAAGGGTTGGGCTAAAACCTATATGTTCATCAGCGCAGATTCTGTTGCCCCTGACTTGGATTATCTCAGCTATCCTGCTGTTGAGGGAGGTAAATTCTTTTCCCTGTATTCAATTTTGGTTAGAATAGTTTGTAAATTAATATTTGAAAATAGGCTTACTTGAATTGTATTTGTAGTTGCTGATTGGGCTAATAATCCTAATGTTGAGGGGTCAGATGACCGGATTGCTGCTTTCATGGCTCTACCTGATGAGGTGAGGGCGTGGCCTGCCTGCCTTGGGCAGGCGCCTATGGCTCGTTTTAAGAAGGCTAAATTGAGTAACTATAAGGCTGTTTGGGGTGCCAAAGCTTCAGGGACTTCTTCGTCAGGCAGTAAGTTCTTTTTTATTTCTTCTTTGTGAGTTTCTTTCCTTGAACATATGTTAGTATTACTGATATAGGGTTTCGTCGTGTAGCCACCAGGGCTTCTGCCAGGATTACTAGCTTTTGCCTATCTTTAGTGAAGGCTGGCGTTTCTCAGATCACGGAGGAGTGAGGCTACGGGGAGTGATAGCACATTGCAATTTTAGGTGCCAATCCAATAGGCTCAACTGGTGTCTCTCCTAAAGGTTGTGGTTGATGAGCCTGAACGTGTTGACAAGAGGAAAAGGTCGGATGAGACTTCAGGGGGAGTTGGTGAGGTTAGGGGAGTAAGGGCCAGGCTTGATGAAGTTCAATTTGCTAACAGATCTAGGCTCATTCTTTCTTGGTTGACGACCCCTTCTACAAATATCAGGCTGATGAGGCGTCTACTCGGGCATTGGCTGCTATGTATCGTTCCAGGGACTGTGCTGCTAACCAGGTTACTATGCTGCAGGAGGTAATGACTCTTTTCTCCTTAGTTTTATTTTGGTGGTGTTTTTTTTTGTTTTGTCTTTCCTGATTTGTGGTCTTTTTGTAGAATGTAAATGATATGTTCAGGGGTGCCTATCAGCCGGACTCTTCAAATGCTGTCAAAGATACTTTGAATTGGGAGGTGCAATGCCTGAAGAACGATGCTGAGCCCCTGAAGGCGGATTTAGAGGTGCTGAAAACCGAGAATGGGTCTTTAAAAAAGGAAAATGAGGCAGGGAAAGCACGACTAGTTGTGGAGACATCAAAGCTGTGTTCTGCTCATAATGTTATGAAGTCTATCCAGGCCAAGCTTAACACCGTCCAGGAAGAATTGAAGGCTGAGAAGCAGGCTATGCAGGATCAACTGAGGGTGAATGAGGAGCTAGCTGCTGAATCGGACTTGGTGCAGGGTAGATACAAGGATGCTGCCATGTATTTCTTTGGCAAGCGTCATGTAGATGCCATGAAGGTGCCCGTTGAAGTCAGGCCATACTAGAATCCTGATAAAGAGATGGCTGATCTTAATGCCACCTATCCTGACCTCTGCAAGTTACATGCTGATGACGAGGTTGATTCTCCCACATCCAAGGAAAAAAGTGGTGAGCCTGATGATCAAAAGGATGATAAAGAGGAGGAGGAGCCAGCTGATGAGGGCATCAGTTCTGCTACTGCTTCCAAGGCAGGTTAATAGCTTAGTTTTTAGAGTAATGGTTTGTTGGCCCATCCGAGGGGGGGAGATGTTCCGTGGACAAACTACTTTTAGATTTTGCGGGTATTTTTTCCTACCCAGAGGGATGTTCCTTGGGTAACTTTGGATCTGTTGTTTTTGTCTTGATGAAATTTGAAGACGTTTTCTTGTTGCTTTGTGTGTCTTGGTTTAATTGATTGGTATCTGTAATAATGTAATTTGAAGCATTTTGTTAGGGTAATGCCTGTAAGGAGGGCTTATGGCCCTCAAACCTTTCTTAGAAAATCATGGCTTTTTGCCTGTCACGAGGGCTTTTCTGGTTAAGAGGGGTGGTTGCCATTCAGGAGGGCTTATGGCCCTTAGCATGTGAGTAGGGCTCTAAGATAACTGGTCTGGTCTATTCCACCATCATACTTGTCTTTTTATACTGAGCTCAGTTTCTTGTATGTATTTTTTGGATGTGGCATATGACAAGTTTTGTGAAGCATTTCTGAGATGTTGTTCGGGTTGGGTGTAGTGGCCCTCAATCCTGAATATTTGTTTAAGCCTGTGACTATAATGATCTTAAATAAATTATAAAAAGGCGTAAAACAAGTTTTTAGGATTTAACATTATATGGTAGAATTTGTACTTTAAATAAGAATTTAGCATGCGGGTTTTCAAGCAAAATGGCAGTTAGCAGGAAAGCATGTATTGATAGCATAAAGAGGTCATATGATTTTATTCATGCGTTTTCGCGTATGACTTAGCCAAGTAAGAGATAAGGTTAAATGATCTTACCTGATTTGGATCATGGGATACTAAGTTTATGCATGGAATAGTTTTAGGTGGGAAATGTTCTAAGATCTAGGGATCATTTCTCCGTCCAGGGTTTGTAGCCTGTAGGCTCCCTATCCTACTATTGAGTCAATCAGGTAAGGTCCTTCCCATGCAGGAGCTAGTTTTCCAACATTTTTATTATTGGTATTTGGGATGACTTTTCGCAGGACAAGGTCTCCTTCCTTAAATACCCTGATGTTTACGTTTTTGTTGTAGCTTCTGGCTACTGTTTACTGGTAAGAGGCTATTCCGATCTTGGCTGCATCCCTCAATTCTTCTGCCAGGGTTAAGCTATCCTGTAGTAAAAGCTTGTTCTCCTCTATGTTGTTCAGGCTACTTCTGGTAGTGGGCATATAGATTTCCGCTGGGATTACTGCTTCAGAACCATAGACCAGAGAGTAAGGATTCTGGCATGTGGCTGTTTTAGATGTAGTTCTGTCAGCCCAGAGGACTAGGGGGGAGCTCTTCAGCCCATCTGCCTTTTCTTATTTTTAGTTTTTTCTTCAGGCACCTGATTACCACTTTGTTTCTGGATTCAGCCTGACCTTTGGCTTTTAGATAGCCTGGTGTAGAAGTGACAAGATTGAAATTCCATTGTGCACAGAAAGCCATTGCCCTTTTTTCCCACGAATTGAGTACCATTCTTGTTGGACCATATAGAAATATGATTAAGTTTTGATAATAACAAGTGTGTGCTTTATATACTCTTGCTCGTAATCGTTTGTTTAGTCCTTGTTAAGATTGACTTAGGTTTATAAGATTATGCAAGTAATGTTATAGCATCCTTGGCTATAACATTGAAGATTTGTGATGCATCGTTCAAGTAATGTTATAGCGGCTTGAGCTATAACATTGAAGATTCTTAAAGCGTCGTAGTAACTGTAACAAGTTTCATGTATGATGATCACTCAAGCAAAAGGCTCGATCAAGTCTACAACAAGCTCAAGATGAAGAGCTTGTGATCAAGATAAAGAGATGATCCTACATTGAAGATCTCCAGGAAGATTAGATAGCGTCATCATCTTATAGCGGTATTTAAAGAAATGATTTTGGTAAGTAAAGTTATAGCTGTTATGGTTATAACATTACCTACCAGACTCAATGTTATAAGTGATATAGCTATAACATTGAGCTGCAATATTAAAAATGCACGACTTATTTTTTAAATTGTTTTGAAAATAGTTTTTCAAATCTTATCTTTATATTATTTAAATGAAAAACCTATTTTATAGTAGATTGAAGTTTGCACTTGAATTGGGTTATGAATAGATAATCACCCTTTAGTTAGGCCGACTTTGTGTGACAACTTATGAGTTGTTACTTGGTGGCTAACTAGGGTTTTATACTAACTCATATCTAAACCCTAATTTGTTTAACCTAATATCTTACTAGGGTTTCACGTTGGATGTAGTAGGCTTATGGGCCGTCTCCTACACGTGTAAAACTCCATGTGCATGTAAAGATTAGGGTAAATCTAAATAAGATTATTATTAAAGATAGTTTATATCTTTGTGGTTATTTAGATTTAATCCATATCTTCTACTAAGATATTGTTAGGTTAAAAAATAAGATTGGATCGCCTACTTACTATATACTTCACACGTGATCTATATAGTATCTAGGGTTTATGGTAAAAATCTTAACTAAATATTTGTTAGAGATATTTTATCTCCATATGTTTATTTTATATCTTTTACCTAAAATGTTGTTGGGTTAAAATAAGAAAAAGATATATATTATTCCTTCCTTAACCTACACGAGATCCTCTTCATATCTAGGGTTTAGGTAAAGATCTTAGATAAAATATTTGTTAAAGATATTTTATTTAATTATATTTATTCCATATCTTTAACTAAGATATTATTAGAATAAATAAATGGATTAAGATCTTTTTCTTGCTTGGATAAGATTCATGGTAAATCAATATAATATTTGTTAGAGATTTTTTATCTTCATATATTATTTTTATTTTATTCTTTCCTATCTTCCAAGATTTTATGAGTTGTAAATGATTAAATAAGATTGAACCTAATTTCTTCCTTGTGCATCAATCCACACGGCATCTAGGGTTTCTTAGATGAAAACCTAGATCTCTCCTCTACTATAAATACTACACATGATAATTCATTTAAAGTACTTTTCAATATTCGAACAAAACATCCTTTGCAAACGTTTTTAATTTTATTATTCTTTTTGCAAGTTAAAATTGTTTTTGAAAAGTCGTGTGTTATCTTATATTGCAATTATTCCTAAGTATCGTCATAAGATAATAGCGCTTAAATATTGTTTCTTACTCGTTCATATTGTGAACACTAGAAGAACAATCAAGCACTTTCTTAGTAACTTAAGATAGTCAAAATCGAATACCGAGTGATATTCAAATTGAGTTATAGCTAGAGTTAGCTATACGAGTTGGGTTGATAATTTTGTAATCCGGAGAAAGGTACTAAAATTATTAATCGAGAATAGCGGACGTAGGCTTCGACGTGTGAAGCTGAACCACTTCAAAACCGTGTGTCTTTGCATTTTCGTTTTTGTTCATTTCATTACGTTAATAATCACCTAGTTAATTAGTTAAAGTTTAATCAATAAACTTTAAGTAATTAATTACTTTGATATAAAATAAAAAGTAGGCATAAATTTTTAAATACTCAATTCACCCCCCTCTTGAGTATTTCGGGTGTGATATACTCTTCAATTGGTATCAATTGGTATTAGAGCCTCGTGTGAAATTTTTAAATACTCAATTCTTTCTATCTTTTTATTTTATTTTTATTCCGCTGGCTTACACGTGTGAAATGGATTCCAAGTATCTTAAGTGTCCCGTCTTTGATGGGAAGAATTATGGGCTTTGGAAAAACATGATGACACACTACATAAAAGGACATGATTGGGAGTGCTGGACGATTATAAAGAACGGGCCACATAAAATTTTGGTCGCATCTTCGGAAGGCACTACCTGTGAGAAAAAGGAAGAAGACTATGTTGAGGCTGATTACAAGAAGGCTGAGAAAAACTCAAAAGCGATAAGCCTGTTACAAAACGGCATGACATCGACTGAATTCGATCGTTTTTCTTCTTGCACTTCGGCCAAGGAAATATGGGATGGTCTTGAATTGGCCTATGAAGGAACGTCGGCTGTAAGGAAATATCGTATTGACTTGCTGATTCAAAAATATGAACTTTTTAGAATGGAAAGAAATGAATCACTTGATAGCATGTCAGCACGATTTTCTACTATAGTCAATGAGCTAAAAAATCTTGGTCAAACTTTTAACTCCGAGGATATTGCTAGAAAAGTACTTAGGAGTCTAATCAAGAAATGGCGTCCCAAGGTCACGGTCATGGAAGAAGTCAGAGATCTTACTTCTCTTCCTTATGCAGAACTTATTGGTGCTCTTATGGCGCATGAACTCGTCGTGGAAGACAATGAGGCCGAGGCCAGTAACACTAAAAGCATGGCTTTACAAGCTTCTGCTAAGGAAGAAGAAGATGCTGAAATAGAGGATGAAACGGTCGTGTTTGCTAAACGATTTAACAAACGCATCTTCAGAAATAAGCAAGCAAAATCGTTCAACAACAAGTTATCTAATAAGAAAACGTCTAAGTCAAAGAGCTTCTTGAGACCAAGGCTACGGCTAGAGAGGCCGTGATCTTAGATCAAAAGAAGGAGATTGAATCTCTAACTCAGCAATTAAAGGAATCTAAGACTGTTCTTTCGAATACTAAAAGAATGCATACCGAGCCGGTACAAGTTCTTAATGTTAGATTCCAGAACTTTCGTGACAACTGTGAAGAGAATCATCCTCCCAAAGTCGTAGAGTCAGACCATTCCAAATGCAACAAAGAAATAGAGTCCCTAAAGGAATTACTTTTGCATGCTAGAAAAGTTCGTGAAAAATGGGAAAGTAGCACACGTGTCCTAAATTTCCTAACTGAGCAATCAGATAATAACATGAAAATGGGATTAGGACATGAGTGCTATGGTCGTAGAGATCACTCTAAATGAAAATCAACCCCTTCCGAACGAGATTTCAGGAGGAGAAAATATACAAATTTACCAGAATATTTGATTTGCAATTACTGTGGTCATACTGGACATATCCAAGAAAATTGTGTCAAATATGCTCAGGATTTAAGAAAAGGAATCAACTTTATTAAAGCATCCGACACTATTATCGAGGATAATGATTGTACCCCATCAGAACCAAGTACAAGTGGAGAACGCAACAATGATCATCGTTGGTTCTACGGTATGAGTTTTGATCTAAAAAAGGCTACAAAATCAAAACAAGCACCTAAACCTAAAGAGCCCTTCAAAACTAAAGCTCCTCCAAAACAACCTGAAAGACCACGACATAAGGAACCCACAACTAAACCTAAGACGGCTCCTAAACAAACCCATTCGCCTCCAAAAGGAAAAGTTATAAAAAGGGTTTGGGTTAGAAAAGATCTAGTTTTTAGAGTGACTAACGTCAAAGGACCCAACCTAGCTTGGGTACCTAAAAACTGTATCTAACTATTTTGTAGGTTATGATGAAAGTAAATAACTTATGGTACCTTGATAGTGGATGCTCAAGGCACATGACTGGAGATGTAAATTTATTTCTTTCACTTGAACCTTTCGATGGAGGTAAGGTCATATTTGATGATAACAAGAAGGGTAAGATCATCGGTGTTGGTAAAGTTGGAATATCCTCTTCTCATGCTATTCGTGTTGTTTATATTGTTAGTGGTATCAAACAAAATTTACTAAGTATCTCTCAATTATGCGACAAAGGAAATAAAGTTGTCTTTCATTCAGACTCTTGTCGAATAATAATTGAAGGAACAAGTAGTGTTGTGCTTGAAGGACACCGTAGAAGGAATGTTTATATAATTGACCTAAATAATAATCCTACTAATTCATTCAGATGCATGAAAGTAACGACAGATGATCCATGCCTTTGGCACAAAAGATCGGCTCACATAAATTCAAGAACGATGAATAAACTAAAGAAATGGGATTTGTTTGAAGGACTTCCTTCAATCAAGTTTGATCAAGAAACTTTATGTGATTCTTGTGCTCGTTGCAAACATGTGAGATCATCGTTCGAACCCAAGAGAATGGTAAGTACCAAGGAACCACTAGAACTCGTGCATATGGATCTTTGTGGCCCAATGAAGGTAAGAATTAGAGGTGGATCCAGGTATGTCTTCGTCCTAGTTGATGATTACTCTAGATATGTTTGGCCTATATTTCTAAATTCAAAAGATGAAACTTTTGAAGAGTTTGCA
This sequence comes from Silene latifolia, assembly GCF_048544455.1. Lineage (NCBI taxonomy): Eukaryota > Viridiplantae > Streptophyta > Magnoliopsida > Caryophyllales > Caryophyllaceae > Silene > Silene latifolia. Next base: position 99,824,975 of record NC_133527.1, read on the forward strand.
GTTCTAATGAAGCTTGCCCAAAATAAGTATAAATCAAAGTTAATTTCCATTCGTACGGATCATGGCACCGAATTTGATAACCAAGCTTTTATAGAATATTGTAGGGAGAATGGTGTTGGGCATAACTTCTCGGCACCACGAACCCCACAACAAAACGGTGTTGTTGAACATATGAATAGAACATTGGAGGATATGGCACCCACAATGTTATTGTGTAGTGGCCTACCTCGAAATTTCTGGGCTGAAGCTATTAGTACTGCATGCTATGTTCATAATCGAGCTTTGATTAGACCCATTCTCAAGAAGACTCCTCATGAGCTTCTTAGGGGACGTAAACCTAACATATCACATCTACGTTGCTTCGGGAGTAAATGTTTTGTCCATAATAGTGGCAAAAATAGATTAAGCAAATTCGATCCCAGAAGTGGTGTTTGTCGGTTATTCTAATCATAGTAAAGCATATAAGGTTTTCAATAAAAGAACCTTATGCATCGAAGAAAGTGTTCATGTTGTTTTTGATAAGAATAATATGTTTGACAAAGCTGAACAGGATGAGGAAGAACATTTGAACGAACTTGATTTCCGACTATCCAGGGATGAACTTCCAGAATTGGATGAGGAAGATAAAGAAATTGAGGGCACAAATGATGAACAAAGAAGCCCTTTAAATGATAAAGGAAAAGAGAACTGAGAGTTTACTTGATGATACTAAACCTCTTCTCAATCTAAGAATTTAGAGAATAAAGTTATAACTGATGAAGCTATAACTTCAACTCCAAATCAACGAACTAAGTCCAATGTTATAACTGATTCTGTTATAACCCCAGGCTTGGATTCAGGGGGAACAAGGCCTGAACCCCGATCATTCGAAGATGATGAAACTAGTTCAGATGAAGATGTTCCTCCTGTTTCAAAGAAATGGAAATATAAGGATTCCCATCCAATGGAAACCATCCTAGGAAGTTTGAATGAAGGCGTTCTTACTCATAGAAGACTTAACAACTTCTGCTCATTCTACTCCTTTTTTTCAGCCATTGAGCAATTGCCGAACCAGATTGGATCGTTGCTATGCAAGAAGAGCTTCAACAGTTCGAACGGAACAAAGTGTGGCATTTGGTTCCAAGATCTAAAGACCGAACAGTTATTGGTACGAGATGGGTTTTTAGGAACAAGCTGGACGATACAGAAGTTATTGTACGAAATAAAGCTAGATTGGTTGTACAAGGCTATAATCAACAAGAAGGAATTGACTATGATGAGACCTTTGCTCCTGTAGCCAGACTTGAGGCTATTAGATTATTAATAGCATTTGCTGCTCATAAAGGAATTAAACTTTTTAAAATGGACGTTAAGACAGCTTTTCTTGACGGTTATTTGAATGAGGAGGTTTTTGTTGAACAACCCCCGGGAACTCTCGATAGCAAGTTTTAAGACCATGTTTTCAAATTAGATAAAGCCCTGTATGGTTTGAAACAAGCTCCGAGATCGTGGTACGACAGATTGTCAAAATATCTTCTTGAAAGTGGTTTTAAAAGAGGATCTGTCGATAAAACCCTATTCCTGAAAACTGAGGATTCCGATCTATTAGTTGTACAAATATACGTTGACGATATTATTTTTGGTTCAACTAATAATCGTTTATCTAAGTACTTTTCAGATTTAATGACCTCAGAATTCGAGATGAGCATGATAGGAGAACTCAAGTTCTTCCTTGGACTCCAAATCCAACAAACTCCTGAAGGGATTATGATACACTAACAAAAATACATCAAGGAGCTAATCAAGAAATTCGGTATGGAAAATTCTAATTCTAAGCCAACTCCTATGGGTACTGAGAAGAATTTGACTTTGGATGGAAACGGTAAGTCTGTCGATGAGACGACTTATCGAGGTATGATTGGCTCACTTCTTTATTTAACTGCAAGTCGTACGGATATTATGTTTAGTCAATGGTTATGTGCTCGATTCCAATCGTGCCCTAAAGAATCGCATATGATTGCAGTTAAAAGAATCTTGAAGTATTTAATCGGTACATCTAAATTATATTTGTGGTATCCTCTTGAGTGTAATTTTGATCTTATAGGGTATTCAGATGCAGATTATGCAGGTTGTTCACTTGACAGAAAAAGTACTTCCGGCATAGCAACGTTTGTTGGACCGTGTATTATCACGTGGGGGTCAAAGAAGCAAAATTCCGTTGCGTTATCTACAGCTGAAGCCGGATACATTGCTGCTGGATTGGTATGTTCTCAACTTTTATGGCTTAAGCAACAATTATGTGATTACGGTGTTGATGTTGGGTGTATACCTATTTTATGTGATAACACGAGTGCCATAATTATATCTAAGAACCCTGCACAGCACTCACAAACTAAGCATATAGACATTAGACACCATTTTCTACGTGATCATGTAGATAAGAGCAACATAAGACTGGAATTTTGTAGTACAGAAAAACAATGGGCTGACATTTTTACCAAAGCATTGGCTAGAGAACGTTTTGAGATTTTACGGTTGGAAATTGGTTTAATTGGTGGCAACTAAACTTGTCACAAATATTTTATTTTCCATATGATTGACTAGTTAAGATGAGATTGTATGTCTATGTTCGTATTTTCCGTTGCAAGTACATTCTTATATAGTATTTTATTATTTTATGAGAATATTCCGTTTTCTAATCTATTATATTTTGTGTTGTATACAAACCATAATTCTTATTCATAACTTATACATTCTATGATTTAGAGCTTCATAAACCAATGACATTCATGATTTGTTTCATTTAGGATGTGAGTAGTACTCCTTACATGGCATGTAACATCAAATTGCATAAGCATGAAATTTGTCTCTTATTGCCTATATGTGGAGAGGCGACCCTTCCTTTACGTTTTACCTACTAACCTCACATTAGCCAAATTTGCCTTGTTTTGACCTATTTATTCTACTACATTCCATATGGCCTACCCTTGTCAAGCTAGTCTTGTTGGTAAATTTGGAAGTCTTGTTGTGGTCAATTTTGTTGCTTTTGTGATGGATATTGGAAGGAAGAAGAAAAAGATGAAGTGAAACAAAATATGAAAGAAAATTAAAAAAAAAACGAAAAAAAATGATACAAAAGATGGAAAAGCAAGAATCTCTTATTACTCCTATTCTTATCATTTCCATATTACTTGAGGAGAAGTACTTGTTGATATGAGTGAGTTTATGCCGTACTTGGCATGGTTCATCATCTTTCATGTTGGGTTGGAAAGTGGAATATGACTACTTTTGATTGTGATCGGTTCTAGGTTGGCTTTTACCTCCACATATCCAAATTATTTTGCGCCTTCTTACCCAATTACCTCACCTCAAATTACTTTGTAAGTCCTCGACATGCGTTTTGGACCTCGATTGGTTGGAGTGTGTATGTACGGTTACGAGTGAAGGTTAATATCCGTATACTACCCTTAAATTGCAGGACTATAACGTAAATTTAAACATGCAATTTATAGTCATAAAACGATAAAAACAATAGAAACGATAAGTGTATAGAAATCAACCTCGGGTCCTTTAAATTGTGGCGTAAAGAACAGAAATCTAAGCAGATTTCCTCCTAACCGTTGCACCCAAGACTTTGTCCGAGATATGCCCTTGTGCTAGAACAGTGTTCTCCGATTGCCTTGCAATATAGGGAGAACTGATGTGAGTTTGCTTGAGATGTGAGATCTCGGTTTCTACAGAGAAAAAAACTCTCTCGAAACCCTAGTTTTTTTTACAAAATGTTTTGATTAGGTTAGAAGGGAGGAGAAACCCTCCCTTTTGTTCCCTCTCACTCGGCCGGCCATGGGCTACCTAGGGAAGTGGGCTTCCACTTCCTTTTAGTCTTGGCTCATGGTCTGGTTCGCAAAATCGCTAAAATGTATACGACGGGTTTATATTATAAACTGTTATCGGTTATCGGAAATTAAGGCATCGGCTAATAATACGGGTTAGCTGAATTATTAATTCGTGTCCGACAAAAACAGTATTGTATAATTATTTTAATATACATTTAATTAAATATAAATCACGTATATTTAATTTCACGAATTAACTCAAGTTAATTCGCCTTTAGCCCATGATATTTAATCCGTATTAAATATAATATCTCAACATCACGTATTTGACTAATTACTAGTCAAATAACTCGGACTAACTGGTTAGTCAATTTTGGCATCTACATGACAGTATTTACATACCGTCACATCTCTCGAACGTATCCTATAGGTGTGACTTTTAGGGACCAGTTGATCACCGCCATCTGTATGACAATAACGTCAAACTTATCTAGCAAGCCAACCGTTATTGATAAACGTGGATCAACTGATAATAATACCAAAGTATGCCCTTTGATCCTTTTAGAGGTTTATAAGTCCTTGCACTAACTGTTAAGGACACCAACCCCAACAAGCTCCCACTTGTCCGTACAAGTGTATGTGCAATGACGTTATCCGCACTAACTGGAGGACACAAGCTCCAACAAACTCCCACTTGTCCGAACAAGTGTATGTGCGATAACCGATTCTCATATTCATTTAAAATCTCTCCCACTCAATGTAAAACAATTTGCAGATCTGGATCCACAAAGGTCGTATTTTACAATCGATCTATATCTAGAGTGGTTTCCCCGACTAGAGAGTAACTTAACTGATAAAACGAATCCGTATCCGAGCATGGCCATGCATTTCGATTCTGACTCCTCGAGTGGCCCTGAGAAATATCGAGTACCTGATAAAGGCTGAATATTTCCTTCAACTCGACTCCTTCCGATCTAAGCACAGCATGAAATGACCCAGAAAAAATCTACTTGGCCCCCTGTTACGGATGACCGTGAGATAGAAACCAAAGTCACCCAAAATCTGCCGTAGTCTCAAGAGACAGTCGATAGTCAAAGAATCGACTCTTAGGATCACCATGGAAGTCCTATCCACGACCGGGCAACGAATGTTATAAAACATTTAGGACTCCACGTCGATGTCACAATTGTGTCCTACGAAATATCCGTATAAATCGCCTCGTGATTGGTCACCAACTGTTGACTTATGGCTCGTTGAACCCACCATCAACCAACGTCACGAGAATAATTGCCGAGTTATCACTCATGTGGGCAATTAAGGACTGAAAAATATAATGTTTGTTCAATTCACTTTGTGGTGTTCAAAATTTGTCGTACAAATCCACATGAAAAACAAAATATATGTATAAAATATCAAAACGATGATGTCGTATAGAGTACAAAGGAGAATGAATCTGATCCATAAAAGAGTACTACAACTCAGGAACACGTTTGATTCCCATGGAATTTACGTGCCCTTCATGCTTATCTTGTCGTAATGCTTTAGTGAGAGGATCTGCTATGTTATCATCTGTAGCAATCTTTTCTATCACTACTGTCTTTTGCTCCACGTAATCCCGGATTAGATGAGCTTTCCGTTGTACATGTCTAGACTTGTTGCTAGACTTTGGCTCCTTAGCTTGGAAGATGGCACCACTATTGTCGCAATAGATGGTGATCGGGTCATTCGAACTAGGCACTACAGAGAGCCCATGTAAGAATTGACGCATCCATATCGCTTCCTTTGTTGCTTCAGACGCGGCATAGTACTCGGACTCGGTCGTAGAATCTGTCTGTAATAGCTTTGTTTCGAACTCTTCCAAATTGATCGCAGCGCCATTAAGAGTAAAAACGAATCCTGACTGAGATTTCGAGTCATCACGATCCGTTTGGAAGCTAGCATCTGCGTAATCGGTTGCGCATAGCTTTTGTTCGCCTCCATAAGTCAAAGCCCAATCTTTAGTCCTCCGTAGGTACTTAAGAATGTTCTTGACAACCAACCAATGTGGTCCACCTGGTTGCTGTTGGAATCGACTTGTCATACTCAATGCATATGCCACGTCCGGACGTGTGCATATCATGGCATACATGATTGATCCTATTGCCGAAGCATAAGGAATCCGTGTCATGCGCTCTTTCTCTTCCGGTGTCTCTGGTGCCCGAGACTTGCTCAAATGCACCCACAGGGACATGGGAAGGAACCCCTTCTTGGAGTTAGTCATGCTGAATCTCTCTAGGACTTTTTCTATGTAAGACTCCCCGATCGAGAGATAACATCCGTCGTGATCTATCTCGATAGATACGGATGCCTAGAATTCTTTGTGCCTCTCCCAGATCTTTCATCTGGAAATGGTTTTTCAACCATACTTTCACCGAAGTTAAGAGAGGTATGTCATTCCCAATCAGGAGTATGTCGTCAACATACAATATTAGGAAGACAATCTTGCTCCCACTCGACTTGATATATAGACATGGTTCCTCGACAGATCGAGTAAATCCATTTTCTTTTATCACTTGGTCGAAGCGATGATTCCAACTCCTTGATGCTTGCTTAAGTCCATAAATGGAACGCTTAAGCTTGCACACTTTCTTAGGATGTGCTGGATCGATGAAACCTTCGGGTTGTACCATGTACAACTCTTCCTCCAAAAAGCCGTTTAAGAAGGCGGTTTTCACATCCATTTGCCAAATTTCATAGTCATGAAAAGCGGCGATCGCTAAGATAATCCGAATGGAACGCAGCATGACTACGGGTGCAAAAATCTCATCGTAGTGCAAACCTGGCACTTGGGTGAAACCTTTAGCAACTAGTCGTGCTTTGTAGATATCTTGTTGACCTTCCACAGAATGCTTTATCTTGTAAAGCCATTTGCATTGAAGGGGACGAACCTTAGCAGGTAAGTCAACAAGATCCCACACGTTGTTCTCATACATGGAGTCCATCTCGGATTGCATGGCCTCAAGCCATAGCTTTGAGTCAGAACTGGTCATGGCACCTTTATAGGTTGCGGGTTCACTACTCGTTAAGAGTAGAACGTCATCTATGTCATGTTCCTCGACCATACCGATGTATCTGTCCGGAGGAATAGAGACTCTTCCCGACCTCCTAGGTTCCTCAGGAATATTCACCGCAGCCGGGATTGAAGGAATTGGTTCCTCCAATGGTTGCTCGGTGTTTGGTTCTGGAATCTCCGACAGGTCGAAGGTTCTATCACTCTTTGCATTCTCGAGAAATTCCTTCTCTAAGAATGTCGCACTAGCCGCAACAAAAACACGTTGTTCGGTTGGCGAATAAAAGTAATGACCACGTGATCCTTTAGGATAACCTATAAAGTATGTCTTGACCGATCGCGGGCCGAGCTTATCTTCAGGTCTACACTTGACATAAGCCTCGCAGCCCCAAACCCGTATAAAGGACAAGTTAGGGACCGTTCCCTTCCATAGTTCATATGGAGTCTTGTCAACAGCTTTAGACGGACTTCGGTTAAGTATTAGAGCGGCTGACATAAGAGCATAACCCCATAATGAATCAGGTAAAACCGTGTGACTCATCATGGATCGAACCATATCAAGTAGTGTTCGATTTCTCCGTTCGGACACACCATTCAACCGTGGTGTTCCAGTGGAGTTAACTCGTAGGGCAATCCCACAGTCCTTCAGGTGTTGATCAAACTCGTGAGAAAGATACTCGCCACCACGATCCGAACGCAGTGTTTTAATCTTTCTACCTAATAGGTTCTGCACCCTATTTTGGTATTCCTTGAATTTCTCAAAGGATTCACTTTTGTGCTTCATTAAGTAGACATAGCCATATCTACTCAAATCGTCCGTGAAAGTGATGAAATACCTATAGCCTTCTCGTGCGGTGATTGACATAGGACCACATACATCCGTGTGTATGAGCCCTAATAGGTCAGCAGCGCGCATTCCAACACCTTTGAAGGAAATCCGAGTCATCTTACCGATGAGACATGATTCACACGTGCCAAATGATTGAAAATCAAAGGCCGAGATAGCTCCATGTTTGATGAGCTGTTTTACGCGTTTCTCATTAATGTGTCCCATACGGCAGTGCCATAGATACGTTTGATCTTTGTCACCAACCTTTAACTTTTTATTCATTACGTGTAATATTTCATTGGTCTGATCTAAAACATAAATTCCATTCATGGAAACTGCCTTGCCGTAAATCATATCGTGTAATGAGAAAATGCAAGCATTGTTTTCTATTACAAATGAAAAACCAAGTTTATCAAGCGCAGAAACAGAAATAATGTTTTTAGAAAGATTGGTACATAATAGCAATCATATAATGATAACTCAAATCCGCTAGGAAGCTGGATCACATATGTCCCCTTGGAGATGGCGGCTACTCTTGCTCCATTCCCAACACGCAGTCCACCTCACCCTTTACGAGGGGTTCGATGTTTCGGAGCCCCTGCACATGATTACACAGATGAGAACCACAACCAGTATCAAGTACCCAAGTTCCGTAACTTGCGTGGTTAATCTCAATCATATGAATAAAAGTAGAAGAGAGAGAAGACATACCAACAGGTTTAACACGACCTGCCTTTAAGTCCTCATGATAAACAGGACATGTGCGTCTCCAATGCCCAGTCTTGTGGCAATGATGGCATTCCATGTTTTCACTCTTGCTCTTTGTCATGCCTGATGAGTTACTCGCCTCACCAGGACCACTCTTCCCTGAACCCGACTTTTTGAACTTCGCCTTACCTCTTTGTTAGGTTTTGCCGAGCTTTGCCCTTACCTTTCCCTTTGTTTGACACAACGAGGACATCCTGTTTCGAGCTCCCACCGCACTTCATGTCCTTCTCGGTCTGTACGAGAAGGGAGTGCAGTTCATGGGGAGTTTTCTTCAAATCATTCATATAGTAATTCGCTCTGAATTGCGAATAACCATCGTGGAGTGAATGAAGAATACGGTCGATAACAATATTCTCGCTGATGTTACAGTTAAAGGTCTCCAGTTTTTCGACATTCTCAATCATGCTGAGAATGTGTGGGCTAACCGGTTGGCCCTTCTGGAGTCTCGCATCAAAGAAGCGAGTGGTATGCTCATAGGTCACGATTCTCGGTGCTTTCGAGAATTCCTTAGTGAGCGTGGTGAAAATCTTGTTTGCACCTTGGGCTATGAAGCGTTTCTGCAAATTGGGTTCCATTGCAAAAATGAGCACGTTTTTAATCGCACCCGCTTCCATGACGAAATCGTTATAAGTAGCGATCTCGTTAGCTCCAGCCGTGGGAACTGGGTGTGGCGGCATGGGCTCAAGTAGATATTTGAGCTTTCCGTCGCCACGGCAAGATTCCGTAATGCCGCCTCCCGATCCCGCGGTTGGATCCGTCATTCTTCGATCCGAGTGGACTGATTCATCTGACTCATGAAGATCCTAAGCCAGGACTCACGGTCCAATGTGGCACTTGGCATTGGGTTATCACTTGAACCAGCCATTTGATGTTTAGCAGTTTAAAACGTGATCTACACTGAAAAAGAAAGAAAAACAAGACGAAATAAGCAACTCATCGAGGTGATTTAAGTCTATTTTAAAATTCATTTTAAACATGTAGACTCTCACACTTGCATAATTGATCTCCCTCAAGAATGATACAAGTGATCCCAAGACTCAATTTCAAAAATTGATAAGCCAACTGTTTAGCTAATTCTTCCGGAAGAACTCTTGGTCGATAGATTTCCGTAAATCCTATCTGTAGTCCACCATGATCACAGGATCGTACGAGTGACCATAGTGTTGAGATAAAATAGGTCAATCGGTTCCAACTTACCCGACGTAGAAGGGGTCATAGTATGCCTACCGACGAAGAAGGGACTCATTGGAGTTTGACCTATAAAGACCGTTCTCAATTTTGGTTTATACGAGGAAGATCCCATCAACAAAATTATAATTCATTTTAAGTGAACGAATAACTAGCGTCTGTCGTGAATGAATTTATTTGGATGATGGCTTAAAACGTGTGACATGAGAATGTCAATGAAAACTAACTCGTGACCTCTATATGTGTCAGTTTTCATGCAATAATTAGGTGGTTTGGTTTTTAGGCGGAATATGATGCAAATTATCGTTGCGAAAAAAAATAAAGGAATGCAAAAACGTAAATAAAATTTTCCTAGTGTGGCCTATCCTAGTATAAGAACATAATACAACTTTGGAATCCACCGTTGGACCCGAAAAGCTTGTCTTGATGTTCCATCTTGATCCAAGTAGCGGGAGTGAGCATCCGGTCTCCATCTTTAGTCTTCTCAAAAATTACAATTAAAATTACAAAATATAAACCTATTTACATTCTAATTAAAACTGTAATTACAAGTGAAAAAACAAAAACGGAGATACAAGATCTCAAAATACAACCAAGACCGTGTTCCATCATTACGGTAACACGTTCTACTAAGGCCACACTAAGTTACAATCGCTTGTAAAATTAAATACGTAATTAAAAGGCATTCACGGCATTCAACAAAACGATAAATAAAAATGCATCAACTAAAACAAATTCATTCGTGACATAATTCTGTAATTATGTTAAATTTATCCAAACCACCTTTTAATGATTAAAATACGTGTGATAAAACCGCTTCTATCATTTAATTTTAATCTATTATAATCCGTCATTTTAAAGACACTTTAAAACAACTATATGGTACGTGAGTGAACCGATTCACTATTAAGCGAGTGTACTATATCCGGATAAAGTACATATTAAAGCCAAAGGAAAATTTAAATCAAAAGAAACAAATTTTCAAAGCTCCTAAAGACAAAATCCCTCGATCCAGGGACATAAGTGCTCGATCGAGGGACAGGGGAGCTCGATCGACTGAACTGCAAGTTGATCGAGAGGTATGCTAATCAGGAGGTGCTCGATCGACAACACTGGTGGTCGATCGAGTACCTATATCAGCAAATCTACTCGATCGAGTACGAGGACAACTCGATCGAGCAGAGGGGTTTTGAAAGCAAGTCGATCGAGTACAGCAGGGACTCGATCGAGCAAAAGGTTTTTAAACGGGGTCGATCGAGTACAACAGGGACTCGATCGAGCAAAACAAGCTGTAAAAACTACTCGATCGATTAAAATCTTGTTCGATCGAGTACAAAACTTTCTGAAAAACTCTAAACCCTCGTGAAAACAGATTTTCGAGACAAAATCAATTGTAAATTCGATTAAAACGCATCAAAACAAATTTGACAATTGACAAAAACTTGACATGTTGCTATAATCTCTGTATAAAATAACAACATGTAAAAACAACATGAAATTTGTAGCAAAACAGCCGTGTATAACATGGCACGGTTTGGTTTTCGAGACAAAACAACAACAAGAGCAACCGTGTAAACAAGACACGGTTCCCAAAACAACCAAAAACGCAGCAAATTAAAAAAAATATCTGCCGAGTTAAAAAGATGGCTGCCGAGACAAAATTTTAACCAAAAATCATCGTTTCAACAATCGTTTGATGAAAAACACATATAAAAATTTACGTGGCCTCGCTCTGATACCACTTGAAGGTTAATATCCGTATACTACCCTTAAATTGCAGGACTATAACGTAAATTTAAACATGCAATTTATAGTCATAAAACGATAAAAACAATAGAAACGATAAGTGTATAGAAATCAACCTCGGGTCCTTTAAATTGTGGCGTAAAGAACAGAAATCTAAGCAGATTTCCTCCTAACCGTTGCACCCAAGACTTTGTCCGAGATATGCCCTTGTGCTAGAACAGTGTTCTCCGATTGCCTTGCAATATAGGGAGAACTGATGTGAGTTTGCTTGAGATGTGAGATCTCGGTTTCTACAGAGAAAAAAACTCTCTCGAAACCCTAGTTTTTTTTACAAAATGTTTTGATTAGGTTAGAAGGGAGGAGAAACCCTCCCTTTTGTTCCCTCTCACTCGGCCGGCCATGGGCTACCTAGGGAAGTGGGCTTCCACTTCCTTTTAGTCTTGGCTCATGGTCTGGTTCGCAAAATCGCTAAAATGTATACGACGGGTTTATATTATAAACTGTTATCGGTTATCGGAAATTAAGGCATCGGCTAATAATACGGGTTAGCTGAATTATTAATTCGTGTCCGACAAAAACAGTATTGTATAATTATTTTAATATACATTTAATTAAATATAAATCACGTATATTTAATTTCACGAATTAACTGGTTAATTCGCCTTAGCCCATGATATTTAATCCGTATTAAATATAATATCTCAACATCACGTATTTGACTAATTACTAGTCAAATAACTCGGACTAACTGGTTAGTCAATTTTGGCATCTACATGACAGTATTTACATACCGTCACATCTCTCGAACGTATCCTATAGGTGTGACTTTTAGGGACCAGTTGATCACCGCCATCTGTATGACAATAACGTCAAACTTATCTAGCAAGCCAACCGTTATTGATAAACGTGGATCAACTGATAATAATACCAAAGTATGCCCTTTGATCCTTTTAGAGGTTTATAAGTCCTTGCACTAACTGTTAAGGACACCAACCCCAACAACGAGAGATATCTATCATATTAGATTGCATGCATGCTTTTGTAGGTCGTAGTTAGGTGAGTGACTACTTTCATTCTCTCTTACAAAATCTATACTCATCTTAGTTTGTATTACACACTTTATATGTAGAGCTTGCTTATGTTGAAGTCGTTCTTATGCTATAATATATTCTTTGATTAATTTATATTTCTTGCCTCGGTTGATATCATTCTAGTCGTTTTATGTCTGTTCTCGTCTTTTCGATGATGTCAAGAGGGTGAAGAAAATGAAAGTGACTTAAGTATTTGCCTAAGCTTGCTCCTTGTCAGAACCTCTAATCTCTTAAGGTCCTTAGATTCTATACTTTATAAGTGGTTTGTTCTTGCGTTCAACTGACTATGACTTTTATGGTATTATGTTGGGGGGGAACTTACACTTAGTCACAAATCGTAAGAGACTTGTCATCATCAAAAAGGGGGAATTTGTTGGACCATATAGATATATGATTAAGTTTTGATAATGACAAGTGTGTGCTTTATATTATATATACTCTTGCTCGTAATCGTTTGTTTAGTCCTTGTTAAGATTGACTTAGGTTTACAAGATTAAGCAAGTAATGTTATAGCATCCTTAGCTATAACATTGAAGATTTGTGAAGCATCGTTCAAATAATGTTATAGTGGCTTGAGCTATAACATTGAAGATTCTTAAAGCGTCATAGTAACTGTAACAAGTTTCAAGTATGATGATCACTCAAGCAAAAAGCTCGATCAAGTCTACAACAAGCTCAAGATGAAGAGCTTATGATCAAGATAAACAGATGATCCTACATTGAAGATCTCCAGGAAGATTAGATAGCGTAGGTCATCATCTTATAACGGTATTTAAAGAAATGATTTTGGTAAGTAAAGTTATAGCTGTTATGGTTATAACATTACCTACCAGACTCAATGTTATAAGTGATTTAGCTATAACATTGAGCTGCAATATTAAAAACGCACGACTTGTTTTTTAAATAGTTTTGAAAATAGTTTTTCAAATCTAGGGTTTATGGTAAAAATCTTAAATAAATACTTGTTAGAGATATTTTATCTCCATATGTTTATTTTATATCTTTTACCTAAAATATTGTTGGGTTAAAATAGGAAAAAGATATATATTATTCCTTCCTTAACCTACACGAGATCCTCTTCATATCTAGGGTTTAGGTAAAGATCTTAGATAAAATATTTGTTAAAGATATTTTATCTCAATATATTTATTCCATATCTTTTACTAAGATATTATTAGAATAAATAAATGGATTAAGATCTTTTTCTTGTTTGGATAAGATTCATGGTAAATCAAAATAATATTTGTTAGAGATTTCTTATCTCCATATATTATTTTTACTTTATTCTTTCCTATCTTCCAAGATTTTATGAGTTGTAAATGATTAAATAAGATTTAACCTAATTTCCTCCCTGTGCATAAATCTACACGGCATCTAGGGTTTCTTAGATGAAAACCTAGATCTCCTCTCTACTATAAATACTACACATGATAATTCATTTAAAGTACTTTTCAATATTCGAACAAAACATCCTTTGCAAACGTTTTTAATTTTATTATTCTTTTGCAAGTTAAAATTGTTTTTGAAAAGTCGTGTGTTATCTTATATTGCGATTATTTCTAAGTATCGTCATAAGATAATAGCGCTTAAATATTGTTTCTTACTCGTTCATATTGTGAACACTAGAAGAACAATCAAGCACTTTCTTAGTAACTTAAGATAGTCAAAATCGAATATCGAGTGATATTCAAATTGAGTTATAGCTAGAGTTAGCTATACGAGTTGGGTTGATAATTTTGTAATGCGGAGAAAGGTACTAAAATTATTAATCGAGAATAATGGACATAAGCTTCGACGTGTGAAGCTGAACCACTTCAAAACCGTGTGTCTTTGCATTATTCGAGTCTAGTTCTTCAAATCAACAAATGCGGTCTAAACGACCCCTTCAAATCAAACCTGGTTCAAATAACCATTTTCAACACGTTTTCTAAAATGTCAGAACACGGCATATAAACCGTGGGCTAACCCGCGCCTAAACAGGCCCTCCATTTCTCATTTTCAAAACCAGGGAGAGGCCCTTTATACCGCCGGCTGGCTCGCACCTCATATAGCCATCTGGTACAGGGCCTCTTCCCTTCCACCGTTAGTCTAGGACGATCCCGACTCCGGTTAGCCCGGATACAAAACGGATCAAATGACTATTACTTCTTCATAATGATGTTTGCAAAATACTAAGAGAAATGGATCACGTTATGCACCCTAAACCTAATACGGTAAATGGATGTTTAATTCCCGTCTTGCATGTAAATCAATCATTAATCCAACTCGACATCTTATACTTGATACTTGGATTAAATCAACTGACTTAGAAAGCTCTCACATGTTAGGTTTAAATTATTGGATCCGCATTCATGCATTTAAACCGTTTTATAAACTTTTACATTCAACCAACCAAGATCGATCAGTAGAGGCCGCTACCGCGGGCGGGATTGGGTGTCTGATTAAAGGGTTTCCCAATACGTACCTTCACCTCTTACTCAGAAACATTGGATAGTGGACGACCATATCCAGGGCGTACGAGAGTCATTCTAGAGATAGGATGCTAAAGAGGGACGATTTCCTTATCTTTAGTACCTATGTCAAACGCTGCTTTGTGCTTCGATTTGACCGAGGTATAAAGTGAATTTTGAACGCGTTCCAGGCATCCCACAAATGCTTGGTGGCGATTTTGAACATCTCTAATCGTTTCGAGACGCTTACCGAGACGAAACCGACCGATCTAAAATGATCCGGTCGAAAGCATTTTTACGCCGTCCAACGTGGCTTTCAAAAGACCGCTGCATGTCCACCAGATCGACCTGGCATGCAGGTGGCCCGTGACTACGGACGGTAGCTGGACCCCCAAATTCACGGACCGAGACGTGGCCCATGTCCACATATTGGTGACTCCGCTGGGGAATAACTAGGATACTTACATCTTTGTGATCTCTAGATGGTGAGACTCGAACGAGGTCTTGGTTGGAATGCATTAATTGATATTACGGTCACGGTCGGGTTCCTTGTCCGGGCCCACAACCTAACCCTTTTCGACCAATTGGCTCGTCTCGTCGGCGTGAGTTTTTCTCATCCCCGCGTTTCGAATCCCGATTGAGTCAAGCATACCGTTGACGTTACACATTTTTGTTTCGTCAAAGAGCTTTCATCACTTTCGAGCACGAGGCTAGGGCACCCTCCTTACACATTTTGTTTGCATTGGTATCCCTCTCGCAAATCGGGGTTTGATTGCTTGGTGTGTAACCCACACTTTTAAGCCAAAACCCGTGTCAGCATAATGCATAATATAATGAACTGTGAGTTCTTATGTGCTACTTGATCATATGTCCTTCCGTGTCATTTTCAAACTTCCAAAAATCATCTTTTGCGCCGTTATTATGGCCGTTTCAAACCTCGGTCTTTCGCCGACTGTTGCACGCCTTTCTAGGTCGTCATAATGACGATTTTCAAACCCAGTTTTTATAACCATTTCAACACGCCTTTCTAGGCCGTAGTAATGACGATTTTCAAACCCGGTTTTTATAACCATTTCAACACGCCTTTCTAGGCCGTCGTAATGACGATTTTCAAACCCGGTTTTTATAACCATTTCAACACGCCTTTCTAGGCCGTCGTAATGACGATTTTCAAACCCAGTTTTCTACAACCATTTAAAATAACATTTCCACGCCGTTATAATCGTCGCGTCTAGACATGGATTTTAACCCGTTTCGCGACGACAATGGCTCTTTCAAAACCCGAGAAAAGCACACACCCTTATCTCGAGACACTTTCGGGATCCCGAGGACCACGCACCGTCCACGAGACCTCTTCAAACATTTCAAACCCGATTTTCAAAACATACAATTTTGAATTTCAAAACCGTCTTGGGAAACAATGCACTGTTTTCCGAGCCGAGTCAAACTCAAAACTGTCTTTTGCAAATAAACTTAAAACAACCCTTTTCAACTGACCGACTTGCGGAGATATCTATCTTCGGAAGCCGTCCACAAAGCGGCAAATGAATCTTTTTAAAAATTTCTATTTTCGAAAACTTCAGTCCACCATTCCAATTCCGCCTCGTGTCTATCGAGTCAAAGAAAACGTACTTATGGGTCTTTACTTATGAGTCGTCTCACCACGAGACCCATCCATTGGCGTCGCGCCATTATGTTGGACTCGTGTCAAAGGTTCGGTCAAACACTGTCACGTCATAAATCGAGTCAGCACCGAGGAGCCATACACGGCCACCCTCGTCTTGTTGAGTCTAATATTTGTCTCGTCCTTTGTGTTGTCTGCGTTCAGTCTTGGAACCGTGTCGGATTGAGTTGTAATGTGAGCCGTTTTTCTGCCTCAGAGCCATGGCCCCGTCTTCAACTTCGTCTGTCAACCACAACAACAATGATAACAATAGAGATGTCACGACTGATTAGCTGGCTAGCCTGCTTACCGCTCTTAAGGTCACCCTGGATTGCATCGAGACCCGTATCGATGCCCTGGAGAACAAGGAAGCTGGAGAACATAATACTCCACCTCTGACTGAAACTGAGAAGAGGCTAAAACTCATGGAAGAACAGCTCCTAGCCCGGGGCAACAATATTCATCTTGAGAAAAACCGAAGGTTCGAACCTGTTGGGGATCAATTACCTGACAACTTCACCCTAACTGATGTGCCTATGTTCAAAGGAGTGGAGGACCCGCTCAATCATATCCATGCCTTCAAAGACTACATGGCCATTAAAGGGTCAAACATGAGCTTTTTACCCGGATCTTCCCATCCTCTTTGGAATCGATCCCTCGTCAATGGTACTACTCCCTTCATCTGAAAAACCTTACCACTTAGGACGAGGTCGCAGTTGAGTTCGCTAAACAATATGCCGACAATGTTGAAATCCAAGCCAATACCCGTACTCTTGAGGTTCTAACCCAAAACGATAAGGAAGGGTTCACCGAGTTCTTAACCCGTTGGAGGAGGGTGAGTACTCAACTGGTCAGTAAGCCGAGTGAATCAACTTTGGTGGAAAAGTTCGTCAACAATCTCCGCCCAGTGTATGCCAACTTACTAAGGTATCAGAATATAAAGACCTTCCAAGATCTGCAAATTCTGGGGACACGTATTGAAGATGACCTCCGGAAGGGTGTCTTGGCCAAGACTACTGGCAGAGGCTACCAGGGATCCACATCAACCGGATCTCGCCCTTAAGGCCAAACAAACAAGATCGATGAGGTTAACCTCGTTGAACCATTTGCTAAGAGAGCTGAGCGCCCCCGGAGAGTGTTCACTAATATAGGGTCAACGTATGAAAGCGCTCTGAAATGGTTTATGGACCAAGGGAAATTACAACCGATCGGACCCACCCCAGATCCGGTCGATGCTAAGAAATCCCGCTTCTGGAACCCCAATGCTTATTGTCAGTACCATCAAGGGAAGGGGCATGATACTGAAACTTGCTTTAAACTCAAACACATCATCCAAGACATTATTGAAAAAGGGGATTTGCCTCTACCCCCGCCAACTAAGCCAAACAACAAAACGAATCCTCTGGGAATCCACGCCATCTTCGACGATGAACCAACTCTGGACTGCTCTCAACTCATCCTGCCAGTTGATGACGAGGTGAATGCCTTGGAGAAAGATCCGTCAGACGGGGTGTTCGTGTCTAGCGCTGCCACTATACTCACCATGTTCCAGCAGGTCGAGGAAGCCATAGCCAGTCTCTCCGAGAGGATCACCCGACCTGACGATGCCTACCGTCGACTTATCTTCAATCCTCCACCACCGCGCCCAAGGGAGAATTCCCCAAGCGTTCAAAACTACCCACATCAGGACGGATTTCTCCTGTGACCATTCTAGCATGCACCTCACGAAAATCACCCTCACAATAACTACCCTAACAATAACTACCCTCATAAAAATCACCCCCACAAAAATATTCCTCACAAAAATTACCCACCAAAGAATACCCCTCCAAGGTGCCTTCGAGATCCTGAAATTAATGGCATCTGGAGAGATGATGTTGAGGATGTCTATATCATCCCAGGGAAAGAGAAACGGGCAAAAGAAATCAGACATCTTACCCGGTCCGGACGCCCCTATCAGAACCCGAACAATCTAATGGTCGTTCCAACAACAAATGACCAAGTCGTTCCGGAGGTAGACACTCAACCAAGGGATCCTGAAAATTTGATCCTCAAACAACTTCAGAAGGCAAAAGCCGAGATTTCGATCTGGCAACTGATCGCAACATCCTTTGAACATCGACAGGCTTTACTTCAGGCCTTGGGAAAGCTAACCGTGCCCTCCACCTCTTCCCCCGAAGAAATAGTGGCACACATGACGCGGGACGCCCCGGATCTGAACAACCCAGTCGTCTTCTCTGACGAGGATATCCCTCCGTTCAGAGCCAATCATAACCTGGCCCTGTATATCACCGTACAATGCCTCAAGAAAAATGTACCCATGGTCCTTGTAGATGACGGATCCGCAGTGAATGTAATCCCTCTCAAGACTGCTCACAAGCTGGGTATTAAGGAAGCTGATTTGGTCCCGACAAATCAAGGAGTACGCGCCTACAACGGCACTCGTCGCAAGGTCGCGGGGCTCATCACTCTGACTGTTGCAACCGGACCACTGGAAAGGCAAACTAGTTTTCAGGTGGTCGATCGATGCCTCTTTCAATATGCTCTTAGGACGTCCGTGGATTCACGCCGTCAAGGCGGTTACCTCGACTCTCCACCAGAAAATCAGGGTCCCCTTTAACGGGAAAAGAATCACAATTCCTGCTTCCCCGATCAAAGGTGTCAGGAGAAAGGGAATAGCCTCCCAAGCCATTGAGGAGGATGATAATGAAATGTGGGGATTCTAAGTTGTGAATGCCATAACTGATGAATCAACACCCTCTGATTGTGACCCGTTTGCCAACCTCACAGTCAACCGTATCATGACGCGTCAGGGTTACTTCCCGTGTTTGCCGCTCAATCCACTGAAAGATACCTTGCCTCCCTTGAAACAGGATAAGGTCCCCAACATCCCGTTTGGACTGGGATATGAACCTACCGATGAGGATATCCAGGAGATGAACCTCCTAGTTCGAAAACGCAAGAAGCACAGAGTTATCCTCCGTCCCTATCATCTGACCTTCAATGGATACTTTGTCCCCGAGAGAGAATCCGAGCTCTACCATGGCTTTCCGGAGCCAATCTATGACTCTGCGGCCAGGTCTAGGTACCCGGGAGTGGAAGTCTTCTAGGACTGCTATTTCATCCCCGACAACATCGAAGCTGCATCAACTGAGTCTAAGCCGTCACCATGCCTCAACGGACAAGCTGTCACACTCCTCTTTCGGGAAGATAACATCAAGCGCCTCGACTATGGGGACATCATCAACATCGCCCTGAAGGACAACCAATTTGATCCAACCGTCTTGATCTCCGACACTGACCCAGAGAAAGCTACCCAAGGTTGGAGGAAGACCGTCAAGTGGACCGATCGCCAAGGCCGCATTCTGAAGATCACAACTGGAGAAGGCCCTATATTCAAGGAGTGAAGTGAAGAAGAATCTGAGTCTGATTCGAAGCTAGAGTCTATCGTAGCTCCTAACACTTCTGATGTCCCAGTCAAGGTCCCCTTCCCACTGTTTTATCACAAAGTCGTGGCTGATTCAGAGGCTGAGTCTACTGGGGTCACCCCCACTCCCATGAAAGGTGACAACCTGGAGCCTGTTCCAGGGGCCGAATCCTCTGCTGTGTCGCCTCTGACTAACCATGAAATGTCTGTCCTTTCCGAGCTTTTCGCTCGTGTCAACTTAATGAACGTTCAGTTTGCTTATGACTCGTCTCAATTTAACTACAATGCAATTCTGAATGACTACGAGGAACTTGACTCGAGTGACTACCCACCTCACCTAGCCAAAGAACTTGACAAACGGGAAACCAGGACCCCCATCATTGAGGACACCGAACCTATTCACGTAGGAACCGACAACACACCTCAAGAACTTAGGATAGGGACAACCCTGGACCCCTCGGAAAGACAACATTTCATTGACCTCCTCCACGAATACAAGGGCGTGTTCGCCAGGTCTTACAGAGATATGCCTGGGATTGACAGAGAAATTGTAGAGCACCGGATATCCATTAAACCCGGAGCTAAACCTATGAAACAGAAGCTACGCCGGATGCGTCCTGAATGGGCCCTAAAAATCAAGGAAGAAGTGGATAAACAGTTCAAGGCCGGTTTCATCAAAGTGTCTGAATACTCTGATTGGGTGGCCAACATTATGCCCATACCAAAGAAAGACGGAACAATTCGGGTTTTCGTCAACTTCAGGGATCTGAACAAGGCAAGTCCAAAGGACGACTTCCCTTTGCCACATGTTGACATTCTTGTAGACAACACTGCCGAACATGCTCTCCTATCATTCATGGACGGGTATACTGGGTACAACCAGATTAAAATGGCTGAGGAAGACATACACAAGACAACATTCACTACATAGTGGGGTACATATTGCTACACGGTCATGCCCTTCGGTCTCATCAATTCTGGAGCAACCTACCAAAGAACCGCTACCACTCTCCTACATGATATGATGCACAAGGAGGTAGAGGTGTATGTCGACGATATGATTGTCAAATCCAGAGAACGGGATGGCCACATCAGCGCCCTTCGGAAATTCTTCGCTCGTCTGCGGAAATATAACATGAGACTAAATCCTCAGAAGTGTGCATTTGGGACATGTCGTCAGCAAAAGAGGCATTGAGATTGACCCAACCAAAAACAAAGCCCTTCGACAAATGCTTCGGCCTAGAAACGAGAAGGAGATTCGAGGATTTCTCGGTCAGGTTCAATACATTAGCCGATTCATTGCCAAGCTCACCATGATTTGTGAACCGATATTCAAGAAGCTTCGCGCCTCCGATCACACCGATTGGGATAATGACTGTCAAAAGGCCTTCGACGGGATAAAGGAAATCCTATCCAAATCTCTTGTACTCATGCCACCTCAGCCAGAAATTTCTTTATCCCTATACCTAACTTTTACCAACACAGCCACGGGAGCAATGCTAGCACAGACAGTCGGCGGTGAAGAACGAGCCATCTAGTACATCAGCAAAAAGTTCATTGAGTACGAGACGAGGTACACCCAATTGGAGAAGACATGCCTTGCCCTAGTATGGTCAACCAAGAAGCTGCGGCATTACATGCTCAGCTACACGGTCCACATCTACTCAAAGATGGACCTGGTTAAATACAACTTCGAAAAAACCGTACTAAACGGAAGGCTGTCTAGGTGGACACTCATGCTGTCCGAGTTTGATCTCAAGTTTGTGCCCTTCAAGGTTATCAAGGGAAGAGCATTCGCTGATTTCCTAGCAGAGAATCTCGTCAATGAGGATCCAACGACCGACACCTGGTCACTGCCTGACGAAGACATCCTTTTTGCCGATTCCGACGCATGGGACCTATACTTCGACGGTGCATCTAATCTGAGAGGCTTCGGGGTAGGAATCCTTCTAATATCACCGGAGGGAGAACACGTTCCGATCTCGGTCACGCTAGACTTTGCCGTCACCAACAATGCCGGTGAGTATGAAGCATGCCTCATCGGCCTACAAGTAGCCATAACACTTGGCATCAAGAGACTGAGGGTCCACGGCGATTCCCCGCTCATCATCAACCAGGTGTCCGGATCATGGAAAATGCGATCTGACAGCTTAGCTCCCTACCGAGCAAAGATCAATCAAGAGGCCGAGTTCTTCGACCAAGTTAACTACTTCCACTTGCCACGAGAAGAAAACCAATTTGCTGATGCCCTGGCGAAACTTGCCGCACTCGTCAACATACCTGACGACATGACATTAATGCCCCTATGTGTCGAGAGAAGGAGCAAGCCAGCTCACGTTTGTGCCATTATCGACGACGAGGAAAGCCATGATGAACCTTGGTACCAACCCATCCTCAATTACAAAACCAAAAACGAATTCCCTCCCAACTCTGATCAAAGGGGACAAAGAGCCATCCGTTTACTTGCGTCACAATTCGTGATAAACCAAAATCAACTATACAAAAGAACACCCCAAGGAATTCTCCTCCTTTGCATTGACCATCACAAAGCCAAAAAAGTCATGGGAGAAGTCCACGACGGAGAATGTGGCCCTCACATGAGCGCAATGATGCTTACACGGAAAATCACGCGGCTAGGTTACTATTGGACCACCATGGAAGCTGATTGCCGTAACTACGTCAAACATTGCCACAATTGCCAGATCTTCGCCAACATACAACACATACCACCATCCCTTCTATACACCATGACATCACCCTGGCCTTTCTCGACCTGGGGCATCGACATCATCGGGAAAGTCAACCCGGTAGGGACCAAAGGGCATTGCTTCGTCCTCGTCGCCATCGACTCCTTCACCACATGGGTGGAAGCACAGTCATATGCAGTCTTGAGCGCCAAACAAGTGGCCAAGTTAATTCAAAACAACATCATCTGCCGATATGGGGTACCCCATGAAATCATCAGCGATCAAGGCTCTCACTTCCAGGCGGAAACTCAAGCTTTGCTTGACAAATACAAGATCAAGCGACATCGATCATCCCACTACCGTCCTCTAACTAACGGAATGATGGAGGCAGCGAACAAAACTCTTGTCACCATTATCAACAAAATGCAAGACAAATACCGCAATTGGCCGAGCAAACTCCCATTCGCACTCTAGGGATACCGAACCTCCATTTGAACACCGACAGGCGCCACGCCCTTCTACCTAGCATATGGTATGGAGGCGGTTCAATCGGTAGAGTTAGAGATCCCTTCTCTACGCATCCTACTGGAGAGTCAAGTCCCTGAGGCGGAATGGACCCGTCAAAGGTACGAGCAACTCACTCTTCTAGAAGAACGGCGACTCAACGCCTTGCACAACGTCCAGCTATACCAACGACGTATACAACGGGCATTCAACAAGAAGGTTAAACCCAGGAATATCCAGGAGGGCGACTTGGTCCTCAAGTCAGTTCGAGCACCATTACCCGTCGATCCGAGGGGAAAATTCAAACCCAACTAGGCCGGGCCATACGTGGTCAAGAAAGTACTTTCGGGGGGCGCAGTGAGACTGAGTGACCTAGATGGGGAGGACTTTACAAACCCGACCAACCTAGACCAACTCAAGAAATACTACCCTTGAACCATAGCAACCAACAACCTAGCCTAGTTTTACAACTAGCAACCACCTTAACCCCTTTTCAAGTCAAGTTCCTTAACGTGTTCTGATTTCAAATTGCATATTTTATCGAGTCTAAGCTGCGGCACCTTGCCCGTTTCGAATGTCCTTTGATCTGTCAAAGGCAACATCCATTTGCACTAAAAAAAACCCCCTGAACTACGGGCATGGTTTGATTTCACCTCTTCAGGTGGATACGTAGGCAGTTCCTCTTATGCATGAGGGATACAACCACAAAACCCAATCAAAATTTACTAAACATTTCAAACTACGAGCATGGTTTGATTTCACCTCTTCAGGTGGATAGTAGGAAGTCCTCTCTTACACAAGAAGGATACAACCATCCCCACAATCAAAAACAACCATCCCTACATACAAAAAACATCCAAAAAAAAGGAGAAAGGGAAAACCATTCCCTTTCCACACAAAAATACAAAAAATAAGCCTTTCTCACTTCCTACAGAATACCACTTTCCCAAGTGCAAATGTTTAGGACGATTCAAACCAAATTTCCTTCACCAAATGGATGAAAGAAACAAGCGTTCACAATTTTCGACACGGGCAATCCTCTTATTTTATTAATAATGGGAGGGATTACAATTTCAACAACAAATAAAGCTCGACGAGTCTACTACTTGTCAAAGCTAAGGTGTCAACTAAAACACCTCACATAATAAAACTAGCACAAAACACACAATAACTAGCTAGTACAACATAATAAAAACTCACAACAAGAATACAACATAATAATAAAAGGGGTAATGGAGGCCTTCACCCTTCCATTCTACCCTTGCCTTTTCCTTCGGGGTAAATCTTCCCCTTGTTCTTCTTGTTGGCCCGCCTAGCATGGATTTCCTCCTCGGAACGGATCCTCAACGGATCTAAGACGGTGACGGCCTCCGGTCTAGCACAAGACCCCATGTTCAACCCAAAAAGAGCCAATGCACGGCCCACCATATTCTTGGGGCCGGAACTCCTCCTCTTCGGTGGTCTCATCACATCGGGGGTAACTCAATCAACATACTCCTCGAAGAAGGCGCGGTTGGCCTTTTCAACCTCTCGATACTTCAAATCGACAACCTCGTCCTTTCGGAATTTTGATCTCTCTTCCAAGGACGGAGCACGTGACCACTTGACAAAAGCGGGAGTCACCCATGTCGTGGCAACGGGGTTTGGTACCTCCCAAAGAGGCCGAGTGGCCCACCACCTTTCGATGACCTCCACAAGCTCGGAGTTCCGGAAGACATTCTCTTGAACAAGAGTATCTTGAGTCGGCACCTTTTGTTGACGCCCCATTTGCCTCATGAGCCTCTCGGGATAAATGAAGGAAACCACCTTCAAACCCACCACCATCAAAGAACGAGGACTAGCACCCGAAGCGGGCAATCCCGTGAAGAACCTCAAGTGCCACCATGGCACAACCCAACGGATGTGAGGCCACCCTCCTCCGCCAATCTTGCGGCCCAAGAAGCCTCGGTGGAAGCAAAACTATCCGGGTACAACTTCTACCTCATGGTAAGGTGACGGAAGGAATAAGAAGAAGGATTAACTGGAGGCTTTGCATACCTTAGCCTCTCCAAAAGCCACACTTGAAGGATCCTTGGGGACCCGAAAGAAGGAGCTTCTCCACAAGAGCCTTCCTTGTCCAAAGCTTGGACGATCTCTCCAAGCACCAACCATGATGGATCTATACCATGCTCCATTTGCTCAATCACGTGGATAAGGGTCATGCTACCATAGCACTTTGGCCCCCCCTTCTTCAAGACATCAACAAAGAGGTACACATAGACAAGACAAAAGGAAAGAGCCCTTTTCCTAGCCACCTCCGAGACATTAGCATCTAATCGGTTTGAAAAGATGTTAATAAGAGCCAACATATCCACAACATGTGGAGCAAGAAGAAAGTTGATTTGGCTTGTTGACAAGCCCAACATGGAACGGAATTTCTCCTTGTAGCACAACCGAGTCGGAGGAAACACCGGAACACAACCTGGCCACCCACCAATGGCTCCAACCTCTTCGGCAAGAGGACAAATTTCACCTTTCGGGAAAACGAAAACATGATGTTTCGAATCCCAAAACCGAGAACATGCTTCAAGAAATGAATGTTGCACCTTGACTTGACGAAGCACCAACAATTGGCCAATTCCCATACAAACGAGTTGATACTTTTCGGGAGGCGACAAATCCCGGCACCATTGTCGCAACGCGTTCTCAAAAGCATCCATGAAATATTTTTGTGGAAAAAGAAGAGGTTTTGTAGAGATGATTTTGTGTTTCGGATGATGAAACAATGAAGCGCAAACGTCCCTACTTATATAAAATGATCAGCGTGTTTTTCAGAAAAACGAGGAAAGCTGGTTTACATCGCCAGGAGGCTCGCGACTCTTTAGGCCTTCCCTAGGATTCCCGCTGTTGACTTGTCTCTTTCAACTTGTGTTTTCTCATGACACCTCAAACCTCCCGCCATAACGCTCGCGCCTCTTTGGGTTGATTCAGGGCATTTTTCTGTTCCCTCACACTCACATTTCCTTGTTTTCACGTTTTACGAAATTCGGCACGGTTTCCATGATGCAGCTTTTAACATACGGATTTTTTCTTTCATTTTTTAAGGGGGGAAGGGCTAGTCGCCCCGATCCGCGACGGACCGTTTCCATGTCAGTCGAAATTCCTAAAATTTTTCGCTTTTTCACAATTTTCCGTCAAAAATCAAAATCGAAAATTGATAACACGACGTAAATTTTCCTCAAAATTCAAGCACTCACAAATTCGAGTCTTGACCTCAAAAATCAAAATCAAATATACTCGTAAAAATCTATTTCTAAAATTCATCCTGACGGTTTGAGTTTGAATTTCTCGAGTCGCAAATCAATTTCAATAATTTCGATGCAATTTAATTCACGACACGAGTTAATTGCTCAAATTTTCAAATCAATTCCTTTTGGAGTCCAAACGTGACGACATGTCGTGGAATTTTCAAATTTCAATTTTAATTTCAAGTCATCTTGGTTAATTTTGTTTTTCATTCAAACGCTTTTACGTGTTTACGTCTATGCATACGTGCTATCTGTTGCCTGTTTTCTACACTAACGATGCAGGAACTGGTGCAAAGCAAAAGGAGAATTGGCAGCCGACAGCGCTCCTCCGAAACACAACACAAAAAAATCCAAAAATCACAAAATGAACCACGATCGAAAAAAAACATAAATACAAACCGCCTCACGCAAAATACATCGACACACGTTTGATTCGGAGTATTGATCGTGCAAACAGGATCCAGTACAGACATCTATCATACAAACACTGGCCTAAAACAACTGTCTATCATACAAACATTGGCCTAAGACAACGAACTGGGGGCTATCTGCCACCTACCGAACTAAGCACTCCCTACCCTTCCAATAAGAAAAGAAAGGGAGCAACATAAGGAACGGAGGAGCAACAACGGAAGCAGAGGTGCTTGCCATGACGGTAATACCTCGTTCCTGCTCCACGACAAAAAGAAAAATGATGCATTGCAGATTTTGGACGACGCGATAACCAAGGATCGTAGCTCAGCGCACTACCCCGACGTTGGCCTCCAATCATCAGAATTCGAGGGTGAAAAGGGATCAGGACAACGGATGCTACCCCGATGTTGAACTCCACTCAGCTGAATTCAACTGCGATCGAAAGCAGCAACATGGGATAACATGCCCGCATTGAACCCCACTCATCGGCCATCCGAACCTCTGCAGACAACGACCAATGATCGATACCCGATCATTGGCCGGGCAAAGGCCGCCAGGCAGAAACACAACCAAGCCTGTAATAAAAAACAGTCGTCTTCCCCCCTCCAGGATCGTCTTCCTCCTCCAAGGCCTCCACGGCTGACCCCATAGGTCCCAAATGATACCCTGCAATCAAAAAAAAAAAAAAAACAAAGAACGTCAGCCGAAATTTCGGCATTATGACGGCATAAAATGGACAAGTCCAAAGAAAAAAAAAACAACAACCTGCAAAGCAAAACAAGGGCAATCCCGCCCAAAATCCAACCAAACAAAACCATTCAAAAAAAAAAACAAACACAAAACGACTCACCCATCTTTTCAGGCAAAAGACGAGTCAAAACCACAAAAAAAAAACGGCATTCCGAGACCCCTACAGGGTCCGCCTACAAACCAAAATACATTCCCGACACAATGGGGTATTTTTCTACGGCTCAAAAATGCAATTCATACGCTAATTTAAGCCAAAATCGGTCAAAACTTCAGAAACGACCGCAAAAAGGCAAACGTGATTTTATCACGCCTCAAAGCGACCTAAACTACCAATGAGGTCCATTTCAAGGCCAACTGACTCAATTCAAGCCCAAACAGACGCTTATTTTGTAAGACACAAGACCGTCACAAAAGGCAAAAATCCAATTTTGCCCACAATACCCAACAAAGGTCCATAAATGGCAAACACGGATTCTCCCAACTACAATGCAACCTAGTGGGACCCACTATCCAAGCAAATAAACTTGGCATTATGAAATGAGACGGTTTCTCACCTCACTCACGTTTTTCGAGCATAGGGAGCGGGAACGAGGACCAAAATGCAAACTAAAAGCACCCCTATACTCCTA
The DNA here is from genome assembly GCF_048544455.1 of Silene latifolia. Taxonomy (NCBI): domain Eukaryota; kingdom Viridiplantae; phylum Streptophyta; class Magnoliopsida; order Caryophyllales; family Caryophyllaceae; genus Silene; species Silene latifolia. The sequence continues at coordinate 99,853,272 of NC_133527.1, forward strand.
AACAGGTTTCTAACCTAATGCAATCATCAATTTCACTCGAAATGGGCTCAATCAAAAACGCTTAATTCGATTTTCTAGGGTAAAATTCCGCCCTAATTCAATTAAGCTAAAAGATCAACAAATTTAATTGGATTCAAGAGGAAATACATACCTTGAGATGACATTGATGTCAATGGCACAAATGGGAGCGAGCTAGAAGGTCCAACAATGGCGATCTTAGCTTGTTTTTGTAGAAATGTGAAGAAGACGAAATGATGAATGGGATGCAGCCTGAACTCGCGTCTTTTACAGAAAAAAGGGAAGCCCCTTTGATTCGCAAGAGGGCTCGCGCCTCAATCAAGCGTCCCCTTGCTTTTTTTTCACCGAAATTAGGGCTTTGGCCCAATTTCCCATATTAAGCTTCCAATTTTCATCGACGATATTAAAGGTCGTCATTTTCTCAAAGACAAAAACAAATAGTGAAAATTTAAATTCGCTTTTTCCGAAAATTTCAAGTAAATGGCGATCAAAACCGCCAATTTCAAAAATAATGGTGAAATTAAAATTCATTGTTTTCTTCAAATTTCAAAAATAATAGTAAAAATTCCAAATTCACTATTTTTCTTCAAATATCAACGGCGGCACATAAACGGTCATTTCAAAATAATAGTGAAAATTCCAAATTCACTATTTGTCTTCAAATATCAACGGCGGCACATAAACCGTCATTTCAAAATAATAGTGAAAATTCCAAATTCACTATTTTTCTTCAAATGTCAACGGCGGCACATAAACCGTCATTTCAATTAATAGTGAAGACTCCAAATTCACTATTTCCATTAAATGTCAACGGCGGCACATAAACCGTCACTTCAATTAATAGTGAAAATTCCAAATTCACTATTTCCATCAAATGTCAACGGCGGCACATAAACCGTCACTTCAAACGTAATAGCAGATTTAAAATTTGCTATTTCCTTCAAAATTCAAACAAACGGCGATCGAAACCAGCAGGGGGCTTCCTCGCGGAACTCGCTCATTTCAAAAACAGTGATAGTGAAAATTTGACTTCACTATTTCCACAGCGGCATCATGAGTTCGCTACTTTCAAAACAAGCCAATTCGACGGGGCTATTCTCACGGCCCGTTAATCGACCGCACCATGGCTGGCGAGCCTTACTACGCACCACAACTGGCGAGCTTTTGTCTGCAAACACTCAAGGACACATCCCAAAGATGCCTCGGGTACATTTCCTTATCACAGCTGGCGAGCGTTTGTCCGCAAACTCTCAAGGACACATCCCGAAGATGCCTCGGGTACATTTCCTTATCACAGCCGGCGAGCCTTTGTCCGCAAACACTAAAGGACACATCCCGAAGATGCCTCGGGTACATTTCCTTATCATAGCTGGCGAGCCTTTGTCCGCAAACACTATAGGACTCATCCCGAAGATGCCTCGGGTACATTTCCTTATCACGGCTGGCGAGCCTTTGTCCGCAAACACTCAAGGACACATCCCGAAGATGCCTTGGGTACATTTCCTTATCACAGCTGGCGAGCCTTTGTCCGCAAACACATCAAGGACACATCCCGAAGATGCCTCGGGTACATTTCCTTACCACAGCTGGCGAGCCTTTGTGCGCAGACATGCAAGGACATATCTGAAGATGCCTTAGGTATGACTCCTTCCCATGGCCGGCGATCCTTTGTACGTAGTCTAATGGACTTTAAACGACCTGCACAGAAAGTCGATAGACTCTAAACTGTTCCCGACGACAGGTCCTTGGCTCATACCCTCGAGTCGCCTTCACGTCGCCCTTCGCGACGGCAGGTCCTTGGCCCGAATCCTTTCGAGCCGCCTCGATGTCACTTGGGTCTCCAGGTTGTAATCTTCGATTGACCTAGGGGCTCTACTTTAACTTTTGCCCTGTCCAAGCCACAGTCAAAGTGGGGGCTCTGTAGATACCCAGTATCTACTGAGTCTCCAACAAACACCCGATGATTATCGGACTACAACATGTTTTTGAATCGCGGCGTTTGATCGATAGTTTGTGTACAACTTTACGTCGGAAAACTTAAAACGGTTTCGAAAATAATATATCTCAAAACATTTCAAAAATACCTGGAGTGTTTAATGCACGGCGACGGGGTCGCAACGACACTAACTAGAGTCAAAACCGAAACCGGACCAAAAACCGACTCAAAAATTCAAATCCCAACTCCAACAACGAGTCAAACCGAGTCAACCACCGAAAACAAGACATTTCAAATCTTCTACCTTAAGTTTTCCAGGATTCATGTTGGTCAAGTACCAAACATGTGACTACAAATCCTAGGATAGAACAAATCATGATTGCGTTTGTTGTGAAAGTGACAAGACAACTCGAAGAACCACGACGTGGCTCGCGCCTCTTTGAGCAGCCCAGGTGGCCACGTCGCTCAAAACTCACACAACCACTCATCTCCTATAAATACCCCTCAAATGCCCCTCATTTGAGACTTACGCGAGTGTCCGCCCCCTCTTTTCTCCCTTAAAATTCTCGACTCGACTTCTTGAGTCACAATCCGACGCGTATTTACAACCTACCGATCGTAAATACAAGCCTTACACATTGTTTGGTACCGTCATCGTGCATTAAATAACTTGACCGACCATTTCAACCACTACACCATCACTAATATTAAAACACTCATTTTACTTACCAAAACGGTTTTAAACCGAGTTTTTACCGATCAAACGAGTTGTTACACTTACGTCGGTAAAAATCCTCTTTTATTATGTTTTCATTTGTTTCATGACTATAACATGCTAAAACGTGCATAACATGAACCAAAACATGGCATAAACGACCCACAACTGTTTTTTAGCTTGGGGCAGAAGCCCCTTGGTTCGCCGGCTAGCCCGCGCCTAAATGGGGTATCCAGGCCAGAGATCATCCGTGTTTGTTCTCGTCATTTCCCTTTAATCCATTTCCATATTTTTAGTTGGTTTTCACCATTTCAAATATTTTCAAACCCTTTTTATTTCATGTTATTTGTTCTAACCACAAAACATTTTTCACCCTTGGTTCCTCATACCATGACGGTTAAATCCGTGTTTCGATGATAATATTTGGTTAATGACATTTAAAAGGTATTTTGAAACCTTTTATTTCATTTCTTTACGTTTCTAAAAACAAACATATTAGTCCCCAACGCAAAGTCATCCTTGTTTCCACTTACCATACCGGAATTTAACCCTGGTACGATGATGAGTATCGACTAATTACATTCAAACGGACTTAAAACAACTAGTCCATAATTATTTTCAAAACTATTCATGTCAAGTTTGTCAAATCGAACCCGACACCAAATATTATCAAAATAATGATGAATATTCTAGTCGAGTTCTTCAAATCAACAAATGCGGTCTAAACTACCGCTTCAAATCAAACCAGGTTCAAATACCCATTTTCAACACGTTTTATAACGTTTTCCAAAAAGTCAGAACACGACACATAAACTGTGGGCTAACCCGCGCCTAAACAGGCCCTCTATTTCTCATTTTCAAAACCAGGGAGAGGCCCGTTATACCGCCGGCTGCCTCGCTCCTCATATAGTCGTCTGGTACATGGCCTGTTCCCTTCCAACGTTAGTCTAGGATGATCCCGACTCCGGATAGCCCGGATACAGGACGGATCAAATGACTATTACTCATTCAAAATCATGTTTGCAAAATACTAAGACAAATGGATCACGTTATGCACCCTAAACCTAATACGGTAAATGGATGTTTAATTCCCGTCTTGCATGTAAATCAATCATTAATCCAACTTGACATCTTATACTTGATATTTGGATTAAATCAACCGACTTAAAAAGCTCTCACATGTTAGGTTTAAATTATTGGATGCGCATTCATGCATTTAAACCGTTTTATCAACTTTTACATTCAACCAACCAAGATCGATCAGTAGAGGTTGCTACCGCGGGCGGGATTGGGTGTCTGATTAAAGGGCTTCCAAATACGTACCATCACCTCTTACTCAGAAACTTTGGATAGTAGACGACCTTATCCAGGGCGTACAAGAGTCATTCTAGAGATAGGATGCTAAATAGGGACGATTTCCTTATCTTTAGTACCTATGTCAAACACTGCTTTGTGCTTCGATTTGACCGAGGTATAAAGTGGATTTCGAACGGGTTCCAGGCATCCCATAAATGCTTGTTGGCGACTCCGAACATCTCTAATCGTTTTGAGACCCTTACCGAGACGAAACCGACCGATCTAAAACGATCTGGACGAAAGCATTTTTACGCCGCCGAGCGTGACTTTCAAAAGACCGCTGCATGTCCACCAGATCGGCCTGGCGTGCAGGTGGCCCGTGACTACGGACCGGTAGGTGGACTCCCAAATCCACGGACCGAGACGTGGCCCATGTCCACAACACCAAAGAAGGCTACAAGTGAGGATTTGGAATTGGTTCAAGCCGAAATGGTGGCGACGACGGCTTTGGATACGAGTCCCGATACAGATTTTCCGGGACTCCAATTCATTTCCGTCACACAAAAAGGTAAATTTGTGTTATTTAAGAAACATCCCCTTCATCCTTCCCGATTTATTTGCCATCAACAGAAAAGGGATTTAGGTTTAGACAAAATCACCATTAAGTTGTTTAAGGGAGTTGGTATGAAGCAGGTGTACGACCTCCATTAAAGGACCTACCCCCGACTCACTTGGGAGTTCTTTAGTTCCCTTAAAATTGATAAACATAAGTAATCGGGAAAGGTAGCTTTCCTCTATCCTGACTAATGAACAAGGATCATAGCCATACCTTGTACAATTTTGCGAAAATATTCGGGCTTGATGCGGCACCGTCTCATAAGGCGCCCGAAAAGTTTGACCATAGGATGATTTGGACAGCCATTTCTGGCGAAGATGATGTCAAAGGGGGGAAGAGGCCGGCAAATTCATGTCATAATATCGTGATTAAAATTTGGCATAGGTTTATGGGATGGACTGTGACGCGTGTATTTTATATAAGGTTTTTACCCCATATTTACACGCGTTTCTATGTTATTTACGTGGCATCTAGCTACAAATGCCCCCGAATAGTCTACTTTGGTTTGTCTTGTATTAGTTGCAGGTTCGAATCATAAAGGAGCGAAATCTAGCCTGCACCTGTCCCAATCTCATGCATTTTGGATAAGGAGGAACTGGAGCTTGGAATTTATCACTTAGAGATGCGTGAAGTGGCCTCGAAAGGTGTTCAAGATATCCACTCGTGCTGATATAGCTCGATCGACCCATTATGCTGCTTAAAATGGTCGATCGAATGCTTTACTCTCTTGATATTCTTCGATCGAGCTCTGCCTTTACTCGATCAAAATTACCATCTTCTGAAGTCTTCGATCGAGTATTACTCGATCGAATGGATTGTCGAGCTTTATTCTCGATCGAGTGGTTTCATTTCACTCTATCCAGAGTTTTGGTCTTTTATGCGGATCTTGAGCTGTTTTCGAGATCTCCTTTTGTAATTAGGAATAAATAAGAATGACGGCAGCCATTGGTCGCTCTCTCTTCTCTTCTTTTGGCTGAGACTTCTCTCTCTTTTTACTCTCTCGTAGAAGTTTACACAAAAAACAAAATTCTCCATTGCTCTTCTTTTTAATCGGTATTCTCTTCTTTTAATTAATTAATTACTTTTGCTTTATTGCTCATATATTATGTTTAACTCTTATAGTTTATGTGTTATTGTTGTTTGTTCAATAATCATGCATAGCTAAAACCCTTTTCGCTAGGACATAGGGGAACCATGATTTTAAGGGAATTATGAATAGGTAATTAGGAATTAATGCGAATTAGATCTATGTTGTTAATCACTGGAATTAATTGTTCTTGTCTACTTGAGTGGACGCATTTAGATAATTAACCTTGGTACACCTTGACCTGGATCGGAAGATTGGAATAGGTAAGACCTGCAGTGAACATTAGAGCATTCTAACGAGGGCGGAAGCTAAGTTAGAATTGTTTTAGGGCGAATAGCGGGCCGGAAGGACCTTTTCACTACCTTGTAGATCGAATTTGCATTAACCTAAGACCCTAAACTAGATTTCTCCTTTATTTCTTTCTGCTTTGTTTCTCTTTTGACCTCCATAGATTAGAACAAATTACTAAAACCCCCAAGAAATAGTTACTCAGACGGATATAGTTTAGCGGACATTTTCCCATCTCCCTGTGAAGATCGACCCTAGTTCCACTAGCTTCTCTTAGATATTTGAGGTATTTATTTGTGGTACTAACGGCAGTATCAAATTTTGGCGCCGTTGCCGGGGAGGTGGTGTAATTTTGTTGCTTATTTTAAGTTTGTCTTTCATCTCAAGGAATTTATTCCTTAAGACTGATCTCATTTTTGTCTAGTGCTTTAATAGTTTTGCAGGAAATCTGTCCTAGAAGAGGACATTGTCATACCTGCTGTTCTGACAACTCCGTCTGCGAAGATGCCGAATATCGCCAGTCACTCCGAACCCACGGTGGATTCTCTGCCTAAAGGTTTTCTCCTTCCCACTACAGATGCAGGAACCTTTGGCATCCATCTATCTTATATACAGCTAGTTGAGAGAAATATCTTCAAGGGGATACCTAGCGAGGATCCATGTAAGCATATAGAGTTGTTTACGGAATATTACTCTACCATTCCATTATCTGATGGGGTGACACAGGATAAGGTCAAGGGAGTCCTTTTTCCTTTTTCCGTGACCGATGACGCCCGAGAATGGTTGCGAGACTTGGATAGGGAAGCTGCCGGTGTTACTGACTGGAATTCCCTAACCTTAGCCATCTAAAGAAGATATTTTCCACCACAGTGGATTAATATGCTGAGAGGCCAAATCACCACTTTTACTCAGTTGGCCACTGAATATCTAAATAAAGCTTGGACTAGGTTCAAGAAATTAGTTTGCTCTGTACCTCACCACGGTTTCCAACGATGGTTCTTATGCACCCAATTCTATAATGGGTTGTATGATGATCAAATAGCCGTGTTGGATAATGCAGCCAAAGGGAGATTCCAGAAAAATGTCGAAGACGATAAGGGATGGCGACTCATTGACGAAATGGCCATTCATGTAGCTGAATATAGAAATCCTAGAGGAGGTAGACTAGTGAGCGAGCCTTTAGTAGGTGCGGTGGATTGACCTAATGGAAGGTTAGAAAATTCGGAGATTGTACAACCTTCAGGCGCACCTGAACAAGTCTGTGCCATAATTGAGCAAGAGGTAATTTGTGGTAGATGCGGTACAGAGGGACGCGATCCTATTACTTGCATGGCGGATGTAGAGCAAGTCCGTGCTTATCAACAATTCAAGCTAGGCATGCCGTTCTCTAAACTATATGAAGACTTGACCATGAGAAGTGCCTCTAGTCCTTCTAAACCAATGCTACAACAATTTGATTCACCTTCTATAATTGTAGAACATGCAGAGTTGAAGTCTTTGGTGTTGAATTTAGCACTTCAGCTTGAAAGGAAGTCGGACCAAGATGACAATGCTATAGAAGAGTTGCTAGACCAAGTCGCGCGACTTACATCTGAGGAAAGACATGTGAATCACCAACCTCAATTAGACCCGATCAATGCCATAAATCTCCGAAGCTGTCTTACCAATGATGGACCGAAAATGCCGGAAGATGATGATATAATTGCTCAGGAGATCCCAGATATGATTTTGGAGGAGTTAATTGAAGATGTCCCTGCTGAGCATCGTCAAATCGCTCGATCGATTGCTAATTCTTCTCGATCGAGTGATATGCCCTTCAAAAGTACTCGATCGAATACTCCCATTGCTCGATCGAAAGAAGCTTAAACTGACGTTCTCGATCGAGGAGATTGTTCTTCTCGATTGAGTGACTTGCCCAGCAAAAATGTTTGATCGAGTAATTCTGCCCTTTGATCGAACTGTGCCGAACCTGATGAACTCGATCGTGAGCTATACATTTCTCGATCGAGGAGTTTGCCTGAAGAAAATGTTCGATCGAGTGGACATAGTGGTCGATCGAATGCCTGTGCCAGCGGAAGTTCTGTTTCAAAGCTTAATTCCGTTACCGTGTCGTCTTCCCCTGCTGCGAAGATGCCACGTTCTGACAAAGGTAAAGACAAATTCGCACCCCGCTTACTGTTACCAGGATTCCCTATCCAGGATGTCTGAAGGATGCTAAGGTCGAGCGACAGTACGGTAAATTCGTGGACGTAGTTAAGAACTTTCAGGTAACCGTCCCCTTTACTGAACTTATTACCCAGGTGCCTACTTGCGCAAAATTTATGAAAGACATTTTGATTCGTAAGAGGGAGCTTGTGAATTCGAGACTGTTGCTTTTATGGAAGAGTCCAGTAATTTACTTCTCAATAAAGCTCTGCCTAAAATGAAAGACCCGAGTAGTTTCTCTATTACCTGTACCATAGGAAACAAAGTGATAGATAAGGCTCTCTGTGATTTAGGAGCCAGTGTCAATGTCATGCCTTTTTATGTCTACAAGAAACTTAATATGGGTCACCTTAAAATGACTAATATCACCTTACAAATGGCTGATCGATCTGTCAGACGACCCTTATGTATCCTAGAGGACGTGCTTGTTAAAGTAGGCAAGTTCTTTATACCAGTGGACTTCATTATTTTGGACATAGCTAAGGATATTCGGACCCCAATTATACTAGGAAGACCGTTCTTATGTACAGCTGGGGCCATTATTGATGTCAAACAAGGGCGTTTGACTCTTGCAGTGGGGGATGATGCGATCACTTTCATTTTACGTGGTACACTCGCTCGTCCAATGATAGAGGATACTTGTTATGCAGTTGATATTGTTGACGAGTCTGTTTATGAATTCTGGTCAGATTCCTTAATAAAGGATCCACTAGAAGCTTTGATGTTGTTAGATGAGTTTGCAAATAACCGAGAGACCAATGATGTTGTGTTGGATTTGCTTAAAGCTGCATTAGATGAGCGTGAACTCACCGAAGCTGAAGGAGAGAGTGGAACAAATGATAAATACTCTCTGCGCTATAGAGGTAAAGGTACCCAATTGTAATTTTATGGACGATTTTAGTGTCTATGGAAGTCTTTATGGAAGTCTATTATGGAAGTCTTTATGGACGATTTTAGTGTCTATGGAAGTAATTTTGCTAATTGTCTGACTAACCTTGATAAAGTGTTACAGCGATGCATTGAGGTTAATCTTGTGCTTAAATGGGAGAAGTGCCATTACATGGTCAATGAGGGATTGTCTTAGGGCACTAATTAGTTTCTGATAGAGGCATCGAAGTTGATAAAGCAAAGGTACAAGTGATTCGACAATTGCCTCCTCCTGTCAATGTTAAATGAGTGAGGAGTTTCCTTAGTCATGTCGGCTTTTATCGCCGGTTCATTAAGGATTTCTCCAAAATTGCTAAACCGCTTACACAACTGTTGCTTAAGGATGCCCCCTTTTCATTTACTGATGAGAGTCTTTCTGCTTTTAACAGGTTAAAGCAGGCCTTGATTTCAGCACAGATTATACAGCCCCTAACTGGGCGTTGTCGTTTGAAATAATGTGCGATGCTAGTGACTATGCACTAGGAGCGGTGCTAGGCCAGTGGAAAAACAAAGCTTTGAGTGCAATCTACTATGCGATCCGAACTCTGGATGAGGCTCAATTGAAGTACACCACTACAGAGAAGGAGCTGTTAGCTGTGGTTTACGCGCTGGAGAAATTTCGTTTTTATTTGATAGAGTCTGAAGTCACTGTTTTAACTGACCATGCAGCGCTGAGACACCGTCTTGCTAAGAAGAAAGCTAATCCACGATTACTGAGGTGGATACTTCTTCTCCAGGAATTTGATCTACAGATCAAAGATAAGAAGGGCGCAGGGAATGTGGTAGCCAATCATCTGTCGCGATTATCGCAGCAGGAGGGAGAGGATTCTTTACCTATTAATGATTCTTTTCCCGATGATTCCTTCTTTGCTGTTCTTGTTAACACTAACCTTGATCCGTGGTATGCAGATTTGGCTAATTATGCTGTAAGTGGCGAGCTGCCACCCGATCTTTCTTATCAACATAAGAAGCGTTTTCTCTATAACGCGAAGCGGTACTTCTGGGAGGATCCATATTTATTTAAGAAGTGTGCAGACGGTCTCTACAGACGGTGTATTATGCAGTGGGAGACTAAGGAAATTTTAGAGGGTTGTCATTCATCCTCTTATGGTGGTCAACACAGTCCGTCGCGTACCGTGGCTAAGGTACTTTAATCTGGCTTTTATTGGCCTACTTTATTTGCTGATGCTAAAGTGTTTGTTTCAGCTTGTGATGCTTGCCAACGCTGTGGGAATATATCGAAGAGACATGAGATGCCACAAAATGGCATCCTAGAGGTCGAGTTTGTTGATGTCTGGGGCATCGATTTCCAAGGACCATTCTCGTCTAGCAAAGGTAACAGGTATATTTTGGTAGCCGTAGATTATGTGTCTAAATGGGTGGAGGCCATTGCTTCACCTAACTGCGATGCCAAGACCGTGATTAAGATGTTCAAAAAGATTATTTTCCCCCGATTTGGTGTCCCTAGGGTCGTCATTAGTGATGGGGTAATTCATTTCAAAGAAAAGAAACTAACTTCTATTTTGTCGAAATTCGGCGTCCAACATCGTCGTGGTTTGGGGTATCACCCCCAAACTAGTGGGCAGGTTGAGGTCTCAAATAGGGAACTAAAAGAGATTTTAGCTAAAGTAGTTTCTAAATCACGGAAGGATTGGAGTCTTAAATTAGATGACACACTATGGGCTTATCGGACTACTTTAAAACACCGATTGGTGCAATACCATATCGGCTGATTTATGGGACGTCTTGTCATTTACCTGTTGAGTTAGAATATAAGGTGATGAAGAGGGTCGTTAAGGCTCTCAATCAAACACATTTATATTTCTCAACAAACAACTAGTTAGTGGTTAAGTTGAGGTCGATCCACGGGGCGGTGTGCTTTGGGTTCTAAGTCTATCTATCTCAATTTATGCTAGTGTCACAATTGATTTGCATTTGTAGTTGTGTTCTAAACTAACGAAAGCAATAAAGTAAAACAATCAATAAAGCCGATGTGACTTATATTTAAGCATATTTAGTCCCCGAATTAGCCTCGTTCCTATGCTTTTTAGTGCATAATTGGGTCATTTACTATATTTAGTTTCCCGTTTTGCATATTCTTTGAGGTTTTGTTCCCTTGGTAGGAAAGGAGTGCAAACCCTGCATTTTCATGGCAAAATGGAGCTAAATTGATCAAATTCAATGACCAAGCATCAAAGGGAAGACCATGCTAGAAGACCTATGTAGGAAATAAAGTAGATTGGGCAATGATGAAAGGATCCTTGCATCTCCAACAAGATACCCGAGGATTGTTAAGGAAAGAAAAGAAGAGAAGTGACTGACAAGGAATCCGAGCGTCTCGCTGCCCAGGACGATCGTCTCCCTGCTACAATCCGAGCATCCCGATGTCAAGACGCTCGTCTTGAGGCCAAATGATCCGAGCGTCCCTCCCATAATCCACTCAGATCCCCATGAAGAACCAACTGTCCCTGCTGACTAGACGCCCGGGATGAGCAGATCTTCTGGAGACCACCAAAATGGAGATGAGCATCTCCTTGGAGAGGAGCACTTCCTCAACTTTTCTTAAGGGTCTTAATAGTTAATTAAGTCCTTAGTACCCTTAATCTTCTTACCGAATCTCTAGTATAAATACCCCATTGTACTACCTAGATTAGCATGTCATCTTAATTGGATCTTAATCTTATCTTAATCAAGTCCTAATACTCTCTCAATCTTGTAATCAATTCTTAATTTAGCATTAACACAAATCTCATTTCTTAATCATTTCCTTAATTTTTATATTGTTCATCATTTATTTTGGGTAATTAGAAGATTATTTGGGTTTATATGGAGGATTTACAACCTTCCATCATTCATCAAGTACTTCTATTATTCTTTGCTTTTTTATTAGGAATCTTCTTTATAGGTATAATTCTCTCTTAATCCCTTTTTAATTATTGTTAATCATCTTCATTTGTTCATCATGTTTTGCCTTGCTAGTATGATTGACAACCTTGTTAGCATGTTAAACTTGATAATGAGTGAGTGGTTTCCTAAACTAGGGTTAATGGGGAATTAGGGGAAACCAACATGGGGATTGATTCATGCTTAATCTAATATGTTTTCATAATTAATTTGCTTGGTTGTTGTGATTTCAACTTATTCACATGTTATGTTTGATGAAATGCGAGCCTATGAATCCTTGCATTTTTTACCCATCACTTACCTTTTCAATGAGACTTGTAAGACATAAACCAACTCGAGTCTTATTAGACCATGCATATAGTTGGATAGGGAGGATTAAGTCGACTTGTAAGTGTTGTACAATCTAATCGATTCGGCTCCGGGACCCAAACCTTCCTAGGGATTGTAAGATATACACCAAATCGACTCCATCACATCAATAATTGCTCGCATCTGGTAGAAAATATGTTTGTATGATCATATCCCATGAATCCCCTATGAACCCGTGACACTCTAGTGCTTTTAATCAATTGTTTACATCTTATTTTAATCATCTTGCTTGCTTTCATTATTTTGTTTACATTGTTATTTTTTTTAGTTGATCTCCTATCTCAACCCAAATTGTGACACCCTTAGACACAACCATTTGCAATCAAAAATCCTTCATCAATACCTTTACCTTGGGATCCGACCTTTACTTACCTCTTTACTAAGAGTAGAGTAGTTTGTGAAGTTATAAATATTGTTTTGGTCTAGGCAACTCTTAACGACAAGTAACCGAAATCCATACACCGACCAAAAGCAAAAAAAAGATGTAAACAAATAATAAAGATACTAGGATGTCATGGGTTCATAGGGGATTCATGGAAATAGATCATACAAACATGTTCTCAATTAGAAGTAAGCACTTACTGTTGTGATAGGATCGAGTTAGTGTATATCTTACAATCCCTAGGAAGATTTAGGTCCCGGAGTCGAATCATCTAGTTGTACAACACCTACAAGTCGACTTAGTCTCCTCCTATTCAACTCTATGCATGATCTAATGAGGTTCGAGTTGTCTTACAAGCCTCATTGAAAAGATAAGAGTTGGTCAAAAAATGCTAGGATTCATAGGCTCGCATTTCATCAAACATGACATGTGCATAAGTTAAAATCAGAACAAGCAAGCAAATTAATTATGAAAGCATATTAGATTAAGCATACATCAATCCCCATGTTTGTTTCCCCTAATTCCCCATTAATCCTAGTTAAAAGGCTACTCAATACTTATCATGATTATTATGCTAGTAATGTTGTCAAACATCACAACACAAGTGAACATGATAAAAGAGTAAGGAAATAAACAATAAAAAGTAAAGAGTAAAGGAATTATACCAAACTTAAGATGAACAAATGGAAAGGAAAGGATAATAGGAGAAAACTTGATTGATTGATGAAGAGTTGTCAATTATCCAATAATAACCCAATAATCTTCAATTACCCAATAATAAAGCTTGAACAATAATTAAGGAAAGATTAATGTGTAATTTTGTGGAATGATTGAGATTAATCTATTCTAATCTACTCCCAATCTAATCTAAGGAAGGTTTGCCTCCTCTAAGAGGGCTTGGCTCTTGATTATTACAAATGGATAGATTAGTAAATATAAATGCTAAGTTTTAAATAGGGAATTGCAAGTCACGAGGAAAATGCGTAGATCACGTTGCTACTCCCACCACGATCCGCTCGGATTGGCTTGAAGCACAGCCAGTCTATCTAGAGATCCTCTCAGATCAGAAGGAAGCTGCTCGGATCAAAGCGCCCTAATCCACTTGTCTCGTCTTCTGACCGCTCGGATCAGGACATGGCAATCTGCTCGTCTGGTGCTTAGGACGCACGGATCATGGCACAGTATTCCATCCTCTTGCTCAAAAGCCTACGATCTATGTATACTCTTTATTCTTACTTCGTTGGTTGTCGTTCTTCCCTCCTCTTCATACTAGTCCATCTAAGATCGTCAACAAGCTTCCGAATATGGGCAGGAGACGGGAATTCCGCCTCATTATCTTCATTCTTATAAGATATATAAAATGCACTAGGAAAGCAAAGTGGAAAGGATTTGACGGATAAAATGTTCATGAAATGCTATAATAATATGCAAAATAGACTCCATTCGGGGACTAAATGTGCGCAATTAAGAGAGACATCATAAGGCTTGGTGGTCCATTCTTGAGTTGAACTATGATCCTAAGTTATACGCTCAGAATCGTTTATTGCAGCTAGATGAGCTGGAAGAGTTTAGGCTAAATGAATATGATAGCTCGCGCATTTATAAAGAGAAAATGAAGAGATGGCACGACGAACGAATCATACCTCGCGAGTTTCATATCGGGCAGAAAGTGTTGCTGTTTAATGCTCGACTGCACTTGTTTCCTGGTAAGCTGAAGTCAATGTGGAGCGGCCCTTATACAGTGACTGGTGTCACCAAATTTGGGTCCGTTGAATTAGAATGTTCCGAGGGCAACAGGTTCAACGTAAATGGCCAATTTGTGAAGCATTACCATGAGGCAAATGATGTGGATGGTAGGGTGGAAGTTCTCTACTTCGACAATCCTGATGAGCCAGTCAATTGAAGCCAAAATGTCGTGTAGGACCTCTTAAAACTCCGCTATCTGGGAGGCAACCCGGCCTGTTTTTGTTGTAATTTTGTTCAAACTTTTTGAGTTGTCTTGTGTACTTAGCTTCTAATTTTACAAACAATAGTTGAACACTTACGTTATTACGTTAGTTTCGTGGTTCCTTTTGTTGCGTTTTGCAGGATTCCCAGGTAAACAATTCGATCGAGAGCTTTGTTTTCTCAATCGTACGTTTTTGCTGCTCTATCCTTCCGATTAAACATATGTTCCCTTCGATCAAATCCTAGCGAAATCCACCTTCTCGATCGACAGCTTCTTCTCTTCGATCGAGCATTTGTGACACCTATGCTACTCGATCAAGCTCTTCTGCCCATTCGATCGAGTCCGGTTAATCTCTCTTGCATGCTGCAACTTTGTTGAGCCGGATGCGACCTCCCATGTTCAAGGTCGGTTTGGGGAGGACCCTCCTTCCCGCCTATTTTTTAAGTCTTCCGACCTCCGTTCTCCTTCTCTCTTCAGTTTGCATTCCTTTCCCTGTTTTTGGTACAATGAGGGCATTGCACGGTTTGGTTTGGGCAGGTATACATCCATACCTGTGTCTGCATGTTGTTTATGTTGGAGTATGTGCCCCGACAATAATGTAATCACAATTGTTGATCATGATGATCACATGTTTAAATCTCATATTTAAGAATACAAGAGGGAAAGTAATATTTTACAGTCAACTGGTCCACACATATCGATAATGATTGGCTGACTAGAGTTTGACATTACTGTCGTGCGACGGTAGTGATCAGTTGATACCCTGAGGTCATACCTATAGGGTAGTACTCTTAATTGATTATTTAATTAATCATATGCCGATACGAGTTAAATAAATTGCTTTAAATTGACGGATGATTTATGAGTAAAATTATCGTATCTCATTATAATTCGATTAAATTAGATACGGTCTAAGTAATCGAATTGTTTTATTACTTAGATTAAATTATTGTTTACGAAACAATTGAAACAGGTTGAATAATTTATTATAAATACAAGTCGTTGTAATTTATAATTCGATAAACCACTTTGGTACAAGTAATCAGGAATTCCTATTTAAATTTTGTATGTGACGTATTTTATTAATATGTTGATTTTTAATATGTTAAAAATACACTATAGTGTAACATGTCATGTAACATGTGACACATGACAAAATTGACAAATGACAAAATAAAATGGACCTTCCATTTTATGTTAAGTGTACCGAAATAATGGAGGGGGTAAGGGTTTATATTGTGTTTTATTTTTAAAATAGAAACATAATGATTAAACCTAATATGTAACCTTGCATGCCTAGTCTTATCTTGAGAAGAACAAAGACCATGCATTGTCCTATTTTCCCCCTCCCCACCGGTTTTCTAGAGGAAAAAAAAAGGCCAAGGGTTTTTTCTCTATTATTATTCACAACTTACTACATTATTTTCTAGTGTTAGAAAATTATGACTCTCCACATTTGTGAAATTTTTAGAGAAAGAAAAACTCATATATCCTCTCCTCTCTTGACCGAAATACAAGAGAACAAAACACCATTTTTATGTCTAATTTTAAGCTTATTTTAATTAATCCTAGTCTTATATTAATTAAAATTATTAAGGGTATTCCTAGGGTCTAATTCCTTAGGAGAGATTCTAAAGTTGAATCTTGTTCTTCCACATTTGGAAAGCTCAAGAACTAGTAAGAAGGTGAATTTACTAGTGCCCATATTGCCGAAATATCCAATGTAAGAATTGATTTTCTTCTTTTACTTTGTAATTGTTTTGCATGCATAAGATCCGATTTAATTTTATGACTAAATTAAACTTTCATACTATGAATATGTAAACATATGATATTATTGAATCCCAACAAGTGGTATCAGAGCATTATGGTTGTTGCATGCAAAATCGGGTTTGTTTTTCCGAGTTAATTAGTTAACAAATAAAACTTGTTATTTAGGATTTATGAAGATAAATCATGAAATAGTTTTGCATGTTAACAGTTTCTGGTCCTAAATGCATTTTAGGTCATATGGAACGATTTATGGATTTTATTGTTCATTTTATATATTATTGGCATTAAAATGTGATTTTTATGAGAAAAATGTCATTTTTGGACGAAAAATAGCTAAACTTCAATTTTTTAGTGGTTTTTGGATATGTTTTCACATATATTATCTACTGATGGCATGTTAAATCTCGTGATAAACTAAGTTATTTTGCATGAAATATGGATTTTATAAGCTTAAATCGAGTTTAAAGGGTTTATTAGGTTAATATGAGTTATATTTCGAATCTGCTCATGGAAATTTAATATGTTGTCATATGCATTTTCACTCAGTGTGTGTAAAAATCTTAGAGATATTGGACTCCTTTTGCATGATTTATGAATTTTTAAGTAAAAATTCAATAAATAGTGACTTTATTTAGTATATAATGCTAAAACATATTTCATGACTAAAGAAAAATATCACATGTTGCATTTTATCCCACAGTCCAGATCCAAAAGTGAAAAGTTGGTTAATGTTAATTTGCTCTTTTAAAAAATTGTCATAATTGATGAAACCGATAAACCGCAACGATGTTTTTCCTTGAAAAATTTTCGAAATTTTTAACCTAAGTTTTGAACATTATGAGTGTTATGGTATTTTTCCAGAATGTTCATGAGTTTAAATTTCAAATTTTGAAATTATTTGGAATTTTTATAATTTTATTTGGAGTTTATAGTATAATATTGTATTTTTGTTCCATTATGAACAATATTAAGAAATCAAGTTGACTTATTCTCAAAATATTAGTGAAGGCTAAGTTTTGAGTCCTAAGATGGTTAGGGTAATTAACTTGAACATAAATATGAATTTATGAGACTATTGTGATTTTAACAAGTTTATAATCAAGCAAATCCGTAAAAACCGATAAAATATACGATATTGGCTCTTAAAGGCGATTTAGCATAAAATTAGGCATGCTCATACATATTATAATGCTGCATTTTATTTATGATTGTCATATTTTTTATTTTATATATTTTTGAATTATATAATTTTACTTAGTATGGCCTTAGTTTTAATTGATATTACGCGAAATGCATGGGAATATCGATTCGGTTGTAATTATTGTGATCTTGTATCATCGTTTTGTAATTTAATAGATTTATTTTTATTACAAATGTATAATAGGAAATTATGTAATTTTTATTTATTATTTGTAATTTTCCCGGAGTTTCCATGAAGACGGTGTTACCTCGAGATGCGTACCAAGACCGAAGTTCAAGGGACCAAAGGAGTTGGTTTACAAATTTGTAATAGTTTATTAGATTTAATATTTTAGGAAGGCCATACTAGGACTTTATATTTATGCTTTGCATTTTATTTATCTGTTTGCATGCATCGCTAAATCGCCATAACTAAACATGCATTTTATTTAATCGAGTCTTCGACCGTGTCTATTATAATTATCGTAGTTCACCGCTTTAGTGATAGATAATAAATTGGCATGACCTCTCACTAAATTAATAATTGAGAAATAGCCTTACCAAATAGTAGAACCCATGAAGTACCAATTTCATAAGGGAGTTGAGCCGGCTTCACCGTAATTCAAACCTTGTTACGTTGGCGAAGTTGGGTAGTAAAATGTTATTACATCGAAATTTGGGTTAAGCTCAATGGAAGTATTTGTGACCGTAGTCGCATGTGTTCCGGGCTAAAGATAATTATTAGAGTAATTTTATCGACCGAGAGTTCTAAAAGTAGAATCGATTAAAGAGTTAATCCCCCGAGTTATATTGATAAGGGATGAATCGGCTACACCGTGCCCAAGTTAATATGAATTTGGATCTCGGGATCATTTATCTTAGTTGGGTAGAGGTCACAAGATAAATGCTACAAAACTTGTTTAAATAATTTACAAGTTTTATTATTACAACGATAAATGTTTAATTCCTTCTATTTTTGTTTTGTAGACCACTTTTATTTCTCATAACCAATGGCCGCACCAAACACCAACGCAAACACTCTCACTAACGTTTCATGGCTCCGATCCTTTATGGATCAATGTAAACTTGAAAAGAATGGGTCAAATTTCTCCGATTGGGATGCCCAACTCAAATTAGCCGCTCAAGGTGACGACAAGCTTCGTTACCTCATTGAGGCCTCTCCACCCAAACCTAATGCTAGGTCGAGTGCCGCCACTAGGGAAGCATATGAGGCTTACCACAAAGAGTCCGCCGCAATCAAAAATGTGTTGATTTTTGCTATGGAGGCGGATCTCCAAAGGAGAGCCTTTAAAATGGGCACCGCCTATGAAATCTACTCTAAGCTTGTGACAATGTTTTCACAATCACCGAGGATCGTCCAATATGAGGCGGCCTCGGCATTCTTTGATCTCGACTTCAAAGAGGGGCAAAAGGTTAGTCCTCATGTGATCAAATTGTTGGAGCATGTCGAGACTTTGAAGATTCAAAAGGTTGAAATTCCCAAAGAACTCATCGTTGATAGAATTCTTCATTCCTTAAGCAAAGTCAAAGCGTATGTGCATATCCGGGTGAATTTCAACATGCAAGACAAGGATGTGTCCCTTAAAGAGTTGCACAAGTTACTTGTGCAAGCCGAAAGGGACATGGGGCTAAATGCTAGCTCCTCTAAGGATGTGCTCAATATAAGCAATAAGAGCAAGGGAACCTTCAAGAAGAGTAGTAAAAAGGGCAAGAGGCAACCTCCTATGAAAACCAAGGCTATACCTTTTGAAGCTAGCACTTCCTAACCCAAGAAGCGTCCTCTTGACACATGCCATTATTGTAATGGCATTGGACATTGGAAGAAGAATTGTTCCAAATATTATGGTGACATCAAGTCTGGAAAGATCATTCCAGTAGGTATATGACTATCTCTTCTTTTATGTTTCTAATTCAACTTTAGTATTTTGATACAAGTTGTGATAATGTATCCCCTTTTTATTGTAATTAGGGCCTCCTCCAAGCAACAACAAGGGCAAGGAAAAGCAAGCTTGAGAGATCGTGAGGGAGCTAGGAGTAGCCACCCATGGAGCTTGGCTTTTTTTATTGTCTTTATTACCATGTTGTTTTTGAATTTCTAGAACTGTTATAATTTCATTGTTTGACGTGGAAGTTTGTTTTAATCCTTTGAACAATGGTTGTAATTTTGGATTAATAGTGACATGGTTTGCAACCCAAGTCACTACGTTTATCGTATTTTAATTGTTCTAAAATTCATCTTTATATGCTTGACATAGAAACATATGAATATCTACTTGAAATTGATCCAATAGACAATTATAATGATAGATTCATTATATGTCCATTAACTTGAAGTTTGTGTATGATCAAATATAAAGTGATATTGAGTTGATGAACACGATTAAGGGAAACTTAATAACCTACATACACCTATTAAATCTTTATTAATAAGTCTATTTATCTATGCCATATCTCTCCTTCTTCACTAAAACATCTTTTGTGTCTAAAAAGCTATCTTTTGAAAATATTTAGTGTAATTATTCTAAATATAGAGTGGGAGTAATATTAAGACACAAAGAATGATTTGTATACCTTGAGTAGATGAGATCTAAAGGTAGTAGATGAGATCTACATTGATTTGTATACCTTGAGTAGATGAGATCTATATAAGAGAAAATAATTTGTATAGATGGGATCCATGTGAAGAAACCAAAAGAAGATGTTCTTAGGGTAACTACGTGAGGAGACCAAAAGAAGATGTTCTTAGGGTAACTACGTGAGGAGACCAAAAGAAAGTACTTAAAAGGATACGACTAATGGAAAGACTTAACATAAAGATTCAAAGTCAACGTTTACTTAAGAGCCTAATGAAACAAAATACATCCTTGAATATAAATGAGATTTATGATTTTGAGTTGCATAGAAAGACATATCGATGTCGATAATAGATAAGTTAATGGTTAACCACGATAGAGTCATTGCTAAACTTCATAAAAATGGAAAAGTTATACCTCTTTCCGAAATGAGTATTTTGAAAGGGACGTATTAACTCCACATTAAATTTTACACTTTAGCAATGACGTTGCTTCGCTTCATTTTAAGAATGAATAAGTTAGAGACTAAAATCTCTTTCCATTGTTAGAGATCGAAACCTCTTTCCAAATAGGTATTTTGGAAGGATATGTTGAGAACATATGTGGTTTTATCATTACAACCCAGCAAAGCAAAAATGATTTCAATTCATGAAATGTTTCGATTGAGTGGTCAAACACGAAACATGTGGAATTGAGTGGGAGTTTGGAAATGTCATGTGTAAACATGAAATCTAGTGGGAGCAATCATCCTCCGAAAAATTTACAACTCATTACTCATTGAGAATGATGAGCATCACTAATGCAAAAAACCCTTATTGCGTCAGTTGTAAATGGCCTTTTGCGTCGGTTTTAGCCTGACGTATATTGAGGGGTCATATTTGTAATGCGTCAGTTGTAAAACTGACGTAAATGTTGACCATTTGCGTCAGTTGTACGCACAGAACCGACGCAAATAGCACACATTTCCATCATTTCTTAATAAATAACTGACGCAAATGGACTTAGAACTGACGCAAATAAGTCATTATTTGCGTCTGTTATTTGAAAACTGGCGTTTTTATGTCTACCTTTTGCGTCCATTTTTCGCGTGACTGATGTTATTGACATTTTCTTTGGCGCCAAGTTGGGTAACCTTTTGCGTCATTCCTTTACAAGATATAAAAACTAACGCAATTGATTATCATTTTTAAAAAAAAAAATATAAAAATTTGCTACCAAAATTTTGGCAGCACCTCCCCATAAAAATCATCAAAATGCTTAAAAATTTTAACCTGCAACAAGATATCCAACCAAAGGACATTACATCTCATTCCAACCAACAAGGTTCCAAAATCAATCCAACCAACAACGGTCCAAAATACAATCCAACGAACGTCGTTCCATAATACAATAATCTACCCTAACTACGTTTCCAACCAACAACGTTCCAAAATACAATCCAATGTATAAAAATCCAACAAAAGTCATAGTTACTAAGGTCATAGTTACCGATGTAATCTATACTAAATATATGTTATCTAAACATTTATTCGCCCAAACTTCTCTTGCCATATTCATATTGATCATTGACATGGGTGAAGTTGCAATATTCTGCATTTTCAAAATCAGTATTATATAGTTATAAACGTAAATGAAGAAAGAAAATTGACAATGAAAACTTAAAGTAAGATTGAATTACCTGTTCAAATTGTATCTCCGCAGATTTACAATAGTTGAAGGTTATGTCATACATCCATTTCATGACATAATAACCACACTCATAATCCTCTGGTTGTTGCGGACACTAAAATTTAAAAAAAAGCAATTAATAATAAGTATTAGTGATACATAATGTAAGATAAAATTACCTTTTCTTTTTTAGAATTTGGCAACAAAAGAGTCGAAATTTTGTTTATGTCAATCTTAACTAAGTTTACAAAACACCTTATTTACTTCACATCTTATCATCACATTCATACAACTAAAGATGGGTTTCAACGAAGGAGTGGGGGGACACGACTCATAATAAGAAAATCATAACCAGGCCAAACATCGAGTACTTGCTAAATTGACTTAATGACGCGTACAAGAGATTCCTCATAAGGCACTAAGATACCTAATTCGCTATTGAAGACACCATAACGCTCCTCATATAGATCATACGAGACTACCCAACCGTCACCTTTTCCATAGTAAAACCGGTCCCTAACAATGCCTAAATATCGACCACAAATCCCATCTGGTAGCGAGACATGGTATAAAATCGTCCAGGATTTTGTAACTTCATATTCAGCCATAACCCACATGTCAAAAAACGAGGACAGAAATCCCTTCATATTATGTCCTCTGTGTGCATTGACCAAACCAACTGATGTAAACATTATTTGCGCACATTTAGTCCCCTAATTGAGCCCATTTTGCATACTATTATAACATTCTTTGGCCATTCTATCAGTCAAAAACTTCCTATTTGCTTTTCTATCACATTTCATATGATTTGTAGGAAAGAAGATAATAAGGCGGAAATTCCCGTCTTTCGTGCGTATTCGGAAGCTATTTGACGATGTTTGATGGAAAAGTATGAAGAGGAAGCAAGAACTAAAGACCAATCCCACAAGAATGAAATGGAAGTAAAGAAATATGATGCTGCCACAGAAGACGAGTGTCTTACCCACAAGACGCCCGTCCTGAAGTGACAACCCGTGCGTCTCAACACACAAGACGGCCGGATTCCTCCAAAGAATCCGAGCGTATTCCCACGAAGCCGCCCGGGCACCACCTCAACAATCCGCCCGTCTTCTTCCTTGGACGTTCGGATTCCCCTACAGCAAATTTCGTTTCTTCAAGCTTCAAGAAAGATGCCCATCCTTTCAAAAAGACTAGTGTTTCCCTGCTCTAAACTAAAAAGTGTAATTACTAATTTAGCCTTAGTTAACCTAATGAATCCCTACTATAGATACCCCATTTGTAGTAATCAAAAGGGGATATCTCTTAGTGAGAACAAGTCTTTCCTTAGATTCAATTAGGATTAGATTAGAATAGATTACTCCTTAATCTTTCCACAAATCTCACATTAATCTCTCCTTAATTATTGTTCAAGTTTATTATTGGGTAATTGAAGATTATTGGGTTTATTGGGAGATTGACAACCTTCCATCAATCATCAAGTTCTTCTATTATTCTTTGCTTTATTATTTGGATCATCTCAAGTTTGGTATAATTCCTTTACTCTTTAAGATTTATTGTTCATTTCTTCATTCTATTATCATGCTTATACTTGTTGTGATGATTGACACCATTACTGACATGTTTCCTATGATAATGAGTGAGTAGTCTCTTAGCTAGGATTAGTGGGTAATTAAGGGAAAATAAACATGGGAATGATTCCTTCTTAATTTAATATGTTCACATGATTAATTTGCTTGCTTGTTGTGATGTCAACTTTATGCACATGTTATGTTTGATGAAATGCTAAGCCTATGAATCCTTGCATTTACAACCATCTCTTATCTATTCAACTTGACTTGTAAGATATAAACCAACTCGAGTCTTGTTAGACCATGCATAGAAGTTGATTAGGAGGAAAGTAAGTCGACTTGTAGGTGTTGTACAATCTAATCGATTCGGCTCCGGGACCCAACTCTTCCTAAGAACCGTAAGACATAAACCAACTCGGTTCCCTCACAACACTAATTGCTTGCTTATAATTGTAAACATGTTTGTATGATCAACACCATGGATCCCCTATGACCCCGTGATATCCTAGCACTATTAACCATTTGTTTACATCCTTCTTTCTATTGCTTGTTTTACTATATTGCTTGCATTAGTTTAGACACAACTACAAACTCAAACAAATTGTGACACCAGCATATATTGAGATAGATAGACTTAGAACCCAAAGCACACCGTCCCATGGATCGACCTCGACTTACCGCTAACTAGTTGTTTGTTGAGTATTATAAATGTGTTTGATTGGATGTGACCCGACGACATCGCATTCCACACCAAAATGGCGCCGTTGCCGGGGACGGTGTTATGTGATTAAGTTCTTACTTGTTTGTCTATTTTAATTGTGCTTTAACTTTGAGGAACTTGTTCCTCAAGGTTCGTTTTTACCATTTTCTTGTAGTTTCCATGTTTGTAGTTTTATCTTTATCTTAGCTATGATGGCTCAAGACTTGACATATGGAGTATGTGGTGGATTCTTTGAGTATGACTATGGGTGTGGGGAGTTTGAGAAGCAAGTCAACACAAACCTACCTTACTATTTGTACAATGAAAATCCTAAATACTACCCTAACTTTTCCCACCAAAACCACCACATCCAATATCAACAACAACCACCCACCCAAAACTCACTTTGCAACCAATTCCAAATGCCATAATACAACCATTGTCACACTTACCCACAACAAGAAGACGAACCCATTAAAAATGTGATTCTCCAAATGATGGGAGATCAACAAAACTTCTTCAAACAAATGCTAGAAGAGAGCCAAAGAAGGGACATTGTTCTTCAAGGCATTGTTACTCAAGGTGAGGAGTTAGAAATTCAAATTGCCCAAATAAAAGAAACCCAACTAACTACCCCTCACCACTCTTTAGACATTGACCATGAATGTGAGTTTGAAGGAGTTACCTTTGATGAGAAGTGGGAAGAGCCAACCTCATTGAGCTCTTTTGAGTATGAAAGTGTTGTGTTCGATGAGGAAGACATGAGGTTGCGTAAGCCAAATACTCTTAGCCTTTGTGAGTATGAGGGTGTGTCCTTTGAAGTGAATGTTGAGAAATTGGAGAAAGAGTTAAATGAAGCCCCCATTTATGATTCTTATGAAGATAGCAACAATGATGATGAGCCTAAAGGATGGACTCGTAATATCACCTTGCTTGAGGAGCCTATCCTTGAGACATTTGAGATACCCTATCATGAAGAAGAATGTCCTTCCCCTATTCCTCATGAAGACTACTTGACACCTATCATGGAGCCAATAATCATTGAAGAGGATATGGTGAACCTTCTCCAAAAGGCCAAGGTATCATACAAAAGCTACTTGGTGAAAAAGATCAAGGAAAAGCTCGCTCGTGAAGCTACTTGTGGAGATTTGAAACCCACAATGTCAACTTCTAAGGAACTCGATCATCAAAGCCATGAGAATTCTCCTCCCACCTCAGAAGGATTGAAAAATCAAAATGATATCATCATCACCGGAATTGAAGAAGAAGTTGGTGAGTGGAAGTCTACGGATGAAAATGAACCATACTTCATGCCTAGTGTTGACAAGAATCATGAGCTTGTTTATTGGAAACATTGGGAAGGCTCTAATGCCAAGGACAAAGCAAAAGAAAGAGCATTTTACAAGCTTCCTTGGCCAAATTTCATGTTCAAATGGAGCAACCCATACTTGTGTCTATTTGGAGCTTGTTCACAAGCTTTTGATCTCTTGTTAAGAGCCTTGAGCTCTATGGACAAGAAATTCTACAAATTGAACTAGTTTGGTGGAGTCCATCTTAAACCACCATTTGTATGATATTTCTTGGACCCTTTTTCTTTGTATAATATTGTACATTCTTGCATTTGCATTTGGTTTCTTGTATGAGAGTAGTGAGAGAGAGGGTCATCTTACATTTTTATTGAGCAAATTTCAGAAAAAGATACGGAGGAATAACAAATCGATGAAAGGGCATGATTGTGAAAGGAAAAAGAAAGAAGAAGAAGAAAAGAAGCTGAAGACGGCCGTCCCGAGGCCCGGATGCCCGTCCAGGGCCCTCGACAAAAACAAAACTGGTTGGCACTGTCTCAGAATCCGGGCGGATTCACCACGAGACGCCCGTCCTGAACGAAGACGCTCGTATTCTCCACGAGCCGCCCGTCCTGAATGTCATCTGAAATAGGATTTTGAAACTGCCAGAAAATCCGAGCGTATTTCTGACAAGACGCCCGTCCCGAGCAAGACGCCCGTCTCAACACACAAGACGCCCGTTTTCTTCCTGCTCCCAAAATTGCTGAACCCCTGTCTTAGAATCCGCACGGATTTGAAGGAAGACGCCCGTCTTCTAATGGCACAAGACGCCCGTCCCGCATGAAAGACGCCCGTATTGCTGCCTTTTTCTCGAATAATCTGGCCGGGTCCCACCTTTATCCGCTCGGATTCCTCCTTTTTCTATAAAATCACCCCTTTTCTCCCTCATTTCTTCACCTTATCAAACCCTAAAACACTCATCTCCTTCCTCAATAACACTCCCCTCACATCAAAAGCCAACAAAACCCCCATTTCCTCAACTTCAAGATGATGAACCTCAAAGGCAAGGCCAAGAAGTTGGTTGAATCCACCGGAAGGAAACGCAAGGGATCATCCTCCTCAATTCCGCGAGAGGTAGCGCTACCAAGGAACTTCCGTCCCTTAATGAGAGGAGGAATTGAACAACTTGAGTACTTCCAAGAGGTGCTTTTTGAATCCGATGACCACCGCAAGAACTTTGTCAAATTGCTACGTAAGAACTATGAACCCACTCAATTCATAGATACTAGGGTGTTGGAAATCCTTAAGATAAGGTACCCTACCGAGATGTTCTTTGATGGCCTTGGGATTGGAAAACTTTTCCATGCCCATGAGAAGACGTACCTGTTGGGAAATGTGTCCTCAACAATAGTGCGATCACATGATTTAAATATCATTATTAAATCTCATTTTAAGAATACAATAGGGAAGTAATATTGTTACTGTCAACTGGTCAACACATATCGGTAATGATTGGCTGACTAGAGTTTGACATTACTGTCGTGTGACGGTGGTGATCGATTGACCCCTAGGTCATACCTAAAGGGCAATACACTTAATTGATTATTTAATTAATCGTATAACGTTGCGAGTTGATTAAATTACTTGAAAATTGACGGACGATTTTGGAAGTAAAATTTACGTATCAAATTGAAATGTGATTAAATGAGATACGATCCTGTAATTAAATTGTATAATTACTCGGATGAAATAAATTGTTTAATGTAACAATTAAAATGAATGAATTATTATAAATTCAATCAGTTGAAATTTATAAATGGTAAAATATTTTGGCATAAGTAATTATGAAATTACTGAGTCGATTTTTATATGTGACGTATTTTTATTAATACGTTGAATTTTTAATATGTTAAAAATTACATAACAAATATGTGTGGCATGTGACATGTAACATATAGACAATTGACAAAATAATATGGACTCCATATTATGTGAAAGTGCCGAAATAATGTAGGAGGATTAGGCTTAAATTGTGTTTTTATTTTAAATAAGAAACATAATGATTAAAAGCTAATAGTAGCCATGCAACCCTATTTATCTTGTGAAGACAAATATGGGCATGCATTGGCTCCCAAAAAGCCCCTCCCACCACCGGTTTTCCTAGGCCATTTAGAGGGTTTTCTCCTCTAAAATTATTCATTCATTCACTCATCTTTTTCTAGTGTTAGAAAGAAAATATTAACTCTCTACTTTCTATGCCAAATTAGAGAGATAAAATACTCCCAAAATACCTTCTCCTCTACACGGTTTTAGGAGCTTATAACCAAAATATTTTTGGTTCAATTTTCATTACATTAATATTATACTAGTACTTATAATATTAATTAGATTAAGTATTAAGCCTTGGGTATAAAGCTTGGGGAGAGATCTTATTCTTAGATCTTGTTCATCCATTGGAATAGCTCAAGAACAAGAAGAGAAAGGTGATCTCTCTTGTGCCCTATATAGCCGAAATATTGAATGTAAGGACATTATTTCTCTTCTTTTATATTAATGTTTGCATGCATAAAATCCGTTTTAATTTTATGACAAAATTATTAGACATATATGAGTATGTTAACATGTATAAAGATCTACATTTCCTTCAATCGGTATCAAGAGCCACGGTTGTTTGCATGCAAATTGGTTAAAAGTTTTTCCGAGTTATATGAATAACAAAATAAAACATGAAAAATTTGTGTTATTATGATATATCACGAAATAATTACATGCATGATAATATTTCTGGTCCTAAAGTGTTTTAGGATATTTTGGTTAATTGTTCGGATTTTTATTGTTCATATTTAATAATAATGACATTTAAATGTGATTTTATGAGTAAAAATGTCATTTTTGGTCGAAAATTAGCTATACTTCGTATTTTCACTTGGTTTTTGGATATGTTGTTACATATATTATTTTGAGATAACCTGTAAATTTTCATAATTTTTGCACTTGTTATGCTCGAAAAATGAATTTTTCATTATTAAATTCGGATTTAAGAGAAAAATAGGTTAATATGAGTTAAATTTCGAATCTGGTCATAGAAAATTAATATGTTGTCACATGCAATTTTACAAGATGTGTGTAAAATAATTGTCTATAAAGAAGTCTTTTAGCATGATTTATGAATTTTTGAAGAAAAATGACATAAATAGTGACATTATTAGTTGAAAAATTAATAAAACATAATCTATGACTTAGGAAAAACGTCTAATGTTGCATTTTATTATATTTTTCCAGATCTAAAATGAAAAGTTAATGAAAATAATTTTTCCATGTTTTTATGATTATTTTATTAAATATCGATAAACCGCAACATTGTTTTTCCGGAAAATTTTCGAAATTTTTAACCTAAGATTTTGAACATTATGAGTGTCATGGAATTTTTCCAGAATGTTCATGAATTTAAATTTCAAATTTTGAATTTATTTGAAATTTTGGATTTATTTGAAGTTAAATAGCTTATTTTTGTAATTTTTGGTCCATTTATGAACAATTTAAGTAAATAAAAGTTAATTATGGTCAAATTATTAGTGAAGACTATATTTTGAGTCCTAAGAGGTTAGGGTAATTAACTTATGCATAAATATGAGTTTATGTATTTTTGTGATTATAAAATGTTGAAATCACGCGAATCCGTAAAAACCGAGTAATATACGATATTGGCAAATTAAAAGGCGATTTAGCATAAAAATTGAGCATGTTCATACATAATATAATGCTGCATTTTCTTTATGATTGTCATAATTTTAATTTATGTAATTTTGAATTATGTAATTTTACTTAGTATGGCCTTAGATTTTAATTGGTATTTCCCGAAATGTATGGGAATATCGATTCGGTTGTAATTTTTATTGTGATCTCGTATCACCGTTTTGTAATTTAATAGATTTATTTTATTCTAGTTACAAATGTATAATAGGAAATTATGTAATTTATTATGTAATTTTATTCATTCCGGAGTTCCAAAAGACGAATTCTTCAAGAATGGCGATACATAAAGACGGTGTTACCTCGAGATGCGTGCCACAACCGAAGTTCAAGGGACCAATGGAGTTGGTTTCCGAATTTGTAATAGATTAATAGTTTTTCTATTTTAGGAAAGGCCATACTAGGATTTATTTATCTTTGTGCTTGCATTTTATTTTATGTCACATACATCGCTAAATCGCCATAACTAAACATGCATTGTCTTATTTTATCGAGTTTATCGACCGTGTCAATTCGAATTATCGTAGTTCACCGCTTTAGTTCACTTAAAACGTGATAGATGATAAATTGACATGACCTCTCGCTAAAACAAACAATTGAGACATAGCCTTACCAAATAGTAGAAACCATGAAAACCTATTTCGCGAGGGAGTGCACTCGGCCCTACCGGGGTACAAACCTTGTTACGTAGGGGAAGTGGGTGATGAGTGTTAATCCACCGAGTTCATGTTAATGAGGGTTTCATCGGCCATACCGTGCCCAAGTTGATGTGGATTTGGATAATGGACACATTTATTCGAAATTTGGATTGAGCTCAACGGAAGTATTCGCGACCGTAGTTGCATGTGTTCCGGGCTATAGATAAATATTAGAGTAAATTTATCGACCAAGAGTTCTAAAAGTAGAATCGATTAAAACGTTAATCCACTGAGTTATATTGATAAGGGTTTCATCGGCCATACCGTGCCTAAGTCGATATGAATTTGAAAGAAATGTAGATTCATATACATACTTAACATACTCATATATGTCGAAATTAATTTGTCATAAAATTAAATGTGGATTTTATGCATGCAAACAATATAAAAATAAGATAAGAAAACATTTTCTCACCATAAAGATTTCGGTCATAATGGGCACTAACAAGATCTCCTTCTTGTTAGTTCTTGAGCTTTCCATTAATGGATGAACATTCTTGACTTCAAATTAGAAGCCCTCCAATTAGTAGCACCCAAGACAATCCCTTAATCCCACAAATAAACATGTACTAGATGTTTGTATTGTAGTTTACCTTAAAATCTATTACTAATACTCATATACTACTTCTAGTAATCTTAGTAATTTATATGAACAATTTAGATTAAAATCTCATCCTTTTTTGATGAAGATGGAAGAGAGAGAAGAGAGAAAATTCTACATGAACATATTGCATGTATTTTGAATGGTAGAGTGTGATCTCAATTAAAAGAACAAAAGCACTCCTCAAGTAAAGATGTAATACTCCGTATTTATGGTCTTGGGGGGGGTACTCTATCGAGTAGCCCTTACTCTGTCGAGTAAGGGTATGTCGCAGAATAAAATAGTTTCTGACCTGTTGGGCACTCGATCGAGTAGCTGGGGCACTCGATCGAGTAGGGGGGTACTCGATCGAGTACCTTGGGTACTCGATCGAGTGTCCGGTTTATCGGGGGTTTTTCTCGGGTTTTGTTAATTACGCGATTAAGGTATATAAACATATTCGTCTTTATTCTAAAACACTTTTTACAAAACCTAAAACCTGTTTAAGAGAGAAAGCAGTTGGTCCTTCTTCCTAATCGCGTTCTTGACAATTCCCGGAGTTCAGAGGGTCGGTTTGCATCATAGTTTGTGTCGTTGGATTCCTTGCGTCAAGGGTAAGCTTCTAGCATAATTTTTATAACGTTTGGTTAAGATTAGTGAAACCCTAATTTGGTAATTGGGGGTTTTTATGAACAAGTGATTGAATAGTAGTATTCATGTGTATGTGTTAGGAGGAGAGTTCATAGAAGAGGCGTTTTGAGACAGCTGTAGATTCCGTCTGCGTGTGTGCTTTCCGGTAGGATTTCCTACTCGCATTAGTCCCATAATGGGATATTGGTGATGTGCTTTAGTTAGTTAATTGATTTGATGATTGTAATTGTGTTTGTGATTGTGGTTGTGTTGTTGATGGTTCTCGAGATGCGTTCTCGGCTGAGTGGGGTCACTTGCGGGAGTGATCTCACGCCCTAGTTTCGCCCTTAGTGGAACCCGCCACGAAAGGGGATGTGCACATTAATGGACGGGGTTATCGCTCGTATGATGAGCGGGGCTTAGGTGGGAACGGTGCGGTCCCCCATCGGCGGCGGTGGTCCAAAGTGGACGATCGATGATTGAGACGGTTGGATGGGTGTGTTGTGTGTGTGGCGATTCGATTTATCTGTTTGTCTTATTGATGTTATCTGTTTTGATTGTGTGATTAGTACCGACCCCGGTGTTGTTTTGAAAACTGCGGTGATCCATTCGGGGATGGTGAGCGAGATATTGAGCGGTATAGAGATGATACGGGATAGTTTGGGATGGCCACGACATGACGATAGAGTCTTCCGTTTGTAGTTTAGCTTTTATTTGCATTTCAGTTTGAGTAGACCGTTTGGATAATGTATCTTATTATCAGTTTGGGTGTCAAGGATTGTATTCATTCATTAAACGATTAATAATAAATGTTGTTTCTTTATCGCTGTTGTTTGATTATCATACCTCGGGCAACCGAGATGGTGATGTCTCCATACCTGAGTGGTCCTGGTAAGGCACTCGGAGTATGGGGGTGTTACAAATGGTATCAGAGCGACGATCCTGAAACCTGTAACCAATGAACTTAATGAACATAGGGAGTCAATTAAAATGAACCCGGGGTAAAAGTTGTAGGAGCTAGTGCAAAGACTTGGGAGACGTCCTAAAGTCGCGGGGGTCGCCCTACAACTTTGAACCGGTCACGTGGGGAAAATGTGTTTGAGTCATGTGTGTGCTCAGTAACTTGTGCAACAAAGTGATGAAGTGTGTTGATTGTTTGGTGTAGAAATAGGAGGTTGAGCATGTGAAAGAAAATGATATGTGGAACATGTTAATGAGATGATAACATGTTGGATGTTTATAATGTGGCTTTAATAGCATGATGAATTGATTTTGTTGATTAGTAGAATAGGTGCGTAGCCTATTTGTTAGAATATAATGTGGTTTGATAAAGTTGGCATGTTAGTATACGAATAACATGCGGGTAGCTTGAACGTATTGGGGTACTTGATCGAGTGAGACCGACTCGATCGGGTAGGTTTTTGCGATTTTGAGTCCAGAATCGAGTTTTGGGGCACTCGATCGAGTAACTAGGGGTACTCGATCGAGTAGGGGTCACTCGATCGAGTAGCCTAGATACTCGATCGAGTGCGTTAGAGATCGAAGGTCTGTTAGCTCGGAGTTTGGGTACTCGATCGAGTACATGGTGGAACTCGATCGAGTAGCCGGTTACTCGATCGAGTGGGTTTGGATACTCGATCGAGTAGGTGCTGGGCAACGCGTGTTCGTGTTTTGAGGTTTAGTACGCGCGTTTATGTTTGTCCCTTTCTTCTATAGCTTCAAGATGCCGCCCAAGAGAAATGCCTTGTACGCGAGAGCTGAGCTTATGACTACGGATGACATCGTTAAGATGTTGGAACACCAAGACGCTCTTACGGAGACCCTGAAGAGAGTGAATGAAGACAAGGATAAGAGCAAGGAGAAGGAGGTTGACCATGCTAAAGTCGGCCTCTATATCGCGAGGTTTAACCCGAAGGAGTACAAGGGGGTTGAGGAGCCTAACCACCTTGATAGTTGGGTCGAGGAGATGGAGAACATACTAGATTTAGTTCGCTTTCCCGATGAGATGAGGGTGGATCAAGCTGCATTCTATCTGAGGGAGGCAGCTGGCAAGTGGTGGGACTCGGTGAAAGTGAGTGCCAAGGAGTTATATACCAACCAGGGGTTACCTGCTATACCTTGGGAGGAGTTTCGTAGGGTCATGAGGAAGGAGTTCGTGCCAGAACATGTGAGGAGTAAGTTGAGAGAGGAGTTCGATAAGTTTAAGATGACGGCCGAGATGTCCGTGGTGAGTACTACGACATTCAATGAGAAGTCCAGATATATCTTTGAGGACATGGGTTTGAGTGAGGAGAATCTTGCTTTGAGGTTTGAGAGAGGGCTAACCACGACAATTATGGATAAGTTACCCGTGGGAGTCCTTACGATGTGAAGGAAGCGTACGAGAGGGTGGGAGAGCCGAGAGACTAGTGGAGATGGCTCAGGAGAGGTCAGGTGGGGAGAAGAGGAAGTCCGAGAGCGAGGGTGGTGGCCAATCTAATTTCAAGAAAGGCAACCACAATCAATCTAAGGGGTTTTCTTAAGGGTCCGGTTTAGTGTTGGAACTTCCTTTGGGAGAGGCCGTGGGAGTGTGAGCAACAAATGGGAGTGACTTGCTTTGGGTGTGGTGGCGTGGGCCACAAGAGGCATGAGTGCACAAGTGCACCGGATCTTTCCGGAGACTGCGCGAGCTTCGCGAGCAACGCACCAGGCTGGATCATGGCCAAACCGTGGAGGTCGAGCTACCGAGTGGAGGAAACCGCAACGGCGGTAATTCTTATCCGAAGACGCCGATGAACAACAACAACAATCAAGGGTCGGGTGCTAAGCCGACCGCATCGCCCAAGATCTTGTTCAGGAGGTGGGCGAAGTCAAGTGGCAAGTCTGTTCATGATGGACAAGAAAGCAAATGAGGAGGATGAGCACGTTATCACCGGTACATTTCTTGTTAATGGCATTCCTACGTTTGCTTTGTTTGATTCGGGGCTTCTCGGTCGTTTGTGTCTTCGAGTCATGTAAAGCGATTTGGGTTTGAGAGTATATGAGTCTGTTAGGGAGCAAGTTTTCATACCTTCGGTGAGTCCGTAACGTGTGGGAGGTTGTTTAGAGATGTATCTTTGATAGTTGGGCAAGTCGATTTCCCCGTAGACTTGCTAGAGTTTCCTTTTAATGGTTTTGAGATGATAGTTGGGATGGATTGGTTAGGAAAGTATAAGGCTAAGATAGACTGTCATCAAAAGAAAGTGTCCCTACGAGGTCCTAAGGGTGCTAGTGTATCTTACCGTGGGTTTCGGTCAAACCCAAAGTTAAGTTGATTGCAAATTGTCGCTTTGAAGTCGTATCTGAGGAAGGGATGTCCTCTGATCTTGTGCCATGTGAGAGATGACCGGATAGAGAGCCCGGCGATTGAGGAGATACCGGTGGTGGGAGAGTATGCGAGATGTCTTTCCGAGAGGAGATTCCGGGGTTGCCACCGAAGAGGGAGATAGATTTCACCGTTGAGTTGAAGCCGGGGACGGGGCCAATCTCTAAGGCACCGTACCGTATGGGTCCTAAGGAGATGGAGGAGCTTAGGAAGCAATTGGATGATTTGATAGAGAAGGGATACATTAGACCAAGTGTATCGCCTTGGGAGCACCAGTTCTTTTCGTGAAGAAGAAGGATGGAACTTTGAGGTTATGCATAGATTACCGGAGGTGAACCGTGTGACGATAAAGAACAAGTATCCTTTGCCAAGGATAGATGACCTGTTTGATCAGTTGAGTGGTGCAACGGTCTTTTCTAAGATCGATTTGAGGTCAGGGTACCATCAGGTGAAGATTAGAGATGTGGACATACCGAAGACAGCCTTCACGTCGAGGTATGGCCATTATGAGTATGTGGTGATGCCGTTTGGGTTGTCCAATGCGCCGGCAGTGTTTATGGATTTGATGAATAGGATCTTTAGACAGTTCTTGGACCAGTTCGTGGTGGTGTTTATCGATGATATCCTAGTCTACTCAAAGACTAAGGAGGAGCATGAGGAGCATCTGAGGATCGTGTTGCAGACGTTGAGAGATCATGAGTTGTATGCTAAGTTGTCCAAGTGTGAGTTCTGGTTAGAGAAAGTTGCTTTTCTGGGGCATGTAATCTCTAAAGATGGGGTAGCTGTGGATCCGGCGAAGATTGAGGCAGTGACAAAGTGGGAAGCACCGAAGAATGTTGCTGAGGTAAGGAGTTTCTTGGGTTTAGCTGGATACTACAGGCGGTTCGTGAAAGATTTCTCCAAGATAGCTAGACCGATGACGGCGTTGATGAGGAAAGAGAACAGGTTTCGTTGGGATGAGAGTTGTGAGAAGGCGTTCCAAACATTAAAGGAGCATTTGACCACGCTCTGTCCTAGCATTGCTGAAGGAAGCGAGAATTTCGAGGTTTTTGCAGAAGCATCGAAGAATGGGTTGGGATGTGTGTTGATGCAGAATGGTAAAGTGATCGCCTATGCTTCTAGGCAGTTGAAGCCTTACGAGGAGAATTACCCTACTCATGACCTGGAGTTGGGTGCAGTGGTGTTTGCTCTCAAGATTTGGAGACACTACCTTTATGGAGCAATCTTTAAGGTATTTTCTGATCACAAGAGTCTCAAGTACATCTTCACGCAGAAGGAGTTGAACATGAGACAGAGGAGGTGGATGGAGCTGATTGGTGATTACGACATGGAAATCATCTACCATGAAGGAAAGGCCAATGTTGTAGCTGATGCCTTGAGTAGGAAGAGTGTACATTCCTTGTGTACGCTCTATCTTTGATGAGACGAGGGATGAGATAGCGAGCTTTGGGATTCATATGTTGCGAGAAAGGAGAGGCTATGGGTGATATGGCGGTACACATGGAGTTTTATGATGATATTCGAGGTAAACAGGCTTTGGATCCTAAGATAGTGGAGTGGAAAGTCGGGAGTAGAGAAAGGGACGGTGTCCGGTTTTCCATTCATACGAGATGGTAGTTTGAGGTTTGATGGTAGGTGGTGTGTTCCTAATGACGAGGAGTTGAAAAAGACAATCATGACAGAAGCGCATTGCACACCATATTCAGTTCATCCGGGTGGAGACAAGCTTTACAAAGATTTGAAGAAAACGTTTTGGTGGCCTGGGATGAAGAAAGAGACAGCTGAGTTTGTGTCCCGTTGTTTGACATGCCAGAGAGTTAAAGGGGAACAGAGAAGACCACAAGGTAAGGTTCAATCCTTGGAGGTGCCTGAGTGGAAGTGGGAATCCATTTCCATGGATTTCATTGTGGGTTTGCCTAAGAGTCAACAAGGTAACAATATGATTTGGGTGATAGTGGATCGGTTGACCAAGTCAGCTCACTTTGTTCCAATGAAAGATACATGGACTAAGGCACAACTGGCTATGGCCTATCGAAAGAACGTGCTTAAGTTACATGGAGTCCCTAAGGACATAGTGTCTGACAGAGATGCGAGGTTTATATCAAGGTTTTGGAAGGAGTTGCAGGAATCGTTGGGAACAGCTTTGAAGATGAGTACAGCATTTCATCCTGCGACTGATGGGCAGACTGAGAGAACAATCAAGACCTTGGAGGATATGTTGAGAGCGTGTGTGATGGATTTCGGTGGTAGCTGGGAGCAGAGGTTGGACTTGATAGAGTTTTCTTACAACAACAGCTATCACACCAGTATTGGTATGGCACCGTTTGAGGCTTTGTATGGGAGGAGATGTAGGAGTCCAATCTGTTGGGACGACAGTGCTGAGGCAGTGGTTTTAGGACCAGAGATGGTACAGGAGATGGTGGAACAGATTAAGATGATCAGGGAACGGATGAGAGCGGCTCGGGATCGACGAAGAGTTATGCGGATCTACATCGTCGGGACATAGAGTTTCAAGTTGGGGACAAAGTTCTTACGAAAGTGTCCCCTATGCGCGGAGTTATGAGATTTGGGAAGAAAGGCAAGCTAAGTCAGAAGTTTATAGGGCCTTATGAGATCTTAGAGCGAGTTGGGGAAGTGGCTTACCGTTTGGCGTTACCGGCGCTTTGGAGAGAGTGCATAATGTGTTTCATGTATCGCAGGTGCGGAAGTATGTGAGTGACCCGTCACATGTGTTGGAGGCAGAGAGCTTAGAGCTGGATGAGTCTTTATCGTACCTTGAGGTGCCTAAGCAGATCCTCGACCGAAAAGTTAGAAAGACCAGGAGTGGTGAGACAGTGTTGCTTAAGATCCTTTGGTCTAACCATGAGACTGAGGAAGCTACATGGGAGGCGGAGGATATCATGAAAGAGCGTTACCCTTTCCTTTTTGATCAGGTATGTATGGTTACGGGGACGTAACCTTGTTTCTTTTAGGGGGGTAGGAGATGATCGCGAGAGTTTTTAAGGGTTTTTACACCCCTTGTATATGTTGTGTCGGTATGTTGTCGGGATATGTTGTCGGGATAAGTTGGGTTAGGTAGCATGTTTTACGTTGTGTTTATTTTGACCTTCGAGTCGGGAAGCTTATGGGAGTACCTTTGTTTTGGTAGTGGTTTGAACTTCGGGGACGAAGTTCCTTTTTAAGGAGGGAAGACTGTAATACTCCGTATTTATGGTCTTGGGGGGGGGGGTACTCTATCGAGTAGCCCTTACTCTGTCGAGTAAGGGTATGTCGCAGAATAAAATAGTTTCTGACCTGTTGGGCACTCGATCGAGTAGTCAGGGGCACTCGATCGAGTAAAGGGGTACTCGATCGAGTACCTTGGGTACTCGATCGAGTGTCCTGGTTTATCGGGGTTTTTCTCGGGTTTTGTTAATTACGCGATTAAGGTATATAAACATATTCGTCTTTATTCTAAAACACTTTTTACAAAACCTAAAACCTGTTTAAGAGAGAAAGCGATTGGTCCTTCTTCCTAATCGCGTTCTTGACAATTCCGAGTTCGAGGCGGTCGGTTTGCATCATAGTTTGTGTCGTTGGATTCCTTGCGTCAAGGGTAAGCTTCTAGCATAATTTTTATAACGTTTGGTTAAGATTAGTGAAACCCTAATTTGGTAATTGGGGGTTTTTATGAACAAGTGATTGAATAGTAGTATTCATGTGTATGTGTTAGGAGGAGAGTTCATAGAAGAGGCGTTTTGAGGCAATTTGTAGATTCCGTCTGCGTGTGTGCTTTCCAGGTAGGATTTCCTACTCAGTATTAGTCCCATAATGGGATATTGGTGATGTGCTGTAGTTAGTTAATTGATTTGATGATTGTAATTGTGTTTGTGATTGTGGTTGTGTTGTTGATGGTTCTCGAGATGCGTTCTCGGCTGAGTGGGGTCACTTGCGGGAGTGATCTCACGCCCTAGTTTCGCCCTTAGTGGAACCCGCCACGAAAGGGGATGTGCACATTAATGGACAGGGTTATCGCTCGTATGATGAGCGGGGCTTAGGTGGGAACAGGCTGCGGTCCCCCATCGGCGGTAGTCCAAAGTGGACGATCGATGATTGAGACGGTTGGATGGGTGTGTTGTGTGTGTGGCGGTTCAATTTGTCTGTTTGTCTTATTGATGTTATCTGTTTTGATTGTGTGATTAGTACGACCCGGTGTTGTTTTGAAAACTGCGGTGATCCATTCGGGGATGGTGAGCGATATTGAGCGGTATAGAGATGATACGGGATAGGCTGGATGGCCACGACATGACGATAGAGTCTTCCGCTGTAGTTTAGCTTTTATTTGCATTTCAGTTTGAGTAGACCGTTTGGATAATGTATCTTATTATCAGTTTGGGTGTCAAGGATTGTATTCATTCATTAAACGATTAATAATAAATGTTGTTTCTTTATCGCTGTTGTTTGATTATCATACCTCGGGCAACCGAGATGGTGATGTCTCCATACCTGAGTGGTCCTGGTAAGGCACTCGGAGTATGGGGGTGTTACAAAAGAGGCCACACGGTTTGGGTGAGCCAAAAGGACCAATATATTGTCCTTCACTTTTCATTTTGTTCTTTTCTATACCTTAGGCTTGTAAGGCTAGTAGTAGGTAGGCATCATTATGTTTATTTTATCAAATAAAATAAAACAACCAAAATCCACTAACACACCCACTATTTTCGGTCCATTATGTATAAAATGGACTACCATTTTATTTTTGTCAATTTGTCATTTGTCACACAATATGTCACATGTAGTATGATACATGTTACTAATTAATTAAATGCATATTTATCACATAAATATCATTTTATAAATTAATTAAATTACATTCAACAAATTGACTAGTGATGCTTGATCACTTAAATAAAATGGGTCATATAGTTATAATTCACAACTTCTTGTAATTATAATTAACCATTCATTCTTCTTTATTGTTTCTCAAACAATAAATAATTTTAGCAACAAAGCATTTTATTACTAAAATAAATCTTATTTAATCCCATTACAATAAGATATCAATATTCTCTTTCTCACAAATCGAATTGTTCAATTTTAAGGAATTAATTAATCTGTATCGGTATACAACTAATTAACCTTTTTAATTAAGGGAATCGTCCTTTAGGTGTGACCTCAAGGGATCAACTGATCACCACCGTCGCACGACAGTAATGTCAAACTCTAGCCAGCCAATCATTACCGATATGTGTGGACCAGTTGACTATATATGTAATGTATCATCCCTTTCGTATTCTTGGCATGAGATTTAATAATTATATTTAAATCATGTGATCGCACTATTGTTGAGGACACATTTCCCAACAATATCCCACTTGTCCTCGACAAGTGTGCGTCACCAATTCTCTTGTCCTATTACTATCTCCCACTCAATGCAAGGTGTCTTTCGGGTCGTACTTGCAAGTGATCATATCGAGAGTGGTTTTCTCGATCTGGAGAATAACTGATTGACCGGATTTATCCACTCTGGATACCTTCCGAGCGTGGCCACGCATTTCCAGTTCATTACTCCTCGAGTGGCCCTGATATATTATTATAACCCTGACTAGGGGTGGACAATTCCTATCGCACTCATTCCCTTCAACTAGCCACAACCATCATAACCCAAAATATGCCCATTTGACCCCATTTACGAAGGTCGTAGTAACACAAATCAAAGTTAATCTGAAACTGTGCCATCTTAGGCGAATAGTCTTTAGTCAAAAGAATCGACTCATTAGAATACTATAGTAGCTCTCGCCACGACCAGGCTTTATAAATTTGCCAGAACTCTATAAGCGGTCACTGCCCGACAAAGTGTTCCTAACAGTCTGCCTATGTGATCGACTAGTCATCTCACATGACTCTATGGCACTTGAACTTGCCATCAATCGCATCACACTCTAGTCACTTCGAGACGT
Source organism: Silene latifolia (assembly GCF_048544455.1). NCBI lineage: Eukaryota > Viridiplantae > Streptophyta > Magnoliopsida > Caryophyllales > Caryophyllaceae > Silene > Silene latifolia. The sequence goes on from NC_133527.1 coordinate 99,893,674, forward strand.
CACCTCATATAAGTGACTATGGGCGAATACAATGCTAATCCGTGTTCACTTTAACGGGGTTCAATTGTCTCTACAACCCGTTTGGATGTAACAAGGTATAATAAAAGAGTTTTAAAGTAAAACTCGAACGACAAATGCGATTATCACATATGAATAGTCAATGCCTGATTACTATTTCATGTTCTATAATCTAATTTGATCTTGTACATAGTTGTTCATTTCAATTCAATTGAAATGACATGACTCATCATGTTTAGCCTTTGAGAAGGCTTTGGTTAGTAGGTTTTATCAATTTCTTGTACCTTACTCAACCTCACTACATACTTGTTTTCCTTTGTAATGTATACATTTGCATTACAAAACTTTCTGAGTACGTGTCGAGATCCAATCAAGACATAGGCCCTCTAGCCTAAGAATAGCTCCCACTGTTTTCACAGTGTGCGGGACTCATCTTTCTTGCACATCTCATGATCGCAAGTGTACTCAATTTCCGTTATAAAAATCTCTCATTGTTCTTTATTGCCTAGAACGATTCTAGAAAATCTACTTCTTAATTAACATTGCCACAATGGTATCTTAACCATCCTAGTGTGTTTTGATTATGGTTTTGTCAGAAACCATGCGCAATCTCAATTGTCAATTGTCACTTGTGTAACACCCTTACACAATATTGCATCATAAACACTTTGCTTTACTTCCTTAATGCTTCTGCAAGCACTTAAGGGTAATCTTTATAGCTTACTTGGTAAAGATTACTTAAATTCGATTTTTGAAAACAATTCATCATACTCAAAGCATATGAAGTGTTATACATCATTTCTTTTTAATTGATTCGGCAAATGAAGCAAATGAAATCAATCAAATATGTTCAATTTAATTGAACTACTCATGAATCTTATCAACATAAGACTTCTTACAGACGCTAATATCATGTGGATTTATCTTCATAAATCCGAATATTCAAGATGTATTATAATACTCCAAAAGTCTTAAATCATTCGCAATGATCAATATGTCATCCACATATCGGACTAATTAAAATTTCCGTAACTCCCACTAAACTCCGTGTATAAACACAACTTCTCGACTTATCGAGAAATGTTTTATCACATGATCAAAATGTTGATTCTAACTCATTGATGTCCTACTTAAGACCCTCTCTTAAGTTTCACATTATCTTAGGATTGCAAGAATCTACTAAAACTCATGACATGTATTGAATACATTCCTTCTATTGAAGAAGTGGGTTTTAGATTCACTCGCTGTGTATTTCATAATAATGAAACACAATCCCTAAGAAGATCCAAATAGGCTTAAGCATTTCAATTGGTGCAAAACCCTTTGCAACCAATCAAACCTTGAAATCTCTCTTTATTAGTGCAAAACCCTTTGCAACTAATCAAGCCTTTTAATTTTTCGGATTTTCATGGCTCTAAGCCTTGTATTGAGTTGTGACTTAAACACTCTTATGTAAGTCATATGTTCATTACTTTCCAGAAGTAATCAACTTGAATCAAACAATTTCTTTTGTAAGTTATAAGCTCTTTACTTTCTTAAAAGTATCATGAATTCATCATTTTCAACAAGTGACGAATTTAACCTCCTAGGTTCTAAAGAAACAACATCTTGCACAAAAAGACCAGTTTCTTGCGACATAAAATCTTTGTGGCATTCTTTGTGGCTCTTGAATAATTTCTCCCACTCTGTCTTCTAGAAATAAACTTGTATTTTTAGAAAGACAGCTTCACGAGCCGCAAACCCGTCGTACTCGTGTTAATTGAAGAGGGAAAAATTGAGCATTTGTTTCTTTGTGAAAACTTACAACCATGGTACCCTTACCATTTCATATCTCATATGATTCGATTTAGTGGAAAAATAATTTAGACAAAAATGATAAAATCCCCAAAAGGATCAAGTAACTCAAAGTAACTTGATTGAAATCCAAACCATATCGAATAGCGTTTGATTTCTTATCCAATCACACATTATTCCATGATGCGTGCTAAGAGAGATTAACATGTGATACTATATCACATTTCCTTTGGCTTATATCAAAGTCTTCACTTTGATAATCCCATCACGACTAAATCGTGATTCCTTGAACTCTTTGAAATTCTTCAAAGATTTCTCTCTTTACCTTATTAAGTGAACATATTAGCGTCAACTTAAATCGTTGGTAAAAGAAAATGATCAACCTATTTTGGATCAATGATTTACAACCTCGATCTCCTTTTCAACCAAAAGGCACGAGACTTCTTGCTTTGAATACAAGATACGCATATACCATTAACAATCTAATGGTTTCAAGAGTACTCGATAACTCTTTGCGTTAATCATTCCATAATTTAAGGTTCAATCTTGGGTTACCAATTTGAGTCTTGCATCATCTTCATGATATATCATTCTAGTTTGGTTTAGAATATACTCACCTTGATAATGGGCTAGCCATACATCAAATCGTGGTGTATAGGGTCACAAAAGTGAAACCTCTTTTGTATCTTAACAAGTTTGTATTCTTATTTAGAGTTTATGTACTTAATAGTCACAATTAAGTACAACTCCAAATCCAAAAACTAGATTGAGTACACAATTACTCTATCTCTCGACTTCATTTTTGCTAGTCGTCATATTCTAATCATCCTATGTATCAAACATAATGATGAAAACCTCCACTGGTTTCTAATATTGACGAAGTAGTATTAGCAAAATTTTATGTTTAATCAAATAAACATTTAAAGAAGAAGGTCCCATTAGATGTCCCACAACTAACTTGTTGATTCTTCAATAATTTGGGGTAGTTTCCTTTCTCGTGTCCAACATTTAAGACAATGGAAACTATATCGGTTGGGATTGATAGGTTTAGCATCGTCATTCTCAACAACTTTAACATTACCTTGTATCAATTCCATTATTATTTTTACTTCTTGAACCTCGTCCTCATCTTAACGGTTTAAGAGAATGCTCCCACTTAATTCAATGAGTCTTTACTTAGAGAAGCAAAGTTGAATCTTATGAAGATTACTCTTCATTTGTTCGTTTTAGTCTTAAAACTTTTATTGAAGTGGTTGCGTTATTTTGGTCAATTACGAATTCCAACAAAACTAATTACCAAAACAATTTATCGCTTCAAGATACTTAATTCAATTAAGTATATGAATAACAATCCATTGCAAGTAGATGTGTTAGTCAAGAATCAAAAACCTGTTTGATAGTGAATAACTTTAATCTATACTCTTTACAAGAGATCCTTAGCAATGGTTCATTTGAGGTTTTAGAAGCAAATTCATATTTGTCTTTAGTTATGATATTTTAATGGAGATTTGAATCAAAACGAAATGATATCGTATATGAATTGTGGTAAAGAAATAGAACAATATGATAACGGAATAGTGGAAAACAAAACATTCATCGTTATATTAATACTTGTAAACAAGTATAGCATTTACATAGTGACCTCTACCCAACTATGATAAATGATTCCAAGATCCAAATTCATATTCATATTAACTTAGGCACGGGGTAGCCGATGCAACCTTCATCAATATAACTCGGTGGATTAACCTTTTAATCGATTCTACTTTTAGAACTCTTGGTCGATAAAATTACTCTAATGTTTATCTATAGCCCAAAACACATCAATAAGGGCACGGGGTAGCCGATACATCCCTTATTAAATACTTTTGTTGAGTTCAATCCAAATTTCGAATAAATGTGTCCATTATCCAAACCCACATCAACTTGGGCACGGGGTAGCCGATACATCCCTTATCAACATGAATTCGGTGGATTAACATTCATCACCCACTTCCCCTACGTAACAAGGTTTGTACCCCGGGGTAGCCGAGTGCACTCCCTCGCGAAATAGGTTTTCATGGTTTCTACTATTTGGTAAGGCTATGTCTCAATTAATTGTTTTAGCGAGAGGTCATGTCAATTTATTATCTATCACGTTTTAAGTGAACTAAAGCGGTGAACTACGATAATTTGAATTGACACGGTCGATAAACTCGATAAAATGACAATGCATGTTTAGTTATGGCGATTTAGCAATGCATGTAACATAAAATAAAATGCAAGCATAAAATAAATAAATCCTAGTATGGCCTTTCCTAAAATAGAAAAACTCTTTAACTATTACAAATTCGGAAACCAACTCCATTGGTCCCTTGAACTTCGGTTGTGGCACGCATCTCGAGGTAACACCGTCTTTATGTATCGTCATTCTTGAAGAAATCCGTCTTTGGGAACTCCGGAATGAATAAAATTACATAATAAATTACATAATTCCTATTATACATTTGTAACTAAAATAAAATAAATCTATTAAATTACAAAACGGTGATACGAGATCACAATAAAATTACAACCGCATCGATATTCCCATACATTTCGGGAAATACCAATTAAAATCTAAGGCCATACTAAGTAAAAATACATAATTCAAAATTACATAAATTAAAATTATGACAATCATAAGGAAAAATGTAGCATTATAATATGTAAGAACATGCTCCATTTTATGCTAAATCGCCTTTAAATTGCCAATATCGTATATTACTTGGTTTTTTTTTTTTTTTACGGATTTGCGTGATTTCAACATTTTATAATCACAAAAATACATAAATTCATATTTATGCACTAGTTAATTACCCTAACCACTTAGGACTCAAAATTTAGTCTTCACTAATAAATTGACCATAATTAACTTAAATTACAAAAATTGTTCATAAATTAGTCCAAAAATTACCAAAAATAAGCTATTAAACTTCAAATAAATCACAAAACTTCAAATAAATTCAAAATTTGAAATTTAAATTCATGAACATTCTGGAAAATTACCATGACACTCATAATGTTCAAAATCTTAGGTTAAAAAATTTCGAAAATTTCCGGAAAAACAATGTTGCGGTTTATCGATTTTAACTAAAATAATCATAAAACATGAGAAAAAATTATATCCATTAACTTTTCAATTTTAGATCTGAAAAAGATAATAAAAAGCAACATTAGACGTTTTTCCTAAGTCATAGATTATGTTTTATTAATTTTTAACTAATAATGTCACTATTTATGCTATTTTTCTTCAAAAATCCATAAATCATGCAAAAGGACTTCTTTATAGCCAATTATTTTACACACATCTTGTAAAATTGCATGTGACAACATATAAAATTTCTATGACCAGATTCGAAACTTAACTCATATTAACCTATTTTTCACTTTAAATCCGAATTAAAATGAAAAAATCCATTTTTCGAGCATAACAAGTCCAAAAATTATGAAAATTTACAGGTTATCTCAAAATATTATATGTGACAACATATCCAAAAATCAATGAAAAATTCGAAGTATAGCAAATTTTAGACCAAAAATGACATTTTTACTCATAAAATCACATTTAAATGCCATTATTGTAAATTATGAACAATAAAAATCCGAAGAATTAACCAAAAAATCCTAAAACACTTTAGGACCAGAAATATTAACATGCATGTAATAATTTCGTGATATATCATAATAACACAAATTTTACAAGTTTTATTTGTTATTCTTATAACTCGGAAAAACTTTTAACCAATTTGCATGCAAACAACCGTGGCTCTTGATACCGATTGAAAGAAATGTAGATTCATATACATACTTAACATACTCATATATGTCGAAATTAATTTGTCATAAAATTAAATGTGGATTTTATGCATGCAAACAATATAAAAAAAAGATAAGAAAACATTTTCTCACCATAAAGATTTCGGTCATAATGGGCACTAACAAGATCTCCTTCTTGTTAGTTCTTGAGCTTTCCATTAATGGATGAACATTCTTGACTTCAAATTAGAAGCCCTCCAATTAGTAGCACCCAAGACAATCCCTTAATCCCACAAATAAACATGTACTAGATGTTTGTATTGTAGTTTACCTTAAAATCTATTACTAATACTCATATACTACTTCTAGTAATCTTAGTAATTTATATGAACAATTTAGATTAAAATCTCATCCTTTTTTGATGAAGATGGAAGAGAGAGAAGAAAGAAAATTCTACATGAACATATTGCATGTATTTTGAATGGTAGAGTGTGATCTCAATTAAAAGAACAAAAGCACTCCTCAAGTAAAGAGGCCACACGGTTTGGGTGAGCCAAAAGGACCAATATATTGTCCTTCACTTTTCATTTTGTTCTTTTCTATACCTTAGGCTTGTAAGGCTAGTAGTAGGTAGGCATCATTATGTTTATTTTATCAAATAAAATAAAACAACCAAAATCCACTAACACACCCACTATTTTCGGTCCATTATGTATAAAATGGACTACCATTTTATTTTTGTCAATTTGTCATTTGTCACACAATATGTCACATGTAGTATGATACATGTTACTAATTAATTAAATGCATATTTATCACATAAATATCATTTTATAAATTAATTAAATTACATTCAACAAATTGACTAGTGATGCTTGATCACTTAAATAAAATGGGTCATATAGTTATAATTCACAACTTCTTGTAATTATAATTAACCATTCATTCTTCTTTATTGTTTCTCAAACAATAAATAATTTTAGCAACAAAGCATTTTATTACTAAAATAAATCTTATTTAATCCCATTACAATAAGATATCAATATTCTCTTTCTCACAAATCGAATTGTTCAATTTTAAGGAATTAATTAATCTGTATCGGTATACAACTAATTAACCTTTTTAATTAAGGGAATCGTCCTTTAGGTGTGACCTCAAGGGATCAACTGATCACCACCGTCGCACGACAGTAATGTCAAACTCTAGCCAGCCAATCATTACCGATATGTGTGGACCAGTTGACTATATATGTAATGTATCATCCCTTTCGTATTCTTGGCATGAGATTTAATAATTATATTTAAATCATGTGATCGCACTATTGTTGAGGACACATTTCCCAACAGAATTTGGGTCTTGGAATCATTTATTATAGTTGGGTAGAGGTCACTATATAAATGTTCATATCTTGTTAAATTTGCAAGTATGATTTAAAAAGACAAATGTTAATATTTCCTTTCCTCCATATTTGTAGTGCATTACAATGAATCCAACAAATGCTACCGCACCAATTACTATTGAGTCATATCACCATGTTCTTGACGACGTATGCTCCGACAATAATTTCGATACAACTAGAGAACTTCATTTCGGGATAGGTTCGGATGGAAACCTTAATTTCATCACCACTTCTAAACCACCCACTACTACTAGACCACGTGTGAGTCCGTCTCAGGAAGACTACCTCACACGATCTATAGGGTCTTTATCTCTGGAAGATAAGGATGCCAAAGCTAGTGGGAGCTCTAGCAATCAAGTTCTTGCTTCCAAGGGTAAAAGGTTCAAGAAGAAAGGGAAGAAAGTCAAAAACTTCAAGCAAGTTAATGATGAATGCCATTATTGCTATGGCATGGGACATTGGCTAAGGAATTTCCCTATGTATTTGCGAAATATAAGGGAGGGACTCATTACTCCAAAAGGTACAATTCCTAAAGAAATTTATGTTATTGATATAAATTATACTTCCACTACGACATGGGTACTTGATACCGGTTGTGGTTCTCACCTTTGTAATCATTTACAGGGTTTAAGAGATGTGGAGAAGCTTAGCAAGGGAGATGTGGATCTTCGACTTGGAAATGGAGCTCGGGTAGCGGCCGAATCCAAAGGAACTTATGTTCTAGCTTTGCCAAACGGTTTTGAGTTGTATTTGCATAATTGTTTTTATGTTCCTACGCTCTCTAAAAACATTATTTCAATCGCCATGCTAGACATGGACGGTTTTTGTTTTGTCATTAAGAACAATCGTTGCTCTATTTCTAGGAATGATTTGGTTATTGGCCAAGCTTCTTCCATAAATGGCATTTACATTTTAGAGACCTCAAAACCGACAAATGATATTTATAACATACAATCAAAGAAACTCAAAACAAGTGACCCAAGTGAAGCGTTCATTTGGCATTGTCGATTAGGTCACATAAACGAGAATCGCATCAAAAGATTAATTTCTACTAATGTGATTACACCATTTGATTATCAATCATTTGGTACATGCGAATATTGCCTACTTGGCAAAATGACTCGTAATCCTTTTAGCGGTAAAGGGACGCGAGCTAGTGAACTATTGGGACTCATACACACCGATGTATGTGGACCAATGAGTATCACCGCTCGTGGTAATTATGACTACTTTATAACCTTCACCGATGACTTAAGTAGACATGGGTATGTCTATTTGATGAAACATAAGAGTGAAGCATTTGAGAAATTCAAGGAATTTCAAAACAAAGTAGAGAACCAATTGAACAAAAAGGTAAAAGCACTACGTTCCGATCGTGGTGGTGAATACCTAAGCCTTGAATTTGATTCACACTTGAAAGGTTGTGGTATTATATCACAACTTTCTCCACCCGGAACACCACAACTCAATGGTGTTGCCGAAAGGAGGAATCGAACCCTACTTGATATGGTTCGATCCATGATGAGCCAAACCGAGTTACCGAACTCGTTTTGGGGATTTGCGCTTCAAACCGCAATTAGATCTTTGAACAATAGTCCTACTAAATCCACCGAAAAGACTCCATATGAGATGTGGACGGGAAAAGTTCCTAATATATCCTATATGAGGATTTGGGGATGTGATGCTTACGTCAAGACTAAAGCCGACAATAAGCTTGCCCCAAGATCCGAAAAATGCACCTTTGTAGGTTACCCCTCGCATTGTCGAGGATACTACTTCTATAAACCTCAAGAAAACAAAGTGTTTGTGTCTAGTGAGGCTGTCTTCTTAGAAAGTCAATTTATTTCTAAAAGACAGAGTGGGAGAAATTTTGAACTTGATGAAGTTCAAGAGCCACAAACCGAGGAAGAGACGCAAGATGATGTTCCTTCGTCGTCTAACGCAGTTGTACCTCCTCCACTAAGAAGGACGGGTCGAGTAATTCGCCATCCCGATCGATATGTGGGACTTATCGAGGAAGATGGAACACTCGATGTGTTGCTTATGGAAAGTGACGAGCCCGCCACCTACAAGGCCGCAATCTCTAGTCCTAATTCCAACTTATGGCTTGAAGCCATGAAGTCCGAAATGGATTCTATGCTTGAAAACCAAGTTTGGGACTTGGTAGATTTGCCTAAAGGGGCAAGACCCCTCCAATGCAAATGGATATTCAAGGTCAAAAATGGCATAGAAGGACATGACGATGTCTACAAAGCTAGGCTAGTAGCAAAAGGATTTACCCAAGTCCAAGGTCTCCATTATGATGAGACCTTCGCCCCCGTAGCCATGCTAAGATCCATACGGATTTTGTTAGCGATCGCCGCATTTCATGATTATGAAATTTGGCAAATGGATGTCAAAACCGCTTTTCTAAATGGGCATTTAGAAGAGGAGGTGTACATGATACAACCCGAAGGTTTTGTTGATTCTAAAAATCCTAACAAAGTGTGCAAACTTAAGAGATCCATTTATGGTCTTAAGCAAGCATCTAGAAGTTGGAATCATCGATTCAATCATGTTATAAAAGAAAATGGTTTCACTCGAAATGTTGAGGAACCATGTTTATACATGAAATTCAGTGGGAGCAATGTTGTGTTCCTAATCTTGTATGTCGATGACATACTACTCATTGGAAATGATATTCCAATGTTGTCTTTCGTTAAGAAGTGGTTAGGTAACCACTTCCAAATGAAGGATTTAGGAGAGGCACAACGCATATTAGGTATCCGGATCTATAGAGATAGACCCAAGAGGATATTGGCACTAAGTCAAGAGTCTTATGTTGATAAGATTCTTCGACGATTCAGCATGGACAAATCCAAAAGGGGTTTGGTACCTATGGTAACCGGAACGATCTTGAGCGGACTCAATGTCCCTCCGAACCCCATGATGTTGAACGCATGAAGTTGATCCCTTACGCTTCCGCTGTTGGATCAATCAAGTATGCCATGATATGCACACGTCCTGATGTCTCGTATGCCTTGAGCATGACGAGTAGATATCAAGCAAATCCAGGTGAGAGTCACTGGATTGCTGTCAAGAACATCCTTAAGTACTTGAGAAGAACTAAGGACTCTATCCTTGTGTTTGGAGGAGACACCGAGTTGCGTGTTACAGGATACACGGACTCAAGTTTTCAAACAGATAGAGATGACATGAAATCACAAGTGGTTTTGTTTTCATGCTCAATGGTGGTGCCGTAAGTGGAGAAGCATCAAGGAAGTCAGAATCAGCGGATTCAACAACGGAGGCTTGAGTACATAGCAAAGATCGAGAGGCTGCCAAGGAAGCTATGTGGATCAAGCAATTCACGGAAGGTCTAAAAGTAGTACCTACCGCCGATGATCCCATCACTCTCTATTGTGATAATAGTGGGACGATCTTCCAAGCTAAGGAGCCCAAGTCTAGTAATAGATCTAGACATGTACTTAGAAAATATCATGTAATAAGAGATTTCATTGAAAGAAAGGAAATTGCGATTTGTAAGGTTGGGACGGATGACAACATAGCCGATCCGCTCACCAAGCCTTTATCGCAGGCTAAGCATGATGGACATGTTACGTCCATGGGACTTAAACGTGTACCAAATTTCTGTTAGATTTTGAAATGAAATAAAAGTGTTGTTTTTGTTCATGTTCATAATCACATTTGTCTTTTATCTTTAATTTATACTTTGTTACATCCATACGGGTTGTAGAGACAATTGAACCCCGTTAAAGTGAACACGGATTAACATAGTATTTGCCCATAGTCACTTGTATGAGGTGACGTCTCGAAGTGACTATAGTGTGAGGCGATTGATGGCAAGTTCAAGTGCCATAGAGTCATGTGAGATGACTAGTCGATCACATAGGCGATCATTAAGAACATTTTGTCGGGCCTAATGACCGCTTATAGAGTTCTTGCAAATTTATATAGCCTGGTCGTGGCGAGAGCTACTATAGTATTCAAATGAGTCGATTCTTTTGACTAAAGACTATTCGCCTAAGATGGCACGATTTCGATTAACTTTGATTTGTGTTACTACGACCTTCGTAAATGGGGTCAAATGGGCATATTTTGGGTTATGATGGTGTGGCTAGTCGAAGGGAATGAGTGCAATAGGAATTGTCCACCCCTAGTCTGGGTTATAACAATATCTCAGGGCCACTCGAGGAGTAATGAATTGGAAATGCGTGGCCACGCTCGGAAGGTATCCAGTGTGGATAAATCCGGTCAATCAGTTATTCTCCAGATCGAGGAAACCACTCTCGATATGATCACTTGCAAGTACGACCTGAAAGACACCTTGCATTGAGTGGGAGATAGTAATAGGACAAGAGAATTGGTGACGCACACTTGTCGAGGACAAGTGGGAGATTGTTGGGAAATGTGTCCTCAACAATAGTGCGATCACATGATTTAAATATCATTATTAAATCTCATTTTAAGAATACAATAGGGAAGTAATATTGTTATCACAACTGGTCAACACATATCGGTAATGATTGGGTGACTAGAGTTTGACATTACTTGTCGTGTGACGGTGGTGATCGATTGACCCCTAGGTCATACCTAAAGGGCAATACACTTAATTGATTATTTAATTAATCGTATAACGTTGCGAGTTGATTAAATTACTTGAAAATTGACGGACGATTTTGGAAGTAAAATTTACGTATCAAATTGAAATGTGATTAAATGAGATACGGTCTGAGTAATTAAATTGTATAATTACTCGGATGAAATAAATTGTTTAATGTAACAATTAAAATGAATGAATTATTATAAATTCAATCAGTTGAAATTTATAAATGGTAAAATATTTTGGCACAAGTAATTATGAAATTACTAAGTCGATTTTTATATGTGACGTATTTTTATTAATACGTTGAATTTTTAATATGTTAAAAATTACATAACAAATATGTGTGGCATGTGACATGTAACATATAGACAATTGACAAAATAATATGGACTCCATATTATGTGAAAGTGCCGAAATAATGTAGGAGGATTAGGCTTAAATTGTGTTTTTATTTTAAATAAGAAACATAATGATTAAAAGCTAATAGTAGCCATGCAACCCTATTTATCTTGTGAAGACAAATATGGGCATGCATTGGCTCCCAAAAAGCCCCTCCCACCACCGGTTTTCCTAGGCCATTTAGAGGGTTTTCTCCTCTAAAATTATTCATTCATTCACTCATCTTTTTCTAGTGTTAGAAAGAAAATATTAACTCTCTACTTTCTATGCCAAATTAGAGAGATAAAATACTCCCAAAATACCTTCTCCTCTACACGGTTTTAGGAGCTTATAACCAAAATATTTTTGGTTCAATTTTCATTACATTAATATTATACTAGTACTTATAATATTAATTAGATTAAGTATTAAGCCTTGGGTATAAAGCTTGGGGAGAGATCTTATTCTTAGATCTTGTTCATCCATTGGAATAGCTCAAGAACAAGAAGAGAAAGGTGATCTCTCTTGTGCCCTATATAGCCGAAATATTGAATGTAAGGACATTATTTCTCTTCTTTTATATTAATGTTTGCATGCATAAAATCCGTTTTAATTTTATGACAAAATTATTAGACATATATGAGTATGTTAACATGTATAAAGATCTACATTTCCTTCAGTACCTTAGTCTAACCCTTGAATATTTGAGTAGCCTTCGCATTGTAACGAATACTCGTACAACTGTGGGCATGGAGTTTAGGTTGTGCAACCTAGACCATAGTCTTTCTCTTGATCAATTTGCCTACATTTTCGGTCTTGAAGTGCCCAACAACTATACCGATAAACCCGATAATTTCGATGTGGACCATCTTTGGAGGGCTATTTCCGGAAGCAATTCTACCGGTTTAAAGTAATGCTACACCTTCGCCATCCAACATCCGGTGATTCGAATCACCGAGCGCTTTGTGGCCGGTACCATCAATGGGAGGTACGAACAAGATAGGTGTACCCTCATTGATTTAACTTTTCTTGAGTCCTATTTGAATGTTCGAGGGACGAGGCGCTATAACTTCAACACTCCCCTTGAGATACTTACTAGGTTCAATGATTTCGGTCAAGGGACCGCCCAACTCAAGACCTTCGTAATGGGAGGTCTAATTACTATTTTGGCCAACAACCTTTGTCCCGGGTTCAATGCCCAAGGGACATATACTCCTCTTGAGGGGAGAACTTTGATTGATGAGCACACCGTCTTCAACCATCACCGGTGGTGTAACTAAACGCAAGACGAGAGTGTAGAATGGTACACCAAAGGATGCACCTCAATCATCCTTGAGGGTTGGAAGATACCGGGAATTAACCCAAGATTGAGTCCATACTCGCCTCCACCAAGCTACCTCCTCGACATCCAAATTCTCGACAATCCCCCACAAAGGGAGGAGCCGCCCCGTCAACAAGTACCTCGTGGGGCACCGGGAAGGCCTATTCGCGCACCCTCCTATGTACCCATCCCACCATACCCTACCCCATATACCGAATTTGAGCCGGCAATCCCCAATACCCCGGGCATTAATGATTTGATGGCGCTCATGAATAGAGTGGACCTCGGGGTATATGAAGGGAGGGTCGACAATTACTTGGCCCTTTATCCCCAATACTATAACATGGCTCAACAAGGGTATGTTGACCCCAATGTTCCTAAGCCCTCTTGCGCCCAACCACAACACTTGTTCCCCAATCAAGGGAACCAGGCTTGGGATCGCGACGGCGGAGGGCATTCTAGCCAAGGTGGAGGGTACTCGGGTCAAGGAGGAGAATTTGACCAAGGAGGGTATTGGGGCCAACCAAGAGGGTATGATCAAGCCGGGAGCTCTCACCAATATGGCTACAGGAGGATGACGAGTGAAAGAGGCCTACCTCACCACCTCCATTTGTATGATACCCATCTCCCCCTCTCTCTTTTGTATATACATTGCATTTAGTGTAGTTTTCACATGCAATTGTATCATATTTCATTTGCATTAGTTAGTCCATATAGTATAGTTGCATTGTAATATATATTTCACATGATTCATGTAGATAGTTGCATATAGATTAGAATTCATGCATAGTTACTAATGGCCAAACCTATTCATTTCTACACTAGAAATAGTGTTTAAATTGGTTTAGGGAGGTTTGATCATAAGTGACCATAGTTTAAAACATGCATCATATAGTATAGTTTAAATTGCATTCATTTTTTATATATGTCATATAGAATTGCATTTAGTTAGAGCATGTATTCATTCATATCATATCATTGCATTTGTACTTCAATTTCCATAAAATAAAAAATCCAAAAACATGTTTTCCTTTTTATCCCTACTCCTACATGTACATTGAGAACAATGTCCAAAATAAAGTGGGGGATGGGAATTTATATTCCAAAAATGCATAAAAAATTAAAAAAATTTGAAAAATCACAAAAATATGTCTTTTAAATTTCATAAAACAAAAACCCATAAAAATTTGAAAAATTCAAAAACCAAAAACATGTTCTTTAATTTAGTAGTGTAGAATTGTATATACTTGTGCTTTTGTTCTCTTCTCACATAGATACAATACTATATTTGAGACATTAGCAAGGGAAAATGAAGACCGCTTGGTATGATCGCTCTAATCTATACTTCCCTTCCATTTATTTTTCATTATATGAGGAGGATGGGCTTACATGTCAAGGAGGATGTGGTGTATTTTGTTGTTGCGGTTTGTGTATCTATGTGTTGTTAGGAGTTGCATCTAGTTTATATGTCATATTAGTTGGTAGAATCATTTGCATTAGGATGTTTATATGTTAGTTGCATCATGGCATGTAGTTTGCATGTTAGAAAATTTTTGCGAAACCGTCTACTTGGGAAGCTTGACAAGTGTATATAGGCCCTAGTAGATGCTTTTTCTTCTTAAGACTTTGCTTGTTAGAATACTTGTGAAACACCCTAGGATGTGTCATGCTAGTATCCTTTGACCCATGGTTTAAGGCCTAGGCAAGAGTACCTTGCGGTGTGATAACTCCTTAGCTACCGTTTATTCCAAGGTGACCCTTGAAACCATGCATCCATCCATCCATCCATGTTCTACCACATTTTTTTCATCAAAGGGAATGGGCACAAAAAGAAATCAATTTGAGTTCAATGAAATGAAAAGTGAAAGAAAGTTTGCAAAAAAAAAAAAACAAAAAAATGCATCAAATGAAAAGAGGAGCAAAAATAGAACTCCTAAAGTTTCAAATATAAGCCACCCTCACTACATATGGGGTGACTTTGAAAATGTTCAAAAGAAATGCAAAGAAAAGTTGAAAGTTGTCAAGTGTTGAAATGCCAAAAATCAAAAAAAAAATGGCAAGAAAGTGTTCTCAAATGTCAAATGCCACAAGAAATTGGGGGGAAAAACAAAAACAAAAGCAAACTCCCAAAGTGAAACTCAAATATCTATTGATCCCTTTATCCATCGTATCCATTTTTGTGCATGGTAGAGAGGGGACGACCCTTCTTCTTGTCTAGGTAAGAGGGGGAATTCCGCGATCCTCCAGTGTTTCTAACACCATAGGGAGTCTACTCTTGACAAAAGAATTTAACGATTGAGGACAAAGGTACCCTAGCTTGACACAACTTGGAGGTGATTTATTGGTATCCTTCTAGGCTTAGTAGTTTAAGAAATTGCATCTATGAAGGAGTGTGTACCATTGAATTGCTTCCCTTGTAGATAATTTCTGCCACTTAGATGAGGAAAGTGGCTATTCTTTTGCAGATGCATCCATTATTTGATTTTGTGTGCTTAATATTTGGATGTGTCGCCATTTTGGCAAGACCCACCTTACCTTGCAAGAAGGCATCCTACCTCATGCTTGTCTTGTTGTGAGTTGAAGGGGTAGAGTGAGACCCGCTAATTGTCTCATATCGGTTATATTAGTAGGTTAGTTTAAATAAAAGTCTAGTTTTTGTCACCTCTTTACTCGGGACGAGTAAAGGTTCGGTTTGGGGATATTTGATGTAAACATTATTTGCGCACATTTAGTCCCCTAATTGAACCTATTTTTCATACTATTATAACATTCTTTGGCCATTCTATCAGTCAAAACCTTCCTATTTGCTTTTCTATCGCATATCATATGATTTGTAGGAAAGAAGATAATAAGGCGGAAATTCCCGTCTTTCGTGCGTATTCGGAAGCTATTTGACGATGTTTGATGGAAAAGTATGAAGAGGAAGCAAGAACTAAAGACCAATCCCACACGAATAAAAAGGAAGTGAAGAAATATGATGCTGCCACAGAAGACGAGCGGCTTACCCACAAGACGCCCGTCCTGAAGTGACAACCCGTGCGTCTGAACACATAAGACGCCCGGATTCCTCCATAGAATCCGAGCGTATTCCCACGAAGCCGCCCGGGCACCACCTCAACAATCCGCCTGTCTTCCTCCTTGGACGCCCGGATTCCCCTACAGCAAATTTCGTTTCTTCAAGCTTCAAGAAAGATGCCCATCCTTCCAAAAAGACTAGCGTTTCCCTGCTCTAAACTCAAAAGTGTAATTACTAATTTAGCCTTAGTTAACCTAATGAATCCCTACTATAAATACCCCATTTGAAGTAATCAAAAGGGGATCTCTCTTAGTGAGAACAAGTCTTTCCTTAGATTCAATTAGGAGTAGATTAGAATAGATTACTCCTTAATCTTTCCACAAATCTCACATTAATCTCTCCTTAATTATTGTTCAAGTTTATTATTGGGTAATTGAAGTTTATTGGGTTTATTGGGTTTATTGGGAGATTGACAACCTTCCATCAATCATCAAGTTCTTCTATTATTCTTTGCTTTATTATTTGGATCATCTCAAGTTTGGTATAATTCCTTTACTCTTTAAGCTTTATTGTTCATTTCTTCATTCTATTATCATGCTTATACTTGTTGTGATGATTGACACCATTAATGACATGTTTCCTATGATAATGAGTGAGTAGTCTCTTAGCTAGGATTAGTGGGTAATTAAGGGAAAATAAACATGGGAATGATTCATGCTTAATTTAATATGTTCACATGATTAATTTGCTTGCTTGTTGTGATGTCAACTTTATGCACATGTTATGTTTGATGAAATGCTAAGCCTATGAATCCTTGCATTTACAACCATCCCTCATCTATTCAACTTGACTTGTAAGATATAAACCAACTCGAGTCTTGTTAGACCATGCATAGAAGTTGATTAGGAGGAAAGTAAGTCGACTTGTAGGTGTTGTACAATCTAATCGATTCGGCTCCGGGACCCAACTCTTCCTAAGAACCGTAAGACATAAACCAACTTGGTTCCCCCACAACACTAATTGCTTGCTTATAATTGTAAACATGTTTGTATGATCAACACCATGAATCCCCTATGACCCCATGATATCCTAGCACTTTTAACCATTTGTTTACATCCTTCTTTCTATTGCTTGTTTTACAATATTGCTTGCATTAGTTTAGATACAACTACAAACCCAAACAAATTGTGACACTAGCATAAATTGAGATAGATAGACTTAGAACCCAAAACACACCGTCCCATGGATCGACCTCGACTTACCGCTAACTAGTTGTTTGTTGAGTATTATAAATGTGTTTGATTGGATGTGACCCGACGACATCGCATTCCACACCACCAACACACCCATTGAAGGTGACAATAAACATATCGGACCAGCATATTCATCTTCTACAATAGGAAATGCTATCATTCTATACAACTCAGCATTTAGCGCATCTACGTTTCCAGGATCACCATACTTATCTAATAAGAAGGCGTAAATTAAAACAAACTAATAATCGTCCGTAGTGTCGTTTGAGGAATCAAAGGGAGTCTGTTGCCTTAATCCCTCTCCCTGACAGTATTTGTTTGATGTAATTTTGGGATTGATTTCTTTGTTTCTTATATATAAATACACTCACATTTCAACAACGTGTTGGACAATATCGAGAGATGAAGGGAAGGGAGTTCAGAAAAAGCATTTGGGTAAGAGAGGAAAAAAAAATGACAAGGGTATAATTGTTATGTACCGTGATCTCTTTGATATATAGTTTAGTATTTTTAACATTATAGTTGCGTCGTCCTCCATAAGCACAATATAGTATCCAAGCACCTTTAAGAACCTTTTTTATGTCCATTGTCTTAAGATCCCTTTTTCGCGAGTCCAAAATATACATTGTGTTCAATCCCACGCAAACGACAACCAACATCCAATGATTACTGTGATCAAAACATGACAAAATCATTACATATCAAGAATTAGAACTTATATGCACATATGACAATACTACTATTGAGTTGGTTAGGTTAAAGTCTGATCATGAATTTACTAAATTTGAATTTGCTAAGGAAAGATTGATTTTGTTAGGTCAATATGATGCTCGTAAGATTGCAAACAGTGGGAGGTAGTGAGATTGTCAATAGTCACCTTGAAGCATCGGTTGGGAATTAAGGAACCAACACCTCCCCCAGGTACACTACCAAACCAAATTCCACTGATTATTGACTATCTAACCTGAGGGAACGGGAAAGGGAGGTGCTACAGCTACAGATACAACTAAAAAAGCTAAAAAGCTGCCAGTTTAATACTTACCCTTTATGAAATGCTCCCATGATATATTTCTTGTCTTCTTTAATTTTCATTGCATGGGCAATATACGCTTCACATTGTTTTGGATTATGCATGTACTCCACAAGTTTCACGGGGCACAAGTATGCAACTAATTTAGTAGTTTCGATTGTAGTTGCACACTGATACAAGAAACTACCATTTCCATCATAAAACCGTGAGGAAATTAATAACCAAACGATTAGTGAACAAAATACCAATAAATAAAATAGGTTTATATATACATACCTTTACCAAGCTTGAAGCATAACAACATTTAGCCATAAATATCGGAACATCTGCCTAATTTCAACAACGGTCAAATAGCATTCAATATCATTTTTCTCTCGGTAATTAAATACTGAGGCATCAATCACAATTTTGATGCAGGCAGTGGTCGACAAGGAGCACAACTTCTTCTCTAAGATCTGACAATGATAACTCAAGGTTTTAACTTCCTCTACACTAAGAGGAGCTCTATCATCTTCTTCACCTCTATGTTGTCCCCCCTTGTCCTTTTCAAGGGATGTTGCCTATTATAACATAAAAAGAGTAAATAAAAAGTGCCCAAATATTACCATGCAATTTATCTAACCTTAGCATCAGAATCTATAAATAAATATAATTGAACTTAACTACCTTCTTTTGAACCTTATTGCCAGATTCTTTAGTATCTTTGGACTTGACTTTTCTCTTTCGAGTCTTCTCTCCTTTATTGGCCTAATAAAAATAATAATATTTGAAATATTTATTTGATGAGAGTAATGTTAGGTTTCTCACTAAGTATGACAATGGTCTAAATGTTATAGATGAAAATCAAGTTACCTCATCATCACCTAACAAAATCAAGGTTTTCGGCCATTGTGCAAAACTCCCTTCCACTTCTCCAACCTTACTAAATCCATTCCATGGACATGGAAGTAGTGCGTCAGCTTTAATAACTTTATCGATGGACACATGGGCGTTCTGCATGGTCAATTGTGTGTTGTGTACCTTTTTGCCTTTGACCCATGGTAAAACCATCCCCTGAGCAGCAACCTTCACTTCTCCATCTTCAATGATAGCAAGTCGACAAGGAACTCTCTCCTAAGACATTGTCATAATACAGTTAAAAATCAAAAGATCTGTATCAAAAGATCAGGAAAAATAACCCAGTTTGTCAGTTGGTTAGTTGGTTAGTATACTGTCCACAAAACAAAAATTCATAGTCTGAATGATGCACATAATAGCTGCTGCATTCCATAGTTTTATAAGCCTATCAATTATCTGAATTGAACAGCTTTTATCTTATTTTAGCCTACTCACATTTCTGTCCCTACTTTATGCTAATCATTGTTCTCTAATTTATTTGCAGTATAAACTATAACACATCACTGAAACCTCCAGCAGTTTGTGAGTTTGTTTGTTTGTGTCAGTTGTATCATATCTGATGCCTATCAATTCTAGTTTTTGTATAAATAATTTTTGACGATAACTTACCTTTAATTCGATGAATGGGTCACTTAGATGAGTTGAATGACGACTACTATTATCATGTTCATCAGGCGAATGATTCTTTGGCAAATTCTCCAAAGTAGCATCAGATAATAACATTTTCCCATCATTTCTCAAAGCTTCAGCTATTTTCTTTTCCATCAGTGTATTCATTTGCTCCAAAGCTTCACTCTTCGCCTTCTCAATAAGCAACTTGATGTCATCATCTGTATACCGCTATCCACGATTATCTCGACTCAGTGGTTTTCCAAAATAAGTTTGGAGACCAACAGAGCCGCCAACTCCTCTCGTTCTCCCTGAGTGCTCTGGTTTCCCTAATGCTTTCACCAACGCATCCTCAAATCTAGAAGGAACAAACTCCCCTTTTTCCTCCTTTTCCTTCTAAATCCCCTATTATGAAGGAAAAATGGTATAATGCGATAATAATGCACACACTAACATATTTACTGAAGTGATAAGAAAAAGATATTAATTTGTTTAGAATGAACTTACATATTCATCAACAACTTTTTGTAATTCTGATGGAGGCTCAACAGTACTTGGCGGGGTATGTGCTTTGATCCAAGCATAACCTCTATCACTAAGACGGTCCACTACCGCTTTCTGTGTAAGAGCGTGATCTGCATTAGGTTGATTCTCTGTCTCTTTCTTAAGTTCTTCTACATACCATTTATCTTGCTTGCCTACATATATACCCGGCTCTTCTCAAATAATGTGGATGTACATTATGCTTCTGGGCGTTTTAAGCCTTTTTTCTCTTTTCCTATAAAAAAGTGAATTTAAAATATGACCAAAATGTTAGAACATAAGTAAACGAATGCTAACTGCTGGCTTATGTTTTATGATCTCGTCAACAACAAACACATGGCTGAAGGTATTATTGCAGCCACAAGAACTAAAAATGCATAAAGTAGTAAGATGTTAGGTGTTTCGGAATCGGTCCTCTGAGAGTGTTATTACCCAAGTTCAGCATCTGTAAGGCTTTGCAAGTATGTATCAGTGAACATTGGACCTGTGACTGTCAGTTCCAGCCAACAGCTTGTGACAGTGGTTTCCGTACCTTTTCTCAGCCCAACTCAAACCTTATTTTTTAGCTCTACCACTAGCGTCAAAGGATGTGCCTATGGAAACATATGAGTCGAACATATGTAACCTTACTGTTTTGGAAACAAACAGAGGCTATTTCCGAAAGACCATAATGCAGATTGCAGAATTTCTTGAGATTTTCATTGATTAAATAGTACAATCTTCACAATGAGTTGGGTAGGTTAGCAGGATTTCGGGTTTTGTTCCTGAGACGCTTGAAAATTGCTCTTTTGGTATTGAACCAGACAGACTATTCTGATAAAGATATATATTCACAAGCTCAGAACAGTTACCTAACTCAGGTGGGATTTCTCCTGACACTGTCCCAACTCTTTTGAGATACTCTCTGAGAGATCCTTATTTCCCCCTGCCCTTAAAGTTTCAAGATTTATAAGTTTTCCCAACTCAGTTGGGAGTTCACCATTGAAGTTATTATCAAAAAGGAAAAGATTTTCTAATGCAAGACAATCACCAACCTCAACTGGGATACTACCAGTGAGTTGATTAGAGTTCAAGATCAAATATTTAAGGTTCTTAAGCTTCCCAATTGAGTTAGGAACAAACCTTACAAGATTATTAGTACTTAAGTCAATAAAGTTGAGTAAAGGGATTGTGCCAGTAAAATTAGCATTCACACATAAGTAACTTCCAAACTAAAGTCAACCCTAGTAGTTTGAATATCCAAGGCGAAGGGGAAGAAGGAAGGAAGGATGGAAGGTAAGTGGAGGGAAACAGATGTGACTAGAGAAACCAAAAGACTCGCCAATTTGGATAAACTCAAAGAGTAAAAGTAAAAAAAGGAATAATGGACAACAGATAAAGAAAAGAAAGAGATCCCTCCATGATTCCAGCTATGTGAAGCGAAATATATGTTAAAGCAGGAAGAAATATAGTCCTCACAACGATTGATTCCCATCAACCCTATTGCTATCTTAAGTACCGTTGATTTTTTTTCTTATCCATAAAAGGTAGAAATAGTGTCATCGTACATAACATTTTGCATTTGCAGCATCTGCAAAGTGAATTTCCCTGCTCAGAATCTGAGTATTTGGCTTAACAAACAGCATGGTCGGACAAAACTACAGAAAAGAATAGTATGTGCAGGATGATGGATGATGTCTGGAGAGCTGAAAAATTATTTGAATAAAGAAAAAAACACTGACCTGAAAATCAGCAGTCATGCGCTGCTTAACAAACTCGTCCCAATCCTCTTGCGTCAGTTGTTTGTACTTTCCAACTGGACTTTTAATAGCAACTTCTCCATTATCAGACTTTTCTTCTCCATCAGACTTCTCTTCCCCATCATCAGACTTTTCTTCCCCATCTGTTTCTTCTCCATCACC
The DNA here is from genome assembly GCF_048544455.1 of Silene latifolia. Classification (NCBI taxonomy): domain Eukaryota; kingdom Viridiplantae; phylum Streptophyta; class Magnoliopsida; order Caryophyllales; family Caryophyllaceae; genus Silene; species Silene latifolia. Next base: position 99,916,216 of record NC_133527.1, read on the forward strand.
AGACTTTTCTTTAAGGAAAATGTAGGTGCTTGTCATCCTCGTCTTCCAATCCTTAAATCTATTATGCACAACCCTTAAAATATACTTCTTTTTGTCATCCTCTAGATTCCATGTTTTCTGGAAAAAAAAACAAAGATAATGCTACTAATGATCTAATACAAATTTTTTAATTCAAATAATCATAATGCTAATAATTAATTACCTTCGCACAACGCCACATTGTATTTCTCTCGCCATTTGTTACATCTTTCCAACTTTTAATGATCCGGATATTTCGCGCCAACTTTCCCATATCAGACCTAAATTTCTTCAACCACCGTCCATAAGGCTGACCAAGCTCATTAAAATCAATATACAGTTTCTCTTTTTTCTCATTTTTCGTTTGGTCTGTTGCATGCATTATCAGTATTACTAAGAATCTCTTCAAAAGTTTGTCCCGTTGACGGACCCCTCGTCTTCTTTTTTGGACGTGAATCTTTATCTCCATTTGTACTCATATTGTGGACCTGAATTTAATTAAAAAAATTAGTATGAATAAATGAAGAAAAATAACCTCATACATAAATGGGAGTAGCATTGCAAATTCAAATAGCAGCCTAATTAAAAAATTAAGAAAATGAACATAAAGATAAACGGGTCATCAATTAGTCAAGGATGATGAAAAACAAAAACAGATGTAGTCTTCTTGTATGCTTATACTCGATTCATTAATGCAAATAATGACATTTAAAAATAAAAAGAAAAAGAAACAGAGCCAAAATTTGTGAAATATTAGCTGATAGCATTACTTCATATAAAAAATTTCAGTTCAAATAATTATACATCAGCAACGCAAATGACATAATGACATAATCGTCTACAAACTATTTTAGAAATCAACAAAGGATGTTATTTTTTATTTGGAGTTATCAAACCATAATCCCTCATCATGATCATCTCGCACATAGACTTCGTCACGTAGTACTTGTGAATTTTGACATGTGGTCGAAAAAGGAGAAAGTTCATCAACTTGATCATACTCTTCTTCATCAACAACACCATCTATGCCAAGAATGCGTCTTTTACCATTACGAACAACTAACCGTTTCTTGTCTAAAGAATCCTCAATATAGAAAATTTGCTTTGCTTGAGATGCTAAAATATAGAGGTCGTCTTTGTGACCTAGAAAATTGAAATCTAATAAAGTGAAACCCATATCATCAACATTAACTCCCTTATTACAATCGGCCCACTTACATCGAAATAAGGGTACTGAAAAATGATGATAATCAAGCTCTCATATGTCTTCAATTACCCCATAATAAAGCTTTGTTATATCTACAGGTTGTTTACCCTTTCCTACATATTCAACTGACGATGCCATAACTATAACGCCGCTATTTTGAATCGTACTTTTCGCATCCTGACGACTTGTGTAAAAGCAAAACCCATTGATATCATACCCTTCATAAGATATGATGGTGAGCTTGGGACCATATGCTAACCATCTTAAGTTCTCACTTAGGTCACGTGTTGTGTCCGAGAACTCTGTCATCACCTTTTCTTTAAACCATTGTACAAATGTCCGATTGTGTTCACTTACCAACCAAGCTTCACGTTTATGTGGATTTTGTCTTTTTATTAAGGCAATATGATCAATTAAATATGGATGAACTTCAGTCATATGTTGTAAAACATACATATGTGCCTTATCAAAACAAGCACGGTCAACTGTAATGAACTTTTTTCCCAAAGTACCCTTCCCTTGAAGTCGTCCCTCGTGCCTGGAGGTTGGGAGTCCGATAGATTGCACACTGGTCAAGTAATCTTGGCATAATCCAAGTGTCTCACAAGCAACAGTTTCTTCAACAATGCTAGCCTCAGGTCGATACCGATTCTTCACTCGCCTCTTATACGTCCCCATCTCTCGCTCCATAGCCCACATGTTTCTGAGGAAGACCGGGCCACAAAGTTTGATTTCTCTAACCAAATGAATGATTAAGTGAACCATAATGTCGAAAAAACTGATGGGAAAGTACATTTCAAGTTCGCAAAGTGTCACAATAATATCAGCTTGTAGCTCATCTAAAGACTCTGGATCAATGTCCTTAGCATTAATTGCACTAGAGAATCTGCAAAGCTTAATGATCACTTGTCTAACATGTTTAGGTAAAACGGACCGAATAGCCACAGGGAGGAGTTGTGTCAACAAAACATGACAATCATGAGATTTTAGTCCCACTAACTTCAAATCTTTTAGTGACACAAGATGGCTTATGTTGGAGGAATACCCATGCGGTACCTTCATACCCTTTAAAGACTCACACAATGCCATCTTCTCCTTCCTAGATAGAGTTGTGCAAGTCGAGGGTAAGTAGGTACGTTTCCCCTTTTCAACTGGTTTTACCTCGAAACTCCTCCTAGCAACCATGTCATATCTAGCTTTGACCCCATCCTTGGTCTTATTAGGCATATTCAACAAAGTGCCAATGATACTATCAAACACATTCTTCTCCACATGCATGACATCAATACAATGTGTAACCGACAAGTGCTCCCAATATGGTAGGTCCCAAAAGATGGACCTCTTTGTGTGGTACACCCCATCTGGTGGAGGTCTGTATGGTTTTCCAAATTCTGTGGTGATGTTCATAACTCGTTTGGGATCTCTTTTCCACTCAAAAATAATGGAGCCGGCCGGTGCTCAGTTTTACCATAGAATGCCTTCTTCCTCTTACGATATTGATGACTTTCATGAAGAAATCTACGACTACCCAGGTATACATATTTCCCGCAATTCTCCAACCATTCAGATTCAGTGTCATCACCACATACGGGGCACCCCTTGTCAGTCTTCAGCCTATAACCAGAAAGGTTTCCATAAGCCGGGAAATCATTAATTGTACAATATAGCATAGCACGCATTTGAAAGTGTGAGCCGCTAGCTGCATCAAACACCCGCACACCAACATTCCATAACAATTTCAAGTCTTCTATTAGTGGAGCCAAATAAACGTCTATGTCATTACCAGGTTGTTTAGGACCCGATATTAGGAGCGTAAGTAAAATGTATTTACTCTTTGTTGTAAGCCAAGGAGGCAGATTATAAATTATTAGCATTACTGGCCAGCTTCTATGTTGGGTACTAAGAGTCCCAAAAGGATTAATTCCATCGGTACAAAGCCCTAGTCTTAAGTTCCTAGGCTCTCCACTAAAGTCTGGAAAGGTTCTATCAATTGTTCTCCATTGGGGTGCATTAGCCACATGTCGTAGTTTACCATCTTTATTTCTCTCTTCGTGATGCCACACCATATATTCTGCATCTTTTGGATTTGCAAAAAACCGAATAAACCTTGGTATAATTGGCAAATACCATAAGGTCTTGATCGGGCTCCCTTTCTTCTTATCTCCTGCTTTGATCTTGTACCTCGCTGCTTTACAACGTGGACATTCATCTAAGTCACTATAATCTTTCCAGAACAAAATGCAGTCATTTCGGCAAGCATGAATTTTTTTGTAACTCGTAGCCAATGGACACAACACTTTCTTACATCAATAAGTATTAACTGGAAGCTCATTATCTTTTGCAACATTTCTGATAAAAGTTTCACTAGAGCGGTGAAACTCTTATCACTCCATCCATTCGCCACTTTCAAGGTATACAATTTCAACACAGCTGATAAACGAGTGAATTTGGAGCAACCCGGATATAACGGTTTGTTAGAATCATCAACTAGCCTCTGGAAAATTTCCGGACATTCTATGAAATCTCTTTCTAAATCATCCATCATTCTATCAATATTCTCACCCTCTACATTGTTGTCCTTATCATGACTATCATCGTTATCATTGTCCACATTAATCGGAATGTCATTAAAATCCAAACCATGCATCTCAAATTCATCCACATTATCAAACTTCTTCCCCTGATTTAAAGCGTTTGAGGTACCTTGCATGTCATATTCTTTCTCTCCATGCCATATCCACACATGATAATCAGGTTTAAACCCCTTCAGTACCAAATGAGTCCGCAAATCCTTTGCACAACTTACCTTTTTCCGGTTGTTACATACGCTACACGGACAAATGAGATGCTCCCCATCCCCATGTTGTTTTTGATGTGCAACAGCATGGCTGATAAATTCATCAAGTCGTTTAAGAAAATAGAAATCTCGTTTCCCATACATCCAATTCCTATCCATGCCCAGCATATTAAACCGCTAAGAATAGAATAATGGTTTGTATTAGAATAATGGTCAGACCCAGGGACAGTGACAGTCCAGGGACAGTCCTGGAATATTTTTTATAAATAAACACCAAGAAAAGCATGTATATAATTTTCGTGTAACAATGAGAATGATTATAGTTGAGTGCAGAAGGCAAGAACATGGGATTACAGTGGTGTAGTGGTGTGGCAGGGGTTAACCCTAATTTCCGTGAAACCGGTTAACCCTAATTTTTTATAGTTGAGTGCAGCAGGTAAGAAAAATATTTACACGGAATGGGTCCACGTAATCATTCTATTTTTTTACAAATTAAGTAACTACTCGCGGAATGTTACAACGAGTAGTTGGAAATTTGGAATTAACCAACTACTTGTTATCTCACTTAGCGAGAGATTAGCAAGCAGGAAAAATAAAATAAAAGCAAAGCAGTGTATAAAGCAAGGAGGTCGTTGTGTTAGTCTGCTACAAAAGTTTCTTCTTTCCATTAATCTAGCATGACAACTTGCTTTATTTTCCCCCACACACTCACTCTACCCTCACAACTCACTCTACCCTCAAACTAATTGTTTAGTAATTCCCAAGTAGGAATAAAGAAGGTGGCATGCTAGGGGTGGTGAAAGAACCGTAAAAATAATCGAGGGTTCCTGAAATAATACCCATAATTCTTCACTTTATCAGTTGTTTTCCCTACTACCCACATTTCATACCTCATATTTCTGCTTTTCCAAATACCGTAACTACCCCCAACTAAAGCAGCCAGTACTACTTTCCTAACCAGTATAGATGTACCTCTCAATTTCAGAGTTTAAAAATCACATAAATAACAAAATTCAAATCTGAAAAACATATACACGTTTTGGTTGAGGCCCAATCATCACCAAAACAAGGAAGCAATTTTCTGGATGTCCAATTGTTTGATAATTTTCTGTGTACAGAAAGACAAAATTGCGATATCTTATGAGAGTGAAGTGCACTTTCAAAGTTTCAGTTTTGTCTATCATAAACTGAAAGTTCAAATATTTTGCAGTGTCCATATCTAACTTAAGTGGTAACTATAAAACATTTAAATCAAACCATGAAGGGAAAACCATCAGAGAAATGAAAGCATTCCTTCTTCCTTAAATAAAACAATTGTTGGACAAGATTCCAAGAAAGTTGATGATAAGTTTTAGAAGTGTTATGAGAATTTGGAGAAGTTCAAGGCTGTAACTATTTAAAACAAAGGAGTGCTATCATAACATGCAAAGCCAAAAAGACAGCCATGTAAAATTATACTCCGTTCTATGGTTCCTACTCAAAGGCCTATGTAAAACCTAGAGATCCCAGACCTGAAACCCACCCTAGCAGATAGTAGAATTTGCAAGAGACTCGTAAATAAGAGAGTATATTTAAGCCGTGCCTAGATGCCAGACCTCAAAGTCTCAAACCCACCCTAGCAGATAAACCGCGTAAAGTTAAAGACAATACAGTTATATCGCCTGATGTTAAATACACATTAGCAGTACTAAAGAAACAAGGAAAAACTGGTGCAAATGATTATAGAAGAAAATGTCAACAAGACAATTCTGAATTACCACCTTCCCCTTTATTCACAATTCTGTCACCTTTTTTTGTAACAGGTGATCTAACAGCCTGATGATGTAAATTAACAATACAATTCAAATTTATTTAAGCATGTAAACTTCATAAAAATAAATCAAAATATTGGTACCCGACGAACCGCAGCACGATATTGGTGTAAGCAGAAGCACGACAATAAATCTAACAGCATCGAAACTCAATGAACAACAAAATAAAAATACGTAAGATGGACAACAGCGAGCATACCTAATAAATAACTGGCGACGGTTAGCAGCGAGCAAAATAAAAAAACGTAAGACGATTGAACAATTATCAACGCTATAAGCTTGATACCAGACGAAAAGCAGCACGATATTGGTGTTAAAGGGCAACCAAGAATCTGGGTGGCGATGGCAGAACAACGGCGGCAACAGCAGAAGCACGGCACAGGAGGACCGCTTTGGTGGCCGTGGTAGGGTGCGACAACAGCACGGTGGCGGTGCGATGGCTGAGCAGCACGGTGGTGGCGGTGGTGGTGGGTTTGGTTATGTGAGGAAGAATAAGGGTTTTATTTGAATGTAATTTGGGAATGAGGGTTTTGAGTTTAATTAGAAATGATCGGATACGTAATAGCGAAGTATCGAGAATTTGCTCTTTATTTTTTTTTAATTATTATCATTTATATCGGTTTCAAATAAAACTGATGCAAAAAGATTAAATTAAATACGTCGGTTTTGTAAAACAACTGATTTATTTGATAAAATACGTCAGTTCTTAAAGAAACCGACGTATTATATATGTCAGTTCTGTCTAAAAACAGACGCGAATACCTTGACTATAGGGCGAAAATGGATTCCCGCCAAAACTAAGAGCTTTTTGCGTCAGTTTTAGTAGAATCGACGTAAATTGATAGACGCAATATGTGTTTTTTCTACTAGTGCATGTACTATCTTTCATAAAGAAGTGCTTGAGTTTTCAAATTGGGATGAATATGGACTAAGATGAATCCAATTAAAACATGAGATGTTGAATTGGCATTAAGATGCACACATCAAATTAACTAGACATGTAGGTTATTCATTTTGATGAAATTACCATGAGATGGTCATTATCATTCCTTGAACCTAAGAACTGTTGACTACATGATTAACGATCTCTAATGTTTCCGCCATTAGAATAATCATGCACATGTCCTATATAAATCATATGCTTAAAGCATGATGAGTCATTAGCGAGCCATATAAGAATGATCATGAATTCTCGAGGAGAACTGATGAGCTGTTCTAGGGTTTGGAAGAACACTCAGTTATGTGATAAGAAGTTACACATGCTGGAGTTTCCAAACACGTAAGGATTTATGAAGATCCTAAACCAATTATGCTAAGAGAGAAATAAGAATTTAGAAGGATAGTATGTTGTGTTGTAAGAAGTTACACAATAACTAGTATTTTCTAATTTGCAAGGATTTGTGAGAAGTCCTAGGCTAATCATCTTGACAAATTGTTGCAAGATCCTACAAAACATATACCTAGTACATTTTGAGTTGGTGGAACACTTGACTAGTGCAAGTTGGATTGTCCACCATAATCCAAATCGTTGGTTATGTGATAATAACACAAGGGTTTCTTACAAGTTTAAAAATCCAAGGTCTGGTTTGATGACTAGACATGTGTTTGGTGAGATTCATGCTGTGTAAGACAACATGAAAATAAAGGAAATTGCAAATTCAAAAGTTTGAGCACGTGAACACATGGTGTGTTCAACTTTTATTGCATCAACAAGTGTTAACACACTTGTAAGACATATGGTAGTAATATAGTATTGACTACTCAAATGAAATGTCTACATTTATCGTTTGAGTTATCATTAACTCATCTCGTGCTTTGTTACATCCAAACGAGTTGTAGAGACAATCTTGAACGCCATTAAACTGAACCCGTATTAACATGGTATTCGCCCATAGTCACTTGTATGAGGTGACGTCTCGAAGTGACTAGAGTGTGATGCGATTGATGGCAAGTTCAAGTGTCATAGAGTCATATGAGATAACTAGTCGATCACATAGGCAGACTGTTAGGAACACTTTGTGCCTAATGACCGCTTCTAGAGTTCTGGCAAATTTATATAGCCTGGGCGTGGCAAGAGCTATTATAGTATTCTAATGAGTCGATTCTTTTGACTAAAGACTATTCGCCCAAGGTGGCACAATTTCAGAGTAACTTTGATTTATGTTCCTACGACCTTCGTAAATGGGGTTAAAGTGCTTATTTTGGGTTATGATGAGTTATGGCTGATCGAAGGGAATAGTGCAATAGGAATTGTCCACCCCTTTGTCAGCGTTAAAATAATACCTCAGGGCCACTCTAGGAGTAATGAACTGGAAATGCGTGGCCACGCTCGCAAGGTATCTATGGCAGATAACTCCGGTTACTCAGTTATTCTCCAGATCGAGGAAACCACTCTCGATATGATCACTTGCAAGTACGACCCGAAAGACACCTTGCATTGAGTGGGAGATAATAATAAGACAAGAGAATTGGTGACGCACACTTGTCGAGGACAAGTGGGAGATTGTTGGAGTATGGGTCCCCGACAATGATGCGATCATAATTGTTGATCATGATGATCACATGTTTAAATCTCATATTTAAGAATACAAGAGGGAAAGTAATATTTTATAGTCAATTGGTCCACACATATCGGTAATGATTGGCTGACTAGAGTTTGACATTACTGTCGTGCGATGTGAAGGAAATGTAGATCTTTATACATAAACATACTCATATATGTTATAAATTAATTTGTCATAAAATTAAATACGGATTTTATGCATGCAAACAAAAGACAAAATAGAGGAGAAATCATGTTCTTACATTAGTGATTTCGGTTATATGGGCACAAAAGAAATCTCCTTTTCTTTTGTTCTTGTGCTTTCCTATGATGGAAGAACCAAGATCCAAGTGTAGGATCTCTCCTTAGGGTTAATACCCAAAGCTTACCCTTAATAAAATTAATATTATAGAAGCTAGTACAATATTAATTTGATGAAAATTGAACCAAAATATTATGTAACACTTTGAATATTTCGGTTTTGTAGAGAGAATAATGGGAGAGTTATTTTTCTCTCTAGAATTATATTTTGGATGAGTAGTTAAATGAATGAATAATCTACAACATTTTGTATATCGTTAGGTAAAAATAATCAAAAACCATGATGGTTTTTGTCTTCTCAAAACCGGGTAGAAGGGGGGCTTTTAGGGGAGTCAATGCATGCAATTGTTGTTCTTTACAATACATAATAGGCTTTCATGGCTAAATAATAGGTAATCATTGTGTTCATTAATAAATTAAACAACACAATATTAGTCTAAAACCCCTCCCTTATTTCGGCACAATTATAATATGGAGTCCATATTATTTTTGTCAATTTGTCAATATGTAACATGTCATATGTCACATAAATTTGTTATGTATTTTTAACATATTAAAAATCAACGTATTGATAAAAATACATCATATACAAAAACGACTTAGTAATTTCATAATTACTTGTACCAAAATATTTTACCGATTATAAATCACAACAGTTTGTATTTATAATAATTCATTCAAATTTAATTGTTTCTATAAACAATAATTTCATCCGAGTAATTATACGATTCAATTACTCAGACCGTATCTCATATAATCACATTTTAATTTGATACGTAAATTTTACTACCAAAATCGTCCGTCAATTTTCAAATAATTTAATTAACTCGTAACATTATACGATTAATTAAATAATTAGTTAAGAGTGTTGCCCTATAGGAATGACCTAGGGGGTCAACTGATCACCACCGTCGCACGACAGCAATGTCAAACTCTAGTCAGCCAATCATTACCGATATATGTTGACCAGTTGACATAACAAAAAATTACTTCCCAATTGTATTCTTTATAATGAAATTTTAAACACGTGATCATCATGATCAACAGTCGTGATCGCATTATTGTCGGAGGACACATATTCCAACAATCTCCCACTTGTCCTCGACAAGTGTGCCTCACCAATTCTCTTGTCCTATTACTATCTCCCACTCAATGCAAGGTGTCTTTCAGGCCGTACTTGCAAGTGATCATATCGAGAGTGGTTTCCTCGATCTGGAGAATAACTGATTGACCGGACTTATCTATCATAGATACTTTCCGAGCGTGGCCACGCATTTCCAGCTCATTACTCCTCGAGTGGCCCTGAGATATTGTTATAACCCTGACTAGGGGTGGACAATTCCTATCGCACTCATTCCCTTCGACTAGCCACAGCCATCATAACCCAAAATATGCCCATTTGACCCCATTTACGAAGGTCGTAGTAACACAAATCAAAGTTAATCTGAAACTGTGCCATCTTAGGCGAATAGTCTTTAGTCAAAAGAATCGACTCATTCGAATACTATAGTAGCTCTTGCCACGACCATGCTATATAAATTGCCAGAACTCTATAAGCGGTCATTAGGCACGACAAAATGTTCCTAACAGTCTGCCTATGTGATCGACTAGTCATCTCACATGACTCTATGGCACTTGAACTTGCCATCAATCGCATCACACTCTAGTCACTTCGAGACGTCACCTCATACAAGTAATTATGGGCAAATACAATGTTAATCCATGTTCACTTTAATGGGGTTCAATTGTCTCCACAACCCGTTTGGATATAACAATGTACAAGGTGAGTTAATAATAACTCAAACGACAAATGTCGACATCACACTCGGGTAGTCAATATCATATTACAACCTTGTGATGTATATCGTAAGTGTAAACACTTATTGATTGCAATAGAAGTTTAACATCCCATGTGTCCATGTGTTCAAACTTCTTACACTTGCATTTCCCTTTACATTCATGTTCTCTCTTATTGCATGAACTTTACCAAGTACACATCAAGGTTCCCAACCTCGGTTTTGGTTCTTTAACTTGAAAGAACTTTCTTATCGATTATCTCATAACGAACGAATTTGTGATGAATGATATAACTTGTACTGAACAAGTACTCCATCCACACACAATGCACTAGGTATATGTTTTGTAGATTCTTGTAACAATTTGTCAAGATTATTAGCCTAGCACTTCTCACAAGTCCTAGCTTAACTAGGAAAGATTAGTTTTGAATAACCTCTTATTCAACTAAGCATCTTTCCAAAACTTCTTATTTCTCTTTCTAGGCTTGAAAGATTTGGGATTCCCATAAATCCTTACATGTGCTCGGACTTTCTATAATATGTGCAACCTCTTATCACATAATGGAGTATTCCGTCAAACACCGAAATCGCTCATCGGATTCTACTTGAGAATTCATGACGTTTCTATTATGGCTTACCAATCAATCATCATGCTCTTATGCATATGATTCATAATTGGACATGTACATGATCATTCTAATGGTGGAAACATTAGTTACTAATAATCATGAGATCAACCGTTCATAGATTCAATGAACGACCATGACTGCTAATGGCAATTCCATTTTCATCTATATGAATAACCTATGTGAATGTTGATACGATGTGTATCTCTTAATACTAATCCAACATCCCTTGATGTAATTGGATTCATCATTGTCCATTTTCATCCAGAATTGAAAACTCAAATGCTTCTTTATGAAAGAAGGTATTAGCTCGTCATTCTTTAATGAGTGATGAGTCGTAAACATTCAAAGGATGATAGCTCCCACTAAATTCCATGTCTTCACATGAGAATTTCTTAACTCCCACTCAATTTCACACATTTCGAAATTGACTTCTCAATCGAAATTTATTCAAGAATTGAAATATAAATTGCATTGCCAAGTTATTAGGATAAAACCATATACGTTCCCATCATATCCTTTCAAAATACCTATTTTGAAGAGGTCTCATCTTAACCTTACGGAAAGAGATTTTAAATCTCCAATACACTCATGTCATAATGATGTGTAGTAATGTCATTATTCAAATATAAACAATATCTAGAATACGTCCTTCGCAAATACCTTTTTGGAAGGAGGTTTAACCATTTCATAGTGAGGTTAAGCAATGACATTTGCGTGGTTAAAACTTTGGCCATTGAAGATATCGGTATATCAATCTTTGCAACTCGATCATAACTAGTATGTTACTATGATTCATTTAGGCTCTTAAGTAAATCTCAAGGTTGAAACTATTGGTCAAATATTTCATAAACTTAGTCAAAAACTTGTTAAGACTTTACATTCGTCATTTTTCTTCCAAAACTTTCTTTTGGTCTCCTCGTGTAGTTATCTTGAGAATTTACTCTTATGATTACTACACTTGGTCTCTTTAGTCATATGGAACTAACTTGAGACCATAGATCTCATCTATTCGGTATACTATGTAAATAGATATACCTTCATTCAAATCATTTTCTCTTGTGTAGATCTTCATTTACACAAGTACACAATTTTATCTTGCCTTGTGTGTTGTGTCCTCATTTTTTCTCCCACTCTATCTTTAGAATAAATACACTATAGATTTAAAGATAGCATATGAGACACAAATTAATGATGTTGAAGTATAAGGAGAACTATCTCATAGATAGACTAATAGTTATTGATTTCAAATGTGTACTTGGTGATTGACATTCCTTTAAGAGAGTTCATAGACTCAAAATCACTTTATAAATGATCATACACAAGCCTTAAGCATGTGGACATATAATGAAACCCGTCATTATATTTGTCTATTGGATCACTTTAAGTGAATAATCTTATGTTCCTAAGAGCAAGCATTTAAAGATGAAATTTTAGAACATAAAGGATAAATGATAAAACGGGTGACTTGGGTTGCAAACCAAGTCACCATCATCCAAAATACAAATCATTTTCCAAAATACCTTTCCATGTCGAACACGGAAACTTAAAGTTCTAAAATCCAAAACATAACTTAAAATAAGACAATGAAAAGCAAAGCTCCATAAAAGCTATCCATAGCTTCTCAATGGTTTCTCATGCTTGCTTTTCCTTTCCCTTGTCTTTGCTTGGTGGAGGCCCTATTTACAATAAAAAGGGAGATACATTATCACAACTTTGCATCATAATACCATAGTTGAATTAGAAACATAAAGAAGGATAGTCATTTACCTACTGGAATGATCTTTTCAGCCTTAATATCACCAAGGTATTTGGAACAATTTCTTTTCCAATGTCCCATGCCATTACAATAATGGCATTTATCAAGAGGACCCTTCTTGACTTTTGAGGTGCTAGCTTCACAAGTCTTAGCTTTGGTGAATGTGGGAGCTTGCTTCTTGCCCTTTCTCCCATTCTTCTTGAACTTCCCCTTACTCTTAGTGCTTATGTTAAGCACATCCTTGGGATGGTTCACATTTAACCCCATGTCCCTCTCGGCTTGCACAAGTAACTTGTGCAACTCCTCAAAAGACACATCCTTGTCTTGCATGTTGAAATTCACCCGGAATTGCACATATGCCTTGACTTTGGACAAGGAGTGTAGAATCCTATCTACGATGACTTCTTTGGGGATTTCAACCTTTTGAATTTTCAAGGTCTCGACAAGCTCGAATAGTTTGAGCACATGAGGGCTAACCTTTTGGCCCTCTTTGAAGTCAAGATCAAAGAATGCCGCGGCCGCCTCATATTGGACGATCCGCGGAGTTTGTGAAAACATGATCACAAGTTTGGAGTAAATCTCATTAGCATTGCCCATTTTAAAGGCTCTCCTTTGGAGGTCCACCTCCATCGCAAATATCAAGACACTTTTCATTGCGGCGGACTCCTTTTGGTAAGCCTCATATGCTTCCCTAGTGGCCGCGGTGGACCTAGTGGAGGGTTCGGGTTGAGAGGCCTTGGTAAGGTAACGAAGCTTGTCGTCACCTTCGGCGGCTAGTTTGAGTTGGGCATCCCAATCGGAGAAATTTGACCCATTCTTTTCAAGTTTACATCGATCCATAAAGGATCGGAGCCAAGATGAACTAGCGAGAGGTGTGGCATTAAGAGTTGGTGTTGGTGTTGCCATTTGTTATGAAAAAGAAGTGGTCTACAAAACAAAATATAAGGAGTAAAACAAATGTCGTTTTAATAATAATACTCGTAAAAATGTATGATTTAAACAAGTTTTATGCATTTTTCTAGTGACCTCTACCCAACTAGATAAATGATTCCAAGACCCAAATTCATATTAACTTGGGCACGGTGTGGCCGATGAAACCCTTATCAATATAACACGGTGGATTAACGTTTTATCGATTCTACTTTTAGAACTCTTGGTCGATAATATTACATTTAACATATATCTTTAGCCCAAAACACATTCAACAAGGGGACGGTGTGGCCGATAAAACCCTTATCGAAAAACTTTTGTTGAGTTCAATCCAAATTTCGAATAAATGTGTCCATGATCCAAACCCATATTTAACTTGGGCACGGTGTGGCCGATGAAACCCTTATCAATATGAATTCGGTGGATAGACATTTATCACCCACTTCCCCTACGTAACAAGGTTTGTACCCCGGTGTGGCCGAGTGCACTCCCTCACGAAATAGGTTTTCATGGTTTCTACTCTTTGGTAAGGCTATGTCTCAATTAATTGTTTTAGCGAGAGGTCATGTCAATTTATTATCTATCACGTTTTAAGTGAACTAAAGTGGTGAACAACGATAATTCTAATTGACACGGTCGATAAACTCGATAAAAAAGATGATGCATGTTTTAGTTATGGCGATTTAGCGATGCATGTGACATAAAATAAAATGCAAGCATAAAGATAAAAAAATCCTAGTATGGCCTTTCCTAAAATAGAAAAACTATTTAACTATTACATATTCGGAAACCAACTCCATTGGTCCCTTGAACTTCGGTTGTAGCACGCATCTCGAGGTAACACCGTCTTTATGTATCGACATCTTGAAGAAATCCGTCTTTGGGAACTCCGAGATAAATAAAATTACATAATAAATTACATAATTTCCTATTATACATTTGTAACTAAAATAAAATAAATCTATTAAATTACAAAACGGTGATACGAGATCACAATAAATTACAACCGAATCGATATTCCCATACATTTCGGGAAATACCAATTAAATCTAAGGCCATACTAAGTAAAATTACATAATTCAAAATTACATAAATTAAAATTATGACAATCATAAAGAAAAATGCAGCATTATAATATGTATGAACATGCCCAATTTTATGCTAAATCGCCTTTAATTAGCCAATATCGTATATTACTCGGTTTTTACGGATTTGCGTGATTTCAACATTTTTATAATCAGAAAAATACATAAACTCATATTTATGCATAATTTAATTACCCTAACCTCTTAGGACTCAAAATTTAGTCTTCACTAGTAATTTGACCATAATTAACCCATATTTTTATAAAATTGTTCATAAATGGACCAAAAATTTACAAAAATAAGCTATAAACTTCAAATAAATCACAAAATTTCAAATAAATTCAAAATTTGAAATTTAAACTCATGAACATTCTGAAAAATACCATGACACTCATAATGTTCAAAATCTTAGGTTAAAAATTTCAAAATTTTTCCGGAAAAACAATGTTGCGGTTTATCGATTTTTTAATAAAATAATCATAAAAACATGGAAAAATTATATTCATTAACTTTTCAATTTTAGATCTGAAAAAGATAATAAAAGGCAACATTAGACGTTTTTTCGAAGTCATAGATTATGTTTTATTAATTTTTCACTAATAATGTCACTATTTATGCTATTTTTCTTCAAAAATCCATAAATCATGCAAAAAGACTTCTTTATAGCCAATTATTTTACACACATCTTGTAAAATTTCATGTGACAACATATTAATTTTCTATGACCATATGCGAAATTTAACTCATATTAACCTATTTTTCACCTAAATCCGAATTTAATAATGAAAAATCCATTTTTCGAGCATAACAAGTCCAAAAATTATGAAAATTTACAGGTTATCTCGAAATAATATATGTGACAACATATCCAAAAATCAACTGAAAATTCGAGGTATAGCTAATTTTAGACCAAAAATGACATTTTTACTCATAAAATCATATTTAAATTCCATTATTGTATAATATGAACAATAAAAATCCGTAAAATTAACCAAAATATCCTAAAACATTTTAGGACCAGAAATATTAACATGCATGAATTAATTTCGTGATATATCATAATAACACAAATTTTACAAGTTTTATATGTTATTCTTATAACTCGGAAAAACTTTTAACCGATTTGTATGCAAACAACCGTGGCTCTTGATACCGATTGAAGGAAATGTAGATCTTTATACATAAACATACTCATATATGTTATAAATTAATTTGTCATAAAATTAAATACGGATTTTATGCATGCAAACAAAAGATAAAATAGAGGAGAAATCATGTTCTTACATTGGTGATTTCGGTTATATGGGCACAAAAGAAATCTCCTTTTCTTTTGTTCTTGTGCTTTCCTATGATGGAAGAACCAAGATCCAAGTGTAGGATCTCTCCTTAGGGTTAATACCCAAAGCTTACCCTTAATAAAATTAATATTATAGAAGCTAGTACAATATTAATTTGACGAAAATTGAACCAAAATATTATGTAACACTTTGAATATTTCGGTTTTGTAGAGAGAATAATGGGAGAGTTATTTTTCTCTCTACAATTATATTTTGGATGAGTAGTTAAATGAATGAATAATCTACAACATTTTGTATATTATTAGGTAAAAATAATCAAAAACCATGAAGGTTTTTGTCTTCTCAAAACCGGGTGGAAGGGGGGCTTTTAGAGGAGCCAATGCATGCAATTGTTGTTCTTTACAATACATAATAGGCTTGCATGGCTAAATAATAGGTAATCATTGTGTTCATTAATAAATTAAACAACACAATATTAGTCTAAAACCCCTCCCTTATTTCGGCACAATTATAATATGGAGTCCATATTATTTTTGTGAATTTGTCAATATGTAACATGTCATATGTCACATAAATTTGTTATGTATTTTTAACATATTAAAAATCAACGTATTGATAAAAATACGTCATATACAAAAACGACTTAGTAATTTCATAATTACTTGTACCAAAATATTTTATCGATTATAAATCACAACAGTTTGTATTTATAATAATTCATTCAAATTTAATTGTTTCTATAAACAATAATTTCATCCGAGTAATTATACGATTCAATTACTCAGACCGTATCTCATATAATCACATTTTAATTTGATACGTAAATTTTACTTCCAAAATCGTCCGTCAATTTTCAAATAATTTAATTAACTCGTAACATTATACGATTAATTAAATAATCAATTAAGAGTGTTGCCCTATAGGTATGACCTAGGGGTCAATCGATCACCACCGTCGCACGACGCGATAATGTCAAACTCTAGTCGACCAATCATTACCGATATATGTTGACCATTGTGATAACAAAAAATTACATCCCAATTGTATTCTTTATAATGAGATTTTAAACACGTGATCATCATGATCAACAGTCGTGATCGCATTATTGTCGGAGGACACATATTCCAACACGATGGTAGTGATCAGTGGATACCCTGAGGTCATACCTATCGGGTAATACTCTTAATTGATTATTTAATTAATCGTATGCCGATACGAGTTAATTAAATTGCTTAAAATTGACGGATGATTTATGAGTAAAATTATAGTATCTCATTATATTTCGATTAAATTAGATATGGTCTAAGTAATCGAATTGTTTTATTACTTGGATTAAATTATTGTTTACGAAACAATTGAAACACGTTGAATAATTTATTATAAATACAAGTCGTTGTAATTTATAATACGATAAACAACTTTGGTACAAGTAATCAGGAATTACTATTTAAATTTTGTATGTGACGTATTTTATTAATATGTTGATTTTTAATATGTTAAAAATACACTATAGTGTAACATGTCATGTAACATGTGACACATGACAAAATTGACAAATGACAAAATAAAATGGACCTTCCATTTTATGTTAAGTGTACCGAAATAATGAAGGGGGTAAGGGTTTATATTGTGTTTTATTTTTAAAATAGCAACATAATGATTAAACCTAATATGTAGCCTTGCATGCCTAGTCTTATCTTGAGAAGAACAAAGACCATGCATTGGCCTATTTATCCCCTCCCCACCGGTTTTCTAGAGGAAAAAAAAGGCCAAGGGTTTTTCCTCTATTATTATTCACTACTTACTACATTATTTTCTAGTATTAGAAAATTATCACTCTCCACATTTGTGAATTTTTTAGAGAAAGAAAAACTCATAAATCCTCTCCTCTCTTGACCGAAATACAAGAGAACAAAACAACATTTTTGTGTCTAATTTTAAGCTTATTTTAATTAATCCTAGTCTTATATTAATTAAAATTATTAAGGGTATTCCTTGGGTATAATTCCTTAAGAGATATTCTAAACTTGAATCTTGTTCTTCCACATTTGGAAAGCTCAAGAACTAGTAAGAAGGTGAACTTACTAATTCCCATATTGCCGAAATATCCAATGTAAGAATTGATTTTCTTCTTATACTGTGTAATTGTTTTGCATGCATAAGATCCGATTTAATTTTATGACTAAATTAAACTTTCATACTATGAATATGTAAACATATGATATTATTGAATCCCAACTGTTTATTGCATTTCAGTTGCATGTTTATTCATTTTCACATGCATTGCTGTTTTAATTCGAAAAAAATCTCGTAAAATTCAAAAAATGCACGTTTAATTCTGCTTTTAGGTTGAGTCGGAACGTTGAACTTTTTTGCTACTTTGAGTCTTTTACCCTTGCCCTGCATTTTCATAACATCTTGTTGGCATTGGTAATGTGCATAGTCTACGAGTTTTTGTTACAAGCTTATTTGAATGAATAGACTTGACTCTTTTATTTGCAAGCTACATTTATATTCTAAGGTTTAGAACTTGATAAACTAGTGACATTCATGACCATTTTCATATAGGATGTGAGCCGTACTCTCTATGAGTCATGTAACATCAAATTGCATAAGCACGAATTCAGTCTACTTAGTACCTGTATGCATTCGGGTCTGTGGTCGTTGACACATGTTAGGAGGGGAAATTCCCTTTATTTTATTTTACCCATGAGCTCCACATAGCCAAATTGCCTATTTTGTCTCATATAGCTACAATCTATAATTCTACCTACCCTAGCCGAGCTAGTTATAGTAGCCGTTGGGAATGTTCCATTGCAATATGGTTATTTCTGATTTGAGAAGTTGGTGAAAATGGTGAAGGGACAGAAAAGAAAAAAATTGTGAAAAGAAAAAACAAGAATTCTAAAAAAAGAAAAAGAAAAATTGAAAAAAAAAGAAATATGAAAAAGAAAAAAGATTTGAAAAATCATGAGCCGAATAATTCTATTTTGTGATTTCCGCTCCCATGCTATATTATATCTTATGGGGAGCTGGCGATATTATGGTGGTCAGTGGGTTTGTGTGCTGCAAATTGGCACCGTTTTGCACTATTATTTATTGAGTATGAAGTTGGGAAGTTTCTAAATTAGGATCTGTTGTTGCTAGCTTGGCTATTAACTTCATATCTACAAATTCATTTTAGCCCCTTCTTACCGATTACCTCACTTACCCAAATGTAAGTCCTCGGCATGTGTCTTGGTCATTAGTTGGTTGGAACGCATATGTACGGTTGTAGAGACTTTATTCATGTTAGAGTGCATGCATGTTCTTATAGATCGAGTTAGGTGAGTGTCTATATTTCCTTCTATCTCTTACTTATATACTCACCACGTGCTTAACTTATGCGACGAGCGATCCGTGAGAGTCCGATATTTATGAGTCTTGCAAGGTCGACGGTTCAATAGTTTAAATCATTGATTTAACTCGTTTGCACTTATTTATTGCCACTTTGTCAGTTGCTGTATTAAATTGGTTTGGGTGGGCAATTTGTAGCTGATGAGTTGGTCTCGTTCCATTAGTTGTCTTTAGTTGTATTCATAGTTTGCTTGGGGACAAGCAAAGGTTTGGTTTGGGGAGATTTGACGCGTGTATTTTATATAAGGTTTTTACCCCATATTTACACGCGTTTCTATGTTATTTACGTGGCATGTAGCTACAAATGCCCCCGAATAGTCTACTTTGGTTTGTCTTGTATTAATTGCAGGTTCGAACTAGAAAGGAGCGAAATCGAGCCTGAACCTGTCCCAATCTCATGCATTTTGGATAAGGAGGAACCGGAGGTTGGAATTTGTCACTTAGAGATGCGTGAAGTGGCCTCGGAAGGTGTTCAAGAAGTCCACCCATGCTGATATAACTCGATCGACCCATTATGTTGCTTAAAATGGTCAATTGAATGCTTTAATCTCTTGATATTCTTCAATCGAGCTTTGCCTTTACTCGATCGAAATGATCATCTTCTGAAGTCTTTGTTCGAGCACCTTGTGTACTCGATCGAATGGATTGTCGAGCTTTATTCTTAATCGAGTGGTTTCATTTTATTCGATCGAGAGTTTTGGTCTTTTATGCGGATCTTGAGCTGTTTTCGAGATCTCCTTTTGTAATTAGGAATAAATAAGAATGACAGCAGTCATTGGTCGCTCGCTCTTCTCTTCTTTTGGCTGAGACTTCTATCTCTTTTTACTCTCTCTTAGAACTTCACACAAAAAACCGAATTCTCCATTGCTCTTCTTTATAATCAGTATTCTCTTCTTTTAATTAATTAATAACTTTTGCTTTATTGCTCTTATATTATGTTTAACTCTTATAGTTTATGTGTTATTGTTATTTGTTCAATAATCATGCATAGCTAAAACCCTTTTCGCTAGGACATAGGGGAACCATGATTTTAAGGGAATTATGAATAGGTAATTAGGAATTAATGCGAATTAGATCTATGTTGTTAATCACTACTATTAATTATTCTTGTCTACTTGAGTCGACGCATTTAGATAATTAACCTTGGTACACCTTGACCTGGATCGGAAGATTAGAATAGATAAGACCTGCAGTGAACATTAGAGAATTCTAATGAGGGCGGAATCTAAGTTAGAATCATTTTAGGGCGAATAACGGACATGAAGGACCTTTTCACTACCCTATAGATCGAATTTACATTGACCTAAGACCCTAAACTAGATTTCTTAAGAATCATGGTAAACCGACTGTTTTTCTGCTTTGTTTCTCTTTTGACCTCCATAGTTTAGAACAAATTACTAAAACCCCCAAAAAACAGTTACTCAGACAGACTTAGTTTAGCGGACATTTTCCCATCTCCCTGTGGAGATCGACCCTTCTTCCACTAGCTTATGTTAGTTGTTTTAGGTATTTATTTTTTGTACTAACAACGGTATCAGACTGTCTTTCGTAGGATGAACCACGCAATTTCCGAACGAAGGAGTTGGAAATGATAGGCTCCTGCCTCTAACGAAACCCCAAACCCTTCCGAATTTGTGTCGCGCACCACATGGCGCTTCACCTTCACAAGTTAAGCAACTCTCCGGGTCAAATGGTACAACTTTGTGCGGATGGAATCATCACCCAAATTGCCAAGAGTGTCATCCGGAACTTGAACTTGAACTCGGTCAACTACATAGACGGAGAAACATACTTCTCAAAAGACTATATTCAACATACCTTAAAATGGATTAAGAAGAACCCTTGTGACCGACTTGATTATTGGCATGTTCGCTTCATGGGCAAGGATAAGAATTCGGTACCCCTCCCCAATGCGCCAAAAATGAAGATAGTGTCGGGCCTCGAGTACTATCTATTATAAATTGAAGCGGATATGGAAAATGTTGATCCTCCGCAAATTGTCTATAGGCACGACCGCTCACGGCCCACCCAAATGACTATGCATTATAACTTGCCTCCCTCATCCTTACACCTAGGTCCCTTCCAACAACCTCCACCTTGGTTCAACCAACAAGGGGAGGTGTCACCAAGTCAACAACCGCCTCAACAATTTCCCTTGTCGGACTCGCTCGTAGATTTCATGAACAATGTCAATTTGAACTTACAAATGGCCGCGAGTGAGCGGCTTGAGATGCAAAAGAAATTGGAACGGATTTAATATGACCAATCGGTTGGTCAATTCCCTGTCTATGATGACTTCGTGAGACGGGGATACAAGCACCCATCTGGTCTTCACCCCTCCTACTACCTTGCCCTGGACGGGGAATATGCTAGCCAAGATGGGTCATTCATTTACGGGGAACATGTATTTTATTTCCGAATTTTCTCTACACATTTATTTCCATGGGAAATTATGTAAATAAGTAAGTGTGGGGAGGAAATTCTATTATTCAAAAATATAAAAACATGTTATTTATTTTTAAAATATTTAAAACTCAAAAAATATGTTATTTTCTTTCAAAATATTTGCCTCCTACTCAGACATCATTCGTCACGGAATCTTGTAAACATGAAGTATAGGGACGAGGCAAAAAAAAACAACTTATTTCATTTTAAGAAAAATTTCAAAAATAACAAAAACATGTTATTGAATTTCAAGAAAAATTCAAAAATATGTCTTTAACTTTTTCTATTTCCTCCCTACATTTAGTTCCATCGAGGGGTGATGAAATACTTAAGTGTGGGGAGGGAAAAAACCTCTTTGTGTATATATTTGTTTATAGTTGTATATATACTTGTAAATATGAGAAAAATTCAAAAAATGCCTAAAAATTCAAAATTTATTGCATTGTATATATATATGTCTGTCTACCAAGTGACACAGGCACATACGGAACGTCTGAGACATTAGGAGACTAGAAGACCGCTCCGTATAATCTTTCCTATCTCTTTCTCCTTTGCTATTCTTTTTCTTTATATTGTTGTATATATGGAGGAGGATGGACTATATTGATGAAGATGTTCCATTTTTAAGCATTATATGTGTCGCTTAGTGCTGCTAGGTTTAGACAATTGTTGCATGTTTATTTATGTTGCTAGTACTTAGAAATGCATTTCCTCTCCGGTGTCCGACAAGTTTTGACGTGTGTTCGACGAGTGTCGTGTCCGACACCGGAACACCGATTGGGAGGAGTGTCCGTGCAACCTAGGTGATTATGTGTTTGTTGCTTTAATTTCCGTTTGAATCAAGCTTGTACATAAATGTGGTCTAGAAAGGAAGCATAATACTCTCAATGATGATATTTTCTTGGCCGTGTCTTCCCTCTCCCATTGGCTTGCACCTGTTGGAGTAAGTGTCCTCCACAATAGTGCGTTTATATCATAAATCTCATTAATGGAATATCATCAGGATATTTATTTTATGATCCTCCCCAGTTGATTAACATTAATCGAAAACGGTTGACTGACTAGAGTTTGACATTATTGTCGTGTGACGGCGGTGATGAACTGACCCCTTTCGGTCACACCTAAAGGAACAAACCCCAATTGACAACTAATTAATTGTATGAGATACAATTTATTTAGTCCCTTGATTTATTGACTAACAGATTAGTCGATATTTTTAGAGAGATTTTGAGTTGCGAACTCGAGGCGCGGCAGTTATTATTTAATTATGCGATAATTGAATAATAAATTTTATGAGACGGGGTTTAGTAAATTAATTGTTAATTCGCTAAAATTGTATTAATTGATTAATGTGATTAATATTAATATGTAAATAATATGTGTAGCTGTACATGTATATTTACGAATTGTTTTGGACAAATTTAATCGGGAAGAATTTAAACATAAAACGATGTTTAAAGTAAAATTACACGTATTTGTGCGACAAATATAAGAACCAAAATGGACCCGTAAATGGGTCATTGGACCGCGTAAATAAAGTGTAAATGGATGGTTATAAACATAATCATTACACTCATTCTTTTTGTTCTTCCCATTAGCTTTGTTCTATTCTATGAACATATTACATTGAACATAGAAATTGCAAAAAGCACTCCTCTCCTATCTATTCACTCCACCCGGCCTCCCCCTCTTATACACACTTATAATGTTCATTTTTACACACTTGAACAATTTGCATATGAAAAAGAAAATGACTTTATCTCTCTAAAAATAATAAAAATCATTTACTAAGATTTTTTAGTAATCTAAATATTTACTAAGTGTGTTAGTAATATTTTACATATTATCAAGGGTAGATTTTAACAAATATCTAGTTAGTATTTGTTAGAATTTTGGGTGGCTTGTTCTTGGGTGCTACTAAAAGGAGATCTTCTATTTGGAGATTTGTGCAAGGAGGATCTTCCATCATTCTAGCTCAAGATCAATCAAGATAGGAGAACTTGATTGTTCCCATTATTACCATCAACCTAATGTAAGGAAATCCGATTTTCTTCATCTTTTTATTAAAATGTTTTTATATTGCATGCATGTTACATAGATCAGCTAAACACAAATTATGAGATAATTTGACATTTAATTAGAGAGTCTAATTAGGATCTATGAACTTTCAAGTGGTATCAGAGCTAGGGTTTGTAATTTGAATGTTAATTTTTAGCATATTTAACAAATTATGAGATAATTTGGAAAAATCAAAAATGGTGTTAAAACAGGTTTTAGCAAGAAAATTTTTGGGCATGCATACCTACTGACCTCAAAGAGTTTGTGGTAAAATTTTGTGACTTTTGAAGTTATTTTGCTATTTTTAATAATTTTTTGTAGAAAACGGAGTCAAAAATACCGTATTTTGGTTAAGAGTTAACTAAAAATAGTTAAACGTTGATTCGGGTCATGAAATTTTTATATTGTTTCATATATAAATACTACAGATTGTATGTAAAATTTCGAAGGTTGGTTTGAAGTTTTGCATGTTTATTGATTTTTTGAGATAAAAGTCGATAAAAGTGAATTATTTTAATCATTAATTTGAAACGAATGTTTCTGCCCGTAATAAATTTATGTACATTCAAAAATAGGTTTTAAAAGTTAAAAGTGAAATTTAAAATGTAATTTCACCTTGTTTTGATGTTTATTGGTTTTAATGGTTAAAAACCGATAAATATCGATCTTTTCCTTCATAAAATTTATCCGAAATTTTTGGGTCAAGTTTTTGATCATTTCGTGTTCTTGGGAGTGTTCAAGAATACTCAGAGTTTTTAGTTTCAACTTTTGGTAATATTTTCAATTATTTTGGATTTATTACTTAAAAGATATGATTTTACCGATTAAATTAGCAAATAACACCAAATCAAACTAATTATTTATTATCAAATTAGTGAGGACTAAGTTTTGAGGTCCAAAATATTTTGGACAATTAGTTTGGACTTAGTGAGATTTAAGTGTTAATTATTGATTTTTAACAAGGTAAAAATCGATTAAATCCACAAAACCGAGCAAGATACCAACGATTGTGCGATAGGGCGATTTTGGCATCATTTTACAGCATTTTTAAGCATATTTATTTATGTTTAATGAACGAATGTCATTTATTTAAAGTATTTATTTTGTTGTACCTAGTATGGCCTAGTTATTTTTTAATCGTTATTTCCAGAAATGTATGGGAATAGCGATTTGTTTGTAATTTAAATACGATCTCGTATCGTCTGTTTGTAATTAATTAATAGTTTTTATTTATTTTTATTAATTAATGTATAATAGGAATATCTATGTAATTTGATTATAATAGTTATTTTTACCGGCGTTTCCAAAAGACGGAGTTTACATCGAGATGGAGTCTATTTTTGGAAAGTCGTTCCAAATCCCACAAGAAGGTGCCACTTTTGAAAGATGTTCCTATGAAGAGGCAAGGGACTAAGGAGTTGGTTTCCGATATGTAATAGTCTAGTTATTTTTAACTAGGAGGCCATACTAGGATTATTCATATGCTTGTTTGCTTTTATTTTTCCGCGCATGCCAAAATCGCTAATCACATGCATTTTATTTTTGCGGTTGTCTATTCACGTCATTTACATTCGCCGACTTTGTTCACTTATAGGGAATTTATGACTAAATTGACAAGATCTCTCAGATAACTAAAATTGAGACTAACCTTACCAATTAGTAACACCTATGAATCCCTTGTTCATTAGAGCCACGCACGCCCAAGCGGGGTGTTCTCTTTTTACCTCGGGTAAGTAGGGTGATAAAAGGTTATCACGCGCCAAACTTGGTTGGACTCAACGGGATATTAAGACGGTCTTGTGTTCTGGGGCTAGTAGATGGATTCCAGGAAATCAGTCAACCGAGAGTTCTAGAGGTAGAACAAGTCAAACGTTGATTTACCGAATTTACACGATTATGGGATGTTTCGCCCAAGCGATGCTCATTTTTGTTTAAAAACGGATCTTGGAATCATTTATATAATTTAGTGGCAGATCATTATATAAATGTTAATACTTGTTAAAAATGTTTCACAAGTAAATTTAAAACAATGAATGTTAATATTTCCTTGCTTGTTGTAGCATTTTAATTCGCAATAGCAACTTCATCAACTCCATCAACTACTCCACTAGGAAAAGATTCATGGCTAAGGTCCGTAATGGACAAATGTACCTTAAAAGATTATAGTAGTAACTTTCTTGACTGGGAATCCAACATCAAAAGCGCCGCGTTGTCCGAAAACGTACTCGCTTACTTGACCGATGCCCTTCCCATCGAGCTCGGTCCAAGGGCTTCATTGGCGGTGCAGACCGCCTATGATGACTATATGAGGATGTCCAACGATATCGAAAATGTATTTATATGGTGGATGTCCCCAAGTCTCAAGCTTTCATGCATTTCCTTGAATGCGTACGAGATATTCACTCGTATGACTACTATGTTTTCACAAACACCCAAAGTCCGCTAATACGAAGCGGCGGCATGCTTCTTTGAAGCAAAGCTTGAGAGGGGCTGAAAGTTTGGTCCCCATGTACTAAAAATGGTCGAATATGTTGACATCTTAGAGCGTCTAGGGTGTAACATTCCTAAAACTCTTGTGGTGGATCGCATCCTCCCCTCACTTCCTACCACGTATGCCCACTTTAGGGTAAACTATAACATTAATGGCATGGATAAGAGTTATCATGAAATTCATGCACTCCTCACCCAAGCGGAGAGGGATATGGAAGCTAGCAGGAGTGACAAAAAGGAGGTTCTCACTATGAAGTTAAAGAACATGTCCCTAGGAGTTAGGAAGAGAAAGTGGAAAGAAAAGTCCCAATTCAAGAAATTGTCAAAGAAACAAGACAAGGGAAAGGGGAAAGCCATTGAGAATGGCAAACCCAACGCAAAGAATGTCAAACTCTCCGAGGTCGAATGTGTGCATTGTAATGGGAAGGGGAATTATAGGAGGAGTTGCCCCAAATACTTGGAGGACCTCAAGGAAGGGCGTGTGACGCCTATTGGTATGATTTCCTCTCTCTATGTGATAGACGTTAATTATGCTTCCACTTCCACTTCGGTATTAGATACCAGATGTGGCTCTCACCTTTGTAATCATTTGCAGGGTTTAAGGGACGTGCGAGCTCTAGCAAAAGGTGATGTGGATCTCCGCATGAGGAATGGAGCTAGAGTAGCGGCCGTTTCCGTGGGGACCTATGTTCTCAGTTTAGCCAAAAACATCATTTCCATTTCCGCGTTAGACGCGGAAGGCTTTTGTTTTATGATTAAGAACAATAGTTGTACATTTTCGTTGAATAATTTGGTTTATGGCAAGGCCATTTCAATTGGAGGAATTTATGTTTGAAATTATGTTAACGATGTTTATCATATGGAAACTAAAAAGCACAAAACGGGTGATCCAAATGAATCCTACCTTTGGCATTGTCGTTTAGGTCACATAAACGAAAGACGCATTAAGAGGCTTGCTTCATCAAAAGTGCTCAAACCATTTGATTTCGAATCTTATGGTAAATGCGAGTCTTACCTTGCTTTTAGGCAAGATGACTCGTGCACCTTTTGCGGGAAAAAGGACACGAGCAAGTGAGGTTTCGGCTCTCATACATACGGATGTGTGTGGACCATTAACCATCACCGCTAGAGGAGAATTTCACTACTTCATTACTTTTACTCATGATATGAGTAGATATGGGTATATATACTTGATGAAGAACAAAAGTGAAGCTTTTCACAAGTTCAAAGAGTTTCAGAATGAAGTAGAGAACCAATTGGATAAAAGGATTAAGACCCTACGATCCGATCGTGGTGGTGAATACCTAAATTCTGAATTTGATTCACACCTAAAAGATTGTGGTATAGTATCACAATGGACTCCTCCTGGCACACCACAATTAAATGGTGTGGCCGAAAGGATAAACCGAACTTTATTAGATATGGTTCGGTCTATGATGAGTCTAACCGAGCTCCTGATTCATTTTGGGGGTTTTGCCCTCTTGTCTTCAATATTTTCTCTAAATTGAAGCCCAACTAAAGCGGCCGCTAAGACTCCATATGAGATATGGACAGAGAAAGTCCCTCATTTGTCATTCATGCGCATTTGGGGTTGCGAAGCTTATGTCAAGATGAAGTCTGACAATAAACTTGCACCTAGGTCTGACAAATGTTTTTTTGCAGGATATTCAAAGGAAACAGTTGGCCATTACTCCTACAATTAAAATGAGAACAAAGTGTTTGTGGCTCGTCATGCTGTCTTCTTAGAAAAAGAGATTATTTCTAGGAGACAGAGTGGGAGAAAATTTGAACTTGACGAAGTTCGAGAGCCACAAACCGAGAATGAGGTAGAGGAGAACGTGGAGGATAACGTTCCCTCCTCCTCTGAAACGGTAATCGTAACTAGAAAGTCAAGTAGGAATTCTAATCCACCTGACCGCTACCTTGGTAACATCGAAGAGAATGGTGTTTTGTTGCTTTTGGAAAGTGACGAACCCACTACCTACAAATCCGCCATGTCTAGTCCCGACTCCTCGCTTTGGCTAGAAGTCATGCGGTCCGAATTGGATTCCATATACGACAACCAAGTATGGGACTTGGTGGATTTACCTGAGGGAGTGCGACCCCTTCAGTGTAAATGGATATATAAAATTAAACTCGGCATGGATAAACATATAGATGTTTAAAAAGCTAGATTGGTGGCAAAAGTTTTCACCCATGTTCATGGTCTACACTATGACGAAACCTTCACTACAATCACTATGCTTCGGTCTATTTGGATAATCTTAGCGGTTGCCGCGTTTCATGTTTATGAGATTTGGCAAAAGGATGTCAAAACCACCTTCTTGAATGGGATTCTAGAAGAGGAAGTGTACATGACACAACCTTAAAGTTTTGTGGATACATCCAACCCTAAGAAGCTGGGTAAGCTCAAGAAGTCCATCTATGGTCTTAAGCAAGCATCTCGGAGTTGGAATCATCGCTTTGATCATGTTATTAAACAATACGGTTTCACTTGAAGTGTTGAAGAACCGTGTTTGTACATGAAGTTTAGTGGGAGTAAGGTTGCATTCCTTGTCCTATATGTGGATGACATATTGCTCATCGGGAATGATATTCCATCGTTCACTTATGTAAAGGAGTGGCTAGGGAATCACTTCCAGATGAAGGACTTAGGAGAGGCACAACGAATATTGGGTATCCGGATCTATAGAGATAGGTCCAAGAGGATACTAGCATTGAGTCAAGAAGCTTATATTGACAAAGTTCTTGACCGGTTCAATATGAAAGACTCTAAAAGAGGATTTGTACCTATGGGCCAAGGGATCTGATAAGGCTAAAGTCGTATCACCTTAATCAAAATAAACCTAAATTACTACTAACAAATAGCTAGCGGTAAGAAGGGTCGAATCCACAGAGAGGCGAGGTAATTATTCTAGTTTGTTAATATTTAAGTTTGTCTTTAAGGTAACAATTTATGGGGGTTTTAATTGTTCGTATGCTAACAACTAATTGTAAGTAAATAAAGATGAATAACTATAATATTAAAGAGTCTAGGGATTTGGGTTCACTAGGCAGTCATACGGGGTATGATTTAATTCATTGATAGAGCTAATTATGTTGCTTAAGGTTGTATGATCGATCGATTCAATATTCCTTTAGATCTATTTTAACATGCAATCGATATCATTAAATTATCTCTATTCAGTTATTTTGGCCTATATTGATTCTTATTCAGTCGGTGGAAGTCTCAATTTGCTATACTAGTAAATTAACCCTGGCCAGTAATTAATTTACTAGATAAAGAACAATAACATGAACAACAACAAATATGCAATATCCCCTATTTACTAAATGAATAGGTACCTCTACGTTTTTTCCCGCCTAAGATTAAAACCTCTAGAAAATACACTCTAAAATCGTTGCCATAATTACATATATATGTTAGGACTAAATACGGTAATTTAACATATATACATATTCACGTTAAACTATAAAATCATTGCTATAATTACATATATATGATAGGACTAAATAATTTCTATAATTAAATATTACTTCTCTATGTTTTTTGCCTCCTAATATTATAACCTCTTAAAAATATACTCTAAAATCATTGCCATAATTACATATATATATATATATTAGGACTAAATAATTGCTATAATTAAATATTGTTTCTTTACGTTTTTTGCCTACTAAGATTATAATCTGTAAAAACTATACTCTAAAATCATTGTCATAATTACATATATATGTTACGACTAAATAGTTGTTGTAATTCTCAATCAATGCCAAACTTATACGTTTAATTTTACTAAAAATAAAAGAGTTTAAGACAAAGATAATTCAAGTATTAAGTAATGGTATTAAGCATCCTCTTTTTACCTCTAAATACTATTATTATACATTATTAAATTTAGTAAATTATAACATTAAATTAAAACCATAGATAATTTATGTAAAATTGTTAATTTTGATACACTCTATGTAAGATCACGCTATAAAATGCCGTGCTGTGGCACGGTTCCTAACCTAGTTAACTATCAATTCATTATTTTAATCCCCTTTTTAGAACCTAGATCCCCTTTCACCCAAGATAGAAGATTTAGCTACTCATACTAATTATAATAATAACAATATAAGAAGGCATACTTAAGAACATAATAAGATGAACAATAATGATAGAATAAATATTAAAGAAAGATTGATACCGTCATAAAGGAATGCTTAGATCCGAAAGGAAGAACAATGAATATAAACTAAACTAAGTATTTGAGAGAGTTTTCTAAGGTAGCTATACTAAACTACGGAAGTTAAAGCATAATTAACCTAGGATACGAGTTTAGGTATTTATATAAAACATAACCGACTTGGACCGTGTAGATAGAGTGTAAATGGATGGTTATAAACATAATCATTACACTCATGCTTTTTGTTCTTCCCATCAACTTTGTTCTATTCTATGAACAAATTACATTGGACATAGAAATTGCAAAAAGCACTCCTCTCCTCCCTATTCACTCCACCCGGCCTCCCCCACTTATACGCACCTATATTGTTCATTTTTACACACTTGAACATTTTGCATGTAAAAAATAAAATGACTTATCTCTCTAAAAATAATAAAAATCTTTTACTAAGATTTGTTAGTAATCTAAATATTTACCAAGTGTGTTAGTAATATTTTACATATTATCAAGGGTAGATTTTAACAAATATCTAGTTAGTATTTGTTAGAATTTTGGGTGTCTTGTTCTTGGGTGCTACTAGAAGGAGATCTTCTACTTGGAGATTTGTGCAAGGAAGATCTTCCATCATTCTAGCTCAAGATCAATCAAGATAGGAGATCTTGGTTTTGCCCATTATTACCATCAACCTAATATAAGGAAATCCTATTTCCTCCATCTTTTTATTAAAATGCTTTTATATTGCATGAATGTTACATAGATCACCTAAACACAAATTATGAGATAATTTGACATTTAATTAGAGAATCTAATTAGGATCTATGATCTTTCAGCACCTTGTGACCTCCTCGTTATATAAGGGAAATGAGGCTTGAAAGAAAAGTGTTGACTGCCTTGTAAGACCAAGATGACCGTAGGCTAGGCGTAGACTTCAACCTAACTATATACATGTGAGGTTTAGAGCCTCTTATGGGTCGGTACATTCATACCCGACCTCTGTTTAGGATTGTGAGTAGGTGTCTTGGCGAGACGTGTCATGTTCATACGCAAAAACGTGTCGATCGGCTCTTAGACTCTGAGGTGTTCATTTTTGTGCACAATTTTGAAACAAAGTCGTTGTATATGCTTGTTTTAACGTCACATTGCCAAACTAAGCTTTGTTTCAACCCCTTAGATTAGGACCACCTTTTGCTTATCTCCCTTGAGCCATACCTTTTTGTTTAGAACATACTATATCAACTACATCCCAAAAACATCCTTCCCCGATCAAGAAGTTGTCATGGTTGTGGTTGCATGAATCGGGGTATTGAATCCTAATTTGGTGAATTTGAGCTCAAATCACTTGTGTTAAAACATTTGTATCTATTTTGGCATGAAATTGAATAAAGAGGTTTCAAAAAAGAAAAGAACAGAAAAATAGGAAAGAAGAAAAATAAGAAAACAAAAGAAATTAGCTTATTATGTATTTAAATTATGTTTGATGAGAAAAAGCCGAGCAACTCTCCTTATGCGTCATGGAAGGAGTAGAAAAAGGCGTTGTAAAATAAAAGAGAAATTATGTTCTTCCAAATGAGTCGGATTTTCAAATTTTTGTGTGATTTAGGCAACTAATATCATGTTCTTTTTTATTCATTTACTTGTTGTAAAAAGTCGGGAAGAAATGGAATTTTGACAATTTCTTGATATGTAGTGTAACACCCCACGGTAATTGAAGAGGTCTAGTGATAGGCTTAAATGACTAGTGCTTAAAAGGATTGGAAGTACTACTCATATCAACAAAGTGCACTTTCTTTTATGGTCATCCATGCGAATGAACTCCAAAAGTTAAGCGTGCTTGACTTGGAGTAGTCTTAGGATGGGTGACCTCCTGGGAAGGTTTCCAGGATGCGCATGAGTGAGGACAAAATGCGCTATAAAGAACCCGTGTTGATCTGTGGGCCATGTACACAGCCTGGTGAGCTATCATAAGTAACCGCTCCCGACCAGGTTTGGGCCGGGGTGTTACAAGCGGTATCAGAGCAACGCTGCGACTGTGTGGTGATTAGAGGCAGTTGTTATACGCTCTTGGAGGAAGTGGTTATACGCTCCATTGTGATCACACACCTAGCGGGGGAGGATTCTGGGTTAGCGGTTATGCTCCTAGGTGCAACGAGGACGTTGCGTTCTTCAAGTGGGGGTGACTGTAACACCCCACAGTAATTGAAGAGGTCCAGTGATAGGCTTAAATGACTAGTGCTTAAAAGGATTGGAAGTACTACTCATATAAACAAAGTGCACTTTCTTTTATGGTCATCCATGCGAAAGAACTCCAAAAGTTAAGCGTGCTTGACTGGAGTAGTCTTAGGATGGGTGACCTCCTGGAAAGGTTTCCAGGATGCACATGAGTGAGAACAAAATGCGCTATAAAGGACCCGTGTTGATCTGTGGGCCATGTACACAGCCTGGTGAGCTATCATAAGTAACCGCTCCCGACCAGGTTTGGGCCGGGGTGTTACATGTAGCTTCTCATTATCCATAACGGTGCTTGCACCAATCCCGTTTCGTCCCATTCTCCAAGCCCCGTTACAACCCTTTTTTCAACTTGTGTGCATTCTCCTTTCTGCATCTCACATGGTCAAAGGATTAGACTACACGTTAGATTGGGAGCACATTTCACGAGTCATAGTAGGTGAGTGTTTTTGGCTACTTTTTGTCACAAGAAAGCACCCGTTCTTCAATGAGTGACGAGTGAATACCACAAGGAAGTCGATAGTCTAGGTCCCCTTAGTCATGGGTCTCTCTTGGCTGAATCTTGAGTCGTGTCATGTAATCCTTGGACGTTTAGCTTTGCTTCCCCTTTCCCCCCTTCGAATTCATTTCATTGGCATTTGGTTATCACGTTTGGGTTGCTTGGGCCACTTTTAGGGGTTTGACACCTCATTAAGACTATCAGATGGTATCTCCCGGCCTAAACCTTTGATTTTGAATGCAAAATGGCCGCTTAGATGAGAAAAGTGGCTTGACTTTTTGTGATGCATCCTATGTGTTATGTCGTGCTTAAATGTTTAATGTATCAAAATTTTCCACAAGTCTCCACTTACATTGCAAGGAAGCACATATCTCATTGTGTTTCGCTGGGATTTGAAGGGACGGAGACGGCTCGTTAATTGTCTTTCATAGGATATTAGTAGCTTAGTTAGGTAGACGGTGAATAAGGTTCTAAAGTTTTTTGATCACTTACACTAGGACGAGTAAGAGCTAAGTATGGGGAATTTTGATATGTAATTATTTAGTCATGTTTCTCCCCCTATTTTCTATGCGTTTTGATTGGTTTTGAGACGGTTTATATACCTATTATTTGTATTTTGTGTCCCAATTCCTCGTTTTATTAGTTTGCCTTATTTTTTAGGATTTGAGGCGTAAATGAGGAAATGGGAGAAAGAGTGCCGTCTTGAAGATATCATTTAAAAGAAGAGGAGAAAAAGCTGAGAAGAGCTTCTCAACCGGTTGGCCGGCTTGCCGATCTGTCGGCTGGGAATCCTTCCTCTTGAGCCAAAGGAAGAAAATTGGAAGTAACTTATTAAAGACTCCAAGCCGGGTAAGCCACCGGCCAGGAGTACCTGATGAGTATCAAAGTTGATGTTTGGGAGGAAATATTACAGAGAGCCGCCAACCGGGCATGCCACCGGCTGTGCATACCTGCTGATCCCGAAATTGAAGAAAAACTTAAAGGAGCGTCCCTGCCGCTCAGGCCACCGACGTTCGGTCAACCAGCTGGGCCTCCCCAACTACATCTTTCTCTCCTTTGTAACTTTTGACCTAAAATTTAGCGAAACTATAAATACCCACTCCCTAATTTCATTTGTACACAATACCCTATATCTGAAATATTTCGTATTTTATGTCAAGCTTTCCATAATCATGTTTTAATATTTCCCTAATTAATCCTTAATTACTCCTTAATTTAGTGTAGATCTAGTTAAATTCAATAGTTTGCATCTTAGTAGTTGGGTTGTAATTGAAGATTTGAAGAAATTATTCCATTATTAATCCAAAGCTTGAATATTTCCTAAGTATTGGTATAATTTCCTTCCTTATTTACTTTAGTTTTCAATTGTTTACATTTCTATTTCATTTTAATTGTTGTTTGAATTAGCTTAATGTTTATTGTTATGTTTGTGAGTTATTTTTCATTTATTCATACTTGTTCACCCACCATGAGTGAGTAGTTCCTCTCTTGGGTTTAGGAGGAACTTAAGTGGGGGTTAAACTATTAATATGGGTTGTTAATATTTGACTTTTGGGTGATTATTTTGCCTTTGTAAAAATGCATACAACGTGTTTGATGAATTGTGTGTATGAGAGTTCATAGCTTTCTTCAATTTATGCATAGTATTTTCATAGATGAGAGTTTATATGGGTACTTCATAGTATGTTTATGATGAGTTTGAATGCATTGTGATGATTTTGTGTTCTACTTTAGGAGAGCCTAAGTAATTAGTCCATAACCCTAGGCATTTAATTATCCAAAATTTGTTGACACCCATATCTAGTTTACCTTGCTTAAGGGAACTCAAAGACCCTAGTTTTTCATCAATTGTTTGTGTATCATTATCTTAGTTAACCCATCACTTTTAATCGCTCTAGTTGTAGATTAATTACTTTCACCACTTTCTTTGTTATTCGACTAAACTTGGATTCTGACGAACTAAGTACACATCTACCCCATCTTTGCGAATGACCCCTTATTATACTACTTAATTTGAGAGGTTTACAAATTTTTTTTTGGCGTGAGTATTGACGACAAATATCATTCATCATTGGGTAAGCATTGTTGGTCTCACATTGTAAGGTAAATTACATTATAACATGTGAATGGTACATTGGTACAAAAGGGTGAGCTATTGATGAATTGAGCATTTATTACATGTCATGAATTGTGTTAATTTAGAAGCATACTACTTGTTTGTGACTGTCTTGTGCTTGAGTTGCCTCTTGGAGCTTCCCACCTCAAGAGGAAATTGTACATTAAGGACTTGAGTTTGGAGGGACTCGCGTGGTTGAGACACGGTGTCTGGCATGGGATATGAGTCGCTCTCGGGCCCGATACCACGGACGTGTTCCGAGTACCTAGTTTTGTGATGTGGTGTCGTGGGCGTGTCTCTGACATCGGTGTGTTGGAGGTGGATACTTGAGTTGTTGTGCATCAATGTATTAATTTTTAATTGCATATTTATGTACGTTATTATAGTTGAAAGGATTCTATAACCCTCAAGTTAAACACTTTAATTTTAGATCTAAATAACTCTTATAATTAGATGTGAATCTAGTACATGCATAACATTAATAAATCAAAGTTTAAGAAGAATACTTCTTATATAGCGAAGATCGGATTATGGCACAAGTAAGAACACCTTTCTTTACTTGTTCTTCAGCTCAAAATAAATGTATCATCCCATTACGTATTCTTATTATGAGTTTCAATAATGTGATCGCACCATTGTTGAGGACACATACTCCAACAATCTCCTACTTGTCCGAGACAAGTGTGCGTCACCAATTCTCTCGTCCTATTACAATCTCCCACTCAATGCAAGGTGTCTTGTAGGTCATTCTTGCAATTGATCATATCAAGAGTCGTTTCCTAGATTTGGAGAGTAACTGTCTGACAAGAATTATCTACCATAGATACCTTCCGAGCGTAGCAGCGCATTTTCAGTTCACCACTCCTTTAGTGGCCTTGAGATTTCAAATAACCCTTACAAGGGGTGGATAATTCCTATCGCACTATTCTTTTTGTTTATCCAAAGTTTATCATGACCCAAAAGATGCCCATTTGACCTTATTTACGAAAGTCGTAGAGCATAGCTTAACTTCATTCAGAAACTATGCCAACTTGGGCGAACAGTCTCTAGTCAAAGAATCGACTCAAAAGAATACTATAGTAGCTCTCGCCACGACTAGGCTATATAAATGTTGCCAGAATTCTATAAGTGGTCACTGCCCGATAGAGTGTCTCATACAGTCTGCCTATGTGATCGACTAGTCATCTTTTATGACCCTATGGCACTTGAACTTGCCATCAATCAACTCACACTTTAGTCACTAGGAGATGTCACCTCATATAAGTGACTAGGGGCGAATACTATGTTAATCCAGTTCACTTTAATAGGGTTCAATATTGTTTCGACAACCTATTTGGAAAACAAAGTATTATAAGCAAAGACTTTTGAATAAAACTCAAACGATGAGTGCATTATCACATATGTAAATTGATACCATATCAATTACTAAATAATCTATAATCCATTCTAATATTGTATATAACTATACATCTCAACTCAATTGAAATGGCATGACTTATCATGCTTAGCCTATGAAAAAGCCTTGATTAGCAAGTTTTAGCAACACCTTGAACTTTCGTAACCTTACTCTATACTTTTTCCCTTTGTTATGTATAATCTTTATTATAAAACCCTTGAGTACGTATCTAGATCCAATGTAGACATAGGCTCTCTTGCTTAGGATAGCTCCTACTGTCCTCACAGCGAGTAGGGATAGGACCTTCGGTTATTGGAACGAACTATGATAGTGTAACACCCCCTCATACCAAGGTGCCTTACCAGGACCACCCTACCATGAAAGTGTGTCACCATCTCGGTTGCCCGAGGTTAGTAAATATCAAAAGCGTCGGAACTGAACACATTTATTAAAGTACTGTAAAGTATAAAGTTTACAACATCCAAACCCAAATACTGTTTAACAAAGTACAACTCCAAAGTCTAACAATAAAGGAAATCCAACTAAGACTCAGACGGTGATGCTATGACTCGTGATGGCAATTCTCCCAAGATAGTCCTCAAGCTCACACTAGCAATACCTGTCAAGCCTGCTCACCATCCCTGAATGGATCACCGCAGATTCCACAAACAACAACGGGGTCAGTATTACTCAAATATTAAGACAAACCAACAGAGAAATCAACTGATCATCACCAATTCCCAATCATCCAATCTCCCACAGTAACAAATCACATTTATCTCAAATTTTACATACAATCTGGAAATTATGAATGTGACATCATATTAAAATTTCATGGCCTGTTTCGAAGTTTAACTATTTTTAGTCATTTAACCTCCATTTATAGCATTTTTATCACATAAAAATCATAAATCATGCAATATTAATTACATTAATACGAAATTTTACATAAAATAAGTAAAATATGAATGTGAGATGATATTAAAATTTCATGGTCAGAATTAAAGGTTAACTATTTTTAGTTAGAAAAATGCCATTTTATGCATTACAATGCAATTATTTCACTAAAAATCATTAAAATAAGTAATAATCATCCATAAACCATCAAAATGACCTAAATATATTTTAGGACCAGAATACATAACATGCAAAATAATTTCGTGGCTTTATTTCATAAATCACAAGATTTCTAGTTTTATATATTATACATTTAACTCGGAAAAACAACAAACCGATTATGCATGCAACAACCATAACTCTGATACCACTTAAAAGGATTCTATAACCCTCAAATTAAACACTTTAATTTTAGATCTAAATAACTCTTATAATTAGATGTAAATCTAGTACATGCATTACATTAATAAACCAAAGTTTAAGAAGAATACTTCTTATATAGCGAAGATCGGATTATGGCACAAGTAAGAACACCTTTCTATACTTGTTCTTCAGCTCAAAATAAATGGATGATCCCCTTAGTCTCAATAATGTGAGAACCTCCTTTCAATTGCACCAAGACAACCCCTTAAACTACTAATTAATTAACTAGATTATCTTAGTAGTTAACCTTAAAATTTGTTCTAATATTATTTCTATTACTATTATAGTAACCTATAAAATTAGATCTTTGAACAAAAATTTTCTAAAAACTTGTTTTAGAGAGATGAGTGAAAAGTGGTTGTAAAACCACCACCAAAACATAAAAATGAATTGTGTAAGAATAAATTGTGTGAGAATAAAAACAATTCTTATTCTCAAAAAATGGGGTGGAAAACCGGTGGAGGGGAGAGGCAAAAAGGGAGCCAATGCATGCCTCTTTTTTTTTAGAGTTGTTCTTACAAAAAAGAACTAGGGTGTAGTCTAATCTTAGAGGTTAATCATGTTGGAGCTTGTGTCCTCCACAAATTAGTGTGATAACATTTGTAAATCTTTTACAGGTTCACAAGGGTATACTTCGTATTTAATCAGTTGATTAACGATTACCTAATAACGCTTGGCTTGCTAGAAAGTTTGACGTTATTATCATACAAATGGCGGTGATCAACTGGTCCCTAAAGGTCACACCTAAAGGATGTGTTTGGGAGATGTGGTTATGGAAATGTAATCACATTGATGCCTTTTATGACTAAACAATTAGTCAATGTGTTGATGAGACGATTATTTAATGGCGATTAAATAATATTAGCTGAGACGAATTAACTGTCAATTCGTAAATTGAATATAATATGTTATATTTAATTAATGTATATAATGTTAAGCTTGGACGAATTAATATGTTAATTTGTAATTAAATGTAATCGGTTATATTTAATCAACAAGATGAATGTTTCATAGTGGTAATAGTAAGGGTACTCAAACCAAGAGGTTATGGGATCGATCCTCACTAAATGGCAATTTATATTTAACACATTTTATACATTTTTGGAATAACCGAAAATAAGGATTTTTTTCCTCATTTTTGGTAGTTGCCAAAACCGAAAATAAGGAATTAAAACCCCTTATTATTTCGGTATTTGGGCCAAAAATTAGGAGAAGAAAAATCCACCCTAATCTTCCCTCATACACGGTTTAAGAGGTAACGAGGAGTGAATTTTCTAACCTAATCTTTTAACTGATTCTTGCCTCTCATCTCAACAAAACACAAAACCCTAATTTTACAGAAAATTTGAGGGATCGATTCTAGCAAAAGAACAAGGGCATATCTCATATCGTCTTGGATGCAACTGATAGGCGAATATCAACTTTGATGTTGTTCTTAGGCCGTTTTTGCTAGGACCGAAGGTTATTTCTTAATCCTTTATGCTTTTGTTTATGCAATTTAATTTTATGACTCGAAATCATCACTTTATAATTCGTTATAATCCTTAAATTTAAAGGGATGCATACAGATAAATCCCACAAGTGGTATCAGAGCCAAGGCCACGAATTTTAATTTTGATGATTTTCATAAAAATTGGATGTAAACATATTAGGGTTTCGAAAAAAATGGTTCGGCTGAAAAAATGTTTTGCTGAGGGGAATTTTTTTTGCCGTCTGTTTCCAGCGTTTTTTTCTCCTTGTTTGATGATTCATTTACATTTTTATTTTTCATATTGTTGTTTTAATCAGTTAAAATTATCATATGAAGAATTGGTAGTTTTTTTGATTTTATGAAGATTAACTTAAAATTGTAAATGGAATCGTCATGTCGATGATATAGAAATTTGTTTTTGCTATATAGTTTTTGGCATATACGATTAATCATGTTTTATTAATTCATATGCTAATCATGTTCTAATAGCAACTATAAACGATTTTCTTCATCGAAATTTTTGTTTTAGGGCATTTTTGCCGCAAAAAGAAAAAAAAGGAGGCATTAGGGTTCTTATTTTAATTTGAGCCGTGAAAAAAAAAATTTTTTGTTGTTTCGGTTACTGTTCACAGTGGGCAGTTTAAAAAAAAAACAAATTAAAAAAATTTTTGTTTCGGTTTTTACAGAAAAACCGACTTTAAAAAGAAAATAAAAACGGACTGTTTTTGTTTTTTTGCTGTTTTGCGAAAAAAAGGGCTTGTTTTTGTTTTTTGTTATGCCGTGAGCATTGTTTATAAAAAAAAAAATTCCTGTTTTTTTTTTCCTGTTTTGCCGAGCCTCAAAAAAAAAAAAGGTTTTTATTTTGTTTTTATGGCCAATTATGATTATGCATTAAATTTGCAATGTATGATAAATAATTGTGAAGCGGTTCATAATTCATAGATACCTAATTATTTTAAAGCAGTTTAAAATATTGATGGATTAAATTCATATTACAAGTTTAATATGAATTAAGATTAAAATTAATGTGATTAATTGAGGAATGATCACTTAATTTAATCAACTAAATTGGTGGTTTGGATAAAATTAATCTACATAATTAAAGAATTATGTCTTGTATGTTTATTTTATTTTTAGTTGATGCATTTTATTTTAGTTGAATGAATCGTTTGAATGGTTTAATTTATGTATTTTTGCAATCGGTTGTAATTTGTAATACCTAGTGTGGCCTTAGTCAAATTATGTTTTCGTAATGATGGGAACATAATTTTTAATGTAATTTGTGATCTCGAATCTCCTTTATTTTTCTTTAGTTTTTGGGTTTTGAAATTAGAATGTAATAAATAGGTTTATTCTGTAAATTTATTTATTGTAATTTTCAAAAGAAGACTAAAGATGGAGATTGGAGCTCACTCCCGCTACATGGATCAAGATGGAACATCGAGAGAAGCTTCTCGGGTCCAAGGATGGATTCCAAATTTGTATTTAATGTTCATTTTGATAGGATAGGCCAAACTAGGACTTTTTTTTTGTTTTACGTTTTACCTTTCTTATTGCCTTTCATTCACATGCTAGTTAATGCATCATATTCCGCCTAAAACCAAACCACCTACTAAAATGCATGAAAATTGACACATATAGGTTATATGTTAGTTTTCATAGACATACAGATGTCACATGTTTTTAAGCCATCACCTTAGTTTAATCATTCACGCATGCTAGATATTAGTTCACTTAAAATGAATTAAAATAAAGTTGATGGGATCTTCCTCTAAAACGGAAATTGAGATTAGTCTTTATAAGGGCAAACAACTTGATGTGACCATAATTAGCGCATATTGAGCCCCCGAATTAGCCTTGTTCCCATGCTTTTTAGTACATATTTGGGTCATTTATTATCTTTAGTTCTTTGTTTTGCATATTCTTTGAGATTTTGATCCCTTGGTAGGAAAGGAGTAAGAATCTTGCATTTTCATGGCAAAACGAGACTAAATTGATCGAATTCAATGACCAAGCATCAAGGAGAGACAAGATTAGAAGGCTTTGTACATATGATAGTAGATGAGCAATGTTGAGAAAGGATCCTTG
Organism: Silene latifolia; assembly: GCF_048544455.1. Classification (NCBI taxonomy): domain Eukaryota; kingdom Viridiplantae; phylum Streptophyta; class Magnoliopsida; order Caryophyllales; family Caryophyllaceae; genus Silene; species Silene latifolia. The sequence goes on from NC_133527.1 coordinate 99,958,083, forward strand.
AGTCCCCAAGGAAATCCCCAAGGAATTTATAAAGAAAAGGGAAGAAAAGAAGAAGAAGCCTTGCTGAGGCACAATCCGTGCGGATTTTCTACAATCCGGCCGTCCTCCACCTGCACAATCCGTGCGGTTTTCCACCAAGACGCTCGGATTCCATCACCACAATCCGCCCGGATTCTCTTGAATCCGCTCGGTTTCTATCGCCAGAATCCGCCCGTCCCGACCCTAATCCACCCGGATTCCTCTACAGCGCGATTTCCTCTTCTCCAAGCTACGAAGAAAGAAGCCCTTCCTTCGGAAAATACCGGCTCCTCCCAGCTCAATCTAAAAAGTGTAATTACTAGTTTAGCCCTTAGTTAACCCTAATGCATCCCCCTAATTTCCACTATAAATAACCCATTAGTCTAATTAGAATAGCATGTTCTTCTTATCAATATTTAGAGTAGTTAAAATCAATCAAATCTCTCTTTAGTTTTGTAATCAACAAATAATCAAGTTCTAATACAAGTTTTATTTCCTTAATCTCTCTTTTGTTCATCCTTTATTTTGGGTAATTGAATATTATTTGGGTTATTATTGGGAGATTGACAACCTCTCAATCAAGCATTCAAGTACTTCTTTTATCTTTGCTTTATTATTGGAATCATTAGTAGGTATAATTCTCTTAATCCCTTTTTAAATATTGTTAATTACTTTCATTTATTCATCATGTTTCATTTTGTTGGTATGATTGACAACGTTGCTAGCATGATCAACATGATAATGAGTGAGTAGTCTCTTAGCTAGGGTTAATGGGTGATTAGGGGAAACCAACATGGGGAATGATTCATGCTTAAATTAATATGCTTTCATGTTTTATTTGCTTGCTTGTTTTGATCTCAACTCATGCACATGTTATATTTGATGAAATGCTAAGCCTATGAATCCTTGCATTTACCACCATCTCCTATCTTTTCAATGAGACTTGTAAGACATAACCCAACTCGAGTCTCATTAGACCATGCATGTTGTTGAGTAGGGAAGATTAAGTCGACTTGTAGGTGTTGTACAATCTAATCGATTCGGCTCCGGGACCCAAACTTTCCTAGGATTGTAAGATATAAACCAACTCAATCCATCACAACAATAATTGCTTGCTTATAATTTGAGAACATGTTTGTATGATCAATTCCCATGATTCCCCTATGATCCCATGACACCCTAGTGCTTTTTAATCAATTGTTTACACCCCTTTTAATTCATCTTGCTTGTTTGTTTTCATTGCTATTTTAGTTAGTGACCTTCTACATCAACCCAATTTGTGACACCCCTAAGACACCACTAGTTTCAATGGAAATCTCATTTCAATATCCGTCCCTTGGGATCCGACCTTTACTTGCCTCTTTACTAATTGTAGAGTTGTTTGTGAAGCTATAAATTGTGTTTTGATTCGGACGTGACCCAACGACCACGCCTTTAATTGTGAACACGAAACGGACCGATCAAAAATGGCGTCGTTGCCGGGGACGGTGTTTACTTGATTTAGATTTCCTTTTTATTGTTATTAGTTGTGTCTTTCTTCGCCTTGGGGAAGTAAACCTCCTCAAGGTTTGTTCTAATTGTTTTCGAGTTGTTTGATATTTTGCATGTCTAGAAGGTCACAAGGTGATTTGTTACCTTTTGACCGTGAAATCGAAAGAACCTTGACGAACAATAGGAGACTTGTTAGGAGGAATTTAAGAGGTATTAGTGAATTTGTTCAACCAACTATTGAGTTCATCAACCCTTTCGCAATAGAAGGAGAGGAGAACCTATTACACAATACCCCACAAAATCAACCTACAATGCCTAAATTCTCGTCACACTCCGTACCCACCGAGGAGAACCTACCCAATGGTACTCCTACACCACTACATCTAACCGAAAATTTTATTGCCAAATCCGCCTTTATACAATTAGTCGAAAGGAGCCAATTTGGGGGGATGCCTAGTGAAGACCCTCATTCTCATATGAAAACCTTTTGCGACTATTGTGATGCAATCTCTCAAACCAGTGTGACTCAAGACCAAATTAGATGGGTCTTATTTCCTTTTTCTCTAATCGGCACCGCGAAACAATGGTTGAAAGGCCTTGACAAGGCCACTCTCGGAATAGATTCTTGGAAGAAGTTGGCTCTAGCTTTCTACAAAACATTCTACCCACCGAAAAAGACAAACATGCTAAGAGCTCAAATTACGGGTTTTAAGCAAAGGGATGAATAATCTTTGTATGAAGCTTGGGAGCGGTTCAAGGGAATTTGTCGCTCATGTCCTCACCATGGACTTAGCGAATGGTTCTTGGTACAACAATTTTGGAATGGTTTATATGTGGATTCAAGGAACATTCTCAACATGGGATCAAATGGAATGTTCACCGAAGTTGATGACAATCAAACATGGAACAATATTGAGGAAATGGCGGTCCATAACTCACAATATAGTAGACCTCGCAAGGCTACTAGAGGAGGAAAGCATGAAGTGGATTCCGTTACTCAATTGGGTGCTCAACTTAGTGCTCATATTGACACAATCAATTTGAAGTTTGAAAAAGCTATGGCTAGACTTGAAGAAGTCTCAAAATCACCAAAGCATCATGTTAATGCCATGACAGCATCCTCATCAAACCCAAGTGGGATATGTGAGAATTGTGGAACTTTGGGACATGACCAAAGTGAATGTAGGGGAACAAATGAACAAGTAAATGCTTTCCAAGCATACAAGAGTGGTACCCCTTATTCCAACTATTACAATGAAAACACCAAATTCCATCCAAATCTCTCATACAAAAGCCAAAATGTTCAAAACCCTCAAACAACATACACTCCACCACCCATGAGAAACCAAAATCAAAGACCCTTTTACAATCAAAACCAAGGTTACCAAAATAAAAATCCATACAATCACCAAAATGACCAAGGTTTTGATGTCCAAAAAGCGGTCCTCCAAATGCAAAAGAATCAACAAGAATTTTTCACTCAAATGCAAAAAGATAGCCAAGCAAAGGAAACCACCATCAACAACATCCTAGCTCACACCAAGATGTTAGAAACCCAATTGGCTCAACTAGCATCTTCAAGCTCACAAAGACAAAAGGGGCAATTACCACCTCAAAGTAATCCCCCAAGACATAAAACGGTTAGTGCCATTCACTTGAGAAGTGGTACAAGGTACGAAGCACCGAAGAAGCAAGTTGAGGATGAAGTTGTGGAAGCTAGTGATAAGGAAGAAATGGTGCAAAACTCCAAAGATGGAGAATCATCAAAAGAAGAAAGTTCAAAGAAAAATGAAGACAAGGTCAAGGAGAAGGAGCCCATTGTGATTAGACTTCCTTTTCCAAGTCGTCAAGCCAAGCCCAAATTTGATGATCAACTTGGAAAGTTCATGGAAATTGTGAAGAATTTGGAAGTCTCAATTCCTTACACGGAATTAATAAATCACGTGCCGGCCTATGCGAAATACATGAAAGATATCCTCACAAAGAAGAAGTCAATCCGGAAACTTGAGACTATCGCCTTCATTAAGGTGAGTAGTGCAATACTTCAAGGGAGTTCACCTCCAAAACAAAAGGATCCGGGGAGCTTCTCAATACCGTGTACCATTGGCGACACAACGATCAACAAAGCCTTATGTGATCTAGGGGCTAGTGTGAGTGTCATGCCGTACTCGGTGAGTAAAAGGTTGGGGATGGGAGAGCTTAAATGCACCAACATCACACTCCAAATGGCCGATAGATCGACGAAGACACCATTAGGGATATGGGAAGATGTCCCCGTACGAATTGGGAAGTTTTTCATCCCGGTGGACTTTGTTATTGTTGATATGGAGGAAGATTCCAACATTCCAATCATTCTAGGAAGACCTTTCCTACACACCGCGGGTGCGGTGATTGATGTGAAACATGGTGAGCTCACTCTAGAAATGGGAGATGAAAGCATAACCTTTAATCTTGACAAGACTATGAGAGCTCCTCGTTTGCATGAACCATGTTTCATGATTGATCATTATAGCCGAAAGGATGAAAGGAAGAAATTGGAACTCCAATGGAAGAAGAAAATTGAAGATGCTCCATTCAAAGAACAAGTGAATTATGACAAGGAGAGCTTGCAAAGCTCATCAAAATCAATCAAAGAAGAAGAGAATGGCCTCATTGGCCAAGAGAAGAATTTGGGAGAGTTGTCTCCATCAAATCAAGAGATTTTCAATGATCAACTTGATGAAGTTTGTGGTCTTTGGGACGACGAATTTGAAGGGATTTTTAATCCCTACATTGGTAATGCCATCGATCAAGATCGACAACAAGGGCCAAGGTCTATTGAAGACCTCTACTATGATAATGAACAAGCTTTTGATTACTTTTTCAAGGTGTTGAGCAACATCAACAACACCTTGAACATGCCCCCTTGACATCTCATCAAGAATGAGAGTTTGGTGGAGTCCTCCCTAAACCACCATTTGTAAATATTTCTAACTCCCTAACTCGCATTTCAATTCCTGTATTTCATTTTTGTCATCTTTGGATTTTTATTTACTTTGATCAAGATAATTGTCATGTTTGAGAGAAGTGAGGGAGGGACTAATAATTTCAATTGATGTGTAGTGCTTTAGCTTAGTGTGGGGATGACAATTGCCTAGGCTATCCATGCCTTAGTAACACCCCCACAATGAAGAACACGAGATATGAAGAAGAATAGAAGGTTGATAAGGGATATGCATTGTACACGGGTGGAACTGAATCCGGGTATAAAGGGGTAGAATCCGAGCGGATTCTGGAGAATCCGCCCGTCTTCATGCAATCCGAGCGTACTGGGTTGAAGACGCACGTCCCTATAAGCTGAAATTTTGAAAGATTTTTGACTGTAAGAGAATACGGGCGTCCTGAACATCAATCCGCCCGTCTCTGAAAATCCGTCCATCTTGGAAAGAAGACGCCCGTCTTCTCTGCTGAGGAAAACAAGAAATATTCCTGGACTGAAATCTGTCCGTCTTCTGAAAAATCCGCCCGTCCCATATCAAGCAAATCCGAGCGTCTTCTCTTGAATACGCCCGTCTTTAGGCGAGTTTTATCAAACCCAGAAAGTGCAGAATCCGCCCGTATTGGGCAGAAACCGCACGGATTGCCCCTGCAGTTCGAACTTTTTCGGTCTTTATAAAATCCCTCCCACCTCCATTCATTCATTCATTCATTCATTCATTCATTCATTCATTCATAACACTACTTCAAAACATCAAAACCCTCATCCTCTCCATCACAAAAACAAAATCCCTCAACTACATTCACCAAAATCAAATCAAATCATCCTTCTAACAACAAATCAATCACTCCTTTTTCAATAAAAATCAAAACCAAGCACAAAATCTTCAACCTTTGAGTCGATTTTTGAATTCATAAAGGCAAAGCCTTTCACCTTTAAATCGATTTGGGTACACTACAAATTGAAGATTTTTCTTTCTTTTCTTGGTTAAATCATCAATGGCAAGGACTAAGGGAGCAACAAAGGCACCAAAGACACTTTCACAAAGGCAAAAGGCTCTTCAAGCAAAGAAAGCATTGGCTATGGTGGTAGCAACGCCAAACTTGGACGTGCAACAACAACAACAACCTTCTATGGGAGCAACAACATCTTCTACTCCGGAAATCGATCAACTTTTGCATTATCCGGAGGTAACTTTTATTTCCAAAACCCATAGAGATACTTTTCCCAAGCTTGCTAGGAAATCACATCAATCCACCAAATTTATTTGTGAAGACACCTTGGGAAAGTTGGGTGTCCTTGAGCAAACTAGAGCCTTTTTCAAAGCCATGGGGTTAGAGAAATTGTTTGAATCAAAAGAATTGACATACCCCTCCCTTACCTTGGAATTTTTGAGTTCTTTGAAAGTCACCAAAGTTGAGAGTAGGGAGAATCTCGAGTTTCGTTTAGCTAATGTTAGTAGACGCATTTCCTTTAGAGAATTGGGTGAAATTTTGGGTCTTAGTGATGAACCGAGCTATTTTAAGAATTATGGAAAGTATGACCCCGACCCTCTTTGGGAGACAATTTCCGGGAGGAAATTTGAGGACTTTCATGCGAGTCGTGCTCTTTTAGTCCACCATCCGGGCATAAGAGTATGGCACAAGGTCATAGGAAACACCATTATTGCAAGGAAAGATACCAACCATTTCACCAAACTTGATTTTATTCTTCTTGAATCGGCTTTGAACATCGGAAGAGTACACACCAAGCCTTTCAACTCTTTGAGGCTTTTGGTAGATAGATGGCTCAACATTGATTGTGGGAAGAAGGACACTACCGTTATTGTCAATGGCGGCCTAGTCACTATCCTAGCTAAGTACTTTGATCCTAATTTCAACAAGGATAACAAGTATAAAGCAAAGGAGAGTGGTCAACTTGTTGATTTGCATACTATGATACACAAGTACAAATGGGTTGCCCATAACCCTCTTGATACCAAGTATGGATGGCTCACTAGTGAAGCTAGATCGTTCACCTTGCCTTCAAAGATTTGTCGTCTAAGCGTCCACCGGACCAATTATCTACTTCCCCTTTCTAAAGAGGCCGAGTATATTATTCAACAACAAAAGGGTGAACTTGAAATGCCCTCCTCTTCCATTGTCATACCACCTTACCCCTTTGAGTATCAAGATTTCAAGCCGGAAGGAGTTGAAGCTAGAAATGATTATTTGACTCTTCTCATGCAAGCAATGCACAAGCAAGCCTTTGAGGATCGGAAAAATGCTTACTTGGCTCAATATCCACCCCTCCTACACTTGGCTAGGCAAGGACTACTTGATCCATCATGTCCTTTGCCTAGTTGGGCGGATAGAGAAGTCCTATTTTCGGGTGCATCTAGGGTCGTTTCGGGTGACAATGAGGTTGTTGGTAATGAAGAAGTTGATGATAACATTGATGAGGAAGCAAGTGAAGAAGGAGAAAAGGATGGTGAGCAAGATGATGAGCAAGGTGATGAGGCAAATGAAGAGGGAAGTGGCATTGAGACCACTTCTAATGAGGAAAGTGATGATGGTGATGATATGATGGAAGATTAGCAAGCCTTGGAGGCTCCTACCCTCTCATGGTTTGTCCATTTCTCTCTTTGTTTTAATTATTTTCTTGATCATTGTTGGAGTAGTCCTAGCACCATAGAGGACTCACACCTCGGTACCATTGAGGTGTTCTCATTTTATTGTTCCCATTTTCAAAATCCAAAATGACAAATTAGTTTCATGCATTGCATAGTGTGTGCATGAACTACACCCATCCTTGGACATTAGCAATAGTGTCTCACTCGGTTTGGGGAAGTTAATGCATACACAACGGGAGGTAATCTAAATTATCCTCTCCGTCATTGTGACACCCTCATTTTTAGCGTTAAATAAACACGTAAATTCTACAGAAAAACTGACAGGATATGTTTGTAATTGGTTCAACTAAATAAAACCTGTAATTTTAAAAACTTTTCTAAACCATTCACAAACATTTCCAAATGAAGAGTGCCAAAACCTGCAAATACTAACAAACTAATTTACATAACATTGCTAAAGTTGCAAGAATAAAGTGATACAAACCAAAGTAAAAGAGGGAGACATATGTCCATCCAAAATATAACACAACCATATGTTTAAAGGTTTACTACAAAATATAACCAAACTAGGTCCAAGGTTCTTTTGCTCGCTAGCTCGTCCATGTACCCCATCTAAACATCATCAACCTGTCAATCGCATTTTATACAAACACGAAAGCCACAATTCAGTGGGGAGTAACTTCGAGTTCTCCTAGCCACGAAATGTCATATTTAATGTAATATGTAAACAACATCATAAATAATTTAATTATCGAGTATACTAATATATGAACACTAAACTGACCAATTTAAGCTATCATGTGAAACATAAAACAAACAGTAATCTAAACTTTATCAATTGTAACCAGCTTGCATCTCACCTATTACAATTCATAAAATCACCATACAAGAAAGGGCAATATATCAAAGACAGGCATAAGTTCTTAGCACGGTCAATAGTCACTCTGTAACTCGAGTCTATACCACGAGGTAGGGAAGGTAATCGAACCGGTATCTTGGCTCAGAGGTTCTATCAAACATGGCCAAGACACAACACAACCCTAGTCCTAAATCTGCGCAGACCTAGACATGCGGATACACACCACCGCACCCAAGACCCACAATTTTATAAAACCATGTGAGTACCCTAAGGAGTCCACCAAAGGGTTGGCTAGTACTTAAGCTGACCACTTACTCTCAAAATAAGTAACGAGGTCATGCCCCAACTTGGATATAAACCCACCAAGTCAGGAACACAAAGGCTATTAAGCAGTGAACATACACTCGTCAAAGACTATAAAGACCTATCTATGACAACACCACAACCTGCAAGAAGTATTCAATACCAATTCCATTTCAAGCAATATTAACAATATTAAAGGTTTCAGGGAATCTAGGGTCGTTTCTACAATATAAGAAACCATTCAAATCAACCAACAACACATGTGAAATAAAAACATAATAAATGGCCTAAAACAAGAATAAGGCCGATTATCCAATTCACAAAATAATTTCATCCAACCGAATTTTTACCCGCAACCCCAGCCCTGCGACAAGTACGGGTTCAATCGCGGCTGACCAATCACACAATTGACTGACATCGATTCAGTCAAAGGGACTAAGGGCTCAGTTTTCGGCAAAATCATCCAAACATTGCAATTATCGCTATAAAATTCATTTCAAGCATATTCATTACAGTTTCATATCATAACCTATCCTAACATGTGCAAACTACCAATATAAGAATAATTTTACCATCAACATTATATTTACTACTAACATTATTCATTTCATAAGATTACCCATATGTTACTTATACTAAATATAACATTAACAAACCCGAAACGACGAACAACGCATGAAAAATCGCAAAAACAAGCAACGGGCCGACCCGGGCCAACCCAGGGCTGCCGTGGGCCTGCACGGGCCTACCGGGCCTGTCGGGCCAATTGGGCCGCCACCCCAAATCCTCTGTTTCTCCGTTTTTGTTCATTTTAACACCGTTTTAAGCATCAATTAATCATTCCCATTTCAATTCCATACTAATATGTGAACTTATACTTATAAAAGACATGAATTTAACCCATATTTTCATGTGAAATAAACCACTCAAATAACATTCACAAAATCATACAAGAAGCTAAGAATGTGACATTTATTCGTCGAGTAACTCGAAGTATGTTACCTTTAGCTAAAAATGAGCAATTAGCACCTTGAACACCAAACCCTAATATGCAAGCTAGCCACTATCTTCAACTATGTACGAGTCTCCAAACTCGTCTTCTAAATCCTCACCTAATTAAACAATAAAAACACAATTATAAGCACTATAATCAAAACCCTAAAAATGGTGGATAAAATAAATTTAGGGATATCGAATTTAAAACATACTAGGATGTTGGAAATGAAGAGAGGATTCCAAATATGTAATCCATGTGAAATTTGGAGTGGAAATGAGTGAATTATGATGAAATTTAGCTTAGAAAGCTTAGGTTTAGGTATGAAAATGGTGTTTTAGGTTTAGAATACTTTACAATGTTCAAGGAGAATGAAGTTGGAAAAGAAAATCCAAAGGGAAGGGGAGGGGGAAGGAGTGCCGCCCAAAGGAGGAGAGGAGCGGGATATTTGGCGGAATTTCATTAGTCGGTTTTGGCTCGTTTCGACGATAATTAGAACCGTTCGTCAAATGCAAATTCCGACAATGCCAAAGTTCTTAAACACGAGATTACAAGAAGATTGAGTACTCATATGACCCATTTCCAAAATCGTTTGCCCAATTTTCACAAGAATTGCCATTTTCCCCGATATGCCCTTATTTCGAAATAAAAGGTTTTTACATGGTTTAAACTATTTTTAAACATTTCGAAACTATCAAAATAAATACTTTACTTCAAAATATAATAGAATTATATTTCATTGAATTATTATTACTTCAAATACATTAATATTAAATTCAACTTGCTTAATAAGTTACTTCCGCAATATAATAACGGTCCGAAATTACGGGGTGTTACAATCACCCCTCCTTTTAAAAAGTTTCGTCCTCGAAACTTAGAAGGAGAAATTATAGTAAACAACATTTTAATAATATAATCATAAGAAAAATATAGGTATCTTTTCAATGAAACGGTGATACTCTTGTTGATCAGACAAGAACATCCACATTTCATATCAAAATATAAAAATATTTCTACACCAATAAATGAGAAAACACATTATTGGGACGTCTCCAATAATGAGTTTTAACACTCATTAATGTTAAAATCATTAAAAATCATAAAAGCATTTTCAAAATTTTAGTTTAAAGTTTTATAATAAGAATAATATCTTTACTAATTATGATTAAATACGGCCTAGTAACGTGGAAAAAGAGTAAGAAAAAGGGATACCTTACGAGAATAATTCAGGATATTTAGCTAACATAGAAGCTTCAGTCTCCCAAGTCTCTTCTTCGACATTTCCACAACGCCAAAGAACACGGACTAGAGGTACAACTTTGCTCCTAAGTTGCTTGTTGGCTTTTCCGAGAATCCGGATTGGCCTTTCTTCAACCGCCAAGTTAGGCTCCAATTCAGGAATCTGTTCTTGAATGATATGGCTAGGGTCACTAATGTACTTCCTCAACTGAGAAACATGGAAGACATTGTGAACCTTGCTCAGATTTGGGGGCAATTCTAAACGGTAAGCAGCAGGACCAATCTTTTCAATCACCCGGAAAGGTCCAATATATTTAGGGTTCAGCTTCCCTTTTACGCCAAACCGTTTCACCCCTTTCATAGGTGACACTTTAAAGAATACTTGATCATCAACCTCAAAAGAAAGTGGTCGACAACGGACATCAGCATATGATTTTTGACGGTCCTGAGCGGCTTTCATCCGCTCCCGAATGATTTGAACTTGTTCAATGGACTCGGTCACCAAATCAGGTCCTAACATTGGAACATTTTGGGTTTGATCCCAACAGACTGGAGTACGGCATTTTCTACCGTACAGAGCTTCATATGGTGCCATTTTAATGGAGGCTTGATAGCTGTTGTTGTAAGAGAACTCAACCAGAGGTAAACATTTCTCCCAGGAAGTTTGGAAATCTAAGGCACAGGCACGAAGAAGATCCTCTAAAGTTTGAATTGTTCTCTCGGTTTGACCATCAGTGGCGGCTTGAAAAGCAGTGCTCATCAATAGTTTACTACCGAGAGCCTCCTGTAAAGCAGTCCTGAAACGAGAACAAAATCGAGGGTCCCGATCTGAAACTATATCTTTAGGAACCCCATGATAGCGCACTACCTCATCCACATAGACACGAGCTAGAACTTCTAATCTCCAGGTCTCTTTGATGGGAATAAACCGAGCACACTTAGTCAATCGGTCCACAACCACCCAAACAAAGATTCTTCCCAGTGGAAGTCCTGGGTAAAGCCATCACAAAATCCATGGAAATAGACTCCCATTTCCAAAGAGGAACATCTAAGGGTTGAAGCAAACCCCCGGGCTTTTGATGCTCTATCTTTACTTTCTGGCAGGTGAGGCATTTACTGACATACTCCATAACTTCAATCTTCATCCTAGGCCACCAGAATTGTAATCTCAAATCTTTGTACATTTTGGTACCTCCCGGATGAACGGAGTAAGGAGAGAGGTGTGCTTCATCAAGAATTCTTTTTCTCAAATTAGCTGCCCCCGGAACATAGATTCTACCATGATAACGAAGATACCCATCATCATCAATCTTACAATCCTTAGCTTGCCCAAGTTGAATTTTAGCTCGAATGGATTTGAAAGTAGGATCATCAGGAAGGCAAGCACGGATCTCACGGTAGAATTCAGGTTCGGCTGACATGGCATTAAGATGATTAGAGCTCCTTTTTACAAGGCTTACTCCCAATTTTTGAAGTTCTAAAGCAAGTTCAGGAGGTAATTCCCGAAAAGAATTCAAAGAATGACAGGATTTTCTGCTAAGAGCATCAGCCACCACATTAGCTTTTCCTTCGTGATAAATTAGGTCGGCATCATAGTCATTCACCAATTCCAACCATCTTCTTTGCCTCATGTTCAGATCTTTTTGGGTAAAGAGGTATTTCAGGCTTTTGTGGTCGGTGTAGATTTTGCAATGGACTCCAATGAGGTAGTGTCTCCAAATCTTCAAAGCGTGCACCACCGCAGCTAATTCAAGATCATGAGTCGGGTAGTTAACTTCATGAACTCTAAGCTGTCGAGAGGCATACGCAATGACTTTCCCTTTATGCATCAAGACACAACCTATACCATGCTTAGAAGCATCACAGTAAACATCAAAGTCCACTCCTTCTTCAGGTAAGGTCAACACCGGAGCGGTAGTCAACCTCTTTTTCAATTCCTGGAAGGCATTTTCACACTCCTCGACCACCACACAAATTTAGACTCTTTCTTGACAAAGAATCGAGTCATCGGCCTAGCAATCTTTGAAAAATCCTTCACAAACCGCCGATAGTAACCCGCCAAGCCAAGGAAACTACGGATTTCAGAAACATTGGTCGGACTTTTCCAATTAACAACGGCTTCGATTTTGGCAGGATCTACCATAACGCCCTCTTTCGAAATGACGTGCCCAAGGAAGGTCACTTTAGGTAACCAGAATTCACATTTAGAGAATTTAGCATACCATTTTTCACGGCGCAGAGTCTCCAAAATAGCACGAAGGTGTTTGGCATGTTCTTCTTCAGATTTAGAATAGATCAGGATGTCATCAATGAACACTACAACGCATTTGTCAAGGTGTTCTCTGAAAGTACGGTTCATCTGATCCATGAATACTGCTGGAGCATTGGTCAATCCGAATGGCATCACTGTAAACTCGAAATGACCATATCTCGTCAAGGCGGTTTTAGGAACGTCGGCTTCTCGGACTGGAATTTGATGATAGCCCGAACGAAGGTCAATTTTAGAAAAAGTGGAAGCACCTCGGAGTTGGTCGAAAAGATCATCAATTCTAGGAAGAGGATATTTATTCTTGATAGTAACCCGGGTAAGTTCACGATAATCTATGCATAACCGCATAGATCCATCCTTCTTTCTTACAAAGAGAACAGGAGCACCCCAAGGTGAAGAGCTAGGTCGGATAAAACCTTTGGCAATCAAATCATCCAGCTGAGCCTTCAGCTCTTTCATTTCAGACGGTGCCATTCTATAAGGAGCTTTAGCAATAGGGCCGGTACCACGAATAAGATCAATAGTAAATTCAACTTCCCTTTCAGGAGGAATTCCCGGTAGCTCATCAGGAAAAACATCGGGAAATCCACATACCACCGGAACGTTCTCTTTAGGAGGCAGAGAGGAAGAATCTGAAGTAGTCACCATACACAAGAAGGCTTGATGACCCTTTTTCATCGCACTGACAAACTTCATAGAAGAAATTAATTTAGCACCGGTTTGTCTTTTAACCACTTGATAAGACACACGGTGACCTGAAGGGCTTGTAAGAATTATTTTCTGGTCCCGACATTCTAATCGAGCATGATAAGTATGTAACCAATCCATGCCCAAAATGACATCAAATTCTTCAAGCGGAAATCGGAAAAGATTTGCTGGAAATATAGATCCCGCAATAGAAATAGGAACTCCCGGATAGATTTTAGAGCAGGAAAAGACATTACCAGAAGGTAAGGATATAGATGTGCTTTCTCCATATGATGATTCAAGTGATAACTTATCGGAGAGTTTCATTGAAATAAAAGATAAAGAGGCACCCGTATCAAATAGTATCAAACAAGGAACATCAAAAATAGAAAATGTACCAGTAATGATATCAGGGTGTGCCTCAGCTTCTATGATGCAGTCGTTTCTACACCAAAAATAAATACCTAAAAACAACTAACTAATAGCTAGTAGTAAGTAGGGTCGATCTCCACAGGGAGGCTATGTTGCTATCTATCTGTCTAATTCGGTCATCGGTGTCACGAAATGGGGGTTGAATTGATTTAACTAAACTAGAGATTAAAGCGAGGGAAATGAATAAGAGAAATTAACGAAGAGAGAGAAGGGAGTATGCTAAGAGTCGGTCCACCGTGGCAGCTATTGGATCTTATACTATCGAGAATATTAAGGCGATTAGACTATTAATAAGAAGAGCTATGGTCGTCACCTTTCGGTCCTTAAACCGCCCTAGAGTGTAAACAGCTTAACTTTCGCCCTCACTGCAATACCCTATTGTAATTAAGCAAGCCTTCCCTTCCAATCTTTCAATCTAGGTCGGGGTTAACTAGAATTATTGGTCTCCTGCATGCATACATTCGACTGGATAACAATTAAATTGCCTAATACAATTCCTATCGCAAGGCTAATCTATTTAATACAGTTAAAGCATCGCTACCACGGCTTCCCTAATCCTAACATACTAAGGGGAATTAGCTACTCATGGAAATAAGGGAAACAAACTTAAAGGAAATAAGAATAATAAACATTAAAAGGAGAGAAAGGAAGAAAGAATTACTTGAATTAAAGAGATCCTAAAATGAACAAAAGTAACGATGATCAAGAATGTAGCAAAAGTGTGAGAGATCGTTTACATCGACATACGACTCCTATTTATAAGAAAATAGGGCTTATTAAACCTAATGACGGAATTAAACCTAAAAAGCCCGGCCAAGCAAAAATCCACTCGATCGACTAACTAAAGCACTCGATCGAGTGATATTCCTTGGCATTCCTCTCGATCGAGAACAATTCCTCTCGATCGAGGACTTCTTTCCCTTTAATCACTCGATCCAGAATAGGTAGCTCTCGATGGAGCAAATTGGCTCTCGATCGAGCACTTCTCAGCGCGTAATTCCTGCTTCGCGCACTGAACTTCAAACGGCTGCCATTTCTTCGTTACTTGGTCAAACAGGGTGATTCCGGTGGCATTGGAAAGACAAAAGGACAAAATTTCATCTCCAATTGGAATCACCTGAATATCTGTTGTAGAACCCGAGATATGGCTCTCCAAAGTAGGCACTAGCAGTTTGAAGTTCTTCCTTTGCTCGCCTAGCTATCTTTCTTCTTTGCGCATCTCAAGATAGCTACATTCCCGCTCCAAATTCACTCTTCCTCCAAATGCATGCTAAAAGGACGGTAAAAGGCTTGATTTCACTACTTCCTGGTTCATTTCTGCAAATAAGACAAAATAACCCAAAGTAGCATATTCGGGGCATTTCGTAGCATAAAACCACGATAAAAGCATAAAGATACGCGCATAAAATAGGCTAAAAAGACTATATAAAATGCACGTATCAAAACTCCCCAAACCAAACCTTTACTCGTCCCCGAGTAAACTAAAATGCAACTAAGGAACGGAAAAAGATAACTCAGAGCTAGCTACAAATGCCCACTTAAGCCAATTTAATGCGAGCAAACTAACACTTATAGCAGACAATCAAATGCAAACGAGTTATAGGATGTTTATAAATAAAGTTGAACCGTCGACCTTGCAAGACCTTTAACAATGGACTCTCACGGGTCACTCTTCTCTCATGAAGCAAAGGGTGAACATATATATGTAAGAGAGAAAGAAAAATAGTCGCTCACCTAAACTACGACCCACATAAACATGCATGCAACTAATATGATAGACAATTCTAGCTACCGTACATACATTCCAACCAACAAGGTCCCATCACGACCGAGGGCTTACAAAAATATGGTAAAGTGAGGCAATGGGTAGGAAAAGGCAAAACATTTATGGGAATGTGGAGGTATAGGCGGCCAAGCTAGTACCTAAACAAAACCATATGACAACATCCGATTCCAACTCAATTATAGAATAAGCACAATGCCCTTCATTTGGCATAAATCTCACCAAACCAAACTGATATTACTCCTCAAATGATGTAAGATAGAACATAGGAGCAGAAAATCAACCAAACAACATTTTTTCGAATTTTTCTTCTTCTTTTTTTTTTTTCTTTTTTTTTTTCTTTTTTTTTTCACGGTTTCTTTCTTCACATTTTTTCAACTTTTTTTTTTTCTTTTTCATGTCATTTTTTCATCATCAATTCTTTTTTCATCATCCTCCTTTTCTTCTTAGATTACCAACTCCGAATCAACAGAATACGCGCCAACATTTGATACAATAGACAATATACCGCAAAACAATCTAAACTAGCTTGACAAGGCAGGCTAAATTTGGATGTAGCTAAGGGTCAACAGGCAAATTTGGCTAATGTGGAGTTTATGGGTAAAAATGAAAGAAAGGGAAAATGTGAGCACCTCCCTGCATGTGACACCAACCACTAACCCGAATGTATGACGGCAAAAAGCAATTTGAATTTCATATATGTGCAAATTGATGATACATGTTATGCAAGGAGTAACTACTCACAATCCTACATGAAACTGGTCACAAATGACACCAGTTTATAAGGCTCTAAATCTTAGAAATTATAAGTAGGTTGCCAAAATTTGGGGTCAAGTCTATTCGTTCAGCTAAATTAAACATAAACTCGTAGATATGCAATAAGACAAAGCTAAAGATAACGATTCATTGCAAGGCTTAAGCAAAAAGACAAACGCAGTGCAATATCATCATGGAAATCTACCGTTCCGACTCAACCTATATGCTAAAATAAACGTGAAATTTTTTCGAATTTAACAATTTTCTTCCAATTTTTATTGAATTTTTGAATTTTTATGAAATAAATAACAATGCAAGCAGAAAATTAAACGTGATAACTGAAATGCAGATAAAACAATATGCGACACGAGATATGGATGCATAACCTCCCGAAACCAAACCGTACAATGCCCCCATTGTACCAAAACATGGAAAGGAAATGCAAACTGAAGGAGAAAGAGAGTAAAAGCGGAAAAACTCACAAGATAGCGCGAATAAGGGGACCTCCCCAAACCGACCATGAAATGGGAGGTTGCTAAGGGCCCGGAAAAACCGTCTCAGGAAGCTAATCCAAGTCAATAGCACTCGATAGCAGGGATAGTAGCTGATCGAGTAACATGGGCGTCTAAAACTGCTCGATCGACTGGAATAGTGGTCGATCGAGTGGTTCTCTAATCTGCAGGGGGTCGATCGAGTAACATCTTCACTCGATCGAGTGGATTCAACAGCAAAGATGCTCGATCGAGTAAAGAAACTACTCGATCGAGTGGATCTCAGCGCGTACCTGCAAAACACGATGGAAAACAGCCCGCAACTAACAAAGACAAGCTTACTGAGATAGTCTATGATATAAAACCATTTATTACAACTGAAGTTAAATAAAAAACAAAATAAAATCTCCGGGTTGCCTCCCGGGTAGCGCTAGCTTCAGACAGGTCCCAGCTCGACCTTCTTTTTCTTCGAGCCTCTCTAAAGATCACAATCAAAACAGCTCAAAGCGCGCAGCAACCTGTCAAATAGCTGCGCATGTGCTACACAACAGCATAAGTAGCACCATAGTGGAATAGCAAAGTAGGAAATAAAGATATGTAAACATTTAAGTCTAACAAATTTCCTATGGGTGCTCCTAAATTTATCCACAAAATATAGGAGCGCGGGAGCAATTGACGATAATATAGGGCTCCAATTCAGATTAACAATTTTATAATGATAAGGACGGTGAAAAATCGTTAATTTGTGCGTCCACATATGAGGGGGTATAGCTCACGAAAGAAACAGTAGCGAGTCAAACGAGGCAAAATACTATTAGGACAAACAATAATAAAATTATCGTTTACTACCTCGGTTGGTTGCTCTTGACCACGGAATCATAGGTAAAAGAGTTTATTCCCTCTTCCGTGCTAGGAGCAATTACCGTCTCAACTGCTTCTTCATCAACCTCCTCGGTGGAATCCATCCCGTAAATCGCAGACTTCAAGTGTATCCGACTCGGTGTGAATAGGGAGGTTTACCGTAACCTTCATCATCGTCAGACTCGTCATCCAAATGAAACCAAAATGACGAACCAAAGCTCCCAATGGCCATTTCAGTCGATCGAGCGAAATAATCACTCGATCGACCAACTTCCTCCCGCATCTCACTCGATCGAGTAACAACATCACTCGATCGAGTACTATCCTTCTGTATGTCACTCGATCGAGAAGGGATATTACTCGATCGAGGATCGTTTCTTACGAAATTCACTCGATCGACCATTATAAGTCACTCGATCGAGTGATTCTTTCTGCATAGAGCTGAAATCTTCACGTGGGGCAGTGAAATATGAAAGGAACTCGTCGTCCGAGTCATAGAAGTCATCCTCATCATTGGGCAACATGGTTTCCTCGGAGAAAAACCGCTCTCGGCAAGGTAAACCTCTTCTTCTTGCATCTCACTAACCGAGCTATTTGTGACTCCGTTCGGGATTCGAGCGTCCATATATCTATCACTCTCTTGCATTTGTGATACAAGCATTCTCATTAAATATGTCGACTCTGCGATCTCTTCTCTCTCCATCTCAATTGCTAATTGAGCAACTGCAGACTCGAGCTCATCAAATCGCGAGACATATTCTTGCACTTGGAATGCAAGTGCCTCCATCAAGGATTTCAGCTCCGCAATGTCTTCTCCTTGTATATGAGGGGAATCTTGTTGCGGTGGCCATTGATAGGGCGGATGTGGCGGCACAACTACAGCCGCATTGTGCTCGTGAGAACCACATCTCCGTGGCGGATCACCGGCTGTTCCATATAATGGGACATCGGTGATGGGTCAAAGGTACTCAAGCCTTCCCTTTGATTGTCTTTCACCTAGAACTGTCTAGGTAGTACCTGTAAGGCCTATCAAAACAACACTAAACAAAAGATTAAAACGGCCTCAAGGGAAAAATCCCCTGAGGCTAAAAACAGATAAAATTTAAACAAATAAATAACTAGATTGCCTCCCCGGCAACGGCGCCAAAATTTGATGCGGTCGTTTCTACACCAAAAATAAATACCTAAAAACAACTAACTAATAGCTAGTAGTAAGTAGGGTCGATCTCTCCAGGGAGGCTATGTTGCTATCTATCTGTCTAATTCGGTCCGTCGGGTGTCACGAAATGGGGTTGAATTGATTTAACTAAACTAGAGATTAAAGCGAGGGAAATGAATAAGAGAAATTAACGACAAGAGAGAGAAGGAGTATGCTAGGAGTCGGTCCACCGTGGCAGCTATTGGATCTTATACTATCGAGAATATTAAGGCGATTAGACTATTAATAAGAAGAGCTATGGTCGTCACCTTTCGGTCCTTAAACCGCCCTAGAGTGTAAACAGCTTAACTTTCGCCCTCACTGCAATACCCTATTGTAATTAAGCAAGCCTTCCCTTCCAATCTTTCAATCTAGGTCGGGGTTAACTAGAATTATTGGTCTCCTGCATGCATACATTCGACTGGATAACAATTAAATTGCCTAATACAATTCCTATCGCAAGGCTAATCTATTTAATACAGTTAAAGCATCGCTACCACGGCTTCCCTAATCCTAACATACTAGGGGGAATTAGCTACTCATGGAAATAAGGGAAACAAACATAAAGGAAATAAGAATAATAAACATTAAAAGGAGAGAAAGGAAGAAAGAATTACTTGAATTAAAGAGATCCTAAAAAATGAACAAAAGTAACAGATGAATCAAGAATGTAGCAAAAGTGTGAGAGATCGTTTACATCGACATACTGACTCCCTATTTATAAGAAAATAGGGCTTATTAAACCTAATGACGGAATTAAACCTAAAAAGCCCGGCCAGAAGCAAAAATCCACTCGATCGACTAACTAAAGCACTCGATCGAGTGATATTCCTTGGCATTCCTCTCGATCGAGAACAATTCCTCTCGATCGAGGACTTCTTTCCCTTTAATCACTCGATCCAGAATAGGTAGCTCTCGAAGGAGCAAATTGGCTCTCGATCGAGCACTTCTCAGCGCGTAATTCCTGCTTCGCGCACTGAACTTCAAACGGCTGCCATTTCTTCGTTACTTGGTCAAACAGGGTGATTCCGGTGGCATTGGAAAGATAAAAGGACAAAATTTCATCTCCAATTGGAATCACCTGAATATCTGTTGCATAACCCGAGATATGGCTCTCCAAAGTAGGCACTAGCAGTTTGAAGTTCTTCCTTTGCTCGCCTAGCTATCTTTCTTCTTTGCGCATCTCAAGATAGCTACATTCCCGCTCCAAATTCACTCTTCCTCCAAATGCATGCTAAAAGGACGGTAAAAGGCTTGATTTCACTACTTCATGGTTCATTTCTGCAAATAAGACAAAATAACCCAAAGTAGCATATTCGGGGCATTTCGTAGCATAAAACCACGATAAAAGCATAAAGATACGCGCATAAAATAGGCTAAAAAGACTATATAAAATGCACGTATCATTCTACTTGGCTCATGACAAAAATCCGGCCTTTCGGCCTCTCTAGGGCAGCAGGACTAGTAGGAGCCGTCACCTTCTTCTCCGGGCAAACATTGGCCTTGTGGCCCGGTTTGTTGCAATAAAAGCATATGATAGGATAAACGAAGCATTTACCAGGATGTACTGGTTTCTTGCAGTTATAGCACACTCGGTCTTTAGCACCTTTATTGTTGTTAAAAACTGAAGATTGACCACCCCGGTTAACTTGCACAGTAGGATCAAATCTCCTCTTGTTTGGGTAAGAGGGAGAAGAGGTGAACCTGGGTGAAGGAGTATAGGGCCTAGAAGATGGATATAAAGGCCTCTTGCCAAGACTGGAACTGGTTGCACGAGCTTCATTTTCGATGTCTTTCAGTGCATTTTCAGCCCATAAAGCATCATTGTAAATTGAAACAAAGCTGGTGGAGTGCCGGCGGACCATGCTTTTGATTTTAGGAGAGAGCTTTTCAAGATAAAAGAAAGCTTTTTCATTGTCATCCTTCACCAATCTAGTAGCATAATGAGCCAACTCGTTGAATTTATCAGTGAAGGCCTGAACAGGAAGGCTTCTTTGCTTTAATTCCATGAATTCTTTCAACTTCTGTTGTTTAAGTTCTTGCGGATAGAATCGGGCCTCCACTAATTCCTTGAAACGTTCCCAGTCAAAACCCGGTTCAAATGAAACGGTAGGCCCAGTCAGGGACCACCATCGATCTGCTTCTCGTACTAGGAAGTGAGATGCCAGCTTCACTTTATGTTCCTTCTTAACATCATACAACGTAAAGCTTTTCTCTAACTCTCGAAACCACCCCGTAAGAGCAACTGGATCAATTTCTCCACCATATGTGGGACTGTTGATTCGGGTTAATTGGTTAGCCACCCAAGTATAGGTGCCTGGAGTACCCTCAGGAGGCGGGGGAGGAGGAGGAGCTTGTTGATTCTGCTGATTTTGTTGGTTTTGGAGGATTTGAGTAAGAGCTTGTAAAATAGCATCATCAACTCTTCTTGGCGGAGCCATCTTACAAAAGAGAGAATTTAATTAGTACCTAACAATTAGCAATCACAAACAGACTACCACATAAAATCCTAAATCTACCCATCCTACCCATCTCTCAAGTTTATTATTTAAAGGTCAAGTGATTTTAAGTGGGGTGCACAAACGTGCGTCGGGAGCAATAAGCTCTGATACCAACTGTGACACCCTCATTTTTAGCGTTAAATAAACACGTAAATTCTACAGAAAAACTGACAGGATATGTTTGTAATTGGTTCAACTAGATAAAACCTGTAATTTTAAAAACTTTTCTAAACCATTCACAAACATTTCCAAATGAAGAGTGCCAAAACCTCCAAATACTAACAAACTAATTTACATAACATTGCTAAAGTTGCGAGAATAAAGTGATACAAACCAAAGTAAAAGAGGGAGACATATGTCACTCCAAAATATAACACAACCATATGTTTAAAGGTTTACTACAAAATATAACCAAACTAGGTCCAAGGTTCTTTTGCTCGCTAGCTCGTCCATGTACCCCATCTAAACATCATCAACCTGTCAATCGCATTTTATACAAACACGAAAGCCACAATTCAGTGAGGAGTAACTTCGAGTTCTCCTAGCCACGAAATGTCATATTTAATGTAATATTTAAACAACATCATAAATAATTTAATTATCGAGTATACTAACATATGAACACTAAACTGACCAATTTAAGCTATCATGTGAAACATTCAACAAACGGTAATCCAAACTTTATCAATTGTAACCGGCTTGCATCTCACCTATTACAATTCATAAAATCACCATACAAGAAAAGGCAATATATCAAAGACAGGCATAAGTTCTTAGCACGGTCAATAGTCACTCTGTAACTCGAGTCTATACCACGAGGTAGGGAAGGTAATCGAACCGGTATCTTGGCTCAGAGGTTCTATCAAACATGGCCAAGACACAACACAACCCTAGTCCTAAATCTGCGCAGACCTAGACATGCGGATACACACCACCGCACCCAAGACCCACAATTTTATAAAACCATCTGAGTACCTTAAGGAGTCCACCAAAGGGTTGGCTAGTACTTAAGCTGACCACTTACTCTCAAAATAAGTAACGAGGTCATGCCCCAACTTGGATATAAACCCACCAATTCAGGAACACAAAGGCTATTAAGCAGTGAACATACACTCGTCAAAGACTATAAAGACCTATCTATGACAACACCACAACCTGCAAGAAGTATTCAATACCAATTCCATTTCAAGCAATATTAACAATATTAAAGGTTTCAGGGAATCAAGGGCCGTTTCTACAATATAAGAAACCATTCAAATCAACCAACAACACATGTGAAATAAAAACATAATAAATGGCCTAAAACAAGAATAAGGCCGATTATCCAATTCACAAAATAATTTCATCCAACCGAATTTTTACCCGCAACCCCAGCCCTGCGACAGGTACGGGTTCAATCGCGGCTGACCAATCACACAATTGACTGACATCGATTCAGTCAAAGGGACTAAGGGTTCAGTTTTCGGCAAAATCATCCAAACATTGCAATTATCGCTATAAAATTCATTTCAAGCATATTCATTACAATTTCATATCATAACCTATCCTAACATGTGCAAACTACCAATATAAGAATAATTTTACCATCAACATTATATTTACTACAAACATTATTCATTTCATAAGATTACCCATATGTTACTTACACTAAATATAACATTAACAAACCCGAAACGACGAACAACGCATGAAAAATCGCGAAAACAAGCAACGGGCCGACCCGGGCCAACCCAGGTCTGCCGTGGGCCTGCCGGGCCAATTGGGCCGCCACCCCAAATCCTTCGTTTCTCCGTTTTTGTTCATTTTAACACCGTTTTAAGCATCAATTAATCATTTCCATTTCAATTCCATACTATTATGTGAACTTATACTTATAAAAGACATGAATTTAACCCATATTTTCATGTGAAATAAACCACTCAAATAACATTCACAAAATCATACAAGAAGCTAAGAATGTGACATTTATTCGTCGAGTAACTCGAAATATGTTACCTTTAGCTAAAAATGAGCAATTAGCACCTTGAACACCAAACCCTAATATGCAAGCTAGCCACTATCTTCAACTATGTACGAGTCTCCAAACTCGTCTTCTAAATCCTCACCTAATTAAACAATAAAAATACAATTATAAGCACTATAATCAAAACCCTAAAAATGGTGGATAAAATAAATTTAGGGATATCGAATTTAAAAAATACTAGGATGTTGGAAATGAAGAGAGGATTCAAAATATGTAATCCATGTGAAATTTGGAGTGGAAATTAGTGAATTATGATGAAAATTAGCTTAGAAAGCTTAGGTTTAGGTATGAAAATGGTGTTTTAGGTTTAGAATACTTTAGAATGTTCAAGGAGAATGAAGTTGGAAAAGAAAATCCAAAGGGAAGGGGAGGGCGAAGGTGTGCCGCCCAAAGGAGGAGAGGAGCGGGATATTTGGCGGAATTTCATTAGTCGGTTTTGGCTCGTTTCGACGATAATTAGAACCGTTCGTCAAATGCAAATTCCGACAATGCCAAAGTTCTTAAACACGAGATTACAAGAAGATTGAGTACTCATATGACCCATTTCCAAAATCGTTTGCCCAATTTTCACAAGAATTGCCATTTTCCTCGATATGCCCTTATTTCGAAATAAAAGGTTTTTACATGGTTTAAACTATTTTTAAACATTTCGAAACTATCAAAATAAACACTTTACTTCAAAATATAATAAAATTATATTTCATTGAATTATTATTACTTCAAATACATTAATATTAAATTCAACTTGATTAATAAGTTACTTCCGCAATATAATAACGGTCCGAAATTACGGGGTGTTACAGTCATAACAAAAACCATGCATCATGTAGAGTAGCTTAGTGTAGATTGCATTTAGTGTAGAAATCATGCATCATCTTTGCATAATTTCCATCATTTTGGCCATTGAGGACAATGCCCATATTAGTGTGGGGATGGGAATTCTAACATTTAACTCTTATTCAAAAAATTGAATAAGTTCGAAAATCATAAAAATTTGGAAATTGAAAAACCCAAAAACATGTTTATTTCCTTTTGTAGTCTTGTATATATTGTTTTGTATATATTGTGTTTGTTCTATCCTTGTTCACATTGATTGACTACGCCACATCCGAGTGTTGGGAAATGTGTCCTCAACAATAGTGCGATCATATGATTTAAAATCATTATTAAATCTCATTTTAAAGAATACAATTGGGAAGTAATATTGTTACTGTCAACTGGTCAACATATATCGGTAATGATTGGGTCGACTAGAGTTTGACATTATTGCTTGTCGTGTGACGGTGGTGATCAGTTGACCCCCTAGGTCATACCTAAAGGGCAATACTCTTAATTGATTATTTAATTAATCGTATAACGTTACGAGTTAATTAAATTACTTGAAAATTGACGGACGATTTTGGAAGTAAAATTTACGTATCATATTGAAATGTGATTAAATGAGATACGGTCTGAGTAATCGAATTGTTTCATTACTCGGATGAAATTATTGTTTAAGGAAACAATCGGAATTGAATGAATTTTTGTAAATACGATTTATAAATTGGTAAAATATTTTGGCACAAGTAATTATGAAATTACTAAGTCGATTTTTGTATGTGACGTATTTTGATAATACGTTGATTTTTAAAATGTTAAAAATACATAACAAATTTATGTGACATATAACATGTGACATATAGACAATTGACAAAAATAATATGGAATCCATATTATAGATGTGCCGAAAATTTGGAAGAGGATTAGAATTAATATTGTGTTTACATTTAGTGGAAAACATGATGATTATAATAGGAGAGTAGCCATGCAACCCTATTGACCTTGTGAAGGCAAACTAATGCATGCATTGGGTCTTTCTCTTCTCCTCTCCTACCCTCTTTCACGGTTCACCAAAAAGAAAAAGAAAAGAGTTTTGTTTTTATTTTTGGATATACACTACATGCTAAGTTGTAAGATATTCATTCATACTTACTTCAAAATATTTTTAGAAAGATAAAAACCTCTAAAAATCCCTCTCCTCTAAACCGGTTTTTAGAGAGTAAAAACCAAACTTTTTGGTTCAATTTTTCACTAAGATTAATATTATACTAGATCCAATAATATTAATTAGATTAAGAGAAAGCCTTGGGTATAAAACATAGGGAGAGATCTTACACTTAGATCTTTGTTCTTCCATAAGGAAAGCTCAAGAACAAAAGAAAAGGAGATTTCTTTTGTGCCCTTTAAATCCGAAATACCCATTGTAAGAACATGATTTCTTCTCTTTGTTATTTTGTTTGCATGCATAAAATCCGTAATTAATTTTATGACAAATTATTTAGACATATATGAGTATGTTAATATGTATATGAATCTACATTTCTTTCAATCGGTACCAAGAGCCACGGTTGTTTGCATGCAAATTGGTTAAAAGTTTTTCCGAGTTATATGAATAACGAAATAAAACTTGTAAAATTTGTGTTATTATGATATATCACGAAATAATTACATGCATGTTAATATTTCTGGTCCTAAAGTGTTTTAGGATTTTTTGGTTAATTTTTCGGATTTTTATTGTTCATATTTAATAATAATGACATTTAAATGTGATTTTATGAGTAAAAATGTCATTTTTGGTCGAAAATTAGCTATACTTCGAATTTTAAGTTGGTTTTTGGATATGTTGTTACATATATTATTTTGAGATAACCTGTAAATTTTCATAATTTTTGCACTTGTTATGCTCGAAAAATGAATTTTTCATTATTAAATTCGGATTTAAGAGAAAAATAGGTTAATATGAGTTAAATTTCGAATCTGGTCATAGAAAATTTATATGTTGTCACATGCAATTTTACAAGATGTGTGTAAAATAATTGGCTATAAAGAAGTCTTTTAGCATGATTTATGAATTTTTGAAGAAAAATGGCATAAATAGTGACATTATTAGTTGAAAATTAATAAAACATATTCTATGACTTAGGAAAAACGTTTAATGTTTCATTTTATTATATTTTTTCAGATCTAAAATTGAAAAGTTAATGAAAATAATTTTTCCATGTTTTTATGATTATTTTATTAAATATCGATAAACCGCAACATTGTTTTTCCGGAAAAATTTCGAAATTTTTAACCTAAGATTTTGAACATTATGAGTGTCATGGAATTTTTCCAGAATGTTCATGAATTTAAATTTCAAATTTTGAATTTATTTGAAATTTTTCGATTTATTTGAAGTTTAATGGCTTATTTTTGTAATTTTGGTCCTTTTATGAACAATTTTATAAATAAAGGTTAATTATGGTCAAATTGTTAGTGAAGTCTATATTTTGAGTCCTAAGAGGTTAGGGTAATTAACTTATGCATAAATATGAGTTTATGTATTTTTGTGATTATAAAATGTTGAAATCACGCAAATCAGTAAAAACCGAGTAATATACGATATTGGCTAATTAAAAGGCGATTTAGCATAAAAATTGAGCATGTTCATACATATTATAATGCTGCATTTTTCTTTATGATTGTCATAATTTTAATTTATGTAATTTTGAATTATGTAATTTTACTTAGTATGGCCTTAGATTTTAATTGGTATTTCCCGAAATGTATGGGAATATCGATTCGGTTGTAATTTTTATTGTGATCTCGTATCACCGTTTTGTAATTTAATAGATTTATTTTATTTTAGTTACAAATGTATAATAGGAAATTATGTAATTTATTATGTAATTTTATTCATTCCGGAGTTTCAAAAGACGGATTTCTTCAAGAATGGCGATACATAAAGACGGTGTTACCTCGAGATGTGTGCCACAACCGAAGTTCAAGGGACCAATGGAGTTGGTTTCCGAATATGTAATAGATTAATAGTTTTTCTATTTTAGGAAAGGCCATACTAGGATTTATTTATTTTTATGCTTGCATTTTATTTTATGTCACATGCATCGCTAAATCGCCATAACTAAAACATGCATCCTTATTTTATCGAGTTTATCGACCGTGTCAATTAAAATTATCGTAGTTCACCGCTTTAGTTCACTTAAAACGTGATAGATAATAAATTGACATGACCTCTCGCTAAAGTAAACAATTGAGACTTAGCCTTACCAAAAATTAGAAACCCATGAAGTACCGGTTTCGAGGAGTTGAGCTGCTTTACCGTAAGACAAACCTTGTTACGTTGGTGAAGTGGGGTGATAAATGTCTATCCACCGAATTTATGTTAATGAAGGGTATTTCGGCACACCGTGCCCTAAGTTGATATGAGTTTGGATCATGGACACATTTATTCGAAATTTGGGTTGAACTCAACGAAAGTATTCACGACGTATTTCCGGATGTGTTTCGGGCTAAAGATAAATATTAATGTAATTTTATCGACTAAGAGTTCTAAAAGTAGAATCGATTAAAGAGTTAATCCACCGAGTTATATTAATAAAGGGTATTTCGGCACAACGTGCCCCAAGTTAATATGAATTTGGATCTTGGAATCATTTATCATAGTTGGGTAGAGGTCACTATGTAAATGCTATACTTGTTTACAAGTATTAATATAACGATGAATGTTTTGTTTTCCACTATTCCGTTTTTATATTGTTCTATTTCTTTGCCACAATTCATATTCGATATCATTTCGATTTTTCAATATCTCCATTAAAACATCGTAACTAGAGACAAATTTGAATTTTGCTTCTAAAACCTCAAATGAACCATTGCTAAGGATCTCTTGTAAAGAGTATAGATTAAAGTTATTCATTATCAAACAGGTTTTTGATTCTTGACTAACACATCTACTTACAATGGATTGTTATTCATATACTTAATTGAATTAAGTACCTTGAAGCGATAAATTGTTTTGGTAATTAGATTTGTAAGAATTCGTAATTGACCAAAATAACGCAACCACTTCAATGAAAGTTTTAAGACTAAAACGAACAAATGAAGAGTAATCTTCATGAATTCAATTTTGCTTCTCAAAGCAAAGACTCATTGAAAATAAGTGGGAGCATTCTCTTAAACCGTTAAGATGGAGACGAGGTTCAAGAAGTAAAGATTATAATGGAATTGATACAAGGTAATGTTAAAGGTAAAGTTGTTGAGAATAACGATACTAAACCTATCAATCCCGACCGATAATAAGTTTCCATTGTCTTAAATGTTGGACACAAGAAAGGAAACTACCCCAAATTATTGAAGAATTATCAAGTTAGTTGTGGGACATCTAATGTGACCTTCTTCTTTAAATGTTTATTTGATTAAACATAAATTTTGCTAATACTACTTCGTCAATATTAGAAACCAGTGGAGGTTTTCATCATTGTATTGGATACATAGGATGAATAGAATATGACGACTAGCAACAATGAAGTCGAGAGATAGAGTAATTATGTACTCAATCTAGTTTTTGGATTTAAAGTGGTACTTAATTGTGACTATTAAGTGCATAAACTCTAAATAAGAATATAAACTTGTTAAGATACAAAAGAAGTTTCACTTTTGTGACCCTATACACCACGATTTGATGTATGGCAAGCCCATTATCAAGGTGATTATATTCTAAGCCAAACTAGAATAATATATCATGAAGATGATGCAAGACTCAAAATTGGTAACCCAAGATTAAACCTTAAATTTTGGAATGATGAACGCAAAGAGTTATCGAGTACTCTTGAAACCATTAGATTGTTAATGGTATATGCGTATCTTGTATTCAAAGAAAGAAGTCTCGTACCTTTTGGTTGAAAAGGAGATCGAGGTTGTAAATCATTGATCCAAAATAGGTTGATCATTTTCTTTTACCAACGATTTAAGTTGACGCTAATATGTTCACTTAATAAGGTAAAAGGAGAAATCTTTGAAGAATTTCAAAGAGTTCAAGGAATCACGATTTAGTCGTGATGGGATTATCAAAGTGAAGACTTTGATATAAGCCAAAGGAAATGTGATATAGTATCACATGTTAATCTCTCTTAGCACGCATCATGGAATAATGTGTGATTGGATAAGAAATCAAACGCTATTTGATATGGTTTGGATTTCAATCAAGTTACTTTGAGTTACTTGATTCTTTTGGGGATTTTATCATTTTTTGTCTAAATTATTTTTCCACTAAATCAAAACATATGAGATATGAAATGGTAAGGGTACCATGCTTGTAAGTTCTCACAAGAAACAAATGCTCATTTTTCCCTTTCAATTTTCACGAGTACGACGGGTTTGCGGCTCATGAAGTTGTCTTTCTAAAATACAAGTTTATTTTTAGAAGACAGAGTGGGAGAAATTATTCAAAGAGCCACAAAGATGTTATGTCGCAAGAAACTGGTCTTTCTTGGCTACGTGAGATGTTTTGTGTAAAACGTTGTCGCAAGAAACTGGTCTTTCTTGGCTACATGAGACGTTTTGTGTAAGACATTGTTTCTTCAATCACTTGGAGGTTAAAATTCGTCACTTGTTAAAAATGATGAATTCATGTTACTTTTAAGAAAGTAAAAGAGCTTATAACTTACAAAGAAATTGTTTGATTCAAGATTGATTACTTCTGGAAAGTAATGAACATATGACTTACATAAGAGTGATTAAGTCACAACTCAATATAAGGCTTAGAGCCATGAAAATCCGAAATAAAAAGGCTTGATTAGTTGCAAAGGGTTTTGCACTAATAAAGAGAGATTTCAAGGTTTGATTGGTTGCAAAGGGTTTTGCACCAATTGAAATGCTTAAGCCTATTTGGATCTTCTTAGGGATTGTGTTTCATTATTATGAAATACATAGCGAGTGAATCTAAAACCCACTTCTTCAATTAGAAGGAATGTATTCAATACATGTCTTGAGTTTTGAAGATTCTTGCAATCCTAAGATAATGTGAAACTTAAGAGAGGGTCTTAAGTAGGACATCAATGAGTTGGAATCAACATTATGGATCATGTGATAAAACATTTCTCGATAAGTCGAGAAGTTGTGTTTATACATGGAGTTTAGTGGGAGTTACGGAAGTTTTAATTAGTCCGATATGTGGATGACATATTGATCATCAAGAATGATTTAAGACTTTTGGAGTATTATAATACATC
Source organism: Silene latifolia (assembly GCF_048544455.1). Taxonomy (NCBI): domain Eukaryota; kingdom Viridiplantae; phylum Streptophyta; class Magnoliopsida; order Caryophyllales; family Caryophyllaceae; genus Silene; species Silene latifolia. The sequence continues at coordinate 99,988,625 of NC_133527.1, forward strand.
TTTGATATCCAGATTTATGAAGATAAATCCACATGATATTAGCATCGATAAAGAAGTCTTATGTTGATAAGATTCATGACTAGTTCAATTAAATTGAACATATTTGATTGATTCCATTTGCTTCATTGCTGGGATCAATTAAATGAGTAAAGATGTATAACACTTCATATGCTTTGAGTATGATGAATTGTTTTTCAAAATCAAATTAAGTAATCTTTACCAAGTAAGCCATATAGATTACCCTTAAGTGCTTGCAGAAGTATTAAGGAAGTAAAGCAAAGTGTTTATGATGCAATATTGTGTAAGGGTATTACACAAGTGACAATTGACAATTGAGGTTGCGCATGGTTTCCGACAAAACCATAATCAAAACACATTAGGATGGTTAAGATACCATTGTGGCTATAATAATTAAGAAGTAGATTTTCTAGAATCGTTCTAGGCAAATAAAGAACAATGAGAGATATTTATAACGGAAATTGAGTACACTTGCAATCATGAGATGTGCAAGAAGGAAGAGTCCCGCACACTGCGAAATCAGTGGGAGCTGTTCTAAAGATAGAAGGCCTATGTCTTGATTGGATCTCGACACGTACTCAGAAAGTTTTGTAATGCAAATGTATACATTACAAAGGAAAACGAGTATGTAGTAAGGTGGAGTAAGGTACAAGAAGTTTATAAAACCTACTAACCAAAGCCTTCTCAAAGGCTAAACATGATGAGTCATGTTATTTCAATTGAATTGAAATGAACAACTATGTACAAGATCAAATTAGATTATAGAACATGAAATAGTAATCAGGCATTGACTATTCATGTGTGATAATCGCATTTGTCGTTCGAGTTTTATTTTAAAACTCTTTTATTATACTTTGTTACATCCAAACGGGTTGTGGAGACAATTGAACCCCGTTAAAGTGAACACGGATTAGCATGGTATTCGCCCATAGTCACTTGTATGAGGTGACGTCTCGAAGTGACTAGAGTGTGATGCGATTGATGGCAAGTTCAAGTGCCATAGAGTCATGTGAGATGACTAGTCGATCACATAGGCAGACTGTTAGGAACATTTTGTCGGGCCTAATGACCGCTTATAGAGTTCTGGCAAATTTATATAGCCTGGTCGTGGCGAGAGCTGCTATAGTATTCAAATGAGTCGATTCTTTTGACTAAAGACTATTCACCTAAGATGGCTCAGTTTCAGATTAACTTTGATTTGTGTTACTACGACCTTCGTAAATGGGGTCAAATGGGCATATTTTGGGTTATGATGGTTGTGGCTAGTCGAAGGGAATGAGTGCGATAGGAATTGTCCACCCCCTTGTCAGGGTTATAACAATATCTCAGGGCCACTCGAGGAGTAATGAACTGTAAATGCGTGGCCACGCTCGGAAGGTATCCAGAGTGGATAAATCCGGTCAATCAGTTATTCTCCAGATCGAGGAAACCACTCTCGATATGATCACTTGCAAGTACGACCCGAAAGACACCTTGCATTGAGTGGGAGATAGTAATAGGACAAGAGAATTGGTGACGCACACTTGTCGAGGACAAGTGGGAGATTGTTGGGAAATGTGTCCTCAACAATAGTGCGATCATATGATTTAAAATCATTATTAAATCTCATTTTAAAGAATACAATTGGGAAGTAATATTATTCTTCAACTCAACTAGTCAACATATATCGGTAATGATTGGTGACTAGAGTTTGACATTACTTGTCGTGTGACGGTTGTGATCGATTGACCCCTAGGTCATACCTAAAGGGCAATACTCTTAATTGATTATTTAATTAATCGTATAACGTTACGAGTTAATTAAATTACTTGAAAATTGACGGACGATTTTGGAAGTAAAATTTACGTATCATATTGAAATGTGATTAAATGAGATACGGTCTGAGTAATCGAATTGTTTCATTACTCGGATGAAATTATTGTTTAAGGAAACAATCGGAATTGAATGAATTTTTGTAAATACGATTTATAAATTGGTAAAATATTTTGGCACAAGTAATTATGAAATTACTAAGTCGATTTTTGTATGTGACGTATTTTGATAATACGTTGATTTTTAAAATGTTAAAAATACATAACAAATTTATGTGACATATAACATGTGACATATAGACAATTGACAAAAATAATATGGAATCCATATTATAGATGTGCCGAAAATTTGGAAGAGGATTAGAATTAATATTGTGTTTACATTTAGTGGAAAACATGATGATTATAATAGGAGAGTAGCCATGCAACCCTATTGACCTTGTGAAGGCAAACTAATGCATGCATTGGGTCTTTCTCTTCTCCTCTCCTACCCTCTTTCACGGTTCACCAAAAAGAAAAAGAAAAGAGTTTTGTTTTTATTTTTGGATATACACTACATGCTAAGTTGTAAGATATTCATTCATACTTACTTCAAAATATTTTTAGAAAGATAAAAACCTCTAAAAATCCCTCTCCTCTAAACCGGTTTTTAGAGAGTAAAAAACAAACTTTTTGGTTCAATTTTTCACTAAGATTAATATTATACTAGATCCAATAATATTAATTAGATTAAGAGAAAGCCTTGGGTATAAAACATAGGGAGAGATCTTACACTTAGATCTTTGTTCTTCCATAAGGAAAGCTCAAGAACAAAAGAAAAGGAGATTTCTTTTGTGCCCTTTAAATCCGAAATACCCATTGTAAGAACATGATTTCTTCTCTTTGTTATTTTGTTTGCATGCATAAAATCCGTAATTAATTTTATGACAAATTATTTAGACATATATGAGTATGTTAATATGTATATGAATCTACATTTCTTTCACCGAGACATGAGGATATTGAAGACCGCATGGTATGATCTTTCCAATCTCCTTTTTCCTCTTTATGTTAATGACTATGTGGCTTTATTTTGATTGATGCGGTATAACAATGTGAACTTAGGACTTGCATTTAGTTTATATGTCATATTAGTTGATAGAATCACTTGCATTAGGATGTTTATATTAGTTACATCATGGCATGTAGTTGCATGTTAGAAATGTTTTGAAAAACGCCTAATTAGGAACTTTAACAAGAGCAACTAAGCCATTACAAATACTTGTTCAACTTAAGACTTTGCCTACTAGAATGGTTGTAAAACACTCTAGATAGTGTCATACTAGTATCTTTTGACCCATGACCCAAGGCCTAGTCAAGGGTTTGCATGTGAGTCACCTATCCAACCCCGTGATGCGATGTGGACTTGGTTAACTTGTCTAGGTGACCTTGATTGACCTTGTGGTAAGGCAACCCAAAAATATTTTCTATCAATAAGCTTGAAGTGCTCATTTCAAGGAATTTTGTCATGTGGAAGTAATTTAATGCCAAGGAAACCTCAAATGTTATGAATTGTTGAATGTTGAGAAATTTAAATTGTTTTGATGGAGGCGTACCACTTCGATGTGCTTTGGTGCGGGATCCATTGAATTGGGCCCCCACACGGTTGTGACTTCGACCGCCCAGAGACAGATTGACTATCACCCCGAAAAGCTATTGTCTAGAGGTTAACCGGTTGCCTAATAAGCGATTGGCGAAAGCAAAGGACACTAACCCGGAAGGGACAAACCCCATCTTAAATTTTTGAAATGTGAAAGTGAAATGAGGACAATTTTGAATACTAGTCATATCCACCGTTGTGTATAAAGATTTGAGCATTTCATTCCCAAAAAGCCTTTTTGTCAAGCCACTTTGTCGAGCTTGGGACGATCCATGACCTTTACTTTTGTAGAGAATTCGAGACTTGTCATGTCATATGCTACTAGCATCATAGGGATCATCATTCCACCACCATCCGATCGCTCATGACGAAAGCATTTGGAAATTGAGGAAGAAAGTAGTCTAGTTTAACACCATTTGGAGGTGATTTAGTGTCATCCTCTTAGCCTTAGTAATTTGTTGAACTAGTATTTGTGAAGGATTACATGCTCTTAAATTTGTTCCTCTTTAGTGCCTCCGCCACTTGATGAGGAAGTGGCTATTCCTTTTGTAGATGCATCCATTATGTGATTTTGTGTGCTTAATGTTTGGATGTGTCGCCATTTTGGCAAGACCCACCTTGCCTTCCAAGAAGGCATCCTACCTCATGGTTGTCTTGTTGTGAGTTGAAGGGGCGGAGTGAGACCCGCTAATTGTCTCATATCGGATATGTTATTAGGTTAGTTTAAATAATGGTCCTAGTCTTTGTCACCTCTTTACTCGGGACGAGCAAAGGTTCGGTTTGGGGATATTTGATGTGACCATAATTAGCGCATATTTAGCCCCCGAATTAGCCTTGTTCCCATGCTTTTTAGTGCATATTTGGGTCATTTATTATCTTTAGTTCTTTGTTTTGCATATTGTTTGAGATTTTGATCCCTTGGTAGGAAAGGAGTAAGAATCTTGCATTTTCATGCAAAACGAGACTAAATGGATCAAATTCAATGACCAAGCATTAAGGAGAGACAAGATTAGAAGGCCTTTGTACATATGATAGTAGATGAGCAATGTTGAGAAAGGATCCTTAAGTCCCCAAGGAAATCCCCAAGGAATTTATGAAGAAAAGGGAAGAAAAGAAGTAGAAGCCATGCTGAGGCACAATCTGTGCGGATTGTCTACAATCCGGCCGTCCTCCACCTGCACAATCCGTGCGGTTTTCCACCAAGACGCTCGGATTCCATCACCACAATCCGCCCAGATTCTCTTAAATCCGCCCGGATTCTATCGCCAGAATCCGCCCGTCCCGACCCTAATCCGCCCGGATTTCTCTACTGCGCGATTTCCTCTTCTCCAAGCTACGAAGAAAGAAGCCCTTTCTTCGGAAAATACCGGCTCCTCCCTACTCAATCTAAAAAGTGTAATTACTAGTTTAGCCCTTAGTTAACCCTAATGCATCCCCCTAATTTCCACTATAAATACCCCATTAGTCTAATTAGAAGAGCATGTTCTTCTTATCAATATTTAGAGTAGTTAATATCAATCAAATCTCTCTTTAGTTTTGTAATCAACAATTAATCAAGTTCTAATACAAGTTTTATTTCCTTAATCTCTCTTTTGTTCATCCTTTATTTTGGGTAATTGAAGATTATTTGGGTTATTATTGGGAGATTGTCAACCTCTCAATCAAGCATTCAAGTACTTCTTTTATCTTTGCTTTATTATTGGAATCATTAGTAGGTATAATTCTCTTAATCCCTTTTTAATTATTGTTAATTACTTTCATTTATTCATCATGTTTCATTTTGTTGGTATGATTGACAACCTTGCTAGGATGATCAACATGATAATGAGTGAGTAGTCTCTTAGCTAGGGTTAATGGGTGATTAGGGGAAACCAACATGGGGAATGATTCATGCTTAAATTAATATGCTTTCATGTTTTATTTGCTTGCTTGTTTTGATCTCAACTCATGCACATGTTATATTTGATGAAATGCTAAGCCTATGAATCCTTGCATTTACCACTATCTCCTATCTTTTCAATGAGACTTGTAAGACATAACACAACTCGAGTCTCATTAGACCATGCATGTTGTTGAGTAGGGAAGATTAAGTCGACTTGTAGGTGTTGTACAATCTAATCGATTCGACTCCGGGACCCAAACTTTCCTAGTATTGTAAGATATAACCCAACTCAATCCATCACAACAATAATTGCTTGCTTATAATTTGAGAAGATGTTTGTATGATCAATTCCCATGATTCCCCTATGATCCCATGACACCCTAGTGCTTTTTAATCAATTGTTTACACCCCTTTTAATTCATCTTGCTTGTTTGTTTTCATTGCTATTTTAGTTAGTGAACTTCTACATAAACCCAATTTGTGACACCCCTAAGACACCACTAGTTTCAATAGAAATCTCATTTCAATACCCGTCCCTTGGGATCTGACCTTTACTTGCCTCTTTACTAATTGTAGAGTTGTTTGTGAAGTTATAAATTGTGTTTTAATTCGGACGTGACCCAACGACCACACCTTTAATTGTGAACACGAAACGGAACGATCACAACTATAAATCCCTTCTTCGTCGGTAGGCATAATATGACCCTTCTACGTTGGGTAAGTAGTTTGTGTTGACTTAGTTTATCTCAACATTATAGTCCGAAGAGTTTCTCGTGATTATGATGGACTAAAGATAGAATTTACAGAAATTTATCGACCAAGAATTCTAACAGTAGAATTAGCCAAAAGGCTGGCTTATCAATTTACAGATAATTGAGTCTTGGGATCATTTATATAATTCTTGAGGAAGGTCAATTGTATAAATGCTTGAGTCTTCGCGTTACGACATTAGATCATTAGACTTAAATTAGAATCGATGCACATGCTTATTATTTATTCTTCTTTTCGCAGTGTAGAACACGTTTACATTACTGTTACAACAAATGGCTAGAAATAACGAAATCCCAATGCCTAGTGCCACACTTGGACGCGAGTCTTGGCCGAAAGTTTTTATGGACAACATGAATCATTACACGCGACTGAAAAATGATGGGTCCAACTTTACGGACTGGGAGGCAGCACTACGGAATGCTTCCATTGCTAACGGTAAGCTCAAGTACATAACTGAGCCAATACCGGTAAACCCAGGCCCCAATGCGGGAGTTAACGAGTCACTTGCTTATAGTGATTTCGTTATGGAAGCGGGTGAGATAAAGAACGTACTCATCTTTGCAATGGAAACCAATTTGTAGAGACGCTTCATTGCCCAAGGTGCGAACAAGATTTTCACCACGCTCACTAACGAGTTCTCAAAAGCACCGAGGATCGTTACTTATGAGCATACCTGTCGCTTCTTTAATGCGAAACTTCAAAAGGGCCAACCGGTTAGCCCACACATTCTTAACATGATTGAGAATGTCGAGAAGTTGGAGGCACTTGATTGCAAAATCAGTGAGAGCATTGTCATTGACCGAATGCTTCATTCTCTTCACGATGGTTTTGCCCTTTTCAGGGCGAACTACTACATGAATGACTTGAAAAAGAGTCCTCATGAGCTACACTCCCTTCTCGTATAGACCAAGAAGGATATGAAATTGAGTGGGAGCATGAAGCAGGATGTTCTCATGATATCCAACAAGGGTAAAGGTAAGGGCAAAGCTCTGGGCGACCTAACTATAGGTAAGCCAAAATTCAAGAAGCCAGGAAACGGTAGGAGTGGGCCCGGTGAGACGAGTGGCTCACAGGGCAAGGCAAAGAGCAAGGGCGGTGACATTGAGTGCCACCATTGTCACAAGACTGAACATTGGAGGAGGAACTGTCCCGTCTATCGTGAGGACATCAAAGCAGGCCGCGTCGCTCCTGTTGGTATGTCATCTTATATTCATATGATTGAGATTAATCATGCAAGTTTCTGAACTTGGGTACATGATACTGGTTGTGGTTCTCATCTGTGTAATCATTTGCAGGGCCTAAGAAACATCACACCTCTCGGAAAGGGTGATGTGGAATTGCGAGTCGGGAATGGAGCTAGAGTTGTTGCTGTCTCGAAGGGAACATATGTAATCCAACTCCCTAGTGGTTTTGAGTTATTTTGAAATAACTGTTACTATGTACCCAGTTTGTCTAAGAACATTATTTCAGTTTCCGTACTTGATAAAGACGGATTTTCATTTTTAATAAAGGATAATAACTGTATTTTCTCTTTCAATGAGTTGATTTACGGCAAAGCGGTTTCCATGAATGGAATTTACATCTTAGATCAAACCACGGAAGTATTACACATGAATAATAAGAAATTAAAGGTTGGTGACAAAGATCAAACCTATCTATGGCACTTCCGAATGGGACACATAAATGAGAAACGCGTGAAGAAACTCGTCGATAATGGCACTATTCCCGCATTCGAATTTTCTACACATGGCAAGTGTGAATCATGTCTCATTGGCAAAATGACTCGAATTTCCTTCAAAGGTGTTGGAATGCGCGCTAGTGACCTATTAGGACTCATACATACTGATGTTTGTGAACCAATGTCAATTACCGCTAGAGATGGCTATAGATATTTTAAGACTTTCACGGACGATTTGAGTAGATACGGATATGTCTACTTAATGAAGCATAAAAGTGAGTCCTTTGAGAAATTCAAGGAATACCAGAACAGGGGTGAGAACCAACTGGGTAGAAAGGTTAAAGCACTCCGTTCAGATCGGGGTGGTGAATATCTTTCAAATGAGTTTGATCAACACCTTAAAGACTGTGGAATCATGTTGCAGTTAACTCCACCTGGAACACCTCAATTAAATGGTGTGTCCGAACGAAGAAATCGAACCTTACTTGATATGGTTCGATCCATGATGAGTCACACATTAGTGCCTGATTCATTATGGGGTTTTGCTCTTTTGTCAGCTGCTCTTATACTTAACCGAAGTCCGACTAAAGCTATCGACAAGACACCATATGAAATGTGGAATGGAACGGTACCTAACTTGTCCTTTATTCGGGTTTGGGGCTGCGAGGCTTATGTCAAGTGGAGACACGAGGATAAGCTTGGCCCGCGATCGGTCAAGACATACTTTATAGGTTATCCAAAAGGAACATTTGGTCATTAGTTCTATTCGCCTACCAAACATCGAGTTTTTGTTGCGGCTAGTGCGACGTTCTTAGAGAAAGAATTTCTCGTGAACAAGATGAGTAGTAGAACCTTCGAGCTGTCGGAGATTCCAGAACTAACAACCGAGGAACGGATGGAGGAAGTTGTTCCTCCAACTGATGACACAGTTAATATTCCTGAGGAACCAAGGAGGTCGGGTAGAGTCTGTCATCCTCCGGACAGATACATTGGTATGGTCGAGGAGAATGACGTTTTACTCCTAGAGAGTAATGAACCCGCTACTTATAAAGGTGCAATGGCATGTTCCGACTCAAAGCTATGGCTCGAAGCCATGCAATCCGAGATGGACTCCATGTATGAGAATGACGTATGGGATCTAGTTGATTTACCTAATAAGGTAAAACCTTTACAGTGGAAATGGCTTTACAAAATAAAGCGTTCTGTAGACGCGCAACCAGATACCTATAAGGCACGACTAGTGGCAAAAGGTTTCACTCAAGTGCACGGATTGCATTATGATGAAATTTTTGCACCTGTAGTCATGCTACGTTCCATTCGGATAATCTTAGCGATTGCCGCTTTTCATGATTATGAAATTTGGCAAATGGATGTGAAAACCGCCTTCTTAAACGGTTATTTGGAGGAAGAGTTGTACATGGTGCAACCCGAAGGTTTCATAGATCCTGAACATCCTAAGAAAGTATGCAAGCTTAAGCGTTCCATTTATGGACTTAAGCAAGCTTCTCGGAGTTGGAATCATCGTTTCGACGAGGTGATAAAAGAGTATGGTTTCACACGATCGGTCGAGGAACCATGCTTATATATCAAGTCGAGTGGGAGCAAGATTGTATTCTTGATATTGTATGTCGATGACATACTCTTGATTGGGAATGACATTCCTCTCCTATCTTCGGTTAAAGAATGGTTGAAGAACCATTTCCAGATGAAAGATCTGGGTGAGGCAAAGCGCATTTTGGGAATCCGTATCCACCGAGATAGATCACGACGGACGTTATCACTTAGTCAGGAGTCTTATTTGGATAAGATTCTTGAGAAGTTCAGCATGACCAACTCCAAGAAGGGGAACCTTCCAATGACGTCTGGAATGCAGTTGAGCAAGTCTCAGTCACCCACGACGCCTGAAGGGATTGAGCGCCTGAGTCGTGTTCCTTATGCATCTGCAATAGGATCAATAATGTATGCCATGATATGCACACGTCTAGACGTGGCATATGCATTGAGTATGACGAGTCGGTACCAAAAGAATTCAGGTGAAACACACTGGATAGCTGTAAAAAATATCCTCAAGTACCTACGGAGGACTAAGGATAGGGTATTGACTTATGGAGGCGATACTAAGCTATGCGCAATCGGTTACGCAGATTCTAGCTTCCAAACGGATCGAGATGATTCAAAATCTCAGTCCGGGTTCGTCTTCACTCTTAATGGTGCTGCGGTCAGCTGGAAGAGTTCTAAACAGAGTGTTGTAGCAGATTCTACAACTGAATCCGAGTACTATGCCGCTGCGGAAGCAGCTAAGGAAGCGATATGGATGCGTCAATTCTTACAAGGACTTACGCTAGTTCCCAGTTCGAATGACCCGATCACCATCTATTGTGACAATAGAGGTGCCATCTTCCAGGCTAAGGCGCCAAAGTCTAGCAACAAATCTAGACATTTACATCGGAAAGCTCACCTGATCCGTGATTACGTGGAGCAAGAATAGATAGTGATTGACAAGATTGCGACGGATGATATTATCGCGGACCCTCTCACTAAACCGTTGAATTTTGATAAGCATGAAGGGCACGTTATTTCTATGGCAATTAAACGTGTTCCTGAGTTGTAGTAGTTGATTATGAATTTGATACATTATCTTTTTCATATACTATTTATAACTTCATCGTTTTATTGTAATATTTATCTTTTCATGTGGTTTGTAATGACAACTTTGAACGCCACAAAGTGAACTGAATTACATTATATTTTGTTTTGGTCCGTAATCACCTACAATAGCTGATAACTCTGGCTATTATATTGTGCAGTCGATTAATGGTGGGTTCAACGAGCCATAAGTCAAACTGTTGACTGATTGATCACAAATGCGATATTATAACGATACTTCATAGGACAATTTTTTCTGACAACGTAATGGAGTCCTAAATGTTTAAAAACATTCGGTGCCAGGTCGTGGATAGGACATCCATTGTGTTCCTAGAGTCGATTCTTTTGACTATCGACTGTCTCTTGAGATTAAGGCAGTTTTTGGGTGACTTTGGTTTCTTTCTCACGGTCTGCCGTAACTGGAGGCTAAGTAGATTTTTTCTGGGTCATTTCATACTGTGCTTACATTGGCAGGATTCGAGTTGAGGAAAATATCCAACCTTTATCAGGTATAGTTATTTCTCAGGGCCACTCGAGGAGTTGTAACTGAAATGCATGGCCATGCTCGAATGATGATTCGTTTATCAGTTAAGTTACTCTCTAGTCGGGGAAACCACTCTTGATAATGATCGCTTGTAAAATAAGACCTTTGTGAATACGGATTTGCAAATTGTTTTACATTGAGTGGGAGAAATTTTAGGATATGAGAATCGGTTATCGCACATACAATTGTGAGGACAAGTGGGAGTTTGTTGGAGCTTGTGTCCTCCACAAATTAGTGTGATAACATTTGTAATCTCTTACAGGTTCACAAGGGTATACTTCGTATTTAATCAGTTGATTAACGATTACCTAATAACGGTTGGCTTGCTAGAAAGTTTGACGTTATTATCATACAGATGGCGGTGATCAACTAGTCCCTAAAGGTCACACCTAAAGGATGTGTTTGGGAGATGTGGTTATGGAAATGTAATCACATTAATGCCTTATATGACTAAACAGTTAGTCAATGTGTTGATGAGACGATTATTTAATGCCGATTAAATAATATTAGCTCAGACGAATTAATTGTCAATTCGTAAATTGAATATAATATGTTATATTTAATTAATGTATATAATGTTAAGCTTGGACGAATTAATATGTTAATTCGTAATTAAATGTAATCGATTATATTTAATTAACAAGATAAATGTGTCATAGTGGTAATAGTAAGGGTACTCAAACCAAGAGGTTATGAGATCGATCCTCACTAAATGGCAATTTATATTTAACATATTTTATACATTTTTGGAATAACCGAAAATAAGGATTTTTATCCTCATTTTTGGTAGTTGCCAAAACCGAAAATAAGGAATTAAAACCCCTTATTATTTCGGTATTTGGGCCGAAAATTAGGAGAAGAAAAATCCACCCTAATCTTCCCTCATACACGGTTTAAGAGGTAGAGAGGAGTGAACTTTCTAACCTAATCTTTCAACTGTTTCTTGCCTCTCATCTCAACAAAACACAAAACCCTAATTTTACAGAAAATTTGAGGGATCGATTCTAGCAAAAGAACAAGGACATATCTCATATCGTCTTGGGTACAACTGATAGGCGAATATCAACTTTGATATTGTTCTTAGGCCATTTTTGCTAGGACCGAAGGTTATTTCTTAATCCGTTATGCTTTTGTTTATGCAATTTAATTTTATGACTCGTAATCATCACTTTATAATTCGTTATAATCCTAAAATTTAAAGGGATGCATACAGATAAATCCCACAAATCATTATGTTTTCTCTAATTAAAAAACAATTAACCAATTCACCCTTATTACTTCTAATAACCGGTCGACTTAGATAAAATGGAATCCATTTTAGTTTTGGTAATTGTCATTTGTCATATAATGTGTAACATGTAACATGTAACATGTTGTTAATAATATTAATGCATATTTAACAATTAAATATCATTATATATATTAATTCGATTATATATATAACAATTGACTAGTAATTCACAATCACAAGTATACAAAATGGATCATGTTAATATAATCTACAACACATTATAATTATAATTAACTAATCATTCTTAATTTAATTGTTTCAAACAAAATTTTAGTAATATAACATTTTAATTACTAAAATGAATCTTATATAATCGAATTAGAATAAGATTCATATTCTCACTCACATATGTAAATTGTTCAATTTTAAGGATTTAATTAATCTGTATAAATCTACAATTAATTAATTTATCTATTAAGGGAATTGTCCTTTAGGTGTGACCTTAAGGCATCAACTGATCACCACCGTCAAACGACAGTAATGTTAAACTCTAGTCAGCCAATCATTACCGATTAATGTTGATCAGCTGACTTGTATAAATGTATCATCCCATTATGTATAATTATTATGAGTTTTCATAATGTGATCGCACCATTGTTGAGGACACATACTCCAACAATAGTAGCATGCCATTTAAGAACAGTTTTATTTTTGGAGCAAACCAAAGTGTTTTTAGAAAGTCTGTGTTGAACCATATGATGATTTCCACTTATATGGGGAGCACTGAATTGAAAGGCTAGCTTTGCATATATGCGGAGGTTTGGGAGCGGTCTTCACTTTGTTGTCTAGTTTTTTACTCTTAAACTCCACCTTTTATTATTTTAATATTGTTGTAATTAAATGGGATGGTATTTACATCTCTTAACTTGTAAATAATTATCTAACTACAACTTTTCTATTTGAATCCTTGTCTTAAATTGCTTTACATTCGTTTGTTTGCACTACAAACTTGGGAAACAAAGTCTTGTGGTACTATCATGTGTTGGGGTTTCCTCGAGGAAGGATCCCGACTTATGGGGGTGTTACAAAGTTGTATCAGAGCGACGATTTTGGAGCCTAAACTAATGAACCAATGAGCTTAGGTGTGTCAATTAAAACGAACCCGATTTGAGTTTTAGGGGACTTGTGGCAATCATGGGAGACGTCTCAAGGTTGTACTTTTGTCCTCTTAACTCGAGTCGGTCAGAACGCATGCGGTAATGGGACGTTCTTGGTGCATATAGTTGTTGCATATTCTTGTTTTGTTGATTGTGATTAGTCTCATGGTTGGTGGCACATGATGTGGTGATATGTGTAATTATAGTGAAGTGACTCATATTTGCACACTTTTAGTACCCGAACTAGCCTCGTTCCTATGCTTTCTTGCATGTATTAGTGTGGACATAGGCCACCCGCGCTACGCGCACTCGCGCGTTGGTCTCGAGGCGGCGACACTTCTCCCACGGAAACTTGGGTTGCTAAAGCACGTCAAGGGTCGTTACCGATTGGCGAGGCATTTAAATCGGCGAAAGGTTGAATAAGGCTGCAATTGTGGAGTCGCCACCAATTTATTGTGGAAAAATTGGAAACCGTTTGAATACCTCGTGTTATGTCAAAACACGAAGTGATGACATGAACACTAAGAACTCGTTACCCTTAGCATTCTATGTCTAGAATGACTCTCGAGATGTCAATGGACACGGATGTCCAGAGATAGCTGGAGTAAGGGGTGAGGGTACATATTAGTAAGCACTTTAATTTGGACACCTATTCCCGCCCGCCTCGATAGCGGCCTCTACTAATGATTAGGAAAATTGTTCATATTTGATATGTCGTCGATGTAATGCATGCAATGCAACAAACACAAATTAATCCTAGTATGTGAAATTAGACTATGTCGGTTAACCCGTGTTTTAGCAAACAATTGGGGTCGAAGTCAATGTTAGATTAAATTACATGTGAAAACCAAGTAAATAAATCATACATAAAAATAATTACGATAAATAAGATACAGTAATTAAAATTACAAACATTACAAGATTTATCTGATCTACGTCAAACGCACGCTCGAAGACGGGATTTCGAAGAAGAAAATAAAAGAAAATAAAAAAATGAAATAAAAAAATGAAAGTACGCCAGATTAGAGGTGATAATACGAGTAATAGTCGATTTAAACCGTAATTAAAAGCTACGTCAGAACGAGATAGAGTTCAGAGACAGAAGCATCTGCTGCATCCCTTGGAAGAGGCGCAGCACTTCCTGCATCTGTTCTTGAGTTGGATTCTGGTTGTGAAGTCAGAATCGCGGATTGGTTATCGTTCATTGGTAATTTAAGATCAATTATTGATATATGACTCAAGTAGAAGTACTTTAGCATGTTTATGTATACTAATATCGTCACAAGTTAGATTAGAGAACAAGTTTAAACAAAGTAATACGGCGATTGACATAATTATTATTATACGATGTCGGGTTTTATAAAGGCGAAACTTTCAAAACGGAATTAAATTTGGTAAACTTAAATCAAAAAAAAAAAAAAAAATATGTACCAATGACGAATTCTAAAGACTCGATATGAGAAAATCGAACCTTTAAAATCCGGGTTGGAGTAGACGACGAAAACTCGCAAATATTGAATCATAAGGGATTTATGTTGAATTATGTATTATAATTTAAAAAGGATTAGTTAGAAGCATGTTTATGTACCGAAACGAACAAAAGGAACAAAAGAACGAAAGAAAGGGAAAATTGCAGGAAGTGGAGGAAGAAGAAGAGCAGGAGCAGCGACAGCCTCAGGAAGAGGCGCAACTGGCTTGGATTAAGGTCGGATCCCAAGGGACGGGTATTGATGTAGAATTTTCAATTGCAAATGATCGTGTCTTAGGGTGTCACAATTTGGGTTGAGATGTGATTGGTCTAAACTAATTAACAAGATAAAATCAATGAAAACAAGCAAGGTAATTAAAGAGGGATGTAAACAATTGATTAAAGGCACTAGGGTGTTAAGGGTTCATAGGGGATTCATGGGAATTGATCATACAAACATATTCTCAATTATATGTAAGCAATTATTGTTGTGATGGGATCGACTTGGTGTATAAGCTTACAATCCCTAAGAAGGTTTGGGTCCCGGAGCCGAATCGATTAGATTGTACAACACCTACAAGTCGACTTAATCCTTCCTATTCAACTATATGCATGGTCAAATGAGGCTCGAGTTGCTGTATAAGCTTACAAGCCTCATTGAAAAGATAGGTGATGGGTAAAAAATGCAAGGATTCATAGGCTCGTATTTCCTCAAACATAACATGTGCATAAGTTGAAATCTCAACAAGCAAGCAATTTAATTATGAAAACAAAATAGATTAAGCATGAATCATTCCCCATGTTGGTTTCCCCTAATTCCCCATTAACCCTAGCTAAGGAAACTACTCACTCATTATCAAGTTTATCATGCTAACAAGGTTGTCAATCATACTAACAAAGCAAAACATGATGAATAAACACTACCACAATTTAAGGCAAAGCGAACACCCCTTCAAGAACGGTTGATAGCGGAACCGGTCTCTTTGTTATTTTTAGTTTGGCGGGCATATAGGATTACAATAGAGAACGGTTATTTGTTAAAACCGTTCTCGTACATTAACAAAGAGAACGGTTAGGTTTGACGAACCGTCATAAAATATAAAAGAGAACGGTTATATATCCAGAACCGTTCTCCTCGATAAAACAAAGAGCACGGTCCCTATCCTTGGCCGTTCTCTATTAAATACCTAAAGACATAAATCTCATCAATTATCCTCACTTCCCCAATGCCACGCTGCATCCTCACCTCGCCGCGCTGGGCATTCAACCCTCGCTCACCTACCATCGTGCCTTGCTGAGACCATGAATGTCGAATCCGCTGGTCCTCGCCGGTGCTTTCTCACTACAATGCTTCTCCTTTTCAGGTCTCCTTAAATTATTCGAAATTCATATTATTGGTTGCAGATTTTGACAATCTTACGGTGCTATATACGTATCCTTACTGATGTAATCGATATTATGATATGATAATTATAGCACATCCATTGTTGGATTCAGAAGCATTTAACTTTGATTGGATATGTTAATTAGGGTTATCAAATTACGAGATTTTGATTCAATTCAAATTAATTATTATGCTTATATGTTTATGTGAAGTTGAATATTGTTAATTTTTATGTGTTAGGAAGTTTTTTTGTTGTACATGGTACTATATATTTCTTCAAGATCATGTGCTTATATTCACCATCAATTTTTAGTGCTCAAATCCTTCAATTGAGGGCTTATGCCACATAATGATCAATTTGTTTTTCATTTTCATATGTCATATTCTTAGTAGCTGACTTAGACAACTTTTCTCCCTACCTAGAGCCATTTTATTTTCTCTTTGAACTTCTGACAGTAGGTTTAGTAGCATGAAAATTTGTATTACTTCCGTATAGTTCTATGAGTTTGGTATGTGAGTGAGTGAGTGAGTGATTCATGTGTGTACTTCTGAACTAACGATGGAGGTTGGTTTCTTGATTTTTAATTAATTAAACTAGTTCCTTGCTCTTTTTTTCTATCTGGAAGACATAGGCAGAGTTTTTAAGTGTATGCAAGCCTTAATGCACTAAATGAAATATTACATGCCATGTCTTTCTTTGCTGCTGTCATGATTGGTTCACAGCCCTCACAAGTATTTTTCAATGCTCAGTCAATGACCCTATACATATTTCTTTATTATAGTTTTGTCTTGATAATGAGCAGTGAGACAACAATCAAAAGTCTGATCTATACTAGCTTATGCTAAGTTTCATGCTAATCTTGTGAACAGGATGAGATTTGAAAAACAGCCAAACTTGAATGTTATTCTTCGACACATCAATGTCTAATTTATTTTGGATAAAATATAATTTTCTTTCAAACTATATGGTTCTCTATCAATGATATGATCAAAGGTAAGTTTTCTGCAAGGAAATTATAATTGAGTTTGTGCAGCAAACTATATGGTTCTCTATCAATGATATGATTCCGATCATGTAATATTTGCTTGAGGCATCTGATGTAGATATGCAGCAAATGACATGGTTGTTCAAAGATATGGTAAAGAACATTTTTATCTCAGTTGCGATCAGGCTTCGTACTTTGCTGCAATTCTTTACATAGCACATGTATTGATCACTTCTCATTTCTTCTAAAATGGTGTTTGTAACATTTAGTATGATATTATATATTAATAGTTTATATACTCTTTTTTCTGAAGCTATTCACACCTTCATCTGATGTAACTAATAAGTATGTAAACAAGAAGTTTATCAATAAGTACAAGCAAGGCTACTATTGGGGCTTGTTTTTTATCAAAGAAATGTTGTTTGCTGACCGATTTGACGACTTGAATTTGTGTTGTGATTGCTTGCTTCACATTCTGCATGGAATATTAACCTTTCTATTGTATCTACTAATAGCCTCTGAGATTGTTTGTGAACATCTTTATAACCCCACATCCTCTCCATTGACTAGTGGTCTCTTGGAGTAATTCTTTAGTGTGTGTACCAAGTTTAAAAGTGATGGTAGCTGGTGTACCAGACTTCCAACTTTCTCTGGTTTACTGACTTGAATAATTGACATTAATCATTAGGACCTTCAAACATAAATTAGTCTCATGACATTACATGTTAGCTTCTATTTTATTTATTTTATAATGCCATACCAATTTGATACATTTACTGCGTTCAATGTATGATCTCTCTTGATTTCGCCGTTAGTACTTCTTTATATAATTTGTGTCTTATTTCTTTTTTATTTTGTATTTCGATAAAAGGGACCAATTCCGTTTGTTTTTTTCCCAATTCAGCGGGACAGACTATGGTATATCTCCGAGTATCTCCCTCTTTTTTAAGTTCAAGAAAAGATTTATCAATTATTAGTTGATCTTGTATTTACTGCTGTATTACATAGTGGATGCCTCATGGCTTAACTTACCCTGATTTTTTTTCTTGTTTATGTGTTTTGGATCAGGCGATCAGCCATGCTTTCGGGTGCATTAATCCCTCTTTTGTCTCAGGTAACATTTTCCACTACTGACTCTTTTAGTGTCGTTCCTGAAAATGAGAAAACAGGATGATAAGCTTTATATTTTGGAACATGAGCAGAAAACAAGGTTGTGGTGAATTCCAAATTCTGACGATTTTTGCTGTTTTTTTTTCATGCTTTCCTTTATGTCATTTGCTAGATTTGATTGGTAACGATTTTCTGTTCTTCAACTTTTTTCCCCTTCCTCTTTAGATTGTGGGTGGATTGTGGGGCTGGAGGACATGGATTTCGATTAAATGATAAATTCTAGAGGTAGTTTATATGTGATGAAAAAAATTGTCAGCTTATGTGCTTATTGTTTTACATGTGCGCGTGCTTTTGTCGGTATATCGATCAAATGCGGTCTAATTTTTACTAATTCAGAACTGCTAATACATTGAGTTTTTAATGAGCATATTTATCATAATTATATGCCATATATTGGTGTGTTCTATGTATTTAAGAGCCGCTAAAGAGTAAATAATGGGGAAAAACTAGTTAATCATAGTTGCCATTTGTCGATCATAATTATGTGTACCCGTTATCAAATATTCACGAGAGTCCTGCTATAGAAACTGATGCAAGCTTCATTTTTCTGCAAATGATGATTACAATTTTTTGAACTTCGATTTATTTGCACTATGATGTGACTAAGTTATAAGGATAGAAGGATTTTTATTTATGCTTTGCACAGGGTAGCGTATCTTCAATATTTGTAGCCTCTTAACAACATGATACGATTTTGTATTTTGTTTCAATAGAATTTGTCCTACTGGTCCAAATAAAATCGGAATGTTTTCTTGTGTAAAAATTGCTGGAGTTTATGATTTGTAATAGGTTGAATTATTATGAGCTATACGATTTAATTTTGTAGGGTTACGATAAAAATAGAAATATTTTAAAAAAAAATAACAGGATCAAAGAGAACGGTTAGTACTATCACAACTATTCTCTTTGAAAAGGTAGAACTACGACGCCAAAAAATCTAAAACTATAACAAAGAGAACCGCCTTATCAAAGAGGCTGGTTCTTATATACAACTGTTCTCTTTGATATATCAAAGAGAATGGTTCTAAAAGGCAACCATTCTGATTGTTGTTAGAAAGAGACCGGGTTGACTTGATTTTAACCGTTCTCTTAGATCAAAGAGAACGCTTGGCCACATGATGGTCCAAACTACATAAAAGAACTGTTACCAACCGTTCTCTTTGATAATTTTTGTAGTAGTGAAATGAAAGTGATTATCAATAATTAAAAAAGATTAAGAGAGAATTATACATATGAAGATGATTCCAAATAATAAAGCAAAGAATAATAGAAGTACTTGATGATTGAAGGAAGGTTGTCAATCGTCCAAATAAACCCAAATAGTCTTCTAATTACCCAAAATAAAGGAAGAACAATAGAGAAATTAAGGAAAGATTAAGATGTGATTAATATTGAGAAATTGTATTACAACTAAATTAAGACTAATTTGAGAGAATTACAAAGTGATTAATGATGGATTAGGATTGCTTAAGAGAGCATGCTAATCTAGGTAGTACAAAGGGGTATTTATACTAAAGATTAGGTACAAAGATTAGGATTACTATGGGCTGAAATGACTATTAAGACCTTAAGAAAAGTTGAGGAAATGCTCCTCTTGAAGGAAATGAGCGGATTCCCATGCTAGTCTTGCCAAGATCCGCCCGTCTTGTGGTAAGGCACAGGCTCTTCTGTCTTAGGGATCCGCTCGGATCCACGAAAAGACGCTAGGATCTAGCTGCTTCAACCCGCTCGTCTTGGGAACAAGACGCCCCGATCTTGCTGTTGTGAGACGCCCGGATCTTGCATGATCCGCTCGGATTCCTGGACAGACAGCTTCTCTTCTTTTCCTCCCCAACAACCCGCAAGGATCATGTTCGGGATGCAAGGATCCTTTCGACATTGCCCATTTGGCTTTATTATCTACTTAGGCCTCTAGTATTGGTCTTCTCTTTGATGCTTGGTCATTGGATGCGATCAATTTAGCTCCATTTCGCCTCATAAATGCAAGGTTATCAATCCTTTCCGACCAAGGGGACAAAACCTCAAACAATTCTCAAAATGGGAAAGTAAAGATAGTAAATAACTCAATTATGAGCTATAAAGCATGGGAACGAGGATAATTCGGGGACTAAATGTGCTCAAATATGAGTCACATCAAACATCCCCAAACCAAACCTTTGCTCGTCCCGAGTAAAGAGGTGACTAAAACTTAGGAACTTTATATAAACTAACCTACTAAATGAGACAATTGGCGGGTCTTACTTCGCCCCTTCAACTCACAACAAGACAACCATGAGGTAGGATGCCTTCTTGCAAGGCAAGGTGGGGCTTGCCAAAATGGCAACACATCCAAGCATTAAGCACACAAAATCAAGTAATGGATGCATCTACAAAAATTATAAGCCACTTTCCTCATCAAAGTGGCAGAAATTATCAAAAAGGGAAGCAATCTAAGGGTACAAACTCCATCATAGATACATTTTCTTCAAACCACTAAGCCTAGAAGGATACCAATAAATCACCTCCAAGTTGTGTAAAGCTAGGGTACCTTTGTCCTCAATCGTTAAATGCTTTTGTAAAGAGAAGACTCCCTATGGTGTTAGAAACACTAGAGAATCATGGAATTCCCCTTCTTGCATAGACGAGAAGAAAGGTCGTCCACTCTTTACCATGCACAAAAGTGGAATCGGTGGATAAAGGATCATTTATTTTTTGAGCTTCATGTGGGAGTTTGCTTTTGACGTTGTTTTTCCCCCCAATTTCTTGTGGCATTTCATATTTGAGAACACTTTCTTTTTGCCATTTCTTTGATGTTTGGCATTTCAATACTTGACAACTTTCATTTGTTTTTTTGCATTTTCTTTTGAACACTTTCGAAGCCACCTTATTTGTAGCGAGTGTGCTTATTTTTGAAGCATAAGAGTTCTTATTTTTGTACTCCTCTTTTCTTTGTTGCATATTGCAAACTTCTTGTTTTTCATTTCAATGCTTGAACTCAAATTTCGATAGTTTTTGTGCCATTCCCTTTTGTTAACAAAATGTGGTAGAATGTGGCAGATGGTTTCATGGTTTCAAGGGTCACCTTGGAATAAATGGTAGCCAATAAGTTATCACACCACAAGGTATTTTGATTAGGCCTTAATCCATGGGTCAAAGGATACTAGCAGGACACACTCTAGGGTGTTTTACAAGCATTCAAATGAGCAATGACTTAGGAAGAAAAAGTATCTACAAGGGCCTTATAAACACTTGTTAAGCTTCCCAAATAGATTTTTTCACAAAATTTTTCCTAAAGTGCAACTATATGCCATGTTGCAACTAACATTTATACAACCTAATGCATATGCTTCTATCAACTAGTATGTCACATAAGCTAAATGCAACTCCTACAATCACATTGGTATATACCGCATCAAACAAAATAAAGTCACATAATCATTAACATAGAGAGGAAAAGAAGATTGGAAAGATCATACCATGCGGTCTTCATGATCCTCATGTCTCGGATGTGGCATAGTCAATAAATGTGATAGAAGGATAGAACAACAAACAAACAATTATATACAATAATATACAATTCTATACTATAAAGGAGTGAACATGTTTTTGGCTTTTCAGATTTTCAATTTTTATGGTTTTTATGTTTATGAAATAAAAAGACATATTTTTGTATTTTTCAAAAATTTTCAATTTTTATCATTTTTGCTTTAAAAGTCAAGTTAGAATTTCCCATCCCCACACTAGTATGGCCATTGTCCTCAATGGCCAAAACGATAGGAAATTATGAAAGCTAAATGAGAATGCAAGATTTCTACACAAATATGCAAACTATATGACATACAAATAAGTTATGCAATCTAAATCTAAACTATATGATGTGATGCATGAATTTATTGGTTGGAGGGCTAATTTAGATTAACTCCCAATGCTTGTGCTTGAACTTCCCCAAACCAAGTAAGACCCTATTTCTAGTGTCAAAATGGGAAAGTTCATGCACAGGTATGCCGTGCATGAATCTAATTTGTCATTTTGGATTTTCAAAAGTGGGAACAATATAAGACACCTCAATGGAACCGAGGTGGGAATCCTCTAAGTGTTTCTAGGACTCAAAACAATTGATAAAGATAAAATTTTTTGAAAACAAGAGAAATAAATAAAGCTAGAGGAGGTGTAGGAAACTCACAATGAGATATGTGGCTTCCTCCAAAAAGCTTGTCAATCTTCAATTGTCGCTCATGGTGACATCCTCATCACTATCATCGCTACCACCATCATCCTCATTATCATCATCATCATCTACCTCCATAGACCCGGAGGATTCACCATCTTCATCATCATTTGAACCTTGTACTTCTTCTTCTTATTCCTCATGGCAAGAGTCACTCCCTCCCTCACTCTCAACAACAATATTCTTTCCCTTAGTAACTTCACTATCCATGATGGCATCTCTAGGAGCACTCGGAAAGAATACTTCCCTATCCGCCCAACTAGGCAAAGGACATGATGGACGAAGGAGTCCTTGCCTAGCCAAGTGTAGGAGGGGCGGATATTGAGCCCGGTAAGCATTAACCCGGTCTTCATGAGCGTCCTTATGCATATGTTGCATCAATTGGGTCAAGTAGTCGTTTCCTACCACGACATTAGTGCCAATTGGTGTGAATTCACAGTAGGCAAATGGATAAGGTGGAGTCATAATAGAGGAGGAGGAGGGCTTGGCATACGATTCCCTATGTTGCTTCATAATCATCTCGGCTTAATCGGAGACGGGTAGAAGATAGCTTGGACTTCGGACATTGATGCGGCATATCTTGCTTGGCAACATGAAGGATATAGCTTCTTTAGTGAGCCACTCAAGTTTGTTGTCAAGATTATCATTCTTAACCCAATGGAACTTGTAGATCATAGTGGCCAAATCAAGAAGGTTGCCACCCTTTACCGGTTTATATGTCTTGTCCTTGTTAAAATCCGGGTTAAAGTGTTTGGCTAACCTAGTTACCAAGCCTCCGTTGACAATAAATGCTGCTCCATCTTTACCATGGTCAATTGTAAGCCACCATTCAGGTAAGAGTTGAAGTATATTGTATTCCTTGGTTAACTTTTTGTTGACATTCATGGTGGATTCAAGATAGACAAAGTCGAGCTCGGTAAAATGATTAGTGCCCTTTCTTGCAATTAAAGTGTTGCCCACAACCTTATGCCACACTCTAATGCCAAGATGGTGGACATAAAGAACATGACACTTATGGAAGGATTCAAATTTTCTCCCGGTGATTGCTTTCCATAGAGGTGCGGGGTCATATTTCAAGGGCTTCTTCTCATAATTAGAGTGTTCTTCAAGACCAAACACTTTGCCAAACTCACTTATCGACATTCGTCTATCCTTATTTTCAAGGCGTAATTCAATATTTTTCCGAGTCTCTACCTTAGTCAACTTCAAAGAGCTTATAAACTCCATGGTAAGGGAGGGGTAAGTCAATTCTTGTATGTCAAAGAGTGTTTTCAACTTCATAGACTCGAAAAAATTCTTAGTCCTCTCAAGAACACCCAACTTGTCTAAGGCGTCTTGGCATATGAATTTGGTAGGCAAAATAGTTTTTTCTAGTAAGTGATACAAATGCTTTCCTATGAGAATTGTAAATGAAAGTTACCTCCGGATAATCTTGCATTGTTCAATGATTGGAGTATGTGTAGCTTCTACCATAGGAGTAGTAACTTCTTAAATCTCCACCCTTGCTTGATGCACTAACATAGCCTTTGAGGCTAAAAGAGCTTGTTGCCTTTTTGAAAAATTGGAGGTTGTAGGTGCCTTGTTTCCACCTTTTGTTCTTGCCATGTTCTTCTCCTTGTCAAGATTGAATCAACAAACCAAAGTTTTACTTGAATGCTTCTAGTCTCCTCAAGCTCCAATAAATCCCTAATCGATTTTGGGATTTTGAAATTGCCTTGAAACCCTAGAAAATCGATTCAATTCTTAAGGATTTTGGTGTTTGGTTGGTGTTTTGTTGATGAAGGAGTAATTTGATTGTAATTTGAGGAAGTTTGGGTTTGATTTTGGTGAATTTGGTTGATGAATTTGTGTTTTGTTGATGAGGGGATTGAGGGTTTTGAGGGAGAAGGGTGTGTGTTTGTGTTTGTATAGGAAAGAAATGAATTGGGGAATGAGGGTTTGAATCCCGTGCTATAGCCAAATAGTAGTAGGAGACGAGCGTCTTGGACTGGGGACGCTCGAATCCTTAGCCAGTCAGCTCAGTAATTTCCAACCCGTGGTGAGACGCGCGGATTCTTCAGGAGACGGG
The DNA here is from genome assembly GCF_048544455.1 of Silene latifolia. Lineage (NCBI taxonomy): Eukaryota > Viridiplantae > Streptophyta > Magnoliopsida > Caryophyllales > Caryophyllaceae > Silene > Silene latifolia. Next base: position 100,013,285 of record NC_133527.1, read on the forward strand.
CGAATTTCTGCAGGAGACGCTCGTCTTCACTTGGGGACGCTTAGATTTTTAAACAGCAAGGAACTTAAAATTTTGAAGCAGCCAGGATGGGCAGATTTCTCCTGAGACGAGCGGCTTCAGGACAGGGACGGGCGTCTTCTATGTAGTCTGCTCAGATTTTTAAACAGACCAAATTTTTCATTCTCAGCACTCCCAAGACGAGCATCTTAGAGTCAGGACACTCGGATTTCTTCAAAGACGAGCGGGTTCCCTCTGAGACGCTCGGATTGCTTCATGTACCCACGAGTTTAGGTCCACTCGTGGAGATCTTCATTTCCCATATCATTCTTTCTTCATGCCTTTGTTCAACATTTTGGGTGCACTATGAAGGCTCGGTTAGCCTAGACAATTGTTATCCCCACACTAGATAAAACACTACACATCAAAACACATTAAAGTACCTCCCTCACTTTCTCTCTTAATGATAATCTTGATCAAAGCATAAAAATGTAAATTCAAAATTGACAAAAATGCGATACAAAAAGTAAAATCCAAGTTAAGGGTTATAATATTTACAAATGGTGGTTTAGGGAGGACTCCACCAAACTCTCATTCTTGAATGAGATGTCAAGGGGCAATAGCCAAGGTGTTGTTGATGTTGCTCAACAACTTGTAGAAGTAGTGAAAGGCTTGTTCATTTTCATTATAAAGATCTTTGATAGACCTTTGCACATTGTGTTCTTCATGGTGGTGACCCATGTCAACGTGATGACAAGGATCAACAAAGCCTTGGACTAAGGTCATAGCATTGCCAATGTAGGGATTCTTTAATCCTTCGAATTCATCATCCCATAAACCACATACTTCGTTAGCTTGCTCCCCAATTGTATCATGAGTTGATGAAAACAACTTCTCTTTCTTGTGGTCATGGCCAATGAGGCCTTCTTCCTTACTTGTCATGATTGGTAGTGAGCTATTCAAGCTCTCTTTGTTGTTAAAATTTCCTTTCTCTCCGGATAGAGCATTTTGAGGATTATCCACTTTCTTCTTCCATATGGTGGTGATTCTTTACCCATAGCTTGATCTTTCCATTGAGATTCGAACTTCTTCCTATCACATTCTCGGCTATAATGATTGACCATGAAACATGGCTCATGTAGTCGGGGAGCTCTCATTGTCTTGTCAAGATTAAAAGTGATTGTCTCATTCCCCACTTCAAGTGTAAGCTCTCCATGTTTCACATCAATTACCGCTCCCACAGTGTGCAAGAAAGGTCTTCCTAAAATGATAGTAATATTTGAATCCTCCTCCATATCTACAATGACAAAGTCTACCGAGATGAAGAACTTGCCAATTCTCATGGGCACATCCTCCTATACCCCTAAAGGTATATTTGTTGATCGATCCGCCATTTGAAGAGTAATGTTAGATGCGCTTGAGCTCTCCTATTCATAGACTCTTGCATACCGAGTATGGCGTGACACTTACACTTGCTCCAAGGTCACATAATGCTTTGTTAATTGTATTGTCGCCATTGGTGCATGGAATAGAGAACCTTCCCGTATCTTTGAGTTTTGGAGGGGAACTTCCTTGAAGAATAGCACTACTCACTTTACCGAATGCAATATTCTCTAGCTTCCTAACGGATTTCTTCTTGGTAAGAATATCTTTCATGTACTTTGCATAGGCCGGAACATGATTGATCAATTCCGTGAATGGGATTGAGACTTCTAAGTTCTTCACAATCTCCATGAACTTTCCAAGTTGTTCATCAAACTTAGGTTTAGCTTGAAGTTCAATCACAATAGGCTTTTTCTCCTTAGCCTTCTCTTCAATCTTATTCTTTGAAACCTCTTGGGTAGTGGGTTCTTCTTCTTTAGAGTTCTCCACAACTCTTTGCTTGTTACTAGCATCCACAATATCTTAATCAATTGGCTTCTTCAGCCCTTCATACCTTGTACCACTCCTCAAATGGATGGCACTAACCTATTCATGTCTTGGGGGATTACTTTGAGGTGGTAATTGCCCCTTTTGTCTTTGAGAGCTAGAAGATGCTAATTGAGACATTTGGGTTTCTAACATTTTGGTCTGGGCTAGAATGTTGTTGATGGTGATGTCTTTGGCTTGGCTATCTTTTTAAATTTCGGTGAAAAATTCTTGTTGGTTCTTTTGCATTTGGAGGACCACTTTTTGAACATCAAAGCCTTGGTCATTGGGTTGATTGTAAGAAGGTTGATTTTGGTAACCTTGGCTTTGGTTATAAAAGGGTATTTGAGCTTGATTTCTCATTGGAGGTGGGTTGTATGTTGGTTGAGGGTTTTGAACATTTTGGCTCTTGTATGAAAGGTTTGGATGGAATTCGGTATTCTCATTGTAATAGTCGGAATAAGGGGTGCCACTCTTGTATGATTGGAAAGCATTCACTTGTTCCCCTACATTCACTTTGGTCATGTCCCAAAGTTCCAGAACTCTCACATATTCCACTTGGAATTGAGGATGATGCCACCATAGCATTAGCATGGTTTTTGGGTGATTTGGAAGCTTCATCAAGCTTAGCCATGGCCTTCTCAAACTTCAAATTGTTGGTGTCAATATGAGCACTTAGTTGAGCACTTAATTGTGTGATAGAATCTACCTCATGCTTTCCTCCTCTAATGGCCTTTCGAGGCATACTATATTGTGAATTAAGGACTGCCATTTCTTCAATTTTGGCCCATGTTTGATTGTCATCAACTTCGGTAAACATACCATTTGATCCCATTTTGAGGATATTGCGGGAGTCTTCATATAGACCATTCCAAAATTATTGCACAAGGAACCACTCGCTAAGTCCATGGTGTGGACAAGAACGGCAAGTGTTCTTAAATCTCTCCCATGCTTCATACAATGATTCCTTATCCCTTTGTTTGAACGTGGTGATTTGGGCTCTGAACATGTTAGTCATCTCTGGATGATAGAATTTCTTGTAGAAGGCAAGTGCAAACTTCTTCCATGAGTCAATACCAAGGTAGACTTGTCTAGGCTCTTCAACCATTGCTTTACTGTACCGATCAAGGAGAAAGGAAATAATACCCATCCGACTTGATCTTGAGTAACTCCTGTTTGAGAAATCGCATCACAATAGTCACAAAAAGTCTCCATTGTGAATGAGGGTCTTCACTAGGCATCCCTCCAAATTGACTTCTCTCAACTAATTGTATGAATGCAGATTTGGCAAAGAAATTACCGGTTAAGTGTGGTGGTGTAGGAGTACCATTTGGTAGGTTCTCCTCGGTTGGTACGGAATGTGATGAAAATTTAGGCATTGTGGGTTGATTTTGTGGTGGATTTTTTATTGGGTTGTCCTCTCCTTCTCTTGCAAAAGGGTTGGTAAACTCAATGTTATTTGGTTGAATGTCCATAATATCTACAATTCCTCCTAAAGTACCTCTCTTCTATTGTTGGTTAAGGTTCTTTCAATTTCAAGATCAATAGGCAATAGATTACCTTGTGATTTCCTAGTCATACAAAATATCAAACAACTCGAAAACAATTAGAACAACCTTGAGGAAATTGACTTTCCCAAGGTAAAGAAAGACACAACTAAAAACAATTAATGAAAATCAAATCAATTGAACACCGTCCCCGGCAACGGCGCTATTTTTGGCTTGGATTAAACTCGTCGTCAAAACCTACCAACGAAAACAATATTTATAACTTTACAAACTACTCATAGCAAAGAGGCAAGTAAAAGTCGGTTCCCAAGGGACGGGTATTGATGTAGGATTTTCAATTGCAAATGGTCGTGTCTTAGGGTGTCACAATTTGGGTTGAGATAAGATTGGTCTAAACTAATTAACAAGATAAAAGCAATGAAAACAAGCAAGGTACTTAAAGAGGGATGTAAACAATTGATTAAAGGCACTAGGGTGTCATGGGTTCATAGGGGATTCATGGGAGTTGATCATACAAACATGTTCTCAATTATATGCAAGCACTTATTGTTGTGATAGGATCGAGTTGGTGTATAAACTTACAATCCCTAAGAAGTTTTGGGTCCCGTAGCCGAATCGATTATATTGTACAACACCTACAAATAGACTTAATCCTTCCTATTCAACTATATGCATGGTCTAATGAGGCTCGAGTTGGTGTATAAGCTTACAAGCCTCATTGAAAAGATAGGTGATGGGTAAAAAATGCAAGGATTCATAGGCTCGCATTTCATCAAACATAACATGTGCATAAGTTGAAATCTCAACAAACAAGCAATTTAATTATGAAAACAGATTAGATTAAGCATGAATCATTCCCCATGTTGGTTTCCCCTAATTCCCCATTAACCCTAGCTAAGGAAACTACTCACTCATTATCAAGTTTAACATGCTAACAAGGTTGTCAATCATACTAACAAAGCAAAACATGATGAATAAATGAAAGTGATTAACAATAATTAAACAAGATTAAGAGAGAATTATACCTATGAAGATGATTCCAAATAATAAAGCAAAGAATAATAGAAGTACTTGATGATTGATGGAAAGTTGTCAATCCTCCAAATAAACCCAAATAGTCTTCTAATTACCCAAAAATAAAGGAAGAACAATAGAGAAATTAAGGAAAGATTAAGATGTGATTAATATTGAGAAACTGTAGTACAACTAAATTAAGACTAATTTGAGAGAATTACAAAGTGATTAAGGATGGATTAGGATTGCTTAAGAGAGCATGCTAATCTAGTTAGTACAAAGGGGTATTTGATGAAATGCTTCTCCCGAAGAAAATGCGCGGATTCCCATACTAGTCTTGCCACGATCCGCCCGTCTTGTGGTAAGGCACATGCTCTTGTGTCTCAGGGATCCGCTCGAATGCAGGGAAACACGCTAGGATCTAGCTGCTGCAACCCGCTAGTCTTGGGAACAAGACGCTTGGATCTTGCTGTTGTCAGACGCCCGGATATCCGCTCGGATTACTGGACAAAAAGCTTCTCTTCTTTTCCTCCCTAAAAATCAGCAATGATCGTTTTGGGGATGCAAGGATCCTTTCGACAATGCCCATTTCACTTTATTATCTACTTAGGCCTCTAGAATTGGTGTTCTCTTTGATGCTTGGTCATTGGATGCGATCAATTTAGCTCCATTTCGCCTCATAAATGCAAGGTTAGCAATCCTTTCCTACCAAGGGGACAAAACCTCAAAGAATATGCAAAATGGGAAACTAAAGATAGTAAATGACCCAATGATGAGCTATAAAGCATGGGAACAAGGTTAATTCGGGGACTAAATGTGCTCAAATATGAGTCACATCAAACATCCCCACACCGAACATTTGCTCGTCCCGAGTAAAGAGGTGACTAAAACTTAGGACCTTTATTTAAACTAACCTACTAATATAACCAATATGAGACAATTCGTGGGTCTTACTCTGCCCCTTCAACTCACAACATGACAACCATGAGGTAGGATGCCTTATTGCAAGGCAAGATGGGGCTTGCCAAAATGGTGACACATCCAAGGATTAAGCAAACAAAAGAAAGTAATTGATGTATCTACAAAAATGAATAGCCACTTTCCTCATCTAAGTGGCAGAAATTATCTAAAAGGGAAGCAATCTAAGGGTACACACTCCATCATAGATACGGTTTCTTCAAACTACTAAGCCTAGAAGGATACCAATAGATCACCTCCAAGTTGTGTCAAGCTAGGGTACCTTTGTCCTCAATCGTTAAATGCTTTCGTCAAGAGTAGACTCCCTATCGTGTTAAAAACACTAGAGGATCGCGGAATTCCCCTTCTTGCATAGATAAGAAGAAAGGTCGTCCCCTCTCTACCATGCACAAAAAAGGATTCGGTGGATAAAAGGATCATTTGTTTTTTGAGCTTCATGTGGGAGTTTGCTTTTGATGTTGTTATTCGCCCCAATTTCTTGTGGCATTTGATATTTGAGAACACTTTCTTTTTGCCATTTCTTTGATGTTTGGCATTTCAATACTTGACAACTTTTATTTTTTTTTTTCATATTCTTTTGAACATTTTTGAAGCCACCTCATTTGTAGCGAGGGTGCTTATTTTTAAAGCATATGAGTTCTTATTTTTATACTCCTCTTTTCTTTGATGCATATTGCAAACTTCTTGTTTTTCATTTCAATGCTTGAACTCAAATTTTGATAGTTTTTGTGCCCAGTCCCTTTTGTTGACAAATTGTGGTAGAATGTGGAAGATGGTTGCATGGTTTCAAGGGTCACCTTGGAATAAACGGTAGCCAAGGAGTTATCACACCACAAGGTATTCTTGACTAGGTCTTAATCCATGGGTCAAAGGATACTAGCATGACACATCCTAGGGTGCTTTACAAGAATTCTAATGAGCAAAGCCTTAGGAATAAAAAGTATCTACAAGGGCCTTATATACACTTGTCAAGCTTTCCAAATAGATGTTTTCACAAAAGTTTTCCTTAAATGTAAATATATACCATGATACAACTAACATTTATACAACCTAATGTATATGCTTCTATCAACTAGTATGCCACAGAAGCTAAATACATCTCCTACAATCACATTGGTGTATACCGCATTAAACAAAATAAAGCCACATAGTCATTAACATAGAGAGGAAAAGGAGATTGGAAACATCATACCATGCGGTCTTCATGATCCTCATGTCTCGGATGTGGCATAGTCAATCAAAGTGATAGAAGGATAGACAAACAAACAAACAAGTATATACAATAATATACAATTTTATACTATAAAGGAGTGAACATGTTTTTGGTTTTTCAATTTTTCAATTTTTATGGTTTTTATGTTTATGAAATAAAAAGACATATTTTTGTATTTATAAAAATTTTTCAATTTTTATCATTTTTGCTTTAAAAATCAAGTTAGAATTTCCCATCCCCACACTAGTATGGGCATTGTCCTCAATGGCCAAAACGATAGGAAATTATGAAAGCTAAATGAGAATGCATGATTTCTACACTAATATGCAAACTATATGACATATAAACAAGTGATCCAATCTAAATCTAAACTATATGATGTGATGCATGAATTTATTGGTAGGAGAGCTAATTTAGAGTAACTCCCAATGCTTGTGCTTGAACTTCCCCAAACCAAGTAAGACACTATTTCTAATGTCAAAATGGGAAAGTTCATGCACAGGTAATACCCATCGTGAGGTGTCAAAAATAAATTTATAATCTCCAACTACAACTATAGCTAGCGGCAGTCGGGTCAAACCACAGAGAGGCAGACAGAATTTCTAGTTGTTTAAATTCGGTCTAAGGTAACAATAAGGTGGGAGCTCGATTGGGTTTGGTCTATAGCTAATAACAAGAAAACAAATGTAAACTAACGAAATATATAAAATCAAGTATAAAAAGAGGTACTAGGATGGTCGGTTCGTTATAGTTTCGGCGGCAGCATACTAAACAGGTCTAAATCAAACACATGAGGCGGGAAATAAAGAGGTCCTCTCAGTCCACTCTTAACAGATAGCATCTTTCGATCTCGCTATAACTCCCTAATATCACTAATACTGACTCTCGTCCTGAAAAGTGACTAACGGTCTAAACTTTACCTATCTTTCGATCTCAGCATAGTTTAGTCATTTCAATTGGTGATCTAACAACTGTCCCTGTCTCTCGATCTAATGGGTCAGTCATATATTAGGCATGGCGGTCGATCGACCAACACGCGAATCAGGCCGTGTTCATTATATTGCCGCCTACACTATAATTCCCCTACATCCTATCACGAATAAATTAGCTACTCATACTTAAATTAAAGGCAACAATAATATTAAGGATTAAAACTACGGAATTCATGCTTAAAACGGTAAAATAAACAATTAACAAAAGATGGCAATTCGGATTGGGATCTGATCTAGCAATTCGACAACTATGAACGAAAATAAAATAACAGAATAAAACCAGAGAGTACCGTGTGAATTACGAAAGAAAAGAACAAAGCCGAATGACAAAGCGAATTGTATTCAATACCGAAAGTAATCTCGAACCTAATTATTTCTAAAGAACTGTATGTAAAACTTTATGTAAAACTTGATGATAACTGGATGATCGTATCTGTCGAACTAGGTTACGTTATATAGAAAGTATACGTAACATAATTCCTAAACCTAATAACTCATGGGCTTGATAAATCTCGATCTTTTAATTCTCGTCTGGAATAGCGTCTTGGTCGATCGACTGAAGTGACCGGTCGATCGATCAATAGCATGTCTGATAGCCTCGAACCCGATGGTTGGTCGATCGACTGAAGGTAGTGGTCGATCGACTGCTTTAGCTGCTACTTGACTTCTATAATCTCGTGGATTTGTCTTTTGGGCCTTGGATTCCGCACCAAGCTCGTTCCTTAAGCGAATACTTCACGTCAAATGCAATGCAGGATACTCGGGGACGGATTTAGCTCGATTTTCGCTGGATTATTCACATTTCTGCAATAATGTACAAAAATACGGAAGTAGACGGTAATAGGGAGAAATGTAGCATACACTACATGAATGAGCTCTGAAATGCGTGTAAAATGGGATGTAAAACATCATATAAATGACACGCATCAACAGGTATGCAATGCATGAAACTAATTTGTCATTTTGGATTTTCAAAAGTGGGAACAATATAGGACACCTCAATGGAACCGAGGTGGGAGTCCTCTAAGTGTTGCTAGGACTCAAAATAATTGATCAAGATAAATTTTTCGAAAACAAGAGAAATAAATAAAGCTAGAGGAAGTGTAGGAAACTCACAATGTGATATATGGAATCCTCCAAAAAGCTTGTCAATATTCAATTGTCGCTCATGGCGGCATCCTCATCACTATCATTGCTACCACCATCATCCTCATTATAATCATCATCATCTACCTCCATAGACCCGGAGGCTTCACCATCTTCATCATCATTTGAACCTTTTACTTCTTCCTCTTCTTCCTCATGGCAAGAGTCACTACCTCCCCCACTCTTGACGACAATCGCCTTTCCCATAGTAACTTCACTATCCACGGTGGCATCTCTAGGAGCACTCGGAAAGAATACTTCCCTATCCGCTCAACAAGGCAAAGGACATGATGGATCAAGGAGTCCTTGCCTAGCTAAGTTTAAGAGGGGCGGATATTGAGCTCGGTAAGCATTAACCCGGTCTTCATGAGCTTCCTTATGCATATGTTTCATCAATTGGGTCAAGTAGTCATTTCCTACCACGACATAAGTGCCAATTGGTGTGAATTCAAAGTAGGCAAATGGATAAGGTGGAGTCATAATAGAGGAGGAGGAGGGCTTGGCATACGATTCCCTATGTTGCTTCATAATAATCCTGGCTTCATCGGAGACGGGTAGAAGGTAGCTTGGTCTTCGGACATTGATGCGGCATATCTTGCATGACAACATGAAGGACATAGCTTCTTTAGTGAGCCACTCAAATTTGTTGTCAAGATTATCATTCTTGACCCAATGGAACTTGTTGATCATAGTGGCCAAATCAAGAAGGTTGCCACCCTTAACCGGTTTGTATGTCTTATCTTTGTTAAAATCCGGGTTAAAGTGTTTTGCTAACCATGTTGCTAAGCCTCCGTTGACAATAAAAGCTGCTCCATCTTTACCATGGTCAATTGTAAGCCACCATTCAGGTAAGAGTTGAATTATATTGTATTCCTTGGTGAACTTTTTGTTGACATTCATGGTGGATTCAAGATAGACAAAGTCGAGCTCGGTAAAATGATTAGTGCCCTTTCTTGCAATTAAAGTGTTGCCCACAACCTTATGCCACACTCTGATGCCCGGGTGGTGGACGTAAAGAACATGACACTCATGGAAGGATTTAAATTTTCTCCTGGTGATTTCTTTCTATAGAGGTGAGGGGTCATATTTTAAGGGCTTCTTCTCATAATGAGAGTGTTCTTAAAGACCAAACATTTTGCCAAACTCACTTATCGACATTCGTCTATCCTTATTTTCAAGGCGGAATTCAATATTTTTCCGAGTATCTACCTTAGTCACCTTCAAAGATCTTATAAACTCCATGGTAAGGGATGGGTAAGTCGATTCTTGCATGTCAAAGAGTGTTTTCAACTTCATAGACTCGAAAAAATTCTTAGTCCTCTCAAGAACACCCAACTTGTCTAAGGCGTCTTGGCATATGAATTTGGTAGGCAAAATAGTTTTTTCTAGTAAGGGATACAAATGCTTTCCTATGAGAATCGTTAATGAAAGTTACCTCTGGATAATCTTGCAATTGTTCAATGATCAGAGTAGGTGTAACTTCCACCATAGGAGTAGCAACTTCTTGAATCTCCACCTTTGCTTGATGCACTACCATAGCCTCTGAGGCTAAAAGAGCTTGTCGTGAATTAAATTGCGTTGAAATTGTTGAAATTGATTTGTGACTCGAAAAATTCAAACTCAAACCATCGGGGATGAATTTTAGAAAAGTTTTTTACGAGTGTATTTGATTTGATTTTTTTGAGGTCAAGACACAAATTTGTGAGTGCTTGAAAATTGAGGAAAATTGACGTCGTGTTATCAGTTCTCGATTTTTATTTTGAAGGAAAATTGCGAAAAAGCGAAAAAATTTCGGAATTTTGATTGACGTGAAAACGATCCGTCACGGATCGGGGCGACTAGGCCTTCCCCCCTTAAAAAAAGAAAGAAAAATCCGTATGTTTAAAGCTGCGTCATGGAAACCGTGTCGGATTTCGTAAAACGCGAAAACAAGGAAATGTGAGTGTAAGGAAACACAAAATGTCTTGGACCATCCCGAAGAGGCGCGAATCTCATAAGGACGAGGTCGTTGATTTGAAGTATCGAGAGGTTAGCAAGGCCAACCGTGCCTTCTTTGAGGAGTATGTTGATGGGGTCAGTCCCGATGTGATGAGACCCCAAAGAGGAGAAGCTCGGGTCCCAAGAACATGGTGGGCCGTGCATTGGCTCGTTTCGGGTCGAACATGGGGTCTTGTACTAGACCGGAGGCCGTCGCCCCCCGAAAGCATTTTCTTGACCAGGTATGGCCCGGCCCAGTTGGGTTTGAATTTTACCCTCGGATCAACGGGTAACGGTGCTCGAACTGACTTGAGGACCAAATCGCCCTCCTGGATGTTCCTGGGTTTGACCCTCCTGTGGAATGCCCGTTGTATTCGTCGTTGGTATAATTGGACGCTGTGCAAGGCGTTGAGGCGCCGTTCGTCTAGAAGAGTGAGTTGCTCATACCATCGACGGGTCCATTCCACCTCAAGGACTTGACTCTCCAGTAGGATGCGTAGAGATGGGACCTCTAACTCTACCGGTTGAACTGCCTCCATACCGTATGCTAGGTAGAAGGGTGTTGCACCTGTCAGTGTTTGAATGGAGGTCCGGTATCCCCAGAGTACGGATGGGAGTTTGCTCGGCCAATCGCGGTAGTTGTCTTGCATTTTCTTGATAATGGTGACGAGAGTTTTGTTAGCTGCCTCCACCGTACCGCTCCGTTGGTTTGGGGATAGTAAGGGGATGATCGATGTCGTTTGATCTTGTATTTGTCCATCAAGGTCTGTGTTTTCGTCCGGAAGTGAGAGCCTTGGTCGCTGATGATTTTATGGGGTACCCCAATTTTGCAGATGATGTTGTTTTGGATGAACTTGGCCACTTGTTTGGCGGTCAAGACTACATATGACTGCGCTTCCACCCATTTGGTGAAGTAGTCGATGGCGACGAGGACAAAACAATGCCCCTTGGTGCCTACCGGGTTAACTTTCCCGATGATGTCGATGCCCCAGGTTGAGAAAGGCCAGGGTGACGTTATGGTGTATAAAAGGGATAGTGGTACGTGTTGTATGTTGGCGAAGATTTGGCAATTCGGCTTCCATGGTGGTCCAGTAGTAACCTAGCCGCATGATTTTTCGGTAAGCATCATTGCGCTCATGTGAGGGCCACATTCTCCGTCGTGGACCTCTCCCATGACTTTTTTGGCTTTGTGATGGTCAATGCAAAGGAGGAGAATCCCTTGGGGTGTTCTTTTGTAGAGTTTATTTTGGTTTATCACGAGTTGCGATGCAAGTAAACGGATGGCTCTTTGTCCTCTTGGGTCAGAGTTGGGAGGGAATTCGTTTTTGTTTTTGTAGTTGAGCATGGCTTGGTACCAAGGTTCATCATAGCTTCCCTCGTCCTTGTTGATGGCACAAATGTGAGCTGGCTTGCTCCTTCTCTCAACACATAGGGGCATCGATGTCATGTCGTCAGGTATATTGATGAGTGCGGCAAGTTTCGCTAGGGCATCAGCAAATTGATTTTCCTCTCGTGGCAAGTGGAAGTAGTCGACTTGGTCGAAGAACTCGGCCTCTTGATTGATTTTTGCTCAGTAGGGAGCTAAGCTGTCAGTTCGTATTTTCCATGATCCGGACCTCTGATTGATGATGAGCGAGGAATCGCCGTGGACCCTCAGTCTTCTGATGCCATGTGTGATGGCTGCTTGTAAGCCGATGAGGCACGCTTCATATTCAGCGGCATTGTTGGTGACGGCGAAGTCCAACTTGACTGAGATCGGAACATGTTCTCCCTCTGGCGATATTAGGAGGATTCCTACCCTGAAGTCTCTCAGATTAGATGCACCGTCGAAGTATAGGTCCCAAGCGTCGGAATCAACACAAAGGATGTATTCGTCAGGAAGTGACCATGTATCAGTCGTTAGATCCTCGTAGACGGGATTTTATGCTAGGAAATCGGCGACTGCTCTTCCCTTAAAAACCTTGAGGTGTACAAACTTGAGATCAAACTCGGACAGCATGAGTGTCCACCTAGATAGCCTTCCGTTTAGTACGGGTTTTTCTAAGATATATTTGACCGGGTCCATCTTAGAGTAGATGTGGACCGTGTAGCTGAGCATGTAATGCCGCAGCTTATTTGTTGACCATACTAGGGCAAGGCATGTCTTTTCCAGCTGGATGTACCTTGTCTCGTACTCAATGAACTTTTTGATGATGTAGTAGATGGCTCGTTCCTCGCCGTCGACTGTTTGTGCTAGCATAGCTCCCATGGCTGTGTCTGTGACAGTCAGGTATAGGGATAGAGGGTTCCCCGGTTGAGGTGGCATGAGGACAAGAGGTTTGGAAAGGATTTCCTTTATCCTGTCAATGGCCTTTTGACAGTCGTCGTCCCAATCGCTGTGATCGGAGGCGCGAAGTTTCTTGAATATTGGTTCACAAATCATGGTGAGTGTGGCAATGAAGCGGCTGATGTATTCGACCTGACCGAGAAATCCCAGAATCTCCTTCTCGTTCCTAGGCCGAGACATTTGTTGAAGGGCTTTGATTTCGGCTGGATCAATGTCAATGCCTCTTTTGCTGACGACATGTCCCAAGAGTTTTCCGGAGGTGACTCCGAATGCATACTTTTGAGGATTTAGTCTCATGTTATATTTCCACAGACGAGCGAAGAATTTTCGAAGGGCGTTGATGTGGCCGTCCCGTTCTCTCGATTTGACAATCATGTCATCGGCATACACCTCTACCTCCTTGTGCATCATATCATGTAGGAGAGTGGTAGCGGTTCTTTGATAGGTTGCTCCGGCGTTGATGAGGCCGAAGGGCATGACCGTGTAGCAATATGTACCCCATTGTGTAGTGAATGCAGTCTTGTGCATGTCTTCCTCAGCCATTTTAATCTGGTTGTACCCAGCATACCCGTCCATGAATGATAGGAGAGCATGTTCGGCAGTGTTGTCTACTAGAATGTCAACATGTGGCAAAGGGAAGTCGTCCTTTGGACCTGCCTTGTTCAGATCCTGGAAGTCGACGCAAACCCGAATTCTCCCGTCTTTCTTCGGTACTGGAATGATGTTGGCCACCCAATCAAAGTACTTAGATACTTTTATGAAACCTGTAATACCCTCCCTTTTAGGGACCCTTTGACCAGCATTGACTGGCCTTGGGAGTGGGAATAGTTCTTAGAAGTGTGTGCCAAAGCTATCTTGGGTTACGAGTTATGGGTGGTACTCGATAGAGTAGAGGCTACTCGATCGAGTAGCGTGGTTACTCGATCGAGTAGGGGGTCACTCGATCGAGTATGAGTGGTACTCGATCGAGTATCGTGTTTTGAGCGAGGGTTTTTAATCGCGTTTTGTTAAATCTTCAATTCGATTCCGCCTCATTCCTTCTATCCTCAAGTCGCCCCTTTCCCTTCCCTTCACCATAAAACCTCCATGGAAGCCCTTTTGAAGGTTCTTGTGCCATAGGAGAGCATAGCTTGAGTCGGGTAGCGGTCTTTTGCCGGGCTTCTCCTTGTAGGTACGTTGTCATCATCATCCGTGTCCTTGTCTTTTCGATTAGGGTTTGCTTGATAGTAATAGATGATTGTGTTGTGCTTATAGGCTTTGCTTGATTGCTGGATATGCCGTATGTTGGCATGGATTGGTTGCAGTTTCTTAAAGGTAGGTTCGCCTACTCAGTTTCTGTAGATAGTCTAGTGTGTCGATCGTCGTGTCGTTGTTGTTGTGCTGTGGTTGTGTTTGTGCGGCAGCGTGTATACAATGGTTGGTAAATTCAGACGGTTGTTAATGTTGTATTATGATTGTTGATTGTTTGTCTCTGGTTCTCGAGATGCGTTCTCGGCTGAGTGGAGTCACTTGCGGGAGTGGCTTCACGCCCTAGTTTCGCCCTTCGTGGAACCTGCCACCGAAGGGGATGCACACATTAATGGGATAGGGTTATCGCTCGGTATAATGAGCGGGGATTTGGTGGGTACGACTGCGGTCCCCCACTGGCAGGGCTGGTCGAGTGGACAGTCGGTGACGGAGATTGATCGGTGTGGGTGTGCTTGTGTGTGACTGATTGTGTTGTATTGTATTGTTAGGTGTTGTCGGCATTGTTATATCTAATCTCAGTACTGACCTTGTGTGGTTGTCTTGTTGTTTTATGTGTCTGCCGTGATCCCTTATGGTGAGCAGTCTGTCTTAGCAGGTGTTGATATCGTTGATAGCTGGAGTCCGGGCAGGGATGAGTCTTCACGAGATTTGATAGTTATAGCGAGTAGTCTTTGAGTTGAATCTTTTATATCATCAGTTGGTTTTAAATCACTTGTAATGTAACATAATAGTTCTTTTATCGACATTTGATTATTACTGTCCTCGGGTAACCGAGATGATAAGGCCCTTATATGCTAAGGAAGGCCCAGTTAAGACTCCTCTGGATATGGGGGTGTTACAAAGTGGTATCAAAGCGACGATTTTGGAACCTGTAACAAACGAATTTAATGAATGTAATGAGTCTAATAAAATGAACCTGGTGTATGTATAATGGGAGCCCCGTTGATGCTAGATTTTGGGTGAGTAGGCGCCCTCATTTAAAAATATTGGCCCCATGGTACTTAAGCCAGTCACAGGGTATGGGAATGTGGAGTCCGTATGTATATATGTGACGTATGTGTTAGTTATGTCGGAATTATTTGAGGTTGAGTCTTTGCTAATGTAGATATGGGTATAGTTGTTGCATTTGGATGGTGCTTAGTGAAGTATTGGCATGATTAGTGGGCTTATACGATGATTATGGGAAACGTGGCAAGGGTATAGATGATAGAATGGTAAAAAAGTGGAAGTGTATACTATGGTATGAATAGTAATCGTGTTGGTATTTGCTTCAGAATTGTTAATAACGGTATAGCTATAGAATTGTTCAGTTATAATATGAAACATAGCATATAGTAATGCATATATGCCTTGTTTATTGGTTAAAATTTTTCCGCTGCGTGACAAACGATTCATGTAAGATGATTTACTTATGATTGGATTTGGAATATGATAGATTAATTTGCTATGTAGAGTACACACTATATTTTTATGACATTTGAAAGAATGAGCTATCATTAATTACATGTTTCATGTTGATGTGAACACGAGTTTGGTAGTAATGCGGTAAGATAAGTTTAAGTAAGGTATGATAACGTAATTATGCTTATGAATGAATCGGTAGCAGGTAAACCGAGTTGGGTAATTTGTGTAGCATAATGTGACATACACCTTATTTGTTGAGACGATACGTTAGGCTTGAGTAATAATGGTAATGCGTGAACGAGCATGATAACTAGTGACGAATCCGAACTTAGTTTGGAATCGACACGCGATACTGTTTTTGCAGGAATTTTCAAGTTACTTCGTGTTTCTGACCGAGTACTTAGCTATACTTGACCGAGGGCGAGTACTTACTAGACCGAGTAGACCTCACTCGATCTAGTTAGGAAGCTATGACGTCGGGATGTGGAAAAAAATTTCTACAGATACTCGACGAAATAGCTCCTACTCGATCGAGTAGGGTGGTACTCGATCGAGTACCCTAGGCACTCGATCGAGTAGGCTACAGTACAGAGCCACTTACGGGTTTCTTAAAACCCCTATTCTTCCTTATCCCTCTTATTCTTTCTCCTTTATTCGAACCCTAGGCTCTAAAATTCCTCTCAAAAGCTCTTCTCATCTTGTGTTAGGAGTGATTCTTGGGGTTGTTTTTGCTTGTTATTTTCGTTCTTTTATTCTCTTACTTAATCAAGGTATGATCTTTCCTCTATTTACATGTTTTATTGCTTTAAATTTGTTGGAATGAAGGTGTAATCTGAACATTTTCGATTCATATGGATAGATTATTGCTTTTAATAGTTGTAATATGATTCACATGACTTCTTTTCTTGATTGATGGTGATTAATTGCTGTAAAATAGATTGGAAATCACGAAATTTGGGGGCCGAAATTTCTAGGGTTATGAAATTAAAAATTTATTTTGGTTGTTTTACATTGATTAGATGATGGAATTGAGTGCTATACATTATATATATCATGTTGAAGGATGAATTTTGATGATTTTCACCTTAAAAGTTGCCTCAAAACTCCGTCTTAAAAGTGCCCCAAATTGAAATTCGTCTTCTATATTTGAAATTTGGTGTTGAATATGCATGTTTAGGTAAGGGATAAACTTCAATATGATAGTGGTAATGTTAATTGATGGGGAATATGTCAAATTTGTTTCAGCTGTAGAGACCGTCTGACAACCCTAATTGAATTGTTTTGTGTCTAATAACGAAAGTTGATGATGATATGTTCTAGATTACTTTTCTATGAGCATGTACAAGTACCTCACATGTTATTAAGAGTGTGTATGGAGTAACATTGAATCATGCTAGAATGTTAGAATTGGTTGGGTTCACAACTATTGAACATGAGTGGCTATAAACTGAGTTTGCATATCAAATTGGGAATTCGTTGGTGACATGTGTACTTAGCTTCGTATTCAAAGTTCAAATGTATGAATTATGTGCTTCACATGCCTATACAAGTTTGTTTAAGTTATAAGCTGAAATAGATGCCGAGACCGAACGTAGGGACCCGTCAGAGTAAACGGGGCAGGGTGACACAGCCTGAGATTGGGGAGGGGAGTGGACCCGTGGTACCCGCGTTACCGGAATACCCCTCGGTTGTGTTTGTAGATTTCAAACAAAGAGAGCGTTTTGTAGCTTTGCAAAAACGCAAAATGAGACCAACAAGGTGTGTGGACACCACTCTTCTGACTGATTTGGGAATAGAGACGGATATCCGTCACATATTCGAGACTTTGGGTTTTACGGGGTTGTATAGGCTGAGGAAACATTCCTACCCTTTTCTTCCCTTGGAGTTTATGAGCTCCTTTAGCTATGACCCAGCTGCCCAGACCGTTGAGTTTCGGTTGATGAATACCAGTTTCTTGCTTACTATGGACCTTTTTGCTTCTCACCTTGGGTTGGCCAAGGCTCCCAAGGACTCTATCACTGATATCCCTACTGAGTGCGGTGTCTGCCTCCTAATGCCTTGTCTGACCGGAAAGCCAGCTCCCACCTCAAGCAACATGCTGATTAATGATGTTCAGCATGTCACATTGAGGATCTTCCTTCGTTCTCTTTCGAACCTCCTTTATGATAGACCGGATATCAGTAAGCTGAACAACCATGAGGTGTTGCTTTTGATGTATTACTTGAACCCGGAGCGGGCCAGGAGGGTGGTCTTCAATGCTCCTGCCATCGTCTGCGCTAGCCTTGCCTTGATGGCTACTGCCTCTTCCCGGTACCTGAGTTGTGGCGCTATCGCCACTCGGTTAGCTGAAAAGCTAACCTCCTTTGAGGCTTCTGCGGAGTATGTGCCTCTGGCTACACCGGTTCCTACGATGGACCGTGACTACTATCTCGACCTAAAATGGTTGAGAACTTTGGCCGACGGTAGCCTAGCCTGGAGAGTGTGGGGGATGAGTTGGATGGGGATCCCGGCTCCTGAGCACCTTCCACCGACCGAGCTGTTAGAGCCGGTGGTGGCAGCTGTTGACTCCGGCGAGGAGGAGGAGGATGATGACGTGCCCCGCCAGTTGGAGACCTACCTCATCGATGACACGATTCTAGAGGTGATGCCCGAGCCAAAGAAAGGGGAGAACGCGACGTTCAGGGAGGAGAGGCCCAGGTTGGGGAGAGGACCCCGTAGAGTGAGAGAGACGACCGCTGAGACCAGACCACGGCCGGTAGCACCACCACAGCAGCAGCCTTTTCCGTGCTACCCCTACCTTGACACCCCGGAGACGCGATCGAGTTACCTTGCTGAGAGAGTGTCATCTAGTTTGACACTCAGGAATATGCAAGAGATGGCATACACTCAGGGGATCGGGACCGAGGGACCGCATCCGGTTTGGTGGAGCGGAGTTGGGGACTATAGTGGGGTTTTCCACTCCTACGGGGTGGATCAGTCAGCTTGGGGGATGCCTTAGTCCTTTGCTTACGGTGGCTTGACCCCATGGTACGTAGGACCTGGAGCTGGAGCGGGGGTTGATGCAGGGATCGGGTCATCGGGTGCGGGCACCTCGGGAGGTGATGGTGGTGGTGATGAGGTGATGGAGGAGGAGCAGCAGCAGCAGCAGGATTTAATTGTATGACCTTGTTGCAGGATTTTGGGGGTCGGGAAGTCATCCTGACTCACTTTTATGCGATGAGTATGTATATATATGGGTTTATGACAGGTTTTCCAAAGGCATTTGACCTGTAGGTACTCGACAGAGTACCCCATACTCGGTCGAGTAGCTACAGGTATGACAGAATTGATGCATTCTGATCTCGGGGCTACTCGATCGAGTAGCCAAGACACTCGATCGAGTACCACTACATACTCGATCGAGTAGCACTGTTACAAGATCTTTTCGTAAAATTAAAATTTTTTAATTGTTATATAATTGCAAGTTTGATGCTTAACGTGGTTATTAGCGAGTTGTAACGTGTTTGGATCGTTTATTTTATATGTTAGACGTCGTGCTTGGTTTCAGAGGCGTATTTGCAGAGAATAGTGGAGTTGTGATTCTTCTAATTGTATTCATTTTACATCCGTTTAATCTGCAAGTTACATTTCACCAAATTCAATATATATATATATATATATATATACAAATTCAAATTACATGCGTATACGTGCTTGACGGTGATTAGTTGTCCGAATAGGGCTGTATGTATCGTTGTGATTGACTAGTTGTACGAGTAATATGTGTAATGTCAACAATATATAATATGGGTTTAATTTATGACATGATACAAGTAATAAGCAACATGTGTGATAATTTGGTGGTGAACTTCGGGGACGAAGTTCCTTTTTAGAGGGGAAGAGTAATGTCGCAAAATAAAAAGGCTGATTTTGAGACTATGTTGTTGTTCGTTTATAATGTCTTGTTGATTATTTGAAAAGTTTTCTTTTACCTTGGTTAATTTGACTGTATGAAGTTGTAATTGGTTACGTTAGTTTGTTGAGTAATTCATACGTTGAAGTGAAAATTGATAGTATGTTTTAAAAGATTGTCATAAAGAGATAGCTGTGGTGCAATGTGCCGTAGTAGAATTGCGTTGTTGAGTATAATGGTGGTATATTCGTGAGGCATGGAGTTGATATGAGATATGTTTCGTGTTGATAGTTGTTACTAGTGAATGGAGTAATCCCGTAATATGACGGACGATCGTTGTTGGTGTTGGTTTGCATTGCAAAGTCGGTGTTTTAGACGATAGTTTGTAAGAGCCGATATACGTATACATATATTTAGAACGTTAGATAATGATGATGATGACATGGGGGATGACGTTTCAAGAGAGTAGGTGATTTGCGTAGGAAGAATAGTGATGTCATGTTTTCCCCGTGTCTTGTGCGTTGAGTTAGGTGAGTTGAACTTCGGAGACGAAGTTCTTTTTAAGGGGGGAAGTCTGTAATACCCGCCCTTTTAGGTACCCTTTGACCAACATTGACTGACCTTGGGAGCGGAAATAGTTCATAGAAGTGCGTGCCAAAGCTAGCTTGGGTTACGAGTTATGGGTGGTACTCGATAGAGTAGAGGCTACTCGATCGAGTAGCGTGGTTATTCGATCAAGTAGGGGGTCACTCGATCGAGTATGAGTGGTACTCGATCGAGTATCGGGTTTTCAGCGAGGGTTTTTAATCGCGTTTTGTTAAATCCGTAAATCATTTCCGCCTTATTCCTTCTATCCTCTAGTCGCCCCTTTCCCTTCCCTTCACCATAAAACCTCCACGGAAGCCCTTTTGAAGGTTCTTGTGCCTTAGGAGTGCATAGCTTGAGTCGGGTAGGGGTCTTTTGCCGGGTTTCTCCTTGTAGGTACGTTGTCATCATCATCCGTGTCCTTGTCTTTATAATTGTGTTGTGCTTATAGGCTTTGCTTGATTGCTGGATATGTCGTATGTTGGCATGGATTGGTTGCAGTTGCTTAAAGGTAGGTTCGCCTACTCAGTTTCTGTAGATAGTCGAGTGTGTCGATCGTCGTGTCGTTGTTGTTGTGCTGTGGTTGTGTTTGTGCGGCAGCGTGTATACGATGGTTGGTTAATTCAGACGGTTGTTAATGTTGTATTGTGATTGTTGATTGTTTGTCTCTGGTTCTCGAGATGTGTTCTCGACTGAGTGGAGTCACTTGTGGGAGTGGCTTCACGCCCTAGTTTCTCCCTTCGTGGAACCCGCCACGGAAGGGGCCCCAAGAACAAGCTCCAGGTTGTCACCTTTAATGG
Organism: Silene latifolia; assembly: GCF_048544455.1. Classification (NCBI taxonomy): domain Eukaryota; kingdom Viridiplantae; phylum Streptophyta; class Magnoliopsida; order Caryophyllales; family Caryophyllaceae; genus Silene; species Silene latifolia. The sequence goes on from NC_133527.1 coordinate 100,034,273, forward strand.
GAGTGGGGGTGACCCTAGTAGACTCAGCCTCTGAATCAGCCATAACCTTGTGATAAAATTGTGGGAAGGGGACCTTGACTGGGACATTTGGAGTGTTAGGAGCTATGACAGACTCTGACTCTGACTCAGACAAAGATCCAGATTCTTCTCCACTTCATTCTTTGAATATACGGCCTTCTCAAGTTGTGATCTTGAGAATGCGGCCCCGGCGATCGGTCCACTTGACGGTCTTCCTCCAGCCTTGTGTAGCTTTCTCCGGGTCAGTGTCGGAGAACAAGGCAGTTGGGTCAAATTAGTTGTCCTTCAGGGCGATGTTGATAATGTCCTCATAGTCGAGGTGCTTGATGTTATCTTCTCCAAAGAGAAGAGTGACAGCTTGTCTATTGAGGCATGACGTCGGCTTAGACTCGGTTGATGCAACTTCGGTGTTGTCGGGGATGAAGTAGCAGTCCTGGAAGACTTCCACACCCGGGTATCTGGCCTTGGCCACAGATTCATAGATCGGCTCCGGAAAGCCATGGTAGTTCTCTGATTCTCCCTCAAGGACAAAGTATCCGTTGAGGGTCAGATGATAGGGACAGAGGATAACTCCGTGCTTCTTGCGTCTTCGAACTAAGAGGTTCATCTCCTTGATATCTTCATCGGGAGGCTCATATCCCAATCCGAATGGAATGTTGGGGACCTTAGCCTGTTTCAAGGGAGGTAAGGTGCTCTTCAGTGGATTGAAGGGCAAACCCGAGAAGTAACCCTGGCGCACCATGGTGCGGTTGACTCTGAGGTTGGCAAACGGATCACAATCAAAGGGTGTTGATTCATCAGTTATGGCATTCACAGTTTATAATCCCAACATTTAATTGTCATCTTCCTTAATGGTCTGGGAGGCTATTCCCTTTCTCATGACAACTTTGATCGGGAAAGCAGGAATTGTGATTGTTTTCCCGTTGAAGGGGACCCTGATCTTCTGGTGGAGAGTTAAGGTAACTGCCTTGACATCGTGAATCCAGGGACGTCCCAGGAGCATATTGAAGGAGGCGTCGATGTCGACCACCTGAAAAATGGTTTGCCTTTCCAATGGTCCGGTTGCGACAGTCAGAGTGATGAGCACCGCGACCTTGCGACGAGTGCCGTCGTAGGCGAGTACTCCTTGATTTTTTGGGACCAAATCAGCTTCCGTAATACCCAGCTTGTGAGCAGTCTTGAGGGGAATGACATTTACCGCGGATCCATCATCTACATGGACCATGTGCACATTCTTCCTGAGACATTGTACGATAATGTACAGTGCAAGGTTATGATTGGCTCCGAAGGGAGGGATATCTTCGTTAGAGAAGACGACTGGGTTCTTGAAGTCAGGGACATCCCTCATCATATGTGCCACTATTTCTTCAGGGGAAGAGGTGGAGGGCACAGTTAATTTTCCCAAGGCCTGTAACAAAGCCTGTCGATGCTCAAAGGATGTCGTGATCAGTTGCCAGATCGAGATCTCGGGTTTTGCCTTCTGAAGCTGTTTGAGGATCGAATTCTCATGAACTCTTGGTTGAGTGTCTACTTCTGGGACGAGTTGGTCTTTTATTGTTAGAGCGACCGTTGAATTGTTCGGGTTCTGATAGGGGCATCCGAACTGGGTAGGGTGACCGATCTCTTTCACCCGTTTCTCTTTCCTTGGGACAATATAGACATATTCAACATCATCTCTCTAGATGCCATTGATTTTAGATTCTCGAAGGCACCTTGGAGGGGTATTCCTTGGTGGGCAACTTTTGTGAGGGATATTTCCGTGAGGGTAATTTTTGTGAGGGTAGTTTTTGTGAGGTTGATTATTGTGAGGGTGATTATTGTGAGGTGCATGCTAGAATGGTCGCGGGAGCAATCCGTCCTGGTGAGGGTAGTTTTGGGCGCTCGGGGGACTCTCCCTCGGGCGTGGTGGTGGAGGATGGAGGATAAGTCGGTGGTAGGCATCATCAAGTCGGGTGATCCTCTCGGAGAGGCTGGCTATGGCTTTCTCAACCTGTTGGAACATGGTGAGCATAGTTGCGGCACTGAACACAAATACCCCATCCGAGGGATCTTTCTCCAAGGTGTTTACCTCATCATCAATTGGCAGGATGAGGTGAGAGCAGTCCAGAGTTGGTTCATCTTTGGAGATAGCGTGGATTACGAGAGGATTTGTTTTGTTATTTGGCTTAATTGGTGGGGGTAAAGGCAAATCCCCTTTCTCAATCATGTCTTGGATGATGTGTTTGGGTTTGAGGAAGGTTTCTGTATCATGCCCTTTCCCTAGATGGTACTGACAGTAGGCATTGGGGTTCTAGAAGCCGGATTTCTTAGCATCGGTTGGATCTAGGATGGGTCCGATTGGTTGTAACTTTCCGTGGTCCATGAGCCTCTTCAGGGCACTTGCATAAGTTGACCCTATATTAGTGAACACTCTCTGGGGCGCTCAGCTCTCTTAGCAGATGGTTCAACGAGGTTGACCTCATCAATCTTGTTTGTTTGACCATAAGGGCGAGACCCGATTGAGGTGGATCTTTGGTAGCCTCTGCCAGTGGTCTTGGCCAAGACACCCTTCCGGAGGTCATCTTCAATGCGTGTCCCTAGAATTTGCAGATCCTGGAAGGTCTTAATATTTTGATACCTCAGTAAGTTGGCATACACTGGGTGGAGATTGTTGACGAACTTTTCCACCAAAGTTGATTCACTCGGCTTGCTGACCAGCTGAGTACTTACCCTCCTCCAACGAGTTAAGAACTCGGTGAATCCCTCCTTGTCGTTCTGGATTAGGACCTTAAGGGTACGGGTATTGGCTTGGATTTCAACATTGTCAGTGTATTGTTTGGCGAATTCAACTGCGACTTCATCCCAAGTAGTAAGGTTCTTCGGATCGAGGGAGTAGTACCACTGACGAGGGATCGGTTCCAAAGAGGACGGAAAGATCCGGGTGAAGAGCTCCGGTTTGACCTCTTTAATGGCCATGTAGTCTTTGAAGGCACGGATATGATTGAGCGGGTCCTCCACTCCTTTGAAATTAGGTACATCAGTTAGGGTAAAGTTGTCGGGTAATTGATCCCCAACAGGTTCGAACCTTCGGTTGTTCTCAACATGGATATTGTTACCCTGGGCTAGGAGCTGTTCTTCCAAGAGCTTGAGCCTTTTGTCAGTTTCAGTCAAAGGTGGAGCATTATGTTCTCCAGCTTCTTTGTTTTCCAGGGTGTCGATACGGGTCTCGACACGATCCAGAGTGACCTTAAGAGCGGTGAGCAGGTTGGCTAGCTGAGCAGTCGTGAAATCTATGTTGTTATCATTGTTGTTGCTGTTGACAGACGAAGTTGAAGACGGGGCCATGGTTCTGAGGCAGAAAAACAGCTCACATTACAACTCAATCCGATACGGTTGAAAGACTGAACACAGACAACACAAAGGACGAGACAAAGATCAGACTCAACAAGACGATGGTGACCGTGTATGGTTCCTTGCTGCTGACTCGATTTATGACGTGACGGTGTTGACCGAACATTTGACACGTGTTCAATGTAGCGGCGTGACTCCATTGGACGAGTCTCGTGGTGAGACGAATCATAAGTAAAGACCCATAAGTACGTTTGCTTCGACTAGATAGGCATGAGGCGGAATTGGAACGGTGGACTGAAGTTTTCGAAATTAGAATTTTTCAAAAAGATTCATTTGTCGCTTTATGGACGGCTTCCGAAGATAGAGATCCCCGCAAGTCGGTCAGTTAAAAGGGTTGTATTATGTTTATTTGCAAAAGACGGTTTTAGTTTGAATCGGCTCAGAAAACAATGTATTGTCTCCCAAGACGGTTTTTGAAATTCAAAATTGTATGTTTTGAAAATCGAGTTTGAAATGTTTGAAGAGGTCTCGGGGACGGCGCATGGTCCTCGGGATCTCGAAAGTGTCTCGAGAAAAGGGTGTGTGCTTTTCTCGGGTTTTGAAAGAGCCATTGTCGGCGTGAAACGGGTTAAAATCCGTATCTAAACGCGGCGATTATAACGGCGTAAAAGGGTGATTTGAAATTGTTAAAAAGAACCGAGTTTGAAAATCGCCATTACGACGGACTAGAAAGGCGTGTTGAAATGGTTATAAAAACCGGGTTTAAAAATCTTCATTACGACGGCCTAGAAAGGCGTGTAACGGTTGGCAAAAGACCGAGGTTTGAAATGGCCATTATAACGGCGCAAAACGGTGATTTTGAAGGTTTGAAAATGACACGAAAGGACTTATGATAAAGTAGCACATAAGCACTCACAGTTCATTATATTATGCATTCTGCTGACACGGGTTTTCGCTTAGAAGGGTGGGTTACACACTAAGCAATCAAACACCGATTTGCGAGAGGGATACCAATCCAAACAAAATGTGTAAAGAGGGTGCTCTAGCCTCGTGCTCGAAGGTGATGAAAGGTCTTTGTCGAAACAGAAATGTGTAACGTCAATGGTATGCTTGACTCAATCGGGATGAGAAACACGGGGATGAGAAAACTCACGCCGACGAGACGAGCCAATTGGTCGATAAAGGTTAGGTTGTGGACCCGGACAAGGAACCCGACCGTGACCGTAATATCAATTAATGCATTTCAACCAAGACCTCGTTCGAGTCTCACCATCCAGGGATCACAAAGATGTAAGTGTCCTAGTTTTCCCCAGCGGAGTCGCCAATCTGTGGACATGGCCCACCTGCAAGCTCAACCGATCTGTGGACATACAACGGTCTTTTGAAAGCCACACTTGGCGGCGTAAAAATGCTTTCGACCGGATCGTTTTAGATCGGTCAGTTTCGTCTCGGTAAGGGTCTTGAAACGATTAAAGATGTTCGGAGTCGCCACCAAGCATTTGTGGGATGCTTGGAACCCGTTCGAATGCACTTTATATCTCGGTCAAACGAAGCACAAAGCAGTGTTTGACATAGGTACTAAAGATGTGATGGTACGTATTGCGAAGCCCTTTAATCAGACACCCAATCTCGCCCGCGGTAGCGGCCTCTACTGATCGATCTTGGTTGGTTGAATGCAAGAGTTGATTAAACGGTTTAAATGCATGAATGCGCATCCAATAATTTAAACCTAACATGTGAGAGCTTTCTAAGTCAGTTGATTTAATCCAAGTATCAAGTATAAGATGTCGAGTTGGATTAATGGTTGATTTGCATGCAAGACGGAAATTAAACATCTATTTACCGTATTAGGTTTATGGTGCATAACGTGATCTAGTTGTCTTAGTAAAGCATTTTGCTAACATGATTTTCGAATTAGCAAATAGTCATCTGATCCGTCCTATATCCGGGCTAACCAGAGTCAGGATTGTCCTAGACTAATGCTGGAAAGGGAACAGGCCCTGTGCTAGCCGGCCATATGAGGCGCGAGCATGCCGGCGGTGTAAGGGGGCCTCCCCTGGTTTTGGAAATAAGAAAGAAGGGGTCTGTTTTAGGCGCGGGTCAATCAATGGTTATATGCCGTGTTCTGACCATTTGGAAAACGTTTATAAAACGTATTGAAAAATGGGTATTTGACCCGATTTGGTTTGAAAGGGTCGTTTAGACCGTATTTGTTGATTTGAAGAACGAGACTTGAATAATCGTCATTAGTTTGATGATATTCGGTGTCGGGTTCGACTTTACAAGCTTGACATGAATAGTTTTGAAAATAATTATGAACTAATTTTTTTTTCACTTGAATATAATTAGTCGATATTCATCATCGTACCCGGGTTAAATTCCGGCATGGTATGTAGAACCAATGATGACTTTGTGTTGGTGACTAATATGCTTGTTTTGAAAATGTGAAGAAATGATAAAAGGCTTTAAAATACCTCCCAAAACTTAAACAAATAAAAGGCTTTAAATACCTTTTAACTGTTTTTAACCAAATATTATCACCGAAACACGGATTTAACCGTCATGGTATGAGGAACCAAGGGTGAAAAATGTTTTTTTGGTTAAAAACAAATAAAATAAAATAAAATAAAAAAGGTTTGAAAAAATTTGAAATGGTAAAAACCGATTACAAATATGAAAATGGATTAAAGGGGAAAGACGAGAACAAACACGGTTGAGTTCTGACCTGGGCACCCCATTGAGGCGCGAGCCTATGTGCACAGTAAGGGGCTTCTGCCTAAGGCTAAAACTCAGTTTTGGCTCGTTTATCCCATGTTTTGGATCGTGTTATGCATGTTTTAGCATGTTATAGTCATAAAACAAATGAAGATATGATCAAAGAAGGATTTTTACACCCTCATAATAACATGTTTGGTTATGGCGAGAAAGCGACGTAAGTGTAACATTTCGATTGGTCGGAAAAGACTTGGTTTAAAACCGCTTTGGTAAGTAAAATAGTGTTTTATTAAGATTAGTGAAGGTGTAGTGGTCAAAGTGGTAGGTCAAGTGATTTAACGCACGATGACGGTACCAAACAATGTGTAAGTCTTGTATTGACGATCGGTAGGTCGTAAATACGCGTCGGATTGTGACTTAAGAAGTCGAGTCGAGAATTTTAAGGGAGAAAAGAGAGGGCGGACACTCGCGTAAGTTCTCAAATGGGGGCATTTATAGGAAAATGAGTGGTTGTGTGAGTTTTGAGCGACGTGGCCACCTGGGCTGCTCAAAGAGGCGCGAGCCACGTCGCAGGTCTTCGAGTTGTCCTGTCACTTTCACACAAGTGCAATCATGATTTGTTCTATCCTAGGATTTATAGTTACATGTTTGGTACTTGACCAATCATGAATCCGGGAAATCTTAGTATAGAAGGCTTTGAATGTTTTGTTTTTGGTGGTTGACTCGGTTTGACTCGTTGTTGGAGTCGGAATTTGATTTTTTGAGTCGGGTTTTCGTCTGGTGTCAGTTTTGACTCTAGTTAGTGTCATTGCGACCCCGTCGTCGTGCATTAAACACTCCAGGTACTTTTGAAATGTTTTGAAATGTTTTATTTTCGAAATCATTTTAAGTTTTCCGACGTAAAGTTGGACACAAACTGTCGATCAAACGCCGCCATTCCCAAGCATGTTGTAGTCCGATAATCATCGGGTGTTTGTTGGAGTCTCAGCAGATACTGGGTGTCTACAGCTGCGCTTTCCAAAGTTCAACCACTCGTGTGGTAGGAGGGGATAAAAATAGTCTAAGTTCGAGCCTAGTTGTGGGCTTGAGCCGAAAATTCGGCAGCATTTCGGTACAATGTCAATTATGCCATATATAAGTGTCCCCGAGGACCTGTCACAAATCAAAAATCCGGCATTATAGCAAGTTTATGTGGGAAATTATCTGTATACTTCCCTTAAAATGAAGGATTATAACGAATTTAATGATGACGATGACTAGTCATAAATTAAAATACATAAACAAAAGTAAAGGATTCAGAATTAACCTTCGGTCCTAGCAAATACGGCCTAAGAACAATATCAAAATAGATATTCTCCTATCGGTTGCACCCAAGATGCTCCGAGAAATGCCCTTGATTTTGCTAGAATCGATCCAAAAATTAAAATAATTTTTAGGTTTTCCTTGTGTTTTTCCGATGAGAGAGGAGGCAAAAATGAAAAATGAATTAGGTCAGAAAATCCTCTCCCTCACTCACCTATAAACCGTGTATAGGAATGAATTAGGGTAGGCTTTCCTTTTCTATTTTTCTCGGCCCATAACCGAAATAAGGAGTATTTTTTCCTTATTTTTGGTTATTCCAAAAATGTATAAAATGTGTTAAATTGTCATCTAGTGAGGATCGAACCCATGACCTCTTGGTTTGTGTACCCTCACTATTACCACTATGACACATTCAACTTGTTGATATTAAATATAACCGATTACATTTAATTACGAATTAACAGATTAATTCGTCCAAGCTAACATTAGATACATTTAATTAAATATAACTTATTATATTTAATTTACGAATTCACAGTTAATTCGTCTCAACTAATATTATTTAATCTTCATTAAATAATTGTCTCATCAACACATTGAGTAACTGTTTAGTCACATTAGGCATCAATGTGATCATATTTCTATAACCACATCTCTCAAACACATCCTATAGGTGTGACCTTTAGGGACCAGTTGATCACCGCCATATGTATGATAATAACGTCAAACTTTCTAGCAAGCCAACCGTTATTAGGTAAACGTTAATCAACTGATTAAATATACGAAGTATACCCTTGTGAACCTGTAAGAGATTTACAAATGTTATAACACTAATTTGTGGAGGACACAAGCTCCAACAAACTCCCACTTGTCCTCACAAGTGTATGTGCGATAACCGATTCTCATATCCTAAAATTTCTCCCACTCAATGTAAAACAATTTGCAAATCCGTATTCACAAAGGTCGTATTTTACAAGCGATCATCATCAAGAGTGGTTTCCCCGACTAGAGAGTAACTTAACTGATAAAAGAATCAACATTCGAGCATGGCCATGCATTTCAGTTACAACTCCTCGAGTGGCCCTGAGAAATAACTATACCTGATAAGGGTTGGATATTTTCCTCAACTCGAATCCTGTAGATGTAAGCACAGTATGAAATGACCCAGAAAAAATCTACTTAGCCTCCAGTTACGGCAGACCGTGAGAAAGAAACCTAAGTCACCCAAAAACTTCCTTAATCTGAAGAGACAGTCGATATTCAAAAGAATCGACTCTAGGAACACAATGGATGTCCTATCCACGACCTGGCACCGAATGTTATTAAACATTTAGGACTCCATTACGTTGTCACAAAAAAAAGTTGTCCTATGAGGTATCGTTATAATCTCGCATCTGTGAACGATCAGTCAACCGTTTGACTTATGGCTCATTGAACCCAACATCAATCGACTGCATAATATAATAGCCGGAGTTATTAGCTCACATTGGCGATTACGGACCAAAACAAATATAATGTAATTCAGTTCACTTTGTGGCGTTCAATGTTGTCAGTACAATCCACATGAAAAACAAAATATTATATATAAAACGATGAAGTTATAAATAGTATATATGAAAAAGATAATGTATCAAATCCATAATCAAGTACTAAAACTCAGGAACGCGTTGAATTCCCATGGAATTAACGTGCCCTACATGCTTATCATAATTCAACGGTTTAGTGAGAGGATCCGCGATGTTATCATCCGTCGCAATCTTGTCTATCACTATTTTCTCTTGCTCCACATAATCACGGATCAGGTGAGCTTTCCGATGTACATGTCTAGATTTGTTGCTAGACTTTGGCTCCTTAGCCTGGAAGATGGCACCTCTATTGTCACAATAGATGGTGATCGGGTCATTCGAACTAGGAACTACCGTAAGTCCTTGTAAGAATTGACGCATCCATATCGCTTTCTTTGCTTTGCCTCCGAAGCGGCATAGTACTCGATTCAGAGTAGTAGAATCTGCTACAACACTCTGTATGGAACTCTTCCAGCTGACCGCAGCACCATTAAGAGTGAAGACGAACCTGGACTGAGATTTTGAATCATCTCGATCCGTTTGGAAGCTAGCATCTGCGTAACCGATTGCGCATAGCTTAGAATCGCCTCCATAAGTCAATACCCAATCCTTAGTCCTTCGTAGGTACTTGAGGATGTTTTTAACAGCTATCCAGTGTGTTTCACCTGGAGTCTTTTGGTACCGACTCGTCATACTCAATGCATATGCGACGTCTGGACGTGTGCATATCATGGCATAAATGATCGATCCTATTGCAGATGCATAAGGAACACGACTGATGCGCTCAATCCTTCAGGCGTCGTGGGTGACTGAGACTTGCTCAACTGCATCCCAGTCGTCATTGGAAGGTTCCCCTTCTTGGAGTTGGTCATGCTGAACTTCTCAAGAATCTTATCCAAATAAGACTCCTGACTAAGTGATAACGTCCGTCGTGATCTATCTCGGTAGATACGGATTCCCAAAATGCGCTGTGCCTCACCCAGATCTTTCATCTGGAATTGGTTCTTCATCCATTCTTTAACCGAAGATAGGAGAGGAATGTCATTCCCAATCAAGAGTATGTCATCGACATACAATATCAAGAATACAATCTTGCTCCCACTCGACTTGATATATAAGCTTGGTTCCTCGACCGATCGAGTGAAACCATACTCTTTTTTTACCTGGTCGAAACGATGATTCCAACTCCGAGAAGCTTGCTTAAGTCCATAAATGGAACGCTTAAGCTTGCATACTTTCTTAGGATGTTCAGGATCTATGAAACCTTCGGGATTCACCATGTACAACTCTTCCTCCAAATAACCGTTTAAGAAAGCGGTTGATACCCGTCGTAAGGTGTCAAAAATAAATTTATAATCTCCAACTACAACTATAGCTAGTGGCAGTCGGGTCGAACCATAGAGAGGCAGACGTAATTTCTAGTTGTTTAAATTCGGTCTAAGGTAACAATAAAGTGGGGGGTTGATTGGATTTGGTCTACAACTAATAGCAGTAAAAGAAATGTAAGCTAATGATATATATGAAATCAAGTATAAAAAGAGGTACTAGGATGGTCGGTTCGTTATAGTTTCGGCGGCAGCATACTAAACAGGTCTAAATCAAACACATGAGGCGGGAAATAAAGAGGTCCTCTCGGTCCACTCTTAACAAATAGCATCTTTCGATCTCGCTATAGGTCCCTAATATCACTAATACTAACTTTCGTCCTGAAAAGTGACTACGGTCTAAACTTTACCTATCTTTCGATCTCAGCATAGTTTAGTCATTTTAATTGGTGATCTAATAACTGTCCTTATCTCTCAATCTAATGGGTCAGTCATATCCTAAACATTCAACTAGTCGTGTGCACTCGATTTGTCGAATAAAGAATTAAAACAATTAAAACGAAAATAAAACCTCACGTGGTTAGTCGATCGACCAGGTATGGCAGTCGATCGACTGACACGCGATTCAGGCCGTGTTCATTATATTGCCGCCTACACTACAATTCCCCTACATCCTAGCACGAATAAATTAGCTACTCATACTGAAATTAAAGGCAACAATAATATTAAGGATTAAAGCTACGGAATTCATGCTTAATACGATAAAATAAACAATTAACAAAAGATGGTAATTCGGCTTGGGAACTTATCTAGCAATTCGACAACTATGAACGAAAATAAAATAACAGAATCAAACCAGAAAGTACCGTGTGAATTGCGAAGGAAAAGAACAAAGCCGAATGACAAAGCGAATTGAATTCAATACCGAAAGTAATCTCGAACCCTAATTATTTCTAAAGAACTATATGTAAAACTTAATGTAAAAACTTGATAAAAACTGGATGCCTGTATCTGTCGAACTAGGTTACGTTATATAGAAAGTATACGTAACATAATTCCTAAACCTAATAACTCATGGGCTTGATAAATCTCGATCTTTTAATTCTCGTCTGGAATAGCGTCTTGGTCGATCGACTTAGGTGACCGGTCGATCGACCGAATAGCACTGTACAGTAGCCTCTGGAACCCGATGGTTGGTCGATCGACTGAAGGTAGTGGTCGATCGACTGCTTTAGCTGCTACTTGACTTTTATAATCTCGTGGATTTGTCTTTTGGGCCTTGAATTGCGCACCAAGCTCGTTCCTTAAGCGAATACTTCACGTCAAAATGCAATGCAGGATACTCGGGGACAGATTTAACTCAATTTCCGTTGAATTCTTCACATTTCTGCAATAATGTACAAAAATACGGAAGTAGACGGGAATAGGGAGAAATGTAGCATAAACTGTAACACCCCGTTTGATGTCTATATATGAGTGTCTTGATTTTGGATTTGATAGTGGATGATATTATGGAGCTAGCAGCATTAGAGGATGGTAGTTGGTTATGTATGAAGTGGTGTCGCGAGAGATATATATGTGGTAGATACGATATAGTGAGTCATGTTGTGGAAGTAAACATAGTTGGTGGAGTGGGTGTTAAGAGTTCATGTTCTATGTTCGGTCGAGTTCTTGAGTCCTTAGCTAAGTTGTTGTGTCTTGGTCGAGTCTGTATGGTTGTTTTTATGTATGGGTTGAACTTCGGGGACGAAGTTCCTTTTAAGGAGGGAAGACTGTAATACTCCGTATTTATAAGTCTTGGGGTACTCTATCGAGTAGCCCTTACTCTGTCGAGTAAGGGCAAGTTGCGAAATAAAATAGTTTCTGACCTGTTGGGTACTCGATCGAGTAGCTGGGGTACTCGATCGAGTAGGGGGGTACTCGATCGAGTACCTTGGGTACTCGATCGAGTGTCCGGTTTTACGGGGGTTTTTCTCGGGTTTTGTTAATTATGCGATTAAGGTATTTAAACATAATCGTCGTTGTTTTAATTCACTTTTACCAAAACCTAAAACCTGTTTAAGAGAGAAAGCAGTCAGTTCATCTTCCTAATCGCATTCTTAGCAATTCCCGGAGTTCAGACGGTCAGTTCGCGTCATAGTTCGTATCGTTGAGTTCCTTGCGTCAAGGGTAAGCTTTTAACATAGTTTTTATAATGTTTTGTTAAGATTGGTTAAACCCTAATTTGGGTTTTGGGGGTATTATGAGTAGTATGTGATGTATAGTCTGTATGTGCTATATGATAGGAGGAGAATTCGTAGAGGAGCCGTTTTGATACAGCTGTAGATACCGTCTGCGTATTGTGCTTTCCAGGTAGGATTTCCTACTCAGTATTAGTCCCATAATGGGATATTGGTGATGTGCTGTAATTAGTTGATTGATATGACGATTGTGATTGTGATTGTGATTGTGGTTGTGTTTGTTGATGGTTCTCGAGATGCGTTCTCGGCTGAGTGGGGTCACTTGCGGGAGTGATCTCACGCCCTAGTTTCGCCCTTCGTGGAACCCGCCACGGGAGGGGATGTGCACATTAATGGACAGGGTTATCGCTCGTTTGATGAGCGGGGCTTAGGTGGGAACGGCTGCGGTCCCCCATGGCGGTAGTGGTCCCAAAGTGGACGGTCGATTGAGACGATGGGAGTTGGTGGTGTGTGTGTGTGTGTGTGTGACGGTTCAAATTTTCTGTTTATCTTATTGTTGATATATGTATTGAATTGTGTGATTAGTACTGACCCGTTTAAATGTTTTAAAAACTGTGGTGATCCATTCGGGGTGGTGAGCGATTATTGAGCGGTGTGATATGACGCGTATGGGATAGCCGGGATGAGTCATCACATGGCGCTTAGAAGTCTTCCATTTGTGTCGACGAGGTCTAGTAGCTTTGATAGTTTTAGCTGTAGACCGTATGAGAACCTTGTAATTCCTTTTGTTAGCTTTGGTTTTATAATGTAATCACTTAAACTTATTTAATAAAGTATGTTTCTTCATTGTCTTATGATTATCATGCCTCGGGTAACCGAGATGGTGGCGTCCTTATACCTGAGTGGTCCTGGTAAGGCACTTGGAGTATGGGGGTGTTACATAAACTACATGAATGAGCTCTGAAATGCGTGTAAAATGGGATGTAAAACATCATATAAAAGACACGCATCAAACTTCCCCAAACCAAACCCTTGCTTGTCCCCAAGCAAGAACTAGACTCGATCTAATGACCTAATGGAACGAGTTCAATCTCAGAGCGAAATGCAATATGTAAAACCTAAACCAATTTAATGCACAACCAACAATCAATTAGCAAATGAATCATGCAAACGAGTTATGGAGTCGTCAAAAACCGCTGGACCGTCAACCCAAGAGACTTATCAAATTGGACTCTCACGGGTCGCTCAAATCACTCATAAGCATATGTGAATAATGTAAAGATAGAAAGAATTCATTTTGTACAAACTCTCACCTAACTACGACCTATAAGAACATGCCTGCAATATAATATGAAAATAATCTCTACAACTGTACATACGCATTCCAACCAACAAAAGACTATGACACATGCCGAGGTATATATGGGATATGTGAGGTATGGGTAAGAAGAGGCTAAACATGTATGGAAAAGTGGAGGTACAGGTGATCAAGCTAGTACCCAAAACGGAACCATATGGCAACATCCTTCTTCTTGCTCAAAATCAAATGAAACGGTGCTATAGCAAGCACAAAACTCACAGTCTCCGATATAACAGTAATCAACTAACTCCCCATAAGATATGAATAATACATGGGAGCAAAAATCGCCATAAGATAAAGGTTGAATTATGCGAAATTGATTCTTTCTTTTTTTCTCGAATCTCAATCGATCGACCTATGATGCCAGTCGATCGACCGTTTCAATAGTACAGAATCTCTTTTACTCTTTTTCGAATCATTTTTCTTTTTTTTTTTCAATTCTGTTTCTTTCCTCCTTCATTTCATTTTCCCAACTAAATCTCAATAAGAGCATTTACCACCAAAAACGAAGTAACAATCCCAACAACTAAGACTACTAGCTTAACAAAGGACAGGCTAAATGTAGGATGTAGTAAATGGGACAAAAAGGATATCTTTGGCAGTGTGGAGTTCATGGGCAAAACGAATAAAGGGAAACCTCTACCACATGTGTCAACTAACCACAAACCGAATGCATACAGGTATTAAGCAGATTAAGTTCATATTTATGCACATTGATGTAACATGTCTCATAAGGAGTACTACTCACATTCCTAAATAAACCGGTCATAAATGTCACCAGTTATAGGCTCTAAATCTCTGAAATATGATGTAGTTTGCCAATTTTCTAAGTCAAGTCTCAAGTTCAGCAAATAATTAACGAAAACTCGTAGATATGCACTTATATGATTCTACTAATAACATGTCAATCTAGCAAGGCTTAGGCAAAAAAAAAATAGATGCAAATGCAGTGTCATCCATGAAATACTACCGTTCCGACTCGACCTATATGCTAAAATAAACGTGCGTTTTATTTAATTTTTTTTTTGAAAATTTTTCAATTTTTTTTGGATTTTTGAATTTTTGGTATACATATATAAAATGAAATAAACAATGCAAAACAGAATGTAAACGTGAATGCAAGCAAATGATATGCGACGCAAAACCCTTCCCCAAACCAAATCGCACAATGTCCCCATTGTGCAAAATCATGTAATGAAGAAAAGAGAGACGGAAATTTGCGAGAAAATTAACAAATAAATATGACATGAAGTGGAAATCGGGAACTCACAAGACTTTAAGCGCAGCAAAGGAAACCTCCCCAAACTAGCGTAAGCTAGGAGGTTTCAGTAGCCAGCAGTGCTACTAATAAGTACCTGAAAAGACAAACAAAGTACCACGCATAAAATCGAGAAGGACAATAATGAAGCGGTATTATGTGCATAATTGAGAAAAATAGAAGAAATAAATTAAATGACGGAAGATAAAGTGGAGTAGAAAACTCCCTCAATTCCGCAAATCGACCAAACATAGCAGGAGAGAGGTCGTAAACAGGTACAGCAGTGCAGGTCGGTCAATCGACCACATCTCTCAGTCGATCGACCGAGGTGAAAGGAACAGTAGCTCCTGAAAATTGCAGACTAGTCGATCGACTATATAGCCCAAGTAAAGCCTAAAGCGTATAAAATCCTAAGCAAGCAAAATAAAATGCGAAATTTCGCGCACACAAAAGCGATAAAAAGTGTCTAACAAAAGCAAATAAAATGTTTGGAAAACATGTGATCAACTAGTAGTTGATCAAGAACGGCCACGGAATGGCCCACTTCGTCGGCTTCTGGCTACTAGAGGTAGCCTCAATGGTGCTTATCTTATCAGCTGCACCCTTCTTAGCTTCCACGTTTGTATGGCTCAACGGATCAACACTTTCATCATCTCCCCAGTCAATGGCCTCTTTTTGCTTATCAAAGTCCAAGTCGGACTCCCTTGCCTTGACCGGTTCGTCATCAACTTCCTCATCGGTGGCATAGCTAAGACAACCAAGACCTCCTCGTGAAATGATTGGCTTCTTCGCAGCTAGAGTGACTTGCAGCTCTTCCTTCCCCAAACAGCTCCTGCAATATCAGAAATAGACAAATCTTCCTCCAATTTGCTCCCAATCTGGGGCGGAGGGTTTACAACAGGAATAGAGATAGGCATATCAGGAAGCACAAAGTACGATTTCTTGTCAGAAACCGTATTACAAGTCACATGCCACATGGGGTCCTTCTTCTTAGCAGGTTGGGCAAAGACAATAGAATGCTTGCCCACCTTGAAGGTCAAGGTTCCTAGACCAACATCTATGACTGCACCAGCAGTGTGCAGAAATGGCCTACCCAAAATAATGGGATTATGGGCATCCTCAGGCATGTCAAGTACAACGAAGTCAACGGGGAAGAAAAACTTCCCTATTTGGACAGGAATGTCCTCTAAGACTCCTATTGGCTGGACCGCAGATCGGTCACCATCTCAGATCATGTCATGTCATCACATGCGAACCTAGTCAATTTGAGCTTCCTAGCAAGACTCAATGGCATTACACTTATACTAGCTCCTAAGTCACATAATGCCTTCTCAATAGAGAAGATACCTATATTGCAAGGAACAGAAAAGCTACCCGGGTCCTCTAGCTTATGGGGTGCAGTGTGAGACAAATAAGAGCATGACTCTTTGGTTAATGTGACAGTATGCACATTTTCAAGTGACTTTTTCTTAGACAAGAGTTGTTTCATGAATTTAGTATAGGCAGGCACTTGATTAACTAACTCAAGGAAAGGCACTTGTACATTCAAGCTACGAATAACTTTTTCAAATTTATTGAAAGATATTTGTTCCTTCGTCGGCACTAGTCTTTCCGGATATGGGGCTGTAAGAAGTAGCTTAGCCCTCTCCTCTAAATCGCGCATGCCGGTATCCGTGGACTTAGGCTGGAAGTCCACTACTTTCTCCTTGTTGAACCTTGAACCCTCTTCAGACCGTCTCAAATGTGAACCATTGATCGACATCGGGTCGTACTTTGGAGCCGGGACTGACCCATCAGCACTCGGGTCTTTCCCCAATATTTTCGGGACTGTCGTGCCCCGAAACAAATGATCCCTCAAGTTATCAGGCATAGGAGGACGAAAAATCTCACTATCAGCAGCGATCTCAGTCGATCGACCGGTGATGTCAGTCGATCGAATGAGTTGAACAGGACTAGAAGCTCCTGTAACCCGTACTTTAGTCGATCGACCGGGTATGTCAGTCGATCGACTGATATACCTGGTAGACGCCTTTTTCTTTCCTTTGCTCGTTCCAGATTTGTTTTGATTCGGTTTTGCCTCATCTTTCGCAGTGTCATCCTCGACCATAGCAGGCCCCTCCAGGGTAGACCCACTCCTTAAAGTTATGGCATTTAGGGTGTCTTTCTGGTCAGTTTGAGTCGGTAAGTGTCCCGGAGCTCGAGTGGTACTCTTGCTAGCCAACTGAGTAATTTGGCTCTCTAGCATCTTCATCCCGGCCTCTCTAGCTTGGGACTCCTTCAGCAATAAGTTCTTCAACTCAGTGAACTCGGAATTTTGGGATTGTTCTTTGCTTTGCGGCAAAGACATAGGGAGGTTTTTGATATGGTTGTTTGTGAGGGGGCACATAGGCTTGCTGCTGCTGCTGTTGTAGAGGTTGAGTCGGATTCAGGACATTCTGGCTACTCCACCTCATGTTGGGGTGGACATTCGGCTTGTAGTACGTGTTTGTCTGCCTATAGTGTTGAAAGGCAGCACAAGACTAAAAGGGGGCAGAACAATTCTCTGAGACATGCCTCTCAGCTCCACATCTTCTACAGACGAAAGGATCGTCTGAAACAAATAAGTTAACATGGTACATCCCTCCTTTAGAAGCTCCTCCTAACTCATATTTGTCAAACCTTGTAGTGAGAGCTTCTAGTGCAGCAACAGAGGAAGATTCAGCAGCTCTCCTCTGGTTTCCTCTCAATTCCCATATTCAGCCTTATGAGTGGCCAAATCATCGATGATCTTCCACCCCTTAGTCTCTCCCATGTTCTCAGCAAATCGGCCATTGGCTGCAGCGTCCAAAATAGCCCTCTGATCGTCATACAACCCATTATAGAACTGGTTGCAAAGACTCCATTTTTCGAACCCATGGTGCGCTATGGTTTGCACCAATTTCTTGAAACGGACCCATGCTTCATAAAATTTCTCATCAGGCCCTTGTTTAAAGCTCGTGATCTGAGCTCTAATGGCATTCGTCTTCGAGGCAGAGAAGTACTTTTTGTAGAATGCCAAGGCCAAAGAATTCCAGTCGGTGATCCCATGAGCGGCTCGGTCTAGATCTCTATACCACTCCCTTGCAGCATCACGAAGGGAGAAAATGAACATGGTCTCCTTGATCTGGTCTTGGGTCACACCGGTCGGCGGGGGCATAGAGCAGCAATAATCAATAAAAATCTCCATGTGCTTGGCTGCATCTTCATTTGCAGCTCCCCCGAACTGGTTTCTCTCAACCAGGTTAATATAGGAAGGCTTCGGCTCGAATTTTCTCGCCTCCCCAGGTAGTTCGAATCTTTGTAGAGATTCGCAGCTGTCGGCTCTGAGTGACTAGCAATGGTTTCTTCTTCAGCCATGACTGGGATTTCTGGAGAAGTGACTGTCTCAGCTGAAGAAATTGAAGTAGGAGATGTAGGTGGATCTTCCTCGAGCAGAGCGTTCTCGTAGTAGCTTGACAGAGTACTCAGCTCTTCCTCTGTCGGTAATATCCTTTGTGATCATCTCAACTCGCGCAAGGATTTCTCGATCTTAGGATTGAATGGTACTAGTTCACCACCCTGTGACCTGCGCATAAGAAGAAACTACAAAAAGAATATAAGAAAATTTTAAGGAACGGAAGTCCCTTAAACTAGAGAAAGACTAAATAAAAACAACTAAAAATTATAACAATTCCCTCCCCGGCAACGACACCAAAAGTTGATACCCGTCGTGAGGTGTCAAAAATAAATTTATAATCTCCAACTACAACTATAGCTAGTGGCAGTCGGGTCGAACCACAGAGAGGCAGACGTAATTTCTAGTTGTTTAAATTCGGTCTAAGGTAACAATAAAGTGGGGGGTTGATTGGATTTGGTCTACAACTAATTGCAGTAAAAGAAATGTAAGCTAATGATATATATGAAATCAAGTATAAAAAGAGGTACTAGGATGGTCGGTTCGTTATAGCTTCGGCGGCAGCATACTAAACAGGTCTAAATCAAACACATGAGGCGGAAATAAAGAGGTCCTCTCGGTCCACTCTTAACAAATAGCATCTTTCGATCTCGCTATAGGTCCCTAATATCACTAATACTAACTTTCGTTCTGAAAAGTTACTACGGTCTAAACTTTACCTATCTTTCGATCTCAGCATAGTTTAGTCATTTTAATTGGTGACCTAATAACTGTCCCTATCTCTCGATCTAATGGGTCAGTCATATCCTAAACATTCAACTAGTCGTGTGCACTCGATTCGCCGAATAAGGAATCAAAACAATTAAAACGAAAATAAAACCTCATGTGGTCAGTCGATCGACCAGGTGTAACACCCCCATATTCAGAGGAGCCTTAACTAGGCCTTCCTTAGCATATAAGGGCGTTACCATCTCGGTTGCCCGAGGATAGTAATAATCAAATGTCGATAAAAGAACTATTATATTGTATTACAAGCGATTTAAACCAACAAACGATATGAAAGATACAACTCAAAGACTACTCGCTATGACTAGCGAATCTAGTGAAGACTCATCCCTGCCCGGACTCCAGCTATCAACAACATCAACACCTGCTAAGACCGACTGCTCACCATAAGGGATCACGGCAGACACATAACAAACAATCAACCACACAAGGTCAATACTGAGATAAGATACGACAACGGCAACTACAATTATTAATACAATACAAAGCTATCAAACTCAAACACAAACATGATAACCCAACCAACTCTGTCACTGACTGTCCACTGGACCAGCCCTGCCAGTGGGGGACCGCAGCCGTTCCCACCAAATCCCCGCTCCTCATAATGAGCGATAACCCTGTCCATTAATGTGCACATCCCCTCCCGTGGCGGGTTCCACGGAGGGCGAAACTAGGGCGTGAAGCCACTCCCGCAAGTGAACCCACTCAGCCGAGGATACACCTCGAGAACCAGAGACAATCAACAACAATCACCATCACAACCGTCACCATACAACTACGATACTAAGCAATCACAATACAACCACAACGACCAACGTACTAGACCATCTACAGAAACTGAGTAGGCGAACCTACCTTTAAGCAACTGCAACCAATCCATGTCGACAAACAACATATCCAGCGACCAAGCAAAGCCTATAACCACAATACAATTATCTATTACTAACAAGCAAACTCTAACAGTAAAGAACAAGGACACGGATGATGATTATGACATACCTATAGGGAGAGACTCAGCAAAAGACCGCTACCCGACTCAAGTGACGCTTTCCTAAGGCACAAGGATCTTCAAAACGCTTCCATGGAGGTTTTGAGGTGAAAGAAAGGGAAAGAGGCGACTGAAGGATAGGAGGAAAGTGGCGGAAGTGATATGCGGATTTAACAAAACGCGATATAAAACCCTCGCTAAAAACTCGATACTCGATCGAGTACCCAACACACTCGATCGAGTGGCCCCCTACTCGATCGAGTAACCTAGCTACTCGATAGCTACTCGATCGAGTAGCCTCTACTCTATCGAGTACCACTCATATCACGCAACCCAAGATGATTTTGGCACGCAATTCTAAGACTACTCCCGCTCCCAAGGTCAGTCAACGCTGGTCAAAGGGGCTCTAAAAGGGCGGGTATTACAGTCTTCCCCCCTTAAAAGACCTTCGTCCCCGAAGTTCAACTCACCTATCTCACGCACAAGACACGGAAAAACACGACATTACCAAACTTCCTACTCAAACCACTGCTCCCTGGAAACACCATTCCCCCCATGTCATCATCATCACCGTCTACGCTCTATACCTATCGACTCTTACAACTATCATGCAAGCATTATCACCGTTAATTGTCACCCTACATGTATGCATCAATTCTTACTAATGATTATGTATCAACCATCGACCTTGCCATACGAGCCAACACAAACAACCATCGCTCATCATGTGATAACAATTATCAACCTGAAACATCATGTGATAACAACTTATCAACCCGAAACGTATCTCGTACCAACTTCATGCTGCACAACTAACATCACGTGTTACTCACTAATTCGTTCTATCGCACCACAACTAGCTCTTTATGATGGTCCTTTAAAAATATACTATCACATTCATTTTAACGAACTAAAGTAACCACCTAGACTTCATATAAGCAATGTGACTAACGTAGTAACAAAGATTAGTAATTAAACAACAAAACTTTGTAAACGAATAACCACATAACTTCAAAACCACGGCCTTTTTATTTTGCGACATTACTCTTCCCCTCTAAAAAGGAACTTCGTCCCCGAAGTTCACCACCCAAAATACAACACATTTTACTTATTACTTGCATCATAACATTAAATAAAACCATATTATTTGTTATGGACATTACTCACTAACTATATACTTTTGAAATTAGAAATCATACACAAACCTCCGGAATATCTAGTCACCGTCGACAACGCATGTTAATATGGTATGCACAAGTGTACAAGAAGTTATAACTGTTAGGTTCATAAACCTATTATTAGCCTCCTCTAATAGTGAACTAATTAACTTGTTAATTATTTGTTCTTTAGATCTAGTGCATGCATAACAAAATGAAAGATTTATAAGAAAAACAATGTTCCTTACATTGTTGGTTGGTTCGAAATTAAGGGCACAAGTAAGGTCATCTTCCTTCACTTGTTCTTGAGCTTATAATGATGGATGATCCTCCTAAGACTCCAAGTTTAGAAGCCACTCCAATAAATTGCACCCAAGATTAATCCCAAAAATTCCTACTAATATTAACTAGATATGTAGTAGAAATATATAACCTTAATAATACTAATGTTCTTGTATTACTACTTCTAGTAATAGATGATGAGTGTATTAGTATTTTTAGAGAGTTTTTGTTGCTTTGCATGTGAGGAAGGTAGAGAGAAAAACAAGTAAAAGCAAGCATAAAAAATGAACAACAATCTTGCCCTTTTAATGAGCCAAAACCGGTTGGCTTTAGGCAAAAGAGGAATCTTTTGTCATTTGTTTTTACTTGTTTTGTTCATTATAGGTAGATTGTGTAAGATGTAGTATGTAAAGGCTAGTATGTAATGTCTCTTTCACACAATAACCAACATCAACATAAGACAAAAGAGCATCTTTGCTCATCTTATTTTGGCCGAAATATTGGTCCTTTTATGGACCATTTTTGCCTTTTGTCATTTGTCCCACAAATGCTTATAAGTCTTATGTTTAACAATCTTACATATTTAATTATTAATGTAATCATTTAACACTTAAAAATTACAATTAATAATATAATATACACTCCACTTTTTGAGTAGTATACTACCATTATATCAACGTATAATGGGTCCCAAAATTACTAGTTAGTTAAAATTACAACTTCTTGTAACTTTAAATAACTAATTACCTCTACCTCAAAACTTATATTAATACCTCAACTAATTTAGTAAATTAACACTTAATAACTAAATTTAATCTTATTTAATCACATTACAATAAGACGCAAAATTGCACTCCCATAATTAAGGAATTAATTAATCTGTATCGCATACAATTAATTAAATATCTATTTGGGCCTCATCCTATAGGTGTGACCTAAAGGGATCAACTGACCACCATCGTCACACGACAGTAATGTCAAACTCTAGTTAGCTAATCATTACCGATTAATGACGGTTAGTCGACTGTATAAAGAATCATCCCTCATGTATTCTTAACTTGAGATTTAATTATGATATTTAAATCATGTGATCGCACTATTGTTGAGGACACATTTCCCAACAATCTCCCACTTGTCCTCGACAAGTGTGCGTCACCAATTCTCTTGTCCTATTACAATCTCCCACTCAATGTATGGTGTCTTGCAGGTCGTACTTACATTTGATCATATCTTGAGTGGTTTTTCTCGATCTGGAGATTAACTGTCTCACCGGAATTATCTATCATAGATACCTTCCGAGCGTGGCCACGCATTTCCAGTTAACTACTCCTCGAGGGGCCTTGAGATTTCAAACAACCCTGACAAGGGGTGGACAATTTCTATCGCCCTATTCCCTTCGTTCAGCCACAGTTCATCATAACCCAAAATATACCCAGTTTGACCTCATTTACGAAATCGTAGAGTATAAATCAAAGCTAATCAGAAGTTGTGCCAACTTGGGCGAATAGTCTCTAGTCAAAAGAATTGACTCATAAGAATACTATAGTAGCTCTTGCCACGACCAGGCTTTATGAATTACCAGAACTCTATAAGCGGTCACTGCCCGACAGATTGTCCCATACAGTCTGCCTATGTGATCGACTAGTCATCCCATATGACTCTATGGCACTTGAACTTGCCATCAATCGCATCACACTCTAGTCACTTGGAGACATCAACTCATATAAGTAACTAGGGGCAAATACCATGTCAATCCAGTTCACTTTAATGGGGTTCAATTTGTCTCTACAACCCATTCGGATACGACAAGGTAGCGGGTGAGTTTAATAAAACTCAAACGATAAATGTGATTATAACATATGAATAGTCAATACACTAATACTACTTCATATTCTATAATCTCTAGTGTATTAAAACACTAGTTAAAATGCAATACAATCTTGGCAAGTGGATATACCCGATATCCATATATTCCAACTTAATTAATTGCAATTTCCTTCCATTCAATGTCATCTCTAATGACATGAATTTCTCTAAGTACTTGTCTAAGCTTATTGCTAGACTTGGGCTATTTAACTTGAAAGACGCTCCCACTGTTATCGCATAACTTGTGATAAAGTCATTAGTAGAGGGATTCACCCTAAATCCCTACGTTGACCATTTTATCACAATCTTACTTAGATTCCTTTTGTAGAATTTACAATGCGCGAAACTAAAACACTTTTCTTAGTTTCTTACTCCTTAGTTAATAACATTAGCTTAGGATTTCATCAAATCCTTTTAAGCTTGGAAACTAAAGTTGGTGCTGTAGGGTAATATCCGTATAAAACCCATTAAATTTAAGGATTATAATGTAAATTTTATACGTGATTAATAGTCATAAACGAAAAACACAATGAAACGATAAAGATTAAGTAATAACCTCCGGTCCTAGTGCAATTCGGCAATGAGAGATCAAAGTAGATCTCCTCCTAAATGATGCACCCAAGATTGTCCGAGAAATGCCCTTGTGCTAGAATGAATCCTCTAATTGCCTTGCAATATTGAGAGGATTGTTTTGTGAGTTTTCGTTGGATGAGAGATCCGAATTTTGAGAGGCAATTTTCTCAAAACCCTAATTTGTTTTGCAAATGACAATTAGGTTACAAGTGAGGAGAGGGTCTCCTTTTTGTTTCCTCTCATTCGGCCGGCCATGGGCTACCTAGGGAAGTAGGCTTCCACTTCCTTTTAGTTTTAGCTCATGGTCTGGTTCGCAAATCGCTAAAATGTATATGACGCGGTTTTGTTATAAATCGTCATCGGTTATCGGTTATTAAAGCATCAACTAATAATACGGATTAGTTGAAACATTAATACATGTCCGACAAAGACGATATTGTATAATTATGTTCAATATACATTTAATTAAATATAAATCGCTTATATTCAATTTACGAATTAACTGCTTAATTCGCCTTAGCCATTATTATTTAATCCGTATTAAATAAAATATCTCAACATCACATTTTGACTAATTATTAGTCAAATAACTCAGACTAACTGGTTAGTCAAATTTGGCATCTACATGACTGTATTTTCATACCGTCACATCTCTCAAACGTATCCTATAGGTGTGACTTTTAGGGACCAGTTGATCACCGCCATCTGTATGACAATAACGTCAAACTTATCTAGCAAGCCAACCGTTATTGATAAACGTGGACCAACTGATTATGATACAAAAGTATACCCTTTGATCCTTTTAGAGATTTATAAGTCCTTGCACTAACTGTAAAGGACACCAGCCCCAACAAGCTCCCACTTGTCCGTACAAGTGTATGTGCAATGACGTTATCCGCACTAACTGGAGGACACAACTCCAACAAACTCCCACTTGTCCGTACAAGTGTATGTGCGATAACCGATTCTCATATTCATTTAAAATTTCTCCCACTCAATGTAAAACAATTTGCAGATCCGGATCCGCAAAGGTCGTATTTTACAATCGATTTGTATCTAGAGTGGTTTCCCCGACTAGAGAGTAACTTAACTGATAAAACGAATACGTATTCGAGCATGGCCATGCATTTCAGTTACAGCTCCTCGAGTGGCCCTGAGAAATATCGAGTACCTGATAAAGGCTGAATATTTCCTTCAACTCGAACTCCTTCCGATCTAAGCACGATATGAAATGACCCGAAACAATCTACTTGGCCCCCTATTACGGATGACCGTGAGAAAGAAACCAAAGTCACCCAAAATCTGTCGTAGTCTCAAGAGACAGTCGATAGTCAAAAGAATCGACTCTTAGGATCACCATGGAGGTCCTATCCACGACCGGGCACCGAATGTTGTAAAACATTTAGGACTCCACGTTGATGTCACAATTGTGTCCTACGAGATATCCGTATAAATCACCTCTCTGTGATTGGTCACCAACCTTTGTTGACTTATGGCTCGTTGAACCCACCATCAACCAACGTCACAAAATAATTACCTTGAGTTATCAGCTCACGTGGGTAATTAAGGACCAAAAATATAATGTTTGTTCAGTTCACTTTGTGGTGTTCAAAATTTGTCGTACAAATCCACATGAAAAACAAAATATAAAATATCAAAACGATGATGTCGTATAGAGTACAAAAGAGAATGAATCTAATCCATAAAAGAGTACTACAACTTAGGAACACGTTTAATTCCCATGGAATTAACATGCCCTTCATGCTTATCTTGTCGTAATGGTTTAGTGAGAGGATCTGCTATGTTATCATCTGTAGCAATCTTTTCTATCACTACTTTCTTTTGCTCCACGTAATCTCGGATTAGATGAGCTTTCCGTTGTACATGTCTAGACTTGTTGCTAGACTTTGGCTCCTTAGCTTGGAATATGACACCTCTATTGTCGCAATAGATGGTGATCGGGTCATTCGAACTAGGCACTACAGATAGTCCATGTAAGAATTGACGCATCCATATCGCTTCCTTTGTAGCTTCAGACGCGGCATAGTACTCGGACTCAGTCGTAGAATCTGTTGTAACAGTTTGTTTGGAACTCTTCCAGCTGACTGCAGCGCCATGAAGAGTAAAAACGAATCCAGACTGAGATTTCGAGTCATCACGATCCGTTTGGAAGCTAGCATCTGCGTAACCGGTTGCGCATAGCTTTTGTTCGCCTCCATAAGTCAATGCCCAATCTTTAGTCCTCCGTAGGTACTTAAGAATGTTCTTGACACCATCCAATGTGATTCACCTGGATGCTGTTGGAATCGACTTGTCATACTCAATGCATATGCCACGTCCGGACGTGTGCATATCATGGCATACATGATTGATCCTATAGCCGAGGCATAAGGAATCCGTGTCATGCGCTCTTTCTTTTCCGGTGTCTCCGGTGACCGAGACTTGCTCAAATGCACCCCCGGAGCCATAGGAAGAAACCCCTTCTTGGAGTTAGTCATGCTGAATCTCTCTAGGACTTTGTCTATGTAAGACTCTGATCGAGAGATAACATCCGTCGTGATCTATCTCGATAGATACGGATGCCTAGAATTCTTTGTGCCTCTCCCAGATCTTTCATCCGGAAATGGTTTTTCAACCATACTTTCACCGAAGTTAAGAGAGGTATGTCATTCCCAATCAGGAGTATGTCATCGACATACAATATTAGGAAGACAATCTTGCTCCCACTCGACTTGATATAAAGACATGGTTCCTCGACCGATCGAGTAAATCCATTTTCTTTAATCACTTGGTCGAAGCGATGATTCCAACTCCGAGATGCTTGCTTGAGTCCATAAATGGAACGCTTAAGCTTGCACACTTTCTTAGGATGTTGTGGATCGATGAAACCTTCGGGTTGTACCATGTACAACTCTTCCTCCAAAAAACCGTTTAAGAAGGCGGTTTTCACATCCATTTGCCAAATTTCATAGTCATGAAAAGCGGCAATCGCTAAGATAATCCGAATGGAACGCAAAGATGACTACGGGTGCGAAAATTTCATCGTAGTGCAAACCTGGCACTTGGGTGAAACCTTTAGCAACTAGTCGTGCTTTATAGATATCTTGTTGACCTTCCACTGAATGCTTTATCTTGTAAAGCCATTTGCATTGAAGGGGACGAACCTTAGCAGGTAAGTCAACAAGATCCCATACGTTGTTCTCATACATAGAGTCCATCTCGGATTGCATGGCCTCAAGCCATAGCTTTGAGTCGGAACTAGTCATGGCACCTTTATAGCATGCGGGTTCACTACTCGTTAAGAGTAGAACGTCATCTATGTCATGTTCCTCGACCATACTAATGTATCTGTCTGGAGGAATAGAGACTCTTCCCGACCTCCTAGGTTCCTCAGGAATATTAACCGCAGCCGGGATTGAAGGGATTGGTTCCTCCAATGGTTGCTCGGTATTTGGTTCTGGAATCTCCGACAGGTCGAAGGTTCTATCACTCTTTGCATTCTCGAGAAATTCCTTCTCTAAGAATGTCGCACTAGCCGCAACAAAAACGCGTTGTTCGGTTGGCGAGTAAAAGTAATGACCAATTGTTCCTTTAGGATAACCTATAAAGTATGTCTTGACCGATCGCGGGCCGAGCTTATCCTCGTGTCTCCCCTTGACATAAGCCTCGCAGCCCCAAACCCGTATAAAGGACAAGTTAGGGACCGTTCCCTTCCATAGTTCATATGGAGTCTTGTCAACAGCTTTAGACGGACTTCGGTTAAGTATTAGAGCGGCTGACAAAAGAGCATAACCCCACAATGAGTCAGGCAACACGGTGTGACTCATCATGGATCGAACCATATCAAGTAGTGTTCGATTTCTCCGTTCGGACACACCATTCAGCTGAGGTGTTCCAGGTGGAGTTAACTGTAGGGCAATCCCACAGTCTTTAAGGTGTTGATCAAACTCGTGAGAAAGATACTCGCCACCACGATCCGAACGCAGTGTTTTAATCTTTCTACCCACTAGGTTCTGTACCCTATTCTGGTATTCCTTGAATTTCTCAAAGGATTCACTTTTGTGCTTCATTAATTAGACATAGCCATATCTACTTAAATCGTCCGTGAAAGTGATGAAATTCCTATAGCCTTCTCGTGCGGTGATTGACATAGGACCACATACATCCGTGTGTATGAGTCCTAATAGGTCAGCAGCGCCCATTCCAACACCTTTGAAGGAAATCCGAGTCATCTTACCGATGAGACATGATTCACACGTGCCAAATGATTGAAAATCAAAGGCCGAGATAGCTCCATTCTTTTGAGTTTGTTTTTACGCGTTTCTCATTAATGTGTCCTATACGGCAGTGCCATAGATACGTTTGATCTTTGTCACCAACCTTTAACTTTTTATTCATTACGTGTAATATTTCGGTGGTCTGATCTAAAACATAAATTCCGTTCATGGAGACTGCCTTGCCATAAATCATATCGTGTAAAGAGAAAATGCAAGTAATATTCTCTATTACAAATGAAAAACCAAGTTTGTCAAGTGCAGAAACTGAAATAATGTTTTTCGAAAGACTGGGTACATAATAGCAGTTATATAAAAATAACTCAAATCCGCTAGGAAGCTGGATCACATATGTTCCCCTTGAGACGGCAGCCACTCGTGCTCCATTCCCAACACGCAGGTCCACCTCACCCTTTACGAGGGGTTCGATGTTTCGGAGCCCCTGCACATGATTACACAGATGAGAACCACAACCAGTATCAAGTACCCAAGTTCCGTAACTTGCGTGGTTAATCTCAATCATATGAATAAAAGTAGAAGAAGAAGACATACCAACAGGTTTAACACGACCTGCCTTTAAGTCCTCGTGATAAACAGGACATGTACGCCTCCAATGCCCAGTCTTGTGGCAATGATGGCATTCCATGTTTTCATTCTTGCTCTTTGTCGCGCCTGATGAGGTACTCGCCTCACCAGGCCCACTCTTACCTGGACCCGACTTCTTGAACTTCGGTTTGCCTACTGCTAGGCCTGGCTGAACTTTGCCCTTACCCTTGCCCTTGTTTGACACAACGAGAACATCCTGTTTCATGCTCCCACTGAACTTTATGTTCTTCTCGGTCTGTACGAGAAGGGAGTGCAGTTCATGGGGACTTTTCTTCAAATCATTCATATAGTAATTCGCTCTAAATTGCGAAAAACCATCATGGAGTGAATGAAGCATGCGGTCAATCACGATGTTCTCGCTGATTTTACAATCAAGCGTCTCCAGTTTCTCGACATTCTCAATCATGCTGAGAATGTGTGGGCTAACCGGTTGGCCCTTCTGGAGTCTCGCATCAAAGAACCGAGTGGTATGCTCATAGGTCACGATTCTCGATGCTTTCGAGAATTCCTTGGTGAGCGTGGTGAAAATCTTGTTTGCATCTTGGGCTATGAAGCGTTTCTGCAAAGTGGGTTCCATTGCAAAAATGAGTACGTTTTTAATCGCACCCGCTTCCAAGGCGAAATCGTTATACTTGTCGATCTCGTTAATTCCAGCCGTGGGGCCTGGGTTTGACGGCATGGACTCAAGCGAAATTTGAGCTTCCGTCGGCGGCGCGGCATTCCGTAATCTTGCCTCCCGATCCGCGAAGTTTGATCCATCATTCTTCGATCGAGTTGACTGATTCATCCGATTCATGAAGATCCGAAGCCAGGACTCACGGTCCAATGTGGCACTTGGCATTGGGTCGTTCAAGTGACCAGCCATATTGTTATTAGCAGTTTATGTGAACGTGATCTACACTCAAAAAGAAAGAAAAACCAAAACGAAATAATCAACTCATCGAGGTGATTTAAGTCTATTAAAATTTATTTTAATCGTGTAGACTCATTGCACTTGTATAATTGATCTCCCTCAAGAATAATACAAGTGATCCCAAGACTCAATTTCCGTAAATTGATAAGCCAACTGTGTAGCTAGTTCTTCCGTAAAAACTCTTGGTCGATAGATTTACTCAAATCCTATCTATAGTCCACCATGATCACGGGATCGCATTTAGTGACCATAGTGTTGAGATAAAATAAGTCAATCGGTTCCAACTTACCCGACGTAGAAGGGGTCATATTATGCCTACCGACGAAGAAGGGATTCATTGGAGTTTGACCTATAAAGACCGTTCTCAATTTTTGTTTATACGAGGAAGATCCCATCAACTAAGTTTCAATTCATTTTAAGTGAACGAATAACTAGCAAATCGCGTGAATGAATTAATTTAGATGATGGCTTAAATCGTGTGACATAAGAATGTCATAGAAAACTAACGCGTGACCTCTACATGAGTCAGTTTTCATGCAATAATTAGGTGGTTTGGTTTTTAGGCGGAATATGATGCATACTATCGTTACGATAAAATAAATAAATGAATGCGATACGTAAATAAAAATTCCTAGTGTGGCCTATCCTAGTAAAAAGAACATAATACAACTTTGGAATCCACCGTTGGACCCGAAAAGCTTGTCTTGATGTTCCATCTTTGTCCATGTAGCGGGAGTGAGCATCCGGTCTCCTTCTTTAGTCTTCTCAAAATTACAATTAAAATTTACAAAATATAAACCTATTTACATTCTAAATAAAAACTGTAATTAAAAGAAATAAAAGGAGATACGAGATCTCAAAATACAACCAAGACCGTGTTCCATCATTACGGTAACACGTTCTACTAAGGCCACACTAAGTTACAACCGTTTGCAAAAATAAATAAATACGTAATTAAAAGCATTCAAATTAAACAAGAACGATAAATGAAATGCATCAACTAAATTAAATTTATTCGTGACATAATTCCGTAATTATGTTAAATTATCCAAACCACCAAAGATAATTAAAATTATGTGACAAAACCGCTTCATCAACTTAATTTTAATTCATGATAATCCGTTACTTTAAATCGTTTTAAAGTAACCAAATTGTTCGTGGGTGAACCGTTTCACTATCAAGCGAGTGCATAAATCCATATTATGCAATAAATGGCCGAGAAAAAAAAAACAAATTTTTTTTTTTTTTTTATTCACTGCTGGGCGTGAACAGTACCACGAAATTTTTTTTTTTTTTTTAAAATGTTGCTGAAAACCGTGAGCAACAATAGGAACAAAAAAACGGCTCAATCAACAAAAGATCAAACAACAAAACGATTTGTAAAAACCCAATTGCAATTTAATCTAATCCGTATAGAATTGAAATTACAATTGATACATCTTTAACATATTGCAATAATGATCGATTAAAATTACAACATGTAAAGAATGATTGAAAAAAAGAGATCGAATGATCTATCAAAATTGTGCGGCACGCATAATGATGCAAAACAAATCAGGCCGTGTACATAAAACACACGGTTTCCAAAAAAAAAAATTTTCGAGACAAAATAATGCCACACGAAATTTTATGCAATCACTTTGATAGATCTTTTACATATTGCAATGAATATCGATTACAATACAATATGCAAAGATCAAAATGAAAACAAAAGACAACCAACACCGTGTATACAAGACACGGTTCCCAAGGCACAAAACAAAAAAACGCAGCAATTAAAAAAAACTTGCCGAGGGCAAAAAACATGTGCCGAATGAAAATTAATCAAAAATACATCGATTCAAAAATCGTTTGATGAAAATCACATAGAAAAATTTACGTGGCCTCGCTCTGATACCACTTGTAGGGTAATATCCGTATAAAACCCATTAAATTTAAGGATTATAACGTAAATTTTATACGTGATTAATAGTCATAAACGAAAAACACAATGAAACGATAAAGATTAAGTAATAACCTGTGGTCCTAGTGCAATTCGGCAATGAGAGATCAAAGTAGATCTCCTCCTAAATGATGCACCCAAGATTGTCCGAGAAATGCCCTTGTGCTAGAATGAATCCTCTAATTGCCTTGCAATATTGAGAGGATTGTTTTGTGAGTTTTCGTTGGATGAGAGATCCGAATTTTGAGAGGCAATTTTCTCAAAACCCTAATTTGTTTTGCAAATGACAATTAGGTTACAAGTGAGGAGAGGGTCTCCTTTTTGTTTCCTCTCATTCGGCCGGCCATGGGCTACCTAGGGAAGTGGGCTTCCACTTCCTTTTAGTTTTAGC
This sequence comes from Silene latifolia, assembly GCF_048544455.1. Taxonomy (NCBI): domain Eukaryota; kingdom Viridiplantae; phylum Streptophyta; class Magnoliopsida; order Caryophyllales; family Caryophyllaceae; genus Silene; species Silene latifolia. The sequence goes on from NC_133527.1 coordinate 100,066,516, forward strand.
TCATGGTCTGGTTCGCAAATCGCTAAAATGTATATGACGCGGTTTTGTTATAAATCGTCATCGGTTATCGGTTATTAAAGCATCAACTAATAATACGGATTAGTTGAAACATTAATACATGTCCGACAAAGACGATATTGTATAATTATGTTCAATATACATTTAATTAAATATAAATCGCTTATATTCAATTTACGAATTAACTGCTTAATTCGCCTTAGCCATTATTATTTAATCCGTATTAAATAAAATATCTAAACATCACATTTTGACTAATTATTAGTCAAATAACTCAGACTAACTGGTTAGTCAAATTTGGCATCTACATGACTGTATTTTCATACCGTCACATCTCTCAAACGTATCCTATAGGTGTGACTTTTAGGGACTAGTTGATCACCGCCATCTGTATGACAATAACGTCAAACTTATCTAGCAAGCCAACCGTTATTGATAAACGTGGACCAACTGATTATGATACAAAAGTATACCCTTTGATCCTTTTAGAGATTTATAAGTCCTTGCACTAACTGTAAAGGACACCAGCCCCAACAAGCTCCCACTTGTCCGTACAAGTGTATGTGCAATGACGTTATCCGCACTAACTGGAGGACACAACTCCAACAGGTGCAACCCTTCAACACCTTAACTTAGTTTATCATCCAAACATGTGTACAAGTCATCAATTGCACTTTAAGGCTTTCACAAGCCCATCTAATGAATTAACTTATTATTGATTCATAATGTACCTAGAATATGGTACATCACAGCAGGTGCGTCTGTTGGCATACATAATCGTTCTAATGGCGGAAACATTAGCAATCGATTTCATGTAATCAACAACTTAATGGGTTCAGTGAACGACTATGATTCCATCATAGTAATTCCACTTTCATCATCATGAATAAGCCATTCAACTTTGTTGATGTTAAACAGATACGAAAGAACTTATCTTCATAAGACTCTTAGCTCTATGCCAATTTACTCTCACATAGATTCAAAATCTAGAATACTTTGCATCCCTTTCCAAGTCTTCCAATTACTCTTGCCGGAAGAGAGCATTGGTACATAATACTCAATAAGTAATACGTCTTCAATGTATAAGACATGGAAAAAATAATTTTAGCTCCCACTTAACTTCTTGTATATCATGATTCTTCAATCACGTGAATGAAACAATTCACTATAATCACATGAACGAAAAGTAAAATCCTATAATGCTTGCTTAAGATCATTCTAATGATCATTAAAGAAAGCTACGCATAATATGTTAGGATTCTTAGATCTTCATCTAAGATTTTGTGTTTCAAACACTTCCTTCTCTAAATTCCCATTTTAGAAAAGCGAATTCTATTTGCCATTCTTCATTAAAATGAAATGCGGCAATTCCTAACACAATTTATCTTGATCAACATCTTCATGTAAATCTTATGCATTTGTGTACTCTAAAGCTCTATTTATCTTTAAAGAGACCCTCACTTTAAAGTAAATCTACTCATGAGCAACAATTTTCGGATTGTAATGCTTCGGCTCGTATATATAACAAGGTCATGATATATATATAACAAGGTCATGATACTATCACTTTCACAAAGTAATATTTTTTAAACAAAAAGACATGTGCGATAGACTCCCACTGAACTATGGTCTCATACTATCTTTATAGATAATAGTTCAATACCAACTCCCACTCTATTAATTCAATTACTTTCACAAAGTAACATTTCAACTATAAGAGGTGTTTGTGACGATACAATCTTCTCCCACTGTATCTCTCAGAAATACATCTATCTTCTTGAGATATAGTTTTGTGAGACACAAACATATATATTTAACGGAGTTTAGCTTTCAAAAGGACATCCTAACATGGCAGCTTGATAATATACGAGTCTCATCCATGTCATCTGTTTAATAGACTCTCTATTCTAGGTATCTCATGGTTGACCATCCAATTAGAATAATATGTCCATTTGGTATCGTGAATTCCCTACTTGATGAGTTCAAAAACTCATTACAACTTTAGAATTGATCTTATATAAGTAAGTTGTTACTTTAAGTAACAAGGGCATAAGGAGAATCAAATTCATAGCTTATGGACATATAATGATCCCATCATCATAATCGTCTAATCAATCAATTTAAGTTGTTTATCTAATGTTTCTCTAAGCAAGTAATTAATGATGATGATTTTAGAACAAATAACATAATAAAACAGGTGATTTGGGTTGAAAACCAAATCACCAATATCCAAAATACAACCCGTGTTTAAAGGATACAACCCAATTTTCAAGTCACACAAGGAAATCAAAATAGTTCTAAAACATGAAATACATCATAAAATTAAAGACAAAGCAAATAAAAGCCAAGCTTCCATTGATCCATCACCATGATTGGCTACGCTAGCTTCCCTTGTGATCCTCTAGGCTTGCTTCTCCTTGCCTTTTTCCTTGGTAGGAGCCCCTATTTACAATAAAGAGGGTAATCATCACAACTTGTATCACATACTAATTGAGATTGAAACATAAAAGATAGAGATAGTTATATACCTACTGGAATAACCTTTCCAGCTTTGATGTCGCCAAGATACTTGGAACAGTTTCTCTTCCAATGCCCAACTCCACAACAATAGTGGCACTTGTCCCCGGAGGGGGCACTGTACTTGGGCTTGGAGGAGCTTGCTTCATAAGTCTTAGCTATGTTCCTGTTGGGAGTTTGCTTCTTTCCCTTTTTCCCGCTCTTCTTGAAGGTTCCTTTGCTCTTATGATTGACATTGAGCACATCTTTGGTGGTGCTAACACTTAGCCCCATGTCCCTTTCGGCTTGCACAAGCATTTTGTGCAACTCATCAAGGGAAACCTTCTTATCTTGCATATTAAAATTCACCCGGAATTGAACATATGCTTTGATTTTGCTGAGGAAATGGATAATTCGATCAATTACAAGTTCATTAGGAATTTCCACCTTATGCATTTTCAAGGTCTCAACATGCTCCATCAACTTGAGCACATGAGGGCTCACCTTTTGGCCCTCTTTGATGTTAAGATCAAAAAATGCGGAAGCCGCCTCATATTGAATGACCCTAGGAGCTCGTGAAAACATGTTCACAAGCTTCATGTAGATCTCATGAGCGGTGCTAATCTTTATAGCACTTCGTTGGAGTTCGGCCTCCATAGCAAAGATCAACACATTTTTGATCGCTGCCGACTCTCTTTGGTAAACCTCATAGGTTTGCCTAGCGGCGGGGGTGGACCTAGTAGTAATTTCGGTGGGAGATGCCTCGGTAAGGTAACGAAGCTTGTCGTCACCTTGCGCGGCCAAGCGAAGTTGCGCGTCCCAATCGGCGAAATTGGACCCATTCTTTTATAACTTACATCGATCCATGAAGGATCGGAGCCATGACACATTGGTAAGCGTGGCGGAACTAGGGGATGCGGACGCGTTTGGAGTTGCCATTGCGGTTGATTAAAACATATTTTGACTACAAAATAGGAAATGAAGGAATTAATTATTATCTATCGTTTTAATAATACTCGTAAATTTAACTACAAGCATTGCATTTATATAGTGACCTCCACCCAACTACATAAATGATTCCGAGATCCAAATTCATATTAATACGGGTACGGTAAGCCGAGTCATGCCATATTAATATAACTCGGTGAATTAACCTTTTAATCGATTCTACTTTTAGAACTCTCGGTCGATAAAAATTGCTCTAATTCTCATCTTTAACCCGGAACACATGAGACTACGGTCAACAATACTTCCGTTGAGCTCAATCCAAATTTCGATGTAATAACTTTTTACTACCCCACTTCGCCAACGTAACAAGGTTTGTATTACGGTAAAGCCGGCTCAACTCCCTTATGAAATTGGTACTTCGTGGGTTTCTACTATTTGGTAAGGCTATTTCTCAATTTTTAATATATGTGAGAGGTCATGTCAATTTATTATCTATCACGTTTTAAGTGAACTAAAGCGGTGAACTACGATAATTATAATTGACATGGTCGATGACTTGATATGATATGCATGTGTTGTTATGGCGATTTGGCAATGCATGCAACATATTAAAAGAAATGCAAAGCAATAAATAAAATTCCAAGTATGGCCTTCCTAAAATAGAAAATCAAATAATCTATTACATATTCGGAAACCAACTCCTTTGGTCCCTTGAATCTTCAATTGGCACGCCTTCCAAGACACCGTCTTTATCGGATCACCTTTCCGAATGGCACCGTCTTTGAAGATGCTCCATAATTACAAATAATAATAAAAATACAAAATTATTCCTATTATACATTGTAAAATGGAAAATCTACTTAAATAAAAATAAAAGTGATACGAGATCACATTAAATTACAACCGAATCAATATTCCCTTTCATTACGGGTAATATTAATTAAAACTAAGGCCATACTAAGATGAAATTACATAATTCAAAATTATATAAATAAAAGACATTCAACAATTTAAATATGCAGCATTGTAATATGTAACTATCATGCAAAATCATGTGCCAAATCGCCTTATTTAACTTATGTCGTACATATAACCCGGTTTCATGGAAATGCGTGATAATAACCTTTTAAAATCACTAATTAACACTTAAATCACATCTAAACTCAAGTTAATTATCCTAACACATTTTAGGACTCAAAAATCAGTCATCACTTAATTTTTGACAATAATTCAACATGATTTAATTTTATGCTCATTTTTGACCTTAAAGACACAATATTTATGAAATAAATCCAAATTAAATCATAAAAGTTTCAAAAATTGAATTTTAAATTTTTAAACATTCTGGAATAAATCCATGACACTCATAATGTCAAAAATAATGGTTAAAATTTTCGAATTAATATTGAGAAAATATAGTTGCATATTTATCGTTTTTATCTCATAAAATGTATAAAGTATACAAAAATTAAACCAATAATTTTTACAACTTTAGATCTTATTAGTGGGATATTAATGCAACTTAAAATAATTTTATCAAGCCATGCAATACGATTTAGCTAATTTTTGCTAAAATAGTCACTATTTATGCCATTTTTACTCAAAAATCCATAAATCATGCTAAAGAAGATATTTAAATCTATAAATTTACATACTCTCTTTAAATATTCCATGTGACATCATATTAAAAGATCATGGCTTAATTCGAAATTTAACTAATTTTAACCATTTTACCTCTTTTAATCCATCTTTATCTCATAAAAATCATAAATCATGCAAAATTAATCAAATTAACTCGTCCTTTTACACACAACTTGTAAAATATGCATGTGAGGTCATATAAATTTTCCAAGGTCATAAACGAAATTTAACTATTTTTGGCATTTTAATTCCCATTTTAGTCATAAAAATGTAATAAAATGACCAAAAATCCTTAAAATGAGGAATAAATTTCCATGAATCATAAAAATGACCTAAAAACATTTTAGGACCGGAATATATAACATGCATGGTGATTTCGTGGCTTATACATAGAAAGCACAAATTTTTAAGTTTTATATGTTAACCTTTTAACTCGAAAAAACAATAACCGATTATGCATGCGACATCCTTATGCTCTGATACCACTTGTTAGGTTCATAAACCTATTATTAGACTCCTCTAATAGTGAACTAATTAACTTGTTAATTATTTGTTCTTTAGATCTAGTGCATGCATAACAAAATGAAAGATTTATAAGAAAAACAAGGTTCCTTACATTGTTGGTTGGTTCGAAATTAAGGGCACAAGTAAGGTCACCTTCCTTCACTTGTTCTTGAGCTTATAATGATGGATGATCCTCCTAAGACTCCAAGTTTAGAAGCCACTCCAATAAATTGCACCCAAGATTAATCCCAAAAATTCCTACTAATATTAACTAGATATGTAGTAGAAATATATAACCTTAATAATACTAATGTTCTTGTATTATTACTTCTAGTAATAGATGATGAGTGTATTAGTATTTTTAGAGAGTTTTTTTTTTTATTTTCATGTGAGGAAGGTAGAGAGAAAAACAAGTAAAAGCAAGCATAAAAAATGAACAACAATTTTGCCCTTTTAATGAGCCAAAACCGGTTGGCTTTAGGCAAAAGAGGAATCTTTTGTCATTTGTTTTTACTTGTTTTATCATTATAGGTAGATTGTGTAAGATGTAGTATGTAAAGGCTAGTATGTAATGTCTCTTTCACACAATAACCAACATCAACATAAGACAAAAGAGCATCTTTGCTCATCTTATTTTGGCCGAAATATTGGTCCTTTTATGGACCATTTTTGCCTTTTGTCATTTGTCCCACAAATGCTTATAAGTCTTATGTTTAACAATCTTACATATTTAATTATTAATGTAATCATTTAACACTTAAATATTACAATTAATAATATAATATACACTCCACTTTTTGAGTAGTATACTACCATTATATCAACATATAATGGGTCCCAAAATTACTAGTTAGTTAAAATTACAACTTCTTGTAACTTTAAGTAACTAATTACCTCTACCTCAAAACTTATATTAATACCTCAACTAATTTAGTAAATTAACACTTAATAACTAAATTTAATCTTATTTAATCACATTACAATAAGACGCAAAATTGCACTCCCATAATTAAGGAATTAATTAATCAGACGTATACAATTAATTAAATGTCTATTTGGGCCTCATCCTATAGGTGTGACCTAAAGGGATCAACTGACCACCACCGTCACACGACAGTAATGTCAAACTCTAGTTAGCCAATCATTACCGATTAAGGACAGTCAGTCGACTGTATAAAGAATCATCCCTCACGTATTCTTAACTTGAGATTTAATTATGATATTTAAATCATGTGATCGCACTATTGTTGAGGACACATTTCCCAACAATAACTCTGATAAATAGATCGTAATAGGGCGTATGCAACATTAAAGTAACAAGAAACTATTACTGCTTCACTAATTGTGACAAATACGCTTATAAAACTTCAAACACGACTTCCAACATATGAAATTAACGGCTCAAAGGTGTTACTACGCACTACTAACCATGTTAAACATCAAGCTCGCAATTATCAAACAATTACACACTTTTAATTTTCGAAAATCTCCTGTAACAGTGCTACTCGATCGAGTATATACTGGTACTCGATCGAGTGTCCTGGCTACTCGATCGAGTAGCCTACAGGTCAGAATGCTTTACTTCATACATGCCTGCAGCTACTAGATAGAGTACGGGGTACTCTATCGAGTACCTACAGGCCAAAGTGCCTGTGAAGCTCGTCATAAACCGACATACATGTACACCAACGTCATATAAATCGAGTCGGTATGATTCCCCGACTCCCAACATCCTGCAATAAAGTGAAAGTATCAACTCCGGCCTTATGGCCAACAATACAAGTTCAAAAATCAAGTCTTAGCGAAAGCAACTACTAACGTCTGACACACTACCAACGTCAACTACTATAAACAAGGACAAAAACAAGGAGTATCACTCCTCCTGCTGCTGCTGCTCCTACTCAACCATCACCTCATCATCTCCACCACCGCCAGAAGTACCTGCTCCCGATGGCCCAATCCCCGCATCCACTCCTGCTCCTGCTCCCGGGCCCACGTACCATGGAGTCAAGCCGTCGTAGGCAAAGGACTGAGGTGTCCACCACGTCGACTGATCCACCCCGTAGGAATGGAAAACCCCTGTGTAGTCCCCAACTCCACTCCACCACACCGGATGCGGTCCCTCGGCCCCTATCCCCTGAGCGTACGCCATCTCGTGCATGTTCCGGAGTGTCAAGGTAGATGACTTTCTCTCCGCCAAGTAGCTGGATCGCGTCTCCGGGGTGTCGAGGTAAGGGTAGCACGGAAAAGGTTGCTGCTGTGGTGCCACCGGTCGTGGCCTAGTCTCCGAGGTCCTCTCCCTCACTCGACGGGGTCCTCTCCCCAACCTAGGTCTCTCCACCGCCATGACCGACGCATTCTCGCCCTTCTTCGGCTCTGGCATTACCTCGAGAATCGTGTCGTCGATGAGGTAGGTCTGCAGATGGCGGGGTCTATCATCCTCCTCCTCCTCCTCCTCCTCATCATCGGAGTCCACCGTCACTACCGCCGGCTCTAAGGGCTCCGTGGGTTGGAGGTGCCCAGGAGCTGGAATCTTCATCCAACTCACGCCCCACACCCTCCAAGCTAGGCTACCGTCAGCCAAAGTCCTCAACCATTTCAGGTCGAGATAGTAGTCACGATCCATGGTGGGCACCGGGGTAACTAGAGGCACGTACTCCGAAGAAGCCTCGAAAGAGGTTAGCTTTTCAGCCAACCGAGTAGCGATGGCGCCACAACTCAAGTATCGGGAAGAGGCAGTGGCCATCAAGGCAAGGGCAGCGCAAACCATCGAAGGAGCATTAAAGACCACTTTCCTGGTCCGCTCCGGGTTCAAGTAAGACATCAGAAGTAACACCTCATGGTTGTGCAGCTTACTGATATCCGATCGATCATAAAGGAGGTTCGAGAGAGAACGGAGAAAGATCCTCAATGTGACATGCTGAACGTCATTAATCAGCATGTTACTCGAGGTAGGAGCTGGTTTCCCGGTCAGACAAGGCATTAGGCGGCATACACCGCACTCAGCAGGGATATCGGTGATTGAGTCCTTGGGAGGCTTGGCCAACCCAAGGTGAGAAGCAAATTGGTCCATAGAAAGCAAGAAACTAGTGTTCATCAATCGAAACTCAACGGTCTGGCCAGCGGGGTCATAGATAAAAGAGCTCATAAACTCCAAGGTAAGAAAAGGATAAGAGTGTTTCCTCAGCCTATACAAACCCATAAGGCCCAAGGTCTCAAAAATGTGACGGACATCCGTCTCTATCTCCAAATCCTCCAACAAAGTAGTGTCTATACACCTTGTAGGTCTCATTTTGCGTTTTTGTAAAGCTAAAAAACGCTCTCTCTGCTTGAAATCAACAAAAACAACAGAAGGGTACTCTGCTGGAACTGCGGGGTACCACAGGTCCACTCCCTTCCCCCATCTCCGGTGGGTTACCCCACCCCCGTTTACTTTGGCGGGTTCCTATGTTCAGTCTCGGCATCTGTTTCGGCATATGTTCAAACAAACTTGTATAAACATGCAAACATTTACTTCACGTAATTCAGACTTTACCCATTCAGCTAGGCATACAAATTTCACCCACAAATTTGACATGTGAAGCACATAATTCATGCTTTTAACCTTGAATATTAAGCTATGTACACACATTCTCCAACAGTTTCCCAAATTTGACATACAAGCTCAGTTTACCACTACTCATAAGCCACGGTTGTGAAAAATTTATCATGGTCATTACACATGCTTAAAAATTCGAATATCCTAGCATGATTCTAAAGGTTGTTCCAAACACACTTCTAATCACATGTGAGGCATTCTTACTAGTTCATGGAAAAGAATAACTTAGAACATATCATTATCACCCTTCAATATTATGAACAACAACTCAATTAAAATTTTCAGACGGTCTTTACGGCTGTGATAATTTTGGCATATTTTTCATCAATTATCGTCTCTATTATCATATTGAAGTTCAATCTTCACTTAAACAGTCATATACTACACCAAATTCCAATTACAAATCACGAATTTCCACTTGGGGCACTTTTAAGACGGAGTTTTAAGGCAACTTTTTAAGATGAAAATCATCAAAATTCATTCTCCAATGTGATATAAACAAGGTGTAGTACTCAATTTCATCATCTAATCTGTGTAAAATACCCAAAAATCGATTTTGATTTTCATAACCCTAGAAATTTCGACCCCCAAATTGCAAGTTTCTAATCCATATTACAGCAATTAATCATCAACAATCAAGAAAGACGACATGTGAATCATATTCCAGCAGTTAAAGGCAACAAATGGATCATATGAATCGAAATTTTCAAACTATGCAATCATCCTCCACAAGTTTAAAGCATAAAAACATGTAAATAGAGTAGAAATCATACCTTGATCAAGTAGTGAAGTAAAGGAACGAAATTAAACCAAGAAAATAACCCCAAATTAACCACCACCAACACTAGATATGAGAGATTTCTGAGGGTTTGAGAGGAAATAGGCTTAGGTTTTCGAATTATAGAGGAAGAATGAGAAGAAATAGAAAGGAGAAGGGTTTTAAGAAACCCGTAGGATTCACTGTACAGTAACCTACTCGATCGAGTGCCTAGGGTACTCGATCGAGTACCACCCTACTCGATCGAGTAGGCGCTAATTCGTCGATTATCTGCAGGAATTTTTTCCACATCCAGACGTCATAGCTTCCTAACTAGATCGAGTGAGGTCTACTCGGTCTAGTAAGCACTCGCACTCGGTCAAGTATAGTTAAGTACTCGGTCATAAATACGAAGTAACTTGAAGATTCCTGCAAAACAACATGTGTGTCGATTCCAAACTACGTTCGGAATTCGGCACCAATTATCGCACTTGCTCGCGCATTACCATCACTACTCACGCATAACGTATCGTCTCAACTACTAAAGTGTTCGTCACATTACGCTACACAAATTACCCAACTCGGTTTAACTGCTACCGAATCTTCTATAAACTTAATCACGCCATAATATTACACTTAAACTTACTTTACTTGTTACTATTAAACTCGTGTTAACTTCAATTTGAAGCGTATAATTAACATCAATTCTTTCTTTCACTTATCATATAAATACATACTTTTCAAAACAAATTATTCTATCATGTTTTACATTCTATCATAAGCAATCCATCTTGCACGAATCAAATATTACGCAGCGGAAAAATTTCAACCAACAAATGAGGCATAAACGCATTACTATATGCTATGTCTCGAATTATAACTCAACTATACTATAACTATCATCATAGTAATTACGGTAGGATTTATAAACTCGTATGTGACTACCGTCATCATCAACTTATAGCAAACACCAACATGTTCATCCTTAATTATAACACACCCATTCACATTCCCAAGCATTTCTATCGAATAGACTTTTGTCACGTATCTCAAAATCATCATACAAGCTCACTAATCATGCCCACACTTCACTAAACACGGCCCAAAAACAGCTATTACATCCCTATTAACGCTAACTAAGGCTAAACTACAGGTAGTTCCGACACAATTAGCATACATGTCACACATATACACATGGACTCCGCATTCCCGTACCCTGTGACTGCCTTAAGCATCATGGGGCCAAGATTTTGAAATGAGGGCGCCTACTCACCCAAAACCTAGCATCCGCTGGGGCTCCCATTACACATACACCAGGTTCATTTTATTAGACTCCCTACGTTCATTATGTTCATTTGTTACAGGTTCGAAAATCGTCGCTCTGATACCACTTTGTAACACCCCCATATTCAGAGGAGCCTTAACTAGGCCTTCCTTAGCATATAAGGGCGTTACCATCTCGGTTGCCCGAGGATAGTAATAATCAAATGTCGATAAAAGAACTATTATATTGTATTACAAGCGATTTAAACCAACAAACGATATGAAAGATACAACTCAAAGACTACTCGGTATGACTAGCGAATCTCGTGAAGACTCATCCCTGCCCGGACTCCAGCTATCAACACCATCAACACCTGCTAAGACCAACTGCTCACCATAAGGGATCACGGCAGACACATAACAAACAAACAACCACACAAGGTCAGTACTGAGATAAGATACGACAACGAAAACTACAATTATTAATACAATATAAAGCTATCAAACTCAAACACAAACATGATAACCCAACCAACTCTGTCACTGACTGTCCACTGGACCAGCCCTGCCAGTGGGGGACTGCAGCCGTTCCCACCAAATCCCCGCTCCTCATAATGAGCGATAACCCTGTCCATTAATGTGCACATCCCCTCCCGTGGCGGGTTCCACGGAGGGCGAAACTAGGGCGTGAAGCCACTCCCACAAGTGACCCCACTCAGCCGAGGACACACCTCAAGAACCAGAGACAATCAACCACAATCACCATCACAACCGTCACCATACAACTACGATACTAAGCCCAATACAACCACAACGACCAACGTACTAGACCATCTACAGAAACTGAGTAGGCGAACCTACCTTTAAGCAACTGAACCAATCCATGTCGACAAACAACATATCCAGCGACCAAGCAAAGCCTATAACCACAATACAATTATCTATTACTAACAAGCAAACCCTAACAGTAAAGAACAAGGACACGGATGATGATTATGACATACCCATAGGGAGAAACTCAGCAAAAGACCGCTACCCAACTCAAGTGACGCTTTCCTAAGGCACAAGGATCTTCAAAAGGCTTCCATAGAGGTTTTGAGGTGAAAGGAAGGGAAAGAGGCGACTGAAGGATAGGAGGAAAGTGGCGGAAGTGATATGCGGATTTAACAAAACGCGATATAAAACCCTCGCTGAAAACTCGGTACTCGATCTAGTACCCAACACACTCGATCGAGTGGCCCCCTACTCGATCGAGTACCACTCATATCACGCAACCCAAGATGATTTTGGCACGCAATTCTAAGACTACTCCCGCTCCCAAGGTCAGTCAACGCTGGTCAAAGGGGCTCTAAAAGGGCGGGTATTACACCAGGTATGGGAGTCGATCGACTGACACGCGATTCAGGCCGTGTTCATTATATTGCCGCCTACACTACAATTCCCCTACATCCTAGCACGAATAAATTAGCTACTCATCTTGAAATTAAAGGCAACAATAATATTAAGGATTAAAGCTACGGAATTCATGCTTAATACGATAAAATAAACAATTAACAAAAGATGGCAATTCGGCTTGGGAACTAATCTAACAATTCGACAACTATGAACGAAAATAAAATAACAGAATCAAACCAGAAAGTACCGTGTGAATTGCGAAGGAAAAGAACAAAGCCGAATGACAAAGCGAATTGAATTCAATACCGAAAGTAATCTCGAACCCTAAGTTTTTCTAAAGAACTATATGTAAAACTTAATGTAAAAACTTGATAAAAACTGGATGCCTGTATCTGTCGAACTAGGTTACGTTATATAGAAAGTATACGTAACATAATTCCTAAACCTAATAACTCATGGGCTTGATAAATCTCGATCTTTTAATTCTCGTCTGGAATAGCGTCTTGGTCGATCGACTTAGGTGACCGGTCGATCGACCGAATAGCAGTGTACAGTAGCCTCTGGAACCCGATGGTTGGTCGATCGACTGAAGGTAGTGGTCGATCGACTGCTTTAGCTGCTACTTAACTTTTATAATCTCGTGGATTTGTCTTTTGGGCCTTGAATTGCGCACCAAGCTCGTTCCTTAAGCGAATACTTCACGTCAAAATGCAATGCAGGATACTCGGGGACGGATTTAGCTCAATTTCCGTTGAATTCTTCACATTTCTGCAATAATGTACAAAAATACGGAAGTAGACGGGAATAGGGAGAAATGTAGCATAAACTACATGAATGAGCTCTGAAATGCGTGTAAAATGGGATGTAAAACATCATATAAAAGACACGCATCAGCGGTTTTCACATCCATTTGCCAAATTTCATAATCATGAAAAGCGGCAATCGCTAAGATTATCCGAATGGAACGTAGCATGACTACAGGTGCAAAAATCTCATCATAGTGCAATCCGTGCACTTGAGTGAAACCTTTTGCCACAAGTCGTGCCTTGTAGGTTTCTGGTTGCGCGTCTACAAAACGCTTTATCTTGTAAATCCATTTGCACTGTAGAGGTTTTACCTTATTAGGTAAATCAACTAGATCCCACACGTCTTTCTCATACATGGAGTCCATCTCGGATTGCATGGCTTCCAGCCATAGCTTTGAGTCGGAACAGGTCATAGCACCTTTATAGGTAACGGGTTCATTACTCTCTAGGAGTAAAACGTCATTCTCCTCGACCATACCAATGTATCTGTCCGGAGGATGAGAGACTCTACCCGACCTCCTAGGTTCCTCAGGAATATTAACCGTATCAATAGTTGGAGGAACAACTTCCTCCATCCGTTCCTCGGTTGTTGGTTCTGGAATCTCCGACAGCTCGAAGGTTCTATTACTTGTCTTGTTCTCGAGAAATTCTTTCTCTAAGAACGTCGCACTAGCCGCAACAAAAACTCGATGTTCGGTAGGCGAATAGAAGTATTGACCAAATGTTCCTTTTAGATAACCTATAAAGTATGTCTTGACCGATCGCGGGCCGAGCTTATCCTCGTGTCTCCACTTGACATAAGCCTCGTAGCCCCAAACCCGAAAAAGGACAAGTTAGGGACCGTTCCCTTCCACATTTCATATGGAGTCTTGTCGACAGGTTTAGACGGACTTCGGTTAAGTATAAGAGCAGCTGACAAAAGAGAAAAACCCCATAATGAATCAGGCACTACCGTGTGACTCATCATGGATCGAACCGTATCAAGTAAGGTTCGATTTCTTCGTTCGAACACACCATTTAATTGAGGTGTTCTAGGTGGAGTTAATTGCAAAACGATTCCACAGCCTTTCAGGTGTTGCTCAAACCCACTTGAAAGATATTCGCTTCCCCGATCTGAACGGAGTGCTTTAATCTTTCTACCCAGTTGGTTCTGTACCCTGTTCTGGTATTCCTTGAATTTCTCAAAAGACTCACTTTTATGCTTCATTAAGTAGACATATCCGTATCTACTCAAATCGTCCGTGAAAGTGATAAAATATCTATAGCCATCTCTAGCGGAAATTGACATAGGTCCACATACGTCCGTATGTATGAGTCCTAATAGGTCACTAGCGCGCATTCCAACACCTTTGAAGGAAATTCGAGTCATCTTGCCAATGAGACATGATTCATACGTGCCATATGTAGAAAAATCGAATCCGGGAATAGTCCCATTATCGACGAGTTTCTTCACGCGTTTCTCATTTATGTGTCCCATTCGACAATGCCATAGATAGGTTTGATCTTTGTCACCAACCTTTATTTTCTTATTATTCACGTGTAATACTTCTGTAGTTTGGTCTAAGATATATTTCCATTCATGGAAACTGGTTTGCCATAAATCATTTCATTGAAAGATAAAATACAGCTATTATCCTTTATTGAAAATGCAAAACCGTCTTTAGCAAGTACGGAAACAGAAATAATGTTCTTAGACAAACTGGGTACATAGTAACAGTTAATTAAAAATAACTCAAAACCACTAGGGATTTGGATTACATATGTTCCCTTCAAGACTGCAGCAACTCGTGCTCCATTCCCGACTCGCAGGTCCACATCACCTTTTTCGAGAGGTATGATGTTCTTTAGGCCCTGCAAATGATTACACGGATGAGAACCACAACCAGTATCAAGTACCCAAGTTCCGAAACTTGCATGGTTAATCTCAATCATATGAATATAAGATGACATACCAACAGGAACGACGCGGCCTGCTTTGATGTCCTCACGGTAGACGGGACAGTTCCTCCTCCAATGTCCAGTCTTTTGACAAGGGTGGCAATATATGTCACCGCCCTTGCTCTTTGCCTTGCCCTGTGAGCCACTAGTCTCATCAGGCGCACTCTTACCATTTCCTGGCTTTTTAAACTTTGGCTTACCTAAAGCTAGGTCGCCATGAGCCTTGCCCTTACCTTTACCCTTGTTGGAAATCGTGAGAACATCCTACTTCATGCTCCCACTCAATTTCATATCCTTCTCGGTCTGTACAAGAAGGGAGTGTAGCTCATGAGGACTCTTTTTCAAGTCATTCATGTAATAGTTCGCCATGAAAAGGGCAGAACTATCGTGAAGAGATTGAAGCATTCGGTCAATGACAATGCTCTCACTGATTTTACAATTCAGTGCCTCCAGCTTCTCGACATTCTCAATCATGTGAAGAATGTGTGGGCTAACCGGTTGGTCCTTCTGGAGTTTCGCATCAAAGAAGCGACAGGTATGCTCATATGCAACGATTCTCGGTGCTTTTTAGAACTCGTTAGTGAGCGTAGTGAAAATCTTGTTTGCACTTTGGGCAATGAAGCGTCTCTGCAAATTTGTTTCCATTGCAAAGATGAGTACGTTCTTTATCGCACCCGCTTCCATAACGAAATCACTATAAGCGAGTGTCTCGTTGACTCCTGCATTGGGGCCTGGGTTGAACGGTATTGGCTCAGTTAAGTACTTGAGCTTACCGTCAGCAATGGCAGCATTCCGTAGTGCCGCCTCCCAGTCCGCAAAGTTGGACCCATCATTTTTTAGACGTGTGAACTGATTCATCTGGTCCATGAATACTTTCAGCCAGGACGTGCGATCAAGTGTGGCACTAGGCATTGGGATTGCGTTATTTCCAGCCATTTCGTTGTAACAGTATTATGAAAAATAATCGTGTTCTACACTGCGAGAAGAAGAATAAAAATAATAAGCATGTGCATCGTTTATATTTTTAAGTCTAATGAACTCCTGTCATAACGCGAAGACTCAAAACATTTATACAATTGACCTCCCTCAAGAATTATATAAATGATCCCAAGACTCAATTCTCTGTAAATTGATAAGCTAACCTTTTAGCTAATTCTACCGTTAGAATTCTTGGTCGATAAATTTCTGTAAATTCTATCTTTAGTCCATCATAATCACGAGAAACTCTTCGGACTATGATGTTGAGGTAAACTAAGTCAACACAACTACTTACCCAACGTAGAAGGGGTCATATTATGCCTACCGACGAACAAGGGATTCATAGTTGTTTGCCCTTATAAAGACTAATCTCAATTTCCGTTTTAGAGGAAGATCCCATCAACTTTATTTTAATTCATTTTAAGTGAACTAATATCTAGCATGCGAGAATGAATCAACTAAGGTGATGGCTTAAAGACAGTGACATCTGTATGTCCATGAAAACTAACATACAACCTATATGAGTCAATTTTCATGCATTTTATTAGTAGGTGGTTTCGTTTTAGGCGGAATATAATGCATAAACTAACATGTGAATGAAAAGCAATAAGAATGAAAAAACGTAAAAACAGTAAAAGTCCTAGTGTGGCCTATCCTATCAAAATGAACAATAAATAAAAGTTTGGAATCCTCCTTGGACCCGAGAAGCTTGTCTTGATGTTCGATCTTGATCCATGTAGCGGGAGTGAGCTCCAATCTCCATCTTTAGTCTTCTTTTGAAAATTACAATAAATAAAATTTACATAATAAACCTATTTATTACATTCTAATTTCAAAACCCAAAAACTAAAGAAAAATAAAGGAGATTCGAGATCTCATAATTACATTAAAATTATGTTTCCTTCATTACGAAAACATAATTTGACTAAGGCCACACTAAGTATTACAACTGATTGCAAAAATACGTAAATTAAATTCATTCAGTCGATTCATTCAACAAAAATAAAATATAATGCATCAACTAAAATAAATTAAACATACATGACATAATTCCTTAATTATGTTGTTTAATTTATCCAAACCACCTATTTAAATCAAATTAAGTGACAATTCCTCAATTAATCACATTAATTTCAATCTTAATCCATATTAAACTTGTAATATGAATTCAATCGGTCAAAATTTTAAACTGCTTTAAAATAATTCGGTATCTTTTAATTGTGAACCGTTTCACAATAACTAATTGGCCAAAATCAAAACAAAAACAAAATCCTTTTTTTTTTATTTGGCTCGGCATAAATAAAGAAAAACAAAACAAGCATGTTTCTTATTTTATACACGGTTTTATCTGTAAAAAACCGAAACAATTTTTTTTTGTTTTTTTTTCGGATGCTTTTCCAAAACAGCATAAACAAAACAACCGCGAAAAAACTTTTTAGAAAAACCGAGAGCAAAAAAAACAGCAAATTTTTTTTTTTAATACTGTACATCCGTGAACAGTACAGAAACAGGAAAAAAAATTTCACGGTTTTTAAATTAGGACTCTAATGCTTTTTTAATTTCAACTTAATCTGCATTAAATCAAACATAACGATTCCATTTATGTTTTAACTTAATCTGCATCAAATCAAACAACTACCAATTCTTCATATGATAATTTTAATTGATTAAAACAACATTATGAAAAATAAAAATTGAAATCTCGCATCAAAAAGAACAAACACCGGCTGCAAACATTTTTTTTCAATCGACATTAACAAAAAAAACAGCCGTGCCCTAAATTTTTTTTTTTCGGAAGCCCTAAAAGTTTATATATAATTTTTATGAAAATCATCAAAATTAAATTCGTGGCCTTTGCTCTGATACCACTTGTGGGAAATTATCTGTATACTTCCCTTAAAATGAAGGATTATAACGAATTTAATGATGACGATCACTAGTCATAAATTAAAATACATAAACAAAAGTAAAGGATTCAGAATTAACCTTCGGTCCTATCAGTTGCACCCAAGATGCTCCGAGAAATGCCCTTGATTTTGCTAGAATCGATCCAAAAATTATAATAATTTTTAGGTTTTCTTTGTGTTTTTCCGATGAGAGAGGAGGGAAGAAAAATGAATTAGGTCAGAAAATCCTCTCCCTCACTCACCTATAAACCGTGTATAGGAATGAATTAGGGTAGGCTTTTCTTTTCTATTTTTCTCGGCCCATAACCGAAATAAGGAGTATTCTTTCCTTATTTTTGGTTATTCCAAAAATGTATAAAATGTGTTAAATTGTCATCTAGTGAGGTTCGAACCCATGACCTCTTGGTTTGTGTACCCTCACTATTACCACTATGACACATTCAACTTGTTGATATTAAATATAACCGATTACATTTAATTACGAATTAACAGATTAATTCGTCCAAGCTAACATTACATACATTTAATTAACTATAACTTATTATATTTAATTTACGAATTCACAGTTAATTCGTCTCAACTAATATTATTTAATCTTCATTAAATAATTGTCTCATCAACACATTGACTAACTGTTTAGTCATATTAGGCATCAATGTGATCATATTTCTATAACCACATCTCTCAAACACATCCTATAGGTGTGACCTTTAGGGACCAGTTGAGAAGAAACGCATTAGCAGCTGTGCCTCTTCGAAGAATCGTAGCATATGTTGCGCCTCATCCTGAGGCTGTCGATGCTCATGCTCTTCTTCTTCTTCCTCGACCTTCTGCAATTTTCCGTCTTTCTTATTTCTTTCATTTCTTTTGTTCGTATCAACATATAAATCATGTTTTAATAATTCCTTTTTAATTAAAATGTTTATTTCGACATAAATCCCTTATAATTCAATATTTGCGGGTTTTCGTCTTCTATTTAAAATCCGGATTTTAGAGGCTCGATTCGCTCATATTGATTCTCTGGAATTCGTCTTTTGTACCTGCTTTTCTTTATTTGATCTCAATTTATTTTATTCTATTTCGTTTTCAAGTTCAAAGATTGTTCCTTTATTATATCCGACACGAGTTCATCATAATTATGTAAACCGCCGTAAATTCTCACCTTTAATTCGTTTTATGACAGTTCCAGATGCACGTAATTAATTAAGTCACTTCAACTTGAGTATAAATATTAATATTTGACCTTTAATTCACCAATGAACATTAACAATCCGTGGTTCTGACTTCACAGACAGAGCCCAGCTTAAGAACACGCGCAGGAAGAGCTGCGCCTCTTCCAAAGGACGCAGCATATGCTGCCCCTGTTCTGGGTTGCCTCTGTCCCTGAACTCTTTCTCGCTTTGATGTAGTTTCTTATTACGTATTAAATCAACTATTAATCGTATTATCGCTCCGAATCTGACATGTTTTTCATACTTTTATTTTTCTTTTATTTTCTTTTCCTCTTCAAAATCCCGTTTTGAGCCTGCTTTTGACGTAGATCAAATAATCATTGTAATATCTGTAATTTTAATTATTGTTAATTTATTTATCGTATTTATTATTATTATGTATGATTTATTTACTTGATTTCTCACATGTAATTGAATCTAACATCCAACTTCGACCCACATTGAGTGCTAAATAGTTTGTTCACCGACTTAGTTTAATTCACATGCTAGGATTAATCTATGTTTATTGCATTGCATGCATTATATCGACGACATATCAAATATGAACGATTTCCCTAATTATTAGTAGAGGCCGCAATCGAGGCTGGCGGGATTAGGTGTTCGATTAAAGAGCTTCATAATACGTACCCTCACCCCTTACTCCAGTTATCTCTGGTCATCCGTGTCCATTGGCATCTTTGAGAGTCATTCTAGACATAGAATGTTAAATGAGTTCTTGGTGTCTATGTCATTACTTTGTTCCTTGACATGACACGAGGTATTCGAACGGTTTCCAATTTTTCCACAATAAATTGGTGGCGACTCCAAAAATGAAGGCTTATTCAACCTTTCACCGGTTTCAATGCCTCAACAATCGGTAATGGCCCATAATTTGGTTTGTAAAACCAAGGTTCCGTGGGAGAAGTGTCGGTGCCTCGAGACCAATGTGCGGGTGGCCCATGTCCACAGAGGTGCAGAAATGAGGTATCTACAGAGCCCCCACTTTGACTGAGTCTTGGAAAAGGCGAAAGTCAAAGTATAGCCATCAGGTCAATAGAAGATTACAACCTGACAACTATGGCGACGCGAGGCAGCTCAAGGGGTTTAAACCAAGGACCTGTCGTCGGGAACATTTTAGAGTCTGTCGACTAACGGGGAGGGTGGTTTAAAGTCCATTTGACTACATAAGGAAGCTCGCCAGCCATAAGAAGAAACCATACCTGAGTTCGCAACGGCGCTCCCTTGACACCGTGGGGAAGAATAGAGGCATCTGATCAACAACGGCGCGCCCTTGGCACCGCTGAGGAGAAAAGATATCTGATCGACAATGGTGCGCCCTTGGCACTGCTTAGGAGAAAAGGTATTTGAACGACAACAACACACCCTTGGCACCGCTGAGGAGAAAAGGCATCTGATCGACAATGGCGCGCCCTTGGGACCGCTGAGGAGAAAAGGTATCTGATCGACAACGGCACACTTGTGGCACCGTTGAGGAGAAAAGGCATCTGATTGACAACAGCACCCCCTTGGCACCGCTGAAGAGAAAAGGCATCTAATCGACAATGGTGCGCCCTTAGCACCGCTGAGGAGAAAAGATATCTGATCGACAATGGCGCGCCTTTGGCACCGTTGAGGAGAAAAGGCATCCAATAGACAATAGTGCATCCATGGCACCACTGAGGGGAAAAGGTATTTGAACGACAACAGCATACCCTTGGCACCATTGAGGAGAAAAGGCATCTGATCGACAATGGCGCGCCCTTGGCACTGCTGAGGAGAAAAGGTATCAGATCGACAACGGCACACCCTTGGCACCGTTGAGGAGAAAAGGCATCTGATTGACAACAGCGCGCCCTTGGCACTGCTGGGGAGAAAAAGGTATCTGATCGACAATGGCGCGCCCTTTGCACCGCTGAAGAGAAAAGGCATCTGATCGACAACGGCACGCCCTTGGCACCACTGAGGAGAAAAGGTATCTTATCGACAACGACGCTCCCTTGGCACCGCTGAGGAGAAAAGGCCTCTGATTGACAATGGCACGCCCTTGGCACCGTTGAAGATAAAAGGCGTCTGATCGACAACGGCGCGACCTTGACACCGCTGAGGAGAAAAGGCATCTGATCGACAACGGTGCAACCTTGGCACCACTGAGGAGAGAATCCGCTCGGTTCGTCGCAAGCAAAATTCCAATAAAAATGAGAACCCCATGAACTGTCTTTAGTGATCATGAACTCTTGTTGGGAACCCAAAATGTCGTGGTTTTCTGTAGTCTGTTGAAGAGAAAAATGTTGATTTGGATGAGGAAAAACACCCAAAAGGGAGCCATATGTTGAGGAAGAGGCGCATGAAGCCCGGACCCACAAATAACAAAATTATAACGAATTTCAACGAATTTTTAGGAAACTTGTTGAGGAAGAGGCGCATGAAGCCCGGACCCACAAATAACAAAATTATAACGAATTTTTAGGAAACGTGTTGAGGAAGAGGCGCCTTTAAACGCTTAAAACGTTTGAAAAGGCTTAAAAATGCTTCCGATATTGCTTTACTCGCTTCGATTTGTGGAGGATATTCCTTCTACATCGGGGAGAGACCTCATGGACACCGCTGCTGAGCCTTCTACCGTCCATGAGATGGAGGAGGATATGAAGGAGGAGACCCCACGGAGGGCCAATGTGAGATGAGGCGGCCATTAGCTCGCAGGAGCGCCTGAGTTGGCGGGGAAATGGGATGGTAGACATCTCATTTGGGCGGCGGAAAGCCACTTGTCGTACAGGACAGCGAGGAGTATGGTAAGCCTTCAGGTGGTCATTTCTTTATACACTTGTTTATTTCTATACATAATTCCTTGTTTGTTTATTTGCGCTTTTCTATGCTTAAGAAAGCTTTCTTTTGAATTGACGCAGGAGGCTGGGAACATGCGGTCCTTTTTCGGTTACACAACGACGATGGACACCTTCGGGAAGCTGTCAGAGGAGGAGAAGGCTATCATCAAGCAGGGAGCTTTCGGTGCCTTGGTACGAGGCTAGAGGGAGATCAAGGAAAGGAAGTTTCGGGCCTACCTTTGCCTGATTCAACTCTTTCTTGATCGGTCCTGGGACATGACCTCGAATTTCCATATGCCTTTTGGGTAGATCGGGGTCACCTTAGAGGACTACGGTATGATCTCGGGTCTGCCGTGTGGAGAGGAGCCATTGGTTTGGCCGTTGACGAACATGAGAGTAGACTCGGCTGAGGCGACGAGTCTGATCGGCCGGTGCGGCCCAGGTTCATGGTTTGGTGCGGAGTACCAATGTCAGGAACTACTTCGGCGGTAGGGTTCCGGCGAGGGTGAGGATAGATGGACGCATGGTGCCTCCACTACCTTGTACTGCTGAGCAGCGGGCTCGTCTGTGGCTGTGGTCGTTCTTGCCTTCGATTTACCTCGGAGACAAGGGGGAGAGGCTGTCGACGAAGCTTCTCCCATTCCTTTCTGACTTGAGTAGCATAGGTCGTTGGGACTAGGTTACTCCTAGCTTTGCGGTCCTCAGGTGTTACATGAGGGCCAGGGTTCATCCGCAGCTGATGGAGAAGGGGACTTCTTCTACCACTGTCGGTCCTGGACTTCTGTTGGAGGTATGAACCTTTCTTGCATATATAAAAAATCACTTTTTCATTATTCTTCTCTCTTTTTGAAAATATAAATGATCATTTTTGTGGAGAATGAGTTGTAATCACTATCATTTTGTCTGCAGGTGTGGGTGTACTCTTACTTTCCTAGCTTCGCGCCCACAACGCCAAATCTGGCAATCAATAAGGAGTGTTTCACAATGGTTTAATGAATTTAATAACGTAACTTAGATTACTGTTTTTCAAATATTGGCAGAAACCTAGACCGCACTAATAGGAATTACGGTTTCCCTCGAAAACCGTTGTTATTATAATTTGACAACGGTTAATTAACAAACCGTTGTCAAAAGCTTTTAACGGTTTCCAAAAACTCGTTATAGAATCACTGTTATCAATGATTGATAGAAAATCTTTACCAGTTTAAGATATCGGCATTTCGAAAACCGTTACTAAATTAACACCAGCAACGGTTTTTGTTGCCCGTTGTTATGTTATTGCTACGGATCTTTTCTAACCGTTATTATTGTCTATTATGAGATACCGGTGTTTCAATTCAACCGTTGTCAATATTTGATTAGATTTTTCAATTTAATTACTTTATTCAAAACTGAACTTTAATAAATATTCAATTTGACCAATATAATTCTATAAATACTTCTTCATTATGTTTTAGGTCAAATTCTAAATTAAAAAACATTTACTCTCTAATTTCTTTCTAAATATCTCTCTAAAAAAATATGGCTGGTGAGCTACAATCACGTTCTCGTTACGCACAGCCTTTTACTTGCATTCTACATAATCTCCCGGTACATTATGGTGTGAATGGAAAGGGTTTAAACCCTAATTTTGGGTGGTTGACGGAAATGCTTCATAACTCCGGTGTCAGCGCAGTTAAAAAAGTGTACCCTGTGTCTACAAACAAGCAAGGTTTTGTAGGCTTCGCTTTTATCGTGTTTGACGAAGCCAACTGCCATGATAGTTTTCGTCAGGCAAGACAATTAGGGGCTATATTTGCGGGGGAAGATGCGAGGAAAGAGGACTTCTATTCGGATGATAAACAACAAGGCCTTTATCTATGGGTCGCGACCCATCTTGATCATCATCTGCTGAAACGTTGCTGGAAGCCTCACATTCTTGCCACCGTGCCTATGTCATGGGAGAGAGAGGTCATTCCACCTGCGCTTCCCGATGATAATGAAGGGTCGATATACGACTTGTTCTATACCGAAATTCATAATGACTATCCTAATACTTCATCAGATTCTAATAATTAAGTCTTTAATTATTATCTGGCATTATAAGTTGTATTTGGATTATGGTGGTGGTTTGACTTAAAGTTTAATTATTTATGTTTTTTGTTACGTTTTTTTGTTACCCCATCCTGTGGAATTCGGAGACAATATCATCAAAAAAATATCAAACTTTTATTATAATGACTTAGGTTTTTAGGAGTACATTAAAATATCAAGCTAAAGAAAAAAAATCGCGTAAAACAAGCGTTGACAAACGTGAAAAAGCAAATGTGTAGTGTGGATTTGAATGGAGGGAGTATGTTTTTTGTTACCCCATCCTCTCTAATTCAGAAACAATATCACCATATATGTCTCTTTCACTTTCAGCCCAATCCACACAGTCGTTTTCCCATTGCAACGACACTGTCCCCTGCTCGGCAATGCGACCTTGGCAGTGCTGAATCGGAAGTAGTAGGAGACGGTCAGATTCATTCGCAGCCCATAAATATGGGCCTATCCGGTGTTCATCCTGATCAAACCAGAGTCTCGAAGTGTCATTGTTATAGAATGCCCGCTCAAGTTTGCGAGCCTGACGAAAGCATTCCCGCTCATCACCCCCGCCAAACTCGATGAGGGCACACCGCCCGAAGCCATGATGCGCATCATTGTTCAGGTAGATAGTTTGAACCAAATTCAATCCGGATAACCGAATCAAACCTATTAACTAGTCAAGGCTATATGAGAGTATAGCCTTTCCATGCCCGTCCTCTGTATATAGGAGATTGTTAATGATGCACGTAAAGGGTTTAGCGTACATAAATCTACTTGGGGGTCCTACAAGAGGTTCATATGATGCTTCAACATCATCATCAGCGGATGAATAATATGAACCATAGTAAGTTAATGAACTTGACAACATAATCGATGTGGAAAATTAATGGAGGACTTAACAAATTAAGAATTGCAAATTGCAAACTGTAGAAGTTAAGATTGTGAAATTTATAATTCTACTTAT
The DNA here is from genome assembly GCF_048544455.1 of Silene latifolia. Taxonomy (NCBI): domain Eukaryota; kingdom Viridiplantae; phylum Streptophyta; class Magnoliopsida; order Caryophyllales; family Caryophyllaceae; genus Silene; species Silene latifolia. The sequence goes on from NC_133527.1 coordinate 100,091,829, forward strand.
AATGAGTTTGGGTTGTATTGGGAACGGTATAATAAGATAGTAAGAATTGGAACCAGTATAATAATAAAATAAGAATTGAAAACTTAACAAGTTAAGAATTGGAAAGTGGAAACGGTAAAAGCTAAACAAGAATCGGTCCAATTACTTAACAAGAAACACAACGGTTATCAAAAAACCGTTGTCCAATTAGTAAAAACACAACAGTCCAATTACTTAACAAGACTATTGCATGCCTTGTAATTTTTACTTTTTCTGATTCAAAGTTGCAGTATTGCGTGGTTGACCATATGTATAACATAAAATGATAACGGTTCTTTGTGAGGCCGTTATCATATTTAACATATCAACAACGGTTAGACGAAATTCGTTTAAAAAAAAATTGTTCAATTATCTGTGATTTTCTAGTGTTTGTGATTTGACTAATGCATGCCCTGTAATTTTTACTTTTTTCTGATTCAAAGTTGCAGTATTGATTCTTTGACCGTATGTATAACACAAAAAGGTAACGGTTCTTTGTTAAGCCGTTATCATATTTCATATATTAACAATGGTTTTTTGTAAATCCGTTGTCATATTACACCAATAAACAACGGTTTTTCTTATAACCGTTTTAAATACAGATCCAAAACTGAAAAGTTTGTGGTTTTACTAATGCATGCCCTATTATTATTGGTTGTTTGACCATTATTCACCTCATGCATGCATGCACAACTAATACAAGTTTGAATGTAACGTATGTATAAAATTAGTCCAATTAATTATAGCTTTATTATACTATAAATAGCATCACATTTCCAGTAACAATAAGAATCACTTTATTATTACTAACCTTTGTACTTCACTTTTTAAATAATCCACATATACATACATATCATAGTTAAAAGAATGGCGTCGTCTTCATCATCCGCAGTCGCACCTCCTCAGCACAACCCAATTACGTGCATAATTCACAATCTCCCAGTCATACGCGATGCTGGTGGGAAGCCAGCTACTAAGTCTCTTATCCCATTGAGGGACATCCTCATTGAGAATGGGTTTTCAAATGTTAGGGCAATCTACCCGGCTTTGAATTATAGTCGTGGGTTTCTTAGATATGCTTTGATCGTGTTTCGAGGGGATGGTCTTGACGATTTTCGCCAAGGAAAACAACTCGTTGCAAGGTATGTGTCACGTGACCATCAAAAGGGCAAAAGTGACTATTATAGCGACCACCCTAGGGATCGTTATGTTCATGCTGGGCCTCACTTATGGGTTGCCACCGCTGAGGACGCTCATCTGATGAGAAGAATCATTCCATACAATTTTATTAATGTACCGAAATCATGGGAAGACAAGTAAGTGCCTCATTTTGATCCCCGTCTTGATGCCGATGTAGTGCGTATTATTTATAATCATGTTTATCCTCAGTAACCACCTCCTAGTCAAACTTCTGTTAGGGTGTTTGATTAATGTACTAATTAGTTAGATGTTTGTTTTTGTGTTTTTTTTATTTTTTATTGTGTTTCCTTTTTTTGCCCTTGTTGTACTGTTTTTTTTTTAACGCTCTTGTATAATATGCTCGTTTTAATATATTGTTCTACTCTTTATTACATGCAAATGCTTATTAACATAGATTTTAAATAACTTGCGAACAGACAAATGAATGAAACAATAACATATAATATAATGACTACGGTAGTGCATAAAAACCGTGTTAGTTCACAAACACCTCTAAATATAAATGGAAATGGGAAGATATTAATAAGATAATTACAACGGTTCTTATAAGAACCGTGTTAAATTACGCAATTGCTGAATAACATTATTTTAAATAACCTTCTTTCTTTCTTTATTTCCTCATTTCTCTTCTCTCTCTCTCTCTCTCTCTCTCTCTCTCTCTCTCTCTCTCTCTCTCTCTCTCTCTCTCTCTCTCTCTCTCATTACTCAAATTATGCAAGTGGTAGCTCTTCTTCTTCCTCTATTTCAACAAGGACATATAATTGCTCAGTTCCGGCAGCATTGCGGACTTCTTGGACTTTACAAAATCCGGGAAGAAAGTTTCTTACATGCAAATTCTATAATCCCGAGACTAAAATGCGTGGATGCAATTACTTTAAGTGGGTTGATGAACCAATGACTGAGTGGTAGAGGAAGGTTATAAATAGGTTAGTGAATGAGGAAAAGAGCATGGATATCGAGATTACTCAAGCGAGAAGTTAACTATATCAATTTGAAGAATCGAAGCGGGGAAATGACAGTGCAATATTGAAGGGAAAAGAAGAATGCAAGAAGTTAACCATCGATATCGTAGAACTCAAAAATAATGAGGCATGGCTTAAGTTAATTGTCAAATTTCTTCTTCTAATTGTTATTTACCTAGTTTATTATGTATGGTGGTAGTTTGTACTCTTTATGTGTAAACTTGTAATCCTTTAAAATAATGGAAATAAGCAAGATTTTCTAAGAAACATATTGTAATTAGCTGGCATATACCAAATGATGCTTTATTTCTTGGCGGTAAAATCAAACACCATGAAATATAAAATAACGGTCATACCCAAACCGTTATTAAGGACGTATACAGTTATAACGGTTCAGGCCGTTGTTATGTATATAAAAATGATGCTTTCTTTCTTGACGGGAAAATCAAACAACATGAAAATATTACAGACAACGGTTATTTATGACCCGTTGTAAATAGTACGAATCAGTTACGGTTTCAAACAAAACCGTAGTCTGTTTTGAAACAAAATATTACGTTTTTTCTTATACCGTGCTTATTACTTTCCAATAAACAAGGTCTTGCAAGAAGTGTTGTATTATTCACACATATATACTCTAAGCTTCCCCTTCCCCACATAATATTCTCAATCATTGAACTTCCCCTCTACCACCAGCCTACCCATCGTCGTCGCAGTCATCGTCATCATCATCATCGCCATTGTCGCCGCCAGATCAATCCGAATTGTCCTCTTTAAAGAAGTAATAAACCCTCCTCTCGGTAGAATTGTTTGTTTTTATAAGTATGCATTGTTATTATTTGTTTATTAATTTATGCTTTAGATATGGTCCAAGAACACAAAAGAAACGATGGAAATGCGTCAGACGACGACTCAGGTGATTAGAATAATTTGCAACACACTTCGGGTCGAATGCGCCACAGGGTTTCCCTAGAAGCAATAAATTCAAAGATACCTAATCCTTTACAATGGGATAAAGATACGGGGCTGCCATATGATGAGTTTGTCGGGTATATTGCGAGTTGGATTGGATGTTGTGTAAGACAATATGTGCCTCTCGGTGAACTGAGTCAAATACGGAACACCATGCTAATAAACAGAATAAAGGTATGTATATACAATGATAAATGTTTTAGTTGAAATTAAGTTACTACTTGATATGTGTATTAGCCGAAACACTTATACCAACTATGCTCATCATATATGCAGTTAGCTTACGTTGTCCCCGAAAAGTATGATAAGTACCTAATACACAAGTAGAAAAAACCCTTATTACGACGGTGTTGCCGTGGCGGTTCTAATAGGAAACGACGTAAAAAGTAGTTAAGAAGCTATTTGTGGCGGTTTTAATATAGAACCGACGTGTTAAACGAGACTTTTTACGGCGGTTTTAAAATAAAACTGCCATTATAAGGCTTTTGTGGCGGTTTTGTTCAGAACTGATGTTAACTAGTGTCACTATTGCGATGAGATTTTTACAACGGTCCTATATAAAACCACGCTAAATAACTATTTGGCGGTTCTACTACAAATTTACAACCAAAGCGATAACTAGTTAACTACTACTACCTATTTACTTGCCGGTTATTAACCTCCACTCATACCCTTGATGTGACCATAATTAGCGCACATTTAGTCCCCTAATTGAGCCTATTTTGCATACTATTATAGCATTCTATGGCCATTTTATCCGTCAAAACCTTCCTATTTGCTTTTCTATCGCATTTCATATGTTTTGTAGAAAAGGAGATAATAAGGCGGAAATTCCCGTCCTTCGTGCATACTTGGAAGCTTATTGATGATATTAGATGGACTAGTATGAAGAGGAGGCAAGAATGATGACCAATGATGTAGGAATAAAGAGTATAAAGAAGGGTCATAAGGTTTAAAGCAAGGAGGAAAAACAAGGAAGCCATTCATGAAGAAAATTGCTCGGAACGTAAACCAAGGGTTGCTCCTTTGGCTCTGAAAATATGCTAGATGGAACGGCGTCGAAAAAATAAGCGATCTAGGCTTTTGAATCACTCCAATAGGAGTCCGGATGAGAAAATAACGTCCGTTTTACAATCCGAGGTCAAACAAAGAAGCTGTTCGGGAATCCGCGCGTCCTGAGAAGAAGACGCTCGTCTTCCCCAATCCGCCCGGATTGTCCCCAATCCGCCCGTCTTCTGGCTGGGAAAAACAAGACAATTCACTGGAGGAGAATCCGCCCGTCTTGCATTAAATCCGCTCGGATTCCCTTGCTACAATCCGAGCGTCTTCTCCCAAATCCGCTCGGATTGCCCCACCTGAATCCGCTCGGATTCCCTTACCAGAATCCGGCCGTCCCGACTCCCATCCGCACGGATTGTAGCACAGCACGTTTTCATTCTTCTAGCAACGATAAGAGAAGCCCTTCTCTCGGACAATCCCGGAGTCTCCTTGCTCAACTTAAAAAGTGTAATTACTAGTTTAGCCCTTAGTTAACCCTAATGCATCCTCCCTAATTTCCACTATAAATACTCCATCTTTGTAATTAATCAAGCATGAACTTTTAGGGTAGAAAATCCTTCTTTAGATTAGATTAGGAGTAGATTAGAATAGATTACTCTTTAATCTTTCCACAAATTACACATTAATCTCTCTTTAATTATTGTTCAAGTTTATTATTCAAGTTTATTATTGGGTAATTGAAGATTATTGGGTTATTATTGGGAGATTGACAACCTTCCATCAATCATCAAGTTTCTTCTATTATTCTTTGCATTATTATTTGGATCACCTCAAGTTTGGTATAATTCCTTTACTCTTTAATCTTTATTGTTTATTTCCTCATTCTATTATCATGTTTACACTTGTTGTTGTGTTTGACACCATTAATGACATGTTCTCCATGATGATGAGTGAGTAGTCTTTTTAGCTAGGATTAGTGGGTAATTGGGGGAAACAAACATGGGATTGATTCATGCTTAATCTAATATGTTCACATGATTAAATTGCTTGCTTGTTGTGATTTCAACTTTATGCACATGTTGTGTTTGATGAAATGCTAAGCCTATGAATCCTTGCATTTACAACCATCTCTTATCTACTCAACTTGACTTGTAAGACATAACCCAACTCGAGTCTTGTTAGACCGTGCATAGAAGTTGATTAGGAGGAAAGTAACTCGACTTGTAGGTGTTGTACAATCTAATCGATTCGGCTCCGGGACCCAACTCTTCCTAAGAACCGTAAGACATAACCCAACTCGGTTCCCCCACAACACTAATTGCTTGCAACCTTGTAAACATGTTTGTATGATCGACACCATGAATCCCCTATGACCCCATGATATCCTAGCACTTTTAATCAATTGTTTACACCTTTCCTTTTATTGCTTGTTTTACTATATCATTTGCATTAGTCTAGACACAACTACAAACCCAACCAAATTGTGACACTAGCATAAATTGAGATAGATAGACTTAGAACCCAAAGCACACCGTCCCATGGATCGACCTCGACTTACCACTAGCTAGTTGTTTGTTGAGTATTATAAATGTGTTTGATTGGATGAGTGACGACATCGTCCACGTCAAAATGGCGCCGTTGCCGGGGACGGTGCTATGTGATTAAGTTCTTACTTGTTTGTCTATTTTAATTGTGCTTTCACCTTGAGGAACTTGTTCCTCAAGGATCGTTTTTACCGTTTTCTTGTAGTTTCCATGTTTGTAGTTGTATCTCTATCTTGACCAATGATGATGACCCAAGACTTGACATATGGAGTATGTGGTAGATCTTTTGAGTATAATTATGAGTATGGGGAGTTTGAGGAGCAAGTCAACACAAACCTACCTTATTATTTGTACAACGAAAATCCTAACCACTACCCCAACTTTTCCCACCAAAATCACCACACCCAATATCAACAACAACCACCCACCCAATACCCATTTCACAATGACTTTCAATTACCACAATACAACCACTTTCACACTTACCCACAACAAAATGATGAACCCATTCAAAATGTGATTCTCCAAATGATGGGAGATCAACAAAACCTCTTCAAACAAATGCTAGAGGAAAGCCAAAATAGGGACAATGTTCTTCAAGGCATTGTTACCCAAGTTGAGGAGTTGGAGATTCAAATTGCCCAAACAAAGGCAACCCAAGAAACTACCCAACCAACCACTCCCCACCAATCCTTGAGCATTGACCATGAATGTGAATTTAAGGTAATGACCTTTGATGAAGAAGATGTGAAGTGGGAAGAGCCAACCTCCTTAAGCTCTTGTGAGTATGAAAGTGTGGTATTTGATGATGAAGACATGGGGTTGAGTAAGCCAAATACTCTTAGCCTTTGTGAGTATGAGGGTGTGACTTTTGATGTGAACATTGAGGTGTTGGAGGAAGAACTAATGAAGAAGAATGAAGCCCCCATTTATGATTCTTATGGAGATAGCGATGATGACGTACCTATGGATGAAGCTTATGCGGGATATGTGTCTTGCAATGAAGAAGAGGAATGGAGTTGTGAGATTGCCTTACTTGAGGAGCCCATCCTTGAGAAGTTTGAGGTATGCTTCCATGAAGAAGATGAATTCCTTTTCCCCATTTCTCATGAAGACTACTTGGCCCCTACCATGGAGCCAATGATTGTTGGAGAGGATATGGTGGACCATCTTCAAAAGGTCAAGGCATCATACAAAAGCTACTTGGTGGCAAAGCTCAAAGAGAAACTTGCACGTGAAGCTACTTGTGGGAATTTGGCATCCACAATGTCAACATCTAAGGAACTTGATCATCAAAGCCATGATAATTCTCCTTCCACCTTGGAAGGATTGAAAAATCAAAATGCTATCACCGTAACCGAAATTGAAGGAGAAGGTGGTGAGTCGAAGTCTCCAAACGAAAATGATCCATACTTCATTCCTAATGTTGACAAGAATCATGGGGTTACTTATTGGAAGTGTTTCAAAGGCTCAAATGCCAAGGGCAAGGTGAAGAAGAGAATAAGTGACAAGCTCCCTTGGCCAAGCTTCATCTTGAATTGGAACAAACCGTATTTATGCTTATTTGAGGATTGTGCCCAAGCATTTGACCGGTTATTGAGAGCATTGAGCAACATGGACAAGATCTATAACCATGGCAACAAGTAATGAGTTTGGTGGAGTCCTCCCTCAAACCACCATTTGTAAGATATTCTTTCCTTTAACTTTGCATTACATTTACAATTGCATACATGTACATTAAGCTTGCATTTGTATTATATCTCATATTGCATTTACATTAGTTAGTTCATATAGTATAGTTGCATTGTAATATATCTCACATGATTCATGTAGATAGTTGCATATAGATTAGAATTTATGCATAGTTACTAATGGCCAAACCTATTCATTTCTACACTAGAAATAGTGTTTAAATCGGTTTGGGGAGGTTTGATCATAAGTGACCATAGTTTAAAGCATGCATCATATAGTATAGTTTAGATTGCATTCATTTGTGATATATGTCATATAGAATTGCATTTAGCTAGAGCATGCATGCATTCATTCATATCATTGCATAAATCAAAAATCCAAAAACATGTTTTTCTTTTTCATTCCTACTCCTACATGTACATTGAGGACAATGTCCAAAATAAAGTGGGGGATGGGAATTTATATTCCAAAAATGCATAAAAATTGAAAAATTTCGAAAAATCACAAAAATATGTCTTTTAATTTCATTAAAACAAAAACCATAAAAATTTGAAAAATTCAAAAATTCAAAAACATGTTCATTTCCTTTGTAGTGTAGTCATGTATATATTATTGTATATATTGTGTTTGTTCATCCTTATTCACATTGATTGACTACGCCACATCCGAGACATGAGGATATTGAAGACCGCATGGTATGATCTTTCCAATCTCCTTTTTCCTCTTTATGTTAATGACTATGTGGCTTTATTTTGATTAATGCGGTAAAAACAATGTGAACTTAGGACTTGCATTTAGTTTACATGACATATTAGTTGGTAGAAACATTTGCATTAGGATGTTTATATGTTAGTTGCATCATGGCATGTAGTTTGCATGTTAGAAAAATTTTGTGAAACCGTCTACTTGGGAAGCTTGACAAGTGTATATAAGCCCTAGTAGATGCTTTTTATTCTTAAGACTTTGCTTGTTAGAATACTTGTAAAACACCCTAGGATGTGTCATGCTAGTATCCTTTGACCCATGGTTTAAGGCCTAGTCAAGAGTACCTTGTGGTGTGATAACTCCTTGGCTACCATTTATTCCAAGGTGACCCTTGAAACCATGCACCCATACATCCATCATTCATCCATGTTCTACCACATTTTTGTCATCAAAGGGAATGGGCACAAAAAGAAATCAATTTGAGTTCAATGAAATGAAAAGTGAAAGAAAGTTTGCAAAAATGCATCAAATGAAAAGAGGAGCAAAAATAGACTCCTAAAGCTTCAAATACAAGGCACCCTCGTTACTAATTGGGGTGACTTTGAAAATGTTCAAAAAAGAAATGCAAAAAAGTTGTCAAGTGTTGAAATTGCCAAAAATCAAAAAGAAATGGCAAAGAAAGTGTTCTCAAATGTTATATGCCACAAGAAATTGGGGGAAAAACAAAAATGAAAGCAAACTCCCAAAATGAAACTCAAATATCTATTGATCCCTTTTTCATCTTATCCATTTTTGTGCATGGTAGAGAGGGGACGACCCTTCTTCTTGTCTAGGCAAGAGGGGGAATTCCGCGATCCTCCAGTGTTTCTAACACCATAGGGAGCCTACTCTTGACAAAAGCATTTAACGATTGAGGACAAAGGTACCCTAGCTTGACACCTTTTGGAGGTGATTTATTGGTATCCTTCTAGGCTTAGTAGTTTGAAGAAATTGTATCTATGAAGGAGTGTGTACCCTTGAATTGCTTCTCTTGTAGATAATTTCCGCCACTTAGATGAGGAAAGTGGCTATTTCTTTTTGTAGATGCATCCATTATGTGATTTTGTGTGCTTTAATGTTTGGATGTGTCGCCATTTTGGCAAGACCCACCTTGCCTTGCAAGAAGGCATCCTACCTCATGGTTGTCTTGTTGTGAGTTGAAGGGGCGGAGTGAGACCCGCTAATTGTCTCATATCGGTTATGTTATTAGGTTAGTTTAAATAAAGGTCTAGTTTTTGTCACCTCTTTACTCGGGACGAGTAAAGGTTCGGTTTGGGGATATTTGATGTGACCATAATTAGCGCACATTTAGTCCCCTAATTGAGCCTATTTTGCATACTATTATAGCATTCTATGGCCATTTTATCCGTCAAAACCTTCCTATTTGCTTTTCTATCGCATTTCATATGTTTTGTAGAAAAGGAGATAATAAGGCGGAAATTCCCGTCTTTCGTGCATACTTGGAAGCTTATTGATGATATTAGATGGACTAGTATGAAGAGGAGGCAAGAATGATGACCAATGATGTAGGAATAAAGAGTATAAAGAAGGGTCATAAGGTTTAAAGCAAGGAGGAAAAACAAGGAAGCCATTCATGAAGAAAATTGCTCGGAACGCAAACCAAGGGTTGCTCCTTTGGCTCTGAAAATATGCTAGATGGAACGGCGTCGAAAAAATAAGCGATCTAGGCTTTTGAATCACTCCAATAGGAGTCCGGATGAGAAAATAACGTCCGTTTTACAATCCGAGGTCAAACAAAGAAGCTGTTCGGGAATCCGCGCGTCCCGAGAAGAAGACGCTCGTCTTCCCCAATCCGCCCGGATTGTCCCCAATCCGCCCGTCTTCTGGCTGGGAAAAACAAAAAAATTCACTGGAGGAGAATCCGCCCGTCTTGCATTAAATCCGCTCGGATTCCCTTGCTACAATCCGAGCGTCTTCTCCCAAATCCGCTCGGATTGCCCCACTGAATCCGCTCGGATTCCCTTACTGAAATCCGGCCGTCCCGACTCCCATCCGCACGGATTGTAGCACAAAGACGTTTTCATTCTTCTAGCAACGATAAGAGAAGCCCTTCTCTCGGACAATCCCGGAGTCTCCTTGCTCAACTTAAAAAGTGTAATTACTAGTTTAGCCCTTAGTTAACCCTAATGCATCCTCCCTAATTTCCACTATAAATACTCCATCTTTGTAATTAATCAAGCATGAACTTTTAGGGTAGAAAATCCTTCTTTAGATTAGATTAGGAGTAGATTAGAATAGATTACTCTTTAATCTTTCCACAAATTACACATTAATCTCTCTTTAATTATTGTTCAAGTTTATTATTCAAGTTTATTATTGGGTAATTGAAGATTATTGGGTTATTATTGGGAGATTGACAACCTTCCATCAATCATCAAGTTTCTTCTATTATTCTTTGCATTATTATTTGGATCACCTCAAGTTTGGTATAATTCCTTTACTCTTTAATCTTTATTGTTTATTTCCTCATTCTATTATCATGTTTACACTTGTTGTTGTGTTTGACACCATTAATGACATGTTCTCCATGATGATGAGTGAGTAGTCTTTTTAGCTAGGATTAGTGGGTAATTGGGGGAAACAAACATGGGATTGATTCATGCTTAATCTAATATGTTCACATGATTAAATTGCTTGCTTGTTGTGATGTCAACTTTATGCACATGTTGTGTTTGATGAAATGCTAAGCCTATGAATCCTTGCATTTACAACCATCTCTTATCTACTCAACTTGACTTGTAAGACATAACCCAACTCGAGTCTTGTTAGACCATGCATAGAAGTTGATTAGGAGGAAAGTAAGTCGACTTGTAGGTGTTGTACAATCTAATCGATTCGGCTCCGGGACCCAACTCTTCCTAAGAACCGTAAGACATAACCCAACTCGGTTCCCCCACAACACTAATTGCTTGCAACCTTGTAAACATGTTTGTATGATCGACACCATGAATCCCCTATGACCCCATGATATCCTAGCACTTTTAATCAATTGTTTACACCTTTCCTTTTATTGCTTGTTTTACTATATCATTTGCATTAGTCTAGACACAACTACAAACCCAACCAAATTGTGACACTAGCATAAATTGAGATAGATAGACTTAGAACCCAAAGCACACCATCCCATGGATCGACCTCGACTTACCACTAGCTAGTTGTTTGTTGAGTATTATAAATGTGTTTGATTGGATGAGTGACGACATCGTCCACGTCAACCCTAAAGGCCTAAAACAAATAACTCCACAACTCCACTAACCCCAAGCACACTGGAAACCCCGTCAGCGACCCCCAAGCTCATACCACACCGACGACCGCTGTTGCTCAGACTCACACTTCTTTACACGGATCGTTATCGATTTTGTAACCACCACCGTCCTCACCTTTATCAGGCTAGACCCTGCCCCAACCTCGCACGACTCCTTCTTCAACACCAGTAGGTATTTATTTTTTTCGGATTTCGATTCATATTGGTATTTAATTTATAGGGTTTTCCTACCAACTGATTGTTCAACGGAGATGTTGTTGATAGTACGGTTGATGGTCTTATTTATGATAAAAAAATTTCGAAGATGGGTACTAAATGATTACCGATCCGAGTTAGGGTTCCTATTATATTGGGGCTTTTTTGCTTAACTTCTTGTTCATTAATTAATTAATTACCTCTTATATTGAATTTCCAAGGAAACAAAATCGATACTCTTTTGTTTGTTCTTATAGGCACAATGTATTAGGATCATGCCGGTGCTACTCTGTACTCTGAGTTAAAAATGGAAGCTATCTGCAAAGACCTTACTTCTAATATTTAGGCTAATCCCCGTATCCTTATTTTCTTTAACCTTCTTTTCAGTTTTTCCATTATTATTTTTATTGAGTTCATGGTTTGCTGGCGAATTGCGATCGATTCCGCCATAATATCATCTTCGTTTAGCTGTTGCCGACTCGTATCTTGTTCCTTCATTCACGAATATGTAGTTTAAGAAACAAAAAAAGGATTGTCCTGTAACTGATGATCCATAGAATGTTGCTTCAACTTCAATTAAGGTCACTGTCATGCACACAGATATTGTCAAATTATTGTCTTTTCATAAGGGCAACTCATCAGAAGCTGCGTTAATATGTCAACCAAATTATGGCAGTTCAGTTCTACCTAAACGAATGGCTTCTTTGGTGATACCTTGTCTGTCTCAGTCATTTGTTTACCTTTGATTAAAATATCATTAACAAAGAATAAAAAGATTAAAAAATATTGAGACGTAATACTCATACACAAGTATTTTTCATCATATGTGGTTTATTCATTAATAAAATTGTTTTGTTTTTTCACTCTCATAATCATGAGAGGGAGTATTCATTCTTGGATTGTTTATGTCAGACTGAATTAGGCATTTGATTGAGAGCAAATGGAGGCCATATAGTGCTTTTGTAATTTTCTTTGTGTTTGAAGTTACAACATGAGTTTTTCTTGAATAGGAATGACATGTATGTTTTGCTCGTCAGTCGTCATGCACTTGAAGAATTTGAGGTATAATACCTGCAGTTATTTTTATGTGTGAGTGTGCATGTGTATAGGCAACACACTGAGTTAGCATGTAGTAGTCTTATTTCTCTCACTATTGTTATTCTATTGTGGTTTTTGTTTCCTATCTTTCATTTGTGGACACCTTGGATGCCACTTTATCTTTCAGTAATTTCACTAGTAGAATAATAGTAACTTATACTGACAATGACTGTAACCGGTGACTGAGCTGAAAAATGAAACTCCAGCGGGCCTGTGTAATGTCTATCAATCTATGTATAGGTTATAGCATAGTTGTAACACCTTATTTTATATATGTTGTTAGATTCTAAATGTTTAAGGTGTGAACATTCAGGAAGGTGACATACAAGCTAGTTTGAACATTAAGGGAGGTGACATACAAGTGTCTAGAAGCGCCTATGAACATTCAGGGAAAGTGACATACAAGCTGGTTTCAAGATTTCAGGTACTTAATTTTGCTAATATTTAACTTAAGCTATAGCACTCAACTCTACATTAAGGATGGGAAATGCTACTGACCATAGAATATCCAAATAGGGAAGGGACGGGATGTTGGTGTAAACCAAATCTTATTGTTTTAAACAAAAGTAGCATGTGGCAAATTGACGACAGCAAACCTTCAGTCCAGAGATGTGCAACAAATTAGGCCATTGTTTCGAGTTTTTCCACATGCTTTTGCTACACTTGGAGTCACTATTTTCACATTTTTATTTTAAGTACACATTTTTATTTTTATTATATTATCTCAGTGAAAACGCCAAAAAAATTTATGCCTTACAAGTAACTTGAATTCAATGTTTATAGTCTCTTAGGTTAAATTTTAGTAAAGTTAGACGTTGGTTTAATAATGTTCCGTTTGATTTTCTTAGTAGTGGTTTTGTTAAATTTGTCATTGCAGATTTAAGAATATCAATTGACGAGATGAAGGATGTTAAAGAGGGGTAGGCTAACAACTATTTAGGGAATATGTAATGTTAATTAGTCTATTAACTAAGATGTTTATGTGATTATTTATGCACTTGGATGTATAATTTTGAATATCGACATTCTTCATTTCTCGGATGATATGCAAGTTCCTTGGTTAACATTATTTTGTATGTATTTTTTTGTGTATTTCGCTATTTGGCTTCTCAAATCTATCAATAGGACATTGCAGAGAAATTTTGGTACCAAATATTTTTTTTTTTTTTTAAAAATCTATCTATGGTGGCGGTTCTTAATATGAAACGCCACTATTAGTTCTGCTTTAGTGGCGGTTCTTTAATAACAACCGACGTCATAGTTTACTTTAGTGGCGGTTCTTTATTAACAACCATAATGGCGGTTTTGTTTAATAACCGCCACCATAGGCGAGCTATAGCGGTGGTTGTACAACCGCCGCTATAGCATATACGACCCCGTGATATACGACGCACCCAAAATCTTTAAAAACCGCCACAAAAGTTCATTTATGACCGCCACTATAGGGTTTTTTCTACTAGTGTAAAAACAATGACAAGGGAAGCCCTCAGTTCTTGGAAGTTAAAGATGGCTAAGAACCACTTGTTCAACAAGGAAACCGGGGAGTTGAACAAGAACCCACCAACAAAGAACTATCCGTGTGTCAGTCAAGACCATTGGGATAGCTATATCACTTATAGGCAGTCTGACAAGTTTAAGGTAACTTAATAATAATAAGTAAAGAAGTATACTTAGTTTAGTGTTTGGTCATGCTTACGTTTCTTGATACAATTTATTTGATGAAGGCTATCAGTGAGAGGAACAAGGCGAACATTTCAAAGAAAAAGATAGTCTATTACGGCTCCCGAGGTGGTAATAGATTGATTAAGAAGAAACTTGTAAGTACTACATAATTGTTATAGTATTAGAATAGTATGTATTTTAGTCGGATGTTATATATGTTCATCGTAATCATACATATCTTGAGAGGATATCAATGTGATGAATGAATTGTAGGCAAAGATTGGAAAATTCAGTCGTCACGACGCTTCGGTGGAAGGTCACACTCCTAAGAATAGAAAGACGAAAACTGAATATGATACGGACATCAAAGAGAAAATATTAAGTTTGAATAAATATGTCACTCCTACCACTGGTAGTCGGAGGTATATAATTGTGTGTTGCTTAATGATTTTATGTGTATGTAGAGGATTTGTAAGGAGGTACAGGAAGGAAAATGGAAGCCTGAAGGACGTGATGACATTCTTGCTAGGGCAATCGGCAAAGCAGAGCATCCAGGTCGTGTGAGAGGGGTATCGACACATGTTCGTATCAGTAAGTATTTTGGGAAAACTACTTGAAGTGGTGATGATTCCAAGAAGGTAATATATAAAGACTGTATTTGAACCAACATAATTTATAACTATATATGCTGACATGAATCCTACTACACAGCTACATAAAATTTCCAGGTTGATGATGAGAATGTTGGAAACTGGGGAAAAGCCATCAGAAAAAGAGTTGGATATGGTTCAAGAGGTCATAAAGGAAGCAGATGAGGAGGAGAAGGAGGAGGAGGAGGAGGAGGAGGAGCAGAAGGAGGAGCAGAAGGAGGAGGATGAGGAGGAGGAAAAAGAGGTAACAGTATTTATGTCTTATATATATACAATGTGATATGATTTGGAAAATCAGTACGTGTTATATGGACAAGTGTTAATGTACAAAAGGAAGCTGATGAGGAGATGGCAAGGGAGAAGGAAATGGCAATGGAGACTCAGGTGGGAGCCAAGGATTGATATCAGGCAGTTGAAGAGGAAGAGGAAGCCAGTAAGGCCGTGACAAAGGGAGAGATTGAGGTAGTTGATGATCAGACGTTCTTCTCTACACCGAAAAAGGTAATAGCTGCTAGTTTATAATTATTCATCTCAGTACACGTTTTTTACTTATTAAATTTATTAAAGGTAGTGAATGTATGTGTACTAATTGATTAAAGTTGTCGTGAAGGGCGATTGCGAGGTGCTTTGTCGTCTTTTCAATTTACAGGGGAAACAGAAAGTTGTTGTTGCCAGGTGATACGTGTTCGCATACGAGCGGCTTCAACAAGTTAAGGTTCATGGTATAGCCGTTTGTCACAATTGCAGTAAAGTAGAAGTGTCCCAATTATATAAAGACGAGTATGAGGAAGTACAAGTACCATTTCCTACTGAGAAGGTCACGTATTTGAAAGAAGCCCTGAGCTCTTATGTGCAATGGCATAACAACCTCATCAATGTTGTTATCCCCGAGGTACCTATACGCAGACGTTAATTATTACTTGTGCTTTAAATATATTAGGGTACAAATATTAACACATCGTAAGTACTTTAATCTTTACATTTGCAGAAGTTAAGCAAAGTCACGGCAGCAGCTGAAGCAATTACTACTACGTCAACGGAAGTTGTTGCAGTCAAACCTTCTTATGATTCCTATTATGAATCGTGTGACTATAAGAAAAAAATGAAAACTGCTTTGCTGATGGCTTTGCACAACCTGGCTGTACAGAAGTCACCTAGAGGGGATGTAGTCATGATTAACATTGAACAGGAAATTATGGGCGTAGTTGATGTAGCCAAACTAGACCCGAAGCAACTGATGGAATTCGTCGACCTTGACAATTTAGATGTTGTTCACATTTTGATTTGGATGAAGTAAATTTTATTAATAAAACTATTTAGTCATTTTCATTTACGAATAATGATGTTTGTTTAAATTATCAATTACAATAACATTCTTTGTTCCATGTGGCGTAATAGGTCCATGAATAATCAGATCGCCGAGAATATGGTCCCATTTCATGCCTACGGATTGTTGAGTCCTAAGGCGTTCTCTGTGCACAGAATTTCATACAAAGAACAAATCAATAGTATCGCTCGTCGGTTGATGTCGTCCAAAAAATTATGGCATGCCCCCTACAATGAGAATATGTATGTATAGTAGATGATTATTGTAAAGAATCACGGTTCTATAAATTTATTACTAACATGCTTAAATGCTTGTAAATGAACGAACAGTTCAATGTCCCAAACTGAATAGGAAGCATTGGGTGTTACTGGCAATCCAAGTGGAAACAAAAACAGTGTACTGGATTGACTCTCGCAAAAGCGAACCCTCTGACAGTTGTGTAAGGATGATAATGAGTAAGTTTACAACCTTCAATAATGTCATTTGTTATTGTATGACTTGAGACATATATATGCAAATAATAATGGCATGTGTGTATATTTATGATTTAGTGTTTTTGAAGCAAAAAAAAGATTATGTCCACTCGGAAAATATGAAAGCGACGTTGTTCCCAATTTTATCACGCCATTAGTAAGTGTATTCTTAATAATTACTCGAATCATTTAATTAATGTTTATGCGAGAGGTTGATTATCTAATTCAGCTGATTTGTGTGTGATTTATATAATAGTCTCCTAAAGCACCTGTTGGAGTAGTGTCCTCCACAATGAGTGCGTTTACATATTAAATCTCGTAAAAGGAATATCAGGGATTTATCTTTTTATTTGTCAGCTAGTCATCGTTAATCGGTAATGATTGGCTGATTAGAGTTTGACATTACTGTCGTGTGACGGCGGTGATGAGCTGATCCGTTTAGGTCACACCTATAGGATGACGCCCAAATAGAATAAATTAATTATTTGTATGAGATACGAGATAATTAATTCCTTGTATGATTTGACTTAGTTAGTCACATAAATGTATTATTTGATGACGGGTTACGAACTCGGGAAAAGGAGATTTATTATTTAATTATGTGATATTAAATAATTAATAAATGAATTAAAATTTATTAATTAATTGTTAATTAATTAATTTTATACCATATGTGTATATGTTTTAATGTGAAATTAATTAGCTATTAAATTATACAAGAGGTTGTAAAATTAGCTAAGTGGGATATTATTGACACATTGTATGTTGATAAAATAGTCATTGGTAGTTAATTTGTATTATTTAAGTGTTAAATAATAAAATTAATATTTAATTATATAAGATAATTAAATATAAGACTTATAAGCATTTGTGGGGCAAATGTCGAAAATCGAAATGGACCCAAAATGGTCCATATGGACTGATTTTTTAGGGCATTACAAGTGTTCATTTGGTGGCATTTTCCACTCATAATTGTCCCCCCAAATTGCCTATAAATACCACCAAACTCCACCATTTTTTGTTGTTGGAAAAATTGGAAGAAAAATTGGTCTTTTCTTGTTGTTTTGGAAGGCTCACTTGGAGCTTTTAAAGACCATTTTTCATCTTATTTTGTTCATCTTAAAATATTTAAAACACATATAAATTAAACTAATAATATTATCAAAGTAATAATATTATCTATTATATCAAATATACAATAAACAAGGTTTACTACTACATATACCTAGTTAGTATTTTAGTAGTATTTTGGGTTGATTCTTGGGTGCTTCCATAGGAGACCATATATTTTGGTGGTTAGTTGTCTTGGAGGATCATCCATTTTCATAGCTCAAGAACAACATCAAGGAAGGAGTCCTTGAGTTGTGCCCAAAACTTACCTTATACAATGTAAGGATTTTCTTGTCTTAAGATGGCTTAATACCATTTTTCTTGCTTTTATTTGCATGCATGTAGATTTAGACCACATTAAATTAATTTGTAATTTTAATATCATAAGATGAGTATTAACATGGTCTAAATAACTAACAAGTGGTATTAGAACATTGTTAAATACATGCATGTTGTCTTAAGACGATTTTAGTAATTTATGAGATAAATTAATAAAATTGATATTATGTTACTAAAATTAGTTTTATCACATAATATGGTCTTGCATATAAATAATCTTGTCTTAGGATGATATGGGACGAAAATTTGATATTTGTTAAATTTTTCCACTCTTTATAACTTAAAATGACATAAAATTGAGTAAAAATGCATTAAAATTAATTAAGAGTTAATTAAATTAGGTTGCATGGTAATTTTAGGCATATTTATTTATAAATAACCACATTCATGTTCTATTTATGAGATAAGTAGATACTTTAAGTTAATGTGATTAATTTAGATAGTTTATTGATTTTTATTTGATAAAAATTGGTAAATAATGGTTATTTTGTAAATGAATATTGATTTAATTTTTGGGCACGAAATTTTTGAATTTTTAGCTCCACGAAATTGTTTTAAAGTGTACAATTTATTTTAAGTCATTTTAAATTTTATGGTTTGATTTAGAATTAAATCGTAAAAATTGTGGTTTTACCGAGTAAATTATGAAATTGTTTTAAATAAATTTTAAAATCAAAATTTTCACATGCATGTCCTTTTGGTGAAAGACCAGAATGTACAAAATTTTAAAATTTATTTTTCCATAAATTTTAAAATTAAATAGAATTTTTCCATAATAATTGTGAATTATTTTGTCTTTTTGTCATAATTTATGCTTTAAATCCCATATAACTTCAACATAATTGTTCAGAATGATTATTTTTATATTAGACCAGATTAGTATCATTAGCATATCTTAAAATTATTTTAAGAATTGATTATGAATTTTTATTGGTAAAAATTCCGTCAAAACAAGCTCAATTGATCGTTGTTGGTAAGTAAGACGATTTGGCATGTCATAAATTACATAATGCATTTTTTCTTATTCATTTAGATGAATATTTATTTTTAGCATTATAATTATGTAATTTTTTTCCTAATATGGCCATAGGTAGAAATTGGTATTTCCTGTAATGTAAGGGAATATCAATTTGTTTTGTAATTAATTGTGATTTCGTATCGCCTAATTTGTAATTAATTAATATTTTTTATTTTAATTTTATTACAAATTGTATAATAAGGTATTGCTATGTAATTTAATTATTAGTAATTAGATGAAGCATCTAAAGACGGAGTTTTCATGAAGACGGTCTTTTCGGAAAGGCGTTCCGAAGTCCTAATGAAGGAGGCCAATTTATGAAGACTCAAGGGACCAAGGAGTTGGTTTCCGAAGTGTAATAATTTTAGTTAATTAGAATAACTAGGTGGCCATATTCGGACTTGTTTGTTTTAATTCTTATATGCATTCATGCCAAATCGTCACTATATGTTTTTATTTTGTTGTGATCGATTTAATCATCTAGCATTCACTAATTTTGTTCACTTAAAGGTGATAGACAATTAAATTCATAAGATCTGTCACATTTGTTTAAAATTGAGATTAAGCCTTACCAAATAATAGCACCTATGAATCCCTTCTTCATTAGAGGTAGGTTCGGATCACCGAGGTACACTCTTTTTACGTTGGGCAAGTAGGGTAATAAAAGTTATTACGCGTGAAAATTGGTTGGACTCAACGGGATAAATATGGGTTGAATCGGTCCACCGTGCCCATATTTATTCTGGGGCAAAAAGATAGATTTTAAGAAAATCCATCAACCAAGAGTTCTAGTAGTAGAATCAGTCAGAATGTTGACTCACCAAATTTATATAAATATGGGTTGAATCGGTCCACCGTGCCCGTGTTTACATAAAATTGGATCTTGGAATCATTTATATAATTCAATGGGAGATCATTATATAAATGGGAACTTGTTAAAATAGTTTCACAAGTTGAAAAAAATTTTAGACGATAAATGTTAATCTTTCCTTTATTTCCTTTGCAGTAATCACGATAACTTTTACTACTGAAACCGTCACCATAGCTAGAGATTCATGGCTACGTTCTTTTATGGACAAATATGTATTAAAAGCCGACGGTAGTAATTTTAAAGATTGGGAGGAACAACTTCGATTAGCTGCCGCAGGTGATGGCAAATTACGCTACCTTGTCGATCCCTCTCCCCCTTCGCCTAGTACTAGGGCCACTGCCGATGTAAGGGAGGCTTTTTCAAATTATCAAAAAGAATCTGATGCAATTAAAAATGTTTTGATTTTTTCAATGGATCCTGCTTTACAAAGACAATGTGCCAAGTTTCGTGATGCATATGAAGTATTCTCGAGGCTTTCAACTATGTTTTCTCAAGCCCCGAGAATAATTCAATATGACACCGCAGTTCATTTTCTTTGAGGATAACCTCAAAGATGGTAAACCTGTAAGTTCACACAAACTTAAAATGATTGAGTACGTAGAAACTTTAGAGGTGTTAGGATGTAAGATCCCCGACGAACTAGTGGTGGACCGAGTGCTCCACTCTCTCTCACGTCAAATGATTTACCCAATTTAGGGTAAATTATAATATGACAAACACGAGAAAGAGTTTACATGAGCTCCATTCTCTGCTTGTGCAAGCAGAGAAGGACATGGGATTGAGTGGGAGTACAAGGAAAGATGTGCTTCCAATTAACGTGAAGGGGAAAAGGCAGTTTAAGAGGAACACATGTAAGAAGCCCGTTCAGGTGGTGGGAAAAGGTAAAGAAATTGCGAATTGCTCTACCAAGCCAAAACCTATAAAGGGTAATCCTCTTAAAGATACTTGTAATTATTGTAATAACAAGGGACATTGGAGGCATAATTGCACGAAATACTTGGATGACATCAAAGCTGGCATTGTGAAGCCAACATGTAATTTCTTAACCAAATCTTTTATGATAGACATAAATTATACTTTAAATACAACTTGGGTATTAGATACTCGTTGTGGTTCTCATTTGTGCAATCATTTGCAGGGCCTAAAAAGCATAAGAAAGCTAAACAAGGGTGATGTCGATCTCCGAATGGGAAACGGGTCTAAAGTAGCTACCGTCTCAGTAGGAACTTATGTACTTAGTTTAGCTTCAGGGCTGGAGTTGCATCTTAATAATTGTTATTTTGTACCAACGCTATCTAGAAATATAATATCCGTATCTGTGTTTGACACAGAAGGGTTTTCCTTTGTAATTAAAGACAAGTGTGGTACTTGTTCCCTTAATGGGATTGTATAAAGTCAACCTACATTAATGAGAAACGCATTAAAAGACTAGTGTCGACTGGTATAATTAAACCTTTTGATTTCGAATCATTTGGTACATGCGAATCTTGTCTTCTTGGCAAGATGACTCGTTCACCTTTTCTAGGAAAAGGATCTCGAGCTAGTGAGTTGTTGGGTTTAATACACACCGATGTATGTGGTCCAATGACATCGACTGCTAGAGGTAATTATGACTATTTCATTACTTTTACCTATGACATGAGTAGATATGGGTATATCTACTTAATGAGGTATAAAAGTGAAGCTTTTTATAAGTTCACAGAGTTTCAGAATGAAGTAGAAAACCAATTAAATAAGAAGATTAAAGCATTACGATCAGATCGTGGTGGGGAGTATTTAAGCAATAACTTTAGAGATCATCTTAAGAACTACGGTATTGTATCTCAGTTAACTCCTCCTAGCACACCACAATTAAATGGTGTGGCTGAAAGGAGGAATCAAACTTTATTAGATATGTTTCGATCGATGATGAGTCAAACAGAATTACCTAAGTCATTCTGGTGTTTTGCCATTTTATCTGCGGTACAATCACTTAATAAAAGTCCCACTAAAGCAACTGACAAAACTCCATATGAGATATGGAAAGGGAAAGTCCCGAATCTGCGATACATGAAAGTATGGGGTTGTGATGCTTATGTCAAGAGCAAGTCTGACGATAAGCTTGCACCTCGTTCTGAAAAATGTATTTTTGTAGGCTACCCTAAGGAAACTTATGGATATTACTTCTACAATAGTAACGAGAATAAAGTGTTTGTTGCTCGTGAAGCTGTCCTTCTAGAAAAGGAGTTTATTTCTAGAAGACAGAGTGGGAAAAAATTTGAACTTGATGAAGTTCAAGAGCCACAAACTGATGTAATAGTGCAGGAAGATGTTCCTTCAACGTCAGAATCGGTTATTATTCCTGCTGAACCTAGGAGGTCAGAAAGGGTTAGTCGCCTGCCTGATAGATACCTTGGTATTATCGAGGAAGATGGTGACTATGAGGTTTTACTTTTAGAAAGTGATGAACCCAAGACCTATAAAGCAGCTATTACGAGTTCTGACTCTAAGCTATGGCTCAAGGCCATGCAATCCGAAATGGATTCCATGTACGATAATTAGGTATGGGACCTGGTTGACTTACCTAAAGATGTTTGACCTCTTCAGTATAAGTGGATATTCAAGATTAAAATCGGCATGGATGGACAAAAGGATGTCTACAAAGCTAGATTGGTGGCAAAAGGTTTCACTCAGGTTCATGGTTTACACTATGATGAAACTTTTGCACCAGTTGCTATGCTTAGATCTGTTCGGATAATGTTAGCGATTGCTGCATTTCATGATTATGAGATATGGCAAATGGATGTCAAAACCGCTTTCCTGAACGGGTTTCTGGAAGAGGAAGTGTTCATGACACAACCTGAGGGTTTTGTGGATCCTAAAAATCCTAACAAAGTATGCAAACTTAATAGATCCATGTATGGTCTTAAGGAATCGTCAAGGAGTTGGAATCATCGTTTTGATCATGTTATTTAACAGAATCACTACTACAAATACAGGATAATACAACGGCCCTTTAACAACGCTTATTCACGAAAATCATCAAAAGACGTTGTAGAATGGATGGCGCGAATTTTTCAAAACTTAGTTACAACGGTTCTGTGTTGTTAACCGTTGTTATTGGTTTTAACAACGGGTCATACTTTCAAAACCTTTGTTAATATAAAAACTAATTACAACGGTTGAATCTGTAATATATTTTAACCGTTGTTAATAATTTGGCTCAAAATTAGTGAAAAGTAATTACAGCGGTTTGTTTAGAACCCGTTGTTATTAGGTTGTAACAATGGTTGTATACTGAGTAACCGTTGTTATTAATGTAATGACATATCTTAAGAACAACAGATTGCTTCATTTTGTTATACGCTACAAAACACAAACACAAGCTAATACTGCTACTATATCATCCTCCATTCCTCCCTGACCGTCTCTCTGTCTTCATCTCCGTCACTGTTGTCACTGTCTTCTCTCCCTCATCATGTTTATCAATCAGGTATATATGTTTCTTAGCAACGCTTATAAATATAGGATTTTTTGGGTTATTATCTAATTTGTTGATAATTTAGCTTAATTGCTTTCCTGAATTTCGTTTATTTGTTTGCCTATTATTGGATTTTCTGAATTAGTTGCCTATATATTACTAATGTAGAAAAATGACTCGAACTTGGATGATTGATGCAAATATGAGTGACCGCAACTATAAGGATGGTTTAGCTGAATTTTATTAAGTCGTTTCGAACAATTTGAAAGGTTCTTCTAGTATTGCATGTCCTTGTGAAAGATGTGGTAATATTAGCTATATGGTTTTTCCGGACGTTAAAATACACCTAGAAAAGTGGAGATTTAGTCGATCCTATACACGTTGGATTTTTCATGGGGAACCATTAGAGGACGAGAATAGCTCTAAAGAAGATGATGTTGAGGTACACGAAAGGCTAACTGACGATCCTGAGTTTGCCGAGTTTTTTGAGTTGGAAGAGTTGGAAGCAGAGAAGTTGAATGTTGGGTCTATAGATAATGAAGAGAATAATGATGAGTCGAATGCTTTTGAAGACGTAGGTGATGACACTATTAATTGGGATGACCTTAACAACATGTATGAGAAGTTGTGTGAGTCTGAAGCACCTTTGTATCCTGGTTGTAAGTTCACAAAAATGTCGGCTGTGGTGAAGTTGTATAATAACAAGGGGGCAAATGGGGTGAGTGACACGTGTTTCACTAGTTTTTTAGCCTTGATAAAAGAGTTGCTTCCAGATGGTAATGTTCTACCTGTTAAGACATATGAGGCGAAAAAACTAATAAGAGGACTGGGTATGAAATTTGAGAAAATACATGCATGTCCAAATGATTGCATATTGTATCGGAAATTATATCAAAACTGAACCAATTGCCCTAAATGTTTGGAGTGGCGTTATAAGGATAAGGAAGGGATCCCGGCTAAGGTGTTTTGGTATTTTCCATTGATACCAAGAGTCATAAGGATTTATGCGAATCCCGATGATTCAAAAATGTTAACTTGGCATGAAACAGGAAGAATAAATGATGGAAAGCTGAGACACCCGGCAGATGGTATGCAATGGAAATCGTTCGAAGCTAAGTATTCCGAGTTCGGCAATGAACCTAGAAACTTACGTCTTACGATGTCCATTGATGGAATGAACCCACACGGAAACATGAGTAGCCAACATAGTACTTGGCCAGTAGTGTTGGCTATTTATAACTTACCTCCATATGTGTGCATGAAAAGAAATGATTTGATATTGTCGTTGTTAATTTTCGGCCCTAAACAACCTGGAAATGATATAGATGTCTATTTGGAACCTCTTCTAGATGATTTTCAAATGTTGTGGGATAGTGGGATAGTTGTATTTGATGCATATAAGAACAAAACTTTCAATTTAAGAGCGATGTTATTGTGTACAATATCTGACTATCCGGCTTATGGCGACCTTTCTGGGCACACAGTTCATGGGAAAGAGGCTTGTCCATTGTGTGGGGAGGATATCGAGTCTGAATACTTGAAGTCTTCTCATAAGTATGTGTATATGGGAAATAGGAGGTTCTTGTATCATGACCATTGTTATCGCAAGACGCAGAAAGCATTCAATGGAAGACAAGAACTTTGTCAACCTCCTAGAAATTTGAGTGGGCATGAAGTTTATCAGAAAGTAAAGTATATTGAGATAGATTATAGGAAGAAGAGCGGCTCTAAATTTTCTACTCGTGGGTATAAGAAAAGATCCATATTTTTTGATAAACTTCCATATTGGCCTGACCTGGAGGTCAGGCATTGCCTTGATTTCATGCACATTGAGAAAAATGTCTGTGATAATATTATCAATACCCTTCTGAATGTTCCTGGTAAAACAAAGGATAACGCCGCAGCTAGGGAAGATATGAAAATGATGGGTATTAGGCTAGAGTTGGCACCACATAAGAGAGGTAATCGTACATTTTTACCGCCAGCAGCTTATACCCTTTCACAGAATGAGAAAAAAGAGTTTTGTGCATGCTTGAATGGAATTAAAGTGCCACATGGTTATTCGTCGAACATCAAAAGCCTAGTGTCGATGCAAGACCTAAAACTCACCGGGTTAAAGTCACATGATTGTCACACTTTGATGCAACAATTACTACCTGTGGCTATTCGTTCCATTTTACGTGAAAAGGTAAGATATGCTATAACTAGATTCTGTCTTTTCTTCAAGTCCATATGCGAGAAAGTCATCGATCCTGATAGCGCGAATTCATTGCAGGACCTCGTTGTAACCTTTCTTTGTCAGTTGGAAATGTATTTTCCACCCTCTTTTTTCACTATCATGATTCATCTGACCATTCACTTGGTTAGGGATATTTTGTACCTTGCGCCCGTGTACTTGAGATACCAATATCCTTTCGAAAGATTGATGAAAGTCTACAAGGACTATACATCTAATCGGTATCGTCCGGAAGGTTGTATTGCTGAACGCGCTATTTTAGACGAAGCTCTTTCATATTGTTACACTAATCTCTCCCCTAAGGAGCTGATTGGCGTTCCTAAGAATCGTCATAGTGACTGGATGACCGGAAAAAGTTTTAGGGGCCGGGTTGAAAAAATTGTGACACGTGAAATGTTGCATTTAGCACATACATATGTGCTAAACAACGAAGATGAGGTGCAACCTTATATTCAACAACACAAAGATGAGCTCAAATACGATCACCCAAACAAGACCGAGAAGTGGATTGCAAACGAGCATACGAAGACGTTTGTAGAGTGGTTTAGGAATATTGTCTTAGAGTGTACGAATCAAACTGGTGATGACATCTCTCCTAGGTTACTACGTCTTGGTTTAGGTCCAAATGCCAGGGTCACCATTTACAACAGTTTTGCCATTAATGGATATACTTTTTACACCCGCGAGCAAGATGAGTTGACCACAATGCAAAATAGTGGTGTGAGTTCTGAATTTAAGGCAATACACTTTGCTACTTCGAAAGATAAAAAGCCTATTTGGGGAAAATGCCTTTATTATGGTGTTATTCAAGAAATATTGGTACTAGATTACATTGATTTCACAATGCCTTTGTTTTGATGTAACTGGGTTGATAACAACCTCCATTGTGTCCGAAAGGATAAGATGGGATTTACGTTGGTCAATCAGGGAAAGGTTGGAAATAATAAGGATGATCCTTTCATAATGGCATCCCAAGCTAAACAAGTGTTCTATGTCACCGATCTTATGGATAAAGAAGTGGTCTGTTGTACTGTATATAAGGAGTAGACGGAGTAGTCCATCCGATAATGGTGATGATGATCAGGATGTCGTTTTTGAGGGAATGGATCACTCTACCACTGTATCTTATTTCGACGATGTTGACACTGATCATGAGGACAGTGAAAGGATCTATATGCGTGATGACCATGGTGAAGGTATTTGGGTTAACGAAGAAACTATGACATCCAAGAAACGTCCCCGATCCTGAGATGGTTCATCAGGACACAGTGATATGGACGACCAACATTTTAAGTCATTTTCAGACAAGTAATTTGATGGTTTAATTTATTTATGAGTTGTGGGGAGCTAATGGGATGCCTGAATTTATAGCAAGTTTGAGATGTATTGTATGTCTTTAGCTTTTGGTAGCTTTAAAAAGCAAATAGAACCAATAATGGTCATTGTTAAATAAAGATTCCCAAATTTGCATGGCATGGTAAATCCTGTAGCTTAGATATGCAGTATGCATGCATGCTGGTGTTGTCTTATTTTCTTGATCTTATTATTAGATGTGGATGCTGGTGTTGAAATTGATGAATAATGTTGTAGTATATGGTGCTTCTGCTGTTACAGTATGTATTGTTACAGGTTTGGACTGTAATGGAATTACAGTAATTTTTTTAAAAAAAGGTTCAACAATAACAACGGTTATATTTAAATTACCCGTTGTTATTAATTTCAACAACGGTTATATTTACATCACCGGTTGTTGTTACTATCAACAACGGTTATAGTTACATCACCCGTTGTTATTACTTTCAAAAACGGGTGTAGTACCCCTACCCGTTGTCATTCATTTTTTAGACATATTTCATTTTGGCGCAAATTTGGTGAAAATATATTACAACGAGTATATTTTAACCGTTGTAATAAAGTTTGACAACGGTTGACTTTTATTGACCCGTTGTTATTAACATATAACAACGGTTTTGTTTTAAGGACCTGTTGTCAATAGTTTGTCTTAATAAAAAACTAATTTACAAACACATACATCATACCACACAAACACACACAACACCAGTTCAACCGTTGGTATCCTGAGTTTCTTATTCTCTCTTCCTCGCTTTCTACATTCTCGTTGCCGGCCGTCGCCCAGTTTCCGACGCCCAGATTCCGTTGCCTTCCATTATCATCCTGCTCGTTCTCTTTATCATCATCATCGGGTATGTTCACTTTAATTTTGTGTTTCGTCATTAGGGTTTTAAGACGATCATCTTTTTTCTTTTTCATGCATCTGTTTGTTTTTCGTCTTCTTTGTTATCTTTATCATCCCGCATCATCTACTTCACTCCTCTTATTAGGGTATAGGATTTTAGAAGCTCAATCTGTTGTTTTAAATTTTCATTCCTATTAGGGTTTAGGGTTTTAGATAATAATCTGCATGACGTTGTTAAGTTGTTCATTTCCTATTTCATTCATATTTGGGTTTTAGGATTATCATGGGTGAAAAACGGAAAAGAAGTCAAAAGAATAATAAGCCTGGGGATAATAAGCCAAGTGAGAGGGGTGCTACGAAGTGCCCGCAAGCCCTTGCAGCTATAGCCGCTAAAGAGCCGCTTGAAATAACATGGAGCTCGAAGGGTTTCCCTACTGGTCCAAATACGGGTTTTTTATCCAGTTGGATTGGATGTTGCACAAGACAGTTTGTGCCTATCCATTTAGATGACATTAGAAATTTGAATCCAAAATTGAGGAAGTTATACTTGGCTCGTGTAAAGGAAGCATTTGATATTGCCAATGAATGCCATGATAAGTATTTAATGCATAAGGCAGGGGATGTCCTAAGGCAGTGCAAGTGTGACGTTGCTAGGGATTGGTTGTATGTGGACAAGGCAACGGGAGACAATAAGTGTCCCACCATCAGTCAGGAACAATAGGATCTTTTCAAAGAGATGAGAACTACTGAGAAGTTTCAGATTAAATATCCTCGCCTTTTAACGATTTACCTATCATTTTTTTAATTAATGAGTTATTTATATAATCTTTTTATTATCTCATCTACTTGCGCTTTTATATAATTATTTGAAGGCCGTTAGCAGAAGAAATCGTGCTAACATTTCATGCAAGAAGGGGAAATGGTATGGTTCTCGAGGCGGTTACAGAAAGATAGAAGAGAACCTCGTAAGTAGCATGCATTCCCCTGTGAGACTTGATTTATTTAATCACACTTGGACTTGATACACATTTACATGTATAACTGTTACCATGTTAATGTGTAGGTGGCAAAGGGAGTGACCAACTTGGATCGGCATGTAACTTATAAAGAAGGGGCACACGCCTAAAGGATCCCGGTCGCGTGACAAATATGATGAGGAAGTGTTGGCCAACATAGTAAGCATTATTTTATTAAGACGAGTTCTTTACTAACTTTATTATTTTAGACACAAATATAATTTGATGTTTATTTAATATATTATAGGACAACGTATTGAAGGAGGTAGAAGAAGGGAAATTAACTCCCAATGGTCGTGATGACGTTCTTGCTAGAGCGATCGGCCAACCTGAACATCCAGGTCGATTGAGGGGCGTCCCGTTACAAGTTGGAGTAACGAAATATTATGGGACAACTGCCCCGATAAAGAAGAAAAGGAAGACTAAGCCTGAGAAGGCTGACATGGTACCATTTATTCTATTATTTTCATTTAAGTTCAATTCACATGTTATTGTTGGGATAAAAATTGCTAAAACATTACATTCTTGGCACGCAGCTTCAGTTAATGGCATCCGTACTTTTAAAGTTGAATGCTGGAGGCAAGCTTTCCGAAGAAGATGTGAAGATGATGGAGGATGTCATTTATAATGGGGGTAATAAGGTACAACAGATTGGTCAAGAGGCCGAGAACACTACTACCTTAGCAATACATGAGAAGGAAGTATCGGTCAACGAGATTCAGAAAGATCAGGTATCTAATGCTTCTGAAGTTGTAACAACTGAAGTTGTAACAACTAAAGCCGATCAGGTACCTAATACTTCCTTATTTTTCTTTTTATTTTTTTTTTGGGTAAGATCAGGGGGTGTGTTCCCTGCCAGCTCTAATGCTATAACTTCTGATATCGTGCCATTGGTTAATTTTATTAGTTAAATAATGGGTCTGAAAAGGAGATGCAACTTGAGAAGACGGCTGATGGAAAACAGCATACATCCCCTTCAAGTCGTTCACTTTTTTCGATGAAGGTATGCATGAAGTGTTTAATTAGTTAAATTTATATTAATTCTATTAAATTTTGGGATATAATAATGTATGTGTATTCTTCAGGCCGTAAACAAGAGGCCAGTTATTCTTGATGACCCTAAATTTGATAATCCATATGTGCGTGTTGGCCGGGGTCTCGTAGAAATGCACACCAAATCAGCAGCGGAAACTGTAGTGGTTGTTCATGGCGAAAAACTTTTGCCAAATCATAGAAAAGTGGAGATAACTGTAGTCTTTCCAGTCCATGAAAACTTTCAACTGCCTGTCCAAGTTCGTGACGACATTACCATTCTGGGAGATGCAATTGGAAGTTTTTTCCAATGGCCTGAATCTCACATCTTCTTGGCTCGGTCGTCTCCGCCTCAGCCGAAAGCAGTTGGGGTTAGAAGAAATACCTTTATATATATGTTAAATTTTTAATTGTTGAATGTTTTTATATGTTAAATTTATGTGTTATTTTTTTTTGTAGGGAACAAAAAAGCCGGCTTTGGCGGATAAGCCTAAGTCCACAGCCATACCAACTACCTCGTCGAGACAACAACTTGATGAGGTATTTAATTAACTTCTCCATTTTTATGAAAACCTCTCTTTAATTTTTTTTGTTTTTGTATTTCTAAAAAGCATGGAAATTTTTTGTAGGGAACAAAAAAGCCGGCTAAGGCGGATAAGCCTAAGTCCCCGGACATGCCAACTACCTCGTCCAGACAACAACTTGATGAGGTATTTAATTAACTTCTCCATTTTTTTAAAAATCTCCCTTTATTTATATTTTGTCTGTATTTATAAAAAGAATGGAAATTTTGTGTAGGGGACAAAAAAGACGGATAAGCCTAAGTCCCCACTCATACCTGCTACTACTACCTCATCATTGAAGGAGCAGGTTGATGAGGTATTTAGTTAAGTACGCTTTTATTTTTATTACTCCAACTAGCTAGCTAGGATATGTTACCTTTGGATTTTTTATTATTTTAATTATCTACATGTGTAGGCTGGTGGTAGTAGCACAAAATCAAAGAATCATTATTTCCACGAACTAAAAGATGTTAGGAGTTTAAACTCCACAAAATATTCTGGGAAGGATTACATGGAAAAAGTAAGAACGGTGACGATGAGGAAACTGCATGAGGAGGCTTGCGATCGCATAAGCAACGAGCAATTGATAATTATTCCGCTCGAGGAGCATATTCTAGGGGTTGAGCGCGAAGCACTTATGACATGGGATATGCTAGCCATTTGGGCTGGCCTAGACGAGATTGATGTCCAAAACCTATTTGTTTGGATGAAGTAAGTTTCTTAATAAATAATTTCATATTCTAATATTCTGACTACTAGATAGTGTTTTAAATACCGGAATTAATACCGTAATAATGTAGGATATTGAAATTGAGAGTGATCCCCGAGAAGAAGATTCCATTTGATCAATACGGATTCTTGTGCCCCTATACTTTATCAATGTTTATCCCGATGTTTTCGTTCGAAGATCGGGTAGATTATATTGTTCAGCAATTGGAGACAAACAAGAAGCTGGTTTTTGCCCCATATAATGAAAAAGGGTAATAAACAAATTAATATTACGTTTTCCCCAACAATTGCATTTTCATAACTAATATATGTACTTGTTAATAATGATGATGTGTCTCTTGATGTGGGACTCATTGGGTGCTAGCAGCCATCATGCCGACGAAGAAGAAAGTATTTTGGTTGGACTCTATACATAATCCACCAATCGAGACTTTTAAGCGCTTGATTATTAAGTAAGTTTATAATACTGATTTATTTATAATAACATTTTCAATTTTTATTTATAGCAAAAACCTCATTTTTGCCCCTAAAAAAATTAGTTTATGCCTCCTCTTTTTTTTTTTTTTTTTTTTTTTTAAATAAAAAAGGGCATTTGAGAAGAAGAGAGCTAACGAGCAGGATCACCCCACGAAAGATTCTGATGATGGCCCTACTTTTATTACGATAATAGGGGTACGTGCTCAAATACAATACCTTAAGTGCAAAAAATCTGTGTTTAATACTAATACAATACCTAAAGTTCAAGATTCTGATGTAAGCCTTCTCTCGTCTGTTTGTTTTTATGTAATAATAGGTCCCTCGCCAGCCGGATAGCATACAATGTGGATACTACGTTTGTCGGTTCACGTTGGAGATTATTACGCGAAGATATATCCTTATTCCAGAAAAGGTTAGTAATTTAATAATGTGTTTATTACTTTTTTGAAATTAGAGCTGATGTTGCCTTGCTTGCTGCTATACCATGGTGTTGCTATGCAGTATTTGATGTTGTTACAATAATGTCTTGTCTTTGTTTTTGTCGCAGTATGTAATCAACCCGTCACAAGAGCTTCAATAGTACAAAAGTTTAGATATAGACGAGGTAAGGGACATGTTGGGCAAATACGTCTTAGAACATAGCAATACTCAAGGCTAAATGCATGATACTCAGAGCTTAGATCAGCTCATTAGTAAATTTTTTGTTGAAGTTAGAGAATGATTAGTTCATGTTAATTTAACTCCTTGTAAGTATGATGCTGCTGTTGTGGTTGAATTGAATCTATTGAGTTCTGATGAACCCAGCTGTGATTTATGTTGGTGCTGATATATGGTGCTGCTGATATATGCAGGTTTTTGAATGGCATAAAACAAATTTAATTTTTAAAAACATTAGGAGTTCGTAATAAAAACGGTTACTAAAAAAAACCGTTGTGAATACCCTTCACAAATACCCGCCATAATATTCAACAACAGGTTTTAAAATAGGAACTGTTGTAAATACCTTTCACAAATACCCGCGCATAATATTCAACAACAGGTTTTAAACGAAGAACCGTTGTTAAAAGTCTTCACAATTTTGGAGGGAAAGTTACAACAACGGGTTTTAAACGAAGAACCGTTGTTACTACAAATTTCAACAACGGGTATTTAGCATATACCCGTTGTTAAAAGTCTTCACAATTATGGAGGGAAATTTACAACAACGATTATACATATGACAACCATTGTTATATTATTTCCACCAAATTTTTGAAACACTTTCCACAGCGGCTTACACGCAACAACAACGGCTTTTAACCGTGGTGAATACTTTCGACAATGGTTTAAGTAAATAACCTATCCGTTGTAAATTCCTTTTACAACGGCCGCTTTAACAACGTCTGCTTTTTGTTTTTACAACGGTTTTTACCCGTTGTTATAGCCTGTATCTGCAGTAGTGAATGGTTTCTCTCGAAGTGTTGAGGAACCATGTTTATACATGAAGTTTAGTGGGAGTAGAGTTGTTTTCTTACTTCTTTATGTGTACGACATATTACTCATTGGGAATGATGTTGATATGCTTGCTCCTATTAAGAAGTGGTTGGGAAATCACTTCCAAAGGAAAGATTTGGGAGAAGCTCAGCGCATCTTGGGTATCCGGATCTATAGGGATATATCCAAAAGGATATTAGCATTGAGTCAAGAAGCCTATATCGATAAGATTCTTGACCGATTCAATATGAAAAACTCCAAGATAGGTTTTCTACCTATGGGCAGTGGGATCACTTTGAGTAAGTCACAGTGTCCTACTGAGCCTAAGGATATTGAACGCATGAAATCGATTCCCTATGCTTCCGTTGTTGGATCGATCATGTATGCTATGATGTGTTCTCGTCATGACATCTCGTATGCTTTGAAAATGACAAGTCGTTTTCAGAAAACTCCAGGTGAGAGTCACTGGATAGCCGTCAAGAATATTATAAAGTACTTGAGAAGGACTAAAGATTCATTCTTAGTGTTTGGAGGTGAATCTGAATTACGTATAAGAGGTTATACGGATGCTAGTTTCCAAACCGATAGGGATGATTTGAAATCCCAGGCTACTTTTATCTTTTTGTTGAACGGAGGGGCGGTTTGCTGGAGAAGTTTCAAGGAGTCTGTGACTGCTGATTCTACAATGGAAGCTGAGTACATTGCAGCCTCTAAAGCTGCAAAGGAAGCTGTTTGGATTAGGCAATTTTTAGAGGGACTGAAGGTAGTTCCTACCGCTGAGGATCCTATCACTTTGTATTGTGATAACAGTGGGGCAATTTTTCAAGCAAAAGAGCCCAAGTCTAGTAACAAATCTAGACATGTACTTAGGAAATTTCATGTAATTAGATATTTAATCGAAAGAAAGGAAATTACAGTTTGTAAGGTTGGGACAACTGACAACATCACTGATCCTTTAACCAAACCTTTGTCTCAAGTTAAACATGAGAGTCATGTAGTTTTGATGGAGTTGAGACGATTACAGAACTGTTGTAAATTATATGATATGTAATAACCAAAATATTGTATTTATTATTTCATATATGATAAGTTGCATTTATCGTTATATTCAGTTTTATGTCTGAATTTATATACTTTGTTTTCTCCAAATAGGTTGTAAAGACAATTTGTGAGACAATTTGTCGGACAGTGACCGTTTATAGAGTCCTTTTGTTGCTAGGTCGTGACAAGGATTTCTATTTATTCCTTTGAGTCATTTCTTTAGACTGGTGACTATTTGTCTGAGTTGGTACGATTTTCCGGTGGCTTTGGTTTTTGTTCTAGGTCGTACCGTAAAAGGAGGCCGATGAGCATTTACTGGGTCATTGTCATCTGTATCGAATGAAGAAAATAGGTCAACGGGATTGTCCTTTTAAGTCATATTTTTTCTCAAGGCCACTCGAGGAGAGATGACTGTGAATGCGTGGCCACGCTCGGATGCGATCTATAGTAGATTATCCGGTCAGACAGTCATTCTCCTGATCGAGGAAACCACTTTATGATATGATCACGTGCAAGAACGACGTGAAAGACATCTTGCATTGAGTGGGAGATATTATTGGACAAGAGAATTGGTAACACACACTTGTGTCAGACAAGTGGGAGATTGTTGGAGTAGTGTCCTCCACAATGAGTGTGTTTACATATTAAATCTCGTAAAAGGAATATTATGAATTTATCTTTTTATTTGTTAGCTGGTCATCGTTAATCAGTAATGATTGGCCGACTAGAGTTTGACATTACTGTCGTGTGACGGCAATGATCAGCTGATCCCTTTAGGTCACACCTATAGGATGGCGCCCAAATAGAATAAATTAATTATTTGTATGAGATACGAGATAATTAATTCCTTGTATTATTTGACTTTTAGTTAGTCACATAAATGTATTATTTGATGACGGGTTACGAACTCGGGAAAAGGAGATTTATTATTTAATTATGTGATATTAAATAATAAATAAATGAATTAAAATTTATTAATTAATAGTTAATTAATTAATTTTATACGATACGTGTATATGTTCTATTAAGGAATTAATTAGCTATCAAATTTTACAAGAGGTTGTAAAATTAGCTAAGTTGGATAATATTGACACATTGTATGTTGATAAAATAGTCATTGGTAGTTCATTTGTATTATTTAAGTGTTAAATAATAAAATTAATATTTAATTATGTAAGATAATTAAATATAAGACTTATAAGCATTTGTGGGGCAAATGTCGAAAATCGAAATGGACCCAAAATGGTCCATATGGACCGATTTTTTAGGGCATTACAAGTGTTCATTTGGTGGCATTTTCCACTCATAATTGTCCCCCCTAAATTTCCTATAAATACCCCCAAACTCCACCATTTTTTGTTGTTTGAAAAACTGGAAGAATAATTGGCCTTTTCTTGTTGTTTTGGAAGGCTCACTTGGAGCTTTTAAAGACCATTTTTCTTCTTATTTTGTTCATCTTAAAACATTTAAAACACATATAAATTAAACTAATGATATCATCAAAGTAATAATATTATCTATTACATAAAATATACAATAAATAAGGTTTACTACTACATATACCTAGTTAGTATGTTAGTAGTATTTTGGGTTGATTCTTGGGTGCTTCCTTAGGAGACCATCTATTTTGGTGGTTAGTTGTCTTGGAGGATCATCCATTTTCATAGCTCAAGAACAACATCAAGGAAGGAGTCCTTGAGTTGTGCCCAAAATTTACTTTATACAATGTAAGGATTTTCTTGTCTTAAGATGGTTTAATACCATTTTTCTTGCTTTTATTTGCATGCATGTAGATTTAGACCATATTAAATTAATTTGTAATTTTAATATCATAAGATGAGTATTAACATGGTCTAAATAACTAATAGCACCAAACGACAAACAATGCGGTTTTTACGTTTGCCAGTCCATGTGAGAGGTTATCCACAGAAAACAATCTACCATTCTGATACGGGTTAGTGTGATTTAAACACTATTTCAGACGTAAATTGAGTTCAATTCTTATACTTCCACCATGTATTACATCTATTTTGATTATGTATATTTTGAATTGTAGTTCCACAAATACTTAACAAAGCCCCGAAATATTCGCCAGAGAACATCAACCAGATGAGAAATATGTGGGCCAGTTATGTTGTTTCA
Source organism: Silene latifolia (assembly GCF_048544455.1). Taxonomy (NCBI): domain Eukaryota; kingdom Viridiplantae; phylum Streptophyta; class Magnoliopsida; order Caryophyllales; family Caryophyllaceae; genus Silene; species Silene latifolia. The sequence goes on from NC_133527.1 coordinate 100,128,355, forward strand.
TTAGCGAGGTCTCAATAGTTTTCTCATGCTTTATGTACGAGTGTGTATATATATAGATCCATTGTTATTTGTTTCTTTTGTTTTCTCAATAGGAGTTGTGTTTTGGCTGTTGGTCATCTGGTTTGTATTGTTTTTAAACTGGGTTTAATTGATTACGGAGTATAATATTTTGATACAGGGTTGAATTTTTGCACTGCACATCTGCCGGAATGCTATTTTTCAGCAGCTGCTACAAACGCTGCTGAAAAAATAGCATTTCAGCAGCTGCTAGAACAAGCTAAAATCATTTTTTTTAAAAGTAAAATAAAAACAATAACGGTTAAAAACAACCCGTTGCAAACAATTATTTAAAAACGGTTTTATTTAGATAAATAATCGTTGACATATTTCCCTCCCATTCAAACCGCCAAAAATATAAGATAACGAACGATAACCGTTCTTGAGTTCAAAAATTTTACAACGGTTTATTTAAGCAGAACCGTTGACAGAATTTCATCAATATAAATAGATAACGGTTACATACCGTTGTCAACAGATGAATATTACAACGGTTTTGCACGCAATAAAGCCGTTGTTAAATTTTGACATTCAATTAAATAAGATAAGAAAATGAACCGTTATCATATATAATATTTAACAACGGTTTTTGAACGATAAGACGTTGTCAATAGTAAACTACGACAACGGATTTGATGCAGTTCTTAAGATTTAACAACGGTTCCTAATGTTATATAACGGTCGCTTGTTATTTGTACAACTGTTGTATATATTTAACAACCGTCATTGCAATAACGGTCCCATGTTTCTATTTAAAAATGGTAATTTGCATTTTTTGACCGTTATTGGATCTCTTATTTGGCGTAATGGCCCACGAGGGCGGCGGACGTGCCGAGAGTGTTAGAAAATATTAATCTCATTAATTTAACATATTCATATATGTGAGAAATTATTTATTCATAAAATAAATACAAATCTTATGCATGCAAACATAAATTAAAAGAGAAGAAATCATCAACCCTTACTATGATAATTTCGGTTTTATGGGCACCAACAAGATCTCCTTCTTGTTAGTTGTTGAGCTTTCCAATAATGGATGAACAAGATTCAAGTTTAGAATCTCTCCCAAAAGCATATAACCAAGGAAAACTCATAATAACTAATATTATTTTGTACTAGAAATAATACAAGTTTTACATAAAATGGACACAAAACAAATTTGTATTTCTCTTGAAAATTTCGGTCAAGAGGAATGATTTGTGAAGTTTATTTTTCTCTAAGATTCTTCACAAGATGGAGAAAATAAAATTTTCTTACACTAGAAAATTATATGTGTAGTAAATGAATGAATAACAGAGAAAAACTCTATTGTGCACACATAAGAAAACCGGTTGGGGGGAGGGGGGGTCTATTTTGGGGAGCCAATGCATGGTCTTATTCTTCTCAAGGCAAGACTAGGCATGCATGGCTAGAGGTAGTCTTTTTATCATTATGTTTTCCACTAAGATAAACAACACAATATATAAACCTTAATCCCCTAAATTTCGGTACATTTGAGATAAAATGGGAGGTCCATTTTATTTTGTCATTTGTCAATTGTGACATGTTACTTGACATGTAATTTGTAATGTATTTTTAACATATTAAAAATCAACATACTCATAAAATATGTGATATACAAAATCGAGTAGTAATTCAAAATTACTTGTACCAAAACGGTTTATCAAATTATAAATTACAACATCTTGTATTTATAATAAATTATTCATTCAATTTTAATTTCAATTGTTTCGTAAACAATAATTTAATCTAAGTAACAACACAATTTGATTACTTAGACCGTATCTAATTTAATCGAATTACAATAAGACACGTTAACTATACTCACAAAATCATCCGTCAATTTTAAGCAATTTAATAAACTCGTATGGGCATACGATTAATTAAATAATCAATTAAGAGTATTTACCTATAGGTATGACTTATGGGGATCTACTGATCACCACCGTCGCATGACAGTAATGTCAAACTCTAGACAGCCAATCATTACCGATATGTGTGGACCAATTGACTGTAAAATATTACATCCCACATGTATTCTTAAAATGAGATTTAAACATGTGATCATCATGATCGACAATTGTGATCGCATTATTGTCATAGGACACATATTCCAATAATCTCCCACTTGTCCTCGACAAGTGTGCGTCACCAATTCACTTGTCCTATTACTATCTCCCACTCAATGCAAGGTGTCTTTCAGGTTGTACTTGCAAGTGATCATATCGAGAGTGGTTTCCTCGATCTGGAGAATAACTGATTTACCGGAGTTATCTACCATAGATACCTTCCGAGCGTGGCCACGCATTTCTAGTTCATTACTCCTCGAGTGGCCCTGAGATATTATTTTAACCCTGACAAGGGGGTGGACAATTCCTATTGCACTTATTCCCTTCGATTAGCCACAACCATCATAACCCAAAATATGCCCATTTGACCCCATTTACGAAGGTCGTAGTAACAGAAATCAAAGTCACTCTGAAACTGTGCCACCTTAGGCGAACAGTCTTTAGTCAAAAGAATCGACTCATTAGAATACTATAGTAGCTCTCGTCACGACCAGGTTATATAAATTTGCCAGAACTCTATAAGCGGTCATAAGGCCCGACAAAGTGTTCCTAATAGTCTGCCTATGTGATCGACTAGTCATCTCATATGACTCTATGGCACTTGAACTTGCCATCAATCGCATCACACTCTAGTCACTTCGAGACGTCACCTCATATAAGTGACTATGGGCGAATACCATGTTAATCCGGGTTCACTTTAACGGGGTTCAATATTGTCTCTACAACCCGTTTGGATGTAACAAAGTATAAAAGGAGTTTTCAGATTTAAAAACTCGAACGATAAATGTGATTATCATACGAGTAGTCAATACTTGATTACTACTTCGTATTCTATAATCCAGTTTGATCTTGAATGTAGTTGTTCATCTCAATTCAATTGAAATGACATGACTCATCATGTTAAGCCTATGAGAAGGCTTTAGTTAGTAGGTTTTATCAACTTCTTGTACCTTACTCAAAATTACTACATACTCGTTTTCCTTTATAATGTATACATTTGCATTACAAAACTTTTTGAGTACGTGTCGAGATCCAATCAAGACATAGGCCCTCTAGCCTTAGAATAGCTCCCACTGTTTTCACAGTGTGCGGGACTCATCCTTCTTGCACATCTCATGATTGCAAGTGTACTCAATTTCCGTTGTAAATGTTTCTCATTGTTCTTTATTGCCTATAACGATTCTAGAAAATTTATTTCTTAAATAACATAGCCACAATGGTATCTTAACCATCCTAATGTATTTTAATTATGGTTTTGTTGGAAACCATGCGCAATCTCAATTGTCAATTGTCATTTGTGTAACACCCTAACACAGAATTGCATCAAAACACTTAACTTTACACCCTTAATGCTTCCACAAGCACATAAAGATAATCTATATGGCTACTTGGTAACTATTACTTAAATTCGATTTTAAAACAATTCATCATACTCAAAGAATATGAAGTGTTATACATCATTACTTATTTAATTGATCCGACAGCGGAAACGAATGGAATCAATCAAATATGTTCAACTTGATTGAACTAGTCATGAATCTTATCAACATAAGACTTCTTGTACGACGCTAATATCATGTAGATTTATCTTCATAAATCCGGATATTATACTTGTATTATAATACTCCAAAAGTCTTAATTTATTCCCAATGATCAATATGTCATCCACATATTTGACTAATAAAAATTACTGTAACTCCCACTAAACTTTATGTATAAACACAACTTCTCGACCTATCGAGAAAAGTTTTATAACATGATCAAAATATTAATTCCAAATCATTGATGTCCTACTTAAGACCCTCTCTTAAGTTTCACATTATCTTAGGATGGCAAGAATCTACAAAACTCAAGACATGTATTGAATACATTCCTTCTAATTGAAGAAGTGGGTTTTAGATTCACTTGCTATATGTATATCATTATAATGAAACACAATCCCTAAGAAGATCCAAATAGACTTAAGCATTTCAACTAGTGCAAAAACCTTTGCCACCAATCAAGCTTTGATATCTAAAAATTCACTTGGAATTTATTTCGGATTTTCATGGCACTAAGCCTTGCATTGAGTTGTGACTTAAACACTCTCATGTAAGTCATATGTTCATTACAATCCATAACTAATCATCTTGAATCAAACAATTTCTTTGTAAGTTGCAAGCTCTTTACTTTCTAAAAGTAACACTAATTCATCGTCTTCAACAAGTGATGACTTTAACCTCCTAGGTTTTGAAGAAACAACGTCTTACACAAAACGTCTCATGTAGCCAAGAAAGACCAGTTTCTCGCGACATAACATTCTTTTGTGGCTCTTGAATAATTTCTCCCACTCTGTCTTCTAGAAATAAACTTGTTTTCTAGGAAGACAGCTTCACAAGCCACAAACCTGCTGTACTCGTGATTATAGTAAGGAAAAACGAGCACTTGTTTCTTTTTAAAACTTACAAGCATGGTACTCTACCATTTCATATCTCATATGAATCGTTTAGATTTAGTGGAAAAAATAACTGATAAAATCTCCAAAAGGATCAAGTAACTCAAAGTAACTTGATTGAAGTCCAAACCATATCGAATAGCGTTTGATTTCTTTATCCAACCACACATTATCCCATAAAGAGTGCCAAGAGAGATTAATTTGTGATACTATATCACATTTCCTTTGGCTTATATCAAAGTCTTCACTTTGATAATCCCATCACGACTAAATCGTGATTCCTGGAACTCTTTGAACTTCTTCAAAGATTTCTTTATTTACCTTATTAAGTGAACACATTAGTGTCAACCTAAATCGTTGGTAAAACAAAATGATCTACCTATTTTGGATCAATGATTTACAACCTCGATCTCCTTTTCAACCAAAAGGCACGAGACATCTTGCTTTCAGTACAAGATACGCATATACCATAAGATTAACAATCTAATGGTTTCAAGAGTACTCAATAACTCTTTGCGTTCATCATTCCAGATGTAACACCCCGGTTTATGAAGGAGCCTTCGTCAAGACATTCCCTAATAAACCAGACTGTTACCATCTCGGTTTCCCGAGGTAGTGAATAACAAATTAAACTCCAAGGCAATTTATATAATTATTTTTAACTTAATTATTACAAAACCTCTTTTACGTCAAATTACAAAGAACTAACATAAATAAAAGTGAAAGTCTTCTAGATGATGATCTACCTACTAAGTCTTCTGATCCGGTGTCTCACGCCCACCAAGCTCCCGTTCTTTCTCTTAAACCTGTCAAGTCTGCTCGCCAATATTTGGGTCATCACAGGTGTTCACGAATACACAAGGTCAACCACGAGGTTGAGTAGGGAAAACAATAAAACAACAAAATATGATATGCATGCTCCTCCGTCACCTCCATCTCCATCTCAACTAATATCTCATATCTCATACCCCGGAACACCCAGCCATACCGATCCCCTAGAGACTATATATATCGACCGTATCCGATCCGCCACCCACTGAGGACACCGGGCGAGTCCCGCAAACCCGCCCGGCCTTATCACAACTCACATCGTATCTCAACATCGTCACTCCTACACCATCCTCCAACTCCAATGCATATGAAATGCTCAATGAAAAATTAATGCAACACAATATATATATATATATATATATATATATATATATATATATATATATATATATATATATATATATAAATCAACAACTGATAAATCATAAAATCATGCCGGTTACCCGATGTTGTGATATCATACTTAATACGATCAATTCAGTCAATCACCTTCCCATATATGAATCATAACGTAAATCAACAACCACGAATCAAGTCAACACAATTAAACAACAACGATAATAAGTCAAGTGTATTTCCCTACCTCAAAGTGCCAGCAATTCCAGTTAAGCAGTTTAAGCAGTCCAGAAAATAAAGCAATGCATTTGATTATCGATCCTTCACGAATCCGTCACCTAAAACAATTATAATATTTATAATTACTAATTACTAAATATAGAAATCTACCAAAGTAGAAGCTACTAAAAATAGATAGGTTACCCAATATAGAGAGTTCCTAAAATAGAAGTTTTCCCGAAATACAATCCCGACACCAAACTTATGCCCAACGGATAACTAAAATAACCCGATTAGTATTTGACCCAACTTCCCAAAATAGAAAGTTACTAAAGCAGAATTTCTTAAAATGGAAACTTTCCCGATATAGTAACATTTCTCTTTTAACAAACCCGACTCAAAATACGTCTCTAATTATTTTAAAAGACTCGGGAATTTAAATTAAATAAATTATTTAAATGACTCGGGAATTGCATTTAATAACTAATATGATAAATAAAATATTAAACGAATTAAACGATTTAAGAAAACCCGAATTAAACATAAAACAACTCTAAAAACCCGAATCCACAACCCGTGACATCTCACTCGCCCAAACCTTCACGCGCCGCCTGAACCACCACGACTGCCACCAGGCCTGCTCCCCACTTCGACCCAGCCACCAACAACCACCACCACCGGCTGATCGATCGCCGGGCGAGTCGAACCAGGGCTGTCATTGCCGCCTTAGCAGGGGTTGCCGCCACCAACAGCCCACCTTTGCAACCCCAAAGCCACCACTGTTATCAACAGTACACTATTCTATCACCACCATTCTTCTCGCCGCCAACCCACACACACAGACACCATAGCACCACCGTTTCGACCTCCCCCTAGTCCACGGTGGCGCCACCCCAAACCTACCCGTCTAAACCTGCCTGAAACCCGTATATAAACCCGTTACTACCCCCCCTGTCGCTGCCGCCTTTCACAGCCACTACCACCTCCTAAAACCACCCTAACCACCGCCACTACACTCGTCACATACCACCCATTTCCCTTACCCCGTCAACAACCACCAGCCTCACCTCCCTAAGTCATGAAACAACAACAACAACTCGGCAAAAATGCGAAAACAGAGAAAAGGGTTGAACTCTTACCTTTTCCGCCACCACAACAGCCACCAGGGCCACCCACGGTCGTCGACAAACACCCTAAAGCCTTCCTTGCTGCGCCGTCAACACCCATGCTCTCTCTCTCTCTCTGTCGTTTTGCGTGAAGGTTGATATTTCAGCTGATGAAGTGAGGGAGGCGTGCGGGAGGCGGGTTGAGGGAAGGGTTTGGGTAGTGTTTAGGTTATAATTAGGGTTAGGGTTTAGGGTTAAATGGGCTGAACATGTTATTTGGCCAACTTAAATGGGTTCGCTCACATTTCGAATTCCATGTAAACCCGTCTCAATTAACTTACGATAGCTTAACGTAATTATCGACTCAACAATTAACCCGATATAATTAGTAATATAAAATGTATAATAATTAATATATAATAATATCCGTTTAATTGATTATATAAAATACGGGGTATTACAGTCTTCCCCCCTTAAAATGAACTTCGTCCCGAAGTTCGCTCCCGTACTCAAACCTCAGAAGGGTATTGTATATCGTACATACGGACGTCACGCATTTCTAACACGGTTAACACACACTTTTGACACATCAATTAAACATAACAAACACGAAATGTTACATTCTGCCCTCCTAAAAATAAACTTCGTCCCGAAGTTTAACTCGTCTTTACTTAACCCAACTAACTACGACTAATAACTACCTGAGAACACCAATGTATAACAACTAAATAATCACCTGAGAACACCGTCATCTTCCATCTAAATTCCGATCTCAAACTTCAAATAACTCAATCACCATGGTCACACTGGACCGTAAACATAACTCCCGTAAACATAACTCGGCTCATAGGCTAACTCATAACTCAATACCCGTAGTTTAACTACACTCTCATTTTACACATTAACCAACTAACAGAAGTAGGAACAAAACATATATAACTCATTTGCATAGGTACCCCACAACGAAACATCAACTTGATCAAAACTACAATCTACAAACAAGTGCAAATTAAACATAAAGATTTTACAATCCTACCCAACTAAAAACATGGTTACGTCCTCGTAACCTTCATTATTATAACTAAAGTTCTCAAACTACTACTAACAACTGAAAGAGGATAAAAGATTCCTAACTCACGCTCAAGTTAACTAATCCCTACCAAAGACAATCAATATGCAAGCTCTCTCAAGGAAGCTACCGTTACCAGTAAAAATCATTAGTAATTATTCATTTCACCAATCATTGTAATCTCATACTTTAGAAACATAGGGGATCAATCAACATAAGAAAAGAATTAGGGTCAAAACTTAATAAATCGATTTATGAAAATTTATAACCTAATAGGTCCAGTCTGGCTTTCCTTTACATACTTGTACAAATTTAGGTCAAGACACAGAATCACCAATAAAATGGAGACAACCAGTTTCGCAGTACTTATCATCCTAGAAATATTTTTAATCCTCATAACAAAGGGTTTGGAATTTATTCACGAATGATGCAGGCACATTGATTGGCAAATTTTACAACTTATTGGTCGAGTCAAACAAGCGAGTAAACAGCGATATTGGAAAGTTAACATACAAGACTATCATACATAAAATTTCGTTCTTGGTATTAAATATATTTAAACTGCACCCAACATCATGACATAAAAGATTAAATGTATTTAACTACACCAATTTACAAATTTCCCTTACATAACATCCTAATATCAACATACCGTGTTAACACATAACTCACTTAAATCACCACATTACACTTCCTGTTTTGACATTCGTAACTAACCACAACCCACCAATTCGCTACATGAATGAACAACATGACTAAATTAACCCACTACTTGTGACTCCGTTCTAGTTTCATTCCTCCAGACTAGTAAATATCATGGAACCATACCACCAGACATTGGCTGGAGATCCCATTCCGAATTTATGCTCACACGACAAAATTTAACTTCATTTTCAAAACTTTTACTTTCATACCGGACGGTGAATAACTTTCATAACATAAATCTTATAACAGAGCCGTCCATAGAATCCATTTACAGCTTACTACGAAACTCAAAATCAGCTAAACTTAATTCAATTCCTTCAAACAAAACGAGCTTAGGTGTCGACTCATATATTGTAATTTACAGGTTCATCTTATTCGTTTCAGTCCTATCTTTACTAATGAACGACTATCATTGGAACCAATGCATATCATGTGAATCATCAAGAGGGTTATCCCATTATAATTGCCAACATGGTTATCATAATCAATCTTTATTAGAATATAATTGATAGTAACGACTCGAGAATATAGATATGTCAAATGTCGTGTTACAATTGCAAGAATCACTTTAGCATTTTATGACAATGTAATAACGAACGTATCCAATAAGAAATAACACACTGTTTATTATCATATCATAGGTTTAGGTTTAACTGAAATAATTTAATGCGATAAAGGTAATAAATATAACTATGGGCACACAACTCATATGAAAGACATTAGAACTCAGATGCATCCTACACGTGTGAACATTTAGACATACTCATTACTACCATCCATGTGTAAACATTTAAACATAATTATTATAATTATTCATGCGAGTATATTAGAACAATCAGATTAACTTTTAACGCCATCAACTTTACCAAGATATGACAATATAGTTTTATATTTATATATATCCGACCACTATGCAAATATGATGAACACACCAGATATATTACAACATGCCAAACATACATAAAATATGCAACAACTGGACTCGTATAAAATATTTCACCCTTGATTAAGAATCAATTTAAGCTATTCAATTTTACTCATACTATCATGCCAACAATGTTATCAACTAAACTTTAATTTTATCACAGGTTAAGATACATAACTACTGAACATGCCTGCTACTATCATCATATAAGGACATTATAAATTCACATTACTAAAGCTCATGAATTAATCAAATAACTGTATGAAAACTCAACCTAGAACACACATTTTACAAGTCATGATTCACGTTGTAACTTTCAAAGATCACGAATAAATAACCGTTCGATTAAAACTTGATTCATATTATTTTTATAGAACACGGAGAGTAAAAAAAAACACAGGGGAAAAAGAATTAGGTCTAAAGCATAAGAATTCCATTTTTAAAGAATTTTACAACTCGGTTGGTCCAAACAAACATGTGACAGCAATTGGTCCAAAACTTGGGTCAGTTTGCAAAACCTACCGTTTAATATAGAGACATCAAGAATTTTCGTGGCTTATCAATTTGGAAACATATGCGACTCTTTTGATCGATGGAGTTGGAATTTAAATGAGGATTTTTACAAAAGGTTGGTCAAACATCACTGCACAGGAACTTCCTAACCACAGCTCACTAAAATATTTATTACTTCTAATCCGTATATCATATAAGCATGAAAACAACGCCAAATGGACACTAACTCCCAAGGCTATCTCTCATATAATTTTCATCCATAGGCAATAAACAGAAAAGAAATGGCAGTAAGGTCAATTAAAAGTAACATCAACCAAAACGAGTTTCAGCACTAAGTCTTTCATTTCCTATGTCCCAATTCTTACAACTAGACTATCGATGCTAACCCATTCTAACTGAAATCTCGCACTGTGTACTTCGTAACATCTACCCCATAAAATCCCTTCGCATCTCGATCTACTCCTTACATCTAAATCACGATTGCTATGACTATAAACATGCAATTCAACAGTGTTTCTAATTACTATCATAAGACTATACTAGCATGGCTTTGGGATCACATAACCGCATATTACTAGACATAATAGTACTATCAGCACATCATTCAACATCCACCTAGGTAACTATCATCGACTCGCAATTATTTTCATGCTCACGACTAGCACAACACTTCATTGATTATTAACCTGAACTCGAAATTTTATTTCTCATTTCCACAACATTATATGATCACGTCATCATTCATAAAAAATACTTACCGTAGCGTTGTCCTGCAGAATGCTTAGAATATATGGGTCTCAAGGTATACATCAACTCGATTATGCAATAATCAATGTATCAATCAGTTAATACTTAGGCAACGATATTTGAATTTCATGTTCAACCTCAAGCAACTTTTCTACCCTTTCTCTCATATACACTCAGGGTTTCCGGGTCAAACTGAGAGGGCCACTGGTTCGGTGTGAGGGGGCCCCTAACTCATCCCTTACCTTAGTAGGCTCCTAACAGTTCTATCCCGGGGTTCATTTTAATTAGACACATCCTATGTTCATTGGGCTCATTGGTTTAGGCCTGAGGATCGTTCGCTCTGATACAACTTTGTAACACCCCGGTTTATGAAGGAGCCTTCTTCAAGACATTCCCTAATAAACCAGACTGTTACCATCTCGGTTTCCCGAGGTAGTGAATAACAAATTAAACTCCAAGGCAATTTATATAATTATTTTTAACTTAATTATTACAAAACCTCTTTTACGTCAAATTTAAAAGAACTAACATAAATAAAAGTGAAAGTCTTCTAGATGATGATCTAGCTACTAAATCTTCAGATCCAGTGTCTCACGCCCACCAAGCTCCCGTTCTATCTCTTAAACCTGTCAAGTCTGCTCTCCAATATTTGGGTCATCACAGGTGTTCACGAATACATAGGGTCAACCACGAGGTTGAGTAGGGAAAACAATAAAACAACAAAATATGATATGCATGCTCCTCCGTCACCTCCATCTCCATCTCAACTCATATATCATATCCCATACCCCGGACAACCCAGCCATACCGATCCCCGGTAGACTATATATATCGACCGTAGCCGATCTGCCAGCTCGTAGCTGAGGACACCAGGGCAAGTCCTGCAGAACCCGCCTGGGCCTTATCACAACTCACATCGTATCTCAACATCGTCACTCCTACACCATCCTCCAACTCCAATGCATATGAAATGCTCAACAAAAAATTAATGCAACACAATATATATATATATATATATATATATATATATATATATATATATATATATATATATATATATATATATATATATATATATATATATATATATATATATATATAAATCAACTGAATCGATAAATCAAAAAATCATGCCGGTTACCCGATGTTGTGATATCATACTCAATACGATCAATTCAGTCAATCACCTTCCCATATATGAATCATAACGTAAATCAACAACCACGAATCAAGTCAACACAATTAAACAACAACGATAATAAGTCAAGTGTATTTCCCTACCTCAAAGTGCCAACAATTCCAATTAAGCAGTTTAAGCAGTCCATAAATTAAAGCAATGCATTTGATTATCGATCCTTCACGAATCCGTCACCTAAAACAATTATAATATTTATAATTACTAATTACTAAATATAGAAATCTCCCAAAGTAGAAGCTACTAAAAATAGATAGGTTACCCAATATAGAGAGTTCCTAAAATAGAAGTTTTCCCGCAATCCCGACACCAAACTTATGCCCAACTGATAACTAAAATAACCCGATTAGTATTTGACCCAACTTCCCAAAATAGAAAGTTACTAAAGTAGAATTTCTTAAAATGGAAACTTTCCCGATATAGTAACTTTTCTCTTTTAACAAACCCGACTCAAAATCCATCTCTAATTATTTTAAAAGACTCGGGAATTTAAATTAAATAAATTATTTAAATGACTCGGGAATTGCATTTAATAACTAATATGATAAATAAAATATTAAACGAATTAAACGATTTAAGAAAACCCGAATTAAACATAAAACAACTCGAAAAACTCGAAAAACTCGAATCCACAATCCGTGACATCTCACTCGCCCAATCCTTCATGCGCCGCCTGAACCACCACGACTGCCACCAGGCCTGCTCCCCACTTCGACCCAGCCACCAACAACCACCACCAGCCTGGTCGACTGCCGCCGGCGAGTCGAACCAGGGTCAACATTGTGTCATCGCTTGCCTTAGCAGGGGTTGCCGCCACCAACAGCCCACCTTTGCAACCCCATAGCCACCACTGTTATCAATAGTACACTATTCTATCACCACCATTCTTCTCGCCGCCAACCCACGCACACAGACACCATAGCACCACCGTTTCGACCTCCCCCTAGTCCACGGTGGGACCACCCCAAACCTACCCGTCTAAACCTGCCTGAAACCCGTATATAAACCCGTTACTACCCCCCCCCCCTGTCGCTGCCGCCTGTCACAGCCACTACCACCTCCTAAAACCACCCTAACCACCACCACTACACTCGTCACATACCACCCATTTCCCTTACCCCGTCAACAACCACCAGCCTCACCTCCCTAAGTCACGAAACAACAACAACAACTCGGCAAAAATGCGAAAACAGAGAAAAAGGTTGAACTCTTACCTTTTCCGCCACCACAACAGCCACCAGGGCCACCCACGGTCGTCGACAAACACCCTAAAGCCTTCCTTGCTGCGCCGTCAACACCCATGCTCTCTCTCTCTCTCTCTCGTTTTGCGTGAAGGTTGAGATTTTAGCTGATGAAGTGAGGGAGGCGTGAGGGAGGCGGGTTGAGGGAAGTGTTTGGGTAGTGTTTAGGTTATAATTAGGGTTAGGGTTTAGGGTTAAATGGGCTGAACATGTTATTGGGCCAACTTAAATGGGTTCGCTCACATTTCGAATTCCATGTAAACCCGTCTCAATTAACTTACGATAGCTTAACGTAATTATCGACTCAACAATTAACCCGATATAATTAGTAATATAAAATGTATAATAATTAATATATAATAATATCCGTTTAATTGATTATATAAAATACGGGGTATTACACCAGAATCTATGGTTCAATCTTGGGTTACCAATTTGAGTCTTGCATCATCTACATGATATATCATTCTAGTTTGGTTTAGAATATAATCACCTTGATAATGGGCTAGTCATACATCAAATGATGGTGTAGGGTCACAAAAGTGAAACCTCTTTTGTATCTTAACAAGTTTATATTCTTATTTAGAGTTTATGCACTTCATAGTCATAATTAAGTACAACTATAAACCCAAAACTAGATTGATTACACAATGACTCTATCTCTCAACATCATTGTTGCTAGTCGTCATATTCTAATCATCCTATGTATCAAGTACAATGATGAAAACCACCACCAGTTTTTAATATTGACGAAGTAGTACTGGCAAAATTTATGTCAATCAAATAAACATTTAAAGAAGAAAGTCCCATTAGATGTCCCACAACTAACTTGTTGATTCTTCAATAATTTGGGGTAGTTTCCTTTTCTATCGCCCAACAATTAAGATAATGGAAACTATATCGGTCGGGATTGATAGGTTTAGTATCGTTATTCTCAATAACTTTACTTTTAACATTACCTTGTATCAATTCCATTCTATTTTTACTTCTTTAAAATCTTATCCTTTTCTTAACGGTTTAAGAGAATGCTCCCACTAAATTCAATGAATCTTTACTTAAGTGAAGCAAAGTTGAATATTATGAAGACTACTCTTCAATTCAATCGTTTTAGTCTTAAAACTTTCATTGAAGTGGTTGCGGTATTTTGGTTAATTTTGATTTCCAACAAATCTAGTTACCAAAATGATTTAACTTTTCAAAGTACTTAACTCAATTAAGCATATGAGAAACAATTCATTGTAAGTAGATATGTTAGTCAAGAATCAAAAACCCTTTTGATCACGAATAACTTTTATCTATACTCTTCACAAGAGATCCTTATAATGGATAATACGAGGTTTTTTAGGAAAATAAATTCAAGTTTTGTCTTTAGTTACGATGTTTTAATGGAGATTTGAAACAAAATCGAAATGATATCGTATATGAATTGTGGTAAAGAAATAGAACAATATGATAACGGAATAGTGGAAAACTTAACATTTATCGTTTTATTAATACTTGTAAATAATAAGTAAAGCATTTACATAGTGACCTCTACCCAACTATGATAAATGATTCCAAGATCTAAATTCATATTAACTTAGGGCACGGTGTGCCGAAATACCTTTTATTAACATAACTCGGTGGATTAACTCTTTTAGCGATTCTACTTTTAGAGCTCTTGGTCGATAAAATTACATTAATATTTATCTCTAGCCCGAAACACATCCGGAAATCGTCGTGAATACTTTCGTTGAGTTCAACCCAAATTTCGAATAAATGTGTCCATCATCCAAATTCATATTAACTTAGGGCACGGTGTGCCGAAATACCCTTTATTAACATAAATTCGGTGGATAGACATTTATCACCCACTTCCCCTACGTAACAAGGTTTGTATCCCGGTGTGGCCGAGTGCACTCCCTCATGAAATAGGTTTTCATGGTTTCTACTTTTTGGTAAGGCTAAGTCTCAATTGTTTATTTTAGCGAGAGGTCATGTCAATTTATTATCTATCACGTTTTAAGTGAACTAAAGCGGTGAACTACGATAATTGTAATTGACACGGTCGATAAATTCGATAAAATGATGATGCATGTTTTAGTTATGGCGATATAGCGATGCATGCAACATATAAATAAAATGCAAAGCATAATAAAAATCCTAGTATGGCCTTCCTAAAATAGTAAATCTAATTTAACTATTACAAATTCGGAAACCAACTCCTTTGGTCCCTTGAACTTCGGTCTTGGCACGCATATCAAGGCATGGATCGCCTTCTTGAGTGGCACCGTCTTCAAGGATCTCCGGAATAAATAAATTACATAACAAATTACATAATTTCCTATTATACATTTGTAATTAAAATAAAAATAAATCTATTAAATTACAAAACGGTTATATGAGATCACAATAAATTACAACCGGATCGATATTCCCATATATTTCGGGTAATACCAATTAAAACTAAGGCCATATTAAGTAAAATTACATAATTCAAAAATTACATAAATTAAAATTATGGCAATCATAAATAAAATGTAGCATTATAATATGTATGAACATGCCCAATTTTATGCTAAATCGCCTTTAAGGAGCCAATATCGTATATTAATCGGTTTTTACGGATTTGCGTGATTCAACTTTTTAAAATCACAATAATTACATAAAATCATATTTATGTACTAGTTAATTACCCTAACCATCTTAGGACTCAAAATTAGTCTCCACTAATATATTGACAATAATTAACTTATATTTCTTAATATTGTTCATAAAAGGACTTAAAATTACAATATAATGCCATAAACTTCAAATAAATCATAAAAATTTCAAATAAATTTGAAATTTGAAATTTTAAACTCATGAACATTCTGGAAAAATACCATGACACTCATAATGTTCAAAAACTTAGGTTAAAAATTTTGAAATTTATTGAGAAAAACAATGTTGCGGTTTATCGGATTTATCAATTATAACCATAAACATATGAGGAAAAAATTATTTTTATCAAACTTTCAATTTTAGATCTAAAATATGAGATAAAATGCATCTGGTGACGTTTTTCCTTAGTCATGAAGTATGTTTTAGCAATTTATACTAATTAAAGTCACTATTTAAGTGATTTTTAATAAAAAATTCATAAATCATGCATAAAGACTTCATTATACCCAATTATTTTACACACATCTTGTAAAATTTCATATGACAACATACTAAATTTCTATGACCAAATTCGAAATATAACTCATATTAACCTATTTTTCCATTTAAATTCGATTTTATCTTGAAAAATCCATATTACGAGCATAAGAACTCATAAAATTATGAAACATTACAGGTCATCAAAATATAATATATGTGAAAACATATCCAAAAACCACTGGAAAAATCGAATTTTAGCTAATTTTAGTCCAAAAGTGTATTACAAACATTTTGAAAAGAGGGAGTGAAATGATTCCCCAAAAAGAAAAAGAAAATAAAAATGAGTAAGTGTGCATTTTTAGCAAAAATGTCGATTTTGCCTGGAAAAACGAACCCGTAAAGATTAGGAAACACAAATTTGGTAATTATTCTGGATTACCGAATTAAATCCCTATAGGAATAGGTAATTTTTACCAAACTGGAATTAGGGAAGATCCACGACCGTCAAACGAGGAAAATAGCCTGGGAAGAGGCGCAGCAGGAGCTGAGATCCTTCGAAGAGGCGCAGCAACCGCTGCGTCTTTTCGTCAGTTTGTCCGTCCGGAGCTGAAATTAGGAAACAGTGAATAATATAAATAGAGACCTCAGTTGAGCTTCTATTCTCACAATTCTCTCTTCCTTGACTTCGTTTATTACATAAAACATCCTATATATCTTCTCAAAATTTTCCAACAAAATATGGATGCCTTTGAAAACCGCATTATGGAGTGGACGAATGAATTTACGAATGTTGAGAAACACGACATGGGTTCTTTCAATTTGGGATCAATCATAAGTTTGAAACTGGTGAAGGTAGTTAGGCCCTTTCTAGATGCTTGTCTTGAATATTGGGACCCGAATTTCCATGTATTTGCCTTTCCGGGAGGAGAAATTTGTCCCTTTCCTGAAAAAATTGCTGCGGTTGGAAGACGGGATGCAGAAAGTGTTCCGGCTATACCCCCGAGCTCTCAAGGCTATAAAAATAAATTCAGGGATTTGTTGATATTGACCAAGGCTGAGGTAGACCTTCTTGTGACCTCAAAAGGTGTTTTCATGTTTGAATTTGTCGATCGATTTATAAATACGGAGGACCCTACTATTTCTTATGTGGCGAGGCGTCGAGGTTATGGATTTTGCCTTCTTCATTGCTATGTCCTTAGAGGGCATGTCGACCAAGAGTTGAGGGGTGACCCTCGATTGCTAGGCATAGTGGAGCAAATGGAACTGCGCAGGAGCCCAGCATGCTTGATTCTAGGGGAGACCATTCTAGGATTGGACAATAGGAAGGCGAACCACGAGCATCCATATCTTGGGAGTCCTATCATTTTATAGGTAAGAACCCTTTTTCTTATCCTATTCGGCCGTATTTTTCTTTCCGTTTTTTTTTTGTTTGATATGGACTTCTGTCTCCTTTCCTTGTAGATCTGGCTGATCGAGAGACTGCTGTTGATCGTGCCCCCAGTTGATGTGATAGAACATCGCTCCCGATCAATTTCGATGAGAACGAGGCTATATATGTTGGACTTCACTCGAGTATGCGACTATTGGGAAAATAAATTGATGAGTGAAGGTGGGCTCTTGATCAAGTGGATAGTTCCTTGGTGGCATCTTAGGTCAGTGACTGGAGTATCATCTTTGGACCCGACACGGCCGATTCGCGTACCCGGCTTGGAATTCATGGTCCGTACCTTCCTGGAGAGATTGATGAGGCAAGTGGGCCTAAGACCGAAAATCCCAAAGCTGGACACCGTCCCTCAAACTGCCTTGGCGCATACCTCGGAGTCTTGTCGAGAGTGGGCTATCCGGTTGGCCCAAAGAAATACGTGGTTCATACCTGTCCCGGTTGGCTTATTATGGGTATCTAATTCATATCTGCAGTGGAGGAAAGCTAGCACCCTCGAGGAGCGTGAAAAGCTAAGAAAGCACGAGCCGGTAGACTATAAGATCCGCGAAGTGGCAAAGGAGAACCAGAGTTACTTAACTGAGGAGGAAGAAGAAGCCGGATATCGGGCCGTACGTTAGTCGAATAACCTAAAGAATGCTCCTGCCAAGAAGGTGGTGGATCAAAATGGAAGTGCTAGACCGCGAGAATGACCGTTGGTGATTAGGTCGGTAATAACGCAAGAGCACCGCGCTCGTGGTCGAGACAAGAAATATGACAAAGGTGACAAAGGTAAGGGAAAAATAGAAGAATAGCCTTAGTCATTTTATAATAGTATTATTTATTATTTGAGTTATAATAAATGGCGGGGTTTTTAGAATCCTAGCCTACCATTTTAATTTCAGCATTTTAAATTTATA
Source organism: Silene latifolia (assembly GCF_048544455.1). NCBI lineage: Eukaryota > Viridiplantae > Streptophyta > Magnoliopsida > Caryophyllales > Caryophyllaceae > Silene > Silene latifolia. The sequence continues at coordinate 100,147,265 of NC_133527.1, forward strand.
TGTATTTGGCGTATTACTATTATTTATGGAATAACGAATAAAACATTTGTTAGCTAAGAAACTTTCATGAATTTCCTTTATTTATTCTTTTTCGAATTTCAAATGCATCATGCAAATGTCCTTATATTTACATTTTGAAATGACGGGTTGTATCCGGTGAAGGATTGCCTACGTATCCATTAGAAACAATGAGATCAAACCATGTACGTAGTTCGAAAAAATGTAAAAGAATAAATGTTCCAAGCAAGAGCTTGTAATGAACTTAGAAAAATTAAGCATGTGCTTTACTTACTCCTAAGGAAATGCAATTTAATTTATTTGATGATATGAGGATGTCAAAATGTCAAAACGCAAGAGCGAAATGTCATAAACTTTTAGCGGGCCAGGGCCGGTTTTATTTCGTGTCACACGTGCGTCACGCGAGGCGCGTTTTATCCTATTTCTAAGTGTAGTACCATTTCAAATGGTCTAGGTTAGTCGGGTTAGAAAATTCATTCTCGTCTAGGTCCGTGATCTTAACCACACCCCCTGAAAGTATGGACTTGAGCAAAAATGGTCATGCCCAATTGGGTTTAAATTTTCCCCGTGGATCGACAGGTAAGAGAGCTCTGACTGACTTGAGAACAAAATCTCCTTCCTTGTTATTTTTGGGTTTGACCCATTTGTTAAAGGCTCGTTTGATATGTGTCTGATATGTCTGCACATTATGTAATGCGCGTAGCCTCCGTTCGTCCAAGAGGACGACTTCGTCACACCTATCCCTTTTCCAATCAGCTTCTGGAATTTGACTTTCGAGTAGAATGCGTAGAGATGGGATCTCTAGCTCTACTGGTTGTACAACATCCATGTCGTAAGTCAAATAAAAAGGAGTAGCCCAAGTGGGCGTCCTAACTGACGTGCGATATCCCCATAACGCAAAGGGTATTTTGCTAGGCCAATCGCGATAATTGTCGATCATTTTCTTGATCATTGTGATGACATTTTTGATAGCTACCTCTACCGCGCCATTAGTTTGAGGTCTATACGGCGAGGAATGGTGGTGCTTGATCTTATATTTGGCTAACAACTGTGCAGCTTCGGCCTGAAAATGTGACCCGTTGTCACTGATGATTTCATGTGGGCAACCATATCGACAGATGATATTGGTTTGTATGAATTTTGCCACATGTTTGGCTATAAGGCTAGTGTAAGATGCTGCCTCGACCCATTTAGTAAAATAGTCGATAGCTACTGAGATGAAACAGTGACCTCCTGTCCCAGCTAGAGTGATCGTCTCCATGATGTCTATTCCCCAAGTAGAAAATGGCTAAGGAGATGTCATGGTGAATAGCATTAAGGGAGGAACATGTTTCACATTCCCAAAGATCTTGCAATTGTGACAATGTATGCCGTATTTGACGTAATCCGACTCCATTGTCGTCCAGTAATACCCCAAACGTGTAATCTTCTTTTCCATCATAGTTCCACTCATGTGAGAACCGCATTCTCTATCGTGAACTTCTTCCATTACTTTCCGTCCTTGGAATGATCAAAGCAAGCAAGACGACACCAAGTGTTGTTCTTTTGTATAACTCTCCCTGCATGAGGAAGTATTGAGAGGCAAGTATGCATATGGCTTGTTGTCCTCTCTTATCCATATCTGGTGGATATGTACCATTTAACTTGAAATTTAAAATGGCTTGAAACCAAGGTTCCCCTGGGTTTTCCTCTTTGTCTGTAAGGAAGTGCACATAGGCTAGCTCAGACCGCCTTTCGATGCATAAAGGCATTTCAACCACGTTGTCTGGCATATTGATTAAGGATGCGAGTTTTACAAGAGCGTCCGTAAAATGATTTTCTTCTCGAGGCAGGTGTAGATAGGTAACCTGATCGAAGAATTGAGCAACCTGATCTATCCTAGCCTGATAGGGTGCTAGACTTTCACCTCGGATTTTCCAGGATCTAGTGATTTGGTTAATGATTAAAGATGACTCCTCGTGAACTCGAAGGTTTTGATGTTGTGGTTGATGATTAAAGATGACTCCAAACCCACTGCCGCTTGTAGACCAATGAGATAAGCCTCACACTCTGCTGCATTGTTTGTCACCTCGAAGTTGAGTTTGATAGAAAGTGGTGTTTGCTCGCCTTTTGGAGAAATGAGCAACACCCGTATTCCAAATCCTCTGAGATTGGATGCCCCATCAAAGTAGAGATCCCAAAAATCCATACTTGTTTGTAGAATATCCTCATCTGGAAATGACCACAAGTCTATTGCTTGCGTATCGTTGATTGGATCATCTGCGATGAATTCAGCCACGGCACGTCCCTTTATGACTTTTAAAGGTACGTATTTGAGATCGAACGCTGAGAGCAATAAGGTCTATCTTGCAAAACGTCCATGGAGAACTGTCTTCTAGAAAAGGTATTTGACGGGATCCATTTTAGAATACACCTTGACAGAGTAGCTAAGCATGTAATGGCGTAGCTTCTTTGTTGCCCACCAAACAGCGAGGCATGTCTTCTCGAGAGGTTTATACTTACTCTCGTAATCCAAGAACTTCTTACTAAGGTAGTAGATAGCTCTTTCTTCCTTTCCAACAGTCTGTGCGAGCATAGCCCCCATGGCTGTTTCGGTGACTATGAGATATAAACCAAGAGGTTGATCTTGTTCGGGAGGCATTAGCACTGTTGGTTTGGCCAATATCTCCTTTATCCTATCAAATGCCTTTTGACAGTCTTTGTCCCATATGGCATGGTTTGTTTTCTTGAGCTTTTTGAAGATAGGTTCGCAGATCATAATGAGTTTCGATATGAATCGAATTATGTGTTGCTTACCCAGGAATCCTCTGACCTCATTTTCTGTTCGGGGTTGTGACATCTCGATTAAGGCCTTGGTCTTGGATGGATCAATTTATATCCCCCTTTGGCTGACAACGTATCCCAGAAGCTTGCCTGATGTTACTCGAAATGCACATTTCTGAGGATTGAGCCTCATGTTGTACTTGCGCAATCTGAGAAAGAATTTTCAAAGGTTATCGATGTGCCCTTCTCTATCCTTGGATTTGACAATCATATCATCTATGTACACCTCCACTTGTTTATGCATCATGTCATGTAGCAAAATAGTTGCAGTGCATTGGTACGTAGCCCCAGCGTTGATTAGCCCGAATGGCATAACAGTATAGCAATATGTGCCCCACTGAGTGACGAAGACTGTCTTGTGCATATCTTCTCTGGCCATTTTGATTTGGTTATAACCTGCATACCCGTCCATGAAGGATAATAATGTGTGATGTGTTGTATTATCTACGGTGTTTTATAAAAACGGTTTTAAAAGATGATTTTAAAGACGGTTTTGAACGTGCTTTTGATATAGACATTACATTAGATGATACGAAATAAAAGTACAATAAATGAATGGCATTTACACCCTGAGACTTACATGTTTAACGAAACAAGATTGACTAAAGTTATTGTTTACTAGTTGCTCGACTCGAATATGCGTGGAAAGTGCCCTTGGTAAAAGATTTAGTACATTGATTAGGTTGATTAAACGGAGTTAGTCAAATTGGTCGGTCTCCACAACGTGACTGAGACTCAGAATGATCTGAGCTTACGTGGTCGATTGATAAAGCACAAAGGCGTCAAATGCAATAGCGTAGTCTAGAATGCAAAGAGAGAGAAACAAGAGGCGGAACACTCGCGTGCCAAATATGGAGGCCGAAGGCCTCTATTTTTACTAAACACATGAAGTAGTTTAGGAATGACACGGATACGGAAACAAATCACAGAAATATTCTGTAAAGCGTGGAAAGAGGGCTGGGGAAGAGGCGCAGCAACCATTGCGACCCTTGGAAGTGGCGCATCATCTGCTGTGTCATTTCCCCAGAGGTTTCCTCCTCACCAAGAAAGATTTCCGCGTTTTTTTTATGGAATTTGGGTAGATATACACTTCCTTATTCCGTAAAACATAAAATACAGAAGATATTTACTTAAAATATTTTTTTTAATTTAAGAATAAATATCCTTAGAATTTTAGAATATTCCGACTCGACATTTAAACGGTTTTTAGAAAATGAAGCGGTTTTTGAACCGGACTCCAAATGAACTCTAATTACTGTCAAAACAACCGTATCAGGGCGAAGATGACGACCAAGGGGTTGACTCGAGTGTTTGAACTAGCACTTATCGATGAATTTATGGACTGTCATAAAATCGTTCGCGTATTAAACATGCGGCCCAATCATCACTAGGTGGTTGGTGGGAGGTGCAGAAATGAGGTATATAAAATTAGGGTCGTTTCATAACTTTAGCTTCCTACTTTGCATATTCTTTGAGTTTTGATGTCCTTGGAAGGAGAGGAATGCTAACGTTGAATATATGGAGCAAAATGGAGCTATATGGATCGCATCTAACAACCAAGCAACAAAGAGGAGACCAATACTAAAGGCCTTGATCAATAAAACAAGTATTTTGGCAATGATGAAGGACTCCGAAGGCTCCTCAATGATCCCCACGGATCTTGAAGCAGCCAATTGATGTGACCATAATTGGCGCATATTTAGCCCCCGAATTAGCCTTGTTTCCATGCTTTTTAGTGCTTATTTGGGTCATTTCTTATCTTTAGTTCTTTGTTTTGCATATTCTTTGAGATTTTGATCCCTTGGTAGGAAAGGAGTAAGAATCTTGCATTTTCATGGCAAAACGAGACTAAATTGATCGAATTCAATGACCAAGCATCAAGGAGAGACAAGATTAGAAGGCCTTTGTACATATCATAGTAGAAGAGCAATGTTGAGGAAAGATCCTTGAGTCCCCAAGGAAATCCCCAAGGAATTTATGAAGAAAAGGGAAGAAAAGAAGAAGTTACTATGCTGACTGACAATCCGAGCGGATTGTCAACAATCCGTCCGTCCAGCCCCAGCACAATCCGAGCGTCCTTGCCTGAATCCGCTCGGATTCCCCCTCAACAATCCGCCCGGATTCCCCAGAATCCGCTCGGATTCCAACGGTGCAATCCGCCCGTCCCGACCCTATTCCGCCCGGATTTCTTCACAGCACGGATTGTCTTCTTCAAGCTACGAAAAGAGAAGCCCTTCTCTCAGAAAATACCGGGTCCTCCTTGCTCAACTTAAAAAGTGTAATTACTAGTTTAGCCCTTAGTTAACCCTAATGCATCCTCCCTAATTTTTACTATAAATACCCCATTAGTCTAATTAGAGGAGCATGTTCTTCTTACCAATAATTAGTATAGTTAATATCAATCAAATCTCTCTTCAATATTGTAATCAAGTATTAATCAAGTTTAATCAAAGTTTTAGTTCTTTAATCTCTCTCTTGTTCATCCTTTATTTTGGGTAATTGAAGATTATTTGGGTTATTATTGGGAGATTGACAACCTCTCAATCAAACATCAAGTACTTCTATTATTCTTGCTTTATTATTGGAATCATTAGTAGGTATAATCTCTTAATCCCTTTTTAATTATTGTTAATTACTTTCATTTATTCATCATGTTTCATACTGTTGGTATGATTATTGACAACCTTGCTAGCATGATCAACATGATAATGAGTGAGTAGTCTCTTAGCTAGGGTTAATGGGTGATTAGGGGAAACCAACATGGGGAATGATTCATGCTTAAATTAATATGCTTTCATGTTTTATTTGCTTGCTTGTTTTGATCTCAACTCACGCACGTTATATTTGATGAAATGGTAAGCCTATGAATCCTTGCATTTACTATCATCTCCTATCTTTTCATTGAGACTTGTAATACATAACCCAACTCGAGTCTCATTAGACCATGCATGTTGTTGAGTAGGGAAGATTAAGTCGATTTGTAGGTGTTGTACAATCTAATCGATTCGGCTCCGGGACCCAAACTTTCCTAGGATTGTAAGATATAACCCAACTCAATCCATCACAACAATAATTGCGTGCTAATGATTTGAGAACATGTTTGTATGATCATATCCCATGATTCCCCTATGATCCCATGACACCCTAGTGCCTTTAATCAATTGTTTACACCCCTTTAATTCATCTTGCTTGTTTATTTTCATTGTTATTCTAGTTTAGTAACCTTCTACATCAACCCAATTTGTGACACCACTTAGACACCACTAGTTACAATAGAAATCTCATTTCAACTCCCGTCCCTTGGGATCCGACCTTTACTTACCTCTTTACTAATTGTAGAGTTGTTTGTGGAGCTATAAATTGTGTTTTGATTCGACCGTGACCAACGACCACATCTTAATTTGTGAACACTTAGCGGGATCGCATCAAAAATGGCGCCGTTGCCGGGGACGGTGTTTGTTTGATTTAGATTTCTTTTTATTGTCATTGGTTGTGTTTTTCTTCGCCTTGAGGAAGTAAAACTCCTCAAGGTTTGTTCTAATTGTTTTTGAGTTGTTTGATATTTTGCATGTCTAGAAGGTTACAAGGTGATTTGTTACCTTTTGACCGTGAAATCTAAAGAACCTTGACGAACAATAGGAGACTTGTTAGGAGGAATTTGAGAGGTGTTAGTGAAGTTGTTCAACCCACTAGTGAGTTTGTCAATCCTTTCGCAATTGAAGGAGAAGAAAACCCATTACACAATACCCCACAAAATCCACCTACAATGTCAAAATTCTCGTCACACTCCGTACCCACCGAGGAGAATCTACCAAATGGTACTCCTACACCGCAACATCTCACCGGAAATTTTATTGCCAAGTCCGCCTTCATCCAACTAGTTGAGAGGAGCCAATTTGGGGGGATGCCTAGTGAGGACCCTCATTCTCATATGGAAACCTTTTGCGACAATTGTGATGCTATCTCTCAAACGGGCGTGACTCAAGACCAAATTAGATGGGTCTTATTTCCTTTTTCCTTAATCGACACCGCAAAGCAATGGTTGAAGGGCCTTGATAAGGCCACCCTTGGAATAGATTCTTGGAAGAAGTTGGCTCTAGCTTTCTACAAAAAATTCTACCCACCGGAAAAGACCAACATGCTAAGAGCTCAAATTACGGGTTTTAAGCAAAGGGATGAAGAGTCTTTGTATGAAGCTTGGGAGCGGTTTAAAGGAATTTGTCGCTCATGTCCTCACCATGGACTTAGCGAATGGTTTTTGGTGCAACAATTTTGGAATGGTTTATATGAAGATTCTAGGAACATTCTCAATATGGGATCAAATGGAATGTTCACCGAAGTTGATGACAATCAAACATGGAACAAGATTGAGGAAATGGCGGTCCATAACTCACAATATAGTAGACCTCGCAAGGCTACTAGAGGAGGAAAGCATGAAGTGGACTCCGTTACTCAATTGGGTGCTCAACTTAGTGCTCACATTGACACAATCAACTTGAAGTTTGAACAAGCTATGACTAGACTTGAGGAAAACTCAAAATCATCAAAGCATCATGTTAATGCCATGACGGCATCCTCATCAATCCCAAGTGGGATATGTGAGAATTGTGGAACTTTGGGACATGACCAAGGTGAATGTAGGGGAACAAATGAACAAGTGAATGCTTTCCAAGCATACAAGAGTGGTACCCCTTATTCCAACTTTTACAATGAAAACACCAAATTCTATTCAAATCTCTCATACAAAAGCCAAAATGTTCAAAACCCTCAAACAACATACACTCCACCACCCATGAGAAACCAAAATCAAAGACCCTTTTACAATCAAAACCAAGGTTACCAAAATCAAAATCCATACAATCACCAAAATGACCAAGGTTTTGATGTCCAAAAAGCGGTCCTCCAAATGCAAAAGAACCAACAAGAATTTTTCACTCAAATGCAAAAAGATAGCCAAGCAAAGGAAACCACCATCAACAACATTCTAGCTCACACCAAGATGTTGGAAACACAATTGACTCAACTAGCATCTTCGAGCTCACAAAGACAAAAGGGGCAATTACCACCTCAAAGTAATCCCCCTACACATGAAACGGTTAGTGCCATTCACTTGAGAAGTGGTACAAGGTATGAAGCACCGAAGAAGCAAGTTGAGGATGAAGTTGTGGAAGCTAGTGAAAAGGAAGAAATTGTGCAAAACTCCAAAGATGGAGAATCATCAAAAGAAGAAAGTTCAAAGAAAAATGAAGACAAGGCCAAGGAGAAGGAGCCCATTGTGATTAGACTTCCTTTTCCAAGTCGTCAAGCCAAGCCCAAATTTGATGATCAACTTGGAAAATTCATGGAAATTGTGAAGAATTTAGAAGTCTCAATTCCTTTCACGGAATTAATCAATCACGTTCCGTCCTATGCGAAGTACATGAAAGATATCCTCACAAAGAAGAAGTCGATCCGGAAGCTTGAGACTATCGCCCTCACTAAGGTGAGTAGTGCAATACTTCAAGGGAGTTCACCTCCAAAGTTAAAGGATCCGGGAAGCTTCTCAATACCGTGTACCATTGGCGACACGACGATCAACAAAGCCTTATGTGATCTAGGGGCTAGTGTGAGTGTCATGCCATACTCGGTAAGTAAAAGGTTGGGGATGGGAGAGCTTAAATGCACCAATATCACACTCCAAATGGCCGATAGATCGACGAAGACACCGTTAGGGATATGGGAAGATGTCCCCGTGCGAATTGGGAAGTTATTCATCCCGGTGGACTTTGTCATTGTTGATATGGAGGAAGATTCCAACATTCCAATCATCCTAGGAAGACCTTTCCTACACACCGCCGGTGCGGTGATTGATGTGAAACATGGTGAGCTCACTCTAGAAGTGGGAGATGAAAGCATAACTTTTAATCTTGACAAGACTATGAGAGCTCCTCGTTTGCATGAGCCATGTTTCATGATTGATCATTATAGCCGAAAAGATGAGAAGAAGAAATCGGAACTCCAATGGAAGAAGAAAATTGAAGATGCTCCATTCAAAGAGCAAGTGATTTATGACAAGGAGAGCTTGCAAAGCTCATCAAAATCAACCAAGGAAGAAGAGGATGGCCTCATTGGCCAAGAGAAGAAATTAGGAGAGTTGTCTCCATCTAAGCAAGAGATTTTCAATGATCAACTCAATGAAGTTTGTGGTCTTTGGGACGACGAATTTGAAGGGATTTTTAATCCCTACATTGGACATGCCATCGATCATGATCAACAACAAGGGCCACGGTCCATTGAGAACCTCTACCATGATAATGAACAAGCCTTTGATTACTTCTTCAAGGTGTTGAGCAACATCAACAACACCTTGGACAAGCCCCCTTGACATCTCATCAAGAATGAGAGTTTGGTGGAGTCCTCCCTAAACCACCACTTGTAAATATTACCACTTGTAAATATTTCTAACTCCCTAACTTACATTTCAATTCTTGTATTGCATTTTTGTCATCTTTGGATTTTTATTTACTTTGATCAAAATAATTGTCATGTAAGAGAGAAGTGAGGGAGGGACTAACAATTTCAATTGATGTGTAGTGCTTTACCTTAGTGTGGGGATGGCAATTGCCTAGGCTATCTATGCCTTAGTAGTGCCCCCACAATGAAGAACACAAGACTTGAAGAAAGAATGAAAGAATGATAAGGGAAATGCGCTGTGCACGGGTGGAACTGAATCCGTGTACACAGAGGAAGAATCCGAGCGGATTCCCAAGAATCCGCCCGCCTTATGTAATCCGAGCGTCCTGCAGAAAAGACGCCCGTCTTGAACTGAGCTGAATTTTGAAATTTTCTTGACTGTTAAAGAATCTGAGCGGATTTCTGAAAATCCGCCCGTCTTGAAGAATCCGTCCGTCCTGGGAGAAAGACGTCCGTCTTTGCAGCTGAGGAAAACAAGAAAATTTCTCTGGACAGGAATCCGTCCGTCTTTGAGCAAATCCGCCCGTCCCGTGTTCAGCAAATCCGAGCGGATTGTCACAAATCCGCCCGTCTTTAGGCGAGCTTTGCAAAACCCAGAAAGACCAGAATCCGCACGGATTGGGCAGAATCCGCACGGATTGCCCCTGCAGATTCGAAATTTTCGGCCTCTTTAAAACCCCTCCCACCTTCATTCATTCATTCATTCATTCATAAACACTACCCACAACATCAAAACCCTCATCCTCTCCATCATAAAAACAAAAACCCTCAACAACATTCAACAAAAACAAATCAAACCATCCTTCCAACAACCAATTAATCACTCCTTCTTCAACAAAAATCAAAACCAAGAACAAAATCTTCAACCTTTGAGTCGATTTTTGTTTTCATAAAGGCAAAGCCTTTCACCTTCAAATCGATTTGGGCATACTACAAAGTGAAGATTTTTCACTCTTTTCTTGGTTAGTTCATCAGTGGCAAGGACTAAAGGAGCAACAAAGGCAACAAAGGCACCAAAGGCTAAGGCACTCTCACAAAGGCAAAAGGCTCTTCAAACAAAGAAAGCTTTGGATATGGTGGTAGCAACACCAAACTTGGAAGTGCAACAACAACAACAACCTTCTATGGGAGCAACAACACCTTCTACTCCGGTAATTAATCAACTTTTGCATTATCCGGAGGTAACTTTTATTTCCGATACCCATAGAAATACCTTTGTCAAGTTTGCTATGAAGTCATTACAATCCACCAAATTCATATGTGAAGATACCTTACAAAAATTGGGTGTTCTTGAACAAACAAAAGCCTTTTTCAATGCCATGGGGTTAAAGAAATTGTTTGAAACAAGGGAATTGACATACCCCTCCCTTACCTTGGAATTTTTAAGTTCTTTGAAAGTCACCAAAGTTGAGAATAGAGAAAATCTCGAGTTTCGTCTAGCTAATGTTAGTAGACGCATTACCTTTAAGGAATTGGGTGAAATTTTGGGTCTTAGTGATGAATCGCGTTATCTTAAGCATTATGGAAAGTATGACCCCGAACCTCTTTGGGAGGCAATCTCCCGGAAGAAATTTGAGGATTTTCATGCGAGTCGTGCTCTTTTGGTCCACCATCCGGGCATAAGAGTATGGCACAAGGTTGTGGGAAATACCATAATTGCTAGGAAAGACACCAATCATTTCACAAGACTTGATTTTATTCTCCTTGAATCGGCTTTGAATATCGGAAGAATTCATACCAAGCCTTACAATTCTTCGAGGCTCTTGGTAGATAGATGGCTCAACATCGATAGTGGGAAGAAGGGCACGACCGTTATTGTCAATGGCGGCCTAGTCACGATCCTAGCTAAGCACTTTGATCCTAACTTCAATAAGGATAACAAGTACAAAGCAAAGGAGGGTGGCCATCTTGTTGATATGCATACTATGATTCACAAGTTCAAGTGGGTTGCCCAAAACCCCCTTGACACTAAGTATGGATGGCTAACTAGTGAAGATAGATCGTTCACCTTGCCCTCGAAGATTTGTCGTCTAAGCGTCCACCGGACCAATTATCTACTTCCCCTTTCCGAAGAAGCCGAGTATATCCTTCAACAACAAAAGGGTGATCTTGAAATGCCCTCCTCTTCCATTGTCATACCACCTTACCCCTTTGAGTATGAAGAGTTCAAGCCGGAAGGAGTTGAAGTTGGGAAAGACTATGTGACTCTTCTCATGCAAGCAATGCACAAGCAAGCCTATGAAGATCGGAAAAATGCTTATTTGGCTCAATATCCACCCCTCCTACATTTAGATAGGCAAGGACTCCTTGATCCATCTTGTCCTTTGCCTAGTTGGGCGGATAGAGAAGTCTTATTTCCGGGTGCATCTAGGGGCGTTGTGGGTGACAATGAGGTTGTTGGAAATGATGAAGAAGTTGATGATAATATTGAGGAAGAAGTGATCGGAGCCATTTAGTTCACAAATTAAGTAATTGTGGTCGTTGGTCAATGGTCGATACAAAACACAATTTATACTTCACAAACAACTCTACAAATTAGTAAAGAGGCAAGTAAAGGTCGGATCCCAAGGGACGGGTATTGAAAACGAAGATTTCTATTGCTACTAGTGGTGTCTAGGGGTGTCACAAGTTGGGTTGATGTAGAAGGTTACTAAACTAAAATAGCAATGAAAATAAACTAACAAGGTAAATGGAATAAGGGTGTAAACAATTGATTAAAAGCACTAGGGTGTCATGGGTTCATAGGGGATTCATGGGATATGATCATACAAACATGTTCTCAATTTATAAGCAAGCAATTATTGTTGTGATGGATTGAGTTGGGTTATATCTTACAATCCTAGGAAAGTTTGGGTCCCGGAGCCGAATCACATAGATTGTACAACACCTACAAGTCGACTTAATCTTTCCTACTTAACACATGCATGATCTAACAAGACTCGAGTTGGGTTATGTCTTACAAGTCAAGTTGAAGAGATAGTAGATGATAATAAATGCAAGGATTCATAGGCTTAGCATTTCATCAAACATAACATGTGCATGTATTAAGATCAAAACAAGCAAGCAAATAAGATATGAAAGCATATTGATTTAAGCATGAATCATTCCCCATGTTGGTTTCCCTAATCACCCATTAAACCCTAGCTAAGAGACTACTCACTCATTATCATATTGATCATGCTAGAAAGGTTGTCAATCATACTAACATAATGAAACATGATGAATAAATGAAAGTAATTAGCAATAATTAAAAAGGGATTAAGAGATTATACCTACTAATGATTCCAATAATAAAGCAAGAATAATAGAAGTACTTGAATCCTAGATTGAGAGGTTGTCAATCTCCCAATAATAACCCAAATGATCTTCAATTACCCAAAATAAAGTAAGAACAAGAGAGAGATTAAGGAACTAAAACTTGGATTAAAACTTGATTAATATTTGATTACAATATTGAAGAGAGATTTGATTGATATTAACTACACTAATTATTGATTAGAAGAACATGCTCCTCTAATTAGACTAATGGGGTATTTATAGTGAAAATTAGGGAGGATGCATTAGGGTTAACTAAGGGTTAAACTAGTAATTACACTTTTTAAGTTGAGCAAGGAGACTCCGGTATTCAATGAGAGAAGGGCGTCTCCATTTTGTAACTTGAAGGACGAAACCATGCTGTACTGTGATCCGAGCGGATGGAGGTCGAGACGGACGGATGGGGCATGGACCATCCGAGCGGATCAAGGCGAGAAGACGCTCGGATTGGGCCTGGGGATCCGAGCGGATCCTGGTAAGGACGCTCGGATTGAGTGGCGGACGGACGGATCATGGATGATCCGTTCGGATTCTTCTACAGCGTCATTCCTTCTTCTTTTCTTTCCTTTTCTTCATAGAATCCTTGGGGATTTCCTTGGGGACTCAAGGATCCTTTCTCAACATTGATCTTCTACTTAGCAATGTACAAAGGCCTTCTAGTCTTGTCTCTCCTTGATGCTTGGTCATTGAATACGATCCATTTAGCCTCGTTTTGCCATGAAAATGCAAGATTCTTACTCCTTTCCTACCAAGGGATCAAAATCTCAAAGAATATGCAAAACAAAGATCTAAAGATAAGAAATGACCCAAATAGGCACTAAAAAGCATGGAAACAATGGTAATTCGGGGCTAAATATGCGCCAATTATGGTCGCATCAAATATCCCCAAACCGAACCTTTGCTCGTCCCGAGTAAAGAGGTGACAAAGACTAGGACCAAAACTAACCTAACCTAATAATAATAGCCGATATGAGACAATTAGCGGGTCTCACTCCGCCCCTTCAACTCACAACAAGACAACCATGAGGTAGGATGCCTTCTTGCAAGGCAAGGTGGGTCTTGCCAAAATGGCGACACATCCAAACATTAAGCACACAAAATCAAGTAATGGATGCATCTACAAAAGAATAGCCACTTTCCTCATCTAAGTGGCGGAAATTATCTACAAGGGAAGCAATTCGAGGGTACACAATCCTTCATAGATGCAATTTGTTCAAACTACTAAGCCTAGAAGGATACCAATAAATCACCTCCAAAAGGTGTCAAGCTAGGGTACCTTTGTCCTCAATCGTTAAATGCTTTTGTCAAGAGTAGACTCCCTATGGTGTTAGAAACACTGGAGGATCGCGGAATTCCCCCTCTTGCCTAGACAAGAAGAAGGGTCGTCCCCTCTCTACCATGCACAAAAATGGATATGATGGATAAAGGGATCGATAGTATTTGAGTTTCACTTTGGGAGTTTGCTTTTGTTTTTGTTTTCCCCCCAAATTTCTTTGGCATTTGACATTTGAGAACACTTTCTTTGCCATTTCTTTTTGATTTTTGACATTTCAATACTTGACAACTTTTTGCATTTTTGAACATTTCCAAAGTCACCCCAATTAGTAACGAGGGTGCCTTGTATTTGAAGCTTTAGGAGTTCTATTTTTGCTCCTCTTTTCATTTGATGCACTTTTGCAAATTTTCTTTCACTTTTCATTTCTTTGAACTCAAATCAATTTCTTTTTGTGCCCATTCCCTTTGATGACAAAAATGTGGTAGAACATGGATGATGGATAGAAGTATGCATGGTTTCAAGGGTCACCTTGGAATAAACGGTAGCCAAGGAGTTATCACACCACAAGGTACTCTTGACTCGGCCTTAAACCATGGGTCAAAGGATACTAGCATGACACATCCTAGGGTGTTTTACAAGCATTCTAACAAGCAAAGTCTTAAGAATAAAAAGCATCTACTAGGGCCTATATACACTTGTCAAGCTTCCGAAGTAGACGGTTTCGCAAAATTTTTCTAACATGCAAACTACATGCCATGATGCAACTAACATATAAACATCCTAATGCAAATGATTCTACCAACTAATATGACATATAAACTAAATGCAAGTCCTAAGTTCACATTGTTTTACCGCATCAATCAAAATAAAGCCACATAGTCATTAACATAAAGAGGAAAAAGGAGATTGGAAAGATCATACCATGCGGTCTTCAATATCCTCATGTCTCGGATGTGGCGTAGTCAATCAAAGTGAACAAGGATGAAACAAACATAATATATACAAGACAATATATACAAAGGAGAATGAACTTGTTTTTGGATTTTTCAATTTTCAAATTTTTATGATTTTTGAAATTTTTCAATTTTTATGGGTTTTTGAATAGAAGTTAAGTGTTAGAATTCCCATCCCCACACTAATATGGGCATTGTCCTCAATGGCCAAAATGATGGAAATTATGCAAGAGTGATGCATGATTTCTATGCTAAATGCAATTCTACACTAAGCTATTCTACATGATGCATGTTGTTTTGTTATGACGGAGAGGATAATTTAGATTACCTCCCGTTGCGTATGCATCAACTTCCCCAAACCAAGTAAGACACTATTGCTAATGTCGAGACATGGGGGAGTTCATGCACATGCTATGCTATGCATGAGACTAGATTGTCATTTTGGATTTTCAAAAATGGGAACAATAAAGAACACCTCAAAGGAACCGAGGTGTGAGTCCTTTGATGTTGCTAGGACTCAACTAACCAATGATCAAAATGAAGTAAAGTACAAAGAGATATAGACAAACCGTGGGAGAGTAGGAGTCTCCAAGGCTAGTCTTCCATCATACTATCATTATCACCACTTCCCTCATGAGAAGTGGTCTCATTGCCACTTTCCTTGGCACTTTCTTCATTGCTTTCCTCATCATCATCTTCACCATCTTCACCATCCCTTTCTTCATCTCCGCTTGCTTCTTCCTCAATATTATCATCAATCTCCTCATCATTTCCAACAACCTCATTATCTTCCACCACATCCCTTGATGCACCCGGGAACAAAGCTTCTCTATCCGCCCAACTAGGCAAAGGACAAGATGGATCAAGGAGTCCTTGCCTAGCTAAATGTAGGAGGGGAGGATATTGAGCTAGATAAGCATTCTTCCGGTCTTCATAAGCTTGCTTGTGCATGGCTCTCATAAGAAGAGTTACATAGTCTTTCCCAATTTCAATTCCTTCCGGCGTAAACTCTTCATAGTCATAGGGGTAAGGTGGTATGATAATGGAAGAGGAGGGGGCCTCATGGTCACCCTTTTGTTGTTGAATGATGTACTCGGCTTCTTTGGTTAGGGGAAGTAAATAGTTGGTCCGGTGGACACTAAGACGGCAAATCTTTGCGGGTAAAGTGAATGAACGAGCCTCACTAGTAAGCCACCCATACTTGGTATCAAGGGAATTGTGAACAACCCACTTAAACTTGTTAATCAAGGTGGACATATCAATGAGATGGCCACCATCCTTAGCCTTGTACTTGCTATCCTTATTGAAATTAGGATCAAAGTGCTTGGCTAGGACCGTGACAAGGCCGCCATTAACAATAACGGTCGTACCCTTCTTCCCACTATCTACATGAAGCCATCTATCAACCAATAGCCTCAAACAATTGTAAGGCTTGGTGTAACTTCTTCCAATATTCAAGGTTGATTCAAGGAGAATAAAATCGAGCCCCGTGAAATGATTGGTGTCTCTTCTAGCAATTATGGTATTTCCCACAACTTTGTGCCAAACTCTTATGCCCGGATGATGGACCAAGAGAGCACGACAAGCATGAAAATCTTCATATTTCTTCCCGGAGATTTCCTCCCAAAGAGGCGCGGGATCGTACTTACCATATTGCTTATAGAATTTATGTTCATCGCTAAGACCCAAAATTGCACCCAATTCCGGAAAGGAAATGCGTCTACTAGTGTTAGCTAGACGAAACTCAATATTTTCTCTATTCTCAACCTTTGTCACTTTCAAGGAACTTAAGAATTCCAAGACAAGGGAGGGGTATGTTACTTCTTTCATTTCAAACAATTTCTTCAAACCCATGGCATTGAAAAAGACTCTTGTTTGTTCAAGGACACCTAGCTTCTCTAAGGTTTTTTCACATATGAACTTGGTGGATTGAATTTGTTTCATAGCAAACTTGACAAAAGAATTTCTATGGTCATCGGAAATGAAAGTTACCTCCGGATAATGCAAGAGTTGATTAATTACCGGAGTAGAAGGTGATGCTTCCATAGAAATTTGCTGAGGTTGTTCCACTACCAAGCTTGGTGTTGACACCACCATTGCCAAAGCTTTCTTTGTTTGTAGAGCTTTTTGCCTTTGAGAGAGAGCCTTTGCTTTTGGTGCATTTGTTGCCTTTGTTGCTCCCTTTGTTCTTGCCATTTGATGAACAAACCAAGTAGAGAATCAAAAATCTTCAATTTGTAGAATGCCCAAATCGATTTTGAAAGTGAAAGGCTTTGCCTTTATGAGAGCAAAAATCGACTCAAAGGGTGAAGATTTTGTGCTTGGTTTTGATTTTTCTTGAAGATGGAGTGATTAATTTGATGTTTGAAGGGTGGTTTGATTTTGTTTTGGTGATTTTGTTGAGGGTTTTTGTGTTTGAGATGGAGAGGATGAGGGTTTTGGTGTTATGGGTAGTGTTTATGAATGAATGAATGAATGAAGGTGGGGGGTATTTAAAGAAACGAAAATCTCGAAGATGCAGGCACGATCCGTGCGGATTAGGCGCAATCCGCTCGGATTTTCAAGCTTCAAAATTTAAAAATCCCGCCTAAAGACGGGCGTCTCCTGGGGAAATCCGGACGGATTTTTATTGAGGGACGGGCGTCTCTTGGGAAATCCGGTCGGATTCTCATCCAGAGATTTTTCTTGTTTTTCTTCAGCTTCAAGACGGGCGGATTTTACCAGAGACGGACGGATCCTGGGAGACGGGCGTCTTTCCAGAAATCCGCTCGGATTCCTTAACAGACAGGAATTCTTCAATTTTTGCACAGCCCAAGACGGGCGTCTTCTCGGTGGGCGCTCGGATCCTCTGCAGACGGGCGGATTCTCCAGAATCCGCTCGGATTCTTCCTTGATTACACGGATCCTTGCGCAAACCCATTCCTTAACATTCTTTCTTTCTTTCTTTCTTTTCTTGTGTTCTTCATTGTGGGGGCACTACTAAGGCGTGAATAGCCTAGGCAATTGCCATCCCCACACTAAGGTAAATCACTACACATCAATTAAAATCATTAGTCCCTCCCTCACTTCTCTCTTTTCATGACAATTATTTTGATCAAGGTAAATAAAATCCAAAAATGACAAAAATGCAATGCAAAAATTAAATGTAAGTTAGGGAGTTAGAAATATTTACAAGTGGTGGTTTAGGGAGGACTCCACCAAACTCTCATTCTTGATGAGATGTCAAGGAGGCATGTTCAAGGTGTTGTTGATGTTGCTCAACACCTCGAAGAAGTAATTAAAAGCTTGTTCGTTGTTATGGTAGAGGTTCTCAATAGACCGTGGTTCTTGTTGTTGATCATGATCGATGGCATGCCCAATGTAGGGATTAAAGATCCCTTTAAATTCGTCGTCCCAAAGACCACAAACTTCATTGAGTTGATCATTGAAAATCTCTTGCTTGGATGGAGACAACTCTCCCAAATTCTTCTTTTTTTTAGCTAATGAGGCCATCTTCTTCTTCCTTGGTTGATTTTGATGAGCTATGCAAGCTCTCCTTGTCACAATTCACTTGTTCTTTGAATGGAGCATCTTCAACTTTCTTCCTCCATTGGAGTTCCGATCTCTTCTTCTCATCTTTCCGGCTATAATGATCAATCATGAAACATGGCTCATGCAAACGAGGAGCTCTCATGGTCTTGTCAAGATTAAAAGTTATGCTTTCATCTCCCACTTCTAGAGTGAGCTCTCCATGCTTCACATCAATCACCGCACCCGCGGTGTGTAGGAAAGGTCTTCCTAAGATGATTGGAATGTTGGAATCTTCCTCCATATCAACAATGACAAAGTCCACCGGGATGAAAAACTTCCCAATTCGCACAGGGACATCTTCCCATATCCCTAGCGGTGTCTTCGTCGATCTATCGGCCATTTGAAGAGTGATATTGGTACATTTAAGCTCTCCCATTCCCAACCTTTTACTCACCGAGTACGGCATGACACTCACACTAGCCCCTAGATCACATAAGGCTTTGTTGATCGTTGTGTTGCCAATGGTACACGGTATTGAGAAGCTTCCCGGATCCTTTAACTTTGGAGGTGAACTCCCTTGAAGTATGGCACTACTCACCTTAGTGAAGGCGATAGTCTCAAGTTTCCGGATCGACTTCTTCTTTGTGAGGATATCTTTCATGTACTTTGCATAGGCCGGAACGTGATTGATTAATTCCGTGAAAGGAATTGAGACTTCTAAGTTCTTCACAATTTCCATGAACTTTCCAAGTTGATCATCAAATTTGGGCTTGACTTGACGACTTGGAAAAGGAAGTCTAATCACAATGGGCTCCTTTTCTTTGGCTTTATCTTCATTTTTCTTTGAACTTTCTTCTTTTGATGATTCCCCTTCTTTGGGACCTTGCACCACAACTTCATTCTCACTAGCTCTCACAACTTCATCCTCAACTTGCTCCTTCGGTGCTTCATACCTTGTACCACTTCTCAAGTGAATGGCACTAACCGTTTCATGTCTAGGGGATTACTTTGAGGTGGTAATTGCCCCCTTTGTCTTTGTGAGCTTGAAGATGCTAGTTGGGTCAATTGTGTTTCCAACATCTTGGTGTGAGCTAGAATGTTGTTGATGGTGGTATCCTTCGCTTGGCTATCCTTTTGCATTTGGGTGAAGAATTCTTGTTGATTCTTTTGCATTTGAAGGACCGCTTTTTGGACATCAAAACTTTGGTCATTGTGGTGATTGTATGGATTTTGATTTTGGTAACCTTGATTTTGATTGAAAAAGGGTCTTTGGTTTTGATTTCTCATGGGTGGTGGAGTGTATGTTGTTTAAGGGTTTTGAACATTTTGGCTTTTGTATGAGAGATTTGGGTGGAACTTGGTATTTTCATTGTAAAAATTTGAATAAGGGGTACCGCTTTTGTAAGCTTGGAAAGCATTGACTTGCTCGGTTGTTCCCCTACATTCACTTTGATCATGACCTAAGGTTCCACAATTCTCACATATCCCACTTGGGATTGATGAGGATGCCGTCATGGCATTGACATGATGTTTTGATTTTGAGTTTTCCTCAAGTCTAGCCATAGCTTGTTCAAACTTCAAGTTGATAGTGTCAATGTGAGCACTAAGTTGAGCACCCAATTGAGTAACGGTGTCCACTTCATACTTTCCTCTAGTAGCCTTGCGAGGCCTACTATATTGCGAATTATGGACCGCCATTTCCTCAATCTTGTTCCATGTTTGATTGTCATCAACTTCGGTGAACATTCCATTTGATCCCATATTGAGAATGTTCCTTGAATCTTCATATAAACCATTCCAAAATTGTTGCACTAAAAACCATTCGCTAAGTCCATGGTGAGGACATGAGCGACAAACACCTTTGAACCGCTCCCAAGCTTCATACAAAGATTCTTCATCCCTTTGTTTAAAACTCGTGATTTGAGCTCTTAGCATATTGGTCTTTTCCGGTGGGTAGAATTTTTTGTAGAAAGCGAGAGCTAACTTCTTCCAAGAATCTATTCCAAGGGTGGCCTTATCAAGGCCCTTCAACCATTGCTTTGCGGTTCCGATTAACGAAAAAGGAAATAAGACCCATCTAATTTGGTCTTGAGTCACGCCCGTTTGAGAGATAGCATCACAATAATCGCAAAAGGTTTCCATATGAGAATGAGGGTCCTCACTTGGCATGCCCCCGAATTGGCTCCTCTCAACTAGTTGGATGAAGGCGGACTTGGCAATAAAATTTCCGGTAAGATGTTGTGGGGTAGGAGTACCGTTTGGTAAATTCTCCTCGGTGGGTGTAGAGTGGGACGAAAATTTAGGCATTGTAGGTGGATTTTGTGTGGTATTGTTTAATGGGTTCTCTTCTCCTTCTATTGCGAAAGGATTGACAAACTCACTAGTGGGTTGAACAACTTCACCAACACCTCCCAAATTCCTCCTAACAAGTCTCCTATTATTCGTCAAGGTTCTTTCGATTTCACGGTCAAAAGGTAACAAATCTCTTTGTAACCTTCTAGACATGCAAAATATCAAACAACTAGAAAACAATTAGAACAAACCTTGAGGAGTTTTACTTCCCCAAGGTGAAAAAAGACACAACTAAAAACAATAAAAGAAATCTAAAATCAATTAAACACCGTCCCCATACGGGCGCCATTTTTGATCGGAGCCATTTAGTTCACAAATTAAGTAATTGTGGTCGTTGGTCAATGGTCGATACAAAACACAATTTATACTTCACAAACAACTCTACAAATTAGTAAAGAGGCAAGTAAAGGTCGGATCCCAAGGGACGGGTATTGAAAACGAAGATTTCTATTGCTACTAGTGGTGTCTAGGGGTGTCACAAGTTGGGTTGATGTAGAAGGTTACTAAACTAAAATAGCAATGAAAATAAACTAACAAGGTAAATGGAATAAGGGTGTAAACAATTGATTAAAAGCACTAGGGTGTCATGGGTTCATAGGGGATTCATGGGATATGATCATACAAACATGTTCTCAATTTATAAGCAAGCAATTATTGTTGTGATGGATTGAGTTGGGTTATATCTTACAATCCTAGGAAAGTTTGGGTCCCGGAGCCGAATCACATAGATTGTACAACACCTACAAGTCGACTTAATCTTTCCTACTTAACACATGCATGATCTAACAAGACTCGAGTTGGGTTATGTCTTACAAGTCAAGTTGAAGAGATAGTAGATGATAATAAATGCAAGGATTCATAGGCTTAGCATTTCATCAAACATAACATGTGCATGTATTAAGATCAAAACAAGCAAGCAAATAAGATATGAAAGCATATTGATTTAAGCATGAATCATCCCCATGTTGGTTTCCCCTAATCACCCATTAAACCCTAGCTAAGAGACTACTCACTCATTATCATATTGATCATGCTAGAAAGGTTGTCAATCATACTAACATAATGAAACATGATGAATAAATGAAAGTAATTAGCAATAATTAAAAAGGGATTAAGAGATTATACCTACTAATGATTCCAATAATAAAGCAAGAATAATAGAAGTACTTGAATCCTAGATTGAGAGGTTGTCAATCTCCCAATAATAACCCAAATGATCTTCAATTACCCAAAATAAAGTAAGAACAAGAGAGAGATTAAGGAACTAAAACTTGGATTAAAACTTGATTAATATTTGATTACAATATTGAAGAGAGATTTGATTGATATTAACTACACTAATTATTGATTAGAAGAACATGCTCCTCTAATTAGACTAATGGGGTATTTATAGTGAAAATTAGGGAGGATGCATTAGGGTTAACTAAGGGTTAAACTAGTAATTACACTTTTTAAGTTGAGCAAGGAGACTCCGGTATTCAATGAGAGAAGGGCGTCTCCATTTTGTAACTTGAAGGACGAAACCATGCTTTGTCTTGTGATCCGAGCGGATGGAGGTCGAGACGGACGGATGGGGCATGGACGATCCGAGCGGATCAAGGCAGAAGACACTCGGATTGGGCCTGGGGGATCCGAGCGGATCCTGGGTAAGGACGCTCGGATTGAGTGGGGGACGGACGGATCATGGATGATCCGTTCGGATTCTTCTACAGCGTCATTCCTTCTTCTTTTCTTTCCTTTTCTTCATAGAATCCTTGGGGATTTCCTTGGGGACTCAAGGATCCTTTCTCAACATTGATCTTCTACTTAGCTATGTACAAAGGCCTTCTAGTCTTGTCTCTCCTTGATGCTTGGTCATTGAATACGATCCATTTAGCCTCGTTTTGCCATGAAAATGCAAGATTCTTACTCCTTTCCTACCAAGGGATCAAAATCTCAAAGAATATGCAAAACAAAGATCTAAAGATAAGAAATGACCCAAATAGGCACTAAAAAGCATAGAAACAATGGTAATTCGGGGGCTAAATATGCGCCAATTATGGTCGCATCAAGAAGCAAGTGAAGAAGAAAAGGATGGTGAAGATGAAGATGAGGAAGAAAGTGAAGAAGCAAATGACAAGGAAATCGGCAATGTGACCACTTCTCATGAGGGAAGTGATGATGGTGATAGCATGATGGAAGATTAGCAAGCCTTGGAGACTCCTACACTTTCATGGTTTGTCTATTTCTCTCTTTGTATTTTATTTCATTTTGATCATTGTTGGAGTAGTCCTAGCAACATCAAAGGACTCACACCTCGGTACCATTGAGGTGTTCTTATTTTATTGTTCCCATTTGTAAAATCCAAAATGACAAATTAGTTTCATGCATAGCATAGTGTGTGCATGAACTATACCCATCCTTGGACATTAGCAATAGTGTCTCACTCGGTTTGGGGAAGTTAATGCATACGCAACGGGAGGTAATCTAAATTATCCTCTCCGTCATAACAAAAACCATGCATCATGTAGCATAGCTTAGTGTAGATTGCATTTAGTATAGAAATCATGCATCATCTTTGCATAATTTCCATCATTTTGGCCATTGAGGACAATGCCCATATTAGTGTGGGGATGGGAATTCTAACATTTAACTCTTATTCAAAAATCCAAAAAAAAAATTGAAAAATTTCAAAAATCATAAAAATTGGAAAAATTGAAAAACCCAAAAACAAGTTCATGTCCTTTGTATATATTGTCTTGTATATATTGTGTTTGTTTTATCCTTGTTCACATTGATTGACTACGCCACATCCGAGACATGAGGATATTGAAGACCGCATGGTATGATCTTTCCAATCTCCTTTTTCCTCTTTATGTTAATGACTATGTGGCTTTATTTTGATTGATGCGGTATAACAATGTGAATCTAGGACTTGCATTTAGATTGTTTGTCATATTAGTTGGTAGAATCATTTGCATTAGGATGTTTATATGCTAGTTGCATCATGGCATGTAGTTTGCATGTTAGAAAAATTTTGCGAAACCGTCTACTTGGGAAGCTTGACAAGTGTATATAGGCCCTAGTAGATGCTTTTTCTTCTTAAGACTTTGCTTGTTAGAATGCTTGTAAAACACCCTAGGATGTGTCATACTAGTATCCTTTGACCCATGGATTAAGCCCTAGTCAAGAGTACCTTATGGTGTGATAACTCCTTGGCTACCGTTTATTCCAAGGTGACCCTTGAAACCATGCAACCATCATTCATCCATGTTCTACCATACATTTTGTCAACAAAAGGGAATGGGCACAAAAAGAAATCAATTTGAGTTCAATGAAATGAAAAGTGAAAGAAAGTTTGCAAAAATGCATCAAATGAAAAGAGGAGCAAAAATAGAACTCCTAAGCTTCAAATACAAGGCACCCTCGTTACTAATTGGGGTGACTTTGAAAATGTTCAAAAAAAATGCAAAAAAGTTGTCAAATGTTGAAATGCTAAAAATCAAAAAGAAATGGCAAGAAAGTGTTCTCAAATGTTATATGCCACAAGAAATTGGGGGGAAAACAAAAACAAAAGCAAACTCCCAAATGAAAGTCAAATTTTATTGATCCCTTTATCCATCATATCCATTTTTGTGCATGGTAGAGAGGGGACGACCCTTCTTCTTGTGTAGGCAAGAGGAGGAATTCCGCGATCCTCCAGTGTTTCTAACACCATAGGGAGTCTATTCTTGATGAAAGCATTTAACGATTGAGGACAAAGGTACCCTAGCTTGAAACAACTTGGAGGTAATTTATTGGTATCCTTCTAGGCCTAGTAGTTTGAACAAATTGCATCTATGAAGGATTGTGTACCCTTGAATTGCTTCCCTTGTAGATAATTTCCGCCACTTAGATGAGGAAAGTGGCTATTCTTTTGTAGATGCATCCATTATGTGTTTTTGTGTGCTTAATGATTGGATGTGTCGCAATTTTGGCAAGACCCACCTTGCCTTTCAAGAAGGCATCCTACCTCATGGTTGTCTTGTTATGAGTTGAAGGGGCGGAGTGAGACCCGCTAATTGTCTCATATCGGCTATATTATTAGGATAGGTTAGTATTGGTCCTAGTCTTTGTCACCTCTTTACTCGGGACGAGCAAAGGTTCGGTTTGGGGATATTTGATGTGACCATAATTGGCGCATATTTAGCCCCCGAATTAGCCTTGTTTCCATGCTTTTTAGTGCTTATTTGGGTCATTTCTTATCTTTAGTTCTTTGTTTTGCATATTCTTTGAGATTTTGATCCCTTGGTAGGAAAGGAGTAAGAATCTTGCATTTTCATGGCAAAACGAGACTAAATTGATCGAATTCAATGACCAAGCATCAAGGAGAGACAAGATTAGAAGGCCTTTGTACATATCATAGTAGAAGAGCAATGTTGAGGAAAGATCCTTGAGTCCCCAAGGAAATCCCCAAGGAATTTATGAAGAAAAGGGAAGAAAAGAAGAAGTTACTATCTTTGATGACAATCCGAGCGGATTGTCAAAAATCCGTCCGTCCAGCCCCAGCACAATCCGAGCGTCCTTGCCTGAATCCGCTCGGATTCCCCCTCAACAATCCGCCCGGATTCCCCAGAATCCGCTCATATTCCAACGGTGCAATCCGCCCGTCCCGACCCTATTCCGCCCGGATTTCTTCACAGCACGGATTGTCTTCTTCAAGCTACGAAAAGAGAAGCCCTTCTATCAGAAAATACCGGGTCCTCCTTGCTCAACTTAAAAAGTGTAATTACTAGTTTAGCCCTTAGTTAACCCTAATGCATCCTCCCTAATTTTCACTATAAATACCCCATTAGTCTAATTAGAGGAGCATGTTCTTCTTACCAATAATTAGTATAGTTAATATCAATCAAATCTCTCTTCAATATTGTAATCAAGTATTAATCAAGTTTAATCCAAGTTTTAGTTCTTTAATCTCTCTCTTGTTCATCCTTTATTTTGGGTAATTGAAGATTATTTGGGTTATTATTGGGAGATTGACAACCTCTCAATCAAACATCAAGTACTTCTATTATTCTTGCTTTATTATTGGAATCATTAGTAGGTATAATCTCTTAATCCCTTTTTAATTATTGTTAATTACTTTCATTTATTCATCATGTTTCATATTGTTGGTATGATTGACAACCTTGCTAGCATGATCAACATGATAATGAGTGAGTAGTCTCTTAGCTAGGGTTAATGGGTGATTAGGGGAAACCAACATGGGGAATGATTCATGCTTAAATTAATATGCTTTCATGTTTTATTTGCTTGCTTGTTTTGATCTCAACTCACGCACATGTTGTGACACCCTCATTTAACGCGGAAATGTAAACACGTAATTCTAGAATAAAACTGCATGGATATGTTTGTAATAGGTTCAATTGGGTAAAAACCTGTAATTTTAAAACCTGAACCTGTTATAAAGATATCCAAATTGGAAGGTGTCAAACATACAAGGTCTAACTAGAAGTGTCATAACATAACCATCGCTAAAGTCGCGAATAGCAAATTATACAGCCAAATGTAAAGAGGGAGACATATGTCCCTAAAATGTATGTGACATAAAAAGTGTTTAAGGGTCACAAAAAAATAAAGCTAATCTAGGTTCCAAGGTTACTTTGCTCGCTAGTTCGTCCATGTACCCCATATATGCATCACCTACCTGTCATTCGCATTTTATACAAATACAAAAGCCACAGTCAGTGGGGAGTAACTCCGAGTTCTCCCAGCCACGAAATGTCATAATTAATATAACATGTAAACATAAGAATATGAATATGAATAACACATAGCCTTAGCATATAGATGCTAGACAATCGTGCTTATCATGTGAACAACAATATAACACCACATAGTCGTAGCATGTGAATACTAGACCGACTCAAGCTACACTATCATGTGAGTCACATAACATCCAGGAATCCAAACTCTATCAACCATAGCCGGCTTGCATCTCACCTTCTATGATTCATAGAATCATCAAACAAGAAAGGGCAATATATCAAAGACAGGCATAAGTTCTTAGTACGGTCAATAGTCACTCTGTAACTCGAGTCTATACCACAAGGTAGGGAAGGTAATCGAACCGGTATCTTGGCTCAGAGGTTCTATCAAAACATGGCCAAGACACAACACAACCCTAGCCTAAAATCTGCGCAGACCTAGACATGCGGATACACACCACCGCACCCAAGACCCACAATTTTATAAAACCATGTGAGTACCCTAAGGAGTCCACCAAAGGGTTGGCTAGTACTTAAGCTGACCACTTACTCTCAAAATAAGTAACGAGGTCATGCCCCAACTTGGATATAAACCCACCAAGTCAGGAACACAGAGGCTATTAAGCAGTGATCATACACTCGTCAAAGACGATAATGACCTATCTATGATGAAGGCCGAAATACTCACCTAGGACCTAGTCCCAGCTAGTCCCAGCTTGAATACTTTAGCCCACACCACACAAGACAAGTAGGATACCCAATTAACCATAAGAGGGGCAAAGAGTCCAACTTACCAACATAAATGCTAACATTCTATCAAGTGAAAGGCTATATAAATGTCTATTCAGCAGACAATCCAACCATATCCTCAATGTCATCAATAACCAATTTATAGCTAACCATCAATATCATAGTCCATGAGAATAAACTACAATGGCTAAAGGCAAACAAGACTCAAGCATAAGGCATCCAAAGCATCCAACAACCAACATGTGAAATGATAATTACAAATATCAAGGCATAACATAAAACCTCCAATAACAACCAATCTTACCTCAAAGACAAACCCTCGACCCGAGTCCCGCGATGGGTCATCGGTCAAATCGAGGCTGACCGGTTTAAACCTAGTTTGACCAAACTCGTTCGGTCAATCTGGCCCAGCTCAGAGTCTTTGCCTACTTTGGCCCAAATCATAAAATTTATCACAATATAATTCTCATGCTATTTCTAATTTCTATCATGTGAAAAACGAAAGTAACACATTATTAATCATCTAAACACTTAACAAACAACAGGCACAACATTAACTACTAATGTGACATTAATTCGTCGAGTAACTCGGAATAGTTACCTTACGCTAGCAAAGAGATAAGTAATAACTTCAGAAAGCTTCTAAAACCCAAAATTACTCTTCATCTTCAACCACATATGAGCCACCTAAAATAATTATGTGAAAGGACGATATTAACGAATTATCTTTATATAAAATATGAGACGGAAATTAATTTAATTATATTTTAAATAAACCAAACTAGCGTCAAAACAATTTATAGACACGGCTCAAAAGTTATTATGACAACCTCAAACTCGGCCTAACCACCAACTACACATGGCCTCGAACTCGTGACTTAGCTAGGCCACGGCCAGGCCACAGCTAGGCCACTGGGAGTCCGACACGACCACCACCCGACTACCCATAGCCACCCTTCACCCTACTTCATAACCTGACCCAAAAATCAGTCCAAAACAGAACCCAAAAGATGCCTAAGTTCGACCCCAACTCCAGTCCTCAAATGCAAAGTGAAAACCCACGATGACAGCTCTCGTCCCTACCCAAAACAGAGTACCAATCGTCCCCTTAAGACTTCATTCTCGCGCCTAAAAACAGTCCTAGCTGAGCCAACTAAGTCAGCATTTAAAACGGTTTTAGAGCGAAAATCCACAAGTATAAAGCCACTCAAAAACAGACCCTAAAGACTACAAAAATCGCCCCAACACGGAGTCCAAATTAGTCCAAAACAATCCCTACATGTCAGTATACACCGTCTCAACTATAAAACACACCAATTATCACCCAAAACAATCCATACATGTCAAAGATACACCGTCTTAAATATACCACTTACTAGCTAGCATCCCAAATGATCCCTAGAGGTCAGTATACACCGTCTCAATCATCTCCACATATCAGTATACACCGTCTCAACTATACAACTGACTAATTAACATCCATAAGGATCCCTATATATAATTATATACCGTCTTAATTATAAAACAGACTAACCAGCATTCGAAATAAACATATTTTACAAGTAATATTGAGTAACCTATCATTGTTACCTTTTTCCGATTGAACTAATCATTTATGACTAACAAATCTTCTACCAGACCGTCTATCTCAGCATCTACAACCGTCTTATAATAAATAAAGCTGAAAATATAAATTGGGTTTGTAAAAATACGTAACGAAAATGAATTTTACTTACAACGGATTGACAGGAACGATGGGAGCAGCAATATGGAACGAAAATCATTGATAACGGATGACAAACGGAGTGGCGGGATCAATTTAAAATCAAAAAAATCAAAACGAGCGAAAAGAAGACAAAGGAAGGGAGAAGAAAGAATCTTTGCGTGAGAAATGAGGGAGCAACCTGCTATTTATTATACGTACGTTTCTTCATCGTTAAGAAACTTCGATAGTTATTAAAACCGTTTCGAGTTAAATTTAACCGGTTTAAGTAAAAGTTTCAGTAATAAAACGGAATCAATAATAAATAAATTTAATGAGTGAAAATAAAATAAACTCAGCTAGTTAACGTAAATAATACAATATCAGCTTGAATCGGAATTATTAGTGATTTTTTTTGCAAAACTAACGGATATTAATAAAAATTGCTAATTTAGTGAAATAAGTTCAAAATAGCTAATTGGACGGTTTTGTTCCCAAAATCCAACTCGGGTTCACTTAAAACAACTTTCATAAGGACTCGTAAAGAAACGGAAATTATTAAATAAATAAACTCGAACTAATTTCAATAAACTCGAACTAATTTTAAATAAACTTATTAATGATTATTAAAATTAATGTATCGAATTATGATAAAATTAATTAATTAGCTAAGCATATATATATAAATCGTTAAATGATGTAATTAAATTCAAAATAGCAATTAAAAAAAAAATTTATCCAACTTAATAAAATACGGGGTGTTACATATGTTATATTTGATGAAATGCTAAGCCTATGAATCCTTGCATTTACTATCATCTCCTATCTTTTCAATGAGACTTGTAAGACATAACCCAACTCGAGTCTCATTAGACCATGCATGTTGTTGAGTAGGGAAGATTAAGTCGACTTGTAGGTGTTGTACAATCTAATCGATTCGGCTCCGGGACCCAAACTTTCCTAGGATTGTAAGATATAACCCAACTCAATCCATCACAACAATAATTGCTTGCTTATGATTTGAGAACATGTTTGTATGATCATATCCCATGATTCCCCTATGATCCCATGACACCCTAGTGCCTTTAATCAATTGTTTACACCCCTTTAATTCATTTTGCTTGTTTATTTTCATTGTTATTCTAGTTTAGTAACCTTCTACATCAACCCAATTTGTGACACCCCTTAGACACCACTAGTTACAATAGAAATCTCATTTCAACTCCCGTCTCTTGGGATCCGACCTTTACTTACCTCTTTACTAATTGTAGAGTTGTTTGTGGAGCTATAAATTGTGTTTTGATTCGACCGTGACCAACGACCACATCTTAATTTGTGAACACTTAGCGGGATCGCATCACCAATTGAAGAAGAATCCACACTGGCCTATGGGACGGGCGTCCCTAGCTCAGCCCGAGCATCCTGATGATCAAGACGGGCATCCCAATACTCTGCCCGAGCGTCCCACAAGCAGGATGGATGAATTCTTTTACAGCATGGGCGTCCAATAGGGTTAGGTTGAGCGGCTCCTTAGGGACTTGCAAGGCGTTAATCTTCTTCTTAGGGACTTAATCGTCATTTACGCCTTTAGTTACCCTAATACTTGTACTTAGTATAAATACCCCATTGTATTAGAGGATTAATCATCTAGTTTTAATCAAGTTCTTACCAATTCCTAATCATGTTTTAGTAGAGTTTATTAGTATTAATCAAGTTGTATTACACAATTCAATCTTAATCAAATCTTAATCTTTCCTTAATCGTTCATGTGTTCTTAGATTTAGTTGGGTAATTTGAAGATTATTTGGGTTTATTGGAGAATTGACAACTCTTCATCATTCATCAAGTTTTCTCATATTATTCTTTGCTTATTATTTGGATCATCCTAAGTTGGTACAATTCCTTTTATCCTTTGCTTAATTATTAAATATTGATTTACTCATTCACTATGTTTAGCCTTGTTAATATGATTGACACCCTTATTAGCATGTTTACCATAATCATGAATGAGTAGTCTGCAAACTAGGGTTAATGGGGGATTAGGGGAATTAGTCATGGGGTAGATCTTATCTTAATAACTTCATATGATTGCTTTCTTGTTGTAGTTTCAACTTATGCACATGTTATGCTTGATGAAATGCTCGATTGACAACCTAGCAATAATCTCTTACCCATTAAACAAGACTAGTAAGATATAAACCAACTTAAGGCTTGTTAAACCATGCATATAGTTGAATAGGAAGAACTTAAGTCGACTTGTAGGTGTTGTAAAGTCTTGACCGACTCGGCTTCGAGACCCAAACCTTCCTAGGAGTTGTAAGATATAAACTAACTCGATTCCACTACAACAATAATTTGCGTCTATGAAACTTGTTTATGAGATCTCACCATGATTCCCTTATGAACCCATGACACCCTAGTGCCTTAATCAATTGTTTACAAACCCTATTTGTTTACCTTACATTGTTTTGCATTCATTTCTTTACATTTCATTGTTAAGTAGTTTAGATTGCAAACCACAAACTCAACCCAAATTGTAACACCCTAAGACATAACTCTCTGCAACCGATAAATCAATACAATACCCATCCCTTGGGATTCGACCTTTACATGCCACTCTACTAAGAGTAGGTAGTTGAGCTTATAAATATTGCTCTAATTGGTAAGCTTAGACGACAAAGTTCAAACCGAATCAAAAATGTCGCCGTTGCCGGGGATGGTGTTCAATTGACTTGTTATCCTTTGTTGTTTTTAGTTATGTCTTTCATAACCTTGGGGAAGCCAAACTCCTCAAGGTATTTTTAATTGTTTACTAGTTGTTTGATTTTTGCATGTCTAGGAGGTCACAAGACTATGTTTTGCCTATTGATCCCGAGATTGAGAGAACCTTGACCAACATTAGAAGAACCATTAGAGGAACTTCGACAATTTTGAGTATTGGAGAACTTGTGGACATTGGTATCATCTATTCGGATAGTGTTGAGTTTACCAACCCTTTTGCAAGATAAGGAGAAGAGAACCCAATTCAAAACCAACCACAAAATCAACCTACGATGCCTAAATGGTACTCCAACACCACTCCACTTGACTGGTAATTTCATTGCCAAATCCGCATTCATACAATTAGTTGAGAGAAGTCAATTTGGAGGGATGCTTAGTGAAGATCCTCATCTACACATGGAGACTTTTTGTGACTATTATGATGCAATTTCCCAAACAGGGGTAACTTAAGACCAAATTCGATGTGTGTTGTTTCCTTTTTCCTTGATCGGAACCACAAAGCAATGGTTAAAGAGCCTAGACAAGTCCACTCTTAGAATTGATTCATGGAAGAAGTTAGCACTTGCCTTTTACAAGAATTTATATCCTCCGGAGAAGACCAACATGTTAAGAGCGAAAATCACTAGGTTCAAGCAAAGTGATGAAGACTCTCTATATGAGGCTTGGGAGAGATTCAAAGGTACACGTCGCTCTTGTCCTCATCATGGACTAAGCGAATGGTTTCTTGCTCAACAATTTTGGAATGGGTTGTATGAAGACTCAAGGAATGTGCTCAACATGGGTTCTAATAGAAGATTCACTATGGTAGATGACAACCAAACTTGGGGAAAGATAGAAGAGATGTCGGTTCACAACTCTCAATATAGTAGTCCAAGAAAAGCTACTAGAGGGGGGAGACATGTGTTAGAAATCTATATCCCATTATACTCAACATATTCATATATGTTTCAATTTAATTTAGTCATAAAATTAATTAGATCTTATGCATGCAAACATAAGTAAATATATAGAAGAAATCATCATTCTTACATTGGAAATTTCGGATTATTGGGCACAAATGAGTTCTCCTACTCACTTGTTCTTGAGCTCTCCTAATAAGGGATGAACAAAGGATTCAAGTTTAGAATCCCTTCCGAAGAATAATACCCAAGATAACCTCTTAATACGATTAATATTATTAATACTAGAACAATATTAATCTAAATAAAATGACCCAAAACAATTGTTTTTGTCCTCTTGGAATTTCGGTCAAGAGGAGGAAAAATGGAGTAATTTTATCTCTCTAAAATACTTTTGTTTTAGATGTGTAGAATGAATGAATATGCACTAATCTTTTTATGTAGTGTATTAGGTAAATAATAGAGAAAACCCTTTCGTCTTTTCTACAAGGAAAACCGGGTAGGGGAGGGTAAAAGGGGTCAATGCATGAGCAAGGTGTTCTTCACAAGAGTAACTAGGTATGCATGGCTAGTAATTAGGTAAAATGATTATGTTTTCCACTTAATTAATCAACACAATATTTAGCCTAATACACCCTCTATTTCGGTCCATTTAAGATAAAATGGATTCCATTTTATCTTTGTCAATTTGTCACATGTCACAAGTCATGTAAAATTGTTATGCATTTTTAACATATTAAAAATTAACGCATTAATAAAAATACGTCATGTACAAAATCGACTTAGTAATTCATAATTACTTGTACCAAAATAATTTACCAATTATAAATCACAACATCTTGTATTTATAATAAATAATTCATTCAAATGCAATTGTTTCCTTAAACAATAATTTCATCTAAGTAATAAAACAATTCGATCACTTAGACCGTATCTTATTTAATCAAATTATAATGAGATACGTAAATATTACTTCCAAAATCATCCGTCAATTTTAAGTAATTTAATTAACCCGTATCGTCATACGATCAATTAAATAATCAATTAAGAGTGTTACCCTTTAGGTATGACCTAAGGGGATCAACTAATCACCACCGTCGCACGACAGTAATATCAAACTTTAGTCGGCCAATCATTACCGATATGTGTGGACCAGTTGACAGTAAAATATTACTTCCCAATTGTATTCTTAAAATGAGACTTAAACATGTGATCATCATGATCGACAGTTGTGATCGAATTATTGTCGGAGGACACATATTCCAACAACATGAAGTTGACTCCGTCACACAATTGAGTGCCGATTTGGGTTCCCGACTAAGCTCCCATATTAACACAACGAACTTGAAATTTGAGAAAGCCATAGCCAAGATGAATGAAGCTTCTCAATCATCCAAGCAACATGTCAATGCCATGGTAGCAACATCTTCTATTCCAAAACGGGTGTGTGTGAATTGTGGAACTTTGGGGCATGATTAAGAAAATAGTAGGGGCACAAGTGAGCAAGTGAATGCTTTCCAAGCATACAAGAATGGCACCCCTTACTCCAACTATTATAATGAAAACACCACATTTTACCTAAACTTCTCATACAAAAGCCAAAATGTTCAAATCCCTCAACCAACATACACCCCACCTCCAATGAGAAATCCTACTCAAATACCATACTACAACCAAAACCAACCCTCTTACAATCAATCCAATGAGCAAGCTTTTGATGTTAAAAAAGCGGTCCTCCAAACGCAAAAGAGCCAACAAGATTTCTTTGCTCAAATGGAAAGAGATAGCCAAGCCAAAGACACTACCAAAACCAATATCCTTGCTCATACCAATATGTTGGAAACACAATTGTCCTAATTGGCCTCTTCAAGTTCGCAAAGACAAAAAGGACAATTACCTTCTCAAGGTAATCCTCATACAAGACATGAGACTATCATTGCGATTTACTTGAGGAGTGGTACAAGATATGAGGGACCTATGATGCCAATTGAAAAGGATGTTATTGAGGAAAGTGTCAAGCAAAGTGATGCAATGGAACCATTGATGAGAAATCCTAAGGTGGTGGAACCAACTACCAATGACTCATTGAAGAAGAGAAATGAGGAGAACGCGAAAGAGGTTGAGAAAGACCCTATTGTGATTTAACTTCCGTTTCCAAGTTTCTAAGCCAAGCCCAAGCTTGATGAGCAACTTGGAAAGTTTATGGAGATGGTGAAGAACCTAGAGGTTTGTATACCATTCACGGAGTTGGTCAACCATGTTCCGGCCTATGCAAAATACATGAAAGACATCCTTACCATGAATAAGTCTATAAGGAAGTTTGAAACCATTGCCTTTACAAAGATAAGTAGTGCAATTCTTCAAGGGAATTCCCCACCTAAGCACAAGGATCCGGGAAGTTTCTCCATTCCATGTCCCATTGGTGACACAACAATCAACAAGGCACTATATGATCTAGGTGCAAGTGTGAGTGTCATGTCATATTCGGTATGTAAAAGACCAGGAGTGGGAGAACTAACTCAAGTGCACTAACATGACCCTACAAATGGCGGACTGAATACCAAATAAACCAATCGGGGTATGGGAAGATGTACCCGTGAGAATCGGAACGTTCTTCATACCAGTGGACTTTGTTATTGTTGATATGGAGGAAGATTCCAATATTCCAATCATTCTAGGAAGACCATTCCTACACACCGCCAGAGCGGTGATTGATGTAAAGCACGGGATGCTCACACTTCAAGTTGGTAATGAAACAATAACCTTTAATCTTGACAAGACTATGAGAGCTACCAACTTGCTTGAGTCATGCTTTATGGTTAATCACTATACCAGGGAAGGTGACACGAAGAAAGTGGAATATCCATTAAAAGGACAATTGAAAGATGGAAATCTCAAAGAGAAAGGCAAAGACACACCGCCCAATTGGAATAAAGATATTGATGATGTTGAGGTGGCTCTATTTGGAGAGCATGAAATTTTTTACAACAAGAATGAGAGCTTGCAAAGCTCACCCATGACAAGTATCAATGGAGTCCTTATTGGCCATGTTAACAAGGAAGAAGAGTTGATCTTTCCAACTCATGATCCTCCCCAACATAAGGAAAGAAGTAAGGGAAGTATGTGGTATATGGGATGACAAATTTGAAGGATTTGTTAATTCTTACATTGGAAATGCAATGACTCTAGACCA
This sequence comes from Silene latifolia, assembly GCF_048544455.1. Lineage (NCBI taxonomy): Eukaryota > Viridiplantae > Streptophyta > Magnoliopsida > Caryophyllales > Caryophyllaceae > Silene > Silene latifolia. The sequence goes on from NC_133527.1 coordinate 100,183,016, forward strand.
AGGCTATGTAGATCCTTGTCACCTCTTTTACTCGGACTACTACATGAATGAAGACAACAATGTGCCAAGGTCTATGCAAGACCTCTATCATGACAATAAATAAGCATTTGACTACTTCTTCAAGACGTTGAGCAACATCAACAACGTCCTTGCTCTACCCCCTTGACACCTCCCTAGAAAAGGAGAGTTTGGTGAAGTCCTCCCTAAACCAACATTTGTAAATATTCTAACCTCTTAACTTGCATTTCATTTAACTTGTACATTATTCAATTTTTGAAATGCATTTTATATGCCTTCTTGTATAATCTTTGTAACATGAGAGCAAGTGAGGCAGGGATTTTAATGTGTTTTGAATGTGTAGTGTTTGATGATCACGTGTGGGAAAGCAATTGCCTAGGCTAGCCAAGCCTTTGTAGTGCAACCTCATGATAAAGGAATAGGAAAAGAAGAAGCTAAGATTGCGGGAAAGGGATCCCCACGGGCAGACCTAAGCTCTTGGGGGCTGAAGCAAGGAAGACAAGGAAAAAAATGGACAGATTCAGAATCCGCCCAAGTTGCCTTCGGGACGGGCGTCCCAGCTCTCGAATCGCTCGAGCCGAGCTCAGGACGGGCGTCCCTAGAGCTTAAGAAAAATTCCTTATTTAAAACCGTCCGTCCCCATTTGTGGTCGAGCGTCCCGACCTATTACAAAAGCAAAAACACGGGACTTCCCTTCCTCGTTCGTCATTTATATTCATCTTCAAACACAAACACAACAAATTCCCTCACTACAACCAACAACTCTGTTTGGTATGGATTTTGCGCAAGGCGATATCAGGTCATGGTAGGTCTAGGCAGGGTTAACTAGCTCGAACTTATCCGTGAGTATGTATGATAGGGTATGAAACCAGAAGAATAAAGTAAGGTAAATAAACAATAGTAAGAAAAAGAATTTGTACGTGGAAAACCCTGAAATGGAAAAAAACCACGGGCACCAAGCCAGGAGAGGATTTCACTATAATATTGAGTAATTCGCACAAATGACTACAATTTAGCTTGAGTATTGTATGAGAGAATTGCATATTAGAGTATGTGTTGTATGGCATTGTGTGTCTTGTTGTAAATGATCTCTAAGTGCTTCTTATATAGCCATGTTAAACGGCTGCATAATCATGTAATTAATGCTGAATATTCTGCCTTGATTATCTGCCTTAATGCTCATTATTGCTCCCTTAATTGCTGCCCTTTATTGTTTATAATATAGTCATCTGGTCAAATATCGTCCTGATATTTTGACCGTTGTCCTCTCCATGACTTGGCGCCTGTCTTCTTGTATCCTGGTAGCTTGACGTTCTGAATCCCTGATGGTCAGGTCGGGGTAGGATATCATTATGGGATATCTACGAATTTGCAGGCCTAAAAATTGCCCCTTATCTTCTTATTTTCGTTTGGTCAGGCCAGAAATAAGGAGATAACTTCTAACTTTGGAAAATTACTCTACAACAGTTGGATTATGGCTGATTGGATCCTGTAACGGCTATTTGGCGGTTTGATGACGCGTGTTGCAATTACTGCAACTTCTTCAATAATTACCTTTGCAAGTTGCGGTTGAAACCCTAAATTCACCGAGTATAAATACTCTTTACTCCATTGAATTGAACTTCACCAAAAATGCGATCATTTCCTCTAAAAATCTTCATCTTCAAGTTCCCTTAATTTCCAGAATTTAATCTTTAATAAATCTTCAACAAACTTTCGATAATGGCCACAAAAAAGAAATCTTCCAGGGGAGTGATGTCTCCTGGAACTCCATTCGTTCCAAACCTTGAAGAAACCACCTCTGAAAATCTCCCTGCATCTTCTGCTGCTCAACCTCTTGTGGTTGAAAAACCAATTGATCCTCCTCTTGAGATGATTTCAATTTTCCACAGTGAATTCGAATTTAAACCCACAAAAGCTATAAAAGATGATCAGTCTCTTCCAAGCCGTCTGAAACCTGAATTCGAAATGGTGCTGAAGGATAAGGGAATCATTCCTGCTGATTCCGAAGTCTAGATCCCTCAAAACTCTCCTATTAGGGCTGACTGGACATGTCCTGGTTGGGTCTGCATCCATGACTAGGCCTTCAGGGCTGGTTGCAAGCTTCCTTTCTCTCCACTTATGGTGTATGTTATTAAAGAAATCGGTGTGCCTTCCTACCAACTGATGCCCATGTTGTAGAAGGTAGTCTGTTCCGTTGAGTATCTATGCAAGAGACACAATATTTTCTTCTCCTTGGAGGACTTGAAGGCTTGTTATGCTGTCAAGACCAACAGTCCTGGCCGCATTAGTTTCAAGGCCAGGCCTTCTACTACTCCTCTTCTCAACAATTTGGACAGCGGTCATGACAAGAATTGGGCTGCTGGGTACATGTTTATCAGGACCAATTCTGTGGGCCCTGATCTGGCGTATTTGAACTATGATGCTTGTGTTGCTGGTGAGTGCTCTGACTTTTCCTTTTATCCTGCATGTTTATTTGTTAGTTTTAAAGAAAATAAATAAATTAAAACGAGTCATACCTCCCTTGCTTGCAGTTGATGATTGGGTTTCTGAATATGAGCACCCTACTGCAAATATCTCTGCCTTTTTTTGCCATTCCTCAAATGGAGAGGACTTGGCCTCTTTGTTGTGGGGCCGGTAGCCCCCTCATTGCCTGAAGACTGAAGGTACTGCTAGAGTGCCCAAGCCTTCAAAAGTTGCTAGTGCTTCTACCTAAGGCAGTAAGTCTATTTTGTTCTCTTTTTGGTTTTAGTTTTCTTTCTATTTTGGCTTTTTCATGACAGCCTGTCTTTACTGCTAATATAATATCTCGTGTTATAGCCACTAGGTCATCCACTCGCCTTGCCAGATTTGGTATGGCTGACCTTTCTACTAGGCTGGCCAAGGTCAAGGAGGAGAGTTCCCAGAGAGGTACTGATATTGGGCATGTCATTGGTTTAACTGATTTACCTGCTACTCCCAAGGTCTCTACTACTCCTGTTGCCCCTGCTGAAACAAGTTCAGTTGCCCAGAAGAGGAAAGTAGAAGAAATTGATCCGTCTGCCCCAGTCAGGGAAGTGCGAGCCAGGGTAGATAATGTGGAGGCTGCCAGGGTGAAAATTAGGGATTATCCTACTTCCAAATCTGATGTTATGCTCACCCTTGATCCTATTGAGACTGCTACCCAGGCAGTTGCTTTAGTAGATCATTCTGTCACTCTTTTGGCAAGTGCCTTGGCTGCTGCGAGAGAGGTATAGTTTATTATTATTATTATTATTATTATTATTATTATTATTATTATTATTATTATTATTATTATTATTATTATTATTATTATTATTATTATTATTATTATTATTATTATTATTATTATTATTATTATTATTATTATTATTATTATTATTATTATTATTATTATTATTATTATTATTATTATTATTATTATTATTATTATTATTATTATTATTATTATTATTATTATTATTATTATTATTGTTATTATTATTATTATTATTATTATTAATATTATTATTATTATTATTATTATTATTATTATTATTATTATTATTATTATTATTATTATTATTATTATTATTATTATTATTATTATTATTATTATTATTATTATTATTATTATTATTATTCTGTATTTTTTTATATGTATACATTTTTTTATTTAGAGGTTTTTTATTTTTATAACATAATATTTATACTATTTCTGTTTCTGTTCAGGGTGCTGCAGCTTGTCTCCATAATACTTATCAGGCTACTTCTTTGGTGGCCCGGATTGATCATATGAGATCTGATTATGATAAGTTGAAGTCTGAACTAGATTTTGCTCGGGCTGATATGGCTGCAGGGACTGCTAATTTGGCGAAGGTACAGGCTGAGAGCGATGCTGCCAAGGCTGAGGCAAGCTCAACCAAACAACTATATTTCTATATCAAGGGGAAAGTGGCTGCTATGTAAGAACCTGTGGAGGCCAGGGCAAAGTGGAACCCTGGAGAGGGACGATTTGGAGTTCAAGCTTAATGATGCTTCCCTGTATTTCTATATCAAGGGGAAAGTGGCTGCTATGTAAGAACCTGTGGAGGCCAGGGCAAAGTGGAACCCTGAAGCTGAGATGGCCTTCGGTGTTTCTAAATATCCTGACCTGCATAATATGGGCAATGAACAGGAGGTCGATTATCCAGGGGAGCAGGATGTTGATACTGAGGCTGATCAGGCTAAGAGTGGAAGTGTTGGTACTGTCTCTAAGGGGGAGTAGTAATTTTAAATTTATTTGATGGTATTTGGCCCATCCAGGGGGGGTGTCCCTGGACAAACAATTTTATTTTCTTGTTTTTGGGTGTGTCAGGGAGGTTATCCCTGGCCTTGACAAATATTTTGGTGCCTTTGCCCCAGGGGGTAAGGGCTTTATGATGGTAATGGCCTTTATTGGCTTATTTTGCTTATTTCCTGATGTTTTATTGCTTTTGATTTTCTTTGAGCCTTGTTCCTCCAGTCCTGTCAGCCTGTTAAATTTTAGACCCTGTTAACCTGTCTTGTGATTAAAGTCGTTGTTAGTCGTTCAACCACATATAGTTTTTGCCATAGTGGTTGAAGGGGTGGGAAAACCGGCCTCTCAGGAGGGCTTATGTCCACTGCCTGATGGTCGGGATAAAACACCCTTACACCATCTTGCTGCGTCCAGCCGGTTGTAGATGTGTCTTGCTATTTACCGTATCCGGTGATGGTTACCAACACGTTAGGCACAGTGAAGTGCAAAAGTTTAAAAAGTACATAAATGAGAGGTCTAATGTACAGTAGAGTAGCCCTCAATCTTGAATATTTATGCATATAAACATTTATCATGTATAATTGTTCAGGATTCAAAAATACGAGAAATTGGGTTAGTTGCATATATAGACATGGATTGCACATAGGATATGTGAAACACGTAATTTTCCAGATAGCACGTCAGGTTGAATCACTGATAGCAAAGATATAGTTTTTACCTGGTTTAGGCTGGATATAGAATTTATACATGGAATAGTTTCAAATGTGTTACATTCCAAGATCTTGGGATCATTTCTCCTTCTAATGTTTGGAGCCTGTATGCTCCTTGTCCGACGGTTGAGTCAATTAAGTAAGAGCCTTCCCACGTAGGGGCTAGTTTGCCTGCTCATTTTTCCTTCTTATTTGGAAAGACTTTTCGTAGGACAAGGTCTCCTTCCCTGAAGATTCTAATCCTGACATTTTTGTTATAAGTTCTGGCTACTGCTGGTTGATATGATGCCATCCTGATTCTGGCAGCGTCTCTTAGTTCTTCTGCTAGGACCAGGTTGTCTTGCATTTGTCTGCTGTTTTATTCAACATTGTTCATGCTATATCTTGATGTAGGCACCCGGACTTCTGCAAGGATGGCAGCTTCACAGCCATACACCAAAGAATAGGGTGTTTGGCATGTTGACGTCTTTGGAGTTGTCCTGTCTGCCCATAGGACTTATGGAAGTTCTTCAGCCCATCTGCTCGTCTTCTCTTCAGTTTCTTTTTTAAGTAGCTTATGACCACCTTGTTGCTAGATTCAGCCTGACCATTAGCTTTTGGATATCTAGGGGTCGATGTGACCAGTTTAATGCTCCATTCTTGGCAAAATGCTTTGGTCTTTTTCCCCACAATTTGGGTTCCGTTTTCATATACTATCTCTGATGAGACTCCGTATCTGCAAACAATATTCGTCCTAATGAAGAATATTACCTCTTTTTCGGTTACCTGCCTGAAAGAGTCATCTTCGATACATTTGGAGAAGTAATCAGTCATAACCAACATGAATACTTTCTGTCCTAGAGCTACAGGCAGTTTCCCCACAATATCCATGCCCCATTTCATAAATGGCCGGAGTGCAGAAATTGAGTGAAGAAGTTTAGATGGCTGATGTATAATTGGTGAATGAACTTGACAGGCTTCGCATTTTGAACAGTATTCCAAGCAATCAGCCCTCAGTGTTGGCCAATAGTAGCCTGTCCTGCGTAATTTACTTGCCAGGTTCTTTCCTCCTTTATGGTCGCCACAATGTCCATCATGTATTTCTTGGAGTACTTGTTTAGCTTCATCAGGTTCTAAACATCTCAAATATGGTCCAGCCTGTGATCTCTTAAATAAAAGGTTATTGATAATAGAATAGGTTGAAGCTCTGATTTTAAAAGCCCTTGCTTCATGTCTGCCATGAGGTAATATTCCTTGGAGATGCCAATCATAATATGGTTTGGTCCAAAAATTATTATCTTGATTAACAGGGTTGACTTGTTCAGTTTTACTGATAGGCGGCTCTAATAAATAAACAATTGGTATTTTATCCAAAATTGTAGGAGTAAAATTTGAACCTAGGCTGGCCAAAGCATCTGCATGGGTGTTCAGGTCTCTTGGTATTTGGTCTATATCAAATAAAGCGAATTTAGCGGTAAGGCTTTTTGCATGTTGTAAATACGAGATCTTTTTTGCATCCTTAGCCGTATAAATTCCCTTTATTTGATTAGTAATTAAAAGTTAATCAGTTTTTACCTTTAGGTTTTGAACACCGAGGTCTAGACATACCTATAAACCTACTATCAAGGCTTCATATTCTGCTTTATTATTGGTACCTTTAAACTCACAGCTTACCGCCTGAGCTATCACGTCTCCTTGTGGCGATTTAAGTAATAATCCCAACCTTGTCCCCCTGGCATTGGATGCCTCATCTATGAACATAGTCCATTCTTGGTATGGAGTTTTATTTTCTAATTGGTTAACTTCTTTTTTTAGGCCAGGTTCTAGGTTAGGGCTAAAATCAGCCACAAAGTCTGCTAAGGCCTGCGATTTCATCGTTGTCCTGGGTTCAAAGGTAATATCATATGTACTGAGCTGAACTGACCATTTGTCCAATAACGACGTAATTTAGCACATGACATAATTAAGGCTAAAACATATTTTTCAAGTAATCCATACCTCATTTCAGCATCTAGCAGGCTTTTAGTTACATAATAGACAGGATGTTGCTGACCTTCTTGTTCTTTTACCAGGGCAGCACTTAGTGCTGTGTCAGCGATAGATAGATATACTGACAGAGGTTCTCCTTTCTCTGGTTTAGCCAGTAAAGGTGGGGATGACAAGTACGATTTCAAGTCCTGAAAGGCTACTTCATGCTCAGGTGTCCAATGGAACTGTTTATTTTTTCTGAGCAGGTTGTAAAATGTTTTACACCTTTCAGAGGATCTTGATATGAACTGATTCAGGTAGCTACCCGACCTGTCAGTTTCTGAATGTCTTTGACAGACTTGGGTGATTGAAGTTCTAGGATGGCTTTTATCTGTTCAGGGCTGGCCTCTATGCTTCTTTTTGTCACCATATATCCAAGGAACTTACCTGCAACGACTCAAAAGTGAAACTTTGTAGGTTTGAGTTTCATGTTGTATTTTTCCAATATATGGAATGCTATTTCCAAATGCTTCACATGATCTTCAACATTTTTAGATTTTACTACCATGTCGTCTATATAGACTTCCATGATATCACCTATTTGATCCTTGAACATCATGTTGACCAAGCACTGGTACGTTGCCCCTGCATTCTTCAGGCCGAAAGTCATGGCTATGTAACAGTATATGCCTCGTTCTGTAATGAATGCAGTACTTTCCTGGTCAGCAGGGTGCATTTTTATTTGATTGAATCCACTGGAGGCATCCATGAATGTCAGCATCTTATGCCCTGCTACGGTATCTACCATGGCATCAATATGTGGTAGGGGAAATGGATCCTTAGGGCAAGCTTTATTCAGGTCAGTGTAATCTACACAAACTCTCTATTTACCATTCTTTTTCTGCACAACAACCACGTTAGCTAACCATTCAGGGTACATTACTTCCCTGATCATTCCTGTATCAAGATGTTTTTCCAATTCCTCGTTAATTATCGCATTTCTTTCGGGTGCAAATTTTCGTCTTTTCTGTTGCACAGGCTTAAAAGATTGATCAATGTTAAGTTTATGCGTAATTACATCAGCACTAATTCCAGTCATATCAAAATGAGACCAAGCAAACCAAGACGACTTATTGTTAAGAAATTTTACCAGTTCTGGCCTGACACAATATGGGGCGTCAGATCCTACTAGAACATACCTGTCAGGATACTCAGGGTCTAGGATTACCAAATCTGTTTCCATCCTGGATGGTGCTACATAAGTGCTCCTAACAGGGTGTGGTAATTGCTATGCAAGAGACTTACCTGCCTTGGAAGGCTTCAAGGCTGCTGTATAGCATTCTTGGGCTGCTTTGTGTTCTCCTTTGATTGTAGCTATGCCCCAGTCTGCTGGAACCTTGATGCACTATTGATAGGTTGATGGTATAGCCTTCACATTATGGATCCAAGGTCCGCCCAGAATCGCATTGTAGGTTGACAAGCAATCTAGGACTCCAAATTTCTCATAAGATGAGACTCCTTCTACATATGTTGGAAGATGAATTTCTCCCTATGTACTTCTTGTTTCTCCATTGAACCCTACTAAGACGCTGGATTTCTTGGTGATTTGATCTTCACCAATATTCATGGTTTTGAGTACATCAAGAATGATTAGGTTTACTAAGGTGCCGTCATCCACTAGGATCCTCCTCACTACAACGGTTCCAATTTGCATAGAAATTACCAGGCCATTATGATGAACATCGGGAATTCCTACCAGGTCACAATCACTGAAAGTGATTGTCGAGACATGATTCGGTTTGCGTGGTGATGTAGCCCTTGGCGTCCTGGCTATCTTTTTTGCTTCTGAACTGGTCAGGCTACAAATTTCTGATCCACTTTATATGAATTTTACTTCATATATTGGGGGTGGTGGAGGAAGGTTGCGGTCCTGTTTATGCTCCTGGTTCTCTTTGCCCTGGTCTGCGTTTCTGCCTTTCGTCCTGATCAGGTTCTTTAGATATCCGGATTTCAACAGGTAGGCCACTTCTTTTCCCAGGGTGAAGCAATCATCCGTTGTATGTCCAATGTCCATGTGGAATTCACACCATTTGGAGTTGTCTCTCCTAGGGTTGGTATTTTCCACCTTCCTGGGCCATCTGACTACTGATCCGATGTTGTCAAGCCTTTGGATAAATCCTGCAATTTCAACACTGAAGTTATGCTCAGAAATAAGTGAGAAAAATTTAGCGTTACCTTGATATTCATGTGCCAGGTTGACTTCTGAATGGTCTGGCCTAAAATATCAGGAAGAATCAAAGCAACTCTAGCACATAAAATCTTAGAGATTGTTTTATAAATCACATTACAACAGGAAATAGGCCTGAAATGCTTAACACTAGTTGGTCTCTCCATCTTAGGGTTGAGTGTAATGATGGTAGAATAAATCTATGATAAAAGTTAGTCAGTATTAAAGAAATTGACCACTGCTGCACAAACCTCAACTCCTATAATATCCCAGGCATCCCTAAAAAATTGACTGCCAAATCCATCAGGGCCAGGAGATTTTCCCTTAGGGATGCTAAAAAGACATTGCTTAACTTCCTCAGTTGTAACAGGCTTACTCAGGCTTGACCAGTGATCAGCAGTACAACAATTCCCCTGCCTCACTACAGTCTGATTCACCCTATCAGTTACTATATGAGAACCCAAGAAATCCTGATAATAAGCTAAGAATTCTCCTTGGATAGAGTCGCCCTCAGTACATAAGACTCGTTCTTTATCTTCAATTTGGAACACTTTGTTGTGAAAATTATTTTTTTAATAGTATGATGGAAGTAATTAGTATTGAGGTCACCTTCTAAGGACCACTGGGTTTTGGCTTTTTGAATCAAGAAACTATCTCTGGAGGAGATAAGTTCCCTAAGGTCCCAAGCCATATCCATTTCCTGCTGCAATAAATCAGGATCACCAGGATTATCAACCAGTAGCTTCTGAATGTTCTCAAGTGCCAAATTTGCAATATTAGGGTTGTTTTCAATATCAGAAAAATAATTCCTATTCAGAATCTTCAAAGGTGGCTTTAATGCTTTTAATTTCTTAATTAAAGAGAACATTCCGGTCCCTTGAAACTTGAGATTCCACACAGTCCTCACTAATCTTTAAATTGACTAGCAGACCCCCACATATTGAAGTAGTTGAAATGTTTCTTGCCACCCAAAGCAGCATGTCTATCCAACACAGTGCAAGGACAATGATCAAATAAGCCTTCAGGATAAAAATGTGCCTAACTTTCACCAAACATATCCAACCAATCTTGATTCCCCATAGCTCTATCCAACCTACTGTACACTCTAGCAGATGGATTCTGTTTATTTGACCAAGTAAATAGAGCTCCAGTAGAGGGAATATCTTCCATGCCACAAATAGAAACACAATCTTGGAAGCGTGCCATTTCTGCATCAGTTGTATTACCCCCAAGTCTCTCCACAGGTGACATAATAGTATTGAAATCCCATAACCATAACCAAGGATCATTATAGTCATTGGAAATTTCCTTAAGAGTATTCCATAATGCCACTCTCTCCTCCAAACCATTAAAAGCATATATCATTGTAAGCCGAAAATGAAATATCATAGATCCTAATTAGACTCTTTAATTAAAAATCAAATTATCTCATAATTTGTGTTTATGTGATCTATGTAACATGCATGCAATATTAAAGCATATTAAGATAAAAGATGAGGAAAATAATTTTCCTTACATTTGAAAATGGTAGTATTTAGGCACAACCAAGATCACCATCTTGGTTGTTCTTGAGCTATTCATATTGGCAAGATCTTCCTAGAATCCAAGTCTACAAAAGAGAAGACCTCCTTACATGATGCACCCAAAAACTTACCCAACAACCTTACAAATATTAACTAGATATTTGGTAAGATTACCCTTGAAATAATATGTGAATAATACTAACTATTAGTATTAATTTTAATAACTAACTATTAGTAATTTTATGTGTTTTTATTTTATTTTTAGAGAGATGTAAGAACTCTTAACACTTTTTCTCACATGCAAAATGTTCAAGTATGTAAAAAGAATCAAAAGATGGAGTGTAGTAGAGGGGAGGCCGGCACATGTAGAGGGAAGGTGGAGTGTTGATTTTGTCTTATTTTAATTTGCCCAATGGAGCATAGATTTTAAAAGAACAAAAATATTATGGGAAGTGAAATTGTGTAAGTGGAATGATTATGACCAAAGCAACACTCAATCCCATTTACACGATTTCCATGACCCATTTACGGGTCCATATTAGTTCTTATATTTGTCGCACAAATACGTGTAAATTTTATTTAAACATCGTTTTATGTTTAAATGCTTCCTAATTAATTTTGTCTAAAACACTCCGTAAATATACGTGTACAACTACACATATATTTTACGTACCAATACTAATCACATTAGTCAATTAGTACTAATTTAACAATTAACTACTTAGTCATTAATTCCCGTCTCAAATAATTTATTATTTAATTATCGCATAATTAAATAATAATTTCCACGCCTCGAGTTCACAACTCAATATCTCTCTAAATTAATTAATCAACTAACTCTTTGTCAATTTATCAAGGGACTAATTAAACTGCATCTCATACAATTAATTAAATTTCATGTTGGGGTTCATTCCTTTAGGTGTGACCGAAAGGGATCAGCTGAACACCGGCTTCTCACGACAGTAACGTCAAACCCTAGTTGCCAACCGTTACTGATATAGGTTGATCAGCTGACTAGTATTGCCAATGAATATCCCATACATATTCCTTAATGAGATTTAATAATATTATCACGCACTATCGTGGAGGACAAAACTCCAAAAATCTGCCACTTGTCCGAGACAAGTTGTGCGATGATTATAACACAAAATTGTGGATAACTCCTTATCCCAACATTATCCTGCTTGTACTCTACTTGGGTGTGTTACCGATTCTCTTTTCCGATTTAACAACAATCTCCCACTCAATGCAAGGTGTCTTTCAGGTCGCACTTGCACATGAACATATCGTGAGTGGTTTTCTTGATCGAGAGTGCGACTGCAAGACCAGAACAATCTACCATAGATTACTTCCGAGCGTGGCCACGCATTTCCCAGTCACAACTCCTCGAGTGGTCTAGAGATGTTTAAACCCAACGTCGGTGGACAATTCATGTCTGCCCTATCTATCCTTTTGCACAATACAGATCACCATGGCCCAGTAGATGTCCTTTGGCCTCCTTTCACGGCACGACCTAGGACAAAAACTAAAGTCACTCGAAAACTCCACTTGCTCAGATAATAGTCTCCAGTTTAAAGAATCGACTCATAGGAATATCATAGAATTCCCTGCCATGACCAGGCGTCTGTAATAGATCTAAGGGACTCTATAAATGTCACTGCCCGACAAAGTGTCTCACAGTCTACCTATGTAAACAACTAGTCATCCTTATGACCTTATGGTGCTAAACCTACCATCAATCGTCTTAAAATCTAGTCACTCCGAGGCGTCGCCTATTGAATTGACTAGGGGCCCATACAATGTTCATCCTATTCGCTTGAATTGGGGTTCAACATTGTCTCCACAATCAATTCGGATAAACAAGGTATTCATGTTTTCAGTCAAACTAACCGAAGCTACTGATAAGTACCTAAATAGACTCAATAAATTCGGCTAATACAATGTTCATCCTATTCACTTGAAATGAGTTCTTAAAGAGACTCAAACAATGAATGTGATACCGTCGTCAGGTACCAAAAATAAATACCTAAATATAACTAACCGAAGCTAGTGATAAGTAGGGTCGATCTCCATAGGGAGGTAAGATATCTATCTGAAAGTCCGTCTATCTAAGTCACAATTGGGGGGTTTTAAGTTTTGTTTTCTAACTACTAAAGATTGAAGGCAAAAGAAATAAAGCAAGAGCAATAAAGTGGGAAAATAAAGACAAGTGATCAGATAAAAGAGGTATGTCAGGATTTCGGTTCACCATGGCAGTTTATCGACTTAGTCATAAATAGCCTAAACAATCTACTGTGAGAAGAGCAAGGGGAAAGTCCTTCGGTCCGCTATCCACCCGAGACTACTACTAACTTAACTTTCGCCCTCATTAGGTAGTCTACTGCTCATAGGAGGTCTGTTCTCCCTAATCTTTCGATCCAGGGGCGAATTTAACCAGATTAAAGTTATTTAGAAGCATGCACTCAACTAAACAGATTACAATTATATTGCTATGGGGACAGATTCTCCCAAATAAATCAACTAGCCTATTTACAACATCGTCACTCTACTACCATGGCTCCCCTAATCCTAACATAGGGAGATTAGCTACTCATGCTTTTGAAATCAATAACAAGAAACATAATCATACCAAGAAAAGACATAATAGAGAGGATAAGATTTAAGCATTAACTAAACAAATCAATAACAAAAGAATAATAGAACAAGGAATAAGAGAAATAAAGTATTAGATTAGATTAAGATTAAAAGAACAGAAAGATTACAATAAAGCAAATCCGGTGTAAAGAATAAGTAGCAGTGATTAAGAGCAAAGTTCCAGAGATTTAGAGTAATTAAGAGTGTGTAGAGATGATTATGACCTAATGACGACTTCCTTTATATAGGGAAGTGATTATTAACATAAAATAAACTTAACGCGGGATAAAAATCAAGAGTATATAAGATAGTTACTCGATCGAGCAACTTTATATCACTCGATCAAACAAATTCAAGCTAAAACCTCTCGATCGAGGACTTTAGGTACTCGATCGAACACTTACCAAAAAGGCACATTTGATCGAGTAGAAAAAGGACTCGATCGAACAAGATAGTACTCGATCGAGTACTTTCCAGCGCACAATTCGTGCTTCGTGCACTGAACTTCAAACGGTTGCCATTTCTTCGTTACTTGGGCAAACAGAGCGTGTACGGTGGCGTTGGAAAGCTAAGGGGACAAGATTTCATCGCCAATTGGAATCACTTGAAAATCAGTGGTAGAACGCCAGATATGGCTCTTCAAATTAGGCACTAGTATTTTGAAGTTTTTCCTTTGCTCGCCTAGCTATCTTACTTCTTTGCGCATCTCAAAATAGTAGTCTTCAAGCTCCGACTCAACTCATCTCCTAAATGCATGCATAGAGACATGTATTAAGCTTGATTATTCTCCTTTCTTGTTCATACCTGCAAATAAAACAAGACAAACCAAAGTAGACTATTAGGGGAATATTTGTAGCTAAACACTATACAAAATGCGTAGAAATGCGTGCAAAAAGGTACAAAAAGTCTATATAAAATGCACGCATCAAACTTCCCCAAACCAAAACTTTGCTTGTCCCTAAGCAAATTAAATGCAAACTAATGGAACGGACAAAGAAAGCTCAGAGCTAGCTACAAATGCCCACTTAAACCAATTTAATGCAGCAAACTAACACTTATAGCAAAACGGTCAAGTGCAAACTAGTTATAAGATGTCTATAACAAAGCTGAACTATCGACCTTGCAAGACCTTTGATAATGGACTCTCACGGGTCACTCTACTATCATGAAGCAAAGGGTAAGCATATGAATGTAAGAGAGAGAGAAATATAGTCGCTCACCTAAACTACGACCCACATAAACATGCATGCAGCTAATATGATAGACAATTTAAACCACCATACATATATTCCAACTATAGAAGGTCCGTCACTGCCGAGGGCTTACAAAAATATGGTAAGGTGATGTAATAGGTAAGAAAAGGCAAAACATTTATGGGATTGTGAGGCAGTAGTCAAGCTAGCTACCTAACGAAACCATACTAACCAACATCCGATTATTAGTCAATTATAGAATTAAGCACATGTGCCGTTTATTTGGCAGAAAAACTAACTAACCAAAATAACAACTGCTCATAAGATAGTGATAAAGCATAGGAGTGAAACCGTCAACAACCAAACATTTTTTTTTATTTTTTTTCCTTTTTCACGGTTTCTTTTTTTTCTTTTAATTCACGTGTTTTTTTTCATTTTTCAATTCTTTTTCCATCATCCTCCTTTTTCCCTTTTCTACCAACTCCAAAACGATATAATATGAACCAAACTTTGATCGATAAAACATATACCGCAAAACACACACTAACTAGCTTGACAAGGCAGGCTAAATTTGAATGTAGTTAAGGGTCAATTGGCAAATTTGGCTAATGTGGAGTTAAATGGGTAAAAATGATAGAAAAGGAATATCTAAGCCCCTCCCTGCATGTGACACCAACCACTAATCAGAACGTATGTAGGCAAAAAGCAATTGAATTTCATATACGTGCAAATTGATGTTACATGTTATGCAAGGAGTAACTACTCATAATCCTACATGAAACCGGTCACAAATGACACCAGTTAATAAGGCTCTAAATCATAGAAATTATAAGTGGTTTGCCAAAATTTCAGGTCAAGTCTATTCGTTCAGCTAAATTTAAACATTAACTCGTAGATACGCAAAAAAAAAAAGCTAAAAGATATTAGTTTTATACAAGGCTTAAGCAAAAAGACAAATAATATTGCAATTTCATCATTGAAATCCACCGTTCCGACTGAGCCTATATGCTAGAATAAACGTGAAATATTTGTATTTTTATGGAATTTTCTAATTTTTATGAGATTTTTGAATTTTTATAAAAATAAACAACAATGCATACAAAAATTAAACTTGACAACATAAATGCAATAAAAACATGCAAACATAGATATGGATGCATAACCTCCCCAAACCAAACCGTACAATGCCTCCATTATACTCAAAAATAGGGAAAGGAAATTAAAACTAAAAAGGAGAGAGTGAAGCTGTAGAAAACATACAAGAGTACGCGAAGAAGGGGCCTCACCAAACCAGCCAGCAACATGGGAGGTCACAAACAGCTCCAGAACAGCGTCATAGGAAGCAACACAAAACAGGCCTACTCGTGATACTCGATCGAGAAGATATAATAATTGATCGAGTATAATCAGCGTCCAAATTGTTCGATCGAAGAAAAGAATTACTCGATCGAATGGTCCTGCAGGCTACAAATTTTGACCAAAAACCAAGTTCAAAATTGCTCACAGTATATGGTTGTAAAAACCAATTATTAAGCAGGCGACAAAAACTAAAAATGTTTGAAAAACAACTAAATAGTTTAAACTCCGGGTTGCCTCCCGGACAGCGCTAGTTTCAGATAGGTCCCAGCTCGACCTTCTTCTTATCAACCACCTATATAAATTAATAACCCACGACAAGGTTGTTGACTGAATGAGCTCCCCTCAGCATCCATCAGCTTGACCTTAGGCCTCCATACCATCGCATCAACAGGATAACAGCAACTTATTGCAGCATAATGCCCTCCACCTTTGGCTCTCTCGCGCGCTTTCTTCTTGTACGGCCTAGCCTCGTCCAATCCTCCGCCTCGGTCATCAATCCACACTGTTTTAGTCTCCAAGGTTAACGTATAATGCACACCTCCCGGGTACGTCAACCTATCAGTACATGTGGAAGAAGTAAAAAGGGAATTAACGTTAATTGCAGAATCATCGTCCGAAATAAATTTAGACGATCATTTATTATTATCAGCAAAAAAGTTACACGATCGAGCACTTAAGTAACTCGATCGAGGCATTTTTTCAACAATTTTACTCGATCGAGCAACTTAAGTCACTCGATCGAAGGCTATGTTTTCCTTATTGCTCGATCGAGGGCTTTCGTCAACCCGATCGAGTACTTCCTCAGTAATTTCACTCGATCGAGCAGAATAAGGCTCTCAATCGAGTGTTTGAATAGTGGAAAGCGTGGCTCCCTTATATCCTTCCTCTTGAACAGTGTTTGCAGCATGAATGGGCAGAACCGGCACTTCACAGGGAATATAAGTCTTGGTGCGAACAACATAGACTATCTCGGGTCGCCTACAAATTTGCTCGGCCAATACTTGAGCCAAACTGGCTTTAAGTGACTTGATAATGGTGTCTTTAGTTTGCATAACTTCTTGCACTTGAAGCGCAAGTGTCTTCACTATAGACGTTAATTCAGCAATTTCTTCTTTCTGCTTATTAGGAGGAGGAGTTTGTTATGGCGGCGGCCAAATAAATGGAGACTTTTGATAGACTCGTTGCTGAAGCGGATGTGGCGGCACATATACAATGGGATGATTAGATTGTCTACGCCGCCTGAACGCATAGACTACATCGTCATCCACTAGAAAATGACAGCATCGTGCCCCGCAGTACCACATCGCTCACATTGGACCACCTGTTGTGCCGTAATATGGGATTGAGGTGGACTACCCAAGATCGTCTACTCTCCAGCTGGTCAGATCTTGCATTCTGAGCTTCAAACTATGCTATAATTCTGGAGACGCTAGACATCTTGGCAGAAGATTCAAAGGTACTCAAGCCTTCTCTTTGACGAACTTTCTCCTAGAATCCTGTTTAGGTGGGACCTGTAGGTCTTATCAAAACAACACTTAAAGGAAAAAGATAAGAATTGCCTCAAGGAATAAATCTCTTGCGGCAGACGAAAAGGAACAGATAAATAGGCTAGTTGCCTCCCCGGCAACAACGCCAAAATTTGATACCGTCGTCAGGTACCAAAAATAAATACCTAAATATAACTAACAGAAGCTAGTGATAAGTAGGGTCGATCTCCACAGGGAGGCAAGATATCTATCTGAAAGTCTGTATATCTAAGGCACAATTGGGGGGTTTTAAGTTTTGTTTCTAACTACTAAAGATTGAAGGCAAGAGAAATAAAGTAAGAGCAATAAAGACAAGTGATCAGATAAAAGAGGTATGTCAGGATTTCGGTTCACCATGACAGTTTATCGACTCAGTCATAAATAGCCTAGACAATCTACCGTGAGAAGAGTAAGGGAAAGGTCCTTTCGGTCCGCTATCCACCCTAGACTACTACTAACTTAACTTTCGCTCTCATTAGGTAGTCTAGTGTTCATAGCAGGTTTGTTCTCCCCAATCTTTCGATCCAGGGGCGAATTTAACCAGATTAAAGTTATTTAGAAGCGTGCACTCAACTAAACAGATCACAATTATATTGCTATGGGGACAGATTCTCAAAAATAAATTAACTAGCCTATTTACAACATTGTCACTTTTTTACCATGGCTCGCCTAATCCTAACATAAGGATATTAGCTACTCATGCTTTTGAAATGAATAACAACAAACTTAAGCATACCAAGAAAAGACATAATAGAGAGAATAAGATTAAGCATAAACTAAACAAATCAATAACAAAAGAATAATAGAACAAGGATTAAGGGAAATAAAGTATTAGATTTGATTAAGATTAAAAGAAGAAAAAGATTACAAGAAAGCAAATCTGGCGTAAAGACCAAGTAGCAGTGATTAAGATCAAAGTTCCAGATATTAAGAGTAATTAAGAGTGTGTAGAGATGATTATGACCTAATGACGACTTTCATTATATAGGGAAGTGATTATTAACATAAAATAAACCTAACACGGGATAAAAATCCCGAGTATATAAGCTAGTCACTCGATCGAGCAACTTTATATCACTCGTTCGAACAAAGCCAAGCTAAAACCTATCGATCAAGGACTTTAGGTTCTCGATCGAACACTTATCAAAAAGGCACATTCGATCGATTAGAAAAAGGACTCGATCGAGTACTTTCCAGC
Source organism: Silene latifolia (assembly GCF_048544455.1). Lineage (NCBI taxonomy): Eukaryota > Viridiplantae > Streptophyta > Magnoliopsida > Caryophyllales > Caryophyllaceae > Silene > Silene latifolia. The sequence continues at coordinate 100,201,609 of NC_133527.1, forward strand.
GCACAATTCCAGCTTCGCACACTAAACTTCAAACGGCTTCCATTTCTTCGTTACTTGGGCAAACAAAGCGTGTCCGGTGCCGTTGGAAAGCTAAAAGGACAAGCTTTCATTTTCAATTAGAATCACTTTAAAATAAGTTGTAGAACGCGAGATATGGTTCTTCAAAGTAGACACTAGTATTTTGAAGTTCTCCCTTTGCTCGCCTAGCTATCTTACTTCTTTGCGCATCTCAAAATAGTAGTCTTCAATCTCCGAATCAACTGATCTCCTAAATGCATGCATAGGGATATGTATTAAGCTTTATTATGCTCATTTCTGGTTCATACCTGCAAATAATACAAGATAAACCTAAGTACACTATTCGGAGGACATTTGTAGCTAAATACTATACAAAATGCGTAGAAATGCGTGCAAATACGGTACAAAAAGTCTGTATAAAATGCACGCATCAGAATGCAATCATGACTTACGTAAATATTAATACTCTATCTAATATTTACATAACGATCTTTAACAATTAAGGTATATTCCTCAATCACATTGAGATGACATAACCATTATGTCTACCTTATGCCAACGGTTTTGGTTAGAGGATTAGCAACAGTTGCATCACTCTAATTTCATTACTATTTTCCTTTGTTCTATGCAATCTTTTTTATCACATAGAGCCTTTCTGAGTACATGTCTAAACATGTTTTTAGACTCTGGTTCTAAAGCCAGTCAAACACTCCCACTGTTTTCACAGTCTCTCGGGAGACGATATTCGGCTAACAGAACTACTCTAGTTCCATTAAATTCCGGATATCAACTATCTCTTTTACAACATCGGATGTTGTAATGTACTTTGCTTCCGTTCATGATTTGTACGTATAACACATATACATACACTCCTTCATATGACATCTTTTATGTATGACTCCTCATACATATCTGCTTTATACATGTATAACTTCTTATACATATATGTATAATTTCTTATACATATTATTCATTATGTACATGGCACTTTTACATGCTAACCATTCCTTAACGAGGCCCATAACATCTTATAAGCATAGGAATGTAATCCTGTAACCCTTTTACACGAAATTCATTAATTCCTCCAAACTACAAGAGTAAATCCCCAGTGATTCTCAAGTACTCAAGGATGCTCTTGATAATGATCTAGTGAGACTCAATAGGAAATGATTGGTAATGAATTCTCATCTTCTCGACATGATAAGTCCCGACGAGAGAAGCTTTTAGCATATTTAATATTTCCTGCAGCGGAAGCACAAGAGATCATACTAATTGTTCAACAACTTGAACGAGTCAAGAATCTTATCACATATGTCTCTTGACTAAAATGCTGGTATCCATGGAGATCTATCTTATTAGATCCGGATTTTTAAGATGCGTCATGCTACTGTCAAATATTTACCCGAGAATATTTCTAGTCACTAATATGCCAAACACATATTTAGACTAAGAAATATCACCTTAGCTCTCACTAAACTCCATATATCATCACGGTACCTCGACAACTCGAGTAATACCATTCTGATTGGCTACATGATTGAATCCTAAGTTCCAACTCTTTGACGTATATAAGATCACAAAAGAGATCTTTCAAGCATCCTAGGCTTCTTAGCATTGACAAGATCAACAAAACTTCTCCCTCCATGAGTAACATTGAAGGACAAAGTTTCGTTATTCTTTTGCCGAACTCATCCTCATGAGAGGCTATATTGCTAAGAACATACGAATTGATAAAGACATTTGGGTTGTCACAAACTCTATGTAATGAACTCAAAATTGAAACATCTTATGTAACCTTTATGACAAGATCAACGTAACCTAATTTGGTGCAAAGTATTCACCCCAAATCAAGTCTCGAAAACATTTCATGTTTCATTCCTTATCACATCTTGTGCAAGAAGACCAATTCGAATTGCATGGTGACACGCCATCACATAGAGTTCATACTATAGAAAAGCCTTTGATGAGGGTTGATGATTCGTTTATTTCGAAAAGTAACGTAATATTATGGAAAAATTGTCTCCTTATAACCATTGAGCCACAATAAAGAACGTCTTCTTGCATTGTACTCAGTTTGTGGGTCTTGGACTTTCGTAAGTGATCAGGACAAAAGTTGGTCGTCACACATCCAATCAAACACATTTATATTCTCAAAAAACAACTAGTTAGTGGTTAAGTCGAGGTCGATCCATGGGACGGTGTGCTTTGGGTTCTCAGTCTATCTATCTTAATTTATGCTAGTGTCACAATTTGTTAGGGTTTGTAGTTGTATTCTAGACTAATACAAGCAATAAAGTAAAACAAGTAATAAAAGGAAGGATGTAAACAAATGATTAAAAGTACTAGGATATCATGGGTTCATAGGGGATTCATGGGAGTTAACCATACAAACATGTTCAGAAATTCGCAAGCAATTAATGTTGTAAAGGAACCGAGTTGGTGTATGTATTACGGTTCTTAGGAAGAGTTGGGTCCCGAAGCCGAATTGATTAGATTGTACAACACCTACAAGTTGACTTACTTTCCCCTTATCACTTCTATGCAAGGTCTCACTAGACTCGAATTGGTTTATATCTTACAAGTCAAGTTGAGTAGATAAGAGATGGTTGTAAATGCAAGGATTCATAGGCTTAGCATTTCATCAAACATAACATGTGCATAGGTTGACATCACAACAAGCAAGCAAATTAATTATAAAAGCATATTAGATTAAGAATGAATCAATCCCCATGTTGGTTTCTCCTAATTCCCCATTAACCCTAGTTAAGGAAACTACTCACTCATTATCAAGTTTAACACACTAACAAGGTTGTCAATCATATTAACAAAGCAAAACATGATGAATAAATGAAGAAGATTAACAATAATTAAAAAGGGATTAAGAGAATTATACCTAATGATGATTCCAAAATAATAAGCAAAGAATAATAGAAGTACTTGATGAATGATTGGAAGGTTGTCAATCCTCCAAATAAACCGCAAATAATCTTCAACTACCCAAAATAAAGGATGAACAATAGAGAAATTAAGGAAATGAGATTTGTATTAATGCTTAATTAAAAGTTTATTACAAGATTAAAATGAAATTAATATATTCTAATCTAATCCTAATCTAATCTAAGGAAGGTTTGCCTCCTCTAAGAGGGTTTGCCTCTATAAGAGGGCTTGATAATCTAAGTAGTACAATGGGGTATTTATACTAAAGATTAGGTACAAGAATTAGGGTTACTTAGGGCTTAAATGATGATTAAGACCCTTAAGAAAAGTTGAGGAAATGTTATTCTCGAAGGAAGATGCTAGTCTCCTTTTTGCTAGTCTTTCAGAAATATGCGCATCCCGAGTGGAACGAGGAAGAGACGTGCTGTACTGGGCAGGAATCCGAACGGCCAAGGGGTCAGGATGAGCAGATTGTGGTGGTGCAGGACGAGCGGAAATGGTGGTGGGATGCTCGGATTGTGAAGGTCTTGGACGAGCGTCCCGAGGCTGCGACATGCGGATTGTAGTCCAGCAAGCTTCTTCCTCTTTTCTTCTTCCAACAATCCTCAAGGATCTTGTCGGAAATGCAAGGATCTTCTTCATCATTTCCCATCTACTACATTATTTACATAGGCCTTCTAGTCTTATCTTCACTTTTATGCTTGGTCATTAGATTCGATCAATTTAGCTCCATTTTGTCATGAAAATGCAACGTTTGCACTCCTCTCCTACCAAGGAAATAAAACCTCAAAGAATATGCAAAACAGAGGAATAAACATAGTAAATGACCCAATTATGCACTAAAAATCATAGGAACGAGGCTAATTCGGGGACTAAATATGCTCAAATATTGGTCACATCAAATATCCCCAAACCGAACCTTTGCTCGTCCCGAGTAAAGAGGTGACAAAACTAGGACCCTTATTTTAACTAACCTGCTAATATAGCTGATATGAGATAATTAGCGGGTCTCACTCCGCCCCTTCAACTCAAAACAAGACAGCCATGAGGTAGGATACCTTCTTGCAAAGCAAGGTGGGGCTTGACAAAATGGCGACACATCTAAGCATTAAAGCACACAAAATCAAGTAATGGATGCATCTACAAAAGAATAGCCACTTTCCTCATCTAAGTGGCGGAAATTATCTAAAGGGGAAGCAATTCAAGGGTACACACTCCTTCATAGATATGGGTTCTTCAAACTAATAAGCCTAGAAGGATACCAATAAATCACCTCCAAGTTGTGTCAAACTAGGGTACCTTTGTCCTCAATCGTTAAATGCTTTCGTGAAGAGTAGACTCCCTAGACTCTAATATTATTGAATTTGTCTTTATTTACATCGCAATTAGTTTTTAGCAAACCAATAAAATCCTTCAAGAAAACGATTACATTAAGACTAACTTAAATATTAGCAAACTAGAATAATTAACTCGCCTCCCTGTGGATTCGACCCTTTCTTGCCACTAGCAACCAGTTAGTAGTAATTTAGGACTTATTTTTATAGGTCAACGACTGAAAATAACCTTATCAAATTTGGCGCCGTCGTCGGGGACACAACAATTTTTCTGTGTGTTTTTGTTTATTTTTGTCTTCTTGTCTCAAGAAGCATTAGTTCCCTAAAACCGTTTGAAATTTTTCTTGTTGTTTTCGTGTATGCCCAGGTCTAAGAAGTCAGAGATTGTACCTTTTGATCCTGAGCATGAGAAGACTTTTCACTATAGAAGAAAATTTCAAATTGAAGTAAGTCAAGTGGAAGACTTGAGTACACTTGACAACGAGCGTTTTACTTTCGCAGAAGATTCGTTCTTTGAAGACGAAACATTAGTTTCTGCACCCACCATTGATACTATTCCTAAAGGCTTTAAGCTCCCTAACAATGATAAAGGGAACATTGAGATCAAACCATCTTACATAAGCTTGGTGGAGCGAAATTTATTTGGACGAAAAGTTGGTGAGGACCCTGCCAAGCATATGGAGAAATTTGTCACATAATGCTGTTCTATTCCCTTGACTGTTGGGGTGACTCAAGATCATGTCAAATAGACTATTTTTTCTTTCTGCCTGAGAGATGATGCATCATAATGGCTACGTGACTTGGATATGGAGACCAGTGCAATCACAAACTAGAATTCACTAGCTCTTGCATTCAACATGAGATATTCCCCTCCACAGAAGATAAATAATCTAAGGAGCTAGATTCCGAGTTTTAAGCAAGGTCCTACTAAAGACCTTAATGAAGCATGGGTTCGCTTTAAAAGATTGGTTCGTTTAGTCCCTCACCATGGCTTCGAGAAGTGGTTTCTTTGCAACCAGCTTCACAACGGGTTGTATGACGATCATAAAGCCCTACTTGATTCTTAAGCTAATGGGAGATTCCATGACAATACATTAAAAGATTGGTTCATTTAGTCCCTCCCCACGGCTTCGTGAAGTGGTTTCTTTGCAACCAGCTTTACAACGGGTTGTATGACGATGATAGAGCTCTACTTTACTCTTAAGCTAACGGGAGATTCCAGGACAATACTAATGATGATAATGCATGGAAATAATTGATTGATCAGATAGCTACCCACACTGCTGATTATGGAAACCCCAGAGGTAGTAAGAGAAGGGATGGTTCAGATAATGTTGTTGCGGCACAACGGGAGGCCTTGACTGCTCAGATAGCCGAGTTAAAGACCTCTCAGTCTTTGGATAATAAGCAAGAAATAGTTCATGCAACGATTCAACAAGAAGTGTCCTGCGAGAGATGTGGAATTGATTGCCACACTGCGGGCAAGTGTATGAGTACAATAGAACAGGTACATGCTTTCCAGTCATTCAAGCAAGGTACTCCTTATTATAGCTACTTCCCTGAAAGGAGTCATAATGTTTTTGCTCAAGCCCCGCGACATAATGCTTATATTATTCCCCAAAATTGTGGTAATCAACCACCAGGGAATTTTGTTAGGCAAAATCAACGAAGTTTTCAATAGATGCAACCTCTTCTACAAGCTCCTAGCAATGACATGGCGGAGAGGAAAGCTTTGTTGCAACAGAGTTTGTTAATTCAACAAAAGCAAACAACTCAATTTTTTGAACTTATAGCTCATAACAAGATGCTAGACACTCAAGTTGCTCAAAAGGCGGCTCAAAATTCTTCAAAACTGCCCGGTAACCTTCCTCCTCAAGGTAAACAAACACATGAACAAGTTAATGCTATTTCACTGAGGAGCGGTACTTCTTATCACAGTTCGGATGTTCGCGTTGATGAAGATGAGGTCCTTTATATGCATCCTAAGGGATTGGGTAATTTTGAGCTAAGTGATAACGAGAAAGAATTAAGTAAAGATCAAACACGGGATAAGCAAAAAGGCGAAAAAACGAGGAAAAGCATGTGTCCTCGATCGAGTACAAGCAGGCTCGATCGAGTACACCCCCAGAACTTGATTTTTTTTGTGTTTCAGCCACGACATTGGAAGAAAATAGGATCCTCGATCGAGTAATCCCTAGGCTCGATCGAGTACATCCTATAACTGACGACGATGCTTCTAAAATAACTACCAAAGCAAAAGAAGTCGAGTCAATTAAAATTCAACTACCTTTTCCACACCGATTGCAGAAGTATAAGCTTGAACAACAGTTCGGGAGGTTCATGAAGGTAGTGAATAATCTTTAAGTAAGTGTGCCATTTATTGAATTGGTAACTCAAATGCCGGCGTATGCTATGTTTTTGAAAGAAATCTTATCCAAGAAGCGGTTGTTGATGAAGTTGAGACGGTGGCATTCACTCAGGAGTGCGCAGCCGCATTGCAAGCTAACTCGCCACCAAAGCTAAAGGATCCAGGGAGTTTTCTATTCCTTGTCATATTGGTAGTATAACTATAATAGAGCCCTTTGCGATTTAGGGGTCTGTGTTAGTGTCATGCCGTATTCTGTATGCAAAAATTTAAATATGGGTCAACTCCGTGTTACTAGTATGACCTTGCAAATGGCTGACAGATCTTATGCCTATATTATTAATCATTCATTTATTGTTCATCTTTTATGCTTTTAATTATGTCTTCTATTATCATTGTTGTTGTTGTTGTTGTTGTTGTTGTTGTTGTTGTTGTTGTTGTTGTTGTTGTTGTTGTTGTTATTGTTGTTGTTGTTGTTGTTGTTGTTGTTGTTGTTGTTCTTTCTAGTGTGCGTAGCTAAACCTCTAATCTAGGGTGAATGGGGATCTAGGTTGTTAGAAGGGAGATTAATTAATTAATTTATAATTAAATTGCTTATTCATTGTTTATCACTTTACTGTTCTTCATCTAGTTTGTTAATTACAGGCCAGGGTTAATTGACTAGTATAGCGAATTGAGACTTTCACGGATCGGGTTAGAATCAATATAGGCTGCGATAACTGAATAGAGATAATTTAATGATAGCGACAGCATGTTAATTATATCTAAAGGAATATTGAATCGACCGATCATATAACCTTAAACAACGTAATTAGCTCTGTTAATGAATTAAATTGACCTCCAGATGACTACCTAGTGAAATTGACCCCTAGACTCTCTAATATTATTGAATTTGTCTTTATTTACATCGCAATTAGTTTTAAGCAAACCAATCAAATCCTTCAAGAAAACGGTTACTTTAAGACGAACTTAAATATTATCAAACTAGAATAATTAACTCGCCTCTGTGTGGATTCGACCCTTTCTTGCCACTAGCTACCAGTTAGTAGTAATTTAGGATTTATTTTGGTAGGTCGGCGACTGAAAATAAACTTATCATTAGTATGTGGGAGTTTTGGTTGGACAAAGTGGCTTTCTTAGGACATATTATATCAAAGGAAGAAGTAGTTGTGGATCCTACAAAGATCGAGGCCGTGTCAAACTGGGTAGCACCTAAAAATGTGGCGGAGATATGAAGTTTCTTAGGTCTAACCGGTTATTATCGACAATTTGTGAAGACATCTTTAAGATCGCTGGGCCTTTGACATCTTTGTTGAAGAAAGAAAACTGTTTCAAGTGGGACGGGAGTTGTGAGACGGCCTTCTTGACCTTAATTGAGCGTCTAACCATGGTCGTAGTGTTAGACTTACTAGAAGGGAGTGAAAATTTTGCAGTGTATACCGATACTTCGAAGAATGGTTTAGGATGTATACTAATGCAAAATTGGAAGGTTATTGCTTATGCATCACGACAATTAAAGCCATATGAGCAGAATTATCCAACACATGACTTAGAGTTGGGAACTGTTGCCTTTGCCTTGAAGATTTGGAGGAACTACTTATATGGAGCGAATTTTAAGAGGTTTTCCGATCCCAAGAGTTTGAAATACATCTACACCCAAAACGAATTGAACATGAGGCAAAGCTAATGTGGTAGCTGATGCCTTCAGTACGAAATTGGTGCACTCCTATTGTACCACTTTGTCTATGCTGAGGCTAAAGGAAGAAGTGAAAAAGATGGGTATTTATATGATACAAAAAAGGAAGGCAATTGGAGACTTAACTTTAGAATCCGAGTTGTACGATGTAATACGGGAGAAACAAATAAGTGATGCTAATATCCAAGAGTGGAAAGGAGCATTAGAGAGAAGTGAAACCTCAAGATTTGAGTTGCATGGAGACGAAAGTCTTAGATTCAAAGGGAGGTGGTACATACCAAATGATGAAATGCTTAAGAAGAAGATCATGAATGAAGCTCATAACACACCTTACTTTGTGCATTGGGGTGGTGATAAGTTGTACAAGGACCTTAAGAAGACTTTTTGGTGGTCAAACATGAAGAGAGAAGTGGCAGAATTTGTGGCAAGATGCTTGACTTGCCAAAGGGTGAAAGGAGAACACAAGAGACCACAAGGGAAAATCCAATCGCTAGATGTGCCAGAATGAAAGTGGGAGTTGATATCTATGTATTTCATAGTGGGATTATGATGAATGTGTTTTGTCGTCAATCCTCACACCAAAAACAATTTATAAAACTCCCAAATGAAGTAGTATAATAAGGGGATCGTTCGCAAAGGCGGGGTGGAATTTTACGTAGTTTTTTCAAATTAAAGTTTAGCCTAAATAATGGAAAGGATTTGTTTAACTAATTTCAAGAATTTAAACTAATAACAAAAAGTAAAGCAAGCAATAAATTATATGAGTATAAACAAGTTTATAAAAAGCTAAGACTTTCGGGTTCACTTAAGTAGGGTGGAGGAGATTATGGGTTTAACAAGTTATGGGTGGTGGTTTGGCCTAGGTTTGACAACTAATTCCTTAGTAATTCCAAAATATTTCACAATGTTTTCACTTTGCTTCCAATTCATCATGCACACACTATCAAATATCCCCTTTTCATTCTCAATCAAGTAGATATTAAGCATATATAAAAAAAAAGGTTTGAAATTTCATACTAACATTTCATCAAACACTTTAAATGCATGTGCACAAAAACCAAACTTCTACCCATAAACCATATGTTAACAACCCATATCCACCATCCTACCCTTACCTAATATCCCCCTAAGTCTTAGAGGACACTACTCATACATGCTAACAATTGACATGTAAATTAGTGAAGAAGACAACATCAACATAGCAACAAACATAAACTACTTCAAATAACAATTAAAAAGAAAAAAATGTAAACAATTGAAAACTAAAGTAAACAAAGTAAGAAATTATACCAATACTTGGAAAAGATTCAAGCTTTGGATTATAAATGGAAGAATTTCTTCTAATCTTCAGTTCCAACCCAACTACTAAGATGTCAACTAATGAATTTAACTAGATCTAATTAAATTAAATTATAGAGTAATTAGCACATAATTATGGAAAGATTAAAACTTGATTATGGAAAGCTTAAAAAATAGGAAATTTTCAAATCTAGAGTATTGTGTACAAATGAAATTAGGGAGGGGGTTTTTATAGTTTCTCCAAAATTTAGGTTAAAAATTTGGTGTTGTGACGTCTGATCCGGTGCGTCAGCCGCCGGTGGACGGACCGATTGGGAGGCCCCTATAAATTTCTCTTTAAATCTTGGTCATCGGATATTCTCAGCAGGTGGGCCGGTTGTCGGTGGGCTGCCCGGCTTGGAGTCTTCTGTAAATTTTCTTCAAAAAACCAACATCTCACATATCATAAAGTATTCCCAGTCGGCCTACCAGCTGCTGGTGCCCTACCTGGATGGGAACCTTCTGATTCTTTTCCTCTCTTTTTTTCCCTTGGCTCAATGGGATGGGTGCCCAGCCGGCAGACCGGCTACCGGCCAACCGGTTGAGACACTCTTCTCAACTTTTTCTCTTCTTCATTCCAATGCGATGTTCAAGACGACATCTCTTGCTCTCGTTCTCTCATTTTCATCTCAAATCCTTCAAAATGAGACACAAACTAATAGAACGAGAAATCGGGACACAAAATACAAGCAATAGGTATATAAACCATCTCAAAACGAATCAGAAGGCATAGAAAAAAGGGGGAGAAACATGACTAAATAATTACATATCAAAATTCCCTGCACATAGGTCTTACTCGTCCCCGAGTAAGTGATGAAATACATTAGACCCTTATTCACCCTCTACCTAACTGGGCTAGTAATATCCGATGATAGACAATTAACGGGCGTTCTCTGTCCCTTCAACTCTTAACGAAACACAATGAGGTATGTGTGATGTGACTCATATTTGTGCCCATTTAGTCACCGAATTAACCTCGTTCCCATGCTTTCTAGCGACTATTAGGGTCATTTTTTATCTTTAGTTCCCCATTTTGCATATTCTTGCATTTATGGAGTAAAATGGAGCTAAATGGATCGCATCTAATGATCAAGCATCGAAGATGAGACCAATACTAAAGGCCTAAGCAAATAAATCAAGAGAATTGGGAAATGATGAAGATCCCCACGTCCCTAAGTCAATCCCCACTGAATGTTAGGCAGTCAAGAATAGAGGAGGAACTCCATCCCAGGATCCGGGCGGCCCGAGCTCAGGACGAGCGTCCAAGCCCAGGATCCGGGCGTCCCAAGGCTAAGCTCGAGCGGATCTCCTTACAAACCCGAGCATATTTCAGGCCAGGACGCGCGTGTCCCTAAGGAGTTGTATTACTACTCAGCTCGCGCGTGTCCCTACGGGATTTGCAAATCATCAAACTTCTCTTAGCGTCTTAATCCTCATTTAAGCCCTTAGTAACCCTAATCCTTGTACTTAATTTTAGTATAAATACCCTATTATACTACCTAGATGATCATCATCTTCGAATCAAGTACTAATCTCCTTCTAATCTCTTAGTTTAGCCTTAATCCAAGTTATAATACACATTTCAATATTAATCACATCTTAATATTTCCTTAATTTCTCAATTGTTCTTAGTTTTAGTTGGGTAATTAGAAGATTATTTGGGGTTTATTGGTGGATTGACAACTCTCCATCAATCATCAAGTTTCCTTCTATTATTCTTTTCTTAATTATTTGGATCATCTCAAGTTGGTATATTCTCTTTCACCTTTGTTTAATTATTGTTAATTACATTACTTATTCATCAGGCTTTGCTTTGTTAATATGATTAACATCCTTATTAGCATGTTAAAGTTGATCGTGAATGAGTTGTCTCTTAGCTAGGGTTAATGGGGAATTAGGGTAATCAATCATGGGATTAGATCTATACTTAATTTAATATGCTTTCATAATTAAATGCTTGCTTGTTGTGATTTCAACTTATGCACATGTTATGCTTGATGAAATGCTCGATTGACAATCCTAGCATGATTCTCTTATCTTTTCAATGAGGGTTGTAAGATATAAGCCAACTCAAGCCTTGTTAGACCATGCATAGAGTTGAATAGGAAGAGACTAAGTCGACTTGTAGGTGTTGTAAAGTCTTGATCGACTCGACTCCGGGACCTAAATCTTTCTCGGAATTGTAAGATATACACTAACTTGATTCCATCAGAACAATAAGTTGCTTGCATCTATTTGAGAACATGTTTGTATGATCTATTTCCATGATTCCCTTATGAAGCCATAATACCCTAGTGTCCTTAATCAATTGTTTACAAACCCCTTTTATTGCTTTACTTTATTTTCGTTAATTTACATTCATCTTGTTGATTAGCCTAGATTGCATCTCATTCCAACCCAAATTTGTGATACCTTAAGATATAACTACTTGCAATTGAAATCTTAAATCAATACCCATCCCTTGGGATCCGACCTTTGCTTATCACTCTACGAAGAGTAATTTGTAGGGATATTAATATGGTTTTGGTGGAAAGCTTTAACGAGCAAAAACGACATTCACACCAAAAATGGCGTCGTTGCCGGGGAGCTAAATTCAAGATGGGTGGGTCCCTTTTTTTATCACCGAAGTGGGAACGTATGGACACTTTGAGATAAAGTCGGAGGATGGAAACAAATTCAAGGTCAAAGGTCAAAGGTTAAAAGCTTACTATGAGGGAGCATTCATAGGAGAAGTTGAGGTCATCCACCTCGAGCCTCTCCCACCATGCCAAAACCATCAAATGAAAGAGTTTGGTGGAGTCCTCCCTAAACCACCACTTATAAATATACTAACCCTTCTTACTTGTATTTTAAATTCATTGCATTTGCACTTTACTTCTTTATAGCATGTTTTTGGCATGAGAGTTGGCGAGGGAGTGCTACAAATCTTGTATGACGAGTGAATGATATGACGGTTCAAGTGTGGGGAAGCACCTTCGCCAATTCATGAAAGAAGGAAAAAGAAGAGCAAAAAGGAGGATCCCCACGGGCTAGGCTCGGCTCGTGGGAGCTGTGAAGAAACTGGATCAAGAATTTTGCGCTGTTCTAAAATCCGGGCGTCCCAGGTGTTAAGACCGGCATACTGATAGTAATCCGCGCGTCCATGCCTGCTTTATAAAAAAAAATTCCCTGGAGAAGAATCTGTGCGGACTAACAAAACGACCCACGTCCCTACTATCCCTTCAGATGGAGATTTTCTCGCTGATCTAAAATCCGAGCGTCCTAAAATTTGGGACAGGCTTCTCAAGTTCTAAGACGGGTGAGCCGACTCCAAACCGCGTGTCCCTACCTGCTCGAATATTTTTTCTACAGAAAGGGAAACGCTCGTCCCGACTCCTATCCGCGTGTCTCCCTCCCGTGCCACTCTTCTATTTTCGAAAACAAACCTTTCTTTCCACCACACACCTTAAGACACATCATCCTTTTCTCCTCAATAAAAGAAATAATTCTCTCCCAAACACTCAAAACACCCAATTGCATCTTCAAACAAAAATACCCAAAACCTAGGGTTTAAAAGGATCTAAAATACAAAGATTAATCTTCCATCTTAGACAAGCAAAACTCTTGATCTACATTCAAGATGAGGACAAGAGGATCCTTACCAAAAGAAAAGAGAAGAACAAGGGTCATAGAGAGCTCTTCAACTTCTCATCTTAACACATTGAGAAGGGAAAACGAAGAAATCATCGATCTTTCAAGGTTAAATAAGTTCTCAAACATCGAGTTTAATAATGATGCTCAGAGAATAGTCTTCCACCGTCTCTTAGGTAAGAATATTTTCCCAAAAATTTTTTTTTGCCATGAGACATTAAGGAAACTAGGGATATACCACCAAACCAAGGCACTTTTCGAACTTTTTGGTCTTTCGACATTATTCCACATGCATGAGCTTACGTATCGATCATTAGTTCTTGAATTTCTGAGTTTCCTGAATATCTCCACCCTAAACAAGATGATTTGTGTTGAATTCCGACTTAAGAACACAAAAAGAATGATGACCCTTGTAGAATTTGCGAATGAATTCGGACTTGATGTATCTCCTACTCGTTCCTCAAAACCCCGGAACTATAGTGTAGCACCGCTTTGGCGAGCATTGACGGGTCGTGATTTGTCCAAAATCAAAGATTGTTCGGCTTCTTTTATACAAAATCCTATCATCCGGCTTACTTATCGGTTTATAGCAAGCATTCTACTTGCTTGCCGCGACCCCACAACTGTAAACGAGCTTGACCTCACCTTCATGGAATCCTACTTGAAGATACAAGGAAAGAGTGGTTATCATTTCAGTGCCCCATTGGTACTCCTTGAAAGGTGAGCGCGATTTCGGAATGGAGATGATAGTGGAATGATTCACATTGTCAATGGTTAGTGACTAGACTTGCAAAGTTCTTTAACCCAAATTTCAACAACAACAACAACACGTATGTACCTCTTCTAGGTTCTACTAAGATCAATGAAATTCTACTCTTCCAACATCACCATTGGACAATGTGAATCATTCTACATTGCGTCTCTCTAGCTTTTCTAGGGTTTTGACTGCAAATATGGCACGTAAAATCATTAGAAAAAAAATCTGAATCTAAAACTAAAATTCGATCTAAAGCTTAGTTGCGTCTTTCCTTTTCTAATTATTCAGATCTTAATCTCGATATGGATAAACCCTCTTCATCTCATTGCTGTCCAGGAGTTCCACAATCAGGGAATGCCCAAAAAACGCGTACGGTAAATGAAATTGTCAGGATTCCGATACTTAATTTGGAAACAATCGTGGATGAAGAGGAATTGAGTCAACCAGCTGAGGAAGAGGAACTGAGTTCACCTTTAGAGGAAGAGGATGAAACTAAATCGACAGAAGTGCGAGGTAAGAGAACTTATCCTGGTCCGACATCAATTCCTATTAAGAATTTATTGCAACTCACTAATGAAGATGTAGAGGTTGAATTGAAATTCTGGGATACTGCTGTAATCTGCTATGTGCTTGGTGGCAATCCCCCATGGGAACTAGTTGAGGGTTTTGTCCGGAAGTTATGGGGGGTCTATAAAATTGAAAAATTTCTTTCCTTCCTAATGGGGTATTTTTGGTTAGATTTCAGACCAAAGAATGTCAAAATCTGGTCCTTCAACAGGGATTCCCTCTGTTTGACAATAAACCATTAATTGTTAAACCCTGGATATAATCCTTTAGTTTACACAAGGAGAGAGTCAAGGCAGTCCCCATCTGGCTTCGTCTCTGTGGTCTACCTCTCAAGTTTTGGGGTAAATCCAGCCTGGAGAAACTTGCTGGGTTGCTGGGCAAATTTGTTAGGAGAGATTGGGCCACTAAAGACAAGACTAGATTAGGGTATGCTAGACTGCTGGTGGAAGTTGTGATTGGTCAAGCACTCCCTGATAAGCTACAATTCTTGGATGAGAAAGCTTCAGAAGTCAGTTTATTGGTGGAATATGAATGGAAGCCTACTGTCTATGATGTGTGTAAGGGTATAGGCCATACATAGGATATGTGTAAGAAGAAACAAAGCCAGGCACCTATACCTAACCCTAACCTAGTTAGAAAGCAAGTGAGGAGACCAGTACAGAAGCCTCATGTGACTGTTATAGATAGGAACCCCCATAGGACCACTCCTGAGGTGCCTTTTGGAGGTCCAACATATTATAACTCCTCACTGATTACTCCTGCTACTGTTATTCAACAAGTTTCTCGCTAGGAACATCTAAACTCTGGGAATGCATCTCCTGGTAAGTCATATGTTGCAGCTCTTACTACTAGTCCAGGGAGTCCTGGGAGTAAAGGACAATTGGAAAGGAGACAGAAGGAACCAACTGGTATAGGTAATGGATAGTATTGGTAGTTGGAATGTTCGAGGAATAAATGGGGCCAATAAACAAATAGATGTTAGAAAATTTTCATTTCAAAATAATATTGGTCTTTATGGGTTAGTTGAAACTAAAATCAAAGAGCAAGATTTTGATACTACTTTGAATAATTTAGGTAGTCATTGGAAAGGACTTAATAATAGTAATCTTCATCATGGTGGAAGAGTATGGGTAATATGGGATCCCCAGTTCTTCACAGTTAATTTACTTCATAAAATTTCTCAAGATATCAATGTTCAGGTGACTGATATTGATAATGCAGAGAATTTCATATTTACTGTTGTGTATGGCTCAAATGATGATGATGAGAGAAATGAGTTATGGGATCATTTGATGGAGATGAAGGATAAATACAAGGGACCTTAGGGAGTTTGTGGTGATTTTAATAATGTACTTGATTTCAATTAGAGGATAGGGAAGGAGGTTACATGGTCTGGTATTGCTAACTTCAGAAACTATGCTTATTACTATGGATTGGTTGACATTAAGGGCCAGGGTGCTCTCAATACTTGGAACAACAAAATGGCACCAGCTTTTAGAGGATTTTCCAGAATTGATAGATTTATGGTCAATTCTGAATGGATGGATGTGTACCCAGATGGCTATGCTCACTTTTTGCTAGATGTTTTATTTGATCATAACCCAATTGTCTACCATAAAAGGGTAATTAGGGAGAGAAAGAGGTCACATTTTAGATATTATAATATGTGGAGCTTAGCTCCTGACTTTAAGAAAGTAGTTCAAGAATCTTGGGGGAAACAAGTGGATGGAACTCTGATCTATAAATTGGTAACTCACCTGAAGAACCTGAAGTATCCTCTTTAAATGTTAAATAGCAATGGTTTTTCTGATGTGGACAAATCTGTTGGAATAGAAAGAGCTTTGCTAGAAGATATTGAAGTTCAGTGGCATCTCAATCCTTCTGATGCTATTCTCAGTGTTACTGAAAGAGAAGCTGCTGCCTCTTACAGACATCTATGTAAAGTCCAGCATAGTTTCCTTAGCCAAAAAGCCAAAGTGGACTGGATCAAATTTGGTGATCAGAACACATGATCTTTTCACAATCAGATAAGAGCAAGACAAATCCATAATAGAGTCATGTGTATCAGAGGTGATGATGGAATTATGTATAAGTTTAATGCTGGTATTGAGAATGCTTTCCTTTCCAATTACAAAAAGCTTCTTGGAACCTCTATACCTACTATTGCTGTACATGGTCCTACTGTAAGGACTGGGAGATTGATCATTGTGGGGCATAAGAACATGTTGATGGCTCCTGTGGTTGATGAAGAAATAAAAGACTGCCTCTTTTCCATTCCTGCAACTAAATCACCTGGTCCTGATGGTTACTCAAGTCAATATTTCAAAGATTATTTGGAGGTTTGATGTCATTAATGTTATACAGGATTTATTCTCCAGTTGAAAACTACTTAAGCAGGTGAATACCACCTCAATTGCACTTATTCCTAAAACTGCTAATCCCACCAGTGTTCTAGAGTTTCGTCCCATTGCATACTGTACCACTATCTACAAGACTCTAGCAAAGGTTATCTTCAAAAGACTGAGTCAAGTGCTACCTGATATTGTGAGTGACAGCCAAGCTGGTTTTATTAAAGGTCGAAATATTGTTGAAAATGTGGTGATATGTTAGGATTTAGTAAGACTTTATAATAAGAAGTCTGCTTCCCCTAGGTTCTTAATCAAGATTGACTTGAAGAAAGCATATAATTCAGTGAAATGGGCTTTTTTTTTGGAACAAATGATGGTTACCTTGGGTTTCCCTCAGAAATTCATTGGGTTGGTGATGGTTTGTATAACTAGTCCCACTTATTCCCTTAATGTCAATGGTAATATGTTTGGGTACTTCCCTGGGAAAAGAGGACTTAGGCAAGGTGACCCTTTGTATCCATTACTGTTTACTCTTTGTATGGAGTACTTGTCTCGAATTCTGGGGGTGGTTTCTCAACAAGATGATTTCAGATTCTATCCTTTATGTGGGAATATTAAATTGAATCAATTACTCTTTGCAGATGATTTGCTTCTATTCTGTAAGGGTAATGAAGCTTCTATAATGTGGCTGTTAAGGGGGTTTGCCACATTTTTAGCTGCTTTAGGCTTAAGCATGAATAAATCTAAGCCTGAGATTAATTTTAATGGAGTTGCTGCAAATTCTATTAATGTTATTCTGCAGGTGTCGGGTTTTCATAGGGGAACCCTCCTTTTCAGGTATTTGGGAGTTCCTATTTCCTCTAAGAAGCTGACTAAGACTGAAGGACACAAATTTACTAAGAGGATTGTGGCTAGGATCAGGGGTTGGGGGGCTAAGAACCTGTCTTATGCAGGTAGGGTGGTACTGGTGAATTTTGTACTAACTACCTTGCACACTTATTGGGCCACCATATTCTTAATTCCTAGTGGCATTATGAAAAGAATCAACTCTATTTATAGGAATTATCTGATACCTGTCGATGTGAGTATCAAAAATAATATTTATAAAACCAAACTACTACTAGCAAGCGGTAGTAAGGGTCGATCCGCAGGGAGGTAGGGAGATGATAGTTGTTATTAATTCTACTCTAGGGGTAACAGTTGTGGGGGTTTTGGATTGGATTATAACTAAATCCAAATGCGAAAACAAAATAAAAACTATAACTAAAGCAATTAAATAAAAAGGTGTAGAAAATCACGATAGGTGGGCAAATAAGAAGTCCTCTCGGTCCATTCTTAACTAGTGGCGCCTCTCAGCCTATGCTACTGGTCCCTAGGTCTCACTAATACTAGCTCTCGCCCTGAAAAGTGATTCCTAATAACTAAATTACTTATCATTCGATCTTAGCAATTTATTCGTCTCAATTTATTAATCTATTTTCCCTCCCCTATATCTCGATCTTGTGGGTTGGTCAAATACTAAGCATTTAACAAGTCTCCTCTCGGTCTCGTTGTCAAATATTGCAATTAAAACATTGAAACGGTGCTAATCTATCGCGTCGTCGATCGACCAGCTAAGCTAGTCGATCGACCAACAGGTCCAGTCGATCGACTGACTAATCCAGTCGATCGACCAAAGGCCGACATCAGGTTTACTAATCTACGACGTCTTCGCTACAGATCCCCTCGCATCTTAGCACGGGGTATTTAGCTACTCATAATAATTCTAACTACAACTATGAAAGCTATTAAAACAGTAAACGGAAGCATGATTAAAATGATTTAACAGTAAATTCGCAATAAAAAAAATTACGGCTTTAGGGAACTAATCTAGCAATTCTAACTACGAAGATAATAAACTTAAAGACTGAAATTATGATTGAGAAATACCTAAACTGAAAGCCGAAAGGAAATCCAGATGCAAAATAGCGAACTTTATTGAGAAACTAAAGTATTTGAATGTAAACTATGCTAAACTCGAGACCTCATGTCTCTCCTCCCAAAAAACTGATAATTATTCTAAAAACATAGGTTAGTTAATTAGGAATATCACACACTCTTATTCCTAAACCTAAGAATACATTGGTCTTTCTAATTCTCGATCTTTTAATTTGTGCATCAGCTCGCGTGGTGGTCGATCGACCACTGAGGCCAGTCGATCGACCAAAGGTGCTGTACAGAATTGCATTCTGACGATTCCTGCAGTGCGCACCGATCTTAAAACAGCTTCCATTTCTTCGTTACTTGGTCAAATCAGGCGTTCTACACGGTGTTGGAAAGATAAGAGGATAAGCTTTGACCTTCAATTGTAATCGTTCGATTATCTACTCTAGAACTAGAGATATAGCCATCTGAACGAGGCTGCAATATCGTGAAATGCTTCTTTGCTTGTTAAACTCGTACGCACCCTTGCTTTTGCTATCTTTAGGCCTTGAAACGCGCACCAAGCTCATTCCTCGAGTCAATACTTCATGTCAAATGCAATGCTAAATACTTAGGGACGGATTTGGCTCGATTTTCCGCTGAAATCTTCATATTCCTACAAAATCACAAGAAAAGGAAGAAATACACGAAACAAGGGAAATAGTAGCATAAACTACTCAATTGAGCTCAGAAATACGTGTGAAATGAGGTGCAAAACATCATATATTAGACACGCATCAAACATCCCCAAACCAAACCCTTGCTTGTCCCCAAGCAAGAACTAGACTCGATCTTAGAACCTAATGGAACGAGTTCAATCTCAGAGCGAAATGCAAACTGTAAAGCCTAAACCAATTTAATGCTACAAATCAACAATCAATTAGCAACATGAATCATGCAGACGAGTTATGTAGTCGTTAAAAATTGCTGAACCGTTAACTGTAGAGACTTATCATTATGGACTCTCACGGGTCGCTCATATCACTCAATGAATACGGGTGAGTAATGTAAAAGATATAAAGAAGTAATTTTGTAGTGACACTCACCTAACTACGACCTATAAGAACATGCTTGCAATCTAATATGAAAATAATCTCTACGACCGTACATATGCATTCCAACCAATCAAATGACCATGATACATGCCGAGGTAAATATGGATATGTGAGGTAATGGGTAAGAAGGGCAAAACAATTATGGGAATGTGGAGGTATAGGCGGCCAAGCTAGTACCCAAACAAAACCATATGACAACATTCACTTCCTCACTCGAAAATAAATCGATGAAACGGTGCTAATGATCAATTACAATTCTCACAAACTCCGATATAATCGTAATTCCCCAAATTGATGATAATAAAGCATGGGAATAAAATCACCAAATCATAATAACTGAAACATGTGATTTTTTCGAACTTTCTTTTTCTCGGTCTGCAGTCGATCGACTACCGTCTTCAGTACAGCACACTTTTTCTTTTTCGAATCATTTTTTCTTCTTCTTTTTTTTTTCTTTTTTTTCTTTCTTTCATTTTTCAATTCTGTTTCCTCCTTCATTCTTTTTATCCATCATTATCTCAAAAATGATCATATAACCAAACCGCAATATACATAATCCCGAAAACTAAGGCTATTAGCTTGACAAAGGCAGGCTAAATATAGGAGGTAGTTAAGGGACAAAAGGCTAAATTTGGCTTTGTGAGGTTTATGGGCAAAATGAAAAAAAGGGGAACCTCTACCACATGTGTCAACAAACCACAAACTGAATGCATACAAGTATTAAGCAGATTAAGTTCATATTTATGCAAATTTATGTAACATGCCTCATAAGGAGTAACTACTCACATTCCTAGATAAACTGGTCACAGATGACACCAGTTACAAGCTCTAAATATCAGAATATAATGTAGTTTGCCAAAAATCAAAGTCAAGTCTCAAGTTCAGCAAGAAATTTAACGAAAACTCGTAGACTATGCATATATGATTCTACTAATAACATGTCAATTAAGCAAGGCTTAGGCATATACAAGTGCAAATGCAATGTCATCATAGAAATACTACCGTTCCGACTTGACCTACATGATAAAATAAACGTGCCTAAGATAGCCAGTCTGGTAGGGAATTACGTCAAGAGTGATGTGGCTACAGAGGAGAGAACAAGATTGGAATATGCCAGGGTCATGGTGGAAATGGAGGTGGATCAAAAGTTGCCTGAAAACATTGAATTTAAAGATGAGAAGGGGGTGGTGAATAAGGTGGCAGTGGAGTATGAGTGGAAACCAATTAGATGCACTAAATGCAAGGGCATGGGACATGACAAGGAACAGTGTAAAAGAGGAGAAGTGAAGAAACTTGAGAATCAGGGTGTTAAAAAAGTGTGGAGGCCTGTGGTGAATAAGCCTGCAGTGGAGCCATTTGCCAGGACTGTTGTTGTGCAGCCTGTGCAGTCACCTGTAATCCCTGTTATTAGAGAGGAAGGGCGATTCTTGACTCCTACCAAAAGGCTAGTTAAGATGCATAGGCAGGAGAGGAGTGGTGATGGAAATAGCAATGAAAATTTTGGAGCTTATTCTTATAAAGAGATTGTTACATCTCCTTCAAAGAAGTCTTTGTTAGCTCAAAGGCACTCAACATCACCTATTTGTTCCAATGGATAGCATAGGTTTTTGGAATGTACGAGGTATGAATAGAGTAGGTAAACAGAAGCATATAAGTTATTTTTTACAGAATAAAGATGTAGGTTTATTTGGTTTGTTGGAGACTAAAATAAAGAATAAAGCTTTTAGTAATGTTGTAAATAACTTTAATAATGGTTGGAGTATAACTACCAACAATGGTTATCATAGTGGTGGAAGAATTTGGGTCCTTTGGAAGCCTGGAATGTTCAATGTGCATGTCATTGAGTATAATGCTCAATATATTCACATGAAGGTACAGGCTTTGGTGACTAGGAATGTGTTCTACCTGACAATGGTCTATGCCTTCAATGGCATCAGTGAGAGGGCTCCTCTGTGGGAGAAACTGAGGAAGTTTTCTAATCAAATCTCTGGTCCATGGGCAATAGCTGGGGACTTCAACTGTGTGCTAGCTGCTCAGGAAAGGTGTGGAGGAGCTACGACTATAGCTGAGATGGAACCCTTCAGGAAATGTGTTGATGATTGTGAGGTGATAGACATCACTGCTGTAGGGTCAGTATTTACTTGGAACACCAAACAGAGGCCTGGGGAGAGGATATACAATCGGTTGGATAGGTTCCTGGTGAATAGAGCTTGGTGTGATAGTTTCCCTGATTTGTATGCTCAATTCTTGCCTGAGGGGATGATGGATCACACACCTTGTATTGTCAGGAGTAATAAGGTGGTGCAAGGGACTAGGAGCTTCAAATATTTCAATATGTGGGGCAAGTCTAAAGAGTTTTTACCTCTTCTCAGAGAGCTTTGACAGTTTGATATTGTTGGTACCCCTCTATTTAAATTAGCAAAAAATCTTAAAAACCTTAAGCCAAGGTTAAAGAAATTAAATAGGGAGGGCTTTAGTGATATTGAGAAGAGTACTGGCATTTTAGAGCAGCAAGTTGAGGAATTGCAGATTCAATTGGGAGTTGATCCCTCAGACTTGAGTCTAATAAATAAGGAATATGAAGCCAGTTTGAAGCTAAAGGAGATGTAATGTGCTAGGGACAGTTTCTTGCTCCAAAAAGCAAAGAGTGAGTGGATTAAGGAGGGTGATACAAACTCAGCCTACTTCCATAGCATCATTAAGAAGAGGAGAAATAGGAACAAGATTTTTGTGATTGAGAATATGAGTGGGAAAGTTTGTGATACTAGTGATCAGGTCCAGGCTGCTTTTCTGGAATTTTATGAGCATTTGCTGGGCACAAACCAGAATACTAAGCCTGTCCCTAAACGAGTCATTGCTCAGGGGAAGAAGTGCACAAGGGAACATCAAGCTCAGCTTCTTAGACCAGTTACAGGAGAGGAAATCAAAGAAGCTATGTTTAGCATCCCTGACATCACGGCACCTGGCCCTGATGGATACACAAGCGGATTCTTTAGAGATGCATGGGGAGAGATTGGCAATCAGGTAGTAGTTACAGTCAAATATTTTTTCTTGAATGGGAGACTCTTGAAACAGGTTAATGCAACAACCTTGACACTCATTCCTAAATGTGAGAGACCTAAGGATGTCACCCAGTTTCGTCCTATTGCATGCTGTAATGTAGTCTACAAGGTAATTTCCAAGTTGCTTTGTGCAAGACTGGCATCTGTGCTGCCTGAAATAGTCCACATGAACCAGGGCGCTTTTATTCAAGACAAAAGTATTCAGGAAAATATTTTAATTTGCCAGGATCTCATCAGGCTCTATGAAAGGCCTTCTGTGTCTCCTAGATGTATGCTAAAAATTGATTTACAGAAGGCATATGATACAGTGGAGTAGAGTTTTGTTGAGCAGCTGATGGACTTACTAGAATTTCCTACAGGTTTCAAAGAGAGAATATTGCAATGTATCACTACCCCCACTTTTTCTTTGGCACTTAATGGAGAGAGTTTTGGGTATTTCCAAGCTAAGAGGGGTCTAAGGTAAGGAGACCCACTGTCTCCTTTGTTGTTTACCCTATGTATGGATTATTTGACTAGAATGCTAAAGTATGCTGCTACTAAATACCAGTTCAAGTATCACCCCTTATGCAAAGAGTTGTAGATCACAAACCTTATGTTTGCAGATGATGTTTTGATGTTCAGTAATGGGGATGCTGGGTCTATGATGCTCCTTCTGAAATCATTCTCAACATTCTCTAAAACTTCTGGACATAAAGTGAGTGCTAGTAAGTCTAATGCATACTTTAATGGTGTGAATGAAGAGCTCAAATGTGATTTTTTGAGTGTGTCTGGGTTTAAAGAAGGCAAGCTCCCTTTCAGGTATCTAGGGATGCCTATCCAGACTACGAGATTAAAGAAGAAGGATTGTGAGTGCTTGGTGGATAAAATTTGCAATAGAATTCATAGTTATGGTGCCAGGAAATTTTCCTATGCAGGTAGGCTCACTTTGGTTCAACATGTATTGAATTCTTTACACTCCTATTAGGCTTCATTGTTTGTTCTCCCTAAGGGAGTCATACACAGAATAGAAGCTACTTGCAAGAATTTTTTATGGGATGGTAGTGCTGAGTATAGACGCAGTCCTTTAGTTGCCTGGGATACTATATGTAGGCCAAAGCAGGAAGGGGGTTTGGGGCTAAAGAATCAGGAATTGTGGAATATTGCTATGGTTGGTAGACTTGTGGATTGGATTGCAACAAAGAAGGAGTCCTTATGGGTTCAATGGGTGAATGCAAATTATTTGAAAGGGAGGTCCTGGCAGGATTACAAAGCTACTAGCAACTCTAGCTGGGTGTGGAGGAGGATCTGCAGGGTGAAGCAGGTGCTTGCCAGTGGCTACAGTCAGGGAGTTTGGCAGGTGCAGCAAGCTGGTTACACACCTGCTGGATGTTATGAATGGCTTAGAGGAGCAAGGACAAAGGTAGACTGGCATAATGCAATCTGGGACAGCTAGAATCTGCCTAAACACAGGTTCATGGGATGGCTTATAGCTCACAAATCCCTGCACACTAACAGTAGACTGAAAGGATTTGGGATGAATGTGGATGGAATGTGTTTCTTATGTGGGCAGATAAAAGAGACGCAGGAACATCTATTTTTTGAATGTGCTTTTAGCAGACGGGTAATACAAGCACTGATGGAAATCTCTGGCTTAAATCTTCCTGATTCTGATGTCTTGCACTGGTGTATCCATAACACAGACCTGACATTGCAGAGGAGAGTAAAGAATGCTATGGTTTTGAGTGCTATGTATCAGGTGTGGCAGCAGAGAAATAAGAGTCGTATAGAGCAGCTGGTTTTGAGGCCTAGTCGTATTGCACTGTTGATCACTGATGATATGAAGAGAAGGATAAAAGAAAGGGATAAGAGGAAGTTGACCGCACATGAGTTAGAGTGGCTAGGGCGCTTAAAGTTTATGTAATCCTTGGAAAAGTCTTAGGCCTTTATTTTTGTACTTGAAACATTTCTTTATATATATATATATATATATATATATATATATATATATATATATATATATATATATATATATATATATATATAATACCCTCACATTTTACCAAAAAAAAAACGTGATTTTTTGAATTTTTTGAATTTTTTCATTTTTTTTGAAATTTTGTATATATAAGGGAGATAAACAAATGCAAACTGAAATGCAATAAACGT
The DNA here is from genome assembly GCF_048544455.1 of Silene latifolia. Classification (NCBI taxonomy): domain Eukaryota; kingdom Viridiplantae; phylum Streptophyta; class Magnoliopsida; order Caryophyllales; family Caryophyllaceae; genus Silene; species Silene latifolia. The sequence continues at coordinate 100,226,823 of NC_133527.1, forward strand.
GAAACAAAAAATGCAATCAAACATGCGAATGCAATGCAAAACCCTTCCCCAAACCAAATCACACAATGTCCCCATTGTGCAAAATCATGTAAATGGATAAACAAAGGAAATGGGATTTTGCGTTAAAATTAAGTAAATAAGACATGAAATAAGGACTCGGAAACTCACAAGACTTTAAGCGCAGGAAAAGGAAACCTCCCCAAACCAGCGTGAGCTAGGAGGTTTCAGTAGCCAGCAGTGCTACTAATAAGTACCTGAAAAGACAAACAATACCACGCGTAAAACGAGAAAACAGTTATAAAACGCAAAATTATATGTTTTTCTGTACCTCCACCATAAGCACCTGCACTAGACTGTCAACTCTGCAACTTCGTTTTTCAACTCTTGCTGTGACAGAGTGGATGGTGGTGGGGCTTCATAAGGAGGCTCATATGGTTGATGCGGTGAAGTAGGAGCGTAATTATACGAATTCTCGAGCTGAAGTTGATGAAAACCAAACATCTTCTCCTTAGGGTGCCTGCATGCCTCAGTTGTGTGTCCCCTTCCGCCGCATGTCCCACAAAACAACACCTGCTGCTCCTGAGAATGGAACATGGGTGGCCCCTTCTGATGTACTGCAAATAAACAACACTAAAGAAGAAGATAAGAACTGCCTCAAGGTACTCAGTCTTCCCTTGAGGCGAAAAACAGACTAAAATGAAAAATAACTAAAACTAGCGCTGCCTCCCCGGCAACGGCGCCAAAATTTGATGCCTGTCGATGTGAGTATCAAAAATAATATTTATAAAACCAAACTACTACTAGCAATCGGTAGTAAGGGTCGATCCGAAGAGGGGTAGGGAGATGATGTTGTTATTAATTCTAGTCTAAGGGTAACAGTTGTGGGGGTTTTGGATTGGATTATAACTAAATCCAAATGCGAAACAAAATAAAAACTATAAATAAAGCAATTAAATAAAAAGGTGTAGAAAATAATAAAAGGGAAGCTAAGACGATTGGTTCACTTTGCAAATTTGCGACGACGTATCTAAGTAAGTCTGATAAATCACGATAGGTGGGCAAATAAGAAGTCCTCTCGGTCCATTCTTAACTAGTGGCGCCTCTCAGCCTATGTTACTGGTCCCTAGGTCTCACTAATACTAGCTCTCGCCCTGAAAAGTGATTCCTAATACCTAAATTACTTATCTTTCGATCTTAGCAATTTAGTCGTCTCAATTTATTAATCTATTTTCCCTCCCCTATCTCTCGATCTTGTGGGTCGGTCAAATACTAAGCATTTAACAAGTCTCCTCTCGGTCTCGATTAAAACATTGAAACGATGCTAATCTATCGCACGTCAGTCGATCGACCAGCTAAGCTAGTCGATCGACCAACAGGTCCAGTCGATCGACTGACTAATCCAGTCGATCGACCAAAGGCCGACATCGGGTTTACTAATCTACGTCGTCTTCGCTACAGATCCCCTCGCATCTTAGCACGGGGTATTTAGCTACTCAAAATAATTCTAACTACAACTATGAAAGCTATTAAACAGTAAACGGAAGCATGATTAAAACGATTTAACAGTAAATTCGCAATAAAGAAAATTACGGCTTTAGGGAACTAATCTAGCAATTCTAACTACGAAGATAATAAACTTAAAGACTAAAATTATGATTGAGAAATACCGAAACTGAAAGCCGAAAAGAAATCCAGATGCAAAATAGCGAACTTTATTGAGAAACTAAAGTATTTGAATGTAAACTATGCTAAACTCGAGACCTCATGTCTCTCCTCCCAAAAAACTGATAATTATTCTGAAAACATAGGTTAGTTAAATAGAAATATCACGCACTCTTATTCCTAAACCTAAGAATACATTGGGCTTTCTAATTCTCGATCTTTTAATTTACGCATCAGCTCGCGTGGTGGTCGATCGACCACTGAGGCCAGTCGATCGACCAAAGGTCTTTGTCTGAACTGCATTCGACGATTCTGCGCAGCGCGCACCGATCTTAAAACAGCTGCCATTTCTTCATTACTTTGTCAAATCAGGCGTTCTATACGGCGTTGGAAGGTAAGAGGATAAGCTTTAACCTCCAATTGGAATCACTCTATTATCTGCTCTAGAACTCGAGATATAGCCATCTGAACAAGGCTGTAATATCGTGAAATGCTTCTTTGCTTGTTAAACTCGTACGCACCCTTGCTTTTGCTATCTTTAGGCCTTGAAACTGTGGACAGCGGGGGCCCACGGGGGCGCTTGGGAGAGAAGAGAAACAAGCGCTTGCATTTTTGTATGGAGTCGCCACCAATTTTTATGGGAAATTGGAACCGTTCGAATACCTCGTGTCATGTCAAGACACAAAGTAGAGACATGAACACTGAGCAATCGTTACCCTTAGCATTCTATGTCTTGAATGACTCTCGTGGATGCCAATGAACACGGGTGTTCACAGATATCTGGAGTAAGGGGTGAGGGTACATATTAGGAAACTCTTTTGATCGAACACCTAATCCCGCCCGCCACGATAGCGGCCTCTACTAATGTTTAGGGAAGTTATTCGTACTTGATATATCGTCGATTACATGCATGCAATGCAACATCCAAGTTTTTATCCTAGCATGTGAAGATTAGTACTAAGTCGGTTGACACATAATTTAGCATACAATTAATGTTGAAGTTGGGATTTAATGCTCAATTACATGTGAAAACATACAAATGATACAAGAAATATGATCAACATAATAGGGAAATTACAATAATAAAAATTACAAAAATTACAACGGATTAGGCGATTTATGTCGAAAATACCTTTAAAACAGGTAATTTGAGAAAAAGAATAAAAGAATGAATTACGACAAAACAGAAGGTGATAATACGAGTAATAGTTAATTATACGTAAGCTAAATAACAAAGTCAAAGCAACAACGGAGTTCAAAGACAAAAATCAACCAGGAACAAGCGCAGCAGAGCTGCGTCCCTTGGAAGAGGCGCAGCAGTTGCTGCGTCTGGTCCTTGGCTCAGTTCTGGCTGAGAAGCCGGAATTGCAAGTTGTTAATATTCGTTGGTTAATTTAACGATGGATTAAATTATATACTCGGATGAAAGTGATTAATAGGTTATTTAATATATGAATGGGTCATGAAAACAGTAAAACATGGGTGAGACGGAATTAAGATGGATTAATTACAGGAGTGAACGATTGATTAGTGACATAGGTGAACTAAATAGGCTAAATATGACAAATTAATGACAAATATGCGAATAAACGGATGAAAATATGTCAATGATGAATTCCTGAAACTCAATATGGAAGAATTTAATTTCTACAACCCGGATTGAATTCGATGACGAAAACCCGCAAATATTGGTTATAAGGGATTTAAGTCGAAATTAATGACGAATTAAATATGTGAATGATGATGATCAATATACATGTGGAATTATTATGATGTTATGTCAAAGAATTAGAGAAAACAGACGAAAACAAAATAAAACAAGACGAATTACAGAGGACGAAAGAAGAAGAAAGGAAGCAGGAACTGCGGCAGCCTCACGAAGAGGCGCAGCAGGAACTGCGCTCCTTCGAAGAGGCGCATCAGTTGCTGCGTCTTTTCTCGACGTTTGTCTATTGAAAATCCGTAAAAAAGGTTTTGAACGTGGTTTTAGAAATCGGTTTTAATGAGGTATTTTCGACATAAACCTTACAATTGTGATACAATAATTAAAATACAATAAATAAAAGAGAGATTATACACCCTCAGACTTACATGTTTGACGAAACGAGAAAGGCTAAGATATCGATTAGTGATGCTCGACGTGAATGAAAAGAAAGTGCCCTCGTAAGAGGAAAACGATTAGATTAATTAAGTTGATTGATGTGGAGTTGGTCAAATTGGTCGGTCATGCAAACGAGGCTGGTACTCAGAAGGATCCGAGCTTACGTGGTCGAATGTTCAAGCACGTAGACGCCAAAAAGTATGAACAAAGGACTGAAATGCAAATGGAGAAGAGAAGGGCGGACACTCACGTGAGAAATATGAGGAGCGAAGGCTCCAATTTATACTAATCACGTGGAGGAATTAGGGTTTCGGAGACTCTTTGGAAGTGAATCTCGGAAAGATATGAAAAAGATACGAAAATTACGCAGAAAAGGACCTGGGAAGAGGCGCAGTAGCCACTGCGTCTCTTGGAAGAGGCGCAGCACCTGCTGCGTCTGTTCCCAAGTGGTTTCCTCCTGCGGAAGAAAGATTTCCGTGTTTAAGTTATGGTAGGACGGAATAATTCGGTTTTCCTTAATATCTTGTGTGAATATTACGGGGAATTGTTTACCAAAGGATAAAGATTGTGAAATATGGAATAGAAATATCCGGAACATTCCAGAACATTCTGACTCGGGATTTAACGGTTATCAGAAAATGAAGACGATTTTAGGTCCGGAATACAAATGTACTCTAATTACTGTCAAAACGACCGTATCAGGACGTAGATGACAACTAAGAGGTAGACATTAATATTTGAGCAATCACTTGACGATAATCTTACGAATTGTCACAAATCGTTCCGCGTACCAAACATGCGGCCCAATCATCACCGGGTGGTTTGCGAGAGGTGCAGAAATGAGGTATCTACAGAGCCCCCACTTTGACTGAGGCTTGGACAAGGCGAAAGTCAAAGTATAGCCATCAGGTCAATCGAAGATTACAACCTGACGACTATGGCGACGCGAGGCGGCTCAAGGGGTCTGAGCCAAGGACCTGTCGTCGGGAACATTTTAGAGTCTGTCGACTATCGGGGAGGGTCGTTTAAAGTACATTAGACTACGTAAGGAGGCTCGCCAGCTATAAGAAGAGACCATACCTGAGATTTCTTCTTGAGATGCTTCCGGAGGCGCGTAGGAGCTAAGGTTAAGCATAGTAGCTAAGGTAAAGACCTAAAGGATATATAAGGATTGCGCTAGGGTGTGGGGCCCTAAAGGAAAGCATCGACGGGAAGGAGGCCAAAAACAAGTTCAACTTAAGGGTAACTAAAGCTTGAGTATAGGAACTCTATTGGTTTGGGAACTTCTGGAGAACGACACCTTTGTCGAACTCCGCGGGGAAACACGAAATATTGTGAGTAGCAGGACACAGGCGGGAACTGCTGAGAGAAAACTGCTTGGGTATATGTTAATTCTCATGTCTTGAGAGGGACAGTACGTCTGCTTACTCTCGCTGGAGACATGATTGGGAATTATTCTTCATGTCATGAGAGGGAATGTGTATCCGCTTACTCTCGTCGGGAAACATAATGAAGGCGTGTCGAATTCTGTGAAGGAATAAATGCTCGTTGCGATAAGAAAAGGGTCTTGGAAGAAATAAATACTATGCAACAGTCTGCTGCTGGCTTGGAAATAAGGGCCGGAACGAAAGAAAATCGTCAAACGGACCAAAAGGATAAAATAGCATCGGGGAAGAGGCGCACCAAAGATGGGCCCACAAATAACGAATTCATAACGAATTTTTGAAAATCCGTATGGAGGGAACACAAGGAAGAGGCGCAGCAAGAGCTGCGTCTCTTGGAAGAGGCGCAGCGCCTGCTGCGTCTATTCCCCAAAGTGTTATTTCTGCGTAAAAACGCGATAATCAGAGGCTTATGTTCATTATTTCGAAACACAAATTACACAATTTCTCTCTCAAATCTTCACCATTTCCACCAAGGTTTGATCCAAAAGCTTGCATTAATTATGACTAATCGAGGTATGTGTCTCATTCTTGCATTAATCGTCTATATTTGCCCAATTTTGAGCTGAAAAAATTAGGGTTTATGACCCATTTGATCGAAAATTTGGGGCTTTTCCCCCAAATGCATTTGCCTTGTCAAATTGACATTAGATATGGATAATAGGTAATATTAGGAACATAACCATTTATTTGTCTCGAATTTTCGTTGAGTTTTGAGCCTTTGAATGAAATTTGAGACGGTTTTACAGCTAAACCGTAAATTGCTTCGAAAATAGCCTTAGGATTGCCCATTTGCGATGAAACTTGATATTTGGGATCCTTGAACGATGGGTAAACTTTCTACCATCTCGGAATTTTGGTTTGTGACAGCTTTTTCAGGACACTTTTCTAGGGCATAACCGCTGTTATAACGAAATGTTGCCGAAATTTCGACCCGAACCCGGAACTAAGCTTCAAATTAGGCTTGACTTGACCCAAATTACCACATGAGTGATCGGGTTGGTGAGAATATGGCCAAGGATAGCAAGAAAAGTGCGATTTCAGGGCTTCCGAAGGCTCGAAAATCCCTTAACCAAGGCTTGTCGTCACGTGACGTGGCCTAAATTTGCTTTAATGTTGCAGGTGATGAGGCTTCTACTTTTGGGAGAGCTCCCATGGAGATAGACATTGCTACTGTCGAGGAGGCTTTGGAGCAGGCCTTCACCGCTGCGGTGATGGCTGCTGGGTACGAGGTCCATGAGGAGGAGGCTGTCGAGGAGGAGGAGGACCCGAGACGGGCCAACGTTAGGCGAGGAGGTCGTCAGCTGAGAGGAGCTCCTGCGTGGGCTGAGACTTGGGAGAGAAGGCACCTGCTGTGGGCTGCAGAGGGTCACCTGTCCTACAGGACGGTGAAGAGCTTGGTAAATAGGAATTCACTTCTCATAACTTCCCCTCTTTCATTCATTTGTTCAAATTTCTTTCAAATTTTATTCAAAACTAAAGATAGCTTTTGTTTCAAATCACAATAGGAGGCCGGCAACATCAGTTCGTTCTCGGGCTACACGACAGTGATGGAGCACTACGAGCGGCTGTCGGCGGAGGAGCGGGCCATGATCGAGCGTGGAGCGTTCGGTCCTTTGGTGCAGGCCTGGAGGGATATCGCGAAGAGGAAGCTGCGGGCTAACCTTAGCCTGGTTCGCGCTTTCTTAGACCGATTCTGGGATAAGACTTCCACGTTTCACATGCATTTCGGTGAGGTGGGAGTCACTCTGGAGGACTACGGCATGATTTCTTGTCTGTCGTGCGGGACCGAGGAGGTGGAGTGGCCGGAGACTGCCATGAGGGTGGACTCGGCCGAGGCGAGGAGAATGATCGGCTGGAACTTGTCGCCGAAGGCTGTCACAGTGCCGGGTTTGGTACCCAGTTCCTACATTCGAGACGACTTTGCGAAAAAGATCCTGACACTGGTGACGATTGATGGGAGGGAGACGGCTCCTCCTCCCTGTACAGCTGAGCAGAGGGCTCGTTTGTGGCTCTAGTGCTTTCTGTCTTCGATTTACCTTAGAGAAAAGGGCGAGAGGCTGTCGACGAAGCTTCTTCTCTTCCTTTCTGACCTGAGTTCCCTAGGGCGTTGGGACTGGGTCACTGCTGGCTTTGCGGTCCTCATCCGCTTCATGAGGGCCATGGTTCGTCCGGAGTTGATGGAGAAGGGGACTTCTCCTGGCGCTGTCGGGCCTGGACTACTGCTGGAGGTATGATCCTTCCTTTAGACCAAAGTAAATTCCTTTCTTTATCAAATCATGAAAGATCGTTATTGATTATATTGCTTTACAGGCGTGGGTGTACTCCTACTTCCCGGGCCTCGCGCCCAAGAGGACGGAGCCGCTGGAGAAGGCCTATCCCATGGTGAGGGATTGGGTGATGTGCAGGACGAATTGCAAGCGTTCTTCTCACAGTGTCTATCGGCGGGACGTGAACGCTCTTCAGCTGGACAGCGTAAGTATCTCACATTAATTTGTTTCTTCATTGCTTTTAAATTGATTATAGGAATGATCCTTGTTTATCTTGTCACAGTGGGTGCCCAGACCTTGGGCGGAGTACGCTGGAGCGCCTCCTTTCGTTGCTGAGGTCCTTCGACCCAGGAGCTCGGGCCGACTGCTGTTGAGGACGTCGATGGGTCCTGTGTGGTACTTGGGCGAGCGCTTGGCTCGTCAGTGCTCTCGGGACGTGTTGACGGTTCCCGTCGATCCTCCCGGGACGATGTTCAGGGAGCATTCTGAGGCTGTGAGGGAGGCGGAATTGGCTGGTGCCAGTGGTGACGCCCTCCTTCTTCCTGGCGAGGACTACTCGGCGTTCCTTTACGGGAGGTTGGCGTACTGGCCGGTAGTGGTGAGCGTCTTTTACTCTTCCTCTTGACTTGATTTTGAGAATTATGATGAAAGATCATCGATTAATGAGAACCATTTGTCTTTGCAGGAGGTCGAGGCGGCGGGCATCGAGCCCCCAGAGTACTCCGAGACCCTCGAGTACATTGACGCGACCGGGAGGACGACGATCTCCGAGCTGCGTGACTTTGACGTCGCTGTGACAGATGCTGGCCTGGACGACTGGCAGCATCTGATTCGGAGGGTAAACCCTCTAACTTTGCGTAACTTTTGTGTAGGAACACATTTGATTGAGCTTGTTCAATTGTTGAGAATTTCTTTTTGAAAATGCACGTCGCGCCGTCTCGGTTTGTGGCGTTGTGGAGGGTGGCCAACCGGCTGCGAGCTACTGCCGTCGAGGCACTTGTCGGCGGTCGAGGTCGTCAGGTATGAACCTTATGCCTACTCCATTTTTGATTTTTGATTTTCCGATTTTGCTTGAAACGATTGACATGAGCCAATTTTGTTGTTTACAGGGTGACCGCGAGCTGGAGCGAGAGTTGTCCCAGTCTCGAGAGGAGACAGCTCGCTTGTTGAGGGAGCTTGAGCTTCGGGACGCCGAGCTTGCCGTTCTTGCGGCAAGAGTTGCAGAGTTGGAGGGCGACCAGCAGTAGTCTTATGTAGCTTTTGTAGACTTGCACATTTGGACATTGATTTTGAACATTTTTGGACTTTGTTTGGGGCGAGAGCCCCCAGTTTGTTGTACATTTCCTTTGTTGGTTGTATATAAGATGGCTTGAGAGCCTTTGCTGCTGGGTTGCGTTGCTTGTATCTGCGCAGTTAGCTCGAACAGGTTTGGTAGATGACGGTTTACGCCGTCATGCTGCCGAAATTTACATAGAAATCACGCAAAACATACATTTGTATATACATATGGCTTTAATTAGCGCAAAACGAAGTGACTCAAAAGAATGCAAAAAATGCAAAAAATTTGCCGGAAATGACCGGACGGTAGGGAGGGTTACCCCCTAAAAAAAACAGAAATCTATAAGTTAGAAATGTAGAAATGAAATTAAGAAACTGAAATTAATATATACATGTTGAAATTCGGTAAATTGCGAATTGTTTTCTAAAATAAATGAATTAAATGAGAAATGTAAAACTAAAAATGAATGAAAGCGAAAATTATTCCCTAAAATGATGAATTAAAATGAAAATTACTTCCTAAAATGAAAATATACAAGTGTGATAAAATGGCGAAAATGTCGATGTCGCCTCGAAATGTGTGCCCGCGAAATTAGGAAACCTGAAACATGGTAATCTTCTCGTATTTACCAAAATAATAACCCATAGGAATAGCAAATTATTCGTCATGGAATTAGGAAAGATCCAACGCGGAAAATCACAGAAGTGAAGCTGAGGAAGAGGCGCAGCATGAGCTGCGTCCCTTTGAAGAGGCGCAGCTGGTGCTGCGCCTGTTCCCAAGGTGTTCTGCTCTGACGGATTTTTGGAAACAGAAATTGGTATAAATAGAAACGTCGATGGAGCTTTTATTCACACAAATCTTCCGTCTCTTCTTCGTCTTATTTCGTAAAATTCTCAAAATAATTTTCTCATCATGAATACTTTGGAGATCCGCTTGAAGGAATGGACCAACGAATTTTCGAATATGGAGAAACATGATATGGGCTCTTATAATTTTGGGTCTTTGTTGAGTTTAAAACTCATCAAGGTTGTTAAACCGTTCTTGGATGCTTGTCTTGACTATTGGGACCCGAATTACCATGTTTTTGCGTTCCCTGGAGGTGATATTTGCCCATTTCCTGAAGAAATTGCTGCTATTGGTGGGTGGGATCCCAAACACTTGTCTGCCATTCCTTCTACTTCGCAAGGGTACAAGAGCAAATTTAGAGACTTGCTTGGATTGACTATACTTAAGGTGGACCGTCTAGTGACCTCGAAGGGCGTGAGGATGTTGGACTTCATAGATCGATTCATCAACAGGGCCGACCCCACCGTTTCTCATGTTGCTAGGCGGAGGGCATTTGGCTTTTGCTTGTTGCATGTGTATGTCTTCCAAGGGCATGTTGATGAAGACTTGAGAGGTGATCCCCGCCTTCTGGGCCTTGTTGAGCAAATGGAGCTGCGCAGGAGCCCAACTTGCTTATGCTTAGGAGAGATGCTTTTGGGCTTGGATAATAGGAAATCCAACCGTGATCTACCGTATTTGGGAAGTCCCGTCATTCTGCAGGTAAAAGACATGTTTTTTTTTTTCTTGGTTTATTTTTTTTTTTTTCGTTTCGTTTTTTTTTTTGTTTTTTTGTTTTTTTATTTTTTTGTTGTTGTCTAATACCCGCTTTTGGTAGGTTTGGCTTATGGAACGGCTCCGATTGATCGAGCCCCCAGTTCATGTGCTTTCCTATCATGCCCGCTCGATTGCGATGAGGACGAGGTTGTACATGGTGGACTTCACTCGGGTCTGTGATTACTGGAAGAACAAGCTGAAGAGCGGCGATGGTCCCTTGATTATGTGGGTTGTACCGTGGTGGCACCTCAAATCTGTCACTGGAGTATCTTCTTTGGATCCTACTGGGTCCGTGCGCATTCCTGGATTGGAGTTTATGGTGTGCATCTTCCCGGAAAGGCTGATGAGACAAGTTGGGCTGAAACAAACGATCCCGAAGCTTGATACCGTCCCGCAGACTGCTATGGCACTTACTACGGAGAGCCGAAGAGAGTGGGCCATTAAATGGGCCCAAAGAAACATGTGGTTCTTGAATTTCTCCGCTAATGCCTTGTGGGTGTCGGATTCTTATCTGCGATGGAGAACGGCTACTACTTCGGAAGAGCGCGAGAGATTGAGGAAGCGCGAGCCCGTTGACTACAAGGCACGCGAGGTAGAGAAAGAGAAAGAGAAGCATCTGACAGAGGGAGAAGAAGAAGCCGGGTTTCAAGCTGTTCATCCTTCGAAGAAACCAAAGACTACTCATGTCACGGAAATGGTGATTGACAAGAATGGAAAGTGTAGGCCTCGAGAAAGACCGTTGGTGATTAGGTCTGAAGTGGCGCAAGAGCGTCCGGCTCGAGGTCGTGACAAGAAATATGACAAGAATGACAAGGGCAAGGGGAAGATGGAGGAATAGCCCGAGTCTTTATTTATTATTTGATTATTATTATTATTTATTGTTGTAATGGGTTTTTAGAATCCTAGCCTATTCTATTTTTATTATGTAGCGTACTATTAGAAAATGGATGAAATAAAAAAGGTTAAATGGTTATGAAACCGTTGTGATTTTCTATTTATTATTCTTGTCGAATTCCAAATGCAATGCAAATGTCCTTCTATTTACATTTTAGATATAATGGGTTGAATCCTGTGAAGGATTGCCTACGTATTCACTTAAAAAAATGAAATCAAACCCTTGCGCGTAGTTCGAGTAAATGTAAAAGAATAATTGTTCTAAGCAAGAGCTTGTAATGAACTTAGAAAATAAGCATGAGCTTTTTGCTTACTCTGAAGGTGCAAATTTAGTTTATTTGATGATACGAGGATAACAAATTTGTCAAAATGCAAGAGCACAGTGACATTAGCTTATTTCAGCTTGGCCAGGGGCCATTTATTTAGTGCCACAAGAGCGACACGTGGGATTACGCGAGGCGCGTTTTCGTTCCTATTCTAGGCATAGTACCGTTTTAGTTGGTCCAGGTTTGTTGGGTTCGAAAACTCATTCCCATCTAGGTCTGTGATTCTAACCGCACCCCCTGGGAGTATGGATTTGACTAGAAATGGTCCGGCCCAATTAGGTTTGAATTTTCCCCGTGGGTCAACAGGTAGAAGAGCTCTAACCGATTTGAGCACTAAGTCTCCCTCTTTGATGTTTCTTGGCCTAACCCTTTTGTTGAAAGCTCGTTTGATAAGTGCTTGATATGTTTGGATATTATGTAAGGCGCGTAGCCTACGTTCATCCAGGAGGATGAGTTCTTCATATCTATCCCTCTTCCAATCGGCTTCCGGGATTTGACTTTTGAGTAAAATACGCAAGGATGGTATTTCTTGCTCGACTGGTTGTACAGCTTTCATGCCGTAGGTCAAATAGAAAGAAGTAACCCCAGTGGGCGTCCTAACAGATGTACGATACCCCCACAAAGCAAAGGGTATCTTACTTGGCCAATCTCTATAGTTGTCAATCATTTTCTTGAGAATCGTGACAACATTCTTGTTTGCCGCCTCTACCGCGCCGTTAGTCTGTGGTCTATAGGGCGAAGATTGGTGATGCTTAATCTTGTATTTGGCTAGCAATTGCTCGGTCTCAGCTTGGAAATGTGATCCGTTATCGCTAATGATCTCATGTGGGCAACCATATCGACAGATGATGTTGTTTTGTATGAACTTTGCCACATTTTTAGCTGTAAGACTAGTGTAGGAAGCCGCTTCTACCCATTTGGTGAAATAGTCAATTGCTACTAGGATGAAAATGGCCAAGGGGATGTCATTGTATAGAGCAATGAAGGAGGGACATGTTGTACATTCCCGAAGATTTGGCAATTGTTGCAATGGCTTACATATTTGATGCAATCGGATTCCATTGTGGTCCAATAATACCCCAAACGTGTGATTTTCTTCGCCATCATGGGCCCACTCATGTGAGGACCGCATTCTCCATCGTTGACTTCTTCCATCACCTTTCGTGCCTGTGAATGATCAAGGCAATGTAGGACTACACCAAGAGGTGTTCTTTTGTATAACTCTCCTTGCATGAGAACGTATTGGGAAGCTAGTAGGCGTATAGCACGTTGTCCCCTCTTGTCCATATCCGGTGGATAGGTACCATTAAGCTTAAAATTCAGGATTGCTTGGAATCAGGGTTCCTGCGCGATTTCCTCTTCATCGGTGATTTGGTGGACATAAGCCGGCTCTGACCGTCGTTCGATGCACAAAGGCATTTCTACCATGTGATCCGTCATATTAATCAAAGATGCAAGTTTCGCAAGAGCGTCTGCAAATTGATTTTCTTCCCGAGGTAGGTGTAGGTAGGTTACGTGATCAAAGAATTGGGAACTTGGTCTATTCTAGCCTGATAAGGTGCGAGGCTTTCGCTTCGAATTTTCCAAGATCCTTTAACTTGGTTGATGATCAGTGATGAATCCCCATGTACTCGGAGGTTTTTAATGCCTAAGCTCACTGCCGCCTGTAGTCCAATGAGACAAGCTTCGTATTCTGCGGCGTTGTTTGTCACCTCGAAGTCGAGTTTGACAGCAATTGGTGTATGCTCGCCTTCAGGATAAATGAGCAACACTCCTATTACAAATCCTCTTAAGTTTGATGCTCCGTCAAAGTAAAGGTCCCAGGAGTCTACATCAGTTTGGAGTATATCCTCGTCTGGAAATGACCAAGTATCTATTGTTTGTGCGTCATTGATGGGATTTTCTGCGAAAAACTCGGCGACGGCGCGACCTTTTATAACTTTCAGTGGCACGTATTTGAGGTCGAATTCTGAGAGCATTAGGGTCCATCTTGCTAGGCGTCCGTTGAGGACGGGTTTCTCGAAGAGATATTTGACTGGATTCATTTTGGAGTATATTTTGACGGAATAGCTATGCATGTAATGGCGTAGCTTCTTCGTTGCCCACACAAGAGCGAGGCATGTCTTTTCAAGTTGTGAGTATTTGCACTCGTACTCCAAGAACTTCTTACTAAGGTAGTAGATAACCCTTTCTTCACTTCCTACAGTTTGAGCCAGCATGACACCCATGGCTGTTTCGGTTACTGTGAGATATAAACCAAGAGGTTGATCTCGTTGTGGTGGCATGAGCACTGGTGGTTTAGCACATATCTCTTTGATTCGGTCAAACGCCTTCTGACAATCATCATCCCATATGGTGTGGTCTGGTTTCTTGAGTTTCTTGAAGATAGGCTCACAAATCATCGTGAGTTTCGATATGAATCGACTTATATACTGCACTTTTCCTAGGAATCCTCTGACTTCTTTTCCTGTTTGAGGTTGTGGCATTTCGATCAGGGCTTTGAATTTGGAAGGATCTATATCTATACCTCTTTGACTAACGACGTATCCCAGGAGTTTGCCAGATGTTACCCCGAATGTGCATTTCGGAGGATTGAGCCTCATGTTGTACTTTCGTAGCCTTGTGAAGAACTTGCGAAGGTTCGCAATATGCCCCTCTCTTTCCTTGGACTTGACAATCATGTCATCTACGTATACCTCAACTTCTTTGTGCATCATGTCATGAAAGAGTGTAGTTGCGGTGCGTTGATATATAGCTCCGACCTTGATCAATCCAAACGGCATGACCGTATAACAATAGGTTCCCCATTGGGTGACAAAGGCGGTCTTATGCATATCTTCCATGGCAATTTTGATTTGATTATAACCCGCATACCCATCCATGAAGGATAGTAACGCGTGGTCAGCAGTATTGTCCACCAATATGTCGATGTGAGGTAGAGGGAAGTCATCTTTTGGACTTGCTTTGTTTAAGTCCCTAAAGTCGACACAAACACGTATTCTCCCATCCTTTTTGGGTACAGGTACTATGTTGGCTGCCCAGTCAGAATACTTGGAAACTTTGATGAACCCGGCTTTGAATTGTTTGTCAACTTCTTCTTTAATCTTGAGAGGCCATTCTGTTCTCATTCGTCGAAGCTTCTGTTTTACAGGTTTGATACCTGGCTTAATCGGAATTCTATGTTCAGCGATATTCATGTCGATCCCTGGCATGTCTTTGTAGGACCAAGCGAAAACGTCTTTGAATTCATTTAGGAGGTCTATGAAATCGGCCCTTTCGGTAGAGCTCAAGGTAGTCCCTATCCTAAGTTCTTGGGGTTCTAGTTCGGTTCCCACATTGATGGGTACGGTATCTTCTATTACTGGTTCCCCTTCCCCTTCCTGCAGTATTTCTTTGGCTACATAGGGAGGTATTTCGATCGAGTCTGGGTCTTGGTCATCCCCAGTATCATCGTAAACAGAATTGCACTCAAGATAACACAAAGAGTAAGCAGAACCTGATTTATTCATATTAAAATTTGAGTAGAGTTGAAACAAAGAAGCCAACTGATCCATGGTCAGTGGCGGCAAAGGGACAGTGGTTGGGGCATTTCCCGAACTACTGTGACTACTCGAGGCTAAGCTAGGAGAAACAAAGGGAGTGGGGATGACGACAGGAGGAGACTCTCTAATGACTTCTCTAGACTCCGACTCTGACTCCGACTCCGACTCGAACTCATCGTCTTCTGGTTCTCCTTTGAACATCTCTCCTTCTCCAATGGTGAGCTTGAAGAGTCTTCCTTGATTGTTTGTCCACTTGATTGATTTTCTCCATCCTTTCAGCTGTCTTGCGTTGGTTTCTGTGATTAACGCGGTGGGGTTGAAGCGATCGTCTTGAAGTATCATGGTAATGATCTCATCCTGCGCGGCCTTAACAAATCGATCTTCTCCAAACAATAGGCTAATGGCTTGTTCGTCTAAGCAAGGTGCTTGACGGGTTTTGGCGGTAGGAACCGTTTCTGGAGGGATAAAGTAGCAATCGTGAAAGATCTCGATTCCGTCTAGCTTCCTCTCGAGATAATGCCAAGGCTCAAGAAATCCGTGAAAGAGTTCTAGACTTCCTTCTTGAACAAAGTACCCATTTAAAGTAGGGAGATAGGGTCTCATTTGGACTCCTACATGCTTGCGGTTTTGGACTTGAGCGAGCATTTCGAGAACTTCTTCTTTAGTGGGTTTGTACCCTAGTCCAAGTGGTATCCTCTTCGAGTTGCCTTCCTTGTATGGTGCGAAGGTGTTTCTTCGAGTAGGGTTTAAAGGAATTCCAGGGAAGTATCCCTGGGTTTTGAGCATGTGATTGACCACCAAGTTAGAGTAGGGATCATAGTATAAGGGTGCCAACTCACTTTCTATGACACTTACACTTTGGAAGCCCCCAAGTTCGTATACGGGATCTGCAAGGACTTGATTGTTCGACTGTTTTTCGATTATTGCCTTTATGGGTGACGAAGTGATCGTCACTACTTTGCCATTTAGTGGGATTTTGATCTTTTGATGAAGGGTGGATGTTACCGCTTTGGAAGCGTGAATCCACGGCCTTCCCAGAAGTATGTTGAATGAAGCTTCAATGTCCACTATTTGGAAGTTAACCTTTCGTTCAATTGGCCCTGTGGCTATGGTTAGGTTAACAAGTCCTACCACCTTTCGTCGTGTACCGTCATATGCACGCACACCTTGATTGGTAGGGGTCCAATCCGACTCTTTCATGCCTAGCTTGTATGCCGTTTTGAGGGGTATGACGTTGACCGTGGAGCCATCATCTACCAAGGTCATTGGCACATTCTTCTTTAGACAGATGACAGTGATGTAAAGAGCTAAATTATGACAGGCGCCAAAAGGTGGTAAATCTTCGCCTGAGAAAGTAATAGGATTACTTAGCTTTGGTGATTTTTGGAAGACCAAGTTGACTACATCTTCGGGTGTCGAGTTATGTGCTACATTTAATTTGGCCAAAGCTTGCAGTCAAGCTTGGCGATGTGGGAATGAGCTTGCTACTAATTGCCAGACTGAAAGATCAGCCTTCGTCTTCTGTAATTGCTTGAGCAAATGGTCAGTGGAGTCCTCTTCGTTATCATTTGGTGTGACAACGTTAGTTGGACCGTTTTGAGTAGTGCTTTGATATGGACGACCCGAACGAGTTAGGTGGTCCACATCTTGGTCTTCATCATTTTGGACTATTTCTTTGACTAGGGAGTTTTCAATGAGATACTCATCCTCATCATCGTCGGCCCAAACTCCATTGATTGCAGTTAGCTCTCTCATTCTCATGATTTCATCTTCCAGTCGTATGATTTGGTCAACTATTTTATCAACCACGGTGACTACTTCTTGCATAGTAGCATTTTGAGAGAAGATTAGTGGCACATGTTCTTTGGGTGTTGCGTTGGGATCGCGTAAAGTTGTCACCATATTTTCTAGTTCCCAAACTTGCCCATCTACACTCCTTGCCCATATGATGAAGTTGAAAATGGTAGGGGAGATAGTAGAGTAGAACCTTTCATTCTCGATTGCGTAGACTTCATTTTCGATTGGAGAAATAAGGTGTGAGCAATCTAAGGTAGATTCATCACTTGTGATCACTAGAACTCCAAGAGGATTCTGAGTGTTGTTGGGTTTACCTCCTGGTGGTATTGGCAATCGACCATCTTCAATCATGTCTTGAAGCACGTTTTTCAACTTTTAGCACTTTCTGTGTCATGCCCCTTGCCCCTATGGTATTCACAGTACGAGTTCTCGTCCCAGAATTTGGATTTCCTTTCGGGTTCGGGAGTAGGCCCAATGGGTTGGAGTTTACCTTGCTTCATTAACCTTTTTAGAGCGTTGGAGTAAGTGTCTCCAAGATTTGTGAATTTCCTTGGTGGGGTACTTTTCTTGGATGTCTCGAGAAGGTTAACTTCATCGGTCTTGCTAGTAGAGCCGTATGAACGACTTGTTGAACCTTGATATCCTCGACCTACCGTTTTGGACAGGAGTCCTTTACGGATGTCATCTTCGATCCTTGTCCCTAGTACGGTTAAGTCCTTAAAAGTTTTGATGTTTTGGTACCTCAAATGATTGGCATAGATGGGTTTGAGATTATCCACAAACTTCTCCACAAGGGTAGCCTCATCCGGGCGTTCAACCAGTTGGGTACTAGTCTTCCTCCACCTACTTAGGAAGTCGGTGAATCCTTCTTTGTCATTTTGGGTAAGAACCTCTAGAGTACGCATGTTTACTTGGATCTCGGCGTTATCCGCATATTGTTTAGAAAACTCGATTGCGGCATCTTCCCAAGTAGCGACCTTCTTGTGATCTAAGGAGTAGAACCATTGCTTCGGGATGGTGTCAAGAGATGAAGGAAAGATCCTTAAGAACATCTCGGGTTTGATGCCTTTGATAGACATATAATCTTTGAAGGCACGGATGTGGTTCAAAGGGTTCTCCTGTCCCTTAAATTTAGGGATATCCGTCATATTGAAGTTAGTTGGCAATTTGGAATTGACGGCCTCATACTTGCGATTGTTCTCCCTATAAATGTCATCCCCCTTAAGGTACATCAATTGCTCCTCTAAGTATTGGAGTCTTTTCTCAGCTACAGTCATCCCCATGAGAGGATTTTCATCCTTGGATTCATTATCAGAGTCACCTAGTACTTTATTTTCATGAGGAGGCAACCTTCGCTCTACGGCATAAATACGGCCTTCGATGAGCTCAAGGCGGTCATAGACTTGGTCTTGGGTAACTTGCATTTGGGCTAGCGCGGCTAGGATTCGATCATTACCATCTTGAAGTTGGTGGAGGTTTGTTTCGCTGGATCCGGGCATCTTGAAAACTGGATAAGAGATCGGCGACGAATCAAAACACGATCGACCATTCTAACACACTTGCTAAAAGAAGAAATGTTTTGACTCGTGAAGTGGGTGTGTGCCACTTGTGTTGAGTGAGCTTTGAAGAGAGACAAGGTTTTTGAAAATGTGTGTCCTAGTCAACTATAGTGTAGTTGTAGGAGTGGACTCGAAGTGAGGTTTTGAATTGGGCTTGTGGCCCGAATTTTGACACGACAAACGGACAGAGTTTTGACCGGATTTTGCGCTAATGGAAGGCCTATTTCGAAATTTTATTTGAAAATGGGTTTTGATTTATGAAAAAAATTGTAGATACCCGTATCCGTCGATATTGGAATTTATAGAGAACCCGACAAACACCCGATGATGATAGGACACATGTATTCTATTAGTTGTCATTGTCATTATTTGGGTTCGTTTTACGATGTAGAATGAGCGTTGTCGACGGAGTATTTTATTAATTTAAATGATATTTAAATTAAAGCTTTTTTTTAGGTGAATTCAATTTATTTTATTTTATTTTGAATTTATTTTCTCAAGTTTATTTTATTGAAAATAAAATAAATAATTGATTTAAAAAATCATTTTATGAGTATATTTGATTTGAAAAATCATTTATTTTAATGTGTTTATTGATTTGAAAAATCGATTCAAAAATCGAGAAAAACTCGTTTTGAACATGTGTTTTTGAGCTCGATTTTAGCTCGGTTTTTGAGCCCGTTTTCTTTACGAATTGGCACGAATCTCGAGTACACTAACCAACCTAGACCACTACCCATCCAACCCCAGTTCTAACCCCATAACCACGGCCCAAACCATGCCCCAAATCACCCCCAACCAGCCCGCAAAACACGAAACAGCCCCCCCTGTTTTGCAGCTCAATCCCGAGCCCAAAACCCGCTCCAAATACCACCAAAACCCGTGCCCATTAACCCTAATCCATACCCTAATATCCTACCCATATTACCTTACCTTAATCACCAAAAAAACCCCCAAACGAACCCTAGAAAACCCCCCAAAAGCTGCTGGACAGCAGCTATGTTCAGCAGGCCCGACTGCCTCTCCCTCTCTTTTACCCTACTTTAACTCCTTATAAATACCACCCCTTCACCATACATTCATTCCTATAAGTTCTCCATACATCCTAACTTCACTCACAAGCTTTAAACCTCAGAAAAAAACCCTAATTGCCTCTCAAAAACCCTCCACAAAACCGACATCCAAACTGAAACAGTTTGTGTGTCCTCTTCGAAAAACAATTCGTTCCTCCTTCAAACCTCCATCAAAACTCGAGTTTCTTGTTCCTAATTAACCATATAACATCCATCTACACATTAGACAAATATTTACGAGCCAAATTGCCCTTGAGAGTACACGAAATCCCTCGAAAAACAGAGTGTTATACACTCTCTTTTCGCGGTTTGTTCCTGTCTGTCCAGTTCTGTTTGTGCTCGTTTTTCGTGCCCAATAACTCAAAACGAGCAGGGGTTGCTTTAATATCTCTGTTCTACTCTCTTTCTAGTTTTCAAAACATCTTTTAAATCGAATTTTCATCGTGAAACGAGGGAGAAATCGCTGTTTGAAAGTTGCTGTCCAGATTCGATAAAAACGCGTGTTTGCTTTGTTTCTTCGTCGACGACGGCCTCTCGAGATAAAATCTACCATCGATTACGACCCAAGACGGTGTCAACGATACATGTAGGTTGAGGGTGCATCAAATCCTCCTCTTTCTCCTTTTTATTTCGTTTTTATGTTTGTTTTTCTTATAGTTTGTTTTTGTTTGTTTATCGCTTTTATTTATCGTTTAAATTAACTATGAAACTAGTTTAGTCCGAGTATGAGTTAAAGTACCACCATGAACACCCGCGTTGACTTGAGATGGGAAAAGAAACCGCTACATCAGTCGGTCGTACACCCCCGTCTCATTTACATATCCTCGTGTTCAAGGTAGGGCATAAATAAAACGAATTTCTAACTTCGCTCCTCGTTTTTGACCCTTTGTTTGTCTCGGCCAATTCGACCCACCTTAGGACCCGTTGCATGTTAGTATGACCTCTGATTGTTAACATATAACTTATTTAGATGACATTAGATCAATTCGATAACCTAATTAGACACATTAGGGTACATCGACATAGCTTTAAAAACCGATTAACAATTCTGTAACTTAATGAACGCATCTCTCTCTTTCACCTAATTTCTCGCTAGTATAAGAGTGCGTGATTAGCACCTTCTTATTAACACTCGATTAGTTAAATTAATTAGCGAACTTGACCTAATTTGACCCCTTTTGAGCCGTGTAGAATACACAATTGCAAGACCTCTTTTCAATCGATCAATGTCGTTTCTAACTTGTTTTCTAATTCGTTCCTAACCCGTTTCGCAATCATTTGATCTATCTAATGAACCTGACCTAGGACCTAGGGTAGCCGTGTTTTGTTTGGCTGTGATTTGGCCGTGTCTTTTGGTCCTTCTGGTTTCGTCCGTTTTATGAATCGCTTGTTCTTTATCGCTTTATAACTTGTAATTTATCGTTTGTTCATCGAGTTGTAATTTTCAAGTTAGTTTCCCTTTATCGAGTCAAAACCTCTTTCAAAAACCTTAGTTTTGTTTGGTTAGATGGTTGTGTCCCAATGCATGTAAGAGCGTAGTAAATCGCATGTCGTTTAAAGCAACATGGCCCGGTTTATGCTAATGCATGCTTTGGTGCGTAGCCCTATGTCTAATTCGATGAGATTAATTGAAAGC
Organism: Silene latifolia; assembly: GCF_048544455.1. Lineage (NCBI taxonomy): Eukaryota > Viridiplantae > Streptophyta > Magnoliopsida > Caryophyllales > Caryophyllaceae > Silene > Silene latifolia. Next base: position 100,248,003 of record NC_133527.1, read on the forward strand.
ACACATCACGAGGAGTGACCCAAGGCCGTGAGTCATGTAAGCCGTGGGCCACCCCTCTTGTGCACGGTTTCCTAGGCCGATTGGCCGTGTAATGTGTCGTGTACGGTTCTGTATGTAGCAATTGTATTTAGATCGAGTTGTATCTTTAATTTATTGTTGTGTCGGCATGAAATGCCTGGTTTGTAATAGGTAGATCCCAACGGCTCCCCCATTCCCCCTAAGCCTTGTTTGCTTTCGTTTATATGTTGTTAGATCAATCAACCCACATGCTAAATTACAACTTTGACAAAGTTAGTATAGTTGCATCTAAAACGACATAGAAATTGTTGTCACATGTTAGGGTTAAAACGATGTTTGCATTTCATATATCGTAGTAGCTATGACCTTGTTTGAAATACATACTTGACTTAGTAGAGGCCGTTATTGACGGGCGGAGTTGGGTGTCCTTATGGGCTTCCCAACACGTACCCTCACCCCTTACTCAACATCTATGGTTTGTGGATCCGTCTAAATACCATTGGATTACGAGAGTCATTCAAATCGAGTGATATAGGGTACAAGTCTTTATCTTTAATCACTCGTAGTCGATTGGCTTTATGCTTTTCGATGAAAGGTGTAAAGTTGACTTGAACGGTTCCAAGTTCCAAAAAACTTGGTGGCGACTCTAATATGTCTTAATTCGATTCGAAAGAACCTCGAGTCGATTATGCCTAGTGTGGATTCCGCAGACGCAGTTCCCGAGGGCCTTGTCCACAGTTTGGCGACTCTGGTGGGGAAAAGAGGACTAGTTACACATTGTTTCTAGGGTCTTTTCCTCCGAGGTGAAACTTGAAAAGAAAGTGTTGGAAAGTAAAACATTACTCATTGTGCTACGATTCATGCATAAACCCTTAAGGACTTGCCCGGGCCGTCCCAGCGTTTCTTCGTGATGCGTGGGGGGCGACGTCCCACTATGCTAGGAAGCTGCACATTGCTCGCTTCCACTTCACCTCGCGTGGTTCTTGATGGTGGGGACGATCTTCTAGGTACTCTACCTTAAGACACCTTGCTCTATAAGACCGCAAAAGGATGGAGGGCATAGACCTTCTTGTTGAAGACTTGCCGAGACTTAGAGATGTCTAGGAGCATACATCCTTATAACATGAGAATGACAATGTGCAAATTGTTTTCCCGAGTCTTTTCGAAATTTCCCATGTCCTTTTCAAAACCGAACTTTTGAACAACTTACTTTCAAACTTAGCATGATTTTCAAAACGCGGAATGCTGCCCAAATAGGACTAGAAATTTCGGCCAAAACAAGCTTTTATAGCCGGCATGCTGCCCATTTCAAATCTCATTTTTCAAATCGATCATTCGTTTTTCAAAATCAATCCAAAATGCCTCTCGAACCTCAACCAAGCATGAAATGCGTCGAGTCGTGTCCGGGTCATGGCCGTGGTAGGTCAGGCGTTTTTCCGTTCCAAGAGTCTAGAACACGACCCTGTTGGGTCACCCAAGCTCACCACTTGGGCTTTGGGGTCATGTTGGTCGACCATTTGGTCTAGGATAATCCACATAAATGTCCAAGCTAGGCCCTTTAGGACGTTGCACTCGAACCTAAGGACTATGTTGGTCCAATCACGGGTTTAGTCACACCGAGTCCAGTTTAGAATCAAGCTATGACAGCTTGAGTCATGTCGTTTTGTCGAGTCTAAAATGAATCGAGGTCTAAATCCAACCGTGAGTCGAACCTTTGGTTAGTCAGTCTCAAGTCGAGTCTTTGTTTGAGTCAAGTTGGGGTCGTGTCCTTAAGTGTGCAGGGGCTCTTACTTTAAGTATTGACTCAGTACGGGGTTTTCTTGTAGAAAGGCCGCCAAAAACCCGACGTCAAGCAATGGAAGATGCTATCAACAAGCTCACCGAGGCCGTGAACCTCATGATGACCCGAATGGATGCAATCGAATCTAAGCTGGGTGAAGATTCCCCTCCATCTACCCCACCTCGACGATCGGAGAAACGGTTCAAGTTCATCGAAGACCGTTTGAAACTCTCCCAGGGGAAGAACATTCACTATGAGAATGCTAGGGCCTATGCCCCAGTTCAGGATAAGTTGCCCACGAACATGGTACTCACTGACATCCCAAAGTTCAAGGGCCCCGAAGATCCAGTCCACCATGTTAAGGCCTATAAAGGGTACTTAGCGTTGAAGGGAGTACCTGCTGACATGCTCTCTGAAATTTTTGCCCAATCTCTGGATGAACGCCGAAGGCGTGGTTCTATAATCTTGACCTTAAGAACTTCCCCACTTTCGAAGATATTACGGTGGAGTTCTGTAAGCACTATGCTGACAATGTTGAGATTCAAACCAACATAAGGACTTTGGAAGTAATGACACAGAAGGAAAAAGAGGGCTTACTGAATTCCTCGCAAGATGGCGCGCTGAAAGCGTGAAACTAGCTAAGAAGCCTGATGAAGTCGAAATGGTAGATAAGTTCGTAAAGAATCTACGACCTATTTACCGCAATGCTCTGAAATACCAGAATTTCGGTTCTTTCAAAGAATTGATAAGAATCGGGATAAAGGTAGAAGATGATGTCGAAATGGCGTGTTTTGCCGAAAGGGTACCAAGGGGCCTCATCGTCTAGGACCAAAGCCCCAGCAACGACCCATATTGATGAAGCCATCAATCTCTTAGAAGGGCAATCGAAGAAGTCGCAGCGCCAAACACCTAGGGCATTCACCGATATCGGATGCACTTATACATACGCTCTCCAAAGGCTCATAGCCCAAGGAAAGCAGAAGCCTATTGGTCCAACTCCGGACCCTCCCGCTGATCAACAAGGTAAATGGTATAAACCAAATGCCTACTGTGCCTTTCATCAAGGGAAAGGCCATGATACTGAAAGGTGCTATCGACTGAAGCACGAAATTCAAGACATGATTGAGAACGGAACGCTCCCAATCCCAGCCATAAAACCCAATAACATCACCAATCCATTTGGCGATCACGCCAACTTTGTTTATGTCGAAGACAATGTCGATTATTCCCATCTTATCCGCCCATGTCACTTGAAAGGGGTGTTTATCGGGAAGATATTTGTGGATTGCTTTGAATTCTTGCCAAACCCGAAGAATGAAATTCAAGTCGGGAGTCTTGCTCTAGAATGTACTCCTGTTGTTAACAAAGTTAATAAAGGACAATTCGATTCACCAACCTTCATCACTAGCGTAGATCCTCAGAGGACTACCTCAGGATGGAGGCAGACCATCAAAGGGATCAAGGACTAGAACCGAGCATATAAGCTGACAGCTGAACAAGGGAAAGCTCAAGACCAGATTTGAAAAATTATGAGTCGGGATCTATTTTCTTTTCTTAGTCGAGTCGAGTCTATGACTTTCTTTTCTTGAAGTTGAGTCGTTTGTTCCGCGATGACCTAGGATGTGTCTTAGGAATCGTTTCTTCGAGTCTGTTAAGCATTTGCCTTTCCAATAAAAAGTTCCAGTTTCGTTTCCAAATATGTCTTGTTTCCAATCCTCAATCATTTCGAAAGCATGATAAAATGCACAACACATTCAAAGGCATCCTTGGGGTAGAAATATGTCCCGTTTCAAAATGTAAGGTACAATAGGATCCCGTGTTTGATTCCTTTACCAATTCCATGTCCGTGGTAGAAAACCTCCATCCGAACCAATGTTTGTGACAAGCTTTTAGATGATTCTATGACAAACCCGGACTAGCTCCTTGTTTCCCCTATCGATGATGGAAGGCAAGCCTTTTCCCCAACAAAATCATCCCATCTCGAAGAGAGAAGATATCAACCCGTTCTAACAAGAAATTGTTAGTTCCTACCCAAATTAGTTGGCGAAGCCCAGTTTTCAAGGTGTATCCATTTATGACTAAGAGAATGAATAGAAGATCATTTTCAAAGAGAAAAAAAAAGGTGAAAAAGAATGAAAAAATGAGAAGAAGAGAAAAATTGGAAAAATGAAAAAAAATGAAAAAAAAATGACAAATGAAAAAAGATGAAAGAAGAAGAAAAAAGAAAAAAAAAGATGTTGAAGTTATTGCAGAGTGCTTTTGGTTGGATGTCGAAGTTACGGAAGCCAGAAGTCAAGTCAAGTACCCATAGTTGAAGTTCAATGGGCGAAGCCCAAAAGCGTCAATAGTAACCTCTTTACCCCTAAGTCCTCCGTGAGACAGTTACCGGGGGATAGTCGGGAATTTTGAGAATCATTCCGCTTGTGTTGTTATACCTGGCCTTTAGGGTCCAGACATGGAAATTTGAACCCACATTGTTTCCCGACCCATTTGAACCCAGGTTCATCAAACCTGAGACACCATTTCCAACCACATCAGAAGCCATAGCCCTTAGCCTTAGCACCACAAAACGAACCTTCAGAATAATGGTTTACCTTGCGAACCTATTTTTACCAAGCTCCACATCCCAAAAGATCCAAGCCTTTTACACCTAACCCCAGACACGGGATTTAACGGTACCTTACAGGCTAGAATGGGATACGACATGATACCTTAGGTGAAACCTTCGAGTGTGTACACACAATCAAAATGCCACGTTTATGCACCTTGATCGAACTACGTCGGATTTGATTTCGCTCCACGCGAATACGTAGGCATTCCTTTAGAATAAGGTATTCAATCCACTCATCAACCAAGTTGTCATCTTGTCGGTTTCTTACGGGTCTTAACCAAGTCCAAATGAAGCCACCTTTGTTTGAGTCGGTCTTAGCACTCGATGTAGGCTAGGATAAGGATTTAGGTTCGGATGAATAGTATCAAGTCTCAGAATGAGCCTTATCTAACGGTGTAGACAAAGATGCTCAGTCAGATAGGTGTGGGTTTTTTGTTGGGAACAGAAAATATGAAAAACCCGCTGAAAAGAAAGAAGGCGTGGAAGAAAAATAGTAAAAGCCCGCTGAAAAGAAAGAAGGCGGTGGCAAGAAATGATGAAAACTCGCTGAAAAGAAAGGAGGCGAGGAGAAGAGTGACAAAATGTTCCCAACAAGAGTGATGTGTGATGTCTAAGTGTTCTCATAAAATGAGTCCGTGTTTAGTGTCTGGGCGAAGCCAACGTTGTTGCTCTGTGATTTTAATCCACCTTGTCAATGCCAAGTGATCTTGATTCCCGTGTGCCCTCGGGAGCACGCCTATGCCATACGATACCTCCGTCCAAAGTTCGACGACCTTGTGATTCCCGTTTGTCATCTTTTGGCGTCAGAATGGCCAATTTACATTTTTACCCCCAACAAGTCCATAATTGAATTAAAACCCGTGCACACTTAGGGTTTTATTTTCCTTTTTTGTTTTACGGTAGCGGGCTACGCCCACGTTGTTTACGGGTCATACGGAGTGTCTGAGTCGTATTTCATGCTCACCCATCAAGGTTCGATTTCAAAAAAAAATTCAAAATTTCAAAATTCCAAATACTTTTTGCGAATTGTGGATAGATGATCCAAGTAGTGGAATCCTTGTGGGTCGATGATCCAATCCTTCGAAATTCAATCATTCAAAATTTTCAAATTCAATTTTCGGGTCGATGACCCAATCATTCAAAATTTTCAAATTCAATTTTCGGGTCGATGACCCAATCATTCAACATTTTCAAATTCAATTTTCTGGTCGATGACCCAATCATTCAAAATTTTCAAATTCAATTTTCGGGTCGATGACCCAATCATTCAAAATTTTTAAATTCAATTTTCGGGTCGATGACCCAGTATTTCAAATGATCCAATTTCAAGATCGATGATCCAAATGTGCTTATGTGATGATTATTGCTAGTACGTTTTTGTGTTTCAAATATAGTAGGATATGCTTCAACTGGGGGCTCTAAAGTCTTCGACTTTAGAGCCATCGCAAACTGGGGGCTCTGAAGCCGTTGGCTTCAGAGACCATTATCAGGATGTAAAGGATGATATCCACCAAGAATTCAATTCAATACAAGAGTATGAAATGGAAGAATTCCGTAGCTGAAAGCAAATGATGAAAGCGGCGGCAACCTCCTTGGAAAGTCCCGTCCCATGTAGGCACCTGCCAGCAGATGATAAGCTTTGGGCAAGTGTCAACAGATGATGAATTTTGGACCTGCCAGCAGTTGCCGAACTACGACGCGGGTTTGATTCCGTCAGAAACGGATACGTAGGCGCCTAAGGATAAGGCTCAACCCACCATATATGCAATTTTATGGGTCGACGACCAATGATGATAATTTGACACAACAGAAGCAAGAGTCAATCCCCAACGAAGTTTCAGGTATGATCTCTTCTTATGGCTGGCGAGCTTATATACGCAAGTCTAATGGACTATAAACGACCCGAATAATCCTCAGGTCGAGAGGGACCTGGAGTATACTTTGACTTTCGCCTTGTCCAAGCCTCAGTCAAAGTGGGGGCTCTGTAGATACCCGTATCCGTCGATATTGGAATTTATAGAGGACCCGACAAACACCCGATGATGATAGGACACATGTATTCTATTAGTTGTCATTGTCATTATTTGGGTTCGTTTTACGATTTAGAATGAGCGTTGTCGACGGAGTATTTTATTAATTTAAATGATATTTAAATTAAAGCTTTTTTTTAGGTGAATTCAATTTATTTTATTTTATTTTGAATTTATTTTCTCAAGTTTATTTTATTGAAAATAAAATAAATAATTGATTTGAAAAATCATTTTATGTGTATATTTGATTTGAAAAATCATTTATTTTAATGTGTTTATTGATTTGAAAAATCGATTTAAAAATCGAGAAAAACTCGTTTTGAACATGTGTTTTTGAGCTCGATTTTAGCTCGGTTTTTGAGCCCGTTTTCTTTACGAATTGGCACGAATCTCGAGTACACTAACCAACCTAGACCACTACCCATCCAACCCCAGTTCGAACCCCATAACCACGGCCCAAACCATGCCCCAAATCACACCCAACCAGCCCGCAAAACACGAAACAGCCCCCCCTGTTTTGCAGCTCAATCCCGAGCCCAAAACCCGCTCCAAATACCACCAAAACCCGTGCCCATTAACCCTAACCCATACCCTAATATCCTACCCATATTACCTTACTCTAATCACCAAGAAAAACCCCCAAACGAACCCTAGAAAACCCCCCAAAAGCTGCTGGACAGCAGCTATGTTCAGCAGGCCCGACTGCCTCTCCCTCTCTTTTACCCTACTTTAACTCCTTATAAATACCACCCCTTCACCATACATTCATTTCTCTAAGTTCTCCATACATCCTACCTTCACTCACAAGCTTTAAACCTCAGAAACAAACCCTAATTGCCTCTCAAAAACCCTCCACAAAACCGACATCCAAACTGAAACAGTTTGTGTGTCCTCTTCGAAAAACAATTCGTTCCTCCTTCAAACCTCCATCAAAACTCGAGTTTCTTGTTCCTAATTAACCATATAACATCCATCTACACATTAGACAAAGATTTACAAGCCAAATTGCCCTTGAGAGTACACGAAATCCCTCGAAAAACAGAGTGTTATACACTCTGTTTTCGCGGTTTGTTCCTGTCTGTCCAGTTCTGTTTGTGCTCGTTTTTCATGCCCAATATCTCAAAACGAGCAGGGGTTGCTTTAATATCTCTGTTCTCCTCTCTTTCTAGTTTTCAAAACATCTTTTAAATCGAATTTTCATCGTGAAACGAGGGAGAAATCGCTGTTTGAAAGTTGCTGTCCAGATTCGATAAAAACGCGTGTTTGCTTTGTTTCTTCGTCGACGACGGCCTCTCGAGAAAAAATCTACCATCGATTACGACCCAAGACGGTGTCAACGATACATGTAGGTTGGGGGTGCATCAATTCCTCCTCTTTCTCCTTTTTTATTTCGTTTTTATGTTTGTTTTTCTTATAGTTTGTTTTTGTTTGTTTATCGCTTTTATTTATCGTTTAAATTAACTATGCAGCTAGTTTAGTCCGAGTATGAGTTAAAGTACCACCATGAACACCCGCGTTGACTTGAGATGGGAAAAGAAACCGCTACATCAGTCGGTCGTACACCCCCGTCTCATTTACATATCCTCGTGTTCAAGGTAGGGCATAAATAAAACGAATTTCTAACTTCGCTCCTCGTTTTTTACCCTTTGTTTGTCTCGGCCAATTCGACCCACCTTAGGACCCGTTGCATGTTAGTATGACCTCTGATTGTTAACATATAACTTATTTAGATGACATTAGATCAATTCGATAACCTAATTAGACACATTAGGGTACATCGACATAGCTTTAAAAACCGATTAACAATTCTGTAACTTAATGAACGCATCTCTCTCTTTCACCTAATTTCTCGCTAGTATAAGAGTGCGTGATTAGCACCTTCTTATTAACACTCGATTAGTTAAATTAATTAGCGAACTTGACCTAATTTGACCCCTTTTGAGCCGTGTAGAATACACAATTGCAAGACCTCTTTTCAATCGATCAATGTCGTTTCTAACTTGTTTTCTAATTCGTTCCTAACCCGTTTCGCAATCATTTGATCTAACTAATGAACCTGACCTAGGACCTAGGGTAGCCGTGTTTGGTTTGGCCGTGATTTGGCCGTGTCTTTTGGTCCTTCTGGTTTCGTCCGTTTTATGAATCGCTTGTTCTTTATCGCTTTATAACTTGTAATTTATCGTTTGTTCATCGATTTGTAATTTTCAAGTTAGTTTCCCTTTATCGAGTCAAAACCTCTTTCAAAAACTTTAGTTTTGTTTGGTTAGATGGTTGTGTCCCAATGCATGTAAGAGCGTAGTAAATCGCATGTCGTTTAAAGCAACATGGCCCGGTTTATGCTAATGCATGCTTTGGTGCGTAGCCCTATGTCTAATTCGATGAGATTAATTGAAAGCACACATCACGAGGAGTGACCCAAGGCCGTGAGTTATGTAAGCCGTGGGCCACCCCTCTTGTGCACGGTTTCCTAGGCCGATTGGCCGTGTAATGTGTCGTGTACGGTTCTGTATGTAGCAATTGTATTTAGATCGAGTTGTATCTTTAATTTATTGTTGTGTCGGCATGAAATGCCTAGTTTGTAATAGGTAGATCCCAACGGCTCCCCCATTCCCCCTAAGCCTTGTTTGCTTTCGTTTATATGTTGTTAGATCAATCAACCCACATGCTAAATTACAACTTTGACAAAGTTAGTTTAGTTGCATCTAAAACGACATACAAATTGTTGTCACATGTTAGGGTTAAAACGATGTTTGCATTTCATATATCGTAGTAGCTATGACCTTGTTTGAAATCCATACTTGACTTAGTAGAGGCCGTTATTGACGGGCGGAGTTGGGTGTCCTTATGGGCTTCCCAACACGTACCCTCACCCCTTACTCAAGATCTATGGTTTGTGGATCCGTCTAAATACCATTGGATTACGAGAGTCATTCAAATCGAGTGATATAGGGTACAAGTCTTTATCTTTAATCACTCGTAGTCGATTGGCTTTATGCTTTTCGATGAAAGGTGTAAAGTTGACTTGAACGGTTCCAAGTTCCCAAAAAACTTGGTGGCGACTCTAATATGTCTTAATTCGATTCGAAAGAACCTCGAGTCGACTATGCCTAGTGTGGATCCCGCGGACGCAGTTCCCGAGGGCCTTGTCCACAAAAATCGTCATGGTTTTGTTTAGAAATGGTGATCACGTAAGGTACAAACATTTATACAAGCATTATAACGGGATGCTTAGTGCATTTAAAAGGGTTTTGGTTTAAAGGGTGGGTTGCCATACCGAACCATCAAACCCGAAGTCTATGGAATGGCTCGTTCCAAACAAAAGTAAGGCCGATTCCTAGTCCATTTCCTCAAGTAGTGAAGGCCCTTGATACAAACAAGAGTAAGCATCATGGTATGGATGACGTCAACCGCTATCCATCCTTAGGCACAAATAAGAATTAGGACCGTTTAGACGGGACGATTGGTCAAATGGGTTGGGTTGGGCCTAGGAAGGCCGAATAAAACGGTCTAGGAAGACCAAGTTATGAAAACCGACAATTGTCTTGTACAAACTATTCCCTAACCTTGTTCAAGTTTCACCCTTGCTACACGTAAGTGTATTATCCCAATGAGTCACCAAACGTGGACAGACGGGGGCCACGGGGCGCTTGGGAGAGAAGAGAAACAAGCGTTTGCATTTTTGTATGGAGTCGCCACCAATTTTTATGGGAAATTGGAACCGTTCGAATACCTCGTGTCATGTCAAGACACAAAGTAGAGACATGAACACTAAGCAATCGTTACCCTTAGCATTCTATGTCTAGAATGACTCTCGTGGATGCCAATGAACACGGGTGTTCACAGATATCTGGAGTAAGGAGTGAGGGTACGTATTAGGAAGCTCTTTTGATCGAACACCTAATCCCGCCCGCCTCGATAGCGGCCTCTACTAATGATTAGGGAAGTTATTCGTACTTGATATATCGTCGATTACATGCATGCAATGCAACATCCAAGTTTTGATCCTGGCATGTGAAGATTAGTACTAAGTCGGTTGACACATAATTTAGCATACAATTAATGTCGAAGTTGGGATTTAATGATCAATTACATGTGAAAACATACAAATGATACAAGAAATATGATAAACATAATAGGGAAATTACAATAATAAAAATTACAATAATTACAACGGATTAGGCGATTTATGTCGAAAATACCTTTAAAACAGATAATTTGAGAAAAAGAATAAAAGAATGAATTACGACAAAACAGAAGGTGATAATACGAGTAATAGTTAATTATACGTAAGCTAAATAACCAAGTCAAAGCAACAACGGAGTTCAAAGACAGAAATCAACCAGGAAGAGGCGCAGCAGAGCTGCGTCCCTTGGAAGAGGCGCAGCAGTTGCTGCGTCTGTTCCTTGGCTCAGTTCTGGCTGAGAAGCCGGAATTGCAAGTTGTTAATATTCGTTGGTTAATTTAACGATGGATTAAATTATTTACTCGGATGAAAGTGATTAATAGGTTATTTAACATATGAATGGGTCATGAAAACAGTAAAACATGGGTTAGACGGAATTAAGATGGATTAATTTCATGAGTGAACGATTGATTAGTGACATAGGTGAACTAAATAGGCTAAATATGACAAATTAATGACAAATATGCGAATAAACGGATGAAAATATGTCAATGATGAATTCCATAAACTCAATATGGAAGAATTGAATTTCTACAACCCGGATTGAATTCGATGACGAAAACCCGCAAATATTGTATTAAGGGATTTAAGTCGAATTTAATGACGAATTAAATATGTGAATGATGATGAACAATATACATGTGAAATTATTATGATGTTATGTCAAAGAATTAGCGAAAACAGACGAAAACAAAATAAAACAAGACGAATTACAGAGGACGAAGGAAGAAGAAAGGAAGCAGAATGCGGCGGCCCTCACGAAGAGGCGCAGCGAGAATCTCGCTCCTTCAAGAGGCGCAGCGATTCTTGCCGCATCCTTTCTCGACGTTTGTCTACTGAAAATCCGTAAAAAAGGTTTTGAACGTGGTTTTAGAAATCGGTTTTAATGAGGTATTTTCGACATAAACCTTACAATTGTGATACAATAATTAAAATATAATAAATAAAAGAGAGATTATACACCCTCAGACTTACATGTTTGACGAAACGAGAAGGACTAAGATATCGATTAGTGATGCTCGACGCGAATGTAAAGAAAGTGCCCTCGTAAGAGGAAAACGATTAGATTAATTAAGTTGATTGATGTGGAGTTGGTCAAATTGGTCGGTCATGCAAACGAGGCTGGTGCTCAGAAGGATCCGAGCTTACGTGGTCGAATGTTCAAGCACGTAGACGCCAAAAAGTAAAAACAAAGGTCTAGAATGCAAAGGGAGAAGAGAAGGGCGGACACTCGTGTGAGAAATATGAGGAGCGAAGGCTCCTATTTATACTAATCACGTGGAGGAATTAGGGTTTCGGAGACTCTTTGGAAGTGAATCTCGGAAAGATATGAAAAAGATACGAAAATTACGCAAAACAGGACCTGGGAAGAGGCACAGCAGCCACTGCATCTCTTGGAAGAGGCGCAGCACCTGCTGTGTCTGTTCCCAAGTGGTTTCCTCCTGCGGAAGAAAGATTTTCGTGTTTAAGTTATGGTAGGACGGAATAATTCGGTTTTCCTTAATATCTTGTGTGAATATTACGGGGAATTGTTTACCAAAGGATAAAGATTGTGAAATATGGAATAGAAATATCCGGAACATTCCAGAACATTCTGACTCAGGATTTAACGGTTATCAGAAAATGAAGACGGTTTTAGGTCCGGACTCCAAATGTACTCTAATTACTGTCAAAACGACCGTATCGGGACGTAGATGACAACTAAGAGGTAGACATTAATATTTGAGCAATCACTTGACGATAATCTTACGAATTGTCACAAATCGTTCCGCGTACCAAACATGCGGCCCAATCATCACCGGGTGGTTTGCGAGAGGTGCAGAAATGAGGTATCTACAGAAACGCGCACCAAGTTCATTCCTCGAGTCAATACTTCATGTCAAATGCAATGCTAAATAGTTAGGGACGGATTTGGCTCGATTTTCCGCTGAAATCTTCATATTCCTACAAAATCACAAGAAAAGGAAGAAATACACGAAACAAGGGAAGTAGTAGCATAAACTACTCAATTGAGCTCAGAAATGCGTGTGAAATGAGGTGCAAAACATCATATATTAGACACGCATCATTATCTTTGGAGTGGGTCTTCTGTATATAAAAAAGTGCCTAATATTAGCTGGAGTATTTGTTGTCAACCTAAAGCCGAGGGAGGAATTGGTATTAAAGATGCTAAAACTTGGACCAAAGCTTTGCTTGGTAAGTATGTGTGGTGGCTTGCTGCTATGAAAGACCATTTGTGGGTTCGTTGGGTGAATTATGTTTATACAAAAGGCAAACTCTGGACTGACTACAAGGCCCCTGTGGACTGTAGCTGGTCCTGGAAAAAGATCTCCCATATTATGGAACATTTTCAGAAAGCTTCCACCAACAATCTGTGGCTTAATTCACCTACAGAGTATACTGTCCTTGCAGGGTATGACTGGATGAGAACTGGGCAACCAAAGGTAAACTGGAGATATGTATGCTAGAATCCATTGAATGTGCCTAAATGCAGTTTCATCTTCTGGGAAGTCATGCACCAGAAATTACCTACTAAAGATAGACTTGCACGGATGGGACTGAATATTGACAGACTTGGGTTATTTGTGATTGTTAGGTTCATATACCTATTATTAGACTCCTCTAATAGTAGCTAATTAACTTCATAATTATTTATTCTTTAGATCTAGTGCATGCATAACAAAATAAGAGATTTATAAGAAAACAATGTCCCTTACATTGTAATTTTCGGATTAATGGGCACAAGTAAGGTCTCCTACCTTCACTTGTTCTTGAGCTATGATGAGTATTAGGATGATCCTCCAAAACTCTAAATGAAGAGCTCTCCTCTTGATTGCACCCAAGATTTAACCCTTATCACTACTAAATAATATTTGCTAGATATTTATTTAGTAGTCTACCTTAAAATTGATTACTAATATTCATATATTACACTAATAATATTAGTAATTTGATTGAATAATTTGGATCAAAACTTCTTAAGTTTTTGGTAAAGAAGAAATGAATATGTGAGAGGTTATTACATGTTGCATATTTTAGAGAAAGATAGATTAAAAATAGAAAAACAAAATTGATGCTCTCTCCACTACCCCAACCGTCCAAAATGCTCTTCATATAGCATTTGTTGGTCTTATCAATTTTGTCATATGCAATTAGATTATTTTATGTAGCTAGTAGGCTAGGGCGTAAGATATAGAGTGTAGGCATGCATAGTAGTGTCACTATCATGCATCTTTTAACACAATTTTGATCAAAAAAAAAATAGCACCTTTGGCTCTCATATAACCGGCCATATGATGGAATTTTAGTCCATTTTTTACTTTTGACATATGTCCCACAAATGCTTATAAGTCACATGTTCAATTATCTTACATAATTAATTATTAATGTAATTATTTAACAATTAAATATTACAATTAATAATATAATGTACACTCCACTTTTGAGTAGTATACTACCATTATATCAATATATAATGGGTCCTATAATAGCTAGTTAGTTAAATTTACAACCTCTTGTAAATATAAATAAGTAATTACCTCTACCTCGAAATGTTTATAAAACCTCAACATGATTTAGTAAATTAACATATTAATTCACTAAATTGAATCTTATTTAATCACATTACAACAAGATACATATTTCCTCTCATAAATATATATTGTTCATATTTAAGGAATTAATCAACTTGTATCGACGTACAATTAGTTAACTTTATTGATAAGGGCATCATCCTTTAGGTGTGACCTTAAGGGATGAACTGACCACCACCGTCCCACGACATTAACGTCAAATTCTAGAAAGCCAATCGTTACCGATTAATGTTGATTAGTTGACTATATAATGAATCATCCCTTACGTATTCTTAATATGAGATTTGATTATGATATTTAAATCATGTGATCGCACTATTGTTGAGGACGCATATTCCAACAATCTCCCACTTGTCCGAGACAAGTGTGCGTCACCAATTCTCTAGTCCTATTACAATCTCCCACTCAATGCAAGGTGTCTTGCAGTTCGTACTTACACTTGATCATATCTTGAGTGGTTTCCACGATCTGGAGAATAACTGTCTGACCGGAATTATCTACCATAGATACCTTCCGAGCGTGGCCACGCATTTCTAGTTTACTACTCCTCGAGTGGTCTTGAGATTTCAAACAACCCTGACAACGGGTGGACAATTCCTATCGCACTATTCCCTTTGTTCAGCCACAGTTCATTATAACCCAAAATATACCCATTTGACCTCATTTACGACAGTCGTAGAGTAAAAATCAAAGCTAATCAGAAATTTGTGCCAACTTGTGCGAATAGTCTTTAGCCAAAAGAATTTACTCATAAGAATACTATAGTAGCTATTGCCACGACCAGGCTTTATGAATTACCAGAACTCTATAAGCGGTCACTGCCCGACAGAGTGTCCCATACAGTCTGCCTTTGTGATCGACTAGTCATCCCATATGACTCTATGGCACTTGAACTTGCCATCAATCGCATCACACTCTAATCGCTTCGATATTTCACCTCATCTAAGTAACTAGGGGCGAATACCATGTCAATCCGGTTCACTTTAATGGGGTTCAATTTGTCTCTACAACCCATTTGGATATATTAAGGTAACGGGTGAGTTTAATAAAACTCAAACTATAAATGCGATTATCATATATGAATAGTCAATACAATATTACTACTTCATATCTCATAATCTATAGCGTACCATTAACACTAGTTAAAATGCAATAAAAGTTTCGCAAGTGGATATACCCTATATCCATATATTCCAACTTTGTCAATTGCTATTTCCTTCTATTCGATGTTATTTCTAATAACTTGAATATATCTAAGTATTTGTCTAGTCTTCTTACTAGACTTGGGCTCTTTAACTTGAAAGATGCTCCCACTGTTCTCGCATAACTTGTGATAAAGTCATTTGTTAAGGGATTCACCCTTAATCCCTACGTTGACCATTTTTATCACAATTTACTTAGATTCCTTTTGTAGAATTTGCAATCCGCGAAACTAAAACACTTTTCTAGTCTCTTACTCCTAAGTCAATAAGATATCCTAGGATTTCAACAAATCCTTTCGGTTTGGAAACTAAAGTTTGTGCAACCCTTCAACACATAACTTAGTTTATCATCCAACCATATGAACGAATCCTTAATTCTTCCCAAGAATCTCAAGGATGTTCTTTAAGGCTCTCACAAGCCATATCATGGGAATTATCTTATTATTGAGTTATTATGCTCTTAGCATATAATACATCATGGCATGTACGTCTGTTAGCATACATGATCATTCTAATGGCGGAAAACATTAGCAATCGATTTCATGTAATCAACAACTTAATAGGTTCAGTGAATGACTTTGACTCCATCATAGTAATTCCACTTCCATCAACATGAATAGCCTATTCAACCTTGTTGATGTACAACAGATACGAAAGATCTTATCCTCATAAGACTCTCAATTTTATGCCAATATTCTCTCACATAGATTCAAAAGTCATAGAATATATCACACCCTTTCCTAGTCTCCCAATCACTCTTTCACAGAAGAGATCATTGGTACATTATTCTCAATAAGTAATATGTCATCAACATATAAGACACGGAAAAAATAATTCTTGCTCCCACTTAACTTCACGTATAATCATGATTCTTCAATCATGTGAATGATACCATTCACTATTATCACATGAATGAAAAGTATAATCCTTTAATGCTAGCTTAAGACCATTCTAGGATCACTTAAGAAAGCTATGCATAATATGTTAGGATTCTTAGGTCTTCATCTAAGTTTTGAGTGTTTCAAACACTTCCTTCTCTAAATTCCCATTTTAGAAAAGCGAAGTTTATTTACCATTTGCCGGCAATTCCTAACATAATTTATCTTGATCAACATCTTCATGCCGATCTATGCTCTTATTTACTCTAAAGCTCTATTCACTTTAAGGAGACCCTCGCCTTTAAGTAAATCTACTCTTTGAGTAACAATCTTTGGATTCTAAGTCTATGGCTCGTATGTAACAAAGTCGATTTAGGATAATACCATTACTTTCGCAATGCAATATTTTTAATAACAAAACATGTGTGCGAAACTCCCACTGAGCTATACTCCCATTCTATCTTTATAGATTATAGTCCCATTACTTTCACAAAGTAACACATTAACTAAAAGACATGTTTGTTACGATCCAATCTACTCCCACGCTATCTCTTAGAAATACGTCTATCTTCTTAAGATATAGCTTTGCGAGTAACAAACATATATGGTGAAGTAATTGGAAGTTTGTCTAGATTGACGTGTTAGCACATAAAAGACCAGCTCCATCATGGAAGCTTGATTCATGTTATATGCGAATCTGATACATGTTATTTGTTAAATAGACTCTTTATTTCAGGTATTTCCTGGTTGACCATCCGTTTAGATTAACGTGTTCGTTTTAGATTGTACATTCCCAAAATTGAGTTCAATAACTCAAACCGACTCATATTAGTTTGATCATTATGGGTAGTGACACTATGTCATAATCCATATTATAATAAATCCTTAGATCTTTGCAACTACGATCGGATCGTAATGCTTTATTACTTTGTTCAATTGGTTCTCTACGTCATTTAGAAATTTGTCAAATTCCTCAAATGCTTCACTTTATATTTGATTAAGTAAATATACCCATATCTACTAAAATCATCGGTAAAAGTCACGAAGTAGTCATAAATTCCCCTTGCGGTGATGTTCATTAGAACACATACATCGGCATGTATTAGTTCCAACAAATCACTTGCTCGTGTCCCTTTACCACTAAAGGAAGTACAAATCATTTTGCGAAGGAGACAAGATTCGCATATTCTCAAATATAAAGTGAAGCATTTCTCATTTATGAGACCTAATAATTCTAGTCGACACTAGTGTTTAATGCGTTTCTCATTTATGAGACCTAATCGACAATTGCCAAATGTACAAATCATTTGGATTACTTTGTTTCAGTCTTTGGATTGTGTTATGAAGATATCTTTGCTTGAGTTGGAAGTGTCTAAAACTTGTATATCATAGAGATAAGTGACATGGCTCACAATCATGTCTATTTTCAACAAAATATAAATCCTTTCATATCTAACATAGAAATGAAAATAATGTTTTAGACAAAATGGGTACATAATAACAATTATGTTGATTACAACTCGAAGCTATTAGCTAAAACAAGTACATAAGTCCCTCTTGAAGTGGCGGCTACCCTAGCTCCATTTCCTTGTCGGAGATTTACATCACTCTTGTTTAGCTTTTCCACATTTCCAAGTCCCACTTGGAGTAACAAGTCCAACTTTGATATCTCCCAAATACTTGGGGCAATTTCGCTTCCAATGGCCCATGACATTACAATAATGACATTCCTCATAGGATTGGGCACCCTTCTTGGTCTTAGTTTTGGTAGTCCCACTATCCATTTCCAATTCATTATCAGATTTGGGTTTCTCACCCATCTTTGCCTTCCCTTTAATAATACCAATATTCCTTTCATTTGGAAGGACACTCTTGCTAGAACTCCCACTGAATTTAATATTTCTCCTTATTTCTTCAAACAAGGATGCCTTGTGTTTAGTTAGATTTTCTTCACAAGATTTTTTACCAAAGTGGTAGGCATAAATATTGGACTGGGTGGTGTGGAGGTGGTAAAGTAGCAAAGATTTTCATCCTGACCAATGCCAACGCGTAATTTTCTAATCGTATCATTGTCATACTCGGAGCACTTTTCATCGTATGATTGGAGCTATGAATTAATGGTGATTGATGTAAGAGTATTAGATGAATTCATTGCGTATAATTCACTACAAAAACGGAAATGATGGAAATAATTAACATCTATCGTTTTAATAATACTTGTAAACACTTTAAACAAGTTTTAGCATTTATATAGTGACCTCTACCCAACTATTATAAATGATGCCGAGATCCAAATTCATATTAATACGGGTACGGTGAGCCGAGTCATCCCTTATTAATATAACTCGGTGGATTAACCTCTTAATCGATTGTACTTCTAGAACTCTCGGTCGATAAAAATTACTCTAATTTTCATCTTTAGCCCGGAACACATGCGACTACGGTCACGAATACTTCCGTTGAGCTCAATCCAAATTTCGATGCAATAACAGTTTACTACCCACTTACCCAACGTAACAAGTTTAGTACCCCGGTGAGCCGAATCTACTTCCTTATGAAATTGGGATTCATGGTTTCTACTATTTGGTAAGGCTAATTCTCAATTATTATAAGTGAGAGGTCTTGTCAATTTATTATCTATCACGTTTTAAGTGAACTAAAGCAGTGAACTACGATAATTATAATTTACACGGTCGATGACTCGATATGATATGCATGTGTAGTTTTGGTGATTTGGCAATGCATGCAACATATTAAAAGAAATGCTAAGCAATAATAATAAATTCCTAGTATGCCTTCCTAAAATAGAAAATCAAATCATCTATTACATATTCGAAAATCAACTCCTTTGTTCCCTTGAATCTTCAAGTGGCACGCCTCCCAAGAACACCGTCTTTATCGGAACGCCTTCTCGAATGGCACCGTCTCGAAGAAGCTCCATGATTACAAATAATAATAAAAATACAAAGCTATTCCTATTATACATTTGTTAAATGGAAAAACTAGTAAAAATAAAAGTGATACGAGATCACATTAAATTACAACCGAATCAATATTCCTTTTCATTACGGGTAATATCGATTAAAACTAAGGCCATACTAAGATAAAATTACATAATTCAAAATTATATAAAAAAAATTCAACAATTGAAATATGCAGCATTATAATATGTGTCTATCATGCCAAATTATGTGCCAAATCGCCCTATTTAACTTGTATCGTATATATAACCCGGCTTTATGGAAATGTGTGATCATAACTTCTTAAAATCACAAATCAATGCTTAAAATCAATTTAAGCTCAAGTTAATTATCCTAACACTCTTAGGACTCAAAAATTAGTCATCACTCAATTTTTGACAATAATTCAACTTGATTTAATTTTATGCTCATTTTTGACCTTAAAATCATAACATTTATGAAATAAATCCAAATTAAATTACAATAATTTCAAAATTTGAATTTTAAATTTTTGAACATTCTGGAATATTTACATGACACTCATAATGTCAAAAATCATGGTTAAATTTTTTGAATTAATTTTGAGAAAATATAGTTGAATTTAATCGATTTTATCTCATAAAACATCTAAAGTATCCAAAAATTAATCGAATCAATTTTACAACCTTAGATCTGATTAGTGGGATATTTATGCAACCAAAAATAATTTTCTCATGCCATGAAATTCGATTTAGCAATTTATGCTAAAATAGTCATTATTTATGCCATTTTTACTCTAAAAATTCGTAAATCATGCTAAATGAGATCATTTTATCTCAAAATTTGCATACACTCTTTAAATCATGCACGTGACAGCATATTAAAGTTTCATGGTCCAATTCAAAATTTAACTATTTTTAAACATTTTACCTCTTTTAATCCATTTTTATCTCAAAAAAATCATAAATCATGAAATATTAATCAAATTAATACGAGATTTTACATACTACTTGTAAAATATGCATGTGAGGTCATATCAAATTTCCAAGGTCAGAGAGTAAGTTTAACCAGTTTTAGTCAATTTAACCTCCATTTATGCCATTTTTACACCAAAAAAACATAAATCATGAAATATTAATCACATTAATATGATAATTTACATTCAATACATAAATATTTATGTGAGGTCATACAAAAATACCACGGACAGTAGTGAAGGTTAACTTATTTTAGTGAATAAAAGTTCATTTTACTCATAAAAATGTAATTATATCACTAAAAATCATAAAAATGAGCAATAAATTACCATAAATCATAACAATGACCTAAAAACATTTTAGGACCAGAATATATAACATGCATAATTATTTTGTGGCCTACTCTTATAGATCACAAATTTTAAGTTTTATATGTTAACATTTTAATTCGGAAAAACAATAACCGATTATGCATGCAACATCCTATGCTCTGATACCACTTGTTAGGTTCATATACCTATTATTAGACTGCTCTAATAGTGAACTAATTAAATTCTTAATTATTTATTCTTTAGATCTAGTGCATGCATAACAAAATAAGAGATTTATATGAAAATAATGTCCCATACATTGTAATTTTCGGATTTATGGGCACAAGTAAGGCCTCCTACCTTCACTTGTTCTTGAGCTATGATGAGTATTAGGATGATCCTCCAAAACTCTAAATTAAGAGGTCTCCTCTTGATTGCACCCAAGATTTAACCCTTATCACTACTAAATAATATTTGCTAGATATTTATTTAGTAGTCTACCTTAAAATTGATTACTAATACTCATATATTATACTAATAATATTAGTATTGATTGAACAATTTTGATCAAAACTTCTCAAGTTTTTGGTGAAGAAGAAATGAATATGTGAGAGGTTTTTGCATGTTGCATATTTTAGAGAAAGATAGATTAAAAATAGAAGAAAAAAATTAATGCTCTCTCCACTACCCCAACCGTCCAAAATGCTCTTCATATAGCATTTGTTGGTCTTCTCAATTTTGTCATATGTAATTAGATTATTTTATAAAGGTATTAGGCTAGGGTGTAAGATATAGAGTGTAGACATGCATAGTAGTGTCACTATCATGCATCGTTTAACACAATTTTGAACAATAACAAAATGGCATATTTGGCTCTCATATAACCGGCCATATGATGGACTTTTAGTCCATTTTTGCCGTTTGACATTTGTCCCACAAATGCTTATAAGTCACATGTTCAATTATCTTACATAATTAATTATTAATGTAATTATTTAACAATTAAATATTACAATTAATAATATAATATACACTCCACTTTTGAGTAGTATACTACCATTATATCAATATATAATGGGTCCTATAATAGCTAATTAGATAAATTTACAACCTCTTGTAAATATAAATAACTAATTACCTCTACCTCAAAATGTTTATAAAACCTCAACATTATTTAGTAAATTAACATATTAATTCACTAAATTGAATCTTATTTAATCACATTACAACAAGATACATATTTCCTCTCATAAATATAAATTGTTCATATTTAAGGAATTAATCAACTTGTATCGACGTACAATTAATTAACTTTATTGATAAGGGCATCATCCTTTAGGTGTGACCATAAGGGATCAACTGACCACCACCGTCCCACGACAGTAACGGCAAACTCTAGTAAGCCAATTGTTACCGATTAATGTTGACCAGTTGACTGTATAATGAATCATCCCATACGTATTCTTAATATGAGATATGATTAGGACATTTAAATCATGTGATCACACTATTGTTGAGGACACATATTCCAACAGTTATAATCAGCCAGAGAGTCACAATAATCTATTTTATGACTGTGCCTATGCCAAGCAGTGCATCAGTTTACTGCAACAAGCTTTGCACATCAACTTTTGAATCCAGGAGCTTGTTTGCTGGTATTCTAAGGGCATGGGGGTTACTAAACTTCAGAAAAAGTACGTTGGTGCCTGTCATGTTGCTCTTGTGTACTGGATTTCGAGAGTTCGGAATGAAGCTAGAATGGATGCTTGCATTAGGAGACCTGTGGTACTGGTGCAGCAGATCCTAAGAGATGTAAAAGCTAGTTTTTTGTCTCAAAATGATAACAGTCTTATGATGAAGGATATTGATGCGTGTATTTTATATAAGGTTTTTACCTCCTTTTTATTCTATTTTACGTGGCATCTAGCTACAAATACCCCCGAATAGTCTACTTTGATTCGTTTTGTGTAAATTGCAGGAATAGACCAAAGAGAAGATAAATCGAGCCTAAACTCGTCCCATTTGCATGCATTTATGGAGAACAAGAAGCCGGAGCTTGGAATCTATCCTTTTGAAGACGAACGAGCTGGTTTCGGAAGGTGTCTTAGTGCCTATACGTGCCAAAATAGCTCGATCGACTACCTTTCCAGTCGATCGAATGCTTTATATCATGAAGATTACACGATCGAGTAACATATTTACTCGATCGAAAAGGCATTACAAGGAGTTACTCGGTCGAATGGTTTATTTCCACTCGATTGAAGGGATTGCTGCTTAGTTACTCGATCGAGCGGTTTTATTCCACTCGATCGAGTGGTCTGCTTTATATTTTTGTTTTTTCGCCTATTTTCGTATGGGCTTTTGTAATTAAGTTTTGGATTAGGTTTAAGGGGCAGAATTTCGTGTGCTACTAAAAGGAGCAGACTGTGTAACTCTTCCCTATTCACCACTACTTCATCTTTTTCCACTGCTTCTTTCACTTTACTCTTATACTACTCTTTTCTACTCGAATTCGGAATTGTAATCGGTATTATTACTCCCTTTATTTCATAATCGTAATTGCTTCTTGAATTCTTTTTTTCTCTTATTGCTTTTATTATTGCCTTATCCGATCCCTCTGCTTTCGTTATTATCATGTTTAATTCTCATTATCTATATATTATCGTTGTTGATTCGATAGTAATGTGTAGCTAATTCCTTCTTGCTAAGGCTAGGGGATCCATGATTATGAAGGAAGAGTAATTGAACTATTAGGTTAATGCTTGTGTAGTCCTTGTTGTTAATCGCTTCACTTAAATGTATCTGTTTAATTGAGTCAACGCAATTATGCACTTAAATCATAGTAAACCTTAACCTGGACCGGAAGGTTGGAAAGGGTGAGACTTGTAGCAAACATTAGGGCACCGTAGTGAGGGCGGATGCTAAGCTATTTGTGCTTTAGGGCGAATTGAGACCGGAAGGAGAAATTCACTGCCCCTTTGACCATAATTGCATTGACCTGAGACCTAGATTGCTTTACTGAATGATCATGGTGAACCGACTGTCTTAGCTGCTTTTTCCTTGTCTGCTTAATCTTTATTCTCCTGCCTTTTTCTCTTTTCCATTCTCATTAGTTTAGAACAACTCGATTAAAACCCCCAAATCCGTTACTGTGGCGAACTTAGACAAAGTTGACATTTTCCCATCTCCCTGTGGAGATCGACCCGACTTCCCTAGCTATATTAGTTAAACCAAGTTGGTTATTTTTGATAGGTATACGACTGCCCTGTCAAATTTTGGCGCCGTTGCCGTGGAGGTGGCGCAATTTTGTTGCTTTATTTAAGTCTGTCTTTCGTCTCAAGAAACTTTTTCCTTGAGACTGATCTCATTTTTTACAAAAGTTTTTAATTAGTTTGCAGGTTATCTGTTCTATAAGAGAACATTGTCGCACCTGCTCTGCTTTGTAAATTCTATCTGCCTGAATGCCGAATATAGCCAGCCATTCAGAGCCTAATGTGGATTCGCTTCCAAAAGGTTTCTTACTACCCACTACTGATTCAGGAACTTTTAGAATCCACCCATCTTACATACAGCTGGTCGAGAGAAATTTCTTCTGGGGGGTACCTGAAGAAGATCCATGCAGGCATATAGAGCTATTTACAGAGTACTGCTCTACCATTCCTCTTCCTGTTGGGGTGACACAGGACAAAGTGAAGGGAGTTCTTTTTTCCTTTTCTTTAGCTGATGATGCCCGGGAATGGTTGAGGGATTTAGATAGGGAGGCAGCCGGTATAACCGACTGGAGTTCTCTTGCTTTGGCCTTTTACAGGCGATATTTCCCACCGCAGCGCACCAATGCTTTGAGAGCTCAGATTACCTCTTTTGAGCAATTGCCCACTGATGACTTGGATGGGGCTTAGACTGGGTTCAAGAAGCTTGTCCGTTCTCTGCCTCACCACGGTTTCAAGCGTTGGTTCCTATGTACCCAGTTTTACAACGGGTTATATCGAAACCAGAGAGCTATTCTTGATAGTGTAGCTAAGGGGAGATTCACGAAAAATGTGGAGGATGATCAAGGGTGGCGTTTTATTAAGGAGATGGCTATACATGTTGCCGATTATGGAAATCCCCGAGGAAACGGGCAAGTCAACGAGTTGGTAGCAGCTGAAGTGGGAAGTCCTAGCAAAAGTCTAGGAATTGTGGAGATTACGGAGGTTATGGGTGAGAGTGCATGAGTTTGTGCAATTACTGAGCATGTGGAGATATGCGGTGGATGCGGCATTGAGGGGTATGACCCCATTGATTGTATGGCGAGAATTGAACGCGTCCTTGCTTATCATAAATACAAGTAAGGAGTTCCTTTTTCTCAATTATTTGATGAAATGACAAATGTTTCTACTCCTTCTACACCAATACGGTAATCAATGCACATTCGCCACCCGCTAACAGGACGGGTAGGTAGGGAAGTTCCGTCCTCTTGTTCAACCATGGTTACCCTACCTTTCATGGGGACCACGTGGACGGGACTCACCCCTTACTATCCGTAATTTGGTGAATAATCCCTGCCTCGTGATGGGATTCAATAAACTCATTAGTTTACATATTGAATATGTGATAAATTAATTTAGTCATAAAATTAATTCTAGATCTTATGCATGCAAAACTTTTGAAATTAGTAAGAAGAAATCGTCTCCTTACCATGTGATATTTTGGTTTCAAGGGCACAAGATAGGACTCCTTCCTTGTCTTGTTCTTGAGCTACCCATAATAGGATGATCTTCCAAGAGTGCTCCAAATCTTCAAGCTCCATAGTAGGAACTTCTCCTTAAGGATTGTACAAGGAAATCCTACTTAATACAAATATCAATTTTCTTACTAGAAATTAATATTTGTCACCTTAAAATTACTAATATTATATGTATACTACTTCTAGTATTGATTGAATAATAATAGAGATTTATGTGAGATTTTATGAATTTTGTTCAACAACAAAACTAGTGAGATAATAATTTTCTCTAGTTAAAAAAAACTAATTTGAATGAATTAGAATGAATTGGTATTATATAGAAAATAAACGACTTTAGTGTATAGGGGAGGAGGCCACGATTTTCATGGCATGGGTAGAGTGCCCAATGCTTTTTTCTTGTTTCTCTTCACAAGAGAGTAGGTTTGCATGCCTATCATTTTTAGGTTATGATTATGCTTCCCACTAATTAGAATAATAAAGCACAACACCTCCTTTCCCTTTCATTTACACGGTCCAAATGTGTAATATGGATCCATTTTAACTTTGTCAATTTGTCAATTTGTATTGTGTGACATATTGGACATGTTACAAGACATGTCATTTAAATAATGCATTTTTAACAAATTAAAAATCATTATATAAACAAAATAAATCACATACAATAATTAACTAGTAATTCACAATTACAATTACTTAAAATGGGTCATATAATTATAAATTACAACTACTTGTATTTATAATAAACAATTCATTCTTATTTCAATTGTTTCATAAACAATAAATAAACCTCAAGTAATAAAACAATTTAATTACTTAGAACGAAACTTATTTAATCAATTACAATAAGATACGTATAATCACTCACAAAAATCATTTGTTCAATTCTAAAGAATCAATTAACTTGTATCGTCATACAATTAATTAATTAATCAATTAAGAATGTTTCCCTAGATGTATGACCTTAAGGGATCAACTGATCACCACCATCGCATGACAGTAATATCAAACTCTAGTCAGCCAATCATTACCGATTAATGTGGATCAGTTGACAATAAAATGTTACATCCCCTTATGTATTCTTAATATGAGATTTAAACATGTTATCGCATTATTGTCGAGGACACATACTCCAACAATCTCCCACTTGTCCACGACAAGTGTGCGTCACCAATTCTCTTGTCCTATTACTATCTCCCACTCAATGCAAGGTATCTTGCAGGTCGTACTTGCATTTGATCATATCGTGAGTGGTTTCATCGATATGGAGAATAACTGTCTGACCGGATTTATCTACCATAGATACTTTCAGAGCGTGGCCACGCATCCCAGTTCATTGCCCCTCGAGTGGCCTTGAGATATAAGATAACCCTGACAGGGATGGACAATTCCTATCGATTAGCCACAACTCATCATGACCCATAACATGCCCATTAGACCCCAATTACGAAGGTCGCCGAACATAAATCAAAGTCACTATGAAACTGTGCCATCTTAGGCGAACAGTCATTAGTCAAAGAATCGACTCATAAGAATACCATAGTAGCTCTCGCCACGACCAGGCTATAA
This sequence comes from Silene latifolia, assembly GCF_048544455.1. Lineage (NCBI taxonomy): Eukaryota > Viridiplantae > Streptophyta > Magnoliopsida > Caryophyllales > Caryophyllaceae > Silene > Silene latifolia. Next base: position 100,274,817 of record NC_133527.1, read on the forward strand.
AAATTACCAGAACTCTATAAGCGGTCATAAGCCCGACAGAGTGTCCCAAACCATCTGCCTATGTGATCGACTAGTCATCTCTTATGACTTTATGGCACTTGAACTTGCCATCAATCGCATCACACTCTAGTCAATTCGAGACGTCACCTCATACAAGTGACTATGGGCGAATACTCTGCTAATCCTTGTTCACTTTAGTGGGGTTCAATCATTGTCTCTACAACCCATTTGGATGTAACAAAGTAAAAGATGAGTTTTTAGATTAAAACTTGAACGACAAATGCGATTATCATATATGAATAGTCAATACTTGATTAGTACTTCATATTCTATAATCCAATTTGATCTTGTATGTAGTTGTTCATCTCAATCCAATTGAAATGACATGGCTCATTATGTTAAGTCTATGAATAGGCATTGGTTAGTAGGTTTTCTCAACTTCTTGTACCTAACTTAACCTTACTACATACACGTTTTTCCTTTGTAATGTATACATTTGCATTATAAAACTTTCTGAGTACGTGTCTAGATCCAATATAGACATAAGCTCTCTAGTCTTAGAATAGCTCCCCCATTGATTGTATGGCGAGAATTGAACGCGTCCTTGCTTATCAGAAATACAAGTAAGGAGTTCCTTTTTCTCAATTATTTGAAGAAATGACAAATGTTTCTACTCCTTCTACACCAATACGGTAATCAATGCACATTCGCCACCCGGTAACAGGACGGGTAGGTAGGGAAGTCCCGTCCTCTTGTTCAACCATGGTTACCCTACCTTTCATGGGGACCACGTGGACGGGACTCACCCCTTACTATTCGTAATTTGGTGAATAATCCCTGCCTCGTGATGGGATTCAATAAACTCATTAGTTTACATATTGAATATGTGATAAATTAATTTAGTCATAAAATTAATTCTAGATCTTATGCATGCAAAACTTTCGAAATTAGTAAGAAGAAATCGTCTCCTTACCATGTGATATTTCGGTTTCAAGGGCACAAGATAGGACTCCTTCCTAGTCTTGTTCTTGAGCTACCCATAATAGGATGATCTTCCAAGAGTGCTCCAAATCTTCAAGCTCCATAGTAGGAACTTCTCCTTAAGGATTGTACCAAGGAAATCCTTCTTCATACAAATATTAATTTTCTTACTAGAAATTAATATTTGTCCCCTTAAAATTACTAATATTATATATATACTACTTCTAGTATTGATTGAATAATAATAGAGATTTATGTGAGATTTTATGAATTTTGTTCAACAACAAAACTAGTGAGATAATAATTTTCTCTAGTTAAAAAAAACTAATTTGAATGAATTAGAATGAATTGGTATTATGTAGAAAATACACTACTTTAGTGTATAGGGGAAGAGGCCACGATTTTCATGGCATGGGTAGAGTGCCCAATGCTTTTTTCTTGTTGCTCTTCACAAGAGAGTAGGTTTGCATGCCTATCATTTTTAGGTTATGATTATGCTTCCCACTAATTAGAATAATAAAGCACAACACCTCCTTTCCCTTTCATTTACACGGTCCAAATGTGTAATATGGATCCATTTTAACTTTGTCAATTTCTCAATTTGTATTGTGCGACATATTGGACATGTTACTAGACATGTCATTTAAATAATGCATTTTTAACAAATTAAAAATCATTATATAAACAAAATAAATCACATACAATAATTAACTTGTAATTCACAATTACAATTACTTAAAATGGGTCATATAATTATAAATTACAACTACTTGTATTTATAATAAACAATTCATTCTTATTTCAATTGTTTCATAAACAATAAATAAACCTCAAGTAATAAAACAATTTAATTACTTAGAACGAAACTTATTTAATCAAATTACAATAAGATACGTATAATCACTCACAAAAATCATTTGTTCAATTTTAAAGAATTAATTAACTTATATCGTCATACAATTAATTAATTAATCAATTAAGAATGTTTCCCTAGATGTATGACCTTAAGGGATCAACTGATCACCACCATCGCATGACAGTAATGTCAAACTCTAATCAACCAATCATTACCGATTAATGTGGATTAGTTGACAATAAAAAGTTACATCCCCTTATGTATTCTTAATATGAGATTTAAACTTGTTATCGCGTTATTGTTGAGGAAACATACTCCAACAATCTCCCACTTGTCCACGACAAGTGTGCGTCACCAATTCTCTTGTCCTATTACTATCTCCCACTCAATGCAAGGTATCTTGCAGGTCGTACTTGCATTTGATCATATCGTGAGTGGTTTCCTCGATATGGAAAATAACTGTCTGACCGGATTTATCTACCATAGATACTTTCCGAGCGTGGCCACGCATCTCAGTTCAATGCTCCTCTAGTGGCCTTGATATATAAGATAACCCTGACAGGGATGGACAATTTCTATTGCACTCTTCCCTTCGATTAGCCACAACTCATCATGACCCAAAACATGCCCATTAGACCCCAATTACGAAGGTCGCCGAACATAAATCAAAGTCACTATGAAACTGTGCCATCTTAGGCGAACAGTCATTAGTCAAAGAATCGACTCGTAAGAATACCATAGTAGCTCTCGCCACGACCAGGCTATAAAAATTGCCAGAACTCTATAAGTAGTCATAAGCCCGACAGAGTGTCCCAAACCGTCTGCCTATGTGATCGACTAGTCATCTCTTATGACTTTATGGCACTTGAACTTGCCATCAATCGCATCACACTCTAGTCACTTCGAGACGTCACCTCATACAAGTGACTATGGGCGAATACTATGCTAATCCTTGTTCACTTTAGTGGGGTTCAATCATTGTCTCTACAACTCATTTGGATGTAACAAAGTAAAAGATGAGTTTTTAGATTAAAACTTGAACGACAAATGCGATTATCACATATGAATAGTCAATACTTGATTACTACTTCATATTCTATAATCCAATTTGATCTTGTATGTAGTTGTTCATCTCAATCCAATTGAAATGACATGGCTCATCATGTTAAGTCTATGAGTAGGCATTGGTTAGTAGGTTTTATCAACTTCTTGTACCTAACTTAACCTTACTACATACACGTTTTTCCTTTGTAATGTATACATTTGCATTATAAAACTTTCTGAGTACGTGTCTAGATCCAATATAGACATAAACTATCTAGTCTTAGAATAGCTCCCACTGTTTTACAGTGTGCGGGACCTATCCCTCTCGCATATCTCATGATAGCAAGTGTACTCAATTTCCGTTTTAAGCATCTCTCATTGTTCTTTATTGCTTAGAACGATTATAACAAATCCATTTCTTAAATTGTTGGAATATGTGTCCTCCGACAATAATGCGATCACGACTATTGATCATGATGATCACATGTTTAAGTCTCATTAAAATGAATACAATTGGGAAGTAATATTGTTACTGTCAACTGGTCAACATATATCGGTAATGATTGGCTGACTAGAGTTTGACATTACTGTCGTGTGACGGTGGTGATCAGTTGACCCCCTAGGTCATACCTAAAGGGCAATACTCTTAATTGATTATTTAATTAATCGTATAATGTTACGAGTTAATTAAATTAATTGAAAATTGACGGACGATTTTGGAAGTAAAATTTACGTATCATATTGAAATGTGATTAAATAAGGTACGGTCTGAGTAATTGAATTGTATCATTACTCGGATGAAATAATTGTTTAATGTAACAATTAAATTGAATGAATTGATATAAATACAATATGTTGTGATTTATAAATTGGTAAAATTTTTGGCACAAGTAATTATGAAATTACTAAGTCGATTTTGTGTATGACGTATTTTTATTAATACGTTGATTTTTAATATGATAAAAATACATAAACAAATATATGTGACATGTGACATGTAACATATAGACAATTGACAAAAATAATATGGACACCATATTATGCAAAGGGCCGAAAATTAGAAGTTGTTTAGCTAATTATAAGTTGTTTGTGATTAGTGGAAAACACAATGATTAAAAGGGAACCTAGCCATGCAAGCCTATTGTTCCTTGTGAAGAACAATTTCTCCATGCATTGGCTCCCATTTTTCTCTCCTCTTACACGGTTTTGGGGAAGCAAATGCCATCATTGTTTTTCTTATAATTTTACCTAATAACACTAAAATGTTTTAGTGGGTATTCATTCAACTCATCCAAAATACAAGTTTTAGAGAGAATAAAATCCTCCTCATCATCTCTCTAAAAACCGAAAATAATATAAGAGTTTATAAATATTTTTGGTTCCATTTTTCTACCATTGATTAATATTATAACTAGTATTTGTAATATTAATTATAATTAAGAGAAGCCTTGGGTATAAAGCATAGGGAGAGATCTTACACTTAGATCTTTGTTCTTCCATTGGAATAGCTCAAGAACAAGAAGAGATAGGTGATCTCTCTTGTGCCCTAATAGCCGAAATCCATTTTGTAAGGACATGATTTCTCCTCTATTTATATTATTGTTTGCATGCATAAGATCCGTTTTAATTTTATGACAAATTATTTAGACATATAAGAGTATGTTAACATGTATATGAATCTACATTTCCTTCAATCGGTATCATGAGCCACGGTTGTTTGCATGCAAATTGGTTAAAAGTTTTTCCGAGTTATATGAATAACAAAATAAAACTTGTAAAATTTGTGTTATTATGATATATCACGAAATTATTACATGCATGTTAATATTTCTGGTCCTAAAGTGTTTTAGGATATTTTGGTTATTTTTTCGGATTTTTATTGTTCATATTTTACAATAATGGCATTTAAATGTGATTTTATGAGTAAAAATGTCATTTTTGGTCTAAAAATAGCTATACTTCGAATTTTCACTTGGTTTTTGGATATGTTGTTACATATATTATTTTGAGATAACCTGTAAATTTTCATAATTTTTGGACTTGTTATGCTCGAAAAATGAATTTTTCATCATTAAATTCGGATTTAAGAGATAAATAGGTTAATATGAGTTAAATTTAGAATCTGGTCATAGAAAATTAATATGTTGTCACATGAAATTTTACAAAATGTGTGTAAAATAATTGGCTATAAAGAAGTCTTTTAGCATGATTTATGAATTTTTGAAGAAAAATTAGCATAAATAGTGACATTATTAGTGTAAAATTAATAAAACATAATCTATGACTTAGGAAAAACGTCTAATGTTGCATTTTATTGTATTTTTCAGATCTAAAATTGAAAAGTTAATGAAAATAATTTTTCCATGTTTTTATGATTATTTTATTAAATATCGATAAACCGCAACATTGTTTTTCCGGAAATTTTTCGAAATTTTTAACCTAAGATTTTGAACATTATGAGTGTCATGGATTTTTCCAGAATGTTCATGAATTTAAATTTCAAATTTCAAATTTATTTGAAATTTTTGGTTTTATTTGAAGTTTAATAGCTTATTTTTGTAAATTTTGGTCCATTTATGAACAATTTTGTAAATAAAAGTTAATTATGGTCATAATTATTAGTGAAGACTATATTTTGAGTCCTAAGAGGTTAGGGTAATTAACTTATGCATAAATATGAGTTTATGTATTTTTGTGATTATAAAATGTTGAAATCACGCAAATCCGTAAAAACCGAGTAATATACGATATTGGCTAATTAAAAGGCGATTTAGCATAAAATTGAGCATGTTCATACATATTATAATGCTGCATTTTTCTTTATGATTGTCATAATTTTAATTTATGTAATTTTGAATTATGTATTTTACTTAGTATGGCCTTAGTTTTAATTGGTATTTCCCGAAATGTATGGGAATATCGATTCGGTTGTAATTTTTATTGTGATCTCGTATCACCGTTTTGTAATTTAATAGATTTATTTTATTTTAGTTACAAATGTATAATAGGAAATTATGTAATTTATTATGTAATTTTATTCATTCCGGAGTTCCAAAAGACGGATTACTTCAAGAATGGCGATACATAAAGACGGTGTTACCTCGAGATATGTGCCACAACCGAAGTTCAAGGGACCAATGGAGTTGGTTTCCGAATATGTAATAGATTAATAGTTTTTCTTTTTTAGGAAAGGCCATACTAGGATTTTTCTTTATGCTTGCATTTTATTTTATGTCACATGCATCGCTAAATCGCCATAACTAAAACATGCATTGTCTTCTTTTATCGAGTTTTTCGACCGTGTCAATTAAAATTATCGTAGTTCACCGCTTTAGTTCACTTAAAACGTGATAGATAATAAATTGACATGACCTCTCGCTAAAACTATCAATTGAGACATAGCCTTACCAAATAGTAGAAACCATGAAAACCTATTTCGCGAGGGAGTGCGCTCGGCCCCACCGGGGTACAAACCTTGTTACGTAGGGGAAGTGGGTGATGAATGTTAATCCACCGAATTCATGTTGATGAGGGATGTATCGGCCACACCGTGCCCAAGTTAATGTGGGTTTGGATCATGGACACATTTATTCGAAATTTGGATTGAACTCAACAAAAGTATTTGATAAGGGATGTATCGGCCCCACCGTGCCCTTGTCGATGTGTTTTGGGCTATAGATAATAGTTAATGTAATATTATCGACCAAGAGTTCTAAAAGTAGAATCGATTAAACGTTAATCCACCGAGTTATATTGATGAAGGATGTATCGGCCCCACCGTGCCTAAGTCGATATGAATTTGGGTCTTGGAATCATTTATCTAGTTGGGTAGAGGTCACTAGAAAAATGCGTAAAACTTGTTTAAATCATACATTTTTACGAGTATAATCAAAACGACAATTGTTTTACTCCTCATATTTTGTTTTGTAGACCACTTCTTATTCATAACAAATGGCAACACCAACTCCTAATGCTACACCACTCGCTACTTCATCTTGGCTCCGATCCTTTATGGATCGATGTAAACTTGAAAAGAATGGGTCAAATTTCTCCGAATGGGATGCCCAACTCAAATTAGCCGCCGAAGGTGACGACAAGCTTCGTTACCTTACCGAGGCCTCTCCACCCGAACCCTCCACTAGGTCCACCGCGGCCACGAGGGAAGCCTATGAGGCTTACCAAAAGGAGTCCGCCGCAATGAAAAATGTCTTAATATTTGCGATGGAGGCGGACCTCCAAAGGAGAGCCTTCAAAATGGGCAATGCTAATGAGATTTACTCCAAACTCGTGACCATGTTTTCACAAACCCCGCGGATCGTCCAATATGAGGCGGCCGCGGCATTCTTTGATCTCGACTTCAAAGAGGGCCAAAAGGTTAGCCCTCATGTGCTCAAACTCATGGAGCTTGTCGAGACCTTGAAGATTCAAAAAGTTGAAATCCCCAAAGAACTCATCGTAGATAGGATTCTACACTCCTTGTCTAAAGTTAAGGCATATGTGCAATTCCGGGTGAATTTCAACATGCAAGACAAGGATGTGTCTCTTGAGGAGTTGCACAAGTTACTTGTGCAAGCCGAGAGGGACATGGGGTTAAATGTAAACCCTCCCAAGGATGTGCTTAACATAAGCACAAAGAGTAAGGGGAAGTTCAAGAAGAATGGGAGAAAGGGCAAGAAACAAGCTCCCACATTCACCAAAGCTAAGTCTTGTGAAGCTAGCACATCCAAAGTCAAGAAGGGTCCTCTTGACAAATGCCATTATTGTAATGGCATGGGACATTGGAAAAGAAATTGTTCCAAGTACCTTGGTGATATCAAAGCTGGAAAGATCACTCCAGTAGGTAAATGACTAACCTTCTTTTATGTTTCTAAATTCAACTATGGTATTATGATGCAAAGTTGTGATAATGTATCTCCCTTTTTATTGTAAATAGGGCCTCTACCAAGCAAAGACAAGGGAAAAGAAAAACAAGCATGAGAAACCATGGAGAAGCTAAGGATAGCTTTTATGGAGCTTTGTTTTTCATTGTCTTATTTTAAGTTATGTTTTGGATTCTAGAACTTTAAGTTTCCGTGTTCGACATGGAAAAGTATTTTGGATAATGAGTTGTATTTTGGATGATAGTGACTTGGTTTGCAACCCAAGTCACCCGTTTTATCATTTATCCTTTTTAATGTTCTAAAATTCATCTTTAAATGCTTGCGTTTTGAAACATAAGATTATTCACTAAAAGTGATCTAATAGACAATTATAATGACGGGTTTCATTATATGTCCACATGCTTAAGGCTTGTGTATGATCATTTATAAAGTGATTTTGAGTCTATGAACTCTCTTAAAGGTATGTCAACCACCAAGTACACATATGAAATCAATAACAATTAGTCAACCTATGAGGTAGTTCTCTTTATAATTCAACATCATTAATTTGTGTCTCATATGCTATCTTTGAATGTTTAGTGTATTCATTCTAAAGATAGAGTGGGAGAAAAATGAGGACACAACACACAAGTCAAAGATCAAATTGTGTACTTGTGTAAATTTAGATCTACACAAGAGAAAATGATTTGAATAAAGGTATATCTATTTACATAGTATGCCGAATAGATGAGATCTATGGTCTCAAGTTAGTTCTATATGACTAAAGAGACCAAGTGTAGTCATCATAAGAGTATATTCTCAAGATAACTAAGCGAGGAGACCAAAAGAAGTTTTGGATGAAAATGACTAATGCAAAGTCTTAACAAGTTTTGACTAAGGTTATGAATCATTTGACCAATAGTTTCAATCATGAGTTTTACTTAAGAGCCTAAATGAATCATAGTAACATACTAGTTATGATCAAGTTGCAAAGATTGATATTCCGATATCTTCAATAGCCAACGTTTTAACCACGCAAATGTCATTGTTTAACCTCGCTATGAAATGGTTAAACCTCCTTCCGAAAGGGTATTCCAAAGGACCTATTCTAAATATTATTTGTATTTGAATAATGACATTGCTACACATCATTATGACATGAGTGTGTTAGAGATTTAAAATCTCTTTCCGTAAGGTTGAGATGAGACCACTTCAAAATAGGCATTTTGAAAGGATATGATGGGAACATATATGGTTTTATCTTAGTAACTTGGCAAAGCAATTTATATTTATATTCTTGAGAAATTTCGATTAAGAAGTCAATTTCAAAATATGTAGAATTGAGTGGGAGTTAGGAAATTCTCATGTGAAGACATAGAATTTAGTGGGAGCTATCATCCTTGAATGTATAAAACTCATTACTCATTAAAGAATGACGAGCTAATATCTTCTTTCATAAAGAAGCTTTTGAGTTTTCAATTCTGGATGAAAATGGACAATGATGAATCCAATTACATCATGAGATGTTGGATTAGTATTAAAGAGATACACATCGTATCAACATTTACATAGGTTATTCATATGAATGAAAAAAAATGGGATTACCATTAGCAGTCATGGTAGTTCATTGAACCTGAGAACGGTTGATCTCATGATTATTAGTAACTAATGTTTCCGCCATTAGAATAATCATGTACATGTCCAATTATGAATCATATGCATAAGAGCATGATGATTGACTTGGTGAGCCATAATAGAAGCGTCATGAATTCTCGAGTAGAATCCGATGAGCGATTTCAGTGATTGACGGATGTTCTATTGTGTGTCAAGAGTTTGCACATATTGTAGAAAATCCGAGCACATATGAGGATTTATGAGAATCCCAAATCTTTCAAGCCCAGAAAGAGAAATGAGAAGTTTTGGAAAGATACTTGGTTAAATAAGAGGTTATTCAAAACAATCTTTCCTAATAAAGCTAGGACTTGTGAGAAGTACTAAGCTAATAATCTTGTCAATTGTTACAAGATTCTACAAAACATATACCTAGTGCATTGTGTGTGGATGGAATACTTGATCGGTACAAGTTGTATTATTCATCACAAATTCGTTCATTATGAGATGATCGATAAGAAAGTTCTTTCAAGTTAAAGAACCAAAACCAAGGTCGAGAACCTTGATGTATGCTTGGTAAAATTCATGGTATGAGAACATGAATGTGAAGGAAATTGCAAGTGTAAGAAGTTTGAACACGTGGACACATGGGATGTTAAACTTCTATTGCAATCAATAAGTGTTTACACTTATGATAAACATCACAAGGTTGTAATATGATATTGACTACCCGAGTGTGATGTCGACACTTGTCGTTTGAGTTATTATTAACTCACCTTGAACATTGTTATATCCAAACGGGTTGTAGAGACAATTGAACCCCGTTAAAGTGAACATGGATTAACATTGTTTTTGCCCATAGTTACTTATATGAGGTGACGTCTCGAAGTGACTAGAGTGTGATGCGATTGATGGCAAGTTCAAGTGCCATAGAGTCATGTGAGATGACTAGTCGATCACATAGGCGATTGTTAGGAACTTTCTGTCGGGCCTTATGACCGCTTATAGAGTTCCGGCAAATTTATATAGCCTGGTCGTGGCGAGAGCTACTATAGTATTCGAATGAGTCGATTCTTTTGACTAAAGACTATTTGCCTAAGATGGCACAGTTTCGATTAACTTTGATTTGTGTTACTACGACCTTCGTAAATGGGGTCAAATGGGCATATTTTGGGTTATGATGGTGTGGCTAGTCGAAGGGAATGAGTGCGATAGGAATTGTCCACCCCTTGTCGGGGTTATAACAATATCTCAGGGCCACTCGAGGAGTAATGAACTGAAATGCGTGGCCACGCTCGGAAGGTATCCAGAGTGGATAAATCCGGTCAATCAGTTATTCTCCAGATCGAGGAAACTACTCTCGATATGATCACTTGCAAGTACGACCTGAAAGACACCTTGCATTGAGTGGGAGATAGTAATAGGACAAGAGAATTGGTGACGCACACTTGTCGAGGACAAGTGGGAGATTGTTGGAATATGTGTCCTCCGACAATAATGCGATCACGATTGTTGATCATGATGATCACGTGTTTAAGTCTCATTAAAATGAATACAATTGGGAAGTAATATTGTTCTTGTCAAACGGTCAACATATATCGGTAATGATTGGCTGACTAGAGTTTGACATTACCGTCGTGTGACGGTGGTGATCGATTGACCCCTAGGTCATACCTAAAGGGCAATACTCTTAATTGATTATTTAATTAATCGTATAATGTTACGAGTTAATTAAATTACTTGAAAATTGACGGACGATTTTGGAAGTAAAATTTACGTATCATATTGAAATGTGATTAAATAAGGTACGGTCTGAGTAATTGAATTGTATCATTACTCGGATGAAATAATTGTTTAATGTAACAATTAAATTGAATGAATTGATATAAATACAATATGTTGTGATTTATAAATTGGTAAAATTTTTGGCACAAGTAATTATGAAATTACTAAGTCGATTTTGTGTATGACGTATTTTTATTAATACGTTGATTTTTAATATGATAAAAATACATAAACAAATATATGTGACATGTGACATGTAACATATAGACAATTGACAAAAATAATATGGACACCATATTATGCAAAGGGCCGAAAATTAGAAGGTGTTTAGCTAATTATAAGTTGTTTGTGATTAGTGGAAAACACAATGATTAAAAGGGAACCTAGCCATGCAAGCCTATTGTTCCTTGTGAAAAACAATTTCTCCATGCATTGGCTCCCATTTTTCTCTCCTCTTACACGGTTTTGGGGAAGCAAATGCCATCATTGTTTTTCTTATAATTTTACCTAATAACACTAAAATGTTTTAGTGGGTATTCATTCAACTCATCCAAAATACAAGTTTTAGACAGAATAAAATCCTCCTCATCATCTCTCTAAAAACCGAAAATAATATAAGAGTTTATAAATATATTTGGTTCCATTTTTCTACCATTGATTAATATTATAACTAGTATTTGTAATATTAATTATAATTAAGAGAAGCCTTGGGTATAAAGCATAGGGAGAGATCTTACACTTAGATCTTTGTTCTTCCATTGGAATAGCTCAAGAACAAGAAGAGATAGGTGATCTCTCTTGTGCCCTAATAGCCGAAATCCATTTTGTAAGGACATGATTTCTCCTCTATTTATATTATTGTTTGCATGCATAAGATCCGTTTTAATTTTATAACAAATTATTTAGACATATAAGAGTATGTTAACATGTATATGAATCTACATTTCCTTCATAAATAACATAGCCAGAATGGTTCCTTAACCATCTTTAGGTGTTTTGAATACGGTTTTTATCCGAAACCTTATACAATCTCAACAGTCATTAGTGTAAGCCCTTACACAAATTAGTGAATTGCATCAAAAACACATAACTTTACATCCTTAATGCTTCCTCAAGCACTTAAGGATAATCTATATGGCTACTAGGTAACTATTACTTAAATTCGATTTGAAACAATTCATCATACTAAAGGTATATGAAGTGTCATACATCATTTCCTACTTAATTGATCCGGCAGCGGAAGAAAATGGTATCAATCAAAATGTTCAACTCGATTGAATTAATCATGAATCTTATCAACATAAGACTTCTTATTTGGCGCTAATATCATGTTGATTTATCTCCATAAATCCGGATATTAAAGATGTATTTTGTATTACTCCAAAATCTTAAATCATTACCAATGATCAATATGTCATCCACATATAAGATTAATCAAAATTTCCGTAACTGCCACTAAACTTCATGTATAAACACAACTTCTTGACCCATCGTGAAAAGTTTTATAACATGATCAAAACATTGACTCCAACTCATTGATGTCCTACTTAAGACTATCTCTTAAGTTTCACATTGTCTTAATTGTAAGAATCTACAAAACTCATAACATGTATCGAATACATTCCTTATTTGAAGAAGTGGGTTTTAGATTTACTCGCTATATATTTCATCATAATGAAATACAATCCCTAAGAAGATCCGAATAGTGCACAACACTTTGCAACTAATCAAGCTTTGATATCTCTCTTTGATATCCAACAATTCCACTTGGAATTTATTTCTGATTTTCATGGCTCTAAGCCTTGTATTGAGTTGTGACTTAAACACTCTCATGTAAGTCATATGTTCATTACTTTCCAGAAGTAACTTGAATCAATCAATTTCTTTGTAAGTTGCAAGCTCTTTACTTTCTAAAAGTAATACAAATTCATCATCTTCAACAAGTGATGAGTTCAACCTCCTAGGTTTCGAACAAACAACATCATGTAGCTAAGAAAGACTAGTTTCTCGCGACATACAAGAAAGACCAGTTTCTCGCGACATACAATGTGTCACATTATGTAGCCAAGAAAGACAAGTTTCTCGCGACATACAATTCATGACACAATTCTTTTGTGGCTCTTGGATATTTTATCCCACTCTGTCTTCTAGAATTAAACTTGTATTCTAGAAAGACAGCTTCACGAGCCACAATCCCGTTGTACTCGTGATTATTGTAAGGAAAAATGAGCATTTGTTTCTTGTGAAAACTTACAAGCATGATACCCTACCATTTCATATCTCATATGAATCATCTAGATTTAGTGGAAAAATTATTTTAGACAAAATGATAAAATCCCCAAAAATAAGATAAAGTAACTCAAAGTAACTTGATTAAAGTTCAAACCAATCCGAATAAGGTTTGATACCTTCATTTAACCATACCTTATCCCATAATGCGTGCTAAGAGAGATTAACTTGTGGTACTATATCACATTTTCTTTGGCTTATAGCAAAGTCTTCACTTAGATAATCCCATCACGACTAAATCGTGATTCCTGGAACTCTTTGAACTTCTTCAAAGATTCTCCTTTTGCCTTATTAAGTGAACACACTAGTGTCAACTTAAATTGTTGGTAGAAGAAAATGATCAACCTATTCTGGATCAATGATTTACATCCTCGATCTCCTTTTCAACCAAAAGGCACGAGACATCTTGCTTTGAATACAAGATTCTCATATACCATAAGAATAACAATCTAATGGTTCTAAGAGTACTCGCTAACTCTTTGCGTTCATCATTCCAGAATTTAAAGTTTAATCTTAGGTTACCAATTTCAGTCTTACATCATCTACATGATGTATCATTCTAGTTTGGTTTAGAATATAATCACCTTGATAATGGGCTAGCCATACATCAAATCGTGGTATATAGGGTCACAAAAGTGAAACCACTTTTGTATCTTAACAAGATTATATTCTTATTCAGAGTTTATGCACTTAATAGTCATAATTAAGGTACAACTATAAACCCAAAACTAGATTGAGTACACAATGACTCTATCTCTCGACATCATTTGTTGCTAGTCGTCATATTCTAGTCATCCTATATATCAAATACAATGATAAAAACCACCATCGGTTTCTAATAGTGACGAAGTAGTACTAGCAAAACTTATGTTAATCAAATAAACATTTAAAGAAGAAAGTCCCATTTAGATGTCCCACAACTAACTTGTTTATTCTTCAGTAATTTGGGGTAGTTTTCTTTCAGTGTCTAACACTTCCAAAATGGAAACTTTATCGGTTGGGAATGATAGGTTTAGTATCGTTATTCTCAATAACTTTCCTTTTATCATTACCTTGTATCAATTCCATTCTAATTTAACTTCTTTGAACCTCGTCCTTTTCTTAACGGTTAAGAAAATGCTCCCACTCATTTCAATGAGTCTTTGCTTGGAGAAGCAAAATTTAATTTCATGAAGACTACTCTTCAATTCATTCGTTTAGTCTTAAAACTTTCATTGAAGTGGTTGCGGTATTGTGGTCAATTTCGATTTCTAACAAATCTAGTCACCAAAATAATTTGACGTTTCAAAGTACTTAACTCAATTAAGCACATGAGAAACAATCCATTGTAAGTAGATATGTTAGTCAAGAATCAAAAACCCTTTTGATCATGAATAACTTATATCTATACTCTTCACAAGAGATCCTTGCAATGGATAATACGAGGTTTTCCGAAGAAAAATTCTAATTGGTCATTAGTTACATGGTTTTAATGGAGATTTGAACTAAAATCGAAATGATATCGTATGTAATTTGAGGTAAAGAATTAGAACAATATGATTAACGGAATAATGAAAACAAAACATTTATCGTTATAATAATACTTGTAAATAATTTAACAAGTAAAACATTTACATAGTGACCTCTACCCAACTATGATAAATGATCCCGAGATCCAAATTCATATTAACTCGGGCACGGTGAGCCGATTCATCCCTTATCAATATAACTCGGTGGATTAACTCTTTAATCGATTCTACTTCTAGAATTCTCGGTCGATAAAATTACTCTAATATTTATCTTTATCCAGGAACACATGCGACTACGGTCACGAATACTTCCGTTGAGCTCAATCCAAATTTCGATGTAATAACATTTTACTACCCCACTTCGCCAACGTAACAAGGTTTGTATTACGGTGAAGCCGGCTTAACTCCCTTATGAAATTGGTAATTCATGGGTTCTACTATTTGGTAAGGCTATATGTCAATTATTAATTTAGCGAGAGGTCATGTCAATTTATTATCTATCACGTTTTAAGTTAACTAAAGCGGTGAACTACGATAATTATAATTGACACGGTTGATGATACGATAAAATAAAATGCATGTTTAGTTATGGCGATTTAGCGATGCATGCAAACATATAAATAAAATGCTAAGCATAAATATAAAGTCCTAGTATGGCCTTCCTAAAAATATTAAATCTAATAAACTATTACAAATTCGGAAACCAACTCCTTTGGTCCCTTGAACTTCGGTCTTGGCACGCATCTTGAGGTAACACCGTCTTCATGAAAACACCGGGAAATTACAAATAATAAATAAAAATTACATAATTTCCTAATATACATTTGTAAATAAAAATAAATCTATTAAATTACAAAATGGTGATACGAGATCACAATAATTACAACTGAATTGATATTCCCATGCATTTCGGGTAATATCAATTAAAAACTAAAGCCATACTAAGTAATATTACATAATTCAAAATTTATATAAAATAAAAATATGACAATCATAAATAAAATGAAGCATTATAATATATATGAACATGCTTAATTTTATGCCAAATCGCCTTTTAAGAGCCAATATCACATATATCATCGGTTTTTATGGATTTGCGTGATTATAAACTTGTTAAATTCACAAAGTGTCTCATAAATTCATATTTATGTTCAAGTTAATTACCCTAACCATCTTAGGACTCAAAACCTAGACTTCACTAATATTTTGACAATAACTCAACTTGATTTATTAGTATTGTTCATTATGGACCAAAAAAAAAAACAATATTATATTATAAACTCCAAATTAAATTATAAAAATTCCAAATAATTTCAAAATTTGAAATTCAAACTCATGAACATTCTGGAAAAATAACATGACACTCATAATGTTCAAAACTCAGGTTAAAAATTTCGAATATATTTCGAGAAAAACATCGTTGCGGTTTATCGGTTTTATCAAATATGACCATAAAAATATGAGAAAATTAATTTTAATCAACTTTTCATTTTTAGATCTGAAAAGTGGGATAAAATGAAACATATGACGTTTTTCTTTAGTCATGAAATATGTTTTAGCATTATAGGCTAATTTAAATCACTATTTATTGAATTTTTACTCAAAAATCCATAAATCATGCATAAGAAGTTCAATTCGTCTAATATTTTTACACACACTGAGTAAAAATGCATGTGACAACATATAAAATTTCCATGACCAGATTCGAAATTTAATTAATATTAACCTAATAAACCCTTTAAATTAAATTTAAGTTTATAAAATCCATATTTCATGCAAAATAACTTAGTTATTCACGAGATTTAACATGCCATCAGTAGATTATATATGTAAAAACATATCCAAAAACCATTGAAAAATTCAAAATTTAGCTATTTTTCGTCCAAAAATGACATTTTTCTCATTAAAATCACATTTTAATGCCAATAATATATAAAATGAACAATAAAAATCCATAAATCGTCCCATATGACCTAAAATCTATTTAGGACTAGAAACTTTTAACATGCAAAATTATTTCATGATTTATCTTCATAAATCCTAAATAACAAGTTTTATTTGTTAACAAATTAACTCGGAAAAACTAACCCGATTTTGCATGCAACAACCGTGTTGCTCTGATACCACTTGTTGGGATTCAATAAACTCATTAGTTTACATATTGAATATGTGATAAATTAATTTAGTCATAAAATTAATTCTAGATCTTATGCATGGAAAACTTTCGAATTTATAAGAAGAAATCGTCTCCTTACCATGTGATATTTCGGTTTCAAGGGCACAAGATAGGACTCCTTCGTAGTCTTATTCTTTAGCTACCCATAATAGGATGATCTTCCAAGAGTGCTCCAAATCTTCAAGCTCCATAGTAGGAACTTCTCCTTAAGGATTGTACCAAGGAAATCCTTCTTAATACAAATATTAATTTTGTTAATATTTGTCCCCTTACAATTACTAATATTATATGTATACTACTTCTAATATTAATTGAATAATATTAGAGATTTATGTGGGATTTTATGAATTTTGTTCAACAACAAAACTAGTGAGATAAAAAATTTCTCTAGTTAAAAAGAAAAACTAATTTGAATGAATTAGAAGGAATTGGTATTGTGTAGAAAATACACTACTTTAGTGTATAGGGGAGGAGGCCACGGTTTTCATGGCATGGGTAGAGTGCCCAATGCTTTTTTCTTGTTGCTCTTCACAAGAGAGTAGGTTTGCATGCCTATCATTTTTAGGTTATGATTATGCTTCCCACTAATTAGAATAATAAAGCACAACACCTCCTTTCCCTTCCATTTACACAGTCCCATTGTGTAATATGGATCCATTTTAACTTTGTCAATTTGTCAATTTGTATTGTGTGACATATTGGACATGTTACTAGACATGTCATTTAAATAATGCATTTTTAACAAATTAAAAATCATTATATAAACAAAATAAATCACATACAAAAATGAACTTGTAATTCACAATTACAATTACTTAAAATGGGTCATATAATTATAAATTACAACTACTTGTATTTATAATAAACAATTCATTCTTATTTCAATTGTTTCATAAACAATAAATAATCCTCAAGTAATAAAAAAATTTAATTACGTAAAACGAATCTTATTTAATCAAATTACAATAAGATACGTATAATCACTCACAAAAATCATTTGTTCAATTTTAAATAATTAATTAACTTGTATCGTCATACAATTAATTAATTAATCAATTAAGAATGTTTCCCTAGAGGTATGACCTTAAGGGATCAACTGATCACCACCGTCGCACGACAGTAATGTCAAACTCTAGTCAGCCAATCATTACCGATTAATGTGGATCAAATGACAATAAAATGTTACATTTCCTTATGTATTCTTAGTATGAGATTTAAACATGGATCACATTATTGTCGAGGACACATACTCCAACACCTCCAACAATTTCAAGACCTCATTTTTAACAACCTTCGCCATTTTCGGGTTCAATCATCTTAGACTTTCTACAGTAGGCCGACTCCCCTCCTCTAAAACATTCATATCCATGTAAAGACTCGGACTCGACCCTTTTATGTCATCAATGCTATAAACTAATACTTTTCTATGAATTTTGAGAACTTTCAAAAGCTTTTCTTCTTAAGTAGAATTTAGTTTAGCATTGATGATAACCGGGTAAGTCTCTCCCACACCAAGAAAGGCATACTTAAGTGAGGGAGGCAAGGTTTTGAGTTGTACCTTAGAAGGGAGTACGCCCTCAACTTTTTTGAGCACTTCATCATCAAATTCATGATCTTCATCCATCTCCTCATCATGGATGGCAATTTGGAATGCTTCTTCTATTTCTAACCCTTCTGTACCAATTTCTTAACCTACTTCATCAATGATTTCAAGTGTGCATGCTTGGTTTAGCTTTGGTCCTTTAACAAGATTAGGAAGGTTAAATTCAACTTTACGCCCTATATTCTAAAAGTTAGACGCCCATCTTTCACGTCGATCAACACTCCACGGGTAGCCAAGAATAGCCTACCGAGGATGATGAGGGTGTGGCTATCCTTCGAATATAGAGGACAACAAAGTCGGTGGGAATCAAATATTTTCAAAGCTTGATGGGTATGTCGTCAAGTACCCCCAAAGGGCGCTTGACAAACCTATCCGCCAATTGGAGAGTCATGCTAGTCGGGACCAAATCATACATACCAATTCTCTTAGCAACTTTTAAGGGACGCACACTTACACTAGCTCCTAATCACATAGAGCTCTAGATATCAAAACACCGCCAACTACACAAGTGTGGACAGCGGGCCGCCCACGGGGGCGCTCGGGACGAGGGGAGCTCGGAAACAACAAGCGTTTGCATTTTGTAAGGAGTCGCCACCAATTTTTATGGGAAATTGGAACCGTTCGAATACCTCATGTCATGTCAAGACATAAAGTAGTGACATGAACACTAAGCAATCGTTACCCTTAGCATTCTATGTCTAGAATGACTCTCGTGGATGCCAATGAACACGGGTGCTCACGGAGATCTGGAGTAAGGGGTGAGGGTACGTATTAGGAAGCTCTTTTGATCGAACACCTAATCCCGCCCGCCTCGATAGCGGCCTCTACTAATGATTAGGGAAGTTATTCGTACTTGATATATCGTCGGCTATATGCATGCAATGCAACATCCATTGGATTAATCCTAGCATGTGAGAATTAGACTAACTCGGTTGACAATTAGTTTATCATGCAATTGGGTCGAAGTTGGAGTTAACGTTCATTTACATGTGAAAGCATACAAACAATGAAAGAAATACAATGAATACAATAAATATAAATTACAATAATGAAAATTACAATAATTACATTGAGATAGGCGATTTATGTCGAAAATACCTTTAAAACGGATAATTTGATAAAAAAGAATGAAAGAATAAAACACGACAGATCAGAAGGTGATGATACGAATATTAGTTAATCGATTAATACGTAAACTAATTAAACTACGTCAAGGCGAAAGGAGTTCGAGAGGCAAATCACCCTGAACAGCGCAAAGGCACGCGCCCCTTTGGAAGAGGCGCGGCGATTCTTTGCGTCGCCTTCTGTTCCAAGGGTGAGTTCTGAGTCGTGAAGCCGAATCGCAAAACCGTTAATGTCAATTGTTAATTAATGGATTGATTGCGACAATAATTACTCGGATGGAAGTGATTAGCATGTTATTTACATATGAAGGTGTCGATAAAACAGTAAAACATGAATGAGACGGAATTAGACGGATTAATTAATTACAAGGATGAACGAACGATTAATTAACGAATTAAACTAACTAAACAAATTAATTAGACTAAACATGATGGATTAATGACGAATTAATGGTGAAGAACAGATAAAAATATATCAACGGTAAATTCCAGAAACTCAATATGGTTAAATTGAACTTCTAAAACTCGAATTGAATATTAATGACGAAACCCGCGAATATTGGTTATAAGGGATTTAAGTCGGAATGATAATGAACTAAACATGTTAATGATGGATGAATAACATACATATGAATTATTAATGATGAATAATTATACGAACGAATTAACAGACGAACAAGACAAAAGAAATAATTCTGACACGAATTACAGAGGACGGAGGAAGAAGAAAAGAAGCAGGAACTGCGGCAGCCTCACGAAGAGGCGCAGCAGGTGCTGCGCTCCTTCGAAGAGGCGCAGCAGTTGCTGCGTCCTTTCTCTTCGTCTGTCTACTGGAAATCCGCAAAAAAGGTTTAAAAGACGGTTTTAGAAATCGGTTTTAATGGTGTTTTCGACATAAATCTTACAATTGTTATACAATAAAGTAAAATACAATAAATAAAAGGAGAGATTATACACCCTCAGACTTACATGTTGACGGAACGAGAAGAACTAAGAAGATCGATTAGTGATGCTCGACGCGTATGCAAGGAAAGAGTGCCCTCGAAAGAGGAAAACGATTTAACAAGTTGATTAATTAGATTGATTAAGTGTAGTGGTCAAATTGGTCGGTCATGCAACGGAGAGGCTGGTACCCGGAAGGATCCGAGCTTACGTGGTCGAAGGTTCAAGCACGTAGGCGCCAATTAGTAAGAACGAAGTCTAGAATGCAAAGGGAGAAGAGAAGGGCGGACACTCGCGTGAGAAATATGAGGAACGAAAGCTCCTATTTATACTAATCACGCGGAGGAATAGGGTTTCGGAGACTCTTTGGAAGTGAATCTCGGAAAGATATAAAAAAGATACGTAAATCATGCAAAGAAGGGCCTGGGAAGAGGCGCAGCAGCCACTGCGTCTCTTGGAAGAGGCGCAGCACCTGCTGCGTCTATTCCCAGGAGGTTTCCTCCTGTTTAAGAAAGATTTCCGTGTTTAAGTTATGGTAGGACGGATTTAATTCGATTATCTTTTGAATATTACGGGATATTATTTGCCAAAAGATAAAATTTGAGAAATATGGAATAGAAATATCCGGAACATTCCAGAACATTCTGACTCGGGATTTAACAATTATCGAGAAAATGGAGACGGTTTTTGACCCGACTCGAATGTACTCTAATTACTGCCAAAACGACCGTATCGGCACGTAGATGACAACTAAGAGGTTGACATTAATTTTTGAGCAATCACTTGACGATAATCTTACGAACTGTCACTAATCGTTCCGCGAATCAAACATGCGGCCCAATCATCACCGGGTGGTTTGCGAGGGGTGCAGAAACGAGGTGTCTACAGAGCCCCCACTTTGACTGAGGCTTGGACAAGGCGAAAGTCAAAGTATAGCCATCAGGTCAATCGAAGATTACAACCTGACGACTATGGCGACGCGAGGCGGCTCAAGGGGTCTGAACCAAGGACCTGTCGTCGGGAACATTTTAGAGTCTGTCGACTATCGGGGAGGGTCGTTTAAAGTCCATTAGACTACGTAAGGAAGCTCGCCAGCCATAAGAAGAAACCATACCTGAGATACCCCTGGGTGAAGCGGAACTGAAGACGCTTCGAAAGAAAAAAATTCATTGGTCTGAAGATAACTTGGTGTCTGAAGGCATTAGGGGTCACAGGGAACTTTGGTCGAACTCTGCGGGGAACAAGAGATATATAAAAAAAAATAACAGCAGGACGTCGGTAGAAACTGGGGGGAAGTCTGCTGCGCGTCGGTCTCAAGCGAACTTTGGCGAAATTTAGAGGCTGAATTTGCTTGCGTTGGTCTCAAACAAACTCTTGTTGGGGAATATACTGATGATTTTGGCGGGAATCTGCTTGTCTCTGTCCTCAAGCAAACTCTCGTTGGGTGATACACCGACGATTAGGGACATCTTGATCGTCATGGGAGAAACTTCAAGTGAGCAGTACTGCAAAATACCACTGCGCTGAAACAAAATGAGCAATACTGCAAAATACTGCTGCGAGGGATAAAATGAATTTGGACGATACTGCAAAATATTGTCGCGCTGGATAAAATGTGGGCCGGAACGAAGAAATCGTCGAAACGGACCAAAATGATACAAATGTCATCGAGGAAGAGGCGCACCAAAGATGGGCCCACAAATAACGAACTCATAACGAATTTTCGAAAATTCGTAAGGAGGGAACAAAAGGAAGAGGCGCAGCAAGAGCTGCGTCTCTTGGAAGAGGCTCAGCGCCTGCTGCGTCCTTTCCCCAATTTGACAATTCTGCGTAAAAACGCGAAATCAGAAGGGTTTTAATTCATTATTTCGAAACACGAATCCTTCAATTTCTCTCTCAAATCTTCACCATTTCCGTCAAGGTTAGATTCAAAAGCTTGCTTGAAATATGACTAATCGAGGTATGTGTTTTAATCTTGCGTTAATCATCCGTATTTGTCGAATTTTGTGCTGCAAACATTAGGGTTTTCGACCCTTTTACTCGAAAATTTGGGGCTTTTCCCCCAAATGGATTTGTCTTGCCAAATTGATGCTAGAAATGGATAGTAGGCAATGTTAGGAACATAACCATGTATTCACTTTGAATTTTCATCGAGTCTTGAGCCCTTGAGCGAATTTTGAGACGGTTTCACAGCTAGATCGAAAATGGCTTCGAAAACGACCTTAGGATTGCCCATTCGTGATGAAACTTGATATTTGGGACCCTTGGGTGATGGGTAAACTTCCTGTCATCTCGGAATTTTGGTTGGTGACAACTTTTGCAGGGCACCTTTCTAGGGCATAACCGCCATTATAGCGAAATGCTGCCGAATTTTCGACTCGAATTCGGAACTAGGCTTTGATTTTGACTTGACTTGACCCAATTTGTCACATGAGTGATCGGGTTGGTGAGAACATGGCCAAGGATGGCCAGAAATGGGGAATTCCCGGGCCTTGGAGGCTCGAAAAATTCTTAACAAAGGCTTGTCGTCACGTGACGCGGCCTGAATTCACTTTAATGCTGCAGGTGATGATGCTTCTACTTCGGGGAGGACCCCCATGGACATAGACGCTGTTACTATTGAGGAGGCTTTGGAGCAGGCTTTCACCGACGCGGTGATGGCTGCCGCAGACGAGGTTCCCGAGGAGGAGGCTGCTGAGGAGGAGGAGATTCCGCGACGGGCCCACCTTGGACGAGGGAGTCGTCAGCTGAGAGGAGCTCCCACGTGGGCTGAGACCTGGGAGAGTAGGCACCTTGTGTGGGCTGCAGAGGGTCACTTGTCCTACAGGACGGTGAAGAGCTTGGTAAATAGGAATTCCCTAACTCATTACTTATCCTCTTTCTGTTTTTTTTTTTCCTTCAAATTTACTTCAAAACTAAAGATATCTTTATTTCGAATCATAATAGGAGGCCGGGAATATCCGGTCGTTCTCGGGGTACACGACGGCGATGGAGCACTACGAGCGGCTGTCGGAGGAGGAGAGGGCCATGATCGAGCGTGGAGCGTTCGGTCCTCTGGTTCAGGTCTGGAGGGATATCGTGAAGAGGAAGTTGCGGGCCAACCTTAGCCTGGTCCGCGCTTTCTTGGATCGATTTTGGGATACGACTTCCACGTTTCACCTGCCTTTTGGTGAGGTGGGAGTCACCTTGAAGGATTACGGCATGATTTCTGGTTTGCCGTGCGGGACTGAGGAGATGGTGTGGCCGGAGACTGGCATGAGAGCGGATTCGGCCGAGGCGAGGAGGTTGATCGGCTGGAACCTGTCGCCGAAGGCTGTTGCGGTGCCGGGTTTGGTACCCAGTACCTATGTTCGAGATTACTTCGCGGGGAAGACCCCGGCATCGGTGGTGATCGATGGGAGGGAGACGGCTCCTCCTCCTTGTACAGCTGAGCAGAGGGCTCGTCTGTGGCTTTGGTGGTTCTTGTCTTCGATTTATCTCGGAGACAAGGGTGAGAGGCTGTCGACGAAGCTTCTTCCCTTTCTTGCTGACCTGAGCTCCCTAGGGCGTTGGGATTGGGTCACTGCTGGTTTTGCGGTCCTTATCCGCTTCATGAGGGCCATGGTTCGTCCGGAGTTGATGGAGAAGGGGACTTCTCCTGGCGCTGTCGGACCTGGGCTATTGTTGGAGGTATGAACCTTCCCTTGGATAGCAAAATAAATTCCTTTCTTTCATCAAGATCGAAAGATCGTCATTGACTATTCCATTTTACAGGCGTGGGTGTACTCTTACTTCCCGGGCCTCGCGCCCAAGAGGACGGAGCCGTTGGAGAGGGCCTATCCCGTGGTGAGGGATTGGGTCATGTGCCGGACGAAGAGCAAGCGTTCTTCCCACAATGTCTACCGGCGGGATGTGAACGCCCTTCACCGAGTGACGTGAGTATCCCGTTTGTATGCATTTATACTTCTTTCCCTTCATCCGATCATAGGAATGATCTCTGTCTTTATCTTGTCACGGTGGGTGCCCGGACCTTGGGCGGAGTATGCCGAGGCACCTCCTTTTGTTCTTTGAGGTCCTTCGACCTAGGAGCCCGAGTCGGCTGTTGTTGTGGACGTCGATGGGTCCGGTGTGGTACTTAGGCGAGCGTTTGGCTCGTCAGTGCTCTCGGGGTGCATTGACGGTTCCTGTTGATCCTCCTAGGACGATGTTCAGGGAGCCTTCCGAGGTTGAGAGGGAGGCGGACTTGGCTGGTGCCAGTGGCGATGACCTCCTTCTGCCTGGTGAGGACTACTCGGCATTCCTTTACGGGAGGTTGGCGTACTGGCCAGTAGTGGTGAGTATCCTTTTATTTCTCTTTTATTGACTTTGGGAATTTCGATGAAAGATCACCGATTAATGAGAGTCGTTTGTCTTTGCAGGAGGTTGAGGCGGCGGGCATCGAGCCCCCAGTGTATCCCGAGACTCTCGAGTACACCGACGCGACCGGGAGGACGACGATCTCCGAGTTGCGTGATTTTGACGTGGCTGTGATCGATCTTTGGGTCTCGACGATCGGCGATCATCGATTCGGAGGGTGAGCCTCTGGCTTATTCACCTTTGCGTAAGAACACATTGGATTAAACTTGTTCAATTTGCTGAGAATTTCTTTTGAAAACGCAGGTCGCACCATCTCGGTTCGTGGCACTATGGAGGGTGGCCAACCGGTTGCGAGCTACCGCCATCGAGGCACTCGTCGGTGGTCGAGGTCGTCAGGTATGAACCTTATTTGATCTCTTTTGATTGATTTTTTTATTCTCTTTTATTTTGTTTGAATTGATTGACATGAGCCAACTTGCTGCTGTTCTCAGGCCGATCGTGAGCTGGAGCGAGAGTTAGCCCAGTCCCGGGAGGAGACGGCTCGTTTGTCGAGGGAGCTCGAGTTTCGGGATGCCGAGATCGCTGCTCTTATGGCGAGGGCTGCCGAGTTGGAGGGTGCTCAGCAGTAGTCTGCGTGGTTTTTATAGTCTTGATCTTGAACATTTTTGGATTTTGTTTGGGGCGAAGCCCCCCAGTTTATTTAGACTTGGATTTGTTTGGGGCGAAGCCCCCAGTTGCACATCTGGATTTGTTTGGGGCGAAGCCCCCAGTTTGCTTGTACCTTTGCTTTTTGTTGTATATACGACGGCCTGAGTGCCTTTTGCTGCTGGGTTGTGTTGTTTGTACCTGCAGGTTAGCTTTTGGACAAGTTTGGTAGACAACGGTTTGTACCGTCATGCTGCCGAAGTTTACATAGAAAAAACACATTCATTTACATTTTTATACGCACATAAGGCCTTTAATTGGTGCAAAAAAGAACGCGAAAATGCAAAAATTTTGTCGGAAATGACCGGACGGTAGGGAGGGTTACCCCCGCAAAAAAAGAAAAAAAAGAAATATATAAGTTAGAAAATGAAGAAAATAGAAATGAAATGACTAAATAAAAGTGAAAATGAAAAAGAAAGAATTAAAAAAAGAATTAAAATGAGAACTAAATATAAAAAATGGCCGAAAATGTTGACGTCGCCTCGAAATGCGCGTTCCTGGATCAAGGAAACCTTGAAGCATGGTAAATTTCGCGGATTTACCAAAATAAAACCCCGTAGGAATAGGAAATTATTCGGTTATAGAATTAGGAAAGATCCAAACACGGAAATCACAGAAGTGATGCTAGGGAAGAGGCGCAGCATGAGCTGCGTCCCTTTGAAGAGGCGCAGCAGGTGCCGCGCCTGTTCCCAAGCAGGTCGGTTCTGACAGATTTTTTGGAAACAGTAATTAGTATAAATAGAAGCGTTGATGAAGCTTTAAATCATACGATTCTTCCGTCTCTTCTTCGTTGATTCACATATAAAACTCCCCGTAAATTTTCAAGAGAAAATTATCATCATGAATACCCTAGAAATTCGCTTGAAGGAATGGACTAACGAGTTTTCGAATATTGAGAAACACGACATGGGTGCTTACAACCTTGGGTCTTTGTTGAGTTTGAAACTCATTAAGGTAGTAAAGCCGTTCTTGGATGCTTGTCTTGATTATTGGGATCCAAATTATCATGTTTTCGCGTTCCCAGGAGGTGATATTTGTCCTTTTCCTGAGGAAATTGCTTTGCTATTGGCGGGTGGGACCACGAACATTTACCTGCCATCCCCTCCACGTCACAAGGGTATAAGAGCAAGTTTAGAGACTTGCTTGGACTTACTAGGCTTGAGGTAGATCGTCTTGTTACTTCGAAAGGCGTGCGGATGTTGGATTTCATGGATCGATTCATCAACAGGGCCGACCCTACTGTCTCTTATGTTGCTAGGAGGAGAGCATTTGGCTTCTGTTTGCTTCACGTTTACGTCTTTCGGGGACATGTTGATGAAGATTTGAGAGGTGATCCCGCCTATTGGGTCTTGTTGAGCAAATGGAGTGCGCAGAGCCCACTTGCTTGTGTTTAGGGAGATTATCTTGGGCTTGGATAATAGGAAATCCAACCGCGATCTTCCATTCTTGGGGAGTCCCGTCATCTTACAGGTAAAAGACACCCTTTTTTTTTTTTTTTTTTTTTTTTTTTTTTTTTTTTTTTTTTTTTTTTTTTTTTTTTTTTTTCTAATACCTTGTTTTGGTAGGTTTGGCTTATGGAACGGCTCCGATTGCTCGAGCCCCCGGTTCATGCACTTTCCTATCATGCCCGTATGATTTCGATGAGGACGAGGTTGTACATGGTGGACTTCACCCGGTCTCGTGACTATTGGAAGAACAAGTGAAGAATGACGATGGCCCTTTGATCGGTGGATTGTACCGTGGTGGCATCTCAAGTCATCACTTTGGAGTGTCTTCTTTGGATCCTACTAGGTCCGTGCGCATTCCTGGATTGGAGTTTATGGTATGCATCTTTCCCGAGAGGTTGATGAGGCAAGTCGGGTTGAAGCAGAGATGATTCCTAGGCTTGACACCGTCCCGCAGAGACGCCATGGCATTGACTACCGAGAGCCGAAGAGAGTGGGCTATGAAGTGGGCCCAAAGAAACATGTGGTTCCTGAGTTTCTCCTCCAATGCCTTGTGGGTGTCGGATTCTTATCTGAGATGGAGGAAGGCCGCAACTTCGGAAGAGCGTGAAAGACTGAGGAAGCGTGAGCCCGTTGACTACAAGGTGCGCGAAGGAGAGAAAGAGAAAGAGAAGCATTTGACCGAAGGAGAAGAGGAAGCCGGCTTTCAAGTTATTCATCCTTCGAAGAAATCGAAGACTACTCCTGTCGCAGAGGTGGTGGTTGGCAAGAACGGAAGAGTCAGGCCTCGAGAAAGACCGTTGGTGATTAGGTCTGAAGTGGTGCAAGAGCGCCCGGCTCGAGGTCGTGACCAGAAATATGACACGAACGACAAGGGCAAGGGAAAGATGGAGGAATAGCCCAAGTCTTATTTATTATTTGATTATTATTTATTATTGTTGTAATAAAAGGAGGGATTTTTAGAATCCTAGCCTAGTCTACTTTTATTATTTGCCGTATTATTATTATTAGAAATTGAATGAAATAAAAAGGTTAAGTGGTTATGAAACCGTTGTTATTTTCTTTTAATTATTCTTGTCGAATTTCAAATGCAATGCAGATGTCCTTCTATTTACATTTTAAATAAAATGGTGGGTTGAATCCCGTGAAGGATTGCCTACGTATTCACTTAAAAAAAGCGAAATCAAACCCTTGCGCGTAGTTCGAGTAAATGTAAAAGAATAATTGTTCGAAGCAAGAGCTTGTAATGAACATAGAAAATAAGCATGAGCTTTTGCTTACTCGGGAGGTGCGAATTTAGTTTGTTAGATGATATGAGGATGACAAGTTTGTCAAGATGCAAGAGCACAGTGACATTCAGATGGGCCAGGGGCCGTTTATTTAGTGCCGCAAGAGCGACACGTAGGTTTACGCGAGGCGCGTTTCTGTTCTATCCTAGGCATAGTACCGTTTCAGTTGGTCGAGATTTGTGGGGTTTGAAAACTCATTCCCATCTAGGTCTGTGATTCTAACCGCACCCCCTGGGAGTATTGATTTGACTAGATATGGTCCGGCCCAGTTAGGTTTGAATTTTCCCCTTGGGTCGACAGGTAAAAGAGCTCTGACCGATTTGAGAACTAAATCTCCTTCTTTGATGTTTCTTGGCCTAACCCTTTTGTTGAAAGCTCGTTTGATACGTGCTTGATATGTTTGGACATTATGTAAGGCACGAAGCCTGCGTTCATCCAGGAGGATGAGTTCTTCATACCTATCCCTCTTCCAATCGGCTTCGGGGATTTGACTTTCGAGTAGAATACGTAAGGATGGTATTTCTAGCTCGACTGGTTGTACGGCTTCCATGCCGTAAGTCAAATAGAAAGGAGTGGCCCCAGTGGGCGTCCTGACGGATGTTCGATACCCCCACAAAGCGAAGGGTATTTTGCTTGGCCAATCTCTGTAATTGTCAGTCATTTTCTTGAGGATTGTGACGACGTTCTTGTTAGCCGCTTCTACCGCGCCGTTAGTCTGTGGTCTATAGGGCGATGAGTGATGATGCTTGATCTTGTACTTGGCTAGCAATTGTTCGGTTTCGGCTTGGAAGTGGGACCCATTATCGCTGATGATCTCATGTGGGCAACCATATCGGCAGATGATGTTATTTTGTATGAATTTGGCTACATTTTTGGCCGTAAGAGCGGTGTAGGAAGCCGCTTCTACCCACTTGGTGAAGTAGTCAATTGCTACTAGGATGAAACAAAGTGACCTCCTGTTCTGTTTGGGTTATTTTCCGATTATGTCGATTCCCCATGCGGAGAATGGCCAAGGAGATGTCATTGTGTAGAGCAACGAAGGAGGGACGTGTTGTACGTTCCCGAAGATTTGACAGTTGTGGCAATGCCTCACATATTTGATGCAATCGGATTCCATTGTGGTCCAATAGTACCCTAGACGTGTGATTTTCTTTGCCATCATAGGTCCACTCATATGAGGACCGCATTCTCCGTCGTGGACTTCTTCCATCACCTTTCGTGCCTGTGAATGATCAAGGCAACGTAGGACTACACCAAGAGGTGTTCTTTTGTATAATTCTCCTTGCATGAGGACGTATTGCGAAGCTAGTAGGCGTATAGCTCGTTGTCCCCTTTTATCCATATCCGGTGGATAGGTACCATTGAGCTTGAAGTTCAGGATTGCTTGGAACCAGGGTTCCTGTGCGATTTCTTCTTCGTCGGTAATTTGATGGACATAAGCCGGCTCTGACCGTCGTTCGATACACAAAGGCATTTCCATCATGTAATCTGGTATACTTATCAAAGATGCAAGCTTCGCAAGAGCGTCTGCAAATTGATTTTCCTCCCGAGGTAAGTGCAAGTAGGTTACGTGATCAAAGAATTGAGCGACTTGGTCAATCCTAGCTTGATAGGGTGCTAGGCTTTCGCTTCGGATTTTCCAGGATCCTGTAACTTGGTTGATGATTAGTGACGAATCTCCATGCACTCGGAGGTTTTTGATGCCTAAGCTTACTGCCGCTTGTAGTCCAATTAAACAAGCCTCATACTCTGCGGCGTTGTTTGTCACCTCGAAGTCGAGTTTGACAGCGATCGGTGTATGCTCACCTTCAGGAGAAATGAGCAACACTCCTATCCCAAATCCTCTTAGGTTTGATGCTCCATCAAAGTATAGGTCCCAGGAGTCTACATCTGTTTGAAGTATATCCTCGTCGGGAAATGACCAAGTATCTATGGCTTGTGCGTCGTTGATGGGATTTTCTGCGAAGAATTCGGCGACGGCGCGACCCTTTATTACTTTTAGTGGCACGTACTTGAGGTCAAATTCTGAGAGCATCATGGTCCATCTTGCTAGGCGTCCATTGAGGACAGGTTTCTCGAAGAGGTATTTGACTGGATCCATCTTGGAGAATATTTTGACAGAGTAGCTAAGCATGTAGTGGCGTAGCTTCTTCGTTGCCCACACAAGAGCGAGGCATGTCTTTTCGAGTTGTGAGTATTTGCACTCGTATTCCAAGAACTTCTTACTTAGGTAGTAAATAGCTCTTTCTTCACTTCCTACGGTTTGAGCTAGCATGGCACCCATGGCGGTTTCAGTTACCGTGAGATACAAACCAAGAGGTTGATCTGGTTGCGGTGGCATGAGCACTGGTGGTTTAGCTAATATCTCCTTGATTCGGTCGAACGCCGTTTGACAATCATCATCCCACATGGTGTGGTCTGTCTTCTTAAGTTTCTTGAAGATAGGCTCGCAAATCATCGTAAGTTTCGATATGAATCGACTTATGTATTGAACTTTTCCCAGGAATCCTCTGACTTCTTTCTCTGTTTGAGGTTGTGGCATTTCAATCAGAGCTTTGATTTTCGAGGGATCTATTTCTATACCTCGTTGGCTAACGACGTATCCTAGGAGTTTGCCAGACGTTACCCCAAATGTGCATTTCTGAGGATTGAGTCTCATGTTGTACTTTCGTAGCCTTGCGAAGAACTTGCGAAGGTTCGCAATATGTCCCTCTCTCTCTTTGGATTTGACGATCATGTCATCTACATATACCTCAACTTCTTTGTGCATCATGTCATGTAAGAGTGTAGTTGCGGTGCGTTGGTATGTAGCTCCAGCGTTGATCAATCCGAACGGCATTACTGTATAGCAATAGGTTCCCCATTGGGTGACGAACGCGGTCTTGTGCATGTCTTCCATGGCCATTTTGATTTGGTTATAACCCGCATATCCATCCATGAAGGATAGCAAAGCGTGGTCTGCGATTGTCCACCAATATGTCGATGTGAGGTAGAGGAAAGTCATCTTTCGGACTTGCTTTGTTCAAATCTCTAAAGTCAACACAAACTCGGATTCTCCCATCCTTTTTGGGTACGGGTACTATGTTAGCCACCCAGTCAGAATACTCGGAAACTTTGATGAACCCGGCTTTGAATTGCTTATCCACTTCTTCCTTGATCTTTAGGGCCCATTCTGTTCTCATCCGTCGAAGCTTCTGTTTTACAGGCTTGAAACCTGGCTTAATCGGAATTCTATGTTCGGCAATATCCCTGTCGATCCCTGGCATGTCTTTGTAGGACCAAGCGAAAACGTCTTTGAATTCATTTAGGAGGTCTATGAAGTCGGCCCGTTCGGTAGAGCTCAAGGTAGTCCCTATCCTAAGTTCTTTGGGTTCTAGTTCAGTTCCTACATTGATGGGTTCGGTGTCCTCAATTACTGGTCCCCCTTCCCTTTCCTGTAGTATTTCTTTGGCTACGTAGGGAGGTATTTCGGTCAAGTCTGGGTTTTGGTCATCCTCAGCATCATCATAAACAGAATTGCACTCAAAATAACGCAAAGAGTAAGCAGAACCTGATTTATTCATATTAAGATTTGAGTAAAGTTGAAACAAAGAAGCCAACTGATCCATGGTCAGTGGCGGCAAAGGAACAGTAGTTGGGGCATTTCCCGAACTATTGTGACTACTTGAAAGTAAGCTAGGAGAAACGAAAGGAGTGGGGATGACGACAGGAGTAGACTCTCTAATGACTTCTCTAGACTCTGACTCTGACTCCGACTCCGACTCTGATTCGAACTCGTCGTCTTCTGGCTCTTCCTTGAACATCTCTCCTTCTCCAGTGGTGAGCTTGAAGAGTCTTCCTTGATTGTTGGTCCATTTGATTGATTTTCTCCATCCTTTCTGCTTCTTTGTATCGATTTCTGTGATTAACGCGGTGGGGTTGAAGCGATCGTCTTGAAGTATTGTAGTAATGATCTCATCCTGCGCGGCCCTAACAAATCGGTCCTCTCCAAATAGGAGGCTAACAGCTTGTTCGTCTAAGCAAGGTGCTTGACGGGTTTTGACGGTAGGAACCGTTTCTGGAGGGATAAAGTAACAATCGTGAAAGATCTCGATTCCGGCTAACTTCCTCTCGAGGTAATGCCAAGGTTCGGGAAACCCGTGATAGAGCTCCGAACTTCCTTCTTGAACGAAGTACCCATTCAAGGTGGGGAGATATGGCCTCATTTGGACTCCTACATACTTGCGATTTTGGACTTGAGCAAGCATTTCGAGAACTTCTTCAGTTGTGGGTTTGTACCCTAGTCCAAGTGGTATTCTTGATGAGTTGCCTTTCTTGTACGGCGCGAAGGTGTTCTTCCGAATTGGGTTCAAAGGCATTCCAGGGAAGTATCCCTGATTCTTGAGTATGTGATTGACCACCAAGTTAGAGTAGGGATTGTAGTATAAGGGTGCCAACTCGCTTTCTATGACACTTACACTTTGGAAGCCCCCAAGTTCGTATATGGGATCCGCCAGGACTTGATTGCTTGACTGTTTCTCGATTATTGCCTTGATAGGCGACGAAGTGATTGTCACAAACTTCGCCATTGAGTGGGATCTTGATCTTTTGGTGAAGGGTGGATGTTACTGCTTTGGAGGCATGAATCCAAGGCCTTCCCAGAAGTATGTTGAATGAAGCTTCGATGTCCACTATTTGGAAGTTGACCTTTCGCTCGATTGGTCCCGTGGCTATGGTTAGGCTAGCAAGTCCAACCACTTTTCGTCGCGTACCGTCATATGCGCGTACACCTTGACTTGTAGGGGTCCAATCCGATTCTTTCATGCCTAGTTTATATGCCGTTTTGAGGGGTATGACGTTGACTGCGGAGCCATCATCTACCAAGGTCATTGGCACATTTTTCTTTAGACAGATGACAGTGATGTATAGAGCGAGGTTGTGACTAGCGCCAAAAGGTGGCAAGTCTTCATCTGAGAAAGTAATAGGATTACTTAACTTCGGTGATTCTTGGAAGACCAAGTTGACTACATCTTCGGGAGTAGAGTTATGTGCCACACTCAATTTGGCCAAAGCTTGCAGTAAAGCTTGGCGATGCGGGAATGAGCTTGCCACTAGTTGCCAGACTGAAAGATCAGCCTTGGTTTTCTGTAATTGCTTGAGCAAATGGTCAGTGGGATCGTCCTCGTTGTCATTTGGTGTGATGACATTGGTTGGGCTGTTTTGAGTAGCACTTTGGTATGGACGGCCCGAGCGAGTTAGGTGATCCACATCTTGGTCTTTGCCATTTTGGACTATTTCTTTTACTAAGGAGTTTTCGATGAGATACTCGTCCTCATCGTCATCGGCCCAAACCCCATTAATTGCAGCTAGTTCCTTCATCCTCATGATGTCACTTTCTAGTTGTATGATTTGATCGACTAGTCTATCGACCAAGGCGACTACTTCTTGCATAGTGGCATTTTGAGAGAAGGTCAAAGGTACGCGTTCTTTAGGCGTTGCCTTGGGATCACGTAAGATCATTACCATGTTTTCTAGTTCCCACACTTGTCTATCTACACTCCTTGCCCACGCGATGAAGTCGGAAATGGTAGGGGAGATGGTAGAGTAGAGTCTTTCCTTCTCAATTGCATGAATTTCATTTTCGGTGGGAGAAATGAGATGTGAGCAATCTAAGGTAGATTCGTCACTTGTAATCACTAGAACTCCAAGAGGATTCTGAGTGTTGTTGGGCTTACCTCCTGGTGGAATTGGAAGCCGACCATCTTCAATCATATCTTGAAGCACATGTTTCAACTTGTAGCATTTTTCTGTGTCGTGTCCCTTGCCCCTATGGTATTCACAGTAAGAGTTTTCATCCCAAAATTTGGACTTCCTTTCGGGTTCGGGAGTAGGTCCAATGGGTTGGAGTTTGCCTTGCTTCATTAGCCTTTTTAGAGCATTGGAGTACGTGTCCCCAAGGTTTGTGAACTTCCTTGGTGGGCTAGTTTTCTTGGATGGCTCGAGAAGGTTAACTTCGTCGGTCTTGCTAGTAGAGCCGTATGAACGACTTGTGGACCCTTGATATCCTCGACCTACCGTTTTGGACAAGAGCCCTTTACGGATGTCATCTTCAATTCGTGTCCCCAACACGGTTAAATCTTTGAAAGTCTTGATGTTTTGATATCTCAAATGGTTGGCATATATGGGCTTGAGATTGTCCACGAATTTCTCCACAAGAGTGGCCTCATCTGGACGTTCTACTAGTTGAGTACTAGTCTTCCTCCACCTACTTAGGAAGTCGGTGAATCCTTCTTTGTCATTTTGGGTAAGAACCTCTAGAGTGCGCATGTTGACTTGGATCTCGGCATTATCCGCGTATTGTTTCGAGAACTCAATGGCGGCGTCCTCCCAAGTAGCGACCTTTTTGTGATCTAAAGTGTAGAACCATTGCTTTGGGATGGTGTCAAGAGATGAAGGAAAGATCCTTAAGAACATCTCGGGTTTGATGCCTTTGATAGACATGTAGTCCTTGAAGGCGCGGATGTGGTTCAAAGGGTTCTCATGTCCTTTAAACTTAGGGATATCCGTCATGCTAAAGTTAGTGGGCAATTTGGAATTGACGGCTTCATACTTACGATTGTTCTCCCTGTAAATGTCATCCCCCTTAAGGTACATCAATTGCTCCTCTAGGTATTGGAGTCTTTTCTCAGCTACAGTTGTCCCCATGAGAGGATTCTCATCTTTGGACTCGTCATCGGAAAAACCTAGTACTTCACTTTTAATGGGAGGTAGCTTTCCCTCTACATCAAAGATGCGGCCTTCGATAAGCTCAAGGCGGTCATAGGTTTGTTCTTGAGTGAGTTGCATTTGGGTTATCGCGGCCAGGATTCGATCATTACTCTCTTGAATTTGCTGGAGGTTCGTATCATCACTTGACCCAGGCATCTTGAAAACTGGATAAGAGACCGGCGACGAATCAAAACACGATCGACCATTCTATCACATTTGCTAAAAGAGGAAAAGTTTTGACTCGTGAAGTGGGTGTGTGCCACTTGTGTTGAGTGAATTTTGAAGAAAGACAAGGTCTTTGAAAATGTGCGTCCTAGCCAACTGTAGTGTAGTTGTAGGAGTGGACTCGAAGTGAGGTTTTGAAATGGGCTTGTGGCCCGAATTTTGACTTGACAAACGGACAGAGTTTTGACCGGACTTTGTACTAATTAAAGGCCCTATTTTCGAAATTCTTGATTGAAAACGGGTTTTGATTTTTTTTGAAAATTCGTCATGATTTGTTTTGAAATGGTGATCACATAAGGTTTTGCATATTTATACAAGCATTATAACGGGATGCTGAGTGCGTTTAGAAGGGTTTTGGTTTAAAGGGTGGGTTGCCATACCGAACCATCAAACCCGAAGTCTGTGGAGAGGCTCGTGCCAAACAAGAGTAAGGCCGATTCCTAGTCCATTTCCTCAAGTAGTGAAGGCCCTTGATACAAACAAGAGTAAGCATCATGGTATGGATGACGTCAATCGCTATCCATCCTTAGGCCCAAATAAGAATTAGGACTGTTTAGACGGGACGATTGGTCGAATGGGTTGGGTTGGGCCTAGGAAGGCCGAATTAAACGATCTAGGAAGACCGAGTCATGAAAACCGACAATTGTCTTGTACAAACTTATTCCCTAACCTTGTTCAAGTTTCACCCTAGCTACACGTAAGTGTATGTCCCCAGCGGAGTCGCCAAACTGTGGACAGCGGGCCGCCCACGGGGGCGCTCGGGACGAGGGGAGCTCGGAAACAACAAGCGTTTGCATTTTGTAAGGAGTCGCCACCAATTTTTATGGGAAATTGGAACCGTTCGAATACCTCATGTCATGTCAAGACATAAAGTAGTGACATGAACACTAAGCAATCGTTACCCTTAGCATTCTATGTCTAGAATGACTCTCGTGGATGCCAATGAACACGGGTGCTCACGGAGATCTGGAGTAAGGGGTGAGGGTACGTATTAGGAAGCTCTTTTGATCGAACACCTAATCCCGCCCGCCTCGATAGCGGCCTCTACTAATGATTAGGGAAGTTATTCGTACTTGATATATCGTCGGCTATATGCATGCAATGCAACATCCATTGGATTAATCCTAGCATGTGAGAATTAGACTAACTCGGTTGACAATTAGTTTATCATGCAATTGGGTCGAAGTTGGAGTTAACGTTCATTTACATGTGAAAGCATACAAACAATGAAAGAAATACAATGAATACAATAAATATAAATTACAATAATGAAAATTACAATAATTACATTGAGATAGGCGATTTATGTCGAAAATACCTTTAAAACGGATAATTTGATAAAAAAGAATGAAAGAATAAAACACGACAGATCAGAAGGTGATGATACGAATATTAGTTAATCGATTAATACGTAAACTAATTAAACTACTTCAAGGCAGAAAGGGAGTTCAGAGACAGAAATCACCCTGGAACAGGCGCAGCAGGCACTGCGCCCTTTGGAAGAGGCGCAGCAGTTGCTGCGTCTGTTCCAAGGGTGAGTTCTGGCTGTGAAGCCGGAACTGCAAACCGTTAATGTCAATTGTTAATTAATGGATTGATTGCGACAATAATTACTCGGATGGAAGTGATTAGCATGTTATTTACATATGAAGGTGTCGATAAAACAGTAAAACATGAATGAGACGGAATTAGACGGATTAATTAATTACAAGGATGAACGAACGATTAATTAACGAATTAAACTAACTAAACAAATTAATTAGACTAAACATGATGGATTAATGACGAATTAATGGTGAAGAACAGATAAAAATATATCAACGGTAAATTCCAGAAACTCAATATGGTTAAATTGAACTTCTAAAACTCGAATTGAATATTAATGACGAAACCCGCGAATATTGGTTATAAGGGATTTAAGTCGGAATGATAATGAACTAAACATGTTAATGATGGATGAATAACATACATATGAATTATTAATGATGAATAATTATACGAACGAATTAACAGACGAACAAGACAAAAGAAATAATTCTGACACGAATTACAGAGGACGGAGGAAGAAGAAAAAGAAGCGAGAATCTGCGCGGCCTCACGAAGAGGCGCAGCAGGTGCTGCGCTCCTTCGAAGAGGCGCAGCAGTTGCTGCGTCCTTTCTCTTCGTCTGTCTACTGGAAATCCGCAAAAAAGGTTTAAAAGACGGTTTTAGAAATCGGTTTTAATGGTGTTTTCGACATAAATCTTACAATTGTTATACAATAAAGTAAAATACAATAAATAAAAGGAGAGATTATACACCCTCAGACTTACATGTTGACGGAACGAGAAGAACTAAGAAGATCGATTAGTGATGCTCGACGCGTATGCAAGGAAAGAGTGCCCTCGAAAGAGGAAAACGATTTAACAAGTTGATTAATTAGATTGATTAAGTGTAGTGGTCAAATTGGTCGGTCATGCAACGGAGAGGCTGGTACCCGGAAGGATCCGAGCTTACGTGGTCGAAGGTTCAAGCACGTAGGCGCCAATTAGTAAGAACGAAGTCTAGAATGCAAAGGGAGAAGAGAAGGGCGGACACTCGCGTGAGAAATATGAGGAACGAAAGCTCCTATTTATACTAATCACGCGGAGGAATAGGGTTTCGGAGACTCTTTGGAAGTGAATCTCGGAAAGATATAAAAAAGATACGTAAATCATGCAAAGAAGGGCCTGGGAAGAGGCGCAGCAGACCATGCGTCTCTTGGAAGAGGCGCGCACTGCTTGCGTCTATTCCCGTGAGAGGTTTCCTCCTGTTTAAGAAAGATTTCCGTGTTTAAGTTATGGTAGGACGGATTTAATTCGATTATCTTTTGAATATTACGGGATATTATTTGCCAAAAGATAAAATTTGAGAAATATGGAATAGAAATATCCGGAACATTCCAACATTCGACTCGGGATTTAACGGTTATCGAAAAATGGAGACGGTTTTTGACCCGGACTCCGAATGTACTCTAATTACTGCCAAAACGACCGTATCGGCACGTAGATGACAACTAAGAGGTTGACATTAATTTTTGAGCAATCACTTGACGATAATCTTACGAACTGTCACTAATCGTTCCGCGAATCAAACATGCGGCCCAATCATCACCGGGTGGTTTGCGAGGGGTGCAGAAACGAGGTGTCTACAACAAGGTATAGATAAAATTACCGGTTCACCAAGCTTGTGTGGCATTTTGTTTAAAAGAAGTGCGCTACCCTCTTCATTCAAAGCCAAAATTTCTTGCTCACCCAAGTTCCTCTTTTTTGACATGATATCTTTTAAAAATTTGGTGAAGGTTGGCATGTTCAACATCACCTCGGTAAAGGGTAGAGTCACTTCAAGTTTTTCCAACATTTGACAAAATTTTGTGTACTTGAAGTTTTCTCTAGGCTTTAGATCTCTAGTGGGATAGAAAATGTTATTGACAAGTGGAAAGTTAGAGGGTACCTTTCGAGAAGTTACCTTACTTGTGACCTTTGTGACACCCTCATTTATCGCGGAAAAGTAAACACGTAATTCTAGAATAAAACAGCATGGATATGTTTGTAATAGGTTCATTTGGGTAAAAACCTGTAATTTTTAAAACCTGAACCTGTTATAAAGATATCCAAATTGGAAGGTGTCAAAACATACAAGGTCTAAATAGAAGTTTCGCAACGTAACCATTGCTAAAGTCGCGAATAGCAAAGTTATACAACCCAAACATGAGAAAGGGAGACATATGTCCCTAAAATGTATGTGACATAAAAAGTGTTTAAGGGTCACAATAAAATAAAACCAATCTAGGTCCTAAGGTTACTTTGCTCGCTAGCTCGTCCATGTACCCCATATATGCATCACCTACCTGTCATTCGCATTTTATACAAATACGAAAGCCACAGTCAGTGGGGAGTAACTCCGAGTTCTCCCAGCCACGAAATGTCATAATTAATATAACATATAAACATAAGAATATGAATACGAATCACACATAGCCTTAGCATATAGATGCTAGACAATCGTGCTTATCATGTGAACAACAATATAACAACACATAGTCCTAGCATGCGAATACTAGACCGACTCATACTACACTATCATGTGAATCACATAACATCCGGAAATCCAAACTCTATCAACCATAGCCGGCTTGCATCTCACCTTCTATGATTCATAGTATCATCAAACAAGAAAGGACAATATATCAAGAGACAGGCATAAGTTACTAGTACAGTCAATAGTCACTTTGTAACTCGAGTCTATACCACGAGGTAGGGAAGCTAGTATTTTGGCTCAGAGATTAATATGAATAAAACATGGCCAAAATACCTAGTATCTTGGCTCAGAGGTTACATTTAAAACATGGCCAAGATACGACTCAACCCTAATCCTAGACTGCGCAGACCTAGAGAAATGCGGATAAAACCACCGCACCCAAGACTCATGATAAAACCACATGAGTACCCTAAGGAGTCCACCAAAGGGTTGGCTAGTACTTAAGCTGACCATCTCCTCACAAAATAGGAAGGAAGGTCATGCCCCAGCTTGGATATAAACCCACCAAGCCAGGAACACAAAGGCTATTAAGCTGTGAACATACACTCGTCAAAGACTATAATGGCCTATCTATGATGATGGCCGAAATACTCACCTAGGACCTAAATAAAACCAATCTAGGTCCCAGCTTGAATACTTTAGCCCACACCACACAAGACAAGTAAGACACCCAATTAACCATAAGAGAGGCAAAGAGTCCAAACTTGCACACTCAAATGATCATACACACCCTAGCATATGAAAGGTTACGCAAGAGCATATTCAGCTGACAATCCAACAATATCTCCAATATCATTAATAATCCAAATTCCAGTTAACCGTTAATCTCATAATTCATGAGAACAAGCTAAAATGGCAACAAGGCAAGAAGACTCAAGTATAAGGCAACCAATTCATCCAACAACCAACATGTGAAATGATAATCACAAATATTAAGGCATCAACATAAAACATCCAAGAACAACCAATCTCACCTCAAAGACAAACCCTCGACCCGAGTCCCGCGACGGGTCATCGGTCAAATCGAGGCGGACCGGTTTAAACCTAGTTTGACCAAACTCGTTCAGTTAATCTGGCCCAGCTCAGAGTCTTGGCCTACTATGGCCCAAATTACAAAATGTATCACAATGTCATTCTCATGCTATTTCCAATTTCTATCATGTGAAAAACGAAAGTAACACATTATCAATTACCTAAACACTTAACA
The DNA here is from genome assembly GCF_048544455.1 of Silene latifolia. NCBI lineage: Eukaryota > Viridiplantae > Streptophyta > Magnoliopsida > Caryophyllales > Caryophyllaceae > Silene > Silene latifolia. The sequence continues at coordinate 100,315,607 of NC_133527.1, forward strand.
GACAACAAGCACAACATTAATTACTAATGTGACATTAATTCGTCGAGTAACTCGGAATAGTTACCTTACGCTAGCAAAGAGACAAGTAATAACTTGAGAAAGCTTCTAAAACCCAAAATTACTCTTCATCTTCAACCACATATGAGTCACCTAAAATAATTATGTGAAAGGACGATATTAACGAATTATCGTTATATAAAATATGAGACGGAAATTAATTTAATTATATTTTAAATAAACCAAACTAGCGTAAAAAAAATTTATAGACACGGCTCAAAAGTTATTATGACAACCTCAAACTCGGCCTAACCACTAACTACACATGGCCTCAAACTCGTGACTTAGCTAGGCCACTGCCTAGGCCACGGCCAGGCCACTGCTAAGCTACAGCCAGGCCACTGCCCGGTCTCATAACCCGCCACCACACAGCTCATAACTAGCTCATAACTAGACTGCAAGAGACCACCCATGACGACTACCCACGGTTGCCAAACAGCCGTGAAACCATTCCACAATCCGTGATGAAAACATGGTCTAAGTGTCCAGATTTGCGTTCTCAAAACCCGCCCCAAGCACTCATCCTTACGACCCAACACAGTCCCAAACATGTTCAGTGAATCGTCTCAACCTCAGTCGCCTTACGCCCCAAAAACAGTCCCGAAAGGCACCATTTTATCCATCCCAAACTGCCCCAAAACAAACCATACATGTCAGCATACACCGTCTTAAATATACCACTTACTAACTAGCATCCCAAATGATCCATAGAGGTCAGTATACACCGTCTCAATCATCTCCACATATCAGTATACACCGTCTCAACTATACAACTGACTAATTAACATCCATAAGGATCCCTATATATAATTATACACCGTCTCAATTATAAAACAGACTAACCAGCATTCGAAATAAACATATTTTACAAGTAATATCGAGTAATCTATAATTGTTACCTTTTTCCGATTGAACTAATCATTTATGACTAACAAATCTTCTACAAGACCGTCTATCTTAGCATCTACAACTATCTTATAATAAATAAAGCTGAAAGTATAAATTGGGTTTGTAAAAATACATGACGAAAATGAATGTTACTTACATCGGAATGACGAGAACGACGAAAGGAGCGCTATGGGACAAAAATAGTAGAAAACGGATGAGAAACGGAGGGATGGAATTAATGTTTGGAACAAAAATTGAAAACGTGAAAAAGAAAGAACAATCCAGAGGGACGAAGAAGAGAAACAGGCGTGAAAGAATGAAAGAATGAGTGACGAGCTTGCTTGCCTGCTATATATTATACGTACGTTTCTTCATTGTTAAGAAACTTCGATAGTTATTAAAACCGTTTCGAGTTAAATTTAACCGGTTTAAGAAAGAGTCTCATAAATGAAACGGAATCAATAATAAATAAGTTTAAAGAATGAAAAATAAAATAAACTCAGATAGTTAACGGAAATAATAAGAAATCGGCTTGAAACAGAATTATTAGCGATTTTTACGAAACTAAGGGATATTAATAAAAATTGCTAATTTACTGAAATAAGCTCAAAATAGCTAATTGGACGGTTTTGTTCCCAAAATCCATCTCGGGTTCACTTAAAACAACTTTCATAAGGACTCGTAAAGAAACGGAAATTATTAAATAAATAAACTCGAACTAACTTCAATAAACTCGAACTAACTTTAAATAAACTTATTAATGATTATTAAAATTAACGTATCGAATTATAATGAAATTAATTAATTAGCTACGCATATATATATAAATCGTTAAATGATGTAATTAAATTCAAAATAGCAATTAAAAGAATTTTATCCAACTTAATAAAATACGGGGTGTTACAACCTTAGTGGAGGGTTGTAGGAGCACTTCCTCGGTAGCCTCTTTACTCACGTCCTTTGTATAAGGGAGGTCTTCAACTAAGCCGTCAGCATCTTTCTTCACTAGGGTTTCCCCACTTGTAGATGCTCATCTTGCTGTCTTTCCTTTCTTTGACTCACTCATCCTTCCCGAAGGTGTCATTAATGGGCATTCCCCGCCATCATTAATTACAAACCTCTTTCCTTTTAGATCAACATCAATTTTTAGATCCTTCTAAGGGTCTTGAAGCTCAACCCCACTCCTCAAGATAGCCAGATGGGCTTGTTAGTTTACCGAGCCATCTTTTGAGCTTTGGCCTTCGGCAAGAAAAACCGCTCGGTGGTCTTTGAGGGTTGGCTAAAGCTTGGGATGCCATCCGGGCCTCCATTTGGCTCAACTCCCTTTGAGTAGCCCTTGACAAATTTTTCTTCTCTTGGTGGTGTAATGTTTGAGTCTTCTTCATCATTTTTACCATTTCTCCATATGAAGGTTCACTAATTGGTTCTTGGTAGGGTTGGTGATGTGACTCATATTTGCAAACTTTTAGTCCCTGAACTAGCCTCGTTCTTATGCTTTCTTGCAAGTATTAGGGTCGTTTCTTATCATTTGCTTGCCACTTTGTATATTCTTTGAGGTTTTGTGTCCTTAGTAGGAGAGGAATGCTAACCTTGCATTTATAGAGCAATTTGGAGCTAAATGGATCGCATCTAACGACCAAGCAACAAGGAGGAGACCGAATACTAAAGGTCTAAGTAGATAGAACAAGTAGAATGGGCAATGACGAAGACCCCCACAACCCCTCAATGTTCCCCACAGATCTTAAGGCAGTCAAAGAAGAGGAAACTATGCTGATATATGATCCGAGCGTCCCAGAAGCCCGAGGCTCAGACCGGGCGTCCCAAGAACAACTCGGGCGTCTCGAAACTCAGACCGAGCATCTCACACCCACACCGGACGGCTCCCTATCCAGTATGAACGTCCAACATATAGTGAGGTCGTGAGGCTCCTTGAGGACTTGCAGGGCGTTAATCTTCTTCTTATTGACATAATCGTCATTTGAGCCCTTAGTTACCCTAATACTTGTACATAGTATAAATACCCCATTGTGTTAGGGGATTAATCATCAAATTAATTTACCAACTCTTAGTCTAGTTTAGTAGATCTTATTAATATAGTTGTAATTACTCAATTCAATATTAATCAAATCTTAATCTCTCTTTAATCATTCAAGTGTTCTTAGATTTAGTTGGGTAATTTGAAGACTATTTGGGGTTTATTGAAGACTTGACAACTCTTCATCATTCATCAATTGTTCTTCTATTATTCTTTGCTTATTATTTGGATAATCCTTAAGTTGGTATAATCTCTTTTACCCTTTTGCTTAATCATTATTTATTACTTTACTCATTCACCATGTTTAACCTTGTTAGTATGATTGACACCCTTATTAGCATGTTTACCATGATCATGAGTGAGTAGTCTCCTAGCTAGGGTTAATGGGGGATTAGGGAAATTAATCATGGGGGTAGATCCATACTTAATTTAATTTGTCTTCATAAAGATTTATTGCTTATTGTAGTTTCAACTTATGCACATGTTATGCTTGATGAATTGCTTGATTGACAACCTACCTTGAATCTCTTATCCATTCAACAAGACTTGTAAGATATAAACTAACTCAAGGCTTGTTAGACAATGCATATAGTTTAATAGGAAGAAACTAAGTCGACTTGTAGGTGTTGTTCAGTCTTGACCGACTCGGCACCAGGACCCAAATCTTCCTAGGAATTGTAAGATATAAACTAACTCGATTCCACTACAACAATAATTTGCTTGTATCAATGTAAACATGTTTGTATGATCTCCACAATCAATCCCTTATAAACTCATGACACCCTAGTGCCTTAATCAATCGTTTACAATCCCTATTTATTAACTTGATTTGTTTTTCTTTCATTTCTTTACATTTCATTCTTAAGTAGTTTAGATTGCAAACTTCAAACTCAACCCAATTTGTGACACCCTAAAACATAGCTCTCTACAACCGATAACTTAATCCAATACCCGCCCCTTGGGATCCGACCTTTACCTGCCACTCTACTAAAAGTAGTTAGTTGAGTTTATATATATTGTTTTGATTGGTTAGCTTAGATGACAATGTTATAAAACGAATCAAAAAATGGCGCCGTTGTCGGGGATGGTGTTCAATTGAACTGTTATTTGTTGTTTTTAGTTGTGTCTTTCTTAACCTTGGGAAAGTCAAATTCCCAAGATAGTTTTAATTGTTTTCTAGTTATTTGATTTTTTCATGTCTAGGAGATCACAAGGTAGAGTTTTGCCTATTGATCCAGAGATTGAAAGAACCTTGTCAAACATTAGAAGAACCGTTAGAGGGACTTCAACAAGTTTGGGTATTGGAGAACTTGTGGACATTGGTGTTGTTCAATCGGATAGTGTTGAGTTCACCAACCCTTTTGCAAGAGAAGGAGAGGAGAACCTAATTCAAAACCAACCACAAAATCAACCCACAATGCCTAAGTTTTCATCTTATTCTGTACCAACCGAGGAGGACCTACCAAATGGTACTCCAACACCACCTCACTTAACCGGTAATTTCATTGCCAAATCTGCATTCATACAATTAGTTGAGAGAAGTCAATTTGGAGGGATGCCTAGTGTGGATCCTCATTTACATATGGAGAATTTTTGTGACTATTGTGATACAATCTCCCAAACGGGGGTACCTCGAGACCAAATTCGATGGGTATTGTTTCCTTTTTCATTGATCGGAACCACAAAACAATGGTTAAAAAGCCTAGACAAGGCTACTCTTTGTAATGATTCATGTAAGAAGTTAGCAATTTCCTTCTAAAAGAAGTTCTATCCTCCGGAGAAGACTAACATGTTGAGAGCCCAAATCACCGGGTTCAAGCAAAGAGATCAAAAGTCCTTATATGAGGCATGCGAAAGAACAAAGACACATGTCGCTCTTGTCCTCATCATGGACAAAGTTAATGGTTTCTTGTTCAACAATTTTGGAATGAGTTGTATGAAGATTCTAGGAATGTGCTCAACATGGGTTCTAATGGAAGATTCACTGAGGTTGATGACAACCAAAATTGGGCTGAGATAGAGGAGATGGAGGTTCATAACTCTCAATATAGTAGGCAAGAAAAGCTACTAGGGGAGGGAGACATGAAGTTGACTCCGTCACACAATTGAGTGCCCAACTAAGTGCCCATATTAATGAAGCTTCTCAATCAAGCTTACTAGGGGAGGGAGACATGAACTGGAAATTTGAGAAAGCCATGGCCAAGATTAATTAAGCTTCTCAATCACCAAACAACATGTCAATGCTATGGTGACAACGTCTTCTATCCCAAATGGAGTGTGTGAGAATTGTGGAACCTTGGGACATGACCAACAAGAATGTAGGGGAACAAGTGAGCAAGTTAATGCTTTCCAAGCATACAAGAATGGCACCCCTTACTCCAACTATTACAATGAAAACACCTAATTCCACCCAAACCTTTCATACAAAAGCAAAAATGTCCAAAACCCTCAACCCACATATACCCAACCTCCAATGAGAAACCCTACTCAAAGACCATACTTCAACCAAAACAAACCCTCTTACAATCAATCCAATGACCAAGCTTTTGACGTTCAAAAAGCGGTCCTCCAAAAATAAAAGAGCTAATAAGATTTCTTTGCTCAAATGCAAAGAGATAGCCAAGCCAAAAACATTACCATCAACAATATCCTTGCTCACACCAAAATGTTGGAGACTCAATTGTCTCAATTGGCATCTTCAAATTCCCAAAGACAAAAAGGACAATTGCCTCCTCAAGGTAATCCTCCTACATGACATGAGACTATCAATCCCATCCACTTGAGGAGTGGTATAAGATATGAAGGACCCAAGATGCCAAGAGGAGAATGTCAATAAAAGTGATATGATTGAACCATTGAAGAGAAATCCTAAGGTGGTAGAGCCTATTGTGATTAGACCTCTGTTCCCAAGTCGTCGAGCCAAGCCCAAACTTGATGAGAAACTTGGAAAGTTCATGGAGATTATGAAGAAATTAGAGGTTTCTATACCATTCACGGAGCTAATAGACCATGTTCTGGCCTATGCAAAATACATGAAAGATATCCTTACCAAGAAGAAGTCCATAAGGAAGTTGGAAACCATTGCCTTCAGAAAGATAAGTAGTGCAATTCTTCAAGGGAATTCCCCACCTAAGCTCAAGGATCCGAGAAGCTTCTCCATTCCATGTACCATTGGTGATACCACAATCAACAAGGAACTATGTGATCTAGGTGCAAGTGTGAGTGTCATGCCATATTCGGTATGTGAAAGGCTAGGAGTGGGAGAGCTCAAGTGCACTAACATGACCTTACAAATGGCAGACCGAACAACAAAGAAACCACTAGGGGTTTGGGAAGATGTACCCATGAGAGTTGAAAAGTTTTTCATACCGGTGTACTTTGTTATTGTTGATACGGAGGAAGATTCCAATATTCTAATCATTCTAGGAAGACCATTCCTACACACCGCCGGAGCGGTAATTGATGTAAAGCACGGGATGCTCACACTTTAAGTAAGTGATGAAACAATCACCTTCAATCTTGATAAGACTATGAGAGCTCCCAAATTGTTTGAGCCATGCTTTATGGTTGATCACTATACTCGGGAAGGTGACAAGAACAAGATGGAAACTCCATTCAAAGAACAAGTGAAAGATGGAAATCTCAAATAGAAGGGCAAAGACACACCGCCGAATTGGAAGAAAGATATTGATGATGTTGAAATGGCTCTATTCGGAGAGCATGGAATTTTTCACAACAAGAATGAGAGCTTGCAAAGATCCCCCATGACAAGTATAGATGGAGGCCTCATTGGCCATGTTAATAAAGAAGAATATTTGCTCTTGTCAACTCATGATCCTCCCAACATAGGGAAAGAAGCAAAAGAAGTATGTGGTCTATGGGATGACGAGTTTGAAGGACTTGTAATCCCATACATTGGAAATGTTATGACTCTAGACCAAGGCTATGTAGACCCTTGTCATCTCTTCAACTCGGACTACTACATTAATGAAGACAACAATGTGCCAAGGTCTTTGCAAGACCTCTATCATGACAATGAACAAGCATTCGACTACTTCTTCAAGGCGTTGAGCAATATCAACAACGTCCTTGCCTTACCCCCTTGACACCTCTCAAAAGAAGGAGAGTTTGGTGGAGTCCTCTCTAAACCACCATCTATAAATATTCTAACCTCTTAACTTGCATTTCATTTAACTTGTACATTACTCAATTTTTACATTGCATATTATATGCTTTGTTTGTAGAATTTGTGTAACATGAGAGCAAGTGAGGGAGGGATTTTAAAGTGTTTGGAATGTGTAGTGTTTGATGATCAAGTGTGGAGAAACAATTGCCTAGGCCATCCAAGCCTTTGTAGTGCAACCTCATAGGAAATGAAGAAGCAAGGATTGCGGGAAAGGGATCCCCACAGGCAGACCTGAGCTCGTGGGGGCTAAAGCAAGGAAGAGAAGAAAATAAATGAGCTGCAGCAGAATCCGCCCGAGTTGGCTTCAGGACGGGCATCCCAGCTATCGATCCGCTCGAGCCAAGCTCAGGTCGGGCGTCCCCATGGCTTAAGAGAAAATCCTGATTCAAAATCCGCCCATCCCCATTTGGAGTCGCCCGTCCCGACCTGTTACAAGAACAAAAACACGGGACCTTTATTCTTCATTCTTCATTTCTATCTTTCTTCAAACACAAACACAACAAAATCCTTCACTACAAACATCAACCACATCACCCAAAAACAATAATTTCTTAACCAAATTCATCCAAATCAAATGTGAACTTGCTAATTATCAAAACAAATCACTCCTTTGTCAATAAAAACACCTTCTAACATCAAAATCTCCACAAAATCAATCAAAATTTCTTGGGTTAGGGTGAAATCCGAAAACCTCCAATTTGATTGAAAATTCGATTGAAATTGGAAGAAGAAGGGAGCATTCCAGCATAATCATAGTTTGTTAACACAAATTTAAAGGAGTAATCAACGATGGCAAGGACAAAGGGCATCACCAAAGCACCCAAAGCCCCAACTTTATCCAAGAGGCAAAACGTTCTAGATTCTAATGCTCTAGTGGTGGTAGAACAACCAAGGGTCCAAGCAAGGGAAGTTGTTGAGGCCATGGAAGAAGTTACTACCACTTTACCGGAGATTGAGTAACTAAAAGATTATCCGGAGGTAACTTTTATTTCCAATGATCATAGAAAAGCTTTTGAATCCCTTTCTAGGAAGAAAATTATCGCCACTAAGCTTGTTTGCCATGATACCTAGGATAAGGTGGAAGTGCTAGACCAAACAAGGGCATTTTTCGGGTCCTCGAGGTTAGCTACCCTTTCTGACATGAATGAATTGACATACCATTCCTTGACCTTAGAATTCATTAGTTCTTTGAAGGATTATAAGATTGAGACCCGAAAATATGTCGAATTCGGTTTTGAGAATAAGAGTAGGAGGATGTTTAAGGTTGAGTTCGGAAAGGATTTTGGAATTGAGGATCTTCGGGATTTCGACAAGAAACCCACAACTTTAATGCCAAGCCACTTTGGAAGGCAATTTATGGGAGGAAGTTGACTAAATATAGAGAATGTAATGCCTTGTATATCCATCATCCGGGTATACGGTATTGTCATAGGTCCATTTCCAACATCTTGATCGCTAGAAAAAGAGCTACACATATGACCGAGCTCAACCTAGCCTACTTAGATTCCAAGATGAATGCCCAAGGGAAAAAGAATGAATACAATATCTTTCAATTGTTGATTAAGAGGTGGTTAGACCTCAAGGAGGAAGGGAAAGAGATAGCGGGTTTCATTGTGAATGGAGGATTGATAACAACATTGGCAAAGCACTTTAACCCATAATTCAATGAAGGCAAAACCTACAAACCGGTTAAAGGTGGCAACCTCCTTGATATGCACACTTTGATCCACAAGTTTTATTGGGTAAAACATGACAAGTCGGTCCAAGGATATGAGTGGGTGATCAAGGATGCCGATTCTATTATCTTGCTCGGGAAAATTTGTCGTCTCAATACTCGCAGTTACAACTACCTCCTCCCCATCTCCAAGCATGACAAGAGTATCATGAACCAACAACAACATAGTCCAAATGAAGAAGCCTCCTCCCTAGTGGTACCTCCTTACCCATTTGCCTACAAAGAATTCACAACAAGTGAGCTTAGTGTTATGACGGGCAATGACTACATGGTGCAATTCTTGAAACATATCCATAAGGAAGCTTACAATGATCGGGTGAATTCTTATTATACACAATATCCGCCAGTTTACCGCCTTGCTAGGCAAGGACTCCATGATCCCACGAGTTCTTTGCTGGATTGGGCGGATAGGAAAGTGTTCTTTCCTCAAGCTTCTAAAGATGAAGAAGGAGATGCCCAAGAGACTAGGGGGACTGAGGATGTGGTTGATGATGAAGAAGGGAAATGTAGTAGGTCTAGCCATGATGATAATGAAGAGCAAAGTTCAACATCAAATGAAGAAGAAGAGGATGATGATGATGATGCTTCGGGTCCATGGAGGGACATGATGATGATGAGATGTGTGAAAGTTGATGGTTGACGAAGCATGAAGGAGGACGACACAAGTGTGAGGTTGATAGCTTATGCTAGCATTTCAACCTATTTCAATGTGAGTCTCCTAACCCTCCTTTTGCTTTGTTGTTTTTATCTCTTGATTACATTGATAACATGACTTGTAAAATTTATATAACATTTAGTTTAGAGAATCTTTAGAGTCATTTTGGACTCTTTGGTAGTTATGAGTTTTTGAGTCCTAGCACCGTTAAAGGGACTCACACCTCGGCAACATTGAGGTGTCTATCTTTTTTCTCCAACTACAAAGAATCCAAAATGGCAAATTTAATTCATGCATTGCATTTCATGCCTTGTGAATGAACTTCCCTCTTTTTGCACTAGTAATAGTGTTTTGTTCGGTTTGCGGAAATTCACTCATAAGGAATGCGAGTTAATCTAAATTAGCTCTCCGAACAATAGAAAGCATGCATTATATAGTTTAGTCTAGTTTGCATCACATGTATATACTTACCACATGTAAATATTTCACATGTAGTGTGCATTTAGTGTAGCATCATGCATAATTTCATATCATTGCATTTGCATAATTCCCAATTGTTTTGTCCATTGGGGACAATATCCATTCTAAGTATTGGGATGGGGAATTCTAACGTTTATTTCAAAAATGATAAAAAATTCAAAAATTTCAAAAATCCAGAAACATGTTCTTCCGTTTTATAGTGTAGAAATGTATATATTGTATATATTTGTTTGTTTATTGTTCACTCTTATCACATTGGGCCGACTATGCCACATTCAAGGCATGAAGAATATGAAGACCGCATGGTATGATCTTTCCAAATCTCCTTTTCCTCTTATATGTTAATGACAATGTGGCTTCTTTTTGTTTGATGCGGTACAAACCAATGTGATTATAGAAGTTGCATTTAGATTATGTAGCAAACTAGTGATACAAGCATATGCATTAGGTTATATATATAATAGTTGCATCATGGCATGTAGTTGCATCATGGCATGTAGTTGCATATTAGGAAATTGTTTGTGAAAATGTCTATTTGGGAAGCTTGGCAAGTGTATATAGGCCCTTGTAGATAATTTCTCTCCTTGAGACTTTGTTTGCTAGAATACCCTCAAGACACCTTAGGATGTGTCATACTAGTATCCTTTGACCCATGGACTAAAGTCTAGTGAAGAGTACCTTGTGGTGTGATAACTCCTTGGCTACCGTTTATTCCGAGGTGACCTTAGAAGCCTTGCAACCGTTCTTTCATTTCTATCATCGTGTTTTGCCAACAAAAAGGGAATGGGCACACAATAATCTCTAATTTGAGTTCAAAGTACCAAAGTGGAAGTCAAAAAGTTTGCAAATTGCATCAATGAAAAGAGGGGCAAAAATAGACTCCTATGCTCCAATAAAAGTACCCTTGTTACAAAATGGGGTTACATTGAAAATGTTCAAAAAAGAATGAAAAATTGAAAAGAATTGCAAAGCATCAAATTGCCAAACATCAAAAATAGAAAGAAATGTTCTCAAAAGACAAATGCCACAAGAAATTGGGGGGAAAAACAAATTAAAAGCAAAGTACCATTGTGAAACTCAAAGCATATTGATCCCTTTTATCCGTTGATCTCATTTTTGTTGCATGGTGGAGAGGGGACGACCCTTCTTCTTGTTTAGGCAAGAGGGGGAATTTCGCGATACTATAGTGTTTCTAACACCATAGGGAGTTTACTGTTGACGAAAGCATTTAGCGATTGTGGACGAATGTACCCTAGTTTGACACAACTTAGAGGTGATTTGTTGGTATCTTTATAGACTTAGTAACTTGGAGAAATAATAGCTACAATGTAATGTGTACCCTTAGATTGCTTCCCCTCCACATGATTTCCACCACTTAGATGAGGAAAGTGGCTATTCCTTTTGTAAATGCATCCCTTACTTGATCTTGTGTGTTTAAATGTTAGTATGCAATGCCATTTTGGCAAGCCCCGCCTTCCCTTGCAAGAAGGCATCTTACCTCATAGGTGTCTGGTTGTGAGTTGAAGGGGCGAAGTGAGACCCACTAATTGTCTCACATTGGCTAGTAGTATTAATAAGGGTCATAGTTTTAAGTCATCTGTTTACTCGGGACGTGCAAAGGTTCGGTTTCGGGATATTTGATGTGACTCATATTTGCATACTTTTAGTCCCCGGACTAGCGTCGTTTCTATGCTTTCTTGCATGTATTAGGTTTGTTTCTTATCTTTAGCTTCTCGCTTTGCATATTCTTTGAGATTTTGTGTCCTTGGTAGGAGAGGATTTCTAACCTTGCATTTATGGAGAAATTTGGAGCTAAATGGATCGCATTTAACGACCAAGCAACAAGGAGGAGAGCGAATACTAAAGGCCTAAGTGGAGAGAACAAGTATAATGGGCAATGATAAAGACCCCCACGACCCCTCAATGATCCCCACGGATCTTGAGGCAGTCAAAGAAGAGGAAACTATACTGATCTATGATCCGGGCGTCCCAAAAGCACCCCGAGCGGCCCGAGGCTTAGACCGGGCGTCCCAAGAACAACCCGGGCGTCTCGAAGCTCAAACCGAGCGTCTCACACCCAGACCGGGTGGCTCCCTATCTAGTACGAACGTCCAACATAGTGAGGTCGTGAGGCTCCTTGAGGAGTTGCAAAGGCATTAATCTTGTTCTTAGGGACTTAATCTTCATTTAAGCCCTTAGTTACCGTAATACTTGTACTTAGTATATATACCCCATTGTGTTAAGGGACTAATCCTCAGTTTAATTTACCAATTCCTAATCTAGTTTAGTAGATCTTATTAATCAAGTTGTAATTACTCAATTCAATATTAATCAAATCTTAATCTCTCTTTAATCATTCAAGTGTTCATAGATTTAGTTGGGTAATTTGAAGACTATTTGGGGTTTATTGAAGACTTGACAACTCTTCATCATTCATCAAGTATTCTTCTATTATTGTTTGCTTATTATTTGGATCATCCTTTAGCTGGTATAATCTCTTTTACCTTTTTGCTTAATTATTGTTTATTACTTTACTCATTCACCATGTTTAATCTTGTTAGTTTGATTGACACCCTTATTAGCATGTTTACCACGATCATGAGTGAGTAGTCTCCTAGCTAGGATTAATGAGGGAATTAGGGGAATTAATCATGGGGGTAGATCCATACTTAATTTAATATGTTTTCATAAAGATTTCTTGCTTGTTGTAGTTTCAACTTATGCACATGTTATGCTTGATGAATTGCTTGATTGACAACCTAGCATGAATCTCTTATCCATTCAACAAGACTTGTAAGATATAAAGTAACTCAAGGCTTGTTAGATAATGCATATAGTTGAATAGGAAGAAACAAAATCGACTTGTTGGTGTTGTACAGTCTTGACCGACTTGGCTCCGAGACTTAAATCTGCCTAGGAATTGTAAGACATAAACTAACTCGATTCCACTACAGCAATAATTTGCTTGCAAACATGTTTGTATGATCTCCATCATAAATCCTCTATAAACCCATGAAACCCTAGTGCCTTAATCAATCGTTTACAATTTCTATTTGTTTACTTGATTTGTTTTGCTTTCATTTCAAACCTCAAACTCAACCCAATTTGTGACACCCTAAGATATAGCTCTCTATAACCAATAACTTAATCCAATACCCATCCCTTGGGATCCAACCTTTACTTGCCACTCTACTAAGAGTAGTTAGTTGAGTTTATAAATATCGTTTTGATTGGTTAGCTTAGACGACAAAGCTATAAACTGAATCAGTTGGTTAGCCAAAGGAAGAGGGAATCCATAGTCAAAATGATTATTTGTGCCTTGATTGTTGTTGAGGTTTTGGTTTCCTAGATAACTTCCTCTAGGCCGTTGGTTGTTATAATTTGACCCCTGCCCTTAGCTATACCCTTGTTGTCCTTGGAAATTTTGTTGAAAACCTTGGACTTTGAACCCTTGACCAAATCCTTGGTTGCCTTGATTAAAGCCTTGATTCTCTTGGTTATACCCATAGTCTTGGTATCCTTGATTTTGGTTCCTAAAGTTGTTTCCAAAGTTGTTCCTTTAATTTTGCCTTTCACCCTTTGGTTGAGAAAATTCGGGTGGGTTGGTGTTTTAGGCTTGTGGTTGAATGTGTTGTGGGTTTTGCACATTTGTACTCTTATAGCTTATGTATACATGGTTCTTCATAACCGATGGTAAAAATTTGAGTTTGGGTTATAGTTGTTTTGGTTGTTGTAAGAGGGCCTTGGTGGCCTCATGGAATTATTGTAGCTTTGGAAAGCATTAACATCTTGAACATTCGTTTCACCACCTATGTTGTATGCATTGTTAGCACATACATTAAAGGTGTGACCCATCCCTCCACACAACTCACAAGAAGGTCCTTAAACAACCTCCTCTATGGGAGGACCATAGGAGCCACTAGCTTGATTCACTTGTTTCCTTGTCATTTCCTTGAACTTCTTTATGAGAATATCTAGCTTGGCATCTGTTTCGCAATTAGAATATGAAAAATTCCCTTGAGGATAACGGCTACTTCTCCTCAAAGCATTCCCTCTTGACCCATAATTAGCTTCAGAGTCAACCATCTTCTTGAATAGGGCCAAGCCTTCGGCATCTCCCAAATGGTAAAATCCTCCCCCCGCTGAGGCATTTAGCATTTCCTTAGTTCTTGGCAATAGAGTTTGAAAGAACGTTTGAGTAATGTACCATTCGGGAATTCCATGATGTGGCAACGGTTATAAGGTCTCGGAACCTATCCCAAGCTTCTCCCATAGAATCTCCATCTTCTTGTTGAAATGCGGTGATTTCATTTCGGAGCGTGTCGGTCTTTAGAAGAGGGGAAGTACTTGGTAAAGAAAGCTTTGGCCAAGTCATCCCAAGTACTGAATTTATTTGGGGGATGAATGTTTAGCCACCGGTTTGCCTTGTCTCTCAAAGAAGAGGGAAACAACATCAACCCCAAGGTGTTTACCGGCACTTCATTTCTCTTCATTATTGCAATTTTACTCTTGAACTTCCTAAGGTGAGCATGGGCATCCTCATCAATGATACTACTAAAACAATCCTTCTCAATCAACCCGAATTGAGCGGGGTGGATTTCGAAGTTGTTAGGAGCCAAGGTACGAAAGTTGATTGGTGAGGCGGAGTCATCCGGGATTGGCCGGTTATAGACTCTTAAAGTGGCCATTTGTGGTTCAGTAAGAGGTGGAATTGGTGGAGTTTGAGGTGGTGTGTTTGGGATTTGGGTGTTGTAAAAGGGGTTTTCTTCAAAAGGATCAATTGTGCCTATTGTTTGCACTTAAAATGTGGTTTTAAGGTGCGTTCGGGTGGATGTGTGATGGTGAGCTATTTGGTGCTCGCTCAATCAAAAACATTTATATTCTCAACAAACAACTAGATAGTGGTTAAGTCATGGTCGATCCACGAGACGGTGTGTTTTGGGTTCTAAGTCTATCGATCTCAATTTATGCTAGTGTCACAAGTATTGGGGTTTGGAGTTGTGTTCCAAGCTACATTAAGGAAATGTAAACAATCGAAGAACAAGGGAAGTAAATATAAATGGAGATGTAAACAAATTATAAAAGACACTAGGGTGTCATGGGATCATAGGAGAATCATGGTAAGATAGCCTAAATGAGTCACATAGATTGCAAGCACTTATTATTGTTGGAATCGAGTTAGTTTATTGTTGGAGTATGTGTCCTCGACAATAATGCGAACACATGTTTAAATCTCATATTAAGAATGCTAAAGGGAATGTAATATTTTATTGTCAACTGATCCACAGTAATCGGTAATGATTGGCTGACTAGAATTTGACATTACTGTCGTATGACGGTGGTGATCAGTTGATCCCTTAAGGTCATACCTCTAGGGTAACGCTCTTAATTGATTAATTAATTAATTGAATGACGATACAACTTAATTAATTTCTTAAAATTGAACAAATGATTTTGTGAGTAATGATACGTATCTTATTGTAATTCGATTAAATGAGATTCGTACTAAGTAATTGAATTGTTTTATTACTTAAGGTTTATTTATTGTTTACCAAACAATTAAAATAAAGAATGAATTTTTTATTATAAATACAAGTAGTTGCGATTTATAATTCTATGACTCATTTTAAGTAATTGTAATTGTGAATTACTAAGTGAATTTTGTATGTGATTTATTTCATTTATATAATGATTTTTAATAAGTTAATACAAATTAACATTTGACAAACTTAAAATGGACCCATTTTAAATGGGTGAGCCGTGTTGATGGGTTTATAAGGTTTAATTGTGTTTTATTGTTTTAATTAGTGAAAGGCACTATGATTACCAACTAATCCTAGGGTTGCATGCCTAAAACTCTTGAGAAGAGTAACAAGAAAAGGCATTGGGCACTCTTCCCCCTTCAACCTACCCGGCCACCCTAAGATAAGAGGAGAATTTTTCTCTTCTTATTTTACAATTCATTTTACATAAGATATTTACTTAGAGAAGAACTTATCTCTCTAGTTTTATTGTGAACACTCTAGAAAATCTCACATTATCTCTAATATTATTCTCTTATTAATAGAAGTAGTATACTAATAATACTAGTAATTTTAAGGATATAAATACTAATTTCTAGGAACAAAATTAGTACTTTGATTAAGGGTGATTACCTTGGTACAATCCTTAAGGAGTAGATCCCATCATTGGATCTAGGGTTTTTCTTGGGCATTTGGATTTTTTGTTTAAGAAGACTAATTAGGTAGGAGACTAATTAGTATAAACCATCTCGGCCCTCTATGTAAGAATAATCGATTTTTCTTCTTACTTTGTATTTTTGTCATGCATGCATAAGTTTCTTTTAGTTTATGATTTAACTAATAAACACATAGTTATTAGAAGTGTCTAATAAGAGATTAATGAATTAGACAATTGGTATCAGAACAAGAGTTGTTGCATGCATAATCGGTCTTGTTTTTCCGAGTTAAAATGTTAACATTTAAAACTTGCATTTTGTGATTTATGATGGTAAAGGCAACGAAATTTTTGCATATTAAATATTCTGGTCCTAAATTGAATTTAGGTCATTTTGATGATTTATGGTATTTTACACATTGTATGTTTTATGATTTTTACATGTTAAAAATTGATTAAGTAGAGGTATTTTGGTTTAAAAGCGTTAGACTTCGTTTCTTCCCATAAAATTTTAGTATCTTGTCACATGCAATATTTACACACTGTATGTAAATTTTGAGATAAAATGGTTTTATTTTGCATGATTTATGATTTTTAGATCTAAAAATCACATAAATAGTGACTATTTTGGCAAAAATAGCTAAAATGAATTTTATGGCATGAAATTTTTCCTCAATGATTTTTATATGATATGAACATCAGATCTAAAGTTGCATGTTAAATTTCGTATGATTTTTATGGTTATTAATTTTTATAAGATATAAATTGATAAATAACAACTTTAATAGTCATAAATATAAAAATTCGATTTTGGGCTTAAAATTTGTCATTTCCAGGTTCAAGAAACTTATTTAGAATATTCAAATTTTTAATTTTAATTTATTGCATAATTTTATGTTTAATTTTGAATTAAAGGGTTAAAATTATGTTTTATATGATTTATTTGTGAAATAAATTAAAATAATCTAAGGGCAAATTTTATTAAAATTTTGGAACGTTGGAATTTTCCTGAATATACAAAATTATGATTTTTAAATTTTCGAATTTTTATGACTTTTTGGGAATTATTTCCTTATTATTATGAATAATAGTGATTAAAGAGCAATTATATAATATCAAGTTGAATTATTGTCAAATATTTAGTGAAGACTAAATTTTTGAGTCCTAAGATGGTTGGGATAATTATCTTGGACATAGATTTGATTTATATAATATTGTGTGATTTTAAAAGGTTAATTGTCACAATAATCTATAAAACCGGACCGAATATATGATATTAGCTTAAATAGGGCGATTTGTCCCATCATATGACATGTTTCATACATATATTAATGCTGCATTTTTAGTATGATTGTCATATTTTATTTTATATAATTTTGAATTATGTAATTTGTACTTAGTATGGCCTTAGTTTTTTAACTGGTATTTCCCGAAATGAATGGAGATATCGATTCGGTTGTAATTAATGTGATCTCGTATCACTTTTATTTTATTTTGTTTTTCTTTTTATAATGTATAAAGTAGAAAAGCTATGTAAATTATTTATTTCGGAGTTCCTTGAAGACGGTGCAATTCGAGAAGGTAATCCGACAAAGACGGTGTTGCCTTGGGGTGCATGCCAAATGAAGTTCAAGGGACCAAAGGAGTTGGTTTCCGAATTTGTAAATAGTTTATTAGATTTACTATTTTAGGAGGGTCATACTAGGATTTTATCTTTATGCTTTGCATTTGTTTTATATGTTTGCATGCATAGCCAAATCGTCATAACTAAACATGCATATTGTTTTATCGAGTCATCCACCGTGTCAATTATATTTATCGTAGTTCACCGCTTTAGTTCACTTAAAACGTGATAGATAACGAATTGACAAGACCTCTCACTAAAAATAATTGAGAATTAGCCTTACCAAATAGTAGAACCATGAGTCCCAATTTCATATGGAAGTAGGCTCGGCTCACCGGGGTGCTAAACTTGTTACGTTGGGTAAGTGGGTAGTAAAATGTTATTACATGTAGAGAGAGAAAAAGCTCTGAAATTAAGGAGAAATCGTCTAGGGTTCTGAGATTATGGCAAAAGCAAGGAAACAACATCAAAATAATACTAAAAATAGTAATAAAAATTCCAAAAATAGTAACAAAAATCATGATTCTCATTTACTAGACGAGGAAGTTCATATTCAAGCTGATGTAGAGGAAACGGAATCTAGGGCAAGGGTTTTGGATTTTACAGAAGAGAATCTTGCACCATATGATCTGGATGAGGATTTGGAAACTATTGCTGAAGAGGAGGAGGTACAAGAGGAAGCTGTGCCTACTGTCACTACGGATGCTGTTCCTACTGAATCATCTGGTGAGTGGACTGAAGTTTCTGGTAAAAAGTCATCACCTTTACTCAAATTAACCTTAGATGATGTTAAGGATGAGATTAATTTTTGGTCTACATCTATCTTTGGTTATGTTGTTGGAGCTAACCCTCCTTGGAACGTTTTGGATGGTTTTATTAAAAGAATGTGGAAATAGGATGACTATAATCAGGTCTCCTTCCTACCTAATGGAATTTTCCTTGTACGGTTTAAGACCAAGGCCATTCAACAGAGAGTATTACAGCAAGGGTATGTCATGTTTGATAACAAACCTGTCATAATTAGAGAATGGACACCCACAACTGACCTGGTTAAGGAGAAACTTGACAAATTGCCTATCTGGGTGAAGTTGGTGGGTTTGGACCTTAAGTTTTGGGGTAAAACATGTCTCCATAAACTTGGGGGTCAGATTGGGACAGTTATTAGAAGGGATGAAGCAACTAAGAAGAAAATGTTTTTGGGGTATGCACGACTGATGATTGAAGTTAAGATTAATCAGAAATTCCCTGAATCATTAAGTTTCATGGATGAGGAAGGGAAAGAGAGGAAAGTGAGACTGGAGTATGATTGGCTCCCTATCACTTGCAACACTTGCAAGGGCATAGGGCATGCCACAGGGCAGTGCAGGAAGAAGGTTACTACTCAGAAAGTTACTCAGGTGTGGAGGAAGAAAGTTGTCCCTGTTGCATCTGTTTTAACTACCCCAATTGTGGTTGGAACTATTGGCACCAACAGGGGCAAGTCTCCTGTTCAGACTGCATCCAGACTGAGTAGACAGGATACTCATCCACCTGTTATTACTCCTGGTAGCCACTCTTATGTTGAAGCTGTCAAAATGTCTTTAAGGAAGGAACAGGAGAATGTTACACCTAATCAGGATATGGGAAGTGTATCAAGGACTACATGTGATAATGGTTAGATTAGGTTTCTGGAATGTGAGGGGCCTCAATAAAATCAATAAGCAGATGGATATTAGGAGATTTCTGCATTTAAATAAGTTAGAGTTATTTGGACTGATTGAAACTAGGGTGAAAAACAATAAATGGAAGAAAGTTAGTAATTTCATTAGTGATTGCTGGTCTGTGTGCACTAATCATCAAAGTCACAAGGGGGGTAGAATCTGGGTTCTTTGGAATCCCCAAGTGCTCACTCTTGACATTCAGCATATATCTGCTCAAACTATACATACAAAGCTCACTGATAGAGGAAGGAATTTGACTTATTGGGTTACTTTTGTTTATGGTTACAATAAAGTTGCTGAGAGGAAGGTGCTTTGGAGCACCTTAGAGCACTTTCATAAGGTTACTCCAGGGGCCTGGTTGATTGGGGGGGATTTTAACAATGTCTTGTTTCCCAATGAAAGGATTGGGGCTACCATTACTAGTGCTGAATTATCTCCTTTCCAAACTTGTGTTCAATCTTGTGGTGTTGAGGATATCAAGGCTGTAGGCTCTTTTTTCACCTAGACTAACAAACAAGAGGCAAGTTCTAGGGTCTACAGTAGGATAGACAGAGCTCTCATTAATGATGCTTGGTTGCATTTATTTCCTGAATCTTTTGCAAATTTCCTTCCTGAAGGAGTGTATGATCACTGCCCATGCCTCATTCAGCTGGAATCAAATGATAAGGCAAGACACATCCCTTTTAGATATTTTAATATGTGGGCTAAATCTCCTGATTTCGTGGGTATCATTACTAAACACTGGAATGCTCCTATATATGGCACTCCTATGTACAAAGTGGTCAATAGAATGAAAGGCATGAAGTCTGATCTCAAGCAATTGAATAGGGATAATTTCCATGATGTGGAAAAAACTGCTCAGATTATGCTTATGACTCTCCATAGTATTCAAACTGATCTTCAAACTAGGCCTTTAGATCCTCAACTCATTGAGGTTGAGAAGGCAGCTGCTGATGGTTTTAAAGTTCTGGATGAAGCTAGGACTTCTTTTCTGGCTCAGAAGGCAAAAGTTTCTTGGTTAGAGGAGGGTGATGACAACACTGCATTCTTCCATTCTGCCATTAAGAAAAGAAGGATAGCTAACAAGGTGATGCAAATTGAAGATCAAAATGGGATTTTGCATACTCAGATTCAGGGAATTAATGATGCCTTTGAGAGTTATTATAAGCAGATTTTGGGTACTAGCTGTCCTGATACTGGAGTTCATTTCCCAACTGTTAGACAGGGCCCTGTGTTGACTGAGCATCATTATAGTTGCCTTGCTAGACCAGTCACTGGGGATGAAGTCGGGAGAGTGATCTTCTCCATTCCTGGTAATAAATCCCCAGGACCTGATGGGTTTAACTCTCAGTTCTTTAAGGATGCTTGGGGGGTGATTGGTGCTGATGTTACTGCTGCAGTTCAGGATTTCTTCAATTCTGGGCAGCTCCTCAAGCAGACAAACAATACCACTCTAACTCTGATACCTAAAGTTGATATGCCTAAATGTGTGACTCAATTCAGGCCTATAGCATGCTGCAATATGATTTATAAATGCATTGCTAAGGTCCTTTGCAATAGACTAGGACAAATCCTTCCTGACATTATTAGTCCTACTCAAAGTGCTTTTATCAAAGATAGAGATATTGTGGAGAACATTTTGATCTGCCAAGACCTTACCAAACTATATAATAGGAAGCATTGTTCTCCCAGAGTGATAATGAAGCTGGATCTTCAAAAGGCCTATGATTCTATTGAATGGGATTTTTTGGAGGGGATGCTGAAAGCTCTGAAATTTCCTTCTCATTTTACTAGGCTTTTGATGGAGTGTGTGACTACTCCTCATTACTCTTTGTCCTTGAATGGTGAGTCTTTTGGTTATTTCAAAGGACAAAGAGGTTTAAGACAAGGAGATCCATTATCTCCCCTTCTTTTTTCCATTTGCATGGAATATCTTACCAGGATCTTTAACAGAATGAAGTAAATTGATGGGTTCAAACATCATCCTTTATGCAAGAAACTGAACCTCACCCATCTGTGTTTTGCTGATGACCTATTAGTATTCTGCAGAGGTGACTGGGATTCTATGCTTGTCACTATCAGAGCTTTTAATACCTTTTCTGCTGCTTCTGGTTTAAAAATGAATAAGCAGAAGTCTAATGTCTATGGTAATGTAATTCCTAAGGAGATTTTAGAGAAGTTTGCTGTGATTTCTTGTTTGAAAATTGGTACCCTACCCTTTAAATACTTAGGGGTGCCTATCTCTGCTAAGAAATTGTCAGTTTTGGATTGTAATATTCTGGTGGAGCGTATTGTGGATCGCATTAGAGCCCTAGGGGCTAGGAAACTTTCTTATGCAGGGAGATTGGTGATGATCAAGAGTGTGTTGGGTGCTCTTCATAGTTACTGGGCAAGAATTTATATAATTCCTACTAGTATTATGAATAAAATTGAATCTGTTTGTAGAAGCTTCCTTTGGAAAGGTGATGCTGTATCTTATTCTCCTGCTCAGGTTGCTTGGGATAGGGTATGTATGCCTAAAACTCAAGGGGGGCTTGGAATTTGTGACATGAAAAGATGGAATATTGCTGCAGTGGGCAAGTATGTCTGGTGGATCATGAACAAGAAAGATCACCTATGGGTTAAATGGGTGCATAGCATTTATATAAAAGATGCTTCTTTGCCTGACTACAAACCATCTCAGGGGAGTAGCTGGGCCTGGAAACGCATTTGCAGGATTAAAGATAGGCTTCTTGCAGGTTATGTGAATCAGGGATGGCTTGCAGAGGATGGTGAGTATACCATTGCTAAAGGTTACCAGTGGCTGAGCAATGCAGCTCCTTCTGTAGCATGGTATAACTGCATCTGGAATAACATTCATGTCTCTAAACATCAATTCATTGGATGGCTTTGGATTCAAGGTCGTTTGCTTACTAAGGACAGACTGTGTTCAATGGGAATTGGTTCAGACACACAATGTGAGTTATGTGGTCTTGTTGCTGAGAGTCATGACCATTTATTCTTTGGTTGTGAGTACAGTCAGAGGTGTTTGCAGCTGGTGAATTGGTGGTCTCACAGTTCCATTCCTTCTCTTCAGTTGATGGACTGGTGGATGGGTCTTGGTCAGGCAGATCACAAAGATGTTATGGCTGCAATTTTTTTGGCACTGATATATCATATTTGGTGGGCTCGGAATCAATGTCGAGTCAATCAGATGTTTTGGTCTCCTGAATTCATTTTTAGGCGATTAAAGAATGATGTAATGGTTCGTGTTAATTACAAAAGTCAAGATAGGGTGAGGAGAGCCTTCAATTGGCTCACTGTCTAGTGATCTTTGTATGAGTCTTTAGTTGTTGATCAGAATTGGTTTCTCCAATTCGATAATATGTTGTATTGTTGATAAAACATTGTATGCGGGCTTTTAATGTTATTGAAATTCTTACTTTCTACCAAAAAAAAAAAATGTTATTACATCAAAATTTTGATTGAGCTCAACGGAAGTATTGGTGACCGTAGTCGCATGTGTTCCGGGCTAAAGATAAATATTAAAGTAATTTTATCGACCGAGAGTTCTAGAAGTAGAATCGATTAAAGAGTTAATCCACCGAGTTATATTAATAAGGGATGAATCGGCTCACCGTGCCCGAGTTAATATGAATTTGGATCTCGGGATCATTTATAATAGTTGGGTAGAGGTCACTATATAAATGCTTAAATCTTGTTTAAAATGTTTACAAGTATTATTAAAACAATAAATGTTTATTAATTCCTTCACTTTTAATTTTGTAGTCCAATTTGTTTTCTCAATTGCAATGGCAACTCCAAATTCATCCGCAACCACTAGCTCGAACACTCTTACCAATGTTTCATGGATCTGATACTTCATGGATCGTTGTAAATTAGAAAAGAATGGGTCCAACTTCGCCGATTGGGACGCTCAACTTCGCTTTGCCACGGATGGTGACGACAAGCTTCATTACCTTACCGAGGCCTCTCCCACCGCACCTAACGCTAGGTCTACCCCCGCCGCTAGGCAAGCCTATGAGACTTACCAAAAGGAGTCGGCCGCGATCAAAAATGTGTTGATAATTTATATGGAGGTCGGACTCCAATGGAGTGCAATAAAGATTAGCACCGCATATGAGATCTACACGAAGCTTGTGACCATGTTTTCACAAGCTCCGAGGATCATTCAATATGAAGCGGCATCCGCATTCTTCGATCTTACATTAAGAAGGGCCAAAAAGTTAGCCCTCATGTGCTCAAGTTGATGGAGCATGTTGAGACTCTAAAATTGCAAAAGGTAGAGATCCCCGAAGAACTCATCATTGATCGAATTCTTCATTCCTTGAACAAGGTTAAGGCATATGTTCAATTCAGGGTGAATTTTAATATGCCAAACATGAAAGTATCCCTTAATGAATTGCACAAAATGCTTGTGCAAGTTGAGAGTGACATGGGGCTAAATGCTAGCACCACCAAGGATGTACTTAATATTAATCAAAAGAGCAAAGGGAATTTCAAGAAAGGTGGTAATAAGGGAAATAAGCAAACTCCCTACAAGAACAAAGGAAAAGCTTGTGAATCTAGCTCCTCTACGCCCAAGAAGGGTGCCCCGTCTGGGGACAAATGCCACTATTGTAATGGTGTTGGGCATTGGAGGAGAAATTGTTCAAAGTACCTTGGCGATATAAAGGCTGGAAAGGTTATTCCAGTAGGGCATCCAAGCAAGGACAAGGGCAAAGAAAAGCAAGCCTAGAAGATCTTGAGGGAAGCTAGATGTAGATGCCCATGGTGCTAGATCGATGGAAGCTTGGCTTTATTTTGATTTGTCTTTATTTTCATGTTGTATTTTGAAATTTTAGAACTATTTTGATTTCCTCGTTAGACTTGGGAATTTGGTTGTTTCCTTAAACAATGGTTGTATTTTGGATATTGGTTACTTGTTTTGCAACCCAAGTCCCTTACTTTATCGTATCGTTTGTTCTAAAATTTGTCATCGTACACTACTTCCATCAGGAAACATAAGATTATTGACTTAAATTGATCAAATAGACAATTATAATGATTGAGTCATTATATGTCCATAAGCTATGAATTTGATTCTCCTTATGCCACACAAGGGAACGTTGCCAACCTTATTTGATACACCTATCAAAGATAAATCATCTAGTCTATATTAGCCTTTTAACATGTCTCAAATAAATCACTATAAAGTTGATATGTGATAAATTTTCCTCCTCCACCATCATTATTTGTGGCTCAAAAGCTATCTTTTGAGAAAAAGTGCATTTTTTTTAAAGATAGAGTGGGAGTGAAGTTAGCCACAAACAAAAACCTTGACTAGATGGGTCTACATGAAGAGACCAAAAGAAGATATTCTTGAGGGAACTACCTGAGGAGACCAAAAAGATGTTCTTAAGGAAACTACCTGAGGAGACCAAAAGAAGATGTTCTTAAGGAAACTACGTGAGGAGACCAAAAGAATATCTTCTTGGAAAATAACATTTTGTTATATGAAGGGATATAACTAGAGATTTTAAAAATTGACATTTTACTTAAGTGCCTCATGAAACTAAAATGGTGTTTATACAAGTAAATGGATTTATTTAGGATTGTTGAGACCAATCTAAAGTAAATAGAAATTTATGATTAAGAGATGCATAGAATGGCATGTCGATGTCTACGAAAGCTAAGTTAATTGTTAACTATGCTAAAGATTCAAATCATTGCTATACCTTATCATGAAAAAAAGTAAGGTATTAAAACCACTTTCCAAATGGGCATTTTGAACGGGATATGTAAAAAACATATATGGTTTTAACTAATACTTAGAAAAACAATGATCATTCCAATTCATGTAATGTTTCGAATAAGTTGTCGAAATTGAAACATGTGTATACATGAACTTGAGTGGGAGCAAGAGAATGTCATGTTTAAACATGAACTTCAGTGGGAGCAATCATCCTTTAAGAATTGCATAAATTATTACTCATTGGAGATGACGTGCAAATAAGTTTTCAATTCTGGATGAAATTAGACATTATGCAAATCTATTGTAACATGGGATGTTAGATTGGCACTAGGATGGGTATCTTATGATCCTTCATCTTAAAGGGATCAACCAGTCAAGTAGGTTATTCATATTGATGAAAACTGAATTGTTATTGAGTTACGATTATTCAAATGAACCTAAGAACTGTTGCCTACATGAATTCAATCACTAACTTTGCCGCCGTTAGTATAATCATGTATGCCTTGATCCACATATCCTATATGAATTACATTCTTGGAGCATGAGATGTCGATAACATGTTTAACCATATGAGAGTCATTGGTAAGCCTTTGGGAACCGTCATGAATTCTCAAGGAGAACTAATGGTCTTTTCTAAAGCTTGAAAGAATAACAAGTTGTGTGTTAAGAGGTTACACAAACTCAAGTTTCCAAACTCATTTGGATTTGTGAAAATCCTAGGCAGTTTACTGATATAAGGAGTAAGAGACTAGAAAAGTGTATTTTATTGTCATCCATTGCAAGATTCTACGAAGTGAACCTAAGTACGTTGTGATTAGGCGGTGTGCTTTAAAACTACAAGTAGTTTTGTCCACCGAATCCCACATCACAAGTTATATGATAACAGTAAGAGCTTCTTTCAAGCTAAAGAACCCAAGTGTATGAAGTCTAGACATGTACTTAGTAAAATTCATGCTATAAAGGATAACACGAAATTGAAGGAAATCACAATTCATAAAGTTTGAACACTTGGACACATGGTATGTTCACAAGCTAAACTTTTATTGCATTAGGCAAGTGCATAAGTGCACTTATGATTATAAGACATTTAGTAGCAATATGGTATTGACTACTCTTGTGTGATAATCACATTTATTGTTAGAGTAATTGGTAACTCATTTTGTACTTTGTTACATCCAAATGGGTTGTTGAGACAATATTGAACCCCATTAAAGTGAACTGGATTAACATAGTATTCGCTCTTGGTTGCTTATATGAGGTGACATCTCGAAGCAACTATAGTGTGATGCGATTGATGACAAGTTCAAATGCCATAGAGCCATGAGAGATGACTAGTCGATCACATAGGCAGACTGTGAGAGACACTCTGTCGGGCTTATGACCGCTTATAAAGTTCTAGAAATTTTTAAAGTCTGGTCGTGGTGAGAGCTACTATGGTATTCTTATGAGTCGATTCATTGACTAAAGACTAATCGCCTAAGATGGCACAGTTTCAGAGTGACTTTGATTTATGTTCAGCGACCTTCGTAATTGGGGTCTAATGGGCATGTTTTGGGTCATGATGAGCTGTGACTATTCAAAGGGAAGAGTGCAATAGGAATTGTCCATCCCCGTCAGGGTTATTTTATATCTCAAGGGCACTCGAGGAGCAATGCAATGGCAATGCGTGGTCACGCTCGAAAGTTATCTATGGTAGATAATTCCGGTCAGACAATTATTCTCCAGATCGAGGAAACCACTCTTGATATGATCAAATACAAGTACGACCTGCAAGACACCTTGCATTGACTGGGAGATAGTAATAGGACAAGAGAATTGGTGACGCACACTTGTCGCGGACAAGTGGGAGATTGTTGGAGTACGTGTCCTCGACAATAATGCGATCATATGTTTAAATCTCATATTAAGAATGCTAAAAGTAATGTAAATTTTATTGTCAACTGATCCACTTTTATCGGTAATGATTGGCTGACTAGAGTTTGACATTACTGTCGTATGACGGTGGTGATCAATTGATCCCTTAAGGTCATACCTCTAGGGTAACGCTCTTAATTGACTAATTAATTAATTGTATGACGATATAAGTTAATTAATTCCTTAAAATTGAACAAATGATTTTGTGAGTAATGATACGTATCTTATTGTAATTCGATTAAATGAGATTCGTACTAAGTAATTGAATTGTTTTATTACTTAAAGTTTATTTATTGTTTATGAAACAATTAAAATAAAGACTGAATTGTTTAAAATAAAGAAGATTCGTTACCTCTAGGATAACGCTCTTAATTGATTAATTAATTAATTAATTGTATGACGATATAAGTTAATTAATTCCTTAAAATTTTGAAAAAATGATTTTGTAAGTAATGATACGTATCTTATTGTAATTCGATTAAATGAGATTCGTACTAAGTAATTGAATTGTTTTATTACTTAAAGTTTATTTATTGTTTATGAAACAATTAAAATAACGAATGAATTGTTTATTATAAAAAAAAGTAGTTGTGATTTATAATTCTACGACTCATTTTAAGTAATTGTAATTGTGAATTACTTAGTTAATTTTGTTTGTTATTTATTTCATTTATATAACGATTTTTAATAATTTAAAAATGCATTATTTAAATTACATGTCTAGTAACATGATCAATATGTCACACTATACAAATTAACATTTGACAAACTTAAAATGGACCCATTATAAATAGGTGAGTCGTGTTGATGGGTTTATAGGGTTTAATTGTGTTTTGTTGTTTTAATTAGTGGAAGGCACTATGATTACCTACTAATCATAGGGTTGCATGCCTAAAACTCTTGAGAAGAGTAATAAGAAAACGCATTGGGCACTCTTCCCCCTTCAACCTACCCGGCCACCCTAAGATAAGAGGAGAAGTTTTCTCGTCATTTTTTTTACAATTCATTATACATAAGATACTTACTTAGAGAAGAACTTATCTCTCTAGTTTTGTTGTGAACACTCTAGAAAATCTCACATTATCTCTAATATTATTCTCTTATTACTAGAAGTAGTATACTAATAATATTAGTAATTTTAAGGATACAAATAGTAATTTCTAGTAACAAAATTAGTACTTTGATTAAGGGTGATTACCTTGGTACAATCCTTAAGGGCTTGCCTGGAATCCATGGAATTATTAAGTGGGTAAGTTTTATTGGGCGATAATTACTAGGGAAATTAATGATTACTGGGTAGATTTTTTGCTCCCTTAATCATTACCCAGGGGGGAGGGTGGGTAATGTATTACCCCTTCACAAGGGTAATAATTCCAGGAGGTGAATAATTATCCGCATACCAAACATGGGAAATACACCTCACATATTACTCCCCTATTCATTCCCCTCCTATTACCCTCAATCCAAGCAAGCCCTAAGGAGTAGATCCCATCATTGGATCTAGGGTTTTTCTTGGGCATTTGGATTTTTTGTTTAAGAAGACTAATTAGGTGGGAGACCAATTAGTATAAACCATCTCGGCCCTCTATGTAAGAATAATCGATTTTTTTCTTACTTTGTATTTTTGTTATGCATGCATAAGTTCCTTTTAGTTTATGATTTAAGTAATAAACACATAGTTATTAGAAGTGTCTAATAAGAGATTAATGAATCAGACATTTATATCTTATAATTCCTAGGAAGTTTTGGGTCTCGGAGCCGAGTCGGTCAAGACTTTTGCAACACATACAAGTCGACTTAATTCTCCCTATTCAACTATATGCATGGTCTAACAAGCCTTGAGTTACTTTATGTCTTAGAAGTCTTGTTGAAAAGATAAGAGAATCATGCTAGGTTGTCAATCAAGCATTTCATCAAACATAACTTGTGCATAAGTTGAAAGTACACTAAGCAAACATTCCTATGAACTCATTAAGCATATATTTATCCCATAATTACTCTCCTAATCTCCCACTAACCCTAGATATAATACTACTCACTACACATCATGATCAATATGCTAGCAATGGTGTCAAACATCACAACACAAATGGACATGATGATTAAGAAAGGTAATAAGACAAGAGATTAACAAGTAAATAAAGAGGGATTAAGAAGGTTACCAACTTGGAAAGTAAAGATGAATAACAATAAAGAAGTATCCTTGAATAAAGATGAAGACTTGTCACTTAGTCTTCAAATACATACCCAAGAGATCCAAACATAAACAAATTGAGATGAACTAAAGGAAATGGAAGAACAATAGAAGAAACCCTTTGATTAATGGTGGAGAGCTGTCAATTCCCCAATACAAACCCAAGAATTCTTCAAGTACAAAGCTAAATCTAATATTGTTTGAGAAATAATTGAGGAAATATTAAAGTGCAATTTGTGGAATGATTAAAGGCCAATTTTACTCTAATCTACTTCTAAGAGGGCTTAATCTACTCTAAGGGAACTTAATCCCCACTAGAGGACTTAATCCTTAATTTATTACAAAGAGGGTATATATAATGATACAAAGATTAGGTTAACTAAGGGCTTAAATGACGTTTAGACCCTTTAATTTACATCCAAAGCCTTGCAAGTCCAGGGAAGGCACGTTCGACCTATGCTCAAAGATAATCATGTTGTATGGGGAGACGTCCAACCTGGAAAGGGGGACGCCCATCGAGAGCTCGAGGACGCCCGGACCGACTTTGGGTCGCCCGTTCTCAAGGGCTTTTCATCTTCTTCTTGTCTGGCTGCCTCGTGATCCGTGGGGATCATTGAGGAGTCGTGGGGTTCCTTTGTCATTGCCCATTGCCTTGTTTTATTGACTTAGGCCTTTAGTGTTAGTCTTGATGTGACCATAATTAGAGCATATTTAGTCCCCGAATTAGCCTTGTTCCCATGATTTTTAGTGCATATTTGGGTCATTTATTGTCTTTAGTTCTTTGTTTTGCATATTCTTTGAGGTTTTGATCCCTTGGTAGGAAAGGAGTGCAAACCTTGCATTTTCATGGCAAAATGAGGCTAAATTGATTGAATTCAATGACCAAGCATCAAGAAGAGACAAGATTAGAAGGCCTTTGTACATACTATAGTAGATGGGCAATGATGAGAAAAGATCCTTGCATCCCCGAGGAAATCCCCAAGGATTTTATGAAGAAAAAGGAAGAAAAAAAGAAGAAACAAGACTGCCTAACAATCCGTGCGGATTTTCTAGAAGACGCCCGTCTTCACTCCACAATCCGTGCGTCTTCACCCCCAAGACGCCCGGGCAAAAGCTCCAGAAGACGCCCGTCTTCACAACCTGGACGCCCGG
This sequence comes from Silene latifolia, assembly GCF_048544455.1. NCBI lineage: Eukaryota > Viridiplantae > Streptophyta > Magnoliopsida > Caryophyllales > Caryophyllaceae > Silene > Silene latifolia. Next base: position 100,346,138 of record NC_133527.1, read on the forward strand.
GCAGAGATCGCCAAATCCGCCCGTCCCGTGCTAAAGACGTCCGGATTCCCAGACAGTCCCATTTCGTCTTCTTCAAGCTTCAAGGAAGGATGCACATCTTTTTCTAAAGACCGGAGTCTCCCTAGAGACCGGAGTCTTCCAAAAGAGACCGGCGTTTCCTCAACAAGGGACTTAATCGTCATTTAAGCCCTTAGTTAACCCTAATTCATACACCTAATCCCCACTATAAATACCCCATTAGTCTAATTAGAAGAGCATGTTCTTCTTAGCAATCTTTAGAGTAGTTAATATCAATCAAATCTCTCTTTAATCTTGTAATCAACAATTAATCAGGTTTTAATACAAGTTTTATTTCCTTAATCTCTCTCTTGTTCATCCTTTATTTTGGGTAATTGAAGATTATTTGGGTTATTATTGGGAGATTGACAACCTCTCAATCATGCATCAAGTACTTCTTTTATTCTTTGCTTTATTATTGGAATCATTAGTAGGTATAATTCTCTTAATCCCTCTTTAATTATTGTTAATCACTTTCAATTATTCGTCATGTTTCACTTTGTTGGTATGATTGACAACCTTGCTAGCATGTTCAACATGATAATGAGTGAGTAGTTACCTTAGCTAGGGTTAATGGGTAATTAGGGGAAACCAACATGGGGTATGATTCATGCTTAAATTAATATGCTTTCATAGTTTATTTGCTTGCTTGTTGTGATCTCAACTTATGCACATGTTATGTTTGATGAAATGTGAGCCTATAAATCCTTGCATTTTTTTTACCCATCACCTATCTTTTCAATGAGACTTGTAAGACATAAACCAACTCGAGTCTCATTAGACCATGCATATTGTTGAGTAGGGAAGATTAAGTCGACTTGTAGGTGTTGTACAATCTAATCGATCCAGCTCCGGGACCCAAACTTTCCTAGGATTGTAGGATATAAACCAACTCAATCCATCACAACAATAATTGCTTGCTTATAACTTGAGAATATGTTTGTATGATCAATTCCCATGAATCCCCTATGACCCCATGACACCCTAGTGCCTTTTATCAATTATTTATATCCCTTTTAATTCATCTTGCTTGTTTACTTTCATTGCTATTTAGTTTAGTGATCTTCTACTTCAACCCCAATTGTGACACCCTTTAGACACCACTAGTTGCAATAGAAATCTCATCTCAATTCCCGTCCCTTGGGATCCGACCTTTACTTGCCTCTTTACTAATTGTAGAATTGTTTGTGAAGTTATAAATTGTGTTTTGGTCTAGGTGCTCCTAACGACAAGTAACCGAATAGTAATCCACGACAAAAAAATGGCGCCGTTGCCGGGGTCGGTGTTAACTTGATTTAGATTTTCTTGTATTTTTATTAGTCGTGTCTTACTTTGCCTTGGGGAAGTAAAACTCCTCAAGGTTTGTTCTAATCATTTTCGAGTTGTTTGATATTATGCAAGATGGACCTTATAGATTGATTTGTAGAGGACCACTTAAGTATACCTTTCTTCAAAGATCCCATGCAAGCATTGGAAACCTTGGAAGCAAGTGAGGCTAAAAATATGTATTGGGAATTGGAGGTAGATCTTTTTGAGGCCGCTCTAGCTAACAAAGAACTTACTCATGCATAATCCGAATTAGTACATAACATCCTTGTGGAAGCATGTCAACCTATAGAAGATGAGCAATCTATACTAGAAGACATCTTACAAGCTCAAGAGCAAGAGGAATTCATCATGGAATTCGAAGGTGACGAGATTGATGAGAATGAAGAACAAGTTGAATATGCCATGAGAATGGAATATCTAATGGAGATGGAGCAAATTCTCAATGAAACTCCAAAGGAGGAAAGTTAGGTACAAATCCCTACTCTAAAACCCCTTCCCCCAAATTTGAAATATGCTTACCTTGATGAATCAAAGACCAAACCCGTGATTGTTAATGATAGACTTGATGAGAACCAATTGGGAAAATTGCTTGATGTGTTGAAACAACATGAGAAGGCTATAAGTTATAGTCTAGATGACCTTAAGGGGATAAGTCCAAACTTTTGCATGCATAGAATTCATCTAGAGGAGGACCATAGACCTACCATTCAACCTCAAAGAAGATTGGACCCCCACATGCAAGAAGTTGTCAAAGGAGAGGTTATGAAATTACTTGATGCGGGAATCATATATCCCATATCGGATTCCTTGTGGGTTAGCCCCGTTCAAGTGGTACCCAAGAAAGGAGGTACCACGGTGGTGACAAACGAAAAGAATGAGCTAATACCCACAAGGAAGATCACCGGATGGCGTATGTGCATTGACTATCGAAAATTGAACTCCGCAACGAGAAAGGATCATTTCCCCCTACCATTCATTGACCAAATGCTTGAGAGGTTAGCCTCCAACAAATTATTTTGTTACCTTGACGGGTATTCGGGATTCTTTCAAATCCCCATACACCCGGACGACCAACATAAGACACTTTCACATCCCCTTATGGTACTTTTTCATATAGGAGGATGCCTTTTGGTTTATGTAATGCCCCCGCCACTTTCCAAAGATGCATGATGAGTGTCTTTTCCGACTACCTAGAGACCATAATGGAAGTTTTTATGGATGATTTTAGCGTTTATGGAAAGGACTTTGACTCATGTTTGTATAATCTTTCTCTTGTATTGCAAAAATGTGAAGATGTTAGTCTTGTTTTAAATTGGGAAAAGTGTCACTTCATGGTCAATGAAGGAATTTTTTTGGGTAATTTAATTTCGGAAAAGGGCATCGAGGTCGATAAAGCCAAAGTTGAGGTAATAGAGAAACTCCCACCTCCCGTGAATGTTAGAGGGGTGAGAAGTTTTCTCGGTCACGCGGGTTTCTATCGCCGTTTCATAAAAGATTTTTCAAAAATATCGAAACCCCTCACTCAACTCTTGCTTAAAGATGCCCAATTCTATTTCACTGATGAGTGTGTTGAAGCCTTTAATAGAATCAAGGAAGCACTAATCTCGGCACCAATCATTCAACCTCCAAATTGGGAACTACTGTTCGAGATTATGTATGATGCTAGTAACTACGCCGTTGGAGCGATTCTTGGCCAACGGGTAGGAAGAGCTCTTCATGCCATCTATTATATAAGAAAGACTCTTGATCCCTCCCAAGTGAACTATGATACCACCGAAAAAGAGCTTCTTGCCATTGTCTATGGTTTAGACAAATTCTGTTCCTCCTTACTTGGATCCAAGGTGATTGTCTTTTCGGATCACCGTGCTCTCCGACATCTCTTGATAAATAAGGAGTCAAAACCAAGGTTGTTGAGATGGATTTTGCTTCTTCAAGAATTTGACTTGGAAATAAGAGACAAGAAAGGAGCCGAAAATGTAGTGGCGGATCACTTGTCAAGGATCCGGTTTCATGATGAACATGGAGAAACACCGATCAATGACTCATTTCCCGACGATATCTTGATGGCCATTCAAACACAACTTGAAAGGAACATCACCCCATGGTTTGCCGATTATGCCAACTATATTGTTGAAAGAGTACTCCCTCCAAATTTAAACCACAACCAAAGAAAGAGGATCCTATTCGAAGTAAAGAGGTACTTTTGGGATGACCCAAACCTCTACAAGGAGTTTAGTGATGGGCTATACCGGATATGCATCCCTCAATGGGAAGTCGAAGGAATCGTGGAAGGGTGTCACTCATCACCCTACGGTGGGCACCATGGAGCAAAGAGGACCATTGCAAAAATTCTACAATCGGGCTTCTATTGGCCCACAATGTTTCAAGACACAAGGGAATTCATCATTCATTGTGATGCTTGTCAAAGAACGGGGAATATCTCTTGGAGGAACGAAATGCCACAAAGGGGCATTCTAGAGGTGGAGATCTTCGATGTTTGGGGGATCGATTACCAAGGTCCGTTTGTGACATCCAATGGGAATAAGTACATCCTTGTGGCCGTAGAATACGTCTCAAAGTGTGTGGAGGCAATTGCCACTCCAAATGATGATGCAAAAACGGTAACCAAACTCTTCAAGAAAATAATCTTCCCAAGATTTGGAGTTCCTAGAGCAATCATAAGTGATAAAGGAACGCATTTTCACGAAAAGAAACTCGCATCTCTTTTGACCAAATATGGTGTTCAACATAGAACCGGCTTGGGATATCATCCTCAAACAAGCGGTCAAGTTGAAGTTTCAAATAGAGAGATTAAGCAAATCCTTGAGAAAGTTGTGAACAAGACCCGAAAAGATTGGAGCACAAACCTTGATGACGCTCTTTGGGCTTATAGGACGGCCTATAAGACTCCCATAGAAGCCTCTCCTTACAAGCTTGTCTATGGAAAAGCGTGTCACTTGCCAATCGAATTGGAGTACAAATATTTTTGGGCAATCCGAGCACTTAACCTTGATCTCAAATTGAGTGGTCAAAAGAGGATGATTCAAATTCAAGAGTTGGAGGAATTCCGACTACAATCCTATGAGAATGCCAAAATTTACAAGGAAAGGACGAAATTGCTCCATGACAAGAGGATTAAACAAAAAGCCTTGCACAAAGGGGATAAAGTCCTTCTATTCAATTCCCGCTACCGACTCTTTCCGGGAAAGTTGAACTCTGGATGGATGGGTCCCTATGTGATAACCGAAGTTGGAAAATATGGGGATTTTGAAATCAAGGCGGAAGATGGAAGCAAGTTCAAAGTCAATGGTCAAAGGTTGAAGCCATACTATGAGGGAGCGTTTATTGGAGAGGTCGAGGTCACCTACCTCGGGCCTTCTCATCCTTGAAAAAACCATCAAAGGGAGAGTTTGGTGGAGTCCTCCCTAAACCACCACTTGTAAATACACTAACCCTCTAACTTGTATTTATAATTTTATTGCATTCCTTTAATTATAAACATAAACTATGTCCATGAGAGTAAGTGAGGGAGGGGCACTAACGAATTTTGAATGCAGGAAGGAACCAATCTTCAAGTGTGGGGAAGCATTTGTCAAAGTCAAGGAAAAAAAAGAAAAATTCGTAGCAAAGAACCCGAGCGTCTTCCCTGGAATCCGCCCGTCCTCTTGCAATCAGGGCGTTTTAGGCAGAGTTCGTCCGTCCTTTTAGGCTGTGAAATTGAAATTTTGGGACGGCCGAAGAATCCGAGCGTCCTGGCAGAGAAGACGCTCGTCATGAGGAATCCGCCCGTCTTTGCAAAAAGACGCCCGTATTTCTACCTATGAAAAACAAGAAAGGTTACTGTCTCAGAATCCGTCCGTCTTTGGGAAAAGACGCCTGTCTCCTTTCAGAAGAATCCGAGCATCTTGGGGTCGAGACGCCCGTCTTTGTGGCGTCATATTTTTGGAAAGTTAGCTGTGACAGAATCCGGGCATCTTCCTACAAATCCGCTCGTCCCGAGATGCTTGAATCCGAGCGTCTCATGCTCAAATCCGCTCGTCTCCCTGCGGTGAATCAAACACGATTTTTCCTACTTTATTACACCCCACCACACAATTTGTGACACATTACCCTTCCTTCCACTTGTATTATAAAAACCCACCTCCTTATAACTCCAAAGCATATCCCAATCACTCTTTTATCCCACAAAATAAAAAAACCCCCAATTTTCTAGGGTTTCAAAAGTAACATTCAATCCACAAAGAGCATCTTTATACTTTAACAAATCCAAAAATTCCTACTCAACAATCAAGAATGCCACCAAGGGGATCTTCCTTTAGGGAAAGAAGAAGACCAAGGGTAAGAGAAAGTTCTTCTACCTCCCACATCAACACCTTAAGAAGGGAGCATGAAGAAATTGTGGATCTTACAAGGCTTGATGACTTCTCAAATGTCGAATTCGTCAATGATGTGAAAAGACGAGTTTTCCACCGGCTTCTCATTAAGAACATTCTCCCTACTAAGTTTTTATGTCATAATACTTTAAGGAAACTTGAGATTTATCACCAAGTGGAAGCTCCCTTTGAAGTATTTGGTCTCTCCACCCTTTTCCACATGTATGAGCAAACATACCGACCCCTTGTGCTCGAATTTTTGAGCTTTTTGAGAATCACAACCTTGAATAGAACGATATGCATAGAGTTTAGGTTGGAGAATGTTTGAAGAATGATGACTCTAGTGGAATTTCCAAATGTGCTTGGTCTTGATGTGTCGCCTACCCGGACATCGAAACCAAAGAAATATAGTGTTGAACCCCTATGGAGAGCCATGACCGGCCGATATTTCATACACACCAAGGAGTGTCTCGCTTTCCACATTCAAAATCCTATTTTGAGACTCACTTACCGGTTCCTTTCCGGCACTCTACTTGCTCGCCGAGACCCGGCAATTGTGAATCAACTCGATCTTGTGTTCATGGAGTCTTACCTCAATATTCAAGGAAGGGGTGGGTACCACTTCAACGCGCCTCTTGTGCTACTCGAAAAATGGGCAAAGTTTAGGAACGGTGATGATGATGGGATGAAACACATTGTAAATGGTGGGCTCATTACAAAGCTTGCAAAGCATTTCAATCCGAAATTCAATGAGAATAATGAGTATGCTCCTCTTTCCGGAAATACAAGGATAAACGAAGATATTCTTCTTATTCATCATCATTGGATAACCCTTGAGGGGTTTGAAAAAAGGGTCAAGTGGATTACAAAAGGAAGCGACCCAATCTACCTACCAATGACCGAACTACCAAGACTCTTGATGCGTGTCTATAATATGATGTTTTACATATTTATTTCCACGCATTTTATGTCTATTAGATGTAGTTTATTCTACTATTTCCCCTATTTATGTCTACTCTCGTGTTTTTATGTAATATTGCAGATTATTGCGGAAATGGGTAGAAAATGAACCAAATCTTGACCCCGGAAGCTAAGCTTAGGAAGGACATGAATATTTTACTCGGACTTGAAGTTTAGAATGCATTTCAAGGCCTGAAGATAGCAAAAGCATGGGTGCGTACGAGTTTAACAAGCAAAGAAGCATCTCACGACATTGCAGGCTGCTTCAGATGGCTATATCTCAAGTTATAGAGAAGATAATCGAGTGATTCCAATTGGAGATGAAAGCTTATTCTCTTAGCTTTCCAACGCCGCGTAGAACGCCTAATTTGACCAAGTAACGAAGAAATGGCAGCTGTTTTAAGATCAGTGCGCGCTGCAGGAATCGTCAGAAAGCAATTACATGCAGACAGCCGTTGGTCGATCGACTGGTCCAAGTGGTCGATCGACCACCCCACGGGTTCCAGTAGCTACTGTTCGCTGCTACTCAGTCGATCGACTGCCATGCTTAGTCGATCGACCAAGACACTACTTCAGACGAGAATTAAAAGATCGAGATTTATCAAGCCCACAAGTTATTAGGTTTAGGAATAATAGCTGCGTACTTTTCCTTTATAACGTAGCTTTAGCTTTCAGTTTTAGGCATTCAGTTTTCATCATCAAAATTTTAGGGTTCTTTAGTTTACATTAATTTCTCAATAAAGTTCTTGCTTCCGGATTTATTCTTCCTTTCTATTTCGGTAATATCCTGCTTAATTTTAGTTTCTACTTTATTTTGTCATTAGCATAGAATTGATAGATTAGAATCCCGAACCATAGCCTATTATTGCGTTTTTATTGCTTTAATTACTTCAGTTATGAATTCCTTTGTTGTTTTTATCATGTTTGTTGTTATTGTCATTCATATTAGTAGCTAATCCCCCTTCGCTAAGATGTGAGGGAATTTGTGGCGTAGACGACGTAGAATAGGTAGACCTGTTTCGGGGTTCGGTCGATCAACTGCACCATCTAGTCGATCGACCGCATCGCATAAGAATTAGCATTGTTTAATTGATTTAATTGCAATTTTTGATAAAAGACCGAGAGGCTATTTGTTAATTACATAGGAATTGACCGACCCAATAGATCGAAAGAGAGGGGAGGGCAATAGACTACCAATTGAACGACTAAATTATACTAAGATCGTAAGATAAGTAAAATTTAGGCATTAGGAATCACTTTTCAGGGCGTGAGCTAGTATTAGTGAGACCTAGGGACTAGTAGCTTAGGCTGAGCGGCGCTACTTGTTAAGTTGGTCTGAGAGGACTTCTTATTTTCCCACCTTACGTGATTATTTCAGATTTACCTAGGATTTGCGTCGTCGTAGCTACAATGAACCGATCGTCTTAGCATCCTTTTTATCATCGTTTACATCGTCAGTTTCATTTGCCTATTTATTTATTTGCATTTAGTTTAATTATAAATCAATCAAAACCCCCCTCATTGTTACCCTTAGACTAAAATAGAAAGCAACTAATAATTCCCTACCTCCCTGTGGTTCGACCCTTACTATTACTATCTATAGTTTTAGTTCGGAATATAAATATTATTTTTGGTACTCACAACGACGGGTATCAAATTTTGGCGCCGTTGCCGGGGAGGCAGCGCTAATTCTTAGTTGTTTTTAATTTTAGTCTTTCTTTCTTTAGTCTCAGGGAACTTCGGTTCCTTGAGACCGTTCTCATGACGTTCTATCTGAGATTTCCGCAGGAAGAGAACGAAAGTTTTGGCGCTTATTTCGCCAGGCTTATGGAGTGGGTCGAGCCCAGACGAGATGCATTCTCTGAACTCCAAACATGCTTGACTCTCATCAACAGTATGAATGACCCTACGCGAGCATACCTAAATTCTATTGGTAAGGGGGATTTCGCAGGACTCCCCGTAATTGAGGTATTAGAATTCTTTAATTGGTTTGCTACTGAATCTCTTAAACCTACTTTTTCTCTTCATGTTGACTCAGATGAGGGGGTGGGTGAGACCTTAGAAACCGATCTAGGAACTGCTGACGGAGACATAGAGGAGACCATTAGCGTGGTAGACAATCCTTTTTATGAGGATAGTTTAGAACCCCTTTATGATTCTTGCACAGATAGTGAGGTCGATTTGGAGGATCTCTTTGAGAACCTCCAACTTGACGAGTCTAGCGATAAGGAGAGTGAGGAGGAAAATTTAGACAGTCTTGAGGTCAAATGGGATACTTATGAAGATATAGATGATGAGCCTATTATAGAGGACCCGATTGACCCAATTGACTTTACATCCCCATGCATTTGGGACGATTATCCACCTCCACCCTTAGTTGACCAGACTCCTCCACCTCACAGTACATACCCGTCTGAGCATATTAATTCTACTCGCGTTGTTTTTGAGTCAAATGCCACTGAGCTCGCTAATTTTCCACCTACTGTTAATTTAAGCTTTTACATTCCGCCCTTATCTGGAGGGAGGAATAATTTTGTGGATGTTTTTAGGAGCTGTCATAGGAAATTTGTTAGACTTAGATGTTATTACATTTTAATTTCCTATGCTACTACTATTTTATGGTGTTACTTACAGTTTTGTGTAGCACATGCGCAGTTATTTGATCGGTTGCTTCGTGCTTTGCGCTGTTTTGACTGGGCCTATTTGGAGTGGCTGTTTGAAGGAAAAGAGGGTCGAGCTGGGACCGTCTAATCTAGCGCTACCGGGAGGCAGCCCAGAGTTTAAACATTTTGTTTGATTTGGTTTTGAAACTTTTAGCTTTATTTGTTTAGTGTGCTTTAATAATTAGCTCGACTTAGACAGTTACTTTGGGGTTTTGCGCAATTTTGGGCGCGTTTTATGTGCACTTGCAGGTACTAAGACCATATTAACTCAATTTATTGAGTTAATTCGTGAGCAGGAACTGTTCACGTCAGGTAACTCAGTCGATCGACTGACTAGAGTGGTCGATCGACTGACCTTCGCAGCACAGAAGCTACTGTTTCAGGTAACTTGGTCGATCGACTGGCCAAGGCGGTCGATCGACCACTGTAGCTGCTATACCTCGTCCTTTTAATTAACTCTTTACACATAATTACCGTTTCAATTTTGCTTTCTCGGATTATGCGCGGTATTTTCTGTCTTTTCAGGTACTTTATGGTAGCACTGCTGGCTACTGAAACCTCCTAGCTCACGCTAGTTTGGGGAGGTTTCCCTTTGCGCTTAAAATCTTGTAAGTTTCCGAGTCCCAATTTCATGTCTTATTTAGTTATTTATCGCGAAATCCCGTTTCCTTTTGCTTCTTTATACATGATTTCGCACAATGGGGACATTGTGTGATTTGGTTTGGGGAAGGGTTTTGCGTCGCATTTGCATTGTTTTTATTGCATTTCAGTTACACGTTTACATTTTTGTCTTGCATTGTTGTGTATTTTCCCCTATATATACAGAAAATCCAAAAAAAAAAAAAATTGAGAAATTTGAGAAATTTCAAAAAAAATTAAAAAATATCATGTTTAATTTTGCATATTAGGATGAGTCAGATTGGAGTATTCATTACTGATAGTTGTCATTTGCTCAAGCCTTGCATTGTTTCACATCTTTTAGCAAAAGTTTTTGCAATATCTCGAATTTCGTTTCAAAATTTGTTGAACAATTAGACTTGACTTGAAATTTTGGCAAACTACAAAACTTTCAAAGGAATTAGAGCCTATAAACTGGTGTCATTCATGACCAGTTTCATTTAGGATTGTGAGTAGTTACTCCCTGCATATCGTGTAACATTAATTTGCACAAGTATGACATTTAATTTCTTTTTGCCTGCATACATTCGGGTTAGTGGTTGGTATTGCATGTTTGGAGAATGCTTGCGAAAATCCCTTTTGTTCATTTTACCCATTAGCTTCACATTAGCCAAAAATTGCCAGTTGACCCTTTAGCTACAATCCATAAACTAAGCCTACCCTTTTGCTGAGCTAGTTTAGTAGTTTTAGTGGTATTCGTTGTATTGTATCAATTTTGGCTCGATTTGCGCTCTATGAAGTTAGTAATGAATGAAGGAGAAAAGAAAAAGAAAAATGAAAAAAAAAATTGAAAAATAGTGACTGCCGAAAAAGAAAAAAAAAACGAAAAAAAAAGCGAAAAACAAAAAAGAAAACAAAAGAAAAAGAAACGGCAAAGAAAAATGAAAAAAAGAAGAGAAAAAAGTTTACTCCTACGTTTGCTTTATATTTTATGAGGAGTGTTATTTGGATTAATGAAGTGTTTGCCTAATTCATTAAGGCATTTGAGCTTATTTCATTAAGTTAGAAGTGGATGTTTTATTCGGTTTGTTAGGATGCTAGCTTGGCTATTTCCCTCTCATTCCCATATTGTTTTGCCTCTTCTTACCCATAGCTTCACTTATCCAAATCATTGCAAGTATTCGGCATGTGATGGACCCTGAATGGTTGGAATGTATGTGCACGGTAGCTAGAATTATTTATCATACTATATTGCATGCATGATCATGTTGGTTGAGTTTAGGTTTTCGACTTTTGTCTCTTTCTCTCTTACATATAAATTGCTTACCATTTGCTTTGTTGAGAGAAGAGTGACCCGGGAGAGTCCAATCTTGAAAGTCTCGCAAAGTCAAATGTTCAACATCTCTTCGAAATATGCATAAATTCGTTTGCGTGACATTGAGCTATTAGTAGTTGATTCATATGCATTATATTAGTTTAAGTAGACGATTTTCAGTTTGTCCTTGTTTTGCTCCTTTCTATCTAGATTTAGTTTTGCATTTAGTTTGCTTGGGGACAAGCAAAGGTTTGGTTTGGGGACGTTTGATGCGTGTCTATAATATGATGTTTTACATCTTTATTTCCACGCATTTTACGTCTATTAGATGTAGTTTATTCTACTATTTCCCCTATTTCTGTCTACTCTCGTGTTTTTATGTAATATTGCAGATTATTGCGGAAATGGGTAGAAAATGAACCAAATCTTGACCCCGGAAGCTAAGCTTAGGAAGGACATGAATATTTTACTCGGACTTGAAGTTTAGAATGCATTTCAAGGCCTGAAGATAGCAAAAGCATGGGTGCGTACGAGTTTAACAAGCAAAGAAGCACCTCACGACATTGCAGGCTGCTTCAGATGGCTATATCTCAAGTTCTAGAGAAGATAATCGAGAGATTCCAATTGGAGATGAAAGCTTATCCTCTTAGCATTCCAACGCCGCGTAGAACGCCTAATTTGACCAAGTAACGAAGAAATGGCAGCTGTTTTAAGATCAGTGCGCGCTGCAGGAATCGTCAGAATGCAATTAATACAATGTTGTTGGTCGATCGACTGGTCCAAGTGGTCGATCGACCACCCCACGGGTTCCAGTAGCTACTGTTCGCTGCTACTCAGTCAATCGACTGCCATGCTTAGTCGATCGACCAAGACACTACTTCAGACGAGAATTAAAAGATCGAGATTTATCAAGCCCACAAGTTATTAGGTTTAGGAATAATAGCTGCGTACTTTTCCTTTATAACGTAGCTTTAGCTTTCAGTTTTAGGCATTCAGTTTTCATCATCAAAATTTTAGGGTTCTTTAGTTTACATTAATTTCTCAATAAAGTTCTTGCTTCCGGATTTTTTCTTCCTTTCTATTTCGGTAATATCCTGCTTAATTTTAGTTTCTACTTTATTTTGTCATTAGCATAGAATTGATAGATTAGAATCCCGAACCATAGCCTATTATTGCGTTTTTATTGCTTTAATTACTTCAGTTATGAATTCCTTTGTTGTTTTTATCATGTTTGTTGTTATTGTCATTCATATGAGTAGCTAATCCCCCTTCGCTAAGATGTGAGGGAATTTGTGGCGTAGACGACGTAGAATAGGTAGACCTGTTTCGGGGTTCGTTCGATCGACTGCACCATCTAGTCGATCGACCGCATCGCGTAAGAATTAGCATTGTTCAATTGATTTAATTGCAATTTTTGATAAAAGACCGAGAGGCTATTTCTTAACTACTTAGGAATTGACCGACCCAATAGATCGAAAGAGAGGGGAGGGCAATAGACTACCAATTGAACGACTAAATTATACTAAGATCGTAAGATAAGTAAAATTTAGGCATTAGGAATCACTTTTCAGGGCGTGAGCTAGTATTAGTGAGACCTAGGGACTAGTAGCTTAGGCTGAGCGGCGCTACTTGTTAAGTTGGTCTGAGAGGACTTCTTATTTTCCCACCTTACGTGATTATTTCAGATTTACCTAGGATTTGCGTCGTCGTAGCTACAATGAACCGATCGTCTTAGCATCCTTTTTATCATCGTTTACATCGTCAGTTTCATTTGCCTATTTATTTATTTGCATTTAGTTTAATTATAAATCAATCGAAACCCCCCTCATTGTTACCCTTAGACTAAAATAGAAAGCAACTAATAATTCCCTACCTCCCTGTGGCTCGACCCTTACTATCACTATCTATAGTTTTAGTTCGGAATATAAATATTATTTTTGGTACTCACAACGACGGGTATCAACTCTCTCCAAGAAGAGGACGTTTGTCACCAATCCCATCCTACCTCATCCCGAACCAAGCAAGACAAGCACCACCACCACAAAATCCACAAGCACCACCACCTCCAAATACCCAACAACAAGAGCAACAATCTCAAGATGAGAAAATCAAAGTGCCTCCCTACCCATTTCTTTATCAACCGTACAACCATCCCAACCCCTTTATCCTCCCCCGTGATGACTTTGTCACGGGAATTCTACAAGATTTGCCCTTCCGACAATATGAAGCTACCGTGGACAATTATTATGCACTCTATCCTCAATACCACGATATGATTCATAGGGGAAAGATTAGTGAGGAGGGAGCATTTCCCTCTTGGGCAAAAATGGATCTACTTTTACCCAATTCGGAGAAGGCAAATGAAGGAGCAAATGGGCGACAAGAGGAAGGGAGCAACAATTCTTGCGGAGGGGATACGGTGGAGCTTGATAGTGAAGAGGACGAGTTCATGGACCCGAATACAAGTGATGCATCAAAAGAAATATGGGATAGTGATCAAGAGGGAGGTGATGGCGATCTCTAGAGGATCTCTTCATAGCTAAATGGAGCGGGCGTGAGGCACCCATCTCAAGTTTAAGTGAAGTTTCCTCATCTCCTCTCTTTAGTTTCAAATTTCTTGAAAGAAGTTTATGTTTTGTTGACTTGTACATTATTTGACTTTGTCATGGTTGGAGAGTCCTAGCAACATAGAGGACTAACACCTCGGCCCCATTGAGGTGTTCTTATTTCATTGTTCCCACTTTTGAAAATCCAAAATGACAAATTTAGTTTCATGCATTGCACCTTGTGTGCATGAACTACCCCAACTTTAGGACATTAGAATAATGTCTAACTCGGTTTGGGGAAGTACATGCATACGCAACGGGAGGTAATTTAAATTATGCTCTCCGTCATAAACAAAAACCCATGCATCGTGTAGTGTAGATTAGTGTAGCTTGCATTTAGAGTAGAATTCATGCATCATGCTTGCATGATTTCCCATCATTTTGGCCATTGAGGACAATGCCCATATTAGTGTGGGGATGGGGAATTCTAAACTTTATTCAAAAATCCAAAAAAAAAATCAAATGTTTTTTTGAAAAACCATAAAAATTTGAAAAATTGAAAAACCAAAAACAAGTTCATTTCCTTTGTAGTGTAGTCATGTATATATTGTGTTTGTTTTGTCCTTGTTCATAATGATCGACTACGCCACATCCGAGACATGAGGATATTGAAGACCGCATGGTATGATCTTTCCAATCTCCTTTTTCCTCTTTATGTTAATGACTATGTGGCTTTATTTTGATTGATGCGGTATAAAAATGTGAACTTAGGACTTGCATTTAGTTTATATGTCATATTAGTCGGTAGAATCATTTGCATTAGGATGTTTATATACTAGTTGCATCATGGCATGTAGTTTGCATGTTAGAAAATTTTGTGAAAACGTCTACTTGGGAAGTTTGACAAGTGTATATAGGCCCTAGTAGATGCTTTTTCTTCTTATGCCTTTGCTTGTTAGAATACTTGTAAAACACCCTAGGATGTGTCATGCTAGTATCCTTTGACCCATGGATTAAGACCTAGTCAAGAGTACCTTGTGGTGTGATAACTCCTTGGCTACCGTTTATTCCAAGGTGACCCTTGAAACCATGCAACCATCATTCATCCATGTTCTACCATATTTTGTCATCAAAGGGAATGGGCACAAAAAGAAATTGTTCAAATTTGAGTTCAAGAATTGAAATGAAAAGTGAAAGAAAGTTTGCAAAATGCATCAAAAGAAAAGAGGAGCAAAAATAGAACTCCTATGCTTCAAATATAAGGCACCCTCACTACATATGGGGTAACTTTGAGAATGTTCAAAAAGAAATGCAAAAAGTTGTCAAATGTTGAAATTCCAAAAATCAAAAGAAATGGCAAAAGAAAGTGTTCTCGAATGTCAAATGCTACAAGAAATTGGGGGGAAAAACAAAAACAAAAGCAAACTCCCAAAGTGAAACTCAAATATCTATTGATCCCTTTATCCATCGTATCCATTTTTGTGCATGGTAGAGAGGGGACGACCCTTCTTCTTGTCTAGACAAGGGGGGAATTCCGCGATCCTCCAGTGTTTCTAACACCATAGGGAGTCTACTCTTGACAAAAGCATTTAACGATTGAGGACAAAGGTACCCTAGCCTGACACAACTTGGAGGTGATTTATTGGTATACTTCTAGGCTTAGTAGTTTGAAGAAATTGCATCTATGAAGGAGTGTGTACCCTTGAATTGTTTCCCTTGTAGATAATTTCCGCCACTTAGATGAGGAAAGTGGCTATTCTTTTGTAGATGCATCCATTATTTGATTTTGTGTGCTTAATGTTTGGATGTGTCGCCATTTTGGCAAGACCCACCTTGCCTTGCAAGAAGGCATCCTACCTCATGGTTGTCTTGTTGTGAGTTGAAGGGGCGGAGTGAGACCCGCTAATTGTCTCATGTCGGCTATGTTATTAGGTTAGTTTAAATAATGGTCCTAGTCTTTGTCACCTCTTTACTCGGGACGAGCAAAGGTTCGGTTTGGGGATATTTGATGTGACCATAATTAGAGCATATTTAGTCCTCGAATTAGCCTTGTTCCCATTCTTTTTAGTGCATATTTGGGCCATTTATTGTCTTTAGTTTTTTTTTTGCATATTCTTTGAGGTTTTGATCCCTTGGTAGGAAAGTAGTGCAAACCTTGCATTTTCATGGCAAAATAAGGCTAAATTGATTGAATTCAATGACCAAGCATCAAGAAGAGACAAGATTAAAAGGCCTTTGTACATACTATAGTAGATGGGAAATGATGAGAAAAGATCCTTGCATCCCCAAGGAAATCCCTAAGGATTTTATAAAGAAAAAGGAAGAAAAGAAGAAGAAACAAGACTGCCTAACAATCCGTGCGGATTGTCTAGAAGACGCCCGTCTTCACTCCACAATCCGTGCGTCTTCACTCCACATTCCGTGCGTCTTCACCCCAAAGACGCCCGGGCAAAAGCTCCAGAAGACGCCCGTCTTCACCACCTGGACGCCCGGGCAGAGACCGCCAAATCCGCCCGTCTCGTGCTAAAGACGCCCGGATTCCAGACAGTCCCATTTTGTCTTCTTCAAGCTTCAAGGAAGGATACACATCTTTTTCTAAAGACCGGAGTCTCCCTAGACACCGGAGTCTTCCAAAAGAGACCGGCGTTTCCTCAACAAGGGACTTAATTGTCATTTAAGCGCTTAGTTAACCCTAATTCATACACCTAATTCCTACTATAAATACCCCATTAGTCTAATTAGAAGAGCATGTTCTTCTTAGCAATCTTTAGAGTAGTTAATATCAATCAAATCTCTCTTTAATCTTGTAATCAACAATTAATCAAGTTTTAATACAAGTTTTATTTCCTTAATCTCTCTCTTGTTCATCCTTTATTTTGGGTAATTGAAGATTATTTGGGTTATTATTGAGAGATTGACAACCTCTCAATCAAGCATCAAGTACTTCTTTTATTCTTTGCTTTATTATTGGAATCATTAGTAGGTATAATTTTCTTAATCCCTCTTTAATTATTGTTAATCATTTTCATTTATTCATCATGTTTCACTTTGTTGGTATGATTGACAACCTTGCTAGCATGTTCAACATGATAATGAGTGAGTAGTTACCTTAGCTAGGGTTAACGGGTAATTAGGGGAAACCAACATGGGGGATGATTCATGCTTAAATTAATATGCTTTCATCGTTTATTTGCTTGCTTGTTGTGATCTCAACTTATGCACATGTTATGTTTGATGAAATGTGAGCCTATGAATCCTTGCATTTTTTTTACCCATCACCTATCTTTTCAATGAGACTTGTAAGACACAAACCAACTCGAGTCTCATTAGACCATGCATATTGTTGGGTAGGTAAGATTAAGTCGACTTGTAGGTGTTGTACAATCTAATCGATTCGGCTCCGGGACCCAAACTTTCTTAGGATTGTAAGATATAAACCAACTCGATCCATCACAACAATAATTGCTTGCTTATAATTAACTTGAGAATATGTTTGTATGATCAATTCCCATGAATCCCCTATGACTCCATGACACCCTAGTGCCTTTTATCAATTGTTTACATCCCTTTTAATTCATCTTGCTTGTTTACTTTCATTGCTATTTAGTTTAGTGATCTTCTACTTCAACCCCAATTATGACACCCTTAAGACACCACTAGTTGTAATAGAAATCTCATCTCAATTTCCGTCCCTTGGGATCCGACCTTTACTTGCCTCTTTACTAATTGTAGAGTTGTTTGTGAAGTTATAAATTGTGTTTTGGTCTAGGTGCTCCTAACGACAAGTAACCAAATAGTAATCCACGACCAAGTCTCCTCTTCGGTGCTTGGTCGTTATATGTTATTAATTTAGCTCCGCTTCGATCCATCTAGCCAAGTTAGTGCTCTTCTCCTACAAAGGACACTAAACCTCATAGAATATGCATAGGAGGAAGCTAAAGAAAAGAAATGCCCCTAATGGCTTCTAAAAAGCACAGGAACAAGTCTAGTTAGGGGACTAAATGTGCGTTAATAGAAGTCACATCAAATATCCCTAAACCCAACCTTTGCTCGTTCCGAGTAAAGAGGTGACTACAACTATGACCCTTATTTAAACTAATAATAATAATATACCCGATGTTAGACAATAAGAGGGTCTCACTCCGCCCCTTCAACTCACAACAAAACATCTATGAGGAAAGATGTCGTCTTGCAAGGCAAGGTGGGGCTTGCCAAAATGGCGATGAATCCAAGAATTAAGCACACAAGAACAAATTAAAGGATGCATCTACAAAATAATAGTCACTTTCCTCATCTAAGTGGCAGAAATTATCTACAAGGGAAGCAATTTAAGGTTACACGCTACATCATAGATATTAGTTCTCCTAGTTACTAAGTCCAAGAGGATACCAACAAGTCACCTCCAAGTTGTGTTATACTAGGCTACTTTCTTCCACAATCGCTAAATGCTTTTGTCAAGAGCCAAATCCTTATGGTGTTAGAAAACACTGTAGGATCGCGGAATTCCACCTCTTACCTAGACAAGAAAAAGGGTCATCCCCGCTCCACCATGCAACTAAAGTAGGATCATCAATAGATAAAGGGATCAAAGTGTATCAGTTTCATGAGTTTGTTTGCTTTTGGTTTTGTCCTCCTCCCCTCAAAGTAACCCCATTTGTAGCAAGGGTACTTCTATTAAAGCATATGAGTCTATTTTTTCTCCTCATTTCCTTGATGCAATTCGCAAACTTTTGACATTGATAACTTGAACTCAATTTGATGTTTTTGTGCCCATTTTGTTTGACAAAATGATGATAAACGTGAAAGAACGGTTGCATGACTTCAAATAAGGTCACCTTGAAATAAACGGTAGCCAAGGAGTTATCACACCACAAGGCACTCTTTACTAGGCCTTATTCCATGGGTCAAAAGATACTAGTATGACACATCCTAGGGTGTCTTGAGAATATTCTAGCAAACAAAGTCTCAAGGAGAAAAATAATCTACAAGGGCCTTATATACATTTGTCAAGCTTCCCAAATAGGAATTTTCATAAACTTTTCTACCAAGAAAATTACATGTCATGATGCAACTAACATATATACAACTCTAATGCATATGCTTCTATCAACTAAAATACCATATAATCTAAATGCAACTCCTAACAACACGTACATATACAAAACGCAACAACAAAATACACCACAACCTCCTTGACATGTAGTTCCATCCTCCTTATATGAATAATGAAAAGAAATGGAAAGGAAATCGGGATTACATCGATCATACCAAGCAGTCTTTACATTCCCCTGCTAATGCCTCAAATGTAGTGTCATATCTATGAGAGAAGAGAACAAAAATACAAGCATATACAATTTTACACTACTAAATTAAAGAACATATTTTTGTGTTTTTTCGAATGTTTCAAATTTTTATGTATTTTGGAATATAAATTCCCATCCCCCACTTTATTTTAGACATTGTCCTCAATGTACATGTAGGAGTAGGAATAAAAATGAAATACATGTTTTTGGATTTATGGAAATTGAAGTACAAATGCAAATGCAATGATATGAATCAATGCATGCTCTAAGTAAATGCAATTCTATATGACATTTATAACAAGTGAATGCAATCTAAACTACACTAGATGATGCATGTTCTCTATTAAGCTATGGTCACCGATGATTAAACCTCCCCAAACCGATTTAAGCACTGTTTCTAGTGTAGAAAGGAATAGGTTTTGTCATTAGTGACTATGCATGAATGGAAGTTTAACTATATGCAACTAACTACGTGAAACATGTGATATATAATACAATGCAAGCTATACTAATATGCAAGGGTGATATGAAATATTTTACAAATGCAAGTCTATTCTAACATGCAATGCAACTATACATGAGAGGGAAAGAAGAGGTATCATACAAAGGAGGTGGCATGACCAAGTGTCTCTAGCCATAGTATCCATCATCATCATCATCATCATCATCATTGGGTCCTCCATACCCTCTATGCCTTCCTTGCTCTCCGTAACCTCATCCTTGTTTGTGGTATCGCCCACCTTGGCCGCCAAATTCTCCTCCTTGGCTGCCATAATTAGGGAATAAGAGATTTGGTTGAGCCCAAGATGGAAGAGGGCCTCTAGGATTGACGTACCCTTGTTGAGCCATGTTGTAGTAGGAGGGGTAATGGACCAAGTAGTTGTCAACCCGTCCATCGTGCACTCCAAGATCAACACGTTTCATGAGTCTCATCAATTCACCCATGGATGAGGCACTTGGGTCTTAAGGAGTGAATGGTACATGTGTGGTGGGGTAGGGTAGTATGGGCACATAAGATGGTTGTTGGTGCGGCGCATCACCTCATTCTGGCATTTGAGGAGGTTGGTGGTGTACTTCTTCTCGCGGCGGTGGGTGATCATAAATCTCAATGGGTAGAAGATAGCTTTGCCTTTGTGAGTATCGGCTCAAGCGGGACTCGGTGGGTGGTATATTCCACCCCATGAGTATAAGTGATGAGCATTCCCTATTTTGCAATTCTACACTCCCGGCCGCATTTTAACTTGTAGATACCCAGTACCTGCACCTTCCGAAAACCACCTAATGATGATCAAACTATAACGTGTTTTTGATATGCGTGCGTAGACTGGCAATACATGAGACGGTTTAATGCATTACTAGGATATTAAAAATGGTTTCAAAAATGGTTTTCTATCTTCATTTTCATTAAAATAACACTATTTAGAGTTAAAACCGTCTTCGGACCCAAAACCGACTCAAAAACCCGCAACACGAGTCAACCAGAGTCAACCCGAGTCTCGAATGTCGAAAATAATGCCATGAATGGTTTTATCTTACCATATGCATTAAAGTGACCCTAATTAGATTCAAAACCGACACTGGGCCAAAAAACTGACTCAAGCTTCAAATCCCGACTCAACACGGTTCAAACCCGAGTCAAGCACACAAAGTACCTACCCCAAATAACACCCAAGATCAAGCTTACACGGCTAAGCAATCATATAAGACCACAAATCACAGCCAACAAAACATTGGTTAGAACAAATGGAAAATCCAAATTTCTAAAAAGGACAGGCCACCCCATTGCATAGCAGGGGGGCTCGCGCCTCTCTAGGCTTCCTCCTTAGCCTCCAAGCAAACTCGACCGACTTACCACCCCATATTTCTCGATAAAAACCCACCATCATGCACCATAATCTTAACGCGAGCGTCCACCCCCTCACATATCCCTTTATCTTCTAGCCTCGACTTCCTAAGTCACGAAATCGACACGTGTTTTCGACCTACCGATCGAAAACACAAGCTTTACACATTTTGTTTGGTACCGTCGCCGTGCATTCAACCGACCATTCGACCAACTCAACATTAATCAATATGTTTTTCAACAACATATTTTCAATATATTTTCAAAACAAAATCCTTTT
This sequence comes from Silene latifolia, assembly GCF_048544455.1. Classification (NCBI taxonomy): domain Eukaryota; kingdom Viridiplantae; phylum Streptophyta; class Magnoliopsida; order Caryophyllales; family Caryophyllaceae; genus Silene; species Silene latifolia. The sequence continues at coordinate 100,367,425 of NC_133527.1, forward strand.
TTAAGGCACTCTTTTAAACTTCTTTGATTGTGAGTAGTCGCATACGTGAAAACCGTCTCTAAAGTCGTCTACCTCGCAAACATCAATACACGTAAGTTTGAGGGAGTAAACAACTAACTTATTTCATGTCTTTGTTCTTTTTATGAGTTTATAAGCATGAACAATGCATAGCACGACCCAAAAATAGGAGAAATGAGCCAAAACCGGATTTTGGCCTGAGACAGGGGCTACTTTCGTAGCAAAGGAGTCCGCGCCTTTTTAGCCTCTCAGGCCTTAATACAAACGTGTTTGTGTTCATCTTTCCGCAACATTTTCCTTTTATTTTCTTTTACGGCTTTTACCGTTTTAATTCATTTTTATGACAAATATTTTAACCGTAAATCGTAATCACCCTTGGTTCCTTATACCGTGACGGTTTTATCCGTGACTCGGGGATATTACTTGGTTAATTACATTTTAATGGGTATTATAACACTCTTTTCTTTTATTTACCATTTTTCTCATTTATTTACACTTGCAAACATATTAGTCATAATTCATAATCATCATTGGTTTCTTATACCATATCGGTTTAATCTGAGTACGATGACAAACTTGACTAATTAAGAAGAAATGAACATAACATATTAGTTCATATCAAATATTTTACATTTTTTATTTGTAAACTATACTTTTCAAACATGCAAATCCGACAACGAATATTACTAAGATAATAGCAATTATTCCGAGTCATGCAAATCATTTAATCACAAAAGCGGTTTTAAACAGCCTTTTTAAACAACCAGAACACGCTCCTTGGGTCGTCGTCTGTCTCGCGCCCCACGAGATCGTCTGTTTTCATATTTCAAAACCTGGACATGCCCTTTTCCCTCGCTTAATAGCTCGCGCCCCAATGGGCTGCCTGGCACTATTCTGTCTCGTTTTGGTACTTGTCTAGGACAATCCCGATTACGGTTAACCGGAATACATGACGGATCAGATTGACGAGTTTGCATTTTATACTTTGTCACTTGGCACCCTCTGTCAAACAAATGGATCGTGTTAAGCATCATAATCCGAATTTCCGTTTTCACATGCGAATCAATCTAAATCCAACTTTGACACCGATTTCTTGGTATATGGATAAACAAACCGACTTAGGAAATTCTCACATGTTAGGTTAAGCTTTTTTATGCGCATTCATGCATTTAAACTGTTTTATCAAACCTTGCACTTAAACAACCACGATCGATCAGTAGAGGCCGCTAACGCGGGCGGGATTAGGTGTTCGATTAAAGAGCTTCCCAATATGTACCCTCACCCCTTACTCGGAACTTTGGATAGTGGATGGCCTTATGCAGGGCGTACGAGAGTCATTCTAGCGGTAGGATGCTAAAGGGGGACGAGTCCTTATGTTTAGTACATATGGCAAACACGACGTTTTTGCCTTGGTTGACCTAGGTATAAAGTGGATTCGAACGGGTTCCAAGCATCCCACAAATGCGTGGTGGCGACTCCGAACATCTCTGTATCGTTTCGAGACCTTTACCAAGAAGAATGCGACCGAACTAAAACGATCCAATCAAAAACATTTTTACGCCACCGAGCATGGCTTTCAAACCGCTGCATGTCCACAGATTGACTTGGCTTACAGGTGGCCCATGTCCACAGATTGGCGATTCCGCTAGGGAGAACAAGGACACTTGTGTCTTTGTGATCCTTAGAGGTGAAAATCGAACGAGGTGGTGGTTAAAGTGCATTAATTGATATTACGGTCATAAGTCTGGTTCCTTGTCCAGGCCCACAACCTAACCTTTATCGATCAATTGGCTTGTCCCGTCGGCGTGAGTTTTCTCATCCCCGCGTTTTGAAACCCGGTTGAGTCAAGCATACCATTGATATTACACATTTCTGTTTTGTCAAAGAGTTTTTATTTCCTTCGAGCATGAGGCTAGGGCACCCTCCTTACTCATTTTGTTTGGATTGGTATCCCTCTCGAAAATCGGGGATTGATCGCTTGGTGTGTAACCACCCTTATTAAGCCAAAACCCATGTCAGCATATGCAAAATATAATGACCGTGAGTGCTTATGTGTTTTGTGATCATAAGTCCTTCCATGTCATTTTCAAACTTTCAAAAACACCTTTTTGTGCCGTTATAATGGCCGTTTCAAACCTCGGTCTTTCGCCAACCGTTGCAGACCCTTTTTATGCCGTTAATGACGACTTTCAAAACCGGTTTTTCTACAACCATTTCAAAAACACATTTCGCTCCGTTGTAATGGCCGTTTCAAACCTCGATTTTTCGGCGACCGTTGCACACTTTTTTAAACCATCATAATGACGATTTTCAATCTCGGTTTTATAACCATTTCAAACACACCTTTTTATGCCGTTATAATGGCCATTTGAAAACCCCTTTTTAATAACAATTTCAAATGTACCTTTTTCATGCCGTTGTAATGACGATTTAAACTCGGTTTCCACAATCCATTTCAAGATACCCTTTTACGTCGTTATAATGCCCATTTCAAACCTCGGTCAGTCGCCGACCGTTGCATTCTCAAAGCGCCCTTTTACGCCGTCGTAATGACGAATTCTACCCTCGAATTTTCAAAATTCAAAATCAATTTTCAAACAAAAACGTTTTTCAAATCGTCGTAATGACAATTTCAACCCGTGCAACTTTCCAAATTTAAAATATCGTTTTCAAAATCAAATTTGGATTTTCTAAGCCTTCGTAATGACGATTTCAATTCCCAAACTTTTCGATTTGCACACCGTCTTTCAAAGGTTAAAACATTTTTCTGACCCGTCGTAATGGCGAATTCAATCCTCATAATTTCCAATTTCAAATCATTGAATACAATTTAAACCGTTATCAAATTTCAATTCAAAATCAAATCGTTGAAAATAAATTTAATCGTTTTTAAATTTCAATTCAAAATCAAATGATTTGAAAACAAATTTAACCGTTTTCAAATTTCAAATCCAATTTCAAATCATTTGAAAACAAATTTAACCGTTTTCAAATTTCAATTCAAAATCAAAACTTTGAAAACAAATTTAACCATTTTCAAATTTCAAATTAAAAATCAAATATTTGAAAACAAATTTAACAGTTTTCAAATTTTCAACCCAATTTTAAATTCTTTGAAAGTAAATTTAACCGTTTTCATGGCCATTGTGATGACGATTCCAAATTCTTCAACTGTCGATTTTCAAATCCGTGATTCGGAATATCAAAAACCGTCTTCGGAAACAACAAATTTTTTTTAGAGCCCCCGCAATCTCAACTTAAACCGTCTTTTGAAAACAAACCTAAGACCACCCTTTCAACTGGCCGACCTTCTAAAGATCCCTACTCTTCGGAAGCCGTCCATAAAACAACAAATGAATCTTTTTTTGAAAATTTATTTTCGAAAACTTCAATCCACCTTTCTGCTTCAGCCTCCAGTCGATTAGAGTCCAGTCGATTTCAAGTCAAGTCATCTAGATAACGTCGAATCCGTAAGATTCGTTAACCTCTTATTAGACACTTCTAATAAGTTAATAAAATTTCGTTTAGTCATAAACTAACTAGATCTTATGCATGCATAAAAAAATAATACAAAGTAAGAAGAAAATTATCTACTTACAATGAGGGCCGAATAGTCTATACTAATCGGTCTCCTACCAAATTAGTCTTCGTAAAAACCGAGTACTCCAAGGATGAACTTAGACCCAATGGTAGGATCTACTCCTCAAGGAATTGTACCAAGATAATCACCCTTAGAACATGTACTAATTTAGTTACTAGAAATTAGTATATGTGCCCTAAAATAATACTAATATTTTTTTTTACTACTACTAGTAAAGATGAGATAATATTAGAGATTTTGTGAGTTTTTAATTCTTAAGTGTTCTAAACAAAAATAGAGCGAGTTTACAAATTAGCCATATTTTTGTTAAGTAAGAATGGCCAAAATAAGAAGAGAAAACTCTTCTTATTTTCTAGTTGGCCGGGTACCATGGGGAAGAAGGCCCAATGAATGCACTTGGTTGTTCTTCTCAAGATTTAGGCTTGCATGCCTGCCATTAGTAGGGTAAGATTGTGTTTTGTTAATTAAATGAACAAAACACAACCAACCTCTCATAACCCTTAATTACACGGCACCCATGAGATAAAAGGGTCCATTTTTAAGTTTGTCAATTGTCAATTTGTATAGTGTGACATATTGGACATGTTACTAGACATGTTTGTTACTAATGCATTTTTAACTTGTTAAAAATCATTATATTATCAAAATAAGTCACATATAAAAATTAACTAGTAATTCATGATTACAAGTACTTAAAATGGGTAATAGAATTATAAATCACAACAACTTGTATTTATAATAAAACATTCATTCTTATTTTAATTTTTTCAGAAACAATAAATAAACCTAAGTAATAAAACAATTTAATCACTTATTAAGAATCTTATTTAATCGAATTACATTAGGATACGTAATCTCACTCACAAAATCATTTGTTCAATTTTAAGGAATTAATTAACTTGTCTCAACATACAATTAATTAATTAATCAATTAAGAGTGTTACCCTAGAGGCAGAGGCGAAGCTAAAGCTTGGCCCAATGGGCCATGGCGCGGGCGAGATTGAAAAAACTTTATGCATATTAATTCTAAGAATTCAATAAATAATAGTGTAATAATAGTTTATTAGTACCATAATTAGAGCCATTTTCCATTTTAATTATGCGTGAAGATGCAATATGCCATAATTGACTAATTGTGTTTCAAAATTTAATGCTATATTTACTTCTCAATTCCATATTAATTGCAATTTCATATCTAATCATTCAAATTCTAATAAAATTAGAGGATTATTTCTAAGACTTTACTACGTATGAAACTATGAATATAGTCTTTTTTTTACATTTTAAACCACAATATAAAGAACTACTCATGTTTATTGAATTCGTGGATACTAATTGGTGTTGATCAACAATTCTTCCTATTAGCATAATTATTATTGGCTTAAGGTAAAATTCCCCATCCGTTTCGTTCTTGTCTGAAGATTTTGTATTAACTTATAATTATTTTATCAAAAGTTTATTAGTTTCTATAACTATTTTAGTAAAAAAAATTATTAATTTTTGTTAGCTTTTTAACTATTAGTGGTATCCCTTTCTACAAGACGACATTTAGTAAATGTTTTTGGCCCGGGTTAGAATTGAACTCTAGCTTCGTCCCTGCCTAGAGGTATGACCTTAAGGGATCAACTGATCACAACCGTCATACGACAGTAATGTCAAACTCTGGCCAGCCAATCATTACCGAATTAATGTGGATCTTTTGATAATAAAATAATAATTTCCCTCACGCATTCTGATTATGAGATTTAAACATGTGATCGCATTGTTTTCGAGGAAACATCCTCCAACAATCTCCCACTTGTCTGCGACAAGTGTGCGTCACCTATTCTCTTGTCCTGTTACTATCTCCCACTCAATGCAAGGTGTCTTACAGGTCGTACTTGCATTTAATCATATCATGAGTGGTTTCATCGATTTGGAGAATAACTGTCTGACCGGAATTATCTACCGTAGATACCCTCCGAGCGTGGCCATGCATTTCCAGTTGATTACTTCTCGAGTGGCCTTGAGATATAAGATAACCCTGAAAGGGATGGACAATTCCCATTGCACTCTTCCCTTCGAATAGCCACAGCTCATCATGACCCAAAATTTGCCTATTTGCCCCAATTACGAAGGTTGGAGAACATAAATCAAAGTCACTCTGAAACTGTGCCATCTTAGGCGAACAATCTTTAGTCAAAGAATCGACTCATAAGATTACTATAGTAGCTCTTGCCACGACTAGGCTATAAAAATTTCCAGAACTCTATAAGCGGTCATTGCCCGACAGAGTGTCCCATACAGTCTGCCTATGTGATCGACTAGTCATCTCTCATGACTCTATAGCACTTGACCTTGCCATCAATCGAATCACACTTTAGTTACTTCGAGACGTCACCTCATATAAGCAACTAGGGGCCAATACTATGTTAATCTAATTCACTTTAATAGGGTTCAACGTTGTCCTTACAACCTATTTGGATATAACAAAGTAATAGAAGAGTTTTTAATAAAACTCAAATGATGAATGTATTATCACATATGTAAAATTGATACCATATCTCTACATAATCTATAATCCATATTAAATATTGAATACAACTATACATCTCAACTTAATTCAAATGGCATGACTTATCACGCTTAGCCTATAAAAAGGCCTTGGTTAATAAGTTTTAGCAACAGTTTGCACTTTCCCTAACCTTATACTATTTCCCTTTGTATAATCTTTATTATAACAACCTTTTGAGTACATGTCCAGATCCAATCTAGAGATAGGTTCCTTAGCCTTGGAATAACTCCCACTGTCCTCACAGTGTGTAGGTATAGGACCTTCGTTGTTGGAACGAACTACCATGGTTCCTCCAATTCGTAAAACCGAATCCTAATATCATCCCTTCCTTCTTGCATATCTCATTATTGCAAGTGTACTCACTTTTCGTTGTAAATCTCTCATTTTTCTACTTCCTAAAGCGTTTCTAGCAGATCTGCTCATTAAATAATATAGCAAAGATGGTTCTATAACCATCCTTATGAGTTTAGAACATGGTTTTCGTGCAACTCCGTGCACATAAATCCATCTCAATTCTAAATGCTTAGCTTCATATCATTAGTTCTCTAAGAGTACTAACCAATGAACTATATGGCTATACAAAGACTTCTCATTTGTAACTTTTCGTCATACTCCAAGTATACCAAATTTAAGAATGGTGATACATCTTAGCATAATGAATTAATCCCACAGCGGAAGCAAGTGGATTCAATTTCTACATGTTCAATACCTTTGAACTTGACTAGATTCTTATCAATATAAGAATATTCATTTAACGCTAATATCCTCTCAGAACTATCTTTATAGGTCTGGATACCTTAGAGATGTGTTATTCTTCTCCTAAGTCTTCCATCATTCACAATGATAAATATGTCCCTTATATATAAGGTTAGTAACACCACATTACACCCACTAAACTCCATGTATAAACAGAACTACTCGACAATTCGAGAAAAGTTTATCACATGTTCAAAACATATAATTCAACTCCTAAACTTCTACTTAAGACTTCGTCTTAAGTTTTCATCCTACCTTAGGATAGTTGTGATTTATAGAACTCATGCAAGATGATTTTATAATCCAACTATATCAAATTATTTCCGAATAAAATGAAGTGTTGTTGTTGCATGCAAAACCCTTTGCCACCAACCTACCAAGCTAAATAAACATTTTCATGTTTATGCCCATTTCGGACTTTTGCGGAGTTGAAACTAGATAAAGCAATTTAATAAGTTACAGGTTTGTTACATTAAAAATTACATGACTCCTGTCCACTCAGATTTCGAAGAAATATTTACAGATTTTGACCAAGAAGGAACATCTTCCCACGTCTTATTCTCAGTTTGTGGCTCTTGAACATTTTCTCCCACTCTGTCTATAAGAAATGATCTTCTTTTCTCTAATAGACAGCATCACAAACTGAGCCACAAACTCTTTGTTCTCGTGATCATGTAGGAAAAGAGACCACATGTTCACTATCGAAAAGGCTACAATTTAGGTACCATGCCTAATCATATCTCATATGAAATGTAGATAATTTCTTTAATTATGTTTTGAGTTAGTGAAATAAATAAATACTTGACAAATTGTGATAGAAACTACTTCCAACTTTATAGTAAAGATTCAATCACGTCGTATAGGATTCTTTGTCACTTTCTAATAATATGAAGGTGAACATGTGATACCATATCACATTCCTTTTGGTGCATAAAAGTCTTCACTTTATTGTTCCCTATTTTAACAAAGTACCAATACTTTGGTTTTAATCTCTAGGTTTTGATACTTTTAAACATTCATTTGAACTTATTCAAAGAATTTCTCTTCTTATCTCATTAAGTGGATACCAAGAATCTACCTAGTTCGTTGATAAAAGAGATGAAGAAGTAATAACCCTTTTTGATTAAAATTGTATTAGACCATACACTTCAAAGTGTAAATAGGGCGAATATCTTGCTTTGAATATAAGATCCGCACACATACCAAGAGATTCCCAATCAGATAGTTGGGACATAGTCAAAACTAGTCAATAAATGCAATTTTAATCGAGAATCGAGAAATAATTTGGGTCACCAATTTGAGTCTTATACAATATATATATATATATATGACATTTATTTTAGTTTGAATATAATTACCTAGATATGTATTGTTTCACCATAACCTTAATCATGGTATGTAGGAGCACATCACTTGTTTTAATTTCATAATAGTGAAACCCTTTGCGTTTTTCTACAAAAACTTGAATTATATTCTTATTAGACTTAGTGTACATCATAACAATTATTGAGGTACAGTTCTAAATACAAAAGTAAAATGAATACACTATAATTCTAAGGATATAAAAGACCTTCGGATTGTGTTATGAACACATCCTCCTCTAAATACCCATTTAGAAAGGTGGTTTTGACATCCTTTTGCCATATTTCATAATCATAAAATGTGGGATTTTCTAACATTGTTCAAAAATTTGTATCAAATACTCATGACGTGATAATTCACAAGAAGGCAATGTCAATGTCATACATATTCAAGAAGGAATATGTTGGTGTCTGTTTGGGCCAAAAATCACTATTTCGCCTAAGCTACGTGGCACGAGACGAGTGGATAATTAATTGAGCAAATGGACCCATGTCATACATGGGGGAGACGGGCCCATGGACCAAAGGAAGATAAATACGGATAGAAGACTGAATACAGCTATTTGGGTCGATTTCTACGTATCGAGCCAACACAGGATTAGGTCCATCAGAGATGATTTGGTGAATTGGGCCAAGGAGACCAACGGCCAAGGGAAGCCCGCGTGCTGAGGAGTCGTCAGGGAGAATTTAGGGAGATCAGGGAGAATAGATGTAACACCCCGGTTTATTAAGGAGCCTTTAGCAAGACATTCCCTAATAAACCGGACTGTTACCATCTCGGTTTCCCGAGGTAGTGAATAACAAAGTACAACAATACCAAAGTGCTTTAAATTAAAACTTAACGATTACATGTTTATTTCAAATTATCCAACTAGACTTAATATAAGATAAATACAACTCGCAGCGGAAAAATAAATTAAGTGATAAAATCTTCTATGTGGTCTAGACTTCTAGGTAGATTGGCCAAGTCCTCACGCATCCCATAGCTCCCAAGTCAGCTAATCCTTAGTACCTGTCAAATCTGCTCCCCATTATGGTTCATCACAGGTGTTCACGAATACACAGGGTCAACCACGAGGTTGAGTAGGGAAAACAATGAAACAATAAAATATGATATGCATGCTCCTCCTTCACCTCCATCTCCATCTCAACTCATCACACACATCCCGAACGCCCAGCCCATACCGATCCCCGGTAGACTATATATATCGACCGAAGTCGATCTGCGCCATTCCAGTTGAAGACACTAGGGCAAGTCCTGCAGAACCCGCCTGGGCCTTATCACAACATCACGTCGTGTCACAACCTCGTCACCACCACACCATCCTCCAACTCCAATGCATATGAAATGCTCAACAGTAATTATGCAACACAATATGTATATCAATGAATGAAATCATGCCAGCTACTGAATGTTGTGATATCATACTCAATACGATCAATTCAGTCAATCACTTTCCCGTATATATAAATCATAACATAAGTCAACATCCAGAAATCAAGTCCACACAATTCGATCAATGATAATAGGACAAGTGTATTTCCCTACCTCAAGTGCCAGCAATTCCAATTAAGCAGTTAAGCAGTCCAGAAATAAAGCAATGAATCTGATTATCGATCCTTCACGAATCCGTCACCTAAAACAATTATAATATTTATAATTACTAACTACTAAATATAGTAATTTCCCAAAATAGAAGCTTTCCCGAAATATAATCCCGCCACCAACTTGTGCCCAATTGTTAACTAAAATAACCCGATTAATATTTGACCCACTTCCCAAAATAGGAAGTTATTAAAGTATAATTTCTTAAAATGGAAACCTTCCCGATATAGTAACTTTTCTCTTTTAACAAACCCGACTCAAAAACCCGACTTGAATTATTTAACCGACCCGGGAATTAAATTGGATAACTAATATGATAATTAAATGAATTATATGATTAAAAGAATCCGACTCAAACATTGAACAATTCAACAATCCCGACTCAAACCCGTCTTTAATTATTTTAATACACTCGGGAATTAATTAAATAAATTATGAATGCGACCCATTACGAATTATAACGATTCAAATTAATAAAACCCGTTTCAACAACCAAAACAGCCCGTACCCTTCACTCTCACCCACGCACCACCACCACCACCGCCACCACAAGGCCGTGTCAACCACCAGCCCCAACACCCACTTCAACCCCACCACCAACGACCACCACCAGCTTGGTCGACTGCCGCCGGCGAGTCGAACCAGGGCTGGCAACAGTCGTGGTTCATCACCGTGCCTCCCCAAACAGCCCTGTTTCCACGACTCCCACCACCGCAACTGTTACTTAACCCCTGCCAAACCACCACGCCTCTGTTCGCCGTCAGCCCACGAACACCGACCACCTAGCACCACCTTGTCGACCTCCCCCTAGTCGACGGTGGCACCACCCCAAAGCTAACCATCTAAAACCCACCTGAAACATCTAAAAACCCGCTGCTACCCTCCCCTGTCGGTGCCGCCTTTATCTGCCACCACCACCACCTAAGACCACTCTAACCACCACCAATATACTCGTCACATAATACCCATTTCCCTTACCCCGTCAACAACCACCATTAACACTCCTAGCAGACACACGACCACCAACCAAAACAGCTAGAGAATCGAAAACAGGGGAAAGGGGGTTAACTCATACCTTTTTATGCCGCCACTGCCGCCACCAGGGCCACCTACGGCCGTCGACAACCTCCCTTGTTCGTCCTTGCTGCACCGTCAACCACCTATGCTCTCTCTCTCTCTCTCGTTTTACGTGAGGGTGAAGTTTGAGATGAGGAAAGGAGGGAGGCGGCTGAGTAGAGGGAGGCGGTTGTGAGAGAGGTACTATTAGGTTTAGGTTTATGGTTAGGGTTAGGGTTAATGTTTAGGGTTTAGTTGGGCTTTAGGGTTTAATGGGCTGGACAGATATTGGCCCAACTTAAATGGGTCAGCTCACAATTCGTATTTCTTATAAACCCGTCTTAATGAACTTACGATAGATTAATGTAATTATCGACTCAATTATTTTCCCGACATATTTGTAATATAAAACGTATAATAATTAATTAAAAATAATATCCGTTTAATTAATTATATTATATAAAATACGGGGTATTACAGTCTTCCCCCCTAAAAATGAACTTCGTCCCGAAGTTCGCTCCCGTACCCAAACCTCAAAAGGGTATTGCAAATCGTACTTACGGACGTCGCGTATTTCTAACTTGGTTAACACACACTTTTGACACATCAATTACACATATCAAATACGAAGTGTTACATTCTGCCTTCCTAAAAACAAACTTCGTCCCGAAGTTTAACTCATCATTACCTAGCCCATTTAACTACAACTAATAACTACCTGGAACACAGATATATAACAACTATATAATCATCTGAGACACTGTCATCTTTCCATCTCAATTCCGATCTCAAACTCAATTAACTCGATAACCATGGTCGCACTGGACCGCAAACGTAACTCGGTACAAAGGCCCCACAACTCATAATTCAATACCAGAAGTTTAACTATACTCTCCTTTTACACATCAACCAACTAACAGAAGTAGAAACAACACCTATAGAACTCATTTGCATAGGTACCCCACAACGAAACATCTACTTGATCAAAATTACAATCTACAAACAAGTGCAAATTAAGCATCAAGATTTTACAATCCTACCCAACTAAAAACATGGTTACGTCCTCGTAACCTTCATTATTATAACCAAGGTTCTCAACTACTGCTAACAACTGAAAGAGGATAAGAGATTCTCAACTCACGCTCAAGTTAACTAATCCTTACCAAAGACAAACGATATGCAAGCTCTCTCAAGGAAGTTACCGTTACTCGTAGAAATCATTAGTAATTATTCATTTCACCACTCATTGTAATCTCATACTTTGGAAATATAGGGGATCAATCCTCCTAAGAAAGAGTTAGGATCAAAACGTTGATAAATCGTCTTATGAAAATTGATAACCTAATAGGTCCAGTCTGAGTTTCCTTTACTTAATTGTACAGATTTAGGTCAAGACACAGAATTACCAATAAAATGAAGACAACCAGTTCGCAGTATTTATCAGCCTAGAAATATTTTTAATCCTCATAACAATTGGGTTTGGTATTTATTCATGAATGACGAACGCACATTGATTGGCAAATTTTATAAACTTATTGGTCGAGTAAACAACGATATTGGAAAGTTATCGTACCAGACTATTATACACAAAATTTCGTTCTTGGTGTTAACTATATTTAGACTGTACCCAACACAATGACAGAAAGATTAGATGTATTTAACTACACAAATTTTTACAAATATTCATTATATGTTATGCTAATATCAACTTACCATGTTAACTCATAATTCACTTAAATCACCACATTACATTTCCCGTTTCGACATTCGTAACCAACCACAACCCACCAATTCGCTACATGAACGAACAACATGACTAACTTGACCCACCATTTGTGACTCCGTTCTAATTTCATTACTCCAGACTTAGCAATTATCATGGACCATACAACCAGACACCGGTTGGAAACCTCATTCCGAATTTATACTCATACGACAAAATTTAATTTCATTTTCAAAACTTTTACTTTCATACTGAACGGTGAATAATTTTCTTAACATAATCTTATGACAGGGTCGTCATGGAATCCACTTTCAGCTTACTACGAAACCCAAAATCAGATAAACTTAATTCAATTACTTTAAACAAAACAAGCTTAGGTGTCGACTCATATATCGTAATTTACAGGTTCATCTTATTCATGGCTCAATTAAACATAACTATAACGACTATCATTTAAACCAACACATATCATGTGAATTATCAAAGGATTATTTCATCATAATTGCCAACATAGTTATCGTAACAATCTTTATTAAAATATAATCTGATAGTAACGTCTCGAGAATATAGCTATGTCAAGTGTCGTATTATATCAACAATTCCTTTATATCATGCTCCTACAATTGCAAGAATCCCTTTTGTATTTTATGACGATATAGTGATGAACATATCCAATAAGAAATAACAACACCGTTTATTATCATGTTATAGGTTTTAGGTTCAATTGAAATAATTTAATGCAATGAAAGTAATAAATATACTATAGACACGCCGACTCACAAAAAGGCATTAGAACTCAGATGGCATCCTACACGTGTGAACATTTAGACACAATCATTACTACCATCCATGTGTAAACTTTTAAACAAAATTATTATAAATATCCATGCGAGTATATTAGAAAATCAAATTAACTTTTAACGTTATCAACTTACACGAGTATGACATTATGGTTTTATATTTATATATATATATATATATATATATATATATATATATATATATATATATATATATATATATATATATATATATATATATATATATATATATATATATATATATATATATCTGACCGTTATGCAAATATGATGAACTCACCAAAGATATTCCAACATGCCAAACGTATATAAAATGCAAACAACTAGACTCATATAAAATGTTTCACCCTCGATTAAAATCAAATTAAGCTATCCAATTTTTTTTTTTTTTTTTTTTTTTACTCATACTATCATGCCAACCAGGTTATCAACTAAGTTTTAAGTTTTTGTCACTTGTTAAGATACATAATTACTGAACATGCGTGCTACTGTCGTCATATAAAACATTATAAATTCACATTATTAAAGCTCATGAATTAACCAAACAAATGTATGAAAACTTAACCTAGAATACACATTTTACAAGTCATGATTCACGTTGTAACTCTCAAAGATCACGAATAAATAATTGCTCAATAAAAACTTGATTCATATTACTTTTATAAAACACGGTGGGTTCAAAACACAGGGAAAAAGTGTTAGGTTTAAAGCACAAGAATTTCATTTTTAAATAATTTTACAACTTAGTTGGTCTAAACAAACATGTGACAATAATTGGTCCAAAACTTGGGTCAGTTTGTAAAATTTATCATTTAATATTGAAACATCAAGATTTTTTTTTTTTTTTTTTTTTTTTTTTTTTTTGTGGCTTATTAATTTGAAACATATGTGAATTTTATGATCGATGGAGTTGGAATTATGTGAAAATTAATTATACCATTTAAATGAGGATTTTTTTACAAAATCGTTGGTCAAAACATCACTGCACAGAACTTCCTAACCACCGTTCACCAAAATATTTATTACTCATAATCCGTATGTCATATAAGCGTGAAACCAACGTCAAATGATCACTAACTCACGAGGCTACTTCCCATAAAATTTTCATTGATAGGCAATAAATAGAAAAGAAATGGTAGTAAGGTCAATTAAAGGGTAACACCAACCAGAACGAGTTTTATCACTAAGTTATTCATTTTCTATGTTCCAATTCTTATAACTATACAATCGATACTAATCCATCCTAACTTAAATCTCACACTGTACTTACGTAATCATCTATCCCGTAGAATCCCTTCGCATCTCGATCTATTCCGTATATCTAATCACGATTGCTATGACTATAAACGTGCAATTCAATAGTGTTTCTAATTACTATCACAAGACTATACTAGCATGGCTTTGGGATCACATAACCGCATATTACTAGATATAGTAGTGCCATCAACACATCATTCATACAAATTACTTACCGTAGCGTTATACTGCAATAATCAATGTATCAATCAGTTAACACTTAGACAACGATGTAGGAATTTCATGCTCTACCTCAAGCCACTTTGCTACCCTTTCTCCTCTCATATACACTCGGGGTTTCCGGGTCAAACGAGAGGGCCGCTGGTTCGGTGTGAGGGGGCCCCTAACTCATACCTTACCTTAGTGTGCTCCTAACAGTTCTATCCCGGGGTTCATTTTAATTAGACACATCCTATATTCATTGGGCTCATTGGTTTAGGCCTGAGGATCGTTCGCTCTGATACAACTTTGTAACACCCCGGTTTATTAAGGAGCCTTTAGCAAGACATTCCCTAATAAACCGGACTGTTACCATCTCGGTTTCCCGAGGTAGTGAATAACAAAGTACAACAATACCAAAGTGCTTTAAATTAAAACTTAACGATTACATGTTTATTTCAAATTATCCAACTAGACTTAATATATGATAAATACAACCCGCAGCGAAAAATAAATTAAGTGATAAAATCTTCTATGTGGTCTAGACTTCTAGGTAGATTGGCCAAGTCCTCACGCATCCCATAGCTCCCAAGTCAGCTAATCCTTAGTACCTGTCAAATCTGCTCCCCATTATGGTTCATCACAGGTGTTCACGAATACACAGGGTCAACCACGAGGTTGAGTAGGGAAAACAATGAAACAATAAAATATGATATGCATGCTCCTCCTTCACCTCCCTCTCCATCTCAACTCATCACACACATCCCCGGAACGCCCAGCCATACCGATCCCCGGTAGACTATATATATCGACCGAAGTCGATCTGCCAGCTCGCAGCTGAGGACACCAGGGCAAGTCCTGCAGAACCCGCCTGGGCCTTATCACAACATCACGTCGTGTCACAACCTCGTCACCACCACACCATCCTCCAACTCCAATGCATATGAAATGCTCAACAGTAATTATGCAACACAATATGTATATCAATGAATGAAATCATGCCACTCATCAATGTTGTGATATCATACTCAATACGATCAATTCAGTCAATCACTTTCCCGTATATATAAATCATAACATAAGTCAACATCCGAAATCAAGTCCACACAATTCGATCAATGATAATAGACAAGTGTATTTCCCTACCTCAAGTGCCAGCAATTCCAATTAAGCGATTAAGCGATCCGAAAATAAAGCAATGAATCTGATTATCGATCCTTCACGAATCCGTCACCTAAAACAATTATAATATTTATAATTACTAACTACTAAATATAGTAATTTCCCAAAATAGAAGCTTTCCCGAAATATAATCCCGACACCAACTTGTGCCCAATTGTTAACTAAAATAACCCGATTAATATTTGACCCACTTCCCAAAATAGGAAGTTATTAAAGTATAATTTCTTAAAATGGAAACCTTCCCGATATAGTAACTTTTCTCTTTTAACAAACCCGACTCAAAAACCCGACTTGAATTATTTAACCGACCCGGGAATTAAATTGGATAACTAATATGATAATTAAATGAATTATATGATTAAAAGAATCCGACTCAAACATTGAACAATTCAACAATCCCGACTCAAACCCGTCTTTAATTATTTTAATACACTCGGGAATTAATTAAATAAATTATGAATGCGACCCATTACGAATTATAACGATTCAAATTAATAAAACCCGTTTCAACAACCAAAACAGCCCGTACCCCTTCACTCTCACCCACGCACCACCACCGGCCACCACAAGGCCGTGTCAACCACTAGCCCCAACACCCACTTCAACCCCACCACCAACGACCACCACCAGCCTGGTCGATCGCCGCCCGCGAGTCGAACCGGGGCTCGGCAACGATCGTGGTTCATCACCGTGCCTCCCCAAACACCCTGTTTCCACGACTCCCACCACCGCAATCGTTACTTAACCCCCGCCAAACCACCACGCCGCCTCTCTCGTTCGCCCGTCCCCACGAACACCGACCACCTAGCACCACCTTGTCGACCTCCCCCTAGTCGACGGTGGCACCACCCCAAAGCTAACCATCTAAAACCCACCTGAAACATCTAAAAACCCGCTGCTACCCTCCCCTGTCGGTGCCGCCTTTATCTGCCACCACCACCACCTAAGACCACTCTAACCACCACCAATATACTCGTCACATAATACCCATTTCCCTTACCCCGTCAACAACCACCATTAACACTCCTAGCAGACACACGACCACCAACCAAAATAGCTAGAGAATCGAAAACAGGGGAAAGGGGGTTAACTCATACCTTTTTATGCCGCCACTGCCGCCACCAGGGCCACCTACGGCCGTCGACAACCTCCCTTGTTCGTCCTTGCTGCACCGTCAACCACCTATGCTCTCTCTCTCTCTCTCGTTTTGCGTGAGGGTGAAGTTTGAGATGAGGAAAGGAGGGAGGCGGCTGAGTAGAGGGAGGCGGTTGTGAGAGAGGTACTATTAGGTTTAGGTTTATGGTTAGGGTTAGGGTTAATGTTTCGGGTTTAGTTGGGCTTTAGGGTTTAATGGGCTGGACAGATATTGGCCCAACTTAAATGGGTCAGCTCACAATTCGTATTTCTTATAAACCCGTCTTAATGAACTTACGATAGATTAATGTAATTATCGACTCAATTATTTTCCCGACATATTTGTAATATAAAATGTATAATAATTAATATAAAATAATATCCGTTTAATTAATTATATTATATAAAATACGGGGTATTACAATAGAATACAAAGTCGCAATTATGGAAAGAAGCATGGTAGGACAAATATTACTTGCCATAAAAGGAGTAGGACACAACTAGAGTTCCTACCCTATAAATAGCCAAGGAAACAAGGAGGAATATTCATTCACATATAAGACGACGTACACAACCAAGCCCTTTCATCCTACGTACAAATTGTTAGAAATCATATTTTAAATATCACATATTTTGGTTTAAAGTTTTAGTCATAAAAACATAAAGATCTCATGCATGCAAACAAATACAAGAGTAAGGAGAAAAATGGTTCCTTACATTTGATATTTCGGATATTTGGGCACAAGTGAAGTCTCCTACCTCACTTGTTCTTGAGCTTTCCATATGATAAGATGATCCTCCAAAGACTTCAATTATAGAAGCCACTCCTCTTGATTGCACCCAAGATTATCCCTTATCTCTACTAAATAATATGTGCTAGATATTTGTTTAGTAGTTTACCTTAAAATTGATTACTAATACTCATATATTACACTAACAAAATTAGTAATGTGATTGAACAATTTTGAATCAAGATTTCTCAAGTTTTAGAGAAGGATGAAGGAGTAGAGAGAAAGATGCATGTGAATTTCTTGAACATGCATAAAGAGAAAATTAGAGAAGAAAAACAAAAGTCCCCTTAGCTAGTAAGTGGGTGTCACGGTTTTTGGGGAGTATATGGACCAATATTTGGTCCTTCCCTTTTCCCTTTTGTTCTTATCTAAAAGTGTAGGTATGTTAGCTAGTAAGACTAGGTATGATTACAAGTATTTTATCTCATAAAATAAATCAACCACAATCCACTACTACTACCTTCATTTCGGTCCATATATAAAATGGACTACCATTTTATTTTGTCAATTTGTCACTTGTTACACAATATGTCACATGTAGTATGATACATGTTATTAATTAATTTAATTCATATTTATCACATAAATATCATTTTATAAATTAATTAAATTACATACAATAAATTGACTAGTGATACTTGATCACATAAATAAAATGGGTCATTTAATTTATAATTCACAACATCTTGTAATTATAAATAACCATTCATTCTCATCTCTATTGTTTCACAAACAATAAATAATTTTAGTAATAAAATATTTCAATTACTAAAATAAATCTTATTTAATCCCATTATAATAAGATATCAATATTCTGTCTCTCACAAATGAATTGTTCAATTTTAAGGAATTGATTAACTTGTATCGTCATACAATAAATCAACTTTACAGATTAGGGCATCATCCTTTAGGTGTGACCTTAAGGGATCAACTGACCACCACCGTCCCACGACAATAACGTCAAACTCTAGCAAGCCAATCGTTACCGATTAATGTTGATCAGTTGACTATAAAATGAATCATCCCTTACGTATTCTTAAAATGAGATTTAAACATGTGATCATCATGATAGACAATTGTGATCGCATTATTGTCGGGGACACTCCAACAATCTCCCACTTGTCCTCGACAAGTGTGCGTCACCAATTATCTTGTCCTATTACTATCTCCCACTCAATGCAAGGTGTCTTTCAGGTCGTACTTGTAAAAAATCATATCGAGAGTGGTTTCCTCGATCTGGAGAATCACTGATTTGACCGGAATTATCTACCATAGATACCTTCCGAGCGTGGCCACGCCTTTCCAGTTCATTACTCCTCGAGTGGCCTTGAGATATTGTTTTAACCCTGACAAGGGGGTGGACAGTTCCTATCGCACTATTCCCTTCGACTAGCCACATCCATCATAACCCAAAATTTGCTCATTTGACCCCATTTACGAAGGTCGTAGTAACATAAATCAAAGTTAATCTGAAACTGTGCCACCTTAGGCGAACAGTCTTTAGTCAAAAGAATCGACTCATTAAAATACTATAGTAGCTCTCGCCACGACCAGGCTATATAAATTTACCAGAACTCTATAAGCGGTCATAAGGCCCGACAAAGTGTTCCTAACAGTCTGCCTATGTGATCGACTAGTCATCTCACATGACTCTATGGCACTTGAACTTGCCATCAATCACATCACACTCTAGTCACTTCGAGACGTCACCTCATACAAGTGACTATGGGCGAATACCATGTTAATCCGGATTCACTTTAACGAGGTTCAATATTGTCATACAACCCGCTTGGATGTAACAAAGTATAATAAAAGAGTTTTAACGATTTTAAAAACTGGAACGACAAATGTGATTATCACATATGAATAGTCAATACCTGATTACTATTTCATATTCTATAATCTAATTTGATCTTGTATGTCGTTATTAATCTCAATCCAATTGAAATGACATGACTCATCATGTTAAGCCTATGAAAAGGCTTTGGTTAGTAGGTTTTATCAACTTCTTGTACCTAACTCAACCTTACTACATATTCGTTTTCCTTTGTAATGTATACATTTGCATTACAAAACTTTCTGAGTACGTGTCTAGATCCAATCTAGACATAGGCCCTCTAGCCTTAGTCCCACTGTTTTCACAGCGCGCGGGACTCATCCTTCTTGCACATCTCATGATTGCAAGTGTACTCTATTTCCGTTGTAAATATTTCTCATTGTTCTTTATTGCCTAGAACGATTCTAGAAAATCTATTTCTTAAATAACATAGCCACAATGGTATCTTAACCATCCTAATGTGTTTTGATTCTGGTTTTGTCGGAAACCATGTGCAATCTCAATTGTCAATTATCATTTGTAACACCCTTACACAAAATTGCATCAAAAACACTTTGCTTTACATCCTTAATGCTTCTGCAAGCACTTAAGGGTAATCTTTATGGCTTACTTGGTAACTATTACTTAAATTCGATTTGAAACAATTCATCATACTTAAAGTATATGAAGTGTTATACATCATTACTTATTTAATTGATCCGGCAGCGGAAGTAAATGGAATCAATCAAATATATTCAACTCGATTGAATTAGTCATGAATCTTATCAACATAAGACTTCATATTTGACGCTAATATCACGTGGATTTATCTCCATAAATCTGGATATTAAAGATGTATTATATTTCCCCAAGTCTTAAATCATTCCCAATGATCAATATGTCATCCACATATAAGACTAATTAAAATTTCCGTAACTCCCACTAAACTCCATGTATAAACACAACTTCTCAACCTATTGAGAAAAGTCTTATAATATGATCAAAACATTGATTCCAACTCATTGATGTCCTACTTAAGACCCTCTCTTAAGTTTCACATTATCTTAGGATGGCAAGAATCTACAAAACTCAAGACATGTATTGAATACATTCCTTCTAATTGAAGAAATGGGTTTTAGATTTACTCGTTATATGTATATCATCATAATGAAACACAATCACTAAGAAGATCCAAATAGACATAAGCATTTTAACTAGTGCAAAACCCTTTGCCACCATTCAAGCTTTGATATCTAACGATTCACTTGGAATTTATTTCGGATTTTCATGGCTCTAAGCCTTGTATTGAGTTGTGACTTAAACACTCTCCTGTAAGTCATATGTTCATTACTTTCCAGAAGTAATCAACTTGAATCAAACAATTTCTTTGTAAGTTGCAAGCTCTTTACTTTATAAAAGTAACACTAATTCATCATCTTCAACAAGTGATGACTTTAACCTCCTAGGTTTTGAAGAAACAACGTCTTACACAAAACGTCTCATGTAGCCAAGAAAGACCAGTTTCTTGCGACATAACATTCTTTGTGGCTCTTGATTAATTTCTCCCACTTTGTCTTCTAGAAATAAACTTGTATTTTAGAAAGACAGCTTCACGAGCCACAAACTCGTTGTACTCGTGATTATAATAAGGAAAAATGAGCATTTGTCTCTTTCGAAAACTTACAAACATGGTACCTTACCATTTCATATCTCATATGATTCGTTTTAGATTTAGTGGAAAAATAATTTAGACAAAATGATAAAATCCCCAAAAGGATCAAGTAACTCAAAGTAACTTGGTTGAAGTCCAAACCATATCGAATAGCGTTTGATTTCTTTATCCAACCACACATTATCCCATAATGCGTGCTAAGAGAGATTAATTTGTGATACTATATCACATTTCCTTTGGCTTATACCAAAGTCTTTACTTTGATAATCCCATCACGACTAAATCGTGATTCTTTGAACTTTTTGAACTTCTTCAAAGATTTCTCAATTTACCTTATTAAGTGAACACATTAGCGTCAACTTAAATTGTTGGTAAAATAAAATGATCAACCTATTTTGGATCAATGATTTAGAACCTCGATCTCCTTTTCAACCAAAAGGCACGACACATCTTACTTTGAATACAAGATACGCATATACCATAAGATCTAATGATTTCAAGAGTACTCGATAACTCTTTGCGTTCATCATTCCAAAATCTAAGGTTTAATCTTGGGTTACCAATTTGAGTCTTGCATCATCTTCATGATATATCATTCTAGTTTGGTTTAGAATATATTCACCTTGATAATGGGCTAGCCATACATCAAATCGTGGTGTATAGGGTCACAAAAGTGAAACCTCTTTTGTATCTTAACAAGTTTATATTCTTATTTAGAGTTTATGGACTTAATAGTCACAATTAAGTACAACTCTAAACCCAAAAACTATATTGAGTACACAATGACTCTATCTCTCAACATCATTGTTGCTAGTCGTCATATTCTAATCATCCTATGTATCAAATACAATGATGAAAACCACCACCGGTTTCTAATATTGACGAAGTAGTACTAGCAAATTTTATGTCAATCAAATAAACATTTAAAGAAGAAGGTCCCATTAGATGTCCCACGACTAACTTGTTGATTCTTCAATAATTTGGGGTAGTTTCCTTTCTAGTGTCCAACAATTAAGACAATGGAAACTTTATCGGTCGGGATTGATAGGTTTAGTATCGTTGTTCTCAATAACTTTACTTTTAACATTACCTTGTATCAATTCCATTCTAATTTTACTTCTTTGAACTCCGTCCTTTTCTTAACGATTTAAGAGAATGCTCTCACTCATTTCAATGAGTCTTTGCTAAGAGAATCAAAATTGAAATTCATGAAGACTGCTCTTCATTCGTTTATTTAGTCTTAAAACTTCCATTGAAGTGGTTGCAGTATTTTGGTCAATTTTGATTTCCAACAAATATAGTTACCAAGAAGATGTAATGTTTCAAAGTACTTAATTCAATTAAGCATATGAGAAACAATTCATTGTAAGTAGATATGTTAGTCAAGAATCAAAAACCCTTTTGATCACAAATAACTTTTATCTATACGCTTCACAAGTGATCCTTACAATGGATAATACGAGGTTTTTAGAAGAAAAATTCAAATTTTGTCTTTAGTTACGATGTTTTAATGGAGATTTGAACTAAAATCGAAATGATATCGTTTCTAAATTGAGGTAAAGAAATAGAACAGTATGATAATGGAATAATGAAAACAAAACATTTATCGTTATAATAATACTTGTAAATAA